>NW_025814838.1:10680000-13080000 GCF_022079265.1 Lynx rufus
TGGGGAGGAATCTTGATTTTCAGTTTTCTTCCTTTTCTTCCATCCTACAATTTCTGCCTCCTTATTTTTGCTAGCAACTGTCCTATTCCTCCAACAGCATTTTTTTTATGTACAAAATGCTTTGTAAGCATGGTATAATTATCCATACTGATATGCTGTGCTGTAGAACTTTGGAGAACAGACAATATAAATTGAAAAGAGCTGGGAATTAACTTATCTGTTTTGAAGAGATGTGGAGGGTGTGTGTGTGTGGGGGGGTGTTGATTGTGGCTCAAAAATGGGTTCTAACTGCTATTTTTATTGTTGGCTTAACTGATTGTACCTTGAGTTCTTTACCCTTCATTTCTTTTCTAAGTGACTTGGTAAATGGTGTATTTGACTCCACCCCAAATATATTTACTCAAACATTTAAAATACATCTACATACTCACGTAGCTGGGTGATTTGGGAAACACCAAAAACCCAAAAGAATTCCAGTTTTACTGAAAATATTGAGACTTATGTACCCTCTGGCAAGGAAGGTGGTTGAAAATCTGAGTGAACTACTCCTGTTAGACTGAATACAAAGTTACATCCTATAGTATGGTGATTAAGGGAATTGGGAATTGGCTTTGGAGTTAGAACTTTTTTTTTTTAAGTTGATTTATTTTTGAGAGAGAGTGTGAATGGGGTAGGGCCAGAGATGGGGGTGGGGGTAGGATCTGAAGTGGGCTCCACACTGATAGCAGCAAGCCCCATGCAGGGCTTGAACTCAGGAGCATTCAAATCATGACCTGAGCTGAAGCTGGACACTCAACTGACTGAGCCACCCAGGTGCCCCTAGAGCTTGGTTTAATATTGGTCCTGCCGGGGCGCCTGGGTGGCTCAGTCGGTTAAGCGTCCGACTTTGGCTCAGGTCATGATCTCACAGTTTGTGGGTTCGAGCCCCGTGTCGGGCTCTGTGCTGACAGCTCAGAGCCTGGAGCCTGCTTCACATTCTGTGTCTCCCTCTCTCTCTGCCCCTTCCCTGCTCATGCTGTCTCTCTGTCTCAAAAATAAATAAACATTTAAAAAAATTAAAAAAAAAATATTGGTCCTGCCACTTACAAGCTATCACTGTAGGAAAATTAGTTTTCTCAACAGCAAAATGGAGCAGTAACGCTGTTAGCCTACACTTAGCTTACATCATTCTTCAGACTTCAGAAAATGTCTTGGGGAAGCTTTCCCCAACATGATGATCCCACCCTGAGTTTGGGTTAGAGACCCTTGTGATACACATTCAGAGAAGGGTTTTCCTTTTCCCAGAGGTCCAATTGTGATTTACATGGGTACTTGTTTATTATTATTTGGTTAAACGCACCCCATTGCCCTACCCCGCAATAGATTAAGTTTCACGAGGTAAGAGCCATCTATGTCTCTGTCCTTCACCACTGCATTCTCCGTGCTTGGCTTCTGGTTGGCACTCAATACGTGTTTAATGAAGGAGAGAAGGAAGGAAGGGAGGAAGGAACGAAGGGAGGAATGAAGGGAGGAAGGGAGGAAGCAAGGGAGAGAGGGAAGGAGGAAGGATTTCCCATAGAAGATTCACTGAGATCATGTATAGAAACCACAGTATCTGTTACATAGTAAGAACTGAATAAATGTAACCTCACACAAAGAAGAATGCCAAAAAAAAAAAATACCACCCAAACCATACCAAACTTCTGAACAACCAGAGCACATATCATGAAAGAAATACAATGTTTATATGTTGTTGTCACCATTAAATGCTGATTTTTCAGGATGAGTCATGCTCCTGGAATAAGCAGCCATTGATTTCAGTTATTCCAAACAACAAAGGCTGAATTCTTGTTCATGTGACATTGTCAGTGAAAGTCAAGCTCACGGCTGCTCCCCACTCCCACGACTGCCTTGAAGCAATTAAGTACATAAACATAAACATGCTATACACGTCGTTTCTGCTCAGAGCCCATGGGGTCAGAGTTAGACCGCTCTGTCTCAGCCAGCTTTGGCTGCTACAACAAACTACCAAGTATAGACTCCGCGCCTTAAGCTGCAGATTGTTTTTTTCTAACAACTTGGAAAGCACAGACAGCACTGGATCCGCATGAAAAGTGGGGGAGACCCCTGGCTGGGCCACATAGGAATACTTTGGTTTCTAATTTGGAGGGATTAGAAAGAGGAGGAGCATGAGTGAAAGGGGGTGGTCTTGGGAGCTCCGGAGAGCCCCTTCACCCGCTAAGGTACTTATCTCAATGTGTTAACAGCGCCCGTGGCTGTACAGAGGCATCCTGGTTCATTATCGGCTGTTGGTAGAGCTGGGCCTCGGCTGGCTGTGATTCTCCCACAGCTGTGTTTCAGACATTTGCTGCGGAGCCTCAGCTTACAGATAAGAGTTCAAGAGAGGTCAGCAGACTTGCACCAGGTCGCACAGTGGAACAGCGAGAGAGCTCCAGACCCCTGACTCCTAGGTCTGCGTGTAAATCAAATTCTCTCTTTCCGTAGCTCTTAGTGCCTTTGGAGAAATGGCAGCCTAGGTCAGGGACAGAATCCAGCTGGGAAGCCCCAGCAGGATCCCAAGGGGGCAGGGCTCTGCCTCTACCTTTGCCGTCCTGGCCGGGTGGACAGACCCAAGGCATTCAAGCATCAGAGGCCTCCGCGGACTATCCGATTCTCACATTGCCCGCGGACTATCCGATTCTCACATTGCCATCCTGACACTGAAGGCAGAGGGAAGGTGGCCCTTTCTAGAACAGACTGGCCTGGGGGGGTTGAGCCCCTCAGAAGACCAGATCCGGAAGTGGCCTTTGCCTTGCTCTGCACTTTCTAGCCCAGAAACCAGGTGGCTGAGTCGGCCCTGCATGTGATGCAAGGCCCTGAAGCACGAGGATTTGCCAGACCCCAGCACATACCTGTCATCTTTCCTGATCTGAGAGAGACAGAGACAGGTAAATAGAGAGAAAGAGCAAGAAATAAAGAGAAGGAGACAGAGCTACAGAGAGAACCGAGCCACTGAGCTAGAGGTGCAAGACAGAGAGGTACACGGCAAGGGGGCGGGAGACTGGTGGACATAGAGACAGGGAGTGACAGGCGGGGAGAGGGAGAAACAGAAAAAGCGGAAGAGAGGAGAGAGAGTGGTGGATATGGACAGACTGGCTGGTTGGTGTTGTGCCATCGCACGTGGTGACGTGGGATGTCAGGGGTGATATGCTGGTGACGTGATCATCCGTGTTTATGTATGAAGCCATGAAGGGCCAGGGAGGCAGAGAGATGAGAAGCCAGGTGAGGCAGCAGGTGTTGGAGGGCGAAAGACTGGACACGCAGGGCGTCTTCTGGCACATTTGATTCTGTTGGTTACAACAGGAAGCAGAGATGCGGGCTTGGACCCCCACTGCGCCCCCTCCTGCTCTCCCCACTCCGCCAGACAGCTGCCCCTACCAGGTCCTTGCCTCTGAGCCTTATTTATTGCTCCAGAATCTGGGGTTGGGAGGAATCCCTGCCAGGACGCTTGGGAGGAAGCTTCCGTGTAAATCCTGGACTTGGCCTCCAGCCATGGCCGCCGAACAGGATGATCAGTGGGAGAGCAGACCTTGATTTGTGCCACGGCAGCTTTTTAACACGTGGAGGGCGGTGTTTTATCTGAAATTCTTTCCTGCTACCTAGAGCTTTAAGTCTTGGCTTTATTCCTTCCCACTGGAGAAATGCTTTTAAAAACCCACACAAATTTCCTAATTCAACTCTGGCTATTTTAACCAGAGTTAAAAGAGCTCAGTAATAAAGCGGTTCCCGATTATTAAGAATTGCAGGGTTGGGAATGCAAGGATTACATCATCCGATCCTCACACAATGTTATGAGGAAGGCACTGTAATCTCCCCCCTTTTACAGGTGGGGGAACCGAGGCTCAGGAAGGGGAAGAAATTTGCCGGGTCCCATGCCTGTATGCGCCAGAGCCTGACCTGTGTGGCCATGTCTCCCAGTCACCGTGTCATCGTGCAAACCCCAACCCCGCTGTACAGACGAAGCATGGAGACTCATCGGGTCTGATAAGTTGCCCAAAGTCCCACTGACAGAAAGTTGCAGAATAAGGATGTGTCCTTAGTCCTCTTTGTCTTCTGCTCTTACCTCTTATGCATTGGGTTGGAGCCTTTCAGAGGCAGAGATTCCCTCCAGATGTTGTGCTTCATGAAGTCAGGAAACGCAAAACTCCATAGAATGGTCTGTACACTTAAAAAATTGGCAAGGTGGGGGAGGGGCGCCTGGCTGGCTTACTCTGTAGAGCATGCAACTCTTGATCTCGGGGTGGTAAGTTCAAACCCCACATTGGGTGTAGAGCTTACTTTTAAAAATTGGTAAGATGGGCGCCTGGGTGGCTCAGTCAGTTAAGTGTCCAACTTCGGCTCAGGTCATGATCTCACGGCCTGTGGGTTTGAGCCCCATGTCAGGCTCTGTGCTGACAGCTCAGAGCCTGGAACCTGCTTTGGATTCTGTCTGTCTCTCTCTCTCTCTCTCTGCCCCTTCCCCCACATGCTCTGTATCTCTCTCTCTCTCTCTCTCTCTCTCTCTCTCTCTCTCAAAAATAAATAAACATTAAAACATTTTTAAAGGGCAATATGGTAAATTTTATGTTATGTGTGCCTTACTCCATTTAAAAAAAATTTTTAAGGGAAGGAAAAGCTTCAGTAGTCACCCTTTTAGGAATGGATAATGCACCCTCATGGAGTTGTGCTATTGTTATGATGGAGTTTCTCCTAATACCTCCACTAACCTTTCTTTTCCTCCCTCTTGTGGCTTCTGCATGTTCCCGGCTTTTATTACTTTGTGTCTTCTATGGCCATGTGGCCTTGTGTTTCCTGCCTTCTCTGTGTGCCTCGTTCCTTCTACCTCATCCCCTCTCTTTATGTATCTATCTATCTATCTATCTATCTATCTATCTATCATGTATCTATATCCCTATCTATCCATCTATCATCTATCTGTCTATGTATCTATCTACCATCTATCTAATTTCAAGTCAACCTTCCAAAGACAGAAGATAATATTGGGCAGCATCTAAAATCTGGTTCCCTGGAAACAGGTCTCAGATGAAGGCTTGCCTTGCAGAGATTTTTTCGGGAGAGTGTTTAGGGTTAGCACCATGGAGGAGTGAGGACGATAGGACTAGACAGAGAAGTTGAGCCATCATGCAGTCTCAACAAAGCCCTCAGCTGATCCGATGGCACACTCTGGAGCTGGGATAAGTGTTCACAGTTGTTCCCTTCAGGCAAGTGAGTTGAGTCTTTATACCTGAACACTGACCCATTGCTGGCTGTGGGGTAACCTTGGGGTGGGCGTGGCAGGGCATGACCTTGGGCGAGGTGGCTCCCTTCCACTGAGGGATATTGCCAGAGAGTGAGTCAGCTGGGTTCCATTAGCTAGCATCCCTCCCAGCAGCTGAGGGAATGAGAGCCTCCATCTTGAAGGAGAGATCTGGGCGGTGCCCCACAGCAGCCTCTACCAATTAGCCACTCTCCAGAATACAGCAGAAGGGCCACCTTGGCTGTTCCTTGTCTCCCTTGTTCCATTTTACAAAGGGCTATATTTGCCCAGGTGCTAATTCCTGGTCCCATCAGGTGTGACTGAGGCTTCGTGTCATATGACATGGAGTGGCAATCACGTGCAGGACCAGCCTGAGGCTTTGCTCAGAAGGGGCACAGCAAGGTCTTGAGGGACCCTGGCTGTTCGGCATAGCCATAAGACGTCTCCAGTTTCTTAGAGTCCAGGAGAATTCCTGTAGTCCAACTTATTCCCACTATTTAAGGCGTGTTGACTCAGCTGTTACAAACAGAGATCTAAAGAGACTCTGAAGGTGGTGTCCAAATAGCATGATCATTCCCTCTCCGCTCCACAGTCAATGCCCCTTGGTGTCATCTGACCCTAAAGTCTGGCAATTGGACACTGAGGAAATGTCATAAGAGTGCAGGTCAGTCCATACAGAGACACAGCCCTGCCTGAACAAGGACATGCCATTTGTTGCTGGCCAGACTGCCATTTAGAATTCCCTAATTCCTCTGAAGTTTTCTTATGGACAGTTATTTTTCCTTCTGCTTTGTCAAGGTCTCTCTTTGTTCTCTAGCACTTTCTCTCCATGAAGTTAAAACAGAGGTGGAGACATACATATGCTACATAGTACCAATATAGCACCGTCAGTCAAACCGCCCTCTCTCCCTGCTGCAGCTAAGATGTGGCAGGTCTCCATTCCTCTCCTTCCCCCCTAATTGATTTCCCAATTCAGCCTCCTGGGATGGTGCTTTGGCTGGCTTTCCAAGTTCAGCCTCTCAACCTTAATTTAATGCTTCTCGGGTGGTGAGAACTTATGCTTCCCACCTACTAGTTGGCATCTGGCTGATTTTCTCAGCCTGAGGAATTTAGTTTCCTTAATGTCGAACCTTTGTACATTGCCTTTGAGTTGTCAAAAGTGATGCCATCCCCAGTCCTGAAGAGAGACCTTTCGGACAGTGTTGGCATTTGGAGGGGTCCAGTCGTGGCTCGTACCACGATTATCAGGCACAAGATTTGCTGTGTCGAACCCAGGAGTCAAAGGGCCCTGGCTGGGAGTAGCTGGTGAATGCTAAAAGCAGGCTGGGTGATTCAGAGTCTGCTTAGCTCTGCCAGTCAGCCTGGTGTGAGGTCTTGGAGTAAAATTTTCCCACCTTCTTTTTCCAAGATTGAGCCAGAGTCTATTCTTGGAGCAGATAGCTTTTCAGCAGTGAGTTGGCAAATGTTTATGATTGATTTTTCACACATCCTTCCTGGACAGGAGACAATTTTTGTTATAATTAAAATTTAAATACAGGGTTATGATAACCCAAAGCGCCTTAGGAGGGCTGCCCCGGCAGAAGAGGGACTGAGCGACATGATGGAACAAGTCTTCTGTGCATTATTTCTTAAGCTCTACTCTCTTTAACTGACATGGTTGGTCACTATGAATAACCCACATTACCTTCAGTAAGCCACATGTCTCAGTCCTCACCAGCTTATTGGCACAGATAAGGTGATTTCAAGATAAACATCCAGGTGATACAGGCATGTTGCCTTTGCTTCCTCCTGCTGGGCCTCCCCCGAGTCCCCCAGGGATGTCTCATGTGTATGAGAAACAGTCCCACCCAGGTTCTTTCATCCAAGTCTTTTCTTGAAATGTACCTCCAGCAGGCCCACTGAGGGCACCAACTTTCTGCTGGGGTCTTCTGTGACAAGTCTGGGCCCTCACCATGCTGCTGGGTGCTGGGCCCCTGGGGTTCTTGCACAAATGTGCCATTGTCCCTGCAGTGCGCTGGAGTTGGGCCCCTCTGCTGCAATAAGGAGAACATCCCTCTGCCCAGACTTACACTGAACTTCGCCATCAGGCCCCCACAGCAGTTCTACTTATACCCAGAGCCTCTGAGACCAGCATCAGTTAATCTTCTCCCATCAAGGCTCAAGCCATCAAGATATAAACCAGGGTCACTTCTCATGTCTCCAAGCTCATGAGAACTTAACTAAAAGGATCATGGGACCTCTAGACTTTTCTTCCCTATGCTCAAGGCTTAGGGAAGGCCCTGCATTACTCTTGGAAAGGGGACAGCAACACAAGGAAAAGATGAACCAGCTGCTAAAAATCAGATTTCATGATTCATACTCAGGAACATCCATCAGTCAAGCTCTCCAAGCTGTTTTTCCAGTGATGTTGTATAAGCCACACGTGGTGGAGCGAATGGAGTTAGTTCATGCCAAATGAACCACAGCAAAAATGATGGCATCATGGACAATAATAAAATAATCAAGCAGCAACAGATGGAAAGGAAGAATTACACTTATACTGGGGAACTGTTAGCTACATAAATTGTTTCGGGTCTTAGCTGGTCAAAACCAAACCCCATTCCGCTAGCTGAAGAGTAACGAGTACTATTCTTTTTTTTTTTTTAAGCCAGAAACACTAGCCATTCAATCCTGCTGTCCAGCAAAATGGTCCTTCTGGGGGCATGGGGGGCAGGGCAGCAATTTCGTAGTATCACCCTGCCCCCCACAGGCATCCAAGAGCCCTGTTGGTTCACTGACACCTAATAAATCAGAACCAGGGGGAATCAGATGAATTTTTCTTTTGCGTTTTAGTTTCTTTTATTAATGGAACCTTTTGGAAATCTGTTTATATTTTTTCCTTGCACAAAATCACAATTTTTCACACAAAGGGAGCAGATGGTACTGAAAGCTGGAGATTGGGCCGGAATGCATCTCCCATAACTGGCACTAACAGAGCCTTGTCTTGGATGTAAAAGAACTCAAATCTAATTGCGGGGTTGGCTTTTCCAATTCTGTATAACTATGTGTTTGTCTGTGTTTCCCCCCCCCCCCCAAACTTAATGCTTCTCCTTGAGCTCCTGTCAAATAGAAATATGGGTAGAGTTACAGAGACTGAGTTTTAAGACTGTAGTTTTTTTCTGGAATGGTGTCTCTAAGACCCTAAGTGTCTCTGTAGCCCCCACTGAGTCCCTTGTTGAGGTGCCATATTTGGTGTCATGACCGCAGGTGACTGGGCAGAAGCTGGCACCTGAGTTAAAGGCAGCCAACAAGGTGGCCTCATGTGAGCCTCCTGCCTCTATATAGGATTATGATTAATTAGCCCAATGAGAATCTCTTTCTGAAAGATTTGAATATGACACATGCTCAAAGGGAGTGGAATATAAGTTCATGTAACTTCTGTACTGATTTATGACCATTGCCTATCACAGTACATGGTATGGCTACCCAATGAATGTTTGATAACTAAATCAAATGCATGGACCCCTAACACAAAAGTGTTTTTAAAAAAAAATCAATCTGCACCCATCTCCCTATATTCTACTTTTTTCTCCTGCCTCCAAGGAGCTTGGTCCCCACCTCGCACTCCCAGCCTTTAATGATTAGCAGAGACAAAGTGTGAGCAGGGCAGGGGCAGAGAGAAAAGGAGACACAGAATCTGAAGCAGGCTCCAGGCTCTGAGCTGTCAGCACAGAGCCCCACAGGGGGTTTGAACTCATGAACCGTGAGATCATGGCCTGAGCCAAAGTCGGGCACTTAACTGACAGCCATCCAGGCGCCCCAATGATTATTTGAAATAGATTTTTTTTAGGGCAGTTTTAGGTTTGCAGAAGATACAGAGATTCCCCATATCCACCCTGCCCCAAATACGCACAGACTTCTCTACTATCAAAATTCCGCACTAGAGTGGGACGTTTATTATAATTGATAAACCTATATCAACACCTCATTATCACCCAAAGTCCATAGTTTACATCAGAGTTCACTCTCAGGTCTGTAAATTCTATGCTTTTTGACAAACGTGCAGTGACATGTATTGCCATTAGAGTATCCTACACAATAGTTTCACCACCCTGAAAATCCTCTGTGCTTTACCGATTCATCCTTTCCTCCCCCAACTTCTGGCAACCACTTTTACTTGCCTTTTACTGTCTCCATAATTTTGCCTTTTCCAGAATGTCATATAGTTGGAATCCTAAAGAGGGTTGCCTTTTCAGATTGGCTTTTTTCATTTAGTAAAAGTGCATTTAAGATCCCTCCTTGTGTTTTCATGACTTGATAGCTCATTTCCTTTTAACATTGAATAATACTCCATTGTCTGGATGTACCACAGTTTATTTATCCATTCACCTACTAAAGGTCATGTTGGTTATTTCCAAGATTTGGCAATTATTTATAAAGCTACTGTAAACATTTATTGCAGGTTCTTGTGTGGACATAAGTTTTCAACTTCTTTGAGTAAATACCAAAGAGTACGATTGCTGGATCATATGGTAAGAGCGTGTTTGGTTTTGTAAGAAAATGCCAGGCTGTCTTGCAAAGTGACTGTACCATTGTGTGTTCTTGCCAGCGAAGAGTGGGAGTTACTATTGCATGACATCCTCGCCAGCATTTAGTGTTGGCATTGTTTTGAATTTTGGCCGTGTTAATAGGTTTGAAGTGGTATCTCATTATTTTTTTCATTTACAACATGAGGTGGAATGGATTTTCATGTGTTTATTTATTATCTATATGTTTTCTTTGGTGAGATGTCTGTTCAGGTCTTCAGCCCATTTTTAAATCATTTTGTCTGATTCTTGTTGAGTCTTAGGAGTTCTTTGTATGTTTTGGACACTACCTTTTTATGAGATATGTGTGTTACAAATATTTTCCCCCAACCTGTGGCTTGTCTTCTTATTCTCTTGACTTTTCGTCCTTTTTATGACATTTTGCTTTGACAGGCAGTAGGGTGTAGTGTTTAATATCCTAGAGGCCCCTGCCTGAGTTTCAGTCTTGGTTTTGCCACTTGGTTGGGCAATTAATCATTCTGTTCTGACTCTCACTTTCCTTACCCGTGAAGTGGAGTTAATAATGCCACTCTGTAGAGATCTTCTGAGAAGTTGGAACTGCCCCAGTGTGTAGTTGGTTAGCACTGCATAAATGGTAGTCATTATTATTGAGAATTTTTTGGTTTTGCATAATCCGGACTCAGTCACTAATTGGGTCTTGCCTTCCACTGTTCTCTCCTTCACTCACTCCATTAGAGTTACGTGGTCTCCACACCCACCTCAGGGTCTTTTTCTTTCTATTTCCTCTCCCTCAGTGTTGCTTTCCCCAATATACTCTGTCATCTCATTATTCAAGGTTTTTGTCCATCATAAGCAGAAGCAGTCTAAAGGCACTAGGGTTTCTTCTTTTTATAGAAGTTGAGTCCATTGCTGCTGCGTGTCCCAGAGCGAGAGGGGTATGTGGAGAAGCAGTGGGGTGGGAAGGAGAGACTCCTAGAGACTGGGAGGGGAGGGATCTCCAGGTTTAGTGAACAGCAGGCACTGAACCCCACCCTTCTAGAGTATTCCTGGGAGGTGACAAGATCTCAGGGAGACTGAGTGCCCTTAGACTTTTAAGAATCCTCACTCTCCGCATGGAATCTGTGAACAACGGAACCCCTAGAACCGAAGGTGCTGCGGAGACTGAAGCAGATGGGACCTGGGCAGCAGGCAAGTGGGTTGTTGTTTGGGGAGACACTTTAGTACCCCCTGCAACCTGAAATTAGTTTCTCAGTATCAGCCTTGAGTAGCAGAGGCTAAACTTCCTGCCAGCTGACAGGGATGGGGCTCAGAACCTGAGGGACATCGACTAGTGTCAATGCATAGCTATAGAATATAGAAAGTGATTTTTTTTTTCCACTTCTGAGTCTGGATTTACCAACTATATGTAAAGTAAATCTATTCCCAAGTCCATCCCCGCCCATTGTAGTTTGAGAGAATCCAGTTACTGGTAAAGTTGCCTTTCAGACACCTTTTAGCCCTCCTTTTTCCTGTGTCTTCCCTCTTTTCCTGCCTCACCTATTCCTGTAATTCTTCAGGTGTCGGATGTACGTTCCTTTCTCAGATTACTTTCTTTTTTCCCCCCTAAATGCAGGCTTAAAAATATGCAATATCAAGATGCAAATTTAAAAAATTCTATATTTTTCATCTTTCCCTAAAAATTGTTTTGCAAAAACAAGTTACGTGGGGTTTTTCCTTGTTAGGAAAAAGTGAAGAACAATACTATGCAATCTATTCTTGCACACGACCTGATTGTATAAAGCAGAATAGAATCTGTAATGTAAGTTGCAAATTATACCTCAAAGTACAGTGAAGTTACAAAATACGCTTTGGAAACAGCGTGGCTTGGGTTTTGTTTTGTCTTGCTTGTTTGTCTCAGACCACCCTTTTGAATTGTTCGCCTGCCTCGGACAAGGCTTGGTTGCTGTGGCGTTCAGGTCACATTGGTTCAGAAAGTGGTAGTCATTACTACTGATCAACAGAAATTTGTTTCTGTCCACTATCGCACACATGGTTGGAATACTTTTCCTGGCCTCTTGTGGCCGGGTGAGACCTGCTACGTCATCCTGACCAATGAGCGATGGGTGGAAGTAATGTTTGCCACTTCCAGCAGAAGTGTTTGGTCCAAGACCCTCCAGGGATCTTACCCCTTCCCTGGCATGGCAGCTGACAATGTTGAAGGTGGTGGCCGCTCTGTCAGCCTACCCCAAATTTATTAAGATTAGCAGAGCCTCCCCAACCAAACCATGAGATGGATTTTGAGCAAGAAATTAAACTTTGGTTGTTTTAAGTGAGTGAGATCTGGGCATGTTTGTTATCATAGCCTCAACTAGCTTATCCTGACTGATATCCCCATCAGGCTCTCTAAAGACACTGTTGCCAAACTGTTGAAACCAAAAGAAACATTCAGAACATTGGAACTGGCATATCTTCACAGACAAAATATTTTGCCTTGGCAAACATGTCCAGAAGGAAGTGGATGCTGCTATATTTAGAGCATGAAGCAAATGTACTGTTTTGGAGTGTTCAGACAGATAAACATGCTCTCAAAATCATGTTCAAAATGTTCCACACATTGCCTGATTGGAAACATTAACAAAATATAAAAGTTGACAATGTTTCCTCTTGTGTGTTGTGTGTGCACACACATGAGAACACACTCACACACACAAGTATACAGTATAGCTAAGAATTGCTTTGCTGCAGGACACAGGGCGTTTGATCAAATTCAGAAAGGTTAGAGTGACTGTTCAAGATCAAACTCTGGCATCATGGAGGCCACAAAAAGACCCAGTTCTTTGGGTTTTGTATCACCTGTTGTTGATCTGAGACTTACAGAGTTTTGTAAAACCATGAAGAGCATTTGCAGATTCTCTCTCATTATCACAGTTGATAGAATTTCCACAGAATTCGCTCTTCATTTCCTGTTGAATTTTCATTATCTTACCATCATCTGTTTTATCCCCTCATTTGTTTTTATTATATATTTTACCCTGCTGGGAAATGTTTGTCCAGTGTTAGGACATGCTTTTTAGCACTTGTATTTCTGCTATCTAATTTCAGGATTTCTATAAAGGATGATCTTAAGAGTTGAGTTGGAGGGAAGATTTGAACTAGAGTTACATTTCTACAAAGTAAGAAAATGCCAATTGTCCATATCAAGGGGCGTCTGGGTGGCTCAGTCGGTTAAGTGTCTGACTTTGGCTCAGGTCATGATCTCATAGTTGGTGAGTTCAAGCCCCACGTCGGGTTCTGTGCTGACAGTTCAGAGCCTGGAGCCTGCTTTGGATTCTGTGTCTCCCTCTCTGTCTGTCCCTCCTCCACTCACGCTCTTTCTCTTACTGTCTCTTGAAAATAAATAAACATTAAAAAAATTTTTTTAAAGGGATGGGGGTTGCAGATGGAGATTATGGGGACCAAAGTTCTCCCTGCTCCACAACCATGCCTGGGCACCATGACTTCATCCTGGAGAATCTTTATTCCAAAGACAGCGATTGCCCAGCTTTATTCTGTCTGTTCCTTTGAACAAGACTGTCACAAGCTCGTTTTTATATTGTCACAATGAATGGAGAGAATAACAGATTTGGTATCAGATCAGTTAACTGTGAGACTTTGGATAAGTTACTTAGCTCCTTTGATGGAGAATAATGATAGATCTTTACTGAGTTATGATAAAAATTATGCAAGATCACATCTAGGAATGGCTCTTTTATGGTGAGGGCTCAAGAAACGCTTAATTCCATTCTTACAGTTAATGGGGGGAGGTTAAATGGGCAAGTTCTGAAGTCACACAGCTGGGTTCAAATCCCCATTTCTTCTTTTTTCCAGTTGTGTTGAAACTTTTGGCAAGTCCCTTCTCTGAGTCTCCCTTACCATGTCTACAAATAAAAGATAAGATGGGACCTGATATATTGTGGAGATTAAATGAGATAGTGCGTATCCAGCCTTTGGTATGTTGTAAACACTCAAGAAATGGTAGTTTTCATCAGCTTTGTTATCAGATACAAGTTTCTCTTTTCACATCCAGTCTTGTACTTTCCAGTATAAGCCCACAAACCCTGATCTGAAACCCTTGAGGCCGTGTGTGTTTTGGAATTTGGAATGCTATGGAAATTAGACTCATAATGTGATGTATATACCATACACCCACCCCCCATAAAACGTGCGCGTGCACACACACACACACACACACACACACACACACGCCAGCAGTGTCTGCGATAACACTTCATGATCAGCTCATTACTGCAGTGAAATATTTGAAAGTTCATGCTAAGTGGGATGTGGGATAAATAAAGGATATAAATAACCCTATGTCAGCTCAAGTCCACTTTGGCTGCCAAATGAATTTGTGCCAAAGTGAATGAAAAAAATTTCTGGAACCTGAAACTTTTTTGGAATTCAGATACCTGTGTAGTCACTCTCGGTTTTTTTCCTCCTATTCTGTGTTGTAAAGCTATTTCTATCATCTGTTTCTAGTCTAAGCTGTGCTTCTCTTACATTTCTGTGTTTTATTTAATCCTTCAAGGCTTCCTTTGAACTCTCAGCCCTCCTGCCTTGACATCCTGTGTTTTCTTTCTCCCTCTTATCGCTGTCTCTATTCTTTCCCTCCTCTTGGATCGCTCTTCCTTTTTCTGGGGTTTGCACACTACTGGCGTAAAGCCTGTTTTCACTTTCTTTGTTTCTTTTTTCTTTCTGGTACATTCTCTCTCATTCCCCCTTCCTCTCTGGGGATTTCAGTCTTGCTTCTGCGATGCTAGCTCTTCGCCTCTTTTCTTGTGTATCTTCTGGTCTCTACCGTTTCCTCTCTGCCCCTTTCTTTGTTCATTGGTTGTTGCCCTTGGTTCCCACCCCAACTACCATACCATCATCCTTCTCCTTTAATTCCTTCGTCTCCTCTAGATATCATTCTTTGTCCACTCATTACTGTACAATGCCAATAATATCATTATGATAATTTATGGAGTTCTTACTGTGTACTAAGCACTTTACATGGATCGTTAAATTTCATCCTTATTGCAAACCATTAGGTGGGGACTCTCTTAATCCTCATATTTCAGATGAGAAAATTCGGGCTAAGAGATAAAGCGACTTGTTCAAGTAGTCAAGGAACAGAAATGGAATTCAAACCCCACTGCATTAAATCTTTGCATTTAATACTTGTTGCATTAAACTAATTCCAAAGCTCATGATTTCAATCACTATGCCTATATTTTCTCTATTACGGTGGATATTACCATCCAAGTTACTTCATTTATCTTTTCTTTCTAGGTGCTTATAGATTTTTAATGTGACTTACCTCTGCCTGCCTACTTCAGTATGCCATTTAACTTGGATGGTGTGTCCAGATTGGCCTCTTCCTATGGTTGGTATCTTGGCCCTTATCTTCCCCTGGTGACACATTGGGATTTCATAACCCCAATAGTTACTGGGACTTTAGGAACAGTCCCAATTTCAAATATTCCCATTCCCACAAGCCACTGAAATGTCTGGGAAATAGATGTTGGGCAACAGCAACAGCATTTGCTTTCGCTGTTACCTTCTATGTGCCTCAGAAGACACCATTCAAAGTCACATCTTGGCAAAATGGTTTCATATCATAGGCTTTGCAGCTATGTGTGAATAACTGCATCGATGATTACTATGTTAGTCAGGCTAGGCTCCACTGTGCTGCAGTAAAATAAACCCCACATTTCTGGTTTAATACAACAAAGATGGGTGTCTCTTTCACATCACAGTCAGATGTGGTTCTGGTGGCTCTTCGTTACTTCTTGAACAGTGACTCAGAGGTCTGGGGAACTTGGGTCTTGCAACTCCACCATCTATCTCAACGTTCTTTACTTCCAGCCACTTGGGTGGGGGAGCGGATATGGCATATTCATGGACTATTACGCCCAAGACCAGTCATCGTCAACCTCATTTTTCAGATGAGGAGACATGTTCATTGCCAAGGTTTTCTACCCTAGTAAGTGGTAGATTCCAGACTAACATCACAGCTCTGACTATTGATTCCACTACATTTTTTTCTAACTAGAAATATTTCATCTATGCTTATGTTTCCTGTCTAGATTCACTTAGTCTCAGTAAGCTATTAGAATTGCCCTTCTTTTTTCTTGGTAATTTCAACAGAGGTTCCAGGGAGATACCCCTCCCCCCCCGCCCCCCTGCCCCCCCCCCTCCCCGCCCATTGGTTGTGCTTGGGCCACATGTCCATCTTCAAACCAATTGCCGTAAGCCAGACAATGTGATCTTCTGATGGGTCAGATCTGTGTCCTGTATGTAACTCTAAAATGGAGAAAATAGAAAAAGAGGGCATCTTCACCTCTGCAGTATGTAGTGGGAACCATGGGGAACTATTTCCCTAAATAAATCCAGAATGCTATTACTGAAAGAAAAGGCAATAGATATCAGGCAGGCAAATCAAGGTAAGATCCAGCTAGCTGAACAACTGAATGGAGAAGGAAATATAAGACAGACTTAGTGACTAGAGAAATGAGTTAATGGGCACATGACACAGAACTCTGCATTGTCTGGGCCATCGTTACTGGTCTGAGGATTAGCAGGTGGTCCAGGCCCACCCAATGAGAGCCCTCCCTGGAGTAAATGAACAAATGATGCCTCTTTGGTGAAGGATGAGGGAATCGTTCCAAATGATGAAAAGTGAATTTAGGACAAGTTGACAGTCCAATGAAGATAAATTTTGCACATTGCATAGTTTTGCAACGGGGTTCATCTTGCTTGGGGTGTATTTTCAAGGACCCAGAACCTTTCTGGTGCAGAAATGATCCCTGTCTCCCTCTCCGCATTTGATTTCTGTCAATCCCATTGGAGTGGAACAGCCTTAGGCTGTAGCCAGCTTACCCCCACTCAAGGAATTCCATGAAGAGAAGGTGGTCCCTTCTTCCCCCTTCCCCCTCAATGTTTACCCCTTTCCTTCAATTTCCATGGACCTCATTCTCCTCCTTAGAAAATGCCTTCCCATCAATGAGGCTGAAAAACAGCCAGGAGGCCCATCAGTACTCACTTCCGTGGGCAAAGTGACTTGTGCAGTGCTAGGCCTGAAGTTCGTTTATCTCTCCCTGAGTCAACGAGATTTTGACTATAGGCCTTTCTGCTATGTTCCTCCAGAGAGAGGTAAACTGCCTTTAAGTAATTGCTGAAGAAGGCATAAACCAGGGAAATTTGATTTGAGTATGCAATTTGAATCGGGAAATGCTCGTATAAATAACCGAAGCAGCTGAATGCGGCAGGTTTGTGCTCTATAGATTTTTTTTTTTTTTTTAACTCAGGGTCTTCAGAATAGAAGTTTTGCTGCAGCAGCTTAAACTATCCCAGGACTTTTTGGTCTGATCTTGTGCTAGTTTGGCATCATTAACCGCCAGTCTGGAGTTTGGTAAGTTGATGTTGCCTAATTAACCTATATGATTGGAAGGAGGGAGTGGAAATTCTTGAACCCACAAACAGTGCTATAATCGGGAGCAGTGACACAGTCTTAAAAACCAAAACGAAACAATTTTGAACTAGGAAAGAGTTTGGATTTATCTAGCACAACTTCACCAGTGAGGGAATTAGGAGCCAGAAACGGTAAATCACTTGCTAGTGGTCACTGAGACTTTGGAAATTTCATGGTCACCTTTTCCTGCAGCAACAAACAACCCCACATCCCAGAGGTGTGAGTGTGCAGCTTATATTACATCAGAGCTGCAGGTTACCCAGGATTCTCCTGAGCTGTCCTGACCTGGCCTTATTCCACATGTCTTCTCAGGGAACAGCCACCTTCTGAGGCATGTGATTCTCATGGTGGGCAAAGCTCAAGACCAAACCACAGGAGCATGTTTATACCTCCCTTTGGAGATAGCTACTCCCTTTGGAGTGTCACATCTGCTCACATTCTATTGATCAAAACACAGGCCACCAAGCCTAAGGACAACAGGGTGGCGATGATACTCTACCTTGTGGGAAGCATGGCAAGAGAGAGCAGGATACAAATAATTGTGGATAGGGCACCTGAATGACTCAGTCAGTTGCGCGTCCAACTTCGGCTCAGGTCATGATCTCACAGTTCGTGGGTTCAAGCCCCACGTCAGGCTTTGCACTGATGGTGCAGAGGCTGCTTTGAATTCTCTCTCTCCCTCCCTCTGCCGTTCCCCCACTTCCACTCTTTCTCTCTCTCAAAAACAAATATTAAAAAAATAATGATAAAATACCAGCAGATCATTGTGGATAAATAATGCAATCCACCACCAGAAATCCTTGTAGTGTAGGAAGTCCTTGCAGTGATGAAAGTCCAAGAAGAAATGTGAAAACTGAGGGGCATTTGGGTGTCTCAGTTGGTTAAGTGTCTGACTCTTGATCTCAGCTGGGGTCATGATCTCATGGTTTGTGGGACCAAACCCCGCACCAGGCTCTGCACTGACAGCACAGAACCTATGTCAGATTCTCTTGCTCCCTCTCTCTCTGCCCCTCCCCTGCTCACACTCTGTCTCAAAATTAAACATTTTAAAAAATGTGAAAACGAGAAAGTCTACTGAAAGTTTGCTGAATCCACATATTCTTTTGATGATGCTACCTATTTTGATTAATCTCTAGATTTTCCCTGTGACATAAACTTACTGAGTGTTACCCCCAGATTCCTTCTTCGTGTCTACTCATCTCCTCTAATGATCACCCAAATTCTTATTTCTACTTCCTAAATATGCCTCAAAAGTCTAGTCTTTCTTCCCATGCTTCATTTCTCAGGTCACCTGCTTTTGTATTTCTTTGTTTGTTTTTCCAATCCGAGTTCTGCACTGTGGCCAGAGGAACCCTATTCGTATCATATCTAGGTCACCCCCTTGCCTAACGTCCTCCCACAGATATAAGGATAGAATGCTATATACTTCTTCTGGCGTACCAAATGTGCCAGAATGGTGCAGCCTCTGCACCATTGAGTTCTTGCCACTCCCCAGCCTTGTGTCCAACATTTATTTATCTAAGATTGACCAGCCAGTTTGCAGATTAACCAGATTAACAAGGAGGCAGGACTCAAGACCTGCTCATGACTCCACTGGGACTTGCTATGTAGGCAAGAGCTAAGTAAGGACTAACGGCTGGTTCCCAGGGGGCAGGGGGGCAGAACCCAGCCTGGATCACAGATGCTCTGTTTACAGAACATCCTTCCATAAGGCTTATCCTTCCATAAGGCTTAGCAACATAATGGACTCCTTGCTTCCCAACACCATGGGACCAGTAAACAAGGCTCATCACTTGCCACTACGTAAGCCCCATTGGGCAGTCCCAGGACTCTGTCATGTTTTAAATAAGGATCACCTACTCTCAGATATTGGAGAGTTGACTCTCGTTTTGTTTTGATTGTGATTTGGGGTTATTCCAACCATTTTGCCTCCATCACCCTATGAATGAGGTGGTGATTGTGCTTGGAATTAGCTGGAAATTTCACTCTCTGGAAGTGACTGTGCATTTGCTCCTGTTCAGTAGTTCTTTGTGGATGTGATGCATTTTACCTCCCAATTTTTCAGTCCTCTACCCTTCAGGCTGCTCATGCTTTTCTGCCTTTGTTGATCTAGAAAACTCCTGTCAATATTTTGAACCTAGTTCACAGCGCATCTCCGTTGAAAGCTCCATCCTCCCTGGAGAATTATTTGTGTCCTCCCCTAAGCTCTTATACTGCCTCGCACATGGCCACCTTCATTCATTGAGCCAATTAATAGTTGTTAAGAGTTTGGGGTGCCTGGGTGGCTTAGTCATGTGAGCCTCCCACTCGTGATTTTGGCTCAGGTCATGACCTCACAGTCATGAGATTGAGTCCTGTGTCAGGCTCCGCACTGGACATGGAACCTATTTGAGATTCTCTCTCTCCATATCTCTATCTCGCTGCCCTTCCACTGCTCGCTCTCGCTCTCTCTCTCTCTCTCTCTCTCAAAAACCCAAATATATAGTTGTGAAGGGTGTACTATGTGCCAGGCACTGTGCCAGGCACTGGGAGTACAATTGCGCATGAGTAGACAAAGTCCCTGCTGTCAGGATACCCACTGACTAGTGGGAATACGATGTCCAACGAACCAGTAAATGCGCCAGATGGTTGTCAATGGAGAGAGTGCTGAGCAGCAAATAAATATGGTGATGAGCTAAAAAGAACCAGGGGAAGCCACTCAGTGAAGCCAGGAAAAACCTTTTTGAGGAAGTAATATTTCAACAGAGGCCTGAAAGGTGAGAAAGAACAAGGCTAGGAAATGGATGGAGGAAGAGCAGGTGCAGAAGGCAGTAGCAAGGACAAAAGGCCAGAGGCAAGAGAGGGCTTGATGGGCCTTGAGTGTTGACAGCAATCAGGAGATTGGGTGGGACAGACCACGTGGGAGCTTGTCAGCCCTAACAGGGATTCTGGGTTCCAGTCTAAAAGCAACAGGAAGACTTGGAAGGGTTTTACACAGAGGAATTGCATGATGTGATTCACCACTTTAAAGTGTTTTTTAAATTAATCAATTATTTAATTACATCCAAGTTAGTTAGCATATAGTGCAATAATGATTTCAGGAGTAGATTCCTTTGCCCCTTACCCATTTAGCCCATCCCCCCTCCCACAATCCCTCCAGCAACCTTCTGTTTGTTCTCCATATTTAAGAGTCTTTTATGTTTTGTCCTGCTCCTTGTTTTTATATTGTTTTTGCTTCCCTTCCCTTATGTTCATCTGTTTTGTCTCTTAAATTCCTCATATGAGTGAAGTCATACGATATTTGTCTTTTTCTGAGTAATTTCACTTAGCATAATACCCTCTAGTTCCATCCCCGTAGTTGCAAATGGCAAGATTTCATTCTTTTTGATTGCCGAGTAATACTCCATTGTGTGTGTGTGTGTGTGTGTGTGTGTGTGTGTGTGTGTGTGTGTATGTATATATATACGTATGCATATATACGTATATATATATACATGTACATATATATACACATATATATACATGCACATATATATGTACATATATACGTATGTATATATACGTATACATATATATATATACGTACATATATATACGTATATATATACATACATATACATATATATGTAGCACATTTGAATCTCAACTCAGTCCCCTGGTAACTGTGAGATTTTAGCTCTCTAGATTTGTTTGGGTTACTCAAATGGAACACAGAATTTTTTTTTAATTCCTTTTCAGGATCATTATATAACACATAATGAATTTGCCTGCCATGTACATATACGTATACATATATATATATATATATATATATATATATACATATATATATATATACACACACACATACACACCACATCTTCTTTATCCATATTCATCCATCAATGGACATTTAGGCTCTTTCCATACTTTGGCTATAAATGTTTTTTTTAATGTTTATTTTTGAGAGAGAGAGACAGACAGAGTGTGAGTGGGGGAGGACAGAAAGAGAGGGAGACACAGTATCTGAAGCAGGCTCCAGGCTCTGAGCTGTCAGCACAGAACCCGATGTGGGGCTCGAACTCATGGACTGAAAGATACTGACCTGAGCCAAAGTCGGAGGCTTAACTGACTGAGCCACTCAGGTGCCCTCTGATTCACCATTTTAAAACATTACCTGGGTTGCAATGGGAAGCAGGCATAGACAAAAAATAAACACACACACACACTCTTTTTTTTTCTTAAGAGTTGCTCTTACGGAGCTGGTGCCTTGCCCCAGGATAGTGACCGTGTGCCTACAAAGGCGTGGAGAGCATCAAGAGCTATTCTGGTGACAGAACCAATAGAATGGGTCCAATAGAAGGAGACGACTCACAGATGACTCCCTAGTGTTTGTCATGAGCAATCAGACAGATGGAGAGGCTTTACTGAGGTATGGAAGATAGGAGAGAAGTATGGCATTGGATAAGACTAGAACTCCGTTGGAGACCTCTAATAAGTTGGAGACTCCTATTACTGGGCCAAGCTGTCTGTCTTCTGCCAGACCGTGGTGTCTCTCCAGTGTTGAGCACAGTGCTTGACACATAGCGGGTGCTCAAAAAGTATTTGTTGAATGGGGAGTCTAAATGATATGCTTAAAAGCTACAGATGACTAATGGCTTCTAGAACAACAGACGATCCAAAGTCTGTAGCAGTGGCTAATTAAACCATTCCCATCTGATGTCCAAAATATTGTATGCTAGAGACCCCCCCCCCTTCTCTCCCCATTAATTGAACAGGCCCTGTCTTTTTTGCTCTTGTAGTCCATTGTTCTTCAAATGTAATTAGCCCTTGTGTTTTGACAGTAAACGAGACTCCCCGTACTTTGATAAATGGCTTGTTTCTGGGAAAAGAGTATTTGTGAATACAAAACCTGGTCTCCCCGCCCAACCCCCTTTTCTCCCACCTCTTTCTCTTCCTCCTACGTCAGGCTGCCCTTGGGCTACACCATCACCTTCAGGAAGGCCATGTTTCTTAGGAAAAGATAACACAGGAATAACAGTTATTTCTGAACACCGATTACATGGCAGGCAGATTCATTATGTGTTATATAATGATCCTGAAAAGCAATTAAAAAAAATTCTGTGTTCCATTTGAGTAAACCAAACAAATCTCCTAGAGAGTTAAAATCTCACAGTTACCAGGGAACTGAGTTGAGATTCAAATGTGCTCAGGTTTTCTCTGATCTCAAAGCCTGTGTCCTTTCTGTGATTCTGTGTCTCCTTTAGACCATAAGTAGCTGGACCTTTATTGAAGACTTTCTTTATAGTTCACTTGGTTTTGTTTTGTTTTTTTAAACAGTTTAGGTAGATATAATTCATGGGCTATCCACTTAGCCCATTTGAAGTATATGCTTCAATGTACCTCACTTATTAATGGAACAAATAGTATCAGCTCTCACTCTTAGCAAGGAATAACACTCTTGAGATTGCTTCAAGTGTGTTATCTCCTATGATTTATTCTGGTCTTCTCATCAACCCTCTGGTGCAGGGTGGGGGGGAGGGGCAGGAATTATCAGCTGTATCTTACAGGTGAAGAAACTAAAAATGCCACACACAGTATGTGGTCAGCAGATCTGATTGATGAATCTGACCACAAAGTGTACTCCCTTCTACTTTACACAATATGTTGTTGAACAGCTCCGTGGCCCTTCTCAATTGATAAAGATTATTTTTTCATGTCCATGATCTCATTTGGTCCCTACACCAAGACTGGCTAACTGAGATGTTTTAGAACAATCTGAAAGATCTTCTAAACCAATTCAAATGTTTTCCCTCATCCAGACCCAGGGAGGGGTACTGAATGTCTCAAAACTGTCTGTAGTGACCTCACATACATTAGGATTGTCACTATCAAAAGAAAAGAGAATAACAAGTGTTGAGGATATAGAAAAATTGGAACCCTTGAGCACTGTTGATGGGAATGTAAAATAGTGCAGCCATTATCGAAAACAGTATGGAATATCCTCAGAAAATTAAAAATAGAATCACCACATGATCAAGCAATTCCATTTCTGAGTATATACCCAAAAGAATTCAAAGCAGAATCTTGACTTTTTTAGATTCTGCATGTAAGTGAGATCATACAGTATTTGTTTTTCTGTGTTTGGCTTATTTTTACTTAGCATAATATCCAGGAGGTTCATCTCCGTTGTTGCAAATGGCAAGATTTTCTTCTTTTTTCTTCCAGTATATACATTTACCACATTTTCTTGGAACCTAAAAGAGTCAAACTCATAGCACCAGAGAGTAGAATGGTGGTTTCCAGGGATTGAGGGTTAGGGAGATATTGCTCAAAGGGTACAGACTTTCAGTCAGAAGATGAATACGTTTTGGAGATATGATTTACAGCATGGTGATTATAATTATTAATATTGTATACTTTTAATTTGTTAAGAGAGTAGGTCTTAAATGTTCTCACCAAACACACAAAAGCTAACTGTGTGAGGTGATGGATGTGTTAATTAATTTGATTGTGATTGTAATTTTACAATGTATATGTATATTACATGATCACATTGTATGCCCTAAACAATTTTTTTAAATTATTTTTTTAATTTAATTTAATTAAAAAATTTTTATATCCAAAATAGTTAGCATATAATTTATATGTTGCTATAGTGCAACAATAATTTCAGGAATAGATTCCTTAGTGCCCCTTACCCATTTAGCCCATCTCCCCTCCCACAACCCCTCCAGTAACCCTCAGTTTGTTCTCCATATTTGAGTCTCTTCTGTTTTGTCCCCCTCCCTGTTTTTATATTATTTTTGCTTCCCTTCCCTTATGTTCATCTGTTTTGTCTCTTAAAGTCCCCTATGAGTGAAGTCATATGTTTTTTGTCTTTCTCTGACTAATTTCACTTAGCATAATACCCTATAGTTCCATCCCCTAGTTGCAAATGGCAAGATTTCATTCTTTTTGATTGCCGAGTAATACTCCATTGTATATATATACCACATTTTCTTTATTCATTCATCCATCGAGGGACATTTGGGCTCTTTCCATACTTTGGCTATTGTTGATAGTGCTGCTATAAACATGCGGGTGCACGTGTCCCTTAGAAACAGCACGCCTGTATCCCTTGGATAAATGCCTAGTAGTGCAATTGCTGGGTCGTAGGGTAGTTCTATTGTTAGTTTTTTGAGGAGCCTCAATACTGTTTTCCAGAGTGGCTGCACCAGCTTGCATCCCCAGAAACATATACAATTTTTATTTGTTAATTTTACCTTAATAAAGAATAATATAGCATGAAAAAAAAAACAAACTCATAAAAAAGCACCAAGATGCAAAAAAAAAGTGCATCATCTTGAAGAGTTATTTGCACATCCATGTTCATTGCACTAATAGTGACAATAGTAAAGAAGTGGAACCAAGACAAATAAAGAAAATGTGGTAGGGGCACCTGGGTGGCTCAGTTGGTTAAGCCTCCGTCTTCAGCTCAGGTGATGATCTCATGGTTTGTGGATTCGAGCCCATGTCGGGCTCTGTACTGACAGCTCATAGCCTGGAGACTTCTTCAGATTCTGTCTCCATCTCTCTCTGCCCCTCCCCTATTCATGTTCTGTCTCTCTCTCTCTCAAAAATTAAATGTTTAAAAAAATTTAAAGAAAATGTGGTGTGTGTGTGTGTGTGTGTGTAGAATGGAATATTGTTCTTCCATAAAAATCACATGCTATAACATGGATGAAGCTGGAGAACATTATGCCAAGTGAAATAAGCCATCCACAAAAGGGCAAACACAGCATCATTCCACTCATATGAAGTATCTAAAGTAGTCAGAATCATAGAAACAGGAAATAGAAAGGTGGTTGCCAAGACCTGGGGAGAAGAGGAATTCGTGTGAGTGGGTATAGCCTTTCAATTTTGCAAGATGAAAAGGTTTGAGAGATCTGTTGTGCAACAACATGAATACATAGGGCACTACTGAACTGTACGCTTAAAAATGGTTAAAAAGGTAAATTTAATGTTATGTGTCTTTTACCAGGGTGAAAAAAAAAAATACTGGCTAAGGTGGACCTAGAACCTGAACCTGTGTCTCTAGGATCCAACAAGGTCAAGTCTGAGAGTGTGTCTGCCTTCTTTTGGCCAGGGCTGTATCTTTGTCTCATGCTGGGCATATTTTCTTTGCTGTAGCAACCTTAAGAAGTAAATGGATGCTTCTGACAGATCTCAGGGAGAATCAGATGAGCTGGGTGGACCCAGCAGAGAGTTGTCTATTCCAAATGCTTTAATCTCCCTTAGGATGGAGGTTCCAAATGGCACTATGGGGTAACCAGGGTGGCAATATTAGTCCTATACGGAGAAACCAAGACTCAACATAATGAATGGAGAGTTGAAGATCACTTAGGCTATCAGTGATGGAGAGGAGACTAGATCCCAGGAATTCCGCTGCTGGGTCCCATGTTAGTAAAGTGGGTGCTATAGCACATTTTTAAGTTTAGAACCCAAGAAAGAGGTGGAAAACTTGGATGTTTTCTTATTTTTATTATTTACTCTAAAGAACTTTGTAGAACACTGAAGAGCATAGTTCCACTGAGTTGTCCAGCCCTGACCCCTGATTCCAGTGTTGATTAGTGACCTCAAACTTAGCCTCCCTTGCAGGCTGCTAAACCACCGGATGTATAAGACACACACTTCTTGTGGGCCTCAGGGCCCTTTGAGCCCACTCCTTCCAGTAGTAGATTTTCCCTTTTCATGCTTGAACTCCAGAGGCCCCCAAGGGCTTCTGCCTTAATTAAAATTTAAATTCACAAATCATTTCTTAAACCGTCTCGCAGGCAGCCAAATAATCACGATCATTAGCGGGTGGTCGGAGTTGCTTTTGCTTTAATGCTTTTTGAAACACTGGCTTAGTCCCGTTACTGATATTTTCTACCACCTCTCTTGCCACAAACCCGGCCCAGAGAACACTGCTCTACTACCTGTGCTTTCTGTTGTAATACAGAGGTCCACGTTCCCAGTTTGGAGTGCACCTGTGCATCCCTAGCCCATCCTACTTCCTGTCCCTATTCCTGTATCCCACAGCTTGCTTGTGCCCTGGAGGCATGGCTTGGGGACATTCTTCATTTGGGAACCAGTGAATGAGCAGGGAAGGTCTTGAAGCACAGGCAGAGTGAAGACCCACCACAAGGTTGGGCAGGTTTCCGCTGAGCCATCTCTGGGCCTTCCCATTGGGGTGGGTTCTTGAGCTGGGGCCACTGCTCCTGGAAACTCACAGGTGCCCTTCCCCACAGTCCTTCCCCTAGCCGATGGTTTCTCAACCTTGGTGTTACTGACATTTTGTACTGGAAAGTTCTTTGTTGTGGGGGCCATCCTGCGCATTGTAGGATGTCTGGCAACATCTTTGTCTTCTACCTAGTAGAGGCCAGTAGCAAGCCCCAGTTTTGACGACACAAAGTATCTTGACACGTGGTCAAATGTCCCTTGGGGGCAAAGTTGTCCAGATGAGAACCACTGCCTATACATTGGCCTTCCTAGGGCCAATCCCCTAGATTGAGATTTCCTTTCTCCTTTTCTTTTCTCTGTAGTTCTTCCTCTGTATCTCTAGACATTGTTTAAGGCTATTCAATGCAAAAAAGCTCATTATACTGCTTTCCCCCTGCAACAAGGATTTAGATCCTAAAAGGAAGGGCTCAGACCTTGGAAACCCCAAAGAACCTGTTTATTCTTCATGTAGAGTGGGGCTGATGGTATATGAAATGTCAGATCCCTGTCTTCCCTTCTGGAAAATGCCACTACTACACAGCAATGAGGATGGCCAGCTGGGAGCTCTGCCCAGGGCTATCGGTCTCTAGAGTCTATAACCACCCTGCTTCCCTGCCTCCTACTTGGGTTCACTGCACCTTGGTGGTGATGTGTTGGAGGCTGTGGGTCTAGTTCATTAACTAGCTATGTCTCTTTGGGTTTGCCACTTCTCGTGGCCTGGTAAAGCTAAAGGGATGAGTTAGATAATCTCTACCATTATTTTCAGCTCTAATGATTAGTATGCCTTGTCTTCCAGGCCCCAAAGCAGAGAGTCATTGCTGTGTGGAGGTAGTCATCCATCCAACAAACATGTCTTGAGCTGTTCATGGGCTCCAGGCCCAGTACTGGGTAATGGTCTCTAAAGATGAAGAGAGAGGTCTCTGTAGCTGAGGATCTCCTAGTCTGGAGATAGAAATAGACAGGTCCATTGGTACAATGAGTTACTGTTCCTAAAGTAAAGGGTACAAGCAAGGTTTGAAAAGCTAGCAATGATTCCAGTGGGTGAGACCTGGAGGCTTCTTTCCTCGTAGGTACCATTCAGGCTTAGCTGGGACTGTTTACTACAATGCCTACATGTAGTCTCTCCCAATGGCTTGGGCTTCCTTTAAACATGGCAGCCTCAGGGTGGTCAGACGTCTTTCATGGTGGCTTATGGCTCCAAGAGTGAGTGGAAGCTTCATGGCTCTTGATGACATAGCTTTGGAAGTCACATAGTGTCCCTTCTGCCATAATTTATAAGTTGAGACAGTTATGAGCCCATTCAGATTCAAGGAGAGGGCTCACAGACCCTACCTCATGATGGCAGGGTGTCAAAATTTTCTCAGCCATATTTTAAAACCACCATACTATCCTTATTCCAATGTTCAGAGATCTGAATTCCTCCGACTGTTTAGCAGAGAATCCCACCTTGAAAAAATCTCTCCAGGTGTATTTACACCAAAAGCCTACTTCAATTAATCAATTCTAATGCTCCAATTACTCAGCTTATATTTTCAGACACTCTAATAAGCACCACAAATGAATAGGAATTAAACTGACGGTACATCACCCTCCACTATTAGAAAGACCATACTTGATTTCCCAAGCAGCCTTCACCTTTGTGAAACAAACTTCCTTGCCTCACTTCTGTTTAGCAAAGGGAAATGTTTCCCTGGGGCTGAGGTGAGGTCAGAGCAGGTGGGAGCACTCTTAAGAACACTGTAGCAATCATAATAAAGGCAAGTTTTACGTGAAGACTGGAGCCTTTCTGATATGTGCCCTTTTCATGTTGGGAAAGACCTGGGTTCTTATTTAAGGTTTGGTGGTTAACAACCAGGCCTCAGTTGACTCATCTGTAGAGTAAGCGCTTGACACTTTCTAAGGACTCTTCCAGCTCTAAAAATGTCTGCAATTATAGGAATATTTGCCAAGGGCAATTTTCTAACATCAATACTCAGAGGGAGCACCCATGTAATAATCACATTCATATGAATAAGTTGCCTTGAAGAAATACTGCCTCACCCCTGGTAATCAGAACTTTTCCTCTGCATTTACATAAATACGCACATACATTTTTATATAAGTGGTATATTACTATAGATTTTCTTCTACAATTTCCTTCCCCCCAATCATTATTATATACACTGAAAAACTTCCACATTAGTACATAAAATTAAGCTTAATTCTTTTCTACTACTCCATAATAGTCCACTGTATGGATATGCCATCAGTCATTTATGTATGCTCTCTTTAATGTAAATGTAGATTCCTTCTATTATTTTGTCTTTATTAACAATGCTACAATGAACAACCATGGATATTACTTTCGCATTTGCAGGTATATCTATAGAATAATTTTCTCGAAGCAAATTTACCGGATCCAAGGTTATGCGCTTTTGTAAATTTGATCAATATTGACATATTTCTTGTCATAGAGATTATACCAATTAATTCTTCCATCAATAATATATGAAAGAGCTTTTCTCCTTCACATAGAATATGATCAAACATTATAATTCTTGCCAATTCTGGTAAGGTAGAAATGGCATCAGATTGTCATTTAAAGTGGTTGTTCGTCTTTGGTGAGGAAGCGAACACCTTTTATAGGTAAGAGTCCTTCGTATTTCTTTTTCTCAGAAATGCTCCTTATAGACTCTGGAAGGAGATTTACTTAAAACATATTTAACAGATATCATTGAATTTGTCTAATGGACCCACTAAATGGCATTGCTTTGGCCTGCTCTTTATACCAGGGTCCAAAGCCATCTATAAGCCCTTAGGCAGATGGTGACATCCCCACTCTAGCAATTCATTCCTTTATGGTTTTTGGGTTTTGGTTTTTTTTTTTTTTAGCTTTGCTGTTAGATGGGGTAGAGTGGAACAGCTGCCAGAGTGACCTCCACCAGCCACAGACTTGGTTCATATTTTCTAGAAAAACACCGAGTAGATAATATGAACCACCAAAGCTTCTGACTTCCCATGCAATCTTGTCCATGAGTCTCATGAAATGAGTACACTTTATTTTTGCTGAAGCCTGTTCCTTTGCAGGACATTTTGTTATCATTATGAGTTTTGTCATTGAAAAAAAAAACCCCAGGGGCACCTGGGTGGCTCAGTTGGTTAAGCGCCCGACTTCAGCTCAGGTCACGATTTCACGGTCCGTGAGTTCGAGCCCCGCATCGGGCTCTGGGCTGATGGCTCAGAGCCTGGAACCTGCTTCCGATTCTGTGTCTCCCTCTCTCTCTGTCCCTCCCCCGTTCATGCTCTGTCTGTCTCTGTCTCAAAAAAAAAAAATAGATAAACGTTAAAAAAAAAACCCAAATTCGTGGTTTTTCTAGAAGAAGTCAAACATTAGCCAGCTTTATCATTTATCAACATCTGCTCTTTCTACTGATGATGGCGGTGACAAAACCTCTTTCTTCTCAGCACCTCCTTAATCCTCGCTTTTTCAGGGCTGGATGCAGAGACAGGAGGAAGGCCAGGTTTGGCTCCAAGCCTAGGTAAGCCATGCCTGCCAACACAGTTAGCCAGAAACCTTGTGTTGTGAGGTTAATGGTCCTTGCCCAGCCAGGGATAAAGATGATAGTCTACTTAGATTGTCATGTGGCCTTAGTGTCTGGTACCAACTGGTTAAAATCCCAGAGGGAGGAAGTTTGGGCAATTAGCCAGATTCCAACATTTGTCAGGCACCAGGTTCTGTGTTAGGGATGCAAAAATGAATGAATAAGATGTAGCCCTTGGGCTCAAGTAACAAACATCAGAGCAGGTCAACCCACAAACAGCTATTTGTAATACAATGTGCTAAGTTCCATGATAGGAGGAAGCTTTCCAATCTAACCCGAAGGAAGATTCCTGGAGGAGGTGCACCTTGGCAATAATATTCGTATCAGTTGGGTGTGCTGGGTCAATTTTTGTAGCTATACAGGGAGGCAAGACTGTCATTAACTAAGTGGAGAAGAGAAATAAAAAGGTGCGTGCATGTGTGTAATGAAAAGTGATTTGGTGTTTCCGGAGCAGAAAGTATATTGTAGGTAATGGTTGAAGAGGTAGAGCATGATGAGGTCAGTTTGTGATTTATCCTGTAGGTTAACTTGTGTTTCCCCCATAGCTGGACAATACAAATAGCATTCTACTGCGTAATGTATTCTCTTGGGTATGTCTAGACTTATGCACAATTACCATCTCACTGGCGGTATCTGCACCCCTTTCTTTATCCAGCAAGTATGTTAAAAAGATGAAGTTTTTCACTGTCCTTGTAAAGCCTGAACCCATCAGGTTTGGAACTTTAAGAGGAGTGGAGGTCAAAGAAATAAAGTCCAGCAGCAGATATAATGTCCAAATAGCTCAACCCCTTTACAGTGGATTCGAATCATCCGTATATTTTGACTTAATCTAATTAATCTCTTCATACTCAGCAAAGAACACATAAAAGCAGGAGCTGGTGACATGCACAGGAAGGCGAACAAGATAAACTTCTTGAGCCAACGCCACCGTCCTCTGCGTGGTGCACACACACACACAAAGAGCGTGAGATGGGAGGACGGATGTTCATGTTCTGTCATCAGAGTCGGTTTTCCATGTAATTTCCATAACATGAGCTCCTCTCTGTGCTGAGTGGGATTCTAGTACTTAAAGATATGTGTTCCCTACAACCTGGGTGCTAAATGCAAGATGAAGGACTCACTGGAAAACCAGTCCTTCACGGGCAGGGTTGATCATACACAAAACGCAGCATATATTGTTTTTAATGGGCTCCTTAGGAGACTCAGTGATTTTCATTATATCTCCTCTATTTCCCTTGCTGATTTTTTAATATGGCACCCACAAGGGAAGCAAAATGGTAATTTTCTCATTTCTCAAAAATACAAAGGAGATTCAAAAGCCTAGTTCACAGCAACCTCATGCTTTTACCATTCATGTATTACACTCCATAGCCTCCCTCTGCCAACACAGCTGTGTACACCTTTTCTCTCTCTTCCCCCCACTGTGTCTTCTTGTACTAGAAAGATGGAACCATCCCCATTTCTAAGGGACTAGGAGATGGGCAGACAGCAATTGCATATGTCATTATCATACCCTTCGTGTTAGGGGATGGATTGTGTCTGCCCTGCCTCCAATTCCTATGTTGAAGTCCGAATGCCTACTACTTCAGAGTGTGGCAATTTTTGCAGATAGTGTCTTTAAGAAGGTAATGAAGTTAAAATGAGGTCATTAAGGTAGACCCTAATCCAATACAACTGGTGTCCTTATCAGAAGTGGAAATTTGGACACAGACATGCACAGAGGGAAGACAACCACATACAAGCCAAAGAGAGGCCTCAGGAGAAACCAACCCTATCAACACCTCAATCTTAGACTTCTGGCCTCTAAAATGGCATGAAAATAAATTTCTCTTGTTTAAGCCATCCAGTCTCTTGCTGTAACAAGGTGCATCAATCCTAAGAAACCAGTACATTTGGGGGGGTGTGGGGGAGACTGTGAACCTTCACATGAATGATGCCTGTCCTGTCCCCCTCCAATCTGTTCAAATTTATACCCCAAAAAGGGAAACTACTTACAAACATTGGTATTTGAGTTGCTTTTGGTCACAAATTACTTGTGATGCCCCTCACAGCCTTTTGGAAGAATGTGAAAACATTGTTTGGGGGTGGTAGGGGCCATGGGAGAATTGAGAGCAGAGAAGAAAATTGTGGGTCTGAATCTGGGGTAGACCTCACCAGCATCAATATTGAAGACAGATTGAAAGAGGACAAGACTGGAAATAGAGAACCATTAAAAAGCTGTTTCATACATAGCAGCAGAGATGGAGACTTCAGGATGGTTCTGATAAATATCTGGGTATAAGAATAGTAATCATGGTGAACAGGATGGGGGATGAAGTGTGGTAGGAGAGATGGATGGCTGCTATCTTTCTAGTTCGGGCATCTGAGTATATGTCGGCACCATGAATGGAAAAGGACTACGGGAGAACGTATTTGTTTATTTGCATGCCCATCTTCTTCTAGAAAGAGCTCAAGTTGGCTTGCACAATTATTGACTGTGCCATGATAAAGATAAGGAGATGAGGAAAGTGAAGCAAGGAACAACTGAAAGTGGAAAAGAGAAGTTGAAGCCAAGAGTGAGGTTGGCATGCAAGTCAAATCCTCATCCGAAGATTCTAAACACTTGCCAGATGGACTGTACATTTTGCTTTAGGCCAACAAATGACATTATTCACGTTTGACAGTTTGGTCACTGTTGTTCACCTCTTCTGAGAACCCAGCGTCTGAAAATTTCAGTTTGGTGAAAACCTAGCTTTTGGGTTTTGGGTGTCAGAGGCACCAGGGAGCTGGGGAGAAGCATCGGTTGAATATGTGGAGAGTTCCTACACAGAGGGAGAGGTGCAGAGGAGGTTCAAAAAATGGGAGGCATCCCCTGACTCATCCTAAAGCAGAGTGGCATTTGGGCTGAGTTCAGAGACTGTCTGAGGAGTTGGAGTGTCTGTTCTTTGATGCAGCCAGGTAGAATCCTTTTATTTGGGGAAATGACATGGTTATGTCTGTCATACACCTTCTGTGATGCCACTTGACTGATTTACATAGCATCTCTGTTTCTGCTATGTGAATGTATGAGTTATATAAGCAATCTGGCAGCTTAAGTCTTGTTACTGTCATTTCCAAGGTGGCAGATGGTTCAGAACAAGGCTACCTTTTCTGCCACACAATCAAGCATGAATGCATCCCCAACCAGGCACATTTCTGTTATCCCTTCACGACTGCATCTTTGGAATATGCCCAAGCCACCAGTTTGATAGCTTTTGGGCGGGCAAGAGAATGGTTGTCCCCATGCTCTATTTCCTAGAGAGTCTGTCTTTTGCCAAATGTTAAGGGGGAAGTGAGCAAGGTGTTCAAGAGGTTTATCTCCCTGCTGCCTATGAGGGACCTTTCTCTACTGAAGAAAGGCAATAAGGAGGACCGTTGAGAGTGAGTTCTATCAAGTGGCTCTTGGCATTTATTCTACTTCACCTCACTAGGTCCAGAACTGGTTGGAGCCTGATTAGCTGGTTTTTGGGATTCACGAGTAGGTGAGTGTATGTATGAGTATGTGCGCACATGTGTGCACCTGCACATGTACATTAGGGCTTACTTTGTCCTCTGCAGGGAATATCTGTTGCTGCTGCCCACCCACATTCATTCCTGTTCTGCAGTAAAATCATCCCGATTTACCTTTGGAGAGTCACTTTCAGAGGTGGTGAAATGATTCAGATCGTTGTCTTCCATCTCCTTGCCTTCCGTGATTGGCTCACACAGGGGCACATGACCGCCTCCAGGCCTGAGAACTATCTTGGCACTTAGAATGGAGCCCACTGGAGACAAGATGTTCTCATTTCTTCTGGGGCCACCGATCTAGTCCAAGATAAACCTGGCCTTGCTGGCTACCATCTTTTCACCACATGCAGATGGCACACCTATGAATGGAAACCATCTGTGGGAAGGAGACCTGGGATTTGGGAAGAGACAGCCTGGATCTAGCCATAAATGAAGCCAGATGCACTGCAGACTTCCGAGCTTTGTCAACCAACAAAGTTATTGTCGTCAGTGTTATTTTGCTTACACCAGCTTTATTTATGTCACTTGGAACTGCAGCTCTTGTCCAGAATAGTCATGCTACCTTTATGCTTGACTGTCTCTAGACAGGATCCGGGCTGGATACTGCCAGTGTGGTGGAGTTGGTAACTTTTGCTTTTACAAGTTTATCTTTCCTTTTTTTTTGTAATGTTTATTTATTTATTTTTGAGACAGAGATACAGAGCATGAATGGGGGGAGGGGCGGAGAGAGAGGGAGACACAGAATCTGAGGCAGGCTCCAGGCTCTGAGCTGTCAGCACAGAGCCCGACGTGGGGCTTGAACTCATCATCCGTGAGATCATGACCTGAGCCGAAGTCAGACACTTAACTGACTGAGCCACCCAGGCACCCCTTATCTTTCCTTTGCCTTCAGTATGTGCCAGATCATTGGTATGGGCTTTGGAGTCAGAGATCTGGGTATGAGTCATGGCCCTGGCAAACCATTTTTTTTGTGTGTATATAAATGATACACCTTCTCAGAACCTCAGTTTCCTCATCTGTGATGCAGGGAGCACAACACCGACCTAATATGATTGTTGCAACTGTGACGACAGTGTAAATGAGCAGCTATGAATTTGCTCTACAGTATTTGATGCAACAAATGCCAAAATATTTTGCTTTACATCAAATTAAATCTGGTTTCCTCTAGCTAGAGTGTTGAAACCTTCAATCACAGGCATGTTCAGGGGCATTCCCTGCCAATCCCCAGAGATAGACACAATTGAGGGATCTTATGTTGTGACTTAAAAATTAGGAGGGGCTTGGACCTCATTCCTTGGGGGCCACCAGAGTTCCTGATGCATCCTGTGTTTCATGGTGTCACTGAACTTACCCTACTTTGTCTCCCAGTCTTTGTCCTCTCTGAGGACACAGGGATGCTTCTCATTACTACTGTATTTTCTTCTAGTCAGAGGTTTGACCACAGATCTTTTTGCCAGTGCTGTCAAAGTCTTGGCATCTTGTCCAACCTCCCTGGTATCCCACAGGGCTCTGTGTTCAGACAGTATACAGTTTCTATCACTTGTGAAAACCTCACACCTCCATACCCCTTGCGTTATATGGAGAAGCCAATGCTTAATGCACCTCCTCACTACAGATCCCACCCCTTACCAGCCTATTTTCCCTTGCTGTCAATGAGGTTCTTACCTCCCAAGCAAAACTAGAGGGCTGCCTTTTGGATGTCTCATAATTTATGTTTTAGGCCCCTTTGGTTGAGATTCTAGTTGTCTGCACCATCAAGTCTCTCTATTTTTTAATGCAATGGCATTTTTAGCTGTATAACTAGATGCCCAGAGTAAGGCTGACATATATCAGGCTGATTTTCAGCTGGGGGTAGCTATGTAGCTGAGTTCTGGCCAAAGGAATCAAAGTGGAAAGGGTGGATAGAAACTTCAGGGGACTTCGAAGAGACATTTCAGGCCTGCTGTTTGTCCCTTCTTCTTCTTCTCCTCCTTTTCCATCCTGCTGCCTAGAATGTAGATGGAGCCATCTTGGACCAAGAACATGGTGATCAGAGCTGTGAGTTGGGAGGGGACTGAGTCTTCAACTATAGAAAAGACACAGAGGAGGAAGCCCCCTTCTTTGGCCCAGTGTCATGATGATTAAAATGGCAGCTGCCATCTTGTGACCCTTAAGGGACAAGTTCAAGGATCAGGGCAACCACTGAGCATGACAGAGCTGAAGGAGGGGAAACCTGGGACCCTAATGATATCACTCACCCTGGAGACTCCCACATCCAGACTTCCTGTTATGTGAGATGAGATAGTTTGTCCATTGTTTGAGCCACTTGTATTTGGATATTTTATTACATAAATGTCCCCTGACTGATTGGACACGAAGGAGCACAGTCCCAGAACACCAAGGCTTGGTTGCTTGTTCATAAGATGAGGCAAGGAAAATCCCTCTTGATCTTGTGAGCGTTCTTTAGCAATGAGAACAAAACACAAACAGATATCACAGTAAATTATCCCCCCATATGTAAAAAGCACAGCATGGAACCTGACACATTTAAGCAGTCAGTAAAAGGTAGCTATTTTTCTTTTTCTCATTAGCATAATGCCTCAATAAATGTTAGTTTCTGATCCTATCTCCTTGAGTGTCTCTCCCTTTGCTGCTAAGTTCCTCCATACCTGTATATTTATCTCCCTTCTCCCCTATTAAAACTGGCTCTTGAAAACACTGTCAACTCACTCTCATTGAGGTGTCAGTGATAGATAAGGCTTAATGTATGACCTCATTCCCCAAACACTATCGGCTTGCCAGTGAGATTTACATTTAATAGAGGATTAAAGCCTTAAGCCAAAGGAATGAATCTTTAATGGTGAAATCTGAGGCACCAGAAAGCTTATGAAAAACTGATATTGAAGGGGAGGGGTCTTCCTGATGATGCCCAGTTTCTAAAGGGGTTCACATGACATTCTCCAAAGTCCCCCAGATTTGAAAACATGCCATACAGCAATTCACAATCAGTGGTTGGCAAACAGTAGATTCTTGATGGAGCTTTGTGGAACTGAACTGGGGTGTGTGTGTGTGTGGGGGGGGTATTGTGAAATCAAAGGCATGAGAAGAGGGTGCCTCAGCTCTATAAGGGGCTGTCTATGAGTCATACCAACTGTGTGGTTGGAACTTTCCTGGAGACTGGTGCCATGTTGAGTCACATTTGTTTTCTGACATTGCACTTTGTTGTTTTCTCTTGACATCAGTGCTTCAGGGACTCTATCAAGTTTTCTTTCTCCCCCACCTGCCCATACCCACCCTGCCCCATTTCTGCACTTGAGTCTTCTCTCCCAGCCTCATCCCCATCTTGATTCTTCTCTCTGCTTGCCCTGACCTCCCCAAGTGCCTCTTTGGACAGGCCTCCTGGGTTCTGTGAGCATGACTTGGGGTCTCTCCAAACTTGCCCTGGACCTCTGGGCATCTCCGTTGGGCCCCAGCAGTGCACATATGATAGGCTGCTTTGTGGTCTTTGGGATTTCCTGTCTGAGCCTCAGCCTGCACTCAGTTCCTTGCTCCACATCTCCTCTTGGATGTCTCACTGATACTTTAAACTCAACACGTGTCCCAAGTGTCTTCCCTGAGTTCCTCTAGATCCACACTCTACCTGTGTCCATCTTGTGCTCTCTCTGGGAGCCTGAGCCATTTGAACCTCATGAGTTCTGGCTGGGTTGGGCCAGTTAGATGGAGAGAAGATGGAGGAGGGAGGAAGTAGTGGGAGGATGCAGTGTTTAGTGCCCAGTCCCCTTTCTGAAAGGTATTCTTAGCCTCCACCAAAAGCTTGCTCCTTTCAACATAGCCTTCTCTCCATGACCGCCTCCTTCCAAGTTCTGGCAACTTCCTGAACTTTCTGTCTCCTTGTCCCTGCTGGCTTGGGACAGTAACAGATCCTCTTCTGCTGCTGGTGCCAGGTTATTTCTCTCACCCTCTTGATGGTTCCCCTGCACCAGCTGTGTCAGCATCACCTGGAAGCTTGCCAGAAATGCAAATTTGGGGGCCATACCCCAGTCTTTATGAACTGGAAATTGGGGACAGGATCCAGCAGTCGGCATCTTAAACAACCCTCTAGGTGATTCTGATGCATGCTGGTTTGAGAATCACTGGACTTTACCTTTCTACACGTTTGAAATTAGTAGCAAGCTCTTTTCAAATTATGCTACACTGAGTGTTTCCTATTGAGGGTCTAATTGTTTAATAACTAACAAAAGGGGCGCCTGGGGGGCTTAGTCATTTAAGCATCCAACTCTTTTTTTTTCATGTTTTTATTTATTTTTGAAGGAGAGAGAAAGAGCATGAGTGGGAGGGAGCAGAGAGAGAGGGAGACACAGAATTCAAAGCAGGCTCCAGGCTCTGAGCTATCAGCACAGAGCCTGATGCGGGGCCCGAACTCACGAACTGTGAGATCATGACCTGAGCCGAAGTCGGATGCTTAACCGACTGAGCCACCCAGGCGTCCCAAGCATCCAACTCTTGATCTCACCTCAGGTCATGATCTCACATTCCTGAGATCAAGCCACATGTCCTGCTCTACACTGACAGTGCAGAGCCCGCTAGGGATTCTCTTTCTCTCCCTCTCCCCCTTTCTCCCCCTTTCTCCCCCTTTCTCCCCCTTTCTCCCCCTTTCTCCCCCTTTCTCCCCCTTTCTCCCTCTCTCCCTCTCTATCTCTCTCCCTCTCTCCCTCTCTATCTCTCTCCCTCTCTCCCTCTCTATCTCTCTCCCTCTCCCCCTCTCCTTCTCCTCCCTTCCTCTGTCCCTCCCTTGCCTGTGATGTCTCTCTCAAAATAAATACATAAGCTTAAAAAGGATAACGATGATGATGATGATGATAATAATAATGGAATTCTGATCCTCCTGACTCTCTTCTAGGATCACTATTCCAATGAACGGAATGACATGGAATTTGGTCTTACACATTGTCATACTCTCAGGAATTACAAGTCCATCAGATAAGCTGTAGGTGCTCATTAAAGGTTCATTTCAGTGCAATTTTTTCTTCCTAATTTGGTACTTTTCCTAACATGCCATCCATCTATCCATCCATTCACCCACCCAGGCACCACCATACAGGTACTGAGGATATGAAGCCATATAGTGTCTGGTGTCCAGGATCTCATGAGTTAGTGGGTGAGATGACCATATTCAATGAGGATCATCATACTATCTATATACCCCATGGGGTTGTCGTGAAGATTGAATCTGGTAACGCATATAGAGTTCTTGGCACAGTGGCTGACATCAACACGATGTTCAGTCAGTTTTAGTGTTATTTATTATGATCTCAGTAGATAAATTATAGTATAGCTTAGACAGGGCTCAAACAGAGCTAAGAACAGAGCTTTGTGGAACTACTCCATGCTACGAAGCTGAGTGAGCATTTTGTGAGTTTAAGGATCATTAAAAGTACTTTGTAAATTGCTTGGAGTTACATAAGTATAAAGTGTTTATTTACTGGTGCGGCTATTATTCTTGCCCTTGTGTGTTATCTCCTCCCTGCTTTCCCTCTTCAAAGCTACCCTTTAGTTTCATTTTGGCCTGGTTTTATTCCCATTAAAGGTTAGCACACAGGAATAACTCAATGCTTTATTCTGGACTGAGATACCCTCAGCCTCTCCACTGATTTTTTTCCCTCCAAAATGAATATAATTTTTATCATTTTCAGTGGTTGAAAAAAAAGACCTGTGTTCATTGTTTTTAAAAAAAAAAATCAAGATAAGTACATAAAATAAAATACGTATCAGTCAAAACAAATCACTCAGAGATACTACTTTTAACGTTGTGGTGAACCTCCTTCTGAACGTATCACTTACACATTTATCTGAAGCCCTTTCTAGCTTTTTGATTTTATATAAATGGGGTCATTTTATTCAGGCAACCCACTTTTTAAACAGAAATCATCAGCAGAAACTCGGAAATTTTTGAGATGCTCTCGGTCTCTCTCGAATATGACCACCAGATGGCGCTAGTTCTGAATTTATCAGAATTTCGGGTCCCTGGTGCAGGCTGTGGAAATAAATGGTCAATGTCCCAGGTTCTGAGCCCTGGTCCTTTCCCATCACTGTGGCCTAGGTTTGAAGATGGATTGATTTTATCTTCAGCGACAACTGCAGAGGGCAAAATCCATGCCTTCATTCTGACATAGAGCAACTCTCTCTCCTCTGTGCCCCCACTACACCTTGGTCACTTTCTCGGACCAAAAAAGTTCTGACTAGTATGTTAATTATCTTTGTGCCTATCTTCTCCTCCTCCCCCACCCCCTTGTCCATAGTTAGATTGTGAGATTCCTGCAGGAAGGGACCGAGTCCCCGAAACCAGTTCTCTGTGCATATAAGGCATTCAGTAATTGTTGAATTTAAATTAAGTATAAGGTGGTTTGGCAAATAGAGGTTAGAAAGGCAAAACAGTATGTGGTTCAAAGCATAAAAAGAACATTGGACTAGGTATCAGAAAATCTGACTTAGGCTTGGATTTGGTATTAACTGGTTGGCTGACCTTGGACAACCCAGTTGACTTCTCTGCGGTCAAGTTGACTTGTGTATATGAGGAGGTTGGACAGAATGATCCCTAGGTCCCCTTCAGCCCTGACGTGTTTGGATACACAAGTCCCTCTGGGTTTTTCTTTTGTCCTTGGGTCAAACGGCGCTAGAAATGAATCACTGCAGGTGCTGTTAGGAACCCCAGAGATTCAGGTCCGGCAGCGTCTGGGACAGGACGTGGCGGGGACTCCACTCTACAGTCCACCCTTCTTGCGGAGCCGCCAGCGTCAGCCGCACCAGCACAGCCCATACATCATTATTAGATTCCCTTCATCGTGCTAATTGACACAGGATGAAAAATACCCAGCGAAGGAAACAGCAAATGCTTTTGCATTCAGCTGGAGTGGCCGGCAAATGGGAGAAACTGCTGTAAAAGTTAACTGAGATTGAAAACGGGCATCCTCGCATCTTGTAGGGTGAATGTTTCCTCTTAGGAAACCGGGTCCAATTGGCAGTGTGAGTGGTGGCGCTGACGGGAAGGGTGGCCCAGTGGTTCCACGTCTGAAGCCTCTCAGGCGCCTGGGGTCCAGGTCCATGGAGAACCAGCAAAGAACAAATAAAGATCAAGAAGCTAGGGGCGCCTGGGTGGCTCAGTTGGTTAAGCACCCGACTCTTGATCTCAGCTCAGGTCTTGATCTCAGGGTCGTGAGTTCAGTCCCCACGTTGGGCTCCTCAGTGGGTGCAAAGCCTACTTAAAAAAGAAAGGAAAGAAGGAAGGAAGGTCAAAAGGAAAGAGAAGGATGCTGCTTTTGTCATCCCAAACTGCAGTGACAATCACAGCCCCTTCTGGGTTTGAAGGTTGTTGGGTATTATTTTCTCATAAGAGTCTAGTGCTGAGCAGAGGTAGTGTGCAAGTCCTAGTCTTGGCTCTAAGGCAGTGCTTCCCTACTGGGAGAATGGGGATTTCAGCCCAGGAGACTCTGGACAAGGCCTGGAGACGTTTTTGTTTGTCACTAGCATCTCGTGAGTAGAGGCCAGGGGTCTTGCTAACCTCCAAACAATGCACCGTACAGCGGCTCTCAACAGAGAATGAGCCTGTCGAAAATGTCAGTAGTGCCAAGGGTGAGAGAATACCTGTCATAAAATCATCTGTGACTTTGGACGAGCCACTGAACCTCTCCGGGCCACTCTCCCGTCAGGCTATCTTACTAAATTTACATGGTGTGGTAGACGGCCGGCAAAGATGGTCCCAATTCTCCCTCCCCCTGCCCACTGCAACATGACGCAGCTTCGGAGCCTTTGTCTGCGTCCCTTGCATCAGGGCTGGCCTGGGGACTTGATTGCCCTATTCAAATGCTGCAGAAGCGATAGCCCCAAGCTTAGGCCTCCGAGGTTTTGTGTAATTCTCTTTCCTTTGGAACCTGCCCCTGCTGTGTGAACAAGCCCAGGCTAGTCAGCTGGAGGACAAGAGACCTGGTGGAAAACAGCCCAGGTGCCCCATCTTATGGCCGGCAATCCCCCAAAATCTGAGAAAGAACCCAGCCGACAGCAAAACCATCCACCAGACCTACCGCCGACCACAGACCACAGCTGACCCAGAGTCTCATGGACAGCAGTAGATTCTTACTGTTTTAACCCACTGAGTTTCGGGGTGATTTGCTGTGTAGCAATGGGCAGCTGGAACAGGGGCAGCTGAAATTCAGATTCAACTCATGGTCAACTCTGAGCTGCACATGGAACTCCTCAAAATTTGCTTCGTTTCCTAATAGCTGACATTTTCTTAAGTCATAATTTTGCATGGCTCAAGATGTGCATAACTGCACCTTTGATGCCCTATTAATGGAGCTGAACAAGCCCTATCTGGAGACAGGTTTGCTTCAGGTCAGTTTTATTCACTTGTGTCACAGCAAGCCAGAGAAACCAACTCTGACATAAACAATAGCCAAAGGGCGTTTACGAGAAGGACACTGGGAAGCTGATGAATAAACAGTCCTCAGGGACATCAGGACTCAGGGCCCCTCCAGGGATCTTGGCAGCAGGGATTTGTGATTCTCCTTCTAGAATGCTGTCAAGGGTGACCACGGTGTCCTAGCCACCTCCTCTCCCTCTGTGTAAGTGCTCAGGATTCAAATGACAGGACGGGAGAATCTGACTTCCTTGTGTCACCTGCCCTGTTGCTAGAGGCTGTGCCGTTTGATCGGCAGCTCTTCCAACCCCATGTGGAGTGGGAAAGGGGCATCGGATAGAAGCAAAAGATGTGCTCTGCCTCGGTGCTGCCCTCCCCTGTCCCTGTGTCCTCAGCGTTACAGATCCAGACAGGTGCAGGCAGTGTGTTTAGGATGTTTGGTGTATGTTCTGGACACTCTGGGTATCTCGTCATGGCTGTTCCATCAAGACATATTTCATGCCTAAGTTGGAAAATGGAAAAGCTTAGTCAGAAGTTAAAAATCAAACGTAGCACTGCTGTTGATGCCCATGTAACCTTCCAGGTCACTCTGGCCTTGACATACAGATGTCAGAATTCAGGGTGATGTGTTGGGAGTGGATGAGGAGTGAGGAGAGAGATGGTCTCCCTTTGAAGCACTTCAGTGAAGACCTCATTCTTATTTTTTTGTTTTTTCTTTTTAATGTTTATTTATTTTTGAGACAGTGTGAGAGAGTACAAGCAGCGAGGGGCAGACAGAGGGAGACACAGAATCTCCCTCCGAGCTGTCAGCCCAGAGCCCAACGTGGGGCTTGAACTCACGAACTGTGAGATCATGACCTGAATCGAAGTCGGATACTCAACCAACTGAGCCACTCAGGCGCCCCGAAGACTTCATTCTTTGAGTCACATTTGGACAAGGACATGTTCTATCACTTGGACCATCATAAATGCCACATTACCAAGAGGACCACCCAAGATTCTCTTGGTCAGACATTACATTCTGCTGTCTGTAAGCACCCCAAGATCCCAAAGTGTCCCAACTATAGAAGCAAATGAGTTCCCTACTTCTCATCTGAAAATGAAGAAAGCTGGACAAAACCAGTGGTTTCTAATTTTTCTTTTGACCTTCTGGAACTTCTATACTGAAGCTAAGCATGTCCAACAGAGAAATATGGAGACTTTCTTGTAGAAGCAGTTGTGGGTGTGTTGGGGGTGGAGAAGAAGAACAAGAAGGGAGCAGACGGGAGCCCTTCCCACACATGGCTTCCCCTTTGCTCCCTTGTGGCTCCAGAAACGTCTCTATGGACCCTCTTGGGTCTGGGGACTGCTGACCATGGAGGCCTCTGCAAGGTTTGAGTACAACCCTCCGTGAGCAGATGTGAGGCACTGGCCTTCTCCAGTGCCGAAGGGCAAAAGACAAATGTGACAAAAAAGCCACAGAGATGACAGATGCGGGACCAAATCCCCCAGGCACTGAAACTGGAGGTAATTCAGCATTTTCACCAAAGATGAGAGTGTGTTTGGGGGATAGTCTTCCGAGTTTGGGATGTGAAAGAGGAACAGTCTTGGGACCGAGCGCTCTCAGTTCTGCACCGTGGTGGCTGACAAGTCACGTCACGGCTCTGTGTCTCTATGTCCTCCTCTGTGAGCATCTCCTTCCCAGAGTAGGAAGTACATTCGAATGGAACACCGAGGTGCTCGGCAGAGCGTTCCAGAAGTGTTCGCTCTTAGCACTATTAATATTGTTGTCAGCGAGGCATTTGATAGCCATGTGATCAGAGCGGTGAAGCCTTTGCTCTTTTCTTCTCACCACACTGCCTTGTGCAAACGAGGAAATGAAGAAGGGGGCTTGCCTTCTGAGTACACTAGGAGTTTGCCCTCTTGAGCGCTCTCACTGCCGAGGCTGGGAACCCAGCCCCCTTTCTCTCTCTTCCAGAGGGCCATTTTCTTTGCCTTTTGTCCCCTGGCAAGAACACCAGGAGAGAAATTAAAGCCCAAAGGGCTAAACTGTCTGCGATAGGAGAACAGAGCGTGTGATAATGATATATAAAGCTAAAAGCACTAAGTGGGCAAAACTGGTGCTCCAGAGTGAGTAAAACCAAGATAAATCTGTCCCTTGAGAGCTATAACACATAACTCAAATAACAGGAGCAGCAGGGGTCCACAGTCCCCTGGAAGACCAGTTTATAGTCGTGTGGAGCAGAGCCTCCGCTCGGCATCGGTAATTCCCTTGTGCTCAGGGCTGGCAGTGGTGGCCAGCCCCTGGGGTTACAGCTGTCGGGAGCAAGGCTTTTGCTGGAAACTGGGCACATACAGCCCACCCTGTCTGCGGCAGAAACCTGAGGTCCCACCCCAGCCCCACTGTGGAATGGTGGGGTAGGGGGAGAACTAGAGGGATGCCCAGGAGACCTGAAGTTTAGTGTTGGGCTGTGTGACCTGGACCAACTTACCTTGCCTCTCTGAACCCGTTTGCTTACGCAGAAGTTGGAGATAGAAACGTCCGCTGTTGTGAGGATGTGCAGAAACCCATTCAGCAGCGTGGCTTCACAGGTGTGTTTTTTGACATTCTTTTAAAGGAGTGGTTCCCAAAGTGGAATCCCTTGAAGGAACAGTAGCAGCATCCCTTGGGATCGTGTTAGAAATTCACATTCTTGGGCCACATCCTAGACCTACTGAGTCAGCACTGCCCCACAATCTGTGTTTCTCCAAGCCTTCTGATGCATGCTAACACTTAATAGCCATTTCTTTTTTGAAAAGTGGCTCCAACTTGTATTCTTGTCCCCTCATTTCTTAGTTTGCTAACTAAACTCATTAGTAAGGATGGCAGAGGCTCAGTGTCCAGGGTGTCAGCTGGGCTTTGGGGCAGTTCCTGGGATTGGCCATGACAGTCCTTGTTCCAGGAGGCATTTGATGAGGGATTCTAGCGGTGGGCTTGGCACCTCTCACAGGGCTCTCTGCAGGTGTCTGTGGTCCCTTCATTCCAGAGTCAACTGCCTTTGCTCCTTTCGCTGCCTTTGCTCTTCTCCTTCTCCCTTCCCCCCAGACTCAAGAAATGCATTCAGTCAGGGGGGTGAGAACTTATGCCCCATTTCCTTTAAAGGGATGGGGGGGGGTGCTTTTGTAGTTTAAGAGCCCAAATTTTACAACTTACAACATGAGACATTTGAAGTGGAAAGTCTTCTCTCTGCTGTTCGGCAACCTCTTCCTTAAATAAATCTTTGTCTTGGAACCTAGTTGCTGCTAGCGTGGGGGAAGAAAGAATAAGGAGTAACAAGAGCCACGTGAAAGGAAGAGCATAGGCAGGGATTTCAAAGGCAATGTCTTGCCACATGTACTTGTAACACACAGGGGCCATCCATTCCACTGAGCCTCACAAGGGCTTAGGAAACTATTCACATCACTTTCTTGGGAGGCCGGGCACCCATATTCACAATGCCGCTCGTGTACAGTTTCCTATCCCACTGCCAATTGCCCTTATAATAACTTTCAATCCTATAGATAACTTGGGTCTCTCTCCCTTCTGACGCCAGAGAACTTAGCTAGCTGGAGTGATCTGTTTCCATGTTTCCTCATGCCCATCTGGGTACGCCATTGGAAAGAGCTGGATGGAGAAACTGCTCTGTGTGTGTTTCAAAACCTCATTATGCTGGTTTCAATGTGACTTTTAGTAGTTAACATTCTGAGCAACGTGGATTTTGTGGTTCCACACTTTTCACTGTGATCTCACTGTTGTGTATATAGCGGGGTGAGGATTTAAAGGCATCACAAGGAGACAGCTTCCATCTGGTTAGAGATACAAAGAAGATTTGTGGCCGTTCTTGGAAGTATAAAACTCCACATTCAGCTGGACTGAGAGAGGGGTCGGGTGGGCATTTCAATTTGATGTTTACATGATGCATTAGCATTTCTAAAACGTACTAATATACATTAAATATTAAAATGTAGTTTCAGCAGGTAACTACTATGAGCTGGGTCAGAATAAGAGGGATTAAGATATAAGGACCAGTCAGAAAGTTACCAAGGAGTGATAGAACGTATTTCTTTGAATCACGACTTCAGTTGCATAGGAAAGGCTGTGTCATGGCAGAGCATTCTTTGTAATGGGAAGCCCTAACTGTTACCACTTTGTAACTGCTCTTCAAGAAGAATATTCTAGAGGGTTTCCTTGTAAAGATGCAGTAATCCTACTAGGCTAAAGCCAGAGTAATTGCATGAAGTATGAAGAGGTCACCAGGCTGGTTCTGAAGATGATCTTGGTTTCAGTTTTCCCATGGCCATTTGCCCAGTCTTGACCAATGAACAGATAGAGTAATTCTAGTTCTAGGTCTGGGCCCAAGTCTAGGTCTAATGTAGCTCCAGTTCTAGGTCCAGGTCTAGATGCAGGTCCAGGTCTAGATATAGTTTTAGGTCCAGGTCTACTTATAGGTCTAGCTCTAGGTATTGGGTGTAGGTGTAGGTCTAGGTCTAGCCCTAGTTATATATCTTGTTCTGGGTCTAGCTCTGGTCTAGGTCCTGCTTTAGTTCCAGGTCCTTCCCTTGTCCAGATCTAGCTCTAGGTCTAATTCTAGGTCCAGATCTATCTCCAGTTCTAGGTCTAGCTCTGGTCTATGTCCATGTTCTAGGTCCAGACCTAACTCTAGGTCTAGGTCTAGGTCTAGTCACCACACTGACTTGCCTTTCTTGCTCAGCAGAGAAATGGTAGTTACTCCCTTACCTGGGAGGTTGTGTTCTACCTAGAGGATCAGATGATAAAGACACAGAAGAGCTGACAACCTTGAGCCAACATGGCTTTGGCTGACCATCAGAATTGCCAAGGTAGGCCCATATGGTTCCAGTCCTTCAGACCTGCATCCCCTCAGAGGCACACGTTCCTGAGTCCAGTGGACACCCAACTGACTTGTTCCAGAAAGGGAAAGTAGACCTGGGTTTTGGCTGTCCTTTCTGAGAGTGAAGTTTCACCCCTTGTCCTTCTTGCCTTGTTGTAACGCACCAGCCACAATGACCACTTGGAAGTTTGCAGCTGAATTCGGACATCAGACGGTCAGTTACATCCCTCCCGTCAGATAACGAAGAGCTCAGATGCCGCTGTGGAGGGCGATTGGGATTCAGCTAACATGGAACTATAACTGCTGCACGGGATGGCAGCAAGGAGGCCCACAGAGCTAGGTGCATCGCTGAATTCATTCTGTCCTGGCTTGGCAGGCATGTGGTTGGTTCTGGGTTCCGTCAGCCCCTCTCCCAGCACTTGCCAGGAAATCCAGATCAATATAGATTGATGAAGGTGAGGAAGATTATTGACTGGAAGAAGAGGTTTAGTAATGGTGAAAATGGAGAAAGATATGCAGTGTGACTGCCTTGGAAACTTCCATGAGGAAAGTTTTCCCACCTCGGACCACTCCCCACTTTTATAGTGGGGAGTGGGGAAAAAATAATGGATTAGGAGCCGGGAGGTCTCTGTTCTGCCGTCTATCTCCATCTAATTCTCTCTCTTTTTTTTTTACATTTATTTATTTATTTAGAGAGAGAGAGAGGGAGAGAGAGAGAGAGTGAGCACACATACACACAAGCAGGGGAGGGGCAGAGAGAGAGAGAGGGAGAGAGAGAATCCCAAGCGGGTTCCATGCTGTCATGTCAGAGCCCAACATGGGGCTTGATCTCATGACCTTAACTAAAATCAAGAGTCTGATGCTTAATGACTAAGCCGCCCAGGTGCCCCTATATCCATCTGATTGTTGGACCCCAAACCCATCCCCTAAAACTATAATGCCCTAGTAAAGCAGCACTATGTTGCCAGCACTAATTAGATTAGTAGATTAGTAAAGCGCTAATTTATGTTGCCAGAGCATGTTCAAACTACCCCCTTTGGTTGCTGGTTAACACCTTCTTTGCCCTTCTAACTCATGGATGTCAGAACTCATTAGTAGCAAGAAATGGAAAATCTAGCTCAAACAGATTCAAGTAACAGAGGATACCGGTTGGCTATGTAACCGACTTAGTTTTAAGCACTGCTGGATCTAGGAATCCCAATGGTTTCATCAGGACTCAGGTTCTTGCCATCTTAGTTCTGCTTTCCTCTATGTTAACCCTGTTTTCAGCAGGCTCCCTCCTCCTGATGGCAAAATGGCTGCCAGAAATGCTCAGCTTATGTCCTCAAAGCTTCAAGTTCAGTGCAGCAGAGAGCCTGCCTCAGTCCCAGCATTCTTAGCAAAAGTTTCCCTGTGTATCGCCGGCTTTGGAAGGGTCATATGATATTCTTGATTTGGGATGAGGCCAAGTGTTCTCCCATCCCCATCTCTGCATGAGGTGAAGCCCAGTTGAATCGCTTGGGCTAAAAGTAGGGAGAGAATTGATGCCAAATGAAAAGTGGGGAGTGTTACAAGAAGAGGGACTGGATGAATGCAATTGTATCCACACTATCTCACCTCCCAAAATGTGGCCTGAAGGTTGACAAAGACACTGCCCTTGACCAAACGTTAGGCTCCTCTGAACCATTTTCTCAACTGGGCCCTGATTTTTGGACTTCTGTGTTTGTTTGTATTGCAAAAGTCCTGCTAAGTTGGTTTAGCCAGAAATCCCCCTTTACCTCTGATGTTTCCTCCTTGTAAATTTCTCTCTTTTTTTTAAATGTTTTAAAAATGTTTTTATTTATTTTTGAGAGAGAGATAGACACAGAGCATGAGCTGGGGAGGGGCAGAGAGAGAGAGACACACACAGAATCTGAAGCAAGCTCCAGGCTCCTAGCTGTCAGCACAGAGCCCGACCTGGGGCTCCAAGTAGCAAACTGTGAGATCATGACCTGAGCTGAAGTCAGACGCTTAACCGACTGAGCCACCCAGGTGCCCCTCCTCCTTGTCACTTTCTATCTACTCACATCCCTGCCTACTCCTTGGCCATAAATCCTCACTTGTTAATGCTGGATTCCAAGATGAGCCCAGTTTCACACGGAGGTTTCTCTTCCTCTTCTTGCAGTAGTCCTGAATGAAATCTGTTTTTACTATTTTCATGACTGCCCAGCTCTGATTTTTCTTTGACAATGTTCTTCAGTAGCAGGGAAGGTGAGTTCTGGTATTAGTTCTAGCAAGTGGCATGTTACAAATTCCTAAAATTAGCTAGAATTTGTAAGAGGTTTTTGTTTTGTTTGTTTGTTTTTAATTTTTTAAAATAAGTTAGAGTTGGGGCACCTGGGTGGCTCAGTTAGTTGAGCATCTGACTTGATTTCAGCTCATGACCTCACAATCATGAGATCAAGCCCTCAAGTGGGCTTCCTGCTGGATGTGGAGAATACTTAGTATATTCTCTCTCTCTCTCTCTCTCTCTCTCTCTCTCTCTCTCTCTCTCCCCCCCCCCTTCCTCCCTCCCCCTCAAAAAATTAATTAATTTAAAAAATTTAAGCAAGCTAGAATCCTTAGAGAGCTTCTCAGTGGTGGATCTGTAGACATTTCTTATACTATTGTTTCTTTTTCTGTAAAAATGTGAAACTTTTTATAACAAAAACGCATCCCCCAAATAATGTGGATTTCACTCACTTGTTTTCCAAAACACTTTCTTGTATGTTGGTGACGGGGGTGATGTGCCAGGTGAGGAGCCTGAGAGGTCAGGGAAGGTGTCCTGGACAAGTGACAGCTAAATTGAGTCGAAAGATGAGGGAGGAGAGAACAGCTGTGTGAGTGTGCGTTTTGAATACAAGGTGGGAAGTCGTCTGCGTACCATACAGTGCCATGAAATCATTGGAATCGTGTGGTAAAAGCATAGCTTTTAAATGTTAACCTGTTTTTCCCCTCACTCACTTTCCATCCTCATTGCCTTGGTTTCTCTCCAAGCCATTCTGTGTTCGCTCTGGCATATGACAGCAAAGAGAAAAAGGGAGTCTTTTCCGGGCTTTTTAATGCCAAAGCCAAGGCTGAAGGGGAACAGAAAAGAAACAGAGTTACCTACTCCTCTCCACCTCCAGACTAGCTGGAGGAAGGGAGAGATCCAGAAGTTCTGTGCCTGGTGCTTTCCAGTGGGAAAAAGCTGGGGAGAAAAGAGTACAGGCTGTGGACCACAGACCCCATGCTGTGGACCATTATGTAGCCCTTAAAATAAACACATCAAGTCTATATCAGTTCATTTGGAGGGGGTTCCACATGTGCTTTCTAGTTCATGACACAAGCAAGATGTAGAAAATGTATGTCATAAGACCCCTTTTCATAAAACACAGAATGACCCCGCCCCATTGTTAACAGACAAAATTACATGTTTCCCTCTATTTATATAAACATGAACAAGAGGAAGATATACCTTGCCTCCTAACATTGTTGACTTGGGGAGAGAAAAAAGATGGAAAGGAAGTAAAAAAAAAAAAAGTTCCTTCGTTCCTTGTAACCTTATAACCTTCACCGCTGGATGGCTAATTTGTCCTAATCATGGCGGTAAATCTATCCCGAAGCCAGGAACTCTCATCAAACTGGTGATGGTTGCTTGGAGAGGTGGGGAGGGTTGCAGAACTTTCCTGTCCTGCTTACACATTTCTGTATTGCTTAGTGCTCTACAGACATTCAGGTACACATTGTGTCTCTGATTATAAAAAGCAATCCATATTATATATGGAAAAGAGAGAGGTGTGTACATATACAGGTTTTACAGTAAGAGTGCACAATAAAAAAGCATTTATGATAGTTCCATTTATGTGGCGGGAGGACATGGGAAAATATAACCACCAACTCAAACAGAACAGATACATATAAGGAAATTTAAGACAAATAACAGTAACATTTTGGGTTCAGATTGTTTTTACAAGGTTCATGGGCTTCCCCACGTTTAAGCAGGCAAAAACATCTGAAAGATAACACAAGTATAAATTTACTGACACACAATAGACACCTGATAAAGGGTTTAAAGGGAAGTGATAGGATTCTCAAAATCCTTTAAAGCTGTTGTCATTGTGGAGAGAAAAAAGAACTTGGCTTGGAGAAGCCAAGGGTAGCCAAGGAAGAAGCTCACACTATCCTCTCATTAGAAAGAAAAGCAAGCGTGGATTTGATTCGGGAGGTCCAAAAATGATGGCGAGGAGAAGAGAGCTTTCCAACCTGCCACCTTACAGCCAGAACTTTGCAGCAAGGGCTGTGGACCTCATGCATCAGATGTGACAAGACTTCACCTTCTGACCATGAGCGAAGGCAGGGACACGAGAGGCGCCTTCAATTTCCTGTTACTGTTCTTTGAGTTTGCAGGGCTTGAAAACGGCACAAGTGAAGAGCCACTGGTGCTGCTTTCCTGACGCCCTGGCTAAGCTGGCAGCTGCTCTTCTGTCATTCCTCTGTCCATCTGAATGAGCAGAGATGGGCTTGCATGCACCATTTTATACCCAAGGGCCAAGCAGAGCATCTGGCACAGGGCGGCTGCTCAGTAACTCTTGGGTAAATGCACGAATAGGTGAGGAAATGAGTGAATGAAATAAATTTGCACCTGAGAGGAAACCTTGCCACAGCTTTGAATTATTCCTGCAGGCGAGGGTGGCTTCGTGGAAAGCCATCCCTCATCCTCCCCAGCCCTTTCCTATACAAGGACCCACTCGAGGATAATGGCCCCTTGGCTCTCAGCTCGCAGATGGCAGCCATGGAATGAAGCAAAATTAACTGCCCTTCATCAGCCTCCTCATGAAACACTGCCAGACCCCTATCACATGCAAGACACTAACCAGGAATGTCAAGTGGGAGAGAGGAGGAATACTGGGAACTCTTGGCTCTCAAGGAATTTTCAGACTTGCAGGGAAGCTATTAGACAAAGACATAAAAATGTCCCCTCCTAAAATAGAAGACTATACCCAGACAGACACTGTAGGTAGTCAACCCTGTCAGAACTCTGGGGAGAACGGTGCTGGAGGAGTGACATCAGATGCCACAAGTGGTTCCTTAAAGGAAAGAGAAGACAGGAAAGCACAGTAGCTCAGAACACGGGCTCTGAAGCTAGATCACTTGGCTTGGATTCCAACTCTCACTACTTTTGGACCTCGGACACAACATTCAACTTTCCCCATCTGCAAAATGTGGAGAGTGCTGGTAATGATCTCCCAATGGTGAGGATTAAGTGTGCAGATACATACGAAAGCTTACAACAGTGACTGGCACATCATAGATGGGCTATGTGTGAGCTCTTAACTTCATGCTCCTTCTAACCTGAAGAGATTAATTGGCTAGATAACGGAAGGGGGTTGGGGGGGGCGTTGCTCACACAGAGGAGACTGTGGGAGCAGTGGGGCAGCCTAGAGAGATGGGAGGTACTTGGCTGGTAAATTAAGCTAACCTGCTTCTAAGCCTGATTCTACCACTTCCTACCTGTGTGACCTTGACTTAAACTCTCTAAAGCTCAGATGCCTCACTTATAAAATGATAATAGCAACCGCACTTTCACTGAAAACAAATGTTAACCATGCCATGATAAATGGTAGTTATTATTAAAGAGAAGCACAGTAAAGAGGATCCCAGAGGGAGATGAATAAATTAAGCATGATGACACATTTTGCTTCTTACCCATCTTTCCCTTCTTCCCCCAGATTTGTTCAAGGCCTCATCATTACCGGTTTGCATTTCTATTTTAATCATGTTATAGGTTTACAGTATTTTTCCCTCTGCATCTTTATATGCTATAATTTGGGTACTATTTTTACACAATGAGGCCATTTTTAACCAAGAACAGATTCAATTGTCTTTCAGCATATATCATTGTTTATCTTAATTAATGCTAAAATATTCTTAGGGGGAAAAACACATCCCACAGAGTATTATGCAAGGAAACTTAGCATTCATTTTTGCCTCCCTCTTGTCTGGCATATCAATTTATAAAGGTTTTAGCATCCTGTTATTTCAATGACAACGCATGCTCTTAAATGCAGACACCCATCTGTAGGAATTAAGTCACAAGGTGTCAGCAGCAGGTTGGGAGATTAGCACCAGCAAGGTGTGCGTTGGGAGGTGGAACACTGACAGCTGAAAGAAGAGGGTGACTCTGCTGGTGAGGAGAATAATACTAAGTGACGTCTGAAGTCATAGGCTTTGTCTCCGATTGATCCACGGGAGCATTCCTGGAGTAGAGCTGAACCAATCTACAGTCTGGGCTTGAAGTGCCCTAGTGAAGTTGCTTTAGCTCTCCACCAGTGATAGGCATCCTCAGCATCCTTTCTCCTTCCTTCTTTTCTTTTTTCTTTTTTTTTTTTTAATGTTTATTTATTTTTGAGACAGAGAGAGACAGAGCATGAATGGGGCAGGGTCAGAGAGAGAAGGAGACACAGAATCGGAAGCAGGCTCCAGGCTCTGAGCTGTCAGCACAGAGCCCGACACAGGGCTCAAACTCACAAACCGCAAGATCATGACCTGAGCCAAAGTCAGATGCTCAACCAACTGAGCCACCCAGGTGCCCCCCATTCTCCTTCTTTCTAATCAGATGCCCTGTTTATCCCTTGGGGAATAAGGGATTCCACACGCGCCACACTCAGCCCAGGTGTTTTGAGAGAAGCTGTTTACCCCATCTCCCCCTAGCTCCAGGTGTGGATGTGTGATGGAGATGTAATCAATGGTTATGTACCATTTCCCTGACCACAGTGATTGGTTAAGGGATGACCATGTGACCCAGTCAGAGCCAATGGGATTCCATTTGGGGATTTGAGATGGAACCATTGGGAAAATGGGGTTCTCTGTCCATGGGGATGCCAACCTAGTAGTAGTATTACCCAGAACTGCCATCTATATTATGAAAAAGGGAGAGGTTGCCTAAGATTGTAGTCAACATGAAAGCCGAGTTGGGAGATAGAAGCAGATTCTTGGTGCCATTTCCTCAAGTCTTTCTTAAAGCCAGGCTACCATCTGGACCTTTCATGGAAGCCACTTAAAGTCCTTGTTTTGCTTAAGCTACAGTGGGCTGAGTTTCTGTCGCTTGCAACCCAATGAATTCTGAGGATTCAGTCTCTCTGGAGAACCATGAGAAGCCACTTTACTCTGCTGATGGAAGGGGAACCTGGTCTGAGGACATCTTTCACCTCAGACCTATTGGTCTTCCTAATAATGGGCAACAGTTTTGTATGTGGACAGTTCCATGCAGTCCCTAAATCATACAGTTCCTAAATCATACAGTTAGCCTAGATGTATTCTGAGAGGCTAGGTGACACCGAGATGTAAAATGTGGAACTTTACCAGGCGTGATGCTCTGGGGGTGGTTGAAAGAAAGCAAGTATGTCAGGAGTATGAAGGGCTTGGGCCAGGAAACTAGCCTGGTATGAAAGGGATATGCTGCAGATGATGTTCTAGGAGCCTGACCTAAATTCAGATGTGAGAGTGGAGCTATGACAAGTGTCCACAGAACGTCACTAACTTTTACTGATAGTTTACCATGAACCAGGCAGTGTCCTAAGTGCTTTACATGCAATGTATTTAATCCCCTCCACAATGCCATCATTTATATGGTTTATTCTCTCCATTTTACAGGTAAGGAAACTGAGGCATCGAGAGGTAAAGTGATTTGGTCAACCAGAGCCAGGATTTAAACTCCTGTCTGTCTGACTAGTGGGTGGTGACGTTGGGTTCTGGACTTCATACAGGGCTTTGGTTAATGGCTAGGGGACATGGAAGAGGAGACAGTGTCTAGCCTCCCAAGGTCCCAGGGCTGCTAAAACTAAGCTTTTGGTCAGAGACTCAACTCTATAGGGGAACACCCTGATTCAGTGGGGAAGTGAGGATAATAGGGAAACTGAGCCAGGAGCCTGAGTCCGAAGCCAACTCAATAGGGGTTGGTTGAGAGGACTGGCCTGGCGGGTCAACAGACATCTAGGGGCTTGTGGCCAAAGATGGACACAAGGCACCAAAATGAACTCCTGGCCTCCTACCAGACATTGTTTAGGGTTGGCTCAGGGCTGGGAGTCTGATGACAGAGACTGACAGAAAAAGGGAAAGAAAGTCTTCCAGAGTTCTGAGGTTTAAAAAAAATGCCTTTTACTCATTGAATATTGCTTACAAATTAATCATTATTAATTCCTGGCCACTACTGGACGAGGCTCTTCTTCACACACCATGATCTGAGATTCAGATAGTCTGAGTTGTCTAGGATCACACAGGAGCTGAGCTGGCATTAGCTTGATCTGCTTTAACATAAAGATCTTCTATGGGGCCAGACTAAGTCTACATCTCCTCAAATTAAAAGCTCTGAATGGGTCATCAGCTCCAAAAATATGAATCATACAGATGGTGCACATGGTGATCCATGCAAGGCAGGGTTCTAAGCTCAGATTATTTCATTTCATGCCTAGAACAATGCTAGGATGTTTCTTTCACTAAGTATCATCACCACCACAGTGATCATTGCTATCTCTGTTTTACTATTGAGGAAACAGACTCAGAAAGATAACTTGGCCTTGATTTGGCCAAGATCACAAAGCTTGCAAATGCAGAATCAGAATCTGAACCAAGGCAGCCTGCACTTTCAGACATGCCCCAGCTTTTAACCAGGACACCTGCACCTACACACTGTGCCTCAGTTTCTCCAGCTGTAAAAGTAAGTGGAGAGTTAAGAATGCCCCCCCCCTTCTAAAGTTATCGGGAGAACAACACAAACTAAAACGTACAAAGGGCTCACAAGAGTGCTTTTACTATGGTTATTTCCATTTTTGCATTACCCTGTCCAAAAGGACACTTCACCCTTTCCCACGGCTAATCCTCGATGCTCAAGTATGCTGCGAGAAAGGCACGATGGTTGCATGCACTGGGGCCTCTGAGGGTAATCCTGAGGCAAGAGATAAAAAAAGCTCACTTGACATAACTTCATAAACCCATTTTAATCCAGACATTGATTTTCCTTTGGAATAATCCCCTTCCCGTTCACACGTGTGGTCCCTGCACATCTCTAATACAGACGTGAGTATCGATAACATTATTGAGATAAAACAGTTGCTTCTTTCTTGTTCCTTTTATTCATCGGTCACCCCGGGCCTGTCTTTGCCTTTTCATTCTGTTACCCAGCACCACTCACTAGAGAGCCTTCCTATTCCCTCACCAGCCTTAACTCAAGGTGAAGATTTCACATAATGACACCTGGTAAAATATGAGAGATTTAAGCAAATTCAACTGGAAATAATGTGAAAAAATATTATTTGCCCCAGACACGTGCCTCTCTTTTGATCTGCCTTGTCCAGGATACATTTTTTTTTTTAAATGCTCCTTTGATAGCAAGAAGCAAGCAGATGTTGAAAGGAAACCTCACGTCTTTGTTGGGAAATAATTAGTCTGATCGAGTTGCTTGCTTTCTGATGGACAAAGGAGTCTTTAAAGAAAATCATTTGTGTTTTCTGAGCCCCTTTTGACAACACAGCTTTCTTAGGTTTGGGCTTCTCATTGAGAGTTTGGGGAATGGAAAATTTTCCTGAATAAGAAATCAGAAAGCTTGACCTACACAGTTACCTCTCTCTTAACATGACAACAATTGGCAATTACTTTTTGATCCAAAGTATGAGGATGAATATGGAGAGGTAGGGGGAGTCATTCTCCTTACCAGACTCAGGCTTGCATCAGCCTGGCACCTGAAGCCAATTTTCTTTTTTTCAGTCCCCAAGATTCAACATAATCTATAGTTGGAAATACCTACATTAGCTGCAGCTGGGGGTTGGGGGGGGGGGACCCGTTGGCAAATTCATGAATCAGGCTTTCTTTTATTCTCTTGTGGAAGGTATCTCTTCTGTTGGATCAAGGATGATTTGGAATCTTGGGTAAGCATGCCATGGAAGTTGCTTCAGCCAGCCCGTCTGTGATGAAGTGTGGGCGTCTGCACATGGTTCCAGGATCTCAGAGACACCGATGGCTCTCATGATGACAGAACATTATGTTTGATGCATGATCATGGTGGTCTGCTGGTCTGGGTTGGAGAGACAGACTCTGAAATCCATCAGACCTGTGTTCAGACCCTGCTTGCTCTGTGCCTTGGAACTGATTGCTTATGTTCTCTGATATTTAGTGTTCTTGCCTGTAAAACAGGAAAATAGGAATACCTATCTTGCAGAGCAGACTTTCTCAACCTTGGCACTATTGATATTTTGGGCCAGGTAATTATTTCCCCTAGGGTGGGGGTGGGGGTAGGGGGGCTGTCCCATCCCTGGCCTCTACCCACTAGATGCCAGTATCACAATCTCTTTACCCCCAACTCCAGTTTTGACAACCAGAAATGTCTCCAGACATTGTCAAATGTCTCCAGGGAGGACAGGCTCTTCTCCCTCTCCTCACTGAGAACTTATGCAGTGGAGCCATTCTCAAAGTGGAATGAAATGACCCCTATAAAGCTCCCACACACTGCTTAGTAGATACCACAAAGTAAGTGCTCAACAAACATTAGTTACTAATATATTAATAAAACTGCAAATAGAAACCTAACACAATGTTCTTTTTCCCCTTGAGGATTCTTAGGGAATCCCTGGCTCTCTAGGGTCCCCAAATTCTCTAGTATTGGATAGGAATTCCCCAGCTGCCTCACCCACCACTGGAAACATATTTTGGTTCCTGCCAAAGCCACCAGCTGCTGGGAGCAGAGAAATAGGTTCTCATGTAGTTCTGTGAATGAGTGTTGTCATCTCAACTTGGTCCAAAGGAAGTAAAAAGAACTCTAGAAAAGGGTAGTGAAAGGAGAAAATAGATTCTCCATGAGTGGTGACAGCATCACTGAAGATCTGAGTTACTGGAAGCATCCATGCATTGGTGACAGAGCTACCCCTCAGTGGTTGGAGAGGAAATGGAGGCAGTGGTTTGGATTGCAGAGGGCGAAACAGGTAATCAGCTTTCCACTTCTGTATTTTAGTTTCAGCTTCCTTCCTCAGTTGGTGGACTGCTCAAAATAGTTAACATTATTTGACTGTAGCTACGGGACTGAACTGTGTCCCACTAAAATCCGTGTGTAGAAGCTCTAACCCCCAGTAAGACAGTATTTGGAGATAGGGCCTTCAGATAGGTAATCAGGGTTAAATGAGATCATAAGAGTAGGACCATAATCTGATTAATAGGACTTTTGTCTTTTGAGAAGAGGAAGAGACACCCAGCTCCCACTCTGTGCGTGGAGGGAAGGCCAGGTGCACACATCGTGAGAAGGTGGTGGTCTGCAGGCCAGGAAGAGAGGTCTCACCAGAAACCAAATTCTCCAGCACTTTGATGAATTCCTAGGCTCTAAAACTGTGAGGAAATTAATGTCTGTTGATCTGCCACCCAGTCTGTGTGGTATCTTGTTAGGGAACCTGAGCTATAGTACAAATACCACGTGCCTAGCATAATTGCTCATTTCATTCCCAGAACAAACTTTAGAGGTGGGTACTCCTCTCTCCAGGCCCCCCTCCCCTCTCCCCCCTTTTTATAGAAGAGGAAATAAATTCAAAGGGGTCAAAAACTTGCCTAGTGTCACACAGCTAGAAAATGAACTGCTAGGACTTGAATCCAGGCCCGTCCATCTTCAGAGTCCAGGTCCTTAACCACCAAGCTATCTGAACATGGGTTGTACAAGCCCCACACTACCACTTAGAAAATGTTTACATTGCACCAGCCTTGGTGTAAAGGCTTTAAACGCATTAGCTCTTTTAATCCGCAGCACAATCCTATGAGGAGGCCCCTTTACTATGCCTGTTTTACATATGAGGAAACCAAGGGAGGCTTGCAGGGCCACAGCTTAACCTAATGGCTCCCCAGCCTGGTTTGTGGTTGCTACGGGGAACTCTAGCTACATCCCTGCTTTGGAATTTCTGGGCAGGGAGAAATGGGCTGATTCTTGGTTTTTAGATGTCATAGGAACAGTTGGCTTTTACTGTCTCTATAGTTATAATCCTACCAAGGATTCTGAGGATGAGTGGCAGGGAGAACATTGAGGGTGAAGGACTCAGGAAGCCTTGAGCAGGGGGGAGTTCACTCCAGGGCAAGAGTCAGCAAATGCTATTAGTAGCTACACGGTGGCTTCTCAGGAATCTGCATATATGCAAATTAAAGCAGAGGCCTTAGCTGAAGGAAGGGGAGTGAACTCTGTCACCCCCACCTCATTCCAAGTTATGTCTTTTTCCAGCTGGGGGCTTAGCAAAAAATTGCCTCTCCCTCCTTCACATCTCTCCAAGGACAATGGATAATAATAATTCAAAGCAGAGCAAAAGAGCCTATATTTGCATGGTGCAAATCTCCATGTGTTCTGAAGTTGCTGGATTTTACCTTCAAATCACCATGGGTGGCAGATGCTTTCTGACAGATAAAGTCAAGACACAGAAGTCAGGACAATGGACCTCAGACTCACTGTATTTTCCCCAGGTGCTACCATTTGGCTGGTGGTAGTGCTGTGGCATTGTGGCATCTCATCATGGTTAAGGGCAGGAGTTTGGAGACAGGCAGACCTAGCCTTGAATCCTAAATTCATCAGTCTGACTTTGGATACATTACCTGACCTCTTTGAAGGTGCTTTTTTTTTTTAAGAGGAAATGAAGATGGAGATAATAATGATCCCCCAGGGTCAATCACATACTATTTGAGGTTATATACGGAAAGCGTAGTACTTGGCACATGATAGATGTTTAATGGTTGTTTTCTTTGTTCTCAGTGGTTGAGAACTTTCCAGAAGGTATGAAATTAGTGCTTTTTTTCAATACTTTTGATCTTTGGGCATTTCCAGATTATAGGGTTTTCTGAGGGATCTTGGGAATCACTCTTAATTTGTCTGGGACTTCCCTTGGGTAGGGAAGATGACATAGTTCCCAGCTAGGCAGTATTTGATGTTGGCCAACAATTTTGATGGCCCAGAGTCAACATAGCATATTGTTTATGAACCCTAGGCTTGAAGGAGACTCCATTCCCCACTCAGTACCTGCTAGTTGTACAACTATGGGCATATGTGTTTTGGGGTTGTTGTGAGAAGTCAATGGGCTGAGGCATATGATACACTTAGCATGACTGGCACACAGTAACTGGGTGGGGCTGGCTCAGTCTTCCCACCAACCCCTCCATCCATTCTAATTTCCTCCCAGTGGAGGTGGTTATAAGTAGCCCCACACATGAGTTGGATTTCCTTTCTCTTCCTCGTTCTCTTCCCTATTGGGGAAGGACTAAAAACGTCCATTGGTTTTCCTGAAATGACCCACCATGGTTGCTGTGCTCACCTGGGTTGTATCAATATTCATCCTTCCTTTCATTCACCTTCCTCCTTTTCTTGGAAAGGAATTTTACATCAAACAGTAAGGATTTCTCCTCCAAAGCCACAGCTCTGATGCATGGGAAAAATTTAGGATTTTTTTTTTTTTTTTTTTTTTTTTGCTTTTGAGCCACTTTATGATGGCTAAGACACTTAGACTTCCCCCAAGTTTAGTTACGCTCATGATATCAGCATGGGATCTGGTGTCAAGAAATTGGGGATTCTAGGGCTACATTTGCCTCTTGCAGTGGGTAAGTTGAGGAGGGCATCCCTTTCCACGCTGAGCCTCAGTTTTGACATTCCCATGGAGCTGAAAGACAAGACAATGTCTAAAATCCATGCTCTCTTGGGTATTCTGTGTTTCTGCCATTCCCTTGATAACCGGGGATAAAGTTGATCATTCTCTAGACCCAGGATGATGAAGCACTCACACCATATCCTGTGTATCATCCACTTCCCTGCCCTGCTTCTGATTAGACAGATTTATGACAAATGATGGTATGTTCTTCCCAAAACTCACTTTATTTACATCCGACCACATCCCTCACAGTGGATGATGGTGGTTAAGAGGAGGGGGTTTAGTGTTCAAATTCCATTCCTGCCACTTACTAGCTATGAGACTAAGACCTGTTACTTCTTTACTATTCATGCATTCATCCACTCATTCCATAAGCAAATACTGAGAGATGCTGTTAGTGCTGTGGATACAATGACAAGAAGGGCAGACCCCATCCCTGTCTTCAAAGGGTACAACCCAGTGCCAAAGACAGCATTAACAAAGAGTGACCTGTGCCAGGATATGGGAAGACTTGATGCCAGAAGGTCACATAGCAGAAACCCCTAATGTAGTCTGAGCAGTGTGGAAGGTCTGGGAAAGCTTCCCAGTGGAAGGAAACAGAAGAGAGCCATATGCCAGGCAAAGAAACTTGCATATATGGCAGCCAGGGGCTAGAGAGAGTGGGGTGCCTTAGACTCCAAATTAAACTGAGGAAAGTTCATAGGGAAGAAAGTGGATATGGAGTGCGTGGCAGAGAGGAGAACAGTGAGAGCTGGGTCTAAAGAGATCATGAGGGTCAGGTCATGAAAGAGATTTGTAAACCATTTTAGGGAGGATAACCCTTAATCCTTAGAGCAACAGGAACCACGCAGACAATTGTAAGAAGGGGGTGACATGATCATATTTTTATTTTGGAAAAGTCAGCTGCACTGTGGAGAATGGTTTCTGTGGAAGGAGAGAAAAGGAAGAATGAACTGGAGGATGTACCAATAATCTAGGCAAGACACTGCTGGAACGAAGGCTGTCTTGGAGGTCCAGACTTGACAAGTTTTGTTTCTCTATGTATCCCAGGTGCTCAGGGCACAGCCTAATGCACACTGGGCAATCAGACATCATTTGCTAGACCAGAGCGTTGGCAGTGGGGATGGAGAGAGGTGTGTGGATTTGAGACCCAGTTTGTGGGCCAAAGGAGCAGAATTATTAATTGATTGTATGTGAGTTCAAAATGATTCCCGTTCTTCTGGCTTGGACAGCAGAGGAGGGGGGAGGAGAGAAGAGGCTAACATTCTTTGAGATGGAGAATCCTTAACCTCTCCAAGCCTCAGTTTTTCACCTGTGAAATGGGACCAATATCGCACGTTTCGCGAGTGTGTGCAGGGGGTGGCCTGGTGCCTGGTGCGTGCAAGGTGATCAGTGTGGCAGTCACGCGTCCTCCATGCTTAGACCTCACCTCTCCAGAATGCAGGTCTCTTGAGGTTAAGAACGAAGAACCCACACATATCCCCAGGGTCTCCAGGTTTGAGGTCCCCACAGAGATGGTGGCTGCAACAGCAGCAGCCGCAGCAGCAGTGGCAGCACACGTGAAATTTGAACAGCCAGGAAATGAAACAAGCAACTGAGATTGCTAATTGGAGTTTATTTTCTAAAAATGAGCTGTGATTCCCAGTACGGCTCAGTCACCTGCAAACCTGGTCCTTGATGAGCTATTCTGCTCTTTGCCGACTTGAAGGATTTCAGTGGACGCAGGAGTAGGTTTGTGGTGAGGCATTCTGCAGTGAAGGGGTATTTGGGGAGTGGGACACAGTGGGGAGCCTCAGTGAATTTGTTTTTCCTTCCAGGGAGGAGGAATCCTACCTGCTCTTGGGCAGGGTGGTGCCCTTGAGCTGGTTTCCTATGGAAAAGATGTAACTGCTGATGCCCAGAGAGGCTCATAGGGTCCCACAGAGCCACCACCACCCTCTTTTCCTCCTGGCCACTCAGTGAATGGAGACCAAGCAACAGCACCCCACCATGTAGCACACAGTCCTAGTACTGGGGTGACTGAGGTGAACAACACGCAGCCCCTGCCTTTCGCAGGGGAAACAGCCCAGTAGACAGGTTGTAATTACAACCTCATTTGATGGGTGTACGTATTAGCTTCCTGGGGCTGATTTAGCAGATGACCACACACCTGGATGGCTTAAAACAACAGAACTTTCTTCTCTCACAATCCTGGGAGGCTAGACACTCAAAAGCAAAGGCATCAGCCAGGCCATGCTCTCTCTTAACGCTCTAGAGGAAGGTCCTTCCTTGCCTCCTCCTAGCTTCTGATGTTACTAACAATTCTCAGCTCTTCTTGGATTGAAGACGCATCCCTCCACTCGCTGCCTCTTTCCTCACATGGTCTTCTCCCCCTGCATGCCTGTGTCTCTTCCCCTCTTCTTATGAGGACACCAGTCATTGGATTTAGAGTTCACCCTCCTTCAAGACGACCTCACCTTAACTCAGTTGCATCTGCAAAGACCCTATTTCCAAATAAGGTCATACTGACAGGTACCAGGGTTTAGGATTTGAGTGTATCTTTCTGTGGAGGCAAAACTCAATCCATGACAGTGTAAGTAAAGACCTGCTTGATATTGTCTATCAGAGTTCATCTTGTTACAAGTGCTGTGGGGAAGAACTCCCACAATGTAATCTGTCCTTCCTTCCTTCCTTCCTTCCTTCCTTCCTTCCTTCCTTCCCTTGTTCCTTTCCTCCTCCCTCCTTCCCATCTGTTATGTTTTCACTTCTTTCTTCCCCTTCTGTGTTTTGGGCAACACATACCTGTTGGTTGTCCTCTGTGTATTAGGTAGTGTGCTGAACACTGACGATGGAGAGGGGGCCAGAACAGACCAGGCTCTAACCTCTGAAGTTTGCAAGGCTGTGGGGGAAGAGACAGTAACAAAACAGTCACACAAATACATGAAAATGACAACAGGGATGACTGGGATAAGAGCCCTTCTGAATACTCAAGCTGACATCTTGAACAGACTTCCTAGGGGAGGCTAAGGTCATGATGATCAGTCTAAGCCATAGACTGTTGCTGCAGTTCTGCCCCATAAACTTTATTGTCTCCTCTTCAAGGTACAGGAAAGGTCACATATTTACTAGGGACCATCTGCATGGAACATTCTGGCTAGAGAATGGGTATGAGGAAGGGACCTTCCATTAGCAGACTAAACCCCGCTGTTACCCAAACCAAATCCCAAAAGCCGGGATTTGGAATGTGGATACAACCACGAGAGTGCCTCTGGAAGGAACTACTAGAACATAATGATAAACTGACCATCACATTACAGCCTGAGGCCAGGACATTATAAATGGTGTAGCAGCATCCTGGGTAGTGGAAACACCCACAAACCTCAGATTTCCCAGGGCCTGGGATTTCTCCAGATTTCTGGATTTCCCAGATTTCTCCCTGACCCTTGGGCAGCTATGGAGAAACCAAAAGGTTTGTGGCAAGGAATACGGTGCTAGGGTACATGGGATGTGGGAACAAATGACAGGTTTGGCTTAGTCAGGGGAGGTGGAGGGCTTCCTAGGAAGTGATGATTGCTCTCCGTTTCTCAGGCCCATGAAAACAGAGCTGGTAATAAAAGGGGAGACTTTACCCATGCACATCACAACATGGGTGGATCTCTAGGAATTACACATAAAGGAGTTCATGTTGAATTATTTCAGCATATGAAATTCTAGAAAAGACAAATACAATCTATAGTGATAGAAAACACTGAGGAGGGATTGTCTAGGAAGGAGCATGGGGAACTTTCAGGGGATATTGAAATGCTCTTTATCTTGATTATTGCGGTAGCGACAAAGGTTGTATGTGTCAAAACTCACCAACATGTACTCTTAAAATGGGTGCATTTTATCAGAGGTAAAATATACCTCATTCAAATGGATCTTGAAATATGCAGGTCATATCCTTTCTTGTTTTAATCCTGGGGGTCAAAACCATAGTAGAAACAATCCCAATATTTCCCAAAGGTCATTTGATCTTGTATGGCATGATATCAGAGGGGGGAAAGAATCCCTAGACAATCAGGATCAAACCCATCATTTTATACATGAAGAGATTGAACTCAGAGAGGGGTAGTGATGAGGCCAAAGGCACAGAGGTCAGAAGGATGTACTATAGGTTGGGAAAATCTGGATGGCTGGAAGAGGACAGAATGGCATGTTCTTAGGTGACCCAACCCGCCACTGAGATTAGAGGAGTTAAATCTGAGGTCATCCAGCTCATCAGATTTGGGACTGACATCCTACATGTGGCCAGTTGCACGTCTGGAACACAAGCTAGCCATCCCCTTCTTTCTGTCCTTAGCCTTTCTGTGAAGCCTTCCATTGGCCCATTCAGACTGTCTCCCTCTCACAGCTCACCTACAATAGTCACACACCTAGTTTGCATTTATTTTTATCTCTCTTTACAGAGATTCTTCCACATCAGGTATGTCTTGATGTAAATCTGTGGTCTCAGCAGTCTGGGTCTATTTGGGATCAGTTCGCACTCAGAAATCGGTTGGGGCTCAGCATCATGCAATGGAGGAAGTTACAAGCCAAGAATCATTGTGTAGAGCACAGTCCTTCAACTTGGTACATATCAGAATTAAAGTCTAGATTCCTGGGATGCATGTCCCATGATTTTGATTCACTGGGCTTGGATGGTGCCTGGGAATCACTCCAGGTGATTCTGATGGAGGCGGTTTGAAGACAAGGTCCTCCAGGTAACCTCTGGATTAAACCAGGGAAAGAGAAAACTAGATTTGGGTTATTGACTGGCCAGTGGACTCTCAATGTAACCCAAATTCAAAAGCAGATTTTTTTGTCCCTATGTCCAAAGTGAGGTAATGAGAAAGTAACAATTACAACAAGGGGTGTCTGGGTGGCTCCATCGGTCGAGCATCTGACTTCAGCTCAGGTCATGATCTTGCAGTTCATAGGTTCAAGCCCTGTGTCAGGCTCTGTGCTCACAGCTCAGACCCTGGAGCCTGCTTTGGATTCTGTGTCTCCCTCTCTCTCTGCCCCTCCCCTGCTCATGCTCTCTCTCTCTCTCTCTCAAAAATAAATAAACATTAAAAAAATTAAAAAGCTTTATTGAGACATAATTCACATACCATATAAGTCATTCATTTAAAGTGTACAATTCACTGTTTTTAGTGTATTCACAGAATGTGCAACCATCACGACAATCAATACTAAAACATTTCCTTTATCTCCTCCCCCCAAACCCCCATATGCCCCAGAGTCACTTTCCATTTCCTCTCAACACCCACTACCCCTAGGCAACCGCGAATCTACTTTGTCTCAATAGACTTGCCTATTCTGGGCATTTTGTATAAATGGAATCAAACAGTATATGGCCTTTTCTGACTGGCTTCTTACACCTGGCATAATGTTTTCAAGATTCATCCATGTTGTAGCACGTGTTGGTAATACTTCATGTCTTCTTATTGTCACATATTCCTAATAATGGATTTTAAAATGTTGGCATCTTATTTACTTACTTATCCATAAGTTTTCATTTTAATTCCAGTATAGTTAACATACAGTGTTATATTAGTTTCAGTAGCTAACATGTCTACGAGTGGAACATCTATCTTCCTTCTAGAAGAAGAGGCCTTATAGCAGCTTGAAAGGTCAGGTGCAGTCAAATAGGAATGTTATTCAAGGCTGGAGTGACTTTCCCACTGCCTTCCATGGTGTCCTAACCACACAAGAGGCCTCTACCTTCCCTCCTACTGGCCTCTGCTTGGGATGACGCACCCCCTGGTCGTGTGTAGTCCGTGTATCCTCTTATTCTAAACTCAAGTGTCTCTTTCCCTGGCTTTCTCCTCATTTTGACCTTCATTTTGACACGTTACACCTCTTTCCTTTTTGTGTTGTGACGGGGAATGGACTTCCTGTCTATGCTAATGATTTCTCCAAGAGAGAGCCTGAATCTTACTAATTTTTTATTCCAGGTGCCTAAGATGTTCTTGGTGAGTGTGAGGTGCTTGGTTGGTGTTTATTGAATGGATAAATGAGTGACTGAACACACGAATGGAAGAAACGTACCCACTGAAGCCAGCGAGTGTGGTGTGTAAGCCATTTCTCCTGGCAGGTTTGAACCTGGCAGTTTTAGCTCCTCCTGTTTGAAATGACTTGTTTGAAAGCGAGTGGGAATGACAATTGAAAGACTATTAAACTGCATAGGCATGAAGAACAGGGTTCTAAGAGTGGTTCCCTACGGGGGAGGGATCGGCAAGCCTGGTGGTGGCTCTCACTTACTTCTTCATTATAGACTTCGAGAGGAGAGAGTTGTGTGATAACAGGTGATTTGTACTCATCATTTTGAGGGAATTTTTTTTTTTATAAAGAAGTACAAGAAGGAGCAGATGAATAAATACAAAATGCTGTTTTAGAGTTGAATCTGAGTACCAAGCTGGCTCTGGGTGACTTGGGGCAAATCGCTTTCCCCTCTGAGCCGTCTCCTCACTTGTGAAAGGAGACTGAGAAAGCCTGCCTCCTGGGTCCACCGTGAGGATCGAAAAGCACAGGGTCTGGCACATGGGGGACCCTTGACAAATGACAGCTATCGCTGCTATTATTAGCAATATTAGCAACACACAGAAAAATGATAAACCAGGGAGTACAGAGGTCTCTGCCAATCTGGGACAGTCTTTGAAATCTAATTTTATTTATAGCCTGTCTGCTTATGCTGGGTAGCTTAACATATTGATTCTTTGAAAACCATGTGGCTTAACCCTGGCACAGAGGCTTTTTTAATAAACTCTGCTTATCGGGTGATTATGTGGAAGGCAGCGGCAGTGACCTCAGTGACCAAGTGAATCATTGTGATAACAGTAGCTGCCATTTATTGAGCTCTTACTATGAGCCGCTTAGTCCTTAACACAGTTCCCACGAGATCTTATAATCCCCATTTTACAGATGGGAAAATGAGGTACAGACAGGTTAAATATTTAAGGCCATATATCTTGTAAGTGGCTTATCCAAGATTCAAACCCTGGTCTGCTGGGTCAAAGTTAGTGATCTTTTTGTTAGACCTGATGCCTCTCAAGTTGCAGATAATGTGGTATAAGAGAAAGAGAGTAGGGGAGAGGTGCCTCAGTGGCTCAGTAGGATAAGCAATAGACTCTGGGTTTCAGCTCAGGTATCGACCTTACAGTGGTGAGATGGAACCCCTTGTCGGGCTCTGCACAGAGTGTGGAGCCTGCTTGGGGTTCTCTCTTTCCCTCTGTCTCTGCCCACTCAAAATAAATAAATAAACTTTCAAAAAATGAGAGAAAGGAAGGGGGGGGGAGAGATGATGCAGAGGGTCAGTGGGCTCTGAAGAAAGATATATGGCTTCCCAGTTTTCCCATTGGATGGCTCATGTCACGTGTAGTGGGTCCTGGAAGACTTGGAATGAAGCGTGGTGGCTTTTTGCTGCTGTCACTCATGCCAGGCGGTTCTGTGAACTCTGACCCAGAGTGCAGGCTGTGTGGGTAGGAGAGGTTGCCATGGAGACCTGAGGATGCTGAGCAAAGGACTACCAGCTGTCCCTCCGTATCCAGCCTTCCTTTCTTCCAGCATAAGATGATTGTTCATAGAGCATACGGTCACCTAGGAATAAAGACTGCATTTCCCAGTCTTCCTGGCAGCAATGTGTGGCCACAGGTCTAAGTTTTGGATGATGGGATATGAGTGGTAAATAAGGAAGGGGAAATAATTATTCACTGGACTCAGAATTCTAGTTTCCCTGCTTGAAAGTTGGTTTAAGGTCAAACTCTGCTGGACTCAAAATCAAAGCGTATTTTTTTTTTTTAACATTTCTCTTTCTGAGTCATACCCATGGAAATGCCCAAACATAAGAACGAGGATGGTTCCTTTTTCTCCTGCCCCAGATGTCCATATACCTAACTTCCATTCAAAATTCATTTAAACCAATATACAGTGAGCATTTCCTGTGTGCCACATGCTGTACTTTGCCCTGGGGATATATCAGAGAACAAGACACAGACATTATCACCAAGCTGATACTCCAGAGGGGAGACTGACAAGCCAACAGTATAATAGAGTATAAGGAACAGGAAAGCTGGAATGCAGGGGAGGTCCACAGAGGGACATTGAAGCTAGTTTATGGGATTGGGGAGGGCTTCCTGGAAGATGTTTTACCTGAGATGAGACTGACCTATGGGAAAGAGTTGGCCAGGTGAATTGTGGAGAAAGGAGGTTTCCAGAGGAAAGGCCAGGGAGGAGAGGGAGGGAAGCTCGGCACCTTTGGAGGGATATGGAGCCTGAGTGGGGGGCCAGGGTCAGATATTTCAGAGGTTTCTCGGTTATGCGTGGCATTTCAAACTCATCCTGAGAGCAATGGGGAGTCACTGGAAGGTTCTAATATGGAAGTGATAATATCAGACATAATCTATAGAAACCTTCATTAGATGCAATGTGGAAGGGAGATTGGAGGTGGCCAAGCCTGGAAATGCAGACACCAGTTAGGTGGCTATTTCAACATATGCATTGCATGCACACATGCACACCCACACCCACCCCCCCCCCCCCCACACACACAAACCCTTTACACCAAAAGTTTATGCGAGCACCAGACTATGCCTACCATCAGGGGCTGGAAAACAATGTCTTAAGCTATTCTATTGTCTGTGACTTTGCTTTCTCGTCTGTAGGATGGGAACAACCACAAGTGGCCCCTCAGTGTCTCTTGGGATTTCCAAGAGAATGGAAATGTCACATGGTTGATGCCTTTCCAGCTCCGTGTGGATAAGTACAAAGAGCTGCTTCCAACCATCTCTTCATTTCCTCCAGTCCTTCAGTCCCCATCAGGTGAGGCATCTCTGGGACTTGCACATGGGGAAGGCATTCAGGTGGGGATGCGGATCTGAAGAACAGACAAGTTTTAATTGGATTCCCATTTAGTGTCAAAGTTGAAACGAGGGGTGGGGAGCTATGACAGTAAAATTTAGAAATTACAGAATTGGCTGGAGACTTGCGGGGAAGAGTAGGAATCCATCTTGCCTGGGACTCCTTTGAATAGATAATGAGGATGAATGAGGATGTGCTCATGTTCTTTTTTGTGGGGTCCCTGTGTGAGTTTGCCAGGGCTCCCATAGCTCAGTGCCACAGACTGAGTGGCTTAAACATTGGGAATTTATTCTCTCACAATTCTGGAGGATAGAAGTCCAAGATCAAAGTGTCAGCTGCATTGGTTTCTCCTGAGACGTCTCTCCTTGGCTAATAGATGGCCGTCTTCTCCCTGGGTCTTCACATGGTCCTCCCTGTGTGTGTGTGTGTGTCTTAATCTCCTCCTCCTAGAAGGACACTAGTCATACTGGATGAGGGCCCTGCCTAATGATCTCATTTTACCTTCATCACCTCTTTAAAAGCCCTGTCTCCAAATATATCACCTTCTGAGGTCTTGGGGCTTAAGACTCCAATATATGAATTTGGGGGTGGGGGACACAATGCAACCCATAACAGTGCCCCGACGGCTTATTTATATAAGTGAGTATGAACAAACTGCCAGGAAACCCGAAGATTGAGAAATATCCTGCTGAAGTTTATCCCCAGACTGAGAGATCTTGACTGAAACAGATTTGCTGCCACCTGGATTGTGGCAACAGCCACATTTTGCTGTTCTTTATCTTAGCTCTAATGCACTGCTGTACGAAAGGATCCGCACCCAGTTTTCTCTTTCTTTTAAAAAAAAATTTTTTTTTTCAACGTTTATTTATTTTTTGGGACAGAGAGAGACAGAGCATGAATGGGGGAGGGGCAGAGAGAGAGGGAGACAAGGCCATCAGCCCAGAGCCCGACGCGGGGCTCGAACCCACGGACCGCGAGATCGTGACCTGGCTGAAGTCGGACGCTTAACCGACTGCGCCACCCAGGCGCCCCGAGTTTTCTCTTTCTTTACCCCTTTGCTGAACAAGTTTTGCTATGGCGACCACTGGCCGGAAAGCGCTAGCCCAGGGAGTGGCAGGGCCAGCCTGTGTTCTCTGCTCACTTCTTGGACAGGCCCCTGCTGTATGCCAGCTGCTGCATTAATCTCCAGAGTGCAGTTTATTGCTAATATTTTCCTCTGTGTGGGGGGCGGGGGGAAGGGGTGTGGCTGGGCAAAGTGGCACCTTCAAGAAAGCAGTCACATGGAAAATAGGATCCCCCCAAAGAGGGAAGCCACTCCTTCATCACTGATGAGGTCACATTTGGATTTTCGGTCCCACGCCGACCTGCACTCTGGTTATCTTGCAGCCGCTGGCTTCAGTGACACTTCCTGAGAGTTTTCAGTGGGGCTCCTCCTGCCGTCCCTGAAGTTGCAAACAGCGATCTGCAGACTTCACAGCCTTTTTACTCCCCTCAAGTCCTTTGAAGGAAGTTTCGTCCTCTGCCTCTTGGGGTTTGGAGTCTGGATCATTCACAGCCAACCCCTCTGATGTGTCCGGTGCAGGAGTTTAGCAGTAGGCAGGGGGGAGGCAGCAATGAGACAGGATTCACCCTTCAAAGGGCCGTGTGACCCAATGAGTCATCTGCCTGAGAGCCATCCTCCACGTCCCTCAGGGCCCTGAGGATCTTTGGGAGGCAGCACCTGTGTGGAAGAGAGACGGGGCATGTAGAGCAGGGGGAGTTTGTTGAAGTCTCCTGGTGTAAGCCAGATCCTTATTGTGTGGTCCCCAGCATCCTGATGTCTGTGGAATCTGCATTGAATGCCAGGATCTCCTTTGAGGGTCTTATGTTTGCCCGTTGGTATGTTGGCGGCCAGCATTGTGCAAAGGTTGCCCAGCCAGCAGTCCCTCCGCCAAGGTTTAGTTAGCCGTAAGCAGTCCTGTGGCTTCCAGGGAGTCAATCAGAAGCAAACTGTGTGCTCAGAAGCGAACCGAAGCCTTGTTCCTTCTCCCTCTTATCCTTGGGAAACCAGGTGTGGAGGTTCCTTCTCCCCATGGAAGACAGTTTAGGTCCTGGGCTGCTTTTCCACCTCCCAGCTGGCCCCATTTGGATATTTCTACCACGCCTTTTTGTTCATTCATTAATTCATACCACAAATATTTATGTGAGCATCAGTGGTGTTCTAAGCACAGCTTAGCCGTACTGTGATGTGAGGCTTAACTTTATGCATCAACTTGACTGGGCCATGGGCTGCCCAGATATTCAGCCAAACATTGTTCTGGTTATGTGTGTGAGAGTGTTTCCAGATGAGAATAACGTTTGACTCCATGGACAGAGTAAAACAGATTGCTCTCCTCAGTGTGGGTGGGCCTCCTCTAATCGGTTGAAAACCTAAACAGAGCAAAGAGGCTTGAGCTTCCTGTAAGTGAGAGAGAAATCCTCCTGCCTGGCTGTCTTCAAGCTGGGACATTAGCCTTCTGCCTTTGGTCTCAGACTCACACTGGAACTCACTCCACCGGCTCTCCTGGGTGTACAGCTTGCCAAATGCAGATCCTGGGACTTCTACTGGTTCTGCTTCTCTGAAGAACCCAGACTAATACATCTGGGAACCCAGAAGTGAAATAAACCAAGCCTCCACCTTTGGGTGTGGGGATGGAGTAGGGGAGGTCTCTGCACCTGGTTTGTCGTGTATCAGGACAAATTTGCACAGCACTTTTAGTCACATAATAGTCTCTAACTGGAAAAACAATTCCCTGAACACACTACCTCCCTGCCCCGTCCTCCACCTCCCAGAACTCTGGGATGGGAAAGGGGTTCTGAGGTGTGGAGATATATCTTTATACTGTTTCTCTTCTTCTTAAAGAAGGGATTCTTGAGGCATCTGGGTGGCTCAATTGGTTGAGCATCCAACTTCGGCTCAGGTCATGATCAGGTTCATGAGTTAGAACCCCACATCAGGCTGGCCGCTGTCAACCTGTCAGCACAGAGATTGCTTCAGATTCTCTATCCCCCTCTCTCTGCCCTTCCCCACTTGTTCTGTCCAAAAAAATATATAAAAACAGAATTGATTCTTTTTTTAAATTATTTATTTTGGGAGACAGGGAGAGAGAGAAAGACACAGAGAGAGAGAGAGAGAGAGAGAGAGAGAGAGAGAGAGCGCGCGCCAAGCAGCCTCCAAGCTCAGCACATGGAGCTTGACACAGGTCTAGATCCCACACTTGTGAGATCATGACCTGAGCCAAAGACAAGAGTCAGATGATTAACCAACTGAGCCATCCAGGTGCCCCAAAGAAGGGATTCTTAATCTGTTTTGTGCCAGGGACTCCTTTGGCAATCTTATAAGCCCTTCTCAGAATAATGTATTAAAATACATAACATAAAATACATAGGGATATGAAGAAAACCAATAAACAGTTCTCAAAGAATTTTACAAATTGTGACATGATAACACATGCACTTCCTTTGTTAATGTGTTACATAACACGATTTAGCTGTGGGTTTAATAACAACTGTGATTTTATTTTATTTATTTTTTAAATTAAGTTTATTTATTTTGAGAGAGAGAGAGAGAGAGCAGGGGAAGGGCAGAGAGGAAAGGAGAGAGAGGATCCCAAGCAGGCTCTGTGCTGTCAGCACAGAGCCAGATGTGGGACTTCAACTCACAAACTGTGAAATCATGACCTGAGCTGAAATCCAGAGTCAGGGGCTTAAATGACTGAGCCACCCAGGCACTCCAATAACAACTGTGATTTTAAAGTACTGATGAGCATAAGTTATATTTTGAAGTAACTGTAACACCTGGGATGTGATAGGAAAATAGCCATGATCTGTTGATCACCAAGGTCCAAATACTACAAACAGTATAGCAGTTTATCGCCCACTGTCTTAGTTTGCCAGGGCTGCCTTAATAAAGTACCATAAATTGGACAACTGGGACAACAGAAATTTACTTTCTTTTTGTCCTGGAGGTTGGAAGTCTAAGACCAAGGTGTTGGCAAAGGCATGCTTCCGTTGAGGATGCTAGAAAGTGTCCAAGATGGTGTGATAATCTACAGATACACCTTGCATACAGGAAAGAGAAGTGGAGTTGTACTTGTGAAAAAAAGTAGACAAGAAATAAACTCTTTAACTAACCCATACTCTCTTACTTGGGTCTTACTTTTTCCTTGCTGGCCTATGGAGCATCTCTCCAACTCCTGCTACTCCGACAAGCAGTAAGCAACTTCAATGACCCAATTTTCTAGCCCTGAAACCACCCTTCTTAGGAATATATGGTGAATAGGAACTACTTTTTTTTTTTAATGTGAAAGTCAAATGTTATCATGTCACCCCCGCCCCCCCCCCCACTACTCCTTCGATGACCTTTGCTTTGCTTTCAAAATGCTTAAAGTGGCATCTGAGGCCCCACACTACTGGCCCTGCCCACCTCCCTGGCAACATCTCACTCTCCGCTCACCCCCGCAACAGTCGGGCCACCCACTTTCTCTCAGGTCATTGAACACACCTATCTCCCTTCTGCCCCCAGCTTTAGCTCATGCTATTGTTCCACTGTTGATTCAGAAATGCCAAGGATTTCTGTTAAGATGTGGGGGGAATGTGCCTTTCTTGCTTCTGTGAATTCACAAGAAGCAAGATAGTGTGAAAAGTCGGGTGTTTAGAGACCCATGGAAGACACATTTTCTGGGGGTAAGAATTCAGTTAAACTAAAACATTGTTTTTTTGAATGAAGATACCAGTTTCCTTTCTTTGCACCTTCAACTGGATTTAAAACTTACATTATAGTGTGTGTGTATGTGTTGCATGTACTACTTGGTAAAAACTCTTTCTTACAGACTTGGAATAATTAACTTCCCACATGTGCAAACTGCTAGAATAATCATCTAACTGTGCTCTGTAAACCAGGGTCTGAAATGTTACCTGAGACATGAACATTCCCATGAGGTGGAATTTGATTATTCTGTGTAAGCGGAGTGTGTGTACCTGAGACAGGGACAGAGACAGAGACACTTGAACCTAAAGGAGCATTTCCTGTATTTTGTTCATGTGTTTACTGCCACTAAGATTTCTGCTACATTCTGGGCCCCTGGGTGGTTCAGTTGGTTAAGCATCCGACTTTGGCTGAGGTCATGATGTCACGAGCCCCATGTCGGGTTCTGTGCTGACAGCTCAGAGCCTGGAGCCTGCTTCAAATTCTGTGTCTCCTCTCTCTGCCCCTCCCCCACTCGTGCTCTGTCTCTTTCTCTTTCAAAAATAAACATTAAAATGTTTTTTTAAAAAAGACTTCTTCTACTTCAACTACCATCTGTACTTAGTTCCTTATAGGGATTCACTATATTTTCATAACATTTTTTCTTTAAATTAACCCACTTTTTATAAACTTAGCTTCTACCTAAAAGAATATCAAACAAGCCACAGACAAGGAGAAAATAATTTCAAAACATGTATTTCATAACAGTCTAGCATCCAAAATATACAATGAACTCTTAAAGCTCAACAGTAAGAAAACAACCCAGTTTTTAAAAAGGGCAAAAGTCCTGAACAGGCACCTCAGATTACAAATTGAAAATAAACATTTGAAAAGATGCTCATTATCATCTGTCATTAGGGAAATCAAAAATAACAATGAGACAATATCATATAGACTTGCTTGCTATAGACTGAATGTTTGTGTCCCCTCCCCCACAACTTCATAGCAAGGCTCCCACAGTATTGTGAGATTTACCTCCAGGAACTTGACCAGTTTCTCACAATAAACATTGGAGAAAAATCCCCCGTGCTTTTAATGGGGGAGGGGGGCAAGGTCGGGGTGCAGGGCATGGAAGGGAACCATTTCAAAATATGCCAGAACACTCTATTCTTACAAAATTTGCCCTCTCAGGAGAAACTAGTTAGCCAGAATCTAACCTCTGGGGTTTTTTCAGAACATAACTAACCACAGGAAAGGAAAATACCCAACTCCAAATTTCCACTCCAATAGACTCCCATGGGAGAAAGGGCAATACCCCTTAGGTGGCAGGATTGTGGTAGAACCCCACCCTAATGAATGTGGTGAAAATCTCAAGACAAAGGAAGACAACCTGGCTGTGTGCACATGTGCGACGTTCCTCCCAACTCTGTAACCTAGACTGCCCATTCAGACTGTATGTTACCATATATGGGAGACAAAGGAGCAAAAAATGTACAAAAGGCAACCTCCCACTGCACTCAGGGCTCAGCCCTTTGGGTCTTAGCTCACTGAGCCCGTGCTGGCACGAATAAAGCTGCTTCATGGAAAGAAAAGCCTTGGTGTCCTGACTCTCTGTGTGACTCACTGCTACAGGATTTCTTGATTGCTGTGGCTTTATAGTAAGTTTTGAAATAGGTCACTGTCAGTTCAATGTTGTTTTCCTTCAGTGTTGTGTTGGCTATCCTGGGTCTTTCATCTCTTCATAAAAACTTTAAAAATAGTTTGTCAGTATTCACCAAATAACTTGCCAGAACTTTGGCATTGCATTGGATCTCTAGATCAAATTGGGAAGAACTGACACCTTGGCAATGTTGAATCTATCCATGAACAGGGAATCTCTCTCCATTTATTTAGTTCATTGATTTCTTTCATCGGAGTTTTATCATTTTCCTCAAAGATCATGTGCATATTCTATTTGATTTATACCATAGTATTTCATTTGGGGGAGTGCTACTTGTAAATGCTGTGGTGTGGTGTGGTGTGTGTGTGGTGTGATGTGTGTGTGTGTTTAAGTAGACTTCACACCCAGTACAGAGCACAACATGGGGCTTGAACTTATGACCCTGAGAGCAAGACCTGAGCTGAGATCAAGAGTCTGATGCTTAACTGACTGATCCACCCAGGGGCCCCTCTTTTCCTTTTTTTTTTTTTAAATGGTGTTGTGTTTTTTATTTCAAATTCCACTTGTTCCTTGTTGGTATGTAAGAAAATGATTAATTGTTGTATATTAATCTTGTATCCTGAAACACTGCCATAATCACTTATTGCAGGAGTTTTTGTTGTCTTGTTTTGTTATAGATTCTTTTACATTTTCTACATACATGATCCTGTCATCTGAGGACAAAAACAGTTTTATTTCTTCCTTTTGAAGCTGTATACATTTTATTTCCTTTTCTTGCTTTATTACATTATCTAGACCTTCCAGTATAATATTGAAAAGCAATGGTAGGAGAAGATAAACTTGCCTAATTCCTTATCTTAGTGGGAAAGATTCAAGTTTCTCACCATTAAGTATGATGTTAGCAGTAGGGTTTTTTGTGGGGGTGGGGGGGGGTGTTTAAATCAACCTGAAGGAATCCCTCTCTAAAACTAATTTAGTAAGAGTTTTTATCACGAATGGGTATTGGATTTTGCCAAATACTTTTTCTGTATCGATATGATCACACGATTTTTCTTAGTTGGTTGATGTAATGGATTACATTAATTTTATTGTATTACATAGTTGATTTTTGTCTGTTGAGCCAGTCTTACCTACCTGGGATAAATGGCACTTGGTCATGCTATATAATTTTTATGCATTTTTGGATTTAATTTGCTAATATTTTGTTAAGCATTTTTATTTAAGAGATATTGGTATATGTTCATGACAGACATTGGTCTGTAGTTTCCTTATAATGTCTTTATCTGGTTTTGGTTTTAGGGTAATGCCTGCTTCATAGAATAAGTTAGGATGTACCTCTCAGATTCTATCTTCTGAAAAAGATTGCGGAGAGTTGGTATAATTTCTTTTTTAAGTAGTTGGTGCTTTCTGTTTTGGAAGATTATTAATTATTGATTCACATTCTTTAATAAATGTAGGCTTCCCCTCCCCTCTCTTTTTAAGCAGTGCACTCTTCTTTTTTCCCCAAATAAAGTCTTTCTAAGTGGGCAGACAGGCTAGGGCAGAACTACCTGGGCTGAGATTGGGGGAGGGCACCTAAAATTTTTTCTGGTCATCTTCCCTTTCCACCTTCTTTTTCATGACCCCCTCCCCTTAACTCGGATGACACCATAGAATCCTGTTGCTCTAAGGAACACAGCTGAGATACCACTGGTCTAAAGGTCAGCATAACTGAAAGGAGTGCACAATGCTCTGATTCCCACTCAAAGACCCTGACAGCTGTGGACGAGCCTGGAGACTCCCCTGCACCTCAGTTCTGTCCCCTAACTGTCACTCTCAAGCCCTGTCTCACAAGATGTGGTAAGGATAAGAGACTAAGATGGATGCAAAGGTCCATATATCTTTGGAAGAATTTTGGGACACAGTTATTTCAGGCTGAAAAGATCCAGGTTTTGTTTTGTTTTGTTTTGTTTTGTTTTGTTTTGTTTTTAGTGTAGTGACTGTAGTAATCAGTTTATTACACAGATTAATCATTCTTTTCAAAAATTTGTTAATGTTTATTTTCAAAACAGTGAGAGGGGCGCCTGGGTGGCGCAGTCGGTTAAGCGTCCGACTTCAGCCAGGTCACGATCTCGCGGTCCGTGAGTTCGAGCCCCGCGTCGGGCTCTGGGCTGATGGCTCAGAGCCTGGAGCCTGTTTCCGATTCTGTGTCTCCCTCTCTCTCTGCCCCTCCCCCGTTCATGCTCTGTCTCTCTCTGTCTCAAAAATAAATAAAAAAAAAAAAAACGTTAAAAAAAAAAAACAGTGAGAGACACAGAGCATGAGCAGAGGAAGGGCAGAGAGAGAGAGAGGGAGACACAGAATCTGCAGCAGGCTCCAGGCTCCAAGCTGTCCGCACAGAGCCCCACGGAGGGCTCAAACCCATGAACCGGGAGATCATGACCTGAGCTGAAGTCAGACGCTTAACTGACTGAGCCACCCAGCCGCCCCAAGGTTAATTATCCTTGAACATACAAGCTCCAGGGGAGCAATTGGGTCTTTAAATATACGCAAGTATTTCCATCAAATGAATTTTCACTCTTACATCCACATAGACCTAAGCAGTTAAAAACACAAGAAAAGTAAGAGCTATTAGCTATGTATTAACTGAGAAACCACATACAAACTAAAGAATGCGTAAGACAGGAAGGGGATAAAAGGACAAAGGTTTAGGGTGGGGAAGTGCAAAAGATGTGGGAACAAAGGCCATGACACTTTAGATGCTAACAGCTCCAATCCACCTGAATGTTGGCCAGTTAAACTTAGACCTTAAAATGCAGGATGTGAATGGATTTTAATCTGTTTGGTCATTACTTTCACCTAAGATGGGGGTCCTTCGAAATAAAATGAATACAGAAACAGCTTCATGTTCTTCACCTTGCTTGAGAAGATCCAGGTTTAATGCTTTAGTGCACACTGCTGGTGGGAGTGGAAACTTGTGCAACACTGTGGAGAGCACTTTGGTAGTATGGGGTCAAGCTGAATCTGCAACTGACCCTCTGACCTGATGATGACACTTTATTTTATATATTTATTTACTTTAAGAGAGAGAGACAGAGAAAGGGAAAGCACGAGTGGGGGAAGGGCAAAGAGGGAAAGAGTGAGTGAGAGAGAGAGACAGAGAGAGACAGAGAGAATCCCAAGCAGGCTCCATGCTGTCAGCACAGAGCCCAATGCGGGGCTTGAACCTCTGAACAGGGAGATCATGACCTGAGCCAATGCTGGATGCTTAACCGACTGAGCCACTCAGGCACCTGAGTTTATAAGTACATATAGGTAATAAATTATAAAAACATGGACTAGAAGGGACACGTACATACCAAGTTCATAATAATGGGCAGGGGAGGTGTCCTAGGTAAGAGAATGCAGGGATTAGGGTTGCTACACACACACACACACACACACACACACACACACACACACACTTATATGAATCTGATAATTTTTCTCAACTTTGGTGACTACATAGTTATATTTATATAGTTCTTTGTACTTTCTACATGTAAAGTTTTTTTAAAAAGTAAAATGCATTTATTTCCATCTTGCTAAAATCCACTTATCAAACAATTCTATAGCCCTTACTGTGTATGGCTTTGCAAATATTAATACTTCAAACCTCATAATAATCTGAAGAGGTACTATTTTAAAAGGGAGGAAAGGGATGCACAGAGAGGGCAAGCTACTCACCTAGGATAAAACAGGGAGTGACAGAGCTGGGCTTCAGATCCAGGTAGCTGGGCACCACTGTGCATGCTCTCAAGGACCCTCCACCTGTTAATCTGTGACCCGCAGTCCCTCATTAGGGTCCCCTGTGTCCTCCCCATACTGCCCATTGACTTGTCTTTCCTTACTTTGTTTTAAGCTGTGTATGAGATCTGGATTCACACCTCTCTCATTACTCCAGCCCAGTCCCTGGCCCATCACAAATAAACAGCAAATGTTGTTGAACAAATGAATGGATGAATGAGTTGCCTGAGGTTCCTGGAAGCATCTCCATGCAAATGCCATGCGCAGGGCCATTGTCTTTGAGTCCTCCACTGCGTTTGATGCCATCCAGGGTGCTGGCACTGGGCATTATAGGAAATGAGCCCATTAGTAGAAAAATTGAAAAAAAGGAATTAAAACAATATGGGATTTTTATTCTTAGGGGGTCACCTTACTCTCTCTGCCTGTGGGTGTTTTGTTCAGAGAAAATTGTAGAATTTTAGGAAACAGCTGGGTCTCCTCACAAATCCATCTTTTTTCTCCAAATATTCCCACTCACTTCTGGTTTCAGTTTAAATGTCTTTTCTTCTGAGAAGCCTTCTCTGGCTACCCTGTTCCCTCTTTGCTGGTGTTCTGTCTCATATTACCGTTCTCTGTATCAAACTTACTGCAACTTATATATATTTTTTGTGAATTCATTCTTTCCGGTGTCTCTGTGCCCCGGGAGACTGAAAACTCCGAGAGGTCAAAGATCACACTTGTTTTGTGCACACCTTTTCTCCAGTACCCGGCACAATGCTTTCTACACAGTGAGTGCTCATTTATCATCATTGAATGAATGCTGTTGCCAATTGCAGTGGCTTAACTGAAAGATGTGCTATAGGGGTTTCAAAATTTTTTTTCAGAATGCTTTATACTAAGCGAAATTGTTCAGAATTTCTTCTATAAGCCAACTCATTACCCTGATTAAATTGAGGGGTGATGGGGAACATCGGCTTGTCCCACCTTCTCCTTGACGCCCCCAACAGGATCCCTGAGGGAACTCACAGACTGCCCCTTGGCCAGCTTTTCTGAGCTCCCCACTCCTTGCAAGTGCCAGAAGGGTCTTGCCACCAAGGGAGCCCCTCTTTGAAGATTGAAACACAGATGATCCAGCCTCTTCTCCCAGCTCCTTCCTCAGCGTCGTGGGGTACTTTGCTAATAGAGCCATAAATTCCCCCTCTAAATGAGCATCCTGATTTGATTTGCTCTTCAGATGACCCCTTCCTGGGGAAAATATTATGCTTTCCCTGAGTTATGGCAGAGACTCCAGTGGGTAGCTGTGTTGTGTCCTGCCTCTGCCATCTGATAGTCTGATTCCTCTCCAATTTATGAGCTTGTTAGTTCCCCAGCCAGCTCCTACCTCATTGCGGCTGACCCAGTAATGCTGTTTGCCTGTGTCATCTTGCTCAGACAAACGCAGGCGTCCCCACTGAGGAGACAGCCACCCTAGCCCAGTCACCTCATTGACTGATGCTGGCTGACTCCATCGACCTGGAGCAGGAAGGACAGAGTATCAGATTATAGGACAGGCACAACTCCTACAGGCACTGAAGCTCTTGTTGTTGGCTTGAGCATGGCAGGGGTGCCCAATTTCCTTGTTTCTAAATGCTTCCTTGCAGGGAATCCTTGTGGTAACTTCTATTTTTCAAAGGCATGGGCCACTGCCTGCCCTTAGCCCCTTCTTCCTGCTGGGGTTCACGACTCCCTAAGTTCTCCTTCTGGAATGCGTGCTCATACATTCCATCTCAGGTCTGGGGCAATTCCCGTGCTTTGACTCTGACTCTAGGAGTGGCAAGAAATAGAACTGGGCATGCTTTTTATGCGCCTCCATTTCCTGGCCTCTGCAATGGGAACAATAGTAGATCTCAGACCATTTTTCACCTTGTTACCTTGGGCAGAAAAAGAAACACACATACACCCATACCACCCACATAGACATTTTGCATGTCATGTCAAGGAGTTGATGGTAGCTATGGAGTCTCCCCACTAGCCCCAAGTTAACATTTCACGGGCTACACAAAAATTGGAAACCTAAATGTCCATTGGTTGGTAACTGGAAAGGCAAAATTTGATGTATCCATATGGTGGAATCCTAGTCAACAATAAAAAGAGACAATCTACAGATACATGGATGAACTGCAAAAATACTATGCTCAGGGGGTGCCTGGGTGGCTCAGCTGGTTACGCGCCAGACTCTTGATTTCAGATCAGGTCAAGAGCTGAGTTTATGAGTTCTATCCCTGCGTTGGGCTCTGCGCTAACAGTGTGGAGACTGCTTGGGATTCTCTCTCCCTCTCTGCCCCTCCCCCACTTGCACACACATGCATATGTTCTCTCTCTCTCTCTCTAAATAAACATTAAAAAAAACACATGCTCAGGGAAAGAGGCTGGATACAAGAGACCACACGTTGTATGGTCCATTTATATGAAATATTCAGAAAAGGCAAAGCTATATGAACAGAAGATAGATTAGAGGTTGCCTGGGGATGGGGATAGGGGATGGGGACAGGAAGTAACAGCAAATGTGCACGAGGGATCATGTTGAGGGGATGAAATGTTTTAAAACCGATTTATGGCGATGGCTGCATAAGTTGGTTTAAAAAAACGTGTATATGTCTCTCACGGGGCTCTGGGGGGGCTACACAAGATGCAGGCAGGGGAGGATTTAGCAGTGAAGGGTCCTGAGGTCTGTAAGTTCTTTCAAGTGGTTCAGCCTTTGTCCACGACATTGTCAGTATCTATGCCTGTATTTAAATCTGTATCCATTTCCCAGGGCTGCTACAGCAAATGGCCACCAACTGGGTGGCTTGAAACAACAGAAATCTATTCTCTCAGTTATGGAGGCCAGAAGTCCCAAATCAAGATGTGGGCAGGGCCACTCTGGTCTGAGGCTCTCTAGGAGAGTCCTTTCTTGCCTCTTCCACTTCCCATATTCCCGGCTTTCCTCGGCTCGTGGTCTTATCACCCAGATCTCTGCTTCCATTTTCACACTGTCTCTCCTCTTCTGTCTGCATGTCTCTTATGAGGACACTTGTCATTGGACTTAGGGTGTGAATTACCCAGGTTGGTCACCTTAGCTTGCATTCCTGAATTAAGGAGCACCGGGGTGGCTCAGTCACTTAGGCATCCGGCTTCAGATCAGGTCATGATCTCTCTGGGTTCGAGCCCGCATTGGGGTCTCTACTGTCAGTGTGGAGCCTGCTTGGGATCTTCTGTCCTCCACCTCTCTCTACCCCTCCCCTCCTTGTGAGCCCTCTCTCTGTCTCTCTCAAAAATAAATATTAAAAAATAAAGATCCTGAATTTAATCTGCAAAGACTTCTTTTTTTTCTTTTCTTTTTTATTTATGTACTTATTTTTAATTTAATTTATTTTTAAATGCACATCCACGTTAGTTAGCATATAGTGCAACAATGACTTCAGGAGTTGATTCCTTAATGCCCCTTACCCATTTAGCCCATCCCACCTCCCACACCCCCTCCAGTAACCCTCGTTTGTTCTCCATATTTATCAGTCTCTTCTGTTTTGTCCCCCTCCCTGTTTTTATGTTGTTTTTGCTTCCCTTCCCTTATGTTCATCTGTTTTGTATCTTAAATTTGTCATATGAAGTCATAAGATATTTGTCTTTCTCTGACTAATTTCGCTAGCATAATACCCTCCAGTTCTATCCACGTAGTTGTAAATGGCAAGATTTCGTTCTTTTTGATTGCCGAGTAATACTCCGTTGCATATGTATACCACATCTTCTTTATCCATTCATCCATCGATGGACATTTGGGCTCTTTCCATACTTTGGCTATTGTTGATAGTGCCACTGTAAACATTGGGGTGCATGTCCCCCTTCGATACACCACACCTGTGTCCCTTGGATAAATACCTAGTAGTGCCATTGCTGGGGTAGGGTAGTTCTAGTTTTAATTTTTCGAGGAACCTCCACACTGCTTTCCAGAGTGGCTGCACCAGTTTGCATTCCCACCAGCAGTGCCAAAGAGATCCTCTTTCTCTGCATCCTTGCCAACATCTGTTGTTGCCTGAGATGTTAATGTTAGCCATTCTGACAGGTGTGAGGTGGTATCTCATTGTGGTTTTGATTTGTATTTCCCTGATGATGAGTGATGTTGAGCATTCTTTCATGTTTCTGTTAGCCATCTGGATGTCTTCTTTGGAGAAGTGTCTATTCATGTCTTTTGCCCATTTCTTCACTGGATAATTCATTTTTTGGGGTGTTGAGTTTGATAAGTTCTTTATACATTTTGGATACTAGCCCTTTATCTGATATGTCATTTGCAAATATCTTTTCCCTTTCTGTCGGTTGCCTTTTAGTTTTGCTGATTGTTTCCTTTGCTGTGCAGAAGCTTTTTACTTTGACAAGGTCCCAGTAGTTCACTTTTGCTTTTATTTCCCTTGCCTCCAGAGACATGTTGAGTAAGAAGTTGCTGTGGCCAAGATCAAAGAGGTTTTTGTCTGCTTTCTCCTCGAGGATTTTGATGGCTTCCTGTCTTACATTTAGGTCTTTCATCCATGTTGAGTTTATTTTTGTGTCTGGTGTAAGAAGGTGGTCCAGGTTCATTCTTGTGCATGTCGCTGTCCAGTTTTCCCAGCACCACTTGCTGAAGACACTGTCTTTATTCCATTGGATATTCTTTCCTGCTTTGTCAAAAATTAGTTGGCCAAGACTTTTCTAGATGAGGTAACATTCACAGGTTGAAGGGATTTGATATGGATATATTTTTAGGAGGAGACCACCATCGTATCTATCTGCATCATCTATATCTGTACATGTATCATCGATATATCTGTATCATTAGATCTTTATACATCTCTATCCATATACAATCTATAAATTGACAAAAAAACAAGTATGTCAAAATGTGAGGAGTTGCTGATCTCTGTTGCAGGTACATAGGTGCTCCTTGTACAGGCATACAGCTCTAAAAATGCTGTGTTTTTTATTTCAAATGTTTCTAGATTTTGGAAAGGCATTCAAGTGCAACTGTATGTTGTATCACACCTTTAACAAAAGTCTGGAGAGTACTCCATAATATAACATATTAATATGCCTGCAACAATATGTTTGAATATTCACACTAAGTGGGTTAAATCGAGACACCATTTCATGCTTACTCAGGTCAGCTTTTCTACCAAATGAGTTTTAGCACCAGATGCATGATAAACTTCTGGACTTCAGAGATCTTTGAATTTGAAAATTATGGAGAAGAGAGTGGGTACCTGTGTTATTCTTTCTCCTTTTTTGTATGTTTGAACATTTTTGTAATGAAACATTTTGAAAAATAAGCCCGTGCATGTAACGTGCTTCACCGAATGCCTGGCACATAGTAAGAACTCCAAAAAATATGACAGTTACAATTAATTTCACAATGATTATTCTATCAACAGTGTTACAAGTCAGGCAGTTAGGAACTATTCAAGGTTTTGATGTGAGGGAATGACATGGCCAGGGGACAGAGAATCTAGAAAGATCCCTGTGGCATGACATGACAGGGATGGGGCAGAGACCAGAGGGAGGCTGGTTAGGAGGCTGTTATACACGTCCAGGAAAGAGATGATGAGGTCCTGAAGCAGAAGAGAAGAAGAAAGCTGGAATTAACCTGACAGAGCCTGGTGAGCATTCTGGGAGAGCAGGATGGATTCTTGTCAGCCTCCCTGATATGCTGAGTGACAGCAGAAGAGACATACAGGGTGCTGCTCTGTGCATTTAGGAGAGAAAATACACATCAGTCAATCCTGGAATGAGCCAAGTGGGAATTTCTCGGCTGACTCAAGCCTCCCGATCTGGACAAGAGCCTTAGCAGCAAGAGCAACATTTTTGATTGTCGGGGTTAATTTGAGGCAGAGGGCTTGCTGGTCGGATCCATTTGGGCACAGAGCACAGACCAGTGGGACTTCCTGTGCAGAAGTAGGTTCCCTGGAGACTTTTCTCCTTTTAGACCTGCAGATGCCTAAGGGCAAAGGCAGGGCTTCTCACCATAGGCCAGAGTTAGAATCACTTGGGGGAAGACTTTAAAACAACTCCCCATCCTAGATCAAGTACATCAGAATCTCTGAGGGAGGGCCCTGGCATTGTATTTTTAAGAAGCTCTTCCAGGTGATTCTAAGATGCAGCAAGGATGGAGACCACTGGGTTAAATGATGCGGGAGCCCAACCCAGAAAATGCCACCAGCCTGAGTTGTCTCAGTCAGTGTGCAAAGGGTGGCAGGTTGGGCAAATATTTGAAAAGTGGCAGGGAGGGAGGGAAGGAGAGAAGAGTAACACAGACTGGGCGGTTAAAAAAAAACAAGCAGGAAAGCAACACCATAAACGGTCTACACGGTGGGCATGACGAGAGCCATCCCCAAGCTGTTGTCAGAACCTCAGGCGCGATGGAGGACAGAGGACCAGGAAAAGGACACACCAGGAGTAAGGCAGTCCGCAGTGGGATCACAAGACTTCCTTAACACACGCCAAGTGTATTCCAGATGTGGGATTAAGACGATGGCGATATGACAAGGGGAGAAAAGTGCCAAGAATGACTCTCTGGGGAATCACGGCCTTCACAAAACCTCACGCATCCCCAGGGGCTCCCAGTGTAGACAGCTGTCAAAGAGCAGGGTCCGTGTGTTCGCACTTCCCATGAGGCCCTGGCAGCTTTGTATTATTTCCTTTAAGCTGGTTTGATTGTTTAGAAAGGCCATCTTTATTTTAGAAGAACTTGAAAAATACAGAGAGGCAGGTACAGAACAAGACCAAAGCTACATTCAGTGATCCCTCATAAGCCCATCGCAGAATCTGTGTCTATGAATTTCTTCCCCATTGTCTGTCTTCTGCTTGGAATGTGTACTTTTTCTTTTTAGACACAAAGAGGAGCGTATTAGATCCGGTTTTATAATTTTATTCATTTAACAATGGATGTGGAATGTTTTTACTCTGTCAAAAAAAAAAAAAATCCCATACAAACCTTTTTGACGGCTCCCTAACATTTCATTGTATGCGTGTTTCAACACTACTCAATTTGCCATTTAAGAAGCAATATAGGGGATTTCTGGGGTTTTACTTTAATCATCACTGCAGTAACATCGTGGGACACGCATCTTCCTGCAGTTAGCTGGTTTTTGCCTTGGGATAAATTGGTCCAAGTGGAATTGCTGTGATAGAGGGCAGGTGCACACGCAGGTCTTCTAGTATCCAGCACCAAATGACCGTGTGGTTGGCCCTCCCCTGAACCGACCAATTCAAACTACTTCAACCACTTTAAGCACTTCCTGTCCTCAAGGCACATACTCCAAGCAGCAAATTCGCAAAGGTGGCTCTTGCGTCAGCTCAAAGCATACAATTCCTTTGATGTGAATGTTCCGCTCTGCACTGTGCGGTCTAAATCATCACAGAAAATTTGTTTTATAATCAGCAGACCTAGTAAAGGGAACTTCCTAGAAATTAATCAACTGAGGAAGGACTGCAGAGGTCTGGTTTGGCTTAGGTTTCATTTGGTTTGGGGAGGTTGTTTTGGCTATGGACTACGTGGCTAAAAGTGAAATTTTAGGGGCGCCTGAGTGGGCTCAGTCGGTTAAGTGTCCGACTCTTGATCTCTGCTCGGGTCACGAGCTCGCAGTTCATGCGTTCGGGTCCTGCATCAAGCTCTCTGCTTTCAGTGCTGAGCCTGCTTTAGATCCTCTGTCCCCACCTCTGTGCCCTTCTCCCTCCTACCCACCATCTCTCTCTCTCTCTCTCAAAAATAGATTAAAACACTTGTTTAAAAAATAATAAAATAAAAAGTGAAATTTCCAGAACTTTTTCCCAAGCCCCTCACTCCCCTGAACTTCACATCTTTTGGCCTCGGGTTTTCGCCATTTGAGGTCCAGCTCAGAGTCATAATCTTCCTAACAAAACTTTATTCTCCTGCCCTCAGAGAGAAACGTTAGTGCACTACGTGTTTTTCCCCACCTGGAGTTTCCTTCAGGTAGGATTGCCAGATTTAGTAAATAAAAATACAGGATGCCCAGTTCGACTTGAGTTTCAGGGATTCTGCCCATTCCTGAACATGTCTATTCCAATTGTGCATTCTAGCCGTGGAGAAATGAAACCACTGGCTGGGTCCAGGGACCCACAGGATTCACTGTGAAAAGGAGGTAAGCTCCTGACTGATTGCCTGACCTCCATAAGCCCTTACTCTGACTAGTGGATCATAGTGAGGTCTTGTTTCCCCTGGAATTAGTGTCAGTCACAGCCAGTCCCCAAAAGGTCTGATGCTTGCCTTTTCCCCCATGCACAGTCAGCCTGGTATAAGGTCATAGGTCCCTCTGGGGAAGACCGAGAGACAGATCAACAGTACAAACTGGGGGCAGGGCAGTGTGCAAGCTTCCCTTGCATTCAAAGGTTCCCGGGTTCTGTCAGCTGGCTCAAGTCTGGGAATTGACTGGGGGGCCATCACACTCTGTTTTGGTGATTCAACTTAGACTTCTTCTCACTTGACCTAAACTCTTCTGTTTCTACAGATCAAGTAAGAATTTAGTAGACTGTGCCTGTATTTATTTTCCAGCGGCACTGTGATCAGCTGGCCAGCCCTGTAAGTCTGCGTGTCTGACTGTTCTGAGGACCGTTTTGACTCCACTGTCCCTTACTGTAACCACGCCCACCTTGCCTTTGCTGATGAAGAGCCGCCACTGGGCCCCGACACCCCAGGATCCCGTTGTCCCCGCTGCACTTAGAAATCCCCCACTTAGCTGCATTTCCCACCGTAATTTCTGACGTACAGAGAAGGACGACCACAAATCTCTGTAAGGATGCGGGGGCTCCCCTCACTGATTTATTTCTCACAGTTGTGGTGACCCTCCCGAGGCAGATGAGCAAGTCTTCCACGATAAATCCACTCTGGCGTTCCAGTCTCCCTAAGTCCTGGGCCTTGGACACCTCCCTCTGCCTTCCTCTGCAGCACACCGTCAGTGCGCTGGCGTCCCAGCTATGTCTGCCCTGGGCCACCTCCTGCTCCAGCCAGCCGACCAAGCAAACCATTAGAGCTCGCTCTTTCCCTCCCTTCCTTCCTTCCTTCCTTCCTTCCTTCCTTCCTTCCTTCCTCTCTCTCTTTCTTTCTCTTTCTTTCTTTTGAAGACTTGTATTTATTTTTTTAAGTGCTTATTTATTTTGAGAGAGAGAGAGAGAGAGCAAGGGAGGGACAGAGAGAGAGGGAGAGAGCGAGAATCCCAGGCAGGCTCTGTGCTGCCAGCTCAGAGCGCAATGCAGGTCTCGAACCCATGAACGCTGAGATTGTGACCTGAATGGAAAACCAAGAGTTGGATGTTCAACCAGCTGAGCCACCTAGGTGCCCCTGGAGCTCTTTCTAACGCTCTAAGCTGCAGAATCTCTACTCAGTGGGCTCAAATCAATACATTTGGGGAAAAGAAAAGAAAATTTGGGGAATTTATATTCCTTCCACTATTATCCCACTGCCTTAATATCTGTTCCCATGAAATCTGCCAGGTTTCTATGTATAAATTTTTAAAAGTCCTGTAGTTCTCTTGGAGTGTAGGGCTCCCTTATCCCCACCCCATGGGTCACAGTTTATAACTCTCCCCGTTTGGGACCTGCTCTGACCTGAGTGGTCATAGATCTAGAAGCCAACGGGGATGGTGAGGTCAGGTCTCGAAGAGAATCAGAAGTATATTGTAAAACAGCTACCTCGAGGGAGACTGTCACAGGTTCTTTAAGCAAAGCAGGGTTGACCTCCTCAGACTAGTAGAGGTGGATGGGAAGGGGAGAATGGACTGCTTGTCTGGCAAAGACTCTGCTCAATTTAGGGGCCCCAGTCCCAAGATTCACTGGGATCTGCTCATGTGCCCCCTTGCAATTCTCAGGATTCCAGTCCTTCCTAATCAGTGCCTTTGCTTGAGCAGCAGACGCCCTGTGAAGTTATGAATTCAATTTGTATTAGAATTCATTGACTCTCGAGATGATTTCCGCAATCTCAGCCCTACAAGAGATGCAGGAGGTAAGAGTTTCTTTCAAGTCATTTATGCAGAGTTTGAGCTGACTCTGAAGTCTCAAGCTCTTCTTTTCTTTTGCCACTTTGTCCAGCTCAGTTAGGAGCAAGCAGCCGATCTCACTTACACTCAGCCGTGTGACTAAAGTATTCTAAGGTATCAAATATGTGGGATCCCAGAAACTTGCCTTTTGTCAGCATTTGATGAGGAGTATCCAGTAGTTGCGACTTCTAAGAAACGGTTAGTTGTTTATTTGAAATTCAAATTGAACTAGATGTCCTGTATTTGATCTGGCTACCCTACCTTAAGGAAATCTTGCCTTTCAAAAACCTACCTAAGTGCTATATTCTCTACAGATTGCCCCAGACAGAAATTACTTTGTATTATCAGTTGATTGATTTACATCATTTTTGACCACTTATAATGTGCCAGGCACTGCTCTAAGTGCTTTACATGGACTGACTCATTTAGGCCTGATCAGAACTCAGAGGTGGATGTTTTCCAGATTTTACAGATGGAAAAATTAAGCCCCAGAGAGAAGTGACTTGCCCTGTAGCTCATAGCTTAAAGGCGGTGGAGTTGGGATTTTACTCTGGACAGTCAGGGAGGGACCTGAGCTCCTATGGATGACCATGGATAACGTGATGCAACTCTGTGGAAGAGTTACTGGAAACTTCTACTGGAAGCTTCCATGGAGCTCTGTGTGTGCATTTTCTAGGACCTTAATGCATTGCTGTCTGTCATACTACCAGGCTGTGAGATCGTTGACTGATACCAGAAATTATGTTTCATTGATCACTGCAATGCCAGTGTCAGGAAATGTTTATTTAAAAAGTTATACTTATTATTGGGGCGCCTGGGTGGTTCGTCGGTTAAGCGTCCGACTTCGGCTCAGGTCATGATCTCACAGTCTGTGGGTTCGAGCCCCGCATCGGGCTCTGTGCTGACAGCTCAGAGCCTGGAGCCTGCTTCCGATTCTGTGTCTCCCTCTCTCTCTGGCCCTCCCCTGCTCATGTTCTGTCTCTCTCTGTCACAAAAATAAATAAAAACATTAAAAAATTTTTTTTAAAAAGTTATACTTATTATTTAGCCTTAAAAAAGGAATGAATTTCTGACACGTGCTACAACATTGATGAACCCTGAAGGTGATAGATCTTATCAGACAGTAAGGCACAAAATAAGGTACAAAAGGACAAATAATACTCCATTTCTAGAATAACCAAATTCATAGAGACAGAAAGTACAATGGTGGTTGCTAGGGGCTGGGGGGAGGCACAAATGGGGAGTTGATATTCAATGGATAACACTTTTAACTTGGGGTGATGAAAAGTCCTGGAGATGATTGGTGGTGAGGGTTGCACAACATTGCAGATGGATTTAGTGCCACAGAATGGTACTCTGGAAAATTGTTGAAGTGGTAAAATTTATGCTATGTATATTTAACCACAAAAAAGTTACAGCCATTATGAAAAACAGTATGGAATTTCCTCAAAAAACTGAAAATAGAACTGCCCTATGTTCCAGCAATCCCACTTCTGAGTACAGTTCCAAAGGAGTTGAAATCAGGATCTTCAAGAGATACCTGCCCTCCCATGTCCACTGTAGCATTATTCACAGTAGCCAAAATATGGAAACAATTCAGGTGTTGGTGGGTGGATGGATGGATGGATGGATGGGTGGGTGGGTGGATGGTTAAAGGAAATGTGGTATTATACATACAACAATATTCTTCTGCCTAAAAAAGAAGGAAATCCTGCCATTTGCAACTACGCGGGTGAACCTGGTGGACGTTACGCTAAGTGAAATAAGCCAAACACAGATAGACAAATACTGTGTGATCTCACTTACGTATGGAATCCAAAAAAAGTCAAAAGGATGGATGCAGAGAGAAAAACAGTGGTTACCAGGGGCTGGGAGATGGGGAATATGGGGAGATGTTGGTCAAAGGGTGCAAAGTTTCAGTTACGCAGGGTGAGTAAGCCATAGACATCTAACATACAGCATGGGGACTGTCAATAATACTGTATTGTTAGCTTAAAATATGCCCTCAAGTAGATCTTAACTATTCTCATAAAAAAAATTGTAACTATGTGAGGTGATAGATGTGTTCATTACTTTGGTTGTGGTAATTATTTCACAGTGTATGTATATATCAAAACATCACGTTGTACACCTTAAATGTGCACAGTTTTTGTCAATTATACTTCAATAAAGCTGAAAAAAAATTAGACCGAATCTACATTTATTTTTTGAGAGACATAGAGACACAAAGCACAAGTTAGGGAGGGGCAGAGAGAGAAGGAGACACAGAATCTGAAGCAGGCTCCAGACTCCGAGCTGTCAGCACAGAGCCCGACGTAGGGCTCAAACCCACAAACCATGAGATCATGACCTGAGCCGAAGTCAGATGTCCAACCGACTGAGCCACCTAGGCACCCCAAAATTAGACTGAATCTAGCATAGGAGGTTAGGGACCCAAGCTCAGAGCTCAGGTTGATCTGGGTTGAATTGTGGCTCAGCCACTCAGCAGCTGTGCGACTGTGGGCTGACCATTTCACACCATGGTCATCGGTATGATGGGGATGGTTGGTGGAGACTTGTCTGAGGCTGGTTGTGAAGAAAATCTAGCCTAAAGAGCACTTTGCCAGGTGATTTTCGTCCTGATTGCACAGTAAACAAAACAAAACAAAACAATAACCTGTGGGACGTTTTTAAGGCTACTTGATGCCCAGATTCTCACAGACCAATGAAATTAGAATATCTGGCATCATGTGTTTAAAACTTCCTATTGTGAACATTTCAAACGTACACAAGGGTAATATAATACAGTTCCCATCCACCCATCACCCAAATTCAACATTTGTCAAGGTTTTAGCATTGGAATGTATCTTTTTTAAAGGTTAAAGGATGATCGAGCAGGCACGATGCCTGGCAAGTAGAACCTGTTCGCCAAATTGAGCTACGATGATTACTTTTATTTTCCTTCTCATTATGAAGTTGGTCGCATAAGCATCTTGATTTTGAAATCAGAGGCCCTGAGTGGGAGGTGGTCCATCGATTTTGCTGGCAATGAATGGCCTCTACTTCATTACTGAGAGGGTTTTCTTCTTCTGTGAATCATCCTTGAAGCTTTCTTTTCTTCAAATCAAAAGAAATCAATTTGAACTAATAGTAACTTGATTTTTGAACTGCCATACTGCAGTGGAATCAGACAGTAAGGTAAAATGGAGAGAAGTAAGAAGCCTGGGGAATATGGAGAGGAGATGGAATCGTCTATCTGGAAAAAGTGCTTTTCAGCTAGAGATGTTCAGTTCTGGCACTGTACCTGCCCCCCACCTCCATTCCACCCAGGGCAGACATGACTAATCAATGAATGTGCTCTTTCCCACAGAAACCTAAAGCTACATCAGAGTGCTTTTTAAGATGATACTTCAGACACCCACCAACAATCAATAAGAGACAGCATGAGAGGCAAGACCTATTTATTATTCCTTTTGTGCCCTTTTTTTGTGCCTTCCATAAGCAATACTGTATACCAAGAAAGAAGAACCTTCTGAGAGAGAGAGAGAGAGACAACAAACTTTTGAACTTCTTCAAAATCTGCCACAGAAGACAAAGTCATCCCCATGGGATTATCACAGGGCCATGAGCCACCGGCCGTACTAAGACACGGATTCTTAGAATCCTTCCAAAAACAGCAAAAGGAAAATCGCAAAACCCCAAGTCTGGCCTGCCTTGTGGCACCGTGCTGGCAATTAGCATGATATTAAAAGTGTCCTGATGCTCTTCTGGGTACAAAAGCTCAGCTTTGCTTCATGCTACCAAGTAGTTCTGAGGCCCAGATGTGTATTTTTCTGTCTTTAAGTTGAAGCAGTAAGAAAAAGAAAGCAAGCTGGTAGCAGAGATTAGGGCAGAAGCTAGGGTATGTGGAGCGAGTCCAGGGAGGGGCTGAGGACGGCAGTAATACTAACAATAAAAACGTACCCCTGTTTTCTATCTGCCACGCCTTCTGCTCAGGTGAACGTTGTGGGTTTTCTCATTGCCTCCACACAAGCAACCCTCTGTCACAGGTACTATTTTTCTGCCTCCTCCAGATGAAAAGCCTTGAAGCTCAGGGAAACGGGACATGACTTGCTTCTGGTCCCACAGTTCACAAGCCAGGAAGCTATGGGATGTGAACCCAGATACGTCTGCTTCAAGATACTGTATTCTTGAAACTGTGCAATCCAGACCAGCAGAGCCACTCTTTCAGCGCAGAGAGACGGTGACCTGGAGTTTGAAGCACCTCTTAGGGCAAAGGTTTCATCTTTGTGTTTTCCTATTGCAGAGCACAATGGCCGGCACACAATCCGTTCACATTTGGTTGAATTGATATTTGGTACAATTGAGGCGTTCAAATTTAGCAGTGAATTCTGTTAGCAGAACGTTGTTGCTTCTTCTAAATCTTCTGTTGCTTGCGTCCTGGAGCTGTGATGGGTATTGTCGCAGTGGCCCTGTCGTTTGTACGATTGGCTCATGTGTTCCACACATATTTATTTGCACCTACTGTGTGTTAGGCACTATATAGCTGGACAGCAGTGAACAAGACAGACCCAATCACTCTGTTACCATGATAATGGTAACAGAAGACGGAATTAAGAACAGGTGCTCCAGAAGTACTTAAGGAGGGGCTTCTCAGCCAGATCTGGGGTTCACTCTGTTGAAGGGGGCATAGTGATGTCTGACACATCAAGTGCTAGCCACGTACCAGGTACAGATCTTAGAATGTTACATGGGTCGCCTTTTAAAAGCCTCTCATCCCTTGTCAATTCATGGAGCGAACCTTTCGCCACCAGTGTATGGGCAAGAGAATTCAAACCCAGAACGTTAAGTAGCTTGCCCAAGGTCATTGCAGTTAAGTGGCAGAGCTGGAGGCAAAGCCAGGCTGTGACTTTATTTCAACCCCTGTCCTAATCTGCTGCTCCGATATGTGTCCCAGTGACACCTGGAAAATGAGTTGGGAGTAGCTTGGAAAAAATAGGCAGAGAAGTTGTTTCAGGTGACAGGAGGCGGCAGCTGTGAAGCCCAGACTGGACAATGCATCAGGTTCTGGGAGCTGGGAGCCATCAGAACTGTGGGTGGTAGGGGGGATGTGAGACCCGAGGGGTGTGCTGGGCAGGAGTCCCATCTGAAAGGCTCTGTAAAATGCTGCATGGGTGTTTATCTTCTAACCCGCAGGCACTGGGGAGCCATGAGAGGGTTTCATCAGGGGAGTGATGTGATCAGATTTATCCTCTAAAATATTCGCTCTGGCTAGAGCGCCTGGATGGCTCAGGCAGTTAAGCATCTGAATCCTAATCTCGGCTCAGGTCATGATCTCCTGGTTGGTGAGATCAAGCCCCACGTTGGGCTCTATGCTGATGGTGCTGAGCCTGCTGGAGATTCTCTTTCATTTTCTCAGAATAAATAAATAAACTTTAAATGTTCACTCTGGCTGTTGAGGAGGCTATTGAACAGAGAAGTAGGGTGGGAGTGATGTGGGAAACAAAGGCAGAAGGAAATGGCAGCTAGAACTCAATTTCCTTACAGCCTGCAGCCCATTGACAGATACTTGAGGCCTACAGAGTTAAACTTTTCTCAGGGAACTCCCTGCTGTCTTAATGTTCATGTTTTGCTGGAGGGGCAACAACCCTAGCATGACAAGAGCTAAGCCTCCAGTGTCCTGGGAGGCTTCTTTAGCATATGAAAATCTCACTGGAAACTTCCCCTGGACTTTACTGCCCCCCAGCTCCAGAGTATACCCATGGTCGGGGCAGCACTTCCTGCCCACGGGGTCCTGTCCCCATGCTTTAACAAAATCAGCTTTTTGCACAAAAGACGTCTTCAAGAATACTTTCTTGGCCAACAGCTCTGGACCCTGTGAACCTCACTGTCACCCCAAACAACCTCATCAGGTGCTTGCCATGCAGGTAGGGACCATTAGGCAAGGCTGGGCTTAGAGCCTAGGGCACTTGCACAACCCTGAAAATATGTGTCTCCTTAAACTTTGTGCCCTAGGTACCCCCTGGTGTCACCCTAGCCCTGCTCTTTGGGCGGCTGCTGGGCGGGTCTAAACCAAAGTAGGGCAAACCGAACCCCCAAAAGACACAGGGAAGCTGGAAACTCAGGGAGATGGAAAATCCCTTTGACCCCTTGGGTAATTATGCTCGTTGTTCACTGTTAGCTCTTATCATTACCCAGTTCTTTTTAGCCTTGACATCAGAAAGGATGGGAAATTTTATGAACTGGAAATCTTTTTAAGGCTAATAGTTCTTTTTTTGTTTTTAATTGGCAGTGGAGTGGGGGGAGGCAGGGGAGGGGGAGAAGAGTGGAGGGGGGTGAAGGATGGCATAGGATTAGATTTCAAAAAAACAAGTTTTTTTGGAGGAGCAGAGCCAAAGGATAAATAATGAAACAAATTCCAGCAGAGTGGAAAGAAGGCAAAAATGCTACCTTGAAATGAAACATCCATTCTAAATGCGTTAACTGCGCGTTCTCAGCATTACTGCAGAGTATTTGAGGGCCTTTTGTGAAAGACACTGTTCACAAACTAGGCTTTAATCTGTAGCCACTTTTTATCCAAAAGGCCTTAGGAACCTGTGGGGTTTGCAGAGACTCAACCAACTTAAGCGCACTTTCAGGAGAAAAGACCATTGACGTGGCTCACTGTAAGCCCTGGGAAGTTTCTCAGAATTGTAAAGATTGAAGTGGTTTTGAAGCTGGTTTTAAATCTGCACATGACAAGAATAAGGAGCCCAGTACAACAGAATTTAAATAAACTACCTTCTGGAGGTGCTGACACTGAAGCACATGGGTCTGTAACTTGCAATTCTGAACTGGGGAAGCTTCCAGAATTTTTTTTTTTTTTAAATACAGGACCTGGGGCATCCAGGTGGCACAGTTGGTTAGGTGTCTGACTTCAGCTCAGGTCATGATCTCACGGTCTGTGGGTTCGAGCCCCGCGTAGGGCTCTGTGCTGAGAGCTCAGAGCCTGGAGCCTGCTTCGGATTCTGTGTCTCCCTCTCTCTCTGCCTCTCCCCAGTTGTGTTCTCTTTCTCTCAATAATAAATAAATACACTTAAAAAAAATTAAAGAAAAATACAGGACTTGCTTTTACCTCTTCTGATTTGTTTTCATTCCTCTGGGCTGGGTATTGTGGCCGCCCCACCCACCCGATTGGACTAAACCTCAGTCAGCTACCCTCATGGCTGCACCACACACACATCTGTGTTTTCCAACTCTACTCCTTGCTGGCTCTAAAGTCCTATCAATCTGGGTTTGAATCCAGCTCCAACCATCACGTAGCATCTCTGTGAATTAGAACAAGTTTCTCAATCTCCCCAAGTGTGAAATGGGGGATAATTATGGTACTGGTTTCCTGGGTTGCTGTAAGCCTTAATTTAATCATGAGATAGTGCGTGTCAAATGCTTAGAAACATCCCTGGCACATGCTCAGGGCTCAGTAAATGTTAGCGCTTAGTGTCATTAACTATTGGCTTTAACAAAATTAAAACAAAAAACAAAAACACAACCCCAAGCCTTCACTTTTGTAAATTAAATGACTACATATTATGAGCAATAAAATACTACCTTTTATTAATGCATGATAAGTAATTAAATATTAATAGATTCATGTCTATCAATGTACATTAAATGATTAGACTAATTACATTAGAAATATAGCTCTGATGATGAATTATATACTAAACGATGAAATGGGTTGAAATGAAATGAAACAAGTTAACACACATAAAACAGCTCAATACACGGGAAATGCTCAGTATACTAATAGTTTTTAAACATGATCATTCTTTCTTAATTCTTTTAAAATTTTATTTATTTTTAAATTTGAGTATGTATCTATGTATCTCTATATAGATGTATAAATATGTGTATATTCGATTCCCGTTAAAGTACAGTGTTGTATTAGTTTCAAGCACACAATATAGTGGTTCAACAACTGTATACACTTCTCACTGCCATCACATTAAGTGTACTCTTAATCCCCTTCACCTCTTTCACCATCTCCTCCCCTCCCCCCCCATCCACCTCTCCTCTGGCAACCACCACTTCTCTCTATTTAAGAGTGTGTTATGGGGCACCTCGGTGGCTCAGTCGTGTGAGTGTCCAACTTCAGCTCAGGTCATGATCTCACGGTTTCTGGGTTTGAGCCCTGTGTCGGGCTCTGTGCTGACAGCTCAGAGCCTGGAGCCTGCTTCGGATTCTGCGTCTCCCTCTCTCTTTCTGCCCTTCCCAGCTGGTGCTGTGTCTCTAAATCTCTCAAAAATAAATAAACATAAAAAAAAGAGTCTGGTTTTTTTTGTTTGTTTGTTTGACTCTCTTTCTTTGTTCATTTGTTTTTTTTTTTCTTAAATTCCACCTCGGGGTTAAACCATATGGTATTTGTCTTTCTCTGACTGACTCATGTCACTTAGCATTATACCTTCCAGATTCATCCATGTTGTTGCAAATGGCAGGATGTCATTCTTTTTTATGACTGAGTAATAGTCATTCTTCCTAATCCATTCTCTGTTGGTGGACACTTGGGCTGCTTCCATATCTTGGCTATTGTAAACAATGCTGCAGTAAACATAGGAGTGCCTGTCTCTTTTCAAATTAGTGTTTTCATATTCTTTGGGTAAATAGCCAGTGGTGGAATTACTGGGTCATATGGTAATTCTGTTTTGAATTTTTGAGGAACCTCCACACTGTTCTCCAGAGTGGCTGCACCAGTTTGCTTTTCCACAGACAGCGCGAGAGGTTCCCGTTTCTCCACATCCTCATCAACACCTGTTGTTTCTTGTGTTGTTGAATTTAGCCATTCTGACAGGTGATATCTCAGCGTGGTTTTGATTTGCATTTCCCTGACGAGGAGCGATGTTGAGCATCTTTTCTCTTGTGTCTGTTGGCCATCTGGATGTCTTCTTTGGAGAAATGTCTTAAACATGATCATTCTTGATCTATCTGGGGTGATCCTTCAAAATCACATCATTTGTGGGGAGGGGGTTATTCATCAAAGAAAAAAGTTAGCATTTCTTCATTTTAACAGTTTTACTTCAATTTATCCTGAATCTAGTCATTCAGATTTTTTTCCTTAGCCGCTGATAGTCCCAGAGAGAGAGAAAAAGCAGAGGTAAGCTAAGGTTTCCCCCACCAGCACAGGTGCAAGTATGTGCCTAATTTTTTGAATAACTTAAAAAAAATTTTTTTTTATTTCTATTTTTAAGTAATCTCTCTACCTAGTATGGTGCTTGAACTCACAACCTCGAGATCAGGAACCACACGCTCCGCCGACTGAGCCTCCCGGGTGCCCCTGGATAACTTTTTATTTTGCTCTAATTTTGAATTTAAAGAACTGTGGCAAGAATAACATAAAGAACGTTGATGATAACCTTTATCCAGGTTCATCTATTGTTTTTACATTTTGCTTCATTTGCTTATCATTCTCTATCTGTGTGTGTGTGTGCACACGCGTGCACATTTCTGAAGATTTTGAGGGTGCCTTTTTACCTCTCGATACTTCTGTGTGTATTTCCTAAGGACAAGGTCATTCTTTTACAAAACCAAATGTCATTTATCAAGGTCAGGTACACTGAGACACCTACTATTTCCTATGCCATATTTATATTCAAATTTCAAACTCTTTTTCTCCCCCGTCTCCATCCAGAACCCAATCTAAGACCACAAATTCTATTTATAGGTCTTGTCTCTTTAATCTCCATTAATCTGGAACTGTTCCTGGTTCTTTCTTTGTGTTTCTTCACCTTGACGTTTTTGCAGATCACAGCTGGTAATTTTGTAGAGTAATCCTCATTTCGGGTTTGTCTGATGTTTCCTCATGACTGGATACAGTGTATGTATGCATTTTTGGCAGACACACCCCTGAGGCACTGTCTCTTGCTTTTAGAAAGCATCTTGGAACTTGTATTAGCAGGGGTTGCATTTTGCTGCAAGTAACAGAAGAATCAACGAACAGTGGCTAAAGAACCAGAAGTCTGGCGATAAGCAGTCCCAGGGTGGACCTGAGTTCTTTCTGTTTTCTACCCTGCTACCCCCTGTGACTTATTGTGTAGGGTGACGTGCTAACTGAAAATGACAAGAGGCTTACAGAAGAATAGAGGGAAAGCTAAAAATTGTTCTCTGTGTTCAACTTAACAAGGCCAACTTGTTCATTAGAACGAGGACAGAACTGTAATTAACACATCAAGATATTATACTGCCACGCACGACTGATGGCGGATGGTTCTGAACTTGCTTCCCCAGAAGCAGAACCTGAGACAGGGATTTGGGTGCAAGCAGTTTATTTGGGAAGGGATCCGTGGAACACCAGTAAGGGAGAGGGAGTAGAGCAAGGAAGCTACAGAAACCAGCATGTGTTGCTGAGCCAGTTACCCCTGTGAGCAACTAAGGCTTCGTCCCCCTGGGAACCCCTGGGAGCCACTTGAAGACAGGCCTCACTGTCATGCCACCAAAGGTGTTCACGGTCCAGTGTTTGCCATCCGTCGGCCGAGGGCTGCTCAGGGGCCCGTGCTCAGGCGGAGCACAGCTGGAAGCCCTTGGATGCAGCCTGGATGCTGGCAGTCAGAAGCTGGCAGCCTGCATGGGAAGACGGAGTGGGGAAGGGCGAAGAGCGGAGCCCGGGCGATGCCCACTTGGCTCCAGCCCAGATGGGTGCCTCGGAAGTGCCCACGGAGCTCCCCTCTTCCTTCCTTGTACCTGCCCAGCCTTCTGTGGGGTGAGCGTCTGTCACTGTATGCATCGAATCCTTGTCTTTTTTTTTTTTTTTCCCCTCGGCCTGCTTTCATTCCGACTCTGTGCCAACGCCAAAGGCATAGGCCATATAACCTTTCCTTTAAAAGATGTTTTTTGTCGCATACACCTGCGTGTGTTTCTTCCACCGAGGCAGTTCCGCACAGTGGCCAGTGTGTGGGCTTTGGGGCCACCAGACTTGACTCTGTTTCCCAGCTGGTGTGAGCTGGGTGGGTTCCTCTTACCTTTCTGAGCCTGCGTCCTCCTATGCTTCTTCATAAATGACTGTGAAAACCCCACACGTATTGATTTGGGGGTCCCAAATATACTTTAGCAAGGAGACAAATTCACAAACACCGAATTCACGAATAACGAGGATCAGTTGTGCTTCCTTAACTCAGATCAGTCACTCAAATATTTATGGAGTATTTGCCGAGGAATATGAAAACATAAGGCTCACTTCTTGTGGCTTTGCATAAAATATTACTCTTTATTTTCATTTCATCTTAGTTTTTTCCAGCTCTAACTTTTAATTAAAAATTTTTTAAATGTTTAGTTTTTGTTTTTGAAGAGAGAAACGGAGCATGAGCAGGGGAGGGGCAGAGAGAGAGGGAGAAGCAGAATCGGAAGCAGGCTCCAGGCTCTGAGCCATCAGCCCAGAGCCCGATGCGGGGCTCGAACCCATGAACCGCGAGATCATAACCCGAGCCGAAGTTGGATGCGTAACCTACTAGGCCACCCAGGGGCCCCTTAACTTTGAATTTAACTCTTCAAGTGATTTCAGAAATACATGTTCAATGAAAAAAACATTACACTGACACACAGCTATGAAGAGTAAAAAAGTAAAACATATTCTTCACATTCCCTATGTACTATGTCCAGTTACTTCTCTGGAAGAAACCGCTGTTAATAGTTGGTGTGATACTTTTGAGATTTAAACACACACCCGTGCTTACACAGCACATACTATTTTAAGAGGTAAATGGGTCCCACAAAAACCTGCACACGGGCATTTACAGCGGCTTTATTCATGATTGCCAAAATTTGAAAGAAACCAAGATGTCCTTCAGTAGGTGAATGGAGACATAAACTGTGGTGCATCTAGACAATGGGATATTATTCAGTACTAAAAAGGAAAAAGCTAGCAAGCCATGAAAAGATATGGAGGAAACTGAAATGCGTATTACTAAGTGGAAGAAACCCATCTGAAAAGGTTACATAGTGTATTCTGAAAAAAGGCAAAAATCGAGACAGTAAAAAGATTGGACAGAGAGAACAGTGGGATGGAATAGGGAGAGCACAGGGTTTTTAGGGCAGTGACAGTACTCTTTATGACACCATCATTGTGGATACCTGTCGTTATACATTTGTCCAGACTCATAGAAGGTACAACATAAAGAGTAAATCCTTTTTTATTCTATTTTATTTTTTTATTAAAAATTTTTTTCTTAATGTTTATTAATTTTTGAGAGACAGACAGAGAGACAGAGTGCGAGCAGGGGAGGAGCAGAGAGAGAGGCAGACATAGAATCCGAAGCAGGCTCCAGGTTCCGAGCTGTCAGCACAGAGCCCGACGTGGGTCTCGAACCCACAAACTGTGAGATTGTGACCTGAGCCAAAGTCGGATGCTTAACCCACTGAACCACCCAGGCACCCCTACATTTAATATTTTAGTATCTCCTGCCAAGCCACAAACCCCTCGTCCCACCCTGCGAGACCCTCCAGAAGAGAGTTTCTACTGGTGGCTCAGTCAGTTGAGCATCCAACTCTTGATTTCAGCTCCAGACCATTTCTCTCTCTCTCTCTCTGCCCCTCCCCTACATGCTGTCTCTCACCCTCTCTCACTCTCCTCCCCCCCCCCAAATAAAATAAACCTTTAAAAAAAAAAGGCTCTACCTATTTCTATTCCTTCCAACACACTGAGACTGCCAGTTTCCTTACACGCTGGCCAATACAGGTCTTACCAGTCATTTTAACTTTGTCATCTGATGGGCTCATTTTACTTTCCTGAGACTCTTACAATTGGGTCCTGTCATAAAATCTGGATATAGGGACCTTTGAGAAGGCCTCCAACAAATGCAAGGAACTGCTGCCCCATCCCTCTAATTTGCCACGTGCTCATTTGGGCTCTGGAAGACTGACAAATGGTTATCAGGATAATTCTGAAAAGAAGAGGGGGCGGAGATCCTCAGACAAAACCTAATGGCTTCCAGGGGGCCTTGATTTGACTGGCAGCAAGACCCCTTCTGCCGGAGGTCAGCAAATCATAGACATTCATCCAGCTGAAAGCCAACCCATTCAGCCTTTCTGGGCAACACATTCAGACAGAACCTGGCACGTGTGGCTCGGGGCGGTGAAATAAATAGGACTTAATTTATATTTTAAAGTCTTTTATCTCTCTTTAAGCCCTTGTGCTTCACTGGAATAAAATCTGATCAAGATGGAGAGAGGGGAGAATGCAGCTTTAATAGTGCATGATCTGCAATCTTGGCCCTTTCTCTCTTGGCGTTAACATTTACTTGGAGGCTTGCCATTTCCCTATGCTTCTCCTACATGATTCTGGAACGATGGTCTTGTCGCTCTTCTAAACCATATGGCCTCAGTGTTCAGATGGTTTCAGGTGGGACTGGCAGGTTTGATATCCACCTTGCCCGATGAGAGACTTTGGGAGCAAACTGGGGTCTTTACCCTTTTCTCCCTGAGCCAGTCAGCCGCCATATTGATAAGATTAGCTGGTAATTAACAGCCCGGCCCAGCCAAGCAGAGGAGACGACTCAATTAGCAGAATGTCACTGCATCTAATTTACTTTGCTTATCAGAGATTTATTCTCTAATGACTATGAGAAGAAGATCAGGGCACCTTCAGTGGAAGGATCTGAGGGGTTTAAAAGCTGAAATGTGGTGTAACCTCTTTCGGTCTGCTGGTTTGCCTGCCAGTAAGGAGGTCTAATGCCATTTTGGGGAAGTGTTTGCACTGATGTATGTGCCTCAAGCTTCAGGAAAAAGAGATTGAATGATTCTCAGGGTGAGAGTTGATGCTTAGATCACAAAGTCTTTGTTCCTTGTTTATTTAAATCTCCCCTCCGTTTTGTTTTTTGTTTTTTTTTTTTTTCAACGTTTTTTATTTATTTTTGGGACAGAGAGAGACAGAGCATGAACGGGGGAGGGGCAGAGAGAGAGGGAGACACAGAATCGGAAACAGGCTCCAGGCTCCGAGCCATCAGCCCAGAGCCTGACGCGGGGCTCGAACTCACCGTCCACGAGATCATGACCTGGCTGAAGCCGGACGCTTAACCGACTGCGCCACCCAGGTGCCCCTCCCCTCCGTTTTTTAAAAGCAAAACTTGTTTCTCACATTTATTTTATGAGAAAACTCCTTCCATGGCTAGTTAGCTTTACTTGTAATAATAGTAGTAGGAGCAAAAACATCACCTACAATAATAATAAAAGATATTTATTGGATCCTTGGCTATGCCAGGCATTGTATTCAGCCTTTTACTTTGAACGGATTACCCTTAATCCTCTGAAACAGGGGTTGGCAAGCTTTTTCTTAAAGGGCCAGATAGTAAATATTTTAGCCCTGTAGATCGAAAAGTCTCTGCTGCAACTACTCAACTTTGCCATTGTACCCAGAAAGCAGTCCTAAAGCATACTGTTCTCCTTCAAAACAGAACAGTTATTTTACCAGCAAAAATGGGTTTATTCGGGAATAGCAGAGAATTGAGATTCGGGACATGCAGGCTACAGCTAAACCAGCAGCAAAGTTCAACAAAGGAGAGGAATGTTATTTTATGGTGAAGGAGAAGTTGGGAGAGGATGTTCTGAATGAAAGTAGATTGGAGAGAAGTGAGAGTGTAGGGTGATGTCAGTTGTTCACTGGCCAAGTTGCAGGCGTGGTTGATTTCTTGTGGGGAGAGGCAATGTACATCTTTTCCTGTTGGGGTCTGTAACTGGTGGTTCTTTAATGTTCTTTTTTCTGTCGGGGTCTAATTGACAGTTCTTCCTGTAATTGACATCGAGTGGTATAGCTCCCCCCTTTTGGCCTCCCAGCTCCAGTTTGGGGTGTTTCCCTTTATTAATGTTCAGGATATGTAAAGGAGTAGATATGGCTGTGTTCCAGTAAAAGCTTAATTTACACAAATGGGCATTGGGCCCAATTTGGGCCATCGGCCAGAGTTTGACAAGACCTGCTCTACATCTGTGTTTCTCAAACTTCAGGTTACGATTCATTAGTTATAGAATCAATTTAGTGTGTTGCAAAAATAAATCTTTAAAAACATGGAATAAGCCAAAATAGAATAAAAACTACTGAAACCATTATTACACTATGTGTTAACTAAGTTGGATTTATTTTCTTAATGTTTATTTTTGAGAGAGAGAAAGAGACAGAATGCGAGCGGGGGAGTGGCAGAGGGGGGAGGTGCACAGAATCCAAAGCAGGCTTCCGGCCCTGAGCTATCAGCACGGAGCCCAGCTTGGGGCTCAAACTCATGAACTGTGAGATCATGACCAGAGCCAAAGTTGGGCTTAACCGACGGAGTCACCAAGGTGCACCCCCCCTCCCCCGCTTTTTAAATCCAAGTTAATTAGGGAGGCTGCTTTGGATTCTGTGTCTCTCTGTCTCTCTCTCTGCCCCTCTCCCTCTCGCACTGTTTCTTTCTCTCTCTCTCAAAAATGAATAAACATGAAAAAAAAAAGAATAGAAACTATGTGAACTCATTACGTCTAATATGGATAACTCCCATTTTAATTTCAGATATGTGCATATATATGTACCCACGTATGCATATGTATGTGTATATGTGTGTACTTGTGTGCATGTGTGTTCAGGACTTTGATGTAAACTGTATTTCTTATTATGGATCATGATCATAAAAGTTTGAAAAATACTGTTCTTAGTAAGTAAGAGTCAATATAATATGCATTGTTACAGTTGAGGAAACAGAGACCTAGAAAGACATAAAGTGACTTGCCCAAAATCAGACAGGCAGAAGGGCTGGGGTTCAAATGCTGGTGAAGGGCAGAGCCTGAGGGAAGGAGCTAATACACAGACTAGTCTAACAGGCATTTTATTCTAAGATAACAAGCCTCTGAGATAAGCTTTTTCCCTTGCCCACTTTGGAAATGCTAATGAGCAGTCAGATGGTTAAAATTCCTTCCACTGGAAAGAAAATAAAGGAAAACAAGGGCCAGGCATATTCCACAAATTGAATAGTTTCCTGCTGAAGCAAACTGAATGTCTTTTTTTCCTTCCTGGAATTTCCACTGGAATTGCTATTTATCACAATGTATTTTTCCTCCAACACATTTTAGAAAGTCAGTTGGAATTGATTTGAGACTCTAAACAGTCTTGTGAATGAAAAAGCTGAGCGTAACCTATTCAAACAGCCCCTCTTCCTTAATCTAGTAACACGTGAGATGCAATTTAAATGATAACGTTAACCAAAATGTGAGAAATGCAACGTTATGCTGGAAAAGTGTTGTTGTTGTTTTTTTAACCCCCACTGAAAAGACAAATGGCTGAGACATTTATATCTGCCGCACTTATTAGGAAGAAAATGCTCAACCCATTAATTTTATTGCTGTGGTGCTGAATTTGAAGGGAGGGTGAAGTTTCTGAATGCTATTACAGGACTCCAGCAGTTCGAACAAGATGGTGGCCAGCAGAGAGGAAAGCTATAGCAAAACCCAGTGATTTTAAAGATTTCTCCCCTTTCATCCTGGTGTGGTGGAACGAGTCTTTCTCCAAGTGAGGCTCCTTGGAAATTTTTCTCTTAAATTGAGAATTTAGAATCACTTTGTAAGTTTGTGTTTTTAAGGCCAACCCCCCCGTAAGTTGTTTGCTGCTCAATTTAAAGACAGGTCTCCCTGGCAATGGTGCTTGACCCCGGTGGGGGCGGGAGGGGGTGCCAGGGGCACGGGGGAAGGTGGTTTATGCAGGCAGAAAATAGAATTTAGTGTTACAGGAAATGATGTAGGTAAACATTAGTTTCAGTAAGGGAAAAAAACTCAAAAACAAAGGAAAAAACTCAAAAACAAAGCATGTTAGGGTTTTTATCATTTTTATTTTATTTATTTATTTATTTATTTATTTATTTATTTATATTTGTTTTTTTGGAGAGAGAGATCGAGTGAGTGGGGGAGGGGCAGAGAGAGAGGGAGGCAGAATCCCAAGCAGGTTCTGTGCTGTTAGCACAGAACCCAACATGGGCCTGAACTCATAAACCGTGAGATCATGACCTGAGCCAAAATCAAGAGTCAGATGCTTAACCAATGGAGCCACCCAGGCGCCCCCATCTCTGAATTTTCTCAATGAGTTTGGATAGTTCAATATTCAGTTTTTTCTATGTCATGATCATGCCAAATAGCTTCCACAGTTGAATGGTGTAATATATATTTTATGATCTTTTCCTTTTTACTGCACAACCAGTTCCCGTGAAGTTAATATTTGCCTTTTAAAAATTGGCTCAATTTTCTATGTTCTTGTCACTAATTCAACCCCCAATTTTTCACTAGTAATGACATCCATTTTTATCAGGTCAGCTATCAAGTTTTACCTTCTAGGAATTTGAAGCTTCTGGGGTCTTCAAATCTGCCCCTTTCTTCCTGAGGCCAGTGTTGGGAAGGAACAATTTTCCTTTACCCTTCAAGGTTCTTTTGGCTGGTCTAAGAATTAAATTGACATGAGACAAATTAATAGAAGAAAATCAAATTTAATTGCATACATATGGGATTCCCTTCAGACTAGGAGGCCCACAGACAGTCAGGCCATTGTGGCTTATATGCCTCCAGAGCTGAGGAGAAGGGGGTAGGGGTCTGGAACTTCCAAGGGAAGGAAGATAATTCACAGGAAGGTGAAGAAGAGTAAGTGTTTGGTGAACAAGTGTTTGCTGGGCCATACAGCAGCAAAGAGACACAGAAAGGAATTTTAACTATCAGATTTTGCTAGCTTTCTCCCTGCCTAGTTCATATAACACTGTAGTTACCTATGGTGATAGCTGCCTTGCTGGAGCAGGTCCTCTGTCTAAATTCTTTTAGGCATTTAGGGAGAAGATCAAAGTTTCTTTCTGAGCCTTCTATTTCTTAAAAATAATCAGCCTCAGGGCGCCTGGGTGGCTCAGTTGGTTAAGCGTCCGACTTCGGCTCAGGTCACAATCTCACAGTTTGTGAGTTCAAGCCCCATATCAGGCTCTCTGTGCTGACAGCTCAGAGCCTGGAGCCTGCTTCAGATTCTGTGTCTCCTTCTATCTCTGCCCCTCCCCCACTTGTGCTCTGTCTCTCTCTGTCTCTCGAAAATAAATAAATGTAAAATAAATAAATAAATCATCAGCTTAAAATTATCCACATGCCAAAGAGATACGTTTTTGGGTGGCAGATTTTGCTTCCCTACACAGGGAAACCGGCTCTCATTCTGGATCTTCCTTCCTCACCCTCCTGGCCCATCCCCTTTGTCCTCCATGGAGGATACCCTATTTCTCCTAGCCCTCGTTCAACATTCTTGATTTATTCTTTCAATTTAGTTAGCCCTCCTTTCACTAGGTTTCTGAGAAAGGAGTTATTATTATTATTTTTGGAGATGTTATATGTAAATGTTGGATATGGAATCCTAGGTTAGAGATCACTTTCCTCAAAATTTTAAAGACATTATGCTGCCATCCTCTAGTTTTTAGATTGCTGTTGAGAAGTCTGAAACCACTCTATTTTGACTCTGCATAGGACCTCCTTTTTCTCTGGGGAAACTTGTAAAATTTTGAGCCAGTTTCTGAAATTCCATGACCTTTCATGAAGTCCCATGACATTGGTCATTGTGCTAATCTTTTGAAGCCAGAAACACATGTTCTTAGGTTCTGGAGAACTTTATTAAATTATTTAATGGATAATTTCTTCACCTCCATTTTTTTGTTTGTTTTCTTTCTAAAACTCTTCTTATTCAGATGTAGGTTCTCTGTGAGAAAAAAAAAATTATTCTCTCCTATTTTGTGTTCCTTTGTCTTTTTTTCGGTTCTGGAAATTTTTTGTCAATCTAATCTTCAAACCCTTTCACCAAAGCATTTAGTGAAAATAAATTTCTTTTTCTTTCTTTTTCTTTCTTTCTTTCTTTCTTTCTTTCTTTCTTTCTTTCTTTCTTCCTCTTTTCTTTCTTTCTTCTTTTTTTAGAAATTTATGTGTGCTTTTTTTTAATGTTTATTTTTGAAAGATAAAGCATGAGTGGCATAGGGGCAGAGAGAGAGGGAGACAGAGGATCTGAAGTGGGCTCTGTGCTGACAGCAGTGAGCCCAATGTGGGGCTTGAACTCAAGAACTGTGAGATCATGACATGGGCCAAAGCCAGATGCCTGATGGACTGAGCCACCCAGGCGCCCCAGTGTGCTATCGCATTGCTAACTTTCCAAGGGCTCTTTTTTCTCTCTGGATGATTATGTTTTTAATAGTAGGTAGAAAGGTCAGTGCAATGCCCTAAAATAAACATGGTAGTGTAATGTGTAGTCTGCAAGGAGGATGTCACGCCTGGAACAAGCTGAACAAGGTTAAGTGTGTGAGCAAAACAGTCAGACACATAATGGAGGGGAGGGGGCACACACCATGGAGGGTCCCATGGAGCCCTCACTTGAAGTCATGAAAGACAGTGTTTAAGCCTAACTTTGTCCCTTATTTGGAAAAACTCACTTAGCTTCTCTGAACCTCAGTTTTCATATCTATAAAATGAACCATTAGAATCTCTGAGAAATCTTACAACTCTAATATTCTCATGGATCTTTATCTGCATCAACACTCTTCAAGAGAGAAAGACCACAATACTTAAATTTGTGGGTGCAATAAAACCTTGGATTGGGAGTAACTTGTTCTGCGAGTGTTCCGCAAGACAAGTAAACATTTCTAATAAGTGTTTTTTAATGTTTTTACTTATTTGAGAGAGAGAGAGAGAGATAGTGTGAGCGGGGGAGGGGCAGAGAGAGAGGCAAACACAGAATCTGAAGCAGGCTCCAGGCTCCGAGCTGTCAGCACCGAGTCTAACACAGTGCTTGACTTCACAAACTGTGGGATCGTGACCTGAACTGAAGTCGGACAGTTGACCGAGTGAGCCACCCAGGTGCTCTCTAATAAATTTTAACGTGATAAACAAGCGATGTCTTGCAGTATGAGTAGTACATGATGCCGAATGTCCCATGATCACAACTGAGCCCATGGTTCTTCAAATTCTCTTTGATAAATGTGCTTTGGATTACAAACCTGCAAACCGAGGTTTTACTGTATATACTTTATGCTTTTCTAAATGCCTGTGTATATCTAACTTCTACTTCACCCAGCAGGGTAGAACTTTGACTCCTGAGGAAACTGCACATTTGTGGTTAAGTGACCTGCCCGAGGTCACCCAAGGAGTTAGTGGCAGGATCAAATTAGAATGAGGGTTTTGGGGTCCCAAACTGAACTTTGATGCAGAAGCCATGAGTAAGTCAACCCTCTCAAGCCATGACCAAGAAGGACCTAATTCACTGGAAGGAAAATGCTGAGCCTGCCTTCAGAGTCCTTCAAAGTAAGCCTTCTGCACAGTTAGCTGAAGGAGAGGGCTGTGCTGAGAATTAGTACACCGTAAATATATCATCACTAAGCCAGAGAGGCTGATATTTGCATAAAGCCAGCTCCTTGTGCAGCTACCTGAATGGATCCCATGAAGGAGGGGTCTAGTTAGCCAGCATGGGTTTTATAGCCACTGTGAATCTGGAGGACTGAACATTTGGGCCAGAGCCCTTCAGCTTTCTCTGTTGTTTGAGATAGTTGTTTTGTTTTTTTTAAAGCTAGGGATTAGCTTTGATGAGTCCCTTCTCCTTTAAAGGACCATCCTCTCTAAATTTACTTAATTGATAGTGAGAGTGAAGAGGTCCAAATTGACAGTAACCAAGTTCGTTGAAGAGAGATCAGGAAGTGCCAGGAACGCCATAATTTGCCTAATTAGAATGTATTGTTTAAGGGAACAAGGATCAGGTTTTCCCATTTCAGAGTTGAAAATGCCCCATGATTAATTTCATCCAGCATGTTCCTTAATGATATGAAAAGTAATCAAAATAAGTAATCAAGAAAAGCAAAGTGTCCTAAGATGATAATGACAGTAACAATCAATAACAACCATAACCAGAATTATATTTTACTTTTGCATTTTAAAATTGTGTGCCAGACCCTGGGCTTAGCATGCCAAAGCATATTTCATCCCTTTCTGGGTTTGAACAAATATTACCAGCGACTTTGGGTGAGTTGCTTAGAACTCAGCTAGACGCCCAGAGTCACACAGCATGTAAGGGGCACAGGTGGAATTTGAATGTGGGTTATCAGAATGTAAATTCTACCCCTCTTAAACTGTTATGCTGTATTGCCCCTTAAAGAAAGTCTTCTTTACGATTGTCACCTCTGAATGTCATGTTGGGTATAGGAGAGAAAGTTTATTTTTTCTTTCTCAGTCAGTAGGAAAGTCATTTATTTTGCAATTTTTATTTTTATTCTTTATTTATTTTTATTTAAAAATTGTTTTATGTTTATTTACTTTTGAGAGAGAAACAGAGTGTGAGCCAGGGAGGGTCAGAGAGAGAGAGACACAGAATCTGAAGCAGGCTCTGGGCTCTGAGCTGTCAGCACAGAGTCCGATGCGGGGCAAGAGCTCACGGAACGCAAGATCATGACCTGAGCAAAAGGTGGACGCTTAACCGACTGAGCCAACCAGATACCCCAAAGTCTCTATCTGTTAAACACTAAATCTCCCATTCCCTCTTTTGCCCACGTCCCAGTAAACTCTATTCTACTTCCTGTCTCTGTAAATTTGCCTCTTCTAGGTACCTCACAGAAATGCAGTCCTACAATATACATCCTTTTGTGTCGGGCTTGTTTCACTTAGCATAATATTTTCAAGGTTTGTGCATGTTACATGTGTCAGAATTCAATTCCTTCTTACGCTGAATAACATTGCATTGCATGTCTAGATCATATTTTGTTTATCTATTCATCTGTTGAGGGCTATTGTTCTGCCTTTGGCTACTGTGAATAATACTCCTGTGAACACTGGTGTACAAGGATCTGTTTGAGTCCCTGCTTTCAATTCTTTTGGATATATACCTAGAAGTAGAATTTACTAGATCATATGGTAATTCTACACTTAACTTTTTGAGGAACCACAAGGCCATTTTCCAGAGTGGCTGTACCATTTTACATTCCTATCAGCAGGGTTCCAGTTTTTCCACATCCTCTCCAACACTTGTTATTTTCATTTTTTGGTCACTCTTGTTCTAGTAGGTGTGAAGTGGTCTCTCATTGCATTTTGATTTGCATCTCCCTAAGGACTAATGGTGTAGAGCGTCTCTTCATGTGCTTATTGGTCCTTTGTTTATCTTCTTTGGAGGAATGTGTACTCAAGCCCTTTGTCCATCTTTGAATTGGGTTGCTTGTTTTTTGTTGTTGAGTTGTAGGAGGTTTTTCCTTTTTTGGGGGGCATATTCTGAGTATTAATCCCTTTTCAGATATATGATTTGCAAACGTTTTCTCTCATTTTGTGGGTGCTCTTTTCACTCTCTTAATCATGTACTCCTGTGCACCAAAGTTTTTATCTTGATAAAATCCGATTCATGAATTTGTTGTTTTTGCTGTACTTTTGGTGTCATATCCAGGAAATCATTACCAAATCCAATATTATAAGATTTTCCCCTACATTTTCTTCTAAGAGTTTTATAGTTTTAGTTCTCACAACTTAGGTCTTTGATCCATTTTCAGTTAATTTTTGTATATATTAAAAAATAAGGGTTCAGCTTTATTCCTTAGCCTGTGGATATCCCATTTGTCCCAGGACCATTTGTTGAAGGACAGTCTTTCCCCATTGAATGGACTCAGCACCCTTGTCAAAAATCATTTGACTCTATATGCGAGGGCTTATTTCTGGGCTAGCTGGTCTGTCCATTGGACACCATGTCTATCTTTATATCATTAACACTATTTTGATGACTGTAGTTTCACAGTAAGTTTTGAAATCAGAAGGCATGAGTCCTCCAGGAAAAGTCATTTTGATTCACATGAGATGAAAATTAAGATGTGGATTCATTTCAGATTACTTCGTGCAAAAGAGATGGCAATCAGCCAGTCTGAAGCCCAGAGTTTCTCTTAGCATTGTCCAAACTGCAGACTTCTTTGGAGGCGTGTGCCTACCTCTCTTTAATTTAGTCTTTCAGATGGTGGAAGGAGGTAGGATGGAGACCAAAGCCAGTGCCGACAGAGGTGTGAATTGGTTCAATCTTTTTGGGGGACAGTTGGATATAAGAATCATAATCCTTGAAAATACACTACCACCTGACTCACAGTGTTTTGGGGTAGAGTCATAATAAGTGGACTCACACAGAAATTTGCTCGCAAAGACATTCAATCTAGCATTGTTACTGTAGCAATGATAAACAACACAAAAATTTGAGTGGCTCCTCATGGAATCATGGTACATGATCCCATGTGATGGGATACCATGTTACAAACATGTTGTCGAAGTTTATTCATAAGATGGTGAGATGATGGTAAAGATAATTATTTAAATTTAAGAAAATTTTATATATACTATGCCATTTCATAGTCAATCAGATTTGGAGATCATAAAATATCCAAACGCACACACCCACACACCCACACACCCACACCCACACACACTGGAAGGATAGATACCTTTTTTTTTTAATTTTTTTTCAATGTTTATTTTATTTTTGGGACAGAGAGAGACAGAGCATGAACGGGGGAGGGGCAGAGAGAGAGGGAGACACAGAATCGGAAACAGGCTCCAGGCTCTGAGCCATCAGCCCAGAGCCTGACGCGGGGCTCGAACTCACGGACCTGCAAGATCGTGACCTGGCTGAAGTCGGACGCTTAACCGGCTGCGCCACCCAGGCGCCCCTAGATAACATTTTTTAAAAAAATGTTTATTTATTTTTGAGAGAGAGAGAGACAGAGCATGAGCTGGGGAGGGGCAGAGAGAGAGAGGGAGACACAGAATCTGAAGCAGTCTCTGGGGTCTGAGCTGTCAGCACAGAGCCTGACATGGGGCTGGAACTCATAAACTGGGAGATCATGACCTGAGCTGAAGTCGGACGCTTAACCGACTGAGCCACCCAGGCACCCTGGAGAGATACCCTTATTAACAGTGGTTATGTTAGGTTTGGCCCTGCAGAAGTTGATCCTGAGACAAGGATTGTGTGCAATAGATTTATGGGGGAAGTGCATCCGGGAGGAAGAGAAGGGATGGAGGAAGCAGGATAGAAAAGGGAAGAAGCAAAGCAATGATGTAATTTCAGGCCAAGTCATGTGGGGGGCAACTCCAGCCTGATGCAGATTCTCCACACAGCAGGCACTGTCCGGGGACCACCCTGGGCAGGACACCCAGGCACTCTGGATAAAGCTGCCCTGGGTAGCCTGATGGCAGTCCCCTGCGCAGGAGTCACAGGTGCAAACCATCAGGAGCAAAAGCTTACAAAACTGAGGAATAAACATGCAGAAATGGTAAAGGGGATCCTAAGGAATCTGGTGAACACCCCATTCATCAGACTGATAAATTTTTGTAATCAAGGAAAAGGTGTTATTTTTGTAATAATCACCTATTATTTGAAAAATTATACACAGAAACAAAGATCTTTCAAAGTCTTCTACAGTCTCAGATTTATTTCACAGAATTATGCATAGAATTTTGTGACAAAGGCTCTTTCCCGTAGCCATGCCACACTGGCTGTTCAGGCAATATTCTTTTTAAAAAAATTTTTTTTTAATGTTTATTTATTTTTGAGAGAGACAGAGACAGAATGCGAGTGGGTTGGGACAGAGAGAGAGGGAGACACAGAATCCGAAGCAGGTTCCAGGCTCCGAGCTGTCAGCACCAGAGCCCGACGTGGGGCTCGAACTCATGAGGTGTGAGATCATGACCTGAGCTGAAGTCGGACACTCAACCGACTGAGCCACCCAGGCACCCCTGTTCAGGCAATATTCTTATAAAGCTTTGAGGCCCTAAATTCTTCGTTCCAGGAAGAAGGTATTTGCAAAGCATATCTGATAATGGGTTGATGTCCAAAGCGCATAAAGAATTCATACAACTTGATAGTAGACAAACAATAATCTGATTTAAAAATGGGCAAAAGACCTGAACTGCCATTTTTCCAAAGAAGACATACAAATGGCCAGAGAGTACATGAAAAGGTGCCCAACATGAGTCGTCATCGAGGTAATGCAAATCAAAACCACAATGAGGTATCACCTCACACCTGTCTGAATGGCTAGTATCAAAGAGATAAGAGCTAACAAGTGTTGGCGAGGATGTGGAGAAAAGGGCATCCTTGAGCACTGTTGGTGGGAACGTAAATTGGTGCAGCCACTCTGGAAAACTGGATGGAGGTTCCTGAAAAAATCCATAATAGAATGACCATATGATTCAGCACTCCCACTTCCTGGTGTATAGCTGAAGAAAATGAAATCACCATCTTGAGATTTTTGTACTTCCATGTCCATTGAAGCATTACTCACAGTAACCAAGACATGGAAATAATCCAGTATCCGTTGACACATGGTGGATAAAGGAGATGTGGTACGTATGTACCATAGAACATTATTCGCCCGTTAAAAAAGAAGGAAATCCTGCCTTTTGGGACAATATGGATGGACCTTGAAGGCATTATACTAAGTGAAATAAGTCAGACAGAAAAAGACAAGTACTGTCTGATCTCACTTACATAGGGAATCTAAAAAAAAAACCTGAACCCATAGAAATAGAGAGTCGTTTAGTGGTTGCCAGGGGCTGGGATGTGGAGGAAATGGTAAGATGTGGTTCAAATGGTACCACCTTCCAGTTATAAGATGAATAAATTCTGGGGATCCGGCGTGTAGTGTGGTGATTATAGTCAGCAGTACTGTAGTGTATTTGGAAGTTGCTATGAGAGTAGGTCTTAACTGTTCTCACCGTAACAATAACAACAATGGTAATTATGTGAGGTGTGGGATGTGTTAATTAAATTTATCATGGTAAAATTTTGCAATATATTTGTGTATCAAACTATCATGTTGTACACCTTAAACTTGCAGTGTTGTATGCCCAATACATCTCAAAAAAAAAAAACTGGAAAAAAATTCTCATTTCATGGACCACCGTATATCATTAATAGTAATAAATATGATGAAAACGACAACAGACATGACTTTTGGAACAGTCCCATACGTGGTAGTGAAAAAAGTAATATGTACTGGGGTTCTTTATGGTCTGGGTCCTGGCTAAAACACTTTAGGCCTTATCTCATTGAATCCTTAGAATGATCCCATAGGTTAGATACAGTTATTATCCCTATTTCCAAGATGGGAAAACTAAGGCCAAGAGAGGCTAAGTAATCTGCTCCAACAAAATCAGTAAAAGGCAGAGCTTGGACTCAACCCAGGCTTGCCTGGTTCCAGAACTCACGTTCAGAATTGTTGCAAATGCACTAGATCCCTATCCATGTGCTTTTCTCTTATATTTTAAGAAACATGAGTCTGGAATTCTCATTATGGGCCAGTTCTGCTGTTCTATTGTACTCCTTCTTTTTATATGTAACCCTGGGAATATTTCTCTGTTGGTTTTCCCAGATTCTTTGGGCAAGCCATGCGAGCTTCTTTCTGTTCATAATCTCTTGGGAGAAGGGCTGATGTATTTGTAAAATTAGGAGCAAAACCCATCATTGTCTATGGAGAATACCTGCCCCAGTGCATGCTGGGTTGAGCATTTTATAATATTCAAACTTCAGTCACTGCAGTGCCTAAATGATAGCTTCCTCTGACCTATGGGGAAACCTTGCCTTTTTTGCCTGCTGCAAATATACATGGTAAAAAAATGGACAGAGGCCAAGAGGCGTATTATAATGTGAGAAGAGCCTTTTCTAGGACAGTAGAATACGGGTGATAATTTTAGAAATCATCAAATAGGATAAATGGGCGCCTTCCTTCTTTTCCTTACCCGTTTTCTTTTCATCATGGGCTTAAGTCAGACTCCTGGCAAAGAACTCAACGTGACACAGGTTGAAAGAAACAGGTTGAAAGAAACAGAAACAAACACACAGTTCAAAAGAATTGGAGAGGATTTAGTTGACTTCCACAGGTTAAATTTCTATCCAAAGATTAATTTGTTCGCACCACACTCAGATCTTTCCAGATTGCTGTTTACTTATGTATGAGGAAAAAACACACTCAGCGAGGCTGAATCTTGCGATTAGTTAAATTACTCTGACATCCATTATTGAAAAACCTCGATTCCACCTGGAGTTGGGGTTTGTTTAGTGCGGTCTGATGATAACTTTCTGCTTGACTGATGGTTACTAATTCTGCTACTGGAATGTGAATGTCAGTCACAAATGAAAATAGACACACAAACTCCAGGACCTATTAAGCTGGTTGCCATGATCGCACTCCCTAATGGGTGTGGATTCAAAATATAGGCTAAAGGGATTTAACTGCATTCTGGATGGGAAACATTTATGCTTCGCGTTTGCTCTGTTTGGGGCATGTAAAAGAGAAAAGAGGAGGAAACGAACCCGAGGGGCCTCAGGGGGATCAAGAGAGTATCATGCCCACTGCCAGATGCAGAGAACAGACCTAACATCTGTGAAAGGGAAGTAGAGCACTTAGGAACAAGGTGGTAGGAAATTAAAGCACTCAGAGACGGTTAAGCTGCTCAAAGACAGTCTGGGGAAACTGATTGTGTTTGCTTCCATCAGGAGACAAAGATGGAATCCACCAGCCTTCCTTCTCTCTCCTGTCTTTCAGCCCCTTGGCATTGATTTGATCTTAAGGCATGGAAGGAGGCCTCAGGAAGCGCAGCAACATTGTCATGCAGTGAAAATGAGCACTTAACATGTAAACAGTTCTGCTAAATGCATGGGCTCCAGGCAAATGGGTTTGGAAGAATTTTACCCACTGTTGTCATGCGGTGGTTACCCGGTGTGGTATGTCTGGGACCAACAAGGCTAGGGGGTTGCTTTGTTTGTTTTTTATTTTATTTTTCAGATAAGCAAATGGAGGCTTCACAAACAGCCACTTAGCAGATCCCTGGGGTGGGGGTTTCTGGGCAAGTTTCAACTCCCTAAGCCTCCCAAGTGGGGATGAAGGTAAGGATACTGATGACATAGCACTTCCTATTAGGATTAAGTGGGACTGTGTATGTAAAATGCACTGTTATTTAATGTTGATTTACTGAACCCGTTCTCTGTCAAGGATAATGTTCTAGGTGCTCATGTTGCTTTTTGCACTGGGCTGACCAACGTAGCTGATAGTGACAGTGACTGACCTTTATCTAGTACCTACTGTGTGCCAAGGCCCTATGCTTATCTTTTACACACATACCTCATTCTATTAGAAGGTAAACCTAAGAGGCAGGTACTATTTTAAAAAAAAAAATTATTGTTTATTTATTTTTGAGAGAGAGAGAGCGACAGCGTGTGAGTTGGGGAAGGGCAGAGAGAGAGGGACACACAGAATGTGAAGCAGGCTCCAGGCTCCGAGCTGTCAGCACGGAGCCCGACACTGGGCTTGCACACACGAGCCCTGAGATGTCGGCTGCTCAACTGACTGAGCCACCCAGGCGACCCGAGGCAGGTACTATTTTTATTCATCACGTCTGTAAGAGAACTGAGGTTTCAAGAGAGAAATCAAGTAACTTGCCAAGGTCACACATCTACTGGGTGGCTAAGTTGGTATTCATTCACTTGTTTCCTTCGACAGCTACTTCTTGAACACCTACTATTGTGCCAGAGGCATGGAATGCAACAGTAACAAACAGGACAGCCTCTCTGCCCTGGTGGTGCTTCTGTTCTAGACGGGGGCAGACAGGCACCAGCACAACAATGATTTAATCCTGACTGTGATAACGTTCAGGAAGGAGCTGTGTGAGGGCCGTGTGAAGGTGGGGTCAGACCTGATGTGAGGCTCCGGTTTAGACTGAGGTCTACAGGACAAGTAGGAATCGGAGCGAAAAGGCAGGCTGAAGGTTCCAGGCTGGAGGCCACGTTCATGGTATCCTTGAGCCACACACTTGCCCCTCCAGCCTGTTCACAACCGCCGTGGTGCTGGCTACAAGTGCCACGGTCAGCGACTGCCTTTCTGAGCTTTGCCAGCTTGGCTGACAGCCGGGAGCCCTGACAGATGCCTTTTCTCTCTAAAAGGGATTTTGACATCAGTTCCTAGAATGAATCTTTTTTCCTGACTGAAGGCTTGTGATTGGCCCTTGGCAAATTGCAAGACCTAAAGGCATTGTGTGTGTGTGTGTGTGTGTGTGTGTGTGTGTGTGTGTGTGTTGTAGCTGTAAAAATGCCATCTTCAATTATATCTCTTGACCACCCCAATTCTCAGCCCTTTTTCGACAGGCAGGAAGTGAGGATGGTTCTTTGACTGATAGAAAGAGAAGCAGGTGAACTCCTGAATGACCCCCCTCCCGTCTTAACCACACACAGAGAAATCCACTCAGCATCAGGGCTGAGGAACCCCCACTTGTCAAACGTGCCTAGGAGAATAACGGTGCCATCTTCATGGTTTTCTTTTGGGGAGGAGAAAGACAAGCTGCATTCTCAGACCCGGAGGACTTTGAATAAAAAGTGGGCACCTGGGTGGCTCAGTCGATTAAGCGTCTGCCTCCGGGTCAGGTCCTGATCTCCCAGTTCATGGGTTTGAGCCCGAGTAGGGTTCTCTGCCACAGGCGCAGGGCCCGCTTCGGATCCTCTGTCCCCACCCCTTCCCCCACCATCCCTCCCCCGCTCACACTCTCTTTCTCAAAAATGAATAAATAAACCTTAAAAAAAAAAGGGGGGGCACCTAATAAAGTTGCGTTGAATGACTGCCTGCCTGAATGAAAAATCTATGAGAAAGCACCAACCTCCAGTGTTTCCCAGACATTGGAATCGCCCAGAAAGCGTGTTAAAACCCAGATTTTAGGGCCCCACTCGCAGTGACTCAGTGGCTCTCGGTTGGTGCCTGAGGACTTGCGTTTCTAGGTATTTCCCAGGTGATGGTGACAATCCCTCTAAACCAGAGGGGCTTAGAATAAGAGCTCTGGGTTCAAGCCACTTGAGTTTAGGGTTGCCTGATGAAAACAACAACAACAAACAGGACACTCAATTACATCTGAATTTCATACAAACACAAGTAACTTTAATCTATGACGATGTCCCATGCAAGAGGCACCCTGTGTTTTCAGACGCATGCCTCCTGGGCTGAACTCCCAGCATTGCGACTGTGGACCTGTTAACCATAGTCGGGTTCTTGGGCCTGACAACGATAGAAAAGAGGCCAGCGAGAACCCAAAATCAAAAAGTACAGACACGGTATTACTGGGGCTACACCTCGACCTGGAAGAAGACGCCGCACCAACAAAACGCAACAGGGCGGAGGCCACGCTCAAACACACAAACTTCCAGCTCCCACTCCCCCGCCAGTATGCTAATGAGGGAAAGGGAAAAAAACGGTCTCCATCTGATTGGTTGGAAGAGCCTTGTCATGATTGGTTGGAAGGGGCTCATTCTGATTGGTCGGTATTAGCAGACAACTCAGGCAGCTCATTGGTGCCTTTTGGAGCCGAGGTCCTGTGTGTTACGTCCAGCTTGTCTCAGTGGTCATCTCCTGGCCGCAACTTCCTTCCACTCTGTAAGGGAAGCGGTTTAACAACAACAACCAACAGAAATGTTCCAGGTGCACAGCACAATGTCTTTCACCTGGGGCTCGTTCCCATGGTCCCTCAGTGTCTCAGAGCCATGTTGTTTAAGGCAAGTCATTTAACCTCTTTGCGTGCCAGCTTCTCCATCTACAGAATGGGAATGGTAATAATGCCACCTGTCTCCTAAAATGCTTAAGACAATGAAGAGATCACGTGAAGGACCTACCACAGAGCCTTGCTTGTAGCAAGCCCTCAGTAAATGTCAGCGGTTATTATTCAGCATTAACTTAAAGTGAGTAACTTTTTGGAGAAAAAAACACACTAAGCAATTTAGTTTAGGAAATAGTTCTCTTCTTAGAAAAGGTCCTTTTCGCCGCCTCCCTCTGATTTCTTTCGTAGTCGATTATAAAAAAAATAAATAGGCTGGTTACACCCAAAAGCTCTCCGTCCAACGACGCCTATCCTGTCTCGGGGCCGGATTTGGCTGTCCTCTTCGATGTTGTGCCTGGGTGTTAAATTTCTGAGAGCCCTCACAGGCGGATGTCCAGGGTTGGGGCTAATGCCTGCCGCGGGGAAATAGACCAGCCCCTCTCAGCGTGCCACTTGCCATGTAGAGTGGAGAGAGACAGAAAGAATATGCTGTTTATGTTGAATCCGTTTGAATGTGTCTTGATCCCGTGGAATTCAACTTCTGTCTATCTGGTTAAAAACAACTTAGTATCACCAAATTGCAAATTTGGGAGGGGTCTTAGCTATTCCCTATTCTGGTGATTTCCAAATTCTTTTGACCGTGTCCCGTGTGCCGCTGCACATGTAAATGTGTGTAGGTTGATAATCGTATAGAAATTTAGGAAAAAGTTGGTGTCTCAGTTTGCCCTGTACTGCATGGAATCTTGGTCCGAGGGACGAGTGGTGAGGATCAGCCTGAAACACTGATTGCTACCCTGAGGGACATGGGGCTAAAAGGTCTGGACATTTCTTTGGCCCTTGGTAAAATGAAGTTGACTAGGTCAGTATTTTTCAACCTGTAGGTTGTGACCTCTAAGTGGATCACGACATCAGTTAAAGAGGCCTTTTACCAGTATTTTTTTTTAAAAAAGAAATAGAATACAAAACAACAGAATTGATAATATCAGCATTATTACATGGACACAGTAGGGGTAAGTATTGTTTTGTGACACTTTTGATACATATGTATATTGTCCAATGAGAAAACTAGAATTAGTCATGAGTTTGGAGTCCTTTGTTTGAGGGAAAACATGCCATGGATTGGGGGAGTACAGTGTCTCCCAGCAGTGGAGCCCTGTTCCTAGGCAAGAGCAAGTTATGTAGAGCATTAGAAGTGACAGAAACAGGGCCTAATTGGCCAGGAGGCCAGGGATTTTCTTGTAAGCCCAGCAGGTCGTTTCCAGGGTAAGGTGAGCTAGCTAAAGCTGAGATGGAAGGCTATGAGTGGTGTATGTTAGGGTTCCTAGACAGTGAGGTTGGGCTTAGGTTTAAGTTTGTGATGTGGGCCAGGCTGCTAGGGCAGCCTCCGTCTTGTGGTTCCAAAAGATAGAATCTCCTTTATCAGTAGGCATGATATGTTGAAATCTACATCCATTTACATGTGTAATGGGTCATGGAACGTGGTCAAAAGAATTTGGAAGTCGTCAGAATAGTTAGTATCTAAGATCTCGTCCAACTTTGCAGTTGGAGTTGCTAGGACAGTGGTTTTGAACCAGGGGCAGTTCTGTGCTCCCGGGGAGATTGGGCAATGTTGAGACATTTTTGATTGTCACAACTTTTGGAGGAAGAGTGTATGCTATTGACATCTTGTACAGCAAGGCCAGGGATGCCGCTAAATATCCTACAATGCCCAGGGCAGCTCCCACAACAGGGAATTACCTGCCCCAAATGTCCTTGGTGTGGAGGTTGAGAAATCCTGTTCTGAGAGTATATGTGGATAGAACCAGTTACCAATAGTAGTGTTATTACTGTTTGCTAGCATTTATTGAGCACTGCCTGTATGCAGGCACTCTTCTAAGTGCTAACATTAGTGAGCTCTTTTATTATTTTTTAATTAAAAATTTCTTTCTTTCTTTTTTTTTTTTTTTTTTTTGAGAGAGAAAGAGAGAGAGCGCAAGCAGGGGAGGGGCAGAGAGAGGGAGACACAGAATCTGAAGCAGGCTCCAGGCGCTGAGCTGTCAGCACAGAGCCCAATGCAGGGATCGAACCCAGGAACCTTGAGATCATGACCTGAGCCAAAGTCGGATGCTTAACCGACTGAGCCACCCAGGTGCCCCTAGTTAGCTCTTTTAATACAGGTTAGCTCTTTTAATGCACCTCTTTTAACACAGGTGTTATAATATTATTATCATGAAGTGATGTTCTTGGGGCTTCTGGGTGGCTCATTTGGTTTGCATATGAGTCTTGATTTCTGCTCAGGTCATGATCTCACAGTTGTGAGATTGAACCCCACACAGAGCCTGCTTGAGATTCTCTCTCTCTCTCTCTCTCTCTCTCTCTCTCTCGCTCTCTCTCTCGCTCTCTCTCTCGCTCTCTCTCTCACTCTCTCTCTCTCTTCTCACTCTCTCTCTCTCTCTTCTCACTCTATCTCTTACTCTCTCTCTCAAATGTCCCCATTTACTTGGGGTGCCTGGGTGGCGCAGTCGGTTAAGCGTCCGACTTCAGCCAGGTCACGATCTCGCGGTCCGTGAGTTCGAGCCCCGCATCAGGCTCTGGGCTGATGGCTCAGAGCCTGGAGCCTGTTTCCGATTCTGTGTCTCCCTCTCTCTCTGCCCCTCCCCCGTTCATGCTCTGTCTCTCTCTGTCCCAAAAAAAAATAAATAAACGTTGAAAAAAAAATTTAAAAATGTCCCCATTTACAGGTGTGGAAATGGAACATTAAGATTAAGGGCTGCCTGAAGTTACACTTTTTGTAGAACTGGGATTCAAAACCAGGAATTCTGGTTTCAGATTCCTCTCTTCTTTACTTAGACAAAATGCAAATTAAAATCAGAAATGAGTTACCACTGCATACCTATTAGAAATACTAAAATTAAAAAGACTGACCATACCAAGTGTTGGCAAGGATGAGGAACTAGAACATGCATAAACTATTGGTGGGTTGTAAAATGGTACAGCCCCTTCGGAAAACAGTTGGCGGTTTCCTAAAAAGTATATACTGTAGCAGGCAGCTTAATGGCCCCCCAGAGACATCCATGTGCTAATCCCTGGAACCTGTGAATATGTTGCCTTACACAGGTAAAGGGACTTTGGAGATCTGATTAAATTCAGGGTCTTGAGATGGGGGAAGTTTTCCTGAATAGTCTAGGTGGCCCAATGTAACTATAAGGGTCCCAACAAAAGGGAGACAGGAGGGTCAGAGAGAGAGATTTAAAGATGCCACACTGCTGGTTTTGAAGAGGGAGAAGGGACCATACCGTGAATCAAGGAATGTATTTGACTTCTAGAAGCTGCAAAAAGATAAGAGAATGATTCTTTCCAGGGCCTCCAGAAGGAGTGCAAGCTTGCCAACATTTTCATTTGAGCCCAGTAAAACACATTTTGGACCTCTGCCCTCTAGAACTGTGAGATAATAACTTTTGGTTGTTCTAAGCCACTACATTTGTGGTAGTTACAGCAGCAATAGCAAACTGATTCATACTCCTACGTCAGATCCAGTCACTGTCTTTCCAGTTATTTACCCAAGAGAAGAGAAAACATGTATAGCGGTACATACAATGTCCTTAAGTCTTTTAAAATCTGTAAAAGTGGCCTCTCCGTCTTTGATTTCTGCCATTTATAACAAACATCTGTCCAGTGCCTACCACACTCTGGATCCTGTTCTTTAGAGATGACAGTAAATAACCTGTATCTTTCTTTGTGGGGGTATTTGAAAGGTGCTCCTAGGTCCCAGAGATTTGTCACTGGGTTTTAGTTTAAATGAGTTCTGTTCTTCCACCCGGTGTTCATTTGATGGCGTGAAAGTCCCTTATGTGGGTCTGTGGTACTGTGAACTGGGCTCAGAAACCCAGGGTCTGCTCAGAGGATAGTTCACGGTAGTATGTATAGTAAACATCTGTTTTGTTGGTTTTTTGCCTTCCTAGGATCCTTTGTCTTCTTTGGGCAAAGACACCCTGATTTTCATTTGGGACATCATTTCCCCTCACTTTCTGAATCACGTGGTTTTGCCATGGCTGTGACTGACCTCACTCCACAGGGAGTGGCCACAGGGCAACCACAGGTCCTAGGCTTGACTCATCAGAGAACTCCACTGTCCTGGGTTTCTAGGTGAACACAAAATCTAAGTAAAGGGAATTATATTATCTTCAAGGATTCCCTTGAATCTTCAAGGTTCCCCTCATGCTGGGGGAACCAGTTGGGTGGGAGTTATTCCTAAGGGACGTGGATATTGCATTTCTCATTTGGGGCGATTTTTGGAGACAGTTGGAAAAAGTCTGGCAATGTAATGACTCTGTTCATCCATTTGGTCCGTGCATAGCTACTGGCAATGAATTGGGATTGGTTTCCAGCTCTCTCTAGGTCTCCTGCTTAGTTATCCAAGCTCTTGGATCTGACCCTGCTTTACCTATCCAACTCCTTCTTTTATTTCTTATATTTCCTGTAAATGGAGATCTCTCTGCTTCACTAAATCCAGACCACTGTTCAAACGTGCTCAGATTTTCCTTCTCCACCAAGAGTTCGCTGACTCCTTCCACCTCCAGGGGCTTCTTCATCCTCTTGGATAGCACCTTAAGATGAAATCTCACAAACTCCGATTTCTGTTTCTTACATGCTACCCCAGTCTTTCTAACCACATTTCAGGAACTTTGAGGTCAAGTGTACCTCTTACTTATACAAAAATCCTGGCAGCCCTTTGATAAGTATTTTCTGTTTACTGAAGGGTCGAGGTAGATAAGGTCCCTTTCTTCATGGAGGTTGCAATATAGTGTCTGGGAAGAGATAAGAAGCAAAGAAATAAGACGTTATGGAATGATGAAAATCAAACAAGATTATGGGCAAATGAGTGGGATATTGTGCTTTATGATGAGAAATGTGTGTTTGGTCTTGTCCTGTTTCTGGTGCAGAGTTCCTGAAACTCTGGGAGTTTCCTGAGGGCAGCAGAGATGTCTTCTGTTATGTTAATGAGGGGACCTGGGGAGTATGGCGCACCCTGAGAAGAAGGGAAGCTCTGTGCCCCATACCTCACCCTTTGTATCTCTTCTTCTGGCTATTGATTCGTATCCTTTAATACTCTTTGTAATAAACCAGTAATGTGGTGAGTGTACAGGTTTCTTGAGTTCTGTGAGCCAATCTAGCAAATTAATGGAACCCTGTGAAGGGGTCATGGGGACCTCTGATTTATAGACAGTAGGTTAGAAGAAGAGGTAACAACCTGGGTTTGTGACTGGCTTCTGATGTGTGGGGTGGGAGCAATCTTGTGTGACCGAATCCTTAACCTGTGAGATCTAATGCTGTCTCCAGGTCGATAGTGTTAGAATTCAGTTGAATTCTAGAACACCAAGCTGGTGTCAGAGCATTGTTGGATGATGTCGTGGAAACCCCCATTCCTCTCCCCCCATTCTGGGTTCAGAACCCCTAAGAATGACCAACAGGAGATGACACTGATTAGGTAGCAAAGGAGGCTTCTTTGGAAGGGGGGCATTTGAGTGGACATTTGGCTAATGGATTGATTAGCTTCTTTCTTCCCCTTGCATGTTGGCTGGCCTTAACAACTTACTTCAATAAACAGAATATGGCAGAAATGGCGGGATGCTATAAAATGACTGTGGCTTCTCTCTTGGTGTCTGTTTCTTTCTCTTGGGTCACTTACTCCAGGTGAAGCCAGTTTCCATCTCATGAAACATCTCTACATAGAGACCCACATGGTAAGGACTTAGGGCTGTGGCCTGCAGAAATCCACCTGAGTGACCTTGGTCAGGCATCCCCCCACAACTTGAGTCTTCAGGTGACATTGCAGCCCTAACAGCTTAAATGCTGTGGCATGAGCTACCTTGAGCCAGAGGCAACCAGCCAAGGTATATCTAAGTTCCTGAGCAATGGAAACTGTGAGGCAATAAATACTTGTTGTTTGAAGTAGTATGTTTTAGGTAATTTCTTAGGCAGCAGCTGATAACAAAGTGGCATGATCATCTGTGGCTCAGTATGAATTTGCCTTCCTCTACTGATGAGTGAGGCAGATACCATTGTATCTAGGCAAATATTATTCATTGGAATAAAGAGGCATCCTAAGGTTTTCACGCTGGATAGTAATTGTCTTTTCAGGAGATTGTTTATATTACTAGAATGTAAGCTCTATAAGGAAATTCGAATGTTTTATTTCTTTTTTTAAGGATTTATTTTAGAGACAGGACAAGTGAGTGGGGGAGAGGGGCAGAGAGAGAGAGCGAGAGCGAGATAGCCTCCTAAGCTGACTCTGCATGCAGCAGAATTTGATAAGGGGCTTGATCCCACGACCCTGGGATCACGACCTGAGCCAAACTCGAGAGTCAGACGCTTTACTGACTGAGCCACCCAGGCGCCCCCACATGTTTTATTTCTTTTCTTCCAGTACCTAGCATGCCATCAACCTAATTAACATGCACAGAGCACTTAGTACATGTTGAACATAGTAAGTACTCTATATTCACTAACTTTCTTTACCTTTATTACAATCTTATGAGAAAAGTATTATCTTGTAGGTGTAAAACTGAGACAGAAAAGAAAGAAGTTACCTAGTGATGCCACATAGAAGTGGAGGAACCAGGATGTGAACGCAGGCAGTCTGGCTTCAGAGTTCTTTTTTTTTTTTTTAATTTTTTTTTAACGTTTATTTATTTTTGAGACAGAGAGAGACAGAGCATGAACGGGGGAGGGTCAGAGAGAGAGGGAGACACAGAATCCGAAGCAGCTCCAGGCTCTGAGCCGTCAGCCCAGAGCCCGACGCGGGGCTCGAACTCACAGACCGCGAGATCGTGACCTGAGTTGAAGTCGGATGCTTAACCGACTGAGCCACCCAGGCGCCCCCAGAGTTCTTAATAAACATTTGTGTTTAAGTAAGTGAAGCAATAAAACTATATGTGACTTCTGATTGCTGTCCTTGGGAGCTGGGTACCTCTCTGTCAGTCTGTTTTTTCACTGGTGTTTTTTATTACCCCTTGAATGGTATTTATTGTCAACATCTTACAATCTAATTTGGTTGGACCATTTATACGTATTCTAGAAGCATCCTGTTCATTTTTCCATCTCCCTCTTTACTTCGCTAAGGCCTTCACAAGGCTCAGAAGGCTAGGCTTTTTCTGTATCTTTTTAAGTTGTTTATATATATGTGTGTGTATATAATTTTTTTAATGTTTATTTATTTTTTAGAGAGAGAGCATGTGTGGGGGAGGGGCAGAGAGCGAGGGAGACACAGAATCCAAAGTAGGGTCCAGGCTCCGAGCTGTCAGCACAGAGCCCGATGTGAGGCTAGAATTCACAAACCTTGAGATTGTGACCTGAGCCAAAGTTGGATGCTTAACCAACTGAGCCAACCAGGTGCCCTGAGGAGTCGTTTATATTTTAAGGTGCTCTCTCCACCAGGCATGTCCACATGTAAGTTGCAAGCAAAGCCTCTCAGAGGCAGAATTTTGAACAATTATCAGTTTAAGGAATCATGTAACAATAAACTTCTCTTTAAACAAATCGGGAAGTCCCATAGCAAAACCTTTAAGCTTGTCATTTTATCTGAGACTCTCAAGGGGCCTCTCTGACTCTGGGTTACCATGCCAAGACATTTCAAACACAGTCTCTCATCACTTTGTTTCATTGCCGAGGCCCAGACTTCTTTGGAATAGATAATGTGCCTTCCTTCCAGTTCTGTGCAAATGTGCCTGGAAAAGGATGATTACATTTCTTTTAAAAAGTGTTGGCACTTTTTTTTTTTTCCAGTGGCTTAATTTGGGTTGTGATGTAAAATAGAAGCACGGAACAAAACTTTCAATAAAAAAATTTGACTCACTCTTCATAATGTCATCCAGGCTTGGTTTGGCCTTGATGAATTCAGCACTTTAAAGGGTATGTCAACACAATAAATTTTATGCCCTCAATAAAACTTGTGAGTGAGCTCAGTGAGAAATTCCAAGGTCTGGGAAGGCAATTAACGTTTGAAATATATATTGAGTTGTTTACTGCGACATTTTATGTGGCCACAGAGCTGTACCCGGGATGTCACCCTGTCACGAGGGAAGAGTTTCCCTAGGAAATGCAAGGTTTGCTTTTCAAATAACTTTGACGTGTCGGATTGCTCCCTGAATACAGAGGAATGTAAGAAATGGCTACTAATGAAAATCTTGTTCCCTCACCACATCACACCATTCCTGTTGCCCATTCCAGCTGGCCGTAATCTCCTGAAGGGTATTTGTTGTCAACGTTTTAGCAGCTTAATTTCATTGGACCATTTGTATCATTGTTTGTTGTGGTCCTGTATGTGAAGGGGATATTCTCTTAACTGAGTTGATTCACGTTCCAGCCCCAGGCCTACCTTTTAGTCAGTGTGTCACTTTATAGGAGTTCTGTTACCTCTGTGGGCTTCATACTCTGCTGTGAGAGTTAAATGAAACAACATGTTATAAAACACTCTCTTACTCATAACGTAGTTTATAATTTAGGAAAATCACCCTTAATTCTTCATGCAGTGTCATATTAACAAGCTCTTTCTGAGAATGGCACTAACTCAGAGAAGGTGGGAAGATCCCAGAAATGTAGGCTATGTGTATTAATCAGTTACTGTCGCGTCAATGCTGCATGACAAACAACTTCAGAATCTCATTGCTTTGCAACAGTGTTAACTAATTATATATTCTGCTGTCCTATACATTTACTTACTTATTGTTGTGCTTGTTGGTCTGTGGGTTGGCTAGGATATAGCCATGCTTCAGGATGCAAACTGAGCTTAGGTTTACTCTGTGTTTACTACCTTGTACATACTCTGTCATGGATGGTGACAGCAGTGTAAGTAAGGGTGATCACAAACACGGTTAAGGATGCTCTAAACTCCTACCCAGTCACATTTGCCCACATTACGTTGACCAAAACTAGGCACATTACTGGGCCCAACTTCAATGGGGCTGGAAACACTGATGGTGATCCATGGCAGAAAAGAAGGGAGATTGGTGGAAAAATAATACCACCTACCACACAATATTTTTCTAAGCAAAAAGCAAGTGGAGACTCTGAGGTCATTCTGTAAACAAAAGGCATCTAAGAAACACCCGGTTTTCTCTCTTTTATATTCAGACCTCAGATAAGTAAACTTGACTTTCTATAATCCAAATCAGGATTGAGTTCTTTCTTTCCCTTGTATTTGATGAAACAAGAAATTCTGGTTCCATCAACAACTCATTTTTTTCTTTCAGAAAGTCATTATTCAAGGTCTCCCAACAACTCTTTTTGGCTGCCTGAAATGTCTGTTGTATCAGTCCATCTTTAAATGTCAGTGACCAGTCAAGATAGTAAGAGTTACGTGTTTACTTGCCTATTCAAATCAAGTGATGCTATGGGTGCGTGAGACCAGGAGTCAGGAAGAAATCCAGGCTTCCAGTCCCAGCCCTGCCACTGAATTTGGAGAAGTCAGTGATGTTCTCTGGGGATAATCTATGGGAAAAGAAGCTGGGGAAGCTCCAGGGCAAATCATTTAATGATGCTAACTATTCTCCGTAATCGCTCAGTGCAGAAGTCATTGTCTAAGTAAGCATTCCTTTCCAACCGCAGTCTAGCCATTTTGCCTAAAAGTTGGCAGATGTGACTTGCCCCAGGGTGTGAACATCTCAAGGAAGATGTTTTAAATGTAGTGTTTAAAAAATCTATAACAATTATGCAGGGTTTTTTAAAGTTCATGTAACAATTCCACTGCTTTTTGCTCATTAAATATTTGTTTTTCTCATTGTTGATCCAGTAATTTCACTTCTAAGGAAATAATCAGAAATGAGGAAAGAGGTTTATGTACAAAAATGTTCACTGTGGCACTTCAGAAAAATTAAAGTGAAAAATTGGACAGAACCTAAATGCCCAATAATAAGGGACTGATTGGGTAAATTATTATAAATCTACCTAATGGATTATAATGCAGATGTTCAAATAATGTTTTAAGCAGTTTTAATGACTTGAGAACATTCCCCAGATATAATATTAGATGAAATAATGTAAAATAAGAGAACCATAATATTGTGTACAAACATCAGTTCTTTAAATTGCTCATAATGAGATTATAAGGAAATCCAGAAAAACACGAATAGTGGTTTTCTGAGGATTGTGAGATGGTGAGCACTTTGCATTCCCTTCTTTATATTTTTCTAGATTTTCTGGTTTTAACAACGAACTTTTTTTGTTCAATATATTAACGTAATACATGTACATAGTTAAATATAAAAAAAAGTTGCAAAGCCTATAGTGAAATAGATCAAGTCTGGTTCCCTGGAAATAACTTGTTCTTCTTTTCCAGCTATTTCTTTGGGCATATCCTTCCATATGCTTATGTAATATGCTTATACATCTATTACTAGAATCCTGAATTTCATGAATTCCGTATTGGCTTCTGGTTGTGATGGTTGAGGGCTTAGCTCTCTTGAATCAACTTCCCCACTTTATCTGCTCACCCATCAATGTCTCAGTTGACTATGTTTCAGTTTAATGATATCAAAACACTTGGTTAAATCAGTAATAGTACTTACATTACTTTGACTATGTAAATTATTCCACATGGCCAAATTATGTTTAGTTTCCTCTCTATGTATTTTTTTTCTTCTGAATCCCCCAACTACTCTGTCAATACTGGTCGATAATTTTCCAGATGTACGGACACATCCCCAAACATACTATAGGTTCTATTCTTTTTCTTTGACGGCCTCTCTCTGACCACTCTTACTGGATGGTTTACTTTTGAAGTCTGTAGCTCAGTATTGTTCTGAGACTTACTGTCGCTGGTCTGCCATGTTGGATTCCTGAGATCGTGCTTCTTTCTTCATTTATTCCTTTTTTTTTGGTGGAAAACATCCATTCAGTAGCTTCACAAGAAAGAGTGCATGAGAGAGAAATATTTTGCATCTTCCCATGTCTAAAAGTGTCTTTCTTGTAGACTCCCATTTGATCAATGGTTTAGCTGGGTATCGAATTTTTAGCCATTTCAAGAACTTTCCTAGCAATCACTGTTGCTCTTCCGAAGTGATAAAAGCTTGTGGGTCCTGATCCTTCAGGGCACAGGCTGAATGGGACAGAGATGAATAGAAAGAGCCTGGACCAACAGTCTAGCTGGAAGGAAGAAAATGAATAGATTTTCAGAAGAAACCTAAAATGTCAGGGAACCACAGAGGTCAAATTCCAGTTAATTGTTAAGGATGAAATAGTCAAGCAAGGACCACTGTGAAGTAGGCAAGAAATGGAGCCTGGAGAGTTTGCTCAGGTATGCCTTGCATTCTTGCAGCCTGGGTTCAGAGTTCAGGGTGTCAGAAAAGCAGAAAGCTCCAGTAAGCAGGACAGCCAAGGTGAGCTCTGATCCGAGGAAGGGTTCTGGACTCAGATATGTGCTTCTTGCCAGACACGGGTTTATCCTGTGCTCGCTGTTTCCAGAGGGATGTCAGAAGCCTTTGGTGAAACTACTTTTGATGGAGACAGAAAGGCAGAACTCCTGGGACCCAAGCAGAGGCTCAGAAGTTGCCTTGCTTAAGGTATTACAAAAGCACTCTACATTCACCCTCTTTCCAGCAACCTCTCCTTGAATGCCAGGTGGAAGGAAAAACAAAACAAAGGGGAAAAAGTAACCCTGGCTTTAGATACAAGGTTTCCTGCAGCCTCCAGATCCGCTCACGCTCTGCCACCCGTGTCTGTAGGGAATAAAGTCAGCTCCACAGGGTTGCTGGTGACCATGGGTTATACACAAGCAGAAATCACCATTGTGATCTCCTTTCAACAGTGGTGCCCCCAGAACCTGTCCGGCTGGCCTTATTCTCCCAGACACATTTGGGAGAGACGGATTTATAAATAGGTGTGGGTCTGAGGTCACATATGGTTTTCATACTGAAAGTGATTTTGGTGGAAAGGAAACAACTCAGAACCTCTCGATGTTCTTTATTGTCGTCAAACAGCCTGAACCAGACATGCAGGTGGTAACGAGCCCCCCTTTTAAAACACTGACCTTCTTTCAAATTAGTTTCCCTGGAAATTTGAACAAAGAATCAATGGGAAAAGAAAATGATTTGAGATCACAGTTGAACGGCGGGCAGTTTTTCAAAGTGTTTTATCGTCTTGCAAGAGTGGATACGCTTGACTAGAGTTAGCGGCTGTCTGCCAGGGAGGATTTCAAGCTCAAGAACTCAGCGCTTCTGTCTTTCTAGGGTTTGATCTGCTCTAACACATGTATTTTTGCCAAGGTCACTGCCACCCTTTAGAACTTGATGAGAGGATACAGTGCTTAAGGCAGACTTGCAAATAAGTTACCAGCCTCCGGAAGAGATGTTTTTTGGTAACCAGCCCCAGCTTCTTTTAAAGATAAACCACCGCGTCGGGCTCTGGGCTGATGGCTCAGAGCCTGGAGCCTGTTTCCGACTCTGTGTCTCCCTCTCTCTCTGCCCCTCCCCCGTTCATGCTCTGTCTCTCTCTGTCCCAAAAATAAATAAAACGTTGAAAAAAAAAAATTTAAAGATAAACCCAGGTGCCAGGCTACAACGAAGCAGCATTTCTTCGTGTCCTTAGCGTGACGCTCAGTTGTAATGAGGGACTTTAGGAGCACACGGTGTAGTTCTGTTGAGTCCTCGTTAGGTGCTAAATTAGTGAGAAGGTCGTCTGGGATTTCTAAAATGGCGTCAAATGCTTGAAACTTACGAGTGACTATTACTGTTCCTCTTACACTCTTCCGTCTCTTCCTGCTGCTGCAGTTACTATGACCACTACTGCTCCTGTTTTAATGTTTCTTTAAAATTTATTTTGAGAGAGAAAGGAGAGAGAGAGAATCCCAAGCAGGCCCCACCCTGTCAGCCCAGAGTCTGATGCGGGGCTTGATCTTAGGAACTGTGAGATCGTGGCGTGAGCCAGAACCAAGAGTCAGACGTTTAACCGACTGAGCCACCCAGGTGTCCCCACCACTATGGCTACTGTTAATAACGTTTATAACTATCAATACTGGTACCACTACGTTGTTACCACGCTGCTGCTGTTATTGCCTCTACTACTGCTACCCCTAGCAGCTGCCTTAAAAAAAAAAAGGCAGAGAGCCTTGAGAGATAGAGAACATGAGTAGGGGAAGAGCAGAGAGAAAGAGGGAGATACAGAATCCGAAACAGGCTCCAGGCTCCCAGCTGTCAGCACAGAACCTGACACGGGGCTCGAACCCATGACCTGTGAGGTCATGATCTGAGCTGAAGTCGGATGCTTCACAGACTGAGCCCCTCAGGCGCTCTGCCTTTTGATTTTAGCATCTTCTGTGTGCATGCCACTTTATGTATATGAGGTAACTTAATACTCACAAAGCCTACCAACGTGGGGCACATTGACTCCATGTCGTATAGGAAGATGTTGAGGCTCAAAGAGATCAAGGTAAATTGTCCAAGATCACCCAGGGTGAATGGCAGAATTGGGGTTTGAAGCTCGATCTCTTTGACTCTTTCATTAACCAGGAAGCCCTGCTGAAACAAACAAACACCAAAGTGGTGGCAGAAGATTGATCTGCCTGATGACTGAAATTCCCCCCTGAGAAGATGTGAATAGTACGAAATCCCACAAGGAGAGTCTTGTCGTAGGGACGCGGGTTCGGGGAAATCCTTCTCTTCAAAGCTGCCCAGCTGGGTCTCTCTCCCTCTTTCTTTCTCCCTGTCTCACACTCATACAGAGGATATCTTTGATGGAGCACACAATTTCACTTAGCTGACCTATTTTATTTTAAAAGGGAAATGAGCTAATGCCCTAGATTTCCAAGAAGACTGACACGTCTCCGTTTATCTCTGTGCTCACTATTCTTCCAAACCCCAAACTCAAGTTGACAGTTTTTCTTCTTAATAGGCTTGGGTAAAAGAAACCTGGGGCCTTCCCTGTGCCTTCCCCTTCCTCCTACCCCTTTCTCCTTCCCCTTCCCCATCCTGGGCTCAACATTCACACACATTTCCTGCCAAATGGAGCCCATAGAAGGGAAAGCTGTTAACTGTTCCATTTGATAAACACCCTGATTGAGTGTCTGATCATAATGGCCAGTACTCGCTGTGCTGTCACTGTGACTCCTTCCCACACCTAATGTCAGTTCATCCTTCCCACACTTCTAGGAGTTGGTACCTTTATCACCCACCTACAGAGGGCACACGGTGAAAGCACCAGCTAAGTCACTTGCCCCAGCTCACAGCTTTAAGTAGCAGAATTAAGACTGCCCTATGTTGTGCAAAATAATAATTATAATTTGGCATGAATAGTTTTGTGGATGTATGGGAGAGAACATGCAGTTAACTAGGACCCACACCCTTACTTCATAGTTGCTTAAAACCCAATGATGGTGAAAGATAGGCTGTAAGTAAAAGAAACTTGACCAGAGGAGAAGGGTGGGCGGGGAGGTGGGGTTATGAGAAAGAAGATGGGCTGCGTCTGGGCTGAATCCGAGTCTAGGCCTCGACTTGTGTAGTGTGCATCACGGTGTTGAGAGGCCCCCTGGGCTGAGTCTGATCCGGGGGTGGCAACAGGCAAGAGGGTCCACTGACCACATAAATGCTGCTGCTGCCGATAGTTTTATGTTTATTTATTTGTTTTTTAGTGTTGATCTTTTCTGAGGGAGAAGGAGAGAGAGTGCAAGCAGGGGAGGGACAGAGAGAGGGAAGGAGAGAGAATCCCAAGCAGGCTCCATGCTCCGTGCAGAGCCCAGCACAGGGCTTGATCTCAAAAACCACAAGATCACAACTTGAGCTGAAGCCCAGAGTCAGAGGCTTAACTGACCAAGCCTCCTCCCCGCCCCCCCCCCCCCCCCCCCCGCAGACAGTTTTAAAGATGCCGGCTCCTTGCCCCATTGTAGGAGCAGCTTTTCTTCTATTTGAAAGAGGGTTTTCCTGTGCCCCTTAAGCAAAGAAGTTAAGGGCAGCAGTCTTTGTGCTAAGCCAGAGGCCTCTGGTTTCCACCCCGGGAAGAGGCAGTCCTCGGGCACTCACAGAGGTCCCCTGAGCGGTTTCAAGTTATGAATGTCCTGTGCTTACTTTTTGTTTTTAAAGATTTTATTTATTTTTTACTTGCATTTAAAAATTCTATTTAATTTATGTATTTACTTTACGTCCAAGTTAGCATATAGTGCAACAATGATTTTAGTAGATTCCTTAGTGCCCCTTACCCATTTAGCCCATCCCCCCTCCCACAACCCCTCCAGTAGCCCTGTTTGTTCTCCACATTTAAGAGTCTCTTATGTTTTGTTCCCGCCCTGTTTTTATATTATTTGTTGCTTCCCTTCCCTGATGTTCATCTGTTTTGTATCTTAAATTCGTCATATGAGTGAAGTCATATGATATTTGTCTTTCTCTGACTAATTTCGCTTAGCATAGTACCCTCCAGTTCCATCCACATAGTTGCAAATGTAAAGATTTTATTTTTAAATCATCTCTACACCCACTTTGGGGCTCGAACTCAACCCCAAAGTCAAGAGTCATGTGTTCTTCCAACTGAGCCAGCCAGGCATCCCCCTTTTTTTCCTTTAAACCCCTTTATTGAGGTCTGAGAGTTCGAAGATCTGTACAACACAGGGTCTATATTGTACTGTACATTTAAAAATTGCTAGGAGGAAAAACATTTGCTTAGAGGGTAGAACTTTCCTGTTGAATGGTCTTGCCATAAAAGAAAAAAAATGTTTCAACAAATAAATAAATGAAAATAAAAAGGTAGGAAACTTTTCAGAGGTGACTTTTAAGTCTCTGCTTACTTTCAAGGTTTGATTAAGAGGTCAAGAGGCAAACTGGTGCTCTGGTGGAAGAAACAGAAAGAACAACTCTGTCCCCCATGATCTTCCCCACGAAGGCTCCGTACCTACCCTTTCCCCTCTCCCTACACCTACCCCTCTCTCCCTGCCTTATCCCCTCTGCTTCAATCCTCTTTGAGGGAATGGAATGCTGATTGGATCCATCAGGGCTCGAGATCTTGTTTGCTGACACGGGCGTTACTGTCATAGAGGCTCAGACCCAAACTAGGTCAGACCCAACTCTTACTTGCAGCCTGGGGGTGGGGGGTGGGGCATGGGGGCTCCAAGCCCCTGCTTTGAGCTCCAGCTCAGCTTTATCAGGACTTGGGTTGAGGTTACGAGTTCTGGCCATTGATAAAATGGTGCTTTTGCTCATCTGCCAACCTTCTATTTCTAGTCCCTCTGGAACATTCTGGAGGGTGAAGCTCCGTGCTCAGCTGGCCAAGATTAAAATCTCACATTAAAATCTCACTTTGATTTTTGTGTGCTCTGCATATTCTTACCACACTGCCTCGCTCTGCCCCCCCCCCCCTTCCCTTCTCTTATTGTCCCTTCCTCCTTGGGGTTGTTACTCTCTCTTCTGGTTGGGTGCAAATCCAATCTAGCCTTCAAGGTTCAGCCCATTTCTTCTTTTTTTGGTTCCCTCTATTAAAAAAAATTAGAAAGTTCCCCCCCCCTTTTTTTTAAGTAGGCTCCACGCTCAGCATGGAGCCCGATGTAGGGCTTGAACTCACAACCCTGAGATCAAGACCTGAGCTGAGATCAAGAGTCAGGTGCGTAACCGACTGAGCCACCCAGGCGCCCCAGGAGGTCCTTTCTTATGTGTACGTTTTAATGGCACTCTTCTGTAGTTTTCTGTATTCCTTTCATCTCCTCTACTGGTCCATGGGTTTCTTGAGACTAGACTGTGTGTATGTGATTTATGTAAGTGTGTCCAGTGTTTATCGAACTACTGGATAGTAAGTGATTAGATAAATAAAAATCTGGGGGATGCCTCTTGTGTTCAGATGCTGTGTTAGATTCTGGGACTACATTGACAAGATTCCTAACCTAAGAAACATACAGTCTAGTGGGCGAGGCAGACATAAGTGAAAGAATCACACAAATAAATCTAAACCAACAATGGAGGTACAGAAGCTTTTAAGAGCATGTAAGAGGGGAGCTGATCTCCCTTGAAAGGTCAGTGAAGGTTCAGGATGGAGTGATGTTATAATGCTGAGGTCTGCAGGGAGAGTGGCCCTAATCAGGTGAACATTGCAAGGAGAGGGGCACTTAGTACAACCTGTTGGGGTGAGTGAAAAATAAAAGGTCACTGTTTCCAGAGCAGAGTTATTAGGGCCAGAGGGAGGCGGGGGAGGCTGACAGGTTGGTAGGGCGTTGAATTTGTGGTCTCTCTAGCAGAGAGTTGGTCTTTATCTCATGAGCATGTGCTAGACACAACCTGAGGGGCTCTCTGGGTAAACGTCCATAGATTCCTGAGCGAGGAGAGAATGGTCCTCCATGTAGGCAGACTGGCACTTGTCGCCCTTACAGTGTGTGCACTGGGGAAGAGGGCGGATTCCTTTTTTGCACAAGTCAGGGGTCTCTCTGTGATGCTGAGGAAGATACAGTAAGAAGAGAAAGCTCAACAATGATGGTCTTTAAATTTTTTTTTTTTTAGCCTGCTTTGAGGGAGATAAAGGAAATGCTGTCTAGAACTCGATTATCTTTTAATTTCCATAAACAAATGGAAAGGAACTTAATTGGGCCAGGACATCTTTGCTGTGGTGCCCAATTTTAGGATAACACAGACTTTCTTGGCCAACTGGGTGCCTGCCCATGAGCACAGGGTGTTCTGTCTGGCAGAGAAGGGAACTCACATATGGAGCCTTGTCTTGGGCCAAGCTCTATAGCAAACTCTTCAAACTTCCCATCTGGATATCGTAGGAAGAACTCTGAATCTCAATTCCAATCTAATATCTGTGGGGGAGAATGGGGCAAGAGGAGGCTGAAGAAAGAAAGGTAGAATCAAGAATGACTTCTTTGATTAGTGCTGGGTGATTTAGGTGAATGTTAATGTCACAAATGCAGGAGAGGACATTTTGGGGGAGAAGCTGACTGACTCCAGTTTTGGGTTGTTTGGTTGGAGAATCTGAAGGACATCTGGTTAAACACCTAGCAAGTAGCAGGAGATACGGCCTTAGCTTAAGAAAGGTGAAGACTCAGAATACCGAGGCATCACATCACCTTCTGGGCAGCCTTCTTCCTCTTCTTCTTTCTTCTTCTTCATATATATGTTTATTTTATTTTATCTTTTAAAATTTACATCCAAGTTAGCATATAGTGCAACAATGATTTCAGGAGTAGATTCCTTAGTGTCCCTTACCCATTTAGCCCATCCCCCCTCCCACAACCCCTCCAGTAGCCCTGTTTGTTCTCCACATTTAAGAGTCTCTTATGTTTTGTCTCCCTCTATGTTTTTATATTATTTTTGCTTCCTTTCCCTTGTGTTCATCTGTTCTGTGTCTTTGAGTCTTCATATGAGTAAAGTCATATGATATTTGTCTTTCTCTGACTAATTTCGCTTAGCATAATACCTTCCAGTTCCATCCACGTAGTTGCCAATGACATGGGCAGCCTTCTTCTTTTGGAAACTGTGCCCTTTCCCCCTCTCCTCCAGCCTCTCCCAACTTCACCTGTCCAATGGCTTCAAGTCACATTTTTAAGCATTGTTTCCCTATCATCCTAAAGAAAAAGTAATCAAGCAGACCAGACAAAGGTAATCTTAGTTGTACCCACACAACCTCTTCTGCCTTTCCAGGCTGTGTCATCAAGCAAAGCATTGAATGATTTTTTTTCCCCCTGAAAGAGTTCTGGTCACCAATCAGGTGTGTGTGTGTGTGTGTGTGTGTGTGAGAGAGAGAGAGAGAGAGAGAGAGAGATCCACACCAACAAAGAATTTGCAACAAAGAATTCGCAGACACCAGCTGGATGTCCTACAATTCAGCTTAATTCTGACACTGTCTATATCAGATCCCACAGGGTAAGGGTTCAGTCCTACAAGACTGTCCTCCTCCGCCCCTTCTGCCCACTTCGGATGCCGGTTGCAAACCCAGGTTGTTACCTGTACTTCTAACCAACTGGCTATAAGTCAGAGGTTCCATTGACCGTCTTCTGGGGTTTGTTAAATTTGCTAGAGCAGCTCACAGAACTCAGAGAAACATTTTGCTTAGTAGATCATAAGTTCATCATAAAAGGATATGGCCAAATGGAAGAGATACATAGGGCAAGGTGTGGGGAAAGGGTGCAGAGCTTCCAAGTGCTCTCTGGGTACAAGTGCACATGTTCACCAACCCAGCTCTCCACACCTGTCCTTTTGAGGTTTTGTGGAGGCTTCTTTACAGAGGCATGATTGATTAACTCTTTGATCTTTGGTGATTGAACTCAATCTTGAGCCCCTCTCCCTTTCCTGGATTGGGTTGGGGGGGCGTGGGAAGTGGGGACTGACAGTTTCAAACCTCTGATCACAGGGCTGGTCTACTGGCAACCAGCCCCCATCCTTAGACACACCCAACAACTACCTCGTTAACATAACAAAAGACACCCCATCACTCTTAACACTAAAAATTATAAAGGTATTAGGAGCTCTATGCCAGAAATGGGGACAAAGACCAAATATATATTTCTTATTATAAATCACAATATCACACTCCATGTATCATCATCCATTTCAATTTTCATAACTTCTTAAAAGTTTCTAATTGTTCACGGTTCATGAGACCTCCAAATGTTTCATTTCCTCGTTCATTTAGTACTGTGTGCCAGTCACTGATAAACAGGGCACAGTCTCAACTGCCTTAGATCTTAGAGTTGAGTGGGAGAGAGGAACAGACATTAAACTCATAATAACCAAATAACCATTTTTTTTTACTTAATTTTTTTTTTAAAGTTTATATATTTGAGAGACAGAGAGAGAAGGGGAGGATAGGAGGGAGGGAGGGGGAGGAGCAGAGAGAGAGGGAGACAATGAACCTGAAGCAGGCTCCAGGCTCTGAGTTGTCAACACAGAGACTGACGCAGGGCTCAAAATCACAAACCATGAGATTCTGACCTGAGCTGAAGTCAGACACCTAACCGACTGAGTCCCCCAGGTGCCCCCCAAATAACCATTTAAAATTGGATTTGTCATAAATAATGTAAGAAAGAGAGCACTGTAGGATGTAGTCTAGTCTGGTGTTGGTGCCTGGATGGAGGGTGGTGCCATTTTCTGAGATGAATCCCAAAAGGAGATTCAAGTTTGGGTGTGGCTTTCAGGGGTTAAATAAGACTCAAATGCATATGGAGCTCACTGTCTACTAAGCGCCATTCTTGGACAGGTTACAATCATTCAGCAACCCAGGAGTGGAGCGAACATCATGATGCTCACTTTCCAAATGGAGGCCTAAGGTACAGGGGTTAAGTGGCTTCCCAAGATCACACAGTAAGTGGCAGAGATGGGATTTCAAATCTAGACTGTCTGGTTCCAGAATCCACATGTTGCAGATTCTGTCATGAGGCCTGATTTAGATGCATTCAGCTGAAGATTATGGTGGGGCATCTAAGTGACAATTTGATCAAATGATAATTTCTTATCATTCTTAGGGTATTCAAGAGTGATTTGCTTCTAATGGATCCTCAGTAAATATTTGTGGAAAAAGAAACTGTGCCTCTTGACTTTTTTTTTTATCTAATAATTTATTTTTTTATAATTTGTATCCAAGTTAGCACATGGTGCAACGATTTCAGGAGTAGATTCCTTAAACCCCTTACCCATTTAGCCCATCACTCCTCCCACAATCCCTTCAGTAACACTCTTGTTTGTTCTCCATATTAAAGAGTCTCTTATGTTTTGTTCACCCTCCCTGTTTTTATATTATTTTTTGTTTCCCATCCCTTATGTTCATCTGTTTTATCTCTTAAAGTCCTCATATGAGTGAAGTCATATGATATTTGTCTTTCTCTGACTAATTTCACTTAGCATAATACCCTCCAGTTCCATCCACATAGTTGCAAATGGCAAGATTTCATTCTTTTTGATTGCTGAGTAATACTCCATTGTATATATATATACCACATCTTTATCCACTTATCTATTAATGGACATTTGGGCTCTTTCCATACTTTGGCTATTATCAATAGCACTGCTATAAACATGGGGGTGCATGTGCCCCTTCAAAACAGCACACCTGTATCCCTTCGATAAATACCTAGTAGTGCTGGGTCATAGGGTAGTTCTATTTTTAATTTTTTGAGGAACCTCCATACTGTTTTCCAGAGTGGCTCCACCAGTTTGCATTCCCAGCCACAGTGCAAAAGAGATCCTCTTTCTCCACATCCTTGGCAACATCTGTTGTTGCCTGAGTTAATGTTAGCCATTCTGACAGGTGTAAGGTGGTATCTCATTGTTTTGATTTGTATTTCCTGGATGATTGATGTTGAGCATTTTTTCATGTGTCAGTGGCCATCTGGATGTCTTCTTTGGAGAAATGTCTATTCATGTCTTTTGCCCATTTCTTCACTGGATTATTTGTTTTTTGGGTGTTGAGTTTGAAAAGTTCTCTATAGATTTTGGATACTAACCCATTCTGTTGGTTGCCTTTTAGTTTTGCTGACTGTTTCCTTCACTGTGCAGAAGCTTTTTATTCTGATGAGGTCCCAAGAGTTCATTTTTGCGTGTTGAGTAAGAAGTTCCTGTGGCCAAGGTCAAAGAGGTTTTTGCCTGCTTTCTCCTCGAGGATTTTGATGGCTTCCTGTCTTACATTGAGGTCTTTCATCCATGTTGAGATTATTTTTGTGTATGGTGTAAGAAAGTGGTCTGCTTGTTGCTGCCCAGTTTTCCCAGCACCATTTGCTAAAGAGACTGTCTTTATTCCACTGGATATTCTTTTCTGCTTTGTCAAAGATTAGTTGGCCATACATTTGTGGGTCCATTTCTGGGTTCTCTATTCTGTTCCATTGACCTGAATGTCTGTTTTTGTGCCAGTACCATACTGTCTTCCTGATTACAGCTTTGTAATATATCTTGAAGTCCGAGATTGTGATCCCTCCTGCTTTTGGTTTTCTTTTTCAAGATTGCTTTGGCTCTTCGGGGTTGTGTCTCTTGATCTTTGGGTAAAGTTTTGGTCCCATGAAACTCGAAAGGAGCTCCAAGGAACTGTATAAAATGGAAGGCTTTCATAAGCAAAAGGGGAAAGAAAAAAAGAAGTTTCTGGCAAAGAGTGGATTGCTTGAGGCAGTGTCACCTTCCTTTGGGGAAAGGCAGGTGTCAGGCACATTACCTCACTCGTGCTGACCAGATAATTTTAATTTGACTGGTTAAAGGTTATATTCCTGGAGGAGGCTGAAACTGCATGTGAGTCACATGTTAAATCTTAGTTTGCTGATGTGGGGCTTAGCACAAGTGACTCCATTTTGTGACTTTCCTTTAAAATGTCATTTAAACCAGTCTGAGTTGGGATGTGTGTCATTGCTGGCAAAAGCATTCTAACAGGTTCAGATATGAATGGGTGTCTGACGTAACATTCAGGAGAGAGAGCTGGGCTGGACAGTCGATCAGGGTGATACTCTAATGGTCCACTTTCTGCAATGCGTCGCAGGCTCTCCCTCCACTCAGGGGTCTCTAATTCTTACAGAATTTTCATGGACTGTAGCATCATTTGGGAGACAAAGACACGTAAGGGACGATTCTTCTTTTTACAGTTAAATCCAGAGAGAGTGTCTGCCTGCTGTGTGGGTAATACCACCTATTCCTGGTTTCTGCGTTCCTGTCCTTGCCTGTACACATACACACATGCCTCTAGACCCCCCGGAATGACTTTGTTATGTGTAAGCGGAGTTGGACATGGTGATGGATGTGAAAACTGGCAAGCTGGAACAGCAGAAAAAGCAAGTGGAGCGGAAACCACTCTCAGCAACGGATGCAGGACTCTCAGGCCGCCTGTCTCGGGCTCTCACATCTCACTTGTCTCGTTGCAGAGGCTGTACCTCTACCTTGTTCGACATTGACTAAGACTGATGAAAATCCTTTAAATTGTTCTTGTTGACAAGATTTGCTATAGAGCATTTTAATGACTAAACAAAATTATGGTGCAGTTTCCCCTCATTAAAGACAAAACCAAGCCTGTGCGGTTTCCAGTGTGTATGTTAAGCAAGTGACTTAAGAACATCTTTAAGGAATTTGGTGCCTGGATTCTGCTGGAGAGAAGCAGGACAACGGGTGTGGTGGCGTTGTTCCTGGACTTCCTTCCCTTTTTACCAAGGCCTCCTGCCTGGCTTTTGTTTTCTTTGTCCCCCACTTTCTCTGTCTGCTCTTTCCCGATTGTTTAGGTGGCTTGGAGGTGGCTATGAAAAACCGGATGCCATTTACAAGTAGTGTTCCCTTTCTAGATGTTCTCTGGACTTCATTCTGTGTCAGACTTGTTACACCTGTTTGACATTTCCCTGTTCACCTTCCCTCCATGGCTCGGGTCTGAAGCTCTCCCTTAATATCACAAACACAACCTGTTGATGAGAGAGAGAGGGGTGGACCGCCTGTGGCGGTAAGCAAAAGCACCCCCACCCTGCCAAATGGTGGCAGGGTCTCAGATGGAGCAGGGAAGGGAAGGTCAGAATTTAATGAGACTTGGAAGTTTAAGATGGGGTATTTCTTTTTTTTTAAATTTTTTTTTTTCAACGTTTATTTATTTTTGGGACAGAGAGAGACAGAGCATGAACGGGGGAGGGGCAGAGAGAGAGGGAGACACAGAATCGGAAACAGGCTCCAGGCTCTGAGCCATCAGCCCAGAGCCTGACGCGGGGCTCGAACTCACGGACCGCGAGATCGTGACCTGGCTGAAGTCGGACGCTTAACCGACTGCGCCACCCAGGCGCCCCTTAAGATGGGGTATTTCAAAGTGGGGGCTTGGTTAGGACTCGGTAAAGACAATAATGCAAGAGTTCAGGGTTGGTGCATATACTGAGGGGTGGATTTGAGGGAAGGGATTAAACGTGAGTATAAACTTGGTATTTCCCACTGAAGAGTTGATGAGTCTTTCTCTAGTTCTTATAATGGATATCAGATCATTTGCCCAGGCAGGAGCCTCCTGGCAGGGGCCGGAGGGGTGGGGGAGGGGGTCAGCCATGCTAACGAAGTCAGAAGAGTAGCACAAATTCACGTTCAGGTAGACAGTAAAACGTAGTTTTGGTTCTCAGTGTCCAGGCTGAGGGCAGATGGTTTCTTTTCTCAGACCCCACGGATAAAGTTCAGGATGCTTAACGTGCTCAAAGCATCCTGTAAGACTTACCCTTTGCCTACCTGTCCATCTCCATCACATCTCACTCAGACCTTGCCGTCTGCAATTCAGTGCCATTGGTCTGCTGTTAGCTCCTTCCCACCTCAGGGCCTTTGCACTTTATGCTCTGCCTGGATTGCCCCCTCTCCTTTCCATTTTTTTTTTTTTTTTTAGTCAGCTCATTTTTTTTTAATTTTTTTCAACGTTTTTTATTTATTTTTGGGACAGAGAGAGACAGAGCATGAACGGGGGAGGGGCAGAGAGAGAGGGAGACACAGAATCGGAAACAGGCTCCAGGCTCTGAGCCATCAGCCCAGAGCCCGACGCGGGGCTCGAACTCACGGACTGCGAGATCGTGACCTGGCTGAAGTCGGACGCTTAACCGACTGCGCCACCCAGGCGCCCCGTCAGCTCATTTTTAGAGTACTCAAATGTTACGTCTTCAGGGAAGCTCCACCGATTCTCAGTTGGGGTTGGGTCCTAAATCTAAGTTGGGTTCCTCTTTTCAACTATTTGGTATTCGTAGGGTTTGCAAGAGTGATTTGCTGCTAATGAATACTCAGTAAATATTTGTGGAAAAAGAGACTGTGTCTCTTGGTCTTTGGGAAGAAGTTTGGTCCCATGAAACTAGAGTGTGTATGCAGTGCTGATGGAAACCTTCTGTGCTACATCTACTCCCGCGGTTACGGGGTGATGTGTGACCCAGCTCCTCCACGTTCCAGTTCTACCCTCCTGCTTCTCTCTATCCTAGCATGCACTTCTCTAAAGTATAATTGGCTCCCGTCCAGCCCTGAGCTGTAGGACAGGTGGAACTCACGCACCTCTTCCTTCCTGGGACCTAGCACAGTGCCTGGCACTTAGTGGGTGTCCTGTATGTGTTTGTAAAACGAATGAATGGCTGAATTTAGGAACAAAACTGGGATTCTGGATCTTAGCAGCAGTTAAGTATTGCCTGGCAGGAATTCGTTAATTCATTTGTTAGTTATGTATTGCACCCATATTGTATACCAGGCCCGAATCTAATGCAGTGCACAAAGTAGATTAAAAACAGCCTCATCCTCAGGGAGCTTACATTGTGCTGGAGGTGGACACACAATAAGCAAGATAAGTAAGTCAATGTATGTAATAGTGCCAGGACTAGGGTGAGACAAATGAGGCACATGCTTTGCAAAATTTAGGAGAAGATGGCAAAAAACTCAGTGATCGTGATAAATAATATTGCAATGCAGTATTTTTTAAAAGATAAAATGAATGCAAAAACATCAAGATGTTGAGTAAAGACCGGTGCTTATATAACCTCTTAGAGAAATGCTAATGACAAAAAATAAAATTGGGAATGAGGATAGGGAATTTTGTGTGGGGAGAAGTGTTGAAATTGTAGGTAGAATGGCCACCAAGAAAGTGATGCTTGGATGAAGACGTGAAGGAAGCAAGGAGCAGGGCAAAAGCTCATATCTGGGGAAAAGCTGTCTAGGTAGTAGTAATAGCAAGTGCAAAGGCCCTGAGGCAGGAGCACATCTCTAAAGGAGATTGTGTGAGTGGAGGAGAGTGAGTAGAGAGGAGGAATTGGTGGGGGGGCAGAAGGACAGGAGGTGGGGTTAGAGGGGTAATGGAGGCCAAGATGTAGAGGGAAAGGAAAGGGGCTGGATCCAGTGCTGCTAACTCATTTGAATGTCTCCTAGAGAGACCAGAAGTTAAAATTTAAAGCGGTAGTCCTTAATTTTGAAAGAGAGTCCACTCATTTGAAAAAATAAATGCTGCACAGGCTAAAACCAGTGGTTCATTACTAGGAGTGATTTTGCCTCCCAGGGGACCTTGGTGGCAATGTCCACCAAGGTATTTGTGGTTTCATATCTGGGCAGGGGGCTACTACCAGTAGAAAGCACCCAGGTGGAGACGGAGGCCAAGGATGCAGCTACAGTTCCACAATGTGCAGGACACCCCCCAACGCCAGAGCGTGATCCAGCCCCAAATGTCACTAATTGCTGAGGTTGGGAAATCTGTGCTAAACAGAACACGCCCGTGGACAGAATCTGTTGGTGAGGTCAGCAAGTTTCTGAAAATGAGCAGATGGGCCAGAAGCTCAGGGATGGCCCTCTCCCGTCCAGACATCGCAAAGCGCCGACCTGTTTCCTTTATGCTTCCGCAGAAGTGATTTTCCACCGCATGCCCACCGCTCTTCCTTATTAAGTAATCACCACCCACAGCCCCTCATTTCCATGTCTGTAACCACCCCAGGTACAAAGGATGCCCTGTTCACGAGAGGCAGATGGAGATCAGCCAATTACAAGCCTATTAGACTAGAGCGCGGGCGCCTGCCTTATCTCATCTCTGTGGGCTGCGCGTTTGAGATTGGTAGCTTTGTGCCTGTTCGTTCCTTCAGTCCCATGACTGCCCAGCCTGGTTCTCTAATTCTTGCTGGTGGAGCACAGCTTCCTGTTCCAAACCAGAATCACCCCCTTAGTATATCCTAAGCAGCAGCAACATCCAGCCTTCTGCATACTGTATTCATAGCTGATTATATGACTCACGTTTCAGTAGTCTTCATTAAAATGAGGTGAAAGATCAACATTTTGGATAGACCTTTGTTGTTATGCAGGAGTATGTCTAGAGCATCTGTTTTTGGTCAAAAAAACCACAACAGTTGTTATGAAGTCAAAAATGCCTACAGAGGCCAGGCAGGTAATTGGAAGGCAGAAAGCAGGCCATTTGAAATAGGGAGTCATGGGAACTGGGAGACACTGGGCAGGGGCTCACCCAGGCTGGAAGTACCTGTCCCTCATGTCTAGCCAATGCTGCAGGATGGCATTTGGACCCAGTGTGAGTATGGCAAGACCTTTTGACATTTCAGTAGAAATTTGAAGTCTTAAATACATTCATTTATTTTAACATGCAGGATGTCTAAAACCATATATGTTCCCTCCATGTGGTCTGTGAGTCATCAGAGGGTGATCTCTCCTTAGGTTCTTGGGAGCCATCTGCTCTCTGCATATGAAAGTAAACTGGGCCAGAAGGTTAGAAATGGACCAGGTTAAGGAGGAGGGGGGATGAACTGAAGACCTGTCCAATTCAGGAGAAATGGCATTCCCACCCATCCCCAAAGCAAAGGCTCATCAATCCCATTGGCTCACAGGGGCCATTTGTGTGTTAGGCGTCCAACCAAGGTAAGGGCCTGAGCAAGGTTGCTTCATTTGCTTCCCACAGCACCCTGGGAAATTCTGCCTTCTTTTGTAGATGAGAAACCCAGGTGTCTCGGTAGTAGCTGCTCACGATCACATGACAAATAATAATTGCTCACGATTCCATGGGAGGATTTGAGCCTGGAAGTGTACAAGCTTTTATTGGTACCTTTTTTTGACCAATAGATGTGGCTTGGAGCTGAGGATGAGTGTTTCTGAGCTTTAGAAAGGCTTTTTGTAGTTTTCGACCATATCCGTGTACGTGATGTGGAACAAAGCCCATCGGATGGCCAAATGAGAATCCTAAATGCCTCAAGTGCATGAGGACAGCAGGGACAAAGTTAGCCCATGTGTCGTTTTCCTGAGCAGCTCGCATCCTGTGCCTGAGGGAAGTCGGTAATAAATACAGCCACCCCCTACCGCTCCTCGCCACACCATTCCCTAGGGCTCCCCAGCGGGCCTGAACCTCAGTTGTCTGTAGGAGTATCTCACTCGATACCCTGAATTGGTGTCCTTCCCTCCATTCCCACTGCGTTCCCCTCTCACATCAACTATGCGTGTATGAATCCTTGTCTCGGGGGTCTGCTGCTGGGAGAACCCAAACCAAGACCCAAGGGAATCTCAGGTTCTTTGGTTATTGCCGAAACTGGATTATCTTTGCTTCTCTTGAAGCTAGTCAGGTCACCCAGCCTTAGCCATCTGCATTTATTATGCAAAGGCTTACGTTGTCCTAGGGGGTAGGTAATAACAGAATAGAACACCAGTCTTAACTCAGACTTACCAGGAGGACAGTTGAACAATCAGAAGAGGGGGATGATATAAATCAGAAGGATTTAGTTGGTCACAGAGGAGACACTTGATTGCTGTGACCCCTGCCACGTTCCCATGGGTTAAAGCACGACTGATTGTCCACAGTGCAGCCCTGCCAGGCGATAAGAGGTGACTTTCTTTCATCTTTTTGTTTAATTTCCTAACAACTCGAGAGAAGAACTCCCTGGCCCTGCAAATTACTTTGGATTGTAACAAAAAAGATCCAGAACCCTTTTTCTATTTCTTTTAATAGTCATTCAGGGACACGGTGTAATTGAATTAAGACACTTCCAAGAGGTGAATTATAGGATAATAATTCAGACCTTTCCATTTAATAGGAACCAGCCTGTGGCCTTGGGTCCACTAGTTCTGAAGGGGTGAATTACTGCTCCATAACTCACAAGGTCCCATTTAAAGAGACCCTGGTTAAAGGGAATTAGCATCAACAACCAAGTCAGCAAAGGCGATCCAAGATCTAAGGGGGGACATGGAAATGAATTTGGAATCTTGGCTCCCCACTTCAGAGAAGTCCGATGTGAGAGACTAATGTGTCAGCTCCTCAGTGAAGAATGAAGGGCCTCTCAGCCAAGCAGGGCTCTGGGTGTTTTTTCCCAGCGCCCCGACACGTGTGTGTGAAAGTCTCGGTCACTCCATCCTTTCAGATCTGGCAAAATAACTAACTAGGCTTTCACTTAGCCAGGACACAGGTGAGGTGTTCAGCAGGTTCCTGCATCCTGGAGGAAGAATGGACAGTGACATCCTAGGACCCCCCAGTGTCCTTCTTCCTGTCCTCCCCATGCGCATTTTTCTCAAGGATGCCTGAAATTGTAACATTTGCAATTCATTTAATTGGGTTCAACGTTAACATTCTTTCTATTTCTTCTTTTTAAAAAGGAGTCAACGTTATACATAAGTAACTGTATTGCCCTTAACTCCTAGACAGATATGAGTTCAAATCTTAACTCCACAATTGACAGTCTGTGAAATGGCTTACCTCCTTTGAGGTTCAAGTTTCTTGTCTGTAACGTGGGGATTATAATAATGCTAACTGCTTAGGGCTGTCATGAAGAGTAGAGAGAAGCATGGATTGAATACTTAGCAAAGTGCCAGGTAAGAGTAAGGCTTTGATAAAGAATAAATATTATTGTTGAAAACTGTCCTTCAGAGAGTGTTCCCTGTGCCAGGAATCCCATAGCTGTACTCTCTTTCAAATTCCAGAATGTGAATATCACTCCACGTAAGAAATAAAGGATGATTAATTCAATATAGTTCATAGATACCTTTCTCTAGTATGGCACCAATGGGTAGGTGGCCACCTCTGAGGTCAGTCTGACTATTTGAAATTTCTAGAAACCTAGAGAAAACTACCTCAACTCCAAAGGTTCCCATGCAGTTTTAGGAGCTCGGTACCCAGCCTGTGGGACCTGCCCCATTTTCATTCCCTCTCAGAACTTCTGCCTGTCATCTGCCAACCTTCTGCTATCTGTCCCAAACTTTTACCCAGAGATAAAAGGAAAAAGCTTATAATTCATTACAGTTCATTAAAATGAAAATAAAATTTATTTTGCATCAAAATGAAGAAAATACATTTATTATTAGCATATAAATGGTATTTTTTAATGTCACTCTGCCTCAAAATCACTTACATTTTCAATGATCACAGCACACAAAATTAATTTTTGATAGCCTTTTGTGATTTGGCTGAAAATTCTTATTTCTTTTTGTGCTTTAAACAGCAAACTGTATCCAGTGCTATTCATAGCAAATTTTAGATAATGAAGCAATTAAAAATACATGGATTTAAGATCTTATCTCATTTTTCCTTTGGCCTATTTCTGCTTCATTATTCATGAAGGGATATGTTTAATTCAGAGTTAGTAATTGCAGATATATCTAGTATAAATTGTGCCTCATATTCTTTACCCATTTCAATTTATTTTAGCAAATAGATCTCTGTTTGAAAAAAGTAGTTGAGAGAAGGGAGAGTATTATAAAAATGCAGAAATCTGTGTGCATGCATGTGTGTATGTGTGTGCGTGTATGCGTGTGTTGATTGGCATATCCAAACAAGATCTCACAGATGTGAATAATTACCAAAAATTTACCAAGAGCTGGGCACCATGTTGAACAATTACACATGGCATTTCATTCAGTCCTAAGAGTAACAATCTTACACGGGAGGTACAATTACTACTATTTCTTTGCTATGAGACCAAAGCTCAGAGAGGTCACAAAACTACCTGGAAGTCACGCAGTTAGAAATGACAGAGAACTGAGATCAGAGCCTGGCTTGTCTGCCTCCAGGGCCTATATGTCCAGCCACCCATTACACTGTTCCTTGTGTCCCGGGGCTACGTGCGTCTAAATCTTGAAGTGGTTGGTCAGAGGCCTTTGAGGTCACTCTGCTGCTTTGTCTCATAGTATCCCCGGTTCATAAAGTTGCTGGTCCAAGGAGCATGTCACTAAGTTGGTTTTCCCGTGAGCCCTAAATATATCTTAGAAGTTTATCCTAGGGAAGTAACAGAACAAGTCCATAAGTAATGCGACTTGTCACGGGGCATTATGTACCAATAAAAAAGAGAAAAAGAGAAGAGAAAAAAGGGAAGAGAAGAAAAGGAAAAAAACAAATAGCCTCGAAAATTTCTTTTATAGGTGAAATAAATTCTGGGGCTCAGTGTTATACTTTGGGCTGGCTCAGTGTTATACTGGGGCTGGCTCAGTGTTATACTTTGGAGCTGTTAACAATAACGATGAGAATCTAATTTTCCTGGTGTGTGGAAATGTTCCTGGTAAGTTGTTAAGTAACGACAGCAGGTGTGTAAAACAGTAGTGTAACGTGCTCTTATGTGAACAAACAACATATAGGCACACATATGTTTACGTAAGAGGAGCAAGAGAATCTAGAACAGTGCTGTCCAATAGAAACACAATACAAGTCACATACGTATTTAAAGTTTTCTAATAGTCGCATTAGAAAGTAAACCGAACAGGTGAAATTAATTTAATAACACATTTTATTTATCCTCAGATAGCCAACATATGATCGTTTCAACCTCCAGCCGATCTAAAATTATTAGTATTTTTACTTTGTTTTTTTTGGCAGAAGTCTTTGGATTCTAGCCCAGATCATGAGTTCTTCTCCAGTGTAACGTTGCCCATGGGTTGCTTTCTCTGTAATATCAAAATTTCACCCTAATTACTTAATTATACTTCGAGGTGATCATGTTGACACTGCTCCTGAAAAGAAAACTTTAATTAAATGGAAAGTGTCTTCGCTGATTGCTTTACTCCATCAACACGTTGCATTGGCCCCCCACTATGTGCTTCTCTGTTCTAGGTGCTGGGGATCCAGGAGACGACACAATAGGCAAAATCACCACCCTTATGGCACACGAGTTCTGCCAAGGGAGGCAGATAGAAAAAATGCAAGCAAAAAAAAAAAAAAATACACAGTATGGCAGGTGTTGATGAGAGCTACAGAGGAAACAAGACCAAGGTGTGCTTATGAAGAATGACCAGGAAGGTGTCTCTGATACAGTGACATTGTACACAGACATGATGGAAGTAACAGAACAATCTTGAGGCTATTTGAGGGACCATCAACTGGCAAGTGCAAAGGCCCTGAGGCAGAAGTAGATTTGGCATGATTGAGGAACCATGAGGGGCCCCAGGGGCTGGAATAGAGCTTATTCTGTCAGTTCTGGAAATAGGAGGTAGAGCTTGAGTTAGGGGTCAAGTAGACTTGAGATATCTAAATGGCCAATTTTTAAGGTGTTGGCATTACTGTGATAGAAACTCTCTTGGTCATTTCAAAGTGTTGACAGTGACACACATATTAAGGAATGCCAGAAAAGGAAGCTGTGACTCTCTGGGTCCACACAGTGCAGAGAGAAGAGAACAGGCTTGGGAGATAAAATGTAAAAATGTAAGTGACAAGGAGAGGAACAGGGGCGGCAGGGGGGCAGGGGAATCAGGAATTTATAGGCAGATGTAATCAAGAGGAATATAAACCCTGAGGATTCCATGGAAATCCTGGGATGTTAGATTCACAGGACTTGGGATGGCAGCTTAGGCCACATCTATTTAAAACTCAAAGAAAGGGGTAACTCCAGCTTACGTCTGTCTGGGTCAAACTTACTTAGGACACCAAATATTTGGAGAGTCCTATCACTAAAAGAAAAATTTTTTTTCTAAGTTTATCTCTTTATTTTTGAGAAAGAGACAGAGAGTGAGCAGCGGAGGGGCAGAGAGAGAGGAAGAGAGAGAATCCCAATCAGCCTTCTCACTGTTAACACAGAGCCTGGTGCAGACCTTGAAATCACGAACCGTAGGATCATGACCCGAGTCGAAACACAGGGTTGGACGCTTAACGGACTGAGCCATCGAGGTGCCCTGAGAGTCCTATCCTTTTAATTTGGTTTATTCTTAGTGGATGTGGCCTGTGGTTTAAACCTGATTTTCCAGCTGTTTTTTTTTAAAGTTTAGTTTGTTTGTTTATTTATTTATTTATTTATTTATTTATTTATTTATTTATTTTAAGAGAGACAGAGACAGCATGAGTGGGGGAGGGGCAGAGAGAGAGGGAGTCAGAGAATCCCAAGCAGGCCCTGTGCTGCCAGTACAGAGCCCGATGCAGGGATCAAACTCACGAAACCATGAGATCGTGATCTGAGCCAAAACCAAGAGTCGGATGCTTAACCGACTGAGCCACCCAGGCGTCCCTCAAACTGGTTTTTTAAAATCTACACTTAGTAACAGATTTGTGGGTGAAGAACGTGAATAGGCAAATAGGCTTTTTCAAATAGTGCATCTCCTTGGCATACATAAAGTGTTATTTGGGATGGAAGAGAGCCTGATTTACGGAAATCCTCCCTGATCCCATAGAGACTCGGAATCAAGGGATGTGGGTTCTGCCGCCCCGGCATGCAAATGACCATGCCCGGCAATTGTTTACAGCACACGTTTCTCGACTGCAGAGAAGATGGTGTTCCAAAAAATCGGTGGGATTCAGTGTGCATGCCAGTGGTTCACCCTGCCAGGAAGCCAAGCCATCTAGATGTCCTCCTAATATGCGCTCACCTTCACCCCAAGTAAATCTCTGTCGTCACGTATAAGTGCTCTAACATAATGTCTGTGTTCCGTCTTGGCTGGTCACTGACGGTCTTGGGAAGGTTACCATAAATCTCCCGAGCCTCAGTTTCCCCTCCTGGAAAGAAAGAATAATTATTAAAATGAGGAGGGTAAATGTGTTTGTCCTGAGGATCAAAAAAGGGAAAAATCTTAGCTGAAACTCTGGCCAGTGGCAAACTCTTCATGAAAGCTAGTAACACATAAATGAAAACATCTAGACCATCGGCAGAGAGCTACCTGAATTTTGTTTTATTTCTTTTCCTTTTTTTCCCCCCAGAGAAAAATGACAGGGACTCACTTTCCAAGAAATTACACTATGTTCAATGACTTCCCATCAAGAGTAAGCAGTGTTCCGTATCCTGCCATTGGTAAGTATCAAATGGGCCCATGTCAGACAAGGCATGGCTTTTAATCTCCCTTTATTTGCCGTGTCACCTGTCAGTGACCTTGACTGTTGCCGGCTGCCTCGTGTTCTGCAGTTTACTGATAAGTGTGTTTACGGCTTTTGAAGTCATGTCTGCCGAAAACCACATCTGGTTCACCACCGCCTCGACAGACACACAATGAAATACAAAGGCTAATTCTGTGGTGTGCACAATCCGTGTCTGTTTTCCCAGAGGATTCCAGATGGAGTGAGCTCAGCAGAGGCACTTCTGTGATGGCTGGCGATCCTGGGGGAGGAGTGAGCACTGGGTGTGTGACCTGAAGCCTTGGCCCCACCAATCGGGGTGCCGTGATCTCAGACAAGGGAGGGGAGGGCGAGCTCTCTTCCAGGGAGGGCTGCGGTGCTCTGTGGCACCCCCTCCCTCCCCGTTTAGTCCACCAGGAACTTCTGTGCAGAGCCAGGCTGAGATTTCTCAAATGGAATAACCTTTCCTGCCCTAGCCGTTTCACTCGGTGAACGTAACGTGGATGTCAAGGTTGGGTGGGAGTTCAGGGCTGTAGGAGTAGTGGGAGAGGCATGTTGTGCTTTATTGGGGCACGGACGATGGTGTCTATATTTAGGAGGCCAATGAAAATATCAGCTGTCGTTTATGGAGTACGTCCTGCATGCCAGGTGCTAGTCTTGAGTGCTTTCCATGCCCGGACACGGTTCTGTGAGGCAACTCTAGGCGTTGTCACGTCCACTTGACAGATGTGGAGACTAGAGCTCACAGAGGTCAAGCGACTGGCCCAAGGTCGGACCGTTCTCAGAACTTGAATTAAAATTTTTTTTTTGACATTTTTATTTATTTTTGAGAGACAGAGCACAAGTGGGGGAGGGGCAGAGAGAGAATGAGACACAGAATCTGAAGCAGGCTCCAGGCCCTGAGCTGTCAGCACAGAGCCTGATGCAGGGCTTGAACTCAGAAGCCGCAAGATCATGACCTGAGCTGAAGTCAGACGCTTAACCGACTGAGCCACCCAGGCGCCCCTCCCCCCCCCTTAGAACTTGACTTGTTGCAAATTTTTGACTGTTTGTGTAGCTCATTCATGTTGAGTGTATGTCTCGCAGGTTAACTGCAGGGTCCTGGGCTGTACCCACATCACTGCTAGAACCTGCCAGTCCCTTTTCCAAAGTCATTTGATCAATTTCAGCAGCATGGACAGATTTGACGGGGAGTCTGGCTGATTCCTGCTCTGATGTTTTTTACTGCTGAAATACACCCCACCAAAGTGCCAGGTGTAAGTAGTGCAGACTTGCTGGGAAACCTTTGCTCCTGGCAAATAGAGGGTTTTGTTGTGGAGGTTGTTTTGTTTTGTAAACATTTTTTAGTGACATATAACACACATAAAGCAACGTGCATAAACCTCCAGCGAGCAGCTCATTGAAACTTACAAAGTGATTACTCCCACGAGACCACTGCCTGAACAAGGCACAGAACGTGACTAACACCCCTTGTTCTTGTTCAAGATTATCTCTACTCTGTTGACCCTTTGCATTTGCATTTCCATATGTATTTTAGAATCATGTGGTCACTTTCTACACCGGAAAACCTGCTGGGATTTTGAATAAGATTGTTTTCAAGTGATACATTAATTTAAGAATTTTGTTAGATTGGTGGTTTTTTTTCCTCCTTACTTCAAAAGAATTCACTAATGAAGTCATTTGCGCTGGGTGTGTGTGTGTGTGTGGGGGGGGGCAGGAAGGATGGATTATGATTACAACTGTAGGTACAATTTCTTTATTAGCTAAAGGAGCATTCAGATTTTCTGATATTTCTTCTGTCAGTTTTGGTAAGTTGTTTTTAAAGAAATATTTGCATTTTATCTCCATTTTTCAAATCTGTTGGCTTTAGACTGTTTCAGAGTGCATGAAGGAATTACTTTATGTGATGGAAATACTCTGTCTTGATTGTGGTGGTATTTGTATGGGGATGTGCACTGGTTGAGACTTCTTTAACTGTACACTTAAAATGGGTAGACTTTATTATTTCACCTATAATTTTGTAAAAAATTAAAACGTCCAATAAAATCAAATGTTGGTAGTAAAGTGGGAGATACTGCAGGAGAGGGTATACATGGAAAACAATTTGGAAATATCTTTAAAAGTGGAAAATGTATATATGCTGGCACTTGGACATTCTTCCTGTAAGTGCACACTTTAGGGAAATTCTCCCATCCATGTTCCAGGAGATAGTATGACATTACTACAGCAAAGTTTGTAAGAGAAGAAACATGAAAAAAGCGTCACCGTATCTAGAATATTAGTGGTGGTAAATCAGCATGGTAGACTGGTATTTCGCTCTTAAATATAGTGATTTAGAACTCCGCATTTCAACCTGGATAAAGCTTTCAAATAAGTTTTTTTTTTTTTTTTTTTTTTTTTTAAGTTGCAAAAGGAACACCATAGTTGATGCCATGGATGTAACTTTTTAGAAAAAACTGTTCTTCCATTTTTCCCCCCGTTGTAAGAACCATTTGAGTTGGGCACAGGGAATCTGGAAGGAAGATGTCCTTGCAGGGAGCTGTGACCATGTCTCCCTACTTTCAGTGGGATATGAGCTCTACAATTTGGCAGATTCCCAGAACCTTCCTTCAGGGTAGCTGGTCAGCTCTCAGCTCTCCTGCTCCCCTTCCTCTTCCTTGTCTTGGGATGGGCTTCCTGTATCTGGTTTCCTAGAGCCGCCGTAACAAAGTAGCATAAACTGAGTGGCTTTAAACAACAGAAATGTATATTCCCTTATAGCTCTGGAGGCAGGAAGTCCTACTAGCATGGCCATGCTCTCTTGTTGGCTCCAGGGGAGAATCTGTCTCATGCTTTCCCCCTAGCTTTGGGTGTTGCTGGCAACACCTTGGCATTCCTTGGCTTCTAGACACATCATTCCAATATCTGCCTTTGTCTTCACATGACGTTCTTCCCTGTGTGTCTAAATCTGTGTCTCTCCTCTTCTCATGAGGACCCACGTTACTTCATCTTAACTCGATTACATTTAAACCCATTTCCAAATAAGGTCTCATTGATAGATACTGGGGGTTAGGATTTCAACACATCTTTTTGGTAGACGCCCACAACACCTTCCTCTCTTCCTTCTTCTATTTCTTCTCTACCCCTTCTATCCTTTCTGTTGACTGAAGTAAGGATGTGATAGCAGGGGCTGGAACAGCCATCTTGGACCAAGAAATAAATTTTAGAATGGAATCCATGCATGGAGGAGCTATAAGATAGGAAGGAGGCTGGGTTCTTGATATCACAAAGAAGCCACATCAGGTCTGGACTCTCTATCAAGACTTTAAAATGACAGGGAAATAAATATTTCTCTTTAAAGACCCCTCTTCCCTTTACTTCTGGGTTTACTTCAGGTTTGTGGCCAAACCTAATCTTAACACACACACACACACACACACACACACACACACACACACACACAAAGTCATCTGTATAACTTTACGTTTCCCTATGTTCCATACGTATGTTTATGGAACATAAGTGGTAGCATATCAAATATATGAACACAGGAAGAAAGAGTAGAATGGGAAATGATAATCCATAGGACCTTAACTTCTATCATGTTTTATTTCTTCTCTTAACAGAAGATAAAGTAAACATAGCAAATGTTTAAATAGTTGTGAATTCTAGAAGGTGGGAACGAGTGTCACAACCCATGATAACGTTAATTCTTGAAGTCTGAATTTTAAAAATGTATCCTCCTCAAAATTCCCTCAAAAATCGAGAGGACTCTATCCACACTGTTTACTTGAATCGCATGGATTGACCTGAAATTTCCAGAACCGACTGGCTATTTTCTTACCTCTGACCACACTGCTTCCCCTCACTGTCATGTCCTTCTGGCCTTTTTCACCACGTCTTCCAGATCTCAGCCCGGAGTCAAATAACGGGTGTTGGGGCCTCCGAGGAGCCATGTAGAGAACCCACAAAAGTGAGATTCCTACCTATCAGATTCCAGAATAAAAGCCTAGGTGGTGATACATTTTTCATAATAATTCAAGTGACAGAAGTTGTGCTTGTTCACTTTACAGCGTCCAGAGACCAGTGTTACAAAAGTATATAAAAGTAAAAATTGAAACCAGCCGTTTATCATCTCTACTGTATCCTAGAGGCAACTCATTTGAATAAAGATTTAAATATTTTAAAACCAAACTGTAAAGTGTTAGGTTAAATAACAAGAGAGTCTTTTTAAAATCGTGTGGTAAGGAAGGACTTTCTTACGTGGGACAAAGGCAGCAACTTTAAATAACCAGACTCATTTTTCTGTGAGAAAAATAGTTTTAAAACTGCTTTGTGAATGAAAAGCTGGGAAAATATTTGTAACATACACGATGGACCAGAATGACAATATTCTTCATATGTAAAGAGATATTTCAAATTAATATAGAAAGAAAAGACACAGAAAGGAAACGTTTTTACATTGAAGCATTGTTGTGACATACGATATTAACAAGTTGGCAATTATGAAAGGCCAAACTAAGTGCAACTTACATATGTGACAATAAATCTGTAACAATATATGATAATACCTACCGATGGGGAGAATGTGGGAGAAATTGACATACTCGTGTTGCACTGATGGAATCGAAAATCAGCAAAACCTTCAGGAGAAAATCTGGCCCTGTGTATCAACGCCTTAAAAAGATATGTGATTTTAACTCCATGATTTCACTGCTAGGAATTCATTCTGACAAAATAAAGGAGGGTATGTGCCAGAAATCAGCTATGAACATTTACCACACGGTTGTGTATGGCGGTGAGGAAAATTGTACACAACCCCAATGTCCACATTTAGAGTCTTCATTAAACAAATTATGTTGCATTCATTTAACAGAATAGTGTGAGTAGGATTTTAAAATGTTTTAATTTCTAATTAAGATGAAAATGATTTAATTTCACATGAAGTGAAAAATGAATGGATTAAAAATAGTGTGGATTGCAGGGGCGCCTGGGTAGCTCAGTCCGTTAAGCGTCCGACTTCGGCTCGGGTCATGATCTCACCATCAGTGGGTTCGAGCCCCGCATCGGGCTCTGTGCTGATGGCTCAGTGCCTGGAGCCTGCTTCTGATTCTGTGTCTCCCTCTCTCTCTGCCCCTCCCCTGCTCAAGCTCTGTCTCTGTCTCTCTGAAAAATAAATAAATAGCAGATACCATTGTGTGGTTGTTCCTCACAAGGAGGTAACATCTTGGAGCAAAAGAGGCATGTCTTGCTCTGTCACTGTCATCTCATTTTGTGACTTAAAAAATGGCGAATGGTGAATTAAGAATATCCTCACTCAGTTTTTTAAGTCATGGTTTCATTGGCCAGTTTCCCACTTCTTCGTTAACAATTTTTTTTAATTTTTATTTATTTTTGAGAGAGAGAGAGACAGAGCCTGAGAGGGGAAGGGGCAGAGAGAGAGGGAGACACAGAATGTGAAGCAGGCTCCAGGCTCCAAGCTGTCAGCAGAGTCCGACATGGGGCTCGAACTCATGAACCGTGACATCATGACCTGAGCCAAAGTCGGACGCTCAACCGACTGAGCCACCCAGGCACCCCCCATTAACAATTTTTTTAAATCGAACATCGCAAATTACCTGAGCTGGAATGATTCATTTCTCCAAACCGGGGTTATGTAGCTAGACAGACTGAAGTCTAGAGAGATGAGGTGACTTGTGTCACATGGCAGGTTAGGGGCAGGCCAGGACCAGACCCAGGCTGACAACCGTCCTTCTGGGGCTTGCTCCCACACCAGTTTGCTTAGCAGCCCTTCAGATTTCCTTTTGTTGTCTGAACAGATCTGACACAACAGTGAGTTTTCAAAGGGGATGAATGAAGGTTTCTGCATAGGCCGCCCTGGGGCAGTGAGAAAGGAAGAAATCTGGGTGTCCATGTGAAACATGATTCAAAGCTAGATTTTTAGAATGTCCCATCCTTGTCTCCAAACGCTGACATTCAATGTGTGTGTGTGTGTGTGTGTGTGTGTGTGTGTGCGCGCGCACGTCTTTATTCTGTGGGAAAAAGATGGAAGAAAGCTTCACTGCGGGCAGCATGGCGGACTCAGCCTCTCCAACCACCGTCCTCAGAAACAGGCCCCAAGCCTGTTGATTTCTTTTCTCTAGTGTGCCTTGATGCTTTCCTTCCTGGCTCTAGAATTTGCTGGGTCATTGCGTCTCTGTTTCCACCTCGCTTCATCTGAATAGCCACAGTGTCAATGAGTGAATTCGGGCTCCCAGCTGGGGGCCCCGGAGAGTTTATTTCTGAAAATGGACCTGTCTTCACCCTTAATGCAGTCTCTGTATACACAACCTCTGAGCAAACAGCTGGAAAGTGAGTTGAGTCAACCGGGCAGTTGGCCTGTATGTGGCTTTCTGTATTACACACTTTCTCATTTTAAATCCTCACAACTCTGTGAGGGCATAGGAGCTACTATCCCCATTTTGCGGATGAGAACACTGAGTCTTGGGGAGGAAAAGTGACTTGCCTGGGGTTATAGAACAGCAAGGGCTCAGACTGGCTGGGAAGCCAAGTGTTCCAGTTATAAGAAAGTTAAATTTGCTTTCTCTTTTTTGGTGGGAAATTAAATCTGCTTTCCCCTTTCTGACAGCTACCATTCACTGTGAACTTCGGGGTGGCTGTCTGAAAAAAGTGACCTCAGTGTTTCCATAACACTTAGGAATGAGTTACTAAAACTGACTTGGCTCTCAGCCTTAGCCCACAAGATTTAAAATTTTTTTTCTAATGTTTATTTTTATAAATTTTTTTTCAACGTTTATTTATTTTTGGGACAGAGAGAGACAGAGCATGAACGGGGGAGGGTCAGAGAGAGAGGGAGACACAGAATCGGAAACAGGCTCCAGGCTCTGAGCCATCAGCCCAGAGCCTGACGCGGGGCTCGAACTCACGGACCGCGAGATCGTGACCTGGCTGAAGTCGGATGCCCAACCGACTGCGCCATCCAGGCGCCCCTCTAATGTTTATTTTTGAGAGAGAGAGAGAACACTAGTATACAAATGGGGGAGGGGCAGAGAGAGGGGCACAGAGGATCGAAAGCAAGCTCTTTGCTCACAGCAGAGAGCCTGATACTCTGTCATACTCTCAATCTCAGGAACTGCGAGATCATCCCTTGAGCCGAAGTCAGATGCTGAACCTACAAAGCCACCCATGTGCCCCCAAATGTGCAAATCTTATAAGTGTACTGCTTATGCATAGGTGTATGCCTTGTATAGCCACCATCCAGATCTAGTGATGAACATGTTCATCATCTCAGAAAAATTCCTCCTGACCTTTTCTGGTTAGTACCCCCACCCTTGGATGTAGCCACTGCCTGACTTCAAGCACTGTAGATTAGCGTTGTCTGTGTTTGTTGTTGACATAAACTCATATCCTACAGTGGATACTCTTCTGGGTCTGCCGCCTTTCTCTCAACATCATGTTTCTGAAAATCATCTGTGTGATGTTTTCCCATACTTCATTCTGTTTTATTGATGATTAGTATTACAGTGTATGAATATACCTCAGTTATCTGTTTTCCTATTCATAGACATATCTGCATTGTTTCTAGCTTGGGGTTAAGCTAGAGTGAATTAAGCTTCTGTGAACATTCTTGTACAAATCTTTTTGCGGACAAATGTCTTTGTTTCTCTTGAGTATCAGCCTAGGACTGGAACGGCAGGATCGTCGGGGTAGGGTAGGGGTATATTTAATTGTATTACAAACTGCCAGATTCTTTTCCAGAGTGATTGAAGTGTTTTGCACTCCCACCGGCAGTGTGTGGGAGTTCCAGTGGCTCCACATTTTTGCCAAGACTTCTGTCATTCGTTTTTATCCGATCTCCATTTTATCCGATCTCCACTTACAGGAAAGCAGGACGCTTTTCATCTCTCCATGAGTTACCCCCAATTTTAAAGTAATGATTTTTCATTTCTATTCTGGATTTCTTCCAACTGTCAGCTCTCCCTCCTTGTGCTCTATCCCAAACCTTACTTACTTTAGGACTGCTTACAAAGGAATGTAAATCAAACAGCTATCTCCTGTGAAATTCAGAGTAAACTGTGTGGTTGAGAAGTAGGTACAAGAAGGGCTGAATTTGGGGGCAGTCCGGCTGCCCTAGGATTCTGGACTCGGATGCTCCTGTCTTTTACTGACTATGTGGTCTGAGACAGATCCTTTAATATCATAGCTTCGGATTCATTGACTATGATATACAGACGGTGAAGATTAAATCCATAAAGGACGTGAAAGGGAATTTCACGGACTGGAGGCTTGTTGAATACGTTGCACATTTCTGTTTGCATCAGTCAGGATGGGCTGGGTTGTGCTGTGGTGACAGGCAGCCTCGAAATCTCCGTGGCTCAGCACAACAGACATTCCTTCTTATCCCTCCTGTCTGTCTGGCACTGCAGTCACTCAGGAACATGGGCCAGCGGGGCTTCTGCCTGGACGCCCGGTTCCAAATGATAGCAGTGTGTGCTCACGGGGATAAATTTAGGATCTGAGTCATTTTGTCAACGTGTGAACGGAGGAGAGTATTCTGTGATAAACACTAGAGATACAGAAACCAAAGATACTGTGCCTGCTTCCAGGAGATGATAGCGTAATAATAATGACCCAACAATAAAAGTTAGCAGTAATAGTAAAAGCTACGGCCACTAAGAGTTATTAAGCCAGAGACGGTATTAACAGCTTATTTTATGCAGCAGGCATTTGCACGGCTAGAAAACTCAGATGGGTGAAAATGGAACTTTATTTTTCCTGTAACTGAATTTAATTTCACTCTCAAGCATCCAATTCCATCACGCGCTGGAGATTGCATTAGAGGAAATGAAGTCACTGCAGGCTTCAGATTCAGTCTCTTGGAAATTACTCAGTTGACCCAAGCTTCTCTCTCCCTCGCGTTCCTTTCTTTCCTTCTCAGCAGGTGTGCCTGAAGTTCCTGGTGTGAAGTGAAGCCTCAGTATTGGGACATGCCAGCCGGTGGGGAGATGGGTCACCATCTGTTGTCCCCACTCAGCGTGGCTTTGTGTCCCCTTTGCTTCCGCTGCTGCTGGCTGTGGGTCTGCAGGCACTTCAGTGCGTCCACATCCTCAGCCTCCAACCATGAGGACAGCTTCGGTCTCCTGGTTCTCGTGGACGCTTGTCTGCCCTTCATGGGAGCGGAGAGCTTCCAGCTGCTTTCTGCCACAGTCGGGAGCCAAAAGGTTCCCCTCGCTCCCCACCACAGGCCCCTTAGCCTCTGCTACTCTATGGCCTGGGCACCATGTTGGACAGAGAGCTGTTCCATAAATCATATGGCCTCCTGGGACACAAAGCAGTGACTCTTTCGGTCTGGGATAAACACATCTGTGGTTTCTTTCATCATCTTAGGCCATATTTATTTGGTTTATGTAGAGTCAGCATGTATAATCCTAATGGTTTCAAATGACCTTCAAAAAACAAAATCTGTCCTCAAAACATAGGCCAGTTGGTGTTCCAGATGAAGATGGAAAACAATCAATACTGCTTTGTAATATGGATAATAACTGTGCAAGTTCAGGCCTGAAATAGTAGCAGAGGCCCGAGGCTGGAATCAATATGAATTAGGATTCTGTGTCCATTCGTCATTAAGGCTAATCAGTTGTTGGCTTTGAATAGAAGACTCATACCTTGATTGGAGCTGTCAGTGGTAGGGAGGAAATTAAAATGTGTTTGTGCTCCACTAGTGTGTTTGAATTTGGAGGCACCTGAAATCCTGCTGTGGCCTACAGTGGAGATGTCCTCATGTATGTTAGGAGGGAGTTGGAATACATAGTTAAGTGTTAAGTTCCCCTCTAGCTAGGAAGTATTCTCTTTGATAGTAGGAAAGTAAACAGAATCTTAATTCATTCCTTTATGACTTAATTTTTTCTGCATCAAGGAGGAACAGCAGCCAGTGTTTGGTATTTAAGGAAAATATACATTTAGAATTCATCTATATGCAGTCATATATGTTATGAATGTGAGTCCAAAAGATACCTCCCTTAATAAGCAAGTGAGAATTTATGAGCCTGTTCTCACCCACCTCACTGCCATTATTTATCTTATATTAATGGCCTCTCTACCCAGTAGACTGCTCTAGGTCTATTAAATTTTTTTTTAATGGCATCTTTTGGATTTGGGGCAAGCCATTGGGCTCTCAGCTCATTTGCAATTTCTCCATTGTTTATGAATCACCTGATTTATGTCAAAGGGATGTAGTGGCTCATTTTGAGCCTGCTTTTGGCTCCCAATTGGATTCAAAGCATTTGATCATGTCTTATGGGCCGTTTCATCAGGGCTCTATTTGAATGAGTTGATTTCCACGGTGGGGATAGAGTTGTAAGGGGCAGTCGAGATGGTGGTTAACACATAAGGTACCTCAGGAGAACAACATAATCATAAAGACTGCTGGCTTTGAGGGTAGACATTCTTGGTCTCACTTTTTATCTCTATGGTCTTGGGCCAGTTACTTAAATTGGGGGGCTTTGTTTGTACATCTAAAAAGTAAGGGGACACCTGCGTGGCTCAGTTGGTTATGCGTACGACTTGATTTCAGCTCAGATCATGATCTCATGGTTCGTGGGATTGAGCCCCGCACGGAGCTTGTTGGGATTCTCTTTCTCTGTCTCTGTCTGTCCCTCCCCGACTCATGCTGTGCTCATGCGCTTAGTCTCTCTCTCTCCTTCAAAATAAATGCACTTAAAAAAATGAGAACAATTACTACCAACCTCCTGTGATTGTTTAGAGGGTTCAGTAGGGTTCAGCATGTGAGGGGCTCAGCATATAGCCCAGCACAGAGTAAGGGCTCAGTACACCTTGGCTGTGGTTGTCCTGTCTGCCCCTTACCTGCCCAATGGACTTGTTTCTGATCTTCCATCGTGGAGAGCTGTAGGAAGAAGGCAAAAGAGCTGTTCACACAACGGACCATGTGAAATGTTAAGGTGGGTCTGAAGGTCCTGGATTTTACATTTGAAATCAAGAGCCAGGGAAATATGAATTCTCATCGGTCATGACCTCATTTTTCCTTGGGCTGATGAGGCTTAGGGGAAATCAGGGGGCATTTATATTTGTCTTTCCATACCTATACTTCGTCTTTTCCGTTTTTCATATTAACAGAGCCAAAAACTGGGTGGAATGTTACTTCATGGAAAACTATTTCTCTACTCGCAGAACACTCCTGACACCATGTGTGTGGGCGTTTTCCCCACACCAACAAATTGTCTAGCCCTCCAGATACCAACTGGGTACCCTATAATTAAGTTCTTTTATTGTTGTTGTTTTGTTTTGAAAATAGGTCATACCTTTATTTATTTATTTATTTATTTATTTATTTATTTATTTATTTATTTTTAAGTAAGTTCTGTGCCCAACATGGGGCTTGAACTCATGACCCTGAGATCAAGATTCACATGCTGTACTGACTGAGCCAGGAAGGCACCCCTTCTACACTTCATTTCTTTAAAAAAACTTTTTTTAACATTTATTCATCTTTGAGAAACACAGAGAGAGAGAGAGTGTGAGTGGGGGAGGAGCAGAGAGAGAGGGAGACACAGAATGCAAAGCAGGCACAGAGCCCGACGCGGGGCTCAAACTCACGAACCGTGAGATCATGACCTGAGCCAAAGTCGGACGCTCGACCGACTGAGCCACCCAGGCGCCCCTACACTTCATTTCTGACACTAACCCAGAGTGACAGCAGATTCCAAGGTTAAAGACTCAGTCCCACAGACTGCCCACCCCCACCCTCGCTTGGATGCCAGTTGCTAGTCCCAGATTGTCATCTGTACTTCCGACCACTTGGCTATGGTTCAGAGGTTCCTCTAACCCTCTCCTTCATATAATAACTCACAGAGCTCAGGGGAATGCCAACGCTCTGCTTCTGTTTACTCGCTTATTCTCAGGGATATTCTAAAGGATACAGATGGACAGTCAGATGAAGAGTTACATAGGATGAGGTCTGAAAAAGTCCCCAGCATAAGAGCTTCTGTCTCTGTGGAGGAGATGTGCGTCCCCCTCCTGGCTCATGGATGTGTTCGCCACCCAGAAGCTCTCCAAACCCGATCGGTTAGGCATTTTTGTGGAGGTCTTACCACACAGGCATGATCGATTATGAATTCAGTCTCTCTGGATGAGTGGGGGATGGGTTGAAAGGTCCAAGCTTCGACTTTCCGAGCCTTCATCTAGGAGCCTGCTGAGAGTTACCTGATTAGCATGAAAGACGCCCCTGTCACCCAGGAAATCCTAAGGGATTTAGGAGCTCTATGTCAGGAACTGAAGGCAGAGACCAAATATCTGTTTCTCATTATATCACACACCCCTGCACACTCTTCGGGGAGAATAATAGCTAATATTTGTGAGCATTTACTGTATGTGAGGCACAGTGCCATGTGCTTTGACATGAATCTCATTGAATCGTCAAATAATGTTTGGAGAGAGGTTATCATTTTATAGATGAAGGTATGAGGTTCAGGGAAGTGAACTCATTACCTAAGGTCACACACCAATAAATGAGATATCGCGAGGACTCAAATCTTGCCTGCCCAGAGCACCCAAATGGAACCCCCCCTTTATCAACAGCCCTGGAAGCCTGTAACTCTTCACCCAACTAGCTCTGTTTCTTCTATGAATTGAATCCCTACATGGTTGTTGTCTCCACAGAGACTGGGGGCTGCTTAGATCATTTGCACAAACATCCAGCTAGAAAGTGCCAGAGAAACCATGCCCTGCAGCTCTGTCCCTTCCCTTCCTTGACTCCACGTGAGCGAGGATTTGCAAATGATGTTCACGTACACCTGCTGACACCCCTCATTTTAAATCAAGACATCCTCTTCTGCCAACCAGCTTTGACGTTGCACCTACGCAGACGACAACCCTTTTCTCTGTTAGCCAATTATCCTTCACTGAAGGTTCCAGTATCCTCAGAAAAGGTAGCTGGGGAAAGACATACTTCTCCCAGTGTGCAGACGGTGGTGGGTTGCTGCCATGATGCTGTGTGCTCACCCACGCTGGGTGGATTTTCCTTTCCTGCTGGAAGAAGGGATCTCATTCTGCAAATGCACTAATGATGTGTAATTATCATCGCCACAAGCCTTCTACACATCTGGGCTAATGGCTCCAGCTTCCACGATGATTCTCATATTTTACCCAGTTCTGTCCTTGAATGGTTCTGTGCTGCCCCTGGTAGCAGTAACAGTTGGCTTCTAGGTAAATTTAAATATCCTGGTTGATACACCTGGCTCATAACGTGGGATGATAATAGCAATCACCACACAGGCTTCAATCAAATCTTTACTCACAGGAGGGAGATACTCTTGGTTGAATATTTAATTCAGTTTTGTTAAAGCTTGAAGTCCTCTTCAAACAGCCCTGCCTGACAGAAATACTAACGTCAAGAATTCATGAGCATCTGGACCCGGAGGTCAAGAAAAGGGAATGTGTGGTCCAAGCCAGCCTTGTTTGTCACAGCAGAGTGAGGCTTCAGGAATTATTCAGCAGGCACTTTGAAAAGCAAAGGAGATCATGTTCGTTCTATGCAAGAGATTTTTCTCAATGCAAAATGCTCTTTGGAGTCCATATGGGTAGTTTCCACTCATTTCTTAGGTGGGAGATAGGGATCTAAATCCTCTAAATCCCCAGGCTTAAGTGTGAAAGAAATACCACTCCTTATTTTCCTTACTTCCATTCAACACCCCCCACCCCAAACCCTCAAACTGCTAGATTGGTGAACAAAACAAAACAAAACATCCTCTCCCCCCCGACCCCCAAACTTTTCTGTCAATATTGAGTTTCCTCACCCCTTGAGTGTATTTACTATTTGTTGAGATGCATATGTGTGGGGGACTCAGAGCTGGGATTCATGTGGTCTGTGGACCTTCTCCTCTTTTTCAAGCTTTAGGGCTGAGGGCCTCTGAGCCTGGGGCCCACCTTCCAGAGGTGTTTCTTATCCTTTGTCTTCCTGAGTTCGAATTTTCCTGCCTGCTTGTCCTACATAGGGGCCAACGTTCCCACTCGTCAAGGGACTCTCACCCTCCTTCCTGTGTCTGGAGGGACTTCCTCATTCTCTCTGCCAGTTTCTCCCTCCCCTGAATCTCATGAATCCAGCCCTTTGCTTTCTCCAGGCGAAACTTGAACAGAATATGAAAAGATTCTGCAGAGCCTGCACCATTCTGCTTGGCAAAAAGTCCTGAAATCTCTCCGGGATGGAAGTCCAAACATATAGCAAAGAAATCACACATTAATAATTGCAAAAATTATTGCCATAGGTAGAAGAAGACAGAATCAAACCATTATTTCTTTTCCCCCTACACTTTCTCTTGCTGCCGTGAGTATATCACAGGGCTCGGAAACTGATAATTGGAGCAAGGATCACAGAGCTGCATTCCAGTTTTTAATTGGATCATTAGCACTTCTTCAACTATCTTATCTCATGGGTATGCACCCTGCCTTTTATGGTTGGGGTGGTTTTCTTCCCTCCTCTCCCCTCCCCCCCCCCCAGATCTTAATTCCGCAAATAAGGACTGAGAAGTGGCATTAAGATCAGCCTCCTTATCACATGTCAGTTTGGTGCTCTCTTCTCTCAACTCTTTATTACCAGAGTCTCTGATTCTTTAAGCTCGTTTGCATAATTCCTAACATCCTGGGTTTATCCGGAGGCCTTTTGATGAAGGAATGAAGATCCTCTCTTTACTAGAGGGCTCTTCCGTAAGACACAGTGTCACAGAGCACCTGGGAATGCAGACTCTGTAGCCCGCTGGACCACCTGGATTTGAGTTCTGATCAGCCACTTGCTGTGTGACCCTCAGAAAGTTGCTTAACTGCTCTGGGCCTTGCTTTCCCCACTTGTAAAAATGAAGTGTGTGTGGCAGGGGCAGCTACCTGATTGTGTGTATTTCCTGATTTGCCAACCTCATTTAATCCATGGAAAGCAATGAAAACAGCAGTGCCTGGAACATACGCTTTGATCATATGAACGTTTTATTGAAAAGTGACACATACAGAAGAGTGCCTGAATCATTAAGGTAGAGCTCATTGAGTTTTCAAAATGTGATGCATATATGTAAGCACCACCCAGATCAGCAAAACCTTAGCAGGACTCCAGAAGCATTTTCGTGTTTACTTCTCACCACTAACCACTTTTCCCTTAAAGGCTAACCACTAACCTTCTAACAACCGTAGGTTCATTTTTGCTTGTTTTTGAACTTTATGTAAATAGATGCATACCAAATGCACTATCTTTGTCCGATTTATTTTGCTTAATATTTGTGAGATTCACTCTCTGTTTTAGTGGGTAGAAATAATTCATTTTTTCATTGCCCTGTAGTGTTCCATTTGGGGAATATGCCACATCAGATCTGAGTTTCTATTTATGTATGTACGTATGTATGTTTATTTTTGAGAGAGACAGAGCATGAGCCAGGAAGGGGCAGAGAGAGAGAGAGAGAAACAGAACTTGAAGCAGGCTCCAGGCTCTGAGCTGTCAGCCCAGAGCTTGATGTGGGGCTCGAACCCATGAACCGCGAGATCATGACCTGAGCCAAAGTCGGATGCTTAACCGACTGAGCCATCCAGGCACCCAAGTTTCCATTTTTTGGCTAGGAAGTATAGCCACAGCTATAGTACATTCTAGTGCACGTTTTTTTTTTTTTCAACGTTTATTTATTTTTGGGACAGAGAGAGACAGAGCATGAACGGGGGAGGGGCAGAGAGAGAGGGAGACACAGAATCGGAAACAGGCTCCAGGCTCCGAGCCATCAGCCCAGAGCCTGTCGCGGGGCTCGAGGGGCTCGAACTCACGGACCGCGAGATCGTGACCTGGCTGAAGTCGGACGCTTAACCGACTGCGCCACCCAGGCGCCCCTCTAGTGCACGTTTTTTTAAAGATGGACTTTCCATATCTGTGAGGTCTATCATTTAGCATGAAATTGATCCTAGGGTAGGATCTGCTCAACTTTAGCAGACGCTGCCAAGTAGTTCTGTGAAGTGACTGTAACAGTTTACAGCCCTCCAGTAGTGGGGGTAAGTTCCAGCTGCTCCACATCCTTAACCACCTCTAGTATTATCTAGCTGTTTCATTGTCGCCAGTCTGGTGGAGGGATAGTCCTATCACATTGTGTTTTATCCACCAGATACCTGATACTTTATTTTTCCAGCTTTTCATTCCGAAACAATTTCAAACTTACAAGTTGCAAGACTAGTACAAATTTGTATACTATTCAACCATATTCACAGCTGGTTCCCCTCCCCCCCCCCAGTTACATTGAGAATTAATCGACATACAACACTGTAAAAGTTGAAGGCCTACAACATGATGTTTTGGTTTACATAGATTGTGAAGTGGTTACCACAGTAGGTGCCACTGACATCCATCTTCTCATACAGATACAACAAAAAGAAAAGACAGAATAAAAGAAAAAAAAAGTGTGTTTGCCTTGTGATAAGAGCTCTTACAATTTACTGTGAATGACTTTTCTATATGTCCTACAGCATTATTAGCTCTACTCATCATGTTGGCCATCACAGCCCCGGTAGGTATTATAACTGGAAGTTGTACCTTTTGACCCCCCTTCCTGACCCCCTTCCTTCCCCCACCTTCGGTAACCACAAGTTTGATCTCTTAGGTTCTAAGATTTTGGTTTGTTTTTATTTTATTATTATCTATTTTTTTAAAGTTTACTTATGTTTGAGAAAGAGAGTGTGAGCAGGGGGAAAGGGAGAGGGAGGGAGGGAGAGAGAGAGAGAGAGAGAGAGAGAGAGAGAGAGAGAGAAAATCCCAAGCAGGCTCCACACTGTCAGCACAGAGCCCAACGCAGGGCTGTAACTCACAAACCGTGAGATTGTGACCTGAGTCAAAACCAAGAGTTGGACACTTAAGTGACCAAGCCATCCAGGTGCCCCTATTTTTGTATTTTTTTAATTTGAGAGAGAGAGAGAGAGAGAGCATGAACAAGGGAGAGGGGCAGAGGGAGAGAGAGAAAATCTTAAGCAGGCTCCACACTCTCCACGGAGCTGGATGCAGGGCTCGATCCCACGACCCTGGGATCATGACCTGAGCCAAAATGAAGAGTTGGATGCTCAACTGACTGAGCCACCCAGGCGCCCCTGTTTTTGTTTCTGTTTTAGATTCCACACATAAATGAGATCATCCAGTATTTGTCTCGCCAACTGTTCATACTTTCCCACATTTGCTTTAGTATTTTTTTTAACAATAGGAGATAAATGTCACGATCATGCCCCATTTACCATGATGTGCTTCAGACTGTTTGCCAAGAGCCATCTCTTAAATAACCACAGTATAGTAAACAAAAATTCAACATTCATCAATATAATTATCTATAGATAATTTATTAAAAATTTTACAAATGTTGGGGTGCCTGGGTGGCTCAGTCGGTTGAGCATCCGACTTCGGCTCAGGTCATGATCTCGCGGTTTGTGAGTTCAAGCCCTGTGTCAGGCTCTGTGCTGACAGCTCAGGGCCTGGAGCCCGCTTCAGATTCTGTGTCTCCCTCTCCCTCTCTCTCTCTCTCTCTCTCTCTGCCCCTCCCCCACTCACACTCTGTCTCTCTCTCCTTCAAAAATAAACATTAAAAAAAATTTTTTTAAATAAAAAAAATTTTTTACAAATGTTGCGCAGCCCCTTGGTGGCTCAGTCAGTGAAACATCTAACCCTTGGTTTCAGCTCAGGTCATGATCTCACGGTGTGTGGGATCGAGCCTCATGTTGGGATCTGTCTGCGTTGACAACACGGAGCCTGCCTGGGATTCCCTGTCTTCCTCTGTCTCTGCCTCTTGCCTGCTCATGCTCTCTCTCTTTGCCTCTCAAAATAGATAAATATACGTTTAAAAAATTTACAAATGTTCTAAGAACACCCTTTGGAGCATATTTTTTAGGCTCAGGATCCAATACAGCATCATGCACTGGATTTGGTTTTCTTGGATCTACTCTTCTGGAGTGCTTCCTCAGTCTTTCAGGACATTGACATATTTGGAGAAGTGTAAGAAGGTCCATAAATTTTGGTTTATCGGATGCCTCCTGATTACATTCTGGTTTCATTACACTAGTGATGTTGTGTCCGTCTCCCTGATTATTCAGTACGTGTACCGGGTTGGTTTGTTCTATCGCTTCGGGTGTTAACTTTGATCGCTTGATTAAAGTGATGTATGCCAGGGTTCTCCATGATAAAATTGCTTTCATGCCTTTGTAATTAATAAATAATTTTAGGGCGTACACTCAGAGGCTGTGCAAGTCTCCTGTACCTCATCAAACTTTCACCCTCTCCTTTGAGCATCTACTGATGATTCGTGCCTGGGTCCGTTATCCCTATGATGGTTGCAGATGGTAATTTCCTAGTTCCGTTATTCCTTCTTCATTAATTAGCTTGCATTCTACAGTAAATGCTTTCCTTTCCTCCCATTAATTAATGAATCATCACGATGGAGAAGTAAGGTCATTAGACTCGCAGGAGCAATACTGTGATATGTGCTGGAAGTATGGACTTGGCAAAGGGAGAGGCTTCCCCAAAGAAGCAATGTTTGAGACCTCAGAGTTGGCCAGACGAGGACCAGAGAGCAGGTGCAGAGGCTGGAGTTGAAAGAGAGCCTGAGAGGGCTTCAGTGTGGTTGGAGTGTGGCAGATGAGCAGGAGTGGGTTGAGAGGCTGGGAGATCGGCCTGGGGGAACCATTAGGATTGACTCATTTATTCAGTTGCATTTCCCTGTTTGGAAGGCCTTTCTCACCTATGTTAGGCCTGCCTGTATTCGAATTACCACCTGTTCATCTTATCTAGTGCTTTTAAACACATAATCTCCAACTTCAGCGGTTTAAGCCAATGATGATTTACTATTTTTCGTGCCTCTGTAGGTTCAGAATTGGGCTGGGGCTCAGCACGGTGATTCTTTGGCCCTGTGTGGCGTTGGCTGACGTCTCTCCCTCTGCTGCTTTCTCAAGTGCTGGGCGGGGATTGAAAGTTCAAGAAGCTTCCCTCACATTTCCGGGGCCTCAGTGCTCCTTTACATGACATCTTTCCTTCCAGGTGATAGCTCGTTTTTCAGCAGTCTAGTCTGCCCATCTGTGCATCAGGGCGGCTGCTTCTAAGAGCAAAAGTACAAGCTGCCGGGCCTCCTAAGGGCTCGTTCCAGAAGTGACACGGGATTGCTTCTGCTTTCGTTCTGTTGTTGAGTCAGCAGGCCAGCCTAGATGTCCCTGGGAGAAGAAGTGGATTCCATCCCTTGATGGGTGGGGCAGCACTTACATACAAGGAGGGAAGGAATTGGCGGTGGCCATCTTTGGAGACCATCATGCCACCTCTTCCAGGAAGTCTTTCCTGACTTCTTCAGACCGCTCGTCTACCAATAGACAACAACTATTGTTTTGGGCCTTACCGAGGCTCAGTTTACACAGTGCTTCATTCTATTTCCAAATTGTTCCAAGTGTCAATATTTGAGCTTCCCTCATCTCCAAAGTGGACCCCAGTTTTCTTGAGTATAGCAATTAATAAATTTGGGTAATAATAATGGCGTACCGGTTATTGAGCGCTAATCACGTGCAGGCCTATGCTAGATACTTTACATCAATCATCTCATTATATCCATTGAGGAAGATATAACCATCTCTATTTCTTTTTTTTCCTCTCTGATGTATTTTTCTTAGTTTTTATTTTCATTCCAATCAGCTTACGTACAGCGTTATGTTAGTTTCAGGTGTACAATGTGGATTGAACACTCGGATGCAGCACCCGGTGCTCCTCACAGGTGCTCTCCTTAGTCCCCATCACCTGTTTGCCCCATCCTCCCACCCCCACCCCTCTGGTAACAACCATCAGTGTGTTCTCTGTAGGTAACAATCTTTCCTTTGGCTTGTCTCTCTCTTTCTCTTTTTTCCCCTTTGCTCGTTTGTTTTGTTTCTTAGCTTCCACATATGAGTGAAATCATAATGGTATTTGTCTTTCTCTGACCGACTTACTTCACTGCGCGTAATACTCTCCAGATCCATCCATATCAGTTCAAATGGGAAGATTTTATTCTTTTTTAATGGCTGAATAAGATTGAGTTATATATATATATATGTGTGTGTGTGTGTGTATGTATGTGTATATATATATATATATATATATACACACATATATATATATACACCACATCTTCTGTATCCATTCATCAGTCGTTGGACACTGGGGCTGCTTCCCTATCTTGGCTATTGTAAATAGTGCTCCTATAAGCGTAGGGGTGCATATATCCCTTTGAATGAATGTTCTTGTGTCCTTTGGGTAATACCTAGTAGTGCGATTGCTGGATCATAAGGGAACTGTATTTTTAACTTTTTGAGGAACTTCAATACTGTTTTCCACAATGGCTGCAGCATTTCGCATTCCTACCAACAGTACCGGAGGGTTCCTTTTTCTCCACATCCTCGCCAACACCTGTTGTTTCTTGTGTTGTTGTTGATTTTAGCCATTCTGACAGTTTATTGTGGTTTTAATTTGCATTTCCCTGATGGTGGGTGATGTTGAGCTTTTTTTCATGTATGTGTTGGCCATCTGGATGTCTTCTTTGGACAGATGTCTGTTCATGTCTTCTGCCCATTTTTAATTGGATTATTTGGTTTTGGGTGTTGAGTTTTATAAATTCTTTGTATATTTTGGTTACTCATCCTTTATCAGATGTATCGTTTGCAAATATCTTCTCCCATTCTGCAGGTTGCCTTTTGGTTTTGTTGACTGTTTCCTTCACTGTGCAGAAGCTTTTAATTTTGATGAGGTCCCAGTAGTTTATTTTTGCTCTTGTTTCTCTAGCCTCAGGAGACATATCCAGAAAAATGTTTCTATGGCCGATGTCGAAGGGGTTACTGCTTGTGTTCTCTTCTAGGATTTTTATGGTTTCAGGTCTCATTTTAGGACTTTAATCCATTTTGACCTTATTTTTGTGCATGATGTAAGCAAATGGTCTAGTTTCATTCTTTTGCATGTTGCTCTCCAGTTTTGCCAACACTATTTGTTGAAGAGACTTTTTCTTATGGGATATTTTTTCCTGCTTTGTTGAGGATTAATTGACCATATAATTGTGGGTCCATTTCTGGGTTTTCTATTTTGTTCTGTTGATCTATGTGTCTGTTTTTGTGCCAGTACCATATTGTTTTGACTACTACAGCTTTGTAATATAACTTGAAGCCCAGAATTGTGATGCTTCAGCTTTGCTTTTCTTTTTCAAGGTTGCTTTGGCTATTTGGGGGTCTCTTGTGGTTACATACAAATTTTAGGATTGTTTGTTCTAGTTCTGTGGAAAATGCTATTGGTATTTTGATGGGAATTGCATTAAATGTGTAGATTGCTTTGGGTCATATCGATATTCTAAAAATATTTGTTCTTCCTATCCAGGAGCATGGAACCTCTTTCCATTTCTTTGTGTCATCTGCAACTTGCGTCAGTGTTTAGAGTTTTCAGAGTACAGGTCTTTCATATGTTTGGTTGGGTTTATTCCTAGGTATCTTTTTTTGGTGCAATTGTAAATGGGATTGTTTTCTTAATTTTTGTTTCTGTTATTTCTGTATTGGTGTATAGAAATGTAATGGATTTCTGTACATTGATTTTGTATCCTGCAACTTTACTGAATTCATTCATCAGTTCTAGCAGTTATTTGGTGGAGTCTTTTGGGTTTTCTCCATATAGTATCATGTCATCTGCAAATAGTGAAAGTTTTCCTTCTGCCTTAATGATTTGGATGCCTTTTGTTTCTTTTTGTTGTCTGACTGCTGTGGCTAGGACTTCCAGTACTATGTTGAATACAAGTGGGGAGAGTAGACATTCTTGTTTTGTTCCTGACCATAAAGGATGATGTTTACTGTGGGTTTTTCATATGTGGCCTTTATTGTGTTGAAGTATGTTCCCTCTAAACCTACTTTGTTGGGGGTTTTTATCACGAATGGATGTTGTGCTTTGTCACATGCTTTTTTCTGTGTCTATTGAAATGATCATGTGGTTTTTATCCTTTCTCTTATTGTTGTGATGTATCATATTGATTGATTTGCAAATATGGAACCACCCTTGCAAACAGGAAGAAATCCCACTTGATCAAGGTGAATGAATTTTTTAATGTATTGTTGGATTCAGTTTGCTAGTATTTTGTTAGTAGTTTTGCATCTATGTGCATCAGAGATATTGGCCTGTAGTTCTCTTTTTTAGTGTTGTCTTTATCTGCTTTTGGTGTCAGGTTGATGCTGGCCTCATATAATGAATTTGGAAGTTTTTCTTCCTTTTCTATTTTTTGGAATAGTTTTAGAAGAATAGGTATTAATTCTTCTTTAGATGTTTGATAAAATTTGCCTGGGAAGTCATCTGGCCTTGGACTTTTGCTTGTTGGGTGATATTTTATTACTTATTCAATTTCTTTGCTGGTTAACAGTCTATTCCAATTTTCTACTTCCTGTTTCCGTTTTGATAGTTTATATGTTTCTAGGAACTTATGTATTTCTTCCAGGTTGTTCAGTTTGGCATAGTGTTTTGCACAATATTCTCTTATGATTGTGTATATTTCTGTTGTATTGGTTGTTACCAATACATTTGTGAGTTTGAGTCCTTTCTCTTTTTCTTGATAAGTCTGGATAAAGGTTTATCAGTTTTGTTGATTTTTTTCAAAGAACCAGCTCTTGGTTTCATTAATCTGTTCTGGTGTGTGTGTGTGTGTGTGTGTGTGTGTGTGTGTGTGTGTGTTTTAGTTTCTATTTCATTTGTTTCTGCTTTAATCTTTATTATTTCTTTCTACTGGCTTGGGACTTTGTTCTTTTTCTGGCTCCTTTAGGTAGGTGTAAGACAAGGTTGTTTGAGATTTTTCTTCTTGAGGTAGGCCTGGATTGCTATAAAATTCCCTCTTAGTACCACTTTTGCTGCATCCCAAAGATTTTAGTCCATCAAGTTTTCATTTTCTTTTGTTTCCATCTACTTTTGGCTCTCTTCTTTGATTTCTAGGTTGACCCATTCAATCTTCATTGGCATGTTATTTATTTATTTATTTTTATTTATTTATTTTCAACGTTTTTTTAAATTTATTTTTGGGACAGAGAGAGACAGAGCATGAATGGGGGAGGGGCAGAGAGAGAGGGAGACACAGAATCGGAAACAGGCTCCAGGCTCCGAGCCATCAGCCCAGAGCCTGACGCGGGGCTCGAACTCACGGACCGCGAGATCGTGACCTGGCTGAAGTCGGATGCCTAACCGACTGCGCCACCCAGGCGCCCCCATTGGCATGTTATTTAACCTTCATGTGTTTGTGGTCTTTCCAGATTCTTTTCTTGTGGTTGACTTTTAGTTTTATGGGGTTGTGACTGTGTCTGTTTCTTAAGAGAGAAAGAAAACCATGGTCCAGAAAAGAAATACAAATTGTGCAGCAAATTTGGGGCAGAGTCACCATCGACGCCAGTTTTTTTTTGTGATTCTAGAATTGTGTTGCAATCTCCCTACTTCCAAAATAGTAATGTATTGAGTGCAAACTATGTGCTTATCCACTCTTAGTACTAGCGATCCAGAAATATGTATATCCTTGCCCTTAGTCTAATGGAGGAGGATAGGTAAACAAATAATAACACAGTGTTGGAAGGCACGGCATGTTAAATGCTGGAGTAGAGGTCTGAGAGCCCAGAGCAGGGGCCATCAACTCTGCCAGAGAAAGTAGGGGGAGACTGGACAGTGACAGAGGCATTTGAACTGCAATTTGAAGGATAATTAGGGGGTTCTCTAGGTAGAGGGAGGTGGTTTGGGACACTGATGGGAGATGACACTGAGGAAGCAGGTTGGGTTCAGATTGTGAAGAAAGGGCAGGAAAGGAAATCAACACTGTTGAGCATCCATTATAAGCTACCACATGCCTTTCCCCCATCGAATCCTAAAAACCTCTCTGAAAAGGTTATTTTCAGATGTCTGTTGTTATAGACAGGGAACCGAAGCTCAGAGAGATTGAGTCACACACCCATGCACACATTAAATAGTTCGGACTTGATCTTGTCGGCACCAGGAAGTCAAGAGACATTTTCAGAACCAGAGCGTGACCTGAGCTGATGGAGAAGTGAACACGGTGCCATATGGAAGTGGCAGAGAGGGCAGAGGCTGGCGGTGGAGAGACCAGATTTAGGAAGCTGTTCCTAGAGCCAGGTGTGAATTGAGGAGGCCCTTGAATCCAAAGGCAACAAGGTGGGGAGGAGAGGCTGAAATTAGGTAGCATTTGTGAGGTCCAGTTAAGGGGATTTGAAGGACTGATAGGGCCCGGAGGAAGGAGGACGAAGAGTGTAGAACAATGAAGAGCTTATAGTTTGGAAGATTGTGTGGTTGGTGTTTTCATCTATGGTGATTTGGAGGCATTGTAGTCCAGCAGCGAAATAAACTCAAGGGTCGTATCCTGGCTCCGTCCTTTGCTTGCTTCCTGACTTCATCTCTCTGAATCTCACTTTTCCATCCGGGAAGATGGGGATAATAGCATTGTCTACCTCATTAGCTGCATTAAATGAGCTGACACACGAACATTGCTTGGCACACAGTCTGGCTCATGATCGGCATTTAATGAATATCAGCTCTTCCTCACTCATTCAATGAATATTTACTATTTATTGAACGTCTTCTGGGTTCTGGGGATAAAACTATGAGTAAGACAGTCACAATTCTCGCGCTCACAGAGATTACATTCTCGAGGGCAACATGACAACACGTAGTAACATGAAAATTAACTGCAGAGAACGCTAAGTGTGAGGGCTAAGAGATACAGCACAGCAGTTGGGAGAAATTTTGAGTGGGAAATAGTTCTTAAGGGTAGGTGACTCACCCACTCCATCCCCTCCCCAGGGGACATTCAGCAGTGCCTTGAGACCCTGTTGGTGGTCACAACTTCAAGGGATGTGCTAAGGGCCTATGGTGGGCGGAGAGGCCAGGGATACTGGCAAACATCCTGCCATGCACAGGACAGCTCCACCACAAAGAATGATCTGGCCTCAAATGTCAGTAGTCCTGAGGTTGAGAAACTCTGAGATACAATCACGAGTGAAAACTTTTTCGAAGAAGAGTGTGTATTCGAGCTGAGAGCTCAGGGACGAGAAGAAATCAGTCCCGAGCCTGCCTGACCCCAAAGCATTGTGGGCGGAGGGAACAGCATCTGCAAAGCCCAGAGGAGGGAAAGGGCTTCATGCGCTGAAGGATCAGAAAAGAGACCTGGTGGCGGGAAGGCTATGAGGAGGGGAGATAATCCCTGCAGAAGCAGAGATTAGAGAGAAGTTAGCAGCCGGGTCACACAGATTTTAAATTGCCTTTTATTCTCAGGATCCTGGGAAACCATTGAACACATTGAGAGAAGGGGACACCTGTTCAGGTTCACACTTCATGTTTTAAGCAGCTCAGACTGGCTGTCGGGTGGATGGGAGAGGGGCAAGGAAAAGCGGCTGTATGTAGTACCTCATGCACGAGGTGGGGACACCTAGACTTTAAAAAAAATTTTTTAATGTTTTTTTATATTTGAGAGAGAGGCAGAGTGTGAGCAGGGCAGGGGCAGAGAGACGGAGACAGAATCTGAAGCAGGCTCCAGGTTCCAGGCTCTGAGCTGTCAGCACAGAGCCCAACGCGGGGCTCGAACTCACGAGCCGAGAGATCATGACCTGAGCTGAAGTTGGACTCTTAACTGGCTGAGCCACCCAGGCGCCCCAAGGGACAGACTTTTATCGGTAGGGGTGGGGCTAAAGGGATGATCAATGTTCCAGAAGCGGAGCAGGTGGCACTTCAGAGACCCCGGATCAGAGGGGCAAGGGAGAGACAGGAGTCAAGGATGACTGCTGGGTCTCTTGCTTGAGGCGCTGAGCAGGTGGTGGCTGTGCTCACTGAGTTGGAAAGACATCGGAAGGAACAGGTTGGGGTGGTGGGATTTGGGGGCTTGTTTTGGACTTAGAGGTTTGAAATGCCGATTCTCTGTTCAAGTGGAGCTGCAGGTGCCCAGCTCCAGAGCTGAGCCCAGAGCTCCGGGCGGTGGTCAGGGCTGGATAAAATGTTTGCAACCATTATACGTTATGACCTATTTGCTGGTAAAATTCCTTCTTGCCCGTCTCCCTGTGTGTCATCCTGCATGCAGATGCCTGACGTCTCGGGGAGGCATTTTCTCAGAATCATTGCCAAGCCCCACACTGTGGTATTTTAAAAGTGTCACATCCTCTCTGCCCCTCTTTGAGTCGAGTCACACTTTTAATTAAGTTTCCACTTACAACCTCAAGTAAAGGGGAAAAAATACCCTGAGGAATTGATCCCTGCCTGCACAGCACTGGAATTTTCAGTGGCTACCCTCACTCTGCTTCTCTCTCTCTCTCTCTCTCTCTCTCTCTCTCTCTCTCTCTCTGTGTGTCTTTCTTTTTGATCTCAGATCTGCCAGGAACATTTTCATTCTCAAGTCCTGATTGGCTTTGGAAATGGGGGTCTTGTGGTTAGAGTACATTTGGGAAGCCCTGTTCTCGAGAAGTGGAGCCTTCGCAGACAGTAGAACCTGTCAGTTGAAATGCAGCAGAAGGGTCATCAGATTAGAGAACACATCCTAAGGAACTGATTCAGGATAGCCGTGTCCTCAGCTTGGTCTGACCACGGATTCACCGTGTGACTTTGGGCAGGCACTCAGCTTCCTGTTACTCTGTAAAAACGGGAGGTGATAATCCCTGCCTCAGGTGAGTGTCCGTGAAAAGTGGACAGGACGATGCACGTCAGGTCTGGAGAGTGCTGTGCACATTTTACACCTGCTACCTACATGAATACCACCCTGGCTGCAGCCCCCAGTGTATGTTACTCTCATTGCTGCGTGGCCTCCTGACTAAAATCCCCCCTTCTGCTCTTGCCCCCATGCAATCTGCTCTTTTTTTTTTTTTTAATAATTTTTTAAAAAATGTTGGTTTATTTTTGAGAGAGAGAGCACAAGCAGGGGAGGGGCACAGAGAGAGGGGGACAGAGGATCCAAAGCAGGTTCAGTACTGACAGCAGCGAGCCCTATGTGGGGCTCAAACTCACAACTACAAGATCATGACCTGAGCTGGAGTCGGGACGCTCAAGTAACTGAGCCACCCAGGTGGCCCACCCATGCAATCTGTTCTTAACAGCCAGAATGATGTTATAAAAATAAAAGTCACATCACATCACTTCTCTGCTCCAAACCCTCTTTACAGCTCCACATCCCACACATGGTGAAACCCAGAGCCTCCAATCTGCCACTTTCTGTCTTCCCTGTCTGATTTCATCTCCTGTTTACACCCTCTGCTCAATCCACTTCAGCCACACAGCCTTCCTGATATTCCTGGAACACGCCAGGCGGATTCCTGCCCCAGGCCCTTTGCACTTGCTGTTCTTGCTATCTGGAAAGCCCTTCTGTCAGATAGCCACATGTTTCCTCCCGCATCCCTGGTGGATCTTTATTCAAATGCCTCCTTTCAGGGAGGTCTTTCTTAATCACCCAGACATGGATTGCCCCCTGCCCCACATATTTCTTATCTCCCTTCCATGCTTTCCTTTACAGGCTCCCACAGCAAACATTTTTCTTATTTTTTCTTGTGTACTGTCTTCATCCAGTGGAACGAACGTAAGGCCAGTGAGATTGGAGATATTTGGGGGAAGGGGTCTGTTTTGCTCACTGTTATATTCCTAGTACCTAGAATCAGGCTGGGCACTTGGGGCTCAATAGGTATTTGTTGGTAAAAGAACGGGCGGGTGAGGAAATGGAAATGCAGCATATTAAGAGAATCTGCCCCCAGTTACGGTTCTGTTGGTGGCAGAACAGAATTAGAAGCCAGGCTGTTTGTTCAACACAAGGGCGGACTGTGGCATCTAGACTCCTTTATTTTCTCAACTGAAAAATTTAGGTGATACTGTTGTCATCCAGGGGGTTGTGAGGAGGAAAAACCGTATGCACGCCTCTGAGTCCGCACAGGCTGTTGTAACAAAACACCAGGGACTGGGGGCTCATGAAGGACGGACGCTTCTTCCTCCCTCTTCTGGAGGCTGGAAGTAAAATCTGTACCCTAGGTCGCGCTGCTGGCAACGAGGCTGTCCAGTGATGACCCACTTGCTGGTTCCAAGATTGCCATCTTCGCAGTGTTGTCCTCACACGACGGAGGGGCGAGGGGGCTCTGTGGGGTCCCTGTCACCAGGAGGACACCAATCCCGTTCACGAGAGCTCCGCTCTTGTGACCTCGCCTCCTCCCCAAAGCCTCACCCGCCACTGTCACATTGGGGGTGAGGTTTCAGTCTGTGGCGGCCCCTCCCCCTCGGAAAGTGCCGCCTCCCGGTAGAGACCGTGTCTCCAAGGATCCGAAGAGGCTGAGTGAGAAGGGGCTGGTCACAGACACTCTCGGCCCAGGGCCACCCCGTGCTGGCTCGCCTGCTGTCGGGGGCGGACAGCTGCCTGCAGGCCCGAGGTGTCTCTCCGTGCTTCTAGACCTGGGCTCGTCTCTGATCAGGTGGCTCAGTGCCTGCAGGGAAGTGACCCGACTGTGTGGGGAGGTCGTGTCCGGCACCCGCCCTCAACCAGTGGGCATCGGTGGGGAAGTTGCCGGGTCCCATCTTTCCCGGGATGAATCCGAGGCACCGGCCGCAAGGTCCACGGAGGGGCTTCGCCGGGTTGCACGCTGCTCGCTCGTCCTGACGACGGCTCCGTGGCCCACTCGTGCCGGCCGGCCCTTCTCCATCTCTCTCTCTCCTCGTTCTCTTACTCCTGGCTCCTGCGTCGCTGCCCAGACACATTCCCTGCGTGCGTGCCCATGTCTCAGGCTCCGCTCTCAGGGAAACCTGAACTGCAAGGCTGCCTGCAAGACGGGGGTGTGCAAGCGGACAGAACCGGGTTCTGCTGTTTGCCCCTGTGCCGCTGGCCTGGTCCTCACCTCGCAGCTCCCCAGCCAGCGGAGATACTCCTATGCGCCTGCCCCCTTGTCGGGCAGAGGAAGGCAGGGCTGTGTGCGGTTGCCCATTCTAGTGCCCGGAGCATCATAGGCTGTTAAAAAGAGGAAGCTGATATTAAGATGTGGGTGAACATATTCTTATTACCCGTCTTTGGGATTCAAGGCAAGATAAGAGTGTGAGGAAAGGGCAGGGAGGAGGGGTGTCCTGGGGGAGGAGGATGAGGGACCCCTGGACTCCTGCTCCTAAGCTGCCATGGTAGAGGGGAGTCCCCGTTTCTTGCTCTGGAGACTGCACTTCTCATGGATCCTTCAGTACCTGCACTTCTGATACACTCCATCAACCCCGTGTGTCATATGTGTCCTGTTTATGACCAACACTCACACGGAGTTTCCAAGACGACAGAGACTGCTGTAAGTCCTTTACGCCGCTATAGGTTCTTGATCCCTGTTTCACAGATGACAAATGCGAAGCCCAGAGAGGTTGGCTAACCTTTCCAAGGTCACACAGCTGGGAAAGAACAAAGCTGGATTTGGACCTAGCTGGTTTGTTATATTGCCTCTTTGCACAAGCTCAGCAGAGCCGAAGACGCGATTGGCTGCTGTTCCAGCAGACTAGGGGAAAAGAGACATCACTGTTTCCTTAGGTGGTAACCTAATAAATGATGCATTTGTTGTAAAGCGGTGCCCCAGAACCCCCCGTCTTCTCTTCCCTCTGCGAATTCTCACAGCCTGGGTTGCCATTCCCCACTCCAGATCACCACCTCGGCTCAGATCCCGTGACTTCCAGCTTCTCCCCCACCCCCCGCCAGCTGAATCTCCCTGGAAAGAATAAGACCAGGGTGCTGCTGTTGAGGAGAAGGCTGTGGTTTTATGAAGCTGGGTGGCAGGGAACCACAGAGCTCAAATTATGAGGCTGCGATGGCTCCTGCCTTCAGGCAGGTGGAGGGAGGATGCCAGACGGAAGAGGCCCACTTACAAAAGCTGTTCCCATCTCTTCTCCTTGTCAACGTGGATGCACGTGGTGGGTTTGAAGTGGAAAATGGGAATTTGAAAATTATAGACAAAGAATGGCAATTAGTTTAAAGTGAAAAGATGGGATTCAAAAAACCCAACATTTTGCTAAGTAAGTCAGTGCTGGGGAACAATTTTACCAGGAAGTAAAAATAAACTCTAGCTTGTATGCGTTATAGAGTACGTTATGTCTTTTTTCCTGTGTGTTCATGGCTGTCAGGGTGAGTGCTGTGCCGGGCCCACTGGAGGCCCCGCGTGGGGATTAGGGATGCAGGATGTGGGGTCCAGCGGCCTGAGTTCAAATCCTGGCTCTTCCCAGCTGTGCAGTCTGGAACAGGGTTTGAATCCTCTCGATTTCTGCATCGGATGATACTGAGGATTGATTAGATGAGGCGATCCACATATACTTAGCACAGCACGGGGCACGCGGTAAACACTCAGCGACAACCGAGTGACAGCTGTTATGATGATCAGTTAATAAAGCGGGCAAAATCTTATACCAGGTTTCAAAGATAGAGACACGCTGATGACACGAGGGGCACCTGGGTGGCTCAGTCGGTTAAGTGTCCAACTCTTGATTCAGCTCAGTTCATGATCTCACAGGTTTGTGAGATCGAGCCCCGTGGGGGGCTCTGTGCTGACAGCACAGAGCCTGCTCGGGATTCTCTCTCTCCTTCTCTCTCTGCCCCTCCCCTTCTCTCTTTCTCTCAAAATAAATACATGGACATGAAAACAAAAGCTGATGACGTAACTTGTTTTTCCTGCCGAAGATTTCTGTCCACTGTAGCATAATTGTGAAGCACATCGGTCTTGAGGTCAGACAGACAAGGCTTTAAATTTTCATTCTGTTTACCGACCTAGGGCAGCCGCTTAATCTCTCTGCAACTTAGTTTTCTCATCTGCAAATTGGGGGTGGTAGTCCCAAACTCACGAGGTTGCTTGAGGATCATTTGAGGTGATGTAGTCAGAGCACTGCACACACCCATCACTAAACGTTAGTCGTGGTATCAGCCTGCATCTGTGCATGTGTTCATGAATGCTTAAAGCCTGTAAAAATGTTGCTTTTACCCAACAGGATCGATGTTTTTGCTGCTTCTGAATGTCTGGACGGTAGAAATCAATAAGCTAACTCGAGGTGATTGGCAGCAGGGAGAGGTTCTGAGCTCACGCTCAGGCTCAGTGGGAAAGGAGTGTGCCGATTGATGAGTGACGTCTGTTCCTGGCGCAGAAGTGGAGAATGGGGTTGTTTTAATCCCGTCCTGGTTTTGTGGGCTCCAGACGGTGGCCCTTCTACTCATTTGCACTAAGGAAAATTGCACTGACTCTGAGGCTCTGATGCTGTTTTCTTTCAACACCTCTCAGGAAGAATAAAAGGATTCTTCCAACACCTACTGACTGCCAGCTCTGTGACAAAGCACATAGTAGGTGCCAGAGTTGTAGAATTGAGGAAGATACCACCCCTTGTCCTGAAGGAGCTCACGGTCCAATAGAGGAGATGTACAGGCAGGGAAGATCAGCGGACCCAGAGAGGAAGTGATAGGGGAATTGTAATGGTACACGCACCAGTTCAATCTACGAGGAGCCAGTCGGGACAGGTGCTGGGATTGGGACCAGAAATGGGGAGCCGCCCCGGAACAAGCAGGAAGGGCGGGCCGGGCTGTGGCATCATGCATGGAAGGCGTGGGGTGTGAGAGGGCAAGACATGTTTGGGCAGGGCACCCGCTGGGTTGGGATGGTAGCCATTGCCAGAAATGAGGTGAAGACATCTTACAAAGTGAGCTAAGGTCCCAGCAAAGAGCCTTGCATTCTGGATCAGTGAGGCTTCTCCCTGTGTCCTTAAGTGATTGGCTTCAGACAGCCCAAGTAAGCAGGGCTGGTCCAACAAGGTCTCTTGGTGGTTTCCTTCTTCCTCTCCTTCTCTGTTGTTTCCTTTCTGACTCTGGTCTGTCTGCCGTCTGCCTCTGTCTCCATCTCCAGTCCTCCTCCCCTGTGACCACCTCTTCCTCCCTCCCCCAATGCCTGGCTCTCTCGTTCTCCCCTTCCATCTCTTGGTCTCACATGTGTGTGGTCTGGACCTCTTTCTCCCTTTGACAAGTTCTTCTTTGGCTCTGGCTTGTTTCCTGTCTCTTAGAAGGTAGGATTCTCTGGCATTTCTAAGTCTATTTTCATCACTTTGTAAGGCTTGATTTAAAGGAAAATCTGATTTTCACAGTTTGTGCTTTGGTGCCTCAGGGGACTCTTAGTTTGATTATGTCCTGGAAAGGTCATGACACAGCCCAGGCTCCGAGAGCCCTGAGAGGGTGGGGTGATGGGCTTTCAGCTGTTTCCTGCTGGATCACGGAGGGGTCATAGGGGCCCGAGCGTGTCTAGGCTCTTTATGTCATCGTAAAGTGCCATGCTTGTTATTTTTTCTTCTTCATATAACTCAGGGATCTTGTGAAAATGCAGAATCTGGTCCAGTAGCTCTGTGGCAGGACCTGATATTCTGCATTTCTGACAAGCTCCTAGGTGATGCCAGTGCTAGGGGTCCGGGGACCCTATGCTGAGTAGCCAGGATGCAGCACGTGTCACGTAAGGTACTCCTTCTGCCATAAAGTGCTCTCATTTCCACTTGGCAGATGGATGTGCTCCTCCTCTGTGCTCCCACAGAACTATAGAGTCTTCTGTAATATTTCTAATGGGCTTCTTCCCATCATAGAGCCTTGTCGCTCTTCTATTAGCCTGAGCACCATTTAGGGAGAGTGAAAACACAAAAAAGAACATTCCGGGCCAGTTAAGTATAGTAAGCCTGTTGCGTGCCACCCACAATAACGGTCACCTTCCTCGGTTTAGCACCGCACGTTGATATAAAAAGCAGTGGCTGTTGCATCGACAGGCCCTAGTCCTGGCCTGCCTGGTAGGAATGTGCTGTCTGGGATCCTTTGCAGCCCTGGGCCAGCCCCCCACTGGCAGGAGATGTGGGATTTCCTCGCCAGACTTCAGATGCACACGGGATCTGTGTAACTTCCTCTGCTTTCTCCACTTTTTATAACCCATCCTGCTGTGCTCAAAGTCCCCACCCCCGGGATGGGCGTGGGCAGATACCTGGGACAGGAGTGCAAGAGATACTGGTTCTGCATCATTTTTTCAAGTGAACTCGGTCTTGGCAAAGAATCAGTCACCTGTCAAAGCCTTCTCTGTGTGGTTTATGTCCTCTGTCTGGAACCCTCTCCTCTGCCTCCAGAAGGTGGTGTCTGTCTGGGCTCATAAAGAAGTTCAGATGTTTCAAAGCCAAGGAGAAGTGGTCTCTGTCCACGTGTTGTCCTCTGACCTTTTTGGCCTTTACCGTGGGAGCTCGGGTCTCATCTTGACCCTGAGTATTCTGTGCTGGTGTCCCTGCAGAGTGACCACTGTGCTGGTTAATTTTATGTGTCAACGTGACTGGGCGAAGGGAAGCCCAGACGGCTAGTGGAACATTATGTCTGGGCGTGTCTGTGAGGGTGTTTCTGGAAGAGATTAGCATGTGAACTGGCACACACTGTGGAGAGGACCTTCCTCACCAGTGTGGTGGGACAGCATCCAATCTGTAGAGGACCTGAATAGACAGACAGAAAACTAGACTTCTCTGGAGAAATGAAACCAGTAGGGAGCTGTGTCTACAGATACAGATATATTTCCTATTTAGGATGTATATATAGGTTCTGTTTCCTTGGAGGACACAAATATGTGTGTATCTGTCTTTATCCAGTATCTATGTATGTATCTATCTGTCTATCTGTCTATGTATCTGTCGAGAGGGGGACTATTGTCTCATGAAGGGTGCTGAGAGCTTATTCTTATTTGGGGAGTCAAAAGCTAGAAATGGCTCCCTTCTCTTTGTGCTTCTGCCTAACTGCCCCAATCCTTCCCAAGGCAGGGGATGCCCTGGGTGAGGAGAGAGGGCACTCTTGTACTTCAGAACTGGTTGTAGTCACACCTGGGGCAGGGACCAGGTCAGAGCAGCGGATCCCTTGCTATGACCTTTTCTGATCACTGCAGAGGATGCAAGAGAGGTTCAGCCTCTAGAAACTTTGATGGGATGTGAAACCCATCCAGATGGAACAAGCTTTTCTGAAGAGCCATCCTCGGTGGCAGGAAATGAGTTCTGTTCCAGAGTCTGAAGCCTGGGTGCTGAGAAACGGACCCAAAGCCACACGTTCCTGCAGGTGTGACCAAGCTGCTGTGGGGACTCCAGGGCAGTTCATTTCGCCACGATGCATTGTAGGCTCCTGTTTCTAATTCTCGCTTCGGGGAAGCAGAGTCAGCAGGCTCCTCTCATGGCCTCTCAGTTCTCCAGCTGGAATTTCTGGAGGCCACTGGGAGGCCACTTCCATTTCCGCTGCCTTCCAACCGGTTGTCCACTCTGTTCACGGCTCATGAATGAACAAGCAGTGGCGTTTCCCTGCTGGCGTGGGCTCCCTGCTGCCACGGGGCACTCACCATGGGCAGAGGGGGGCAGGTGTTCTGAGAAGACTGGATGAGCTGTGGGTGGCAAGGTCGACGCTGGGCTTGGCTCTGGGAGCTCAGACTCCGAACACTGAGCTGAACCATCTGAGGCTCCTCCGTGAAACAGGTTGTGCAAATCTCCCTTCTCCCTCTCTGGGCTCATGCATATTCATCAGGAGAACAACTCCAGGCTGAAGATAATGATTCATGCAGGAAGCACCATTCTGAACATTATTATCTGGGAGTGACAAATGAATTTCTAATTTAACATGTGTATTGCACAAATAGATCACAAGAACTTTAAAGTCAAAAGCATCCTTTGGAGTCATGCAACTTCTGTTGTAATGTAGCGTAAAATGATAGAGGAAGAACGTCTCCCCACTGGTGGCTGCGCATAGCTGTTCCCTTCAAAGCAGAGGAGGAATGAAAGGGGGTGTGCTTTCAAAAGCTGCTTGAGTCTACAATAGAAGCCAATAACAATGGCCAAGAATGGAACAACAATGACAACAACAAAGAGCCAGCCACTGGCATGAGCAACATCATTGTTTCCAGTTATTACTTGGGGATGAGCAGAATGCTGGCCCCCATGACTCCCCCCCCCCCCCCCCCGCCACTGGCAGCAGGAATGAGTGACGGCCACTTGGGTTCATTGGCTGCTTGGTAAGAATCAGAGGGCAGCAACTTCAAGGCGAGACTGAGGAGGCAATGGTGGAATGGATTTGAGTTGCGTTCCAATGCCAGTTTCGTGGTGAAATGTTAATTTATAGCATGATAATGTGATAGCTACACTGTCTGCCCTTCGGCAAAGATTGGCCGCTTCCAGCTTGTCAAAGCTGACAGTCGGGCATGAAATGGCTACTGTCAGGGAGTGGCAGCTCTTTGAAGACTAAGTCTTAAGCCATTTCTTAAGGTTCTGTATCCCTGTCATCGCTGCTGGCTCCTCGTCCCTTTTCCTTCTTAAACCGGCTTCCCATCCCTTCACCTACTGTAGCATTCCAGCAAAGCCCGAGGAAAACTTCTTCTTGGAGCCTGGGTATCTGCTCTTGGGTTTTCTTTTCTGAGCTAATGATGACACGTTAGGATGTTCACGAGGTACAAGGTAGTGTGACATGGCACATCACCTTTATGATTTCAGTAAACTCTCACAACAATCACCGACAAAAATGCTAGTATCCCCAATGTACAGAGGAGGAAGCCGAGCTTCTGAGAGGTGAAGTCACATGGCCCAGTTCACATGAACAGCCTGTGACCGGCAGGGCAGGAGTAGAGACTTGTCTGCTTGGCTTCAGACACCACCCTCTTTACTACTAAGCTCTAAGATCTGATGTCTTTTTAGGGATGATTGCACAAGTCTTGCCCAGTGAAACCCTGGTGCAGGACCTCCCTTAGAGCTGGTCAGTCAGGTCCCCTGGCCTCCTGCATCTGCTTCCCACTCTGTGAAATGAAGTGCTGATGGGATCAAGGACATGTGCCCATCTGGGACCCATGTTCCCTCTCCACCGTCTCTGGGAGGACCAGGCTTTAGAACCTCACAGCTCAAGCTCCGCAGAAAAGCTTTTGCTTTTCTCTCGGTAGTCTCAGCTCTGATTGGGTCTCCTGGCCCAAATTCAACCAATCACTGAGGCCAGGGGGTCTGGTACTCTGATTGGCCAGGCCGAGTCACATGCTTACTGCTGGCGGTGTGGATGAAGCCCTTACCACCTGAATGGTGTAGTCTGAGAGGAAGAGAAAGGTGGTGGGGGTCCCTCTCTGCAGGATCCAGGTGTTGTGGCTGGAAGAAGGGGAAAGAGATGGCCACCAGACAAAACCAACAGGTATCCAGTCCTCTCGTCAGGCCTCTCTGCCTCCCAAATCCTCTGGGGTCTAAAGGTTCTAGGAGAGAGAGAGAGAGAACAGTTTGAGGAGAGACACTGGAGGGAACAGAAAGTAGGGAAAGATGGAAGGATCCTTTCAGAGAGGCTTGCTCAGAAGTGGAGACACAGAATTCGCAAAGAACCAGAAAGATTTCCCTTCACCTCCTCAAGAGACACACAAGAGACAGAACACACAGGAGGAAATGCTTTGAGAGCCCAGCCTTGGCTGATTCCTGCTTCCCATACCGCATGGGCCAGTGATCTTTGGGTTTTGTTCTGCAGATACCTAAAGCTCTGGGACAGCTCCTCAGGCTCTTTTAGAGAGAATTGCGAAGTGGGGCTTGGAGGAAGCTCAGTGGGGGGAGCTCAGATACCCCCCACCCCCACCCAGCTTCGTTCTCATTTCTGTCGCTCTTTTCAGTGCGTTTCCACTTAAGACCTTGCTCGGGGCCAGCGGGGGGAGGCGGGGAAGGATTCCTCTGCTAGACACGGCTCTATACCAAGATCGGTTCAGGAAGAAAGTCCTTTTGCTTACCTCTGTCTCTCGGTGTTTAACCCAGTGCCCGGCACACAGTTCAGACTCACCAGCTGTCGAGCTGAGAGCGCTGAATTGACAACCGGCAGAAAGCAGTAGAGTAGAATTATGGCTGGAAAATCTTAAACCATGGAAAGGAAGCTGAGGGCTGTGGGGGCACCCGGAGAGCTGGCAATGCCCTTCATGATAGCGTGACCACAAAAGCTTGTGTACCAAGCCAGATGCCCATTTACTGCTCTCTTTTTGGTGATGACACAGCTCTAACTGAAGAGGTAAAATGTTTGCTTGCGATGGGCCACTGGTTAATAATGACATCACTCTTCCCACATTTATCAAGAGCCAGGTATTTGTGCATTATCTCATTTAATGCTCATAATGGCCCCACGAGGTGGATGCTGTAATTATTTTGCTCCCTTCACGGGCTGGAGAGATTAAGTAAGGCAGCCAAGGTCACGCCTCTGAGAGGGCAAGGCCAAGGTATAAATCCACCTGTCTGATTGCGCGGTCGCAGTACTTAAGCACTCTGGTATTTGCTCACCACCTGAGGGTGCGTTTATGTTGGGCCCACAAAAACACCTATGGTTTAGAGTTCAGGCAACTAGCAAGAGGAGCACTGATGAGCTGAGGTACCTCAGCCGGCTAGGATGCCGGTGATGGATGAGCTGTGTAGGAACTGTCTCTTTATTGAGGAAAAAAGACCTTGGGGAATGAGCCTTCAGGTCCCTTGAGGGCCACTGGGAGGAGGCATTAGCTTTGTTTGGGGTAGTTTCAGGGGGAAAAGTAGAAACACCACATCTTCTTCAAGTAGACAGACTTCTGTGCAGTACGAAGTACAAACTTTCTCGAATGGTGCTCCTCGGACGTTTGTGTGCACGAGAATCACTTTGAGAGCTTGGGAGAACACACATTCATGGGCCCCACACCCAGAGCTTTGATTCAGCAGGTCTGGGGTCGGTCGTGACCATTTGCATTTCTAAGAAGCTCCCAGATGCTGCTCTTCCCCAGACCACATGTTGAGTAGTAATGCCCTCGACCAAGGGTCAGCAAACTTTCTCTGTAAAGGGCCGGAGAATGTATATTCTAGGCTTTGTGGGCCAGTCAAGGTCACAGCTATTCACCTCTGCCATTGCAGTGCAAGAGCAGTTATAGGTAAAATGTAAATAAATGAGCATGTGTTCCAGTAAAACTTTATTTACAAACACAGGCCAAGCCCTTGTGCATCAGTTAGCATCTGAGCTGACAGCAACAGAAATCGCTGTTTCGTTTAATGAGGCAAGGAGTTTAATACCTTCCCTTTGCAGGCTCCCACTGAGTGTATTGGTACCATGGGCCATTGCCTTGTCCAGTGTTACTGATGCTTTAAGAACAGCCCAAGTCTCCTTTCTGCCAAGTCGTCTCTGATGTCCGATCTGCATCTCTGATCTCAGCTGGAAGGAAACAAAAGGGATGTGTTCCATCTCTGCCTGTGTGGTGTCTGATGCACGTGAGCGGCCCTCCTCTGAAGCTGGAAGATGTCTACACACATGGAACTCCTAAGAGACCAAGAATGCTGGCAAGGCATTCACATCTGAGTGAGTGCCACCCTTCTGCATCACTCACATCAGCAACACCTGCCCTGTGCTAGGGTTGATAGATCCGGACAATACGCAGAGCACCCGGGAGAGGTTCAGACTCAGCCAGCCAAGTCAGCAAGTCTAGAACAAGGACCATATGATTCAGCCAAACTCAGGGCCAAACTCATGTTCCCCAGATGCCAGAAAATCCAGATCTCCAAGAAGTGAGACTTTGCCAAATTTGATGTAACTATTAGTTTGAGAGAACAGCGGCTGAGTGTCAAAAGTAATCCAAAATGTGGTCTCTTGGATGAGAGCTGGGACATGTTTCATGAGGGAACTGATGCACATTCTTTCTCCAAAGAATTCCTTGGGCCAACCTCCTTCTACTCCTAACCCCCAGTAAGCTCTATCAGACACACACATGCATGCAGAAAGGTTTTGTTAAAGGATATTTCTCATGCACATTTCTGGAATCTCCAGAGAACCTGACTGGAGGCCACGGAATCAGGAGCATCCCTGAAATTATACTGCAGCCTTGGGTGGGTGGAGTTGCCATGTTGGCTGCCCTGGGCCAGACACCGTGGTTTGACTGCAGGGCACGGGGCATGGGATGCTGTTGTTAAGAATCTCTGCCTTTCTTGCCTCTGGAAGACGAGCATTCCTGTTGCCCCTCTCTTCAGAGTGGATTCCCGCAGCAACCAGCTCCCATTTCCAAGTCTTGCCCAGGCCCAGCTGATTGGTCGAGTTGACTTGTGTGCCATGTGCCTGTGCCCTTGCTGCAGAGGCTGCTGGGAAAGAGTCTGAAGGTTCTGTCCTAAAGTAGAGAAACCTCCCAACAAAGGAAGAATATGCAAAGGAGCAGAGTGGTCAAAAGGAATTTTAAAATGCCCACTGTACCTTCTAAGACAGCTTTTTGTGTGTCTAGGGCCCTGTCCACCATTCCTTCTACTTTTCCTCTCTTCGCAGATTAATTTCAAGTGTTCACCCGCGTTCTCTACATTCTTTAGCCCTCAAGTGCCACTCCTACATTTGGCTTTTCAGGAGCTTAGTTTCTCCTAAGAACAGAATTCAGATTACTAGTAGTGCAAAATCCGCCTTCCTGTTTCCTGAGGAGAAGGGAGACTTCAATTTCTAAAAACTCATGGCAGGAAGCAAAAAAAAAAAAAAAAAAAAAAAAAAACGAGAATGTGAGTTGAGCAATTCATATTGTAACACAGGTTAACTTCAGCTCATCTAAAAATCAAAATTGAAAGCAAATTGGTTTAGATTGCAGCAAGACCGCTTTCTGGTTTTCAGGCTTGTGGCAACATGGAATGTCTTTCCTGGAGGTCCTTCGGGAACTGGCTGGATCCACCAGGTTGGCCGGCATAATTCTATGACCTAGTTGTGCGTGGAGATAAGAGGAGTAGATGAGATGGCTTTCGCGTGTCCCTGCTAGCCTTGCTGACGTACTGTTGCTGTGCACTACCAGCCTATGTGTGATGACAGTGCAAAGCGAGACATTCCAGTGAGCACAGGCACACAAGTGCATGCGTGTCCGGTGGGGGCGGCAGAGTCAGCTGGAGCCAGGAACAAAGGACCGATTCTCGGGATGGGTTAGCTACTGCCTGCTATCCCTTCTCCAACCCAAATAAGTTGGGTGATTGCTAAAGAAATGGAAATTGCCAAAGAGAAAAGTTGCAAGGGGCGGGGGGGGGTGCTCTTAATATTTTCTCTGACTCTTACTTAAACATTGGCAACTTTCCTGAGACTATAAATATGATTGGGGCTCAGCCATTTCTCTCTTTGTAGTCTGTGAAAATTAACTCAGTCCACAGGCATTGCAATCACCGCCAAAAACCTCAAGTGTGGGCTCTTCCTCCACACTGACAAAAATAACAGTTAATTAGGCTGCAACACCCAAAGGAAAGTGAACTTACACCACCAATCGCAGGGCGGCATGCAGAATGTCGCCATGACAACCGGCATTTACAGCTCTTCAATTTTAATATATCAAAGGCTAGGGATAATTTCCCAGTGAGAATACACGAGGGTGGATTTTTCCCCCCCTCCTCATTCTTTCTGCCAGTCTTTTGCCAGCACGGGAGCTCTATTCCTGTGGCAACAGGTTTAAAAGGAAGAGAAGCCTTGTGAAAGCATCGAACACCTGGGGTGGTTCTGGAGATGCCATATGCCCCAGGAAGCCCAGGGAGGATGGGCACAGCATCCTTCCTAGAGTGTGGGCTGGGGGGAAAGAAGTCAGGCAAGTGAAGTGTGAGCTATGGACCTTCTCCCCCGATTCCAGGTGAACTTGCTGTTTTCATGAACTTCCTTCCCTCCTTCCCACACTGCCTTCCTTCCTTCCTTCCTTCCTTCCTTCCTTCCTTCCTTCCTCTCCCCTCCTTCCTTCCCACCCTTCTTGCTTTGTTGAGTGCTTACTCTGTTCCAGGCACCTGATGGGCATCACCTCAGTTATTCTAGACGACTACACTGTGACTTAAATATTCTTTTACACACAAGGGCACTGAGATTAAGAGAGGATGAATGCCCTAATCACACAGTCAGTTGCAGAACCCGAATTTGAACCAAGTCAGACCTCACAATTCAGAGCCCTTGTACTTTCAGTCTTCTCAGTATTATTAAAAGGAACTGTCTATAAAAAGAAGTGAATAAATTTGTTATTATCACCATTGCCCTCACTCACCATGTGTTAGTCAGCTGTTGCTGCATAACAAACACCTACAGAGTCTCGATGGCATACAATAAGAAGTGTCAATTTCATTTTGGTATAGAGTGGCTCTGATCCCCGTGTGTTTATTCTGGGGCCCAGGCTAAAGGGGAAGCCACTACCCAGGGACAGCTCTTCTTACAGTGATGATAGAGTCGTACAGGGGTATGCCTAACCACACGTGCACATTACACATTCCTCCTGTGTCATGTCTGCTGATAGTCCCATTGGCCAAAGCAGGTCACATGGTTGAGCCCAAAGTCAAAGAGTAGCAAAATACACCCTCCCTTTTGTGGGAGGAATTGCAGAGTTTCATAGCAAGAGTGTAGATACAGGGAAGGGAGAAGAACTGGGGCCCAAAAGATCGTTCTACACAGTTAGCCTCACCACTATCATCCTTCTCCTCATCAACTTCATTACCTTTGTGGGCCAGACTTATCTTTATCTTGATCTATGTTTAAGAAATAAGTGATTTCTTTACAAGCTCTTTAAGAATGTTAGTCATGACTGGAGCAACTAGTCATTCAATGAGATGAAGGCTTCCATAAACGTTTTCTGAAGAACCTTATATATGGGTTTATCACAATTTTAAAAAGTATTGTGGTGATTGTGGTTCAATATACTGTTTCTTTTGAATACTGTGTGTTTTGCTTTATGCATCTAAAAACCTGTGTTTTTATCTGAGATAGGGTCCACCAAACAGTTGAACATTTCCTTTGCACTAAACATTTAAGATCCCTTGGTCTTCATCATGTTTCCCCTGGCATGAGACCTCGACATGATTTGTGTTCACGGCCATGCACATTTATAGAAAGCTTTATAGTTTGCAAAGCTTCCCCTGACCCAGATCTTTACATATCGTCTTCATTGCCATGGGGACCCACAGGTGTCATACCTACAGCTGAAGGTCAGGTTTCTAAAACCACTCCTAGTATTGAAAAGCTGTTCTGGTAAATGAGGCATTTGTCAGAAATTGTGATAACTGAAGCATCTGAGCCTGATAAGTGAGGAGCAGTCAATTTTACCTTGAGAATAGTCTGAAAGTATAAGAAAGTAGACTCTTCTCTTAAAGTTTATTTATTTATTTTGAGAGAGAGAGAGAATGAGCAGGGGAGGGGCAGAGAGAAGGGGAGAGAGAATCCCAAGCAGGCTCTGCACTGTCAGTGTGGAGCCCGATGTGGGGCTCAGTCTCACAACTGTGAGATCATGAGCTGAGCCAATATCAAGAGTCAGATGCTTAACCAACTGAGCCACCCAGGCTCAGGTGCCCCATTAGACTCTTTTTTTGTTGTTGTTTTTTAAGAAATAAAAACTATTTAAATTTTGTATGCATCCTATAAATATCTACATTGTATTCTAAAAATACCTTACTTGTTCAGTAACAAATCTGAAATAAGGCAAATCTTGACCTGTGTATATTGATATCTACGGAAAATGCAGGATGATTTCTTTGAAGTTCAAGCCGGTACACTAAGCTAACAGAAGTCTGCCTGCTAGAGATCTTTAAAGCACCCACTTTAATGCACAGGTCAAGATGGAGGCACTGAAATGGGCATATCCATTTTGCTGACAAGTGAACAATTACAAAGTACTCTCAGAAAGTTTGCTTAAACATCCCCTTGCAATTTGTGTACATATACCGTAACCCGGAGTAAAACATTTATTTGCCTTTTTTTTTTTTTTGTAGTGTCTTATTCCCCACTGTATTCTCGCATTTGGAGTGACACCTGCTACAGGTAGATGTTCAATAAATATTAGTTGCATGAATGAACGAGTGAATGGTTGGATGGATGGATGGGAATGTTTGGAAGGGCACATCCCAGCTCTGGAATAGCCCAGATGGGTTCATTGGGTGTGAATCTGTGAGTCCCCCCTGTGTGTAGGTGGCTGGGCAGAGAGAGGAGGGTGGACCCGGAGTGAACAGAAAAGCAGATGAAAAGACCAGTCTTGCTGCAGAGACACACTGGCACCAAGCGATTATTTGTTTTCTCTAATACAATGTGAAGAGGGCTAATGGGATTAGCCTTTTGTGATGAATACTAATATGATATGAAAACAAATGCTAATATACAATGTGAGATTGCCAACAAAAGGAGAAAATTGCTAATAAAATTCAGTAGACCTCAGTGACAAATGCCTCGTACGTCCCTCTGGTCTGGCCGGGGCTGTCTCAGAGCCCAGGAGTGACAGTAGGCTGGGGAGAAACCACAGCATGTGCTTTGCTCGGTGATGGGTGGGTTCCCGTGGCTTCCTCCGAGATTGCCTCTGCGTGGGTGGGGAGTCGAGAGAAGGCACACAGGATACACACTGGCATGTGCACACGGGCCCGTGGCACCCGGAGGACCCAGCTGGGAGGTCTCTGTAAGGAAGTTAGAACGTGCCCCCCTTGCACTTTTGTGACAGGTCTTTGAGCTTTTCCAGAGTTCTGTCCAGTCTGTTGTGCTGGTTGGCCTTACTCGTAACTGTATGCACTTGGTCAGGTAGCCACGCAAATGGAGATATAGACACCGAGAGAAGTGACTGCCTCTGGACATAGAAATAGCACCCTGAGGCAAGATTCTACTTCTAGATTCTGCCATTTCTTCACCTCCACCTTCTCTTCCTCCACCTTTTCCTCCTCCGTCTCCTCCCTTTATCTCCTCTCCGTCTCTTTTCATTCTTCTGCAAAACTCATCTTCTATCCCTTTGCCTATGGCAGAAGATGGCTTAAATAGCTTAGCTTGGTTAACAAAAATTCGATCTGCACTATGCAGGAAGCAACTGGGTTGTAATCTCGGGTTCTGGGACCAACGATGGCCACACAGGGTGTTTTAACTCAGATGAACGATGCAGAGGACTCTTGCAAAGTGGAAACTAGATGCGGTTCTTCAAGTAAAGGAGCGATGGAGGGAACAGGAGGAAAAAGCGGAGAGAAGATGCTAAGATATTCTGATGACCGTGATTCCCAGCACAATTGCCTTGACATGAGGGGAGTGGAGGGACCCCCCACATAGAAGTGGCCATGAGGAGCTCAGGACAGGAGAGGGGATTCACAGCAGGCAGAGGGGAGGATGGTGAGTCTTTGGCTGTCAAACCACCCCAGCAAATGTGTTCGAAAGATAAAGAGCATCACAGGAAAGAGGAAAAGAGAGATGCAGGGACTGCGGCCTTTTGGAAGGGGGAAGCATGCTGGAGTGAAAGGAGAACAGGGACACAGAAACGACATTGAGGACAGGATAAAGTTGGCTGGCAACGGGAAAGCCAAAACAGGAGGGAGACGGCGAGAGAACATTCCAGGAGAGAAAGGGACCGCCTTGAGCAGTTAGAAAGGAAGCAGGAGGAGGAGGCAGCAGAAGCAGTGGAAGGAGTGGAGCACAGTCAGTGCAGGACTTGGAGGGTTGTTACTGCACATCTCTGAACCTGCCAGAGAGGAGTGTGGCCCCGGAGCCAGAGTAAATACAGCCGCTGAGCTGGGAGAAGAGACACCTGCTGTCCCACCCACAGGATATCAGGGACAGTGGAAGGAAGACAGTTCAGCTGAGTCCTTGTCAGTGGAATCTTCCACGTGGAGGAGGGGGAGGAGGATGAGGAGGAGGAGGAGGGCCCTTCTGACACTCGTCTGAGCCGTGAGTGAAGAAGGAATGGGACGATGGACAGTGGCAGAATGGAAGCGTACCTCAGCTGTCCCGAGACCGGGGCGGGGGGGGGGGCAGTGAAGAAGGGGAGGGGCGAGGGCACCCCTCAGACAGCGCCCTAACCCAAGAGGACTTGGTGCCGAGGCCTGAGCCTTGTCACCGCCGACGCACAGGAGCTGCTGCGGGGCCCCGGGTCACGTACCTGCCCCAGAGGGAAGCGGGCAGGTGCAGGGTGACCAGAACCCAGAGGGAACAGACTCTGAAGGGGCTGGACGGGGAGGAGGAGAAGCGCTTAACGGTCTGGGCGCTGAGGGAGGCGGCCGCCCTGCTCGGCGCCCGGCACCCAACCTGGGCTCCGTGGGAGAGCGTCTAGTGCAGCGGCCCCGCGTGGTGAGGAGGACCGCGGTGCACGACCTCGGCGCGGGGGTGGGGGTGGGGGTGGGGGTGGGGCCGTTCCCTTCCGCGGAGGCCCCTCGCGGCCCAGCTGAGGCACCGGGAGCACCTACCGCCGCCGGATCAAGCGCCGCAACCTGCGGGCGCCCAGCTTGCTGCCGAGCCAGCCAGCCGGCGTCCTCAAGGTGGGGGGCTCTGGGCCGGCGCGTGTATGCGGGCCCCCAGTGAAGCCGACACTCTGGTCGCCGCGGTCTTGGGGTTCTGCGCCCCCGGCTGCTGCTTGGAGGCCAGAGTGCTCCATCCCCCTGGACAGGGCGTCGCGGGGAGGGTTGCTGCGTCTCGGGCGGCTGCTGCCTCGGAAGCCACCCTTCCCTGGGAGGTTGGAAATATCTCCGGTCGACAAAGTGTTGAAGGAGCCGGGACCCCCAGGGAGAAAATCCGGCCCGGCTCTGATGACCTCCCCGCAGCCAAAAACCACGACGTTCATCAAGAGCCCCTGTACCAACCTCAGCGCTCAGACCCAGGCTTAACCTCATGAACGAGTTCGCCATCTAATGTCTCTGGCAGAGGACCCCCGGCTTGCCCGTGACCACCACGAACCAGGGGGCCTCAGCTGCGGGGCCCCCGGCTTCAGCCTCAAGCTCTGAGGTTCTGAGTGGACCCCGGAGCGACCCCAAGGAGCGATGGCTGTTGAGGCTCGGCCAGGACCCGGGGCCGCTGCTGCCTGTAGGAGCTGCCATGGATCATAAGGGTCAAGTCTTGGTCTGCTGGTCTCGTTTGTTTTTGTTTCCTTGTTTTATGTTGACTTGTAGAGTGAAATCACATTTTCCTTCCTGTAGAAAAGCAACATCTGCCTTATTCACCTGCTCCCTTCCTTCTCTTTCTCTCTGTCCTCCTGTCTTTACCCCAACCCCCGTCCCCCAGTCATCACCTTCCCCTCCACAGTCTCCTCCACTTTCTACCCCTGTGCTACCCTTTCTACCCCTGTGCTCCACTTTCTACCCCGTACCTCCCCCTCCGTCCTCCCTTCCTTCAAATGCTCATCCAAGGCTCTTTTACCCGAGTAAAAACTAACAATTATTATGAGAACAGAATTTGGTGTGGGAACAGCCCATTTTGGAATCAAAATTAGAATGAAAACTTGGGTACTCAAATTCTTTGAAGATGGGTCACTTCTCTAAGCCTCAGTTTCCACCTGCATAAAATGGGTTTCCTTAATGGCAACTCTAACTACACGTATATATCTCTGTGAACTATAATTGCAGCTATTCAAAAGTGGGCATGTGTGGGAAAGAAGGCTGAGAAGGGATATTGAGAAACTGAAAACGGCTTACTAGAGTGATTTTTTTTCTTTTTTCAAATAAAAAAAATTTTTTTTCATTGTATTTCTGTGTTTCTCAGCCCTATCGGACCCAATGCCCTCTTTTTATAACTATTATTTTGTGACATGCCCTTTAGTACCCAGAAATAAAAACCATAGATTCCATAGCTCCCTTGCGCACCTAATTTCATAAAAACTCAATATAATGACCTTGTTGTATTATAAAGGAGAATGGAAGGAAAGTAATTTACATAAAATAGTATGTATTTCAACATGTAGCTGCTTGACTGTGAATACAGAAGACATACCAAAGTAGGCGGGTGCCTACACTGATCTCTAGAATCGCCTCGAATGGGATGCCTACTGAAGCCATCTGATGCAGGCGTGCTTTGTTGAGGCCTCTGATACTTTGAGTGGCACTGCCACCAGTGCTGGGGGTTCCGGACACGGTGAACAATGGCTGGTAAACTTTTGGAATAAACTAAGTGAGATTTATCATTTAGTCCCGGATCTGGAAGCTTCAGTGTAAATTAAGACTGAAAAATACTTTTGTATTTATAGGGAAAATCGAGTTTATCAGTAAGTCTTTTCATCAGCTTGAGGGTCCAGACAGAGAGACTTTGGGATGCCAGCTAGAATGTGGGGCAGTTCTGCGTGGGCTGAAGTTGTCCTTTCTATGGCATGGACCTGACCTTCTCAGTATTCATAGTGCCCTTTCCCCACCATTGTGACAACCAAGAGCGATCCCACACATTTCCAAAATAGCTTGAGACCACAGCTGTATTTTAATTAAAAAATAAAAAGCAGGGGCGCCTGGGTGGCGCAGTCGGTTAAGCGTCCGACTTCAGCCAGGTCACGATCTCGCGGTCCGGGAGTTCGAGCCCCGCGTCGGGCTCTGGGCTGATGGCTCGGAGCCTGGAGCCTGTTTCCGATTCTGTGTCTCCCTCTCTCTCTGCCCCTCCCCCGTTCATGCTCTGTCTCTCTCTATCCCAAAAATAAATAAACGTTGAAAAAAAAATTTAAAAAAAAAAAATAAAATAAAAAGCAAACACTATGCTTTGGGAGGACTTTGACGACATCTGGGCTGGCATCACTGTCTCACTGAGGCTAAAAGCAAGTGAGGACGGTAGCACTGATCCCACATCCAGGAAATTGAAAGTGAATCAATTTTGTATCATCTAACCCGACAGGTTCGGCACGTCTCTCCTGTCACATTCCTGTCTGTCCTTGGAGTCGCTGTACAGAATCTGCACAGATCCGTGTTGTTGCTAATAGGATTTGTCTCACACTAAGCATTCAGTTTCCTGTTCTCTGAGACCAAGGTGTATGCTCTCCTCTCCTTCCTGAGCCCAACGTTCATTGTATTTCAGCTAACAAAATAATCCCTGCCAGATGGCGGGGGGGAGAAACATGGCCCCTGGGAGAGATGATGGTGCTGTCACCAAAGGCTGGACTGGTCAGTACCAGTTTGGATTAGAGCCAGGCATTGCTAAGGTGAGACTGTCAGTTGAGTTTGCAGCAGGCAGTCCCATGTGGGCAGAGCAGACTCTCCAGGACGCAGGAACTCCCCAGCAGCAAGCAAGCTTGAGTCCATGCATCGGGCCCACGGAAGCCTTTTGTGACATCAGTGTTCTGTCTGCTTCAGAGTTGGGGGAATTTTAGTAGGGCTTGGGATTTCAGAAGGAAAAAGTGCCACTCACGTTGCAAATTTAAAGTTCCTGATAGAAAGCTCTCTCTTCAGCCTTCTGATCCCAGCACGATCCTGGAGGCTGAAGCTTTCATTCCAGGCATCTTTCCTGAGCTGTATTACTATTAAAAACAAGACAACAGGCCCCCAAAGGAGTCACTAATGCTAACCGAGGCTTGATTACAATTTCAGCTCTCCCAGAAATGGAGTCTTAAGCTGGCCAGTCAGAAATTGCCTGATCAGTACTAGCCAAGTCATCTGCCTGAGGGACCTGGCCATCCCCTAAAGGAAAGTGACCTTTCCACAACCAAACCACTTTTTTGGTCTAGTGTAACTTCTTTGTTCCCACTTCCTTCTGCCTACAAAAGTCTTTCATTTTCTATAGCTCCTCAGACTTCCTTTTTAGCCGCTAGATTGGATGCTGCCCAGTTCGTGAATCATTGAATAAAGCCAATAAGGTCTTTAAAATTTACTCGGTTGAGTTTTGTTTTCTAGCGTTATTTTTGGACTGTTGCCTGTTCTTTAGAATCTGAAAGAAAGGTACAGTCTTGGACACCCCCTTCCCTCAATTTCGTCCAAAGTATTTTCTTGTCACATTTTCCTATGATGAATTCCATCCAGTCACTTAAATGTTCGCTAAAGGTAATCCATCATTTCAAAGCAAAGATCCTAGATCTGGGCAAAGTGGGGTTGGCATGTGTTTATGTGTGCTGACACACGCACACACACGCACACACACACACACACACACACACACACACACACTCTGGAAATTATGCCCTGTTTTCTCTAGGATTTGATGTTACATGAGCCCTGGTACATATCCTTGAACCTCAGCTTAGTCTCTTTAACAAATCATGTATCCTCTCTGAGGACTGCTCCCTTTACTTGTGAAATAGAGGCAATTAGTGTTGTAGGGGAGGGAAATAATGTTGTGACAAGGGGTCTACCTCTAGAGATTCTACCCTTCTAGATTCTTGGCTGAGACCCCAACTCCCTGAAATAAAAGACAGACTAACAGGAGAAAGACAAATAGAAGTTTAATGACATATATACCTCCTGTATACATTGAGAGGTACCAACGAAAACTACCCAAACTACCACCTCAGACACCATCTTCAGCTAAAACCAGAAGATGTTGGGGTAGGTAGGGGGAGGCCAGTTATGGGAGTTTACTAGGAAAAGCAGGGTAAGGGTGTTGTGCAGATGCAAGTTGTTGCCTTATCCATTGGCAAGAGCTTCTAGAAATCTAGTCACCCACTTCCTAGGACAGAGGGGGAGACCCCCTTACAAATGGCGATTTCCCTTATAAGTGTAAATATCTCTTAGGAAAGGGTAATGCCTCTGTTTTCTGATATTTTCTCGTGTCTGCTGTCTCTCAAAAATAATCAGCCTAAAATAATCCTTGTGCCACAGAAGCAGATCTGGGGTGGCATATTGTGCTCCCCCGCTCAGTGTCTACCCTCTCAGGATTGTTGTGAGGATTCGGTGGGGTGCCGGTATGTAGTGCTTCCCGCAGTGCCTGGCGCAGAGCAATCCCTCAGCAAATTGCCAGCGCTAGCTTTACATTTGGTCGGTGCTGGGAGTCTCCTCTCCACTCAGCACTTAGGCATCATGCTTCCCAGTCCAAAAGTCCCTCTCCTTAAAAAACTTGGGATTCTCCTCTTTCTCTCATGTCCAGTATATGTAACACATTGGTAAGTCCTGTAAGCTTTACCTCGAAGACATGCCCGAGTCCATTCCCATTAATTTCTCTCTACTACCTCTCAGCCATAGCAATAACGTCCTCGTTGAGCCTTCTTTTTGACTTGTAGCCTTTTAAAATCCATTCTCTATGTGGAAGCTGGAGCCATCTTTCAAAATTTTGACCCGCATCACCCCTTTGCTTAAAACTTGCAGTGGCTCCCCATGCCACTTGGAATGAAAGTTGAGATCCACACGCAGGTGTTCATGGTTCCATGTGATCTGACCCCTGTCCATCTCTGTGGTCTCATCTTGTACTTTCCCTTCTGCTCATCATGGCCCTGCTGCACTGACCTTCCCTCTGTTCCAGTAAGATAAGCTCATGCTTGCCTACGGGCTTTGCACCTGTGGGTTTTTTCAGCCCAGGATGCCCTTGCTGACATGACTTATTTTCACTGTTGGGGCCTTAGCAGAGTTGTCACCTCCTCAGAGAGGCCTTTCCTGACCACCTCGTCCAGTGTAGCCTATCACTGTATGGTCACTTGTAAGGTGACCATATAATTTATTGCCCAGTCTAGACCACTTGCAGGGCTGAAAGGGGGATCTATACAAGGAAGCCAGGACAACAGGTTGAATCAAGATGGGTGATGAGCCCTCCCACTACTCACACCCTGTCTATATCATACACTGTGCTTTATTATCTTCACAGCCCTTGTCATTAACTGATGTCATTTGCTAACATATTGATTACCTCTCTGCTGTATTACAATGTAAACTCCGTGAGCGTGGAGATACCATCTTTCTGGTTCACTCTTAGAACCTCATCCCCTTGAATGCTGTCAAAAAAACAAAATTCAAGTGAGTAAATGATAACGATCTTATTGGCTTTATTAAATGATTCATGAATCAGGCAGCATCCAATTCAACGGATGGGAAGGAGCTCTAAGGAGGTGTACAAAATGATTTTTATAGCTATGTTAACCTTAACAATGAAAACTGCCAATTATTTTACCAGCGAAAATGGGTTTATTAGGGAATAGCAGAGAGTTGCAACCTGGGATAAGCAAGCTACCCCAAAATCAAAGGTAAGTCCGCAGAACAAGGGAGGAGGCTCTTTCACACGAGAAAGGAGGAAGTGGGGAGGGGTGTTCTAAACAAGAAGCCCATTGGGCTAAACTGGGAACTTGAAGTATGGTGGCTTCTCATTGGCTGAGCCGTGACTGTCTCTTACTGGCTGGGCTGTTGCCGGGGCGGGAGGAAACCTTTCTTTTTGGGCTGGGAGAGTGAAGTAGTGTGTGCACCTGCAAGGTGGTCTCTTCCTCTTGGATGTGCAAATGAGGTCGAGCGGTAGGGGATGAGAGCCTCTCCTGTTGATTCTCCCAACTCCATTTCGGTGAATTTCTCCCTTTATTTTCACAGGCCAGAGCGAGTGGGAACAGAAAGTTATACTTGGCCAAGAAGCAGGTGGGTTATTGCAAGGTCATTTTTCTTTAGGGGATGACGGGTCTGTCAGGCAGATTACCTGACTAGTGCTGATCAGACTATTTGACCGGTTTAGGATTCCATTTCTGGGAATGCTAAAACTGTAATTAAGTCTCAGTTTGGTGATGTGGGCTTCAGCAGAAGTGAGGCCATTTTGAGCCTGTTGCCTTGTTTTTAACAATACGGTTTAGCACATAGTAGGTGCTCTGTAAGTATGTGGGGATTAAAATACGTTGACTGTAAGGCACCTTACAATGTCCGTGGATTAGGTAGTTGGGTTACTTATGGGATTAGTTATGAGTTAGGTAGCTGGGATTATGGGTGAGTTATCCTGGCTCCACTTACCTTTTCATTTTGAACCGTGAATCAGAAAACCTGCCTTTCTGCGCTGATCAGGAACCATGTTCTTGTCCAAATCAGGAGCTCTAGTCAAAGCTGGCATGGGTTGTACAGGGCTACCCAGAGGTTGCTTATTCTTAGTGGCCCCCTTTTTTGAATTAGGTTTGATAAGCACAGATCAGGACGTAGTTCCAGGAGTGAGAGGTTCTTAGTCAACCTGATGAGAGAGTGCCATGGTTCTGCAACATCTGGAGCCATAAAATAAATGCTCTCCCTGCTTATTGATTGGAAGTGCCAGAAAAGCAATGCTGGAAATAACACACTGGGATCATTGAATTAATTAGTGTGGATACCGATTGTGTAAAATCCGGTTATTGTGTGGTGGGGATTGGATTGCCTGTTAATTAATATTTAAGTCCTTTGGAAGTGGCACGGAAGGAAGAACCCTCTCGCCACCCTTTGGTTCCTCCACAGCCCATCCCCCATGAGATAGGATTTCTGGGGGCCCCACAGAAATCCCCTTATCACAGGCAGCACAGATTGCAGACAGGGCTTGGACGTGGATTATTTGCATTTCTATAAAGGAAGGGCCTGGTATTATGTAACGGCTCTGGGTTCCGAGGGCTTCTAATGGGCCTCCCTTTGTACAGTCTCTTAGCAACCAATTGAAGTTTGTAGCTGAAACAAAGAGACTCAAGACCATCATTCCTTGAGCACATTCCTCTGAGTCCGGCCTGCCTCGAAGAGAACTAACTTGGGGGCTACGAACCTTTTCTTCTTTGCCAAAGCTCAGCGATCCTTGTTCAATCACTGTTTCACCTGGGAAGGCAAAGGAATTGGGAGGTGGGGGAGACAGGTTAGAGACCAGCTGTGCTTTGTCTTTAGAACTTCCTGAGAAGCCAGGGAAAGTCTTGAAAGGGGTTGACTTGCATTCATTCTTTCTAAAGTGAGGTAATACTGAGTGATAGTCAAGAGTGTCCTTTAGGGCCCGTGGGAACCTAGGCTCGCTCACTTGTTAGTTGTATGTCCTTGGATGACTTACATTTTGGGGCTTCAGTTGCTTCATCTGTCACACGAGAACAAAAATTGTACCGTCCTCACTGGTTTGCTGAGAACATTACGGGACATCATAAATTTAATACATTGTTATCCAGGGTTAGGGTACCCTGTGTGTCAGGCACTTTGCTTGGTGCTGAAGGCACTGATGTAAATAGAACAGACAAAAATCCTTGCCCTCATGAAGATTACTTATAATAGCAAGTGCACGCACACGTGTGTGTGCGTGTGTGTGTGTGTGTGTAGTATACAGAGATCATAAATATACACGTTAGCTATTTGTTCATTAACTTGTTAATTCAAGTTAGTCATTCACGTGTTAATTCTTAATCATCTATCCGTCTGTCCATCCATCTGTCCGTCTGTCCATCTGACATTTGCTGAAGGAAGAGGACAAGAGTAACACGATCCTTATATTCAGTGTAACAAAAGCTATGGTAAAAGATGATGTAGACAAGGTTTATGATAAAGTATCTTAACTTGGGTGCTACTGCTATTTTGGACCATATATCCTTTGTCGTGTGTGTGTGTGTGTGTGTGTGTGTGTGTGTGTGGTGGGGGATGGGCCGTCATTTGAATTGTAGGCTATTGAACAACAACCCTGACTTCTACTCTCTAGATTTCTATAGCACCCTCATGTGACAACCACATGTCTCCAGGACATTGTCAAATGTCCCCTGGGGGGGAGGGCGGGGGGGGGGGACAGAATTGCTCTCAGTTGAGAAACCCCGGTTTATAGGAACATTTGTCCTCAGGAAGGGAAATTAATCCATCACATTTCACCAGAAAGGAGATGAACCCAGGACTTTAATTTCTGCAGCAACGGCAGCATTTCCAGACATTTTGTTTCCTAGAGATCTGTTTTCTTGTGCCGAAAAGCAGGAGGTACTTGGGGAGTTTTTGAAATTAGAAATAGAATCTTACCCCACAGGAACCCTTTCCATCACCTCTGAGAAGTGTGGCTTATTTAAAAAACATCTCCAAGGCTTACTGAGGAAGTCGTTCTGACAGAGAAGCCGTTGCTAACCTGGCATATGGGCTCAGGCTTAGTGCCTTTGGAATCTGTCCTGATTATATTGATGGCTCCATACTTACAAAGTTCAACCCGAAATTCCTCAGTGGGATAGGAGAGAGTGAGGCCTTCTCTCTAGGGAATTCTATTGAGTTCAGCCAAAGTGCTGGATCCCCCTGCTTGATGATAAGGAACATGCTTGATAGGGTATCAGGTTGAGACCAGAGCAAGCATTTTGGTCCACAAGCACCTTGCAAGGTCAGCTCCTGAATCCTAGCAAGGTGACTCACCTTGCCTCATTCCTCCCTGCCCTGGATGTGTCCATTCCCAGGGACATCTGAGTCGCAGGAAGGTTGTCTGGGAAGCTTGTAGTGTCCTAAATAGCTCCTGAATCTTACGGTTTCTCTGCATTCCCCTGCATCCTCTCTGCTCCCCCCTTCCTGTTGAGGCTATCATCATATCCCATCCGGACTGTCACAGTAGCTTAGTAACTGTTGACCTCCCACCTGCTCTTCCTCCCTTCCACCTCTCCTCTGCACAGCAGAGACCAGAGTCTTCCCGGTGAACGTAGACCAGAATTCACACTGACCTGCAAAGCTGTGCATGATCTGCCCTCCTCCCCAACTTCATCACCAACCACTCTCCCTGTGCCCACTCTAGGCCCACTCCACCGGCCTTCCTAGCAGATCCACACCTCAATACACAAATATGATCATGTCACAGCCCCCCTTACAGGCCTCAGTTCCTACGGATCTTCTCTGGTCCCCAATGTTCTGAGGATAAGAATCCCAACAAGGCCCCTGAGTCTGCCATAGTTGGGCTTCTACCTGCCATTCTGACCTCTTGAACCCTAAACCCCCATCTCTGTGGTCTGGCTGCCTCGTGCATGCCGTGCATGTGGTCGTGCATGCAGAACTCCCCGTCACGGGCTTTGCTCCCCCTCGGCGGCTCTACCCTTCCCTTCCTTCGTGCCAGTTAAGCCTTCATCATACATCACATCTGAGCTCCAGCATCATCTTCTCACGCCCAGCTCCTGCCCTCTTGTTATACGTGCTTATTCCATTATACACTCTCGCTCACTGCTTCCTAGTGGCCAGTTTTCATTTCTGTGCACGCTTATTATATTAACAGCTGTCCTCCACAGCAGACCCTGAGCTCCAATGTGGCCATGTCTGTCTTATTACTGTTTTCACCCAGTGTTTTTGAATTGTGCCTGACTCATAGCACTCATAGGCGCTCAGTAAGTGTTAGCTGGAAGACTGAGTGAATAGTGCCTCAGTGACAAAGTCCCATGTTTGGGGGATTAGGGCCACATTAGCTTCTCTGCGGCCACGGCGGGGGGGGGGGCAGGTTGAGGTTGGGGCTGACTAGGGAATTTGCAATCGGTGAGGCATGAGGGCAGGTCAGAGCAGCAGGAGGTTGTATCTTCTGACGTTCTCTTACACTTTCTGTGTGCACCTTCATCCTGTATTACCCTGTATCACAAGGCCCTTGAAGGTAGGCGTAGAACTTGTTATTTTTGTACCGTGAGCACTTTGCCCAGGGCCTGGCATATAGGAGCTGCTCAAGAAAGCGGCCCTGAATGAGTAGATGTATGTGTTACGGATTCAGTGCAGATCTGATCATCTGAGCTGAGGTTTTCGTAGGGGTAACTGGGGGAAGGAAGGGAAAGCTTGGGGTGTGACAGTCCAAGGCTTTTTAATCAGTAGAACAGGGTGTGTTGGAGTTTTTAGCACATGGTAGAAAGGGCCCGAGTGATTTCTTTTTCAGCTACAACATTGATTTATTATTTATTATTTAAACATACTTTTATTTATTAAAAAACATAACTTTTTGCCAGGCCCTGTGATAAATGCTTTATATGCATTACCTGGTTTAACACGAAGACGTTAATTTGCAGATGCTGCTTAATTTGTAGATGGGTAAACTGAGGCTTGGAGACAGCTGATGAGCCTAAGATCAGAGAGTAATTGGCAAAAGGCCAAATGAGTACTCAGATTTGGGTCTGACTCCAAAATTCATGGGCCAGTTTACTGCAAGGACTCCTTCACTAACTCTGGGTCCTTAAGAGAGGCAGCCAACACCTTTGCCTTCTTGTCCTCACCCATCGGATGGGAGATTCCATTCCTGCCCAGATCTCAAGGTTGAACAGGGGGATATGTGGGTGCAGACAGGCATCAGGAGTCATCTGGCCAGAAGGGGTGCCGTGACTCATTCATTGAGTTCCGGCTCCGTGTAAGCATGAAAGGGCCTGTTAGTCTTACACAACCTCCCATTTCTCAATCCTCTGATGATGGTAAGACAGCCGTCTGCATGCAAGGTGACCCTGAACAGCTACCTGCTTTCCAGTTCCCACTGGAGGGGCCCCTTAACATCTTAGCAGGCTAAGAAGCCAGAAGAGGTGTTTGAGTCTGGTTTCCAGTAATTCGCTCTGCTCTGTGAACTTCTGGGTTTGCTTGTCCAATTTCCTGAAAATTGGATTAATAAGTGTTAATTGGTGCTGACTCAACTGGTTTACAAGGGATGGGGTCAGATGGAAGAGGAGCACACTGGTGTGACGGAGGGATCCAAGGCCTCTGGGAATTCGTTTTCTGCATGGATGCCGATAGCATAGGCTACCTCTGGCACTTTCTTCCAAGCTGCTCTTATGGAAAACAGTATCTTCCCCACAGACCTTTAAAAAGCGGAGGGACACTTCTTGCATTAGAGCAAGGAGAGGGTTTGCTTTGGATGCTGGCGAGGATTGGGTCAAGATGCTCATTCATTCATTCATTTTATGTTATTATTTTATTTTTTAATATCATTTATTGACAAATTGGTTTCCATACAACACCCAGTGCTCATCCCAACAAGTGCCCTCCTCATTGTCCATCACCCACTTTCCCCTTTCCCCTACCCCTCATCAACCGTCAGTTTGTTCTTAGTATCCAAGAGTCTCTTATGGTTTGCCTCCCTCCCTCTCTGTAACTTTTTTATTTTCCCCTGCCCCTCCCCCATGGTCTTCTGTTAAGTTTCTCAAGATCTACCTATCATTCATTTATTCATTGAATCTTTTTAAAGCACCTGCTATGTGTCAGGCCGTTCTGGGCTCTGGAGACCCAGTGATGAATAAAACAAAATTTCTGTCCTCACGAAGCTTACAGTCTATCTGAGGTAGGTAAACAATAACTGAATGAATACATGATAGTACTTCAGGTAGCATTTCTGTCTCTCTTAAGTATGAGAAAAGATCATCTTAAAAAAAAATTTTTAATGTTTATTTAATTTTGAGAGAGAGAGACAGACAGACACAAGTGGAAGAGAGGCAGAGAGATAGGGAGACAGAATCCATAGCAGGCTCCAGGCTCTGAGCTGTCAGCACAGAGTCCTCCGCAGGGCTCAAACTCATGGACCATGAGATAATGACCTGAGCCAAAGTCAGACGCTCAACTGACAGAGCCACCCAGGTGCACCAAGAAAAGATCATCTTTTTAAAAACTAGCTTTATTGAGATATAAGTCACATACTATAGAAATTAACCCCTGGAAATATATAGTTTGATGGGTTTTCGTATGTTCACACATATGTGCAGTCACCACCACAGACAATTTTACAACATTTCATCATCCCAGGGGTGCCTGAGCGGTGCAGTTGGTTGAGTGTCCGTCTTCAGTTCAGGCCATGATCTCATGGTTGGTGAGTTCGAGCCCCGCACTGGGCTCTCTGCTGTGAGCATGGAGCCCACTTTGGATCCTCTGTCCCCCTATCTCTCTGCCCCTCCCTTACTCGTGTGCATGTGCTCTGCTGTCTCAAAAATAAATAAACATTAGGGGGGAAAAAAGAACATTTCATCACTCCAAAAAGAAACTATAAGCTTTAGCTAACACCATCCTATACCTCAACCTCCACCCCCAACCCTAGGTAAGCAGTAATCGACTTTCTGTATGGATTTGACTGTCGTGGACAGAGAAACAAACAGTCCTCTTGTGAGAGTGAGGGGCAAGGCAGGAGCCTTTACCATCCTCACCTCCCAAATGAGGCCTCTTGGACTCCATTTCCCTTGGAGCTGCCTCCAGGATCCAAATTTCCATTGCTTTACACGCTCGGTTTCTGGGGGTGCTGGCCGGTGTCCCGATACATAATCAGTCCTTCGTGACCTTACCTTCCGCCTCTAAGCCCTACCTCAGCTGCCATGCTTCCAGCCAGCAAACCCTGGGCATAAATGTGCATATGTGTGCACACAGAAGAGGCTCTGGTCCCCTGCTCAGGTGCATCTCCAAGCAGTAATCAGCACGTTCTGGTCACAGGAGCCTCACCTTAGGCCGAGCTGCTGTAATTCCCCACCTGGATGACGGCAGCAGCCTGCTCTCTGGTTTCCCCACCTCCCACCTTGCTTCCCTCTCAACCTGTTCTTCCTGCGACGTCAGGATAAACGCTCTAAAGCATGAATCTGACCGTGTCACTCTTGCGCCGATGCGTGTCCCACATGGTCCTCAAGATAGCTGAGGCTCTGTCCATGGTGCACGAGGCCCTGCATAACCTGGCCCCTGCCGGCCACTCCAGCGTCCTCTAGCTCCGTCCCCCTCGGCCATATGAATCACCCGCAGTCCCTGCAGAGGTGCCGCCACTCCCTGGCAGGCCTTTGCACATGCTGCGGCCCTCTCTGGAACATTCTCCTGCCCATAGCACCTGACCAGCTCCTGCTCATCTTTCAGGCTTTGGCTTAGAGATTAATTAGAGATTATTTTGGGGGCCTTTCCTGTCTCTTCAGAATGTGGTTAGGTGCCTATATTATTTCCCCATTGCTGCTTGACAAATTAACCCAATTTAGCATTCTCCAGGGGTGGCTAAGTTGGGTGGTTCTGGATCAAGGTGTCATGACATTGGCCTCGGCTTCAGTCATCTAGGGCTTGACCAGAGCTGGGTGATCCCTTTTATTTTTTTTTTAATGTTTATTCATTTATTTTTGAGAGAGAGAGAGGGAGACACAGAATCCAAAGCAAGCTCCAGGCTCCGAGCTGTCAGCACAGAGCCCAATGCGGGGCCCAAATCCACGGACCGTGAGATCACGACCTGAGTGGAAGTCAGATGCTTAACGACAGAGCCATACAGTGCCTCAGGTGATCCCTTTTATTTATTTATTTATTTAAAAAAAATTTTTTTTCAACGTTTATTTATTTTTTGGGACAGAGAGAGACAGAGCATGAACGGGGGAGGGGCAGAGAGAGAGGGAGACACAGAATCGGAAACAGGCTCCAGGCTCCGAGCCATCAGCCCAGAGCCTGACGCGGGGCTCGAACTCACGGACCGCGAGATCGTGACCTGGCTGAAGTTGGACGCTTAACCGACTGCGCCACCCAGGCGCCCCTCAGGGGATCCCTTTTAAAATAGCTCAGCCACATACCTGATGGCAGGAGGCCTCAGTCCTTCACCCCATACAACATGGCAGCCAGCTTCCCCCAGACTGATGGGCTGAGAGAGAGCAGGGAGGAAGCTACAATGCCTTTTGCATGTTGGCAGTAGACTGAATGTTTGTGTTCCCCTCCCCACTTTGTATGTTGAAATCCTATCCCCCAGTGTGACAGCATCAGGTGAGGCCTTCAGGAGGTGATTAGGTCCTGAGGATGGAACCCTCATGAATGGGAGCCATGCTTTAAAAAAAAAAAAAAAAAAGGGCCCCGAGAGCTCTCTCTCCCTCAGAGCTCTCTCTCCCTCATGTGGGGCTACAAGAGCATAATAGTCTGCAGTCTGGAAGAGGGTCCTCACCAGCCCCTGACTGTGCTGACACTCTGATCCTGGACTTTCAGGCTCTAAAACTGTGCGAGAAATAAGTTTTGTTGTTTATAGCCCTCCCCCCCCCAGTGGTATTCTGTTATAGCAGCCTGATAGGCTAAGATGATGTCCCAGGCCCTGAAGTCACATACTGTGGCTTCTATCATATTCTGTTGGTTACAAGTGACTCATTAAGTCCAGTACACCCTTAAGGGAAGGACAATTAAACTCTACCTCATGAAAGAAGGAGTATCCAAGAATTTGTGGGCACATTTTATTTTTTTTTTCAACGTTTTTTTTTTTTTTAATTTATTTTTAAGACAGAGAGAAACAGAGCATGAACGGGAGAGGGGCAGAGAGAGAGGGAGACACAGAATCGGAAACAGGCTCCAGGCTCCGAGCCATCAGCCCAGAGCCTGATGCGGGGCTCGAAGTCACGGACCGCGAGATCGTGACCTGGCTGAAGTCGGACGCTTAACCGACTGCGCCACCCAGGCGCCCCCGTGGGCACATTTTAAACTACCATAGTACCCCTCGTCCACACCCCCACAGCATCCTGCACTTACCCCTGACTGAGCATTTGGCAGACTGCTGTCACTGTCTGTCCCCCACGGCTCCCCATGAGTGCCTTGAGGATCAGGGCTGCTTTCCGTTCCCAGTTAGATGCCTAGATTCTACCACAGTGCCTTGCACAGTGCTTGGTGACCATTGAATGACTCAATGACCTGTTCTGGACATATAAACGGTCTAGTACTAGTTAAACTTTGCATGCCTGCAAATCACCTGGTTTTTTTTTTTTTTTTTTTTTTTTTTTTTTTAAATGAGGATTCTGATTGAGTAGGTCTGGGGTGGAAGCCGAGATGCTGTTTTTTTTCCTAACAAGCTCCCAGGTGATGCTGATGCTGTGCTTCATGGAGGCGGGTCTTAGAACAGGTGATCCTATTCGCAGACAAGCCGAGTAACCTAGCTGGGAAGACATTGCAGCCGGCAGGACAGCCTGAGGCCCGCCACAGGCAGCGTTGGCCTAGTCCTGGGCTTACCTACTGTTGTGCTGGGCTCCCTCTCCCTTCATTGGCCCAGTATGATGGAGGAGATGCCAGGAAAAGACAGTCAAGAAGGCATCTATGGGGTACAGGAAGACTTCCAATCTCTTGTAAGTTCTCTTAGCTCTCTGGCTCTGGAATGTTGAGCCTTGGGTCCCTCATGTATGGGCAAAGGGGTTGTGTGGCATGAGGAATGGCCAGAGGGAAGCTGGCCAAGCTGCCTGGGGGGATCCAGAAGAAAGGTAGGGTTGGGTGGTTGTGGGTGATAGAGTCCCCATCCCCACCCCAGAGAACTCATGAAACCCAGCTGTGGCTGGAGGCCGGCCAATAGACTAGATGGTGTGTTTATACTGTTTTTCCCAGTTCTTGGCAGGATACACAATTCTAAGGGTCACATTTTCGGGAAAATTGAGTTGACTTGGATCATTGAAATGCTTTCTCTTAATACCTTGGATCTTACTTTGATCCTGTGTCTCTGATTTTAGCAGCCTGGGGCACTGATGTATGTGTGTGACATCTCTGGTCTCAAGCCCGCTTTCTTCCTACCTCCTGGGGCTGATGAAAGTGCATAGGGCAATGATGAAAACCCCTCACATTTGGGGAAAGGTTTCACATCTACCTAATTCAGTGGTTCTCATCCTGGACCGCACATTAGAGTCACCTGGGATCTTTAAAAATGATGCCTGAGTTTCGCCTCCAGAGAACTGACTTAATTGGTCTGGAGTGTGGTGTGGACACGAACACTTAAAAAACCTGCATTTAAGTGCATTGTGTGGCTGTGGTGGAGAGCCCCTGGTTTCATCTTGGGGGAACCCTTTACTAATAGGTAAGGTGGGTAAGACTCTCTCCTCCTTCTTGTGCTTTTAACACATCAAAACAGTGTATTACAAAGTTGAGTAGCTAGCTCAAAGTCACAAATCAGTAAATCAGAGGGTAGAACTTAAGCCCATGTTGGCTGGTTAGTTTTTTTTCCATTTGCATCAGGATTGCCTCCATGTAGCTAGTATTATGCCAAAGGAAGGGAAACTGAGTCTGATGGTTAATGTTATTTGTACACTTGACTGGTCCCTGATAGTTGGTTTAGTAGTATTCTGGATATGTCTGTGAGGGTGTTTTGGAGTAAGCTTAATACTTGAATCCATAGACTGAGTAAAGCAGATTAACTTCCCTAATGTGGATGGGCCTGATCCAAACAGTTGAAGGTCTGAATAGACTAAAAATACTGACCCTCCTGCTGGCAAGGGGGAGTACCTCCTGCCTGACTGCCTTCAGTCTTTTCCTCTCTTCAGACATGAAGTTAGACATTAGCTCTTCTTTGGGACTGGAACCACATCATTGGCTTTCCTGGTTTTCAGGCCTTTGGGCTTAGGCTCGAACTTCAGTCATCAAGTCTCCTGGGTCTCCAGATGGCTGACTGAAGATTTTGAGCCTTGGCCTCCATAATCAGGGAAGCCATTCTTTATAACAATAAGTCTAATTTGTAATAACAACATGATAGTAACCTTATTTATGTTAATACATCTTATAAAGTTTATAATTTTCTGATTATGGATATATGTCTTGGATTGGTCTCTTTCTACAGTAAATCCTGACTAATACACTGAGAGATGTAACAATTAGGTTTCTGTATAGAGGTCAGGCTTTTAAGTTAGGATACAGTTAGGGAGGGTTCTATGTCCTTTATTTCCTGTGATGTTCATTCTTTGTCCTGTTTCCAGTCTTGGAAGCTGAGTCTGGACCAGTACCTGTATCAGACGAGCAAATCCTAGATGTCTTGTGTTGGCCGATGCTCATTGTGAATAGGCAAGTTTGGAAAACAAAAGTTGTCAGGAAGGACTGTCCTAGAGCATGAGTGTTCTTTGTTTTGAATGGTTCTCTATTCTGGAGTTCATCCAAGTTCAAATTTGGACCCTTGCAACCTACCTGCCCACCATTCATCCCCAGTTAAATCAGCAGATGCCCATGATGGAGGTTGGAGATGCCAAGATAATTCCTGTGGTGGTGTGGGAGACCCCAAGTTTGTACAAAAAAAAAAAGCATTATCCAAGGAATGAAGCCCAGTGCTTAGCCACCACTTAGCCAGGGAGTGTGTTCAATCAGAATAATTGGGGGCGGGTGGAGGGGAGCATTTTGTGGTAATTGCTACCACAGCTGGCTCCAGAGCCCCTCTTAAGAGAGAAGGATAGAACTTAGGAAAGAACTTGCCTTTATAGTTTTCATTAGGTATGGAATGTGGGACCTGGAGGGACTGGTCTGCTCCCTCCCTTGGAGTAAGCTTAATACTTGAATCCATAGACTGAGTAAAGCAGATTAACTTCCCTAATGTGGATGGGCCTGATCCAAACAGTTGAAGGTCTGAATAGACTAAAAAGACTAACCCTTCTGCTGGTAAGGGGGAACTTGCAGTGGATGGCTGGACTGTGGAGGTGGAGGAGAGCAGGCAGAAGGAGAGAAAAGACTGGAAATGCAATGGGGAGCCTGAAGCATGCCTGGAATCTGGAGACTGCCCGAATGGTGGTGGAGGAGATATTTCTGGGGCTTTTGAGAACGGGGCTATCGAGTATTAAATTCCTGATCGTTGGAAATGCCGTCTTGCAGCCCCTTCTCTGAAAGCACTGGTCAAGTCTTTGGTTTGTGTATCTTGGCAGTAGTATATTGGGGAGCGGTGGGTTCGGGTGCTTCTGGTGGGGGAGGGGGGGTGTGGTACAGAAAGGAGGAAGAACCCCTGAAGAATAGAAGGGTGACCTGTAAGATGAACCAGTTCAGTGGATGTGGAACCCAGGGCTGTAGCTGACCTTGAGTGTCTCCAAGAATCTCCAAAGAGATTGGGGGGGGGGGTACTTTTTTTTCCATCAGTTCAGGGTGTTGGAGAAAATCTCCCCTGGACATCAGAAGTTTAGGTGATAGTTGGCACCTTGTCATGAACAGGGGCTTAAGGAAGATACCAAGTTTCAAACAGAGAATGGTTGTGGAGACCAGATTAAATGGAGCACCCCCGAAGAAATGAGATTATGGACTCGTTCACTAAACACTGGCACACTGCCTTACGTGCCAAGCCTTTTAATCTGTGCTGAAAATTTAGACCTTAGCCCTGCGTTCCAGCTTTTTACCTCTGGGTGTGAAGGTGGTGGGGCAGACCTTTACTGACCTCCTCCCAATTGCAGACAGTGGGCTGTGTATTTCCTATGTGCTGTTCTTCTAAGATTCTCCCAGCACCTTTGTGAGGAACTATTATCCCCAACATACAGATGGGTAGGCTGAGGTCCTGAGAGGTTAAACTTGGCCCAAACCTGACTCAGCTGACCCATAATGAAACCAGTATTTGGCCACAGGATGATCTGACTCCGAAGTTGGAGGAGGTGCTGGAAAATTCATAGCAAAGGGTTCAGTCTTGATAATTGTGATTTGAGAAAGTTCTTGCTATTCCTCTGGAGTCCCACCCAATCTGCAGTGACGGCTACCAGCCTATCTGCTGTCCATGCTTTCTAACCACGGGGCTCACCAGTGCTTTCCTCATCAGCTCTGTTTTTATTTATTTATTTATTTATTTATTTATTTATTTATTTTATTACGTTTATTTATTTTTGAGAGACAGGGCATGAGTGGGGGTGGGGCAGAAAGAGAAGGAGACAGAGAATCTGAAGCAGGCTCCAGGCTCTGAGCCGTCAGCACAGAGCCTGACTCGGGGCTCGAACCCACGAACCATGAGATCATGACCTGAAGAGCTCCGTTTTTAGATGCAAACACACCAACTCAGCAAGGCAAGGCCACCTCCTCACAGAGGAGTTTGCTGGCCAGAGGGCTCTGGGTGGTGCTGAGGGCACAGAGCAGCAGGAAGCTCTGAGGAGACTGGGATCCCGGGAGAAGGGTATCATGGAAACGTGGAAGATGCTGCTGCTGCAGGTGAGACTCATGCACCATAATTAGTGAAGGGCAGTTACAGGGACCTTTTTAATGAGCCCTGTGCCTAGTGACAAGGAGAAAAGGAGAAATCCATCGTGTTGTCCCATGAGCACAAATACTCCATGAGTGAGGAAGTGAGGATGAAATCAGCTGTGTTATCCATATGATATTTATTTCAAGTGATTTGCTGAAGACAGGTCCGGAACCCTTCTCCTTAAGGAATTATCTAGGAGCTGGGGGGAGGCAATTTGGGCACTTGAGGAGCAGAAACGAATCGGACTGGCAAGCCGAGAAGCCCCCTGAGCCTGGAGTTGGTGGTGGCAAGTGTATAGACATCTGTTGTTTTTGTCTCTTTCACATTATCTTCTCCCTTTGGGGAGCTGCTCCTCTTCCATTGGATCGTATGATGGAGATGGGGCTGCCAATCACAGCTTCTCACCCAATCCCCTGGCCACAGAGGTGGGTATATGACCCAGACTCAGCCAAATACAGCCCGTTGTGTGCCTGGCCCCTGTGATAGGTGGAGGGCTAGGCATGTGCTCCTAGCTTGCCTGTGAGATCCATTTCCTTGGCAATGAGGACCAAGGATGTTGATGTTTCTGTGTTAGAATTGGAAGGACAAAGCAGCTGGGACCTGTGGGGTCGTCTTTCTCTCACGTGGCATTTGCTGTCTGGTGGGGACCATAAAATCAAACTGGGGCCAGTGGAATTGGAGAAAAAGGGGGCCATAAGTATGAAGTCTCCAGTTCTGGAGTCCCCGAGGGCACTGTTATTCTTGTGTCTTGTTTTTGTACTTGGTATCTAATGCACTTCTATGAACCAATAGATTGCTCTTCTGAATAAATGCCTTTGAGTTGGCCTACTATGGCTTTCCGGTGAGAACCCTGACTAACGCAGGTAGGATCGGTAAAAATTTATTTTGAGAGCAGCTTTTTGTAAACAGCTGGCACCTTACATGTTCTGTGCTGGGTGTTGAGTTGGAACTTGGGACTCTGTACCTACATGTCTGAACTTGACCTCAGTGGTCAGTAAGGCTCTTTACCCATTCGGTGGGTGAGGAGACTGAGCTGCCCCATGGGAAAGAGGCTCTGTGATCACGCTGCAAATTGGTGGCAGACCCAGGGCTGGAGAGCACCTGGGTCTTTTGGTTCTCATGCCAGCACTTGGCGTTGGAGGTCAGGCGACACGCAGCTTCCAGGCACAACAGTGGGGCACCCAACTAAATAGGAACACTCAGGGTCAAGAGTCTCCAAGCCTTCACCTCCAGCCAGCCGTACCTCCTTTTAGTCTCTGTTCTGTTTCTGCCTTCCGACTTTCAAGACCAGGTGAGGTGTGAATTACACTTGCTTGGATCTCATTCTCAGAGAGAATGGCCTAGAACTGGCCTAGCTGGCCGAGAACTCAACTTTTGGCATCCTGGCAGCAAGGCCTTCAGCCAACCATGCAAAAGGCCTCGATGCCTCCTCCAGAGGCATGGCTTTCAAAGGGACACATCCCCTGGAGCCACTGCAGGGGTCGCCTGGGGACTGGGAGTAGGGGCAGGGGCATTGCTAACACAGAGCTTCATTCCCATTTCAACTGGAGGAGCCTTCCCAACCCCCCCCTTTTTTTTTGATAAAGGAGTTTGTATTTGTATTTTAAAAAATGTTTGTTTATTTTTGAGAGTGATCTCGAATGGGAAAAGTACAGAGAGCGGGGGGACAGAGGATCTGAAGCAGCTCCAAGCTGACAGCAGTAGGATGCAGGTCTCGAACTGATGAATTGTGAGATCATGATGGGAGCCAAAGTTGGCCACTCAACTGACTGAGACACCCACATCCCCAGTTTTTAATTGTCTTTTATATATTGGTGCTTAATGTGCAGTTCTGTTTGAAAAACGGTTCTGTTTAAAAGACAGGACAAAACCTCCTGAAAACCATTAATCCAATGAACTTGAACCAACCACTACTATTCTCTGAACAAAAGGTGACATGTGACAGGACAGATAAATCAAGAAAAACATTCCGGCCAACCTTTTCATGAAGAAGGCCCAGAAACGTCCTTAATTGAAGGGAAAAAAGAATCAATGTTGACTTTACAGTGACCCATGTTTTGCAAAATTTTATTAAATATTGGCTCTCAAGACCGCATCTTGGACAAATGACCTCATCATGTCCATATATTAATTAAGACATACGGCCTCATTCTCTTGTTCATTCACTAAATACTCTGAGTACCCATGGTGTGGGCTTACTGTGTGAAGTGCTGCGAACACCATAGTGAGTAAGACTTCCATGATCCTTCCTCCTGTGGAGAGTGTAGAAGGTTTTCCTCCCCCTTGTAGGCAGACTCTCTTTTTGAGAATGTCTCTTTGGGCAAATGCAGATGGAAAAAGGGTTTTAGCAAATGGATCTGGACCATCCATCTTTCCAAAATCATTTATCTTCTCTAGCTGATTTCTATTTTTATTGAATTCCAGTATAATTAATGTGCAGTGTTATATCAGTTTCAGGTGTACAATGTAGTGACTTAACAGTTCTATACCTTAGTGCTCATCATGATAAGTGCACTCTTAACCCCCTTCACCCTCCTCCCCTCTGGTAACCATCTATTTGTTCTCTGTAGTTAAGAATCGGGTTTTTTTTTCTGGTTGTTTTCTTTTTGTCTCTTTTTTTCTTTGTTTTGTTTCTAAAATTCCATATAGGATTGAAATCATATGGTATTAGTCTTTCTCTGACTTAATTCACTTTGCATTATACCCTCCGGATTCATCCATGTTGTTGCGAATGGCAAGATTTCCCTTTTAAAAAAATTAATTTTTAGTTTTTAAATGTTTTTAAGTAGGCTTCATGCACAGTGTGGAGCCCAATGTGGGGCTTGAACTCATGACCCTGAGATCCAAGACCTGAGCTGAGATCAAGAGTTGAATGCTTAACCCACTAAGCCACCCACGTGCCCCAACATTTCATTTTTAATGACTGAGTAGTATTCCATTGTGTGTGTGTGTGTGTGTGTGTGTGTGTGTGTGTGTGTGTACATATACATACACACACCACATTTTCTTTCTCCATTCATTTATCATTGGATACGTGGGCTCCTTCCATATCTAGGCTATTGTAAATACTGCCACAATACACACAGAGGTGCATATATCCTTCTGAATTAATGCTTTTGTATTCTTTGGGTAAATACCCAATAGTATGATTACTGGATCATAGAGTAGTTCTATTTTTAATTTTCTGAGGAATCTCCTACTGTTTTTCACAGTGGTGGTGCCAGCTTGTATTCCCAATAGTAGTGCATGAGGGTTCCTCTTTCTCCACATCCTCACCAACATCTGTTGTTTCTTGTGTTTTTGATTTTAGCCATTCTGACAAGTGTGAAGTGACCTCTCATTGTAGTTTTGATTTTTCATTTCCCTGATTATGAGTATCTTTTCATATGTCTGTTGGCTACCTGGATGTGTTCTCTGGAGAAATGTCTGTTCATGTCTTCTGTACATTTTGGATTGCATTATTTGGGTTTTTGGGTGTTGTATAAGTTGTTCATATATTTTGAATACTAACCCTTTATTGGATATGCCATTTACAAATATCTTCTCCATTTTCTTTGCTGTGTAGAACTTTTTTTAATTTGATGTATTCCCAATAATTTTGCTTTTGTTTCCCTTGCTTCAGGAGACCTATCTAGAAAAATGGTCTTACAGCTAATGTCAGAGAAATTATTGCCTGTGCTCTCTTCTAGTATTTCTATGGTCTGAGGTCTCACATTTGGATTCTTAATTCATTGTGAGTTTGTGTCTGGTGTAAGAAAGTGGTCCAGTTTCATTCTTTTTCATGTAGCTGTCCAGTTTTCCCAACATCATTTGTTGAAGAGACCATCTTTTTCCTGTTGCATATTCTAGGTTCTCTTGTCGAGGATAAATTGACCATAACACTGTGGATTTATTTCTGGGATTTGTACTCTGTTCTGTTGACCTATGTGTCTGTTTTTATGCCAGTACCATACTATTTTGATTACTACAGCATGATAGGGTATCTTGCAATCGAGGATTGTGTTACTTCTAGATTTGTTCTTCATTTTCAAGATTACTTGGGCTACTTGGGGTCCTGTGTGGTTCTGGACAAATTTTAAGATTGGTGGCTCTAGATCTGTAAAAAATGCTATTGGCATTTTGATAGAGATTGCATTAAATCTGTAGATTGCTTTGGGTAGTGTAGACTTTTTTTTTTTTTTTAATTTTTTTTTTTCAACGTTTATTTATTTTTGGGACAGAGAGAGACAGAGCATGAACGGGGGAGGGGCAGAGAGAGAGGGAGACACAGAATCGGAAACAGGCTCCAGGCTCTGAGCCATCAGCCCAGAGCCCGACGCGGGGCTCGAACTCACAGACTGCAAGATCGTGACCTGGCTGAAGTCGGACGCTTAACCGACTGCGCCACCCAGGCGCCTAGTGTAGACTTTTTTTTTTTTTTTAAATTTTTTTTTCAACGTTTTTTATTTATTTTTGGGACAGAGAGAGACAGAGCATGAATGGGGGAGGGGCAGAGAGAGAGGGAGACACAGAATCGGAAACAGGCTCCAGGCTCTGAGCCATCAGCCCAGAGCCCGACGCGGGGCTCGAACTCCCGGACCGCGAGATCGTGACCTGGCTGAAGTCGGACGCTTAACCGACTGCGCCACCCAGGCGCCCCTAGTGTAGACTTTTTAACAACAATTGTTTTTCCAAGGTATGGAGTGTCTTTCCATTTCTTTGTGTCATTTTTAATTTTTTTCATTGGTGTTTTATAGCTTTCAGAGTACAGGTCTGTCACCTCTTGGTTAAGTGTATTCCTAGGTATCTGACAATTTGTTTTTTTTTTCAAGAGAACTCACATGTGCATGAGGGGGGAAGGAACAAAGGGAGAGAGGGAGAGAGAATCTTAAGCAGGCTCCATGCGCAGTGTGCCAAGTGCTCTGAGGGGCTCGATCTCATGACCGTGAGATCATGACCTGGGCCAAAATCAAAAGTTGTATGCTTAACCAACTGAACCACCCAGGTGCCCCGGTATCTTACTATTTTTGGTGCAACTGTAAATGGTAAAACTGTAATTTCTCTTACTGCTGTTTCATTTTTAGTGTATAGAAATTCAGTGGATTTCTACACTTTGATTTTATATCTTGCGGCCTTCCTGAATTCATTTATCAGCTGAAGTAGTTTTTTTGGTGGAGTCTTCAGGGTTTTCTGTATATAGTATCATGTTATTTGCATGTAGTGAAAGTTTTACTTCTTCCTTACCAATTTGGATACCTTTTGTTAATTTTTTTTCTCTGATTTCTCTGGCTAGGACTTCCAGTACTGTGTTGAGTAAATGTGGTGAGAGTTGACATCCTTGTCTTATTTCTTACCTTAAGGGGTAGAGCTCTCAGTTTTCCCCATTACGGATGTTTGCTTGGGTTGTTTTGTATGTGGTATTTATTATGTTGAGATATGTTCTCCCTAAATTTACTTTGTTGAGGGTTTTAGCATGAATAGTTGTTGTACTTTGTCAGATGCCTTTTTTGCATTTATTGAAATGATTATATGGTTTTTATACTTGTTACTAATGTGATGTATCACATTGATTGATTTACAAATGTGGAACAACCCTTGAAAACCAGGAAGAAATCCCGCCTGGTCAGGATGAATGATTTTTTTTTTCTGGGCTAAAGTTCAGTTTATTTTTATTTATTTATTCTTATTTAGTTTTTAATTTATATCCAACTTAGCATATAGTGCTATAATGATTTCAGGAGTAGATTCCAGTGATTCATCCCCTGTGTATAATACCCAGTGCTCATCCCAACTGGGTATTCACTGGAGAATACCCAGTGTTCTCCCTAATGCCCCTTACCCATTTAGCCCATTCCCCCAACCACAACCCCTCCAGTAATCCTCAATTTGTTCTCTGTATTTAAGAGTCTCTTATGTTTTGTCCCCCTCCTTGTTTTTATATTATTTTTGCTTCCCTTCCCTTATGTTCATCTGTTTTGCATCTTAAAGTCCTCATATGAGGGAAGTCATATTTGTAGTTCTCTAATTTTGCTTAGCATATTACTCTCTAGTTCCATCCACATAGTTACATATGGCAAGATTTCATTCTTTTTGATTGCCGAGTAATACTCCATTGTATATATATACCACATCTTTATCCATTCATCTGTTGATGGACATTTGGGCTCTTTATATAGCGAAAGTGCCGCTATAAACATTGGGGTGCATGTGCCCCTTCGAAACAGCACACCCCTATCCCTTGGATAAATACCTAGTAGTGCAGTTACTGGGTCATAGCGAAGTTCTATTTTTAGTTTTTTGAGGAACCTCCATACTGTTTTCCAGAGTGGCTGCACCAGCTTGCATTCCTACCAGCAATGCAAAAGAGATCCTCTTTCTCTGCATCCTCGCCAACATCTGTTGTTGCCTGAGTTGTTAATGTTAGCCATTCTGCCAGGTGTGAGGTGGTATCTCATTGTGGTTTTGATTTGTATTTCCCTGATGATGAGTGATGTTGAGCATTTTTCATGTGTCAGTTGGCCATCTGGATGTTGTCTTTGGAGAAATGTCTATTCATGTCTTTTGCCCATTTCTTCATTGGATAATTCATTTTTTTGGGTGTTGAGTTTGATAAGTTCTTTGTAGATTTTGGGTACTAACCCTTTATCTGATATGTCGTTTGCAAATATCTTCTTCCATTCTGTCGGTTGCCTTTTAGTTTTGCTGACCGTTTCCTTCACTGTGCAGAAGGCTTTTATCTTGATAAGTTCCCAGTAGTTGATTTTTCACTTTTGTTTCCCTTGCCTCCAGAGACATGTTGGGTAAAAAGTTGCCGAGGCCAAGATCAAACAGGTTTTTGCCTGCTTTCTCCTTGAGGATTTTGTAAGCTTCCTGCCTTATGTTTAGGTCTTTCATCCATTTTGAGTTTATTTTTGTGTCTGGTATAAGAAAGTGGTCCAGGTTAATTTTTCTGCATGACGCTGTCCAGTTTTCCCAGCATCATTTGTTGAAGAGACTGTCTTTATTCCATTGGATATTCTTTTTTTTTATGTCAAAGATTAGTTGGCCATACATTTGTGGGTCCATTTCTGGGTTCTCTATTCTGTTCCATTGGTCTGAGTGTCTGTTTTTATGCCCGTACCATACTGTCTTGATGATGACAGCTTTGTAATACATCCTGAAGTCCAGGATTGTGATGCTCCCAGCTTTGGTTTTCTTTTTCAAGATTGGTTTGGCTATTCAGGGTCTTTTCTGGTTCCATACAAATTTGAGGATTGTTTGTTCTAGCTCTGGGAAGAATGCTGGTGTTACTTTGATAGGGATTGCATTGAATATGTAGATTGCTTTGGGTAGTATTGATATTTTAATATTCTTCCAATCCTGGAGTATGGAATATTTTTCCATTTTTTGTGTGTCTTCTTCAATTTCTTTCATAAGCTTTCTATGGTTTTCCGTGTATAGATTCCTTACCTTTTTGTTAAGTTTATTCCTAGGTATTTTATAGTTTTTGGTGCAATTGTAAATGGGATTGATCCCTTGATTTCTCTTTCTGTTGCTTCATTATTGGTGTATAAGAATGCAACCTATTTCTGTGCATTGATTTTATATCCTGCGACTTTGCTGAATTCATGGATCAGTTCTAGCAGTTTTTTGGTGGAATCTTTTGGGTTTTCCATATAGAGTATCATGTCATCTGTGAAGAGGAAAAGTTTGACTTCCTCCTTGCCAATTTGGATGCCTTTTATTCCTTTGGTTGTCTGACTGATGAGGCTAGGACTTCCGACACTGTTGAATAACAGTGGCAAGAGTGGACATCCCTGTTGTATTCCTGACCTTAGGGGGAAAGTTCTTAGTTTTTCCCCATTGAGGATGATATTAGCAGTGGGTCTTTTATATATGGCTTTTATGATCTCGCAGTATGGTTCTTGAGGGTTTTTATCAAGAAAGGATGCTGTATTTTGTCAAATGCTTTCTCTGAATCTATTGAGAGGATCATGTGGTTCTTGTCCTTTGTTTTATTGATTTGAAGTATCACATTGATTGTTTTATGGATACTGAACCAGCCCTGCATCCCAGGTATAAATCCCACTTGGTTGGTGAATAATTCTTTTAGTGTTTTGTTGGATCTGGTTTGCTAGTAGTATCTTGTTGAGGGTTTTTGCATCCATGTTCATCAGGGACATTGGTCTGTTCGCCTTTTTAGTGGGGTCTTTGTCTGGTTTTGGAATCAAGGTAATGCTGGCTTCATAGAATGAGTTTGGAATTTTTATTTCCATTTCTATTTCTTGGAACAGCTTCAAAAGAATAGGTGTTAATTCTTCTTAAAATGTTTGATAGAATTCCCTTGGAAAGCCATCTGGCCCTGGACTCTTGTTTTTTGGGAGATTTTTGATTACTAATTCGATTGCTTTACTGGTTATGGATCTGTTTAAATTGTCTATTTCTTTGTGTTCAGTTTTGGTAATTCATAAGTTTCTAGGAATTTGTCCATTTCTTCCAGATTGTCCATTTTATTGGCATATAATTGCTCATAATATTGTTTTTATTTCTGCTGTAGTGGTTGTGATCTCTCCTCTTTCATTCTTGATTTTATTTATTTGAGTTCTTTCCTTTTTCTTTTTGATCAAACTGGCTAGGGGTTTATCAATTTTGTTAATTCTTTCAAAGGACCAGCTCCTGGTTTCATTGATCTGTTATACTCTGTGTGTGTGTGTGTGTGTGTGTGTGTGTGTGTGTGTGTGTGTGTATGTGTGTGTGTTCCCCTGATAGCATTGATTTCTTCTTGAATCTTTATTATTTCCCATCTTCTGCTGTTTTGTGGTTTTATTGGATGTTCTTTTTCCAGCTCTTTAAGGTGTAAGGTTAAGTTGTGTATCTGAGACCTTTCTTCCTTCTTTAGAAAGGCCTGGATTGCTATATACTTGGCTCTTATGACTGCTTTTGCTGTGTCTCAGAGGTTTTGGACTGTGCTGTTACCATTTTCATTGGTTTTCATGTACTTTTTAATTTCCTCTTTAACTTCTTGGTTAGCCCATTCATTCTTAGTAGGGTGTTCTTTATTTCCCAAGTATTTGTTGTCTTTCCAAAATTTTTCTTGTGGTTGATTTCGAGTTTCATAGCATTGTGGTGTGAAAATATGCACGGTATGATGTCGATTGTTTTGTACTTGTTGAAGCCTGATTTGTGTGTCAGTATGTGATCTGTTCTGGAGAATATTCCATGTGCACTTGAGAAGAATGTGTATTCTGCTTTAGGATGAAATACTCTGAATCTATTTGCTAAATCCATCCGGTCCAGTGTGTCATTCAAAGCCATTGTTTCCTTGTTGATTTTCTGTTTAGATGATCTGTCCCTTGCTGTACGTAGGTCGTGGAAGTCATCTATGGTGTTATTATCAATGAGCTTCTGTATGTTTGTGATTAATTTATTTATATATTTGGGTTCTTCCACTTCTGGAGCTTAAGTGTTTACAATTGTTAGATCTTCCTGGTGGATAGACCTCTTAATTAAGATACAGTGCCCTTCTTCATCTCTTGTTACAGTCTTTATTTTGAAATCTAGATTGTCTGATGTTAAGTATCACTACTGTGGCTTTCTCTTGGAGACTATTTGCATAATGCATGGTTCTCCATCCCCTTTCGATCTGAAGGTGTCTTTAGGTCTAAAGTGGGTCTCTTGTAAACAGCATACAGATAGATCTTGTTCTGTTATCCATTCTGTTACCCTATGTCTTTTTATTGGAGTGTTTAGTCCATTGACATTTAGAGTGAGTACTGAAAGATATGAATTTATTGCCATTATATTCCCTGTAGAGTTGGAGTTTCTGGTGGTGTTCTGTGGTTCGTTCTTTCTTTTTCTTTCTTTTTCTTTCTTTCTTTCTTTCCTTTCTTTCTTTCCTTTCTTTCTTTCCTTTCTTTCCTGTTTATTTATTTTTGAAGGAGAGAGAGAGAGAGAGAGTATGAGTGGTGGAAGAGCAGAGAGGGAGACACAGAATCTGAAGCAGTCTCCAGGCTCTTGAGCCAAAATTGGATGTTTAACTGACTCAGCCACCCAGGCTCCTGTGGTCCTTTCTAGTCTTTGTTGCTTTTGCTCTTTGTTTTTTGTTTTTGTCTTTTCTCCCCTCAGAGAGTCGCCCTTAAAATTTCTTGCAGGTCTGGTTTAGTGGTCATGAACTCCTTTAGTTTTAATTTATTTGGGAAAATTTTTCTCTCTCCTATTTTGAATGACGTCATTGCTGAATAAAGAATTCTTGGATGCATATTTTCCCATTTCACCACATTGAATATATCCTGCCACTCCTTTCTGGCATGCCAAGTTTCTGTGATTAGGTCTGCTGTGAACCTGATCTGTCTTCCCTTGTAGGTTAAGGATTTTTTTTCCCTTGCTGCTTTAATGATTCTGTCCTTGCCTGAGTATTTTGTGAATTTGACTATGATATGCCTTGTTGATGGTCGGCTTTTGTTGAATCTAATGGGATTTTTTTTGTGCTTCTTGGATTTTGATATCTGTGTCTTTCCCCAGGTTAGGAAAGTTTTCCACTATGATTTGCTCACCTAAACTTTCTACCCCTTTTTCTCTCTCTTCATCTTATGGGACCCCCTATAATTCAGATGTTATTCCTTTTTAATTAGTCACTGAGCTCTTTATTTCTTATAGCGTGCTCTTTTGCCTTAGTTTCCCTCTTTTTTTTTTCTGCTTCATTATTCTCCATAAGTTTGTCCTCTCTATCACTGATTTGCTGCTCTGCTTCATCCATCCTTGCTGCAGTGGCATCCATTTGAGATTGCTGCTTAGGTATAGCATTTTTAATTTTGTCCTGACTGGATTTCACTTCTTTCATCTCTATAGAAAGGGATTCTATGCTTTTTTCAACTCCAGCTAGTATTCTTATTATCATGATTCTAAATTCTGCTTCAGACATCTTGCTTCTATCTGTGGTAAGTCCCTGATTGTCATTTCCTCCTGTTCTTTCTTTGGGGGTGAATTCCTTTGTTTTGTCATTTTGAGGGAAGAAAAAAAATCAATAAAATAAATAAATAAAATAGAAACTAAAAAGTTAAAAACAACACAAACTTAATAAAGGATGCTAGCACCTACATGTGTTTTTTCTGGTTGTTGAAAGAAGCTTGATAGAGAAAAAAGGGAAGGAAAAGATAAGAAAAAGGAAGAAGAAAATGTTTGAAAAAAAAACCGAATAAGGTAGAATAAAATGAAATGATGAAAGTAAAATAGAATTTAAAAAACTTACAAAAATGTAAGAAATATAACAGAAAAAAATTCTTTCTTATAAAAACGGAAAATAAAAATAGTTTCTTCTTTTTTTGTATTCAAGAATAAGAAAAAAATATTGAATAGATGGATCAGGGAACAGAATGAAATATGTTTGAAATTCCATCCAGTTTCCCCCAGAAGTCAAACCATGAAACATTTTATATCAGTAAACAAAGCAGGTGGAGAGATGTGTGGTGTTCCTGTAGAGCAAGTTGGCTCAGTTGGGTGGGGCTTGGTGTAGTGCCTTCATTCTCCACTATATGGTGTTACTTAGTTTACTGGTATGGATCATTGTGGTCCTAATGGCACGTGTGTGCATGTGTGGGAGGGAGAGGTGAAAATGGCGTCACCCAGCTACCCTTTCTCTAGTATCAGAACTCTGTGCTCTTTGTCTACAAGCAGTCAAACACCCCTCCTTTGTCTCCAGCTTCCATTCACTCCCCCATTCTACAATGTCCATGACCAAGCCATCGGCCTGCCAGGCAACACCTCCTTCCTGAATTTTATCTCAGATGGGTCTTTGTTTCCAAACACATCCACCCCCTGGTATGTTCATGTGACTCTGCTGCTGCTGATGCCCAAAGACTGTGGCCAGGTGTCAGCTCACCCCAGAAAAAGTTGGTGCGATCATGTAGTAGCAGTGTTTCAGGGATTATGGTAAATTAGAACACCCATCTGCCACTAGGCTTCACCCTTAATGTCCTTGTTCCCACACCAGCAAATGTGTCTATTGTCTGGGATCCCCCGGGACATTTTTCTGTGTGGAGACCACACAGCCTCTCCCAAATGTCCTCTCAGGAGGGAACTGCCTCTCCCTGTGTGGCCTGAGGACCTTTTAGATCTTGCACTATGCTCCTAGGATTCACCCTTCCTACCAGAGCTTCACCAGGTATTGAGCTGCAGAGTTTCAGACTCTGTGCTCCACTGTTTATAGCATCTTAATAGAATTTAAATCCTCTTATTTCTCCTTTCTCCCCCTTTTTTTTTGTTCAGTCTTTTGGAGTCCCTTTCTCCCTTTTTTGTTCAGTCCATTCTTTCTCTTTCTCTCCAGCTGCTTTCAGGCGGGTGGTGCTTTTCCCGTACTCTCCCCCCTGTCTCTGTCCTCTCTTCATAAGCAGAAATAGCTCCCTACCCTCTGCAGCTTCTCTCTCCCCCACTTCACCTCTCTATGCTGTGTGCCTGCCGAGTTCTGTGACTGAAGTTGTTTAGATTGTTGTGTTAATCATCAAATCAGTTTCCTAGGTGTGCAGGATGATTTGGTGTTGATCTAGCTGCATTTCAGTGATGAGAGAGAAAAAAAAATCCCATACTGCTCCACCATCTTGGACCCACCTCAAATGATTTTTTTAATGTATTGTTGGATTTGGTTTGCTTATATTTTGTTGAGGATTTTTTTAAAAAAATATTTTGGGCAGAGTGCAAATGGGGGAGGGGCAGAGAGAGATGGACAGAGGATCCTCAGTGGGCTCTACATGGACAGGCTGAGGCAGTGAGCCTGATGAGAGGCTCAAACTCATGAAATGCAAGATCATGACCTGAGGCTTGGTTGGATACTCAACCGACTGAGTCACCTAGTGCCCCAAGGATTTTTGCCTCTATGTTCATCAGAGAAATTGGCTTGTAGTTCTCTTTTTTAGTGGTATTGTTACCTGCTTTTGGTATCTGGATTATACTCACCTCATGGTATGAATTTGGCAGTTTTCCTTCTATATTTTTAGGAATTATTTGAGAAGGACTGGTATTAACTCTTCTTTAAATGTTTGATAGAATTCGCCTGTTGTGGACTTTTGTGTCTTGGCAGTTTTTGATAATTCATTCATTCTCCTTGCTGGTAACGTTCTCTTCAAATAGTCTACTTCTTCCTCTTTCAGTTTTGGTAGGTTACATGTTTCTAGGAACTTATCCATTTTTTTCTAGATTGTCCAGTTTGTTGGCATATATTTTTTCATAATACTCTCTAACAGTTGTTTGTATTCTATTGTGTTGGTTGTTATTTTTCCTCTTTCATTTATGATTGTTTGAGTCCTTTCTCTTGCTCTTTTTTTTCACTCCTTTTTTTCTTTTTCTTTTTCTTTTTTTATCTGTCTGGTTAGTGCATTATCAATTACATTGATCTTTTCAGAGAAGTAGCTCCTGGTTACATTGATCTGTTGTTTTTTTTAAATTTATGTATTATTTATTTCTGCTCTAATCTTTATTTCCTTTCTTCTGGTGGTTTTGTATTTTGATTGTTCTTTTTTTTTTTTAGCTCCTATAGGTGTAAGGATATATGGTTTGAGATTTTTCTTCTTGAGCTAGGCCTGTATTGCTATAAACTTCCCTGTTAGAACTGCTTTTGCTCTATCACAAAGGCTTTGTGTTTTTATTTTTGTTTCCATATACTTGTTGATTTCTTCTTTTGTTTCCTGGTTGACCCACTGATTGTTTAGTAACATGTTATTTGACCTCCATGTATATGTTGTCTTTCCAGATGTTTTTTTTTTCTTGATTTCTAGTTTCATAATGTTGTGGTCAGAAAATATGCATGGTGTGATTGTGATTTTTTTGAATTTGTTGAGCTTTGTTTTGTGGTCTAAGTGTGATCTAGTCTGGAGAATGTTCTGTGTGCACTTGAAAAGAATTTGTATTCTGTTTTAGAATGGAATGTTCTGAATATATCTATTAAATTCATCTGGTTCAATTGGTTATTTAAAGCCACTGTTTCCTTGATTTTTTTTTTTTTTTGTTTGTTTGTTTGGATGATCTAGCCAGGGATATAAGTGGTGTGTTAAAATATGCTATTATTATTATATTACTATAGATTAGTTGCTTTATTAACTGTTTTATGTATTTCGGTGCTTCAGTGTTGTGGACATAAATATTTAGAATTATTACATCTTTTTGTCAGATTGTCCCCTTTATGATTATATAGTTTCCTTTGTCTCTTCTTAGCTGCCTTGATTTTAAAGTTTCTTTTGTCCCATATAAATATTGTTACTCCAGCTTTGTTTGACATCCATTTGCATGATAAATGTTTCTACATCCCTTCACTGTCAATCTGCAGTGTGTCTTTAGGTATGAAATGACTCTCTTCTAGGCTGCATGTAGGTGAGTCTTGTTTATCTACTCTGACACTGTATGTCTTTTTTTTTTTTTTTTTAAAATTTTTTTTTTTTCCAACGTTTATTTATTTTTGGGACAGAGAGAGACAGAGCATGAATGGGGGAGGGGCAGAGAGAGAGGGAGACACAGAATCGGAAACAGGCTCCAGGCTCTGAGCCATCAGCCCAGAGCCCGACGCGGGGCTCGAACTCCCGTACCGCGAGATCGTGACCTGGCTGAAGTCGGACGCCTAACCGACTGCGCCACCCAGGCGCCCCTGACACTGTATGTCTTAATCAGTCACCACTGTGTCTTTCAATTGGAGTGTTTAATCCATTTACATGCAAAGTAATTATTGATGTATACTTGTTGCTATTTTGTTAATTATTCTGTGGTTTCTGTAGTTTTTCTCTGATCCTTTCTTCTCGTGTACTCTTCCATGGTTTGCTGGTTTTCTTTAGTGATCTACTTGAGTATTTTTCTCTTTATTATTTGGGTATGTATTATTGGCTTTTGATTTGTAGTTTCCATTAGGTTTGTATGTAACACCTGCATACAGCAGTCTGTATTAAGTTGATGGTCACTTAAGTTTGAACCCATTTTTTACTCCTCTCCCCCCATGTTTAAAGTAGATTGTGTAATACTTGACACCCTTTTGCGAATCCCTCAACTGATTTTTTTCTGTAGAAATACTTATCCTTTAATGCTTTTGTGTGTCTGTTTTTCATACTGTCACTTACAGTCTTTCCATTTGAGATTCCCCATTAATATTTCTTGCATGGCTGGTTTAGTTGTCACGAACTCCTTCAGTTTTTGTTAGAGAAACTTTCTCTTTCCTTATATTCTGACTGACAGCCTTGCTTGATAGAGTAATCTTGGTTGTAGATTTTTCCCTTTTAGCACTTTTATTTATCATGTCACTCTTGTGGCCTGAAAGGTTTATGCTGAAAAATCTGCTGATAGCCTTATGGAGTTTCCCTTGTATGTAACTGTTTCTTTTCTCTTGCTGCTTTTAAAATGTTTCTGTACCACAATTTTTTGAGCCTTTTTCTTTTTTTGTTCTTAATGTTTATTTTTGAGAGAGAGAGTGCACATGAGCATGCAAGTAGATGAGGGCAGAGAGAGAGGGAGACCAAGAATCTCCAGAATATGCAATGACAGTGCAGAGCCTGAAATGGGGCCCAAACTCACAAACCATGAGATTGTGACTTGAGCCAAATAAAGAGTCAGGCACTTTAATCTACTACTACTAATCTAGTCAGGGGAGCCACCCAGGCACCCCTTGCCATTTTCATTCTTGGTGTGGACCTCCTTTGGTTGATTTTGTTGGGGGAATCTCTGTGACTCTTGGACCTGAATCTGTTTCCTTTCCTAGATTTGGGGAGTTTTTAGCTATTATTTCTTCAAATAAATATTCTCCCATCTTTTCTCTCTCATCTCCTTCTGGGATCCCTATAATGTGAATGTTATGCTTCATGGAGTTGCTGTGTTTCCTAAGCCTATTCTTGTTTTGCATAATTCTTTTTTCTCTTATTCAGCTTGATTACTTTGCATTACTTTCTTCTAGTTCACTAATGCATTCCTCTGCTTCTTCCAGTCTGCTATTGATCCATCAAGTGTATTTTTAATTTTATTTATTGTGTTGTTCATCTCCGAGGAGTTCCTTTTTACGTTTTTTTCTTTGCTAAGGGTATCATTGATTTCCCCCTCTTAAGTCCAGTGAGTATCTTTATGATCATTACTTTAAATTCCCTATCAGGCATGTTACTTTGATCTTGTTCACTTAGGTCTCTTGCTGTGGTTTTGTTCTGTTCTTTCATTTGTGATGGATTTCTCTTTCTCCTCATTTTGCCTCTCTGCTTCTCTGTGTTAGCAAAGTCAGCTACATCTCTTGCTGTTGAAAGTTGTGGGTGGAAGTGCATTTTTAAATAGGTGGTGCTTGTCCTCCTCTACAGGGGATGTGCAGCCACCCTGGAGACCAGGTGTCTCACTGGTTCCTGAAGGTGGTTGTGTGTTTAGGATGAGAAGCAGGGGAGGTAAATAATGCCTGCCAGCTTCTCTGTTCCTGGAGAAGTCCCTCAGGGAACTCTGTGATTAGTTAACCAACTATCCCTCCTGTAAGCCCCACGTGCCTTTCATGTTGCTGCTTCACTGCAGAGATAGCAGGCTATTTGTTGTGCTATCTCTCTAAGGGTGGGGACTAAGGTGCCTGTTGCCCTCTGGGCTCTCTCAGAGCAGAGCCAGCTGATTTTTGCTGTTTTTTTAGGTTTGCCTGGAAGCTTTATGTCCAGCTGGTTGTAAGAATTAAAAAAAAAAAATCGGCCCCTGTGATTTAAAGCCAAATGTTAGGGGATTTCTCTTTCCTTTGCAGGCTCCCTGTTGTGATAGACTGTTTCTCACCTGTGTCTGCTCCTATGGCTCCCTCTGGTAGTCAGATCCTTGGGGCTTAGGGTCTTGCTGAGTCTTCACCCTTCCTCTTTGATGTGGCCTCTTCTCCACATTAGTTGTGGAGTTTGTTCAGCAAGTCTTTGGGTCCTTTTCTGGGTATTGGCTCGTATGTGAGTGTTACCTAGTTGTACCCATGGGATGAGATGAGTTTAGGGTTCTCTTACTCTTTCATCTTCCCTGAGAAGTCTCCCATCAAGCATCAAGTGTATTTTTAATTTCACTTACTGTATTCTTCATATCTGATTGTTTTTTTTTTATCTTTGTTAAGGGTCTCACTGAGGTCCCCCACTCTTTTCTCTAGTCCAGTGAGTGTCTTTTTTTTTTCCTTCTTTTAAAAAAATTTTTTTTTAATGTTTATTTATTTTTGAGACGGGGAGAGACAGCATGAACGGGGGAGGGTCAGAGAGAGAGGGAGACAAGAATCTGAAACAGGCTCCAGGCTCTGAGCTGACAGCACAGAGCCTGACGCAGGGCTCAAACTCACGGACCGCGAGATCATGACCTGAGCCAAAGTCAGATGCTTAACCGACTGAGCCACCCAGGGGCCCCTCCAGTGAGTATCTTTATGACCACTACTTTAAATTCTTTATCAGGCAGATTACTTACCTCTGTTTCGTTTATCTCTCTTGCTGTGATTTTGTTCTTTCATTTGGGACATAATCTTCTTTCTCTTCATTTTGCCTAACTTTCTGTGTCTTTCTCTCTGTGTTAGCAAAGTCAGCTATGGCCCTTGCTCTTAAAAGTGATGGCCTTAGGAAGAAGAGGTCCTGTCACGTGCTGCAGTGAGTCCAGTGTCCCCTGTTCATCAGAACCTGGTGCTTCAGGGGTGTCTCCTGTGTATGTTGCGAGTGCCCTATAGTTGTGGCTAAGCCACACTTATTTGCCTTCAGTCCAGTCAGCTGCAGTGGCTTTTTGCCTGTTGTGGGCAGGGTTTGGTCCCTGTGGTGGCAGTGGGCCTGTCTGGGGCTGCCTTGGGCTTGAGTTGAGTCTGACCAGGCATTTGCCAGAGACGAAGTAGCACCTGAGAAGCTTCTGTTGGTGGATGGGACTATAGATAAGATTTCTTCCTCCTGCCCCCTGTCTGGGTTAGTTGGACTGGTTTATGTGGTCATCTGTCCCTCGGCCTGGGGGAGGAGTCACCTTGGAGTGGTGGTGGCGGCCCCTGTTGGGGCTGCTTGTATACTGCCGGGCTTGTGGCCCCAGTTTGGATGGGCTGCGGCCAAGAGCATATGGCGGGGGGCAGACCCACCATGTGCAGGGGTGTGGGGGCAGATGGGTGGTGCTCGTTGCAAGGTTTGTGAGCAGCTGGTCCCCTGCAAGAGGGATTGAAGTGGGCCTGTGTGGAGGGGGCAGATCCACCAAAGCACAGCGCCGGGTGGTGGGGCATATGGTGCAGTCAAGTTAGGTGGTGGATGTTGGCACTGTGCTGGTTCTCACGGGTGGCCGTGTGTTTATGCTGGGGGCGGGGGTGGGAAATGGTGCCTCTGTTCCTGGAGGAGTCTTGCAGTGTTCTCTGTCCCTCTGGGACAAGCTCTTCGTAAATAACTCTTTTTGTATACCCCAAGCATTTTTTCAAACTGCTGCTTCTATTGACATATCTCCATGGGCTGTTTGTTGTTCCGTCTCTTTAAGGGTGGAGGCTTAGGTTCCTATCACCCTCCTGGCTCTCCCAGAGCTGAACCTGATTGTGAAAGTTAAGGATGTTAAGCCTGACTGATTGTAAGACCTCTAGAAGTTAGGCCTCTGTGATTTTCAAAGTCAAATGTTAGGGGGATTCATCTTCCCAGTGCAGGCCCCCATGTCTTAGGTCTGACGTCTGCTCCTCTCTCTGTGCCTGTGGTGTCCCTGCCTCCTGCACACAGCCCCATGGATCAGTTTGCTCCCGACCATGTTTCCTGCCTTCCTATGGCCCCTCCTCTGCAATTAGCTGTGGAGAGAGTCTGTTCTGCCAGTGTTTGGGTTGTGCTCTGTTTTTTTTTTTTTTTATTTGTTTGTTTATTTGGAGAGAGAGTGTGAGAGCTTGTGTGCGAGTAGGGAAGGGGCAGGCAGAGAGAGAGACGGCGAGAATCCCAAGTAGGCTGGGTGCTGCCCTCCAGAGCCCCATACGGGGCTCCATCTCACCAACCTGTGAGATTAGGACCTGAGCCGAAATCAAGAGTTGGATGTTCAGCTGACTGAGTCACCTAGGTGCCCCGTGTTTTTGGGTTTATACTGAGCTGTTATCTAGGCTCCTCTTACTCTGCCATCTTCCCAGGAAGTTCTGAATGGGGCATCATTTAGTGTGGAGGTCAGTGCATGCCATCACCGTACCCCCTACTTCCACCCTAAGGTCACGGTCTCTAGACTGTTTTATTCCAGCTGCGTAGTCCCATCTGGGTCTCAGTGGCACGCTCTGCCTTTAACGATCATGAAGGGTGAATGCACCACCTGGGTATTCTCTGTCTTTGTCCATGACCTTTGAGAACCACATACAGATGTGGTAGTGAGGTCAACCCAAGAAAACCAGTCCTCCTAACGACTTGAGGTCTCACTGGGACGACATAGGCAACCTTGGTTCTGGTTCTGACCATGATACTGGTATTGCGTATCTTGGTAGCTTCATGCAAATCACTTGACTCACTCGAGTTTCTATCCTTTACTTGTAGAATGAAGGGGCTGAAGGACTTTCCCAGATGATGTCAGTTGCCATTTCTGGATGAATTAGCAGTTAAGGTAAGGCTACCTGTGTAACACAGGTTCTCAGGGGTGTAACACATCACGTGTTGTGTTGTCATCACCAGTCAGAAACAGCTGGTCAGATGGCCTTCCATGTGACCATCAGGGGCCTAGCTCCTTACATACTCTAAGTCTGCCTGCCTTTAAATTGGGGGCTTTGTGAGGTTGCCAGGAATGAGCAGACTGACCAATGAATGCTCCAGATGTAGAAGATTCAAAATATGCCCCTTCCACCCACATTCCATTGGCCAGAATTTGGCCCCATGGGATCACACCTATGCACCAGGAAGTCTGCAAATTGTGGTCAAGCATGTGTGGTGAGGAAAGGGAAACGGCTTTGCTATACAACCAGCCATTTGGATAGAGAAGACCACTGGTCACTTAAATGGCAGCTTCTCCTTAACAACATCTCCTGCAACCAGGGGACTCCTATACAGGAGGGCACTGTCCTAATCTTGTCAAGAGACAGAGCAGGATGATTAGGGAGTGTAGCCACACATCCAGGATTGCCCAGGAGGGGCCCAGCTCAGGCCTGTGGTCTTGGTAATTCCAGCCAGTTGGTGCCCCTTTGATAGTATCACCCTCAGACTACAGGATGGACAGAGCAGAGGAGGGGAGAGAGGACCAGATTTGGCGAAGACCTGGGATATTGCTGAAGAGAAGCCATAAGCCGCTGTTCCGTAAAGACAGTATTTTTTTTTTAATTTTAAAATTCTGCATCTGAAAACACAGTATGACAGAAAGCATCTATGTACACCTGCAGTGTTTTTGGTATGATACAGTATTTAATACATCCACTGTTTTCTGCAAAAAATTTTGCTTTGTCAGACAGAAACAAACTCCCCTAGACAAAAAAATACAGCTAAGGCACAATTTCGTTGTTGTTTTTCTGCTAAATGAAAAGACAGAAAAGGTGCAAAAATGGGCGGGTAGTGCAATCATTTCCAAGAATCACTGTCTACCTTGAGGAAAAGCATTCGTAGGATTGGAATTTTGATAACTCGTCAATTTCAGATAGTTCAATATCTCTTAAAATACTCCTTTAAATAAATAGCAAAATATCTACATCTTTCAGGTGTGTGCCATTGGAATTTTTTTAAACTTTATTTACAGATTTTTTTAAATCAATACATTACAAAATATTTCTGTACAGTTTTATGCATATCATGATCTATAACAAAATAGTTATTTTTAAAAACTATATCACCACATGTCTTTGAAAAAAATGAGGGGGACAGTAATAACTTATCGTGAGGCCTCTAAAAAAAAAAAATACCCAAACACACGCTATTGACAACATATTAGAAACAAAAAAAGACCGAGAACGGACTCGAAGGACGGTTGCGCTCAATTCCAGTAAATTTCCTATGAAACCCTAGGGTTGTCTTTGGCCTCCAACAGAGCCTGGAACAACAGAAGGCGCAAGTGTGATCCCTTTGAGAACACGACCCATCGGCTGGGAATATTTAATGCTCTCACTTTCCAGGCAGGAAGGAGGAAGAGAGAAACTGAGAAACTCTCCTGCTTTACCTTTGAACGAAGTACCTCCAAGTCACCACGCCTGGGTGGGGGTGGGGGAAAGAGGGTACCTCGGCAGTGTGCGCGGAGGACGGGCCGACGTTCACGTGAGCACCCGAGCCTTCGTTTCACCCACAGGAACAACAGAAGAGTGCTTCTCTTAAAGACGGCGTTTAGAAGCCATGTGTATGGCATCTGCAAACTACAGACGGGCAGCCTCTCGCTTAGGAGGCTGCCACGAAAGCTTCAGGATGCTCTTTCTTCTCGGATGTTGGTGGAAGGTGGACGGAGAGGGCAGTCAGCTTTCCAAAAATAATTTTAAGGCCACATTTCAAAAAGGAGAAACCTAAGGCTTTTGGGGGTGAGGGAAGGAAAATGAAGGAGGAGAGGGGGATGGAGGTGCAAGGGGGCAGAACCTGCTTTTCCTGGGGACTCCGTGGGCAGAGGCAGTGGGGAGGCTTCCCAGCCGGAAGGAGGGGGGCCGCTTTCTCCCTGGGTGGGGCTTGGGGAGGACAGAACCAAAGACAACGTGAGGGGCAGACACAGGTGGCGCATGAAAGCCCTCAGTCTAGGGTCTATAAAGTATCTGATTTGCAACGTAAAAAAAAAAAAATACTTTTAAGAGACAGAGAAGGAAACAGAGGGAGAGAATTTGCATAGATTGTACATTCAGCTCGAGCAGATTTGGGACACCTAATTGTTTCTCCCCCAGGTAAACTTCTCAGCAGACACAATGAGGTAGCGCCTGTGGTAGACCCATGGGCAAAGTAAGGTAACTGAGGCAAAGAGGGCATCCCGCGAGCAAGCAGGGCTTCCGAAACGTGCGCCAGGACAGCTGCTCAAATGTAAGATTGGAGAGAGCTGGGCTGCGACACAACCTCCCGGGCCCCCCAGCCAACCTGTCATCCATCACCTCTGCCTGGGCAGGCAGGAATTCTGGAAAGTGTGGGCCTCTTTAGGTTGAAGGGGCAGCGACTGAGGTCTCCAAATTCTTTTTTTTTTTTTTAAGCACCATCTTGGGACCTAGGACAGCTGAACAAGCCATTCCTCCTGGGACCCTTCTCTGCAGGACGGTCTCTCCTGGTTGGAATGACTGGTAAGAGGTTTATGGTTTCTTCAGAGTGATTGGTGAGATTTCACCAAGGGTGGCGCTTTTCCTCCTCCATGTGGGCACTGCCTACCTCATGGTAAACCACCTCTCCAGCCAGCAGGTGGGCCGGCAGTGCCCAGGACGAACTGTGGAATTTCCCTTTGCCCACTCTCTCCAACAAAACAAAGAAAAAGCCTTGCCGACACTTAAAAATCAGATTTCCAGTGACCATCTGGATCCCCTGGTCTCCCTGGCCCCACAGGAAGACTGCACTGTGCCTGCATACTCATGTGCAAAACCAGGCAGCAGCCACCAAGCTGTCTTACCCCACGATGGAAGGGTCTGGGACCCCTGCCACACAGCACGGCTCTGACCCGGCAGGTGTTGGCCAGCAGCCGTTGCCAGTACACCCTCCTACTCCATCCCCCCTTGGGTGCTGTAGGGGAGCTTGCATCCTGAGTCCCCGGTAGACTGGGCTGTGTCAGGGGACAGGCTAAAGCCCTACACGTCCGTACTCTGCCCCTTCCTGGCAAAGAGATCAAGGTTCCAGCCGGTGTCCGTGCACCAGCCAGGGAACGATGAAGGCAGTGCATCCACCTGCCCCTTGTCCCCCGACATCTGGGGTCTTGCTGGTTCTGAATGTGCTGGCCTTTTAAAAGTTAAACTGCCATGGGGAAATGAAGTCCAAATGATGCCTTGATCTGACCAGAAAGGTCTCTTTCCAAAGGGAGGAAAGGGCACCCTTGTGACCCACGGGGTCTAGGCCATGCTTTCTGTCCTCCCTGGAGACCGTTTGGCGAGACTTGGGCAGGCTGGTTGGGAAATCGCACCGCATGCCCCAGCCTCTGGCATGACTTCAGACCTGGTCAGTGACCTAGTGCCCCAGGCGCTGCCCTTCCAACTATGACAGGGTTTCCAGGGGCTTGTGATTAATCACTCTCAGATTAAAAGAGAGTTCAACTATTAGTGTGTCTCTTGTGGAAACATCTTTTCTCAAATCATCCTAGGCTTTTGCTTATTTTATTCCCTGACCCAAAAGAAACACCTGGGCTGACTGCCTGGCATCTCCAATCCCTTGCAGGGAGGGGGCTGCAGATCGTGCCCGAGTAAGCTGGCCCTGGCCCTTCCCCTCGTTCTGGGGGGGAAAGCCAGCAACGTGGGCAAGTGTGGACATGGGGCTGAGCCCCACACAGGATGCTGTGGAAAACACGCGCTCCTAGCCACTCTGCCAGGAGGGAGAAAAGGCAGGCTCCCTGGGTGGGCTGGGGTGGAAAGAGGTGGTGGCAGAGGCTCTGGGCTCAAGTTCATGGACTAATGACCTGGGCTTGCAGAGCAAGACCCTCCACAGCCCCTGCAGCCCATTGACAGGGGCTAACTCCCAGCTCGGTCCGACTACTCCCCCTTTTTCTAAACTGGATCTTTCTTCTTCCCAGGCTTGCAAAGAGTCAGGTTCCCTCTGTCACCTGCTAAGGTCCCAGGCTCTGCCCTCCACCTGAGTCGGCCTGTTCGGTACTGGAGGCCCAGCCCAGGCTCCCACCCTGCCTGAGAAGGAGGAAGGCTTCATTGTCGTGAGGGGCACCCCACTATCAGTTAGCAGATGCTGAGGCGCACACTCTCCTCATAGTGTCCAACACCCCTGCCTTTCTCTCAGGACGTGGAGAATACAGAGCAGACAGGAGACAGACAGACACTGGCCGCGGGGAGGGAGGGGAAGGGGGGGGGCCTTTCATGAATAAAGGCAGCTTCAGTTAGTAAGAGAACATAACTAACAAGCTGCAAACGCAGCACCTACTATTAGTCATGGACTAAAACATATAAATAATAAATACTGCAAGTGTCCCTCTTCCAGCCCCTCCCTGGCCCGCAGGACATCCGGCCCCGTGGGGCAGGGGCGAGAGGCATGGGCTCTGCTCCCTTCACACGCACACTGCACAGAGACACAGGATAGACTCTGCAGCAGAACATGGTGCAGCCACAGGTGGGCCTGTGCCAAAGAAAGCCTGTCGTGGGGACGAGGTGGGGGCTGGAGGAGGAAGGGGCCTGGAGCCACGGCTCAGATGTCAGGTTTCTGCACCTCAAGCACTTGGAGTAACACTGCTGTTAAGGTAGTAACCAATCATATCCGCAAGCTTCCCCCTTTGACGTGGCACCTCACAGGAGGAAGGACATGGAGTTAGAAACCAAATCTGAAATGCTTTTGCAGGGATGTATAAAGTCTGGTCCATTCCTACAGCACCAGGGATGGGGGTGGCAGGTATGATTCACAGAGGTCTGGAGTGCCTGGACCTCAGGGCGGAAGGGCTCACGCACGGGAGGGTATTGCTGTGCCGTCCAGCTCAGGAGTTGGCTCCCAACAATCTCTGAGTTTCATGGCTGTGGTCCCCAAAGTTCCCACTGGCCAGGACCCACGAGGTCATGGTCTTAGTCTCCTGGCCCAAGAATGCCTAGGAGACTTGATGCTTATAAGCATCAGCCTGTCGGTGGCAGTCCGGAGGGAGGCTGGCCTGGAACCCTGGCCCTGTGGCAGTGACACCTTGGGGAACCTTGGCCATGTTCCATCAAAAGGCTCTCCTGCGCATCTAGTGACTAAGGAGGACAACTCAGCCCGACAAGGCTGGGGGAAGGCCCAGACAGTCTCCTTCTCCGGCCCAGGAGCAGGAAAATGAGCCCAAGCAGGGGGCTGGAGATCAATCAAGCCCACGGTCTGGGCCGTGCTTTTCCAACTGGCTTTTGCAGAGCCTGTGGGTTCTGGACAGGTACCTTGGGAGGTGCCACTGACAAAGGGACGGCCTGGTGGGCTGTGCTTGGAGAAGAACCTTATACTCCCCAGCTTCAACCAGAGCAGCCTAGAGTTCAACTGCACCTTGAACTTCCCCCTTCCAACTGAGCTTAGTAAACTAAAGTCTGCTGCTCAAAATAAAAGTTTTGAGAATCACTTGTCTGGGGGACTGGGTCACTGGCAGGGACAACAAGGAACCTATAGGCTTTGAGGATCAACCAAAAGAGGTAAGACCACTGTGGCGCAGGGACCAAGCAGTCCTTGCCCCCAGTACCCAGCTTGTCAAATGCAGGTCGTCGGCAGAAACGGCTTTGACCTCTACACCTTCCTTCTCCATCATTCTGTAGCCATGAGAGCTCCTCTCACAAAAGACACCCCTCCCCCCCCCCACCCCCCGCCCCGGGGGTGGGAGGCCAGGGCCCAGGTGCCACCGGCCCCCCTGGCTGCTTTCCCTTTGAGATCTGCTGTGGCTCACGGGTGCCCAGTGCTACCTGAGCCGGCCGTCAGGTTTGACGGCCCCCAGCTCCGACTTGGGGTCGGGGCTGAAGGAGCTCCAGGCCGTCTGGCTGCAGGTCTGCATGACGGGGCAGGCAGTGGGGCCCGTGGTGCAGATGTCCATGGCGGCCCACATCCCACCTACCAGCGAGTCCAGCCAGCGCTCGAGGCCCGCGCCAGCCGTGGCCGCGTTCCTGCGAGCCTGCTCCACCTGGGCAGGGCTGATGGGCAGGCTGAGGACGGGGTTCAGGCTCTGGAAGCTCTGTTCCATGTAGGCGCTGCGGAGGGGCCCGTTGTGCAGCCTCAGTGCCTCCTCTGAAACGCAAAGGGATTAGAGCGTCAGACGCACCACAGGGCACTGTCCACTCGTCCCTCTGGTCAGCACATGTTCCCAGAGCAGCGTCAGTTACTAGTCCACACATTCATGTGGCGCATTTAAAGCACCTCCTATGTGCAAGGCATTCACTCCTTCATTCATTCATTCATGTGATAATGATGTATTCAGTGCTGCCCGGATGGCTCTGCCAGTCGAGCACCCCACTCTTGGTTTCAGCTCCACTCCTGATCTCCTGGTTTGTGAGATCGAGTCCCACATCGGGCTCTGTGATGACAGGGGATAGCCTGCCTGGAACTCTCTCCTCCTCTCTCTCTCCTCTCCTCCCTGGCTTGCACACATACTCTCTCTCTTCAACATTAAATCTTTTTTCTTAAGTGCCAAGCTCCACTCCCAGTGGTGGAGTGAACCAGGTAGTCAAGAAGATTACGACCCAGGGGAGGAACACTGATGGCGATAAATAAGCGAGGTCATTTCAATCAGCGATACGCAAAACGGGACTAAACTGGGAGTGACGGTAGAGCAAGGGGTTGGCGAGCTACAGCCCTTCGGCCAAATCTGGCCCACCGCGTATTGTTGTAAATAGAGTTTCAGGGGAACACAGCTATGCCTGTGCGTACATCTTGTCTGCGGCTGCTTCTGTGCTACCGCAGCACAGGTGAGTACAGACCAAGACTGTACGTGGCCCACAAGCTGAAAATATTTACTGTGTAGCCCTTTGCAGTAAAAGCTTGCAGCCCCGGGGTTAGAGAGTGACAAGCGTGTTTCTTTGGGATGAGAGGGGCGAGGCAGGCCTCTGTGAGGTGACAGCTGAGCTGAGTGCTGGTTAATGAGAAAGCAGCCGCCGCAGGTAGATGGCAGGAAAGAGCGTTCAGAGCAGAGGCAACAGTGAGCACAAAGCCTCATTAAGTGCCTTTCTGCAAATCACAGAGGTAACGAGAGGCGGAGCGGAGGTTTGAACCCACGTCTGTCGACCTCAGCTGTCTCTCAGGACAGCCCTGCCTTGCTGAACAGCAGCGTTTCATGCATGAGCGCGAAGACGGCAGTCAGGGTGTCTGGGTCTGAATCCCCATGGCCCACACACTTGGGGTGTGGATTCTGATACCAACACTGGGCACCTGGTTTCCTTGACCTAGTACCTTTTGTGATGGTTAGAAGGGTTGACTTCTTTTTAAGTGCTTAAAAAGGCACCTGGTGTTAGGATCCCAAATATAGAAAGAACTTGTACAACTCAACACCAACAAACCCCCAAATAATCCAACTAGAAATCGGCAGAAGACATCCAGAGGGCCAACAGACACATGAAAAGATGCTCATCATCAGTCATTCTTGGAGAAATGCAAATCAAAACCACAATGAGGTATCACCTCACACCTGTCAGAATGAGGACTATAACACACGCACGTGTTGCTGGGGACGTGGAGGAAAAAGAAGCCTCATGTGCTACTGGTGGGGACGCAAGCTAGTGCAGCCACTGTCACAAACAGTATGGAGGTTCCTCAAAAAGTTAAAAATAGAACTGTCCTCCAATCCAGCACTCACACTACTAGATATCTACCCAGAGAATATGAAAGCACTGACTTGAAAACACACATGCACCCCTATGTTTATTGCAGCATTATTTACAATAGCCACATTATGCAAGCAGCCCAAGTACTGCTTTATCCATAAAGATAAAGAAGGTAACTTATGTACAGTGGTATTTATGCAGTGGAATATTAGTCACAGAGAAGAATGAAATCTTGCCATTGGCAACAACACGGATGGAACTAGAGGGTATAATGTTAAGTGAAATAAGTCAGAGAAAGATAAATACCATACGATTTCCCTCCTGGGTGGAATTTAAGAGACAAGAAGGAAAAAAGAGAAACCAAAAAACCAGACTCAAATACAGAGAACATACTGGTGGTTACCAGAGGTGAGGTGGGTGGGGGATGGTAAACTAGGTGAGGATTAGGAGTTGCCTATCGAGATGAGCACTGGGTAATGTGTAGATTTGTTGAATCACTACCTGTGCACCTGAAACTATAGAATACCACATGTTAATTATAATGGACTTCAACGAGACAAAATCTGGTGCGCACACACACACACACACACACACACACACACAAGCAATGCCAGGCCTGTACTAAGTGCTTGAAGAAGTTTAGCTAGGGTTACTGTGGCTGGTGTTTTTAGGACACAATCCTCCTACACTCACACAGTCACAGGACTGGTGTTATCATCCCCATTTTACAGATGGGGACACAGGTGGCTATCGTGTGAGACAGATCAGGGGTTCAATCCAGGACTGGCTGGTTCCAAAGCTCGTCATCATGACACTCTATTTGCAGGCACATCCAACCAACTGGAAGCTTTAAGACTGGTTTTAAGTTTTTAAATTTTATTTTCATCTGGAAGCCAGTCTTTCAAAGACTTGGTTTCCCCATCTGTAAACTGGATACTCATTCCTGGTACCAGATTGACCCCGAGGGCTGGCAAGAGGCTCAGGTAAAGGTTCATATGCTCTGTCAACACTAAAGGAACACTCAGAGAGGAGGCTGTGTGGCTCCTTCCCAGGGTTTCAAGATGGGGGAAGCAGAAAGTGCACGTTTGGGCTGAAGGAAAGAAGCCAAGATACTTCTATTTTGGAGAGGTTCTCTCTTATTGCCTACTCTATTGCCAAATACAAGAACAGGTTTTTAAAACACACGGGCCAGTGATTCTGGTGAGTTGTGTTTTAGCAAATCAGCTCTTGCCCTGGCTGAGATAGCCAGGGTTCTAAGAAATGTCCTTATAGGACAGTGTGGCATTCAGAAAACGTTTTCTGTTCGCTTGGCAGTGGCTGTCACCCTCACTGGCAACCAGGAGAGCTCAGATAATCCACAGACTGTTTTCTAGTACGTGGTCCATGAGTGAGGTTCACGAAGGGGGAAGAAATACCATACACCTGCAAATAGTGGCATTCACAACATGCCTTGACTACAGACAAGAAAATCAATCCCTCCCTCCATCCCCTCTCCGTCCCTCCCCTTTCCAGAAGCAGAGGGGCTGGGCTCCAAGGGTAACAGGTACAAGAAGGGGCATGAGCCTGCATGAACATATATCCCGGCTTGCTGTGATTTAGCTGACTTAGGTAGGACCTAACGTGTTTATAAATCTGGCAGACAGGGCGGGTAGCTCCTGAACCATCTGCCCAAGAACAAAACCTGTTCTCTCTCCAGCAGGTCCTGATCTGTCCACCAGAGCCTCTCTATGCCTCCACATCTGCAGAGCTGGTGGTGGGGAGATCCCTGAACTGACAAAAGGCAGGGCATGCAAAGTGAAAAGAGCAGCTAACAGGCATCTGAACGCTGGGAACCCAGTATTATGGGTGATACAGAAAACCCTGATGAAAAACGAGGTTAATGTGGGGAAATGCTATCACAGCATTAGCCCGTGATGCTTGCCTCTATAATTAAATTTTCCTCAATTCCACCTCATCAGATTTCTCGAGATTACCAGGGACGCATCAATAGCAAATTACTCCTGATGGATCATTTTACAAACTGCATTGCTCCCACCTTCGTGTTCCCTGCCACTGGAACATCATTAATAGACACAAATGCTGATGTGGGGGTGGGGGGGTGGGGAGCAGCTCCCAGTGGGGTACAATGACCCCTGGCTATTCCTGGGCAGGGTTACAAGAGCCTTGCCATCCTCAGAAACTCTAAGGAGGAAAAACTGGAAAAATCAGGACCCAGTTAAAGGCCCCAGGCTATTTTACTGGGGTGAGGAGGTAGATTCAGGACCCCTCCTTTGTTATATCCAACAGGTGTATATGGAGCAAAGAGGACAACGCTATTTCTACCCCTCTCTTCTGCATCTTTCTTTGGGAACTCTCAGCGTTGCTAAAGATGTGAACCTAATCAAGAGGGCACTTGAGGGCCCTCAGTGGGTGGGCTCTGGCCCAGCTCGTTCTGGATGTGTTCTTTTGCCTGCTTCCCAAGGGAGCTGGGAGGATCAGATTTCCTTCTCCAGAAAATACGAGGCCTGGATCTTTCTGCTTGCTCAGCACAGAAACTTAGCAGAGGTCCACACAAGTTCACTTCAACACCCCCTTGTTAGGATTCCAGGCAACCCCTCCGCATGTCTATGTCCCCCTCTCCTTGTGTCACCAGCTAAATGGCACCCAGCCCAGAACTGAGAGTTTAGCTAACCAGAGGCTAGAGTGCGTTTTTGGCTTCTGGGTTTCTGATCTGTTAGATATAGACCCACAATTTCAAATACAGAGAGATCCAGAAATCCTGTTTCTAAGAATCTATTTTATAGATGTATCTGCATGGGCATAGACAATTTCAAGAATCTTTGCAGCGTTACCTGTAACCCCACCACGACCGAAAGAAACTGTATGTCCACTCAGGGGATGAAAGATAGATTGTGGGTCTTTCTCCCAGTGGAATACGAGGCAGCTAGTAGCTTTATATATATTGACTCGTTAAGTCCAAAGAGAAGTTTCACCCCAAAATGTATCACTCCATTTTCAAACACCAGCAGTGTGTGTGACTTATTTTGTGTGTTGATGCTTTAGAAGCCTTGAGAAACCTCTAGAAGGATGAACACCAAAGTGTTGGCAGTGGTTACTCTGGGAGGTAGGACTGAGCAGGGAGGAAGATGTTCCCAGTGATCAAAGGGGGAGGAGGAAAGGACAGAAAAATAAAAGTAAACTCTCTGGGTAAGAAAAGAAAAAGGCGGCACGTTAAGAGTCTGACATCCCTCTCTGTGCTCAGCAGGAACCACTGTCCTGATTTCCTATTAACTCGTTTTCTCACAGCTTTTTATGGACAGAGAATCCTGAAATAACGTAGTGGTGGCTTGGCTTGCTTTTGAACTTTAAATGTATGCGCTCTAATTATGACTCTTCTGTGATATTTTCCTCTCAACATTATGTTGTAGAGACTCATCCAGATCAATGCATGGCACGGAGCTCCGCTGTCTGAACAGACCCCGCAGTGTTCATACATCTGAATGTGGGCATCTGGACTGCTTCCGGTTTGGTGCCATTATGAACAATTCTGCTCTACTTCTGCACACATCTGTAGGGCATACACCTCAGGCTGGGATTTCTGGGCAGTAGGAGGTGTGTGTTCAGCTTTGGTAGGAGATGCTATGCCGTTTTCTAAACCCGTTTTATCACTTTGCCCCACCCCCCGCCCCATGCCAACACTACATGGGAAGCCATTATTCTCTAACCCTCCATCATATGATATTGTCTAACCTTCGAACATTTCACAACATAGTGGCATGAAATCGGATCTCTTTTTGCTTTTAATTTGCATTGCTCTCATTATTCATGAGGCTGAGCATCTTTTCATATGTGTGTGGGCCATTTATGCCCTGTCCTTTTTTTTTTTTTTCCCTTTCTTTCTCCTTTCTCCTTTGTAGCAAAGGCCAGCAATCCTTTTCTCTAAAGGGCCAGATAGTCCGTTGTTTTGGATTTGTGGGCCATGCAATCTATGTCAAAATTACTCAATGCTGCCACTGTAGTCCCAAGGAAACCATAAACAATATGTAAATAAATGGGTGTGGCTGTGTCCCAATAAAACTTTACTTAAAAAAGAGGGAGTAGGCCAGATTCGGCCCCTGGCTTGTAGTTTGATTTATGGGATTTCTTCATATATTGTGAATGTATTTTTTTTTATGTGTAGCAAATATTTTCTTACTAGTCTTTTCATCTAGTGTATCATATTTTTGATGGAAAGAATTTCCTATTTTAATTACTATTTTTAAAACAGTAAGATTTGCCAAAACTCACTATCTGCCTGGGTTTATTTCCCATCTTGTTTTAAATATAATCAGGGCTCCCTGGAAGTCCAGTGGGAGAGCATCTAATAATTAGGTACCTAATACACAGAGGACATCATCTCAGTGTGCAGGTAGAAAATTAGAAGGCTCTCTTTGCAAACAAGCAGGGAAAAATGCTGAGCAGAGAGCACTGTTCTCTGAGGCAGCCCACATGCCCCCCACCTGCAATGCCTGAGGGAGAAGACCCGGGAGACGCCCAGGATGGGTTATTTTCACCCCCAGAGACACTAGGAGTACTCACCTGGTTTGATGGGCTGCCTATTTGAGAAGGTCAGCGGTGCAACGAGGAATTTGGTCTCTGCAACTGGCACCCAGTGGTGAAGAATTTTCACTGTCCAGACCCCAGGCCTCAGGGGCAAGTTCAAAGGGGGCTTGTAGTGAGTGAATTCGGCAGTGGATTCAATCAGGATGTCATAGGTGGCTGCGATGATGTTGACGGGATCCACCCAGATGACAGTCACGGTGACATTGGGGCCCTTCCCCCATTTCTGCATGCCTACCGGCTCATCCATGGGCCCCAGGAGCCCCCCAAAGTTGCGGAAGAGCCGCTCCTTGGCATCCCAGTCGGTGCCGACCTGAAAGAAGAGAATGAGTCTTGGAATCACTGAGCCGGATTTAGGATACAGGGTCCCAGAGAGGCCTACGATCCTGCTTGTTGGGCTGCATACACCCATTTTACAGATGAGGAAATGGAAGCTCTCAGGAGGTCACCTGCTTAAGACTGCAGAAGTGGTAGTAAGCAGAAGATTGGAGATTCGGACCCAGTCTGTGGTCTGTTCATTAAACCACTAGGCCTCCTGGGCCTCATACAGCATCTGACACTTGGAAAGAAAACACACAACATGCACTGAATCAATCATTGCCTGCTGGCAGGCCATCCCGAGGACACATACCCCCACTGCTCAGCAGGTGCGGGCGGTTTCCACTTTGGTTCTCCGTCTTCTAGGTCAGGCACCTCCATCTAGTATGACATTCTGAACATGAACGGAGCTCAGGTTTCTGAGCTGCTCTATCACAAGCTGGGAAAAAGGAGGGTCCCTCAGCCTCGCTTATTGCTGGCAGTTCACATGGCTCTCCTGGGAAGAGACCGCTGTGGCCTCCCTAATGCACTCAGAGCTAGACCTTAGGGGTGGGAGGTGGCTGTGACACCCACCCTTCCTGCCAGCAAGCTGGTGTCTATGTGGCTCTGACTGGCCAGGGGCCTGCTCTTGGCTTCCCTCCTAACACTTGAGTCGCCTGCAGTTTGTTCTTCAGCCAGAGTGGCCAGGAAGAGCCTCTGAACTGTCCTCTCGCTGCTGCTCAGTGCCCCTGTGGCTTGCTTCACTGTGCTTTCCTGGTGCCTAGCACCATGCCTGGTGCACAGCAGGTGTCCGTGTCTGGTTAATATCTGTCACATCACTGAGTGAGTGACGTCGCAAAGAAATGAATGGACTACACAGATCCCTGATACTGAGCTGTTACTATTTCAAACCAATTTAAACGAGGGGTCTTCTGCTCCCCCAGGAGATTTAATTTCATGTTTTTGAAGATACAGCATGTGGGCAATGTTGTCAGCAGATAATGAGCACACTCTAAGGCTTGCCTGTTTCTGTGGTCTTTCCATGACCAGCATCTCCAAGGTGTGCGTGCGGGTTGGGGTACAGGTGCACGAGAAGGTGCACCAACACCCCGAGAAGATGCCTCATGTATAGGAGCTGGCTTACTTTCTTGTTCTTGCCACTGGTTGCTGCGTCTGGTCTTTCTCTTAGACCCAGAGCTCCGTGGCTCATGCTTCTCAAGAGCTTACCATGGGACTGGCTTAACGCTGAGCGCTCCAGTGCACCCACTTGTTTGACCCTCTCCGCTCTGTGAAGGGGAGACACCATCATTATCCTCGTTTTACAGATGAGAAAACCGGGGCTCAGGGCACTGAGGTCACTTGTTGTGGTCAGTGAGGGGCAGAGCCAACAAGGAGACCCAGGAAGTCCAACCCCAGAGGCTGTGTTCTAGTCCACTCTTGTGTTGCCGATCATTCATTCATTCACTTGCTCATTCACAAGTTCACTCACACAGACGTGCCAGACGCCTACTGTCTGCCAGGGATGCACGCACCCACAGCTTGTTCCAGGTTTCCATGTTTACACAAGAGCCTACGGACTGGGACCGAGGAGCTGTCCTAAGGGCAGCGGAGGTAGGGATGGCTGTGGCACTTCGGCAGGGGTGGCCGGCCCTCCCAGATCGATGATAATGCGGCATCCGCTGCCACCGTGTGGATCAGCTCCCCCTGAGGACCCTGGTGCTAGCACAGTGGCTGGAACACAGCAGGAAGCAAACAGCTACCATTAACTGAAGAAATGAATGAATGAGCGCGCAGGATTCCAGATAGCCTCCACGTCTCGGAGAGTTTTCTCAAGAAATGCAGTCCTGTTACGTCCCCTACATCCAACCCTTGCTGGTCTCAAGTCCAGTCTCTCATCCCCATCCTGCGAGGTCTCGTCCCTTTCTGTCTGGCTTCATCTCCGCCCCCCAGCCTCCCTCCCACTCACCCCTGCTCCAGGACACCTGGATGTCTCGGCGCCTCTGTGAGGAGGGCTCTCTCTCGTTTCTGACCTTTTCTTTCTTCCTGGTCCTCTGGCTGGAACAGTCTTCCTTCCTTTCCCCACCGTCCTCCTGCCCAGACCGCACTCCCCACGGAGAGCTCAGCCAAGGCATCAGCTCTACTAAGAAGCCTTCCCAGTTAGAGGCACCACCCTGGTGCTTCTCTAGTCTCTTTTTATAAAGGTGTTTATTTTTTTTTTTTTTAAATTTTTTTTTTTCAACGTTTTTTATTTATTTTGGGGACAGAGAGAGACAGAGCATGAACGGGGGAGGGGCAGAGAGAGAGGGAGACACAGAATCGGAAACAGGCTCCAGGCTCTGGGCCGTCAGCCCAGAGCCCGACGCGGGGCTCGAACTCACGGACCGCGAGATCGTGACCTGGCTGAAGTCGGACGCTTAACCGACTGCGCCACCCAGGCGCCCCAAGGTGTTTATTTTTGAGAGAGAAAGAGCATGAGCAGAGGAAGGGGGAGGACACAGAGAGAGGGGACAGAGGATCTGAAGTGGGCTCTGTGCTAACAGGAGAGAGCTCAATGCAGCGCTTTGAACTCAGGAGCCATGAGACCTTGACCTGAGGGGAAGTCGGAATTTTAACCGACTGAGCCACCCAGGCGCCCCGAGGTGGGTGCTTCTCTAAGTGTTTGCCCCTCTCAGTTTTGTTTTGTTTTGTTTTGTTTTGCACAGTTTTACAACTTTTAATTTATGTGTCTCTTTCCTGAGCTCTGGACTGTCAACTCCATGAGGAGAGTGGCTGTGTCTGGTCTGTTCACCAATGTATCGCTGGTGCCTAAAGCAGTACTGAGCACATGGTGGTGCTCGTCTGACTTTCTCCATCCATCCATCCATCCTCTATTCATGAATAATTAGGGGCCAAGCACACGGACATCCCTATGCACCAGGCCCTCCACACGCTGGCTTTCCCACAGACACTAACAAATGGAGGACTGGTCACAAACTTATTGGGGTCCTACTTAAGGAAGGGCTTTGTGACCATTTAGGGCAGTGTGGGGACACTCCAGACCAGTGTCCTTGGATTCCCCAAAGAAAGGGGGATGACCAATTCTCTTAAGTCTGAGCTGTAAAACCAAGATAGTCCAGAGAGAAGATCTGTAGAGCAGCTGTCAGTGGAGAAATGGATCTCATTTCCAATCCTGGAAGAGTGGGCAGAAGCCTGGCTGCCTCCCCCAAGCACGAGCAGGGCTGCCTGAGATGGCACCCCACTGCTGTCACAACCTCTGGGGCTTCAAGATCTTTTCACAGACTCACCGTGCAAGCCCATAAACGCTTACTACACAGTGATTACTACTCAAATTTAAGCGCCTGTTCAGGTTCAACATATGGCTCCCCAACTTCAAACTCACTAAAAGCTTCTCACTGCATTTCAAATACAATCTGAGCTTTCCTTCCACGGCCTTCAAGCCCCCCTCATGATCTGTCCCATTCCCTCTGAGACCTCCCTTCTACCACTCTCCCTCTCATGGTGCTCTGGCCACACTCGCCTTGCTGCTCCATGAGTGTGCCAAGCTCCTTCCTGGAGGCCCAGGGCCTTTGCACATGCTCTTCTCTCTGTTTGGAATGCTATAGGTCTCCCAGTGGATGGTTCTTTTTTACAGGATTCTGCTCTGCAGTAATCTCCTTAGAAAAGCTTTCCTGAATGAACCATCCCATTGGAAGTAGTCCCCATCAGCCTCTTCAGTCCTCAGCAAGGACAGGAATGAAGTTTTATGTTCTTTAGCTGAAATGTTTTTCTTCGTTTATTTGCTTACTCACAGGCTGCCTTACCACCTGACTATAATTCCATGACAAGAGCCTGTCTAGGTCACCGTGGTCTCTCTGCACCTAGTACACTGTAGCCACTTGGTGACTGTCTGTAAAGCAATGAGCACCTTTTCTGCCAGCCACCAGCATGGCACTCCCATGGGATGGAGAAGTCCCTCTGATGGCCCAACAATGGCCACCTGCTCTGAGCCAGGCCCTGCGCAGAGTCCTGGGGTTGTGCTGCCACAAGGCGGGGGGGGGGGGCATTCCCTACAGTTCTTTCCTTTCTTTTTACCAATTTTATACTGTTTGCCTTATAAGTTATTAGGAATTCAGAAAAAAATTCAAAATACAAAATGCAGGGCCCCCTGCATCACACGCTGTTGCTCTGCCAGGGGTCTTGGTGGTTCTCACATCAAAGTTACCAGCCCTATGGTAGGAAGCCTCACAAATCACTAGCCATTGAGTGGCCAACCTCATTTGTCACCGCCAGAAGTGCCCAGTTACCCACTGGCAGGCTGATAAACAGGGAGAGCCCAGCCACCAGGCATCCGTCTCGTTAATGTCTTCAGTTGGCCGCCTGGGGCCCCAGCGCAGGATCCAACTGGGGCAGTGTCTAATGGCCCCCTGATGCTGGTAATTTATGGAGTCGACTTCCATGGCAGCTTGAATCCAGCCAATCCATTTGGATCCTTAATTGAGAATGGTGGCTTAACAAGAAACCCCATGCAGTAGGGCACAGCTCGGCCAGGTAGGCCACAGCTGGCTGGTGAGGGACCGGCAGGGACATATAAGCAGGTGGGATCCTTCCTGCCTATCCCCGCCCACTCCCAGCTTTTCACGATACTCCCTATTCTAAAACTAGACTCTTCGTAGTTAACCCAGCAGCCCAGCTCACTGGGACTGCTCAACTCCAGAGATGCATCACCTTCTCTGGCTCCTTGCTGATATGGGGAAGGCAGAAATCAGGTGCTGGAGTTTTGTGTGGGCAACCCTCACCACGCTGGAATCATGCTTCCTTTCCTCCGGCATCCCCCACCCAAGTGGACATACTCCTTCATTCAGAAATCATATTCAGCACCTACAGATGCTGAGGACAGGGAACACAGTCCCAGCTTTCTCGAGGACGATCAGCAAGTGATCAGAGAAACCAACAAGATGATGTTTAAATGGTAAGTGCTAAGAAAAGAAAACAATAAAATAGGTACATGTCAAGTGGAGAATTTGCTCTTGTGGCATATGTAGGTGGGAGGGAAGGCTTCTCTGATGGTTCACCATTGGGATGCAGATCAGAATGACAAAAAAAAAAAAGCCTATGTGAAAACCTGGGGGAAAGTATTCTAGGCCGGAAGATGAGAATCTGCGAAGCTGGAGGCAGGAACAAGCTTGGCATGTGTGACAACAACACAAGAAGTGTGAGTGGGGAGGAGAGTGGTAACAAATGAGGCTGGATGCATAGAGGCCAGACTCGGTCTGCAGGTATGGCTGATGTCATAAGGGTGGTGCTGGGCAAAAAAAAAAACAAAAAACAAAATAAAAACTAAAAATGCATCCCATGGATTCATGTACCCACACACCTGTCTGTCTATCCAGTGGCCCACCTGCCCACCCATCCACCGACCCATCCATCCATCCACCCACTCACCCATCTATCCATCCATCCATCCATGTATCAATTCATCTGTCCATCCATGTATCTATCCATGTATCCATCCATCCATCCATCCATCCATCCATCCATCCATCCACTCATTCAATGACTGATTTGAATAAAACCCTGTGCTAGGAATTGGGGAGACAGAAACACCATTAAGCATGAGATACGTGGGCAGAGATACCTGGGCTCAGTTTGGAGCTCTACCACTTCTAGCTAAGACCCAGAAAGTTCTTGGCCCTCCAGAGGCCTCAGTTTTCCAGTCTGTAAAAGGAGACTAATGCCATCACTTCATTACGGTACTGGTTTGTCCCGTCTATTGCTAATACAGGTTTAGGAGTCGTCACTGGGTAGGATAAAAAATTAAGAGGATTCTACTGTTAAAAAAAACAGACCAAGGCTTCAGGTCAGTTTGGACCAATGAGAGCGGCCACACACTCTGTCTCTCTCCCTCCTCCCGTTTAAGATGCCAGTTCCCGTGCACTGGAAGATCTGCAGGTATGGGGTTAGCTACCATCTGGGCTCTCCAACTCCCCTTCTCTTCCATCTCCATCCTCAAATGTCAGACTGGGAAAGAGAAGCCGGCAGGGGGGCCGCAAAAGACGAAGAAGCACGACAGGACTCCTACCTCAGAAAATTGGAGCCTCCCGAAGTCACTGGGGGGACTTGCAATCTTGAAGACTTTCTTTGGCATCACCCATGTCTCCAGGGTCTCAAGTTTGCTCACGGCCAGATTGGTAGCGTGATGCTTGATCAGAAAGCCCTGGAAGCGGTCCGCAAGGAAGTAGAGGTGGACGGATGCTGGGTGGCCCATCGGGTAGTACCTGTAACAGATGCAGTCTTATGTGGGCTCATGCGGTAGGGCCAGAGATGTGTGGGCTCACAACGGAGCGCGCTACCCATCATACTGGGGCCGTTCCAAAAACAGGCCCCGTTTTACACAGTGCAGACCATGGTCCTTTGCACCCTCCTGAAAGCTGCTCCCTGTGTATCTCAGGTCCCAACAACTATAAATGACTTCTTGGCTGTTTATAAATGTAAAACATGCTGACTGAACAAAAGCACAATAAAGAAAATAAACATTATTACTTTTGATGCTTCTTCCCATGGAGGATGTCAGTTCACAGTTATTTATTGATCCTCTGGCGCTAGGTACCAGAAAGTGACAACAGTATGCCAACGGTGCCATATTGATGTCTTTCCCTTCAGCCTTATTTTCTATGCATATATTTGCATATATCTTACATATTTGGGATCATAATATACCTTCTGCTTATATTCTGCTTTTGCTTCATAGTATTGCCCAAGCATTATCTCATGTCTTTGAAAAGTCTCTGAAAACATGATTTTTGTCTGAGTGTGTTTACACACACCACTCCACTGTAATGCCATAGGTCAGAGAGCAAGTCCATCTTTGGATGTTTAATGTGTTTTTTGTGGGTTTTTTTTTTTTTTTTTTGCAATTCTAAACAATGCTGCATTAAACATCTTTTAATAAAAAACCTTTTTTGGAACATCACTCTCTCTCATCTCCAAAAGGCTCTTTATGTCTGCTGTTCAACTTTATCAGAAAGGTTGTACAGATTTACATTCCCACTGTCCTTCTCACCCCACAGCATTGGGTATTATCCTTAAAAACTATTGCCAGTCCAAGAAATATACACACAAACAGGTAGCCCCTTAGTACACATGCCTTTGATACTCAAGGTCTCTGGGCTGAAAGGGGCAGGGAAGCTAAGCAGAGGTACCCCAAGGAGGTGGGTGGGGGTAGGGGGGAAGGCACAGAGAGAGGGGAGTTGTGGACAGCTCAGCTCTTTGTCCTTCCTACGCTTGAAATAAAAGCTGTCGGCCTCTGCAATGTGTTAATAGCATAGCACTCAGAAGGTGCTGGTGGCCCCTAGGAAACAGCATTCCACAAATCATTGCCCCACCCCTTGTCCTTCCTGCCCTCTGGCTCCAGTCAGGAGTTTAAGTCTTCGTGTCCAATTATAATGGTCAGGGAAGCCGCCTTCCTGTGTTGACACATCTCCCGAAGTCACTGTCTTGTTGTTGGGATGCCTCCGGGGCTCTGAGAAAAAAAGCTTGTGCTGTCTTGGGATTGCCAGTAGAACATTCAGGGCTTATGCAAACCCGCTTTGGGTCTGGATGCTGGGAGCCACAAACGCCCCTCCCTGGACTGTGCTGCTGAACTTTCTGCCATTATGGGAATGCTTTTCTCCTCTGCTGTCCAGTACAGTAGCAACCAGCCACCTGTGACTCCTGAGCTCTTGAAACGTGGCCAGTGTGCCTAAGGAGCTGACGTTTGAATTTTAGTTAATTTAAATGTGAATGCTCGCTAGTGGCTGGTAGCCACTGTGGAGAGCCTAGAGTTGTGGAGGGGTCTTGGGGCAGCCTGCATTCATGTCCCCAGTTCTTCACCTCTGCTGTCTCCACACTCTTTTCCATTTGACTCTGTACGTCTCCTTGCACCAATGAGACAGTCTAGTTCTCGGTCTTGAATCTGTTTTGGCTAGCAGAGTGTGGTACAAGGGGTGTCATGCCAGGTCTGAGCCAGAGCCTCCAGAGTCTTGTACATTTCTACTTGGCTCTTGTTCTTTTGTGCCTACCTTGAGAGCATGCCTGAGCTCGCCTGCCAGGGGAGGAGGCACGGAGAACAAGAACAGAGCCATCCCCACCATCCCAGCCGAAGCCATCCTATATCCGCTGACAAGTCTCAGCTACAGACAACAGAGCCCCACTTGTGACCTGCAGCTGGCTGTACATGCAGAAGAGACACCAGCTGAGACCAGGAAAACTGCCCAGCTGACCCACACGCTTGAGCGCTGTGTCAATGCTGATCCTTTCAAAACACTGATTTGGGACTTGTTATGTGGCATCATTACAATAGATAGTCTGTCCACGTTTGTTCTGTAAGGTGGGTAGGGTCAGTGAGGGTGGACGAAACATAGGAGAGCTTGTCATGAGAGTCAAGAGAAAAAAGTGGTTCCAGAAGGGAGTGGTCAGTGGTACTAGGTGCTACTAAGGGATCAAGTAAATGAGCCATGGTCAAGCACTCTAGAAATCCAGGAGTTAGTCTTTGATTGCTTGCCTTCCCTCACCTTCTATCAAGAAATCCTGTTGTTCCCACCTGAATCCATCCTCTCTTCTCCTTATGCACTGCTAGCATCCTCATCCAAGCCACCATCACACCCTACCTGGCCCTTTCCAGGAGCTTCCTTGCTTGTCCCTTCCTACTTTGTCCACCGTAACCCATTGTTAGGAGCCATATCCACTGTCCACTGCTTACATACCATAAGTGGTTTGCTTGATGTCTATGATAAAATCCAACCTCCCCATGTGGCCGACCAGGTCCTGCCTCTCCTTCCAGCCTCACTTTGTTTCCCTTTGTCCCAACCCCCTACCTTCTAGCCACATGGATTCTTTATTTTGGGTTCTTGAGCATGCTAAGCTCATTTCTACCTTGGGACCTTTGCACAGGATAAACTTTTTGCTGGGGATGCTCTTCTCCTGTTACGTTGCACGTCTGGCTCTGTAGTCCCATTCTGCACAAATGTTACCACCTCAGAGAGATCTTGCTTGACCACTGAATCTTAAGTCACCAACTCATTGCTACCATGTGGCTTTTGTTAGGTATGCTGAGGTACTGTCTTTACACTAGAAGGGAAAATCCTTGAATTCAGGGGCCTGGTTTGTCTGGGTCACAGCCGAGTGCCCAGTGCCTCACAGGGCCTGACACGTGGGAGATGCTCAGTAAATGCATGTTGATTGAGTCAAAATTCGAGAAGGGTTTTCTCTTGAACCTTTGGCTTCTAAGGTGCATCTAGGGTACATATAACCCTATATATAACTGAAAACAAAGTTCTGTGATACCTCCTCTTGACTGTATATGGTACTTGAGCAATTAAAACTAAAATGAGGGGTGTGCCCGGGTGGTTCAGTCCTTCAAGTGTCCAACCTCAGCTCAGGTCATGATCTCACGGCTTGTGAGTTCGAGCCCCGTGTAGGGTTCTTTGCTGACAGTTCAGAGCCTGGAGCCTGCATCAGTTTCTGTCTCTGTCTCTCTGTGCCCCTCTCCCACTCTTTCTCTCTCTCTCTCTCTCTCTCTCAAAAATAAACATTAAAAAATTTAAAAACAGTAAGACAGGTCGTTTTAATTAGGTGCAGTACAATATGCAAAATCCAACAGGATATGACCCAAAGGGTGCCACAGATGCATCCCATCTGGCCCAAAGGGGTTTTCCTTATTTAAAGAAGGTGGGCATTGAAAAAACTTAGATTCACACAAAAATCTGGTTTCTAATTTCTCTTGAAAAATCAGGAGACTGGTTGGCAACTTCAAGTCTGCAATTCCCAGAAGGCAAGGATGTGCTGGAGCTCAGTACCAGGGCCCATGGGTACTCCACACTGGCATGGTCACCCCGCCCCGTGAGGACTGGCACTGGCTGACACCTGCTATTCTCTGGCCCTGGAGAGCATTTGGATTTAAGTGCCTGTATTAAAATACTGACATGGTTATCTCTGGATGGTGGCTCAAAAGCAAACTTGTATGTATGTATGTATGTATGTATTTGTTTATTTTGTATTCTCTCAATTTGCCATTTCAAAAATTTCTGCAATGAACATGTGTCATTTTATAATGAGAAAAAAATCAATAAACATTACTTTTATGAAAGGTTATACTATAGACTGGAAGGACAATTTGCATGAGACGCCCAGAGGAAATGAGACTCCTGAAATAAAGTTTTCACTTGCTATTTCCCCAGATACCCCACAGGCAGGAATTCACTCTCTTTTGCCTTTTGGGATAAGGGTCCTTTGTCCTGATTTATTTGCAGGCACATATCCATAAATATATCTGCTTTGCCCACAGCAAGGCACAATGGTTCTATTATAATAAAAAATGAGGCAGAAGCCAAAGGATTCGAGGCCTGAGGCAACTTGATGGCTTGTTTAATCCCCAAACAAATACCAGGAGAATATTTCAACAACCCTAAATAAATTGTGGGTGTCTTTTGGAATTTCGTATCAGTCATTTACCTTATCAATTCCATCAAGTCTGGGACTAAAACTATTCTTGAACAACATTTGCCTCCCCAGAGTCAGACACCGGGTTACCTACAGGGATGCATGTGGTGGCTCTGAAAGCCAGGATCCTGTCCCAAACTAGCAGGAGGGGAAAGACACTGGTGACGACCTTGACCCGGGGCACCGCACCTATCCGCAGTGGGCGTGTTGGAGGGAAGTCTAAGCTACTGGCCGCTTGGGAGAGGGAGGAGTGGGGCTCTTGGGGGAGCCCCAGATGAGCATCACAGAGGCCTTGAAAGTGACCTTCAAAGACTGGGGGAGGGTGGGCCACACAGGAAGCGGGGAGGCGCTGAGCACAGGGAAACAGCCAAGGAGGAAGCGGTTCATACCCGCTACGAAGCGTGCAGCTCCCACACCGGGCTCAGTGTTGACTGCTTTTGGCAGCTTCATGATAATGGCAACTGAGATACCAACAGTGACATGCGTCCTTACTGAGCACTTAGCGTGTAAAACACTTAAATGGGGATGATAATAGTAACAGTGATACGTAGCTCATGAGGCAGCGTTTGAAGATGATCTCCGTTAAAATTCACACCACCTTACTGACACTATGTGCATCTTATAGATGAGGAAGCTGAGGCAGAGAGATTAATGACTTGTCCAAGGTCAACAGGTATGGAGTGCAGTCCTGGGCTCCCAACCCAGGCTGGTCTCCCTTCAAACCCAATCAGAACTCGCACGGAGAGGAGAGGCGAAGTGTGAGGCCAGGAGGAGAGAACGGAAGTGTCTGCTGCAGCCCAGCTGGGTATGCACCAGGCACTGGGCGGATACTCCCATGTTTGCAGCTTGGAGGGAACAAGACAGTTCCTCTTTCTTCTCTTCTTCCACTCCCCAGATGAGGAAACAGAAGAGCAAGGAGGGACACCAGGGGAGGCCTCAGTGTGGACAGACCGTTGTTCCAAAAAGAAGAAGAAGAAGAAGAAGAAGAAGAAGAAGAAGAAGAAGAAATGTTTTCTCTTTGTAGTTAAAGGAGGGAGGTGGGATGACGAAGAGAACGGAGACCAAGAAAGAGAGGGAGAGTGATTAGCACTTCTGGGAATGCATCCTAAGGAAATCATCAGAAAAGAGAAGGGGGAAAAAAAAGAGGCTTTTTGCACAAAGATAGTCATCAGAACATTATTTACAATGGTCCATTACTGCCAAGGCAACGGGAAAGGGCAGAACCAGGCAAACTCTGGAATTTCTACTCAATGGAATCCTTGCAGGCATTAAAGAGGATCATTATCATTAGGGAGGCGGCAGAGCGGCATGGGGAAAAGGGGCGAATATTATAACGTCAAATGAAAAAAAAAAAAAACCAGGGCTCCCAATTCTTGGTGCAATTATGTAAACATCTGCAATGCGCATTGCTGGTATGGAAGAAGAGGCAGGCAAAATAGACCAGGGCTGGAGGGCTTCGCGAAGGGGAAGGGGCCCAGGGTGAATGATCTTCTACCTTCCCCTCTTCTTTCCATATATTCTAGAACACTCTTTCTTCAAGTCTCAACTGGTACCTGCTAGTGGTGGGTGAGATGACGCTAAGCGGTACCTGAACATCTTAAATAACAGTTCTGCATGTTAATGACGCTTCTGGTTATATTTTTAGGTGTGTCAGTGACAGTATGGCTATGTATTAAAAAGGAGTCTTTATTTTTCAGAGATACGTATTAAAATACGTATAGCTCAAATGAAAGGTCGCCTGGGATTTGCTGCAATCAAACTATCTGAGAGGAGGGTAAGTGGGCAAGGGCGAAGAGAGGAAATCGCCTTGGCCCTGAGCTAGAGATTGCTAGAACTGGGTGATGGGAGTGTGGGGTCGCCCTCTGCTATTTCATATATACTTGACATTTTCTGTAATAAAAAGTAAAAAAAAAAAAAAAAAAAAAGTTCTGCATTTTCATGGTTACCTTCCACTTAAGACAAACACCACTATACAACATGGTGATCTAAAGCTTCCCTGTAAGATACACGTACTTAGCATAAACATGAACGCGCTGCGAGGGAATAAGTAGGTAAACAGTAGACCTGGTATTATGAAAAAGCGGAAGAGTGACCGTGGCTTACAGTGGAAGAGTGCCAGCCCTTGGGACGGTTCAGAGGCTTTTCAGGCCCTAGGAGACTGGGAGAGGTGAGGTGCGCGGCTACAGCTCCCAGAGAGGTGGAGGTCCCCACGCAGCGCCCCCTTTTGGTGCTGTGCCGCCCGCCCCTCCTGCACCCAGGGACGATTCTCCGCACCCGGGGGGCTCACCGGCAGCTGTTCTCCCCCTCCACGTGCAGCGACGACTCAGCCCGTCGGAGGCCCAGGCGGGCAAAGGAGTGATACAAGGTGAGTGCCACGTCGCTCAGGCTGTGGGTGCCATCTGGCTCATCGTACACGTTCTCCCAGTAGGAGCGGAGGCCCGGGGTGCCCGCGGGGTAGTTCCCGTACAGGTAATAGTCCAGCTGCCCGATGATTTCCTGATTCACCACGGCTTCGAATTTTCGGGCAAAGAAGGTGGGCCTGGCTGTCTGCTGTGCTCATGGGATAAAAAAAGCAGTGTCAGGGAGTGGGATGGGGAAGGGAGTGGGGGTTTGGGGAGCGGGGCTCGGCAAGCCACCCTGTCTCGATCCACATCCCAGCTCTGACACTTTCTAACCTCTCTGTCCTCAGTTTCCCTATCCGTAAAGTGGAGATCCTCAGAAGTGTGTTAGGACTGAATGAGTTAATATTTGGAGAGCATTTAAAGCAATGATGGGCACAGAGTAAGCATCATTTAAATGTCTGTTAAATAAATGACGTCCTAGATGTTTATAGCTGAGATGGATCTCAGGAATCATTTAGCTGAAGGTCTGGGGCAAATATAGCCTACAGATATATTTTAGTCGTCCAGCAGAGTGTTTTAAAATTGAATTAGCTGGCAATATTTAAAAAGTACAAGAGTTCACAGAAACAACTTTTAGCTTTCCTTTAAGCAGAAATACGTCTGGCAACATCCAGGCCCCTGTTCCTACATGGGAATGACTGCTTAAAGCTGGAAAGCAAGGGGGCGCCTGGGGGGCCCAGTCAGTTAAGTGTCCGACTCTTGATTTCGGCTCAGGTCATGATCCCAGGGTCTTGGGATCGAGCCCCGCATCAGGCTGCACTGAGCGTGGAGCCTGCTTGGGATTCTCCCTCTCCCTCTACCCCTCTTCCCTGTGTGCTCACTCTAAAATAAAAAATAAAAAGGCTGAAAAGCAGCTGTCCCTTTAGATGGGCATATCCTCTTCAGCTCACTATAGTCTCCACTACTCCCTACTGCCTCCTGGGCACTGCAGCTGATTTACAGACTCACAAGGAACTCCGAGAGGTAGTGATCAGAACAATCTGTGGGAGCGAGACTTAGGAATCTACATTCTTAACAGGTTTTTGGGGTGATACTTTTATAAGACTCCAGGGTAAGGTAAATGGTGCCTAACTGGGCTAAATACCACAGTCAATTGAACATTTTTAAAAAAATTCAGATTCTGGGGTCCATCCCCAGGCCTACAGACTCAACATCTCTGGAGATGAGGTTTAGGAATCTGGAGGCCAAGAAGCTTCCCAGGTGACCATGATGCAGTATTAAAAGACCACGTATGTAAACCAAGTTTTCAAGGAAACTGAGGTCCAGAGGGGGAAAGGGACTTATCTAAGGCCATACAGCAAGCTAATGGCAAAGCCAAGATGAAGATCCTGGGTTGAGGATAAAGAAGGAAAATTCTGAGCCCGCTGTGACCTACTGGGTCTTATACTAATATCTGGGCAGGGATCAACAAAGGGCCATAGTAACTATTTCCAGCTTTGCAACTACTCAACTCTTCTGTCATAGTGTGAAAGCAGCCACATAGTAAATGCAGCTGTGGTCAATGGGTGTGGCTGTTTCCCAAAAAAACTTTATTTACAAAAGCAGGCAGTGTGCTGGATTTAGCTCAGGGGGTGTAGTTTGGTGACCCCCGTCTAGGACTGTGGAAACAAAACCCAGCCCTCCCTTGAGGAGCTAATGGTCTAGTGTTATTACTGACCTTAAGCTGGGTCTAACACTGTTTTCACTGCAGTGGGTTAATAGCACCAATGACCATAAAAACCACCGAGCACATACTATATACACTGAATGCTGCGTTATATCACCACCTCGAATCCGCAACTCTGCAAAGCAGGCATTATGAGTTTCATCTGACACAGAAGGAAACTGAGCTCAAATACAAACTCACACGGCTGCAGGACTCTCAAGCCCAAGCTCTTCCCACTATGCCATCCTAGGACTGGGCTGCTGGGTAAGCTGGAAGCTCCCGAAAACAAACATCCTTGGTATTATCCTGAAGATCCCCTCACTTCTTGGCTTCATGAACCCTGTGGCGGTTCACGGACAGTATTTAATAGTATTCTCACGGGGCGCCTGGGTGGCGCAGTCGGTTAAGCGTCCGACTTCAGCCAGGTCACGATCTCACGGTCCGTGAGTTCGAGCCCCGCGTCAGGCTCTGGGCTGATGGCTCGGAGCCTGGAGCCTGTTTCCGATTCTGTGTCTCCCTCTCTCTCTGCCCCTCCCCCGTTCATGCTCTGTCTCTCTCTGTCCCAAAAATAAATAAAAACGTGGAAAAAAGAATTAAAAAAAAATAATAGTATTCTCACTCTCCCTGGGGGGGGTGGGGAGTAAGTTCAGTTCAGTTACCTTACAGTAGTGCTGAAAGGAGACCACTTGGGGTCAAATCCTTACACTGCTACTTCCTAACTATGTCTTTAGGCAAATCACCCAGGGCTTTAGCTTTCTCATCCTTAAAATGGGTATAATAAAATATGTACTAAGCACAGAGTCTGGCACAGAGTCTGGCACACGGTGTTAGCTATTATTATGTGACTATTATCACTACTCCCCAAAGCCTGCTACGAGGGGCTTCTAGACCTTCATGTTCTCGAGGCAGAGAATGGACTCAGAGGCCGGCAGCCTCCCTCGTCTGCTTGTGATTCTTTATTCACAGCTGTATCTTCTAAAAGGGCACGTTTCTATATTTATCACTCTTCTTTGAACAAGAACTCTAAGTTCCTTACAGGCAGCAGTTTCTTAGACTCTAGATGTTGGGGGATATTCTTGATCTCTGTTTACTGTGAGAGGAATAGCTGTGAGCACGTGCGAGGTCTCTGTTAGCTCGTCTTTACCAGAGACCACGATGTTCCTGGGAGGCTGGGGCTGGAACGCAGATGCCGCCACCAGGGGCAGCGTCCCACCAACTGCCGTGGCCATTTGCCCTAAATGATGAAGGTCCTTGGCATTGAGGCAAACAGTTGGTCCTCTACAAAAGCGGGAATCTTTTTTTTTTTTTTCCTTTTGAATAGGTCAGCTATTTCCCCTGCAACCCTCTTTCTGCTCAGTAGATCCCTTCTCCATGGACAAAGGAGTTAAATGTCACCCAAGTTCATACCTAAATTAACATGGGTTTGAAGAGGTCCCTGGGTAGCTCTTAATCTGCCACCAAAAACAGGCCTAAAAGAATACTTATTGCAGCAACCGCTTACAGAGGTGAAAGATGTTAGGTGGGCACCTTGAGGAAATCCGAATAATGAGACGAAACCCTCTGTGTGTTCTGCACCCATGTGGACACAAAACCAGGGTGGCAGTGGGGTTTGATGGAAAAGAACCAGGTCTGCAGCTAGAGGCATCTGGGAGGGACCTCCAGCCCTGCCACTCCACTCTGTGTCCACGGACAAGGAAGTTAGCCCCTCTGTGCCTCAGTTTCCCCACGTGCACAATGGGGATGCTGCCTACCCCAGTGAAGCCAAGGCCCACAGAGGTCCTGGCACAGAGCCTGGTACGGGACAGATTCCTATTCCTGTGCTTCTCAAGCATAAATAGCCTCCTCCTCTACCTGGGAATCTTATTTATGTGCAGATTCTGCCCCAGGCCAGCTGGAGCAGTGGAGATGGCAGCCTTCTAACAGCTCCCTGGTGATGCTTATGCCAGCTCCCTGGACCACACGCTGAGGAGCCTGCTAAGAGACTAGAAGCTCCACTCGGGTGGGGGTGGCCGTGTCCTCCCGTGGATGGTTCTATTATGTGTCAGAGTGAGTCTGCGGGGGCGCCTCAGCTCGGGTTACCCACCTGCACTCCCTCTGTGTTAGTGGTTGGGGAAGAAGCATACCATCTCCACGTGGTGGCTCTGGTGACCTCAGAGTGATGTGTTTAACCACTCTGTAGCTTTCTGCTTGCCCTCTCAGCAGCAGGTGCCAGGGCACGGTGAGGGGGGTGAGGCGGGAGCGGGACGGGCACTCACACAGGACGGAAGGAGGCTGCCATCCAGAAGAGGTCTGGGCGCCAAGCATCCTTGGGGCTCATGGAAGCAGATGGAGCATTTGTGACCCCCTGCCTCTGCTCCCCGCAGAACCGTAAGTCGCTTGGCTGTGCCGAGGCACTGTGATGGCGGTAACGTTTCTGCCTCTTCTGATTTCTTCGGGTTCACAGAGCGCGGTGTTTTGCAAACCTGACTGCTCATCAGGATTCTCCAGAGTGTAACACATCAAAATAAAAATTCCTGGACCTCAACAGAGATTAGGAATTCTCAAGTGGGGGTGGGTTTGCCCCCAGAGGACATTTGGCGATGTCCGAAGACATTTCTTTGTTTTCCTAACTGGAGCGTGTGGCTAGATCTAGCAGCTGGAACCCAAGGATGCAGTCTCACATCCAACAACGCACAGGACAGCGCCCCACAACAGAGAACTATTCAGCTACCATGTTCGGAGGGCTGAGGTTGAGAAACTCTGCCCTGGGTACACTCAACTTGGAACCCAGAAATGTATTTTTACTGAATATTTCAGGGGATTCTGACTGAAAAGCAGTAGAGAGAAACAGATTTGGAAACATACATAGCCCTATGGGACCTCGAGTTTTTTTACCTTTCTATGCCTCAGTTTCTCTATCTCTAAAATAGATTACTGATAATATTATCTTGGGATGCCTGGGTGGCTCAGTCAAGCGTCTGACTTCGGCTCAGGTCATGATCTTGCAGGTCATGGGTTTGAGTCCGCTGTCGGGCCAGAGCCTGGGGCCTGCTTCGGATTCTGGGTCTCCCTCTGTCTCTCTCTCTGCCCCTCCCCTCCCCCCTCAAAAATAAACAAACATTAAAAATTTTTTTAAAAAACCAATAATACACTATGTGTCACACAAGGTTGATGTGGGGTTCATGAGTCAATACAGGCCAAGTGGCTACAACTGTTGTGGCCTGGGGGGTAAGTGATCAAAACCCGGTGGCCACAGTTGATGCTGTCACTGTTACTACGGACACCCAGGTCTGGAAACGGCAAGATGAGAAGACTCGCAGGCCCGGCCTCAGAGGCCTGTGGACGTGTGCCGGGAGGGCGTGGGCCAGGGGCTGGCAGGGGCCCCAGTGGGCTCACCTGGAAGCGGTGGAAATCCTGCGGCTTGAAGTCGTTGGGGGAGCAGCCGCACCAGTCCACGATGTGCTTGTACTGGCACTTACAGCCCAGCTTGCGGTTCCAGTTGGTGATGCGCAGGTTGTTGTCCACCATGGTGTCGCAGTGGGGGCTGTTCTCCAGGACGGTGTGGAAGAAGGACTGCGGGGAGACAGGGACCAGCCTGAGACCTCCTCCAGCCTCCCTCGAGTGGGCTGAGGTGGTGGTGGTGGGGCCTGCCTTCCTCCAGGACCACCTGACTGCGCAGGGACTCCCCTCTCCTGGACACTCATTGGGTCTCTCTGCAAATGGGGTCAGCTGCCAGCTTGGTCCAATTCAGGCTACACAGGATGTTTTGTCCAAGTGGCTTCATTCTGTTTGCAAGTCTAACGCTCTGAGTGTTTCTCTAAACTGTCTTTCCCCAGCAGTCTACAATCTGATTGCAAGACGTTTCCTATTGTTCACGACATCTCTGTCTGCCCGGCAGAGAGGAAAAGTCCCTCAGGTTATGTCAACACATGGGTACCAGAGGAAACGTGGTGACAATTTTCCAGAAAACCTTGGGCCAAAAGGGCTCCTGCTTTGCAAATAGTCAGATCTGAAACCAAGGGGATTCCTGTCTGAAATATCTAGAGAACAAGGACTGATGCTCTAGAATTTCACCCCTTGGTAAAAGAAGCCAGATTCAGGGATGTTTCAGTCCCGAGGTGTGTATGGGGGTGCGTCCCAGGCCCCCCTCCTCCTGCCTCAGCCACATGGGTGTGGCTACGACACAGGGAGGGGTGGGGCAGGGCTGCTCGCTGTCCGTGGTGCTGAAACAGGCTCCATTAGTTTCTTGTAATCCAATAACTCTTGGCCAACCACTCCTAGGAATCTGAGAAGGAAGCAATGCTGAGAGTGAAGAAAGAGACCAGAGAGAGGAGAGAGAGGAGGGGGGGAGGAGGGAGAGGGAGGAAGGGAGGGAGGGAGAGAGAGAGAGAAAGAGAGACAGACAGACAGACAGGCAGACTTCTGTTTGGACACTGTTTTATAACAACCCCAGATACCAGGCAGATACATTCTCCCTGCTCTCTGCTCCCTAGGGGGAAGATGTTGGGGTACACATGTCTGCCTCTAATAAATTTATAGCTCAGCCTTTAGATTTACTCTAAACTGTTTTCCTAGAGGTGGTCTGGGAGAAGGGAGGGCAAGGTATGGATCCTGGAGTGTTAAGTGCCTGTGTGTGCTGGGGCAGGGTTGAGATAGACAGAGCCAGCATCATGAACGGCATCTTGATTAAAACAACCAGAGCCTCCAAACAGTCCCTTCTCAAGCGGGGGATGGGCAAAATGAGGCTCCACCCACGAACTCCAGCTGCCCTGTGCTGCTAAATGACATATGCCCATGAACCTGGATTTTAAGCTTAAATTGTCTACAAGCCCACAGAGGCACATATTCTCCATCAAACAGTGGGGAGAAGTTCCCAATTACCAATTACCCTATGTCCTTTCATAATGATACAGAAATTCCCCGAAGATAATGGATGAGGAGGTTATCGACATTGAGAGAAAAGGTGATTTTCGCTGAAAAAGGATTAAAAGCTGATTACCTAATGTGTGTGCAGAATAGTAAAACCTGGCCCAGTGATGACAAGCCCATCATCCCTCTGGAGTGACGTGGGCAGTCAACCCTATCAGCTTGGCACTGCTCCAGATGTTGGTGAGGGATGTGGAAACGATCAAATGAGATACGTTGTCTTGTCTGACCTAGACACACAGCCTGAGCCTGAGGCACAGCCAGGAAGAAATGGTAGACCACTCACGAGAGGTGTCATGGGCTCAACAGAAGGGCAACCAGCTCTGGAGTTTCCTGAAGTCAGAAATTAGGAGGAAAGGGAACTGGAGGCCAGAGAGCTGAATCGAGAACCCCCCAGTCAGGTCTGATAAGAAGGCTGCTGGCAACATTTCAGAACTGTGTCCACCACCCCCCCCAATTTCCAGATGGAGCTGGCACTGTTTCAGAACAGGCTGCAATTGTACACAACCAGGCTTCTGAAATGGACTGCATGTTTGCGTCTCCTCCAAAATCCATAGGTTGAAATCCTAGCCCCACAATGTGATGGTGTTAGGAGGTAGAGGCCTTTGGGAGGTGATTAGGCCAGGAGGGTAGAGCCCTCATGAATGGTATTAGTGCCCTGATAAAAGGGACCCCAGAGAGCTCCCATGCCCCTTCTGGGATTGAGCACAATGAAAACTGTCAGTATGTAATCTGCAACCCAGAAGAGGGCCCTTGCTAGAACCTGACCATTCTGACACCCCAATCTCAGACTTCCAGCCTCCAGAACCGTGACAAGTACATTTTTGTCGTTTAAAAGCCACCTAGTCTATTGTATTTTGTTATAGCAGTCTGAACTAAGACACCTTCCCCTCACTGAGGTCTGAAAAGTGGTGACAGGCTCCCTGGAGCTTTTCAAATGCTTCCGGAAGCCATCAGGAAATGTTGAGTCCCAATGGCTGTCAATGCAGGGGCTAGTACAGGTCCAGCAGAAGCCCTGGCTCTCTGTCTTTGAGATCACTGGAATTTCTATTGTGACCGATGAGGCCAACACTAATGTCTATCATGATATGATTAAAATATAAAAAAAAAACCCTCAAAATTAGAAAAGGGATTCTTCATGTTGAAAAAGTGGTTATTACATGATTGATGACTGTAGAGGATCTGTCAAAAGTTGATGTGGGTGTGTCCTGAAAGAGCCGGCATATACAGTTGTGCGGGTTACACACTGCACAAGCCTAGTGGGACACCATCAACACTGTAGGTCTGAGAGGTTCCAATTTTTTTTTTTTTTAAGTTTTCTGGAAAATGGCAGTGAAGGGTCTCGTTCTATCAAAATCAGTATATTGTAATGATTTTACGACCAATGGGAGCCAAGTGTCTTAAGGAAGAGCTGCCTTTTCTACTTTGCACACATATGCTGTGTGGACTGCTAGTGGCAGTGTTGTATGCCTGTCTATTCCATACCAGAGGCCGGCTATGACAGCATGGACCCTGGTGGCGGATGCAGTTCTCCAACTTCCTGGATGTTTGCAGTCCTGGACGTTTGCAGGACTATGTATTGGACCCAGCATTGCTTTGCAAAACCTTCGGCAAAAATTCAGCATCTGCTTTGTTCCAAAGGCTAGAGCTGGCTCTTACCTTGCTGAGGAACTTTTCCTTAGACACTCACCTCAGCAGGAAGCAGGGTATAGGAGTAAAATTGCTTCATTTTGGTCACCAGATCATCTGTGGAGAACGTCACATACTCCACAAACTTCCGGTTCAGCAAGAACCAATCCGAGCCTCCATCCACAGCAATGCCCTCTGGGATTCGCCGGTCCCCTAGGCGCCACATGTGGGCGTCACACTCCAGGAATAGTCGGTCCAGACCCTGTTTTCGGATGAACCTGTGAAAGCCAAAGTAGCCCTTAGCCCAGAGGTGCACAGAATCCAAATGAAATAGCACAGTCATGTCAATAAAAGCATGTATTGACACTTACTGTGTGCCAAGTATTTTTTTTGATGTTTATTTATTTGAGAGAGAGGGAGAGAACAAGTGGGGCAAGGGGCAGAGAGAGGAAGAGAGAGAATCTCAAGCAGGCTCCACGCTGTCAGTACAGAGCCTGATGTGGGGCTCGAACTCATGAACTGTGAGATCACGAACTGAGCTGAAATGAAGAGTCGGACACTTAAATGACCGAGCTACCCAGGCACTGCTACTGTGTGCCAAGTACTGAGCCAGGGGCTCTGTGTGTAGTTTGCCACTTTTTCTACACAAGTGAGACAGGTCCCTATGTCCCCATGAGGCAAGCACTGTCAATATGCCCATTTTATGGGTGAGGACGCTGATTAGAAGGTTTAGGGGGCTTGCCCAGTACAAGTAGATGGCAACAATCATCTGCTACATCCACTTCTTCCCTACGGAACTTTTGAAATCGCCTTTTCGTGCCATGAATGCCTTAGCACTTTGGTGAATACAGCCTATGGATGCTCATCTTGGAATAATGCTCTTAAAGGCATACCTCAAATATGTAGTATTAAAAAATATTACAAAAACCCTAGTTATGATGTAATTCATATGGTTTTAGATTCACACAAGAAAGGATTACAAAATATTTTTCAAAACACCAAATTTGTGTGTGTTTCTTTTGTAACACATGAGATAGCAAGATCTTGTAGCAGGTCTAACAACTGGTGTAATTTTGCAGAAGAGGGGAGCATAAATGATACTTAGAGGTATACGCATCAATCACAGTGATATGAAAATACGTGATTCCTTACAGTTACCGCGAATACTGTTGTGGTTTGTTACCTCCATTTAGCTGGATTTCAATTAGAGTTCAGTGAAAATAAAGATCACTTTCTTCCCACCAAAGTGGGAAGAATTCTATCAGAGAACCCCAGATTAAGAACTCCTGCTCTGGAGTGTATACATATTTGGGATTTGCAAGGTGGGCAGAGCAGAATTGGCACTTCCTGTTTTGTAGATGCAGAAACCAAAGATCAAAGAGCTAGCAAAACTGATGTGTTGGGAAGGTGGGCCAAACTAGAACCAAGCTTCTGACGTGAACCCTCAGTTCCTTTGCAGTAGGAGACCCACACCTGCTGTGTGCCAGGCACTGTGCTGGCCTGGTGTGGGGAAGGGAGAGGGAAGGATGTTGCTGTTCCTCAGGGTGCTGTCTCACTAGGACCTATAATCTCCTAACTATAGTCTCCTAACCCAGGGGCTTTGCTACTTCTCCAGCTCATACAACATAAAATCAACCATTTTAAAGCACGTAATTCAATGGCATTAATACATTGAGCATGCTGTGCAACTGTCACCCACGTAGTCTCAAAATATTTAAGCACTCCCAAAGGACACCCTATACCCATAAGTAGTCACTCCATGTCTGCCTTCCTTCTAACCCCTAGCAACTATCAATCTGCTTTCTGTATCTATGGATTTACCAACTCTGGACATTTCATACAGATTCACACATACAATATGTGGCCTCTTTGGGTCTGGCTTTCTCTACCAACAATAATGTTTCCAAGGCTTCATCCTGTGTTTCTGTCTACCCAGCATCCACTCCTCATTCTTCTGAGAACCACACCTTGATTTTACTTTGACAGCCACCTATCTTTAACTCTCACTTAACTTGGGTTTGCGCCCCACCCCCAGCACCAAGCGGTGGCGACACGACCCAGCCTGGTCAGTCAGAGTATTCCATCTGCCTGGCTGCCATAACTGATTCAGGGATGGGTGAGTAACTCAAGCTAACTCTGAGATTGGGCCCCGGATTTTTGCTGGATCTGCTGGGAAGGAGGGCTCTTCAAAGGCATTTTCAGCTGAGAGAATGTAAGCCTAGAGCAGCTGGCAGCCATCCTGTCACCATGAGTACAAAGGTTGTTTGACAGTGGAGGTAACACAGAAAACAGAGAGAGGAAGGGAAAGAGAGAAGGGGAGAGGGGGAGGGAGGGAGGGAGGGAAAGAGAGAGGGAGGGACAGTCTTGATGACTATGCTTGAGACCCTGGATCCCACTGTGCCTGACTCACCCGGACTCCTCAGTAACGTGCTTAGGGCATTTTGAAATGGGATTCTGTCATTTGCCGTTGAAAAAGTCCTATACGTTCCTGAACAACTTAAACTTTTATCACTACCATGATGGATGTGAATCATCTCAGTCCCTAGAGAAAGCAGATAGCCATGGACGTGGCACATAAATACCCCTCTTCCACTATGCCAGTCTGCACCTCCATCATGTGTCTTAGAGGCCTTTGAACCTGCATGTCTTCAGATTAGAGTTACCAGTCCCCCACCAGGTAGATGCTATTATCATTAGAACTGACTCTGGATTCCTCCTTTCTGCTTTCCTCACAGTTCCTAGGACAGTGCAAGGCAGTGACTCGGGAAAGATCTACCGTGATGCCCAGACTTCAGGGTATAAAAGCTGTAGATAGTTCCATTGTGCTGGACATGCTGAATTCTACAAAGAATCCCTCCCAGTGCGTCCTCCCAAACCCACTAGCATCCACTGGAGGGAAGTGTGTGGAACCTCACTAATAAATCCATATCCCCAGTACTTTCCTCCTGCTTAAGGAGAGAACCTGCCCATAGATACTGGTCACTCACTGAGCATCATGATCAGTAATTCAGCATTCAGTAATCCACTGAATTCTTAGCAAAACTGATGACTGTATTAAAAATGTTGATGACTTCATTTTTTAAATATAATTTATTGCCAAGTTAGCTAACATACCATGTGTGCAATGTGCTCTTGGCCTAGGGTGTAGATTCCCATGATGCATCGTTTACATACAACACCCAGTGCTTGTCCCAACCAGTACCCTCCTCAATGCCCGTCACCCATTTCCCCCTCCCCCCCACCATCAACCCTCAGTTTGTTCTCTGTTTTTAAGAGTCTCTTATGGTTTGCCTCTGTCTCTGTTTGAAAGTATTTTTTCCCCTTCTCTTCCCCCATGGTCTTCTGTTAAGTTTCTCTAATTCCACATATGAGCAAAAACATTATGATATCTGTCTTCTCTGACTTACTTCACTTAGCATAATACCCTCCAGTACCATCCATGTTGTTGCAAATGGCAAGATTTAATTGTTTCTCATTGCTGAGTAGTACTCCATTGTATATATAAACCACATCTTCTTTATGTTGCTGACTTATTCTGCTGAAATGTGCTTTCCATCTACATGGTGGTGCAGCTCTACCAGTAACGAGTTGAGTGACTTTGGAAAGTGATGACCCCGAGTCTTTGTTTCCCTTTTGGTAACATGACTTTGGAAAGTGATGACCAAAGTTGGGCTAGGTCTGGATTGTAATATTAAATGCCTACAGGAGTCAGACGGATAATGGAAGCATCTGAGGCAGGCTGGGTAGAAGACCACAGGGTTGGTGGAGTCAGCAAAGTAGAGAAGGCAGTTTTTGAAAAGCACTCAAATTCATTAAAAAAAAAAAAAAAGGTGCTCTGATTAAATAAAACATATCCCTAGCCTTGAAGCCAGCACATGGGCCATCAGTCATAACAACCATGGGTTAGGTAATCGTAAGGTACTTCCCAGCTGTGACATTCTCTAAGTCACTCTGTTATATCCAGGAAGAGGGGGTGGGGCAGGCATTCCAGACAGATACATGGGATCCCAGAGAAGGCTGACAAATTTTCCACAGACACACAGAGGATACAAGCCAACCAGAAGACCCAGGTATCCCTCCCAGGTGTCCTTCCTAACACATTTCCAAGTGCAAATCCAGGCTGTCAGCAAAGCCACGTTCTCTCTGGGAGTCACTCGAAGGTTTTCCAATATACTTACCGTATCACTCCACTGACACAAAACTCAGCTCTAACTGGGTCCATTAAAGGAAGCCCCTAAGTTTAGGAAAATAAAATCCTACCTCAGCTCTGTCTGGTGCTAATTATATAATAATATTAAATTGCAGACACTTAACCCTGCTTAAACCTTTGAATTTTAGGTAACTTCCACAAGAACTTATGTGGTAGCCAAGACTAACTCACTCAGAGAGAGAAAGAAACAAAATTCAGGTGTTGAGGACATGCAAAAGTTTTCTTTCCATAGGCCAGCCTTTTAATTTTGTGTTCCATTATGTGGGAGAATAGCATCGTCTTGCAATTTTAATGTGATGTCCCAGACCATAATATCCAAATACAATATTTATGCAGTAATCTCCAAAATGAAATATTCATGGGGTGGGAGATTGGTTGCTATATTTACTTGCATTTGAAAACTGATAAGCTGCAAATGCATGCTTTGGTTAATTATGAGTAAACAGAGACAAACAATCCCCCCAGGTCTCAGTTCCTGGGTTAAGAGGGGCGTCTGGACTGGGATAAAGCGGCAGAGGCCCAGAGTCTGGGTATTTAGCAGGGGAAAGGAATCAACTGCTTGGACAGTGATTTGCATTTTGTTTTCTACCCTATGCATTTGCCATCTCTTGAAAAAGGGAATGGCTGGAAATCAAGGTAAGTAGGCAAATACCTGGGTGTGCCTTTTCATAACTGTTGGTTCAGCAGTCAAGGGTGTGTGATTCTCTACCTGAGGGGTGGAGAGCAGATTTATTTAAGCACTGGGCCAAACACACAGAAGATGACCAAAGACACTCTCTTATATTTAGTTTCATTTCCAGATGATTTGATTATGTGAGGGCAACCGAATCAACAGGTGGAATTCAGAGCAGACAAAAAAAGGATCTGGGTACTAATGATGACTCTGTCTTCGCAGATGGGGAGATATGGGGTTGGCTTGACTCTCTGGAATGCCAGATTCCTCATCTGGAAGATGAGTTCCATGACACCTGTGCTGACACCCTCCTGAATCAGCTGTGAAAGGCTGACAGATGAGGTTTACAAAGGTCCTTGCTAAGTATTCAGTAAGCACTATTCATTCCAGCAATGGACTGAGCCAGTCATTACACAGTGAACCATTCTTACATAGCAATTATACCCTCCCAGAATCCCTCACATCTGTGACCACCATTTCATGCTTTATTTTTCTCCATAGAACTTAAAAATTTGTACTACTGTATACAAGGTATTTATTTAGTTTACTGTCTCCTTACTAGATGTAAGTCCCAAGAAGGCAGAGAGTTTTTTGCCTGTTTTTGTTCAAAGCTGTATCCTTAGTGCCTAGACTAGTACCTAGCATACAGTTGGTGCTCAATAAGTATTTATTGAGCCAATGAATGAAGGGAGGAGTAAAAGCCATGAAATTGTTCAATAAGGAAGTAGCAGCCCTTAACCAGGTATCTGATTCTTCTAACAAACATTTGAGACGCAAAGGAACTCAATCCAAGAAGGTTAAGGGCGTTCCCCAAAGTCACACAGCTAACAGTTCTGGACTCGAATCCAGGTCTGGATGAATCCATGCAAGCTCTTAACTGCTCTGTCCTGATTGCCAGGGTCCTTGTAAAAGGATCCAAAGGGAGTATCTGAGAATTTTCACTACCTCAAAAAGGCACGGTGCTGAAATGAGAAAAGTGACAGAAAAGGGCTCATTGTTGGTCTTGGAAGAGCTCCCTGCCAGATGTCACAAAGACTTCTGTCTTCAGAACAGACTACCTGAGGGCAAACATGGAATCAATTGCATTTGGTTTTACCTCCTAGGATTATAGGGAGGGGTGGTTTGCCTTCCAGGGACTTTCTCTACTGGCACAATATGGAACAAAGTCATAACTAAATAGGATTCTACTGAGATGTCATAGGGACCAAGTTCTACTCAGCTGAGCATCAAAGGAAATTGGATGGAAGGGGACAGGGGTCCTCATTCTCATCTGTGTGTGAAAAGGTCAGTTAAGAAACCTTCTGTAGCCTTTGAACATGATCTCAGAAAAGGCAGACAATGAAGGTCTCTTAATTCAGTTAATTCCCTGGCTACAGTCTTGGCATATTCATTGAGTATGGAATTATTCCAGAACTGTCTCGTCCTATAATGAGTTTGAAAAGGAAGAACTCTGCTCCTCAGATTTTACAGCGTGTCTGAGTAAGAAGGAATCTTAGCAATCAGTTAATATAATTAATTCTATAGATTGAAAAAAAAACCCAACACACTGAGAGGATGTATGATTCAAAGACATCCAAAGTCACATAGCCTAGGGAAAAAATCTCCCCTTCTTCTCTTTTCCTGTCCGGTGATCTGTCACTGAATCCAGATTACTCCTTTAGCCTAAATACAACCTAAGCATTTTAGTTAAAAAATAAAGTCGTGGAACAAAGCACGAAAGCCCGCAGTGTATGAAATCAGCCAGCTATGTGAATGTGCTGACACGTAACAGCCGTATAATGCAGGGGCCAAGCTTTGGACTACACAATCCACGTGCTGGGTAGGCCACCAACCTTGGACGACCTGAACACGTAACTTCACATGGAAAATGGTGATGATAATAACACTTACTTCAGAGGCTAGGGCAAAAGTTTAAATGAGATTATACATAGAAACGGCTTAGGGTAGTGCTCAACACACTGTAAGTGCTCCATAAATATTCACCAAGATGCTTAGTATTTTTCCTTCATCAAGCTACAAATTTAAATTTTCTATCTCTCCTCTTCTCTCTCCTGTGATTTGGTAGACAGGAATGGGCAGGGCACCTCCAGAACTAATTACACACCTCTATGTCCAGAAAAGCAATGATATTTCAGCACCAAGGACAGAAGCCCAGAGCCCCACACAAACAGTGAACTTCATCTCCTGTGATTATTTTAATAAGCAATGCCCATGGTTGTGGTAGTGGAGGTGACAAGGGTCATGGGCACCTTTCTAATTCTGTCCGAGCAGTATGAATACATCATCTTTTCATGCTACCAGTCAGCAAGGATTCAGCTCATTGGGACCTCGTCTGGCAGCTCCACAGGGACCCTACTGGCTGTTTCTTTCAGGTCCAGGCTGGATTGTCCCCTTTCCTGACCTAGGCTGGGGTCAACTGTTATGCCTCTACTCTGAAGTACCTGGAAGAACAGGGGGCTTGGAGCATTCACTCGTTCAGCAGCTCCAGATAGCATCTTCACTACCCCAGGTCTGTGTGCTGAGAATCTGGTTGTGAACAAGATGGACATCATCCCTACCCTTCTCCATCTTCCAGGGAGAGACATAAAAAATAGAATAACACCTACCATTTATTGAGCACCTGCTACTTTCCAGATCCCGTTCCTCACACTAAATCCATATTCTCTCATTTAGTCTTTACTACAACCCTATGAAGGTTCATTTTACAAATGAAGGAACAGAGACACGGCTAAATAATTTCCCCAGAGCCATACAGCTGGTTAATGCCAAGGGTGCGATTCTAACCTTAGCCGTCAGGCTCTGGATCCTACACTTTCAGCCATTGAGCTATAATCCTGCTCTTAATAACTAAGTAAGTAGACACAAAGAGCCACAAAACACATTAATATGTAATTAGATGTTTGTGATAAGTGCTATATAGAAAAACTCAAGGGCACAGTGACAGAAAATAAAGAGACAGAGACATCATTAGTGAAGATTGTTGGGGAAGGGCTTCACTGACGAGGTGGCATTGAAGCTTCACGTCAAGGATGAGGAGGAATCAGTCATCTGAAGATCTGGGGGCAAGAGCTTTACTGGGGACCAAAACAGCATGTGCAAGAGCTCAAATGAATGGAAAGAAGTCAAGGTGGCTGGAGTGAGAGCCTTGCTGACACATCTGAGCAGGTCAACTGCGAGAGAGGCAGACCCTACCTGATTGGTGGGGGAATGCATCGTCTACCTGGATACGGCAGGAAGCCCCACAGTGAACATGCTGAGGGAATCAGCGTGATACAGAGGCTAGGAGTACAGACCCTGGGGCCAGATTTCCTGGGTTCTAGTCAGCCTCCCCACTTATAATCTGTGTGTTTAACTTAGCTAGCCTCTGGGCTCCCATCTGAAAACTGAGCCTGATAGGACTGCATTTCCATCATGGGGTAGTTTTGAGACTTGCAAGAAGTAACCTCACTAAGGCATTTAGGACAGTCCCCGGCACACAGGAAACCCTTCACATGTGACTGTTACTACTGCCTTGTGCGAAGAAAGAGGACTTGTGTTTGATATCCAAGGGTGGGGAAAAAAGAAGACTGAGAAGAGATGCCAAGTCAGGGGCCCAAATCCTGGGACCCAGAATCCCCTGACTTGGTAGCCATATGGTCTTCATGGTGCTTGGTGCCCAATCAGCTTCTACTTCCAAGAGGCTAAAGGTCCACTGAAGGCTAAATGGTTTTCCACAATTTTTCACACATTTTGAAAAAGTGTTTACTGCCTTTTGTTCTGTTTATAAATGTAATGCACGTCCTTCATGGAAAACTTAGAACAGAAAGAGAAAGCAAAGAAAAAAAAATCAAAGTCCACCTCTCAGAGATGACACCCTGAACATACTTTTGTCCTAGTCTTTTGTCTAACTTCGATGTGTATTGTTTTGGAAAAAGAAAAGTTCCCAAGTTGACCTCAAAACGCATGTGGGGGCCAAGAAAGGAGATGCATACACAGCTTTGTGTGGGTGCTGGTGCAACGCAAAGCTTTATTTTGACATGCCTGCTATAATTGGATTAAATACAGTGAACATGCAAACAGTGATAAATGCACTGGTTGGGTTTAAGAAAAGCAAAGGGGAAATGCAATCTGCTTTCCCCATTGGAAATGAGATATTAATTATCTCCTCACATCAATCATGGTGCTATAAGACAGCTGGGGAGAGAGCCCATCTCTTGATAAGCAAGTTGGCACCAAAGGGCCTCCTGAGCACAGATTTGCTTGGAGGAGGTTCCTGGCCAGGCTCTCAATGGATTTGCCAACTATTGGCTAAACAGTTGCCTGTTTATACATCAAGGGAGGTGTGGGTCTGAAGATGAGTTCAATGTCAGAGAGAAAGGGCTGCTGAAGCTGCTTGGCTGTCATTCTGGTGCCCAGTCGGGGGGGAGTGCTGTTTAGAGCAGGTGGGGTCCAGACCTGACAGCTGGAAGAAACTTGCTGATGTCACTTCCAACCTCAGGGCTGGGACGCCCCCATGGTTTCCTACTGGTCTAGCCTTCTTACCCGTCAAACGCTAGTTTCCATAAGAATTGGAGGAGTGCTTGCAAAATGTTAATCATATGTATGCCATTTTCAAGATGCTTCTCCATCATCACTGTCACTAAGTTGACACGCCCAACTAATTGTTCAAGAGTTTATGCCTATATTCTCCCATTGAATTCTTCTAACAACTCTGACACACAGGTGCTTGATGTCGATGTCACTCAGCCAAGGTCATACACCTAGAATCCAGAGTGTGGATTCCTACCTGCTGTGCCAAGTGCTTTATGTATAGCACTTACAGGAAAGCTCCCTTAATAATTTTCCCTAAATCAACTTTGAATAGCTTCAACGGTGTGTTTTTTTTTTTTTTTAAACTGAGTCTTACTCTCAGCATAACTTCTATGAAACCATGGGGCAGACGGCTAATTCTATCAATTGTTGTTGATATACTTGCGATCAGTACCTAGCTTTCCCAGCACTCCTGTCTGTGAAGTACCTGAATCCACCTCTCATGCTACGGGTGGATGGGGAACACACTTTGGAAGACACCGACTCTAGAAAGGAGGGGAAGAACCTGATCTTTCCTCTCCTCATCATTCCAACAATACTTCTGCTTAAAGTTAGCAGGATTCTGCTCTTTCAGTTCTACGCCCCAAAGGCAAAACTGCAGGTCCTGTCAGATGTGGTCATGAATCACGGCGTGATAAAATCAGGCCTTAAAAGCCAGACTGAGCCATGTTCCAGTCCCAGCTCTGCGGTCTGCTCGCTGTGGAACCTTAAGCAAGTAAAATCAACTTTCTAAGCCTCAGCTGTACTCATCTCGAAGATCTCACTTGCCAAGTGAGCTGGGAATGAGACAACACACCAGAAAGTGCCTGGTTCAGGGCCTTCCCAGGGTCAGCGAGGACACTCCGTCCTCCACAATGCCCATCTCCCTATTCACATTTTATAAAGATGAGGAAACAGAGGCTTGGAGAGTCAAAGCCATCTGTTGAAGTCCTATGGCCATCACATGAGCAAGCCAGCATTTCAACACAGGTGCCAGGCCTCCAATGTTCATGTACCTGCCCCTGTACCACAATGTGTCCCTGGGCTCAGCATGGGGGCCTGTGGACCTTGGATCAGCAAGAGAGCTCAGATGGACTGAGGCAGAGAAAGTGTCAGAGGAAACCCTATTCTGGCTGGTGGAAAGGATCTTCCCTTTCTAGCCCCTATCAGACCACCCCCTGCCCCGGCCCCCCGCAACAATCAGGTTGCAGACATTTGGGAAACTTCTCCAATGCTCCCTGAACAGAAGCGAGGAGTTCCAGGGTAACTGCAAGGACCTATTTAGTCTGCAAGGACATATTTAGTCCCTCAGTGAGCTTTAGGACACCTGCTTCTGCTCACCCTACAGAGGCTAACTGGGAAAACAGTAACTGTGCTGCGTGCCTTTCGTTGCATCGACTTTATTTTTGGAGGAAAGCAAGGAGAAATGGTGAACACAACACTCCCCTTCATTTAATTACAGGAACAGTCAGGACCAATTTGGCAGCTATTAAAATATTAGTTTGCCTTTATGCCATCCCTGCGGAGCAGGAGCTGGGAATCCACACTGGCTGCCAAGGGCTGGAGATGGGGACAGAAGGTCAACACTGCTATTAGGAGCCACGTGGAACTAAAAACCGAGGCACCCTGTGGCCTATTTTGTATCTTACTGCTTGTTTTTGGTCCCTCCACATCGTTTGATCTTTTAACCTCTTTGCCTTTGTCACAATGTCTTTTACAAGGGCTGGTCTAGGAGCAGAGAGCATCAGAAGGAGAAGTGCCTTCGGAGACCATCTTATTCATCCACTTTTCTTTTTTCAAAGGGAGAAAGTGAAGCCCAGAGAAGCAGAGTCACTGCCTGAAAGCCACCCAGCATCCTGGAGGAAAGCAGGCCCAGAACACAGACAGGCTGCATCATACAAGGGTTATGAGCTTGGGCTCTGGGGACACAGGCACCTGGGCCGGAGTCCTAGCACTGCCGTAACTATGTGGGCTTCACCAAATTACTTCACCTGAGTCTCAGTTTCCCCGTCTCTAAAACGAAGCTACTAAGTCACCACTGGAGCCAGAAAATCCAACCAACACAAAGGAAAATAGAACTAAACAAGGGAGTCAAAAAGTACACACTTCCAGGTGTGAAATAAATACGTGCTGGGGGGAGGTGATGTATAGCCAATAATACTGTATTGTGTATTTGGAAGTGCTCAGAGAGTAGATCTTAGATGTTCTCATCAACAAGAAAAAAAATGTAACCATGTGGGGTGACAGATGTCAACTAGACTTATTATGATCATTTTGCAATATATACAAATAACGAATCATTAGGTCATACACCTGAAACTAACACAATGTTGTATGTCAATTACATCTCAATTAAAAAAATAAAAAGATTCCCCTCAGTGAACTACTTGGCTATTTGATGTGTTTATTTTACTTTATCCCGCTCCGGGAATAGTAAATAATTAAATGCCCCCCTCCCCAATAAAAAGGAAAAGAAAAGAACTAACGGAGTCCAGGTGTGATTAAAGCATTTGAACTGCTTGATTTAGCCATATCTGAAGTCAGAGGTCAAGGTTTTCCTTCCATTAACTTCCTTTACCCACTTAGTCTAGTTTAAGCTGGGTTTCTGTCATCTGCCACCAAGGGTCCTTTTTAACACATCACCCGTGCAGGGTCTGCAGCCTAGCCATGCCCAGCTCTGTGCGATGGGGAGGGGACAACAGAAGACGCACAGTGGCTAGGGTTACTCATCAGCAGGTGAGGCCCCAGCTGACAGAGAGGAGAGGGTGGCAGGTAATGGCTCATTTTACTATGAAATTAATACTACATTACTGCCCTTCATTCATTCAAGTAAGAGAAAACCAGCCAAGGGCTCATTCCTGGGTAGTGGAATATGGGAGCTTTTCTGTTCGGAGATCCTTGGGTTTTAGTTTTAGCAGGAAGTGCCAACAACATCTTAGCCGGAACCTTTATGTTGTTCTGTGCCATGTGGGTATTACCTGTCAGCTACTGACGCACATCCACCAGACAGGTATTCACACACCCAGCGGGGTAAATCTGGCCCAAACACCATCTATTTATTCCTCCCACCACAATATTTTCATCCTACACTTATCATAGCCATGACATCACCATCATCATCACCACCATCACATAGGGCATCTACTATATGGTGGATGCTTTATACGCAGCATCTCATTTAATCCTCTCAACCCCAAGAGCGTAGGTCTATTGTTATTTCCACTATAAAGGCAAGGGAACAGGCTCAGAGAGGTTAAGACACCTGTCCAATGCAACATAGCTAGGACGTGGCAGAGCAGGACTCTGATCCAGGAAGTACAACCTCAAGGCCCACGCTTTTAACCTCTGTGCTACATACCCAGTCCTAAGCACTGGGCCTAGAAATAGTGGACAGAGAATAAATACCAACTAGGCAGGAATAATAATACCAGGGTGGATAATAATTCAGACATAAGTCTATCAAATTACAATGGGCTCCTTTGTGATGAAACAACTTTGCACAAAACACATATTACAAGGTTACCTGGAGGTAACCTAAGGGCCTAGACACTAACATCTGGGCCACTTTTGATAACTAACACCTGAATGGAATCTTGTTCGGCTCCACCTTGCTCCCACGGGCTTTGGGGTCAGAGAACTGGGTTCAAATTCTAACACTTACCAGTTGTGTAACCTTGGGAAAATCATTTAGACTCCCCAAAACCCCTTTCTTCTCCTGACAAATGGGGATAATGATTCTTATTTTGCATTGAGTGGCCCTAAGAATGAAATTGGATCCCACAGGGAAAAGGTCAGCGAAGCAAGGGCACTTATCAGGAACACATCACACAGTGGCTGTAATTCTTGATCTACCCAGGCCTCTCTCCCTTTAGCGGTGGGAACATGCTCACGCTAATCTGTAAATCATGCTGATTTACAGAGCATCCTCAAGTCTGGGGGCTCCTTCTAAATGTAAAAAAATGCAGGCTGTCAGTAGGACGGGAACAAGCTATAAACAGCTGGATGAAATCAGAGTTAGAATTTAGGCAATGACACAACAAAGGATTCTGGGGTTACATCTGGAGAGCTCAGGAGATGGAGCTCAAGGCTACCTTCTGGTCCCCCCCCTCCGCTCCCCCCCCCCCTCCCCCGCCGCAGGTAACTCGGTAAACTGAGTTACAGAGCCAGCCAGAGGGCAGGTCAGTCAGCAGTTGCACAGAACGCCTGAGGCAGACTACAAACTGAAATGCCAGTGGGGGCCAGGTAGGGAAGGGGCACAGGAGAGGACAGGAGAACACGGGCTTTGTCTATGACCCAGGTGATAGCCTCCAATGAGAAACCTGAGGCCCAGAGTCAGTGGACCTTTGGATCTTTTAAGATGAGCTGGATGTGCCTGGGAAACATTGCTATTTTTAAATGGGGCTATTCATTGTCAAATGGAGCACTTGAACTGAAACAAAACAAAACAAAACCAACACAAGAGCCAAACCAAAGAAAACACATCAACGAGCTAAAATTATCCCATGTGCTGCCAGGTTATGGTCTGAGTTCAAAGCTAGAAAAAGCTGCCAGCATGTCAGTGATCTGGGCTGGTTTTTTTTTAATGGTGTTTGCCATCAGGATGGTGAGGCCTATCATGTGATCTCCCCTAAAGGGGGCGCTTGAGACTGAATCCCTGGTAGCTGATCTCTGGCCACAGAGATATTGACTCTGCTGAAAGTGGGACTGCAGCATGCTACTTGTGGATCCAGACTGGGCTTCTTGGTGCCTTGAATCCCTGCCAATGTCTTGGGCAGCAAGAGTGAGGCACTGGTGAGGGCAAAGGGTGGGAATCAGGATATATGAGCTCAACTCCATGCTGGAATGACACTCTTTTTCACCAGGAAGTAAGTTCCATGAGAATGAGGATTTCGTCTTGTTCAGCTCTAGAAGGGTGCCTGCCACATGCTTGGCACTGGGTGAGTGTTTGCTGAATGGCTGACCCAATGAATGATCTGGGGCCATCACTTAAATTATGGGGCTCAGTCATTCCACCAATAAAGTGGGAATGAACAATGGCTGCCCTACTTACCTCAAAAGGTTGCCATAATGAGATAATGGACCCAGGAAAGTGCTCAGTGTGTGTGTGTGTGTGGGGGGGGTGGTGTAAAGGGCTATTATGAGAGGAGATGCATTTACTATTATCCCTGTCCTTGGCTGACGGGAAAGACTGCTGCAGGCCCGACATGGAAGGGGCAGGGGCCCACCCGAGCCATGCCTTCCTCCTGTCCTCTACTTTCCTCTAGGCTAGCCTCAAAGGAAGCCCCAAAATGATCACTCAGATTTTCATTTCCATTTTGCACATGGGTAGGGGGAGGATGTGCTACCTTGCATTGTCCCGGCCGTGTGACTTCAGGAAATTCATATCTCGGTATCGGGAGAGAAATGCCACCAGCTGGTCATTCGTCCTGTGGAAACAAACCAAGAGGAAGGTCAGGGTCCTCCAGAGACCATGGACACTTTCTGAGTCTTGGCTCCTTCGTGGTCACAGAAATAAGGTCCATATAGGCTAATAAAGCATCTTCTTTCATGGGTCACCACCCTAGGCTTACCACACTACATTAAAAGGGGTATTAGCGTGTTTGTATCCTACCTATCCTATAGCCTGTACACTCTTTGAGTATAAGCATACTACCTTAGCTGTTCTGGAATCTCCAGTGCTCAGCACTGGGCGTGGCAAACAGTAAGTCATTAGTGTGTAGCTCAATGCGATACACAGCAATCTCAGGGTCTTTGCACGTGCTGTCCTTGGGAAATTCTGCCTTGTATCTTTCCAGGTCTGGCTTGCTGTTATCATCCAGGTCTCCTTTCAAATGTAACCTCTTCAGAGACGCCTTTTCTGGCCACCCAACCTAATGTGGCATCAGCCTCCCCCATCCCCATCTTTATCATATCCCTTTATTTCCATTACTATTTTATTGTCACCTGCAAGTGTTAAACTTGTTTACGTTATGATGTAAGCTCCATCAGGACAGAACCTAGTGGGACTTGCTCCTCACTAGCACATGGTAGGAGCTACATTAATGGTTGCTGGATGAATGAATACTAAGTCCTTGAATAACCAGTGGGCTACCAATTGAGAGAGCTTTAAAAAATATGAAGTGCGATTGAAACAGATGACGTCGTTCCCAGTATTGTTATCCCAAATTTATCGCCATCAATCTCGGTGCAGGCAGTGTAGTCACAGCTAATCAGCTTGTGCATACAGCTGTGACAGTATTTTAAAAGGCAGTCACACGGGTCTCCATCTGCCAGAAATGCAGTCGCCTCTTCTGCTGAATAAACCCAAACAGGTAAACGGTGCTGAAGTGACAGCTCCTTTATCATCTGCTCTGCTCAGGAATTTTTACTTAGAAGGAAAGGGTTAACCATTGTTTCAAAGTGGGAGACCAGATGGAGGCGGTGGAAAGGAAGGACACTCCTGGAACCGAATGGAGGCTCTCAGAACTTTGGGGGGCAGGTAGGTGCCTTAGAAAGCAATGCCTGGGCTCTAGAAGCAGAAAGGTCTAGAGGCAGATCCCAGCTCCACTCCTGACCCAAGGGTGAGTAATTTAACATCTGGGTGGTAGCCTTCTCTGAACCCCCGACTGCCCAGCAGACAGTAGGCTCTCAGTACGTATATAACGAATGGATAGCTGGAAATATTTAAAGGGCATATAGTAGGTGCGCAATAAATGCAAAGTGCTTTGCTTCTTCCACCTACCACCATCTGGTCTAAGCAGCCCCCACGCCTCACTCTTCATTTCCCTGCAACTCCCTGCAGCCGCACCACTGCAAGCCCCTATTCTGTGATTGGATGACGCATGCTGACCAACTCATAATTCCAGCGGAGGGGGCACAAAGCAGTCAAGGGACGCTGCAGTGAAAACGAGCCCTGCCGGTGTCCCATCCTATTACTGAAATGAACACCGATACACAGGCGGCCATTCTGGCGGTAGCAGAGAGACCCCCCGTCCGCACTGAAGTAAATCCGATAGGAACACGCAAGCCAAGCCCTGCCAAGGCGCACAGAGGTAAATTCCAGGGACGCAGCCAAATGGCTAACCCCACGCATCTGCAAAACGGTGCATCTCGTGTGTGGACAGTCCTGCCCACATGCTCCAAGGTAAAGCCCACGTGTGCCTCATACCAAGTTACAGACAGCCATGGGCAAAGGGCCTCCCGAAGTTGCGGGGAGAGGTGGGAACAAGATCAGCCCATAAAAAAAAAAATGAAAGCAATCTCTCTTTCCAAACCCTCAAGAGGCCCATTCGATCTCCGTGTCTCAGCAGTTCCTGTTTACCAACCCCCTTGCCACTCTGGGACAGTTCATTATCGTCGTCCTGATGAATACGGGGACAAGTTAACCTCTGAATGGGTCCCTGGCAGCAGGAATAATAAATAGGGCCTCTCAGCGGCCTCAGAGGGAGGATTGAAGGGGCCGGGCCGGGGCTCCTGGGCCCCCGTGCGCGAAGCCTCAGGCCTCCCAGGGTCAGTGGCTGCAGCTCCATTTGGCAACCCCAGAAAGCGCCTTTCAGGGCCCTGAGCTGGGGCCATTTTCACATTTACCGCTTCACCGAGTCCCCATCTGACGGGGATGAATAGGCATTTAGCGAATTTACTTAGCGATGCTTCCACATGAAATCGTCTCAAAAGATGACATCTTGGGGGAGGGAGGGCGGCTGGGGAGGGGGCTGCGGATTCCAGGCCCAGAGCCCGGGGAGGGAGAATGCGGGGGTGGGGTGGGGGTGGGGTAAGGCTGCCTTTCAAAGCAAAGTGCTGTGTGCCTGGCTTGGCTGGACTGGCGGGGTCGAGGGGACCCCTAACTCCCCCTCCCTGGGCTCCCTCCACCGGCCCCCTCACTCTCCCTCTCTCTCAGAGTAAAAAGCTTGCTCTGCACACTGAAACCAGTCTCCCAGCCCTTCTTCAAGGGGACACGCAATTCGGCTGGGGCCCAACTTTCCTATCACTGCTTTCCAACGCCTGTCTATAATTGCCTACATAATATTTAGTTCTCCTCAGATAATTAACAGCTTGCGATCTGTTGACATTTTACCCAGTTCCAGCCTCTCTCCCTCTTTCCCCACCACATACGTTTCTCACTCTTCCTCTTCTGGTGGAGTCATGTGCCAAGTGGCTCCCACCACTCATCACTTGTGCCTGTCCCTACCTCTTGTGAAAACCATTAGGAGACATGTTTCTTCGTCCACAGCCACTCCTCTATGACTGTGACTCTGGGCCCCTCACTGGCAGCCTTCGTGGCCACTGGGATGTCTTTGTGGAAATACGTAAATAAGTAAATGTTAAAATAAGTGATTTATTTTAATAAATAAGTCATTTATTTCAATTAATAAATTGGCTATAATATAAACAAACTTATTGGAACCATGTGAAAATCTGTTGAAATGAGGGAATAAGTGAATGATAAATAAGCTCCAAACATTAAAAAAATTTAAAAAAAGGGGCTGCCTGGGTGGCTCAGTTGGGTAAGTGTCTGACTTCCGCTCAGGTCATGATCTCATGGCTCATGAGTTCGAGCCTCAGGTCGGGCTCTGTGCTGACAGCTCAAAGCTTGGAGCCTGCTTTGGATTCTGTGTCTCCCTCTCTCTCTGCCGCTCCCCTGCTCATGCTCTGTCTCTCTCTCTCAAATATAAACATTAAATTTTTTTTTTCAAATAAGCTCTAAACCACGACCATTTATGAAATTGTCCACCATGCCCCAGACCCTGGAGCAGATGTTTGCCACATTTTACTGCATTTAATATTCACAAAGACTCTATAAAATGCGAGTTTCATTCCCAATTTGCAGATGGGCAACTGAGACTCAAAAATTGCCGCTTAGTGAAGCACGGCGTCGGGATTAGAATCGGGATCCAGATGTCAGAGAGTGTCATGCCCTTTGCTACTAGACTGTTTGCATAAATGAATGAGTGAATGAATGAAGGAAGGAAGGAAGGAATGAGCGAACAAATGAGTAAACGAATGAATAAATGAATGAACGAGTGAACGAGTGAATGAACGAGTGAACAAATGAACAAGTGAATCAATGAGTTCCATGCCAGGTGTAGGTGCCCAAATGCCCCCCTATTCAGGGCCTGGTCTTTGGATGAACGGCCTCAGTCCACTGTTACTAGAAATGCAGTAACTCAGGCTCCACCTCGGACCTACTGAGTCAAATTCTGCATTCTAACAGGATTCTCAGGGGATTCGTGTGCCCTTTAAAGTTTAAGAAGGGCTGCTTTAAGTGAAGCATGAATATGGTAGTTAATTCTCTTCCTCTTTTCCTTCTTCATCTTTTCCCTAAGGCCTGCTCCTGAAAGCCTGGACTTGCAGCGAGTTACTTTCGTCTCAGTAAGCCTCAGGTGTTGGGAGTATTAAATAAAATAATGCCTAAAGATCTGTGCTGTAGCACCGGGCATATAGTAAGCCCTTGATAAATGTTAGCTGTTATTTAATAGTATTATTATTGCCATCTTGAATATCAGAAGCTTAAGACATTTTGAACTGGAGACAGCAGTATAATGACCCAGCCAGATTTGAACTTGCAAAGCTTTCTGTGCTTAAGCCCCAGGGGATACCCTGTGGAGCACGGTTTGGGAAATGCCCCATCGAACGGACCTGTCTCCTCTCCCGGCTGGTGTGAGAGTTAGGAACTGGCTCCCGGGGGGCCACCTCGACATTGTGTGTGTCTAAGACGCATAATGGTTCTGGGCATGAGGACACACAGAACTGGGGGGGAAGAGGACAGCTCAGCTCTCAGGTCCCTCTAGTACCCGGGAGCCCGGTCACAGCCAAGCCTGCCTGCTGGCAGCCTGAGACAGGGCGAGGAGGGAACGGGGACCTTCTCAGCCTCCACTTGGAAAGAGCACAACACAGAGCCAGCCCTCAACTGCTCTACGTTCCTCCTGCCCACCAGGCTGTGGCCCAGAATCCCCTTCTCTGATACAGGATGCTGAGAAGAATCTGCCAGAGGTACTCCTGACGACCGGCAAGGCAAAAGCTAAGCACAGAGTTTTTGTGAATGTCAGGACTCAAGACTTCCACCCGCTGATGCTGCCGGATGTGTGCAGACCCCGGGGGCACCAGATCGAGGCCTCGTGGATGCGGCGGGTGGGCCACGTGAGGAGCAGAAATGTGTGTGGGTGGCAGGGGGTGGAGGACCAGGGCACTGGGCAAGCTGATCGTGCTGAGGATGGAGGCACCTTCAATGGGAGCTCAGAATCAACACGCCGTATTTCCCCAGCTTCTTCCACGGCTCTATCACCTGCACAGTTCTTTCAGACGCATGTTCAATTTAACGTTCAATTCAATAGCGCTTCAGCTTTACCCTATGTGACAATATTTGCAGTATGTGATGTACTTTTTTTTTTTTTTTTTACACAAATCTTAAATTCTGGTAAAATACACCTAACAGAAAATCTGCCATCGTAACCATTTTTACGTGTTAACAGTTCAGTCGTATTAAGTACCTTCGTACTGCTCTGCAACCATCAACCACCATACCTCTCCAGAACGCTTTGTATCTGGCAAAGCTGAAACCCTGTACCCATTAAAACAAGAACTCTCCATTTCCTCCTCCCCCAGCCGCTGGAAGCCCCCGTTCTGCTTCCTGTCTCCGTGAACACATTCATAGAGGAGTCAAACTCCAGGAACCTCCTATAAGGGGGATCATACAGTACTTGTCTTTTTGCAACTGGCTATTTTTCCCCTTAGCACAATGTTCTGAAGGTATATCCATGTCATAACGTGTATTTCCGTTTCCAGGCTAATCCCGATACACCATTTTTATGTTTTTTTCCCCCCCATTACACATGAAAAGCAATAGTGACTACATATCTGGGTACCTCCTAAAGCACCTGGGCCACCAGGGGCATATGGAGAGCAGTCAGCTGTCCCGGTTTGTCCAGCCCTGAGAGGGGATCCAGGACACAGATGTTTCAGTTTTAAAATCAGATGGTCCTGGGACACCTGAGTGGCTCAGTCACTTAATCGTCTAATTATTGATTTCGTCTCAGGTCATGAACTCACATTGGAGCCCTGCATCCAGCTCTGCGCTGGTCATGGAGCCTGCTTGGGACTCTCTTTCTCTTTCTCTTTCTCTCTCTCTCTTTCTCTGCCCCTTCCCTGCTCACGTGCACATGCACGCTCTCTCTCTCTCAAAAGATTAAATAAATATCAGATGGTCCTGGCGAACCAACTTGAGCTGGTGGCATACATGTCTGCTGAGAGCCATGTGACCCCAGAAAAACGTCATACTCATCCTTTTCTGAGGAGCCCAAGAGTGCAGAAAACCATGCTGGGGGAAGCATGTAACCCTTCCCTATGCTTCTGAAATTACCATCCTGCAGCTTAGCCCACGGCAAGACAGACCAATTAATGGCAAGAACAACAGAAAGAACAGCATCTAACACTTGAGGGCCTGCAGTGGGGACCACTCTCTGCAGCACTCTGCATCTGTTAACCCACTTAGTCCTCACGGCACCCCTATGAAGCAGGTGCTGGGACACTCACAGCCCTTGTTATTACAAAAAGGGGAGTGTGGGGGCGCCTGGGTGGCGTAGTCGGTTAAGCGTCCGACTTCAGCCAGGTCACGATCTCGCGGTCCGGGAGTTCGAGCCCCGCGTCGGGCTCTGGGCTGATGGCTCAGAGCCTGGAGCCTGTTTCCGATTCTGTGTCTCCCTCTCTCTCTGCCCCTCCCCCGTTCATGCTCTGTCTCTCTCTGTCCCAAAAATAAAATAAACGTTGGAAAAAGGGGAGTGTGTGTGTCCATGGCTTTTTTATGTAAGGATCTATCATGCTGATCTGTCTAATCGGCACATAAAGTAGACTTCATCCTTCTAAGCGCGACACAGAATCTCACGGAAGGGACACAGCCAGTCTCCTAGTGATGGACATTTATGTTGTTTGCTTCCCTTACAGATACCGCTCCTAGGAACCTCCTTGAGCGTTTCTCTTTCCCGTATGTGGGTCTGATAGCTTTCTGTAGGATTCAGTTCCCAGATGCGGCATTGTTCGTGCAAAGGGCATTTTTTAGTGTCTCTTTGCTTTCAGAAAGGCACGCTATATAGACTGAGGCTACGCCCAGAGCCAGGACGGGGCTCACGCCACCATGCAGGAACCAAGCCAGTGGGCTCCCAGGAATATGGGGAGGGGGAAGGAAATGGCAAAGGTGATGAAAGGGGTGGGGGAGTTGTCCTGGGGAGGCTGGTGGGCTTCTTTGGCAGGCTAAGCAGGACTAGCAAGGGCCTTCTGGCTTCCCCATGGGACCAACAGCCAGTGGGACAGGAATGAGCCTCCGTCAGGCAGTGAGGTGTGTGTATGTGTGTGTGTGTGTGTGTGTGTGTGTGGTGTGGGGTGTGCAGAACTATCCAGTGCCCGGGGCAGCTGCTCCAGCTGGTGCCCATCTGTCTGTTAATAGCACAGGGATTTTCAACCAGGGCACCTTGGACAATACTTTTCAGGAGCCTGGCTATAGTTGTGAGATGGGTGGGCACTGGATCTAATTCCGGTCTGTTCTTCCTGGACTTGACACTAGATGTGCAACAAATAATTGCCGTCGTTCTTAATAAATGCCCCAGGGGAGCACTGGCGTGCAGGGCTCGTGGCCATCAAGGCAGAGAGCTCTGTCATTCACTTGTATGTATGTCCCTGCCTTTGCCCACAATGTTTCCTCTACTGGACATGCTTTTCCCTGTGTCTTTGAACTGGAGGGGGAGAGGGGAATGTGAGGCAGTCAGAAAACACTTAGTAACGATTGCAGGAACCATGCCTGTGTTGCTGATTGTGTTAACTATGCCTCCCCCTTTCACCCACAATTCCCCCATCACACAGGAACTAGTTGATACATGAATAAAGTAGGACACAAAGAGATTTAATGACTTGGCTCAAGTCTTGCAGGAAGGTGGGCTACAGACTTGGACCTTCGCACTCCAGGCCCAAAACATGACTCTTTGCAATCCTGATCTCCTCGTGCTGGATCAGCTTTAGGAGTGCCCTCCGTTTCTTTCCAAGGACAGCCAGGCAGGAAACAGGCACCTGAAACTGCAGCCACCTTCTAAGGGGACCCATCGTCGAACACACACTGCATGTCAGAAGGTGACACAGATACGGCCTCCTAAGTGTGGGCCTTTCTGCTGCGCTGGTCTAAAATCGGAGCCCTAGCCACTGGGTTTCTCTCGCTGCATTCTGGCTCACAGATGGATTCAAACCCATTTTTCCACGTGGCTTCTTTCTGGGTGTTGGGGAGAGGGGGGAAGATCCTGTCGATGCTCTGTCCACGACCCTCCAGGCAGGTTTTGCTTGGACCTTACCAAGTCTTCTTGTCTACTAGCAAATCTCTCAGGAAGGCCAGAATTCCAGAACAACACAAAGAAAGGTCAAGTTCAGGGTTCTCCGCAGACGAGCCAAGAGCAAAAGCACTGGAGATAAGAGAAGGGCAATCACTGATTGATCTTATAGAGCCAAAACGAGGAGTGAGACCCACTTCTGCGAAGACACAGTGGGAAATGTATGGAAAGACCTAGGTACTGTATTTCTTCCTCGGCCCTGTGGGCGTACTTACAGCCACTGTTGGTACCCAAGGAAAAGTGAACTGGATAAAATGCTGCCCCAGCTTTCAGATTCCACTCTAATCCATCCTCCGGAAAGCAGCTGCAGGATTTTTCTAGAACCTAAGTCTGCTCGTATCACCTCTCTACTTAATACCCTTCAGTGGCACTTTGTCACCTGTAGGACAATGCTCTTAACTCCTTAGCAAGGTGTATAGAGTGGTTCGTGAGCTGGCCTGGCTGCTGAAACTCTGGCATTATTTGAAGTTTTCTAAATGTTCTGTGTTTCCTGTGACTTTGAAAACTCGCATAAAACTGTGCTCTCCTGGAAACATGATTTCTTACCCCCTGACAGGGCAGGTGCCGGATACCTGGAACAGCAGTAGATAAGGTGGTCATGGTCTCTGTCCTCCAGGAGCGCAGAGGGCAGTGGAGAAGGCAGACAGACACGTAGATTCTTGTGATATGGGGTGAGCTGCCAGGTGAAATAAGGCACCGAGCATCCTGGAGACACCAGGGGAACAGCTCTTCCCCTCCACGCAGGCGGGCAGCAAACTGGGGAGCCACCTGGCTAATAAAACTCAGTCACTTTTGATTGGATTTATCTTTCTGTTACCAGAGAAACCGATGCAGAATTAAAACATGCTCACTGCATTGGCAGGAACTGGCAAACCATTTCTCAAAGCCTCAACGCTTTCACAGAACACTTGTAAGACACACATTTTTCATTTTAAACATACATAAGCCATTCTAAGAGGCAGTTTATCTGACTTTCCATCAGTGGGAACTCTTAACATGTCAGCCCTTCCTGCAGACGGCTGTAATGGAAAGGTAACTGACAAGAATCAGCGCCCCGGAGGCCATGCCTGATCCTGGAACACTGCTGGAATCATGAATGCAGAACTAAATTGCCATTCAGCCTTGTGTGTGTGAGCGCGTGTGTGTGCATGTGAAGTCTGTTTGATTGTATTTTAATTTTCTGAAATCTGGTTGTCCTCATATGCCACGAGACATCTCAAACGAGCAGAACATTTGGTTAACCAAATTCTGCATCCCCTTACGATGACTGATTACAGCCAGTTATTTGATTTGCTTTTGGGCAAGAAGAGGCCTGCTTTGGAGGACACAGAAAGACTGAATCTTAAGAGTAAACGTGATCTACGGGAGAGAACCAAAACTTGGCTACAACGGAAGCTGTGTCTGCAGAAATTTCTCCCTGATCTTTGCCACTTTGTTGCTATTTGATTTTGAGCAAATTCCTGAAGCTGGCTGAGCCTCAGTTTTCTAATCTGCAAAACGGGGATAAAAATGGTACCTGAGGCACCTGTGTGTTGTGGGTATGGCACCCATAGTCCCTGGCCCATGGCTGGTGCTCAGTAAACAGAAACCCCCATATCCTTTGCTTCGAAATGCCAGAGGAAAGGCATGCCTACCACTTGCCAGACCTCCATCACGCTGTGTGACATTTCTAATCCTACCTGCCTGTGTGCCTAGCCCTAGAATAAATTACGTATGTTCAAGTCCCTTGACTGTAAGCTACCCGATGACAGGAACGTTCTCTGATTCATCTTTATTTTCTCAGTGTCCGGCATAGGCCTGAAACACACATTCTAGCAGCTTGATGTCTGTGAGTCCCCCTGCTCATTTCCAAGGGTCTCAGCCCATCTGTACTGCATTCCAGAATGAGGACCTTTGTTCCCTATGCTGGGACCATTCTTCCCATATATTTGCCTGTTAACCCCCAACTGTCTTTCCAAGAACTGGCCCAGGGTCACATCAACGGGAACAGGCTGGAGTATAAATGAGAACTAAACTGAATGAAATTTTATTGATAAGCTCAACTCTCCATCTGCGTGTATGGCTGAGAACAGAGTTCTTTTCACCATTGCACACTCCCCTGGGTTTGCTCAAATGACAGCAGTGACCCATCATAATAATTTCTCTATTCCAGTTTCACCGGATGGACATCCCTAACACACCAACAATAAATATACTGATGTGTGGAGTGTTCACAATAATGAGCCTGAGACCAGAGAGATGTCGGTTCAAGTCCCGGTTCCACCACTTACCGGCTGCGTGTCCCTGGGCGTGTCATTTCTGTGATTTGAAGCTCAGTTCCCTCATCTTTAAAACTGAGGATGAGGATGTCTACTTCATAGGGTTGCTGTGACGATTAAGTCAAATACAACAATATTAACTGTTGCCTGCTACTGAAAGATCCAGGCTGATACAGATACACAGGCACGAGGAGTGCTGTAGGACAGGATACTGAATGGTGGGCAGGGGAAAGCCACAGAGACTGGGTAACCCAGCCTGCTGAACGCTACAATGTAGCTACTATTAAGGCTGCTGTTACTCCTCTTACTTCTCCAGCACTAGGTTCTGTATTTTGCCGCTGACAGGATACAACAAGCATCTCCATCCCCTGGAACTTCAGGGTCAGGTCAGTTCTGATTTCAGTCCCAGAGCAGGACTGAGCTCAAAGGACAGCTGACTGTCATGGATCACCTTGGGCAGCCTGCCAGGTCCCCTAGCCTGTCCTTTCCGGAATAGGATCCGAATGCATTGGAACACAGAAGAGAAGCCACATACTCCTCTGTGGAAAAGCAAACGTCGTAGCCACCTCTGCAAACCTCAAGCGGACACAGATTCTTGGCTCAAGAGACTGATTCTAGGGAATGAGGACATGCTGCATCCAGAATCTTCTTTCCTCGCAGATTCTAAGCCTGTTTATTTATTTTGGAGGGTTGATGAGAAGTTATACAAGAAATCAGGCTGTTTAAACAGAGGACACAGGCTCTGAGGTTGTAATTTGGCAGTTGCTAGAGGCAAAAGTTTCTGAAACGTTTAAAAGAGAATTTATCACATAGATGAATGGTTCTCAAACTGCGTCTGGGACAGCGCTAGGTTCCACTTGGCCAGTGGGGCCTCAGGACAGCTCACTTGAGATTTCTCCAGAGAAATCTGTCACCTACTTTCCATACTGGGAGAAGTTTCAATTGGTAGTAAAAGATTTAGTAGAATAACAATATAAGTTGAAACGTAATTAAAGAAGATGGCCAATTCAGATTCTAATTTGGGGGGGGGGCAGGGAGGGCAGAGTATAGCAGGTGACTAAGTCTGTGTAGCAGGACTGGCTCAACTCCACCCTCACTAGACTGTCTGACCTTGGGCGGGAACACTTTCCTGGAGCACTCTTGCATTCTGAGAAATGGGCATCATGATAGGACACATTTTGTATGGCTGTTTTGAAGATAAAGAGAATGATGCATGGAGGTTAAGCACTTAGCATGGGTGCTTGGTATACAGCAAGCACTTACTAGGTACTAAATGTGTTACTGTTGGGGCTGGGGAATAAATTCCTTTCTTCTGCCCTCCCTCCCTTCTTTCCTCCCCTCTCACACATTTTTGAGCATTGCCTAAGTGCCAAAAATTGTGTTGAGTTCTGATGTTAGATAGGAATTCAGCTTTTTAGACCACTGGTATCACTTTGAGTCGCACAGACCTATTTCAAGGAGGGGTAACTTTCCCAGGTTTTATTGGACTATGAACTCAGACTTCCTGCTCTTTGGGTAAAAGTCATTCATTTCCGGATATTCCTGAGGTGTTTACTCAGAGGGAATACCTTACATCCACTCCCCTTGTGTTCCTGACTGATAGTGACTGACATAGTGTTTCTTAAAAAAAATATTTAGGGGCGCCTGGGTGGCTCAGTCAGTTAAGTGTCTGACTTAGGCTCAGGTCATGATCTTGGGGTTCATGAGTTTGAGCCCCACATCCGGCTCTGTGCTGACAGCTCAGAGCCTGGAGCCCGCTTTGATTTCTAGGTCTCCCTCTCTCTGTCCCTCCCTTGCTCATGCTCTGTGTCTCTCACTCTAAAAACAAATAAACATTAAAAAATTAAAAAAAAATATTTACTGTCATCTGGGACTATTCCGAAAACCTGTTCACATATAATAATGCTGAAAGGTGCTATTACAAGTTCATCGATCACTGATAAAATATTTTCCAGTGCTGGTCCTTGAATATTTAAATGGTTTGGATCATAAAAGAGGTTTATGTTGTAAACTGTAAAACACGATGTGTGCCAGATGGGAGCAGGTCTGTTTTGTTCATATCACTATATCCCACATTCATCCAGTCAGCAAACATTACCGTTACACCTACTACATGTCAAGATACTGTTCTGGATGTTGGAGTAACAGTGACGATTGAGACCCAGTCTCTGTGAGAATTGACCCCTAGTGTCTCGAGGCACCCACCGTATGCCTTGGATTAGCTTTTCTCCCATGTATTACAAACGGTACTAGTTATAGGCCATTCTTGCAAGAATCAAGAAAAGAGCCATTCTGATCATTTTCTGTGTTGTGAGGTTCCCACAACGAACCCCTGTTAAGAAAGGTGCGGCTGGCACAATATAGTTGCTTAACACCTACAGGGACAAACGCTGAATGGAATCCCTAAGGCTGTGCCAGGTTCCTGAAATGGAATTCATAAACTCACATGGCATCCCTTTCATGCTAAGGCAGATAGATAAATGGGCAGGTGCAGCTGAGACGAGCCCCACTGAGTGACAGCCAGATGTGCCACTGGTCTGCAGGGACATTGCTCGGCATCAGGTGACCTGGTTCTAAAGCCTACTGTGTGAACTTGCAAGCTACTTTATCCTGAGTCTCAGTGTCCTGGTCTGAGGGGGGTAGAGAACTGAGGAGATCACGTGTGTGAAGGTTTATTGGCCTAGGGCCCGGCACACAGGAAGTGCCTGGTTATCCCAGAGCTGTTGTTACTCAGTCCCTCTGAGGGATGGACAAGGAGGCCTGGCTTCCCGAGGCACACCACACTGCAAGCTGCAATCAGCAGGTGTTTCCCCGGGGAAGCCAAGCCCGTGGGGTGCTGACATGGCCCGAGAGCTTGAGAACAAAGCCGAGACGAATGTCTCTCTGCAGCTGGTGCCCTTGCTGCCCCCTAAAAGGCTGAGGTTGGCCAAAGAAGGAAACCCTCAGAAGCTGGAATCCCTTTTTTCCTACCTTATCTTCTTACTATTTCTTCCTTTTCTCTCCTAGGCAGTTGAACCACATACAGTAAAAAGTCACCATAATACCCAGAAGAATTGAAAAGCCAGTGTTGAAACAAAAACTTCTATATAAATGTTCACAGCAGCACTATGCACAACAGCAAAAGGCGGAAATGACTCAAACGTCCACGGAAGGGTGAACCGAGAAACCCAATGTGGTACATCCTTACAGCGGAGTATTATTCGGCCGTAAGACAGAATGAGGCACTGATATCTGCTACCACGTGGCTGGACTTTGTGAACATCATGCTAAATGACACCAGCCAGGCAAAAAGACCACATATCACAGGGTTCTATTTATACGAGGTATCCGGAATAGGTAAGCCCATGCACACTGGTGATTGCCGGGGCCCAGGGACAGGAAGGAACAAGGAGCAACCGCTTACTAGCTTTTCGGGATGACTCAAATGTCTGGCACCGGGGTGATGGTGGTTGCACCACATCGTCAATGTACCACGTGTCACTCGTGGTGATTTCTATCGGCTGAACTCCAATATTCCAAAGCGAAAAAAACAAAGTTCATCATCACACAGCTCCGATGACAACCATGGTAGGCGTGTTGTAAACGTTTCGCGCACCCTACGTGTTTATCCTCACAACTCCCCTAGAAAGGAGGCAGCACTGGACTCCTTTCACAACGGACACACTGACTTCTCAAGCCGGCCTAGCTTCTCTAGTACCAGGGCTGTTGCGGCTGCTAACTACGGGGGACAGAGGTCAAGCGCTCCAGGAACCGAGTCTGTGTCCACCCTCACTGTGCCTTCCCAAAGACCTCACGTGGTGGCTGCCATTATTATCACCCATTTTGCAGATGAGGAAGGACAAAGAAGTTCCATGACCTCTTCTGGCTCAGACAGCCCATGTGTAACAGAAGCGGCCACCTGACCTCAGAGTCCCAGGGCTTCGGCACAGAGGCTTGGTCACGGAAACGGAGGGAAGGTGGAAAGCACAGTGTCTACCTCCCGGCCCTGTTTGTGGAAGACGGGGACAGCTAGGTTCCCTGCCACATGACGTCAAGAGATCACTTGGGATCCGGACCCTCTCCCGGGCTGCAGGGAAGCCAGCAGTGTGACGTCCGCGGCCGGGCAAGTATGATATGCCACCGTCCCCCCCTGCTGGGCTCCCACACGGGGGCCCCCCTGGGTCTGTGCTGGCACCTCCAGTTAAGTGGAGAAGCAGCAGAGCCAACTTGAGGATTTATGAGAACCCATCACGGCTCATTGTTCTCCTGAAATCGAGTCTCTGGTGCATTGGAATGTTTTCCATTTTCATGGTGGGAAAATCTGAAAATGCCTCTAGCTGAAAGAAATAAGTAAAGACAAAACCTTTCCACTGGTCTTCAACCCACGACGAAGCTCAGAGATGCCATTTAATAGTTGTGGAAGCGAACAACATGGGACGAAGGATCAGCGAGTCTTCCGCCACGTAGGAATAAATGACAGCAGGGGCTGCCGCCTGCCGCCGTTGTAGGGGGTGGCTATCGACCATCAGTCTGCTCCTACAGCCCTCGCTGCGCAGAGAACTCGCTGAGCTCCTGCGACATGCCAGGCACTGTGCCAGGCACTAGAGACACAGCCTCAGCAGAAGACCTGTCACTGCCGTGCTTGTGGAACTGTTAACCTAGCGAACTGGCCCGTCTAGGTCACCCCACGGTCATTGTGCATTAGCACCTGCTCTGTGCCAGGCAAGGCCCTGCAAGTTCCACAGCTCCATCCCCACGGCAAAGGCTGCGGCGGGGCACTGTGACGCTGTCCATGTTACAGATGACAAAACCGAGGTGTGCCAAGGGTGAGCAACCTGCCCCGAGCTTTTGGGGCCAGTAAACGAGACAACTGGATTCAGACTCTGCGGACTCCCCACGCGCACGCTTCTGATCCCTTTCCTACACTGCCCGAAGGCCTGAGCCCCAGAAAATTTCTGCCAAACAGAGAACGGAAAGAGGGTTTCTGGGTCCAGCTCCAGCTTAGAGTATCTCCCCAGGAACCCCCCAGGGCACGGAGACGAAGAGCACTATGTGCCGCAGAGAGGCCCAAGAGAGAAGAAATAATAGCGGTGAAACAACAGGGGGGAATAGCCTGCTGGAAAGTAATTACCTGAGCTATCATGCACACATCCGCTCACACAAAGTACCCGCTATCATATTTCCCCTTCTCCAGCAGCCTAGTAGACTTCTCTACTTTTTCTTCTTTCCTTCCTTTTCCCCCCACTGCCAAACAACCGAATAGGAGCTGAGGCAATCTCATCATGGCACTTTCCAACCTAAAACTTTCCCAAGATAACCTGCTGCTTTTAGGATAAACTCAGGCTCTCAGGGTCTCAGGCTGTCTGGGTCCCGCCTAACTCTCCAGCCTGGTTCTCTATGTGCTTATCCCTCTGCCCACACCAGCCGCTATTGACTTGATGCATGGTCCGTGTTGCCTCGTGTCTCAGGGCTTTGTAGACCGCTCTGCTTGGAACACTCAAGCCCCATTGTTCACCCAGTTAATTCCTTCTGTCCTTTCAACTCTCAGCTCAGAGACACTTCTCCAGGGAAGCTCTCTCTGACTCCTGAGAAGAGAAACGGTTATATGCACAGTGGTTTCCTACGTTATATGCACGTAAACTTCCTTCCTGACAATGGCATGAAGATGTGAACATTTAATGGTCAAATCTGTGACGGCAGAGATGTTAACTACCCTACTGGTAGCTATAACCCCAGATCCTAGCAAATGTCTGGCGTGCTGGATGTTTCTACAAGTGTGTATTGACTGACTGACTGTCTGAATGAATCAATCAATCAATACTGAGGTCCTAAAGCTGATATTTCATTAGAACGCATTTCGTGGTCATTGTCTTGGTTAAAAATTTCTCTCTCCCTAAATCAACGCGGCAACCTATGGCAGACTCGTGAGACAGATTACAGACAGGGACCCCAAACACATCTAGGTGGGGAACCGGACCCACAAGATCAACCAGAGATTCAGAAGGTAGAAGTACACGGGTCTGGTCACTCTGGGAAAGCTTGGAGAATTAGCTGGCATCACGGCATTCATCAGCAACTTGCCAGGTCAGCCGAGGAAAGAGAAACGAGTCTTGTGCTTTCAGGGGGAGCAGGAAGCTGGGGTAAGTGCTGAAATCAATGAGTCTTGGGATTCAACATCATTAACCTTTCTGAATCAGAATGAGGAAGGTGGCACAGGGTGAATTACAGTGCTAACGGGCACACGGTATTTCTGACGGGTTTGTACAGAGAAGGCTGGTGGGAACAACGTTTGATCTTCTCTGGCTGAAGGATACTACGTGAGGCTGGACAGGCCTATAGTCATGGAGGACACTCTGTGAACAAACTCCCCATCCCCTCTCGGCTGGCATGGTCAGGAGACAGGGATGGGGGAGCTGTAGTTCACACACTGCTTTCCAGCTCGAGTTTAGGACTGGTAAGCGATGCAGGTTGGGGAAAATAAAGTAAAAGGAGACTATTGTTTAGTGTCAAGTTCGGCCACCCAGGGCTGAGTGGGAGTCCAGGCCAGGGTCTGGGGGAGGTTACCAGAAGCCCTTACCATTCTTCCTCTGTCCAGGGTCATAAAATCTGAAGCAAGGAGTGGATCGCACGCCGGTGCCTGGGTGGGCAGAACCATCTGTAAGGGCCACGCATGGGAAAATGGTGGGTGGGGAAGCGAATCTGCAGAGGCTGAAACCTGTGTGTTCTGGGCAAGGCCATGACCTGAAATGTGGGAGACCTGGCAGAATGGTATGGATCACGGGTCTGTGAACAATGGTCTGCCCTTGCTTTCGTAAATAAAGTTTGATGGGAACACAGCCTAGCCTGTCTGCTTATGTATGGTCTGCGGCTGCCTTACTGCTACAGCGGTAGAACTGTGTCATTGTGACCATCTGGCCCACAAAACTGATGTAATTACTATCTGGTCCTTTATAAAAAAAAAAGTTGATTGACCTCTGCCATTGTGCTTCTCTCTCTGTGACCCTTCACACACCTTCCTCTCAACTTGTTGCCTTAACCCCCTTTTTAAGTGTCTTCTTGGGCCCTCCCTCCTCCGTCCACACTGTATGTTCCCTTGGACACATTTCCACTGGATGTGCCGTCCACATGCTGATGTCTTGTCTCTTTCCTTCACCAGCATGGAAGGAGGCACGGCAGTAACATACTTTATTTACTGCTATACCCCAGCAGCCAGAAAACTGCTGGGCATACAGTAGGCGCTCAATAAATACCTGTAGAATTGACTGAAGAGCCACTTACCCCTTGTATACTTGCTTTAACATTTTCTTATTTGGATCAACTGTATTTTTACTTTCTTAAGGTTATTCATTTTGAGAGAAAGAGAGCAAGTGTGGGGGAGGGGCAGAGAGAGACAGAGGGAGAGAGAAAATCCCAAGTAGACTCTGCTCTGTCAATGCAGAGCCCAACGTGGGGCTCGAACCGGAAATGTCAGATGGTAACCTGACCCAAAGTCAAGAGTCAGACGCTTAACCAAACAAACCACATGGTCGCCCCTCAACTTTATTTTTAAATAAAATTTCAGCCTCAGAAATTTGGGGTATGTCAGGTCTTCCTTGTATGTGTTAATATAAATAAATATTGACGTTTTCAAAAATGTCTGCATACCACTTTAAATCGTCTTGCACGCTGCAAGTGGCTTGTGAATTAGACTTGGGAAGCCCTGGCTTGTGGTTAAGGATGCGGGTGGGTTTAAGTCCGAGCTCCGTCTCACGGAAAGCGAGCAATGGTGGGCAAACTCATGTCCCTTCTCTCTAATGAGGATGCTGAAGGTCCCATCTCACCAGGCAGCTGAGAGGTTAGGTGAGATTTGGGAAGCACTTGGCTCAGTCCCCTGCACATACTCAGGACTGGACGTACAGAGGTGGGGACGTTTGGCAGAGGGGTGTCTCCTGGTAAGTCAGTGTATGACCACGCAGTTGTTCTTGCCTCCCAGTCCTGCGGCCGTCGCTCCTAGTGAACGAAGCCGGGCAGAAGCCACCCCGGAGTGGACAAGGTTCCACCACATCCCTGGCAAAGCAATTTGGATTAATGGGACTATTTAGCTGTAGGTGCCTGGAGAATGCATTGTTTAAACTAACTTGTTAGAAACATCCCCAGGGCGGCAAACTTTTAAACAAAGATTGACTCTGTAATCAAAAACTGCTTGGCCTTAAACCACATTCAGCATCCCAAAGAGCTCAATTACGTTGAGAAGGGGAGGTGATGTTTGCGCCTCTGGCTGGGTTTGCCAAGTAATGTTGACTGATGGACACGATTAAATTGCACTGGGGAGAATCCTCTGGAGGAGTAAAGGACACAGGAGGCAGGCGGTGGCTCTGGGGGACACCGTTTCCATTCTTCCTCCACAAGGGAGCACAACACTGATGTGGGATTCCACTGGGCCCCTCACCCTGGGAAAACTGGCCCGCACCACCAACTGACTTCCTCTTTCCCCAACCTCTACTTGATTATGTGGCATTATGGGCAATGGGCCAAGGCCAGAATCCGGGTTCCAGATGATCCATCTGGACTGGGTGGGGCTTCTCACTTCAGAAGGACAGGGGCGATGGAGAAAGGCTTCTGTTGGTGACACTATCCTTCAGGCTGTGGACCCATCCAGATGTCTAAGCCACGTTCTGACCCTGCCTAGGGGCCTTGCAATGGCCACCGGGTTGGCCAGAGGCGTATTGCTTGAGCCTGGGGAGAGGGGTGGAGCGGCGAGGACGGTGAGTTGGTTTAGGAGAACTGTGAAGGCACATTCCACCTTGAAACCTGAAGGAGACTGTAGCAACACGGATTCAAGAGTAAGCCGAATGGAGAAGGACAGTGGTGTTTCTGCCCACTGAGCTCAAGCAGGCTGATCGACAAGGAGGGTCTTTTCAAACAGCCTTACGGGGGGGGGGCAGGGAGGTGGGGGCCAGGGTTGCTCAACTGCAGACACATCCCAACAGGGCTCCGCCCAAGGCAACAGCCTTCAGGACTCCCTGTGACCACCGCATCTCCTCAAAGGTACGTGTGCGCGCTCTCTCTGGGTCTGCATTTCCATAGCAGTACAAGGATACAGAGAGATAAAATACAGGAAGGAATAAAGAAAACGACCACAAAAAAGGCCAGATCACACTTTTTTTTTTTTTTGTCTACAGTTAAGAACTGTGAAGGATTTTTAGCTTGCATGATAATAATAGGAGAACCACTTCGTGAGCACCTGTAATGAACGCCCAGCTCTGGCTTAGGTCCTGTGTTTGAGTGTCTCCCAACGCCATAATGCCACCCTGAGGAAATGGCTGTGGGGAAGGGGCTCTGGTTGGCTTTCTCATATTAGGGCCCCATCTGCTCATCTCCTTCCTAGACTCTCCCAAAAGGAGAAGGAACTGATGGTACGATTATGCAGTGCCAGAGACATTTCTTGGACAGGGTTATCAAGGGCTGGGTTACCATCTGGTGAAAGCCCCCACCTGCACTCCACTACTTTTTCTCCCATTTCTTGCCTCAAACCTCGGCTGTGCCTGAGTCCTTGGGGTGAGGACCAGCCACACATTTCTCTTTTGCTTCTTCCCTTCGTGCAGCTGGGTGGATACAGTAGCGAAGGTCTCCCCGGCAGACCTGGCATCCCTCTCTCCTCTGTGCCCGTCGGCACGGCTGACCATCCTGGTCCCGACATTCAGATGGCGGTAGGGATGAACATGAGCCCCCCCATGGAGGTGGGAGCCAGGCTGAGCCGTCGTGTTCTAACCCGTTTGTTTATCAGAGAGCTTGCGGAGCGGGACTTCAGGCAGGGCTCGGATCCCCACGTGGCTGCTGTTCCTCACGTGGCTTCCTGACAAGTAACATGATCACCTCCCTCTTCCAGGTGAGAAAACGGAAACCCAGGAAGCTTGGAGTCACCTGTCTCAAGATGATACGGGCAGCAGGGGACAGATTCAAGCCCAGGTCAGGCCGACACACAGGGCCTCTCATGTGCCCTGGCGGAGCGAGGAATGGTGCAGAAAATGCCAGCGTCGGTTAGGTTTTGCTGGGGAACAACTGTGCATATCTGGAGGGACGGCAGCCATTCTTTCTGAATTAGCCTTGCTGGAGGCTAACATTTAAATGAGTGAGGGTTCCATCAGGCACCGCGGTCCAGCAGTTAGGGGAAGACTCTGAAGGGTGAAATCAGGAGGGGACAGGGTTATAAAGGAACCTGAAAGCCAGGGCAGTCCCAGCTAATGCAGGACAGCTGGCTCCTCGGTCTATGCCTTGAGCAGAGACAACTGGTAGAGTCCCGATCTTTTACCGGCCAGAGAGGGAGAGCGCCCATCTGGAAATGAGGCCACTCTAGCCACGGCGGCCACGTGCTGGGGTTCAAGTTCTTGTCTGACTGGCTTCTTCCCCTGGGGTCAAGGGCTTGTGCATCGCGCTGGCCGACCTCATGGGGCACAAAGCACACTGCACTTGGGAGTCACTGAGCCTGCGTGCCAATTCCCGCTCGGCCACTGCCAAGCTGTGTAACCTTTGGCAGGTCATTCGGACTCACTAAGCCTCATGCCCTTCTCTGCCCCACCCCTCCTCCATCCAGCGGAGCTAAAGCGGAAAGCGACGGGGGCTTGGCAGCTGTTGAACACGGACGACTCTGGGTTCAGGCTCCGGCGTGCACTGCTGCTCTCTTGGCTCCTGGACATGTCTGCCTCCTGGACCCTCATCCAGGTGGAGAGCACGTGGACTCACACGGGAGGACGCGTGGGAGAGCCGTGCTGCCCACTGGGTGCACGAGGACGTGCTGGTGAAGAACTCAGCTCTTGTCTCTCCTCCGGTGATAGAAGATGTGTGGGTTCGGACTCCGGCTCTGATCCCCACCTGGGGTGAGACGTGGGGCGGATTCCTTAACTTTTCTTAGCCTCAGTTTCTTCATCTGCAAGGTGGGATACTGCCACAGCACCTGCCTTCTGGGGTTGAGGAGACACTGGCTGGGGATTCCCTGGATAGTTCAGTACCGGCAAAATGCTAGCTGATGAGCATTACGATTAGCTACGGGAGTCTGGCAGATGCCTTTTTTTCTTTATTAAGTTTATTTATTTATTTTGGGAGATACAGAAAGTACAAGCAAGGGACGGGTAGAGAGACAGAAGGAGAGAGAGAATCCCAAGCAGGCTCTGCACTGTCAGTGCAGAGCCCGATATGGGGCTTGAACTCATGAACCGGGACATCACGACCTGAGCCGAAACCAAGAGTCAGATGCTTCACCGGCTAGGCCACGCAGGCACCCCAGGCACCCCCAGAGTCTGGCAGACTCACCAGGCATCTACTTTGAAAGTCCACTACGGACCACTCTCTACAGTGGGCAATGACTCTGAGTGGCAGCAAGGGGGAGGGAGGAAATATATAAAAATAATAATAATAATACCACCACCACCCGCAAGTTTCCATCCCAATGGCTGGATCTTAACCCTGTCCCTTGGGCCCACCACATGCAAACCGCTGCTATCATCAATAAAAAGGGAGCGGAAACATTCCTCCCTTATTCCACTTGACCTCTGAAGACATGCTGTCCCTCCAGACTGCCCTTGACACTAACCCCTACCGGCAGGGGGATGTGAGGGGGGAGGGTGTGGAAGAACAACGGGCTCTCCGGTGCAGATCACCCATGTTGTGGACCACCGGGGCTCACAGCCAAACTCCCGGACTGTACTTGGATGCACCTGGAACATCCCAGAACGCACACCACCCTGCTCTCGGCCACTGGTGGGCAAGCCACATAAACGAAGGCTTTGCTTTCCTGGGAAGCACACATGCAAAACGCACCAGGCAGGAAGATGCCCAGGGAGGGAAATGTCCCAACCCCAGGCACACAGACAGCCGCTGCCAAGGGGAAGCAGCACGCCCTGAGCTCTGGGGAGGGAAGAGTTAGGAAGAACATACGCTGCGAAATTCAGTGCACAGTCACACCGGGATCCCACGAGACTGGCATCAGACTGGCAGAGGACAGAGGCCACATGGGTTTCTGAACTGGCGGCATCCAGTCTCCCTCACCTTGTGGACAGGGGTGCACTTCTCTCCAGCGGAAGTATTTCTGCCCCGTGACACAAACGGAAGGGCCGTGAAGGCAGGAGTTTTTGGTTGCTTTTGTTCAGTACTCCACCTGATCACCTAGGCCTGTGCTGCTTGATATGCTATTGGTTTACATTCAAATTAAAACCAAATCACATTTAAAATTTAGCTCCTCAGCCCCACAGGGCACATTTCAAGCCCTTCTTGTTTTTGTTTTTAAGTTTCATTTCAAGCTCTTCATAGCCTCACGTGTCTAGTGGCTGCTGCACAGTCATAGAACATTCCGATCACCGAAGTCCTATCGCACGGTACTGCTTACAACACTTCCTGGTGTCCAGAAGGACCTTAGCATGTGTTGAATGAATGAATGAATGAATGACCAAAGTGCTCTACTTCTGCTGGCAAAGAATGGACATAGGGGGCAAGATCGAACCACCTTTCCCTGGGACTTGGAATTTTTTTTTCCAGTAATGAAAGAATGGAAAAATGAACACAATGGTAAGCACAGAGACAATGTGGCTGGAACGTATTTAAACCAAACAGCGGCATCCCTTGGGTGAAACAGTCACATCATTCTGCCCTTCTTCCTGCAAACTTCTTATTCTTGCAAGAACATCCTTCCTTATCTGGTAGCCAAGACAGCGCTTTAAAGCGATATGACCGCCCTTGGCTTTCTCAAGAGCCTCAGTGCTTTTCCACCAAGTCCCATGGGAACTCCCCGAACCTGGGCTTCACTCCGCTTGTCCAGGGGATGCTCTGGGTCAGTCCTTGCCCTTCCCCCAGAGAGCCCGATGGGTTGTCCAACCGAAGATGCAGCTCAGGAAAGAAACCCAGACCAGCTGGCAAGAGGAAAGCCAACCACATTTCTGCTAAGGCAGGAGTGCGCTCTGTCAGGCTGAGAAATAACAGGGCTGAGGAAATGATTATTTTGCTACTAGATGCAAACAAAACTGCTAACGGCATAATTACCGGCATGTCTTTCCAGCTTCCTCATGAACAACAGCCTGAGAAGGTACACCCTTTCCAACTCGCACATTATCTGGGCGGAGTTTTCCTCAGAAGGCGTCACACCAGGGTCGGAGGGTCTCAGGAGAGAGGATGTGCATCTCTGAGCATCCGGAGAGTGAAAGTGGCTAAATGCCGAGAAAGTGGCCAACCAGAGATGGCCACACCTGCAGACCTGGGTGTTGGGCCCCCAAGTAGGACTTCCCACAAGGTACTAAGGCTACTACAGAATTTTCCATCATAGCATTTACCTTACTATTTATTACTGTAATTAAGTGACCACGTCTTTCCGACATCAGTGGTTTTCAACTCTTGCTGTGTCTTCCAATCATGTGGGGAGCTTTAAAAAATACACAGATTCTTGCTTCTGACAAGGAATTTATATTCAACTGGTCTGGGTGGAGTTGTGATGTTTTTAAAGAATCTGATATTTTAAAGGCATCTGCAGGAAAATGTCCAAACATCACGTGGAACCCTGACTTTCCCCTGTTGAGAACTATGTGACAGGAGACCGTACTCATTGTGAAGGGACCCTGTCTTGCTGCCTGCTGTACCCCCAGGACACGGTGCGTGGTAGGTAGATGCGTGGGACATGGCTGTTGAATTTTGAGAGACACAGGGAGGGTCACACCGGGATCCCTTAAAAAGGAAGGAAATTCGGAAGTGGAAAATACCAGTTCCATCCCAACATGGCGCTGAGAGGAGGGAATCTACGTAAGAATTGCCTTCATAGTGGGGTCCAGATGCTGCTGGAGACCCAGGACAGCATCAGCCCATCTCACAGGGCAGCTGCCTCATGTGCTTGGCCCAGCAAGGGGCCACGGGAGGCCAAAGGGCATCCTTCCTCCCCAAATTTCCATCCACTTGGCACCTGAGAAGGTGACCTTATTTGCAAAGAGGGTCTCTGTAGATATAATTAGTTAAGATGAGGTCATAGTGGATTAAGGTGGGCCCTGAATCCAACCACTTATGTCCCCATAAGGTCATATGAAGATGGCGGCAAAGAATGGCATGATGCATCTACAAGGCAAGGAGCCCCAAGGGAGGCCTCTCCCCTAGAGCCTACAGAGGGAGCACAGCCCTGCGACACCTTGATTTCAGACTCCCCGCCTCCAGAGCTGTAAGGTTCTGCAGGCTGTTTTGAGCCACCCAGCCAATGGGAATTTCTTTTAGCAGCCCCAAGACACTAGGACAGAGGCTAAGGGCAGGGAGAGAAGAGGTAAGTGGGCAGGAGAAGGAAGAGGGGCACAGGCCTGGTAAGTGTCCTTGTGTGTTTCTCCAGACTCTGCTTCTTTCCCTCCCCACTTCCGTTGCTCTGCTCCACCCTACTACTCTTCCCTCGCGTTCCTGAGCTCTGCTGGCTTTCTCTGCCCCAGGGACTTTGCCTATGTTGTTCCCCTTTGCCTGACACCTCCACTCCTGTTTTTCCCATAGCGGGCCCCATTTCAGGACGTGGCTTAAACATACTCTTGACAGGCATTTTATCTACCTCGACCACTAAAGTAGGACCCCCTTTTATTCTCCATCATGGCACCCTGTCGTTATTTAACTTCTACAATCTCCGTTTCTCCCAGAGATTGTAAGCTCTCGAGGTCTCGAAGCTCCAGCCCATTTTCAGGCTCTGGAGCACCTCCATCCTCCTGGCGGACTCTGATGGCCCAGGTATGTGGCGAGGAGGGTCTGACGGGCCGAGACGGAGGGGATTGAGGGTGGGAATGTACATGAGAGACGGCTGGGGCAGAATTCTGCAGACCTGGATGGAGTGACGAGGTGGTGGGTGCACAGGTTTCCAGACACTGGTGAGCGGGTGGCCCTACTCAGCACAGTGTGAAATGAAGTGAACTGATGGAGGCTGGGAAGAAGTTCTAGAAGAATCATTTGAAAGCCGTGGCCTGTGGGGGAGACAGTTCCCTGCAGTTCTAGGGAGAGCTATGTCAGCTATTCAAAACTTCTAAGGGTGATAGGGCTCTCTGCTCCAGGAATCTATGCTCCTTAAAAAGAGTAAGAAACACCTCACATCTATTAGTATGGCTACTATCAAAGAACCCAGAAATAAGACATTTTGGCGAGGATGTAGAGAGACTGGAGCCTTGTGCATGGCTGTGGAAAATGGTGTCCAATGGCTGTAAAAAAATAAAAAATAGAATTACCATACCATCTAGTAATTCCACTTCTGGGTATATCCCCCAGAACCCCCTGAAAGCAGGGAGGTGAAGAAATATTTTTACAGCCATGTTCACAGCAGCATTATTGACGACAGAAAAGAGATGGAAACAACACAGGTGTCCATCAGTGGGGGATGAATGGGTAAGCAGAGTGCGGTACAAATATACATGTGGTGGATTATTTCTCAGCCTTAAAAGGGAAGGAAATTCGGACACCTGCTACAACACGGATGACCTTGAGGACATCATGTTACGTGAAACGAGCCAGTCACAGAAAGACAAACACCGTATGATCCCATTTACAGGATGGACCTAGAGGAGAGTCAAATTTGCAGAAACAGAAGACAGGGTGCTGGCTGCCAGGAGCCAGGGAGGGGACAAGGTGGACCTGTCGTATCAGGAACACAGAGCTTCAGTTTTGCAAGATGAAAAGGGCTCTGTGGGACTGGCTGCCTAGCAGCGTGAAGGAATGTACTCAACACTACCAAACTGGACACGTAAAAATGGCTAATATGGTAACTTTTATGCTACTGTACTTTGCCATAGTTAAAACCAAATGAACCAAGAGGGGTCTTGAGTCACATTCTTTCATGGTCCTCCCACTAATCACCAGGTTGTCCCGGCTGCCTCACGCTCAGTGCTGTCCTGACCGCTGGGCTTGCCGGCTTCTCTGCACCAGCCCCTGCTCTGTGAGTCTCCCTAGTGGGGCGGTTCCGTGTAGGGTGGGATCCTGGTCCCCAAAAGAAGGCGGCTGCCGGGCTCTGTGTGACGAGAAGACTAAACGGCTGTTTGCATTCAGGCAGCGCATGACGACTCCCAGGATGCCCACCTCCAGAGAGGACTGGTGAGCATCTGGGGGGTCTCTAGGCGTGCTTCTGGGGTCAGCAGAAGCAACCACCTCCTTCCCTGCTGGGCTCTCCACTCCCACCTGTGCTCCACCCCCCCCACCCCCCCGCAACTGTCTGCCACAGCAGCCTAAGTGATCTCTTCATACTGTGAAGGTGATTTTTCCTCCTTAAGACCACACAGCTCATGGCTAAGAATTAAACCACCCACCAGGTGATCCAAAATCCCTGCAGGGACTGGCCTTGAGCTACCTCACTGGTAGAAAGGCACTCCCCCGTGCTCTTTGTGTTTCAGCCACATTAGCCTTCTTTCAGCTCTTCAAACAGGCCAAGGTCCCTCCTACCGCAGGGCCTTTGCTCATGCCACCCCTTTCTCAGAACACTCTCCCGGCACCCCTCATGCTCTACTGGGGAACTACCACCCATCATGCCCATCTCAGCTCACACGCTGCCTCTTCAAAGGCTGTCCCAGGCCCCCAGCTCAGGGGAGCTACACTAGCTGGGTGCTTTTACACCGCGTCCTTCCCTTCAGAACACCTGCCGTACCTTGTAATGGTATGTGCATCTGTGTCATCATTCTGACTGATGCCCATCTTCCCTCTATTAATAACAAGGGCTGTCACATGGAGAGCACTACTGTGTGCTAAGCACTTCACACACAGGAACTCGTTTAACCCTCTTAGCAACCATATAGGGTGGTGCTGTTATTATCCCCACTTTACAGATGAGGCGATTAAGGCACTGAGACATTAAGTGATTTTCTCAAGTCCAAATTCACACGGCTAGTGAACAGAAGGGCTAGGATTTGAACCGAGGTGGTCGGGCTCGAGTCCACACCCTTGACTGACCTCTGATGAGGGCAGAGTCTAACATGCTTCTCCTCACTGCTGAACACCTGCTGCCCAGCCCAGTGTCTGGCACACAGTAGGAGCTCAGTACCTATTTACTGAGGGACTGAGGAGGTCAGAAGGAGCCCCATCTCCTGAACTCATTGTGGGAGTAGAAGTCTGTTTTCAGCTGCCTTCAGAAGGAAGGATGATGCAGGAAGGAAAGAGGCACGCTTAATGCTCAGATCCTAGGCCTTCGTTTTTCTACCTTCAAACCCAAATCTGTTTCAGCCAACCAGAGACACTGAAAACTCAGTCAAGGCGGGCCAGGCTGAGTGGGAAAGGTCACTGGGCCTGTGCGGACAGGGATATGCCAGATCGTCATCGCCACCCGGCCCTGGCATCCCCATGACTCAGCCCTGAGTCCCTCAGTACCACGGCCGTGTATAGTCTCGGGCAATGGAGCCACAACTTCTTAAGCCAGACGAGGCCCTCCATTCATGGCACACAGCACAATCCAAGCCAAGAGACAGGGCTTGTGGGCAGCCCTAAGAATTCTGGGTCCATCAACTGAGGAACAGATAGACTGTGATCGATGCACACAGTCGAAGAGCAAAATCAGTCATAAAAAGGAACGAAGTACTGATACATGCTACGATGTGGATGAGCGAGAAAACACGCCAAATGAAAGAAGCCAATCGCAAAACGTCACACATCGTATGATTCCACTCGTATGAAATATCCAGGAAAGGCAAATCCATAGAAGCAGATTAGTGGTTGACGGGAAATGGTTGGGGAAGGTGAATGGGGAGGGACTACTTAATAGACACAGGGTTTCCTCCTGGGATGATAAGAATGTTCTAGAAGCGGACAGCGGTGGTGAATGCACTCCGTGCCATGGGATCAAACTCCTCAAAACGGTTAATCACACGTTAAGTGAATTCTGCCCCCATTAAAAGAAAAAAAAAAGGGAAGTTCTGCCACTTTACCGGCCGCAACCTCCTAGTCATATTTTTTAATTATCTTTGTGCCTCAGTTTTTTCATCTGAAAAATGGGGATACTGAAAGTGTGTACGTCATAGAGCTGCTGTCGGGACTATGTCAAACACTCAGAATTATGCCAGGGATATGCATTTGCTCTGGTTGCGATTTGCTATTAACGACAGGAGTTCTTTGAGCACTGAAAGATCACTGAGCAACCAACGGAATGAAAAGCAGGGAAGCAATTGTACACAGATGCCTGGGCATCCGTACTGGTTAACGTAACTTCAAATCATAGGCTGACCAGGACCTGTGCTGTGAAGATCACCCAGGGTCTGACTTCCTGCAGAATTTACTCGAAGTTCTGTTTTATTACTAACCTCCTTAAATTTTCTTACACAGGAGAAGTTACATTTTGAGGAATGAGGATTGAGACAAAGTGTATGTTGAAAGCCTCAGCAGAGGGCCTAACACACAGTGGGTGCACAGTAGGTACTTGTTGGATCTGGATGTGAGTTCGGCTCCATCGGTCCTATGTAAACATTGGTCTAGAACAGCAGAGAAGTCCCTGACACACCCAGTTCCTGTTGTCATGAGCTGGAGCTTCCTGCGGAAGCACCACAGATCTGCTCTTAACGCTCCTGGCCTGGGGCTCTGCTGTCTCATGACGGCAGTTTGGGTCTATGGCCAGGTGTAACTTCCGTGGCCACATGGTGGGCCCCACTGGGTTAGACCTTACTGCAGCGGATCCGCAAGAGGCAGAATTAGTAGATCCCAGATTTAGCTTGACAAATTTCAGTACTGCTTCCCCTGCCACATACATGCATGCACACATGCACACCTCCTGCACGCCGGACAGAAAGTGAGCCCTGGGGGCGCCTGGGTGGCTCAGTTGGTTAAGCTTCTGACTCTTGGTTTCGCCTCAAGTGATGATCTCACGGTTTGCGAGTTCGAGCCCTGCATCGTGTTCCGTGCCGTGGACAGTGCGGAGCCTGCTTGGCATTTTCTCTCTCTCCCTCTCTTTCTCTACCCCTCCTACTCTCTCTCTCAAAATAAATAAACTTAAAAAAAAAAAAAAAAGAAAGAAAGCCTCAGAGGGGCCGTGGACACACTCAACCCTCCTTCTGTTTGCATGTGCTTTGTCTGGGACACAGGGCCTAGTGTAGGATAGACAATGTGGGGTCTCTCACGACTAGCTCAAACCAGCAACAGTGAGAAATATTTTTGGTTTTGTCTCTAAGGCCCATCTAACTAGAGGATACTAACTAGTGGAGCTTCCTGCCTTAGTAAGTTCAATATACTCAACAAAACCATCATGTCCTTTGAAGACTCGACGCCTAGCAGGACCTCGGCGCTTGAAATATCTATTTTCATCCATGCCCTGTAGCCATAACCAACACCAACCAGAGCCTACATGGGCCAGGACGTCACGTCACATCACAGCACAGCAGGAGGGTCTGGATTCTTTAAACATACTTAGCTTGCATATTCCAAATACAGGGCTACAGTTCACGGTCACAAACAAGTTGGTTCTGTCCTGTTTTCTTGAGACATTTGGACTTCATTGTCTAACTTTGCTTTTCCCGCTTTTAAAAGAGATGGGAGTTCAAGTCATATTTTACCAGTCTTTTCTTCAGTAAAGGGAACAAAGGAAGCAACTCGGTTGATGATGAAGTCCTGCCTGTGAAGCCCTCATGATTCCACTGCTGGAATAAGAATAGCCTGTATTTACCCAGAATTTTCCAGTGTCAGGCACTGTGCTAAGCCCTTGATGTACTATTTCCTTGACCCCTCCTAACATTCCTATAAAACAGGTGCTAACATTGTGTCCCTTTCTTAGGTGGACAAACTGAGAAGCAAAAAGCAGAGGCAACGTGCACGGTCCCCAAGGCCAGGGCAGCGGCTCAGAATCTCCAACCAGGCTGTCTGTGTCCAGGGCCCAAACAAGGCTAGGAGCCCGTAAAGATCAGTGAGTCTTTATGACTTGAGAGGCCAAGAGTCTGGCCCTTCAATTAGAGTTGGGCAGGGGACACAGGGAGGTGAGGTCAAATCACAGAATGGCTCAGACTAGCCATGTGGGGTGGACTCTGCCCTCGGAAATCCCCGAAGTTTTGAGAACCTCCTAGAAGCTTCTGACTTGGGCACTCGTGCCCCTTTGAGAAGGCTGCTAAGTGTGCTCACCCTTCCTGGGACGGGAGAAGTAGTGGTTTTGGAGGCTACAGATGGAGCGGCAGATGGGAAGTGAAAGCCTATCAGAGTTGCCCAGGATAAAACCATTCATCTGCAAAATTCATATGTTTTTGCATGGGGCGACTTCCCAGAAACAATAGCAGGAGGAACCAGCAGTGCTTGATGCAGAAAGTACCTCTGGCCATGAGGCTGGCAAAGTGAAGTGGGCAGAAGAAGGGGGTGGGGGTGGGGGGCGAAGGGTGCTGGAAATGACAACAGTGAGGGTAGAGGGGGAGAAAGACAGACTGACAGAGGCACGGAGAGACCTGGAGCATTAAAGCTAAAGCAGCTAAAAATACCAAGACTCCCTTCTCTGGAACCCAGAATAGGTTTGGCACATGGTCTAGCAAAGTATTTCTGGGCCCCTCAGAAATATAGGAGGTTCAGCCTTGGATTCAGGTCAAGAATTAACAGCTGACATTCACTGAGCCCTTTGTAAGTGCCCGACACTTTGTTAGGTTCTATTACCCTACCCTGATTTCACAAAGACCGAATTTACTTCCAGATGGTCACACAGCTAGTGAAGTTGGCGGAACACGGACTCAAACCCTAAGCCAAGTGATGGGACTCGGAGCACCCACCCTCGGGGATGTGTAAGTGCTAGAGATCCTGACACCCTGGCCCAGGTGACCTGGTTGTGTCTACGGTTGTGGCAAATCAACACTGGGCTCCTAGGGGGCAGCCTCGAGATCTGGCGGAAGTCTCCCGGGAAGGGCCCTGGGCGCAAGAATGCCCACTGGACCTAAAGAGGTCTCTGGCCGAGTGCCACAACTTCATCTAGGCTGAGATGACCTCAGCCTGCATTGGAGGTCCAGAGGAGGAATGATCAGACTCGGGACAAGAGGTGACCTTTCCACCTCCAAGGACCTTCTCTCAAGGCATTTCCCTGCAACCACTACCTTGCCCAGCTTGAGGGATGGGATTGTTTCCTGCTTTGTGGTCCAGGTAGCCTGGGGCCATCTTGCCACTCTGGGCTCAGCTGACTTCCCCAAGGAAGCAGAAAGAACACCAACCTTGGAATGGGACAGAACTGGTTCTCATTTCCAATCTATTTCATGTATTTCCAATCTAATCATGTATTTCTTACATGACTTTGGGTCTCAGTTTGCCCTTGTGTAAAAGAGGTTTGCTTTGGGAGCTGAAGGAAGTGTCTACCTCATTAGACGTTATGCTCAACATATGAACTCAGTCCTTTCTTGGAAGACAGAGGGAGAAGGTCCTAACTCACCCCTGCCCGGTGCTTCTCTATACTCACATCTCCTCATTCTTTTATTATATTCCATCCATTTATAAATTTCTCAAATGCATCAAGTTCATCTCGGACCCATGTCTTGACCAGACTGCTCTCTCAAGAAGCATTTTCAACTGGAAGTATTTTTGCCTCTTGTGGACATTGGGCAAAGTCTGGGGATATCGGTGGTTGTCCCAAATGAGTCGGTGGGGGAGGTGGGGAGGCAAGGCACTATTGGATCTAGTGGACTGAGGCCAGGGGCTGCTGCTAAATGTCATGCTGTGCACAGAACAGTCCCCAAAACAAGAGTCATCCAACTCAATATGTCATCAGTGCCCAGTCTAGAATGATCTAGGACCTACTCTAGAATGATCTCTGTCTCATTTGCCTGACAATCTTTTAATCCTTCAGTTTTCAAGTTAAAACTGCAAGTTGAGATGTTCTGACCTCTGACCATGTCCACCCCCTAGTCATCCCCTTGCTTTCTAGCTCTTTCACACCTTGCATGGCGCCTCTAATTCCACCTTCACAGGCAGGGGACCTGCTCCACCAGGTAGGGCCTGGGGCGCTTTTGCTCACTAAATGCCCAATTAGTGCTTAGCATAGGAGTTGCTTAACGAACGTCTGTGGAATGGGCATCTGAACAAATGAGTAAGTAAATAAGTAAGAATCTGCCCGCCATGTTTCATAATCTGTTTGCCTTGCTATCCTATGAACAAAAGAAAATAGGTATGTTTCTTTTTTTTTTTTTTAATTTTTTTTTTCCAACGTTTATTTATTTTTGGAACAGAGAGAGACAGAGCATGAACGGGGGAGGGGCAGCGAAATAGGTATGTTTCTAAGGATCATTTTTCTCAGGTGCAAGGGTGCCAGGTGAACCCTGCCTAAACTGGCCAAAGAGTGTGCCTTCCCCAGGTTCCCGCCAGGGCCCAGGGCTTCCCAGCCAACAAGGAGATGCCACCAACCAAGGATGGAAGGAAGGCACCAGGAGTCGCATCGTGAAGGAGATGGAGACCATTTCTAGCTTTAAATAGAGGACATCCCTCCACGCCTTTATCTTATTTGGTTCCTGATTCAAAAACCCAAACTCCTGGGGTGTGTGCTCTCCACATTTGATGACATTAAGAATGATGGTTTAGGTGCGATCATCCTGTGGACGTTAGGTTAAAAGAACTTATCTTTCTGGGAGGTATACGGAAACACGCACACAACTACATGGTGTCTCGGGAGTGCTTCAGTGGGGCCGCGGGAAGAGAGTGATGGCACAGACACGTCAGCACTGGCCACGACCTGATTCCAGCTGAAACCAGGTGATGTGTACGTGAGGGTTCCCTACACTGTTCTCAGCACACGTATGTGTGTTTGAAAACTGCCCTGATAACTTTTTATTTTTTTTTTATTTTTTTTTTAACGTTTTTATTTATTTTTGGGACAGAGAGAGACAGAGCATGAACGGGGGAGGGGCAGAGAGAGAGGGAGACACAGAATCGGAAACAGGCTCCAGGCTCTGAGCCATCAGCCCAGAGCCTGATGCGGGGCTCGAACTCACGGACCGCGAGATCGTGACCTGGCTGAAGTCGGACGCTTAACCGACTGCGCCACCCAGGCGCCCCCCTGATAACTTTTTTAAAAAAAAATTTCTAATGTTTATTTTTGAGAAAGAGACAGAGACAGAGACAGAACATGAGGAGGGGAGGGACAGAGAAAGGGAGATACAGAATCCGAAGCAGGTTCCAGGCTCCGAGCTGCCAGGACAGAGTCTGACACAGGGCTCAAACTCATCAGCCGCGAGATTATGACCGAGCCGAAGTCGGACGCTTAACCGACTGAACCACCCAGGTGCCCCAAAATGTTTCTTTCTTTTTCTTTTTTTAAAAGATGCCTTCATGAGGCTCTTGTGTGGAAAGTACTGTCCTCACCCAATACCCTCGCGCCACCAGAGGAAGTTAGGCCCCCCGCCCTTCGCTCTCTGTCCTCTTCTCCTTTTTAGCCCCACCAATAAATCAGGCTGGAAGACACAACACAGCCAAGCAAAGAGCTGCCTTCCAGCAGGAAATACGCTTCATTTTCTTGCCTTCTCTCCCCGTCCCCCCGTCTAGAGGAGTTTCCTTTTTTACAGCCTATTTTAAAGAGCAGATCAATGTTTGGGCCAAGGGACAGATGTTCCTGGTGGCATCTCAGTTTCTCAGTGCCTCAGGGCTGCTGGCCGCCCCACCAGCTCCACACAATCGTGGCTGGCAGCCTGCAGGCCCACAGCGCGCAGACATTGGAGAATAGCTTGCCATTTGATACTTTCACGCGAAACCTCCCAATTTTTAAATGTGCGCAAACCGTTGTTTTGTTAACGGTTGTTAGGGACCAAGCACAGAGACCCGTGGGCATCCAGTAGCCCAAAAACACACGTCTGTGACTCTGCCGGGCCTATCACAACTGACCTCCCTTCCTCCACTCTGCTTCCCTTTCCAACACCTTGTCCTGCCTCTAATCAAACATGCCAGTGACTCCCAGATTCTAGAATGAACATCATGTCACTGCAGGAATCTCTATGACCTCTTAGCACTGTATCCCTTGCATACTCCGTTCCAGCCGCACTGAGCCCCACTGTGCCCCCCGCCCCCCGTCCCCCCGAGTACACCAGGCGCATTCCCAGCAGCCGCAGTTCCCTCCGCCTAGACCACTTTCCCAGTCAGAGCAACTCACCCCTCCTCCTGTTCTTCTCCATAAGGACTTCCCCAGCCACTCTCATTAAAATCACAACTCTCTCCTGCTGCTACGTTCTGCTTTGTTCTTCTCACATGCCACCGTACTATTTTGTTGTGGTCTCCCCCACTTGAATGGAAGCTCCCTGCAGGTAGGGGTTTTGTGGTCTCTTCTGTGTACCCTTGAACAGAGCTGGGGACACCGTGCCCTCAGTAAATAAACACTAGCTGAATGAGTGAACGAACGCACCCGTGATGCTCAGGTCCGGTGCGGATCCCAGGCCGGAAGACCCCAAGTGTAAGGTCTCCACGGCATCTCATGGAGGCAGAATGCTTCTCCAGCCCGGCGGCCACGTGCCTCTGCCTCTGGTTTCACAGCTCGGACCAAGGAAAGCAAGAGGAAGCCAAGACCTTAGCACAGGCGGGCCTGGGGCCACAGGCCGCCTTACCTGATGGGGTAGTCGGCTGCACTGAGGTTGATGAAGAAGTCCCAGGGCCAGTCGGTCATCTCCAGGAGGTCACGCATGCCCTGCAGGTACGTGGACAGGAGGCTGGCTCCTCCCCAGATGGTGGCCATCCGCCAGGGGGTGACGCGAACGTTGTCATACTGTCTGGCAAACTGGAGCACTTGCCGATGTAGGTAATTAGAGCGCTTTTCCCAGGAGAGAAAAGGGGACAATTCAGCAGCCCAGAAAACACACAGACATGCCCCTTGGGTTCTGTCTGTCCCTTCCCTTCTAGTTGACAGGGCTTCTGAACATACTGGACTTTGCCAAGTAACTGGTTCAGGCCTGCAGGGTCTTTCTATGTAGCTATGTGAAACTTTATTTTTTTTAAAAACTTGTTTTGGGTACTTGAAATGCAGATTCCCTGGCCCCACCTCTGAGCTGATGGTTCACTCTGTGTGGGCTGGTGCCTGGGATGCTGCATTTTAATACAAGACTGAGGCATGTGGTCTGAGGATAATAAGCTAAGAAGTACGACCGTGTCTAAACCTGGTGTGTATGTTGAGGGATGGAACTTCTCCATGACCTTCCCAAAGTCCTGCTGTGACCAAGCATCCCGTTTTTCCTCCTCGACTACTGACATAATCGTGTCAGGTCAGCAGACCAACAGAAACCTCTACCTCAGGCATAAGTCGGCTGCGGGGTTTTTATAAATAAAGTTTTATTGGAACACAGCCGCACATACTCATTTATACATTTCTTATGGCTGCTTTCACGCTACATTGCAGAGCGGAGTTGGTGCAGCAGAGAGTGTAGAGCCCACAGAGCCTAAAATATTTACCATCTGGCCCTTTCTGGGACATGTGTGCCCACCCCTGGGATAGCCCCGCTCACAAAGCGGCAGGCACTGTATCGGGCAGTGGAGCAGTGAGGAAAAAGAGGTAAGAAACACAACGTTTACAGATAAAGCCTAAAGTCACAACTGGGGACTTTGAAACCAACACACACACACACACACACACACACACACACACACACACACTCTGTGCCTCTCTTTTTCTCTCTCCCCCAGACCAAATGCTACAAGGAGAGGCAGCAGATTAGACTATCAGACTTGCCTGAGAGGCAGGGCAGCTTGGAGAGGGGCAGACAGACCGGCCAAGAAAGGCAGCAAGGGGTGGCAAGCGGGGGAGGAGTTCCTCACCTTGTCCACGTGGATGTAGTAGAAATGGTCTTTGTGGTAAATGGCCTTGAACATGCGCTGCAGCTGCCGAGAGGCCCGGCCGTGGACCACCAGGACGAAGGCGATTCTGACTGGGTTGGCCAGCATGTACTCCACCGAATCCTCGTCCCACTGAACGTTCTTGTTGGCTTTGCCTGGGGACAACCCAAGAGACCACAGAGGTGGGTGAGGCCCAGAGGTTCTTTGGTGAGAGACAGGGAGTTTCTCTAATGCTTCAATTGGGGACTATTCGAAAGGCACGGTCATCACATCGGGCCCTGACACCTAATCCAGCTTAACTAAGCTTGTCATGGACACTTACAACGTCCTGGTACAAATGTGGGGGACCGTGAGGTCCACAAAGGCAGGGTTCCAAACCCCAAGAAGCTCTAAAAAAGCTGATGGAGACCTAAGCACATGTATTAATCTATAGAACAAGGTGGGAGGAAATGAGAGGTGTAAGAGTTGTGTCTCTGAACTGCAGGGGAAGGAGGAGGTATTTCTGAGCTGGAAAACACAAGATACACGAGCTGGCTTTGCCTGTCCAGCACCCACTCTTCCTTCTCCTCCTAACAGCACCCTTTTTTGTAAAAATTGTGGTAAGAACAGAAAATATGGTATCTGCCCTCTTACACTTTTAAGATCACAGCCGAGTATTGTTGATTTTAAGCACAATGTCACACAGAACGTCTCTAGAACTAAGTCATCTCCCAAAATGAAAACTTTCTCATACAGGACGTTGGGGGGCATCGTCCCCCTCCTCCATCCTTAGTCTATATGGATGGGGAGGGTGTCCATTATCGGTGACAGGGAAGGTCACAGAGCTTAAGGCCTGGCCAATCAGAACACTGTATCTCTCTGGCAATGAACAGTCCGTACGGTTCAGAGACGGATGTGTGACCCAAAGAAGCTAATTAGCCACGAAGACAGAATTCCAGACTTTTGTCGCAACAAGTACATTAGAGAGGCTCCCCTTCTGCAATACATAAAACTGCAAGACTCTAAGAGCCCATTTATCCCCGCCTGGACAAAGATTTTTTTCTGAGAGAAAAGCCAACACAGAGGAGGCACTGCTGAGTCATGGGATCCTAATGACCCCGCCTGAGTTAGCTCTATCAGTCCTGCTGGAGGTCAGCCACCGTCATCTCTTGGTTTTCTTTGAAAGCCCAGGTGCTAGACCAGAACCACCTGCATCTACGTGGTTCCACATGTCTTTTACCCTAGAAGAGCCTTAAAGATTCCTTTTCTCCTCCTTTCCCTTGCAAACACTCCAAGGGCAGGGCTTCAAGGAGGAACACAGCCTGCTGGGTTAGTTCATTACAATTTTGACTAGAGATCTTCTGCCTTTCTTCTGCCTGACTGCCTTTGGGTCAAACTTGATTTCTTCTGGCTTCTAGGTTTAGGAGACCCAGAACGTTGCAGGTGTCCCAGGATGTCAGCTTGGAAAACAGAGAACCAGGAGCCGTTAGTCTGGAGCTCTGGAGACTGGGAGCCTGCCGCTGTCACTGGAAAGCTGAGCGACTGCCAAATGAACACGGCTCCTTCTATGCTGTTCCAGAAGACAGGATGAAATTAACATGGATGATGTCCAGATCACGTGGCCCAGCCTTTACAGCCTACACGACCTACCTCCTGAGGCCCTCTGCGCCCTGCGTGCCTTACCGTCTACCTTGCTACCTGGCCTTCTTTCTTTTCCTTGAGCCGTTTCATTTTTGCCTCAGGACCTTCTCACTGGCTATTCCTGTTACCTGGAACACCCTCTCCCTAGATCTTTGCATGGCTGTAGCTTGTCATTAGTTCACAGCTCAACAGAAGAACACCTGCAGCCACCAGCCACATTACTCTCTTTCACCTCACCGTATCTCAACTTCTGCGTAGCATTTAATACCATCTGAAATTGTTTATCTGTTTACTTATTGTTTGAACGCTCCACTAGGACATAAGCTCCAAGAGATGAGAGGCTATTTCGGTGTTGTTTATCAATGAACACTCAATGCTATAACAGGATCTGGCACACATCTGGTTCTCGCTGGAAAAAAAAAAAAAAAAGCGATAGGAGGGTACATTTTGGTTTGGTCCATAATAATAACAATATGTTTCACTGAGCGCCGACCAGCCCTTGCCCTTCATTATTTCACTCAATCCTCTTAACAACCCCTGCACGATAGTGCTATTATCCCCATTTTGCAAGTGAGGAAACCGTAGCTTAGAGAGGCCAAGGGATTTGTTTATTCAAGGTCACAATGCTTTAATTATTCAGCTGAGATTCAAACCTGGATCCACTTCCAGAGCCTATGTCCTTAAACACTAATATATACTACGGTACCACACCTAGACTTTGGAAAAGTTTATAACAATTCTGCTTGAGTTGAGGAGAGGACAGGAAACACCAGAGGGGCTCCTGGGTGGCTCAGTCGGGTAAGCGTCAAGCTTTTCATTTTGGCTCAGGTCACGATCCCAGGGTCATGGGATCAAGCCCCGTGTCAGGCTCTGTGCTGACCATGGAGGCTGCTTAAGATTCTCTCTCTCCCTCTGCCTGTTTTCCCTGTTCATGTACACTCTCTCTAAAAGAGAAAATAAAAAACAAAACAACCCCTACTCAATTCTGCTTTTTAATGAAAGAGCCTGTAAATTAGTCACTGCAGCTAGGTAGACATGCATTCAAGGCCTATCATAGGCACTGCAGGAAGGATTCCTATGTTATGTGGGAGGCTGACTCTCGATGGCCAATAAGATCCCACCTTTTCATCCATCCATCCATCGAAATCCAACCACCCATCCAGCAAACCATTCGACAACCCATCCAGCACAGCACTCAACAGCTTATCATCCAGAAAACCAAGCATCCATTCATCCATGCACCCATCCATCCAGCATCCTCAAAGCAAATCACCCATGCCCCCACTCTTCCAACTATCAACTTGGTGATTCATGCCATATTAATTTAGCCTGTACCTCTTTGCCAAATACTGTGCTAGGTACCAGTAAAATAAATTCAGGGAAAAAAATCCTGATCTTTGAGGGGCTCAGCCAGCTGGGGCAAACAGAAGACAACGGTCACTTGTTTTAGGATAGGAGTGTCTTCAGCTTGCCCTCGGAGTGGGGAAGGGGTGAGCGGTCTGCCTGCAGAGCTAGGGGGCACCTTAGGAAGTTCAGCTCAAAGCTTCTGAGCCCATCTTTTTAAGCACTCGTGGTGGATCCCAGCGTCTTTGGCTCCTTGGCTGTTCAGTCAGTAGCTGCGATCCTGGGGATAATTACCATCTTGGCTCTTGTTGCAGACACACTGAGCAGCAACCAGAAAGGGTTATCCTAACCACCCTCTAATCTTCCCTCCGCACCAATCACAAATACTCTGGGCTTTCCTGGTGATTATATGAGAGGGGCATGCCTGGAGGAATCGTGTCCCTTTAGACACTCACACAACTATCCATCCATCCACCCACCCACCCAGCATCCTTAAAACCCCCCACATGCCAGCCCTGGACAACGCCTGAAGTGCTAAGACACGTAGGATGTGAGCCTGTTTTCACAAATGGATTATGAATGGACTAAGGAATGTGAGAATCCAAAGTAAAAAGATGATAACGTGTAAGAAAAGCTTATATTCTCCTTCCCATGACTGCAGCCTAAAGGCAACATACTGATTTTCACCATGCTGGCTGCGACCTGGCCTTCCCCTCCTTGGAGACTATTTAACAAACGGAGGGACGTTTAGAAACAACGGCTACCTGTGCCCCTTTTTACCACCTGGACTTCATCGGGTGGTTTTTCAAAGGCCTAAAGGTGGCCCACGACACCGTATTTTCTAGGAAGTTCACTCTGCAGGGGCTCCTGCTGGTCCTCAGGTAACACTGCTCATCCCTACCCCAAGGTGTCTGGGTAACACTGATCTGGAGCTCCCCACACCTGCAGCTTCCTGGGCCTCTAGGATCAGCCGGTGGTCTCTGGCCGTGGATATCTCTTGCCATGCTGCTGAATGGGTGGGTGAATGAATGAATGGAAGGAAGGAATGCATTCTGGACACGAGCCGCTGCTCCGGTCCAGAGGAGCTGATGTCACTTGAGGGCCTGCTACCCAACAGCCTGTGCCAGACCGGGTTTGTGGGCAACTTACTTGGCTCTGGGGGAATGCAGGGTCAGCCTGTGAGGCTCAGAGAAATCAGCATGTCTCCCCAGGGTCACACACAAGCCCAAATCCAGTCTGCTACCTTTACCTGCCTCCAGGGCATCAGAGGGTAGAGAGACAGAGAGGGTTGGCGTCAGACCCTGTGCAGATCTTTTTTCTTTTAATTAAAAAAAATGTTTTTAGTGTTTATTTTTGAGAGAGAGAGAGAGAGAGAGAGAGAGAGCAGAGAGAGAGAGGGACAGAATCCAAAGCAGGCTCCAGGCTGTGAGCTGTCAGCACAGAGCCTGATGTGGGGCTCGAACCCACAAACTGAAAGATCATGACCCGAGCCAAAGGTGGATGCTTAACTGACTGAGCCACCCAGGAGCCCCCCATGTGCTGGTCTTTAGAGAGATTTGTGCACTGATGTTCAAGAAAACCTTTTGTAACTTCCTTTAGGAGTTTAGAAAGAAGAACACATACACGGACAGACAGACACAGATGTGAATGCTTCCCTTCTGAAGAAAAGGAACCGAGCCCCAGGGAAATCAGGCACTATCACTCCAGCAACAGAGCCTCTGGACTGAAAGCCATCCCCGGGTCAGACAGCTGGTGTGGGGAGCAACCAAGAGAAGAGGGAACAAAAAACCCCAGGTTCCTCTGGAGTCCGGCTATTTTGGGGATGGGGTGGGCAGGAAAGAACTGAAATACCTGAAGAAAGGAGACACACACACACAGGGGAGGATGAAGACAGGGCTGAGGGGCAGAGAGACAGACAGACAGAAATAGACAAAGACAGAGAGACAGATGCAGAGAGGGAGCAGGGATACAGAGGGCCACAATCCCATTGAGAGAAAAATGGAGGGAGACCTGCAGGCAGGAAGACCGCCCCCTTCCTCACACATATGGAGGGAGAAACACACACAGAAGCGCCGAGAAAGCCAGAGACCTACACAGGTATGAACGGAGACAAACCATGTAACCAGATACAGAGAGACAGGAAGAGACAAGGAAAGAGGGAGCCACGATGGAGAAGCCGGGTCCACCGAGCTTCCGCCGCTATCGAGCATCCCTCAGAGCAAAGGCAAACGAACCCCCAGGACGTCAGAGTGCAAAAAGGCCCCAGGTGTGGCCTGCTGCCCCCTCACCTGGTGGCTCTGCCTCTCTCAGGGGCCCGGTGACGGAGGCAGGAGCCGAGGCCCAGAGCCCCACCCAAAGCGGCAGGATGGCTGGCTCCGGAAACACACCCATAACGGGCCCCCATTCCGGCACGTAGTAGGACCTCGATGCATTTCACTGAATAACCAGAGAGGGAACGAGCGAGTTTTGTGCCCACATGGCGGCCGGGTGGGGGTGCGGCTCCCAAGGGCTGAGGTTCACATGATGCCCTTTGCCAGCTGCCAGCCACCAGCTTCCCATTGTTGTCGCACGCCCCTGGCTCCTGTAATGACCTTTCCGGCAAGCAGCTCTGACACGGTGGGGGCCGGCGGGTGGGGGAGCTGGGGAGGACAAGAAGCCACACCGCAGACAGGGTGGAGACGGGCCCTGCGGTGGTCCCCTCCACACCCTGGCCACCACTGCGGGGGCCGCGGTCCTGAAAAGTCTTCTATGCAGTACGTCTTCAACGGACTGTGGTGAGATTCCTAGCACGAGCCGGAAGTGGAGAAACCTTCTCTCCCATGCTGCTGGCGGGAGGTTGGGGGGCAGGGGGCAGGAAGCTGCCACGGCTTGGCCAGCACTGATGTGGCCGCAAGAATTATAATTTTAAACATAGCCCTTGACCCAGTAACTCCGCCCCCAGGAATCTATCTTAATTAAGGTTAGGAGAAGGCAAGCGTGTAAGTCTCTACATACAGAAGGTTCTTTTGTTCATTTATTCATTCACCTGGTGTCTTGAATGTGCCAGGCATAGTTCTTGTCATATTAGTGGACGCAAGAGAGTCCTTCCCTGAATGCTGCTTAGTCTAGCAGGATGGAAAGCCAATAAAAAAAAGTAAGCAAATAGAAAATACAGTTGCAGATAGTGATAAAGGTTATGAAAAAGAGAACAAAGGCGTGTTAAGGGAAGGGGTTTATTTAACCACGGTGGCCGGGGAAGGCTGATGTGGGGATATGCGAACAAACTCTGATTAAGATGAGGGAGTGAGCCATGTTATTATCAGGGATGAGGAGGATTGCTGGCAGCCAGTGTAGCAAGTGCAAAGGTCCTGGGGCCTTGACCTCAATAGTGTTTATAATGGTCCAAAACAGGAATCGCCTAAAAGGTCTTATTAATACATACTGATACAGACTGTTGTCTATAATATATCAAGCAAAAGAGAAGTTCCAGTCTATAACCCCTAACCTTTTTTAAGACATGCTCCCAAATATTAACAGAGGTTCATATGGTGACGTGACAGTTTTCCTCTCTTATTTATACTTTTCTGCATTATCTGCGTTTGGTAAAATGGATCACATTTATCATGAAACATAACAAAGGTGAGGCCTAATCGATAATTCTAATACCAAACTGTTTATTGAGTGCTGCTACGTGTTAAGCAATTTCTATCCATGATTTTTTTTTTTTCTTACTTCTACCCAAACCCCTATGAGGAGAGTCACTGTCCTTCCATTATATGACTGAGGAAGCTGGAGCTCAGACAAGTCCCACTTGGGACGTGGCTGTGCTGGGGATGAAGCAAGTCTGTGATGCCAGAGCCCTATCGTTGCCACTACGCTCGATCAAACTGTCGCCATTACAAAAAGAGGGAAGGCTGCTTCTAGAAGAAGCATGTCAGCTGGCTTTCAGCTGCAGGACAGATAACGACATGTGGCCGGAGCCGTGTGTGTCTCCACAGACTAAGACCCAAATACTGCCCAGCTCCTAAAAAAAAAAAAAAATCAACAAAAAAACCCCCCGATGCATTTCACAATGTAATCAGGTTCCTGTGGCACAAGACAGGAAGTGGAAGGATCAGAGTGATTAGGGACAGCGGGAGAAGCTGACTTCAGACCAAAGTTAACAAGCCATGTTTGCGGGGAAGAATATCAAACCTATTTTTGCGATGCAGGTGTGAAGGCCAAGCAAAGGGAATCACGGAGAGTCCTGCCAGTTTCTATCTGTGCTGCACTCGGCCTGTTGCCCAAACTCTGCGTTTCTCATCACGGTCACGGGTCAGACGAGGACTATGTGATGCTTAGGCTCCAGGGAGGTGGGGAAGATGAAGCGGCTTTTGCAAGGGTCGATGTGTTGGGCAAATATCGTGATGCTGGTAACAACCTTGCAGGAATACTGCCTGGGAGGAAGATACAAGGTGCGGCGCCGAAGGGCATTGCCTCTGGTCGGGCAGACCTTGAACAAGTTACACAAGCTCTCCAAGCCCCAGCTTTGCCGTCTGTAAAACGGGCATGTGATAATCACAGCATCTGCATCACATGAATGTTCGCGTCTGGTACCCGGCACTGCGCCTGTCGCGCAGTAAATGCTCAATAGACAAGAGCGTCCGCGTCGTCAGTGTTCATGTCATGATCTCTACTAGGGTGTTCGTCCACAAGGATCAGCATCAAGCTTGGTTTAACTAATGGGCCCAGTTGCAGGCTCAACCCCGAAGCCTCTCAGGCTCCGAGAGCTGTGCACACGCAGCTTCCAAGCCAATGTCCACAGCCGGAGTCCTCTGCAGTGTGCGCCTCACACCGCGATGAGTAAATGCGGCCAACGGGAGCGACTTACGGCCGCGATCCTTTCGCGGTGAATCCCACTACCAGGTAATGACAGTGTCCACCTGGAACGAACGCTATACGTTCACTCTATCTCCATTAAAAAAATAGTAAAAATAAATACAACCTCCAGGACACCGCTAAAATAAAAAAAATCCCAAACCCAAACCAACCAAACAAAAACCAAATCCAAAAAAGCCACTTGATTGGAACAGTTGCTCCACCAACAAAGCCCTCAATGCTATTTATACTCTGAGAGGGCCTCTCGGGCCTGCGGCAAGAGAAGCAGCTTTCTGACTCGGTTCCAAATAAGAGGGTTGGCTGGGTCGGGAAGGGAGACGCGTGGACACAAGGTTGTGCGCACGTGGCACTCGGGTCAGGAGGTTCCGAGCTGGATCATGACCAGCTTCCTGCTGCCTGGGAGGCTGTGGGCTACACTTCAGCACCGGTGGCCAGCTTTGTCGCTTCCGGTAGAGACTCTGGGAAGACAGAGTTCCTTTCTGATCCTCGGTTCTTCCTCTGTAAAATGGGATGGTTCCTCGGTAGCTCTATTTTTTTTAGCTTTTGAGGAGCACCCATACTGTTGTTCATTCCCATCAGGACGAACGTTGAGGGCGTGATGCTCGGGGAAAGAAGCCCGTCGTGGAAAGGCAAATACGGCACGATCGCCCGCGTGTGAGGTGGCGAGAGTGGCCAACTGCAGAGAATCAGAGTGGGCTGGTGGCTGCCAGAGGCCGGGGCGGGGGGATTACTAGCAATGAGCAGAAAGTTTCAGGCCAGCGAGATGAACAGGCTCTAGGGTCCAGCTGCACAACATTGTACCTTGAGTGACCGGTGCTGGGCACTTGAAGATGTGTTGACAGGATAGATCTCATGTTAAGTGTTCTTACCACAACAGGATAAATAAAGCATGTACATGAAAAATAAAGAGGGATGAGCAATCTGTCCCCGACCCCACGGAGTTGTGCGGTGATTCGTGACTGCGGACAGGACACGGCTTCCAACTGGCGGCAGGCTCACTGCACAGAGGCAGGATTCACATCGCTCGGGGGACAGCCCCTGACGGTGGTAGATTCTTTGTCAGACCTGGGTAGGGGTGCCTTTCCCCACTGGGAGACTTCAATGCGGAATTCTGGTGACCAGTACTTGGGAGATGCCCAGTGCCCAGAAAGAAGTCCTGCTCTCAGTGTGCCTAGAAAGCTGGCCGGGGTGTGAGGGGCAAGTGCACCAAAGGCCCCAAGTCTGGGTCCCAATCCTGCTTCTGCTGTGATCCAGCCATGGGACCCTGGGCAAGTCACTTCCCTTCCTTGACCTCTCTAACCCTTACAAAACAGTAATGATATGTCTAGGTAGACTGAGCACTTACTATGTCCTAAGCACTATCCATGCATGGTGTCATTCTCCCAAGGTCTGAGGAAGCAGGTACCAAGGGGCGCCTGGGTGGCTCAGTCAGTTAAGCATCTGACTTCGACTCAGGTCATGATCTATGGTTCGTGGGTTCGAGGCCTGTGTCGGGCTCTGTGCTGACAGCTCAGAGCCTGGAGCCTGCTTCGGATTCTGGGTCTGCCTCTCCCTCTCTGCCCCTCGTCTGCCTGTTCGTGCTTGGTCTCTCAAAAATAAACATTACAAAAAAATTTTTTTAATTTTTGATAACCCCATCTTACCATGAAGGATTCTGAGGCCAAGGGGGCACTAACTGATGACAAGTCACCTTCTCTGTCGAGTGCCAGGACAAAGACAAACACTCAGGCCTGCCGGGCTCCAAAACCTGTGTGTCAGTCTGCCAGATGAGGGAGACGAAATTTCCATAGTCTGGGATCCTACCCTTACGGAATTAGCACCAGTGCATAGAAAGCTTCCTTCTCTGAAAGTGGGGTTGGCTTCCCTGAGCTGACCTCCTGTCCCGTTCCTTCCTTTCTTCTTTCTTTCCGTTCCTTTCTCCTTCCCTCCCCTTCCCTTCCTTTTTCTCTCTTGCCCTCCCTCCTCTTGTCTCTCTTCAGCTTTATGGAGGTATAAGTGACATAAAATTTTGAAATACATAAAGTGTACATTGTAGTTCTTTGATATACACTGTAAATGGGTCCCCCATCCATCTAGTTAATTAACACATCCATCACCTCACATATTTATCATCTTCTGTGTGAGTGTGTGTGTGTGTGTGTGTGTGTGTGTGTGTGTGTGAACATTTAAGGTCTGCTCTCAGCAAATTTCAATTATACAATACGGTGTTATCAACTGCAGCCACCATGTTTTACATCAGCCCCGCAGAGCTCATTCATCTTAAAACTCAGAGTTTTCACCTTGCACCCACCTTTCCCTATTTCCCCCATCCCTCAGACCCTGCAGCCACTTTTCTACTATTTCTAGGAGCTTGGCTTTTTCCTTTCTTTTCCCTCCGTCCCTCCCTTCCTTCCTAGTTTCCACATGTAAGTGATACCAGGCAGTATCTGTCTTTCTCTGTCCAGCTTATCCCACTTGGCATGATGCCCTCGAGGTCCATCCATGCCATCCCCCACCTCAGGATTCCCTTCTCTGTCATGGTCGCGCGACAGAACCCTGCATAGAGACACCATGTCAGTTCGGTTTTTGATAGCTATCAGTTCCCCACGGGCCACGGCCAGGTTTCACCTTTCCTAGGACGCCATCACCACCCTTCTGCCCTGGCCCAGCACAGAGTGGAGCCCAGCGTGGAGGTCTCAGTGAATGAATGATTTCTGTCCGGTGGATTAAGCCTGGCAGTTTCGCCCAGGTTTGGGGGCCGGGAGGCCGAAGTGGAGGATGCAGGCCTGACTCCACTCATCGGGTGAACTGGCCGAGCGCTGGGTCTCCACTTTTCCTTGAGGCTTTTGGCAACTTGGGGACCCTTGCTGAGCAACCAGGAAAATGCCCAGCTGCCCTCCAGCATGGGAGCTAATTCAATGCCATCAAATTACCACCAGCTGGACTTAGGGAGAAGGAGGGGAGAGGGTCTCACAAGGGGACCATGGAGTCGGGAGGGGAGAGCTGGGAGAACGCCGCTCCAAGGGTAAAGGCGGCCAGGCCAGCACCCTTCAGGGCTCAGGAGCAATGAACCTTTCTCGGCAAAGCCACCCTTGACCCTGCCCCTCTCCCTTCTTTCGAGTCCCCTAAAGGCCCTCCAAGCATCCTGAACTTCCTTTTGGGTCAAACTGTGCCCAAATGTGCATAACGTTTACCATCTTAACCATTCTTAAGCATACCATTCAGGAGCGTTAAGCCCATCCATTCTGTCGTGCAATTGTCACCATCATCTGTCACCAGGACTTTCCATCTTGCACATCTGGAATCCTCATTAAACCACAGCTCCTATGCTCTCTTCCCCCCAAGTCCCAGGCGACCACCGCTCTCTCTGTCTCCATGAATGTGACCGCTCCAGGAGATTTCGCCGAAGTGGAATCGTAGAATAGGTGCTCTTTTGGGTCTGGTTTCTAGCCTGATGTGCCTAGAGGTCATACATGCTGTAGCGGAGGGCAGGATTTCCTTTACTTCTCAAGTTGAGTCATCTTCCATTGTTAAGGACAGACCACATTCTGGTTTATCCTCTCATGGGCAGGTGAACAGCTGGTGTACCTCCACCTTTTGGTTCTTGCGAGTAATGCTGCTGTGGAAATGGGTGCTGAGAGGCCTCTGAGACCTGCCTTCAGTTCTTTTGGGTCTACCCCCAGAAGCGGAATCGATGGATCACACGGACCGGCATCTTTGGCAAGCGAAGGGAGTACCGGCCAGCGCTGAATGCCACTGAATGCCCTTGCGTGGTTCCTGCCTCTTTATGGCAAGCGAGAGCAAGATTTCCACTTACGGCAGTGATGCAAAATTACTCTGAAAATAAAACTGACTTGAGTAAAAATGAGAGTGAGTCTCCTGCCATGAAAACATTATGAGAATAATAGGGCAGGTGGAATGTGGATATGGGAAAATGGTGAAGAGGGCTGAGGGGTGAAGGAAGCTTCAGGAATATTAATTAGGCTCCACAGGCCTGCTTCCCCACCTGGGACGTGCTGAGTTTGTTAAACAAATGAGGGGAGGTGAAGACCAGCTACAGGCTGATGCCCGAGCAGCCCCATCCATACTTCACAGAAGGACTCGCAGGTCCTTCCTACACTCCTGGCCTTCCCAGCCGGCTTCAGGGAACCAGGTTTTGTTCAGGACTTTTCTAGGGGAGGCTCTGAGGGACCATCTTCCCACTAGGGAGACGGAGCCATGGCTGTGCTGACAAACACCATCCTTTCGATTTTCACTCCAATTTGTGGGGCACTTAACATTCATGAGGTTCTTTTACAGGCTTCTACCTCTCATAGAAATGCAGCGCATGGAAATTATCCCCATTCGTGGATAATTGTCCTGGGATCAGAGAGGAGAAGGAGCTTGCTCAAGGTCACAGAGCCAGGAGGTGGAAAAGAGATTAGGGTACAAGTGGATCTGACTTCAGATACCATGTTCCACGTGCAGACTTTGCCTGGCAAGAACCTCAGCATTCCCAGCTTTGCTCAGGATCCCATGGGACCCAAAGGGGTTTCTCAACCTCGGCACAACTGACACTTGGGGCCAGATCCTCGGTTGTGGGAGGTGAGGGTCGTCCTGTGCACTGTAGGATGCACATCTCTGTCACATCTTTGGTCTGTACCCACTCGATGTCAGTAGCACCTTCCCCAAACGTCTCCTTTCATTGACAAATGTCCCCTGGGAAAATGGACACCATCGCTCTCCATGGAAAAGCACTTCTGTGGAAAGGAAGGTCTTAAAATGTGGTCTTTGATCATCAGCATCAGCAATACCTGAGAACCTACTGGAAATGCAAATTTCAGTCCACCCAGAGCTTCCGACTCTGAAACTCTGGGCATGGAGCCCAGCACCTCTGCACTTTATTTGACAAGCCTTCCAGGTGATTCTGGTGCAAGCTAACATTTGAAAAATCACTAGCCTAGGCTAGTGATTTTTTTTTTTTTTGAGTCTATTTTGAGAGAGAGATTGCATGAGCGAGTGAGTGGGGGAGGGACAGAGAGAGGTAGAGAGAAAATCCCAAGCAGGCACAGTAGGCTAGTGATTTTTAACCCTAGGTGCACATTAGAATCACCTGAGCACCTTAATAAAAACAAACCAAACCAAAACAAACGAAATCCATGCTTTGGCTCCGCCCCAAGAAATTCTAATTTAATAACTTTGGTGGGTGACAGTGGTGGCAATTTTTTAAAGCTCCCAGGGGGTCCGATGTGCAGTCAGGGTTGAGAACCACCTTCTGGATACCTTCTTTTCTTTTCAACCACTTTTTACAAAACCACGTGTCTCAAGGTGTAGCTTTATACCCAGATACATCTCCAGACTCCTCCTCAAATCCCCATGGCCTCCTGCTCCGCCAGAGACCGAAGCCTAGCTCACTGTTATCTTTCCTCCCACTCTGAGAAAATGCCTCCCTCCACCCCCGACCAAGCACTCAGGAAATGTTCCTGCTCACTGATTTTTTTTTTTCCCCTCCATTCAAGTCTGGAGTTATTAAACCACAGCCCATGGCTGAACCGTCTTATTGATTTTATTGTCGAGAGCCCAGGGATATTCTAATGATGTACTGCTCAATAAATGGAAACTGGTGGGATAGATATTGATGGCGTATGGTACATTTCGCCGCAATTCACTGGATCCCAGTCACTTTGCCTGTTACACATCATCTGTGAAAATGCTGCTCTCGGTCCTGCAAGCTCGTGTCCATCCTGCTGATGTTACTTTTCCCTGGCATCCGGATGAAAGGGCCATTATGATAACAGCTACTGCTGTGTGCCAGGCCCCAGGCTGAGTGTTTCTCAACAGACATTATTTCATTTACTTCTTACAGCAGAACGTTGTGGGGAGATACCCTGCTTAGTCCTATTTTACGGATAAGGAAGTTGAGGCTCAGACCGGATACTTGACCTGGCTAGCTCGTAAGATGCAAAACCAGCATTCAAATCTCTGTCAGCCACTAAAATGAGGACTTAAAAATTTTTTTTTTATGTTTACTTATTTTTGAGACAGAGAGATAGACAGAGAACAGGGGAGGGGCAGAGAGAGAGGGAGACACAGATCTGAAGCAGGCTCCAGGCTCTGAGCTGTCAGCACAAAGCCCAACGCGGGGCTCTAACTCATGGACGGTGAGATCATGACCTGGGCTGAAGTCGGACACTTAACCGACCGAGCCACCCAGGCGCCCCTAAAATGAGGGTTTTTAACCTCTACTATGGTATCAAGGTTTGTGTCCCCAACTCCCAAACGCCTGTGTTGAAAACCTAATGCCCCAGGTGATGGTATTAGGAGGTGGGGCCTTTGGGAGGTGATTAGGTAAGTCATTAGGGCAGAGTCCTCACAAATGCGATGGGGCCTGTGCCCAAATAATAGAAATCTCAGGGGGCTCTCTCGCCTTCTGCCAAGCGAGGACATAAAGGGAGGACAGTTGTGTAGGAAGTAGGTCCTCACCATATACCGGATCTACGGGCACCCTCTATCTTAGACTTCTCAGCCTCCAGAAGTATAAACAATCAATTTCTGTTCTTTATAAGCCACTTACTCTGTGGTACTTTCTTAAAGCACAAAGGACCAAGACAACCCCTAAGCTAAACTGTACGAGGAAACTAACAGCTTCCAACTGTACTTGAGCAACCTTTCAGACGGTTTCAGTACCAATGAATAGGTCACCTATTCTCCCCTTCTTAAGTAGGGATTCTCAACAGAAACTACCGGCATTCGAGGAGAGACGACTTCTCCCTTGGGTAGGGTTGTCTCATGCACTCAAGGACATTTAACATCGTCCCACCCAATGCCCCGTCCCCTCAGCATTTCCCAACGTCCCATAGAGGGATCAGTATGACTGTGGCTTGAGAACCTCTCACCCCATGGGGAGGCAGGAGATTCTTGGCCACGATGGCCTACTTCCTTCTTGCCAACATGGACAGTCACTCTGGAAAGGCGGGATGGCCAAGTGGAAAGAAGTTTGGCTCTGAAATCCATGAGATCTGGGTTCAAACCTTAGCTCTTCACCCACTGTGACTCTGTGAGGTTGGGCAAGTTCTATCACCTAACGCTCTAGCTCCTCATCAGTAAAACGAGTGCGGGAGTGTCTGGGTGGCTCAGTCGATTAAGCGTCTGACTTTGGCTCAGGTCATGATCTCACAGTTTGTGGGTTCAAGCCCCACATCAGGCTCTGTGCTGATAGCTTAGAGCCTGGAGCCCACTTCAGATTCTGTGTCTCCCTCTCTCTCTGGCCCTCTCCCGCTCACACTCTATGTCTCTCTCTCAAAAAATTAAAAAAAAAAAAACATTAAAGAAAAAAAACAAAACCGAGGGCAAATACTGACTCCTGCCTTGTTGGGAGGAATCTCGGGAGTCACTCAGCGAAGTGCACACTACGGAGCAGGGGCTCTGAACCTGGGGCAATTTTGTCCCTCCAGTCACCTGTCTTCTTCTCTGTGCTCGTCTCAAATTCCTGATCTGCAGTCTCCACTGGAATAAAAAAGCGCAGTGTTCTACATGGGGTGGTTTGATACTCAGCAACCGTAACCAGGAGCAGTTACGGGAGCAGGTAACAGAGCGACGCCTGTGCCACAGAGAGCCTTGGCTCAGGAGCGGAAGACTCTCCCGAACAGAAGACCGGCAACAAACACCTGAATATTCCCCAGACCGTTTCCACCACAGGAAGAAAACCGAATGGTGGCCCTATTACTATCACCTTAAATCATGACACGCGAGGGGCTGCATTCAAGTTCTTGCTTCTCCTTTCCAATTTTATTTCCCACCGTGCTCGCCCAGCGACCCTTTCCATGAGGCTGCAACCTAGCTGAATGTCATCGAACCCCTGCTTCTGCTCCTCACCGTGCTGGGCTGCCCTTCCCTTTTCCTCAGACACCAGCTCGCCATATGAACTGAATCGTGTCCCCAACCCAAATTCGTACGTCAAAGCCCTAACCCTCAGGTGACCGCATTGGAGATGGACGTTGAAGGGGGGGTGGTGATTAAGTGGGGTCATTGGGGCAGAACCCTGGTCATACGGGATCAGAGCCCTTGTGAGAAGAGACAGGAAAGAGCTTGTATTCTGTCCGCCATGTGAAGATGCGGCAAGAACTGGTCATCTGCAAGTCAGGAACACGGCTCTCACCAGAACCCGACCAGCTGGCACCCCAGTCTTGGACTTCTGGCCTCCAGAAGCATGAGAAAATAACTTTCTGGTGTTGAAGGTGCCCAGAGCTGCTTAGTACACTACTCGAGGAGGGCAGGGGATGCATTTCTTGGGCTAAGATCTAAGATCTCCAGGTAGAGTGAGGAGTTAGTTTACTAAGTAAGCAGGAAGGGGACAGTGTCCCCACGTAGAGGGATCAGCACATGCCAAGGCCCGTGAGGAAAGACAGTGCAGTAAATGACAGGACAGGGAGGAGGGCCAGGGTGGCTGCAACACCGAGGCCCAGCTAAAGCACGTGGTGAGACTGGCATGAGGAGACATCATCACACAGGGTCCTGGGCACCATCTTAGGGACTGCAGTGCAAGAGAGTGACGAGCCATCCTAAGAGGCTTGTTATGGATGGCGGGGCGGTGGGGTGGGGGGGGGGCGGTGCGCACTGCAGGCAGGACCCATTTTGCGGTTCGCAGATGGGATGGTGCTCGGTGCACGGCTGCCTGACGCAGAGAGGAGGGGGAGTGGGGCCAAGACCCACGCGCTGCGGTCTGAGGTTTGGGGTGTCGAGAACGCTGCTTCATCCGTGCTCCCTGCCTTTTTGACCCTGAGGTTACCATTTCCCAAGTTCTCCCGCGAGCCTTCCTGTCGCTTGACATTTTCATCTCTGTCCTTCTCTCCTCTGCTGAAGGCACTCGCGGGCTCAATAAATACTGCTGTGGAAAAACGCAGAGACTCATCTATTTTTATTACAAATGGAGCCACTGGAAGAGGGAATAGCTCTTATTTACTTCTCAGGGTAAGGGTTTTGACAACAGGTTTATTTTCTCCAACTCACCAAGGACTGGAAGAGTAACACTCTCAAGTAACAGTACATTAATTAATGCCGAATTGGTTGGAATTTTCCTAATAAAAATCCTCATAGTAATCACATTATGGGCCATTAACGCTGTCTCCTGACCATAAACCATAAATATGTTCTGCAGGTGCCTTCTTTTTAAAATGGGACATTCCCCCAAATTGTTGCCCATTTGTCACGTTAATGCTGTCACATCACACAGGGCGGACAGGGGTAAACACACAGGCTCGTGTTGGTGCACGGGTCACTCGGCCAAGCTTGTTCATGGGTCGCTTCGTTTAGACCCTGCAGCGGACTTACAAGGGAAGCGCCACCACCATCCCCGTTTTACAGATGGGGAAACTGAGGCACAGAGGGAGTGGGTCAACTGCTTGGGGCCAAACGGCTAGGGAGTTACGGGCCAGGATGTGGATACAGGCAGCCTGAATACAGAATCCTCTGCCATCCTGCCTTCTGAGAAACAAGCACTGGGTGGATCCAGAAGCATAGCCAACCTCTTGGCCAACCAACCCACAGCTAATGGTTTCTCCTTTTCTTTTCTTTTCTTTTTTCTTTCTTTCAACGTTCATTTATTTTCAGAGAGAGGGAGAGAGAGAATCCCAAGCAGGCTCTGTGTTGCCAACACAGAGCCCAGGGTGGGGCTTGAACTAACAAACCGCAACATCATGACCTGGGCCGAAACCAAGAGTCGGACGCTCAACCGACTGAGCCACCCGGGCACCCCGCCAGTTCATTTCAACAGTAAGGGAAGCAACTGTCAACCCAGCACAGCATTAGGCTTTGCTCCTAGAGGGCAGGAATTACGCCTTCTTTACTTCTGCCTCTCCAAGGCCTAACCAGATGCCTGGGGACAAAGCCAGGAGCACCTGAGACACACTGAATACATTTCTGTTGAAAGAAGACATAGCTAGTGAAACACACGGATCAGGGACGCCTGAGTGGCTCAGTCAGTGAAGCGTCCGATTCTTGATTTCAGTTCAGGTCACGATCTCATGATTTGAGAGTCTGAGCCACCACATAGGGCTCTGTGCTGACTGTAGAGCCTGCTTGGGATTCTCTGTCTCTCTCTCTCTCTCTGTCCTTTCCCTACTCATAACACTCTCTCTCTCTCTCTCTCAAAAAAAAAATTACATACATACACACACACACACACACACACACACACACACACACACACACACGTATAATGGGGTTCCTGGGTGGCTCAGTTGGTTAAGCATCTGACTTTGGCTCAGGTCATGATCTCACGGTTCATGGGTTTGAGACCCACGTTGGGCTCTGTGCTGACAGCTTGGAGTCTGGAGCCTGCTTTGGACTCTGTCTTTCTCTCTCTCTGCCCTCCTCTGCTCACGCTCTCTCTCTCTCAAAAATAAATACGAAAAGAATTTTAAAAAATTAAAAAACCCGGGGCGCCTGGGTGGCGCAGTCGGTTAAGCGTCCGACTTCAGCCAGGTCACGATCTCGCGGTCTGTGAGTTCGAGCCCCGCGTCAGGCTCTGGGCTGATGGCTCAGAGCCTGGAGCCTGTTTCCGATTCTGTGTCTCCTTCTCTCTCTGCCCCTCCCCCGTTCATGCTCTGTCTCTCTCTGTCCCAAAAATAAATAAACGTTGAAAAAAAAAATTAAAAAAAAAAAAAATTAAAAAACCCCACCACCATGTACTAGAGAGCTCATGGCAATGGGGAACAGGGAGCCCCCCAAGTGCACTTGGGATCTCAATGGATCCATTTCCCTGCAAGGGTGAGTGACACCTGGGTGTGGGGCCATGCTCGGGAGCTGCACCTCGCTAGGGTTCGAGGAAGGAGCTCGTGTTTAACCCTGTCTAGAGTCATTCCTTTGCCTGGTCTGGGTGTTCCTTTGATTTCTTTGCAGATAATACATACTCACTGTTAGACAATTCAAGCATGCAGAGCAACATAAGGGGAGAAACCCCTCGCACATGAAAGCATCTAGAGATCACTACTGTTTACACGTTGGTGAAGATTTTCCAAGTATTTCTACGCACCCACACTACATATAATCATATACATCCTGCTCTGTCGTACGCATTCTAGTTTCTTTTTTCTTCTTCTTTTTTTTTAAATATATATATATTTTTTTCAACGTTTATTTATTTTTGGGACAGAGAGAGACAGAGCATGAACGGGGGAGGGCAGAGAGAGAGGGAGACACAGAATCGGAAACAGGCTCCAGGCTCTAAGCCATCAGCCCAGAGCCTGACGCGGGGCTCGAACTCACGGACCGCGAGATCGTGAGCTGGCTGAAGTCGTGCACTTAACCGACTGCGCCACCCAGGCGCCCCTGCATTCTAGTTTCAATATACCCTTGACATCTCTTCTGTGTCAACGAACACAGATATTCATTTATCCTTCCTCCCTTCCTTCCTTCCTTCCTTCCTTCCTTCCTTCCTTCCTTCCTTCCTCTACCTTCACAAATATTCAATGAATGTCCACTAGGATCAGTTACCCTGCCAGGTGCCAGGGATGCATAGAAGAACAAAACACATATTGAATTTATCTTCAAGGAGCTTATACTTAACTGGGGTGGGGGCGGGGGAGGGGGTGGAAAGGAGAGACAAACCTATTTTACAAAAGGTGTTGAATTCAATGAAGGAAAGGCTTAATGCAAAGGAGGGAGAAGATGGGGCCAGGGGATCAAAGGCCGACCCGGTCTTTATACTTTTCTGAAGATGCAACAGTGAAGCCAACATCTTAACCATGAGGAAGAGGGAGCCAGGTAAAGAGGCTGTCATTCCAGGCAAAGGGAAGGCCATGTATCAAGGTCTTAAGAGGTAAAAAAATCTTACTATGAAGGATGAAAAAAAAAAACAGGGAGAAGGACTTCTGGTTTTTTTTGTTGTTGTTTGTCTTTTTACTTTACGTTTCCTTATTTTTCAAATTTCTCTAGTGGAATGACAAAAACATATTGAATACACGATGAAGGGCCATTCAGTTCTTTCTTGAATGCCTCCAAAGATGGGAACCTAAGTGCTTTAAGAAGCAGCCAGCCATACTTGTGGTCAGTGTTGATCAATAGCTGTTTTCTTTCAAAATACGCCCACCAGAAGGTTTTCTCTGTAGGTCGTAATTCTGCCTTTGAAGATTAGCACCACCGCTTCTGCTGTGGACCAGCCTCTCCAGTATATGAAAATTGTTATTATACAATCACTCCACCCCATACCACCCTCCAAGCCCATGCCAAACGTGCTCCCCAGCTCATTTCGGTTTGCTCCTGCTACACTGAGGACACCTGTTCTGTTTGTCATTCTCCTTCCTGAGAGTGACTAAGAGCTATCAGCCTATGGTTAAACAGTGCTCTTGATTAGGGCCCTGCACTAGCATACCCTACGATCACCATAGAAAAAAAGTTAAGCCTCCTGGGCATGTGACAGCACGGATTCATTCATTCGTTAAGTAAGTGTGAGTGTCTGATGGCACTACACCCTGGGGGGAACAGCACTTAATAGAACAGATATACCACTTATTTGGGGAATAATTATCAAATACTTGCTGCTAGGGTGGCCGGCACTGGACCAGACGGACACACTTCCTCTCCCACCGAGTCTCTAACATGAGCATGGAATGGGATGAATGCTGTGTCTTGCCTTTCACCATATATAGCTTCGCGGTGGGGATAACCACCCTCTGCCATGGTATCTGTACGAATCAGGTCTCCCAACGTGCTGGTTTAGAGTTCTCGTTCCTGTGAACCTTCCGCCCCTCCTTGATTAGCCTGGAAGACCAAGGACACCTTGATTTCTCAACCATGGCTCAGAAGCTGCATCTAAGTTAGGGGGCTTCTGAGAATACCCTCTCCTAAACAAGAACCCCTATAAATGAAGTGGCATAAAAAAACTCATCTTAAACATGCCCTAGACATCGGACAAGAGAGCTCCAGGGCAAAGGGCAGTCGGAGCTTTCGAGACAGGATGGGGTTAAGATAAGCCTTTGAGGAGAGGGGACCGGCGCTATTACAGCTTTCGAAGGCCACCGACAGTGACAACAATTTAAATTAAATTAAATTCAGTCAGCTCCAAAAGGAAACACGTGTAATGTTAATTTCATGGGTGTACCAATGTGTAAACCTAACAGATGATACTTAAATGAGAGAGGCAGAGAAATGACATTTGGTTAAATAATGCATCAGTGGGTAGAATTTGTTGAAACTGCCATTTGGAAAAAAAACAAAAAAAACAAAAAAACACAAGCGTAACTCAAAATTGAGCAAGCTGTCACCCGGGCCAGGTCACCCACGCGTACTTGGTGCACTGTGCTCGAGAGGAGAAGGGGCAGTAGGGCATGGACGAATTTAGGGGACTCGGGCCAGTGAGCCCTGCTGATTTTCGATGCCCTCCTGTGTGCCTGGGCAGACACGACCATCTGCTTGTCTTTCCGAACAAGTGAAACCTCACCCTGGGCAGGAAATGTGCCTGCTTGTTTATTTCCTTTTATTTCTTAAAAGCAACGGATGACTCAAGATTTAAGGCATGAGAAAATGGGCAAAGATGGCTTTCCTTTTTATTCCTGCGTCCTGGCACACAGTAGGCAGTCAGGCATTAAATGGGAACTACTTGAGGGGCCCCTGGGTGGCTCGGCTGGTTAAGCGTCCGACTTCCGCTCAGGTCATGATCTCACGGTTGGTGAGTTCGAGGCCCGAGTTGGGCTCACTGCTGTAAGAACAGATCCCACTTCAGATCCTCTCTCTCCCTCTCTCTCTGCTCCTCCCCTGCTCATGCTCGCTCTCAAAAACAAACATTAAAAAACGTGGGATTCACGAATAACATGGACATTCCTTCTGCAGTGTCTTCCAGTATACCCTCATGTTAGACTCCATCATGACTCTAACGCTGTCGGCAACCATCACCTCCAATCCACATTCCTCTGACAGAGTGGTCTGGAGGTCCCTGTCCTTGTCCACTTGCTGTCATTCCTTTTCAATATCAACAGAAACTAGTCCTTTGGTCAATAAAGCTATGGGAACCCATCGATTGGAAAGAAATGGGACTTTGCTAAAGATGCTGATCCGAGAAACAACGTGTCTACTGAGCCTGGCAGAAAGCTAACATTCATAAAGGCTAACGTTTGGTCGAGCGCTTACGACATGCCAGGCACTGAGTCAAGTGTGTCTCTGGGTTTTTTCTGTTGGTTCTGTTGCAGTGTTTTTCATTCCATTCTCATAAAACACGGGGAGGCAGGAGCCATCACCAACCTCATCTTACAGAGGAGACTGACAGAGGTCAGGCAAGATGATCGAGATCACACAGCTGGTGGCCAAGCTGGGCTGTGAACCGAGGCTCATGTGATTTCAGAGCTCCTACCCTGTTCTGCCTTAAATGCATCACGAGCCTGTATCAGATGACAGATGAAGAAGGGAAGGGAAGGTGACTGCTTCTCACGGGAAGCCTCAGCACCGGGACCTGTGTGACCCAGGGCCATGCAAGGCTCTGCAGCCCTAACATCTCCTCGTCACATTGCTGGCTGGTGCCAAGGAGGGTTCATTTCTCCTTGCTGAGCTGCTGTCCTCCGAGAGGTCACTTGAGGACCCAAGCTGTTTCTACTTCACTCCCCCCAAGTCCTCTGACACCAAGCACACAGAGGAGAAGGGGACCCGTGTGAAGAATTCATACCCACGCGTAACTGCCTCAGCCAGGAAGTGAACCATCACTCCCAGTAATAGGGAGACCCGGTCACAGGACCTCGCCCAGAAGCGTAGGAGTGGATGACAGAGAAGGGAACATGGGTCCCTGAGGAACATTCAGTTTATGACACAGAAACATAGTGAGTAACGCTCTAATGAACCCAGAGGCAATTTGGGCCTCCAGGGAGCATTTAGCAACGTCTGAAGACGTTCTCGGTTATCACGACTGGGTGAGAAGGTGCTACTCATATGCAGGGGACAGAGGCCAGGGATGCTGCCTCACATCCCAGAGTGCACAGGGCAGCCCCACCCCCAGCACAGGGTTCCTCTGATTCCCAATGTCAAGTGTCGGAGCGGAGGAACTGCTTGGAGCCAAGGATTCTCAAGAAAGTACCATTAAACACGCAGGTCCCTAGGGGGCGCCTGAATGGCTCAGTCGGTTAAGCGTCTGACTCTTGGTTTCAGCTCAGGATCTCACAGTTCCGTGAGTTCAAGCCCCGCGTGGGGCTCTGTGCTGACAGCGTGGAGCCTGCTTGGGATTCTTGCTCTCTGCCCCTCCCCTACTTGGTCTTTGTTTCTCTCAAAATAAATGAATTAGGAAAAAATGCAGCTCCTGGAGCTCCTCTGGTGATTGTGATGGCCACTATTTGTGGCCACACCCGGGGAAACCTCACCGGGCAGGAGAGGCAAGAATACCAAGGGGGGGGTGGGTGGGGGAGAGGCACCAATGGAATCGTGCTGAGACACTCTCGGAATGTGTCAGGGTCAGTGTGAGGCAGCTATGGGGGGGCGCGGGAAGCTGACATTTGTTAAGTGCCTCTCTCTTGCAAGCCTTGAATTGCGGGGAACATATTCTAAGACTAACCTGTCAGCCAATGACAACTAAATTACTAACCTTGCCTTCCCCCGTGCCCCATATCCCTGTCAGATACACAGCCACATTAACAGAGGAATGCTTCTTGGAGATGTGTTCCCTGCATCGTGGAAGGTGACCCTTTTATCAGAAAAGAGCCATGTGGTCACGTATGTGGTCACATGTCCTTCAAAAGGGCCAGTGGCCTCTGGCTCGCCTAGAAATAGCTGGAAAGTGAGGGAATCAAGACCAGAGCAGTAGAACAAGCAGAGTGGTGGAGGCTCTCCATCAAACCCACTGCTGGTTTTCCCCTGGCATCCACTGGCACCTGCTTCCCAGCATCCTCTGCAGTTACATCTTGTCAAATGGCTGTGCTTTAGCTGAAAAAGCTAAGTATAAGTCACGAGCCTAAGTTCTAGGCTTAACCCGTGGATATTTCCCCCTCACCCCCTCCGTGCTTTTTCTTCCTCCCCTGGGTGCCCAAGAGCATGGCCGCCTTGGATGCCATGTGCTGGAGAAGGTGGAGCCACAAGATGGAAGGGGCCTGGGTCCGTCAATCACTACTTGGAGGGGGGCCAGTAAACCTCCTTCCTGTCTGACGCATTATACATTACTCTGCCCGTTTGGTCAATTAGCTAATGTTGCCCTAATACAGTGACTGTACATCTGGGCTGTGAAGGCAGAAAGGTCTAGGGCCAGTACCTGCTCGCTGCACGATCTGAAGAAATTAGAAGAACCTCTGTGAGGTTCTAGTTTCCCTAAATGAAAAATGGAAATAAAATACGTGGGAGGATGAGCCCATATGCCCTACTTAGAGGGTGTGGCTGAAAGGAACCATCTCGTAGCTGCCAGCCATTCTAGATGTTCTCAGCCTTGCTCACATCCTGTTATCAGCCGGTCGGCAGGAGGGGAAGCAAGGCATGGAGGTTGGCAAAGGCACGATCGCCTAGTTACTGGCCTCAACACTGTAGCTTTCTTGAATGAGCAAATGGGTGAACAAATCCCTTTAGCGGCACTGCCTTCCACACAGAGCACACACATGCAAGTCTCATCTCCCCTGGAGGACAGGATCCACTTTTGACTTAGCTTGCTTCCCTCCTCAGTCTGAGCAGAGTGCCCTGGACCAAGGGTTGTACTGTGTGGCAACTCCTACTCAACCCCACCACTGAGTGACTGTACTGCTTGTGAGCTGATGCAGTGTAGAAAACACATGCTTTATGTCACCAATTAACTAATTTTCTTATTTATTATACGTGGACAATTTATCCAATCTTACATCCCAAGCACCTAGCCCAGGGCACGCATAGCACATAGTGTAAACTGACTCGGGCTTTAGGGAATAAATTTATAGTATTTTTTTTTTTTTGACACAAGTTGACTTCGCCTAATATTCTATCTCACTCAAAAAACCATGATGTCAGATCCTGGAACAAGATTGACAAAAGGGAGAATGTACATATTTATTTTTTGAAGAGAGGAAAAGGATGCTGGGGGAAATGGGGAAATGACAGGTGTCTGTCTGTATCGGCTCAAGAGAAAAAAAAAAACAAAAAACCCAACCAGCAAGTACATTGTACTTTCAAGTCAGGCAGGCCTCTCTCTGTGGGCTGGCTGAGTCACTTACTTGCTCTGTGGCTGTGAGCAAGAGGTTTCATCTCCTGAAGCCTCCTCAGCCTCCAAATCTATAAAATGGGTGTAGCACACACAGCCTGTGATCCGTCAAAATCCATTCTCCCCTCTTGTGTATAGTTACAGGTGGGGAAGAGGCTGCCTGCCTGGGACCCCACTTCCTGGCCCCTCTTACAGAGAGGCACCCCCTAGGTGAAGACAGGAAGGAGTCAGCAAACTTTTTCTGTAAGGGGCCAGATGGTAAACAGTTAGGGCTTTGCGGCCATACTGTTTTCTGTCATGAATACTACTCTGCCGTGCCATCGTCTGGGAGAACAGCCACAGACAACCCCTGCAGAGATGCACGTGGCTGCATTCCAATTAAACCTGACTTACAAAACCAGAGCGGGCTGGATTTAGTCTGTGTGCCACAGGCGACCAACTCCCGGTTTAAGAGCAGCTCAGCCTACCAAACATGGTCACTAGCCTTCCAGAAAGGGCCGTCTGATCAGACAGTCTGCCCCGCATGACCTCACAAGGCACCGATTCTTATAACACGAACACACACGTATACGCATTTTTCTAATTTATAACCGGTCTGTGTCCTTGACGTTCTCACCGTTTCCTTTTACACCAACTCTTGCCTGATCTTCAGCCATACCCCATGGGCTCTGTCACTTCCCTGGTCCTTCCCCTTTTGTAAGACTGCCCCAATAATTTGCATGGCCCAGTGCCAGAGAAAACGTGGGGCAGCTTGTTCAAAAATTATTAAGAGTTTAAGCAGAACATTTTTTGTTACTTTTTTTAATGTATGAAATTTATTGTCAAATTGGTTTCCATACAACACCCAGTGCTCATCCCAAAAGATGCCCTCTTCAATACCCATCACCTACCCTTCTCTCCCTCCCACCCCCATCAACCCTCAGTTGTTCTCAGTTTTTAAGAGTCTCTTATGCTTTGGCTCTCTCCCACTCTAACCTCTTTTTTTTTCCTTCCCCTCCCCCATGGGTTTCTGTTAAGTTTCTCAGGATCCACATAAGAGTGAAACCATATGGTATCTGTCTTTCTCTGTATGGCTTATTTCACTTAGCATCACACTCTCCAGTTCCATCCACGTTGCTACAAAGGGCCATATTTCATTCTTTCTCATGAGTTTAAGCAGAACATTAAATCACACACAGGCCTTTCTGGGCATGGGCTCTCTGTGCATGTCTGTCCACAAATACTCATTTGTATTATCATCAGCCCGCCCAGAAAGTTTTCTAACTTTTTTGACAAGTCCAGGAACTTGCCACCTGCTTGCTGCCTGAAGGGTTGTGGGAATGGTTTTACACATCACAAGGAGGAGGAGGAGAAGGAGGAAAAAAAAAAAAAAAAGAAAGAAACCCAATTTTCTTTTAGTCTATTACTTGTCAGACAGTGAAATGGGATATAATTATGGTGTGACATTTGCAACAGCAAATATGTTCCAGGGTAAGCAATTAACACCGGTTCTTTTGGCAGGCTTAAGAAGATTACTCAGAGACTATGGTAACTTACAATGCCCCATGAATAATAACTAACATAGAATCATGGGTAAGTTGCATACTAGGACTAAAGTTCAACTTTCGTGATGAAAATGGATAGGGTGCTGTTACCCCTCTGCCAATTTTACGTGGCTGAAGCAGATTCGGGTCACAGGCTCTTTGGATTTATCTAAATTACTTATTTACCTTGCTCCTGTGAGCATCTTCACCCCACCCTCTCCCCCCCAAATCTGCATGTATTTATTTCAGCTGCTGGAAATCCGCATCAGGCGGTGGGTTTGGAGGTGACAGCTCAGGGACAGAGGGCTTGTGTTGAGACCTATCGTCTTTGGGGGCCGTCACGGTCTAATGTCTTAACTGACGAACCCCCAAGATTTAGGAAAAGGCACACCTGGATGTGTGTTTCCACTGGCTCGCCCAGTCTTGATGTAACCCAAGTAAGAGCAGCACCTCATGCCCGTATTTTTGCAGTTTGTGAGCCGTGGCAATCAAAATCAATAAAAACACTGAGAGCTTTAAGTTACACATCCTCGAGGGAGGCGTTCAAAGCCATGATTATGAGCAAAAGGCTTAGGGCAGGGTTTCTTACCCTTGCCACTATCGACGTTGCTGCTGGATCATCTTCTGTCGGGAGTCGGGGGCCGCCCTGGGCGTTGCATGATGTCCAGCAGAGTAAGTGAATTCCACCTCATCTGTGCTCCCACGTCAGGAGTACCCCCCACTCAGTGGTGACAACCCAAAACGTCTCCAAACATTGCCCTGGGAGAACACCAGGTGAGATAGACCTGGGTCCTCGGCTGTGTGGCCCTGAACAGATAAATGATTTCATGTCTCTGAGCCTCAGCTCCCTCAAATAGAAAGTAGAAAAACCTGGGCCTACCTTATAGCGACGTTGAGGAGGAGCAGGAAGATTCATGCAGAGTGCCTCCATGTTGGGTACTACGTAAGCGTCCAGTAAAAATTGGATGCTGTTTAGTCAATCACTTATTTGATACAGAGGTACTGATCACAGCAAAGCCAAGATACGTGCTGGGGATGTTAAGATGCATAGGCCACTCACTGTCCCTGCCCCTGGTGTGAGAGCGAAAAATACCAGTGGACAGGGCCCCTGGGTGGCTCAGCCGGATGAGTATCCAAATTTGGCTCAGGTCATAATCTCGCGGTTCGTGGGTTCAAGCCCCACATCAGGCTCTGCTGTCAGCATGGAACCTGCTTTGGATCCTCTGTTCCTCTCTCTGCCCCTCACCCCCTACTCTCGGCATGTGTTCATGTGTTCTCTCAGGCACGCATGTGCAAAAATAAACATTAAAAAACAAACCAAAAAAAAAAAATGGGGCACCTGGGTGGCTCAGGTGGTTAAGCATCTGACTTCAGCTCAGGTCATGATCTCACGGTCCGTGAGTTTGAGCCCTATGTTGAGCTCTGTACTGACAGCTCAGAGCCTGGAGCCTGCTTCACATTCTGTGTCTCCCTCTCTCTCTGCCCTTCCCCTGCTCGTGCTCTGTCTCTGTCACTCAAAACTAAATAAAAACATTAAAGAAACAAAAACAGTGGTCAGATATGCAAACCAACAGCTTCAGTGCAATGGGCGACTTGCTGAAATGGAGGCATAGGGCAATGGGGATTTAGAGAAAAATATCCAAATCTTGGAGATTCAGAGATGACACTTGAGAGGAGTGAGTTTTCCAGGAAAACATGTGTGATAAAGGGCATCCCAGGCAGAGGGAACTGTATGGACAAAGGCATGGTGGTAGGAGCCCCTCATAACTACCCAGAGCTCAGGACTGCTGGGGTGTGAGTTGCACAGTAAGGGCGGGGGAAGAGACAAGTAGGCAGAAGGCAGATGATGGAAAGCTCCGAGATATCAAAGCCAATGAATGCATGGCAAAGCTCAGTCCCAGTTCTGCTCAGTAGGAAATGTACAGTGATTAATTAGCAATGTCTGCTTGAGCCCAGGGAGGAAGAAGAGACCCAACAGTGCAATGTATTTACTGGTTTTGTGATGGAAGGATTTTTATCGGGGGAGTGATAGGAAAAGGACATTTTTAAAAACTTACTCCAGAAATCGTTTTTTTTTTTTTGTTGTTGTTGTTGTTGTTTTTTTTAAAGGAGAGGTTAAAGAGAGGCAGAAGTAGAAGCAGGAGGAAGAGTAGGGGACTGACTGCAATACCCTGAGAGATGATAAAGGCCTAACAGGGAGGACAGGATGGTTGGGGAGGAGGTGACGGACACAAGAGGTGTTGAGAAGTTAAAACTGAGAGTCACCTTATGGATTTAAGGGAGTAGCAATAACATAGAGGTCCCTGGGTTTCTGGCTTGGGCAACTCGGAGGTTGGGGATGGTATTCCTTATGGAAAAATGTTGAGAATTTGGGGACAGAAAGATGGTGGGTTCTTTCTGGAACCCTGAGATGCCTGTGGGACCCCAGGGTAAAAATGTCCACTGACTGCTGGGTATGTGGAGCAGGAATTCAGATGAGTAACAAGAATCACTGGTTTACCCATGGCAGCTGGCACCACTGGCCAGTCAATCATCTGCAGCTACCTCCTTTCCCAAACCCCAGGGAGGCCCAGCTGTAAATGAGAAAGACAGCTACTACCAGTGGGGTTCTCTCCTAATCTAAAACTATTCCCGATTGGTAGGATTAGTGAAGGATGACAGAAGAAAGTCATTACTGAATAATCCCCTGCACATTTCATAGGCAACGTGGCATTCGTATGATCCTTGTAATCCAATTACACGATGCAGGAAGCTATATCTTAATTCCTGACTTCATTGTGACTTGCCAGGGCTGCAGGCAACCTTGTTTAATAAGGTATCACCTAAACATTGGACGGTGCATACAAAATGAACACAGAACACGAGAGGACGTGGAGACTAAGGGACAGGTCACTGCTGCTTAGAAGACTTCCTGTTTCAAGCAGCCAATGGGAGACTCAGAACCTAGCCATCCTCCCTACTGAGGCTTATGATTGGGGGAGACTTTACCCTCCCCCCTCTCCATCCACCCTGTTCCTCCCTGGCCTGCGAACGCTGTGTGCCATCCGTCTGCTCGCTGGAAGTCATCTAACAATAGAATGGTAATCATTTTTACATGGTTGCAATTCCTGAGTGGCTATTTCATACCTGGCACCGTCTGAGGCCCTCCACATACATTATTTGTCACAAACACACAATCCTTGGGCTGGGTAGATGGTACCCTCATTCTAAGACCATACAACCAGTTAGGGCTGGAGCTAGGTTTCAAAGCCAGATCCCTGTGATTTTTGAAGGTGGTGTCCTTTCACCTTTGGCACCATGCCCTTACAGGGTGGGATTCCAGAACTGCCACAAAAAACAATGGGGCAAAGGGCCTGAACTCTAGCCAGGCGAGGGAAACCCCAGGAGACCAGCCAGTCCTAGTACGGAGTCCACAGGAGGGCCAACTTGGGAGGCCTACTTCTGTGAGCCCAGCTGCGTGCTTTGACCTGGATGGTTGAATACAACAGTGGTTAAACCTAAGGTCAGAACACATCAGGGAGGGAGTGGCCTCTCCGATCTGCATCAGACCATCATGAACTTACAGAATGGTGGCCTGTGCTCCCAGGGCTGAGCTAGGCCCCAGGGAGGACGGGCTTGTGGTGGGTATCTCAAACTTCAGCCCAAACAAGGGCTGCCACGTAAGGTCCACAAGAGAAACATGCTGGCCAGAGGCAGTAGCAAATCAGAGCCCACTCACCCTGCTAGACAGGAGAGATCACCTCTTAAGGGCTGGGTCTCTTAAGGGCTTCTTGCCATGGGGGATGCAGTCCAGTGTTGGTAAATCTTCTGGTTTTCCACAAGATTCCAGAAATGCTGAATCTTATGTTCAACATTCCAATTGTTAAAATGGTTACTAATTTACATTAAAAAAATCTGTATGGGGGCACCTGGGTGGCTCAGTCAGTTATGAGTGTCTGATTCTTGGTTTCAGCTCAGGCCGTGATCTCAGGGTTGTGAGACTGAACATGGAGACTGTTTGGGATCCTCTCTCTCTCTCTGCCCCTCCCACCTTGTCCCTAAAGAAAATATCATCTGTATGTGGGTGTACGGGTCACACAGGATCTCCCCAAAATTCACATCCACTTGGAATCTCAGAATGTGACCTTGTTTGGGAATGGGGTCTCTGCAGATGTAATTAGGTAAATTAAGATGAGCTCATACTGTATTAGGGTGGTCCCTAAATCCAGTGACTGCTGTCCTCATAAGATCTCCACTTGAAGACACGGGGGGAAGAAGGCCAAGTGACAAGGGAGGCTAAGATTGGAACTGTGCATCTGTAGGCCAAGGATTGCCGGTAACGACCAGAAGGTAGGAGAGAGCCATGGATTCTCCTTCAGACATACCAGAAGGAACCAGCATTGCCACCAACCTGGTTTCAGACTCTGACCTCTACAATGCTTATTCTCTAGAAAGAGAGAGTGAATTCATGGTGTTTAAAGCCACCAAGCTTGTGGTCATCTGTTATGGCAGCCCCAGGAAAGTGACACCCTGAGCCAAATGACACACATCCGTGAAAGGAAAGCGTCCACTGTCCTTCAGCTGGTCCTGGGATCATGGTCTCGATCCCTCCTCTGCTTCCTCCTCTCCTGGATCTTCATCAACTCACTCCCCCCTTGAAATGTTCCCTCTCCACCATGCCCTCCTTCCTTCTCTAGACCAAGTCAGATTTTCCTACCTTCACATTTCCTGCCATTGGCTTCTCTAGCCTCCCCCCCATGACCAGGGGGAGTCTTGTGTGCTGGCCCCTGGAGTCTGGCCGCTGCCTGTTAGTCATTTGGAGATGCTTGTTCAAGGGAAGCCAGTGGAAAAACCAGGGGCTAGTTTTCTCCAGGTGTCTTTCTTCTCCAAAGCTTTGGCACCTCTGGGGGCACACCTCCCCTTCCAGGGACCCCCTGCTCCTTTGGCAGCCCAAGTACTGCCTTTTCTAGATCACCCAAGCTCTTTTTACTACTTTCCTCAGCTCAGTAGTGGCCTTTTCTTCATCCTGCAGACCCTTAAATAGAAGAGTCTATCCTGTTATCTTTTCTATTTTAGCTCAAAATAAGCTAACCCAGGGGCCCTCAACTGGTAATGATTTTGTGTCCCAGAGGACACAGATCAACGTCTGGAGACCTTTTGGACTCTCATAACTGGGGCAGGGGTACTAGTGGCATCCACTGGGTTGGGGTTCAAGGACATTCAAAGTGCACAGGGTACCACTTGACAATGAAAAATGATTCAGTCCAAAATGTCAACAGTGCCACTATTAAGAAACCCTGATGTAACTTAACCCCAAAATTTGATGCTCTTGACTATTTATCTCATGACCTGTTTCTCTCAAGGGACCAGAGCCTTGAATATGCTCAAAGAGAAAAGATTCCTGCACTGCTTCTTAGAGATTCCCAACGTGGGTTTATGCTTAAAAGGCTCTGACAATTTCTGCAGCCAAATAAAAACCTGTTTCACTTTGTTTAATCCTGTATTTCCTAAATGTATTTGAGTATAGAAACTCTTTGATTAGGCAACAGCCACTACATTCTTCTGAAAGAATCTGTAACACCTAACGTTTACTGAGCATTTACTACATGCCAGCAGTGCCTTAAGCATTCACATGTACTGAAGCCTTTGTCCCCTATGGCACCGGCATATGGAGGCAGGGAAGGGCAGTGACTGAGTGCAGGTTCTGGAATCAGGCAGCTGGCTTTGAATCTGGGGCCACACTAATGATCAGTGTGACCTTGGTAAATCCCTGCATTTCTCGAAGCCTTGAGTTTCTCACCTCTAAATGAAATTCCATTTAGTATCCATGTTAAAGGGTTGTGAGGGTCAAATTAGACAGAACAAAGGTCTTTATCGTGATGTTGGCTAAGGATTCACTGATGACGACCATGGTGATGGTGGAGTTGATGGTGGCAATGACAGTGGTGGAGGTGGGGATAGAGGCAGTGATGATAAGGGTGGAGATGATGGTAATGGCAATGGAGACGATGGAGTAGCGATGGTGATGATACCAGTGGTTGGTGGGGTGATGGCGACGGTGGATGTGGTGGTGATGACGATAGTAATGGAGGTGATGACAGTAATATGGTGGTGATGGAGATAATGAGAGTCGTACGGTGGTGATGGTGATAGTGGTGGTTGATGATGTTGGATGGGGGTGGCACTGGTGATGGTGACAGCGTGCTCTCCGTCTGGAATGACCTTCCTCTTCCCTCTCAGCTTGGTGAAATTATATCCACACCTAGCAATTTAGCTCAAGGACTATGACACTTTCACTGATTGCCTCCTCTGGGCAAAATTCTTCCTCATTTGTGTTTTGCAGCGTTTTGTTAATGCCTCAACCATACTACCATCTGCCATATGCAATCAGGATTCCTGTACCTGTCTTGTCTCCTGTCCAGTACTCATCGCCCCTGCAGAGGGGCACTCCTCCCTCCTTCCCTGGCACAAGCAGACTGGCCATTTTATGTACGCAGGCTGACATCGAATGGGGCGGATTACTGAGGCACCAGAACGTTCCAACTCGTCTCTCCCAATGAGAACAGAAACAACTCATGGGAGACTGCATCCCTGCCTGCTTCAAGGAAACCTCGGGGCAAGCTCTTCCCCAGCTTCAAATCACTGTGAGCGCGGGGGGCAGCACCAGAAGACAAGCTTCATTACAGGGTGGGCCCTGACCATCCCGCTTGAAAGCAGCGAGCAAGGGGTGCCCGAACTGAGCACAGCAGAGAGGGGGCCTGGAAAAGCAGCCTGGCTCCCTGCCGTCAGCCTGTGCCAGAGACTTCCGACTGCACAAACAGGCAAGAGTCCTTCAAGCAGAAATCTATGTGGGAAGGTGCGGGGCAGAAGGCGTTCAGCACACCAAGCGGCCTGCTGAGACGCTGGCTTCAAAGTGGAGCCTGCGGGCTGCCAGCTCCTGGGCCTGCCTAGCCTCCAGACAGGTTTTGTTGGGCTTGCTCTCTGTTTTGCTTATTTGTTTTAAATACAGTTGTCAGTGAAACCAAAAGATTTCATACAAAAACTCAGATTTCTTACTTTTAAAAACAAGAGCCAGCCTGTGCCTGTCATTCACATGGCAAGATGGTTTGGGGCTTTCGACAGGACCCGTGTTATTCAGCCAGTCATGGTCCGCACCTGCCTGCTCCAGGCTTTTGCGTCCTCGTGGCCCCTCAAGGTATTTCGTCCATGCATTGGACCCTTGCATTGAACGTCCATGTGTGAAAATTCCACCTTCATGCTGGTTAAGAGCATGTACTTGGGAGTAGACCGCAAGCAAGATACCTCTCTTAAATCATAGCTTCATCATGGGTCAAACAAGGAGGTTGATGACAGTGGCTTCTCCTTGCTGAAGGACTCAAGACCATACACAGGACAGGCAGTATATCCTCATAACGGAATCTGTCTCAACAGTGGAGGGGAGTCCCGTGATCACCCCCATCTTGTAAAGGAGGCCCTTGGGATGAAAGAAAGAAAGTGATCTGTCTCTTAAGTGACAGAGTCTGGATTCAAATGCAAACGGCAGGTCTCCTGCATCCTTCTGGCCACTCCCCATCCCAGATGCTGCGCTCCTGAGGCCAGTTGCACCCACTGGCAAAATCACGCCCCCACATTCGCTTTTACAAATCTGTGCACACACCTCTCTCTGTGCATGTTGATAACGGTTTAGTTATGCCCTTGCCTCTCCTGCTAGACTGTGAGCAACTCGGGGTCTCGTGATACTGATCTCTCCATGGCTGGGGCTTGGCACACTGCCAGGCCCTATCACCTATTTGCCTAATGCATGATAAATAAATGCCCAATGAATAAATAAGCTTAATGAATAAATAAGCACACGAGAAATCAATCAACTCAGCTCTTGCGTATGGAGTAGACAAAAACAAAAAAAATTAGTAAACTCAGCTCATTGACTACTTTTTTGATATTTCTAAAATCTCTCCCGGATCATTATAGATTTCACAGCAGCCGACAGAGTGCCCTCCACTTGGGAGTCAAGCAGGCGAAGTCCTGCGATAAATGCAAAGAAAATAAACTGCTTTTCCCTCCTCCCCAACTCCAAGGCTCAATTCTACCTCGAGCAAAACGAACCGAGTGTTCTTTGGTGCAGATCCCCAGTAAATGATTACTTAGCCCACAGAGAAACGTCTGTCTGCAAGGCTGTGTTAGTTATTATCCTATCATAATAAAATAGATTATGCTACCATAATGAATATGACCATAATGGTTTGCTGGCAGTTTAATCAATGCATTTCTGAACTGCAATTGAGCAAAAATAGGTAACAGAGGATCATTTGATCTACATTTTTATTAATTTGGTACCATTTGTCTTCTGGTTATTTTAATGATCTTTCATTATGGGAAATGGGGAAACTCCCTGGGAAAAAAAAAAAAAGGAGAGTCATCTTGCTCCTTTTCCTCCTTGCCTTGTTTGAGTGTGGAAAATAGCTCATTCTAATTCAATTCAATTTGGGAATGGAGATTCCTGACACCTAACTAAACGTAGTTCCGGATTCCAGAAAGAAAAACTCCCTTATCCCAGACAAATCTGACAACGCTATTCAAGTCACATATACTACTGAGTGTGTTGAAAGCAGCCGGGAGTTTGCAAAAGCAAATCCCCATAACTGTACTCGTTTTTTTTTTTTTTCTTTTTGAGGACCTACTATGTGCTAAGCACAGCACTGAGTGTTTTGTACACTTTTTTCCCCCCAGTACTCCCATCGACCCTGCAAAGGGAGGTACCAGTAGCCTCATTTACAAATGGGGCTCTGAGAGGCCTCTGACCTGCTAGAAAGCGGTAGTAATGGGCTCTAAACTCTGAGCACCCCATCTCATTGCCTCTCAATACTCTTCACACACACAACAGGCATGATGCCTCACTTGTTCTCTGGTCCCCAAAGATGGACTGAATCATGGTAGAAATTGTGCATTCGGGATCCTGAGTGGGGAATTATGGCAAATGCTTCCTTCGGGGTTCCTTTATGCGTCTGTCTTGATCGTAGGGCTTTCAGGCTGAAAACATGTTTGCCTAGTGCATCCGTGTGTTTACAGAAAATCCAATGTGGCAGGGCACCCGGGTGGCTCAGCAGCGAGTGTCTGACTCTTGGTTTCAGTTCAGGTCATGATTTCACTGTTCCTGTGTTTGAGCCCAGTGTCGGGCTCTGTGCCGAGTGTGGAGCCTACTTGGCATTCTCTCTCTCTGTCCCTATCCCTCCCTCCCTCCTCTCTCTCAAAATAAATAAATTAAAAAAAAAAAAAGAAAATCCAATGTGTCGGTAAAACTGCACCTTGAGTGTCCTCCAAGTAACAGTTTCTGTCCAAACCTAGTTCCTAGAGCCACCATCCCCGTATTTTTAACCACGTGCACCATTCTCCATCATTTTATGAGAGGCTATACTGATGGGGGGACTGAGGGGAAAGTCACGAAGGGAGGGGTGAGCTTCTGAGAAAAAAATGGCGGGCACGTTGGTTGATAGGGTGATTTCATTTCTCTTCATCCTGGAAATTCTGGAAGCTTGTCTCCACTTACCACTGAGCTGGAATTGGTTCCCTATCAACTTTTCAACTGCAGTAATCAGGGGTTGGAAACACCAAGATCACAGGGGCCAGGAGGTAACCTGACGAGTGAGGCGGGCCTCAGCGAGAGACCTGATGGAGGAAGGAGAGGACCCGCATCCCGTCAAAAGGAGGCTGCTTCTCTCAACGTCAGACAAACGTTGCTACACGAGGCTCTGCCAGCTTGGGGTTGCCACATTTTCCCTTCAATTCCAAGAGAAGCCAGAAATCTGGAAGCTGAAATGAGGATCTCCAATCTTTAATCATTAGCAACGAATTCACCAAGTTTAAACCTCTAGCCCCAGCTTGCCCGTATGCCAGCTGTGGCCCTGAGAAGATGAGCCGAATCAGTGTGCAGGGCCCACACGCCTTGTTTTCATTTACTAGCCTAAATGGCTACCAAGAGGCAAAGGAGACGCCAGGACTGTTCATTAGAACGACAGACTGGAGTGACCAGCTGAAACAGAGAAGACAAAAAGGCGGCTGGATTTGGTGGGGGGCGGACGGTTGCAAAGTCGATGTGGGTGTGGGACGCTAGTGGGACATCCCTGAGTGGTGACGTCTGCTGTGTTAGTTTCCTGGAGCTGCTCCAACAATGGAGTGGCTTCAACACTAGAAATGTATTGTCTCATAGTTCTGGAGGTTGGAAGTCAAGATCAAAGTGTCAGGGAGGTTGATTCCCTCTGAGGGCTGTGAGAAAGAGTCTATTCCTTCACCCCTCTCAGCTTCCCATGGTGTCCTGGCTATTCCTGCTGTTCCTTGGCTTATGGACGCCTCACTCCCAACTCCATTTCACGTTCCATGACATGCTCCCTATATGTGTCTATCTCTGTGCCCAAATCTGCCTTAAAAAAAATTTTTTTTAACGTTTATCTACCTTTGAGACAGAGAGAGAGGGAGAGAGAGAGACAGCGAGCAAGCATGAGCAGGGGAGGGGCAGAGAGAGAGGGTGACGCAGAATCTGAAACAGGCTCCAGGCTCCAAGCTGTCAGCAGAGCCTGACGCGCGACTCGAACCCACGAACCGTAAGATCATGACCTGAGCCAAAGTCGGATGGTTAACTGACTGAGCCACCCAGGCACCCTAAATTTGCTTTTTATAGGGACACCAGTCATGTTAGAATGGGAGCTCACCCTAATGACCTCAACTGAACTTCATCATCTGCAAAGACCATACACTTCCTAATGAGGTCACATTCACAGATACCGGGGGTTTGGACCACAACATCTTTTTGGGGAAACAGTGCAAGCCATAATATTTACCTAGCAATTGAGTTTAGGATTCTGAAACTCTGGGAAGAGACCTGATTTGAGACTCAGCAGGAGTTAAGTTACTGTTCAACACAGAACATAAAATAAAGAACCCCCTGGGGCACTTGGGTGGCTCAGAGGGTTGAATATCTGACTCTCGATTTCAGCTCAGGTCACAATCTCACGGATCACGCGACAGAGCCTCGTCTTAGGCTCTGTGCTGACAGCTTGGAGCCTGCTGGGGATTTTCTCTCTGCCCCTCCCCCTCTTGCTTGTGAGCATGCACACGCATGCGCTTACTCGGTCTCAAAATAAATAAACTTAAAAAAAAAAAAGGATGAGGAACCACATTCCAGTGAATGCAACTCTGGCATTTAAAAGATTATATACCCAAGCATTTGTAAAGATGTTGTTTGGTAATAAAGCTTGCTCCCTCTCAAAGTGTAATGTCCATCGGTGGAAATAATGCACTCAATAAATAATCACCTATTATTATTATTACTTAGATGGGCTCCACACTCAGATCTGTCTTTCAGTAGTTCTCCCCACCATTCTCAGTTGAGAAAGAAGCTCAAATGTAGTAGAGATAATATTCATTTCTCCCCCCAGATGCAATGTTCTCACCCACACCAGTTGGTGTGCCTTATAGCAGTTCCCGCCTCCCCTCCCCCTGGTCATGCACAGGGATGTGTCTTGGCTGAAGATACCAGTGGAGTTTAAGGTTCAAGATCAATGACCTTTGTCCTGACAGGCAGCGGATTAGTTTTTCAGGACCTTTGTCATGGCTTCAGGAAGTGCACATGTAATTAAACAGAGCCTGTGCTGGGTTTCACATTAGCTGTGAAGTGTGCCTATGGCAAAAAGGTCTCTTCCTTCCTGAGAGACGCAGAGGTATAATTAGAAGCCGGAGACGGTAATCATCAGCATTTCTTACCAGCATTTAAAAATGATGATCCAATATTCACTTGGGCCCAGTTTCACTCCCTGTGAGACCACAGCAGTGTCGATGCTGTGTGCCGTGTGTTGGCAAAATTTGGGGGGGCTCCTCTGGGGTCACTCAGGTGACAGTGAGTGTTTAGCCTGTTCTGAACAAGTTAGCTGATAGGTCCAATGAAAGGCAGCCATGAGCTGGAGAGGCTCTGTCCCGATTTCCAAGTCCGTGTTCTAACACTCCAGGTGGGAGGCCAGCTCCAAGCCCCTCTGAAGGTCACTGCTGATTCATCAGCCATTCAATAAACATTTTTTGTGCACCTGTTATAGGTCAGGCACCCCACCTTCATGCAGGTTCTCTCCAGGGAGTGTAGGAGCATCTAGGAACTAGGCTGTTGGGTTTTTATAATGATGTGAAATTGGAGGATTTTTCCTCCGACCTTTCCATCCAGCCAGCCCATCCCTGAAAGTCAACCGAAACCCCAATGAAACCAGTTTTAGTCATTCCTTGTTGTATCTGTACTTTATTCCCATTCATCAGTTTTGAAGGCAATGGAGAATTTCTCAAGTCTTGGAATCTCCACTGGACATCGTAAGCCCAGGAGCTTTTGTCCCAGAACGGGGCTTGGCAAACTTTTTTCTGTAAAGGGACAGACTGTAAGTAGGTTAGGCTTTGGGTGCCACGTAGTCCACTGTGGTGTGACTACTCCACTCCACCCTTGAGCCTGGACAACGGCACAGATGATACATATGTGAATGGGGGTGGCCATGGTCATATACGACGCCTGAGAAATCAGGTGACCCATGTTGGAGAAATCAGGCATGCATTTTTGTGAGGCCATTGGACCCCACTAAAAAAAAAAAAAAAAAAAAAAAAAAAAAAAAAGAAATTCCAAATTCCTTTTCATGGCCTACAACGGCCTGCATGACCAGATGCCTGCTGGTCTTCGTGGCCCATGGTGGCCCCCAAGGCTGACTGAGCTTCGGCCACCCCTTCCTCCCTTCTGTTCTTAGTGTGCGAGTGCTTGGCCACTTTGGGATGTGAGCACAGCGTTCTTCCGGTTTTAAAAGTTCCACCAGAACTGGGCTTTGATTCAGTTCACCAAGTAGGAAGTTTCTCTCACTTCCATCAGCTTTTGCAAAATAATACATTATCTTATTTACCTTCACAGCACTGAGGTACAAACAGTCATCAGCTCCACTGTGCAGATGCAGTAAATTCTCCACTTCTACTGGTTATATCAACACCACTGAGTCTCTCTAACAAACAATCCAGGCATTTCCTTCAATTCCTCCCCAGCCTTCATCTCTACAGTCAACTGGCTGCCAAGTTCTGCCATATTTGCCTCCTGAATTATTCTTAAATCTCTCAATGTTCTTCCTTAATTTCTCACCCAGATTATCCCAAAACCATGTTTCTTGGACTCTGCCTGCAGACTTCAACTTCTCTAGCCATTTCTCTGTCCATCCATCTGTCTATATAATTGACTCATCTTTTCATCCATTTGTTCATCCATCCATCCATCCTGGGCATCTACTTTGTGCCAGGTGGGCTAAGTACTGAAAAATAAAAACATAACCTGCCTTCCTTGGAGATTTTAGTCTATTTAGGAAAAGAGATGCTAAACAAATAGCCACACAAAATTACTAACTAGAACAAATGCTATAAAAGACAACTTTCCCTTACGAAAGCATAACTGGATTTAAGCTCCAAAGAATGATATGAACTTGCCAGGAGAGACATGGGAACGAGGGTGTGGAAAGGGAGACCAGAATGTGGGAAAGCCTCAGGCTGAAGCCTGCTTTCTCTAGGGGTGCAGGAGGCTGGGCGGCCCTGGCACAGTGAGCCATGGTGGGGAGAGGACCGTTGATAAAAACAGACAAGGCTGGAGAGAGAGGTGGGGCGGTTCCCACGGGACCCCAAAGGGAGTAGAGTCACCCTAGGTACAACGGGTAGACTTTGGTGGGTTTTTAGCAGATGAGCAACACAGTTCAAAGCACATCTTAGGAAGAATGTCCTGGATGCACAGGGTCACTTGGCAGATGGCGTAGGGTGGGACAGAGTAGACGTGAGGAGATGAGCGAAGAACGTACTCTGCATCCCCACAAGAGATGTGGGCAACCTGGCCAGAGAGGCTGTGGAGGAGACGGAGAAAAAGGGACCAGTGAGTGACATTCTCACTGCTGGGTCAGATGCAAGAAGGGAGCAAAAAGAAGCCTGAGCCAGCCTCTGTCACCTAAGCTCCTCAGAAGGGAATACTACTCTGAATGATGGGGATAGTAAGAGATCACGGAACACTGAATGAGCACCCACTCTGTATGTACTAGGTACTTTGTTATGTCTTTTATATGCATCATCTCAAGACTTAGGAGACAGATACTATCACTAGTCCCATTTTACAGATGGGAAGAATGAGGCACAAAGAGGTTGAAACAGCACCCCTGAGGTTCCAGAGGTAGCACTTGGTAGCACCAGGATTCAACTCTAGAACCCCAAGGATTGGAACCCCATGTTGACTACCATTCTAGTGGTAGAATCTGTGATTCTCAATTTTACAAGTATCATCTGAGTCAGAAAATCCCCATGTAGACACTCCCACCCCCACCTACCCAGAGAGGAACCTCACAGGATTCTAGCTGCATAAATAAAGTCTGGAGGCTGAGCTCCACTGATCTGTTGGAGTCTTTATTGCTCTACAAATGCATTATTAATCAGCCACTGGGGTCCTCCCCATAGAGCCTTTTAAATTACAGTCAAATTCCTTGATAATGTTCTGTGTACCTTAATAGTGCATTTCCTGTGTTCACAGCAATAAACAAGGGGAGGGCAGGAGGCCTGGATAACCAGGGTAAATTGCCCTTTGCGGTCTAGGCTGAGAAAGCAGTGGCAACAGCACCTCCAGATTCTCTGGGTCCCAGCTGCAATGCTAATAAAGTCTGGAAACAGACAACACTGTCAAGCCAGCGTCAGGAGCCCGGACCACGGCTCCTTCAAGCCTGGCCTGGCTGTGTGGCTTCTCTGGGCCTTCACGTCACCTTGTCAGGGGCCCTGTGCCTGGAGAGTTTTCAATACGAGTAGGGAGAGCAGAGGCTGCATGTAAGTTGGGACCTATAGGCCACCCAAGGGGGCTTGGTGCCTCCCGAGAGGCTCTTAGCAACTTCCGGGCTACTACACGGGGCAGGGGAAGGCAGGTATGTACCTTGCCTTCTGCAGTTCTCTTCCCAACCTACCACAGCTGAAAGGGCATAGCAGCCAGAGAGCTCACTCTGAAGCAGGGGTCAGCAAACTATGGCCCTCAGGTCAAATCCAGTCCGTGTGTAAATAATGTTGTATTAGAGCCCAGCCATTCACATTTATCTACATATTATTTACACATCTAGCTGAGCAGTTAAGACAGAGACCTTAATATGCCCTGCAAAGCCCAAGATATTTACTATCTGTCCTTTTATGAAAAGTCTGCCAATCCTTACTGCAAACTATAAATCAGATCATGCCACTGTTCCTGCTCAACAGGCATCACTGGCTCCCTACTACCCTACGATCAAGGCGGACTACCTTATCCAGGCCTCAAGATCCTTTTCTGTGGGACCCTGCCTCAGGCAGACAGTCTAATCTCTGGCACTATCTCTGTGACAGTCTAATCTCTGGCACTATCTCTGTGACAGTCTAATCTCTGGCACTATCTCTGTGACAGTCTAATCTCTGGCACTATCTCTGTGTAGACCTTGAACAAATCACCCAACCACACTTTGACTTAGGATCCTCATCTGTAAAATGGGGCAAATGAAGAGCAACTCAGTGACTTAGAGTGAGGTTCACATGATGTAATCCAGGTTTGTAGAAGAGCTAATTTTTAAAAAAATTGTAAAATATATAGAACATAAAATTTACCATCTTAACCATTCAAAAAAAAATTTTTTAATGCTTATTTTTGAAAGAGAGCGAGCAAGCAAGCACACAAGCAGGGGAGGGGCAGAGAGAGGGAGACACAGAATCAAAGCAGGCTCCATGTTGTCAGCACAGAACCCGTGGCCGGGCTTGAACTCCTGAACCACGAGATCATGACCTGAGCCGAAGTCAGATGCTTCACTGACTGAGCCACCCAGGCGCCCCCCATCTTAACCATTTTAAGTATACAATTCGGTAGTGTTGAGGACATTCACACTGTGAGTTCAACCAACCTCTGTTTTTTTTTAATCGGAAAACTCAAACTGTATGCATTAAACAACAGCTCCCCATTCTCCCTTGTGCCTCTATGCATCTGACTATTCTAAGGACCTCATGTAAGTAGAATCACATGGTGTCTTTTTGCCACTGGCCTATTTCACTTGGCCTAATGTCCTCCAGGTTCATCCATATCATAGCATGTACCAGAATTTCCTTCCTTTTTGGGGCGCCTGGATGGCTCAGTTGGCTAAGTTCCCACTCTTGGTTTTGGCTCAGGTCATGATATCACAGTTCGTGGGTTCAAGCCCTGTGTTGGCCTTATGCTGACAGCACAGAGACTGCTTGGCATTCTCTCCACCCACCCCCCAACTGCCCCTCCCCTGCTTGTGTGAGTGCACGTTGTCTCTCTCTCCCTCTCTCAAAATAAACTTAAAAAACAATCTGCTTCCTTTTTAAGGCTGAATAATATTCCATTGTAATGTGGATGTACCACATTTGCTTATCTATTTTTCCATCAACAGACACTTGGCTTGCTTCTACTTTCTGGCTCTTTTGAATATGGCTGCTGTCGACATGGATACACAAACATCTTGAGATCTGCTTACTCTTCTTCTGGATATTTACCCAGAACAGAAGGACTAACTTTCATCAAGGACCTCTACAGTACACTGCACACATGGTCATTCGGTTCTCACAAGAACCGTACAAAGGCAGAAGCGTTATTATCATGACGGTGCCCATACAGTTTACTGCCCACACTGGGAAACTCCTAAGAGGAAAGCGGTGCTATTTGTAATTGTATCAGGGACCATAGTCAGAAATGGGGACATCCCGGGCAAAATGGGATGTCAATCATCAGAGGTAAAGTCACTTGCTCAGGTGGTGGTGAGTGGCCAGCCAAAATTCAAACCCAAGCGGACGGACTAAAACTGAGCACAATTCCACGTACATCACACACCACCCGGCAGCAGTCAGCGATCAGTAGGTGGTGTTTAACGGTTACTGACTCTTCAGGCTGGGAAGGGGGACTTTCAGGGGGCGAGGGATCAGCGGGGCTGAGAAAGACACGGCGGTAAGGTGGATGCGTTCCATGCCCAGGAATGAGACTGGGGATACGCACGTCCATGCTGAACGGGAACTGGCCACACAGAGGAGAAAAAAGCGCCCAAAGGAAAACACATGACCCTGCCTCAGACATACCGCCCTGGCTCACAGGAGAGCAGGATTTCTCAACCGAGACACTTACAGACATCCTGGACTGCAAAGTTCTTGCGCGGCCCGTTCTATGCTTTGTGGGATGTTCGGCAGCATCCGTGGTCTGTACCCACTGGATGCCAGTAGCATCCCCTGCCGTTTATGATAACTTGTGTCTGCAGACATGACCCACTGTCCCCTGGGAAAGAGCACAATCACCCCCATTCAGAACCAATGACCTGGAGAAAGGGCAGAATTGGGAGGCACAGGGTATTCTCCAGGTCAGTGCTACTCAAGGTGTGGTTCTGGAGAAGCAACAGTTTTTAGAAAGGCAACTTCCTGGGGCCCCCGTACACCCGGATCGGCGTCTCTGGGGGCGGGCCAGGGCATCTGTTTTAAGGAGCTCCACTCTGTGAGGCAGTATCCATGGTTGTGGAAATGACTTGCTGGGGTCTCAGAGGCTGAGAAAGTAGAGTTGTTACTAATCTGAAGTCTGACAAAAGCTCCTGGGAAGGAAGCCGACCCCTCTAGGAGGATGAAGATGTTCTGGAAACTTCTAACATTCTGTTCGTGACTAATACAGCATAGAACATCCTGCTGTAGCTGGCACAGCATTTGTGCAAAACAGTTTGGGGTACTTACCAAAATTTCAAGCAGACAAGCCTTCTAACCCACCAATTGCGTTTCTCAGGATGATTCTAACAGCCAGTCTCAACTCGAGGTGCCCAAGAGAATTGAAATTAAGCTCTAATGTCCTGGAGGCAGCCATCATAAGCAGCAAATTAACTTTTTTCCAATGCGTCTAGAATGGTACTAATTATGCACCATTTGGGGGAAAAACGAAAAAAGACCCATTCGGTATAGCAAAAATGTGGCAACAACGTATATGTCCACTGTGAGGGAAATGGCTAGTTCAACTAAGGCGTGGCTACACTCCAGAGTAACCACCAGCCGTTACAAAGAATTATACAGGCAGTAAGAGACAGTGGGAAAATAAACATTATATTTGAGTGGGGGGGGGGGAGGAATTACATAGGCCTCTATCTCCTGACAGGGATACAGGTCTCAGAACAAGACACTTGTCTAAATTAAAAAACCAGCTCCAGAACTATGTATCCATTTCATATAGTTTGAGTTTTCCCAGCCCAAACCAGATTCTCTATTTTTGCAAGTTCCAGATCTCCACCTTCGTTCCTTACCACTGATACCTTCTCCTCAGCACAGAACAAACTCTACTTTTGCATCTGTTGAACTTAAAGATCTCAACGAACACAACGTGCTTGCACTCCCTTCTCAGAGGGGCCTGGTCAAGCTCAATTTTCCCTTGATCTGCCGTGCTGTTTTTTGAAATAATGAGAACATATATTCTCCCACTCGAGTAATTCAAGAAATTACAACAAACACGCTTTCTGCATTATTTGAGCAAGCTTTAAAAATTTAAAAAAAAAATCTGCTTTCCCTCTCATTGCCATGTCTTCTGACCATCTTTCTCTCCGGCTGCTGGAAACACCCCTAGGGACAGGCTCCTGGCAGCCTCCCGCTTACTCAGACAGGCTTCTTGCGCTCACCGCACCACGCTCGGAGGTGAGCTATTAATTTGCACTTTGTGGCTTATCCTTGCTTCTGATTTAGGGCAACATAAACCCTCCTCAAAATTTCGAGGAATAAATTAGTTTACTAATTTCACCATTAAGAGTTTATCAAAGCGAGCACCGTTCCCTAATCCATCACCATTTTCCATGTTTATCTCCTATCCAATTTTTACCACAGGGTTCTATACACATCAATTTGCCTGATGCTTTTCCTACATATGTTTTAAATTACTTTATCATTGTATAAATTTCACAGCCATTAAAAGGCTCTAATACCAGAATGGCTGACATGGTGTTAAAAATTGGATTCAATTCCACGGGGTAATAAATTGTGACCTAAATCCAATCTCTCATGGGTGACTGAAGGATACAATGAAAAATTATTGCTTTGTCATTTTTACACTAACACAAATATACCACGGCCACTAGAAGCTGGTCGAGAAATAGCAAGCAACCTCGGCTGGCTATTTTTCACCCCGGAAAGCTTTGCGGGCAAATCCTGCGGGTCTTGGATGGAATCAGCCACCACCAGAACCAGGTGAATTACCCGACTGCATGGATCTCTTTGCAACAGACAGGTTGCAGCTCGGGGACGAAGTTAAACCGCACGAGGCTCCCTTCTAAGGGCAGGTGCTTAGACCGGCAGCGCAGCAGGGTGGTTACGCCTTTGCCTCTGGAGCTGAAGTCTCTGAGCTCAGAGACTGGCTCCGCCACTGAGGAGATGGTATGATTTTAAACAGATTTCCTCCCTCTCTGTGTGTCAATTTCCTGGACTACAGAGCTGTTCCAAGAACAAATGATTCAATACGGCTAAAATGGCTTTGGATAGTCCCTGGCATTTAGCAATCCCTAGGTAAAGGTTAGGCATCATTATTTAAGAACAGATTCTTGTACAGAGACCTCAGTGCCCTGTTCCTTTTGGCTGCAGAGAAGGAGAGTAATGAACAGCGAGAGAAAGGTGTTAACATTTCCTTTGCCTCTCCCTTTTATCTCTGGAGGAATTGGATTAGTCATTCGACATATTCCAAATGCACATGTACTAAAGGTACCACATAGCAGAGAAGCTAAAACACGGGTTTTGAAGTCGGGCAGAATGGAGTTTGAACCCAGTGTTTGCCACTTGCAAGTGTCACACTGGGCAAGCCAGCTGACCTCACCAAGCCTCAGTTTCCCCAGGTATAAAAAGGGGAGAGGGAACGCACTCTTCTCCAGGGCTGTGGGGAAGGCTCTATGAGATGCATGGAAAGTGTTTTCCTGTGTGCCTGGCGCTTAGCAAGTGGCTAGTTTGTTGGTTTTTTTTTTTAATTTTTTTTAAGTTTATTTATTTTTCACAGAGAGAGATAGAGAGACAGAGCATGGGTGGGGGAGGGGCAGAGAGAGAGAGAGAGAGAGGGAGACACAGAATCGGAAGCAGGCTCCAGGCTCTGAGCTGTCAGCACAGAGCCCGATGCGGGGCTCGAACTCACGGATCACGAGATCATGACCTGAGCCGAAGTCGGACGCTCCAATGACTGAGCCACCCAGGCGCTCCAGCAAGGGGCTAATTTTTTTTTTTAAGTTTATTTATTTTGAGAGAGAGTGTGCAAGCAGAGTAGGGGCAGAGAGAGAGAGGAGAGAAAGAATCCCAAGCAAGGCTCTACACTGCCAGCACAGAGCCCAACATGGGGCTCGAACTCACGAACTGCAAGATCATGTCCTGAGCTGAAATCAAGGGTTGGGTGCTTAACCAACTGAGCCACCCAAGCGCTCCAATGGCACTCAGCCAGTGCCTAAGACATAAGCACTCACACATCCCAGGCTCTGCAAGGGCTGGCAACCCAACAGGACACACACACAGATGAGATTTGGCCTTCAGCTAAGTGAGGACCACAGAAGATTCCAGCGTAACATGTGTTCCAGTGGGGGAACATAGTCTGGGCACCTCATGGAAACTTGGGGAGGGAATCACAGGAGACTTCCAGAAGAAAGCGATATTTGAAGGAACTCCTTACCCTTACCTGCCAAAAACTTTGAGAGAAGAGCAAAATCAACCTGGTTGTGTTGGTTTGTGTAAAAGGGAGGGACCAGCTTGGATACAACTTTCATCCACAGGCATGGGCTCTCTCTTTCTGCACTAGGTCAGTGCTTTCTGGGCCCCAGCTGGCTGACACACAGCCAGCTTCACCCAAGGGAAGAAACGGCGCAGAAGGCCAGAATGCTGCCCTCTGAACTGCTATTCTCTGGCTCATCCCGGGGCGGTTTCAGAGCAAGATACTCCCAGAAGCTGAGGAAAGGATCATAAACTGCCTTGCTGTGGAAGCAGGTCCACTCTGCCCACCCTGGAGGCTTCCAGAACACTCACCATCCGCTGCTGATTTCTAATGGGTGCTTGGTAAGCATCTGCTGGCTGAAGAGAGGGAATAACTAACCTGAAAGTACCTCATTCAGCAATCCAAGGAGGCGGTGGGGGGGGGGGGCATCTAACAACCCACCGCAAAGGTAAGGAGTGAGGCTTACGGAAGACAGATGTGCTGTCAGAGGCGGTTACCGCTGAGGCAGTGGGCGCAGGGGCTGCCTTTCAAATCTTTCAGGTCAGTCTGGTTCAGATCCTTTCCGTAACTGTGCCTTAGCTGCTGAGATTGAAGCAGCCCAGGGCACAGGGCCCGCGTGAATCTGTGTCCCATGCTGGGACGCTACTGCAGGGAGAAGTTCCCTCTGTGCCTTGCGTGTCATGAGAAACAACGGTGCCACAGGAGGTGAGGTCCCCCAGGAGCGGGCAGCCTGAGTCCAGGGCTAAGAGTGTGGGTCAGTTCCCAAAGGCAGAAGGAACACAGTTCTCTGGAGAGAGGATGCGGCACCTGTCCTCCGTCTCGCCTTCCAGAACCTTGCCTGTCTTTGGGGCTGATCTTCCCCTGGCTGTTGCACGTCTTCACTTTGCCCCTCAGAGACACGTTTCCGTTTCATTCTTCTTCACTTAAGGTAAAGACGGGAATCATCTAACCCAGACGTTTTGGGAATTAACACCTGGCTGGGAAGATGACAGACTGACCCTCCTGCTCAAACTCAGAGCTCCCTGGGGAGCAGCACTGTTAGTTCCTCAACCTCCCTACAGCCTCCTCCTGCCTCAGGGCCTTTGCACACAAGGCACCCTAGGCCCGGAATGTTCCCCCTCCCACCTTTCCCCTAGTTAACTCCTCCCACCCTTCAACTCTCAGCCCAACTGACCTGCCACCACATGACTCTGCAGAAATGATGGTCCCTGTTGCAATTCTTTATTCTTGTGATCATCTGATTCATGGATGTACCCTCCCACCTTTCACAGGCTACAAGCTCCATGAAGACAGGGATTCTGTCTCTTTTCCCTCCAAGTGAATCTCCCCAAATCTAGTGCCCAGCACAGTGGACGCTTGATGAACAGCTGTTGAATGAAAGGCCTCAGTATATCCCAAAACTAGAAACTTCCTTTTGGGGTTTGCTCCTAACCTCAGCATGTTCTTCCACAATGAGACCAAACCCATGTCTGACCACCTTTTGTCCACTGCCTTCTGGAAGTCATTCAGGGATAGCCTCTCTGGCTTCCTGGCTCTTTTCCCTCTCTCCACGCATATGGCAGTTTGCCGTTACCTTGTGTCTCTCCGTTCCTTGTCTGCCCGCCACCCCCACCCCCGCCCCCGCCCCCAGGACTGTGAGCTCCGTAAGGTGGGATCTCCTCTCGTTTACTGCATCCCAGTACTTAGCACCATGCTGGGTGTGGGGTAGCTTCTCGAAACGAATTCGTTCACTAAGTGGACCAAAAGAAATATATTTAAGAATGCTAAGGGGAAGAACGCGGATTATCTTCAGGACCAATTTCCAAGGACATCTCTGGGGTTCTCCTAAATTCTCACTGAGCTACAAGAAAGCAAGAGGATGGAGTATCAGGGGTTCATTCGTTCATCGAGCAACAGGTTATTCCTGTATGTCCAGCATGGTGTCAGGTGCTAGGAGACTCCATGATTCTGCTCCAACGTATCAAAAGGGGAACATGCCAAGTGTGGAACCTGAATTATGAGCAATCCCAAGTGGCCTGCAACATTCCTGGTGACAGAGACTGGCCCACCAGTGTCTCCACGTGCTATGTGCGGGAGGGAGGGGCAGTGCTAACAGGAGGGTGGTCTGAGGCGTAGGCATCTCTGATCTCCATCCAGGGCTGGGCCAACATCCAGAAACTCAGGACAGTCACTGCGTTCCCAGCCTCCCTCCAGCCTCAAACGAAAGGGAAGCCGATTAGCTCTCCACCAAGCTGCTCCAAGCAGTGGTCCACAAATGTGGGTTATAAACACGCATCCAATACCGTCTATAGGTGTCATTGTGTGCACACAAGAATGGGGAAAAAATATCCATCGAACCCTGATCCTCTGGTCTCAAATATGGTCTTTCTGAGGCTGCGGTTTGCAGCTTCTCTCTGCACCTAAACCTCCCAGCTTGGCTTTCAGGCATGGCAGTTAGGGAACAAACACACCCTAATGACAAGTTTTAAAGTGAGTGGCAAAACTGTGCAGCTGGCAGAATGTTCCTGGGGGAAGAAGAGGAGGTGGGCGGGAGGTGAAGGGGCCATTTATGATATTTCCCGTAACTACATATTTAGCTTTCTAAAAAGCCTTGTGGGTGGCAGCTGGCTTTCTTTATGATTCCAAGACTGGGACAGTGGTGGGGAATTAACACCACAGTGCTTGAGAAGGACAAGGCATTGCGGGATTGGCCTATTGGAACTCACCTCCCAATGTGGGGGGTGGGGTGGGTCTTGAGGGACTGTGGGCCACCACTGCCTGGCACACAGTAGGAGTTCAATAAATTTCTTTGCTGAAAGATCAGGCTTGAGTGGTCATTGTGTTTTGAGGCCAGAGCACCAACTGACAGTCACCCCCAGCTGGTCCACTGGCCAATCCCAATAGCTCCTGCCTGCTAGCAAATCCTCTACTGACCCCAGGAAGAACCTCTCCACAACTGCCCTGTTTTGACTCCTTCCTTAAAAGAGAATCCGATCAGAAGTGAGATTACTTGCCAACTGGTGCAGCCACTCTACAGTATGGAGGCCCCTCAAACAGTTAAAAATAGAACTACCCTATGACCCAGCTTTTACACTACTAGGTATTTATCCAAAGGATACAAAAATTCTGATTCAAAGGGACACACGCACCTCTGTGTTTATAGCATCACTATTGACAACAGCCAAAGTATGGGAAGAGCCCAAATGTCCATTCACTGATGAATGGGTAAAGAAGATACGGTATATATATATACATATATATATATATAATGGAGTATTACTTGGCAATCAAAAAGAATGCAATCTTGCCATTTGCAACTACCCGGATGGAATTAGAGGACATTATGCTAATCGAAATAAGTCCATCAGAGAAAGACAAACACCTTATGACTTCACTCATATGTGGAATTTAAGAAATAGCACAGATGAACATAGGGGAAGGGAAGGAAAAAAAAGATAAAAACAGAGAGGAAGGAAAATCGTAAGAGACTCTTAAATATAGAGAACAAATTGAAGGTTGGTGGAGGGGAGGTGGGTGGGAGATGGGCATCACGGAGGACACTTGGTGGAATGAGCACTGGGCATTATATGTAAGTGACGAATCACTAAGATCTACTCCTGAAACCAATACTACACTACATGTTAACATGAATTTAAATTTTTAAAAAAAGAAGTGACATTGAATCATAGGGTAGTTCTATTTTTTTTAAGTTTATTTATTTTGAGAGACGCAGAGAGTGAGAGTGGGGGAGGGGCAGAGAGACCCCCAAGCCGGCTCTGCACTGTCATCGCAGAGCCCAGTGAGGGGCTCGAACTCATGAACCACGAGATCACGATGTGAGCCAAAATCCAGAGTTGGATGCTTAACCGTCTATTTTAATTTCTTGAAAACCTCCATAGTACCTCCCATAGTGCCTGCACCATGTTGCATTCCCGCCAACAGTACACAAAGGTTCCAATTTCTCCACATCCTCGCCAACACTTAGTGTCTTCTGTTTTGTTTTTGGTAATGGCCCTCCAAATGTGTGGAGGTGATATCTTACTGGGCGTTTATTCAGAGTTGAAATCAGGGTCTCAAAGAGATACGGGCGTGCCCACGTTCATTACAGCAATATTCCCAACAGCCGGGATGCGGAAATAAATGAATGTCCACTGACGGAGGAAGGGATTAAAAACTGTGGCATATACTTAACAATGGAATACTGTTCAGCCTTCAAAAGGAAGGAAAAATCCTGCCATGTCCAACAGCACGGATGCACCCAGAGGCCACTATGCTGAGCAAACTACGCCAGTCACAGAAAACAAACATGGAACGATGGCACTTACGTGAGGCATCTAAAATAGCCAAACTCATAGAAACAGCGTACAATGGAGGTCACCAGTGCTTGGGAGGGCAGGGAAGGGGCTTCAGTGGGTGTAAAGTTTCAGTTGAGTAAGTTTAGGTCTAAGATCTTTCGTACAACATGGCACCCACGTGTACCGATATTGTATTGTACCCTTAATTTGTGAAGAGTGTGGATCTCACGTTAAGTATTCTTATCATGATAAAATAAAACAAAGTCCTTTAGTAGCATAAAAATGGGGCGTCTGGGTGGCTCAGTTGGTTAAGCGTCCGATTTTGGCCCAGGTCACGATCTCGCATTTCACGGGTTCGAGTCCTGCGTGGGGTTCTGTGCTGACAGTTCAGAGCCTGGAGCCTGCTTGGGATTCTCTGTCTCCCTCTCTCTCTGCCCCTCCCTTCTTGTGCTCTCTCAAAAATAAACAAACATTAAAAAAAATTTTAAGTAGCATAAAGTTAAAAAAAAAAAAGTGAAGTAAGATCATGTTAGAACTGTTCAGTTCCACCATCAGCTCCCATGTCACTAAAAACGACATGTGAAAACTCCCTGCCATGGCCTGTCCTACCCCTGGGGCCGACCATTTGTCCCTCCGCCCTTGCCACCTGCCCTGCCTAGCCACACTGACCTGGCTGCTCCTACAGGCCAGGCCGTCTGCCAGGACTGTTCCTCTCCCCTGTGGCACTGCCCTCACTTGCTGCTCAGAGAGGCCTCTGTGATCAACTAACTCAAGTGTCCCCATCCTGTCCTCTCTGCATTGTCTTCACGGCTTCATTACACCAGACGGCAGGCCCTAGACCCAGTGGCTCACTTGCCACCTATGGCCTCTCCTTTTAGGGCAGAAGCTCCGCGAAGGGGGCGCTATCGCCTGGCACACCTCTCAGAGTCACTGTCCATCTTAGGTCAGGGGACTCGGTGGCGCGAGCTGTGCCAGTCGAGACCCCGCAGGAACAACACATTCTCTGCATTTGCTCACCGCTATGGGTCAGGTCCTGGAACAAAGGTCGGCCGACTACAGCCCCTGGCTGCCTATTTCGGTACAGCCTTCGAGCTAACAAGACTTTTTGGTACATTTTTAAATGGTTGAAAGATAATCAAAAGAATAACATTCTATGACACATGAAAATTTTATGAAATTCACATTTTGGTGACCATCAGAGAAATTTTATTGGAACGCAGCCAGCTGGTCATTTATTGATCTATTGACTCTTCCACACAGATCGAGTGGTTGTGACAGAGACCATATGGCCTGCAAAGCCTCATATTTACAATCTGGCCCTCAAGAAACAACACTTGCAGAGGACTGGCTTTCAGCACTGCCTACTGGGTGCCCCGTAAGTGAGGGCTGATGATGTTCTCTGGACTCCGCACGGTCTCTTTCCCTCCATGAGAAGCCCAAGAAGCACCTCCGGGACCCGTTTTTTCTGATCCCAGGGAACCACCCCTGAAATACCTCCTCTCTCCTGGGCTTTGTGCCTTCTTCAACAGGAGCCCCGGAAGGGTCTGACTGGGGCCTCTGCAAATCTGGCCTTTTGAAAACCAAATCAGCCCCGGCCACTTAGCCAGACTGCAGGAGGATCTATGCAGTCCTGGGATATGTGGTGCCTTTTAACCTTCCACAGCTGTTCTCTCATTTCCTCATCATGACAGATACCGCAAAAATCCTGGGCGGGGGTGGGAGGGGTGTCAGGGTCTCTGGCTGACAGGTGGGGAAACTGAGGCATGGGCCCCAGGACACTCAGACTGGCCAAACTGACATCCACATGTCCGTCTTCCTTCCGTGCCAGTCTGCCAACCATGCTTTCTAGAAGCCAGCTATGCGTGCTGTGTAGTCATCCCACTGCCCCCGGGGTGCAGAGAGATGGACAGCAGACAGCCCTCCCGCAGCTGGCTATGCCATCTGCCACTCTCTGAAGCAGGCAGCCGGCTACCGCCGTCCAGAAGCCCATGCGTCCAGAGCCTCTGGCCTCCCGTAAAGGCTGATGGGTAAAGACCGTTGTCAGCTCCCTGAACGGTTGCCTTTCTATCGGAAACCCCCTTTCTGTCCATCTCTAGCCCTCACACTCGAGCCAGCTTCCCCTGTCAGGTGCAAATGCTCGCAGCCCTGCGGCTGGTCAGCTGACTGCAAAGGAGTAGCCCACTGCCTGTCACTCACCAGGGAACTGCCCTGTCACCCAGGGGCTCAGGCCCAAGTTCCTGGTCCGGTGGCAGCCCACCCTACCTCCCAGCTGAGAGCTTTCTCTGGAAACGTCTCACATCTTCCCCAGCTTATTCTCCACCCAAACGTGCAGGCTGCAGAAGGCAAAGGCCTTTGGAAGCACGGCTCCACTGGCTTTACCTAGCACTGCAGAGACGGCATGCGGGACAGACCTGGGTGACCGGGGTGGGGGATGGCGGTCCTTCCTCGGGGCATTTTAACTCCAGATGGAGGGAGGCTAGAGGCCTATGAGGCCTTTGGAGGGGGCTTCCTGGTATTTAATTGTTCCAATTGTAATGAGGCATTAAAACCTGCATTACCTAGCACCTGGCACCAGAGTGCCAGCTACGGGTTGAAGAGTCTTTATCAAGGAAGCCATTTATTGGAAAAACTACCTCTGCCCTTCCCCAGGGTCAGTGTCTCTCCTGTGGTCAGGGCTTCCCGGGGAGATGTGGTCCAGGAAGACTTCCCTGAGGAGGTGGCATTTGGGCTGAGATCTGGTGGTGGGGGGAGGGGTGGTAGCCGGACAAGGTGGGGTGCCACAGGAAGTCAGCATTGAGGAGGCCTTCTATTCACTCCATTTCTCAATGCTCCCTTCATTTATACCACTGCCAACAGCCTATCCCCCGTCCGCACCAAGCATTTTATACGCATGCTCCCACTGCAGCCAGCAATCCTTATGAGGATAGGGTAGGAGTCTTTGTGCCCATCTTACAGATGAGGAAGTTGAGGCACCGAGAGGTTAGGGTCTCACACACCTAGTAAAGTCTCACAACTGCAATTCAAAACCCTGTGGCTGGAGAAAACCTCTTTTTCCAGCCCAGGCCACCCTTGGCCTTCCATCTGACATGGTTTCATCTCCATGAAACAGTAGGAGGTCCAGCTGAAGGGACAGGGAGCCCAGCCAATTGTGGGGGCTGCCTGGCTGCAGAAGGGGTTCGGGCGGGTGGCCTGGCGGCTGCAGTGAGAGACCACCACGGGATGATCTCCCACCATCCATGCATCCCCCTCTTGGAGGCTGTGAGCTGACAGACCTCTCGGTGGCTGTGAGCGGATGGCGTAGGGATCCCTCCTCTCCATGGGGACATGCGCTGCCATGCCAGGCGCTGCCTCCAGGAGGCGGAGCCAAGTGGTTTAGTCACAAAGGCAAGGAACGGCCCCAAAGATAGCAAACCCGCTCCTGGGGTTCTAGACTCTTCCTTTTCCTTGAGTGCTGCTAGAGTCAAAGGGCCGGGACGGGGGCAGGGGGCGTGAGGAGCAGAAGCCATTTACAAAGTTGACATTCAAACCCCATTTCCTTTCCTCTGGGTTTTTCAGACTCCCCCCCCCCCCAAAGAACTGCTTCCCTAATTATACCCAACTTCCGGCAGCATATCGGCTGAAGTCTGGGTGATGTGGAGTTCGGCAACATGACAAACCCCGTGAATACATCCGTGTGTGCGCATATGTGTATTTACACACATATTACATCTCCCTCCCCTCCCGCCTCCGTTTCCTCATGTAGCAGGAAATAAAAGGGCCATAGGCTGAAGCTCAAATCCCTCCTAAGCAGAGGGAAATCCGGGTGTCATGGTTTCCAGAAAGGGAATACGATCTCCGTATGGGGTGTAATTACATCTTAGCTTTCTGCAGAAGAATAGTTTATGGCTTAAATGCTATTAATTGTAAGCCGTTTTGTTCCACGGGAAGTTGTTCATTGATAACTACCCAATTAGGGTTATTTTGCAATTAGTCTATTCACAGTAAATTTATTGCAAAAGGGGAGGCTGTGGTGCAGCAAATTAATGCATTGCCGGGCTGGGTGTGCAATGGCTCTTAAATGCCAATCTTATTAACCAGCTCAGAGGTCCCGGGAGGGTGTGCCATGTTGGCTGACGCAGTGGAGTCCACGGGAAACCCCCGGCAAACACGCTGCCCAACCACCCTGGGGGTGTCTCAGCACAGGGTGGGAGCCCCTGGCCTCCACTGGCCACTTCGGCTCTCTTGTTTCCCCATTACCGCCCTCCCTTCTCCTTGCAAGGGCTACTGAGCATCAAGAAATACCGCCTCCAGGCTGCAGGCATCCTCAAGGTCCGACGGTGTGAGCTAAAGTGAAACCTGCTGCCTCCTGAGGAGGGAAAGGCTCTTCGACCCGAGTTCCAATCCCAGCTCGACTAGCCACACACCTCTCACCACGTCCTAAGCATCTTTCAGGAGCAATTTCCTCATCGATACAAAGGGCTGATAGCAGACCTGCCTCCCAGGGCTGTTGTGAGGAATCAATGACGTAAGGCACAAACCAGGTGGAAAATACTACTACGTGAGATTAGCATCTAGCAGGGGTACGCACACTATGGCCCACAGGCCAAAGCCTGCCCACCGCCTGCTTTTGTACACCGAGTCTTCTTGGAACATAACCAAGTGCTCTGTGCACGTATCGCTCACGGCTCCTTTTGCGCCATAACAACAGAGTCGGGTAGTTGGCACAGAGACTGTATGGCCCGCAAAGCCTCAACTGTTTTCTCTCTGGCCCTTTGCAGAAACAGAGGGTTGACCCCTGGTAGAAGGAGTACCCGGTGTTATTTTCACCGAAGGGCATTCAACTCAGGCCTCCGACACTTCTCTGCTGAGTCACGTGCCGGTAAACAAAAGATTCTGGAAACTTCTTCCTCCACTCATTCATCCCTACACCCTATCAGCCAAGTGCCATCAAGAATATAAATGCACACCGCATGGACAGCTCAGACTAGGGTTGAAATGCAAGGGAGAAATGAACCTTTTCTTTTTAAATCTTTCCATTTAAAAGAGAGTAGAGTCCACATACATGTTCACAACTGAAAACTCAAAAAAATACAGATAAAACATTGAGGACGAATCCAAGGTTGTCTGCACCCTGCACAAAGGGGAACCAACACTTAAGGGGTTTGCTGCATATCCCTTCACACCTCTTACATACATCGCTCCTGTCTATCTCACCTAAATCCTAAAAAGTGGAAAAAAAAAATTAGGCTCACGACAGCGCTAACGTCACAGGATGGTAGATGAGATGAGCTAACATGAGCTAACAGAATGCTAAGTGCCTCGGGCAGTGCCTGGCATATAGCGAGCACTCCCTAACTGCCTGTCCCTTGCAGGCACTGGAGGAAGTAATACACACCAAGAAACACATGAGATCCGGTCAAGGGCACGAGGTCAGGTGCAGAAATACAATGAGTAACACTTCACACCTTCTGAACCATCCCCCACACCCTGCTGTGCTTATGAACACCTGTTATAGCCCCAACCTCTCCCTGTATCACAGCAAGACATCTGATTTGTCACTGGCCATCAGCACATAGAAGAGTCCCCAGTACAGGGCGGGAAGTGGGGAGAGACAGATGGTGGGAAGGAGAGAGGAAGGAATTTTAGATAGAGAAAACAGGAAGGTTGTTTTTGCAGAGCTTCCAAAGTCAATGTAACCAATTAGAAACCTTTCAAATCATATTCAATTACAGTAATATTTGTGTCAATCTTAATCCCAATAGTCTGTGGAGAGAGAAAACGAACCTTATGAATGTGATCACCTCGGATTCCACATCAGCCCTGATTTTGTGTCTTTTACCCATTGCCATAATGACGATTGGCTAAAGCTATAACCAAAGGTAACTTGATTTTTCCAAAGCTTTTCTTATACAAAACTTCAGAATTCAGACACTCCCAGAAGAAAAAATCTTTTGTGTTGATCAGGGGTTTGGAAAATAGGGTGGTCCCGGGGAGCCGGGGAGGCTCAGTCGGTTAAGCATCCGACTTCAGTTCAGGTCATGATCTCGCGGTTTATGGGTTCAAGCCCCACATCAGGCTCTGTGCTGTGACAGCTCAGAGCCTGGAGCCTGCTTCCGGTTCTGTGTCTCCCTCTCTTTCTGACCCTCCCCCACTCACGCTCTGTTTCTGTCTCTCTCTCAAAACTAAACAAACGTTAAAAAAAAATTAAGAAAAACAGGGCAAAATAGGGCACTCCTTCCCAGAAGGTCTGAGAAATGGGAGCAGAACGGCACCGAGCAGGAGGAAGAGTCGGAGCCAGGGCTCGAGCTTACCTTCCAGGGGGCAGAACCGAGTCACCTTCTTGGGCATCAGCAGCCCGAGCTTGTGGCGGCAGTAGGTTTCCCCGATCTCCTGGCGGCAGTGCTTGGACTTGGCACGGGACAGGGCAGAGATGGCCTCCTTGCCCGAGATGTCACACTTGGGGGGCTGGTCATACTTGATCTCAGGGGAGCTGCCCCCGCTCTTCCTGCTGTGGGGCTGTCTTGGGACATCCTTCCCACGGCTCCCGTTCACGGCGGCTTTCTCACCAGGAGGCAGCACCTCGTTGGTGCCCTTGCCCGGGAATGGATGCCCCTTCCCCTTCTCCTCCTCCAGCTTCCTCTTCAAGAGCTCCTTCTGTCTACTCGGGGCCTTCTTTGCCAGCTCAGGCTGGTGCTTTTGCTTTTGAGTCCTAGGTGCAAAGTTGCTGTTGTCCACATTCTCAAAATCTTTGGGGACGGAGTTCTCATTGTTGCTGTCTGTTCGCACTTTCTCTTTCGGCCGGTGAGAAAAGTAGCCGTCCTGGAGAAGACGGGAGGAAACACAGAGGAGAAATGTCACTGAGCGGTCGTGCCAAGTAGGTTGGCCCCTGGAGAGTGGGGCACATAGGTTTGGAGGTCTGGGCCCCAGTTTCGCGTGATACCTTCGCTATGGGCTTAACTTAAGGTAGACTTTGCTCTCCGGACCTCAGTTTCCCCATCTGGAAATAGAAGGATGTTCAAACTAGGGACCAAGACTTTGAAAAATCTAAATGCTATGTCCATGGACCCCAATGCTTTGTAACTAACCGCGCCTCCCTTTCAAGTAAGTTTCCTTAATTGTTTCTGCCCCTGGATCCTGGATATTCTGTTCTGGTTTCCTGTTTACATTCTAGCAGAGAGTGCTGTGATGGTTTATTTGAGGGCTGGGAATGTCATAAGAAAGTTATAAGGGGAGAAAATATAGGCAGGATATTATATATAATCTACTGCCTTTGGACATACTCAGAGGTCTACACCCATACGAGAAATGAGGTGGAGCCAGAGTGAACTCTGAGGGAGAGACGTCCTGGCTGTTTTGGAGGAGAAGCACCTGTTGCATTATGATCTTTACAATGAATCCCGGGCGGGGAGGCAAACCTGTAACACTCTTGTGTTTGGGCTCGACTCCTGATGTTTGTACCTGGAGCAGAACTGATTAAGTCACCCGGGTGTCAGGAGAAAGGCCAAGAGTCCTTCTGGAGACCATGCCTGCTAGGGATCTTTCCAGGAAGGCCCCCAACTCAGCTTCTCCGTGCCTAGGCGGGCCCTGGCCGTTTTGAGCTCATAGCAAATGTACCATTCAACGAACACCCTGCATCATTTCCAAAACAAGTTGCTTCTGCGTAGAGCCCATTACCGAGGCCTTAACCTGAAAAGAGTACCCACTCTTCCAAAGCTAGACCCAGAGGGGACCTCTAGAGCCACAGACGACGCTAGTTGGCTCCATAAATCTACCCCTGTTGCTATAGAAACACAATGGCCATCAGTAGCAATTCTGAGGGAAGAATCCCCTTCGGTTTTCCTAAACGTGCCTGTTAACAATTGCCGGGGAAGAACATGGTCGAACGAAACGGCAGAGGCGGGGCTGGGGCCTGTGAGTGGGCTGAAGTGCTCCACGCAGCTCCTACTCTAGCAGGTGGGCAAACTGTGGCCCCCGGGGGCCTAATCCTGAGTGCCATCCACTTCTGTAAATAAAGTTTTATTGAAAAACAGCCACCACTGTTGGCTTATGTACTGTCTATGACTGCTTTCCCGCTCCAACACCAGAAGTGATGGTTGCAATACGATCCCTTTGGCCTGCCTAAATATTTCTATCTGGCCTTTTAAGAAAAAGTAGGCAGACACCGGCTCTCCAGGAGTATGGGCTCAGGAGGTTCCTCTTCCCCTGGGCTTGGTTTACATCCCTGTGCCCACTGTCCCCACGTGGCCTAGTAATGGTCTGGAAAAGAAGTCACATATGGCTGCCTCCTTGTTGCCTTTGCCCCATCTCTCCAGGGTCCAGCACCAATTTCTCCCGGACATCACTAGTCTTCTCATTTTGCATGTGAGGGAACTGACCGTTCGTGAGCTTGCCCAACATACCCCAGCTGGCTGGTGGTGAAGCTGGGATTCGGCTGCAGGCCCCATGGCCTGGGTTACCAATTCCCCTACCCACTTGTAAGAAGCTATAGAGCCCCGTGGACCCTCATCACTCCGGCTCCTTGGGCACTGCAGCCTGGCCTCCGACCAGAGTCCCTTCCCATCCACTCCAGCCCAGCTACGTGGATCTGGAAGAGGCATGCCACCTCCAAGGAGCCATCTCAAGTCTGGCCAGTGGCTCATCAGGATGCAAGCAGTCACACAGAAAGAGGGACGGTAAGTAGGGCCACAAGGCAGCAAGAGCCAGGAGGTAAAGGCGTAGGAAGGAGGAAGCAGCCACCAAGAAGGGAGAGCGGAGTCTGTACTGGGTCCCAGCACAGCTGCTGGTGATACACAAGTCTTCTATCCTGGTCCGTGAAGGGCAAAAGTCAGCTCTGACCCCTGCTTCCAGCCTTTCTTCCCTCCCCACACTTCTTCCGAGAAATCACCCTTGCTGAGACGCCACACCTCTGTTCTTATAACCTAAGTGAACCCCCCTGATGTTCGTCTTTTCCCTTCTTCCTGTCCGGAGGCCCTCACAGAAACCCAAGCAGCCTCTCAGCCACATTCTTGAGCACTTTCCACAAGTCACGCACCACAGACTCAGTGGCTCACAGGTATCACTTCCTGGATGCAGTCACCCCATAAGGGTTACCGTCCTTGCCACTTGACACAAAGAGAAGCTGAGGCCTGTCGCTCTAACCTTCCTGAGCACATACCAGGTGCCAGGCACCAAACTAAGTCCTGACATGTGGGGTGCCACTCAACCTTTAAAAACAACTTCCAAGGCAGGTACTGTGCTTCTCCCATCTTACAAAAGATGGGGGGGGGGGGGAGAGCTCAAGGATGCTCAGCGGCCTGCCCAAAGTCATCTGGGAGAGGAAGTGAGATCGCACAGGTCTGCTTCTACAACTTGCTACAGCGCACCGCCCCTTCCGTTTGGCTGGGAGGTAAACTGAGGAGGAGTGAGCTCCCCCTTGTCTACTGCGGGGAGTGGAGGGGTGGTTTCCCTCTTTGTTCATCTTAGCCCAGGCTGGAATGGAAATGGGTCTTGGGAGGCTGGTTTTCCAATAAGGCTCTTGACAAACACTTCAGTTCTTTTTCGTCTCAGCACACGGTAGGGCTGTACTGCCCATACCCTGCAAATCAGGCACAGCCGAGCAACATGCTGCGGCCAAGACAAGCGGAAGGAACCAGGGCACGGTTTGCCACATTCCCCTTTCCACCATAGCATCCCACCACACTCCTGATGGTGAAGGTCCGGCATCCCCGAGTGAGCCTAGTGTGGAGCGGGGACGAACTCTCATTCCTCTTGCACTTTTTCCCTCACTGACTCGCGGGGATCTTTGTTACGGCAGCAGACTGTCACTCATCCTGACTGATACAGGAGCCGACCTGGGCTGCTTTCTTCCTCCGAGCGGTCCTCAGATTCAGGAGTCAGTTTTGGGGTGCCTTTTTTCGTTTGGTTCTGCCTCTGACAGAAAATCAGTTCAATGACTACTGCTGTCTGAAAACATGAATTTCAGTTCTGACCCCAAGCTCGTTTTCTAGGAGTTAACAAGAAGGTGGCAGTAAGCGGAAGAGTCTCTGTCTTTGCAGCAATGTGTATCCTCTCTCATCACACACAGCCCAAGTGTTATTCTGGGGTTGCTCTCTTTCCTCATTAAGGGAGGATCACAAGTCTGAGCAGAAAACCTCCATAAGCCACCGATTTCAAAAGCTCTTGTTCTCTCTCACTTCCTGGAAGAACTTCTCCAGACAAAACCAGACACAGGAAACACTGCAATCAATGAAGCTAATCTGACCATCGGAGAACGTCTGATTCCTCCAGTTAATTTGTGATATCAGGGCCAGGCGCCACCATCAATTCTAATATAACTCCTGATTAATGCGTCATCTACTCAGAGAGGCCCCCACAATGGGAATGGTTGGCTCTGTGTCTCCCTGTGGCCTTCCGCCTGGCCCCAGACGCTCCACAGCTGCCAAAGGAAATCAAAAGATTCCAGGGGAAGAGGGAAGGGAAAGATTTGTCTTCTGGAATGAAGAGTTCAAAGATACTAGACAGCTTCCAGAAAGGTCAGTGAGGGGCACATTCAATGACAACCAGACGTCATTCAGAGGTCTGAGATCTCCTGGCTCATGGAGTCAACTCTGCTTTCTACAGTAGCTGATGAATTCTCCCTTGGCTTGTACCCACTCTGTTCTTTTAAAAATTTTATTGTGGTATGAATACTTAACATAGGATCTACTCTCTTAACCCATTTTTAAGCGCATGATGCTATATTGCTACCTATAGGTGTGATGTTGTACAAAACATCTCTAGAATGTATTCATCGTGCGTAATTGAGACTTTTTGCCACTTGATTAGCAATTCCCCATTTCTGGCTCCCCCAGCTCCTGTCAACCACCATTTTATGGATTCGCTGAGTGTGACTATTTTAGCTGTCTCGCCTAAGTGGGCTCATGCAGTATTTGTATTTCTGTGACTAGCTTTATTTCATCTTGCATTGTCTTTCAGGTCCATCCACGGTATTGCATATGGCAGGATTTCCTTCTCTTTTTAAAAAAAAAAATGTTTGAGAGGGGGAAGGGACATGCATGAGCAGGGGAGGGGCAGAGAGAGAGGGACAGAGAGAATCCTAAGCAGGCTTTGCACTGTCAGCGCAGATCCTGATGTGGGGCTCGATCCCAGGGACCATGAGATTGTGACCTGAGCTGAAATCAAGAGTTGGATGCTTAACCGACTGAGCCCTCCCAGGCACCCCAGGATTTCCGTCTTTCTTAAGGCCAAATAATGTTCCACTGAATGTACACACCACATTTTCTCTATCCATCCCTCGATGGACGTGAGATACTGCCTGACCTTCCCAGTAACTCTTCACCTGCACACCAAGGGTCAACAGCTCTCTGCTCTTCTCTTCTTTCCCCAGAGAATCAAGACCCAGACATCCAAATCCAGGTCCCCTTCCCTACGAAAACCAACCGTGGGAGGTTTCTAGGCAGATACAAGCAAGATAACCATCCTGTCGTCAGCACTCACATCCCCTCCTACCGTGGCCCTTCATACACCTTGTGTCCTGAATCCTCTCAAACACCCACGGAAGCAGGCAGGAGTAGTCCTAATTGAGGGAAGGACATGAAGGCAGAGGGAGGTTAAACAACCTGACCAAGGTCATGCTGCTAGAAATGAAGTGACTCAAACTCCCTGTGCCTCAGTCACCTCATCTTGAAAACGGGAATGATGACAGTACTTACCTCATGGGAATTTTAGTGAGGATGAATGTATGTAAAACTTCCAGAATGTGCCTGCCACCCAAAGCAGGAAGAAGAATAACCACTGAATCCAGATTAGGTTTGCTACCAATGAGCACTGGGCCTCAACCATCTCACCCCTGACGGTCTCTGCCTGCAGGACAGATTGGTTATTATTTTCTCATTAGGATCAACTAGCTGTGTCCCCTTTATTCTTAACCAATTCAACACTCTCACCTTGAGTTATTTATGCAAATGCAACCCTTTGACTTATTTTATTTTAATGTACTTATTACAATGATTGTACCTTCAAATGTTTGCTTGAGAGCTCCAAAACTCTAATTGCTCTGCTGATGCCTTACGTCTAGGCTGCCGCTAGAATCCATTTTTATTCTAGAGAAATAATTAAATGCAATAATGTCCTCTATTCTTATTCAACCTTGGGCACGTGTGGAGCCAATTTCAATCAGGGAGAAATATGCTAAACCCAGTATGGCTCCGAGAGGCAGGTTATGTGACCCGGGCTGCTGTTCGGAGGTGAATTAAGGATCCGTGTCTGTTTCTCCTTGGTTTTCCCACGTTCTGATTTCAGAGTGGGTCTCTCCTCACCCCATTGACTGAACCTGGGCCCCTTGTTTGTGCTTTAAGGAGGTGGAGGGGGGTGGCTGTGTTTGTTTTACAACTACCCGCTCACTGATACACCGTTGCTCTTATTTTTTGTATAGAAAGAACACTGGACAGGGCGGGAGAAGACCCGGGTGGCTGTCTTGCTTTGGAGACGGTCCAGTTTTCTCATCTGTAAAATGACAGGTCCTGTATACGTGTTCCTCAGCGTTCTCTGAATCAGCCACTAATCAACACGACTGACTCACAAAGTTCTGCCATTCCAGCTCAATGAGAAGTCATTCGTGGACTGTATGAGATCAGGGACTGAGAAAGAGATGGATACTCCCAAGGGCATCATGTCTCCTTCCTGACTCATTCTTGATTATTGTGTCCAGGGGCCCTTGGACCTGGGAGACATCATTTCACCTCTCTGTGCCTCAGTTCCCTCATCCAACCCGGGGGGCTGAGGCTGGCACTGTCCTCCCAGGAACCAAATTGATGAAACACAGAACACAGGGCTCGACACATGCCAGGTGCCGAGGAAACATGCCATCTATTAGAAAATACATATATGGCACTTACATGTCCGAAGCTCTATCCCAAGCCCCTCTGCACGTACCAGTTCCCGTAATCCTCGTGATGACCCTATCAAGAAGATGCTCCATTTCTCTCCCTGTGTTTTGGATGGGAGCACTAAGGTTCGGGGATGTTACGTGTCTGAATCTAGATCTAGGAAGGGGAGGAGCCAGGATTTGAACCCAGGTAGTCGGGGTCCAGTGGTCATGCCCGCCAAAACCACACTGCCTCTCAGCAGCTATTAGGAGTAGAGATGATGTCAAAGGGACAAGCTGTCCCACCCGCTTGCTCATCACGACCAGTTTATGGCTTCCTTTTGTGCCATGTAGACGCAGAGCCAGATGACTGGTGGTTTGCTGTTGAACCCAGTGTCTGAGGCTTCATTCCCATCACCAGGGTGACCGAGGCCACTGGGAGGGCCACTGGGGGAGAAGCCCACACCTGCTTCCAAAAGGACCTCAATGCCAGGGTAGATGAATGGTGGAGGGGCAGTGTGCATGGTCGTACCCAATTCGAATACGCAATTACCCAGGCTGCCAATGCAAATAGACCTAACCCAGGCCTCTTGCCCAAGCTCGTTGGCATGCACTGCACATGGCTTGGCTGGCCAGTACTGAGAAGCCCGTGGGCCATGATGGGCATGGGCAGGCCCTTCTTTAGCAGAACCCTAAATAATAAGCCTGGTGCGAATTCAGTTCAGCGAATTGAGTTATGTTAACAGGAAACACAGCATGGGATAAGGAAGGAGGGCACTGGATGGATGGAGCTGGCTTGGAATCCAGCCCTCACCCCTTAACCCCAGGAGAGGCCAAGATTTACCCCTCAGAGCCTTAATTTTCTGATTTACAAAAAAGGGGGTAAGAGGACCTACTTTGCAACGGTGAGACAGAGAGTAAGTAATATGGCACACTGATATTTAATTCTATTTAACAAAAGAGTATTTAGCATGGTGCTTGATATATATTCAGCACTTAGTAAGTTGCAGCAGGAGGACATTTTTAGCTGGTACCTCGTTGTCATTTAATGAGCAAGCCCTAAGTCTTGGGTAAAGACGGGGACGTGAGGCATAGTGCATTCAGATCTGACCTCTGCCATTTGCTCAGCGGGTGGCTCTGGGCACAACACCGTGTGACCTTCACTTTCTCTGTCTGTAAAATGGACCTAACTAGCACCTCCCTCATGCAGGCCTCTCTGAGAGTTAAGAGAGTTAATATACGTCATGCATTTAGCAATAAGGCCAAGAGCTTAAGAAGTATTACCTATAATTCATTACAATGGAGTCAATGCTTACAATGGTGGTCTAACGTGGTAGTTCTCAAAGTATGGTCTGGGGATTCCTGCGGGTCCCTGAGACCCTTCTGAGTCATCTCCAGGTCCTTATTTCCATCAAAATACAAAGACATCCTGTTCCCTTTTTCTCTCATTCTCTCACAAGCACCTAGTGGAATTTTCCAGAGGCCACACGAGGTGTGAAATCACAGCAGATTGAAAGCTGGAGCAAATGTGAGAATCCAGCAGACATCACAGAGATTTGCAAAAATGCAAAACAATGCCCTTTTTCACGAAATGTGTTTTCGTTGTGGAAAACATACCTATTTTTCAGACTTGTGCAGTCTGTATGTTTACTTGTGCAGACATGTTATGGGGGATCATTGGCATTTTAAGTAAACTAGTAAACATTTTAAGAGTGCCTTAGTTTAAATTTCAATATACAGGGAATAATTGATAATCTATCAAATCTATGTAAACCAAAGCTCTCTGAGAGTCTACAACGTTTTGAAAATATATGGGGGTCCTCAGACCAACAAGTTTGGGAATGCTGGCGTAATACATACTTGCGATTCTAAATATCCTCTCATGACTGAAATTAAATGTGTAGGACTTTTTTCAGTTCCGTTGTTTCCCTATATGCCAAGCCTTTGGATTTATACTTTACTTACACACACGATAAATACACATAAGATAGAAATCTAGGTCAAGTGGAAACAGGGTGCTGTTAAATACTTTTAGAGGGAGAGAGGCAGCAGGAATCCAGATCCCTGAAGCCCCGGAACTATCTTCTGGGAAGGAAAGCGACCTGCTGAGAAAGATTTCTCCTTGACCAAATTCTAGTCGGCTTCCTGTGAGCCCCTTCTCAACTAGGCCTCAACCTTGGCCTATAAAGCCTGGAACCAGCAGTGACACAGTTTCTGACAGCTCAAGGCCACATTCTGAGGATGATACCCTCTCCCTCCCCCTTTGTCGTGCCTACCTGAGAAAACTCAGGGCTGCCAGAAGCATTTAGTTGGTTCTAGCCAACCCATGAAGACAGGGCTCCTGTGTCCTGGCCTCCTTGGGAGGGTAGGAGCAAACCTGGACACATGCTAGTTAGCAAACCCAGGTGGGTTCCATATAGACTGATTCCCTCTTCCTGCTCTTCGCCGTTTTTCTGTTCCCTGACTTCACTGAGCCCCTCCCCCAACCCCACCCCTGGCCGTGAACCCTCTCCCCTAGCATTCCTTCATTCTCCCCTTAAATTTTTTTAATGTTTATTTACTTTTGAGAAATAGAGAGAGAGAGAGAGAGAGAGAGAGAGAGCGCACGCACGCGCGCCTGTGAGTGGCAGATGGGCTGAGAGAGAGGGAGACCAGAATCCAAAGCAGGCTCCAGGATCTGAGCTGTCAGCACAGAACCCAACGCAGGGCTCAAAACCACGAACTGTGAGATCGTGACCTGAGCTGAAGTCAGATGCTTAAAAGACGGAGCCACCCAGGCTCCCCACATTCTCCTTTTAAAATGCCCAGTCACCTCTGTAGCATTCGAGGTGCAGTCCGGTTCACGCTCGACTCCTTACCCTACTGTCACAGTATTATTACCAATTAAAATCTGTCCTCATGGCTTTGTCTACCGCGGATACTGCCCAAGCCACACGGCCTGGACCTCAACCCTGTACGCAATACCTCATCCAGCGAGGACCGGACTCCAGTACGCGAGTCCAGCAGAAGCGTGCTCAGAGCCCAACACAAGCTGGGCCCACAAGCTTCTGCCAGTTCCACCAGGCATCGGAACGGGGCAGCGGTGGCTGGGGAAGATCTGAACCTACCTCTTCTGGCTGTTTGTGTGTCGGACAGTACGAGACCCAGACGTGTAGGCAGAAAGATGGAGGGGTGGGAAATGATGGCAGAGGTGGGGCAGGGCCAGAGGAAGAGGGAGGCAGGGCAGCAAACAGGGGCAGGCTAACAGGGACCACCTGTGATGACGCACCAGGCACCGCGCTACGCACTCCCCTTGGGACGGCCTATCCCTTCCTCCAAAGAGGCCCAGCAAGCACGTCAGGGGTCAGCCCCCTACAACGCACCGCCGTCTCTGTCTCTGGAGCTCTACTGGGACACAGCCACGCCCGCCAGAGGCAGAATGGCCCGCAAAAGCTGAAATCCAGCCTTTGTAGACAAAGTGGGCACTGCTTCAAATAAGGAAACCGAGGCCAGGCCAAGCTTGCTCACGGTCATTTGGAGATGCAGGGTGGGGCTGGATGCCAGAGATAAGGTGAGGGTAGCAAATCAGCTGCAAGGACAGAGGGGAAGGTGAGAAGAGCTTTCTAGGAATGACTACTACCACCACTAGTTTGAAACAAAACGCCCAACACACAGCAGGGGTCTCTGCAGGGAGGCCTCATACCTGTGGAAGCAAAGAAATGGTCTCTAAGGTTGGCCCCTTCCGGAATGTCATTCGAACCTGAGTTTGCCTGCAATTACAACTTTCCATCAATTCATACTGAAGGCCACAATACCCAAAGGTGGAAAGGCAAAGAAGGAAAGAAGATACGACAGAGAGAGAGAGAAGGAGATTGAGACAGGGAAGGAGCAACCCAGTCTTGTGTCAATGATCAAGCCTTCTGGGCACCTCTATGACGGTTTCCCAGCGATGACAGTGCTGCCATGTGGGCCGGCTGACACTGCTGTGGGGGCGATCTTGTGCACCGTAGGATATTTAGCAGCAGCTGTGACCTACCCATTAGGTGCCACTGAGACCCCTTGTGAAAACCAAAAATGTCTCTAGACTTTGGCAAATGTCCCCCGGGAGGCAAAATCACCCCCTGTGGAAAAGCCCGGCTCTGGGGGCATGTTCTGTGGCAGCTGATGCTAGTGGGCCTCAGCTGCTCACACCCTGTCCCCGTCCAGGAACAGCAGCACCTCGCGACGAGACAGGTTGTCCGAACAGGAGAGCTAAGCCAGGAGGAAAGGGCCTGAGTTAACCAGGCAAAGGCACTCAAGGTCGGGGGGCGGGGGTGGGGATGGGGGGGGCGGTGTGACAGCCAGGCGGGAGGTGGTCAGGAGAAGTAACAGGTGCATGGCAGAGACTGGGATGAGGGTTAGGGTCCCCAGCTGGGCAAGGGATAGCCTCGAGGAGGGGAGGGGCAGTCATTCAGAGTGTGGATAGTCCCTGAGTGATGGCACATGCCTTCATTTAAGCCAGAGGTCACTACAGGGTGCCCACAGGTTCCATTAAATGCACAGATGCTTGGTTTGCTCTGTAAGGTCTTCATCGGTTTGGCTTTTAATGCCCACTAAAATTTCAAAATTTTTAAAATGTTTATTAATTTTTGAGAAAGAGAGGAAGAGAGAGAGAAAGAATATGTGTGTGAGCAGAGGAGGAGCATAGAGAGCAGGACACGCAGACTCGGAAGAAGGCTCCAGGCTGTGAGCTGTCAGCGCAGAGTCTGACGCGGGGCTCGAACTCACAAACTGCGAGATCATGACCTAAGCTGAAGTCAGACGCTTAATAGACTGAGTCACCCAAGTGCCCTCAGTCAACATTTCAAATGCTGGAGACTTCATCTACAAATCTGGACTTCCAACCTCTCTTGGAAACATCAGGGGAGCTGACATCACTGGACTTGGATTTCTATCTGTGACAGCTGTTTGAGGCTGAACACTGGCCCAGTGGCACCAAGAAGGGACATCTATACTAAAGAGTATCAGTCTCCATCCACCCCAGCCCATGTCCCCTTAGTCCCTTGCATGCTGCAAGCCTATGAGGCATGACTGGTTAAAACCAAGGACCCAGGATCTTTAGATAACTATCTAGACTGAGCCTTGCCTCAAAGATCTGAGAACCCTTAACCAAACCTGTTATTCCAGGGTCTTCAATGGAAATCAAACTGTCCCTCACGGAATGTTCTGAAAACATATGGTGGCATTTCTGGTTGCCACAATGACCGGGGGATGCTCCTTATAGTAGATAGATAGGCAGACACCGGACCCCTAGGAATGCATGGGGACACGCACTGCCAAGCAATAAAAAAATGTCCTACATCTTGTAGGACATCTGAATGTCTCTAAGATGTCCGGTAGGTCAACAACTCATTTTAAATCATTGGAGCCAGGAACCCAACTCAAATTTACATATGACACAGAGTAGGTTGGAATGATTTTAACCTAACTGAATTTTCCAGGAAAGTAAATACCATTTATTTATTTATTTAAAAAAAAAATTTTTTTTAACGTTTATTTATTTTTGAGACAGAGAGAGACAGAGCATGAACGGGGGAGGGGCAAAGAGAGAGGGAGACACAGAATCGGAAGCAGGCTCCAGGCTCTGAGCCATCAGCCCAGGGCCCGACGCGGGGCTCGAACTCCCGGACCGCGAGATCGTGACCTGGCTGAAGTCGGACGCCCAACCGACTGCGCCACCCAGGCGCCCCTATACCATTTAATTCAAGGGGACATTTTACATCATTCATAGTTGGACCATAATTTTAAGAAAATAACATCATCCATACAAATGCAAGCTGTGGCCAGGCATCACCAACAAACACACCTGAATTTGTAACCGTTGAATTCTCGGTGATTCCACATATGGCACCTGACCTTGTCATGGGACTTCTAGCCCCCTGTCACTCAAAGTGCGGCCCCTCGGCTGGCAATGGCAGAAAGCTCTGGAAGGTTGTTAGAAAGGCAGGAACTCAGCTCCTGCCTGGGCCAACAAGAATCAGAATCTGCATTTTAACAAGTGCACCTCGGTGACCCACCTGTACATGAAAGTTTGAGAAGTCCTAGTCCAGTGTTGTTGTGTGCCCCTGATCCTTTCTGGAATGACATCTCTATTATTTTTTATTATAAATTACCTTTATATATCCTTGATATTATTACACGGGCAGGATATTGATCTGATTTAGAGCTGTTGAGTGTAAGTAGGTGATAAGTAATGGATTTCACTTCAAGACAGATAAAAGGAATATTCCAGAAGATGTGTTGCATTAAGAGAGTCTGGGTCTAACAGGGTTGAAAATCACTGGTTTATTCATTCTATGAACTTTAATTGGGTGCCTATTCCCTGCCAGGCAAGGCAGAGGCAAAGGAGAAGAAGGCGAATTAAGATGTGCTTCCTGCTGTCAGTGGAGTTCAGGCACAGAATCGGGAAGTGGCCGTGCACGTAAATTATTTCACCACAGGACAGGGAGTGAAGGGCAGTGGGGATGGACGTGTGCCATGGGTGGGTTTCGTCAAGGACTAGGTTCCAAGGAGAGGAGAGGAGGCTTTCACAGAGAAAGCACTTTCCAGCCCCAATCTAGAGAAGAAAGAGCATATGCTCACGAGGCAGACAAAGAAATCAATGGCAGGAGAGACCAGCAAACCGCAAACTTATTAATAATAACCATCGTTGCTGACATTTATTCCAAAGCCTGCGCTAAACACTCAACACAGATTATCTTTTAAAAATCCCAGAATGACGCGTTAACCAACTCCAATGGGGGGTGGGGGTGGTGGATACTTTCACAATGTACACTTAAATCATCACATTGTATACTTTAGCCATCTCAAGTATGATTTTATTTCTCAATTAGACTTCAGTAAAGCTGGCGGGGGAATCCCAGAGAGCTATTTGGTAGGCGCCATTAAGTAACAAGGCCCACATCCCCCAGTATGGTTTTAAAATCCACTCACTACTCCCAAGCGCCATTGACAGCTGGCCCTTAGACGAGTGCCCCACGATTTCCAAAATGACCCCTAGGGGGCGATATCAACCCCACCAAAGACCCTGGAAGAAAGCCATCAATCCCTATGTGGGCTGAAATCTCTGAGGAGGAGAGGGTCAGCAGGCAGACAGAGGGTTGCTTGAACAGTTTAGGTCCTTGGGTTCAAGTCCTTCTGCCTCACTGCTTCCATCTCCATGACTTGAGATGAACCCCAGCTCTGTACCCCGAAACCCTGACACGCTCTTTCCTTCTCCCGTACAGCTTCTTTACTTCTCTTGCCTTGACTCCCCAGAAGCCTTCCTGCTTCCAGCTGCCACCCTCTTAACATTCTCCGACCCAGGTCCTCTAGGAAAGGGGCACTTAAGGAGACAAATGGGCCTCCTGTTGATGAAAGCCATCCAGCTTTCAAACCCATCCTTCGCATCTGCCGGGCCCCCTTTCCCCTCCCAAAACCCTGCCACAAGTGGGTAATGAATGACACACTTGTAAGCTCATTACTGCAGAATCTCTGAAGAAATGTAAATGCTCGCAGAGCCGGCGATATAAATAAAGACGCCTGTACATAAATATATATGTGCAAACGTACACACACACACACACACACACACACACACACAGCCAATTAATTTATTTCATCTGAAAGCCCTGAGCCATTTGGGGTGGGGAGAGAGAAGGGGAAAGGTACCTGATATCGCCATCCATGTGATTTCAGAACTGAGCTTCCCAGACGGCTGCCAATAAATTATTTTTACTATGCAGAGGTACAAATGAATATGCTGCTGCCACCCCCTAAATCTCCTTTATGAGCCTGTGTTTGCTTTGGCCCACCCTGCCAGGGACAGGGGCTTCCAACCAAGTTTTCGTTGGCCATGTTCCTTAAGAAGGCTGCTGCCCCGCGGCCTTCCTCCCTGCAAAATGCAAGCGCCGTCCCCCTCCACACTTCCTGTTTACAGGTGGGCTTGGCGTGCCACAGCCAACGGCACCCCTACAAGAGGGGTATGGGGATTCAGTGACAGCAACGTCCATCCCTGAGCTGTTGAAAAATGATTGCCAGGGTGCCTGGGTGGCTCAGTCAGTTCAGCATCTGACTCAGGCTTATGTCATGATCTCGCAGTTTGGGGGTTCCAGCCCTGCCGTGCTGACAGCTCAGAGCCTGGAGCCTGCTTTGGATTCTCTGTCCCCACCCCCCTCTACCCCTCCCCCGCCCACACTCTGTCTCTCTCTCTCTCAAAATAATAAATACATTGAAGGAATAAAAATGCTCACACTCTGCCTCTCTCTCTCTCTCTCAAAATAATAAAACATTAAAAGAATAAAAATAAAGTGATAGCTGCACTCTGGACTGAGGGTTGCTGTGGTCCATGGGAGGGGAGGCACCATTCTTGACCACACAATTCACGAGACCCTGCCCGAGTCTCTACCACGCTTCAGGGGGAGATGCAAAGCTTCATCACAACCAACTTTCTCAGGTACTGACACGCCTCCAAAGGAAAGATCTGGTCACCTTGTTCAGACGAAACGTGTCTGACGTCCATCTCTCCAATGGTGCTGAGCATTGACGTGCCAGCGGGGAACCACAGCCACTGTGACGCGCCGGAGGGCCCCCTGCAATGGCGTGCATACCAAGGGCATGCTGTGGAGTTGCTCTTCCAGATTAGAAACCTGGCACGGCCACTTCCTACTGGTGTGACCTTGGGGAAGTTAACCTCTCTGAGCCTTGGTTCCTTCCTAGGGAACATGGGTATAATAATATCCAAACCTCCTAGGGCTGATGAAAAGCTATGTTGACTTAACCAGTGCACAAGCACAGCTCAGGGCCCAGAGGAACAGTCGATAGGAGGTAGCTGTTATCATTCCATCCAAAATTCTATCTGCGGGTAACCTTTTGTGCATGAATTCGTGCCTATTTACTGAGCACCAAGTGTGTGCAAGTCCCTGTTCTAAGCAGCAGGAACGTGTCTAAGAGTAAGACAGATGTCTGCTCTCAGGGCACTTGCATTTTAGTACCAGGGATACAGAAAACCAGCTCACCAACTCCATAAAAAGATAAAAACAGACTATAGAATATGTTATGGATGCAATGCTGAGCATCGGTTACACGTCTTTATCCACCCATTTTAAATTTATTCTTTCATTTTTTTAAAGTCAGCGCAGAGCCAGATTGGGGCTCGAACAAACCGTGAGATCCTGAGCTCAGACAAAACCAAGAATTGGACGCTTAATGGACTGAGCCAGCCAGGTGGCCCTATCCATCTGTTTTCAAGACGAGGGGACCAAGGCGGGAAGAGCTTATCTCAGCCAGTTCAGGAACCAGGCCTACCCTGTCTCAGAGTTGAGAAAATGAGGAAAAGACGTGGAGAGGCCGGGTGCCTGGGCTACAGATCAAAGGGTTGTTTCTGCCTCCTCTTGCCCCTGTTCTGAGAAGTGACATGTGCCACCCCCATCAAGGCAGAAGATCTGCTGGCTCTTTTTTTTTTTTTTTTTTTTTGTCTTTTAATGTTTATTAACTTTTGAGAGACAGAGAGAGAAAGAGAGAGAGAGAGAGAGAGAGAGAGAGAGAGAGAAACACAGTATCCGAAGCAGGCTCCAGGCTCTGTGCTGTTGGCAACAGCACAGAGCCTGATGCGGGACTTGAACCCACCAACCACGAGACCATGACCTGAAGTCGGACACCAAACCTACTGAGCCACCCAGGCACCGGTGGACAAGCTCCTTACTCAAGGGGCTGAGCAGGTGCACCTTTCCCAGCACCACCAGCCCTGCCTTGACTTCGCTCCCCTTTATCCTCAAACAGCTCGCGGAACAAAGCCAGCAGATGGTGGTTCTGGGAAACCCGATGGACCGCAGCTGTTCAGACCACTAGATGGCTCTTTCTGTGAACTTTACAGTGGCTCAAGCTGCTTGCTGTAAGGCAGAGGCTGCTCTGTCTCTGTCCCTCTGTCTTTCTCTCTCGACAGGACCTATCTCTGAGTTCTTCTGAGTCCTCAGCTTCTGGGGGCCTTCCAGGATCTCACCCTGACTCCTGGCGGACTTCCTGCCCCAGGGTAGTCACCTTTTCCCTTAAGGCAGTATTCCCCTTAGGACTTCTCACTTAAGAGGTGAGTCAGCAACACAGGACTCCCAAGCTGACTTCAAAATACAGGCCAGACGTCCAAGTCCCCACAGGCTCCCCCAACATATGAGTGCTGCCTATTTTTTGAGCTTCGTGATCCTTTCCATCACCTGGAACTCTGAGCATCTTCTCCACGCCATCCCATCAGCCCCAAGTTACATGGGAGAGCACCTACTGTTTACTCCCTCGGTTAACCCTCGCATTTATCATGGGGAACGTTATCATCTTCACTTGATGTAAGAGGAAGTGGAGCCTCAGAGAGGAGGTTATGTGTCACACAGGTGGGAAGGGGCAGGGCTAGGAACAAGGCCAGGTCTGATTCCAAAGCTTGTATTCTCAACTTCCCAGCCTCATCTCTCAGGGGAGGTTTGGCAGTGTCTGAACTCGGAACCAGGGGTTTCTGAGGGTGGTGGGGGGCAGGCCGTGAAATCTCCCCTCCTGGTTGGTCTTAGGAAGTAGACAGAAATTCATCTGTCATATCCACACACTTAACGTCAAGACCCGGAGAATCCTAGTGGACACCAGGTGTTCAGGATTTTTTTTAAAAAACTTTTTAAATATTTATTTGAGAGAGAACGAGAGAGGGAGAGAGAGAGAGAGAGAGCATAAACAGGGGAAGGACAGGGAGGGGGAGACCCAGAATCTGAAGCAGGCTCTAGCTTCTGAGCTGTCAGCACAGAGCCCGATGTGGGGCTCGAACTCATGAACCACAAGATCATGACCTGAGCCGAAGTTGGACTCTTAACTCACTGAGCCAACCAGGCACCCCCAGGATTTTATGATACAGTCCCCTGCTCCCTAACACACCTTTCAAACTGTTGTGATGTATTCTCCGACTTGACTCTCCTAACAGCCCTACGAAGAAGTAGTGTGGACCAGTGGTCAGAGGAATGGGCGCTGAAACGGGCTAACCTGTGTCCTTTTAAAAGGTGCCTTTTAAAAGCTCTGTGACCTCCCAGCTATAACCAACTCATAGGATTGATAAGAGAAGCTAATCAGTCATTGCTGGCGGAGCACTTAGGACAGTGTCTGGAACACAAATCAGACCCGTTGACAGTATTCCTGTTAGTAGTGGGCTATCTTTTCCGACAGATGAGTAAACCGAGGCTCAGAGAGCTAAAGACACCTGCTCAAGGCCAGGGAGAATGGGGTTTAAAGCACAGCGTGTGACTCTGGAGCTCAAATTCATACCCACTTCCCAAGCAAAACAGCTCCCTCAAATCCAAGACTAACAATGAGCTGCCTCTGGTTAGGGGTGAAACACCCAACGAGGGGGCTTGCAGTTTCTCTGGGGGCATAAAAGCCTCCAATTTCAGATCCTGTGCAGAGGGGGGTCCAGCTTCCTGACGGTGTCCGTCGGGTTTCATCCACCTCCAGGCCACTCAGAGTGTTCGTAGGAGCACCAAAGAAGATCTTGAGGGTCATGCGGGGCCTCCCCCACTTCTCCCGTCCTAGATTATCACTTGAGGCCAAGGTCTGCGTGTCCGTGGCGGCACTTACTAGACACTAAAGCCCTGCAAGGCCTGAAAGAAGTCGTGCAGATGGCACCCCACCTGTGCTGGGCAGAGCCATCCCTATTGTTGAAGGCTTTGGCTTCATTCAGACCCCAGGGGTCAGCGCGTCTCCACCCCTGGGTCTCTGTCCTCCCGCTGTCCCCCTGGGTCTTGCCTCCCTCTCACCCCACCGTCCTGCATCGTTCGGCGATCAAAAGGCTGCCCGTGGCCTAGGACATTTACAAAAGTTGTTACGTTTCTCAAGAACAGAGGCGGTAAATTTTAGTGGTTTTTCTTCTCTTGTTTTCTAAAATGGATCAAAATATATTCCTAATATAAATGCTAATCAAACAAGTATAAAAACTAATATCCTCTTGACTTAGGACACTTCAAAACCTACCAAAAATAAAGAAAAATGATATAACACCACTAGAGACCAATTCCGCCACGCTTTATTCAATGCTCTAAAGAAATACCTTTATAGGTAGGGTTGACATAGTCTCCACTGCTCAGCTCCCATTTCTCAACAACCCAGAGGTCACTTCTGTCCTTCACAGCTATGCGTTTATATCTCTAGTAAATAGGTATGTGTCCACAGACAATATATAGTATTGCTTTGTGTGTTTATAAGGTTGACAAAATGGCACCGTGCCGTAAATATCCCCTTTGCAACATGCTGGCTTCGTTCAATATTTTATTAGCATTTCTGCTCCTCCTCCTCTCCCCTTAGCTTTGCTCGATGCTTCTTTCCACAGATGGCACGATGCAGTGAGAACGGGCAGCATTTAGTCCACCGGGTTCCCAACTTTGCCGGCCCAACTAGAATCACCTGGAGGCTTTAAAAATGCTGATGCCCGGCTGCGACCAGGGAGGTACTAGTGGACTGGGGCCCAGGAATTGGGACTTGGGCAAGCTCCCCCAGGTGATTCCCAGGTGTAGCCAGAGATGCAAGCTGCCAGTGCTCTTACAGTCTCAGGTCGTGCTGTGACCCAGGGTCAGCTGGGCCCAGACAGCGCAGGAAAGGAAGGCGGGACAGTGAACGTGAGGGTAGAACGGGAGGAGGGCATGGGGGCTGAAGCTTCTGGAAGTACACCCTAGCAGTGACTCTGCTATACCCCTGTGGCACTCCCTTGACCCTGTTCAAGCATTCACAAACCAGTCGTGCGGGGGTGGGACAACATTTTATAACGCTTTTGCCATATTGCCCCTCGTAATTTTAATTGGCCACCGTGTAAATGTACTTCTAACGCGAAAAGAAAAGTTGCTGGCCGTGGGTTCTAAAACGTTGAACCCAAGGAACAAGAGGTGGTATTATTCCACCCCAGCTAGATCAAACTGCCGTCCTAAGGCTCTAAGCCCAGGGCACACTGCTTGTGTTACAAAGGGAGATGTGTAAGTGTCAGGTGTGAAAGACACACGAGCACCAAGCTGAGACAGTCTCCCCGGTATCATCGAAGACAGTGAGGAAGGTGAGAAGGCATGAATGTTCTCCCTGGATCGTTCAAGGTTATTTAATATGCAGGGAGCACCCCTAAATCCTGTTGGACGCCACAGTGGGCCACACAGTGCTCTTGCAGAAACACAGGACTAGTCCGGCCCTCTGGTTCCCTGTCACTCGGGTGCTCTAGGATCCCACAAGTCTGTGGGCCATGCCTGAGATTACGGAGCAAGAAAGGGAAGTGAAACCCCTACCCCTCCTCCCAGTCTCCCAAGACAGGGAGACCCAGGACTGGCTATGCTGACTCCTCCCCCCCGTTAGGCTGCCTTCACACCCAGAGCCCTCTGTGTGACTTCACCTGCCACTTCCCCACACTGCGTACCAGGAACTGTCCTAAGCACCGTGCATGGGTTAACTCATTCAAACGTCATGGCAAGCCCATGGAGACACACACTGCCAACACTCCCATGTTAAAGGTGGGGAAACTGAGGCACAAGGAGGTACAGAGACTTGCCTCAGGCCCGCACCCCAACCGTGCACCCCAGCCAGTAAGCACCCAATGACCACTGCACCGCAGCCCGATCTCCAACGGCCAGCGGCTGCCAGCTGCCCTGTCCTAACCGCTCCACAGAGGTGGCTGCTTCGGGGAGCAAGGGGGGGAGGGCAGACAAAGAGGGAAAACGCTTTCAGAAATTATTTCCGACAGGCTACCAGATACTAAAATAACAACATTTGGTTTGTCTTGCTAGCTGGAGGCAAAAATCAGCTCAGGTGGGAGGAGGAGGCTGCCGGCGAAACGCACAAGCAGCCGGCCGGCCCCGAGCTGGCCCAGTTCTGTGACCCCAGCGGGAAATGATGTGCTGGGAGCTGCCCGCTTGGTCCTCGCCAAGGTCGGCGGTGCGGGAGAAGGGGCCACGTCGTTAAGGTGCGAATGGGGGAACTTCCACAAGGCTGGAAGACCCCGCTGCCTGCGGTGCCCAATGAGAGTTTCAAGTCCAGGGCGCAAGGCTCTAGAAAACCGGATGAGTAACACACACCAGGTGGGGGTGGCGGTGAGTATTTCTGCGGAAAGCCACAATTACTATCTGGTGCACACGTACATTGTATACGCCACTGTTGCGAGGGATTTACCTGCATTCTCACATTTCTAACGCTCACACCGATCCTTAGATGCAGTTACTGCCATTGCTAACCCCATTTACCAGACCAGCACGCTGAGGCACGGAAATGCTCAGCCACCCACCCGACGCCACACAGTCAGTCAGGAGCCGAGCCAGAGTGTGAGCTCCAGAGCCCATCACCTCCCGACTTCCTGCATTTCACACATTTCTCTGCATTTCCACAACACCTAAGAAGTGCCGGTCTTGCATGAGTGGCTCGAAATGGACGGGCACATCCTGTCCTCGCTTGGAAGGAAGGAGAAGCTGGCCCTGGAAAACGGACAGGCTGGCACGTCTGGAGGCAAAGCCAAGCCAACGGGAGCAGATGGAGACCAGGCAGCAGATGTTAATGCAGTTTGCTTTTTCCATATGCTTTTCTGTTTAGCTGTAATAAGTGAATTGTTCTTTAATATCTGTCAGGAGCTTAAACTCTGTTGAAGGCCGGTGGCAGTCACAGCCACTCACAAAGACACAAAGCGAAAATGGCCGGGCAGTCCCATCACATCACGGAAGAAGTGCGCAGAGTGTCAAGAAAGATGCCAAGTACAGCACGGTCCAGGACAAATGTATGTGTGCACACATGCGCACACGCATGCCCATTCTCTCTCTCCTGGCTTGCCTGGACAGCCAGATTCTCACTTGACATTCTAGAGCCTTTGAAAGCCCATGTCTGCGTTCTTCCTACTCCATAAGTAGTAAGTGGAGTTTTAAATTTGGCCTTTGGGGGAAAAAAAAGCTCCAATTTGAAAATACACAAATGGCTCAAACTTTTTTGCTACTCGCAAAGAAACCATAGCTCAACTTCTTGATGAAATGCACCAAGAGCACTCTGGAATCCTGTCATCGGCCCGTTTCTGGATCCTTCATGTGTCTTGGGCTGGCAAAGAATGCCACCGCCGTCACTGCATAGGGTGATGGCGCTCTCTGTCGACAGCATCTTTTCCATCAGTATTTCCATTTAAAAATATTTTTTTTAACGTTTATTTTTGAGGCAGAGTGTGAGCAGGGAAGGGCAGAGAGAGAGGGAGACAGAGAATCCGAAGCAGGCTCCAGGCTCCGAGCTGTCGGCACAGAGCCCGACACAAGCCTCGAACTCACAAACCGCAAGATGATGACCTGAGCCCGAGTCGGATGCTCAACTGACTGAGCCACCCAGGTGCCCCCATCAATATTTCCATTTGACAATAACTATGACTCTCAGGGTCTCACCAACTTCCCCTTCTTCCTCAGGACCCAGCTGTGACCTGTGGACAGAAGTAAGGCCTTCCTGTGCCAATAAGTCAGGCAGGGAGCAGAGAGAGAATGGCCCCTTGTCCTCACTGTTCCACCTGAACACAGAGGACACGTAAGAGCTGAACTCAGTCACAGAATTACCTTTTACTAGCTGGGTGGCCTTGGGCAAGTTACTCCTAGCATCTGTGAGCCCCAGGGTCCTCTTCTGTAAAATGGGACGAACTAGCACCTGCCTCAATAGGCTTGTTGTGAAGATCACACGAGAAAAAGTAGGGCAGGTGCTCGGCACAGTGACAGGCACCCAGCAGGCACTCAGACAGCAGCAGCGATTATTTTTCATCGTCACTACTGTTCTACTTTGACTACTTCTTATCATTCACTCATCTCACCAATACTCGAGCACCTTCTAGGCAACATCCAATGTTCTAGATGCAAGGTAGTAAACTAAGTAAGCTCACGGAACTTATACCGTACAAGCAAAAACAGAGCCACAAATGGTCGTAAATTATGACATCGTGTGGGGCCGAGTCCTTTAAAGAAGCCATGGGAGGCTTTCTGAGCCAGGAGCGCGCCACGATCAGACTTGGGCTTCAGAAAGGTCCCTGGGACTGGGGCATGGAGGTGGCCTCACGCTCACCACTCGCAGACGCAGGGAGAGAGAGGAGGGGCGGGGGGACAGAGGTGCAGGCAGCCCTCACCAAGCCCAGGAGGATGAGAACCCCTTTCCCAGGCACTGCTCTGGCCTCTCCCCCTGAGGCATTGCCCAGGATGGGCTGGGGACCGGCGCAAGTGAAACAGGAAGTGACAGGAAATTTATTTAATAGTCTTTGGCTGCAAGCTTGGGTGACCATAATCACCCAGCACCCCATTGTGATCTCACACCAGTAAATGGGCCTAAATCACAATTCTAATGAGTCTCAAGTACCGGGTAGAGCTGATTAATTTGAAGCGCCCCAGAAGCCTTAGGTACCTGCGCTGGAGGGGCTGCTTCTAATCTGCTCTCAGGAGGTCCCTGGCCGCATCCTTCGGGTGACTCAGTGCCAGAATTAATGACCTTGGCATTTCCCACCAGATCTGGGGCTCCGATCCTTTCTGACGTGGGGCAGCTGCTGTCACACGACAGTCTCAGAGTGGGAGGCCCCTGCCGGAATGGGAGCTGGGTGTCCGTGCCCAGAACTGAGAAGCAGCATTCAGGCCTGGCTGCGAATTTCACGTGAGTGGCTCCAAGTTCAGATTTCTGCTGTGGCCTCGGCCTTGAAGCTGTTCACCTGCAAGCCAGCATTCACGTGGCTCTTGCCTTCTGCCTCCTTCTGTCTTACAGCTGTGTTCCTAGAGAAGTCTGTTCCTCCCCTCGCTATAGAACTTTCCACACTGTGCTCAGCTCACTGGGTAGCACGGTATAACCTCCACCCAAACATGCCCCTCTGAAAACTCATTCAGGTTTATGACCCCCAAGGGTCTAGCCCCAAACCTGGTGTGTGTGTGTGTGTGCATGCCTGTGCAAATCTGGACCCATATGTGGGTTATGCCAACACCACCACCACCAGCAGCAGCTAATGGTGTGGCGCTGAACCAGCGTGCCCCCCCCACCCCCAACGTGTGCTAAACACCTAACCTGCATCATCTGCTGTAAACCTCACAATAAGGCTGTGACACAGGCTCTCTTAGTATTCCTATTTTATAGATGAAGAAACCGAGGCTTCAAGTGGCTAAGAAATTGGTAGGGCTGGGGATTTGAGCCAGAAACGTTTCAACCCCTAAGTCACACCCCTTCACCACAACACATCCTTGAACGGTTACAGGTGGGCAGCAGTGGGTGGGAGGTAGGTACGTACTGGCCCGACCATCAGGGAAGAGGATGGCAGACACGGAGTTAGAGGAAATGAGTAAAGGCAGAGAATCTCCTCAGGGTCTTGGTCAAGCAGTGCAAATGCCCATCAGCTCGATACAAGCTGCTTTTCCTAGGCATCCCAGACCACCCACCCTCGAGGATCCATGAGTGCTTATTCATGGCAGATTCTCTAACCCAGATGGACTGGTCAGCCACTTGGATCCCTGGTCATCACAGCTCTAGAACTGGCTGACATAAAGGCTAATATTAAGTGGTATCTAAATCAGCACCTTATATGCATTAACTCATTTAATCCTCACAATGACTCCACGGGGAGGTGTCGTCATCGCCGTCATTATCCCTGGGTTTAATGACGAATAAACTGAGGCAGAGAGAGTTTAAGTAAGTTGTCCAAGGTTTTACAGCTAGGAATTGGCCGAGTGGGATTTGAACCCAGGCCATCTGCCGTCCTAACCACTAGGCGTGACCATTTATTAGACCTTTATACTACTCTAAGCATTTCACAGATATCTTATGTTACAAACAAACTTATGACTCTGCTGCTATCTTTGTCTCTGTCTTGTAGATGAGACAACTGAGGTTCAGAGAGGTTGAATTCTCCCAATGCCACCCACCCAGTAATGCTCACGCTGTGAAAATTAAAAAAAAGAATTGCCCCTTACTCTGGGCAATTTCAGTCCTGAGTTTAAATGCATGTCTTGATAATTAGGGTACAAGCTGAGTTTTAGTTCTTGCTTACTCCTTCGTGCAGTGCACATCCTGGATAACCGTACACAGAAGCACTATTCCCAGCTAATGAATGGCAAAAATGAGATCCCAATCCAGGTCTGACGTGGATCTGGTTTTAAATTATTACAGATGTCCCATCACCCACCTCAGGTACCATTTCCCTCTTTTTTGACTCAGTTCTAGATTCAACTGCATCCAAGGCTGCTCAGAAAATGCCCCATCCGATATCCCTGAGGGGGCAACAGCTCTGTCAAGTGTGGTGGCCGGGAGCAGATCCTTCCAGAACAGAATGGACCTCTTCCATCCCCAGGAGCTGTGACCACTTCATCACAGCCTCAGAAAGACTCTGGGCTCACAGAAAGCAACTCTCCACTGTGACACAGATGTCCAATCCTTACAGCGGGTACCGCGGGGGCTCAGTCTCCCCGCCCCAATCAGGCAGGCACTTTGCACAGTGACCCTTCCTGATCTACACTGTCAGGCTGCAATTTAGCCATTCTGAGGATTCTGCTCGAGGCTTCTGCAGCCAAGAGCTTGCTGCTGGGGACGCTCCCAGGGCCCTAGACGCCGAGCCGATGTAGCTTTGTCTTAAAGGCCCACTGCGCCGGACTCCAGGATCTCTGCTAAATGTTCCCAAGAGAGAAGTCAAATAAGGAAGAGGGGAAGGGTAATGGGGAGAGAGAGAAAGAGGGAGAGAGGGAAAGAGAGAGGGAAGCATGGAGGGAAGGAGAAAAGAGAAGAGGGGAGAGAAAGAGACTGGGTGCCTGCAGGAAAAAACCAGGGACACGAACCGCAAGTCTGTCTGGAATGGAGACACTGGTCCTGCTCACTGGCAGGGAAAACACTAAGAGTTTACTTTTACCGATCACTTAGTTACAAAGACTAAGAGTGAGGGAGGGTAACGTGTGCCAGGTTCTATATTAAGCACGCTTCTTCAGCAGGGAACCTGTAACAGTTACCGGTCCTTCCCAGGTACAGCAATAGCGCCTGGCCCAAGCAGGAAGGCCACGAGATGATCGGCGGCTGAACCCTGGGAGCACAGCCTCACTCATACAGCAGCGGGGATTTCTTCCGTGCCTCCTCCATGTCAAGTACTGGGCATGATTCCTTGTTCCTACTGGAGCTTGGCTTATTAGGAGCATAGGAGACTGACTTCCTGAAGGCCCCAAGCAACGGTCTGTCATATCCATTCCCTTCACAATGTGACTTGGCATCTCCTCCCATCAAGAGATGAAGTGTGTTCCCCCACACCTGGAACATGGCCGGCCCAGGGGGAACTCGCCTTGGCCCAAAGAATATGACCACGCTTCCGTCTAAGTTTGGCTTCAAGACGCCTTGCACACTTCCCCTCGGTCCCTCTATTGCTCTCCTTCTTGGAACCCTGTTACTGCCACGTGGACAAGTCTGGGCTCATCTCCTGGGGGTGGAGAGAACATGTGGAGGGAAGTCCACATGTCCCAGTCGAGACAATTCTAGAGCAGCCCAGAGGAGTCATGTCAACCCCAGCCAGGAGAGCCAGCCAAGATCAGAGGAGCTACCACTGAGACCCCTGAAGAACCTCCAGCTGACCCAAAGACCTGGAAGCAACAATGAGGAACAAAACCGCTTACAGTTTTATACCACTAGGTGCTGGGGTGATTCGTTTCATCACCCCAGTGATACAATGAGCATCATACTTAGCTAGTAAGTGGCAGAGCGGGGTTTCTGTACCATTATTAGGGATTTATCCATGATAATCCACAGCAGGGGACAAAAGACAAACTAAAATAAACAAACCAAAACAAAACAAACCAACAACAAAAGCTGGTCTGTCAAGGACCAGCTAATAAATATTTTAGGCTTTGTAGGTCCTGCACTCTTTGTTGTGACTACTCAATTCTGCCATTGCAGAGTGAAAGCAGTCATAAACTGCATATAAACAAGTGGGGGGTGGCTGTGGTCCAATAAAACTTTGTTTACAAAAATAAGAGGAGGGCCAGATTTGGCCCGTGAGCTACAAACTGCCACATCCTGCTCTAGACCACTTCCCTACACCATTACCCTTCTTTCTTTCCTTGCTGTCTCATTTTTTTCCTTTCTCTAGGATTTCCATGTAAAACCCCTCAATTATCTTCTGCCATTTTTCTACTCTACTCCACGACATGTGACAACTAACTCTACACCCAGCGGCTTTGTTTCCCCAGTGTGTGTGTGACTCGACTCCCTAATTTTGCAAATCTCTGTCATTTCCAAAAATCAGTTTGACTGATATGTTTTCCCAATGTTAGGTTGATAGCTCTCTAGATTCCCTAGGTATGGGAACTGTAAAAAGTTATGATTGTATTCTAAATCTAAGACCCAACATCATCACTCTGACAGTTGGCAATGCAAATTACTCCCGTTCAGAACATTTTTTTCAAAGTTTCAGTTCTGTTGTTACAGATTATTTGACTCGCTCTATAAAACTTTATCCGCCCCTCCCCCAAAAAAAGATCCAGGGTGATGCAGAAGTAACTCAGATAGCTATTTTATCACCCCACACACCCAGTCCCTGGGGCACCCTCTCTCTAAGAAGCAGCAAAGGCATGTGGTGACTTCTCGCAGAGAATAAAACTTGGGCTTGGAGCAAATGAAATCCCAGAGGTTTTCAGGGTTAAGAAAACTTATCCACCTCATCCCCAAAATAAAGCATTACAGAAGATTTCACTTTCTCCACCTCTTACTTGCCCTTTCCACTTCTCTGTTGCCCTACTTAGAATACAGAACCTTGCTGGCAATCAAAGTAGACTCTGAGCTCTGTTATTTTTCTCCCAACTGAAAAAAAAAAAAAAAAAAGATCTGGGAGTTTAGCAAAGGAACTCATCCAATTTAGAGGCTGAGAGCCACGTCTTGAAAATTTCATCCAAGGTAAGTCAGGGATCGTGTCAAACTTTCCGTAAAACTTTCCGTAATTTCAACAACCTCCTAAGTGAAAATAAAAATGTCTATCTGGACTGACTTCAGGTTTTAAAGTTCCAAATCTAGGAAGGTAGAGGGAGGCCCATCTCGTTTTTCATTATGGTTAAATTCCATTTCCAAGAAGGGCCGGCCTCAGTCTCGGCATCTGGCATTGAGTGAACTGTGTCTGGAGGTCGCCATTACCACCAAGGCCAAGAACAAAGCGAAAAGAGATGCCTTATAGAACAGGGTCCCTTGATTGCAAGGAGGTACGAGTGCATTCCACGTCCAGAATGCACTTCCCTGGGGTGCCCCAGACAGTCCAACCCAGCCAAGTAAGAGCCCAAAGCTTGCCGCAGAACGTGCATTGGTCAACCTCCTGGAATGACACACACTCGCTCTGTGCCAGAGGTGGTGTTAATCACTTCTAACATCATTACCTCCATGATACAAAGAAACGAAGACCAAGGTCAAAGGTCCAGATGAGTGAAGGCAGAGCTGCAGTTCACAGCCCCTTCATCTGAGTTCAGAGGCTTCTCTTAAGACAAAATAACTGACTTAGTGAATGATCCTATTTGCGGGATCATCTATGACCAGGTACAGATAAGTTCCTGGTGTCGGTCAACACCCCCAGCTCTGTCACCATAACCCAATCACCCTCGGGCCTTCTGAAAAACTTGTTTTAAGAGGACTTTCATTTGATGAGTAGCATCAGATAAGATATGGGGCCTTTGAGGTCGGCAGGCAGGGGATTATTATTTCCCATTACACAGATGTGGAGACTGGGGCCCAGGGAAAGTAAACAGCCTGCCCACCAGCCTATCAGTGGCACAGCCAAGAATGGGCCATGGGTCCCGGCCTCCAGCCCGGAGCCAACAAAGGGGTGAGGATTAGGCTGGGGTGGAACACGCTCAGCTTGATTTTGCACAGTCTTTACACGTTCCAGGGCCAGGAACCCCGTGAGCCCATTGAGCTGCGTCTTCCTAAGGCTACCAAGGCCAAAATATACCTCACATTTGGAGTATGTTGAAATGGTGGGATGTAGGGGTGAAAGACGCTTAAGTAAAAGACATATACAAACACAGATACAGCTGGAAATTGTGCTTTTATCTCCACAGATATGCATCCTTGTCTTATAAAAAGTCTTAAGCAAAACACACAGTTCCACTGACCCAAAACTAAAGAGACAAAACACAGCAGGTTGGGGGGCGGGGAGTAAGGAAGGGAATCAGGAGACAAGATCCAATACAGAATTTAATTTGCTACCAGGAGCATGGGAAGCATGCAGAAAATTACCATACGTACTAGGCACTTGTGAGAAGCAGAACTCTATCTCGGAGCTCCCTGGCAGGCAATGCAAAGAGGGAAACACAATTAGCTTTGTGATTCTGTGTCACAGATGGGATTCCTCACTTTACTCTAAAGACTCTTTATCACCCTTCATTTTTCAGTACCATTAACTGTGTTCCGTTTCCCAGGTATTAGTTCTGTCTCTGTATCTGCTGAGCTGATCTGAAATGACCTGCAGCAAAGTCTCTGCAGAAAAGCTTCTGGAATCAGAAGAGCTGGCTGCTGTCTTGCCTCCCTGCGATTGCCAAGTGTTTATTTACCGAGCATCGCCTGCACAGACTGCCGATGAAGAAGTTTAAAACGGCTCCGGTAGGAGACTGAACCGTCAGAATAGCAATTGGAAACAAAGCAGAGACAGCTCTTTCGAGTGGAAGTAAATGACGAAACGCACATTTGGGTTCATGTCCTCTCCGTGGGGCCACAGTTTTTCTGAAGCCCTTTCCTGTACGAAGCGAGGCATGCGGGAGTAAGGTGACCCCTCCCCACTTCTCTTTCCGCCCTACCTAGTCCTGCTGGCAAAGGATGGCAGGTGGAGCCAGGGGACCTCAGCCCCAAGCACTGAATGGGCCACGTGACTAATGGGTGGGGAAGGAGACTCAGGCCCTGGCTGCACAGTGGGCTTTGTGCAACAGGGCTGTAAACTGAGTCAGGCTCCCTGAAGACATGCAAGCCTTCCAGGGCCCAACTTCAGCCCCTCAACCTCTACCCCACCCCGACCATCCTCAAGCTCTGGGTTCCAGAGCAGACTTTTACCAGAACCGTGTGCTCGGGGCATCAGGAATATGATTCCCCATCTGCTACTCTAGCTGATGTGCAGAGACCCTAGGAAACCAGGAGGGAAGAGGGGTGATCAGCAGGACAGGATATCCTGCCATCCCTGAGTTTAATACCATTGGACAACCCCAGAAACCTTTGTTTAACACCCAGCAACTAGTATTTCAGCTTTCATTTCACTGACCTGCAACCATCTCCCTAATGCAACCACCACTTAGTGGAGCCACTGTAGCTCCCTTAGGATAGTTGTACCAATTAAATAATGTGACACTTCTGAGGTGTAAAGCCATGTATTTACTCCCAAACCAGACGCTTGAGGGTTCTTAAAGATTTTAAGCAGGGGGAAAAAAAACTCCCTCTTCGGAGTCAACGTGAGCGAACATTGTTCGCTGTTCAGAAAGGCCAGTCACAAAGCAGCTGGAGGTATGAAACCTTGGAAACGTATGAAAACGCATCCAGGTTGCTGTGAAGGGCAGAGAGCCGGTGGGATGGGGCTGTGCTCCTAGTGCAGACTCAGACAGAAACGGGGTTAGATCCAGCTTACACGCTGTGGGATTTTGAGCGAGTTACTTGACCTCTCTGCACCCCATTATCCTAATCTGCAAAATGGGGCAAAGCCAGCTATTACCTGGCGGAGGAGACTAAAAGAGATAAAGTGTTCAGGCCAGAATAATTAGGAGTCCCCAGGGCACCCCTGCCGTTGAATGCAGAGCAGCTACCCAGAATCCGAGGCTGTGCTCTCTGCAGGGGATCTTCTGCTCAGCACAGCCTCGGAATCCATTCTTCAGGGGTTTCTAACACAGGTTGGGGAGGGAAGGAAAGGTTTCTGGAAAACCCGGTTGCTGGGGCTGGGCTCAACTTGGCTGGTGTCACAGCTAAAGACGCCTGTCTGAGGACAGGGAACCTCAGAGGCTGTCTTGAGGCTGCTCCATGCAAGGTGGCACTGGGGGTGGGGGGGATGAGGGGCTTGCTGGCCAGCCTGACACGTCTGAAGACGTGTTACTGCTCCAAAGTACAAAATAAGCAGAGTGCGGGTAACTCAACACTATTTTTATCACTGTTCTGACACTCCCAGACCACAGGCAAAAGCTATTACTGGAGGGAGGGTGGCAGGGCACTGTTTATTCAGAGCAAGGGGCGGCCTGAATACCAATGGGGCCAGCGGGAGACTGAGCTGCTAGGGCTTCCAGGGGACAGGGCCCAAGAGAGGCGGGGAGGGGCACAGCTATGCGGGGACCCAGAGCAGGGCTGACCTGATGGAGAGAAATGTCCTTCGCCAAACTCAGCGCTGTGACCGGCTGCCCCGGGGCAGCGCCCTGTCTCATCTCCATCCTGCCCAGGAATCTCCAGGTTCCTTTTCCCCCTGAGAGGGGGACAAAACTTGTCCTCCAGGTGTAGGCAGCTCAGATCTGAATTGTGACAGCTCTGAGCTCCTTCAGGGCAGAAACCTGATCTGCCACGTTCACCATTATATTCCCAGTGACCAGACAATGCCTGGCACATACAGAGAGCAGGCACTGGATAAACACATCCCCAAAGCAGTGTTATCCAAGGGCTTGGGGGGGCATTCGTGATCAGGGCAGAGAAAATGCTTGCCCTTTTGTCTACTACAGAGAGATAATAAATAATAATACACACAAATAACGTGCATAGTAGGGTACAAGAGAGCAAGAAGGGGGTTAGGAAGCTCGGAGGGAAGGGTGCAATCTTTCAAAGTGAGAGGAGAGGGTGTGATGTGAGCAAAGACCTGATGTGGGGGAGTGAACAGGTTGTGTGGATATCTGGGGGAAGAGCTTTTCAGGAAGTGGGAAGTGCAGTGCAAAGGCCATGAGGTGACAGCATGCCCTGTGTGGCTCCCCTCACCAGTGGGGAGGAGCAAGGAAGCAGGAATGGAAAAAGTAAAAGGATGAAAAGGAGGAGATTAGGTCAGAGAAGGAACGGGGCCCAGATCATATAAAGCCTTCTAGAACCGTGGTTCTCAATGGGAATCATTTTATCCTCCATGGGACATCCTTGCATGTCTGGAGACATTTTTGGTCGCCCCAATTGGGGATGGAGGATGCTGGTATGGATGGGTAGAGGCCAGGGGTGCTGCTAAATGTCCAATGATGCACGGGACATCCCCACAAAGCATTACCTGGCCTGAGATATCCCCTGGTGCAAGTCTAGACCATCGTAAGGACCTTTTGGCTCTTGCCCTGAGTGAGTGGAGATTACGTGCTGAATGAATGAACAGTAACACAAATGGTAAGTCAGGAGGTGTTTCATCTTCTTCCGAACCCTTTGTCCTATTAATAGAGTTGGGAAAAAGAGAAGAATAGGAAAACAGAGAAAAGAGGCCTTTCTTCTTGCCAAAAGCACACAGTCGAACTCCGGGTTTTGAAACGTCCTACTTTATGTGCAACCTAAAAGGATGCCAACTGCCGTCTGGCCTGGTGACAATGGAAGAAACTTCTTGGAAAGCTGGCTGCGGTAACAAGGGGGTGGCCAGGATCCGCCCAAGGGGAAAACCCTGAAATCAACAGGAAAAACCAGGTTTATCGGGCACTGGGATATAACAGGGCCTCAGAGGAGGTCAGCTCAACATCCTTTTCTCCCCAGGTGAAGACAGGAGGGCAGGGTGGTGGCCATGTTGGTGGCTGCTTGAGAGCTTTCTCTCCCAGTCGCCAGGTCCTGGCCTAGCTACTCCTAGACACCTATGGCCCTGCCTCATTTCATGTGGGTGATTAAAACAAGGAGGACTTCATTCGCTGTTCCTGCCTCTGAGTTTGTGAATAATCAAAGGCTAATTAGCCAGGGCCCCATGGGAGGAGGATTTAGCCATGCAAGACATCTACGAAGCTCCGAAAATAAACTGAGAGGCGGATCTGACTTGAGCGCCCACAGGGATCACTGGGGATGAGGTCGGCTGGGGCCCAAGAGGGGAAGATTTCTCCAGGGCCAAGCTGACCCTCAGGCTCAAAGACATGGAAGGACGAGTCGCTGAGGATCTGGCTTTCCTCAGCCAGTTCACAGATCAATCAAATCAAAGCATCAAAAATCCAGAGCGAGATTCGAGACTGGGAAGGGCAGAGGAAGGCTCTCCTGGCCGGAGTCAAACCATCGGGGTTCGGTCCCTGGCTCCTTCCCTTCCTGGCTGTGTTAAAACATCTAAGCCCTTTGAGTCCCAGTTTCTTCATCTGTGAAATGGAATCAAATGCCAATATCAGGAATAGCCCTGGGAAAGGATTTGGAGGGGTGGGTGGGAAGGCATACGGAAGACGGCAGAAGTCCTATTTACTGATTCTTGTGCCCTAGACACTGTGCTAAATGTATAGACTGATTAGCTCACTCAATTCTCAAACCCCAAGGTGGCACTGGGTACCCCGCTCTAATGGAAGGATGCTGTGATTCAGAGGCATCACGCCACTTGCTTGGGCCAAGGAGTGGGACCCTCCTTTCTCCAAGTTGTATCAGTCATACCGCCACGCACAGAACACTTTGAACTTCGCACACGTACTGTCGGGCCGGGTCCTTATAACACGCAGGAAAGCCAGCTATCAAAGTCATCACTGCTCCGTTTTGCGGGAGAGAAAACCAAAGCATGTCCCTCCGTGTCCCACCGCCAGAAATCTCTACTGGGCAAACACAGCCCCCTCCCCCCCAAAAGAGTCCCTACCCCTAAAAATGTGGTTTGGGTCAGGTGACAACCTCGTGAGGAAGGAGAGGTGGCACGTCCGGGGTTGGGAAGCGAGCAGGCGCCATGCTCTTCAGCGCTCAGAAGCCTGGGCCGCCAGCAGCTACACACCACGCAGAGCGCCCACGTGTTCTTCATCCATCCTCACAGAGCCTCCGGGTCACTGCTCTAGTTGCTCCCATTTTACAGTTGATGGTCAAGCTCAGGACAGCAAAATAACTTCAGCCATACGGCTGGCAAACAGAGGTACTGGGACTTGAACCAGATTGGTTGACACGTTCCCAGCCACTGTGGGGCCCCTCAAAGTCTTTGTTAACTATGACGATGGGAGCCAGGAATCTGAAAAACTGTTTCACAAGCACCCACGGGACCCTGGGATACTTAGTTTCCCCATCTCTGGCCTTAATCTTTTTCTTACAGGGAAGGGGGCTCAGTGAGATATCCCTCAGCTCTGACCTCACGTGTTGCTCTACGTTGATCTTAAACCAGTGTTTCCCAAGGGAAATGTTGTAACCTACCTCAGGACCTTTGCACTTACTATGTCTGAAAAAGATCACCCCGACTTATCTTCATGGTTCACTCCTCACCCAACTGTTCAGAAGACACTCTGAGAGCCACCCCTCATCCCTCAAATAGGCATTCCCTAACCCTCTTACTAGGGCTCTTTCCCGTGTCACCTGTAACTAGGACATGATATATTTACTTATCTTGTGTATCCTCCAACTAGAATGTAAGCTACTTTGTTCCATCCCTCATGCACCCGTAAACCCCAGCTACTACATGACAGAAATCAGGTAAATATTTGTTGAGCAGATGTGTGAATACATTAAATCCATTTCAGTGCCCCTACTATTTTCCAGGCAGAAAGCCTGGGTAACCCCACCACCGTGATGGAACCTAGCCACGTGCAATTATCAACCTGGCTGCCATGTTTAATAAGCAAACCTGAGTTGGACGAAACAGCTTACAGGATGGGAGTAAACTTCATAACCAGACAAAGTAGCTGGCCGATTCCACTTGCAGAAAATACCTCTCAGCCCTCTCCATCCCGTTAACCTGCTTTTCTTTCCTCAAGGAGATTACAAAACAAACCATCACCCATTACCATTGGGTTTAATTACTCAGATGATTTTAACAGTGCAGCAGGCTTTAATTACAGGCATGTCTGCTGCCAAGGGACTAAAGGTACCCGCCACGAGTGTCCATGGTTTTCTAGGAGGGGTCATAGAGTATGGGGGCTGATTTAGCGTTGGCTCAGCCATGGAGATTCTGCCAGGAGAGTTGCTTTTAATTTAACCCCTGCAGATACTGAACCAGGACCACTCATGCTGGATTTCCTCGATTGCCAAAGGACAGCCATCCTTCATAAGTGAATGCCAGAAGGAAAGTCTGCAGAATGAGATCCTGCTCTTTGAGGAAGGTTCAAAAAGACTAGCAACATGGGAAGGATTTTTCTCCCCGCACCACCCTCCCAAACCTGGTGGGTGTCAAGCCCTGGGAGAAGCCTCACCACTGCTTTATTCCAGACCCATTTCAAAGCACGCACCCAGGCAGCACACCGAAATGAAAGCCGGCTGCCTAGGCTTTCGTTTAATGAGATGAGAATTGAGGTTCAAAAATTAACTGTGCAAAGCCTCGTAGGGAAATACCAGATGACAGAAGAAGAACTGGGCGACCGAGTGCATAAAAGGTGGCAGTGTGGGGAGCCCACGTCTAAGTCAATAACCGGGTCAGGCGGAATCTGGGGGTCAAAACAGTAGCTTAGTTGTTAATCAAGTGGTAGAACTGACCTTGGATGGCTGGGTAAGAGTTGCAGCTCTATGGAGATGCTTCCACGCTCCCAACAAACGTTGCCTTTTAGCAAGCACACAGTGATGCCATTTCTAGGAATTTAACCTTCAAGGTTGCTTGTGCTTAAGTCAAACAACACGCAGGCAAGGGAGGATTGCTCCCGCACAGTTTTTAGATGCAAACGACTGGAATCCACCCCAGCCTTCCTTGGTTGGGGCCCCAGTTAAATAACTGATGCTCTGTTGATACAAATGGAAAACGATGCGGCAATTAAAAAGAACAAGGGAATTCTATATGCACTGAGACGGAACAATCAACAGGGTATGTGGATAAGCAAACAAACAAAAACAAAAACAAAAACAAAACCCCAAGATTTGTGACAGGGGGCGTGGCCTGTCCCTATGAGTTAAAAAGAGCAGCACAAAAGCACAGTCCAAAGCCAGACCACCTTAAGATAGGATTCCAACTCCCAGTCACTAGTTAATGGGACTTCGGGCAAGTTACTTTGTTTCTATGGACCTCGGTTTCTTCATCCATCCAATGAGCTATTAAGAAGAGTTAATGTATCTGAACATACGTTCTCAACAAGGCTTACATGTCCCCTGCCTGAAAGGGCAAACATTAGCTCAGACCAAGAGGTGGTGAAAAGAATCTTTAGCTATTACAGTGGTCTGGGATCCTCCAAAGCTTGACCCTACCGGATCAATCTTAACCCTTAGTGTTTAATTTTAAACGATGTTTTTCTTCTTAGGAGAGTGATCTTGAAAAAAAGGTTGACAGACACTGGTCTGAAGTCCTCAAAAGCTGCAGAGAGCAGATGGGGATGACACTGACCTGTGATACTGGTGTCAGGCTGAAATGAGAGGCCACGAGGCCCCATCTCTTTATCCACCCCACCCCCCAACGCCCCACCATGCCAGGCTGTGAACTTGAGTAACAAGCCTCATTTCTCAGATGAGGAGCCTGAGGTCCAAAGAAGCCAAGGGATTAGCACAGCCAGGCTTTTCACCTGGTCTCCACGACAGGGCGCCCCCACTCGACACACTAACGGTGCTTCAAGACCACATGCTTCATGGAGCTGCCCTACAATCCATTCCGGGTCGTGATAGGTCAACCCAGATACGCCCTAATCCATTTGAGCGCCAGTACAGGATGGCAAGTCCAGCCCAGAGACTGCTGTAACACACGGCCTGGAGCTCCCGTCAGGTCCACTTGAGCGGCTGGTCCTTTGCTCTGACAGTGTCTTCTTGGGAGGCTCCCCAGAGACATGTCGAAAGCCCTGAGCACTAAGAACAATCCTACCTGCTGTGAACAATGGTCTCTGTCACTTATTTGGACACAGGGTGACGGAAGGCAGTGAACCTGTTTTTCCTGCTGGCTGCCAGAAAGATGTGAGCTCAGTCTCTGGTTCCCCCATCACGAGGCCTTCATATTATCAATCCTGACTCTAAGTTAAGGCCCCACCACTGTGTTTCCTTCCTTTGGCCTCATTTTCACTTACGCCATCTTGTTTTGTAGACTGTGATACAACCGTCCTAGAATAGGACGTAAATAGGAGGAGTGTAAAAAAATAGTTCAACACAAACTCAAGGAACTAACTCCAAGAGGTTCCAGAAAAAGCCACCACTGACAGAACTCATTGGGCTAGATCACCCAATTTCCTGGGCGCTTTTGAGGGAAGCTGGGAGGGCAGACACTGGTGTTTGGGCTGGAAAATATAAGATGGAGAGGTCTCATAAGGTAGGGAAGTACGTATATGGAGGCGGAAAAGAACAAGCAGGGGCTTAGTCATGAGGGTCTTAGCAGGCACATCAAGTGATTCCCTGGTTCCTTCACTCACTCACTCATTCATTCACTCAGTCAGTCAGTCAGTCAGTCAGTCAGTCGGGACCTGCCACTTACAGAGCACCGGGCTCCATGCAAAACTAAGTGGTGGTGACAGAGGCCAAAGGGTCCACACGGCTTCAGATATTTACTGTCAGACCCTTTACAGCAAGTCTGTCAACCCCACATTTTATTTGTCAGTATACAAACATTTTTTAAACCAACAGAAAAATTCTGACACCCTCTTGAGACCCCGGGTTTCTCATCTATTACATGTGGCACGGTAAGTGTGCCAGTGTGAAGATTAAATGACAGAAGGCACAGGACGCTCTGAGAAGGAAGCCTAGGCACAGACACTGCCACGCTTTTTTATGCCCATTACTACTGATCTCCCAACGGCTGGGAGGACAGGGAAGGAAGAACGCCAATGTGTCTTTACAACACAGGCAGCCTTTTTCATTCCAGTTCTAGGAAGGGGTATAATTATGATTGAAGTAATCCAGGCCCTTTACAGGTTATTTTCCTATGCTCTCTAGATGTTCAGATGAGTATGGGTTTTTTCACTATTTCAACAGTTCTGAAATGGAGGCTTATCGTAGGGTCAATGTGGACACCTGACTTGTTCATTCATATTTGCTGAGAATCAACTATGTGGCAGGCACTGAAGATCTGTGAAAATATGGGAGCACTAAGTGTGTGTGTGTGTGTGTGTGTGTGTGTGTGTGTGTGTGTGTGTGGAGTTCACAAGACAAAGCTATGCTCACTCTGAGTTCATGCTGGAACAAGGGAGGCACACGGTAACTGTATATTGGCTGTCGGCTGGTAATAACAGGTATGAGGAAAAACAAATCCGCACAGATGGGACAGACAACAGTGATAGTTTACCATTTTAAGAGTGGTGGTCAGGAAGGCCTCTCCAGAGGAGGAGCTTTGAACCAGGACCCGAGACAGGTGAGGGAGAAAGTGTGCTGCCATTTGGAAGCACAGGGCTCTAGGCAGAGGGAAGAAAAGGTGTGAGATCGGGGGCAAAGACACACATCTTTGGCAGTAGCCTCCCCCCACCCCCCACCTTTCCCCTCTTGATGCCAGAGCTGTTCCTACTGCAATGCTACCCACGGATTACAGAAATGCTATATTTGCACAGTACTGGCGCGGCGTGAAATAATGGCGCAGGGATTTGGACGGGGAAGGGGAGAGCGGTGACTATAACATTTTATTTCAGCTTACTCAAGCTCAGCTCCTTTGAAATAGCTGACGTGTTTTCTTGGCCATAAACCTGCGGTAAGCCTATGTACAAAAGCCTCACCTGTCAACAACCTAGTAAATCCACAGGTAAGATTTTTTTCTCCCTTCCAAAAAGTCACGGGAACGGAATGGGTTGTAATCAAAGTTGTAGGACCAGTTAAGGCAGCCCTGCTTCCTGCTTTGCACTTGATGAGTAAAGCTGAATGAGAAGGTGTCTATTTCTGCAGAATGTTAGCATAGCATTCAAGATAAATCAATGTATTTGTGCATACATCCCCAAACTTTGCAAAGACAGAGGAGACAACGGGATAATGAGGTCGTGGCTGTGACATTTCTCTGCCAGGGTTGTCACAAACTCACCAAGAACAAAGCCATATTCCGAGACAAGAAAGGGCACCTGCTTCTGGGTAACAAAGAAGACCTGACCCTTAAAGCCACATGCACGCTTCCAGCTATGCTCACACTGCTGCATCCGAGTGCCTCCTGTGGCCACTAACAACTTGATGTGAGCCTACACGTTGTCCCTATCATATGAGGAGGGGGGAGGTCAGGGATGTGCGGACTCTGAAGCACATCCCAATCCCCATGGCAGGGTGCCACGAGGCTTCACTACCTGGGACAGGAGAGGAGTCATTCCGAGACTTGGGTTCAAGTTCACGTGTCCAACCTGAGTATAAGTCTACAGTCACTGATCTAACTACCTTCTCTGATTTCCAAAAATATGCACTTCTGGATTCTACCGGATGGCAGATTAGAATGTGTATGTGCGTTGGAGTGAGAGACAGGAGAGGAAGGGTCTGAGACAGGAGACAGGAGGGTACACTTTGAAACCTCCTTCAGGTATCACAAACTCACAGCACAACAGCTAATCCCTGATCATGGTGATGGTGCCGTGGGCATCATTTTGTTCTCCAGATCCTGTTTACAAGGCACCAAAGGGGTCACACATCTTCAGGAAGACAGGTTAACCAAACTGTGCGGGGGGCACTTTCAGGGTCAGGTTCAGTTATGTGTAACATTCACGTGTAATACAGAATACCTTCTTTCTTAACAAGACCCAAGAGACCAAGTGTTAGTCTATTAAGCATTAATAACTCTTGAGGCCCCACAGACCCCACACTCTGGCTTCATGAGGATTTCTGTTTGTTTAGCGTTTATTTTTCAGAGAGTGAAAGAGAAAGAGAGAGTGCGCACGAGCAAGCGGGGGAGGGGCAGAGAGAGAGGGAGACACAGAACCCGGAGCAGGCTCCAGGCTCTGAGCTGTCAGCACAGAGCCCGACGTGGGGCTCAAACTCACAAACCACAAGATCATGACCTGAGCCAGAGTGGAAAGGTGAACCGACCATGCCACCCAGGTGCGACGGGAGAACTTTTATTTCCAGATGAAAAGAGCTGGGTCTCAAGCCCACATGTGTGAGAAACCGTCAGTCCCGTGTGCTGAACCCCTTCCCCAGGTGAGCTGGCAGCCACGGGGGGCCTGGTGGGGGTGTGACTCCCCACTACTCTTATGGCCTCAGGCCAAGGCTAGCCAGGGAGACAGGGTGCCCTCTCTGGCTGAGAACTGCAGTTATGTCCCTTCCCCAACACACACAGACACAAACACACCTGACACGGGGAAACAACTATACAGTCAACCTGGAGAGCCTGTGAGTAACCAGGGGACAGCTGAAGACTTTACTCTCCCTTGGCACACGGGAGTCATTTTCAGGGTAAGTAACCAAGTGCGTTCTTGTATTAGGAGATTAGCTGCAGGGGTGTTATGGACCAAATGTTTGTGTCTCCCAAGAATTCCTGTTGAGACCCTAACCCCTGATGTGATGGTGTTAGGAGGTGGGGTTTCAGGAGGTCGACCAGGTCACAAGGGTGGATTCATCATGAACAGAATCAGCCAGCGCCCTGGCCCTCTTTCTGCCCTGTGAGGACGCCGCAAGAGGTGGGCGACCAGCGCCTAGGAAGGAGGAGGACCAAGCCGGCAGCAGACTCGGGAACTCTGAGCAATCAAGGTCTGTTATCTCTAAGCCACCGCTCTACAGTGCTTGGTCACAGCAGCCAGAGCAAAGTCAGAGAGGTGGACACACACCATGTGGGTACTCAAGGAGAATTCAAGTGCAGGTGGTTGGGAGGGCAAAAGGGAGCGAACTGGAGACAATATACAAGAGAGAACAAAACAGACGACACAGGATTTTTGCCCTTTCAAACCTCAACTCCAGATAAGACGCAATGTCTCTGTACACGGAGGTTTCACTTTAGAGTAGACAGACTTCAGAAAAATTGGATACGAACAGGAATTTTTTAAAAATCCTTTTTGGGGGCGCCTGGGCAGCTCAGTCCGTTGAGCGTCTGACTTTGGCTCAGGTCACGATCTGGCAGTTTGTGAGTTCGAGCCCCGCACCAGGCTCTGTGCTGACAGCTCAGAGCCTGGAGCCAGCCTCAGATTCTGTGTCTCCCTCTCTCTCTCTCCGCCCTCCCCGACTTGTAGACTCGCTCACTCTCAAAAATAAACATTAATAAAAAAAGTATCCTTTGGCAAGTTTGAGTTTCCAAGTGTTCTGAACGTCCTTATACTCATGAAGCCAAACCTGTATGATAAGGGGTGTATTCCGGCCCCCCTCCTTAGACAGAGGAAGGGTCTGAGGCCCAAAAGGCCAAGTGACTGACCTAAGGTCACACAGCTGGAGTCAGAGCTGAGCCTTGAACTGGAGGGTCTGCTCTTCTTGGCAGTAGGCGCTCTGGCAGTTACTCGTTTGGGACGCTTGAAATAAGTGGGCCAGAGCCTGGGGCCCAGGAATCTGTTAGTCTTACGAGCCTGTAGTTTTAATGCCCTATTTTTCTGGAAGTCCAAACTACACCATCAGGGTGTTTCTCTTATTCATTATGGAGTCCTCTTGATTTTATTTATATTTTGCAGCAAAATGATTTAAAGCCAATGTGCTCGGGCACAGAGGAAATCTGACCTGAAAGACCGTCTTTGTGGCAAAAGGAGAACCAGCAGATACTTATTTCCTGCCTTTGCGAGGCCAGTAACATCCTGGTACAAGGAGATCCATCAATACATCTTTCATAAGGGCTTCTCTGCACAGTGAGGTGGAAAATCTTTCCAATGACTGCGGCCCATTTGTAACTCTGCCCTGAATAAAAGAAGGGATTGATCGGGGCTTGGACTGCTTCCATGCCCAGGGGCCGTCCTGCGCCCTAGGAGACACGGTCTACGATGGGATGGGATGAAATTCAATGGGGCAATTGCTCTTGGAGAGAGAGCCCAGTAGGGGTCAGCTCGGCCCCTGAAGGGTGAGCAGTGAGGGGTTAAACATGTTCTGCCTTGCTCTGCTTGGGGGGGTCTCTAGAGGGAGGGACGCCTGCAAGTCTCCAAAATTCAGAGGCTTAAAAGGAAACAGAGGGAAGGCTTGCCACTGGCTGCTTAGGAACCGCACCTCAGTTTCCCCTCCTCGTGATCCCCAATCCACAGTTGGCATGACGTAGCCTCAGTGCGTCCATCAGCCAGTGGGGTGGCATTTCTTAAGCATCTTCAATGGACTGCCACAGTGGGATTACTCAGAGGCTTCCTAACAGGGCAGAGGGACCTGGGGGCTTGAAAAGGATGGATGCCCCACGGCTCTGGACACATCCCACGACTCCAATATCCCCGAGTGGTGGCCGATGCCCAGAGTTCTATGCTGGCTAGGAGGCTAGGACTCCCGAGCCCAGTTTTAGATGCTGCCACTTGGGCAGCCGACTTCTCCCTCTGGGCTGTACTTGACTCTTCTGTAAAAGTGGGGTGAGGCTGCTTACCTTAGGGCAGCAATTCTCAATTTGGGAGTGGACATTTTGCCCCTCCCCCCAGGGAACATTTGGAAATTTCTGGAGACATTTTTGACTGTCACACTGGGAGACAGGGAGTAGGATGGGGTGCTACTGGCATCTCGTTTGCAGAAGCCAGGGACACTGCTCAACATCCTACGGGGCACAAGACAGCATCCTCCCCCCCACACAAGGAAAAATGATCCAGATCAAAATGTCAGTAAGGGTGCCGAAGTCAACCAAGTGCAGAGAAAGCTCTTTTGGCATCCTCACAAGATGGTTCAGTGCTCTGGTTCAAGGCTGAGACACAGGCCCACACTCTTGCTCCTCTACCCAAGATCTCATCCCAATCTCGACCTTCTCTCCCATTTCCTAGGCGTATGAACACGAACAAGATTCTTCTCTTATCCAAGCATCAGCTTCAAGGTTGAGATCAGGGGGTATATACAAGCTGCTCTAAGCCAGAGTCACCATCCATGAAGATTCTAACTCAGTATCATTCTCGGCAACTGGCACACAGCAAGTGGTCAATAAATGGGATGTGTTATTTTATGTACGGAAAACAACGTCTCTCTCCTAACTGTCACGGGCATAATAAAACGTGAAGTCTGGTTAGCACGGTGCCTCGTGTCCTTGATGATAACGAGTACATCTTGGTTGATGAAGGCAAAGGATCGATACGTGGACACAAACGTAAGTGACAAGAACAAATGAAGGTTTGTGGAAAAGCAAACGTCCAGGGGCACCTGCATGGCTCAGGTCATAATCACACACCGTTCATGCAATCAAGCCCCGTTTTGGGAGCCTGCTTGGGATTCTCTCTCTTTCCAAATAAACTCAAAAAAAAGAGAAAGAAAAAGGCCAATGTCTAGCCTGGAGCTTAACGTGCACAGAGTGGCCAAAAGGCATCTGCTCTGGGGCACCTAGGTGGATCAGGGATCAGTTGGTTAAGCGTCCGACTTCAGCTTAGGTCATGATCTCATGGTTTGTGAGCTCAAGCCCTGCATTGGGCTCTATTGACAGCTTGGAGCCTGGAGCCTGCTCCAGATTCTACCTCTCTCTCTGCCCCTCCCCTGCTCTCACACACACACTCTCTCTCTCAAAAACAAAAACAAAAAAATGTTATCTGCTCCATGGAGAGGTGGTGACTCAGGGAAGTATGAGGGGCTTACAGCAGAGTTTCTCAGCCTCAGGATTACAAATCTTGGGGCCCGAGGATTCTGTGCTGTGGGAGCTGTTCCCCACAATGTATAATGTTAGCAGCATCCCTTTACCATCCCTCCCTCCCCATCCCAGCTGTGACAACCAAAAAAGGTCTCTGGCCACTACCAAGTATTCCCTGGGGGGGGCACAAATGCCTCTGAGAACCCCTGGTCTGAAACTGTCTGACACACGCCAGGCTTTCACTCAGCAAATATGCTGGAAGGAAGCAGGGACAGAGGAGCGACGGAACCAGGCCGACCCGCAGGGCGGCAGGCCTTGGCTGCCTCTCCTGACTCTCACTCCTGATAGACGACGTGGAGAGAGGCTGTCCGCCGGCAGCTCGGTTTCTCTCAAACAGGTGGCTCTTACTCAAGCCCACTGTTTGCGTTCTGCCTTAAGCGGGCAACTTCCCTGAGAATCCATTTTTCTAGTCCTGAAGATTATCTGTGGATATCACAGTCAGTATCCGTACCACTCAACCTGCCTCTCATCACTCTCCCTTCAAAGGGATTCTCTGGAAGTACTTGTAGTCCCGAATGGTTTAATGTTCCTGTTGTGTGGCCGAGCCATTGTAGTCAGGAAGAATAAGAGGTACGGAGTTACCCTGGGTTTGCGGTTGGAGGCTTAGAGGTGGAAAGCCCTGGCCTCTCTAGCTCCTGAACCTAACCCCTTGGCAGATGGTGAGGGAGCTATGGAGGGAGGAAGAGAAATCACAGGTCGGGTGCACAGCTGGGGGCGGGGGGCAAGGGAGAGAGGTCACCTGAGAGCTCAAAGGCTGGGGGTAGGACCACCAGCGGATGCGAACTTCTAGGACCCACCTTAAGGAAGGAGCTACAACGGAGCGGACTCACCGGACGCTCCCTTAATACCCCCTCTCCCTCACATCCCAGCTCCAATCTCGGCCAGGTCCTCTGTCTTCCTCACATGTGGCCACTTCTCTGCAGCTCCACCGTGGCCAGCAGCTAGATGTGAGCAGCAGATGCGGACTGACCCCCTTGTGCTTTACCTGGCCCACGCAGGCAGCCCTCCTACACCCAGCAGTCAGAGCAACCCTCTGAAAAGACCAATCAGATGCTACTCCTTTGCTTAAAACCCTTGCACAGCTACTACTGCTGAGGACCCACACGGAATTCTGACTGCAGCCCGCAAGGCCAGGCTCCTGCCCAGCCCCCACCTGCCCCCTTCTCCACTCTCTGTTTTGCTTCTTAGCATTCTCTCCAGTCATTACCAGGTTCCCACTTAGACCAGGACCTTTGCACATACTGCTTCCTCCTCCTCCTCAACTAATCCTTACCCAGACTACACTTCTTCATTTCAGCTTAAATGTCGCTTCCCTAGGGACATTCTGCTGACCTTTCCTGGCCAAGTCCACAGCGAAACAGTCTCAGGACACTGGGACTTTCATCCCGTTGCACTTCAGTCTGGCTCAACAATTGGCATCTGTCCCCACCAGATGACGAAGCTGCCTGAGGGCAGGGCGTCTATTTTGTCCACTGATGTGTCTTTGTTCCTATTCAGTACAGTAAACATTTGTGGAATAAACAACCTCACGAATGGGGATAAGGAAGAGAGAAGCTTGCTCCAAGCTTAGACAGAGCGTCCCTTTCAGGGGTCATACCATGGCTCCATTCCCAGACACCTCCCAGGAGAATTAAAAAGGGAGCTGAGGGGAGTGTGGTGTCTGCTCCGCCCCTACCTCTTTCCTCTCCCTTGCAAGCTTCCCTGTTCTGGCCCCAGAGAGATGAAGACCGGTCCTCCCCGCCCTGCACCCCCTTCCAGGACACTGAGCCCCAGCAAAACCACCCACTGGTTTGACAACAAAGTGCCAAACTCCTACTGGAAGCGAGATGTGGACCTTGATCTCCAGGAGGCCCGCAGCAGCAACACCAACTGGGGGGTTGGTTGGAAATGCAGAATCCCAGGCCCCATCCCAGATGGGCGGGGTCAGAACCTGCATGTGAACAGATCCCAGGTGATGGGTATTGGCGCTGGGCTAGAGAGCGCTGGACAGAACCATCTGGAGGCCCCTGGACCCCACCTACCTCACCCCCACTTTCTGATCCAGTGTTTGCAGCACGGCAGGACTCAGGTTCAAGATGATGGGGTTGGTCCTGGATCAAGCTTTGAGAACCACTACTTGACAGCTTTATGGGGGTCCAGGAAGGAAGTTCTCAGAGAGGCCCAGAAAGGCGTTCTCAAAGAAGCAAGGTGTGAGCTGGGAGGATGAGTAAGAGCTTGCCACACAACAGGTTAGAGGGGCAATGTGGACAGAGGACACCACACAGAACAAACTAAGAAGCATGACGCACGCTGTGTCATTCATTATCGGTGCCTGGATTCCAGACAGGGCAGGAAGATCAGGGAGGGGAGGTGAGGTGAGGGAAGGGAGCCCCAAGGTCACAGAAGCCCTGCTTCCTCTTCACCCCACACAGCACTGCCAAGGAGGAAATAAAACATCCTCAGATGCCACGATCATATAGCTAACGCTCCTGGGACGCTTACCATACATCTAGCCTCATGCCAAGGCCTTACTCCCATTAACGTCGTTTTCTTTCTTTTCCAACTGTTTGAAAGAAGGAATTATAGACTCACAGGCAGTTGCCAAGATAGTACAGAGTTCCATGTTCCTTCACCCAGCTTCCCCCAATGGTGACATCTTATTTAACTGCGTTGCAATATTAAAGCCAGACGATTCACATCACTATACTATTAACTAAGACCACAGTTATTTCATTTTCACATTTTCCATGCACACATTTGTGTGTATGTGTGTGTGTGGGTGGGTGTGTTACTCCTGAGTCCTCACAACAACTCTGTTATTATCCCATTTTGCAGATGAGGAAACCAAAGCACAGAGAGAATAACTTGCAGGAGCAGAAGGGGGAAGAAGAAACTCAATTCTGGAAGTCTTGCTTCTCTGACAAGTTCTGATATTTATGCAAACTCACGGATCAGGGAGATTTCCAAGGGGGGATGCATATCTGCAAAAAGAGGCCCATCCCGAAGGACCCTGTCGTCTGAGAAAAAGCCTCACTGGCGGGAGCCGAGTAGAGAAGCTGGGAAAGGGGAGAGTGGCCACGGATGCCCCTCTACTGTTGGCCCCTGGGCAGCCTTGCTCCCAGCTCAAAGGCGCCCCTGTCCACTGGATCTGCCCCCAGGTACCTGGTCGGGTGATGTTCGCAGGGCTGGCCTGGGCTGTCTGCCAACATCAGGACCAGACAGAAATCTGCTGTTCCACATCCCAGCTCCTGCCCTGGCGCCTGGCAACCCCACAGAGGCCTGTTTGTGAAGGCAGGAAGGAGGCTGGGCTGTTCAGCCTTCCCGTCAGACAAGCTCTGAGCCCCCAGCGGCTGGGCTGGGCTGGGGGAGGATAGGGTAGGGAGAGAAGACTCACAGCAAGGCCTTAACACCACCAAACAAGGCCTCCCTCATGATCAGGGCCTCCAGCCACCGCCTTCGTGGCCAGCGACTACCAGACATAGGCCTCCTTTTGCTGCTTTTATGGCTTGGTGGGCTTCTTAGAAGGGAGTGTTCTCTGTGACTACAAACATGCAAAGATGATCTATGCACGTGGACAGGGTCTGCTCAGACCCACACACACCGTTGGATTTGTAGCCAGATTGGTGGGGCCATGGGTGAATTCTTTCCTTTGTCAACGTGGCACTCTGTTAATGTTACTATAAGGCTTTTTGTGTAGTTAGGCAAAAAGGTTTTCTTTCATTGTGGGGGGGGGGGGGGGCGAATTTTAGAAAAGGACACTATGGCACGGGGAATGATTTTGCTTAAATGTGCAACAACTGTTACAGTCTGGTGAGTAGCCTCATGTCTGAACTTCTCCAAGCCTCAGTTCCCTTGACTGGAAAGCATAGGTGTGGCTACAAGGATCCATCCCCAACTGTTAAGCTACAGAGACCTGTATGGGAGGGGGCAAAGTTAAAGCAAGTCTTTTACTTCTATTTTGTCCAGAGACTCAAAATGCAGCCTTGGGCAGGCCCCACCAATCCGTCATGGTCATTAGTTTTAAGTCCATCCACTCTGGGAGGGTTGGGAAACACAATGAAACCCGACTGTTTTAAAACATTCTGCAGGTCAAACCAAGCTGGCTGATTGCCTTAGGTGCTCATTTGACTTCTGAAGCCCACTCGTGCCCAGAAGCATTTCGGGAGCTCTGGGACATCTTCGATCTTTGGATCGGAAGATTCTAGGGGGAAAGCTCTGAATCGACGGGCCCGCAGGTAATGAACTGTGGTCCTGGAGTGTCCATGCAGCTGCCCAGTCTCTGGCCAGAGGCCTCCCAGGTCAATTCCTCACCTGCACAGGAACTCCCTTGGGTGCTACAGAGAAGGAGGCTGCGTGCAGCTAACTCAACATCATTTTTAGAGCCTCCCAGAAACCACTAGATTCTTGAAACCAGAATATGTGTTACCAGTTGCCCTCAAACGGCCAGAAGTTCTCCCCACTCATTCCCACCAGTTACTGTTCCTTAAGGGACATCAATACATCTACTCTCCAAATGAACCCATAATAGAAGGGGAAATGGGCACACAATTAACTGAGGACATCACGTGAAACCAAATGACCATCTATATCCTCTCATTCCAGAAAGGGAAGGCTGCAATGAAAGACACAGAAGCCAGAAAAACCGTATACAGACAGAAAATCAATAACCACAGTGAAGGAATGGAAACTTTACAAACGGCAGCTAACAGAATGATTCCAACCGACATCAGATGAGGCTCTGAGCTTCCTGGTGGCCAAAGCAAAAAAGAACATGCATTATATAGCTCATAATCTAACACCTGGAAGCTTAGCCAGAGAAAAAAGAAAAGCTAGCTCCTGGTACAATGTGCCCGCCAGGTGTGAGCAAGGAGGCAGGAGGTAAGGAGGTCCAGAGGTCAGTGGCAGCCAGGCCAAGATCAGGCCTTTGGCTTATACTCCAAGCGGCATGAGGAGTCAGGGGTGGGCTTTAAGCAGAGACCTGACCTCATCTCACTCATGACTTAAAAGAATAATTCTGACATGTTCTGAGAATAGCCTGCTGGGGTACAACGGGAGAAGCGGGAAGGCCTATCCGGAGGCTATAGCAAAATGCCACCCAAGAGACAGTGCAAGCCCTTAGAATGAAACCCAGCCTACTCCCCAGCACCCACAAGGCTTCACATGCTCTAGACACTCCTCTCTTTTCAGCTCAATCCCATGCCACTTTCTCTCCCTCCCACCACTGCGATCTGTCCACTTCTGGTCCCGTCTATTAGTCACGTTGGGTATCTGCCCACTATGTTCTTCCTTGACTTCTGCATGGCACTGTAACTGTCAGCCCGGGAGAGCTCTTTCCCAAGCCCCTGTGACATGTAGGACCTCCCTCAATCCCAGACTCTCCTGCTTCCTTCTTAGCACCCAATCACAGCCCATCATTATCGTGGTCTGGTTTACTTCTTGGTTGATTGTGGCCCATCTCTCCACCAGGAGGTCTAGTATTCCACGAAGACAAAGATGTGTCTCCCATGGCATCTCCTCCTCCATCATAGCCCAGGGCCTGACACATAACAGGTGCATAATAAATTCTGGTGAAAACGCAGAGCCACTAGGTTAGGAAAGTAGAGCTCAGAGATGTCAGGCTACCTGCTGGTGGATGCCAGGTCTGACTCTCAGGTCAGGGCCTCTGATCCAATCGCTCAGGAGTCAAATCACAAGATCTTGCCCTGACCTTACTCCCTAAGACCCCTACCAATGGATTGCATCAAGATCTTTGCGCCTTGCTACGGAGCCAACAAGAAATGTGATGACGATCAGAAGAGGGTCAGGAAGTTGCAGCTGGAGTCGGGCTCCATGTAGGAGAGCAAAGGGGGATGAGGCAAGACTCTACCTGGCTGGCTGGCCTTATGGCCACCGTGTTCCACAGCTCGCAACACAAACTATCCTCTCCCAAGTACACAGCCTTTATCTCATCAATTTTCTAGGCTACGCCAACCAAACAGTGGAATCCACAGGAAATTAAGCTTATTGACTCAGTCTTTGGTACCACATGGAGAAGATATATTTACACATGTCATGTGAGCCTGGGGGACTAGCGTTTATTGGCACCAAGTATTTACTGAGTTTTGAATGACAGCTGGAACAGGAATGGGGTGGAGGGACAGATACCCTGTTTCTTCACTTCATGCAGATTTCTGAGCCCAGGGCGGCAGGGTGGGCCTTCTCCTGAGCCTGTGTTTTCCCTCCATGTGGCTGGCTTGGACAGGGGAAGCATTTTGGGTAAAGCTAACATTCTACAGAAACTGGTTTCAGAGAGAACGGACTTTTAAACTTCAGGCCGACTTAACGGGGCCCTCGTTGTTGGCAGCAGCGAATTGTGATGTGATCCCATCTCTAGGTGTTTGCCTCATGCCATCTCTTCATGGTTCTTGGAGCTGTAACTTCTCCTTGGGTCATTTACGACCAGAGAGGAAAAGCAATCTTTGAGATTCATGATGGAAACAGCAGGGGCCTGGGGAATAAATGCCCAAATAAAAAATAACCATAAATAAATCATGACATCAATGGCTAATAATTAGGGACCCAGCACAAGTGCGAGGGACTGTAAAGATATTTACATGCAGTATTTCACTAACCTCATATGTTCTTTTATAAGAACAACAAAATCCAAGCTCCTTATGACCTTATGAGGCCCTATGCGATCAAGAGATTGTCAACTTCTCTAAGTTCCTCCCACCCCTACTCATCAGCGGGTTTCAACCACCAGAAGCAAACTCATTCCTGCCTCAGGACATCTGCACACGCTACCCCTCTGCCTGGTGTACTTTTCCCCACGTCCTTGAATATCTGTCTGGTTTATTCCCATCACTTGAAGCTGGGCTCAAATATCACCTATGCCCCCTGGAGCCACTACCCATCTCATCACCCTGTTTAATCTTTCCCATAGCACCTTTCCACTTCTTTCAAGTTTTCATATTTATGTGTCTGCTTAGGCATTTATAGTCTGTTTCTTCTCGCTAAGCTGCATGAGATCAGAGACCTTGGACTCCCAAGAAACCCAGTGCCTGGAGACATGCCAGCACATGCAGAGGCCAAGTAATGACTCCGGGAGAGAATGAAAGGGGAACAGGAGTCACTGTTCCAGTTGATGTCACTCCAAAGCCTAGGTTCCTAACCACCGGGTGACATGGCCTCAGCACAGGACACTGAGTCAGCTGGACTTCCAAAGATAACACCGGCATGTGGCTTCTGGGGGGAGGGGTAAATTTCACCACAAGGCTGAGGTTTTATCCGGTTTTGTAAACCACTTCCTAAGAAGCACCTAGGCTCCTATGCCAACACTTGATGAGGTGGAGGGTATGGTGTCCTGACGTGATTCTCTAGCCACAGATCTGTTCTCTGAATGCAGGGATCACATTGGTGCCTCAGCAAAATGCAACAGCATGAGTACAGGCGTTGGTTATGCAGACCCAAAGCATTACTGCAATTCAGAACCCGAATCCACGAATTCATTCACTGATTCTACACAGGCAAAGAATGAACTTTTGGGCGCTTTGGACAATGTCAAGATGAAGTAGTAGAGACCCAGCAGGGGGAAAGTGTGAGCTGTGCTGATAGCAGCTGGAGGTTCCCCCTGGGGAACTTGCTGGGGGAGTCTCAAAGAGCGGTCCCCACTTTCTAGGCCTCCGTTTTCACATAGGGAAAATGGGGATAATGACTGCCCACCTATTGTCAAGGGTGTACTTTCAATGCTGCGGCAAGAAATACGTGAAAAACGTCAGTCACAGCAACTGGCACGTTACGGATGTGGTCATGAGAGACTTATTAAATGCCCACTATGTTCAAGGGGCAGTGGGGAGCCTGCCTCATTTTTCTCTACCTCTCAAATCCTTAGAATCATGGCAGGATGGGCCCTGTCTTACTTCCATCTCCCAAACCCTACATCACAACATGCCAGCAAAACAAGGGCCATTCTAGAACATCTCATGTCAGGGCCACACCGTGTGGAACTGAATTCCAGCTGTGCGACCTTGAGAAAATGAAGCATCTTCACCCAATTTCTGGGCCTTCTTCCTCAATCATTAGATGGGATAGTGGCTGGTCTCTGGTCCTTTCCCACCCCTTAACTTTACATTCTAATCCCTCCCGCACTGGACTTCCTGTCTTCAGCCGTTCTAAGCAATCCGAGCCTCAGAGAATTTGCATATGCTATTCCCTCTGCCTGGAACATCTTCCTCCCTCCAGTGATGGGCTCCTTCTGCACCTCTCACCCTTTCCTGGCTGCCCTGTATAACGTAGCCCACCCCATTATATTTGATAGCAGCTCCTTATTCATTTTCCTATTACCACCAATCACCATGTGTAGCTCTATAGTAAACATGTGCCGTTCTCCCGTTTCTTCCACAGAGTAGGAGACTGTAGCCCTCCTTAAGGAAAAGGGACCATTTCTGACCTGGTCGGCCATGTATCTCCAGAGCCTAGCAGAATGCCTGGAACACAGCAGGTGCTCAATAAAGGCTTGACAAGTGAGCAGATGAAGGCATGGCGTTCCTGCCAGTCTGCACACATCAAGGCCTTCATCTAGCTCACTCTGCAGAATCTTAAAGCACACTGTTCCCAATGCCCGTGTCCAGTTCTTTTCCCACTCTGTCCCCTGGGGCCGTGGGGCATGGGTGACCTGAGCTCCATTCCTGGTTCTACTACTTTCAGCTGTGTGATCTGGGAAAAACTTCTTAACCACTCTGTGCCTCTGTTTCCTTACCATTAGAATGGTTTGAACGGTAATAGTACCTATCTCAAAGAACTGCTTTCAACATTAAATGAGTTAACATATGTGAAGGGCAAAGAATAGTGTCTTGTATGTGGGTAAGTGACATCTGGTAGTGGTAGTAATAATTCTTGTCCCCACCCCTCCACGGCACATCAACATTAGGTCTACCTTGGTACCTGACCTTTCACACAGGTGGTTGGGCTCCTCAACTGGACAGCGGTTCTGTCCCCTGGGGGTCCATGAGCATCACAAGGGGAGCTTTAGGTTACCCTGACCCCCAGGGGACCCCCAGACCAATGACACAGGCCTCTCCAGGGAGGGCTCAAGCCAGTTTCTCAGTCTCCCTAGGTGACTCCGATGCGGAGCAGAAAATAAGAACCTCAGTAAAGTCCTTATGCTCAAAAAACCCTCAACACTATCTGCTGCCTACTCTCCTCTTCAACAGCCTTTTACTATTTTTATTCTAAGCCCCTATTCTGGATCACTCCCAAACTACCAACTTAGATCAGTGGTTATCGGCTACCACCCCCCTTGGGAATGTGTGGCAGTATCTGGAGACATTCCAGGTATCACGGCTTGGAGGAAAGGGTACTCACTGGTGTCCGGTGAGTAGAGGCCAGGGACGCCGCTGACCATCCTACAAAGCACAGGGCAGCTCCCATGGCAAAGAATGCCATACCCCAAAATGTCAACAGCCCCAGTCGGGGTGGGAAAGTGTGCTACAGAGTCATCCCTTCTGTGGGGGTGGGGAGGACAACAGAGGCAGGCTGACAGTGGGAAGACAGAGAAAGGGAAGGGAACTTATCACTAGTGAGTATCAACCTCCAGCCCCGTGCCAGGCAGATGTTTCATGAATAACAAGAATCGTTACTATTCTCTGAGCACCTACCAGGGGGTGACATATCTTACTGAACCACAAGGCAATTCGGAGTTAGAGGCTCCTGTCCCCACTTCACGCTTGAGAAAGCAGGATCAGCAAGGTTGGGTAAGTAGGCCAAGGTCACCATGCTTGCACACAGCCCATCTCAATTTTAGTCCCTTTTGTTTAGATTCCAAAGTCAGGGCTGCTCCAGATCATACTTCCTGAGCCTCATCACATGTCAGACAATGCTTAATTGTCTGAATGCTTACCATCTGGCCTAATTCATCCCCCCCCTCCCCCCAACAACTCTGCGAAGTAGATACTACTGTCGTTATCCTCATCATGATCATCAACCCATTTTACATCTGGGAACACTGAGGCAGAGTGGTGTGAAGCCGCTTGAAGACTTTCACACAGTTGGTGAGTAGCAGGGATGGGATTTGAACCTGAAGAGATGTATCCAGAATCTGGTTCCTTCCTACCACACTCTACTGCTTCTAAGAGAACGACGGAAGGAAGAATCCAACTCCCCTCTGCCTCAGGACCTTTGCACAAGCCATTTCCTCTTCCTTAAACACCCTTCCTTTGGCCCCTCTGTTCAGCTATTTCTCATCCGTTGGACCTCAGCTTATAATTCATTTGGCTAGGACACCCTCTCTGCCCTTTCCCTAACCAGTTGATTTATCTTTGTTAAACTCTCTCTCAGCGCCACACCCCGCACCTTCATAGCATTTCACAATTTACAAGGAACCCTGCACTTGTCCAAGTGTTTGACCGACAGCGGTTTCTTCCTCTGGACTATAGGCTTGGTGAGGACAGGGACTGCGCCTGCTTTGATCAGCCCTGCATCCCCAGGCACCCGGCATGACGCCTGGCTCAGTAAAAGCTTGTGGTTGAATGCATGAAGCAGACGATCTGAAGCCAAAAGCACAGCTGGTGCCAGCCCAGTCCATCTCCCCATCCCCAGAGAGGGATGCAGCCATCCAGTGGGGCCCTGTCCAGGCGCCTCCGTGACACGTCAGAACCCGCGGAGCTCTTCGGGCGAGCTGGTTGCAGAGGCCGTACACCCTTCTTCATGGTGGCTGGTCTTTATCATTTTCCAATCAACACTGGTTGAGTTCTAATTGATTTTCTATGATATCCCTCTCCAGAAGGGAGAAAGGCTCTGTTTACTGGGGCAGCGCATAGAGGACAGGCCTTTTCTTCCTGCTGTATTTAATGCTGCTGCTAATCACGGAGATTAGACTAAAACAATTACAACAGCTAATTAAAGAACAATGCGGTTTTTGGCATCTTCGCACAGACGGCACCATTGGGAATTCCTAACTCGGGCAAAGCAGGGATAATTAAAATCCTGTTCCACTCTCCCCACTCCAGCAGCTGGATCACGCTGATTAAACTGCAAATAAAACACATGAAACCAACACTTTGTAGTCTATCCAATTTCACTTAAAAGGGCTTTTAACTGATTCATAAACAGAGAAGCCGTAAACAGCAAATTATTTAACCAAAGCCAGTTATTTCGTCATTGCCTTTCGCTTCATTCCCGACACCGGACTTGCGCATGTCGCCCAGGGGACGTCAGGCTGACGGAGCCCGAGGAAGCACTGCAAAGCCCGAGGCTGCCTGCTCCTGCTCACGGCAACAGAGCGTCACCAACATGCCGCTGCTTCCACTGGGCGCGGGATCCCGCTACGGAACAAGATCGGGTACTACGCATGTCCCCAAAACGCCCAGGTTGATCTGCAGGCACATCTGGACTCCACGTCAAGGCTAGAGGGCACGGAACAGAGAAGGTGCCAAGTATAACTAACATTAAAAAACGCTCAGCTTTAGGGGCGCCTGGGTGGCTCAGTTGGCTGAGCATCTGACTCATGGTTTCGGCTCAGTTCATCTCACAGCTCATGGGTTCGAGCCCTGAGTCGGGCTCTGTGCTGACAGTGAGAAGCCTGCTTGGGATTCTCTCTCTCCCTCCCTCGCTCTCTGCCACTCCCCTGCCTGTGCACGCTCTCACTCTCTCTCTCTCTCTCTCTCTCTCTCAAAATTAGCTTTAAAAAAATGCTTATCCTTAGAATGTCATTAAGTTATTCAGAGCCAGCTGACTTCACATTTAAAATGCAACCAACATCTACTAAGTGAGAAAAAGCCTCATTCTCAAGCTACAGGAGGATGTGTCATGACAGCTGGATACAAAAGCCTATTTGCTTTAGACAGAGACACTCTCTGAGACCCAATTTATTCTAGCAAGCAGGGTAATGTGGTTTGCTACCACTACCGAGAGATGGGAGTGGGAAAAATAAGAGAGAAAGATCAAGGGAGGTAGAAAAAGAGCATCTAAAAGGACAAGAGAAAACAAGAGACATGCTCAGTGAAAGCAGCAAACAGGGACAATAAAGTGAAACACCACAAGACAGCAATCACGGGGATTTTAGAAGCCCCGCCCAGCACGCGTGCCTAGGATCTGAGGTGAGCAGGTGTCCTGCCCTGTGCCCCAGCTCTATATGCTGGCGTACCTCCAGGGCTCAATCCTGCTGTGGGGAGATTCCTCCCCTCCCCATCACAGATTGGTAGTTTTATAAAATACAACAAAAAAGGAAGCATCAAAATAAATAAATTAATAAATAGATAGATAGATAGCAGGCTGATATGCTTGGGTCCATGTTCAATTATTATAGAAGTTTCCAAAACCATACCCTCAATTTCTGAAAGGGTCTCAGAGCAGGCAGTGACTGGCTCTTTGAGCTTGGCATTGATCCATGGACCACACTTTGAGGGGCTCTTTTCTAAAAGATGCCCCAGAGTCACTGGAAATGCCCTTCATCAGATTTATAATATTCCATTTAGTGCTTCACACATGTCGGTGGGTGACAAAAAAAAGAAAAAAAAAAAAGTAAGTTTTCAAATGCATAGAAATCTAGGAAACAAAGACCAGAAAGAAATGCACCAAAGATCTATTTCAGGATGATGACTTTTCTCTTTCCTTCTCTTTTCAAGCTTTTTAAAAAAACATCAACTTTTTTTTAAACATAAAGAACCGTGAAAGTAATGTTTAAAAGAATATTCCATCTGTGAAGGTAGAGAAATAAGAAGCTTTATCATAACCTGACTTACAGTTGTTCACATGTATTTATATAGGTTTTAAGTATATTAATTATTATATAAAATATAATTATCACATGGTCTAATAAAAATTACCTAACTATATACAACCACATGCTGGAATTTTATACAATCAAATAATTACAACGTTTACAAAGAGTATTCTATGATTTAAGGAGATGTTTTAGCAATCTGGTTGTACAACATCAAATTGCTGATATTCAACTTTTTTTTTTTACCTATAAAAAACAGCTATTTCATATGGTTTACCCTAGTACAATGTTAAATGGAACATAAAAGTTCACATGAATAGATTGAGATTGATGATATATAAAATGCACATCGTGGAAAAGACAGGAAAAAATATACAAAAAACTGTAGCATGGTGATTTTTTTTTTCTTCTTGGTCATTTTCCAAATTTCCAACCATGAGAATGTATTACTTTTGTAAGCAGGGAAAAAAGTGCCTTTCAAATATTTAACTCAAGAAAACTACCAGCATTTTTGAGAGTTCCGTCCCAATTTTTATGCCATTAATGAGAACTCCATTATAGTCAACAGCCATTTTTGAATAGTGCACACAAAACTGGTTACTTACTCTGTGCATGTTGGGGAAATGGGGATGAGTGGCAAATTTAAATTCCTAAGTATTAACTGCTTAGTTTACTATTAAATTAGCTCCTCATTTGCAAGAATGAACTGAGCAGGAAGCACTGTCTCTGTGTAAGAGAAAGAGCCTGTGATCTTGAGGGACCTCAAAATGGGACTTTTCCACTTGTCTGAATCTGCCCTTCATTGTCCTGTGACCTTCACCAAGTCACTTTCATTTTTCTTGTGGCCTCAGTCTCCACGTTTAAGTTGAAGGGCTTTGAAAGGTTCATCTGTAAGCTCCTTCCAATTTTGATATTCCATGGTCCTATTCCATGATGGCCAAGATCACCTACTTAAGTTGCACGGCCCAATGCAAAATGAACACACAGGGCATCTTATTTTTTAAAAAATTAAGAATTTCAAGACAGTGACAATAGAGCATTCAACCAAGTGCAGGGCCCTACTGAGCATGAAGCCCTGTGTGACTGCCCAGGGTACCCGCCCATGAAGCTGGCTCTGCTGACAGAAGGCAAAAGATAAAGCACCACTGACCAAAACAAAAGGGGATTTAAAACAGTTTGGCAGACCAAGCACGTAGATTTCACTAAGAATGACTCACAAGGTAGATAACATACCTGTCAACAAAAATACTCTCGGGTCGAGTGATTAAAAACTAACGACAACTGCCTTTTCATACTTGATTACAATCAGTTTCTTTTTTAAAACACATGTCTCTGGACATAAAATTGTGCTTGGATTTCGCAGGCAAGTCTGCATTTCCCAGGTCTTAAATTCCACTGCAGTGAGCCAAACTCAGTGAACGTTTCCTCTGTTAACATCTGTGATCAAGATTAAAGTAACTCACAGTCAGCTCTGGCTATTGAAGCTCAAACCTGAGGATAAGACCTGGTATTTTGCAAAGTGTGAGGAGCCAGCCACGCTCACCATCTGCTTCTAAGGTTTGCTGTTTTCTCGGTTATTATCAATCTGAACCCGGGGACAACAGGGCCATGATGGAGAGGGAAACGGTCTTTGGACTGCAGGAGGAAGCCAGACACACAGTGAAACCCTGCTTCCAGGGAACTCGGCTCTCCTGAGAAGCTGCGAATGAGAGAGACACAGGTGTCCCCGGCTGTTGATCACAACCTGTTTCCTCGGTGTAGGACTGTAATGAGTTTGATGATTTCTAAAGGTGAGAAGCAAAGCCAGCTGATGGTCACAATCAGTCACGTTGAAAGCACTGAGAAGTAACAGCGTGCAAGAAAGACAAAAGCAGAAAAACTGATCAAAAGGCAGACAAAAATAAAAAGGACTGTGGGCCCATTGAGGGAAAAAGTGAAAGCCTTCCTGATGCCCTCAGGGGTCATTAACACTTTCAGCAGAATCCAAAACCTGGTGCTTGAAATGCGGGCAAGATTTCTTCGAGGAAAGTTTAACACTTGCCCAGCACACACTCTGTTTCAGAAGGCAGGGAAACAGGTGATATAATTTAGAAAGATTCCCCCTTGTAAGACTTAATTTTCTTGAGAAAATCAAGATGGTCTCCTCTCCCAAGGCTCCAGATGGCTGAAGTTTTGCCGTACACAGGCATATATATGATGTATGTGAGTGCTTACATTCTGTAGCATTTCCTTTTACCTAAAAATTTTTTAATGTTTCTTCATTTTTGAGAGACAGTGCATGAGCAGGGGAGGGGCAGAGAATGAGCGACACATACACACACACACACACACACACAATCTGAAGCAGGCTCCAGGCTCTGAGCTATCAGCACAGAGCCTGAGGCAAGGCGTGAACCCGTAAGCCGTAAGATCATGACCTGGGCAAAAGTCGGTTGCTTAACCGACTGAGTCACCCAGGCGCCCCCCCCTTTTTTTTTTCACCTTTTTAAAAAATGTTTGAGGTGCCTGGGTGGCTCAGTGAGCTAAGCGTCGTGCCTCTTGATTTCAGCTCAGTCCATGATTGAGCCCTGCATCAGGTTTGTGAGTTCTAGCCCTGCATCAGGCTCCTTGCACTGACAGTGTGGAGCCTACCTGGGATTCTCTTATCTCCCTCTCTCTTTGCCCCTTTCCCACTCTTGTGCTCTCTCTCAAAATAAACTTGAAGAAAATAAAAGAAAAAAATTTAAAAAATGTTCTCATCACAGACCTTATAGTCTAGAACAAAGATTTGCAAGCTTTTTCAGTAAAGGCTCAGAGACAGTCAAGACTTTGTTTTGCAGGCCATATAGTCTCTGTCACAACGGCTCAGCTTTCACCTTGTAAATCAAGGCAGCGATAGACAGTATGTGATGAATGGGTGTGTCTGTGTTCCTAATAAAAACTCCACTTAGAAAACGAGACAGCCAGCTGAATTTGGCCCATGAGCAAGAGTTTACCAACCCTTGGTCTAGAACAAAGAACACGAGCTCTGACAGGCCCAGACATGGATTCGAACCATGATTCTACCATTTGGCTACTCTGAGACTCAGTTTCCCTCTTCTATAATATGGGAGATAAAAATACCCACTTTGCTGGATTATTAGGAACAAAGAGAAAACAGAGGAGAATGATTAAAAATTAACTGCCCCACCCAGTAGTTATTCTTTTCATCTGTGTGGTTCTTTCCTTGGTTATGCACCCATATGGTTCTGTTCAGTCAACAATGACCATTCTGGACTATTATCAAGGGGCTTCTCATAACCTCCCCCTGCTCATCTTCCACAAGGTGGGGAGACAGAGGTTGCCAGCTGCTTTACTGGTAAGAAAACAAAAACTCACGAAAGTAGACTTTGTAGCCAGAGGAGTAAGGTATGCTCTCCAAACCAGCAACCGCCAGCTTTGCGTCTGCACCCTGTACAGACACACATCAATCTGCACACATGCCCGTTGAGAAATCTACCCGGCTCAAGTTCCAGCTTGGAACATCCACTGACTGGGTGTATAACCCCAGGGAAGGCACTTGACCTCTCAGATTTGGGTGCTTCCTGTGTGAAATAGAGTTAATGGTAGGAGAAGTTCTAGAAGGCTCAACCTTAGAACGTGGAACACTCAGCATAATGCCTAGTACATAGTCGGTGTTCCAGCAATATAGGTTGAAAGAGCCATGTGGTTTTGAGGATTAAATGAGAAAAGTATCCTTAGCTCCAGTGTCTGACGTACACAGAGTGCTCAATAAATTCTCATTGCTCTGTTAATGACACTCTACACAAAACTAAATATATATGCAAATACTCTTATATAAACACACACACACACACACACACACACACACACACACACCGCACATGGACTGTGAGCTCCATGATGGCAGGAACTACATCTGACACAAAGCATGTGCTCATGATGCACCTGTCCACTTACGAACATGCCAAGCACTCGCACATACAAACAGATCATGGTGAACAGCTAACAGATGAGCTGGGCGACGCAAGGTTCTTCAAATTCTCCATCCACGTTCATTCATCCCCTGGAAGGAACTGACCAACAGGGTGCTCCAGGCTTGGGATTATGCAATTTTGTTGGCCATTTGCCAGATTCCAGAACGTCACCACCCACACTGCTCAGAGCACCACTGCGGTTCAGTCCCCTGCAATGTTCAGCATAGCAGGGACCCTATGGCCCCATGAGGAGACCAGGGCTGGGGTTTCCACAGAGAACATCCCCACCAAGGTGGGCAGTGAGCAAGGGGCAGCGAAACCCCCAACCCACCTATCAGATGGCGTCTGAGCACCGTGGAGACTGGAGGGCTGTCCCTAGAGCGGCTGGGATGACCTTCTGTCTTCGAACAAAGACAGTGTGTCTATCTGGAAGGAAAGAGCCAACAGATGCCCCATTCTCCTGCACGAAGGGTGTGTTATACTCAATCAGGTCCCGGCCAGGCCGCCTGTCAGCCAAGAAGGCGACAGCTTGCCTACTCGGCGGGGCGACCCAAGCGACCGCATACAAGGCCCTCCGGGGGCTGCCGTGCTCTGTGGCATGCCTCGCTCCCACGCAGCTGCCTTCCCTCTGCCAAGGTAAAGCCCCTGGAACATGGACGTCCATGTCTGGACTAGGGCGGAGGCTCTGTCCACTTAGCATTACACAAACTAACAGCCTGGCTCCTCAGCCCTGAAACAGAATGAGCCAATGTCTGCCTCTGGCGATGCAAAACTCAATTCAGTCAGTGGAAATAGTACATGGAGGGCCAGATGTAGCCTTTGGCTTCAAGAACTCAGTTGGCTCAACTCATACATCTGTTTTTTATTAAATGCTGCTTGTGATTTGATCGTGGATGTGTTGTTGTCTGAAGGCAGGGGGTGTGGGGGGAGAGGGGAGAGGAGCAGGGATTAAATCACTGTTCTAGAAAAAAGAAATAGGTGTATGCGGTACTCGATCTGCCGATAGACAAAAATACACACACCCATGTGCATGCACACACGGTGGGTGTTCACATTCCCATTTTACTGATGGGCAGGCACACTGAGGACCCATGAGGTGAACTGCTAATAAGCAGCACATCCAAGAGTCAAACCCAGATAGGATGATCCCACCACCTAGTTTCCCCTCCCCCCCCCCCACTGTGGTGTTAGGGCTACAATCAGTATTATGTGCTGCCTCAACATCTGGGGAAAATCAGGAAGGCCTCCAACAGCCAAAATCTCAGTTCCTGTGCCCCGTTCTCTCCACTGGGTGAGGTCCCCTGGCCCGGCAACCCTCCCCATCACAGAGACCAGGCAGCTCCTGTTCGTCCCTGAGCAGCGGGCTTCGCCCCTCAGGATTATTCAAACAAGACAATCTCACCCAGCTGTGGGAAGCTGTAGTCACCTTGCCCACCCTCCTGATACTACCCAGACTGGCCCTGGAGACGCCCACAGACCCTGGAATCGTGGAGAGCAACTGGCCCTCGCACTCTCCCCTCCACCCTATCACCCTGCCTGGCATGTGACATCCTCCCTCAGGCTCAGTGTACGTGAGTAACTCCTCCCCATCTCCCCATCTCATCGGTCCAGTGCTGGATGCTGGGTGTGTGGCCAACCCCCCCAAAGGCCAGGAATCACTCCCTCACAGGCCACGGTGCTTCCCGCGAAACCGAGGCCTGGTGAGACATCCACAGGACGGACTGTTGTCTCAAATCGGCAACCTCCCCCTTCCTTCCACGTGGAATCCAGGGCGGGGGGGGGGGGGGGGAGGGGGTGGGAGGGGAGGGGTGGGGGCGGTGGCCTAAGCCCAAGAAAGCAGCGAGCGCTCACGCACCTGGGGGGAGGCGAAACCCTGATTAACTGAACTCAACGGACCAGAACCATCGATTAACAGAGATCACCTTTTGCTTTCTCTCAGGAGACTCCGAGCTCAGAAAAGGGAGAAATGCACAGTTGAAAAAGAAAAACTGTTTTCTTAGCTTTTCCCAGGTTCAGCTTTGATCCAGACCACTTTCCTTCATCATCGGGAGAACATGACTCATTGGAAATTTTCGAGAGTCATGTTTAAAAAAAAGAAAAAGAAGACAAAGAAACAGGACAGATGGGTTTGAATAATCTTGTCAACCCAATATGTTCAACATAGTCTCATTTTGTCATATGACCAATATGAACAAGTATCAAGGCAGTATTTTACATGGTGTGGCTCATACTATCCACACCTAAGCACAGCTCACAGGACTCACTGCCCCTCAAGAGCTCGCTGGCCACCACGCTGGACAGCACAGGCTTGGAACGAAGTCTGAAGGGACTGTTGAGAACGTCGATTCTGGGCATTTGTAACAAACGGGTCATCGGTCAATGACTGCTACTGTCTTCTCCCAACTGGTTCATCACGATTAACAAGCACATCCTGGGCTGATTAAAGAGCCATGAGGATCTGTGGTAGGGGGCCACCAAGACCTTTCTCCACAGCCAGGGTCTTTCCTAGCAGAAAGGTGGCCTCGACCCCATCACCTGCCTCCTTCTCAGCGTTGAGATAAGTGGGTGGTCTCTCCACCTCCTAAGGGAACTCACACTTTACAGCCAATAAATACTTCTTTGGAAAGGCCTTTTTAACTGCTAACCACCTAGAAACGGGTAGAGTTTGAAGGTGCCCACAAAGGCACCCCCAAAGACGAGAACAGCCAGGGAGGGGCAGTGACAAATCCCACACGAAAAAAATCAACCATTGATGGAGCTGATACAGCTCAGAGGCCGCTGCCTGCAAGGAAGGAGGGCTAACCCTCATGCGAGGCAGAGACCATCATGAGAAGAGAACGGAGGTCAGAAAAATGAATGAATTGACCCAACCTGCTGCAGTGGGAAATCCAGAAGCAGGACAGCAAGGAACACAGTCACCCTTCTCAAATATTAGTCCTTCACCTGCTAACCTTTCTGATTTTGCCCTATCCATGGAGCATCTGCAGTTTTCTTTATTTACCAAAGCTCTTTCAATCAGCTCAGCTCTATTTTTCTTTAATGAACTAATTGAAAAAGGAAACATTACCCATACACTTAAAAAAAAACAAAACCATATAATTTGCCACAGGTAGAATGTCACTAGGGAAAGAAAACAATAGCTATTCAATTCTTTAAAGTCTGTTCATGCATTGCTTGGAATTATCTTGGGCGCCTCCGGTTCATATTTGACACACCTGAGCTCTGCCTGGTGCGCTGGGAAGATCTGTGTAGGAGAAGAGGTGGGGAAGATGTCCCAGGTGAGGTACACTGCAGGGACAAAGGTGCAGGAGTAGACGTGCATGGAGCAGGAAAGGCAGGGAGGGAGCGGACATTCAGGTACGTGCAATGGATTGGACACATTGAGAACACGGACAGACTCCCTTTGCAAGTATTTGACAAGCAAGGACTTAAACAATACTGTTCTCATAACTCCCAGTTAACCCTGTAACAATTAACCGGAGCCCCCCCACCCCCAGCCTCTTATCCTCCTGGTTCCCAACACTGTCCTCTGATCGCATTTTTCCAGCGGTGGGGTGGGGGGGGAGTGGGGGTTGGGGAAGGAATCCCATTTCTGGGATGGTGATGTAATTCTACATGCAGATGTCCAAGGTCAGGGTGAGGGGGGGTGGGAAGGGAGACAAGGTGTGTAGTCAAAGGCCAAGGAGAGGATGTTGACACTGGAAGCCCATGCCCCACTGGACAATGTGTGATTTCTCCCAGGGCCATCCAGGTCTCCAGACAGACACACGTGCCTTGTGAAAGGTCCACTTCTAAATTGGTCAGGCAAGTCTAGCCAGCCTCAATGCCACAGGGAGAAGAGCCCATCTGATCTCTGATCTCGCAGAGGGGACATCTGCCCAAACACGGAGGCTTTTGCCAGTGTGTCAGACCAGCCCCCGTGTCTCTGCCGGGGGCTGCCTCCTCCGGACCTGAAAACCTTGACAGTGAGGATCAGTCCCAGCGAAGACACTCGCCCGCATTCTCAGACGGAGTGCAGTGGTGGCCTCCCTGTCGATGCAAGCCAGAGACAGTGCCTTAAAAAGCCCTTGGAAAAAAAAGTCATATATTCCGCAATACGATATTCATTAGACGCTATCATGGCATTTTATAAGGTCGTATATAACGCCAGCTGTAGCTGTAAAAAAATTTATTATTCAGATCCAGGAAGGCATATAAATCCCTGCAAAGTGCAGGTTTTTCTTTTTAAAAAGTGGTTTAATTCTTCCTACCTTTTGCTTCTATTCATTCCTGGGAGACTGAACTTGAAAATCTGCCCAAGCTCCTGGGTGCAAGAGTCCATATTGCTCCGTCCAAGGACGACCCCCACCCCCATCCCCCACAGCACTATCAGGGCTCCGTCTTCTGGGAAAGCAGAGTGAGGGGTTCCAGAAGGTCTCCTCCACTCCACCTGTTCCTTGACAACCTCACTAAGTACTGCGCCCCTTCCCATGCCCAGGGAGTACTTCGTCTTCCCACTGAACTTGTCCTTTCTTCACGCATTCCTATCCTAACTTCTTCTGTGCCCTACTCTCACTTGCCCAAATCCTACTCTGCCCAGTCTTTTTAATGGCCCCCCAAATACGTCCCCTACTCTCCCTTCTGTCACTGCTCCAGTTCAGGCCTTCTTCTTGGCTCTTCTGGATTAAAGGTCCCCTCTCTGGTCCCCTGCCTCCCAGTCTGTTCCCCATGCGGCAGCCAGAGCGATCTTCCCAAGCTGACCTCAGACTCTCCCGCCCAAAACCCTTCAGTGCTGCCCCACTGCCCATTAGGTCGATCTCAAGCTCCCTGATGCTATCCGGGCCTGTGCCCACTCCAACAGTCTCTTGCCATTCTCTGCTCCTCCACCTGTGTTCCCTTCATACTGTGTGATGTTATTTGAGAAAGAGACTCAGCGTATACACGGGCACGCCCAAGTAGAGGAGGGGCAGAGACAGACAGAATCTTCAGCACGCTCCGTGCTCAGTGCAGAGCCAGACGCCGCGACCCTGGGATCATGACCTGAGCTGAAATCAAAAGTCAGAGGCTCAACCAACTGAGCCACCCAGATAGATGTCCCTGGTGATTTCTTGATAGGACCCGTTATCTCAGCTCTGTTTCCTCTGGGAATGTTCTGTCTGTCATCCCAGCCTCTCCTGGTCTGGTCTCACTCACCCTTGAGGACATGGTGTGGCCAACAGCTCCAACGAGAAGCCTTCTGGGATTCCTCCAGGTTGTCCTATTTCCTCCTATATCATCACGGATCCGATACCACCCCACAAGAAAGAAACAGCAAAAGTCCATTTATCTTACAACAGTTCAACTACAAATGATCAGGTGGAGGGGAAAAAAAAAAGACAGGGCGACACATCATTTACATAACGTGGGTGACCCTGTTCACCATTTCATTCAGCAGGTATACACCATTTTGCAATGGTTTTTCTGTCAAGTGCAGGGATGTCCGTGGACTCGGCGAGGGGGGAGGGGGTGGAGTGAGCAGTCGGTAGAGAGAATTCTGGGGGTCTTAGATACATACATATTCCTTTTCGTAATTATTTTCACTAACTCTAACTCAATTTTGCTGTGTCCTTTAGCTATGAATGCAGGCACCAGACTGCAGGGGTATTACCAAGACCTGAGACTGACATGAGTGGAAATTAAAGATATTTTCCTATCACACTGCTTTGGTAGCAGATGCTGAAAATATTACTTATACTTGTCACTACCTCAAAATTATGATACTTATTAGACTTGCAGCCAAATCTAGTTACTTAATGTGTTAGTAAAGATGCAAATGCATTAATTGCTCCACACATATTTTATGTTTATATCTATTTTGCTAGCTGTATTTCGACGCAACTGCTTTCTTTTGTAATCCTTTGCAGCTAGGTTTTTTTTTGTTTTGTTTTGTTTTTTTTTTTTTTTTTTTGTTTTTGTTTTTGCATTTCAATGTTATTTTGGGGCGCCTGGGTGGCTCAGTCAGTTAAGCATCCGAATTGGGCTCTGGTCATGATCTCCAGGTTTTTGAGTTCCAGCCCCACATTGGGCTCTGTGCTGACAGCTCAAAGCCTATGGAATTCTGTCTCTTACCTCCCTCTCTCTCTGCTCTTTCCCCCTCTTGTGTGCGCTCGCTCCCTCTCTCGCTCTCTCTCAAAAATAAACATTGAAAATATTTTTTAAAAGAGTAGAAAACGAAAAAATTAAAAATGTGTATTATTCAGAGAAGGGACCACAGATTTCTCAGGATGCCAAAGGGGACCGTGACACAGGAGAGGTTCAAACACGATGCTCTAGATGGGAGTTCCCTGAGCACAGCGCCCTGGGTCCTTCATGCCCGGTACCTTGTCTTAGATCTTGTTCTCCATCTGTGTGATCCAATGCACAGTTCTAACTACTGATAGCTCCGTATGTAACTGGCCCCTAGATCCACTTCCGCCGTGCAGCTGGGGACTTGGTCAGAAGGCAGTGCGATTTAGTATGAAAAAGGTGACACGGTCTCCTTGCATGGCACATGCCTGCCAGGTGCCTAGCGCACAGCTCTGTCTCCAGCGCTCACAGCACAGGCTGGGGCCTCAAGCCCAGGTCCCACCACATGCCAGAGTCTCGTCCACCTGCTTTCCAAAGCCCAGAGACACTTTGGCTTTTGTTTTCAAAATATCAGGGTGGTTAAGCCTTAAAGGAGAGTCACGGCTATTACCAAATATGCTGAGCTACGCGGCATGGTGGTTAAGAGTTCTTTTTAGGTCCCAATACCGGCTCCCTACTTCCTCTCCACATGATGCGTGACCTTGGGCAACACTGACCTCACCCCTCTCCATACCTCCATTTCATTGTCTGGGGGGGAGAATGCGAACCATACCTCCTTATGCAGGGCTCATGGCAACATGAAGTGAGTTAACCCACGTCGAGTCCTTAGCACAATAGCTGGCTTGGCCAGTCTTAAGAATCATGTCTCTGAGGAGGCCTCTTTTGGAACCCAGGAAAATGCAGCTAAGAAGTTAATCAACAGATACCACTCTTAAAATATGCTCCACCCCACTCACACATCAAATGCAAATCATACCAGCAAGACAGTGTTTTTACCCATTAGTTTGACACAGATGATAAAGACTGATGATGACCAGTGCTTTTGAGAGTGGAAACAGGAAATCACTTTGATAGTCGATTTGAAGAAACCTCCCTAAGGTCAATTCAGCTACGACTGTCAAAATGGAAAACGCACATACCCTTTGACTCACAGTCCCAAATGTACTTCACCCTACAGATCTAGCCACTCAGCTGTGAGAAAGCGTGTGTATGAGAACGACAGTGTTAAGATGGGGGGTGGGGGTGGGGGGAGAAAAAACTACCTAAACGTCCACCAATAGGAAATCAGTTACATACACGAGAAAATAATTCATTCAACTTGTACTTACTGAACAGTTTCTACGCATTAACCCCATGCCGAGTGCTGGATAGAGAGCTGGACAACACAGAAAGCAGTTAAAAATTGTAAGGAAGAGCAGTGTGTGCAGATACGATAGCCAATGGGGGTAAGATACAAAGAAGCCATGCGTGATTAGAAAATATGTTTCATTAGATTCCAGTTCAAGGAAACAAAAATCCCTGCCTACGCACACGTGCACACACACACACACACCCCACACGTGTTAATATGCAAAGGAAGGTCTAGGAGAGGAAACGAGAAAAAGGTTAATGGTTGCTGCCTCTGAAGACTGGAGAAAAGGGTATGCGAGATTGACTTCTCACTGAATACTCTTTGTATTATTTGATTTGATTTTTTTTTTTTTTTACTTTCTATCGTGTGCTTGTATTGCTTTACATCCTTCTAATCCACAATAAATTCCCTGGCTCTGCCCTCACAAGTATCCAGAAGGAAACCACTTCTCTGCGTCTCCACAGTTAGCACCCTGGTGCAAACCACCACTACAATGCCCTGGCTATTTTGACGGCCTCTGCCCTTGCCCAACTCCCTATTCTTGCTCTTGACCAACAATAGTGCACTTTCAGTACAGCGGCCACCGAACCAAGTCAGGCCACGTCAGTCTTCTGCTCAAAATCATCCAAAGGCTTGCCTTTCTCAGTTGAACAAGATGCTAATGATCTGCCTGCACCTTCACCCCCCTTTTCCCTTGCTCACTCCTGCTTCTAAGGTGCAATGACTGTTCCAAGCACATCCCACCCCAGGGCCTTTGCATTGGCTGCTCTCTCCAGGGCTTGCCCACTCATACTCTTGAGGTCTCTGCCTGAATGTTGCCTGATCTCCATGCTCTCCTTGGTTCCACCAAAGTTGAAGGGTAATCCCTCTCCTGCCTAGCTTTCCGCCTCAACACTTGTCAATATCTGACATAAACATATAAACACACATCTCTTATTTGTAATCTATCTAGAATGAGAGCTCATGAGGGCAGGGACTTCTATCTTGCTCACTGCTGTATCTCTGACTCCTAAAACACTAATCTGGCACATAGAAAGCATTCAAAAAAGGTTCAGCGAGTGAACTAAATCGATAACATAATAACGAAATAATACAAAGTACTATTGATAAACACTATGAAAAATAAACCCAAAGAAGACCTCAACCGCCTCCCAAATTTATTAAATAAATAATAAAAATCAAAACCAAACACATTCCAGCCACAGCCGTCCTCGGAGAACAGGGTGGGGGAACACCCAAGGACAAACTAACAGGTAAACACCTAATAGCCAGCACAGCACATAGCAGCCTGGTTGTTTTAGGCTGGCACTCGACACACAGGCCTCTTTCATGGAGTCGAGAGAGTCAAGACCAGCCTGTACGAAAGCAGCACAGTGACAGTCCAGTAAGTAGGAGTAAGGACCAGCCAGTTTGAACCCATCGCAGCGTCAGCTCCAAAGCCACAGACTATTTCCGGGTGTCAGGCGAGCCCACACCCTCCCCAGACAGCCACACTGTGGCAAATCTGCCAGCCCCATGCCTGTGTCTTCAAGGAGATGGGGTTCTAGGGCCAGGCCTGGGATTCAGCCTTCGCGCTGCCGTGATTCAAAGCTGCAGCTTGAGAGGTCATTCCCCAGGAGCACACCAAGGCCTCTCACCCTCCTGTGCTTCAGGGTTTGCTGGGTGTCAAAAGGAAGAAGAAGGGTGCCTGGGCGGCTCAGTCCATCAAATGTCTGACTTCAGCTCAGGTCACCTGACAGTCCAGGGTCCCTCCCGTCAGCACAGAGCTCACTTCGGATCCCCTGTCCTCCTCTCTCTCTGCCCTTCCCCCACTTGCACTCTGTTTCTCAAAATAAACATTAAAAAATTTGCTTTAAAGGATCGAAGAAGAAACATTATAACTTTCCTCCATATCTCATCTCACCCACCCCCAGAGGCTTGGCAGGTGCTAATTTATTTATAACCCAGCCAATAGGAAGCCACTTGAGAGAAAAAAAACCTTAAATTCCAGTGACATTTATATGGAGGTGTTCAGCCAGTGGACTTCACCTAACCCTCATGAGCAATCCTTTCAGACAGTCAACAGACTTTCACACAATCCCTACAAACTCCACTTAGGTCAGTGGTTCTCAGCTGGGGTGGATTGTGCCACCAGGAGACTGGTGACCACGTCTGGAGACATTTTTGGTTCTTACAACTGGGGTGGGGTAGCAGGCGGAGGCCAGGGGTGCTGCTAAATATCTTACAGTACCCAGGACAGCCCCCCACAATGAAAAATGATCCAGTCCAAAATATCTGGGGTGTTTTGGCTGAACGACTCTGCACAAAGGAGGCTGCCCTGGGGAAAGGAGAGCCTTCAAAGACATACTGGCTGGAGACAGAAGAACAGGATTGAGAACACCTGGTCCACCCTCTCCCTTCAGGCAGCTAAGATGGTTCTGGCAGCCAACTTTCTAAGAAAGCTGCTGGAAGTTCTTAACCCTGGGCCCCTTCCTTACCACTAGCTGACTTCTAGAGGCCCCTTTACTTTCCAGTTTCTCAGAACTCCTCCAACCCCCTTTCCCCCTGCTTAAAAAAAAGAAAGAAAAAAATCCCAGAACAATGACAGGCCAGTGGGAGATACCCATCAGCAGGCTCGTATATCACTTTGGATCTTGGGCCACATAATAAAAAGCCACCTCCCACTCCCCCATAACCAATGTCAGACTGTAATTGGGGCAGCGAGGCCTCTCTTAACGGCTGGAGTTTCTTCCTGCATCGAGCTGGCTGGGGTTTTCCTTCTTGGGACAGTAAAACAGCACCACTGTCCTTGGCCCCACCCATCTGGCACCTGCACCAGAGCTAACTTCAGTTTTCCATCCTTCCTTTCCTCTCTTCCTTGCAGTGGAAAAACAGAGCTACAGTTCCCAGAAGAAAATTAGAAGGGCTTATCATTATTAATAAGATGTTCCTTTTCAGGAAGGCAATTGAACACAGCGGGAGGGTTGTGCTGAGCTGGAGCTGGGGCCAGCTAACCGCCTCATCCTGCTGGGAGAGGACACACCAGCTCCCAAGACAGGACCAGTTGGGCTGGAGAAATGGCAACAGAAGGCACAGGGAGGAGCAGGAGCACTTCTGAGAAAACAGATTCAAAGGCTAGAAAGGCGGTATTTCCTGGGGGTGTGACAGTGAACAGGGAGAGTTTGCCAAGGCCGTGCTGGCTGGCAGAAACAATCTGTCTTCTGTCCGTCTGTCTGCTGTGGGCTACAGGGAGGAGCCAATGGCCTGCCCTCCCCACCCCCGCTGTGTTGTTACCGTCAACCTCAGTCCCTTCCCCAGGTGAGACAGCTCTTCCCGGCCTTGTAGTCACGACAGACAGAATGCGTGCGAGTGACTGTTGAGACTCAGAGCATAGTGTCCCCTGCCTGGGACATCTCTTCTCACATACATGGGTCCCAGGATGATTTACCAGCACAGTGGCGTGTAGAATGTTCTTGTCTCTGTTTGGGGGGAGTTGTCACCAACAGAATGACAGCTACGATGCCCTGCCCAGAAAAATACTCACGCCATTGACAACGGGGCATTTAGTTTCAATAGCTTCCCCATTCCCTCGCAACCATTGTGAGGACTTTCTTTGGCTTGAAGATAGACCCCCACTCCTACTTTACAAAAACATGGCATGAAATGACAGTCGCTCACTCCGGCAATGCTGTGTTAGCAAAGGGCTGGGGGCAGGCTTCATGTCCAAGGCAGGGTTCCCAAAGGAAACATATACTACTCTCCTAGGGAATAAGCAAACAGTTGTTTCTGTAGAGAGAGTGTGTGCACATGTGTGTACCAGTGAAACAAAGAGGCAGACCAAAAGAGAATCTTAAGCAGACTACATGCTCAGCATGGAGCCCAACCCAGGGCTCTATCCCATGACCCTGGGCTCATGAACAGAGCCAAAATCAAGAGTTGGACGCTCAACCGACTGACCCACTCAGGTGCCCCCGTAACAAGACCCTTTCTAAGGGAAACAAAGCAGGGCTGGCCACAATGGGGAGCTGGCACCACCCTGAAGAGTGGTGTTACCAGACCCTGAAGAATACAGCTATCATAGCAGCTCTCTGGGAACTGTGGCCCTCACAGGGAGACACATGGAAAATGACCCCCAACCCACTGTCATCCCACCTTCCCATCTCCTGCCAGTGCCTCCCCCTAGTGGAAGCAATGAGAAGTCACACTGATGAAATCCATCAAGGTCAAGCCTCTGAGGGCCCAGAGACAGGAAAAGAAAGGTTGACAGCGGATCTGCTGGGGCGAGGGGAGAGGAGACACCCCCAACACACTTCATGTCAGTAACGTCAGGAGCACGATGGTCTTGGACCAAGTACTTAACTTCTTGACGCCTCTGGGTCTGCACCTGCTAAGGAGGGGGCCCAGAGTCCCCTCCCGGGCACGGCTGTCAGGATGAGAGATCATCACCTCCAAGAGGTAGTTAACCACATCCTACATGCAAATAATGTATAGCAAGGAACATCGGAGGCCCTCTTCTGTGATATTCTGCAAGTCTGGGCCCTGGACGTTGAGTTTTACATGCCTCATACACCTGGACTTCCATCAGGCTGCCGTTTCACGTGAAAAGCGATTTTCCTGACTGAGTTATCTTGATAACTAGAACCTCAAAACCCAGCCTGAACATTCCAGCACTGGACCCTGCTCTTTTGAAGCTCGCTGGTTTGCACAGCCCTGCCCAAAAACGCCCGTGGAGAAGACAGACTGAGCTTCAAACACGCTGGTACGTTTGATATTTCCACCAAACAGCAGCACTGCCTCCTCACCCAGGCTTTGGCTTGCAACTCCATGCAAATCTGGCGACACTGCCTTGTTGCTCAGCGGGCAGCACAACAGGCTCCTGACTCTGTGCTTGAAGTAGGGGTGTGAGGAGTCTCTCTAAGAAGATGTGCCTGCCAGAAAGGAAATGTGAGTGTCCACTCCCCCTTGGGCCGCCACTTTGCTTCCCCTCTGCAGGGCGAACCTTCCCACAGCCTGGAGGTCTGGTTCCTCACCTGCACGCCACTCCGCACGGACAGGTGTTTCCAGACCCATCTGCCTGGGGTTGCCAAGTGAGCGTTCTCCATCACTCGTATGTGCTTCTACTGGTAACTGCATCTCTAGCTGTAGCTACACCTGCATCTAAACTATCTTTACCTCTGTATCATACATTATAGTGTATACATGATACATGCATGCAGCATCATATGTATATACATTAGAAATGCTACAAATTGGAGATACATAGATTAGCTATATGGTCATATTTTGGTAATATATATTACATCTGATTTAGGATATACACATGACAATGTGTGCATTGTACGTGACATATATTGTATGTAATTAAGTCACAGGTCTACAACCATGTTTGTATCTGCATACCTACACCTCTTATCTCTACATCCAATCTGTACATTTCATGTGTATCCTCAGCAACCAAGTAGTAAAAGAGATCATGTTTCTAATTCAGCCTCTACCACTTACTAACCGAATTACCTTTAAAAGAACAATTGGGGGCAACTGGGTGGCTCAGGTGGTTGAGGGTCCAGCTCTTGATTTTGGCTCAGGTCATTATCCTGCGGTTCACAGGATGGAGCCCTATGCCGGGCTCTGTGCTGGCAGCGTGAAGCGTGTTTGGGAGCCTCTCTCTCTCTCTCTCACCCTGCCCAGCTCACATGTGCACACTCGCCCACTCTCTCAAAAATAAACATTTAAAAAATAATAAATAAAAGGAAACTTGGTCTCCGTGGCCTTCCAGTCGGCTCATCTGGAAGATGGGCTAAGATTAGTACCTGTCTCATGGGGTTGTGGTACCTGACAAATGAAAGCTAGATGGCCAGTTTCAAATCCTAGCTGCTCTCCCCATTAGCTCCTGGACAAGCACCTTAACCTCTCTGCGCCCCTGTTTCTCTGTCAAGTGGAGATGATGTTGATATACCTCCCATTGGGGATACTTGTGAAATCTGCATGAGTGAACCTATACCAAGAGGTTGCTCAGAAACATGCCCAGAACCCACTCGAAGTGCTTAATGAAGGTTAGCTAACAACGGTAAGTTTACAAATCCATGTATGTTGCACACTTCGCAGCTCATGATACCCTACATTCAATGGGCACCTGGCTGGGTCAGCTAGGAGAGCATGTAACTATCTCACGGTCACGAGTTCGAGCCCAACATTGTGTATATCGACTAGTTAAAAAATCTTAAAACACAGAAACATATTCAAAGTACGTTAGTCACTGTGGACAAGAGTCATGATTTTGAAGTGTTCTCAGTCAACGGCCAAACCCAAACCTTCAACATCTTGGGTAAAGTCAGCTCCCACCAAGAAGGGATGAATAGTGATCTCAACATGATCTATTTTTCACAACAGTACATGTAGCTGGGCTTTGGGGGAACTTGTCGGCTATTTGTGGAATGTTGCATCACATGGTTCACCCTGAGTCACACAGACCAGTAAGGCGCCCAGGACCAAGGACCGCAAACCCTCCCTGAGAATGTTTCCGTTCTCAGGAAACAGGCTCCCTGCCTGTCTCTGCCCAAGCAGTGGTCCAGCTGGTCACCTCCCTGCTCCACTCCCCACCAGGGCTGATTAAAGACCCAGCAAACCAGAGCCAGAAGCAAAGATCATAGGAGAGGGACTCGGCCTGTCCCAAAACCAGCCTTGTCTGCTCCAGAGAGGTTCTGTTCCCCCAAGGAGGCTGGCGGGAGGAAAGCAGATGGGCTGAGAAGCAATTTGGTCTCGCTGTCCTCTCAACAGATGCTGGGCACCATAAGAATTAATGGGCTGGAGACTCAGGTAAGAGCCATTCAAAAGCTCCCTGATTGCTCCAAAAACTGCTCTCCACGGAGGAAAAGGTTAATCGAAGCCCAGAGCTGGAAGAGAGGCGAGGAGACAGCAATTGCTTTAATCCTGCAAGTCGGCAAAGAGCTTCCACAGAGAGAAGTTTGCACGGAGGAGGCTGTGGTCTGCCTCAGAAAAAGGAACCAGGCCTCCAAATCGAGTTATTTGCAAAGCCTGCTCCATCAGGCCACAAGCCTTGGCCAGTCCCTCTCTGAACCCAAGCCAAGTAGCTCCATTTTCTTTTTTTTTTTTTTTTTTTACACGCTGCACACTCCCTGCACTGTTGAGCCATAAATCTCTCAGGAAACCATCTCCGAAAGGTGTTTTCCCTTTTACCTACGCCATGCACATGCTCACACGCATGAGTCATTACTCGACAGTGACTATGCACGCAAACACAGACCCAGAGACTCTGGGTGACGAGTATGTCATGGCTGGAGATGGGACAAGTCTGATATTAACCAGAGAGGGTGACGTTTGGACATAAACGAGGCAACACCTAGGAAGGAACGAATTACACTTTTCTACGTGGTTATGATTCCATGGCCAGGGTCATCTTTTTCCACAGAGCAAAGAGGGGTGTACCAAGGTATCTCACCCTTGGCACTGCTGATATTTGGGAGATCATTCTTCCTCAGGTGTCTGCAGGGTATTTAGCACCTCTGACCTCTACTCACTGGAGGCCAGTAGCACTGCCCCACCCCCAAGTCGTAACAAAAATGTCTCAAGACATTGTCAAATGTCCCCTGGGCGGGGTTGGGGGGGTAAATTCACAACCAGTTGTGAACCGCTGGTTTCGTGGGAGGCTTTAGTTCAGCAGAACTTAAGCCAGTGAATTAGCTAATGCTAAGTATAAGCCAGATTTCTTACCTAAGTCCCCAGAATCTGCACAGTACCGTAGGAGCTATTAAGTTCCTTTGACCCTGGCAAGATGCACTGGACATCAGTTTGACAGGCTGGTTCCAAATGTGACCACCTTTTCTCCCCCCACCTCCCTTACCAGTCCTTTCCCTTCACCCTTGCATGGTAAGGTAATTCCTTATTCATCTCGACGTTCTAGTGACACAAAGGCATTGAAGGAGCTCGAAGGAGCTAACACTTTAATTGATTTTAAGGGAAAGTGGCATTATTTTTATAGGAATCCAGATATAATATGCAAAATGTTCAGAATGCTCTCACTGTGGTCTCTTTGCCTGTAACTCTTTCTCCACTGTAAGCTCTCAGCTCAAACCTCCGTTACTGACTTTGCAACTCGAGTCCAAAGAGAACGCTCCCTGGACAAGCTTCTCTAGAGCGCCCAGCCACTCCTGCTTACAGACCTGCCTGTATTTCTGTTCACTTATTACTACCTGAAATTATGGGCATATTTTTTTTTTATTCAGAAATTCACTGGTTGACTCCCCCAATCAGAGCAGGTGCTCTATGGGCAGGGAGCTTTCTGTCTTGTTCACTGCTGTATCTTTAGCATCTAGCACAAGGCCTGGCCTCTTCCTGGCCCCAGAACTATGTAAGTAAGCAAATGGATGAATGAATTTGCATAGCTGTAGCTTTGGAGTATTAATTTCTTACCACCCACTTCTCTGTCTGCCTGAGCTCTGTTCACAATCCTCATGGCCCCAGCATCATCTTTTAATTCAGTGAATGTAGTTAACTCAGTCCTCTTATACTCCCAGTTACTGAGCAGATCAAAGACATTCAAGTACCTGGTTGGTTGATGAACACTGAGCAATCAGGAGTTTTTCCTCCTAATGCCCTTGATATTCAGGTCCTGCGAGAATTCTCAACGCAAACGAAGGTTTGTTTCCCTTCTAAGTACAGCCAACTTCACAAATACCCAGATGGACAAATCTTTGTTCTAACTAAGAGTTCCTTTATTACAACTCCCAGGGTATCTCAGGATTTGAGTAGAGGACATTAACTAATTGACAGTGAAGCCGTTTGTGGGGGCAGGAGGTGGGGGGGGGGTAGAGGGGATAAGGCAGGCAGAGAAGCTAAAATTAAATGACAAGAGCCTTGCCAAATTGGAGAGGGTTCAGAAATAAGCCATCTTGGGGATCAATGAGAAAGAATCAAATAATGAGCATTTAAATTGGTCAAAAACACTACTGATGTACAGGGAGAGATTTCATTTTTGTTTTAAAATAAATTTTCTATTGGCTCCATTGCTCAAACCATTTTATCCACAAGCCTTATGGCAATCTATCTGTCAAAGAATTACTCACTGTGCAAAGCATTATATCTATTTATCTACATACCTACTCACCTGTCACCCATCTATCTCTCTTCCTATTTATCTAAGTACATTGGGGATACTTTTGCAAAGCATTCCCTTTATCTAGACCTTGGGTTGTATACATCAAGCCCATCCCTCCAGTTCTGCCTGAGCCATTTCACATCTACCAGTCAAGGCAACTTGTTTTTCTGGAACAATAAGATACAAGTTGAGAAGATAGATTGTGGTATCCTGTGGCCCCCAGTTTGACACTCACCGATGCTATGTGCTCCCAGCATCATCTTGAGCACGTTTGTTAACCTCTCTGACCCTTAAGTTCCTCATCTGGAAAATGGGTATCATGAGAACACCTACATAATGAGGTGAAGATATAGTGGGAGAAGCCAGTTCTCGGCAAATGGTCAATGCCAGTGTGAGCAGAGGTCGTGGTAATGCCAGTAACCAAATTCACACGGCTTTCGCACTGGCTTTCTCCTCATTACTACATCCTCTGGTTCCCGGGAAACCACCATCTGGAGACTAGGGAAGCATCCACCATGGCAAGTCAGGGCTTCCTTGGTGCACCCCAGGAGCAGCCTGCTGAGGGAAAGCTGACACCAGGGATTTCAACCTCGCTAGGCTCCCTCATTCTATGAATGTGGCCATCAGGCAGAGGGAGGCATGCTGATGCCAGCAGATGCAGAGCTCGGTGCTGCCACAGGCGAAGCGCATTACAGCGGCTCCAGAAGCCCATCTGTCTATGGTCGCCAACTCAGAACAGGGGCTTGAGGGTGGATTCACCAAGTTCTGGGGGAGGACCCAACGAACATCCTGGGTGGCCCAATGTTCCTACACAGGCCGAGCACTAAGTAAGCTGAGCCACAGGTATGTCATGTACAAACACAGCTCACAATGAATCTGAAAGGCAAGCCCTACCTGTGACACCTGTGCTCCAGGCTGGACCAGGTAACGCCTGTCTGAGGAGCAAAGGGAGCTGAGGCAAAGAAGCAGGAACTGAGCCAGACTTCCGACACCTGTCCCTTACCACTGCATGGTTGGTTTTCCAAGCTCAGCCCCATCTGCTGTCTCGCTGCTGCCATATGGGTAATATTTGGGACACCACTTTCTGCCAGAAAACCCATCCATGTCCCTCTTGTCTGACCTGCCTGCAGGCAGCTGAACAGGATCCCATCATGAGTCCCAGGATGGACTGGGGCCCAGCACAGCATAAGATCTGGCCACGGACTTGTGCCAACAGTTACAGAAAAACATTAGCACTTTGGTTGGGTTCCAGGGTCTCTTTAACATAGGAACTTAGAACATCCTACGGCTCCCCAAGAGCCGGCTGGGGCTGACAGAGTGGTACTGGAGCCCAGGTGAGTCACCTCCCTGATAGCGTGGCATCAACGTAGAAAGCCTGTCTTGTGCTGTGGCTGGCTTGGCATCAGGTTCAGGTCTAGGAGAGGTCACTGTGTAGGGCCGAGCTGTCACCCTCACCATAGCCATCAGCAAGTGACTGTTCTTTCCCATGGAGGTTCTCAATTGCTGACTGGATGGTTTCTACAGTAAAGGACACAAGACAGCCAAGGACAGAACTACCTGGGGCTCATCTACTCCTCCCTGGGAGATAAGATTTGGCTCCTAGAATTCGGGACACAGACCATCTGTCCAGGGGCTCTCCTGAGTCAAGTTTTCCTCTGGGGAAGGACTGATCAAGGGAAGGGCCATCATTTAAACACACCCTGGGATGCCTGGGTGGCTCAGTCAGTTAAGCATCCAACTTTGGCTCAGGTCATGATCTCTTGGTTTGTGGGTTTGAGCCCCACATCAGGCTCTGTGCTGACAGGGAGGAGCCTGGAGCCTGCTTCGGATTCTGTGTCTCCCTCTCTCTCTCTGCCCCTCTCCCACTTATGCTCTGTCTCTCACAAATAAACATTAAAAAAATCATTAAAAAGTAACAAAAAATGAAAACATACTGTGGAAGTTCTCTGGTAATCCACTCAGTAGACTGGGGAGAGCCTTGTTTTCCAAAACACAGCATACAAACAAATGCTCTGAGAGTATACGTAGATGATTTTGGAGGGAACTCAAAAGGAACGTTTAAATTGTATTTTAGTATTTTAAGTTTTATGTTTTTAATTTTATATTTATATTCAATAGTTTAATATTTAACTAATCGTATTTAACTAATAGCTTAACATTTTAATATAGTTTAATAGTTTAATATTTAAAATTTATATATTTGTATTTATTTTTATTTAATCGTTAAATATTTAATCATTTAACCATTGAATAATAGTTTAATTCTTAATGTTTTGCGGAAAAAAAAAATCTAACCAGCATGTGATTCCTTGCTTGTGATTTCACCAATATTATCCCACGGGATAGCGTTTCTCATCGTCGTCATTACTGACCTTTTATACCAGCTGGTTCTCTGCGTGGGGGGGGGGGCTGGCCCGGGCACTGCCCTAAGCTTAGCAGCATCCCTGGAGTCTACCTCCCCACCTGCTACCCTGGTGTAGTCACCTCCCCACCCCAAGGTGAGAAAATCAAAAATTGTCTTCAGACATTGTCGTACGTCCTCTGGAGGTCAAAGATCGCCTTGACTGAGCACGATTAGCTTAGAGTAAGTCCACTTCTGAAAGTACATTAGGTTGATTTAAGGCCAATGTACTTTTATGGGACTTGGAACAGGTGTGATTCACATGGGGCAAACACGGCTAAGGTGACAGGTCACTGGCAGAAGTTTCAGAGGAACCAGACCAGAGGATGGCCCAAAAGGGCCAGAAAACGGGGTCCTTATCCTCCAAGTCACATGCTCTTTCCCACCTGCTCTGTTGTTGTGTCATTCCTGAAGTCGACAGAACTCAACATACGTGTAGGAAAGAGAAGGCAGAGGACTCCACTTTGCCCATCGTGTGTGGCCCTCCTGATCTGGTAAGGAGAAGCTGGGCGGGGGGTGGGGGAGGGCCTTCATTCCCCTAGGGGAGACTGAGGCAGAGACATCGGTGAGAACAGGGACCCATGGAGGAGGCTGGAGAGGGAGACAGGCAGGTGGGTCTTGCCAGACAACTCCAGAAACAGCCACAGCACTGCTCCACAGCCTTGCAACGTTCCAGCAGGCTTGCCTGTCTTGGGCAGACAGGGCTCTGGATGAAGTCCATCTGGTCTCCTCTCTGTGTGACCAACCCTCAGAGCCCAGGAAACGATCAATCCAAAGATAGCTCCCCTTAAAGCCCAGCCGGAAAGGCAACAGTCTATTGGTTTCAAAAGCTACCTCACCGGTACTTAATACATACTGACGACTTCACGGACACCATTTTCTGCTGTGCTCACAACGCCGCAAGGTAGGCACTGCCACCATGGGAATATTCCAGATGGCAGGAGGGAGACTGACAGGCGACGTCACTTTTCAGGCCCTGAAGATGAGTACGCGGATACAAGGGTACACACGTGCGTGCACACACAATCGGCTGGCACATGTCCCTACCTGCGTGTGCTTGCACACACCCCAATGGGCAAGAGGATGGTCTGATGTGCCTGCCCAGCTTTCCTGAGCCAAGAGGGTGCACCAAGCCCCCTGAAGAGCTGGCACAGGTAAGTGAGAAAAATCAGGGGAAGGTACTGACCTGTGTCTCCAGGGTGATCGGTGGACTTGGATGAGGGTCCTGCAGGGAGAGAGGAGAAAACACAGGTAAGTGATGGGGGGAAACTGCGCCTACTAAGCCAGTTTGCATTTTCCAACAAAGCTACATCTCTTCAGTGCCTAACAAGCCCACAGGGAGGGCTGCCCAACTGTCTTCCCCATTCCACAACTCATGAGAAGAGCTTGACCCAATCCCCAATCTCCCCCTAACTTCCTCCCACACCCAGATGACTAAGGGGGTTCAAGTTTCTCACTGACAGGTTAAGGGGGGGGGACACCCGCCACGGAGATCATGCAAATGTGCAAGTGTAAGGAAATAGGAAAGAAAGCACTCTTGCTGCTTCTCTCAAAGTGTGTTCAAATCCTCTATATGGAGAGAATGGACCCCTGAGAAGATTAGAAACACACCTCAAGGAACACAGAGTCCAGATGAGGGGGCAAGGCCACCAATTTGTGCCTGGTCTTACAAAAAATGAGGGAAGGAACAGAGAGAAAAAGAAGAGCTTAATTCCTCATTTTCGCAGCACATTCCAATGGGCTGGGGAAGAGCCTTTTCAGGATAGCGAAGGCCAGAGAAAAGTCCTATTCATTCACTCTCTACAAAAGCCAATTGACTGGAAAGGCTTGGTGGTCATGTCGCGGGTCATTAAACATGAACTCTTTAGGTGGGGGGCAGGGTGGGTCGAGAGGCGGGAGGGATGGGTGAGGAGGAGGCAGGGTTTTTCAGCAAGTGGTTTCCAAGGAAAACAGGAAACCCAGCACATAAAGACTATTTTTGTCTGCACTGTGTCGGCTCTGAACTTAACCACCCTGGATTCAGGATTCTGGGAAAGCAACCTCAAGCTGCCTCTTACAGAGAATGGGCTTGATTTTAGGGCACCGAGGGACAAACTCAGTTTGGAAGCGTTGCTTTAGGCAAGAGATTTTCCAGCACTGGCTTCTAGGAAGCCATGCAATTGAGCACCCCCCGGCCCTAGTCGGTGAATAAGAAGGAAGTATAGGGATTATGCTGTATTTGTCCTTCTGTGGTCTGACTTGGTTCACTCTACGTAACATCCTTAAGGTTCATCCTTGTTGTCACATAAGGCTGAGTAACAGTGCACTATACGCATTCACCACATCTTGATCCATTCATCCATCAACAGATGTTTACCCTTTTTTCCTATCTTGGCTGTTGTATGGCTTCAACGAGCATGGGCACCCAAGTGTCATGATTCCACTCCCATGAGGCATCTCCAATAGTCAAATTCACAGAAACAGAGAGTGGAAGGGTGGGTGTCAGGTGGGCTGGAGGCAAGGAATGGCAAGTTGCTATTCAACAGGTGTCAAGTTTCATTCATGCAAGATGTAGAAACCCTGGCATTCAGCTGTATGACATTGTGGTTACAGTGAACAAAATTTTTAGGTGTATGCTGCAGTGTTAACAGAGTACAACTCCTGTTGTGTTCTTACCACAATTAGAAAAGAAAAAACTGCGGCAAAATTTTCAACCCCTACCCTAGGGGAATGGTCAGTCGCTTTCTTAATGATTCTGCTGTGGTATCTTTATAACAATGCCAAAGTAACCCTGAGGTCTGGTCTGTTCTGAGTTTTCTTTCAAGATGAAGGGTTCCTTTCCCCACCCACCCCACCCCCACCCCAGATCCTAGCTCTGAATCCAGTCCCCAGCATTTCTCCAAGGCTACAGCTCCAAGTTGACCACCAGGCAAACAGCTCACTCCAATTTCCACATTCTACCCAGGCACAGAATATTCCTCAGACCCAGGAAGATACTGAGGGGAATACTCCTCCCCCTCTCTGGACACTGCAGCCTTGTCCTTCAAGCCTTGAAAGTATTTTAGAGGCTCTCTCTTTAAACCCTTATCTAGCTCCCTCCCAAGGGTGAGGAGGGGGCCGCTTTATGGGTGAGAACCTTGGCTGAGGCATTTTCGAGTGAGCAGCCTCCGTGTTTTAGCCATTCCTCACGGGGCTCCCCCTGACCAGCCTCTTCATCCTCACACACAGGGAGTGGCAACCCTGTTCTTCCATTTTCCCTGTGTCAGGCACACTGGACAGGACCCACTTTTGTCTTTGGGAGACAAGGCTCTCCTCCTGGTCTATGACAGGGTGGGACTCCGGCCTCAGGCATGCTGCTTTGTGGGTGAGGGCATGCCACATTACTCTTCAACTCCGAGTCAGCCTGTGTGTCTCTCCCAAAGTTCAGTTTCTGCCATCTCGATTTGGCCAGAAGATAAGAAGCTGCCTCTCAGACTCCAACATGAGCCTCATTCTCAAAGCCAGGTCACAGTGAAGAACCACACTGGGGTGTTGGGTGTGCGCCCAGATTAATTAAGTTGTACTTCTCAGCCCATTTGGCTATTGTTTGGGGCTTATGCTTCACTGCTCAGAATCCTGAAGGGGTGGAGAGGGGAGAATGCCATCCTGAACCCCGAAGAACAACTTCCCTGAAAGCGATCGTCCTTGGCAAACCACAGAAAACTCTGTCAACTTGTCAACTGTACTGACAAAACCCAAAGCTGATTCTTAGATTCTGGTAGAGCACCGGCTCTTTACTTGGCATTCCAAGATCAGAAACCCTCCCAGCACATGGTCAGGGGTCCAGTATTATCTACTTAGCATGTTAATGACCTAGCCAGGAAGCAGACAGAGTACTCCCAAGCGGCCATGTTATTAACACTTAGGATTCACTTGCCAACAAAAATTCAATCTCCTCCCTCTGTGCACACTCAAAACCTAAGCTTCTCCCTACAGAAGCTCCATCCAGAAGATTCCAGGTATGGCAATATATCTGTGAGGTCTCCCTTTCAGCAACATCCTCCTTAATTGGAAAGGCTAACGAAGTGGAACCGGGTCAATGATGCTGTCTGCCTAATCCATCGTGTCTGTCTAAACTGGGACTCTTTGGTTTACAGTAGAGTAAATTCCTGTCTGTCAGGGGAAAGGCTCCTGGAGACCAAAGGGGAATTTGCAACATGCTCGGATGCTACAGTGGAGTGCTTTTAGAATCTTAATGTGGATACTGGGGCTACGGAACTGCCTGAAGCAAGGGAAGCCCTTTCATATCATCTATTGCAATGACTAAATTGGGGAAGTCAAAGAGGGAACCAGGCAGACCGATTTAGTGGCCCGCATTCTTCACCACTCCCTGTATCCACACCCTCTAGTCACATGACTTTCCATTTCTTTGCTGAGTGTTCTGCCCCATCCCTTGACCTTGGGCTTGCCATTTTGATGTGTTTCATCCAAGGGGAGATTAACAAACAGGACCTAAGCAGAAGCTTGAAATATGCTCGTGTGATTGAACATGATATGATCTCTTGTGCTTTTGCTATCCCCACAAGAACATGCCCCAGGTAGCCTGCTGGTGCAAGGAGGAGGACACACACAGGGAACAAACCTATATGAAACCTGCAGCTTGAAGCCGACCCCAGCCTTCAACAGCCAACCTTCAGACACATATATAATACATGCTTGTTGTTGCAAGCCACACAGTTCAGGGTGCTTTGTTATACAGCCATCATTGTGGTAGTAACTAACTGATACACTTTCTGAAGATTGATCTTAATAGAGCAAAAACATAATGGACAGTCCAGCCTTGGAAACAAAATGCTATGTACTCTCCCCAAGTATGCAAACAAACCTCAGGAACCTGAACTAACTACCATTTATAGCTATGATTTAGGACCTACTATGTGCCACACTCCACATGAGCTGTAGGTTATGCCAAGCAAAGGACATTCTCAACCACCAAGACCTCATACTACATAGGAGGTCACTTTCATCTCTTTGCCAAATGGACCAGTCCCTCTGAATTTACTCCAATGCCATGACAAACAATGGTAACAGGATTTCTCAGAATCCTCTTGCCCTGAGGTAATTACCATTTTCATTTCTCCAGTTTATTTTAAACTTTAACCCATGGGCCTATTAGTTGACCGTTTCCAACAATCATCAATACTAGTAAGAACTAGTAAGTGATAACTAATACCTGGAGTTCTTACCACATTTCAGACACTGGCTTACCTTCTAGACATGTATCATTCCACTGACCCCTTGTAACAACCCTAGGAGATAGAGACTTCCATGATGCTCATTACAGAAATGAGCCAACTGATGACCAGAGAAATTGAGCGACGTGTCCAAGGTTACACAGACAGTACTGAAGCCTGGACTGGACACCAGGTCCCTGTACTTGAGAAACCTGTGCTCCATTATTTTATATTAGCTCCACTGGAGAACACAATCCCCCATCAGAAAAAATCATCTTGCAACCTGGATGAGGTCTACTAAAAGAAAGAACACACACAGCAAATCAACAGCACTTTAACCACTATTAGCATCCTTTTTAAAAAAAAAAAGGTAGTGGACACGGTTGATGGAAATTAGCACACGTGTCATGACTAAAAATAAAACACAGCCAGTTTGCCACAGCGGGGCACGAAATCCATCCACACATATTTACGGAGTCCCAACTCAGTAGCTAGCACCATGTCTGGTGGGCACCAGGAGGGAGACAGAAAGGAGTTTAAAGGGACTCTGTGTACACTTCTATTCCCAAAGCTAACGGTTTAAATAATAGGCAGGAGTCTGATTACAGATCCTGGAGAAATGAAACTCGGTCTCACTTCAAGACCAGGAAGCCAGGCTCAGAAACTTTGGAGCTCAGCAAGCCCAAAAGCCTGATTTTAACAAGCAATTAGGCTTCCATGAAGAAAATAGGAGGAGACATTTCATGATCATTCCATACGTGCCTCAAACGTTTTGGGCTCCCCTGGTCAGCGGTGAGCCTCGAGCTTAGCCTCAGCCATTGGAAAGTGTGTTCCCTTCCTGTGCTTTGAGTATCTCCTAAGATAGTGTTTGCTCTTGGGTATTAAGCAATGGCTTTGGTGTGGAGGCAACAATACTGTGACTCAAGTCTTCAGAGCCAGATTTCCCCCCATCAGGGCCATCAAGTTAGCAGAGCGATAGACACCAGGCCCTGCAGTACAATCTCTGCACGGACACACCCAGGAGAACATTTCAGAAGGCTGGTGTGGCACTGTTTTCCCGAGAACCCTCTGGGGACAGAAATAGAAGCCTCCCCCATTAGGAGTTTGTGCTTTACAAAACACCAGGTACCTCAGGAAACGCAGGGGGATGTTTATAGGATCAGAGATTAAAACACAAAATCTCACCAACAGCGTTCCTGCCTGCTGGAGACCACCAAGCAAGACCATCAAGTGCAAGGGGAATTCGGATGCCAAGCCAAGGACCCAAAAGGATGCTGTCACTTTTAACAAGGGACTGTATGGGGCAAAGAAGGAAAATGCAGTGGAAGAGTGCAGGTTCAGGGTCAGACCGTCAGCTGAAATCACACGTCACCACTGATTAGTCTGCTTGGCCCATGTGCCAGACATGTTTATTTTTACAGTTCTGGAGGCTGGAAATCCAAGATCCAGGAGCCAAGAGGGTTGCTGTCTGCTGAGGCCTTTCTCCTCAACTCACCAACACCCATCTTCTCACTGTGTCTTCACATGTTCTACCCTCCATGCCTGAGCCTCTATGGTGTCTCCTTGTGCATCGAAAACTTCCTCCTCTTATAAGGACACCAGTCAGAATGATTAGAGCCCAACTTTCAGGCCTGATATTAACTTCATTACCTCTGTCAAGGCCCGGTCTCCAAACCTTCACATTCTGAGGTGCTGGGGTTTGGCGATTCAGCAGATTAACAACCACTTAGTAGATTTGGGACCTCAGGCAAACTACTTAGTTTCTGTGAGCTTAACTTTTCTCAACCACACCCTGTGAATAGGTGGGACTGTATTCTCCAACAGAGCTACTGCAAGGAAGGACGGAAAGGACAGTCTAGGACTGTTTTCGAAGTTAAAGGGGACACAAATAAATAAGGACACTAGCTTAAGAGGTGGAAATCTGGACTGTTCATGTGTATAGAGAGTCACCTCCTCATCTTGGAAGTGGGCTACCACAGACATTATAGGTGATCATGCATGTTTAATAAAACCAGCTATTTTTAACGTCTGCTGCGCGGTTAGAAGCTCAAAAACAAGGGCACTGGGGTGGCCTCAGTGGGCGTCTGACTCTTGATTTCAGCCCAGGTCACGATCTCAGTTTGTGGGATCAAGCCCTGCGTCAAGCTCTGTGCTGACAGCACAGAGCCTGCTTGGGATTCTCTCCCTCCCTCTCTCACTGTCTCTCCCCTGCTCACACTCACTCTGTCTCAACCTAAATAAATTTTTAAAAGCTCAAAAGTTATCTCCTCTTTGTCGTCTTCTTCCAGGCTTTTGAAGGCTAAGACATACCCCTCCACCCCCAAACCAATCAGCCACAATTCTTCTCCACGGCCACTCGTTATAGATCCCAGCTGAACCAATCCCATTCGACAGTAGTGAAATAGGCAAATTTAGCCATCTCCTTTTCTGTGTTTATTCTGTGCCAAGCACATGAAATCCTTGCCACTCTGCCAAGGCAGGTATCATGCTCCCCCTTTTACAAATCAGATTAACTGAAACTCAGGGAGGATCGTTTGACCAGAAACATAGGCCTGATAAGGGTTGGAGCCAGGACTGATGCTTAGGTTTGCAAGCGGCCTGAAACCGGCACCTTCACCAATATCCTGGTGCTTTACAAAACCATGAACTTAGTGAATCGGGATCTCTGGGCCAGGCGCCCAAGAACCTGCGTTTTCATTGAACAGACTTGGGTGAGTCTTATGCGTACTGAAGCTTGACAAGACCTGCACTGTAGCATGGGTAATTCAAGACCGGAAGCATCCGAAATGACACAGACAGCCAGTGCGAGACCAAGAATAGGACCCCTCCCCTCTGATCCCCAGCCAGTCACCAAGGCTCTGAGGTGTTCATGCAACTCTGATGCTCACGTTCTGCATCCGCTAGACATTTCCATGATGGGTGTGTGTCTGTTTGAGGGCTCTAACTGACCAGACTGGGTGACTTAGAAACAGAATTGTATTTCTCATAGTCCTGGAGGCAGAGAGGTCCAAGACCAAGGTGCTGGTGCATTCAGGGTCTGGCAGGACTTCCTAGCTCATGGACAGCTTTCTTCTTGCTGTGCCTTCACCTAGACGAATGGCTGAGGGAGCGTTCCAGTGTCTTCATTTATAATGGCACTCCTTCCGTTTTTGAGAGCTTTGCCCTCAGCAGCCCCCACCACACTGCGGGTCAGGATTTCAACAAATTAATTTAGGGGGACAAACCATTCCATCCACAGTGGGGTACAAGGTGTTTTCTGCTCCTTCCTTTTTCTCCACTTACATGGTGATGACCTCCTTGCCCCGGAAACCCTGACCATCACCTTCATCTTTCCAGCTTTCTTTCCCCAGGGTAAGTGGCTCCTTTGGACTCCTCAGGATTTGTTCACAGCCATGAAGGTGCTCACACAATGGGACTCTGTCTGCCAGGTGTCCCTCTGGGATTTCATAAGAAGCTTATCTCATGTGTCCGTGACTCCTGGGATGAAGGCTGGGGACGTGCATGGCGGGTGACACTGGTCAATGAGGGAGGGATTCCAACAGCACACAAGTCCCCTTGTTCTCTCAGAAAGGCTACATTAGGAATACAGACGCCGGCCAGAATCACACAGCCCTCACCTTGCTGGAAAATGCAAACTCATCTCGAAGAAAGACTGAGAAAACAGAAACATCACAGAGAGGTCAAGGACACTGGCAGTGCTTTAGAGAGACGGTGGTGCAGAGTTGGGCCCTTTCAACTGGGTGCAATTTCCTTACTCTGTCCTGTCTCTGTGGTCTTCCAAGTTTTAAGAATTTACAGGTCTCTTTACCACTTGGCTTTCCTTCCACAGATTGTAACCCACACCCTGGAACAGAGCCACAGGACCTCAAAATGAAGTTCGGGCCCTTGGAGTTAGTGAATCACCTTGGAAGCTACAAAAGACCACAGATGCATGGAAACTCTGGAAGGACTTCAATGGTTCTCCAGGTGGGTGTGAACACCTGTGAGAATAAACAGTTATCCAGTATCTAAACCACACACTTGGTTCTGCGTGTGCCTTAAGAGGTTTTGTAATTCTTTGCAAACCACACAGAATTAGAATTCTTCGAACAACAAGGTTTTGAACACACCTACCTAAAAGAGGAGAGGCTTGTGGTAGGAAGTGTTAACATGGGATGGCCAATTGGTGGCCTCTAGATGATTCGTGCTAGGTGGTATTTTTTGGCCTGTAATATCGATGACATATTTTTCCTTGTTGCCCATGTTCTAAAACCAGGATAGGTCACATGCAAATCCAGATTTCTCATTTCTCTTTTAAAAAATGAGAGATTTAGGGGTGCCTGGGTGGTTCAGTTTGCTAAGCGTCTGACTTCAGCTCAGGTCATGATCTCATAGTTCATGAGTTCGAGCCCCGTGTCAGACTCTGTGCTGCCAGCTCAGAGCCTGGAGCCTGCTTCAGATTCTGTGTCTCCCTCTCTCTCTGCCCCTCCCCCACTCATGCGGGCACACTCTCTCAAATATAAACAAACATTAAAAAATAATTGGAAATGAGAGATTTACCAACACTGCACGTGTCCCCGCAAGACAGCAAAGCTTCTGGCTGGATTGCTACCTGCTCACTGCCAACAACTCTATCGGTCACCTCCATTCACTAAGGCAATTCGCCTAAGGTCGCATGGCTGGTATCAACAATTATTAGAAGAGCAGTTAACATTGGCTCATAGTGAAAACAAAGCGTTGTCCTAAGTGGGTAGTAAGAACCATCTAGTTTAAACCGCTTAACAATGTAGGTATTAACAGACGCATTTTACAGACGATGTATTCGAAGCTCAGAGGAGAAAGGAATTCGCTCAAGGTCACTTGTTAGTAAGTGGTAACCTTCCCATCTCCTCGTGTGTGTCTTCAGGCCAGTGACTTGTCACAACGGCAACCATCCTAACAACAACCTTCTCAGAGGGACAAAGTGAAGACCGACTCAGATGGTGGAGCAGAGCCTTGCTCAGTCCTGGTGCACAGTGGGCGAGCCACAAGTGTCAGTTCCTCTGGAGGACAATTACTACCACTCTGTCGTGTTCGGCTTTTCATAGCTCAGACCAGAAACAAGACAGGCCACGTGCCAGGAGAAACCTGAGAAACGCAGCCTCCACCCACCACTGCTGGGCAAGAGGTGCTGGTAGCTGTCTCCAGGGCTCCATGTCCTCCTGAAGCTGGCCACCTGAGCGCCACGCGGACACAAGCCACATCTCAAGCTCAGCGCGATAATTAGCTTTCTCCCCAGGCACATGCCGTGGCACCTACCGATTTTGCACTCACTTGCTGTCTCACCAAAATGGCAGACGGCCCACGGGAGCCAATGCCACTGAGTGTCCCGCAGATACTGTCGTGAGCTCCAGAGAGACTATGCTTTGCTCTGTAGCTTCTGGCACTAGTGAGTGGGCCTTCTGTCCCACGGGCAAACAGTTCAGGTTTAAGACCCAGAAGCCAAGACTGAGCACCAGGAGACTCAGAGGTGGAGGATAGGTGTTCAGTGCCTCCCTGCAAGGTGCCCAAGGTGGCTATTACTAAGCAATTACTCGGCCTCGAAGTTTCAATACGGCCCTCTGGGCAGACATTACTAACAGACTCTGATTTTCCTAGGAGATGCAAACTTATTTCTGTCCCTGACTTGAATCAAACCCTTCATTTTCTGGTAAGGAAAAGAAGATTCAAGATGGGAAGTGAATGTCCTAAGGGCCACATGCACTTTCTATCAAAACCTGGTCTAGAATCCAAGGTTCTTAATGCCAAATCCTTGGTTCATCCCTTTTTGCCAAAGTCAATTTCTATGCTTGTCCCTTCTGCCTTTTCTTCATTTTCTCTTCTTCGGCTCCCACACAAGAGCCTCTAACCAGGACATTTTCTGTTCAAAGGATAGCATATCCCAGCTCTGGGAAAACCAATTCAGCAGTGTTTCAGGTCTGGAGTGTTTCCAGGATGCCACACACAGACCTGCTGTTTCAAGCCATGGGGGAAAACTGATCCCAGGATGCTGGGCACAGGGTGATGAAGGGGAGAACTTCACAGTGCTTGCAGAGGGGACACCCCCAACTCCAGGCTGTGCCTCAGAACAGGGGAGCCTCCTTCCTGGGCCGGAAAAGAGATGGCTGGTCGTCGAACATGCAGGGGACAGAGGGTTCCTATGTTCAGAGTCAAGGTCAAAGTCAGGTGGTTTCAGAGCAAAGAGACTCAGGGTCTCCTTCCTGCCTCCTGGCCTTCTCCTAGGTTTCTTAATGTTATCAACGGTGGGGATGACAGTGACAGCACCAATGACGGTGGCCATTAGGACAGCTATTTTCAAAGTCCTCATGAAGCAACACATTTAGCAGTTCATGCGCATTATTTCAATAAATCCTTGTTCCGTTCTCAAGGGCTGGCTACCACAGGATGGCCATCAAGTCTGGAAACAGATGGTTTTATATCATGCTTTTAGCATCGTGAGAGGCCCCTGATGGCCATGCACCTTCACCTCTGTTGCCAGAGTAGGGACACCCTGTGGTACTGTTGCCAACTTACAGAGGAGAAAACAGGCTCAGAGAGGTTACATGAGTTGCCCAGAAGCCACAGAGATTGGCCCACTGAACCTTCTAATCTTCACAGACATTAGGAAAAAAAAAAAAAAAGTAACCAGAACCCTCAGATGTGGTGTGGTTTGACTTAAACGATACACAGCGCTTTTTACATTTTTTTTTCCTACTAGTTTCCAACCCTCAAAGATTGGGTGATTTCAGAACATCCAGATTTATGGCTTTTCTTAGAATGTCCAAAGATCTGGCCAAGTGGGCATGCTGGTTGGCATGGCTGAACTGGAGGAAGTTGCTACTTCTTTAAGGTAGGTACACACCCTCCTCTCAGCTACGGCCCTGCCCCACCCACCTGGGTAAGCCCAGTTGGTGACCACCCCCCCCCATCTCTTTGCCACCAGGGTTTATCGCTGTACCATTCTACCCACTCAATGGCTGATTCATCAGGACCCCACCCTCACTTCCAGTCCCAAAGAAGCAACGTTTGGGATGCCTTAACCTAAAAAGGATCAAAGTTCTACTAATCCACAGTAAGTTCAACACTGTGGTTTATTCATTTACAAGCCTCTACCTAGAGCTCAATAGCTTTGATTTTTCCTGGGGTGGTGGGATCACACAGGGAGGTGGTGATGGGGACGCTTCAGTGCGGAGCACAGAACAGGAAGAGGTTATTAGCACCACTGTTTTTTGGCTTCCTGCGTAGCCACCGCACGCAGCTGCCTCTGAACTGGCTGTTTGTTCCTAGCTGTCCCGGAAGGAAGCGCGCTCATCACCCACGACAAGAGAATTGGCCCTAGGAGCCGAGAACGTGCGCAGGGGCTCCGAGTCCCAGCTCTCCTTCTGTACGGAGCAACCCCAGAGCTGCCCAGACAGGAAAATGGGAAGAAAGCACAGCCTGGGATACAGCATCCTGTAGCCCACTGACAAAGCCCCAGCTGGGGGACAGGGAAAAGGAGGAGGAGGCCAGAGGAAGGGGGTTCGGCAGGGCACATGGATTGTGTACAATGAGCTCCTTTCATCAGTGAATAGAGGACTCTCCTCAACTCAGTCTCAATGGCTTTGTTTCTTAAACGACCCATTCTACACCCAGAAAGCCAAATTTGCCAGACCCTGTGCCAAGGTCAGGCAAGAGCCTGAGACCCCCAAGCAAGCTGCTAATCAGCACCCAGGAGACAACCACAGTGCCCAGTGCCATTTGGCTGACCTGAAGTCTACAAAGATCCCCTTTTATTTTTATGCTTTTCTGCAGTGGGGTTGGGCACTCGGGTTTGGGAGGGGGGCTCACTCACACGCGTGACATGTTTGGCATAACTGTAGGATCTATTCAGGGTAGTAAGTGTTTCCTTCCCACAAACTTCATTGAGACATCTGCACAGAGGGGGCAGGGCAGGACGAGAAAGGACTGGAGAAGAGGCCAGTTCAAGTCTGCAGTCTCAAGATGACCCAATTCACGATGTGGGAACAGTCACTGCTGATGACCAAGCAGGAGCCCCTGCGTTGCAGGCACATTGAGAGCCTCATCTTCAGAGATTTATTGCACAGGTAGCAAAGAGCCAACTGGGGACCTATGGACCAGGATTCAGTTCAGACATGTTTTGTTTACCCTGTACAATATTTTCAAAAGCAAACTGTTAAATACCATGCCAACACTTAATACTTGGGAGGTCCCACGTAAACTGCAAAGTCCTGGCATTTCTTAGAAAACCCTAAGACTTGGAAACACAAATCCATCACCTCCCTAAGGTACCAGTAGTATGGATCCGGGAAGCAGCTGTCTCCCTTAGAAGGGGCATGTGCCCTCCAGGCTACCCAGCCTGCAGACAGGCTTCCCTTATGAAGGAGGCCTGGTGGCTGCTATGGGCCCTCAACTCCGTGATCTGATTTATTAGGTCTCAACACTCTCAACGGAGGCCCTGGGATGAGAGATAAATACAGAATACGTATCATAGACTGGTCTTAAGGCCAACTTGGCTACAAAATCCAAGGACAGTTTGACCTAAGAAGCACAGATGAACACACATCCGAGACACTGTGTCTGCAGCTGAATCCCCTCATCCGGTAGAGGTGAGGGTCCCCTTCCCAGCTAACTACTATTTTAACAACTTTCCCTGCTTTCCCAAGACCCTGGACTATCTTCTTTGTACGCATATCTGAAGCCCTGTGGCTATCAACCTAGACAGCACTCTCATTTTCACTGAGCCCACACTAACTGAACCTGAAGCCACACAGGGTTGGGATTTAAAAGATGAATCCTCAGAACCCGGCCAAATTAGGAGTTGCAGGAGGTTTTCCTGAGGTCAAGTGCCTGCTGCAAAGATGAGCCTTGGGCATCAAAGACTGAGCAGAAAGCAGATGAACTCAACCGACTCGCCACCATGTGAGATGAAGAAACAGAGAGGTTCCTCCATGTGGCATATGTAGCTTATCTGGCAAGCTGTGGTTTCCTGGGAAGTTATTACCTACACCGACATCATAAAATGCAAGCAAGTTCCCAATTTAGCCAAGGCTACAAAAGCTCAACACAAACAGGGCAGGCCCCTCAGTGGTGGCAGGTACAGCGTATTTTATTACAGCTTTTCTAGGTCCAAGAAGGTGGGTTGACATTTACTGCATCTGCTTCTATCCTATGTAGCCAAGACCGTTATTCTTCAAGCTCTGTATACGACTGTGAATCTCTGTGTGTGTTCGTGCATACATGTGTACACGCAAACATCTGTGAGCATTCACTTGCATGAACACGTGGTCTCTTCCGCTTGAAGCCTTCCAAAAAGCTGCTGTGAGATTTCTAAGTTTTGTTTGCCTGCTACCCCTAATTTTGGGGAATTGCCTCTAAGTCACCCCACTCCTAGTACTAATTTCCAATGGCCACTGTGCGAAGGGAGGGAGGGCCATGGCAGCAGAGATCCCACTCCGCAGACTTCTTTCTGAGCTGTGAGGTGAGGAAGAGGGAAAGCATGCAGTATTTTATTTCTGCACTTTGCATTTAGTTATAATTATTCATGCAGGAGCATCGTTAAACACCAAAAGGGGGAAATATTACAGTTGCTGATTTCACACGCTAACTGTATTTACATGCTAACAGCATTTCTCAGGGACAATTATCTTATTACTAGTGCACTAATCTTTTCAATCTTTCCAACACAGTTTACAGCTGTAGACTTCAAAAATTAAGGCTAATTAAGACTCTGTGTTTCAGCAGGTATGGTGAACCACTTAGACATTTTAACTGAGTCCAGGACCATCAGTATCAGGACAGAGTTTGAAGGGGGCAGGGATGGGGGGGACATACAGTGTCACAGGCAGAGAGAAGAGGCTGTGTACCTTCCATTAATTGGAGGGCTGCAACTCTCCCAATGGATTCTAGAACCCAGTAGACAAATTCCATCAATCGACAGACCTGTAGGTATCAGGACCAAGGACAGCTGGCTTGGCCCATTCAAGGGTCAAGTGAGTATTTTGCATTTGATTACCTATTTCCATTCTTCAGTGGCTGAGAAGATGGACTCCTGTACCAGTGCACCTGTATTCAAATGCTGGGTTGGCTGCTTACTCTGCTTATCCTTCAACAAGCTACTTAACCTGTTGATGCCTTGGTTTCCCCATATGAAACCAGAGTATTAGTAACACCCGCCACTGAAGCCTGTGCTCAGGACTGACTGAATTCACGTTTGTAAAACACTTGGAATCATGTCTGGTTCATAATCATCATCAAATAAGTTTTTTTTCCAAAAGTGCGGGCTATAAGAACTAATCACTGGAGGCTGTAGCATACCTCAACAACATCTGTTTTCTAACACATTCTTGACCTCATGCAATCTCACTGCATTATGAGCCATTTGAGAACTGCTAATATATAATCATCGCTGTATTTATTGTGTCTGTGAGCAATGCATTCTCCAATTACTTGTCCTGGTATCTCATTAGCTGCCATATAAAACCAGCACCTTGGATCATCCGTGGTATTTTTTTGTTTTGTTTTAAATCACAGAGAAGCAGACCTCTCCCTGAAAGGCTGTCATGGGAACCCAGATTTGCGGCCCAACTCCTCAGACCCCAAGCACGGTTCCAGCCATCTAATTACTGCATATGAGGAGCTGCTGATCTGTTTCTCGCTGTATTGGGACTGCTGAGTTTCCTCAAGCACCGGCTGTGTGCTTCGACCTGGGCTTGGCCATATACAACCCCATCTTTTGAGCTCTCACACCAACCCTCCAAGTAGGCACTGTGGAATGGAGAATGTGGAGAAGGTAACGCTGCCCCCATTTGACAGATGAGGAGACGGAGGCTTCAAACAACTCGTCTCTGATCGCTCAAGTTGCTAACCAAACCAAGTTGTGACGTGCCTCTCACAATTAACCTTCTCTCCTTCCCCGTTTTCTTAAGCTGGCTGGGTCCATCTGTCAAGGTGATTACTGCCACTAATGAATGGTAACAACCACCACCAGCACCAACACATGCTACCTGCCAGGCACTATTCTAAGCCACTGACTATCCTATAAAGGCACAGACTATGATTAGCCTCTATTTCACAGACGAGGAAACTGGACTCAAAGGGGTTCTAGGAGATGCCCAAAGCCACACAGCTACAAAGTGCTGGAGCCAGAATTTGATCAAATTCAGGCTCCAGAGGCCCTGCCCCTCAACACTCTGAAATACAGCCTCTCATAAAGCCTGTGGAATTCAACAACTGTCGCCCTTTCAATAAACACCTAGGGTGCAACAAGCTGGATGGAATAGGGGTGAATGGATTCAGTCACTATCTATCAAACAAGGATGACAAAATTCATGACTTAGCTCCGTTTGTGAGAAATGCCATCCAAGAGGAGGATGTGGGGAGGACATCAAACATAGGAACTTCAACCAAGTCGGGCAATGAAGACGATTCTTTCAGGGAGTGACAATTAAAATGGGCTTCAGGGGCTCCTGGGTGACTCACTGGTTTAAATCTCTAACCCTTGATTTCGGCTCAGGTCATGATCTCACGTTTCATGAGTGCAAACCCCCCATCAGGCCCTGCACTTACAGTGCAGAACCTGCTTGGGATTCTCTCCCCCCTTCTCTCTCTGCCCCTCCCCCACTCACATACACTCTCCCTCTCACAATAAATCAAAGTAAAATAAAGTAAAATAGAATGGGCTTCAAAGAATAAACAAGGGTCAACTCGAGATGGGAAAGCCCATAAGCATTTTAGGCAGGAAGTACAGCATTAGCAACGTTTTTAAGCAACAAAGAGAGGCAGCCCAATCCTAGAATGTGGAGGGGTGAGGGGCTTAAAGGGGACACAGGAGGACCTGGTCACAGGGCCGGGCCGGGCCAGGCAGTCCCTGTGGGTTCCAAGGAGTTTGGATTTCATTCCAAGATCAGTAGAGAATGATGGAGAAGGTTCATGTGGGGAGCGACGGGACTCCTCCCTAGAAGCCAGCTTTCCCTCCCATGTCCTAGACCATTGTTAAATGGCTTCACACAATCGGATGTGAAGGTAGCTCGGAAAACCTGTTCAGTGGACCAACACGGTTAAACTTTTCAAGATGAACTTCAAGTGGTTTCTACTTCACATTTTTAGGGATCCTAACACATCCCACACTGTCTAAGCCATAGGTTGCTACTACCTACCAAGCTTTACAAGTGATTTAATCCTCATTGTTATAGACCATGGGGGGGGCGGAAATCAAGAAACGGCATGTTGCAGCATATTCAAGTCTGAAATATCTTCTGTCTAAAAAAAAAAACAATCAAAGACAAAAAAAAAATCAATCTCAGACAAAGGTCAATTTGCAGCTCTGAAGTTCTATGGCTTATGAAAATCCCAGGGACATTTGTATACTGAAAAAGATGAATGGCAACCTCCCCAATGCACACACGCACACACGCAATCAACCTATATCCTATGTCCTGTCAGTTCCCTTTTACTGACTGCTACTGTGTGTTCTGTGTTTATTTCAACTTGATAGTTCATGTGACCCCCATTCAGTTGGCCTCAAACTGAGGACATGGGTGTCCAATACTAAAATCAGGATGTCCCAAACGAGGACAAACAGGTCTCTCTAGCCACAACAACCACAGGTATTATAAAGAAAACATGGGCCCCAAGAAGTAAAGTTATTATCATCACATGGTACTTAAGGACTGGGGACCAAGGTTTAATTCTGTGGGCAAAGACAGCCAGCCTTCTACCTGCCCTGGAGAAGGACTTTGAAAACCACTTGGTTGGCTCATTGTCCCCCTCCTCCAAGCCTCTCAAGACCTCAACCTCACATCCTGATGGGGAAGGTCTTTGTGGGAAGAAAGCTGTGATCCCATTCCAGGGGTTCATCCTTTCCATAGCCCTCTGTTCCAAAGATAACCACAATACTCAGGGACCCCCCCCAAGACCCAGACACCCTAACCCTAACCCCTAACCCTAAACCCTACTTTCTGTTTCTGGCTTCACCATGTGATGCCTGCGAATTTTGAGCATTTGAGCACTTCAACTCACCCTAGGACGACCTCACCTAGAAGTGCCAGCCAGCCAAACAGCTCTGAATCAGAGCTGAGTCAGGTGCAGGGCATGCAAAAGAAATTCCTGGCCTCGGCTGAGTTCTAGAACCGAAGAGCTACAAAGAACCTGGAGACCGTCACACCCAGGTATGCTCACTGCACAGCCAGAAAACACCGGGGCTCAAAAGAACAGAGTAGTTGCATCGTGCTTTTTCTCCTTTGCCGTTTTCTCGTAGTTGAAGGAGAATAGTCAAACACGGACACTCACAGGTGAGGGGTTTTTACCTCCCTAGGCATGCCAGACAGCTGACACTCAATAGATTTTCAGTGAATGGATGGCATCAGCAAGCATTTGCCAGGCACAGCATGAGAGGGACAGTGTGTGGGGGGAGAGGGGCAGGGACACTGTGGTTCCCACACCAAATGGGTGCTCGCTTGTTGCAAAATACTTTTTTTTTTTAAACAAAGATAACCATTTTAATATAATCACCTCTGTAATTTTGATTAGATCTACTGGGTTTGCTTAAGAGTCCAAGCCCTTAAGGGGAAATCCACTTAAGGTTTTCTTCTGCCAGATCACCAGAAAGAAGCCGTTTTCCAAAAGGTGGCCCTTCGGTGAAGCTGCCCACATAACTGAACCTAAAATCCTAGTCCATGTTTCAGTAAAATGCCTCCTTCTAAGGAGGTCATTTCTGGGAATCTTTCCTTTCCTTCAAATAAGGCAACAATGGCTGCCAATGATTAATCATCGATTACGGGCCAGGTACTTCTTTGGCTCTAACTCATTGAAACTCTCATTCTTACCTTCAGGACAACACTGTGAGACAGAGAGCCCCAGTTCACAGCTGACAAAAGTGAGGCTAAAAGCTCAATGACTGCTCCAGTGACACAGAGCTAGTGGGAGGCAGAGCTGAGATTTGAACTGGGTCTTATTTCAAAGTCTAAGCTCTTTAATGTTTATTTGAGAGACAGAGAGAGAGAGAGAGAGAGTGTGAGGGCAAAGGGGACAGAGCACCCGAAGCAGGCTCTATGCTGACAGCAGCAAGCCCGATGCGGGGCTCGCACCCACGAAGCTGTGAGCTCATGACCTGAACTGAAATGGGACGCTCAACCGTCGGAGCCACTCAGGCGCCCCAAAAGTATAAGCTCTTTCCTACGATGTCCTACTAACCTCTGATTAAAGCCGACCACCCCTTTCTTGTTACATTTTTCCATGCACAGAACTCTCCAAGGAGCTCAATTTTTACAAGCAATACAAAACAAGGAATCAGGAAACCTCTGTCCGCTCTCAGCTTTATCACAACGAATGCACCATTCTAAGTGCGCTGCAAAGTGACTAAGTCTTCACTGCTTCATCCGTTCAGTGGGTACAGCTCCCAACCACTTCTGCAAACTGTTGCCAGAAACCAAGCGGAATGCAGCCAAAAGCGTACCTTCTAGAGCTAGAACTGTCAGAGGCCGGTGGCTCTTCCCGAGGGAGGTCTGTCTTAACGATCTTGCAAACGCTCCCCTGGGCAGGCAGCCCGACACACTACATTCTGCCCCGAGGAGCTACCTCCTAAAATAAACCCCGCTGACTTTAGTTAGCTCACCATGGACTATATATAGAAGAAAATACTCAAAAGGTTCCATCTGGCAGCAGCTTCGCCCAGGCTCAGCCCAAACGGCTAATCTCTAACACAACCTGCAACACCTGACAGGCAGCTTTAACTCAGGTCAGTCGAGAGATGGGAAACCCCTGTGGGGTTAGCGCAGTCTGTCAGGGCATGGAGGCCCCGGGGCTTCTGAGCAAACTATTACCACAGGAAAATGTGAGCTTCTCCCAAGGAGGGTGCCGCAGAGAAATCAGACAGGGGGCAGTGGGGAGGGGTCATCAGCCATCCAATTGTGCATTTTGAATATGTGCAATTTATCACGAGACAACCATTCCCCAATAAAGCTGGAAGCAAAGGTTTGGGAAAACTAATGCCATTCAGCTTTAAGAGAGAATGAGGGGCCTCCGGGTGGCTGAGGCAATTAAGGATCTGACTCTTGGTTTCCGCTCAGGTCATGATCTCGTGGTTTGTGAGTTTGAGCCCCTAGTCTGGGCTCTGGGCTGGTGGGGAGGAGTCTGCTTGAGAGTCTCTCTCACCCTCTCTCTGCCCCTCCCCCACTCACACTGTCTCTGTCTCTCTCAAATAAATAAAATAAAACTTTAAAAAAGAGACTTAGTAAAAGGCAATACCAAAATAAAATAGAGATCTGGGTTAGAAAATTGCTAACCTTTTGGCTCTGGCAGTCCATGAAACTACGGTTCTAAGTCCAGGCAAACACTATAGAAGGAAGATCAAAGACTTCTAGGAATTAATCTATTTACTCAACTAATAATGACTGCAGCTGTCATTTCCTGAGCTCTTGCAGCATGCCAGGCACGAGGCATGGTTCGCCATAACCATTATCTCATACTCCCCCACAGCCAGCCTGTGAAGCAGTCACTGGTATTCTTCCCATTGGACGGATGAGGAAACTGAGGCACAATGAGGTCATCTCTCCAGAATTCAGACCAGGTCATTTCAGAATTCGTGCTCCTACTCACTGTGCCAAGCCCCTCCCCTCAATTATTACTGAGCACCTAATATGTGCTAGGCACTCTCTCAGTCTGGATTTGTAGCGACAGGGGTCACTTTGAAAAAAAATTTTTTTAATGTTTGTTTATTTTTGAGAGAGAGAGAGCGCGTGCACAAGAGGAGGAAAGGGCAGAGACAGAGAGGGAGACGCAGAACCTGAAGCAGGCTCCAGGCTCTGAGCTGTCAGCACAGAGCCTGACGCGGGGCTCAAACCCACAAGCCGTGAGATCATGACCTGAGCTGAAGTTAGACGCTTAACCGACTGAGCCAGCCAGACGCCCCAACCATGAGGTCCCAGGAAGGGGCAGATAAAAATGTGGGTCCTGGCACACTGTCTCCTCTGGGGTGTGCAGACACACACAGAGCTCCCCCAAGGGCTCACTTCAGCAAGAGGTGTTTTAAGGTCCTAGAGACTGTCGAAGCCAAGATGGCCCCAGAGAATTTTCTATGATGGTAGAAATGTTCTGTATCTGTGCTGCCCACTAGCCACATATGGCTGCTGATTGATTGAGATGTGGCGGTGCCACTGTGGAACTGAATTTCTAACTCTTGTTGGTTTTAATCAACTTAGGTGTAAACAGCCATACACGTCTGGTGGATACAGTGCTGGGCAGCGTGCACCTAAGGGGCCTCACAGTCTCACCATGTCAGCAGAGCACGGCCAAGAGTAGGCCCAGGGGGAAGGCCGGCAGAGAGTCAGCACAGCCCGTGGGAGATGAGCTCAGCAGCCCCAAGCTCTGTGTACCACCGATCCAACAGCTTCTCGAGCCACTGTGAGCCATCCAGAAGGCTGAGAGCTGTGTGGACACCCACCGACAGGTGCTGGGGAGGATAGTCTCCCACGATGTGCGCTAATTAAACAGTAAGTCCTATGCAAGGTGCTTTAGTGCGTTACCTCCTGGGGACCCCCAAGGGGGTTACTCTCGTGCCAGGTAAGGAAACTGAAGCTCAGAGAGGTGAAGCCATCGGCAGAGCTGGGATTTGAACCCAGGGAGGTCTGATTCCAGGGGACAGATTCCAAACCACTACATAATCCTGTGTCCCAAGACAAAAGCACACCTCACTGCCTGCTCTGAGATGCGTCCGCTCACTCCCAACCATCTGGGGGCAGAGGCTTCTGTTCTGGTGGAAGGAGAAGGGCTGGGTCTTCTGAGAAAGACACAGGCAGATAGCAGGGAGTGGGACAGTCCTGTAGGACAGTCCCTCCAGGCAAACCCAGAGGAAATGCGGCTGCTTGCTTTTGCCCGGGGCCATTCCTTTGCCCAGGAAGGCCTTCTCCCTCCGGCCCACCTGCAGAATTCTTATTTATCCTTCCCAAGTCAACTCAGATATTTTTTTTCTTTGAATCCTTTCCTGATCTCTCAAAGATAAGTTGACCACCCCTGCATTCCTGGCTCACTCCCACCGCCATACCAACTCCAAGTACCTTGTGACTACTTCCTCCTTGGCATTGATCACCCTCAGGATTGGTGATGGGCAGGGCCTGCATCTCACCCACCCCTGTTCTCCCAGAGGCGAAGACAGTGCCTGACACGCGAGGTCCCTGCACAGCAAATGTTGACTTTGAATGGCAGCGATAAGAGGAATGGCTTAAACAAAAGGAACATTGACATTTTAAGAGATGAATTAAGAACTGCCTTATGTCAAAGACAGAGTAGTGAGTATCTTTCAACATCTCAGGCCCTGGAGACAGGCCAGGGTGACTTTTCCAACTCAGCTAGACTCTAGTTGTGTGACCCGAAGCAAAGGGTCTTAACCTCTCGAAGCCCCATAATTCCTATCGAGAAGGTGGGAGAGCATGGGGTTCTACCTGCAGGCTTTAGCATGAAGGTCACCTGAGCTAATAAGGTATGGGAAGCATTTGGCAATGGAGCCCTGGCTCAGAGCCTTTGGTAAACACTCACAATCGTTGGCAAAGCTGCTCAACAAATGGCTTAGGCATCGAAGCTGGTCTCGGGAAGATCTTAAGAACTGGTCGGCTCTGGGCCCAGCTTATCCCAACAAGAGCAGATCAGAGCGAAGGAGGAGGCATTGTCCCACCAACCTCAAGTAAACAGGTGGTTTACCCATGTCCTCTCCTCTGCTTCCCACCACGCTGCACCCATTTGGTCTCTCCCTGGCCAGGCCTGGTTCTCAGGGGCCCTCAGACAAGAGGCTGACGACCAGTCAGCCAGCAGTTGACTATGACTCTCACGGAGATTTTGGTTTTAGCCTACAAAGTATTTTATTCATTTATTTATTTATTGTAACGTTTATTCATTTTTTTTTTGAGAGCGAGAGAGCACACAAGCAAGGGAGGGGCAGAGAGAGAGGGAGACACCGAATCCGAAGCGGGCTCCAGGCTGCGAGCTGTCAGCTCAGAGCCAGATGTGGGGCTCAAACCCATGAACCGTGAGATCACGACCCGAGCCCAAGTCAGACGCTCAACCGGCTTGAGCCACCCAGGCGCCACAGTCTGCAAAGCATTTTAAACATTTTCAACTAATTTGCCGAAGTTGAAAATTCAGGAAGACTGTATGTTCAAATTCGGAATGTCCAGCCTTCCTTGGAAAATGAGATCTGGCCTCACTGGGTCCCCACCTGCAGTCAGCTGGAGCTGGGACGCCTGAGCAGGCCCCATGTGGCCACCACACTTGCTTTCACTACCTGCCCTGCTCAGAAGGCATCTAACTTTCCAGGTCCTTCTCAAGGAGAAGGGATCTGGCCAGAAACAGGTACCTGCCACTGTTTTACTTAGGAAAGCAGTTTGCTAGGGTCAGAGAGCAGCTCTGGGTTTGAGTCAAAAGCCATAGACTCCAAACCCACCTGATTTCCCTTTGACATCACCAGTAGGTGAAGATACAGATGAGGGGCGCCTGGGTGGCCCAGTCAGTTAAGCATCTGACTTGGGCTCAGGTCATAATCTCACAGTTCGTGAGTTCAAGCCCCACGTTGGGCTCTCTGCTGTCAGCACAGAGCTTGCTTTGGATCCTCTGTCTCCTCCTCTCTCTCTGCCCCTCCCCCACTCACGTTTTTTTTCTCTCTCTCAAATAAATAAATAAATGAATAAAAACATTAAAAAAGACACAGATGAAGAAATGGTTGTTTGATAATAACCTAACCATGCCTTTGCTGCCTCTCTCACGTAGAAAGCTAAAAATAAATCACTCAAGGCGCAGCTTATCAATCTACAGCTGATAAAGGGGTGTCAGGTGGTGCTATAACCTTTCCATCGGACGAGGCCTGGACGAGCTCCTGATTCCAGCTTAGAGCACGGTCCTTAGGAGACGCAGATGCTGCAGAAAGACTTGGCCCTCAAAGTTCTCCGCATTCGCTCACGGCGCAAAGAGGGAACGATGCGGAAAGAAATACAGCCAGATGCAGAGACAAAGATTTAAGAGGCTCACGTCGCTGTTGTGCTTCCTCTGCGGTGTGGCCACCTCTTTCGAGAGGTGACAACGATTGCCCTAGTAAAAGTGGGCCCCCGCTCTTCCCCCCACACGCTCACACACACATGCTCACACTCCACTGGCTGCTTCCACCCCAGAACTTCCCACCTGAGTTATTTGTTCTACGCCCTCCCTCCCGCTAGACTGCGCACTCCACGAAGGCAGGGTCCTTCTCTGGTTTGGTCTGCTTCCGCACAGTTCTCTGGTTCCCGCACTTCAGCCGGCACTTGGCAGCAAAAATCAGGCCCCTACTGAAAATTTGCTCAGGGCATCGCTGATACAATACAAGGTGCCCTGCACCGTTTCCAGACCACCAGCGCCTACACAACAGTTTCGGGATTCTTGCCCATTTCTCTAGCACACGTACAACTCGGTATTGTCTCCAGGCAACTCTCGTTTGTTGAAATAGGTCTATTAAAAATATCAGACTTTATGGAAAGATATCTAGGCGATCGAGGGGCACTTGTGATCGATGTGCTTTGGAACTGACCATCACTTATTAGCCGTGTGACCTTGTAAAAGTGGGTTCACCTCTTTGTGCCTCAGTTTCCCCACCTGTAACACAGTAATGAGTGCAACCTCCAAATGATAGGGGCATATGAGCTAAAACATGTAAAGTTAATTAATAACAAGTGCTTAGAAAAGTGTACGGGACAAATTGTGTATGTGTGTAGATACGTATATAATGGAATATTACTCAGCCATCAAAAAGAATGAAATCTTATCATTTACAACAACGTGGATGGAGCTAGAGTGTATTGTGCTAAGCAAAATAAGTCAGAGAAAGACAAATATCCTATGATTTCACTCATATGTGGAATTCAAGAAACAAAACAGATGAACATAGGGGAGGGGAAAGAAAAAAGAGAGGGAAACTAACCATAAGAGACCCTTAATGATAGAGAACAAGCTAAGGGTTGATGGAGAGAGGTAGGTAAGGGGATGGGCTAAATAAATGAGTGATGAGCATTAAGGAGGGCACTTGTTGGGATGAGCACTGGTTATTATATCTAAGTGCTAGATCACTAAATTCCTCTCCTGAAACCTAAATAAAATACATAAATATATAAATGACAATTTTTAAAAATGTCATTCACATAACAGCTAAAAACCACTTTTGGAGACACAGGCTTTGCCTCTACTTTGCCACAACCTAGATGTGTAAAGGCTTCCCTCTCCCTGTGCCCCCATTCTCCCTTTATTTATTTATTTATTTATTTATTTATTTATTTAAGAGTTTATTTATTCATTTTGAGAGAGACAGTGCAAGTGGGGGAGGGGCAGAAAGGGGAGAGAGAGAGAATCTCAAGCAGGCTCCCCACTGTCAGTGCAGAGCCTGACATGGGGCTTGAACTCATGAACTGTGAGACCTTAACCAGAGCTGAAATCCAGAGTGGGACACCCAATGGACTGAGCCAGCCAGATGTCCCCTCCCATGACTTAAATGAGGTTGTTGGGCCAGACACTCTTAAGACTCAGTCCTTCACCCACCTCTGATTCTCAGATTTTCAATTTGTGGATGACCCTACCTTAAAAGAAAAAAAAAAGGGGGGGTAAAACCTGAATCTACACAATCTACACAATGGAAGCCCAAGAGAGAAGCTAGGAGACCAGGGGGGAGGTTATTCACATTCCAAACAGATTTGCTCTCACAAAAGGATTAACAGCAGAGTTGCTTTAAATAGCAGTTTAAGCCTTGTTTATGGATTACTAAATACTTGATGGGGAGGTGGAGGGCCCAGGAACTTGTGGCAAAAGCATGATTAAATTAAGTCCAACCAGAAATTTAACAAGTGAGTATGTTTCCCTTAAAATTATGAGTGTCGGCAAGAGAAACTACCCCATTTCAAAGAAATCTATTCCTACCCAATGTTTTACTTGTCCATCAATTGCTTTAAAGAAGGCGCGCCTGCATCCACGAGCCAGTTTAGAGCAATAATCCAGCCTGTTTGTTTTTAAGCCCCTGCTATAACAACACTGATAATTTATTAAATGCCATAACTGCTTGTAATGCACCAGCACTGTTGAGCATGTGACCCGCATCATTTCATCTAATCATCAGAACAACCCAGTGAGGTAGGCATGATTGTAACCATCATTTTAGGGATGAAGAAGCTGAGGCCGAGAGAGGGGACATGGCTCATCCAGAAGGAGTGGGTGGCAGAGGGAGAATTCAAGCCCAAGTATGATGGGAACCGTGCCCTGAGGTTGTATTATAAAAGGCAGAATCCTTGCCTCAAGGAGGAGACAAAAGATCAGCTAAAGAGGTCAAAGGATAGATAATAAGGATGATAAATGCCTTGAAAGAGACTTTTGTGAGGACAAAGAGGAGAGCAAGGACTCGGGGTGTGCCCACAGCCTGGTGTGCCCAAAGTCAGATGGGAGCTCAACCCAGCCCTCCGTTGTTAGCCCACACTCCAATGTCCAGATTCTCTCCTCCATCCTTAATGCTGGGGATACTCTCATCAGAACGACTCTGAGCACAAACCAGTCCGTCCTGGGGGACCATGCTCCCCAAAGGTGGGCTGCGGCCTTGGGAGATGAAGAGAGAGAGGAAGTCTGTCGCCGACCCCCTCCCGGTGCCTTACCGGGCTACCTGAGAGCTTCTCGCTGCCTCATTTTCCTCCCTTGAAAAATGGGGATATTAGCTACCCCCTACGTCCCTCGGCAGGGAAGCGCTGGTGATTAATTAGGTAACATCTGTGAAGCACTCCCAGCTTTCTGGAGAAGGGCACCTTGGGAGAGGAGCTATAAAAACACGGAGGAGCAAGCTATTATCAGCACGATCATTATTATTATTATCATTTCTGTCATGACATTCTCCTGCCTAAAGACCTGCAGTGGCTCCCCACTGCCCCGAGAAGAAGATGCAGTTAGGAGCCTGGTGGGCAAGGCCACCGATTTGCTGCTGCTCTTTCCTTCATCCCTCTTGCTCGTCCCCACACATCACACCCAGTGACTCCCAGGGAGAGCCCTGCCCCCTGGTCTACATCACCTCACCCAGCTGTCCCCACTCCCCCAGCCAAGTACCCGTTCCCCTAACATCCAAGTTGGGAGCTCACTGCCCCACCGGCTTGTTTCTGTTGCTGAGCCCACCACTTGTCCTCTCTGGGGGGCCTGTTAGCACCTGTACACAGGTGCACATGAAATCTGGACCCTGCGGGAGCTTCTTCCCAGACTTTTGAAACACAAGACGCCAGGACTCAGTATCTTATACCCCAACTAGATAATAAGCACACTGAGGACCAGCCGGAGTTCAGATAAAGTCCAAAATTCACAAATAGGGCCTTGGTAACTACTGAACCATACAGGCAAAGAATCCGGGTTCAGAGAGAACACAGCTCCCCATTCCGCCTCGGACCACATCTCTGGGTGCCAACTTCCTTCTTCGCAAACTAGAGATCATCACAACAGGTGTGGTCACAGAGAAAAACAAGTCTGGACTCGTCAGGAGACGATGTGAAATGATCGCTGCAAAAGGGAGAACACAAGTGCTGCAATAATGGGCCACGTCTCCTGCGCTGGAGAGCATGCTCTCACCACAGGATCCGCAAGCCTTTTGAAGTTCCAGAGTTTTCTTTTCTAGGGAGGAGTGAACAAGACAGAACTACGGGGACGGGGACGCAAGATGAAAAGGTGGGGGGGGGGGGGAGGGCGGGGATCCAAGAGATGAGAGGATGTTTCAGCCTGAAACCAGCCCATTCCCCAGATGGGCTGGCTCAGGCTGAGGGTGGACCCAAACACAGGGACCCTGTAAGAAGGAAGAGAAGCTTCGCCAAAGTTTGTCTGGTTAACAAGCATTTTGTTCTGACTGGCGGGAGCACGCATCACAGTGAGTCATTTCGGAGGCAAAGAATGGGAATTTGGAGGGTGTGTGTCTGGCCTCATCACAGGTAAGCAAGGGGGCATCCGTGCATCATAACGGAGTCATATGGAGAAGGGTGGTCTTTGGAGTAAGTGCTTTGCAGAACACCCAAGAGTGGGAGGTTCCTTTGCTCTTTTCCAGGAGCACAGGGCTCACTCAGGTCAAATTTAACACTGTCAATACTCAAGAAGGTTGCTGTGTGGACTCGATGTGAAAGTGCTTAAAGTAAACTCAGCACTAGCTGCTTTTAGTTTTCACTAATCACTGTTTACTTCCAGGATAATCTAGAAGACTGTCTATTAGAGCTCGAAGGTAAAGAACATTCTGGAACTGTGCTGCAGGTAAATATGTAGCCTGGGACTGCATGCCTGTTTAGCCACTTAGGCACATGATGCTACTGATTCCCACTGAAATTGCTCTCTCTGCAGTCCCAGGATGTTGTCACGTCATCTTCTCTTAGGCCAGACACATCTTATGCCTAAAGTACCATCAACCTAGCCCCCGGCCACTGACAGGTTAAAAGAAAAAAAAGGAAATGAAATATACAACTCACCTTCCCAACTCCCCCCAAGAATCAAAACAGACAGCAGACAGGATGGAGAACCAGGAGTTAAAGAAAATGAGTGGCGGAGAGTTCTCTACTAACTTTTTATCCTCGCTATCGTCGGTGGCATGCAGGCCTGTTTTAAATTTACCGGCAGCTTTTTAAGCTGCCACCTAGCTCTTGAGGTATTTTTAGTCAAGTAGAAATTCATTTGGAGCCTCAAGTCAGGAAATGGAATCATGTCAGGTGTTGCTCTTACAGAATTCTGGTCCTGCCCTTTGTCTGCTGTATTTGCCACTTCTCATTTGCACACAATTAAATAATCACTTCACCCCCCACTTCTCCCGCATCTTTAGCATCTCCCCGCAGAGGGAAAAACGCCAGGGAAGTCAGCACTAGGTTTAAGAGATCTATTCTTAATCCAAACGTCATTTCCATCAGCAGGAACAGACTGGGGCGGGGGGGGGGGGGGGCGGGGAGGGTTTACAAGGAAAATAGGGCCCTGAACCAGAATGAAAGGGAACAAGTTCCGCTTTCCTCACTCAAAACAGACGTCTCCAATGAGGCCGTGGCTATATATACATCTGTCAGCTGCCAAAAGGCACTCGCAGACACAGGAGGAAGGAAATCAAAACAATACTGCTGGCCTGGAAGCAATGTGGAGGTACCTAAGTCAATGGGCGAACCACTCTCCCTACAGCTTAAGCCAAATATGCAGGAGTCACTCCTGACTCCTCTCTTGATGGCCCGCAGCCAACGCACCTCCAATTCACGGCCAAGTCCAACAGAATCTACCCACATCCGAAAAGTGTCCATAGCTGACCACTTCTGATCTGGACCACCAAGTCCCAGCACGTTCTGTGGCCCTGTGTCCACCCGGCAGCCGGAGGCACCTTTGAAAAAATCATAACCCAAATAACACACAAAAGAGCAAATAGTACACATTCCCATCTCACCCCGGACAAAATCTCAACTTCTCCTTCTGGATGGAAAAGCCCTCCAGGATCTTACTCCTGTTTCTCGAGCTCATGTCACTTCCCCGTTTCCCTCTTCCTCTACTACTGACAGCCTTCTGTTTCTAGAACATTCCATGCTCTCTGATGCCCCAAGGCCTTTTCCCTCTGCCTGGGATGCTTTGTCTCCAGGTTTTCACATGGCTTCTCTGGTCATTCAGGTCTCATGTCAAATGTCACCTCCCCAGAATCCCCTCTGGTGACCACCCTCCTCTCCACTGCAACATCCTGCTTTAATTTCACGTACAATACTTATCATCTTAATATTTCCTTTTTTTGTCTGTCTGATTGTTGTACCTTGTTCACACCTGCATAGTCAGCATGCACACCAGTATCTGTCCACAGCTGTGCCCAAGACCTGTGTGTTGAATGAATGAATGAAAGAATGACCGTAGGAAGGGAACAGGGCTGAGGCACATTAAGGGTTCAGGTGAATCCAGAGGGTGTTATGTGTCTCTTACATTACAGCACATCTCAGTTTAGACTCTCAAGTTTTCCGTATTTAGAGTTCACAAAAATATCAAGTGAAAAAAATAAATTCGCAGACTCAACTTGGTCCAAACATATTTAGAAGCTCTCCAATAACTGTATCCCATTTTAAATTAAAATTAATACAAAACAAAAGTAAAAACTCAATTTCTCATCCCACCAGCAATAGCCACAGTGGCTGGTGGCCATGATGCTGGGCGGCCCAGGTGTGGCCCACGCCATCCACCACACCGGGGGTGGAAATCATCCCAGCAGGGAGGCCAGTGACTGGGAGAACTGCCCTGGAGGAAGAACCAACAGATCTGGTCCTCACTGACCTCTGGTGTGACGTTGGCCAGCACGTGCGATGCTCCAGAGCTTCCGTGTCAGAGCACGGAGGAGGACACCACTTCTGGAAGCATATCAGAGGGAGTCCCATGCAGGGCGGTCAAGAGCTCGGGCCCTGGGGCTGGGCTGTCTGAGTTCAAGTCCTCACAGTGCTACTCACTGGCTGTGTGTCTTTTGGCACACTAGTTAGCTTCTCTGTGCCTCAGTTTACACATAGGCAAAAAGGGGGCACCTACCCCACAGAGGAGTCGAAGGGTCAAATGACACTGTGTACAGAAAGCATCTGGCACAGGGCCTGGCACACAGCAAGGTCCCAGTGTAATCACCGTGATCGTTATCGTTAGTCATTATGACCCGTGAAATTCGGACATATGTACAGAATGATACAGGTGCCCCAGTTAAACAGAAGCCAGGCTTCTACAGCAGAGAACGAACCAGATCATGCACAGTACAGAGGATTCCCATCGGAGACTTCTTTAAATAGAGTGAAATCTCTGAAGGGCTTTTCAAATAAGAATCAATTTACCATATTGACATGGAATTCTTCAGAGACCTTTCTGGGAGGGACCCAGACCCAGTGTGTCCTCTATGTCACTCTCATCTGTTTGCTGATGAAGGACAGACTCCGCTCGAGTTTCTCCATCAGCAGCGGGAGGCTGTGATGGCTCACGAAGCGCTGGGACAGAGAGACCGGTAGTGGTGCGGGTCTGTCAGATTTTAGGGCCACTAAGAGGACCAGGTGTTCAAACTGGCCCCATGCAAGCCCCATGCAAGCCCAAACCACCTCCGGTAGTCAGCTGCCAGATTCTTGGTGCAAGAGAAACAGGAAAAGTCTGGCGGCATGTCCCCGCAGCAGACGGACTGTCACAGTCTATTTGGAAATGGCTACAAATTGGTATTTTTATCCCTCTCCTGGACAGGTCTGCAAAGGCTGAAACAATGCCTGTCACTCACTCAGTGATTTGTGAGTACAGCCTTCAAGCCGGTCCCCATGCTAGATACCAAAGAGACACCAAGTCCACGGGGTGAGCCAGAGAAGTGGAGTTTACTTTACTGGCAGTCTGAAAGCTCAGCTCTGTTGATCAGCTGGGTGGCCTTGGGCAAGTTGATTAACCGGTCCGAGACTCTATCCCCTTACCTGTGAAACGCGGATAGCAGCAGGACCTTCCACATAAACTTGCCGTGAGAATTGAGTTCAGACACATGAAGGGCTTAGAATAGCTCCTGACGCACAGCAAGTGCTCAAGTAATGTTTTTATTTTTAGTTGTAGTAGTAGACTAGTTGTAAGGGACTAAGTTCTGGATGTTAGGACAGCACATAAAAGCAGCATCTAGCTCAGGGGTCAGTAAACTACCATAGTCCACGGGCCGAATCCAGCTGGTGACCTGTTTTTGTAAATAAAGTTTAATTGGAACTCAGCCACAACCATCATTTACATTATTATCTCTAGCTGCTTTGGCACTGCACAGAGTTGAGTAGCTGCCAACGAGACTGAATGGCCCTCAACGTCTAAAACATTTACTGTCTGGTCCTTTAAGAAAAGGATTGCCAACATCTGATTTAATCCAGATTGGCAGGGATGAGATCAGGGAAGGCTTCCTGGAGAAGGTGACAACCTTGCCCAGTATTAATTCTTGCTTTTCAGAGTTCTCAAAGAGTATGTTTAGACCCACAGGTTTGAGTAACAGAAAGGAGGCCACCAACCCTTACCTGTATCATATTCTATACTGGAAGTCACTAAATGGTGGCTCTTGGGGCCAGAAATAGTCCATAAACCTGTTTTGTATGACCCTCATGGTGCTCAAAAACGCCCAAGACACAATGGAAGACATATCATGATCATCTGCCTTTTTGGCTTCTATTAAAAATTCTGAATATCTAGAACACCGTGGACCCACACTCCCACTGAACCCTCTTTCGATGGGGGCCTACTCTCTAGCTTACCATGATCCTCACCAAACCCACATCCTTCCCCGTCTTGTCTGTGGCCTTCGCTCTATTGCCACAAAGGCCTGTCTCACATATTCTCTGGTACCCTGCCAACCCATGAGGTAGACAAGTCAATCACTGCCACCTTACGATGGGAAAACCAAAGTTCAGAGAGGCTAAATGACTTCCTTAAGGATACCCAGCTGGGAAATGATAATGTCTGACGGGAACTAGGGCCTCTGCCTCTAATTCACTGCCCTCTTCAGACATTCAAACAAAAGAATCAGTCATCACTACGGTTTTTCTAGGGCACTTTACAGTTTGCTGAGCTCTTCCACACACACAAGGTTTATTATGGAATACGCAAGATCTCGGATCTCTGTGGGATGCATACAGATTAAAGAGCAGATGTTCACCAAAGGAAGAGTGAGCCAAGGGTTGTAAAAACTCCGGAAAAATAAGGACAAGAAGTGGGCAGGTCTCAGAGGTCAACATCGACAAACCTAACGAACCAAACAAGCACTGATTAAAAATCTAATGGAAGCAGGTCACAGAGAGACGTCTGGTTCCCTTTCTGAGGTCACAGTCTCATGGGGAGGCTGGTACCTGTGAAACAACAACACAAGGCAGACTGTGTACCTGGCGAGCACAAAGGGCAGTTACTGGTGGAATCAAGGGCCTATTCAGGGCACAGGGTGGGCGGATCTATAGATTTGAGGGGATGGGAGTGGTTCTTTATTCAGGGTGGGCAGATGGTGGGTCAGCTGAGGCTCTCGGATGGTGTATTAATTTCTTACCACTGCTATACCAAAGTACCACAGGCAGCGTGGTGTAAAGGATGGAGATTTATTTTTTTTTATTTTTTTTTTTTAAATTTTTTTTTTCAACGTTTATTTTTATTTTGGGGACAGAGAGAGACAGAGCATGAACGGGGGAGGGGCAGAGAGAGAGGGAGACACAGAATCGGAAACAGGCTCCAAGCTCTGAGCCATCAGCCCAGAGCCCGACGCGGGGCTCGAACTCACGGACCGCGAGATCGTGACCTGGCTGAAGTCGGACGCTTAACCGACTGCGCCACCCAGGCGCCCCAAGGATGGAGATTTATTGTCTCTGGGAGCTTCAAGTCTGAGATCCAGGTGTCGGTAGCTTTGGTTCCTTCTGAGGCTGGCAGGGAAGGTCTGTTCCATGCCACCCTCCTGGCGTCTGGTGGTCTCCTGGCCATCTACGGCATTCCTCAGCTTGTAGAAGCATCGCCCCGATATCTACATTCGTCCTCATGTGGTGTCCACCCTGGATGGGTGTCTGTATCTGAATTTCCCCTTTTTACAGGGACCCCAGTCGTACTGGATTAGGGGCCTACCTTATCCCAGGATGACCTCACCTTTGCTAGTTACACGGGCAGTGACCCTCCTTCCAAATAAGGCCACATTCTAAGGTGTGAGGGTTAGGACTTGGACACACGTATTCTTGGGGACACAACTCGGCCCCTAACAGACAATATCTTCAAGGTGTCAGGAAAGCATGGAGCCAGGAGCTGAGCCTCTCAAAACCTTTTCTGAGACTCTTCCCTATGAAGACTAAAGACCCGGGTCCCCCCACCCCGCTGTCTTTCTAACCACAACGAGAGTCTCAGGAGTTTCTGATGCTTCCAGAAGGATCCTGGGAGTCGAGGAGGGTGGGGGTGGGGCACTGAAAGCAGGGAGGAGAAGCCCTTCTCCCTTTTCACTATGCTGTGGAAAACAGAAAACTCAATTTATTTGAGAACAAACAGGATTTAACCTGAAGTTCATTCTCCCACTTGGTGACTTCACAGCATAGACATGCGAGAGCGGCAGCCGGTATCGTGCCCTGGCCACACACTCCGAGGGACCTAGATTGGGAAAATAATGGCATTTTCTCAACAAATTATCTCCCAGCTGAAGTAATAACTTGTTTGTAGATATGCCAATTCAGATTTTCCTCCCCTTAACCTGCCTCTAAAAGAAACGTAGTGTCGTCCACATAACAAAATGGCAGCAGTGTCCCTGTCCCCCACCCCCTGCTGAGCCTTTATTAATTTTAAGCCATTGACAGAGTCTCTTTGGAAACTGTGTTCACATCTCCGGCCAACAATATCCTCCTGCTCAGTTCCAATAAAATACACACTGTCAGAGAATAAAGCAAACATTTCTCTGCGAAGGAAAAAACAGAACCACTGTGCTTTAAATATAAACACCAAGGACACAGCCAGCAGATTTACCCAATGGCTGCCATCGAGTTAACGGGTCCTCGCTCGGATTCACATCCATTCTGTAACAGGGGGACCACAGCCTCCAACTCTTCTGGCTCCCACAGCCTGCCCAGCCTGCGGCCATGTTGGCTGGAAGGACGGGCATGGCGCCATGTTAGGTGACAGGTGCCTTGGTGAATGACGCCATTGTGGCGTCTTCTGTCCTCCCCCAATTACAGTCTAGCAGGGGAGACACACATTCAACCAACCAAACAAGCACCCAGTCTGTAAAGCCAGCTCGTAGTAAGAGCTACATGTGAAGGAAATAAGGTATGGAGTAAGGACGGCCAGTGGCACTTGATCTGAGATGTGAAGAAGGAGGGCAAACCCACGCTGGCAGAGGGAAGAGGGCTCATCCAGAGCTGGCCAGCCATCCAGTGCCAAGAGGTATAGAACTTCTGAATGCAGAACACAGAGCGAGCCAGCTAGGCTTAACCAGAGAGACGGCGGGGGGGTGGGGGGGGACGTGTAGACGACCGCGAAGCTGAACAGTGGGAAGAGTCAGGAGGGGCAAGCAGAGGAGCGGGGATTTTATTCCAGACGCAGCACAAAGCCACGACAAGGTTTCAAGCAGGGGGATACTGTAATCCAGTCCTCCCTTTCAGCCAATCTGTCTCTCTGTCTCTCTCTCTCTCTCTCACTCACACACACATGCTTCTACAACATATCATTCAGAGCCAATTCTTGGACATCAGTCCTTGACCAAATGCAACTCTCTCTGGAATGAACTCCATATTCAACTCAACCTCAGGATGGATGAGCTGTTTCGGAGAACAGCTGGGAACGCTGGAAGGGAGATGGTATATGAAGACCCTGGAGTGGAGGAAGGTCGCAGAGGAAGAGGCACAGGAAGCAAGGGGAAGAGGGCTTCAGATCAACTGCTCAAACCACCCCTCACTCCGCCTGGCGGGTGCCAAGAACAGTGCAGTGCAGGGCGGGGGCAGTCTTCGTGAAAGTCAGAAGGGACTTCTGGCAAGTTCAATTACTGCCTAGATTTATATGCGGAGATATACTTATGGATCCATATTTAGCATTTCCAAACTAATGTGGCGGGAGTGGTTATGATTTTCCCCAAGACCTGGCCAGGACAACTTGGAGCTTGCTGATGTAATTACTTGTAACGTTCTACAACCCAGGGAATGGGTGGCTTCCTGTAACATTCTTCTCTATGTTTCTGGGCAGGTCACTTAACTTCTATTTTGCCTCAGTTCCTGCCTCTGTAAAATGGGAATAATAACATCTCCCTCTCAAGGAGCTGAGGGGACAAAATAGAAGAATCCATGTTAAGCACTCAGGAGAAGGCCTGGCTTAACTGTTCAACGAAGGGGGTAGCAGCCATGGTTGTTACTACCACATCAGCCTCCACAACATTTGAGAGCACCTGGCATTTGTGGAGTATTTGTTGGCCTGTTGTATCCTGCTTGAAAATTTAGTGCGGAAATATTTGGGGGGAGAAAAAAAAGCCGTATGTTCAAAACTACTTACAAGGTTATTTATTTAAAATAACAACAAGTGGGGCGCCTGGGTGGTTCAGTCGGTTGAGCGTCCGACTTCAGCTCAGGTCACGATCTCACGGTTTGTGAGTTCGAGCCCCGCGTCGGGCTCTGGGCTGATGGCTCAGAGCCTGGAGCCTGCTTCCGATTCTGTGTCTCCCTCTCTCTCTGCCCCTCCCCCATTCATGCTCTGTCTCTCTCTGTCTCAAAAATAAACAAACATTAAAAAAAAAATAAAAAAAAAATAACAACAAGAATATCTAAACACTGAACAATAAGGGAACGGGAGCATTCACGAAGGCACATCAGCTCAATGGAAAACCACACGCTAAATCGAATGATTAATATGGAGACTACAAAATGCTTCCACGATGTTGACAAAATGGTGTTGAGTGGATCTGAAAAAGACAAACTGTGCACTGCTGGGAAGTCAAACTGTGGAGACATGAAAACGGCTCTCGGGGTCGCCTGGGCGGTTCAGTCCATTAAGCGTCCGACTTCAGCTCAGGTCATGATCTCAGAGCTCGTGAGTTCGAGCCCCGTGTCGGGCTCTGTGCTGCCAGCTCTACTTGGGATTCTGGGCCTCCCTCTCTCTCTGCCCCTCCCCCACTCGCACTGTTTCTCAAAAATAAACAAACATTTAAAAAAACGGTTTCTGGGTTGCAAAGGTGGATCACAGGTAAAGTTTTTAAAAGATGGTTAACACATGGAAATACAAAATCAACTGCAACAAAAAAATGAGAGTGAAACTCGGGAGGGCGTTATTTGGGGGATTTGGAACATGGAATCCCTTGTAAAGCAATGGTTTCTTCCACGGGGCGGCAAACACTTCCAAGGAAGGTGAAATTGTCCATGGCTAAGCTCTTCCGACATCAGGCTCGTCATATCCTATGTACCTGGGTGTCTGTTTTCCCTATCTTACTTTTTTAATGAATGGGTAATGGAATACGTCACCAAACACTTACTGGTGGCCTACTGCGTGAACGACTGGTACAAAATGGCCACCGGCACAGCCCCCGAGAGGAAAGGCCTCACTCACGAAGGAGATAAATGAAGACAAGACAAGACGGATGAGTCACAAAGGACAAGCCAACAGCGACTAACACAACTGCCTGCAGGCCAGGCATTGTTCTGAGGGTTTCATGGGAAGAACCCCCTTTGGTCCTCATAGCGAACCTCCAACCTCAAGGCAGCTGCAGCCATTTGACAGATGAGAAACCCGATGCTCAGAAAGAGCGAATGACGTGCCCAAGGTCACACCGTCAGTGGTGGAGCAAGGATCTGGACCTAAGACTCTTCCCCAGGGCTCCTCCTCTCACTGCTCTGTCTCTGACCAAGAGCCACAGAGGGTGTTCATGCAGGAGGAGGTGAAAGTCCCTCTCCCAGATGCCCACCCAGGAACGGCTCACACTCATGTCTATGTCAGACACAAGGGCTCTGTTGAGTCCTGGCCTCCCTGAGCTCACTCCCAGCCTGAAACCCTGGGGTTGCCTTCGGGAGCCAGGAGCTAGATGAGGAAAGTCCATGGTATGGATTAGGGACAAAGAGATTCTGCAGTTCAGACTGGAGAATGTTAAAAAAAAAATTTTTTTTTACGTTTATTTATCTTTGAGAGACACAGCACGAGCAGGGGAGGGGCAGAGAGAGAGGGAGACACAGAATCCGAAGCGGGCTCCAGACTTGGAGCTATCAACACAGAGCCCGACGTGAGGCTCAAACCCACAAACCGTGAGATCATGACCTGAACCGAAGTTGGACGTTTAACCCACTGAGCCACCCAGGTGCCCAGACTGGAGAATTTTTTAAGGCCCTTCTGGGAAACTGTACTGGCCTCAGAAAGATGGTGTGAGGGGGGCGGGGGGAGGGGGAGAGCTCAAGGGGAGGGTGCCAGCATGCGTGAGCAGAAGGTGCCGGGCAGTGAGAGGGACGGACACCTCTCCCCTGCCCAGATGGGAGACTGACCAGGCTGCACAGCCCCAGAGAGACCAGAAGAGGTTCTGATGCTTCCCGCCTCAAAGTGCTGGATCTTTTGCTCAGAAATCAAGAGAAAAAACGGACACAATTCCTGTCAAAGCTGACAACATGAAGTAGGGCACACGGAAGCGTGTGCACGCACACACGTGTGCACAGTTGAAACAGCACAGCTGTTTTGTTGCAGCAGCAACAGACTTGCCAGCCACTTACTTGGGGCCAGGCGCTGCCGCATTTCCCCTTCCTAATTATCCTGTGAAGTGGGAACTGTTCTCAGCCCCATCATACAGGTGAGAAAACCAAGGCTTACTGGGTTCAGTGGCTCTGTCAGGGTCACATGGTCATGATTTGAATCCAGGCAGCCTCTCTCTCTCAGGAACACACTGATGCACGGTATTTTAGAGCTGTGGCCACACACATAGGACACGGGCTTACCCAGAGAGACAGACGTGGCGCAGATGACAAGAGACAGCACAGATAGGCACGCGGAGGGCTGCAACAATGAACATACGCATCCCTGTCTCCACGCAAGGGTCGGCTCCTGGCACACCTCCAGGGGGCACCGTTCACACAGGATACAAAGCAGATACCGGCACCCAGCTTTCTGGAGGGGGAACTCGGCTTAGAAAATCGGTATTTAAAGTTCCCTTGGACAAACGAATGGCCTCGCTCGCTCCCCCCGCCACCTCTCTACACCGCTGATGCCACTGGTCCCCACCGCGGCTGTGCAGAGCGGGGGTCTGGTGCCATGGAGGGAGGAAACCCAGGCCTAGGAATGAATGTGCCGCTTGTCGGCTCTGCTACCCGCGGCAGCACAACACGGCGCCCTGTTTCTCCTGGAATCGGAGCCCTGAGTCCGTTCCAGCCCTCGTTTTCACGTCTTTCTTCCCAACAGACACAAGGCCTGCTCAGTTCTAGAGAGTTGGTGTGGCTGCCAAAGCCCAGCGGAGGGGAGAAGGCCTTGAAAAGTCACTTTATGAAACATCCCGGCTCGCGGAGGCCAAGCCACGAGGCCTGAGCGGCTGACTTTCCATTCACCACACACCCCACCCAGAGACGAGGGGCTCAGTTACAGCCAGCCCTTGTTCTCACCCGCTGGGAGCCCCGGGGAGTCGGAATTCACGGGGATGGCATCAGAAAACCCTTGGCAGGAAACTCCGCTTCTGGCATCTTCCTCGGGGGCCACAGCTTGCTGTGGTCAGCCGAGACGGCATGATGCAAGAACTGAGAGACGGCTGTCCACCGTGGGCCCTTCTTGAGCCCGGAGACCCAGGCTGAGACTGAGGCAGGCAAGCTCTCCGTTACGTGCAGTGCCTGAGACGGTCTCAATACTTCACCAATTCACGTATTCTCTACATTCAACAAAAGTGTCGTAGGCACCTACTATGTGCCGCGTGTTACTGTTTTAGGCACACACAGCGGTGAACAGAACAGTCTCCCCCCTCACGCAGCTTCTTCTCGAAACTGTCACGCTCTCCCCAGCCCTCCTCCAATTAACAGCTATGTGACCTGGGGCACACCATGTCCCCTCTCCGTGCATCAGTGAGGTCTCTCCTAGGGTTCTTGTGAACCAGCATCTGGGAGCCACCAAATTCCCCCTTGGGGCCTGAACTAGACCGGGTTGGTTTCCATCACTCGCAGCCAAGAGCTGTGCCCAGGAGATTAGGAAAGAGAGCGGAGAAGACAAAAAGCGGTTTTGAGAGAGCTGCGGGAGCTGATGAGTCATTTGCGCATCTGGAAAGCAGATGGGAAGACACGTGGAGCGAAGGCAGCCTCAGGGAAGAGAGGCTGCGTTCGCTCCAACTTCTCCAACAGCCCTTGGACGCTCAGGGTCAAAAGAGATCACAAGACCCCTAGGACAAAGAGGGAGATGCTGAAAAGCCAAATGGTCAATGCAACAGTAATGCGTTCAGTGTTCATTAAAAAATTATTTGGTGTGTTTCGAACAGGCTAGGTACTGGGGCCCGGTGTGCAGATGCAACAGAAGATAAACCGAAGAGCAGGGAGTGTCTCTTCCTGCAAGGGTCATACAGTCTTTCACAAGTCACCCTCTTGCCTGGAACCTCGTGGCCTCACTCATTCATTCATTCATCCATTTCCTTGCCTGCTCACCAGCCGTGTGCAGGCCTCTGGCTAAAACCAGCACCGTACAGAGTCCACTGTGGCAGCCAGTCTTGCCAATCAGGCCAGTCTGCATTCGAAGCCAGGCCTCAGCTACCTGCTCTGTAAAATGGAAATAATGCAGATTTCTTTGTAAGGAAGGAACGGAATCAGGCTTTTTAAAGCCCCTCCTGGGCCCAGTGACGCGCACTGGCTAAGAGCTCACTCAATGGTTCAGGTGAACATCCTGTACCTTCTCAGGAAGTCTTCTGAGCCAGAACCTCCGGGACGTCACGGAGACCATCTCGGCTTCCTTGTGGCTCATGCTCAGTCCTGAGTTTCGTACCTGGATGCTCACAGTTGCACACTCAGAATTTTCCTAACCAGGTACCTGATTTTCAGCCTCAAACTGGAAACATTCCCCTAGTTTATTCGAGACTCACTGGAGGGGACCACAATATCCTTGGTTGACACGTGGTTAGCTTCTAGAAGAATAAGAAATGTTAAATTTAGGGAGGAAGGGACATCAGGAGGCCCTTGTGTGACATTTTGAGGCTTGTTCTGAGTTCAGAGGCCATATTTAGATAGTACTCAGGGCCCAGACTGAGTTCTAGAAACCGGGCCAAAGGATCTGCCCATAATGACACATATCAAAACTGGAGAAAGCCTCGGTCATGGGGAAAAAGGATGAAAATTACAAAGCCCTTCTTCCGAACCACCTTCTAAAAGTGAACAGAAAGAGCAGGAAGCTGCCCAAAGTGTGCCCCAACCTCCCTCTTCAGAGCTAGAAAGAGTAACAGGTCCATTTCCAACTTGCAATTTAATTCTATTTTGGAGTTTACTGGAAAGCAGAAAATAAGAAAGGGATCTGAAAGAGGCCAGCAGTTTGAAGGCAAGGACAAAATTGAAACACACACATTAGACCAAAGAATTCAAAGGGCCTGGCAGCTTGGGTCCCCCAATATCTTCACGGCCCCTCAAGCCCCCTCATGCCTAAGCAAATTAGCAACGATGTGTGTGCTCTTGACTTTGAGAATCACAGTTACCTTCCTACCTCCTCAGGCAGGGAGTCAAGAAGGGATGGTCACACGTTGAGAAAGAATGCCCTCTGGAAGTACTCAATAGTTTCTGGCGCATTGATATCCGAAGGGCATGGGTAAGATAGGGTTTTAGCTGCAGACAAGACTCAAAAGGAACACTGAATACCACCAGGTGACCGACAGGGTCTCTGAGACAGCCAGAGTCAAGCTCAGGGGTTCCTCTGCTGTAGGAGACAATGACCCAACCACAATGGGAATGGCCAGCACAGACCCCCTTGCCTTCGCTGCTATTGGGTTTACACTACCCGTGTCGGGCACAGAACTGAAACCTTGACCTCTGCTGATTCCCAAAGCCAATACCTCAATGGCTCCCCTTCGGGCCAGCATGCTTGGCTGCCTCCCTCATTTCACTTGCTTCTTCACGAAATCCAAAAATGCACATGAGAAAGGTGCATCAGAGGAGTCCTCAGTGAGTAGAGAAAGTGCCTGGACGTTCCTGGGCCACCAGGTACGCTACACGTTGATGCTGTTGCCTGCCATCATTGTCACCGCATGAGATTTCTTGCATATTCCATAGAATGCTGTAAACACTGTAATGAAGAGGTTGGGCTGCCCACTCAGCAGCAAAGAAACGGGGCCCCAGAACCTCACCGCCTGGGTCTGCACCCTGCAACTCAGCCTGTATGGCCTGGAGGTCTTGGGACAACTCAGTCATCTACACCGTAGAACATAAATCACAGTCGCGTGTGTTTCGCAGCCCATTTGTAGGGCTTATACAAGCTCATGCAGGCCAAGCATTCAACACAGCGCCTGTAACATACATTTGTACAAATTTTGTCAGTTGTAGTTGCTGCTGTTGATGTTGATAATAAAAAATAAAATAGTAACATGATAACCCCTTCGTGGTGCTCATTTCCAGATAGAGTGCAACATTAAAGCCAAGAGCTATCTGCTTAATGCAATTTGCTTCCCAATTAATTAATTATATTATATCCAAATTGAATTATATTGTCTCACTCTCCAAGGAACTGGTAGTTTCACCTTGGGCTGCTAAAAATGTCCTGCCACCAAAAATTGCTTATAAGGCATCCCTGTCACTTCACTCGACGAAAGTTAAGTTGATTATTTTTTGAAGAAGTCTTTTGGCCATCAGGCCTTGTGACACTGAATGGAGAAAAATCACTTCTAAGAGCGGCTGAAAACACTCCTTGGCTGGCTCTGAGTTTGGGGGTCACTGCTCAAGAGGGTGACTTTTCCGAGACCTCCCATCTCTGATAGCTCTGGGTCAGACAGCAGAACTATGAAACGTCCCGCTTCAGCTCTGTTCTGTGCAAATGACAAAATACTCACCTGACTTCAAAAGAGGCCAAAAGGCTCTAGAAAAAAAACCTAGTGCTGGCCAAGGTCTCTGTCTGATGAACAGGAGGCCTATCTTACTGTTAGGTACACGGGCGGTCCAGCTGTTAAATCATGACATCCACTGCTGACTCTCAGCTGGGCTCTCAACAGTAGGTGGCAAGGCGGCTGAGGGAGAAAAGGATGTTTTCTTTCTATTGGCCCATTATTTTTCGAAAGCCCATTCAGATTTCTTGGTAGACAAAGCAGGGGGAACGTGATCTTCCCGTGCTGTAAGAGATGATGTTTTTAATGGGCAGGTGCCCAGTTGCTCACCCCACACCAGCTTGGCTTGAAGGTTATGTGTGAACAGTACATGCATGGTTGCTTCTTTGGGTCCCCAAATCTCTCCCCCTTCCAGTGTTATCCACAGACCCTGCAGCTGAAGATCTATATCCTGATGAGGCAGAGTTTACGTTCTCATGGCTACAGTTCAGCCCAAGTCTAAGGCAATCATTCACACGAACAATATGTGAGTAGCACCCAGGAAAGCATGGAGATGTAGAGGCGTGGACGGCAAAATGCATCCATGTGAGGTGGCCTGAGTACACACACACACCCCAAGGATTCCACGACTCCAGGCTTAACTCTGCTTGGACTCAAGCACATTGCCCCCCGTGTAGTTAGAGACCAGAATAAAACCCATGTAAACAGATTAAATGCCATGACAACCACATTCCAATCTTACAAATACCAAGGATTGGAGTGGGGGAAGGACTCACTTGGAGATTAGCATTTCTTGGGCAGAGCAGAGAAGGGAGAAGGCAGAGAGGCTCTCAAAGTAATCAAAGTTCTTTCCGACTCTGATGGAAATTCCTCTCATGTTTGGGTTCTCCCTGTCAACCACCATCCACCATCTTGGAAGGTGGCCCAACTGATGGAGCTCCAAAGGGATCTAATGACATTTGCTTTCCCAACCAAGGAACACCTTAACAGGGGGATCTCTCCAGCTGTACTCTCATTTTCCTGATGGTCCTACTGTTGGGAAAAAGGAAGAAGGGATATATAACCTCTCGAATCCTACACCTGATTTGCAATCCAGCCCATGTTCGCTATATCCGTATCTGTTCAGTAGCTCACTGCAGTGACTAATATGGGCTGAGTGTGACTGGAAGGTGAATAGGGACAGGGGTACTCCCCACTTTTTCCCTGAAACTCATTATCACTCAAGCTTAGATACACCACGAGGAAAAGTACACCCCGACAAATTCAACCTTACAAGAGGCCAGACGTGAACCCCCAAAAGGAGGTGTCAGTCCCAGTTCTCCACACAGAGGTGTTCACAGGTCCTTCAACGCTGGGAGAAAAATGCATTCCATGGTTGCTAAATCCTGTTTTCCCCTTTTCTAGCCCACACCAAGCATTCTCAAAACACCCTTCCAAACTCAGCTACAATGCCAGTTCTGTAGGAAGGCCCCCCTGGTGCCTCAGACTGGTTCAGGCCCCCCTTGCACACTCTCATTAACCTCAGTCTCCTCCACTAAATTAAAAACTCCAGGAGGCCAGAGGATGTGCCTACATGCTCACCATTATCCCCCCAAAGCCTAGCCCAGAGCCTGACACACCGTAGACGCTCACAGCATACAGCCCACAGGGACACACGGCAACAGTTGGCCTGTGTGTGCCCCTGACGCTCTACTGAGAAAAGAGGTAGCATTTCTGATGACAAGATACATATATGTATCACCACTGCACACCCCTGTACTTTGGGGGCCCTGGGCTAGCTCCACACTCTCTCACAACTTCCCAGGAGACATTCTCAGTGTCCACACGTGAGCAAAGAGCGGGGCTGTTCTCACTGTGTTTTCTTAGATTCTGTCTTTGTCCAGCCGGCATCCATGCATCACAGGGAGGATTATATTAACTATATATTTTCATATTTTCTGTATTCTTGATGCTCTGGCATTGGGGTGCCTCCCAGAGCTGGACAATTTTCCAGTTCTTACACACGGCAGTAGGTCAGCCAGGGGTACCCCTTTCATATACAAACCAACTGATTCCTAGTCTAAAACTGCCTCCCTCCCAACCACCACTTGATCCAGCACAAGCAGAAGCCACAAGAAGGCTTTACTGACTTACTCCTCATTTAGCCTTACAATAGCCTCAGGTGGTAACAACTGAAGCTAGGAGGGATGAGGAACTGCGGCCTGCAGCATCCAACTAGAAAGCCTTATCTCCTACCACATTCCCCCTCACTCACTCAGCTCTAGCGACACCAGTTTTCTTGTGGCCCTGCCCCAGGACATTTGCACAGATTGTTTCTTGTGCCTGGATTACTCTCTCCTCCCTTCTTCACCTGGCTAACTGCACTCAACCTTCACATCCCACCTTATTCATCCCCCAAGAAGCCTTCTCTGGCCCTTCTCCAGACCAAACCACCCTATTAAAAGCTCTCTTATCATCAGAGCTTCTTTTTCTCTGTCACTTGTAAAAGTTACATTTTCACAGAAGAGCCATTGTTGCTGGCTCCCCACTGTATGCATCTGTCTGCCAGATTCAAGATGCCCACAAAATCTTTGACGTTCCGGTCATGGAGAGGTGGGGTCTTCTTCCCCCTTAAAACCGGGCTAGCCTTAGTGACTTGTTTGACCAACAGAATGGGGCAGAAGGGGTGTTCTGGGAGCTCAGAGCCTAGGTGGTAAGAAAGCTCCTGCTGGGACTCTTGGAACATTCACTCTTGGGAAGCGTCCTTTTGGAACCCGGCCATCATTCCGCGAGAAGCCCAAGCCACATGTGCTCTAGTCGACAGCTCCAGATGAGCTCCCAGCCAGCCGTCAGCGCCAGCTGCCAGCTGCATGAATGAGACACGTTGAGCATCCGGCCCAGCCAAACCTTAAGATGACTGACGGCAGCCCCGGCCCTTATCTGACTGCAACACACACAAAAAATCCAAGAGACAACCGTCCAGCTAAGCCCAGTCAGCCCACGAAACTTTAAGAGCTAATAAGTAACTGTTTAAGCCACTAAGTTTGTGAGCAATTTGTTCCACGGCAATAGATAAGCAGGACGCCCTAGGATCCGCTACAATAAGTAGGTGTTCACGCCTTAGGGATACATACTTGAGTCAGCAGCGACGACTAGATGCTCAGTAAGTACATAACCGGTTGACTAAATGAAGAACGGAATGTGTCAACTAATGACAGAGGTGGGATTTGAACCAAATTACATAAATTCAAATCTCCCTTCCCTTTTCTTTTTAACCGTAACCTAATGTTCCCTTAAAAAGGAAAACATTAAAAAAAAATAAGATAAAATAATAAAATAAAATGAAACAAATGAAAACAAAACAAAACATGATCTTCCTGCCTGTCATATTTGCTATAGGTTCTGGAGGAAAAGTGGAATTCTCAAACGGAGTCTTGTCGCGAGATGGTAGCCTCTGTAGCTTTCTAGCCCAGGGGAGGTTCAGAGTGAAAAGGCCAGTTTGCTTCTGTGTTGTCAGGCCCTCACCATGGTATTGCACGGAGGCCAACAAACGTTTCCTGTAAAGGGTCACATAATAAATATGTTCAGCTTTGCAGGCCATGAGGTCTCTGTTCCAACTACTCAACTCTGCCTTAGGGTCAAAGCATGCACCATAGACAATATGGAAATGAATGGGTATGGCTGTGTTCCAATAAAACTTTATTTACACAAACACAAACAGAGGGCCAGATCTGCCCCTCCCTGGTACGCTGCATATTCCAGCCGTCCTTAAATTTAGGAGTGATCATGTTGTTTGCAGACCCAATGAAACAGGCAATGCTTCCAAAGGAAATAACTTTCAGTACACTGAATAGTGCACTGAATAGTGCACTGCAGACAGCATTTTTCACTGTATGTTAGCATGGGCAGGCAGGTTCAGATGCAAAAGATATAAGAAGAAGATACAGTAAAAAAAAAAAAATTAATATAGAAAAAAATCTGATCCACCGACCTTTTCTCCCGTAAAGTAGGGGAGGGGAAGCCTGCTCCCTTTGATTTGAGTCTGAGATGCCTATCACCAGCTCATAAGAGCAACGTTCAATGAGAGTGGTGTTTGGAAACCATTGAGGCAGCTCTTGGCAAAGAGAAATGCCCCCTTGTAGGCCCTCAATGAACTATTTGTTAATAAATAACTGAATCTGTGTCTATTAGAATAAGAGGAAGCCACTCGTTTCTATTGGCCCATTCAATATTAGGGCTTAGTTACTGGGTGAAGTTTATTCAAAGCAGCAAAACATTGTAAGTAATGGCTTCCTTACTCACTTGTCTTTGTAGGATCAAGCCTTTAATTTCAGAAAGTACCACCTAGGTTAGCCGAAATTGAACTTAGGTATACATAAGGCAGTGCTCCAACCATAGCTTGTACCTAGATATCAGAGTTATACAGTTAACTTTTTTTAAACTTTGTGTTTTAAAATAATTACGGACTCCATACATTTAATTTTTAAATGGCTAATGTTAATTCTCAGACAACAGAAATTTGCTATGCTATTATTAGCAGTGACAGCTCAATGCATGAAGAATTTCCGAACTCACAGAGCACTTTTTAAAAACAGTGCGGTATCATTTTATTCTTAAACCAATTCCAGGATCAAATAGGTATAACCATTTTCATTCTATAGGCGAAGAAAGTGAGGTTCACAGTAAGTACCAGTGACCTGCCCATGGACACAGCTTATAAGGGGCAGAAATGAGGCTGTAAACTACACCTTCTAGTTTTAGGGCCCTTGCATGGGAACACCTCAAAAGAACAGGGTAACTCCTCTCCAGTTATAATTGATATGCAACATCTATTTCCACTGTGCTTTGCAAAGTTTAGCACTATCCAAAAAAAATGTTAGCTTGGCTAATTATTCAGATTTTTTTTAGCGAGGGTCCAAAATGTTCAGTTGAGTGGGTGTGCGTGTTATTTGTTACACCATATTTTTAAAAGGAGGCGAATGTCCAATAGTGACCCAAGGGCTTGGCTTGGAAGCAAATTTCAATCAAAAACATCAATTTACTGCCTGAATTTGCCTCCGTTTCAATAACTGAATCTTTCTTGATTGACTCAATAAAACCCACTTCAGATTTAAACACCAGGGTGGGAGGTGAGCTGGTCCAAGCCAGATGGCCTTTTCTTTGGGATCTCACCAAACAGAAGCCAGCTGCTTTCCTGACCGTGCCCTGACACCACCACGGTCCCTCCCCCATACAATGTCCCTCCCCCAGGAGCTGTGCCCACCCTGGGGCTATTTTCACTTTGCAAGTTGGTTTACCCTATTAGAGCAAGCTTGCTTGCTTGCTTGCTTTTCTTTCTTTCTTTCTTTCTTTCTTTCTTTCTTTCTTTCTTTCTTTCTATTTATTTTTGAGACACACACACACACACACACACACACACACACACACAGAGTGTGAGCGGGGGAGGGGCACAGAGAGAGGGAGACACAGAATCCGAAGCAGGCTCCAGGCTCTGAACTGTCAGCACAGAGCCCGACATGGGGCTCGAACCCATGAACGGTGAGATCATGACCTGAGCTGAAGTCAAACACTTAACTGACTGAGCCACCCAAGTGCCCCAGAGCAACCTTTCAGATCAAATATTAGGGTCCCATGAAGAGTCTGCAGTGAATTAAGAACTGCACATATATTTTTATCTTAAAATAATACACCTGTGCCTTGCCTCTCACTGTTCTTTAGATGGAAGGCAAAGGGGAGCTCAAACCAGAAAATTCCTTGTGGGGCTTCTGAAAAATCTGCCCATGAAGGTGAGCTCCTTCACCTAAATCTGCTCCACCCCCAGCCATGAAGGTGTGGCTGGCTGTATTCTCCAGAGAGCACTGCAACGACGTCACCCAACCCACATGTTCTTCTGCATCGTGACTTTGCCACACACACCCGTCCCCCTCATCCCAATGAGGGATGGGGTCTCTTTTTCCAGCCCCTGGAATCTGGGCGGGCCCTGTGACCGCTTTGAGCAACGGCACACGGCAGGAGTGATGCCGTGCCAGTTCCAGTCGGAGCCCTCCACTTCCTGCCTCCTGGAGGCCAGCTGCCACATTGGAAGTGTTGCTGCCCTGAGACCATCCTGCCATGAGAAAATCAAGTCACAGCCAAAGGCTCTGAAGACAAGATGCCACATGGAGAGAGAAGGAGCTCAGGAAGGAACAAGAGGGCAAACATATGGATGAAGAAATCATTCTAGAAACGGATCGCCCAGCCCCAGCTGCTGCCACACGGAGCAGAAACAAACCGCCCAGCAGAGCTCTTCCTGAAATCCTGACCCTGACAAAACCAGCAACCAAATAAAATGGCGGTTTCAAGCCATCAGGTTTTGAGACAGTTTGTTTTACAATAATAAAGAACTGGTATGTGTATTTTTTGTTTTTATTGAAACATAAGGTAGCTCTCATTTGAGGCCCTGTTGATGGCTCCATGGTCTGTGGACTGCAAAGTAGGGGCCCAATCCAGCCAGTGGCCCTCACGTCTTGCCCGGGTAGGCCAGCACTTCCCCACAGGGATGCTTTCTCTAGTCTTCCTCTAAGGGGGGTGGGGGGGGGGACTTTATCATACCCACAAGGTTCCATACAGACTAGCAGTGACCCCAAGCTCAGTTACCCAGATGTGAGACCTCAATGCTGGAAAGCTAAGACTTTCAAGGAAAAATGGGATCGCCACAGCCAACCACAGCCATCTTCCCTGCTGGTGATCTCGCTGGGCTTCCCAGGTCTTCCTGGTCCCCCCTTCTTCCGTCCCAAGCTCCACCCCCCAACTGCAGGCTGACGTCCTCCTGCCCATCAGGGCTGCTTACTCAGGGGTGGTGCCTGTTGACGGACACCCCACAGAACCGCCCACCTCAGGACAGAAGGCCATCACTGAGGTAGCTCAAGGGCAGCGGAGTCTGCTCGCTGTGGCCTTTCCCCAGTGGCTGGCAGCTGGGCTAATTCAGAACCCATTACGATGATTTTTTCCTCCAAGGCCCTTCCATGAGGACTGAATACTAATGAATCTCCACTACAGAGAAGGGGGTCTCCTGCTGCCCTGGCTGCCGGGCAGTGGGGACAGTCACTTGCCTGGGCTTTCGTGTGGGAGTCCACACTGATTACGGTTATTTCACGGAACGACGAAGGGCTCTCTGTGCCATGCGGCGGAGCCCCAGGAACAATCCTCACAGTGTGAGCGAGTCTGACGCCCACATCCACGGGACTCTACATGTCGGCGGCTGAAGCTGTCTTTGCCTCCCGAGAAGGGGCAGGAAGTCTGACTGGCCTCAGTCTTACCATTTATGCCTGTCCCGAGAACCTTTAAATCCGTCCGTCCAATCCAGGGGACGTCTGGACATCATTCTCTCTTTCTGTCCTCTGAGAAGTGGGTGCATATCGCTTGGGACTTTAGAGCCAGAAAGATCTGTGTTCAAATCCAGACTCTGCTGGTTCTTAGCCGCGTGACTTTGGGTGAGATGCTAAATTTCTCTGGGTCTCTGTTTCCTCACCTACAAAACAGAGGCAACAACACCTTCTAGCAAACCCACAAGTACTGAAGAGGATAAGGCCGAAGGCACTAGAAACGACAGCACACAGGTTCTCCCGTGTGGTTCGTGAATAAACCTTCCTGAAAAAACTTTAACGGTTATTTATTTTTTTATTTTTATTTTTTTTAATGTTTATTTTTGAAACAATGCGAGAGACAGAGTGCAAGCAGCGGAGGGGCAGACAGAGGGAGACACAGAATCTGAAGCAGGCTCCAGGCTCTGAGCTGTCAGCCCAGAGCCCGATGCGGGGCTCAAACTCACGAACTGCGAGATCGTGACCTGAGCCAAAGCCGGACAGCTCAACCAACTGAGCCACTCAGGTGCCCCTAACAGTTATTTATTTACTTTGATATATTTAAGAAGAAAATGGGCTTCATTCATACTATGACATTATGGATAGCAGAGCTTAAGGCTGAGCCCGAGTAAATAGTGAGCACATTTAAAGAAAAAAGTTGGGGCGCCTGGGTGGCTCAGTCGGTTGAGTGTCTGACTTCAGCTCAGGTCATGATCTCACAGCTCGTGAGCTCGAGTCCCGCACTGAGCTTTCTGCTGTCATTATGAAGTCTGCTTTGGATCGATCCTCTGTCTACCTCTCTCTCTGCACCTCCCCCACTCACATGCTCTCTCTTAAAAATAAAAATAAACATTAAAAAACATAAAGAATAGTAAGTAACTATTGGCAGGAAGAGTGTAACGTGGATGTTACAGAATCCGCCATGTGCACACGTAGTATGTGTGCACCCCATCAGCACCCCAGGGCCTGTTAGGTGCTGACGAAGGTCTGCTTCCTTCTGCTGTGGCTCGCCTGTCACAGCAGCCCCAAGGCTTGTGACAGCATCAGCCTGTACCCTTGAACTTGGCTCTGGCCTCATTAGGGCTTGGCCAAGGCTTAGAAGGTGGAGGCAGAGTCCCCGAAGTCTCAGGCATTCTTCCCCTCTCCAGGGTGACGAGCAAGAACAGTCTTTGGCTTTGCAAATCACAAATTCCCTTTAAGCGCCTCGTCAACAGCAGGGCAGGCCCACCTCAATAAAATTTTATTCGGGGCTTGCAATTCCCCACTCTTCCATGCCATCTGCTGCCCTTTCTCTGTGTGCTTAACTCCCTGCTGACAACCGATGGGTTTTAGGTGTACGCACAAGGGCAGGGTGACAGCCAGGGAAGGCCGCTCATGAGCATCGTCTGTATATTTTGAGAGCCAAGACCTACCAATTACATAGGATGTCGGGTAGCTCGCCTGCAAATGTCGGCCAACTCTAGATGACTGGGGCCAGGTCAACTGAGAAGCCAGATCCATGGACTACGAATTTTTAAGCTTCTGGAGCAATAGAACCTCTGAGTTCACAGAAACCAAAGCCCACATTTAAATGCAGGGCCCAATTCCATATTTCAGAGAAAGACCTTTGTCAATTGTTCACAAGAACTCATCCAACCGGACTCTCAACTTACACCTGTTGCTGTTCGTCTGACCTGCAGTGACGTCTGGACTGGTTTTACTCAGCAGCCCCGAATGGCTTTTCCTTCCCGCGGCACACAGCCACACAGGTGCCTGCTACCATGCCGTTGCTCAGGCTGTTCCTGTGCATGAATGCTCTTCCAGGCTGCCTCTCTACCCAGAGAGCCTAAATGTCCCCTTCACGCTCGGCTCAGACACTGCTTGCTCCAAGAAGCCACCGCTGACCACCTAAGAGTTAATACCCCACTATGGAGAGCCACTTATCCATCCCATCTGGCCCATCACGTCGAACCATAACCTGCTCCCATGAGCATCCACGTATTTGTCTGTGAGCTCCGTTTCCAATGTTCCATATGAGGCCAGGGACAGAGTAAGTGAGCCATACATGTCTGGAGAATAAATGAATGCAGGAATCCCACAGTGACAGTATCCATCCATTGAACAAACATTTGCTGAGTGCGCACTGTGTGCGAGGCACTAAAGATACCAACTAAACAGGAAGGAAGGGCACATTCCTGCCTTCGTTGGGTTTACGTTGTAGATACAAAGAGACAAAATTATATACAAATAAACAAGATGATTTCAGATAGTGATAAATGTTATGACAACAATTCTTAAGAAGGTAGTAGAGTAGAGCAGGGATCAGCCAACTACAGCCTGTGTGGGTCAAATCCAGCTGGCCATCTGTTTTTGTAAGTAGAGTGTTAGCAAAATAATACCCCCATTTATTTACATGTTGCCTGTGAAAGCTTTTGCACAACAATGACAGAGTTGAGTAGTTGCCACAGAGACCATATGGCCCTCAAGCCTAAGATACTTACTATCTGGTCTTTGACAGAAAAAGATTTGCATAGAAAGAGATGCGGGGAGAGGGAGACTTTAGTAGGTGAACAGGAAAGCCCCCCCGAGAAGACAGATGTTAGAATGAAGACCAGAATGAGAAGAAGGCATCCGCCAAGCAAATACCGGGGCAGGAGGGAGTCCGAGGCAGCAAGAACAGCAAGTGCAAAGGCCCTGAGGTAAGACTGGGCTTGGTGTATTCCAGAGACAGAAGGCTAGTGAGGCGCCATCAGCTATCGACTGGTACAAGACAACCCCACGGTAGGCAGAGGTGATGAGAAACCCCACAGGCTGGGGTAAGGGCTTCTTGCTAAGACTTGTGAACAATTCTGAAAGTCAGCGAGAGTGTCTGGGGTTTTGGCAACAAGTGACAAGACGGTGACTATGAAAGAGGAGGGGACAGCACCATCACGGTGGACGATGGAACCCAAAATGCTGACAACTTGGCTCACGACTTCTTTCCCACTGAGAACAAAGTCTCCTTGTCAGGGTAACCAGTTCTGTGTCAACCCCCCGCCCCCCAACATTCAGGGCTGTTCCAACTGCTTAGGCAAGATGTTTCCAGAATAGTGGAACCAGCGGGCCAAACAAGCATCTCACCCACACTGCTATTTTTATTTAAAAGACTCACGGTTTCTTTTCTTAATTTGTGTTGTGAGAGTGAACTTTTAGTTCACTCTAAAACCACAGGTTTTATATAGCAGTTATATGTATTTCCTTTAAATACAAGAAATTCACTTAAAAAAAATGTTTGCCTGTCTACCACCTGCCTCCCAGTTACACTTTGGGAACCACGGCTTAGGCATAGACCTTCCAGAACTTCACTGATGCTCCAGCTCCCCACATCACAACATAGGGCGGTGGCTTCAGAGGGGACCGTGCAATCACGGGGCAGTGCAGGGGACACGGCCCAAGTCCTGGAGTCGCACACAGCTCAAACACGACCCTGCCCCTTACCAGCCGTATGCTCTTGGCCAGGTCAAACCTTGAGAGCCTCAGACTTCTCATCTGTAGAATGGAGCCGGGCCACACAGTTGTTGTAGGAATTAGGAGATGTGCACGGTGTGGCCTAAAACCTGACACCTAGTAGACGCTCTCAATAAATGACCGCAGCTATGACAATAGATACAGAATTATTTATGGTTACAATTATGATCATCCAACGGCCTTTCTGTTCTCGCAAAGTGCGAACAACCCCTCTGGTCACCGATGTGTCTGAGCTTCTGAGACATCTGCGGCCCCCCGCCCGCCCACCGCCCATTTGCTGTAGACAGAGCAGTAGTTTTGGGGACCTGTAGACAGAGCAGTAGTTTTCCACTGGGTTTGCCAAAGTAGGTCTCCTTTTTCTTGCTTTCCTTTTATTTTTTGTTTCCAAAAGACTCCTGATTAACAATCGTTCAGAGGGGAGGAGGAAAGAAATTACTGCAATGTTCCTTGTTCTGGTCCCTGCTGGGTTGGGAGGCTGCTATTTCAGACTCAATCAGCTACCTGCAGGGTCACTGGATGAAATTCCTCCCCACAGGGATCAGGAGGAAGTGGCCCCATTGGGACGCTTCCACTGGTGACCCGTGGCCTGAAAACCCCAACCGCTCAGAAGTCCCCAGGGACCTCAACCTCAGCCAGGATGGGAGCCCAATTTCTTTAAGAAACCCCCTCGTAGAAAAGCGGGGTCTCACACTGGCTCTGCAGGAAAAAGTGCTGCCTCTGTCCTTAGAAAGCAATTACATTCAAGTTGTGAGCATCAAACACGTCCTTAACTGGAGGTAATCCGAACTTCGCTTTGAACCCCCTCTGCACGAGCAGGCTTACGTCTCTACTGCTTAATTCAGAAAATCACTGAAAGTGGTCTTTCTTCCCTTGGCACAAAGCGAGGGGAGAGGAAGCTAGCTCGTCGGCAATGCAGCCGCTGGGTCAGGAGAGCTCAGCCGCTGGCGGACAGGACGCCGCACACGCTGCTCTCCTCCTCCATGCAAGGCTTGTCGCGTGGGTCCTCTGAGCCTGTCGCTGGCTTCCAGGGCCAGGCCACTTTGGTGCAAAACAAAGATGGGGGTGCCTGGTTTAAAAGCGGTGAAGAACTTCAAGACAGTGATGCCAGAGTATGAAAGCCAGTCCTGCCAGCTTCCTCCCTTTCTGGGGTGCCTCCCGTGACCACTTTCCCTAGGTTTTCCCAGCGGGACCAGATCCTGGGATTCCACAAAGGGTTGTTTTTTTTTCTTCTTCTTCTAATTTGTGAGTGTCTACGCAAAGTCCTTACAAAGGAATAATATGGCCTTCTAGTTTCATCGACAGTGAATCCTCTTGCTTACAAAGAACAGGATGACATGAAACAGAGCTCACCCAGAACAATCTTCATACCAGCACGATGGTATCTGAGAAATCAGGGAGCCTCAGAGCTTTCCAGCCCGTGGACAAGAAACCCAAAGCCTAAGTTTGTTCTGGTTTCTGTCACTTCATCCTACCAAGGCAGGATGCAAAGAAAGGCTGGGGATGAATGGCACTCGTAACTTACTTTTTTAAAAGAAGTATATAGGGGCGCCTGGGTGACTCAGTTAGTTACGCATCCGACTTCGGCTCAGGTCATGATCTCATGGTCCGTGAGTTCAAGCCCCACGTCGGGCTCTGTGCTGACAGCTCAGAGCCTGGAGCCCGTTTCAGATTCTGTGTCTCCCTCTCTCTCTGCCCCTCCCCTGTTCATGCTCTATCTCTCTCTGTCTCAAAAGTAAATAAACGTTAAAAAAAATAAAAAAAAAAGAAGTATATAATACTGTACTGTATATTTGGAAGTTGCTAAGAGAGTAGACCTTAAAAGTTCTCAGAACAACTTCTTTTTTTTTTTTTTTTTTTATAACGATGTGTAGTGATAGATGTAACCAGATTTACTGGGAACACTCTGCAATCTATAAACATATTGAATCATTACGCTATATGACTGTAAGTAATATAAGGCTTTGTGTCAATTACATCTCAATTAAAAAAAAGATGTAGAATGGCCCAAAGTGTATAAATAAGGTAAAATGAAAAAAGTGCAATAAGAAAAAGCTGGCAAAACTTTAAAAAATACAAATAATAAGTAAATAATAATGCCAGTAATTAATAAATATAATAAGTAAATAAAAATAAAGTAAAATTAAAGCCTTCTGCAGAGCAGGGGTCAGCAAACTTTTTTCTGTAAAGGCCCAGGAAGTAAACATTTTCGGCTCTGCAACCCATAAGGTCTCCGTCAGTCTCCTCAACTCCACAGTCTGTGCCAAGTAGCCACAGACAGACAATACGGAATGAATGGATGTGGCAGTGTTCTAATAGAACTTTTTTTTTTTTTAAAGAAAAACTTGCAGCTGGCCAGATTCAGTCCAAGGGCCTTATTTTGGCTGACTCCAGACTCAGGGCAGCACTTTTCTCCCTCCCTCTCTCTTTTTTAAAGTTTGCTTGTTTTGTGTGAGAGAGAGAGAGGGCATGTGCATGCACATGAGCAGGGGAGGGGCAGAGAGAGAGGGAGAGAGAGAATCCCAAGCAGGCTCCACCAACGGCAGCAGGGAGCCCGACATGGGGCTCCATCCCACGACCTTGGGATCACGACCTGAGCCAAAACCAAGAGTTGGGTGCCTCACTTACGGAGCCACCCAGGTGCCCCGTGGCAGTGCATCTGAAACTTCGATGCACATATACGTCACCCGGCAATCTTGTTAAAATGAAATTCTGACTCTAGAAGTTTGGGATGAGGTCTGAGACTCCCTCCACATTTCCAACATGCTCCCAGGGGATACTGAGGCTGCTGACCCGAGGACCACGCTTTGAGTAGCAAGGAGAGAGTACCCAAAAGAGAAAAGAAGGAGCACTTACCAAAGAACCCAAATTTTGAGAAGTGCTTAGCAGAACGCGGTACAGAAAAGCAATTCATTTTCTCGTGACCAAGGAACAGAGTTCTGTGATTTAAGTCCACCTTCAAGAGGAGAATACCATGTCATTGGAGATCAAGGATGGAGTGAACAATCATTATCAGAAAGCAGAATGCTACACAGTTTTTAAGCACCGCTGTGCATTTTCTGGCAGCAGTTAACAGCGACATATACCAATCAATGCGGGTAAATGAATCCATTCGAAGGCAGGCCACGGATGGTAAATCACATTGTCCACTAAAGTTGCTAAATTAGCAACAGCGCGACACAGAACATTTTTTTTTTTTTTAATAAAAGCGAATCCTCTCTGGAATGAGATGGACTGCAGGGGAGCGTGGCCAGCAAGGCTGGAGTGGGGGAGGGGAGAGGGGGCTAGTGACAGAGCTTCTGGGCCGGGAGCTCTGCCCCACGCTGAGGAAGCTTATGTGGAAACTGGGATCAAGGCTCTTCTAGAATGTTGTCAAGATCCCAGTGAGGGCCAGGTTCCCACAGGCAGGTAGCAATTTTCGGATTTTTACATGCGGTGGTTTCTGACCCATGTCACCATCCAGCTCAGAGCAAGACCGAGAATGAACGGACCCACTCATTCACTGCTGGTAGGAGTGCGGAACAACGAAGTCTCTGTGGAGAACAATCTGGCAACTTTCTTAAACAGCTAAATACGAATTTACCATATGACCCAGAAATCCCACTCCTGGGACGACACCCAAGAAAAATGCAAACATACGTCCACGCGCAGACTTGTTCGTGAATGCTTACGGCGGCGTTATTCACAAGAGTCAGAAGGGGAAACCGCTCAAGTGTCCGTTAGCCGATGCATGAATGAGCTACGGTATATCCATGCCACGGAATATTATTTGGCAGGGCGCCACAGTATGTACAGACATCCAGGACAGTATGCTAAGTGGAAGAAGCCAGATACTAAAGAACTCAGACCGCAGGAGTCCATTTCTACAACATGTCCGCAATCCGTAAACCTATTGCCCCTACAGGAGCGGAAAGTAGATGAGCAGTTAGTTGCCTGGGAGTGACGCGAGTGTGCATGAGGAATCTAACGAGTGTGATAAAAATGTTTTAAAACTAGATTATGGTGATGGTTGCACAGCTTGGCGAATTTACTAAAAAAAAATCACTGGACAGTACCCTTAAAACGTGTGACTTCTAGGGCATATAAATCATAGCTCAATAAAGTTTTTTAAGAATTAAAGGTTTCCATTATGTCCTTTTCTGTTTCACATTTCACCTCCCTAGTTCTTAAAATACTCAGGAATCCCATAAACTGCAACAGACCCAAAGACCTGTTGTTTATTCCAGATGAGGCTTCAGCAAGGCCTCCGGCCCAGACAAATACCCCAGAGATTGGCACATCAGCTGACTCGTCAGAGGATGAAAATAAACACGCAGGAACTGGGGCCTTGATATTTTTACAGCAAGAGCCGAATTCATCTGTGGTCAGAGCATCATCTGGGCACGGCAGGGCAACACCTGTGAAGACGCCCCTTAAGATCCACAGCCATGACCTCCAACCCAACCCAGCGACCTGACCTGCAGAGGCCTCGGCCCCAGGGGAGTCAGGAGTGAGGCCAGTTATGGCAACAGCCTCGTCCATTGGCTAGCAGTACTGCAGAAAAGGCCAGGAAAATCTACCACGCTGAGAGCCAGATTCGCTAGTCCCCCCAGTACACCAACACCCACAAACTCACACCTTCATCCGAGATGACATGGTTCTTTTTTGACACATGCTGTCATCCTGAAAGTGACTCTTTGGGATCCCGTTCTGATGTCAGGAGCAACTCTCGTGTTCTCAGAAGAAAACGAAAACTCCGTCTCACGGTACAGCTTTGGCTTTCCTCCCAATGGTACGGGAAAAATCTCACGAAATTAGGCACTATCGTGACACCTCTTCCTTTGGATAAACAGGACAATCCAAGTCACTTGCAGGAGAGGATACAGTCTCAGCTGATTATGCAAATCATAAAGAATAAGAGGGCGGGTCAGGGGGAGCTGTCTAGAAGGATCCTGTCGGTCCCTGCCACGGCTTGCTCCCCTAATTCACTTCATCGCCCATGAACACGCTTGGTGGCAGCAGCTGGCACCAAGTCAAAGCCAGAACTTGGGGCTCAGACGTGGGACTCGAGCTGAGCCACGTGAGAGTCTGGCCGTGACCTTGGTCTTCTGGATGCGACACACAGGTAGCTGAGCCTACCAGGTGCAGAAGAAACCCTTCTGGGGAGGTTTTAGGACTGAAAGAATGGAATTTGGGCCCCAGCTAGTGATTTAGTACCATTCCCTTTGTAGCCCAGAAGGTATTTGGATAAGGAACACTAGCTTCACAGCCAGAGGACTGATAATCTCTTTCTCCCTTTTCACTGAAAAAGAAAATATCTAAGATACTGGAGAATACAGTAAAATCCTTAACTCCATTTTTTCTTTCTTCCTTTCTTTCTTTCTTTTTTTTTCCCCCTCTTCTTTCCTAGTGGCAAAGCTGGATAAGCTTATCAAGTGCAGGCAAACTACATCTTAGCTCTGATCCTTTTGAGAAATCCATTTGGCGCCTTTAACATTTCATTTGGCAGATTGAATTTCGGACATGTATTTATGGGGCTGGGTTTGCCCTTAACGGAGTATTGCATAAATCCCATTACAGTATCCACTTTAGCGTGTTTGGGGTTTTCTAAGCCAGGGCTTTATTTAAGTGGACAGCCCCAGAATGACCTGTTCTGGCTTAGAAACTCTCTCCTCTCCCCGTGGAACCAAACCTTTACAGATTGCCTCCATCATTATCAATGTCAAGTGATGTTTTAGGAAAACTCCTTCTGGCAAGCCCAGAACGAGGCTTCGGAGAGATCGGTGACAGCGTGTCATTATCCTCCAGTGAGCTATGGGGTTCCCCTCCAGGAATCACCTCACCCCTCATTCCTCTTTTTTTTTCTGGCAATAGCCAGGGAACTTTGTTAGCAATACAATACTTTTCTGTATTTCTTAAGTTTCTAACCAGGAAAGTCTACATACTTTCTGGGGGGGGGGGGAGGGAATTCTATAAAGAATAGTCACCTACAGGACAAAATGAGGAAGCCAAAGACCTGCTTTAGGAATCCTAAGTAAGTCTGCTCCCCTCTTTGCCATCAGGTTAACCACTGAACAAAACAAAATGAGCAACTCTGACGTGCGTGTGGTCAGGGGCACGAAAGGAGGGACGTGGGAAGGCAGTGCCTTGCACGCAGGGGCTCAGGGGTGCTCAGTCTTGGTTATTGGTCCCTCGGCCTCTCCTGGTGGGGCAGGACAGGCCACTGACGCTGGAGGCAGCAAGATGCGGACGCCTGTCAGATGCCTTGTGCAGGAGCAGTGCTGGGGGCCAGGACGGCCACGGCACACGGGCGAGGCGGGGGGGCTGCCGCAGGCTGACGCGGCAGGAGATTCGGGAAAGTTTCCATCCTCCAAGGACCTGTCCTGGAAGCGTACACAGAGCTCTCCAGTCGCCGACTTTTCACCCAACCGGCTCAAGAGCAGAAACACAAGGAAGGTGGCTGGTAGTAAGTCACCCCCAGAAACCCAGGTGAAGTTGAAGGGGTGTCACCTGGCCTTCCGGGGCCCTCTCCTTCCCGAGCGCCCCTGGAACTTGGCAATTCGGGGTCAAGTCACTTTGTTCTGTCACACAAGCAGGTTTTTTTTTTTAAAACAGGAGACAGCTGCTGCGGTATACGAAGAAGTGCACACGGCGAGAGGTTCTGGGGGCTATTTCAGGCTCCAGATCGGTCTGGAGGCGGCAGCGGCTTCGGTTACATCTAAGTTTGGCCTCCGGGCTTGCGGAGGTAAACTGTTGATGAGAAAAAAAATCTGGGGAGGCTTCACTGATTCATTCAGCCAAGATTTACAAAGTCTGTGCTACGGGCCGAGCTCCACGCTAGGTGCTGGCATCCACAGGTGAGCTGCACAGGGCAGGCCTTGCCCGCAGATGATAGTCTGGGATGGATACAGAGAGCAAGTGGGGGGCCAGGGGAGAAGATGGGGGTCCAACGCCCAATGGCATAGTTGAGAAAGCATGGCCCCTGGTGTACAAAGGGAATCCGGAGTTCCAAAACCCCAGGGCCCTCTCTCCAGGGCTTAACCTTCTAAAGATTCTCTCATTGGCTTTATTTTCTTCCTGTCCCGTGTGCCTGTGAGCATCTGGGGACAGAAGCCGTGCACAACAATTACACGATTTTTATGTACCACAGGAGGCATGAAATATGTATGACCCCATGTACTTCCAATTAAAGGTGGGCGGGTATTAACGTCCCCCTTGTAGAAAGAAGGACATAGAGGCTCCGAGAGGCGAAGGGACTTGCCCAGGGTCACACCCACAGGAAGAGGGGGAGGGACTGAACCGAGGCTATTTGGCTCCAGGGTCCACACTAGCAACCAAGACGCCACCCGTGCCTTTCAAGGAAGCTTGCCGTGGCTCTGATGTTGACACCACCAGCCTTTAAAAATGGTGGCTGGCGCACAGTAGGGGATCAATCAGTGTCTGCTAAATTGAATTTGATCATCTTATTTAAAGCTACCGCAATCACACTCAGCTTTTAAGCTCTGGGCTGGGAACAAGGTCATTCTATAAAAATGGAAAGCAGAAATTTACCCTGAGGAATTTCTTAGGACTTAGAGGTAAGAAACGAGAAAGGATTCTAAGCAAATGACCACGGGACCAAGACATGGCCTTGATACATGATGATTACATGAGATGCACTGAAGAATTATGTAACAGCTCGGAAACACAGGTTCAGCCTCCGCTGGCACGCTACCTTTTGTAAAATTTCTAAGTTCATGATATAGAAGGGTAGGGTTTTACATAACTGCTTGGGTCACACAGGGAAACGAAGACATATTCCACTCGCTTTCAAACATTTGTGCTCCCCACGGAGAACAGTCTGGAAGACCATCTATCCGAGGTGACTGATAATAACATGGCAATAATAGTAACTGACTTCTTGTGTACTTTGTGGGTGCCAGGCCCATGCTTAATGGTATTCCTGTGCTATCTCATTGAATCCTCACAAGACCCTTCTGCGGCAAGCCAATACCCTGGGTTCTAAATTTTGCAGAGAGGAAAATACAGCAAAGCCAGACTCTGAACGCGGGCACGTAACTGAGAGCCCCTAGTCTTTCCATCTTATTTGTTAGACTTTGCTGCAAAGAACACTGAAGATTATGTGAAGGGGAAAAAAAAAAATGCTTGCCCAAATCCTGACATCTCAGATAGGAAGGCAAGAAGCGTGGGACCATCTGGGCCCACGTCGGGTACATGCTGCTTCCTTCCCACTTTAATGGCATTCCCTTGGGCGAAACTCCCGCATGTGGCCACAGAGATGCGATTTTCAAACTCAGCGTCCTCTGCCTCCAATCATATTTGGCTCTGGCTGAAATAAAAAAGGCATCTGGGGACAAGTGATCTTTATCTGTACCAAATGTTTGTTGGGGCCACTCCAGGAAACGGTCTCACATTAAGCCTATGCACACAATGTTTCCCCACAACTGCTTGGCATGTGCTTGTGTCCAGACTGCAACACTAGGAATTACATCTTTCTCGGAGCGACACGTGGAACAAAATCACCAGGTCTGATGAGACTGACAACGTACTTTTCGTGGAACAGTTATTTAGATAGAGAGGAGAGGGAGAAAGGAATCAGATCCCCCCTTTAAAGTATCTCTCTCCGTGCACGACTTACAGAAAATTGTTCTTGGGAGTGGGGGGAACTTTTTAGAATGTGCAGGAACATAAATCTGGCCAGGTTTTACCATACAGTGAAATTCACCATCCTGGACTCCAGCATCACTTCCCTGGGGCCAAATACCACTTTAAAGTCATCACAGCAAGGAGGCTGGATACTGGTTGCTGGTTGGGCAAATCCTTGTCCCTTGAAGGTGAGCGAGACTTAGTGAGTCCCATCTAACAAAGAGAATGCAGCAGGAGTGATGGTATTTCACGTTCAAGGTTTGGTTATGAAAAGACTACAGCTCCCATCTGAAGTGCTTCCTTCCCCAAGCTCTCTATTCTTCTGATCACTGGCTCTGGGGGAATCCACCTGCCATGCTGTGAGCTGCCCCACGGTGATGAACTAAGAGACCTCCAGCTAACTGCCAGCAAGGAACTGAGGCCCTCAGTGTGACGGCCTGTGAGAAACTGAGGCTTGCTAACAACCACGTGAGTGGGCTTAGAAGCAGATCTTGCCCTGGTCGAGCCTTCAGATGAGACTATAGCTCTGGCCATCAATCACAGGCAGAATGAGCTGATAAGTTTTATCTTTCCTGATTAAAGTAACACATGTTCATGGAGAAAAATTTAGAAAATCAAGTTCAAGAGGGGCCTTGAACCAGAACGCTCAGCTAAGCTTTTCCTAGGTCCTTAACCCATGGAAACTGTGAGAGAACTATCTGTTATTTCAAGCCACCAAGTTCTGTCATTTGTTATGAAGCAATAGGCAGTTAATACAGACCCGCCTACAATCAGTTTGAATAATGTTAAAAACAAACATCCCGTGTTGTGGGAAACACGAGCCTAAAAGTATGGAGGGTACGTTTCTTTGTACTTCATTAAGACCAAGACAAGTGAGAAGACAAGTGGAAATTCTAGAGCCAAAGCTAGGTCAACAATCTGAAGGCACTGGATGACCCTGAGCTTAACTTTGCGAAGACGGAAATAAACAGACACTGTTACCGGGCCAGCTAATACAAAGAGGCAAAGAACAAAAACCTTACTGAGAACAATTTTCAACACGGAAACACAAACAGCCATCAAATGTCTATTTTATCACCTTGTGGACATGTGCTCACTCACACAAGTCAGCAATAAATTGTAAATATCTGAAAGACTGTCTCGGTGAGGATGCACATTCACTTCGAGGTGTTGGCACAACCGTGTTCTGTGTCGGCTCGTCCCCATTCTTTGATCTTAATTCTGTGGACAAGGAGTCAGATGACAGGCCGCAGAGACGCGGGACCTGCATTCCAGTCCCACCTCTGCCCCTCGCTAGCGCTGTGAGCTCAGGGAAGCACAGACAGAACCTGATCTCCTCATCTGCAGATTCTGGATGAGAAGATCCACCTCATTGTGTAAAGGGAAGGGTTCCAGGCATCTATGTTCGAAACTGCTTAGCACGGTCCGTGGCACACGGCTGCCCAATAAAATACACGCTTTCTTGTATCACCTGCTTGGCGCTCTGCCTTGATCTGTGAGAAGCCAGGCTGGACATCCCCAGGGGGTGTGGGCCTCACACTTGAGGGCCACAAGAGTCAGCGTCACATAGAACCTTAAAGCAAAGGCTACTGATTGAGAAGAGCCAAGTTCCCACGCCTACTAAAGGTGTGGGTGTGCGCACCTTACCCTCATCTGTAAAATGGGGAGAACACCACGCCTGCCTCTGTTCCGACAACTAAATGAGATAATGTAGCCAGAGACCCAGAATAGTGCCAGGCACACGGTAAACATTTTATACACATATATACATACATACGTACATATATATATTTTATATATATATTTACACATACACACACACACACACACACACACACACATATATATGTAAACATTTATTTATTATTGAGAGACAGAGAGATACACAGTGTGAGCAGGGAATGGATAGAGAGAGGGGGAGACCCAGAATCCGAAGCAGGCTCCAGGCTCTGAGCTGTCAGCACAGAGCCCGACGCGGGGCTCGAGCTCACCAACCGCGAGATCATGACCCTAGCTGAAGTCGGTCACTTAACCAACTGAGCCCCCCAGTGCCCCACAGTAAACATTATATTAATGGTAGATGCTTTATTAAATTATTTATTATGATCAGTCTGTCATTATTTAACTCATAGCCAGTTACATAAAGGTCTATGGCACAAATCTAGCCGAAAGAAACACTGTGTTTGGTTCACACAGGGTATTATTTTTAAAAAATAATAAATTTGAATTAGTTGCCAATATGTATTCCAGATGACCCTGAGAAATTCAAGCTTCTGGATTCTTTTAAAACCTGGAAAAGCAGATAAGCCTGGGCCTGATTGTCTCATAGCCACAAGCAGCTCAAGTCAAGGAGTCACTGTCCACTTAAGGCAGAGCATTTATTCTTCCATTAGCCACAGTCCACACTACTCCCTATCGCTCTACACCTGTCCTACAAACCTGCCTGGCTTTAACGGCATTTGAGTTTTTGACACTTGCTTTAGTTTCTTAAACACTTGCCTCCATTTGAAATTCTAAGACTTTTTTTTTAAATATCATGTACTCTAAGTAGCAAAGGCAAAAATAGATAATGAAGAAGATTAAGTCTTCCCTAAGGAAATCCACAGCAAGAGTAAGTGGCAGATAATGGCTGAGGATAAAGATAGAGTCAGATCAAAAAGAGGATAAAGATCGAGCTCTCTGCAATAACCCTCCACACATGACTCAAAAGTGAGTTGCCAGAGCCCAAATATCAAAACTGTTGCCCTCCCCCTACTTCTGTGACGGTTAATTTTAAATAAACTGGGCCACGGTGTGTCCATTCACACCGTTGCCCCATTCACATTGGAATTGGCAGACTGAGTAAAGCAAACTGCCCCCACCCCTACTGTGGTGGGCCTCACCCAATCAGTTGAAGTCTGACTAAAACAAACAGGCTGACCCTCCTGCAAGGAAAGGGGAATATTCCTCCAGCCTGACAATCTTCAAACTGGGACACTGGCTTTTTCCAAACTGACACATTGGCTGTTCCTGGTTCTTGGGACTGCCGGCCTTTGAACTGGAACTTAAACCATCCGTTCTCCTGATTCGAATTTGGACTGGAACTACACTGTCAGCTCTCCTGGGTCTCCCGCTTGCTGACTGCAGATCTCGGGACGACTCAGCCTCCATAACAGCACAAGCAAATTCCTCACAGTAAATCGCTTTCTCTGTCTCTATGCATCCCATCGTTTCCGTTTCCCTGGAGAAACCCAATATGCACCCCTCTCCCCATCCCCAAAAGGCTGTTATCAAATTGATGGCACAGAACTTACAACTGATGGCAGATTGGCATCAAAGAACCACACAAAGCCCCATCTCTTTGGGCAAGATGCTGTGTAAGCTGACGAGGCTCAACTACCTGGAGGTTCATCAGCTGTGACAGGCTGCCTGGAGTGTCCTTTTTTTTAGATCCCGAACGTCCCATAGCTCTGGATTTTTAGTGAGCTTGGTCGATTTTCCTGCCTTGAGGAAGCGGCAGAGGCCACATCAGGGAATGCTGGGAAGACGCAGAAGCGTCCTCCCATAAGCCTTTTCGGCTCTCTTCCCGCTTCCCCAGGGAATGCTGGGAAGACGCGGAAGCGTCCTCCCATAAGGCTTTGCAGCTCTCTTCCCGCGTCCCCAGGGAATGCTGGTAAGACGCGGAAGCGTCCTCCCATAAGCCTTTGCAGCTCTCTTCCCGCTTCCCCAGGGAATGCTGGGAAGACGCGGAAGCGTCCTCCCATAAGCCTTTGCAGCTCTCTTCCCAAGTCCCCCATGTACCCCAAGCCCAGCGGTCTGCGTCCATATTCTCTCCAAAGAGATAAGAGACTGCCTCATTCCTGTGAAAACAGCAATTTCATGGGTCCCCACCCTCTTCCAGAAGTAAACTGTGAGGGGACTTATGGGAGATTTGCATTTTCTTCACACGTTCATCTTTGTTTTCTAAATTTTTCTTAATGAACATGTGTTGCTTTAATCAGCAAAGATAATTAAAGTTACCCATTCATTCCACATCCATTCTATGGCAGGCAGTATAGCTTAGTATTTAGAGACTTGGGCCACCAAAACCAGACTGCCTGGGTGCAAATCCTGACTCTGCTCTGCGACCTTGAGCAAAGACCTTAAACCCTTTCATAAAATGGGTATGAAAATTGTAGTCACCTTGTACAGAGTTGCAAGGATTAAAATTCAAGCTAAGGGCTTAAAATCTTTTTGGTAAATGGCAAATGCTAATTAAGTGCATACTGCCACGATCAGTGTTTACAATACTTCTATATTTACTATATTTATGTATGGTATTATATTGATATAACATAAATACATATTTTGTACTATTTAGTAAGTGCCTGTTGTATGACAGACATTCAAAATAAGGTGATCAGTAAAATTAACGCCCTGATCCCATGGGTGTTACCCTAAGTGGGGGGTAAGGCATTATACACACACAAACACACACTCACTCACTCCAAGTCATTACCAAAGGTGATGGTGGTAATTTCCACAAAAGCAGGTATAAATAAGAGGCCATCTTGGCTGGGAATGGATGTGATTACTAACTTTGATCTGCGGCATGGGCCTCAACACCTAGAAGGTGCTCAAAAAATAGCAGCTGATTTGGAGCTGAGTGGAATGACCTCAGTCAGGGGCAGAAAGATCTTCCAGAGCTGGGGCTGCAGACCTGTCACTCAACTAAGGAGGACCCCCTTTCCCAGGCCCATATCATCACCGTTATTCCCTGCCATCATCCCTCATCCGGTTGACCCCAGAAGACCCTCATTGGTCTCTGTGACTCCACTCTCACCTTCTTTCAGTGCTCCCCCTAACACCTATTCCCCAGACGGATCTTTACGATAAAACTTTATTCTGAAATCATTTTAGACTTGCAGGAAAGTTGCAAAGATGGTCCAGAAGGTTGCTGCCTACCCCTCGTCCAGCTTCCCCCAACGTGCACACCTTGCCTAACCACGGCTCATCTGGCAGAACTAAGATGTCAACATCGGTGCAACACCATTCGCTCACTCAACTGCAGACTTTATTGGATTTCACCCGGTTTTCCACTAATGAGCTTTGCTGTCCCAGGATCCAATCCAGAAAACCACACTGCGTTTGTCATCAGGTGTAGACCTGAGGGATTGTTTTAACAGCTCAAAGCGGATCGTTCTCCCCACCCTAACCTCTGCAATGATTTCCCATATGTTTTGGATGAAATCTGAACTCCGTGCCCTGGTTTCCAAGCTCCACACAAGTGAACCCCTCCAACCCTTTCCCTCTGTCCCATCTCAGGCAAGCTCCCTTCCCTCAGTGCTCCCTGGCAGATGGGTCTTTTGTCACCTCTATGAATCCCAAATTTGGTCCAGTCTCTGCCCTTGCTGCACCCCCTGCCTGGAAAGCTACCTCCTCAGCTGGTTCCTCCTCAAGTTCAGGTGTGTGCACACGCCCACCTCATCAGAGACGCCTCCTCCATCATCCCAGCTAAGCCTGCGCCCCCTCCATCACATATGTCTTTTTCACTTTCATGAGCACGCTTCCCGAACGGATCCTATTTATATATTTATGATTGATGGCCTAGCCTCCGCTGCTAGACTATGTAGGGACCTTGTCCATCTTGTTCATTATTTTTCTTCAAGTACCTAGGACAGTGCCTGGCACGTAGCAGGTGCTCAGAAAATATTTCTGGGACTATGAGTTCAAGGAATGAATAGATGAAGGAAGGGTATCGGTTTGTAAATGTCCACAGGCGTATCCCAAGAACCTGGAACAGAGCCTGCATATAGTAGGTACTCAATAAATACCTCTTGAACTTAGTACTGATCAACGACTTAACGCAAGAACCTAGCACAGTGCTTCCCGGCACAGAGCAGGTGCTCGATAAATATTTGTTGGATGAAGGGTATTTGAATGCACGTTGTCCATTTTCAAAGCAAGAGGGCGGCCACACAAAGGGAGTCAGGTGGAGGCCGCTTTTCTACCCAAGGATCCCTGTCAAGAGGTTGCCGGTGAGGAAAGCTGGGAGCCTTCCCAACAGCTGCGTGGACATCTGTTGGCAAAGAGCACCAGGCCCACACGGAGCTGTGTGGAGGTGGCGCCTGCCACTGGGCCTGCCCGGGACTCTGTCGAGAGGCTCCCCCTGCTCGTTCAGGAAGTCGCACCCAGCATGGAGGCTCCTCAGTGGCCCCGCGATGCAGAGTTGCCGCAGAAAAGGCAACTGATTAATACCCTCCGAGGGTCTATTGTCTGAATCCTGTCACCAGAGGAGAAACAGCTGTTTACAGTTTGTTTATTCCTCTCCCTTTGGAGCCTCTGCGAGGAAACACAAACGCTTGTTCTCCAGGGCACAATTCAGCAGCTGAAGGGAGCGAAGAAAACGGTGTTTATTTTTAACAGGATAAAGAGGGGGGACTCTTAGGAAGTTTGGACACTAGCGGGAAGACAGCAATCTGGGAGGTGCCAGACCTCATGGTGATGTCGTGCACAATGTCAGCCTCTGGAGGGATGCTTGAGAGTCTGATCCAACTCCCGAATGAAAATGTAGGCAGGTGAGCACCCACAGATAGGAGAAACCTGGAATAGCCCTTTAGGCTTGGAAGTGAGATAGCAAAGCGACCACCTGTTATTGAATACAGGTTGATGTCCTATACAAGGCCACCATGTACAGTTGTGCAGGTTGGGCACTGCACAGCGTTCCCAGTGAGGGAGAAATCTAGCCATGCCCCACAGTCCAGCACTGCACTGTTTGGAAGAAGGAACACCTCTCTTAGGCACAAACATTGTTTTCTGGCCAAGCCAGGCCTCTACCTAGAGTAGGCACTTTTCTCTAACACATAAAGGCACCATGTAGCAGCCTAAAACAGAGAGGTCCACCAGACCAGGCTGAAAACCCACAAGAAGTATCAAGGCCACCCTACCTTCTCCACCCTGGGCTCCTCCTGGTTCATTCCATCTTTTCTCCTTCTTTCACCAGATTCATCCATCCTCACCTTCCTGACAAAAAGGCTGAGAAGCACCAATTCTCCATCTTTAAACCAGTGGTGTGGCCTTTGGAACCACACCGCATCTCTTCTGCCTGTATCACCTCATCTGCCCATCCGTTCTCATCCTGCCTTCCTCACAGGGCTGTAAGGGGGCCAGATAAGGTAACAGCTGGAGCTTTATTTTATATAGGCGTATATTTATTTTTATGTTTAAGAGCAAACCTATTTAATTGTTACCCTTCTGAAGTAGGGACCACTGGCATCCCCATTTTACAGATGGAACACTGAGGCAGAGAGAGAGAATACGACCGGTCCAAGCTCATACAAACAGCAAGGGCTTCCAGGATTCAAGCCCTCAGTTTCTAATGACTAGGCAATGTTGCCTCTTCTAGAAACGAGGTGGGCTACAAAGGCCCCAAAATGTGATGCTCAGAAAGCACAGTGCTCCCGCTGCATGTGCTCTGGGTTCTACAGCTGCTTAGGCAGGAGGGGGGTGGGAGGAGGGCCCTGAAGTCTGCATCTCCATGGAACCCTTCTAAAGACCCAGGGATCGCTCTGAGTTTGAGACACCTGGAAGGCAGGTTCAAGCGACCCTCAGCGGGGAACAGCGCAAGGAGAAGGGAGGCCAGGCCTCCCCACCCACCGCACAGGTGGCCCCTCCCCAGGGCTCGGGCCGCCAGCACCGCCTCCTGGTCCAAGGGCCATGGCCGAGCTCCCTGGGCAGATGAGAAGGAGCCTCAGAATGTCCCCGGGCCTCGAAGGACAAGGGAGCCCTCGTGCCTGTGTACTCCCTCCCTCGGCGAGCCTGCAGATTAGAATCTCTGAAAATGGTTTTCACAACTCAGTTAGCGGCAATCAATTATTCACGACCTCGCTTCCCACAAACTCATAGACTGTCACTGTTAGCAAGATAATTTCTGGACTCTGCCCAACAGCCTTGCTCCAAGCTGCCAGGCAGCCCGCTGTTTACCTCCTCCTGTCGCCAAAGACCCCCAAAGCCCACTACCCACCTCCGCCCTGGGCGGTGCCTTGACATCAGGGGCTGCATGACTCACTGTGGGCTTTGGGGCAGTATATCTGACCTCAGTTTAATCCAAGTGGAAAACAGGGCTCAAGAATTCCAGACCCTGTGCCAGGCTCTGGGATGAATCCACATTATTTTACAAAGTGCTTCGGGCTCTGAAAACATTGTGTTCAGACTCGTGAGGGTCTCTCAGACATGCTGTCACCCTGCCAAGTTCATGGTCAAGGACATTTGCTACTTGGCAGCGGCTTACGAACCATTAAGACCACCATTAGCATTTTTCCCCCCAAAAAACTTGAGTCTGTCTTCAGGACCACATTCTCACGTCCCGGGAAGAGGAGGGACGTTACCCGACACCCTGGAAGAGACTTTCACGTTCTGCCGCTTAAACAAGCGTGATTCCATGCAGGCCACCTTTGCTCTGAGCCTCAGCTTCCATGTCTGTAAAATGGGAGAGTAACAGTACTTAGCCCTCAGGGCTATGGTAAGGATGACATAAAACGGTGCACGCAAAAACCCTCATGCCTTGCTTCATACATCACAGACACCGTGGCCTCTTTACTTAATCCTAAGACCCTGTGCGCTTGCCAGAGGCATCATGGATTTCCTACCAGTTTGGGGGACACTGGGGTGTGTTAGGAACCATTAAAGAAGCGTGCACACCAACTGGTAAAATTCATCCTGGTTATAATCATTGCCTTGAATTTAGGTGAGAAAGCAGGTACGAGGAGGTTATATGACTAGATCAAGGCCACACGGCCACTCACAGCTGAGCTGGGAACAGGATCCCGTCCCTACCACTCTGAAGGTTGGACGGACAAGCCGAGAGCCTTGCCTCCCGGTTCCTCATTCTCGTCCTTGTCCTCCTCTTCCCACAAAGACTAGAGGGAACAACACTAGCAAGCACTTTATGGTGGTTATTATGTGCCCAGGCCCCGTGCTAAGTGAGCTACCTGTATCGGCTCATCTATTTCTCCCAAAGAGCCTCCATGATGGTAGATACCGTTACCCTTTCGTCTTACAGACGAAACAAACTGAGGCGCAGAGACTCGGCCTAACTTGCCTCAACTTACACAGCTGGTTAGTGACAGAGCCTGGATGGGAACCCGCAGCAGAATCCACCTGCTTGCCTAGTTAGTCCCTTGTACCGCGCCCCACCCCGACCCCCAAGTCAGACAGGGATGTGCGGGGGAGGGGGAGCAGAGTGCCATACAAATGTCACACCGTGTCCCTGCTCACACACACACACACACACACACACACAGAAAATGGTTCCTCTGAGCCCGGAGAGCACACCCCCTTCTCCCTAGGGCGAGGCCACGTTCCTGCCTCTCTTCTGTGCTCTCCTGATGCGTCCGTGTGGGGCCAGCTGAGCTGTCCAAGGCGGGGAGGGGACAAGTGTGCAGCCCCAGCCTGGGTAAAGGCTCCGATCCGAGCAGTCAGCCTCTCACCTGCCCCGTCTGTGGACTTGGGAGAACGGGAGAGCCTGAAGAGGGCAGGAGACTGGAAACCTGCCAGGCCTGGACCGCCGAGGCCTCCCCCACCCGCAGGAGGGTAGGGGCAGGGCCAGAAGATGGGAGAGGAGACCCTCCCCCGCGCCACCTTGTCCCAGCCAATCTGCAATCACATCAAGAGGACGGAGCATTAGGTCACTTGGTGGTTAAGGGCGTGGGCTCTGGGCCAGCCTGCCTGGGTTACAATGCAGCTCTGCCTCTCACCAGCTGTGCAGCCTTGGGGAAGCCACTTCCCCTCTCTGGGCCCCACTTCCTCTCTCCACAAAACAGTGACCAACAATGCTCACATCACAGGCAAGCATTAAAAGTAAAATGCTTGACACGTGGGGGGTGGTTAATAAATGGCACCTGCTATTAATTGCTGTTATTATTATTTAATTATTATCACCCTGCAGCAGCAGCAGCAACATCAACCACAGACCTCTGTATCAGCTACTAACGACACACGGTGAACCTTAAGGTGCTGTCGGGATGGTTGAGGGGCTGAGAAGAAACCACAGAACAACACGTGATTCTAAGTTCTAGAGGAATCTTTGGCCTTTGGATCTTAAAATCTCTTTAAAGCAGGGTTCCACAGCTCTGGGTTTCAGAGTATCTCATCATCTGATCTTTCATGCAGTTTCTGAAGGAAGCGAAAATGTTTACTGAGCAACGACTATGTGCCATTCACTGTTCTAGCCCTGGGGGGTCCCCTGATGGAGTTAGTGGGCCAGAGAACAACTCTGAAGGTAATGGGGAATGGCAGTAAGGTCTTAAGAGTCTGGAGTTTATCGTCAGGCAGAAGGGGGTAGATTCTGGGGGGAATGAGGCCCTTTTCTGCACACAACCACACGAGAACAGCCACCTGTACACATGGTAGGTAAGGCTCCTAGTAAGTCCCTCTGTGGGGTGAAGGTCACGGCTGGAACGAGGGAAGAGGTGTGTAACTTGGGCAGAGAAAACCATAAAAGACCTAAAACTGGGGAGTGTAAGGGACCCAGAAATCCCTGAGACCATTAAAAAAAATTTTTTTTAGTGTTTATATATTTTTGAGAGAGAGAGAGACCCCAAGCGTGAGCGGGGAAGGGGCAGAGAGAGAGGGAGACAGAGAATCTGAAGCAGGATCCAGGCTCCAAGCTGTCAGCACAGAGCCCTACATGGGGCTCGAACCCATGAACTATGAGATTATGATCTGAGCTGAAGTTGGACGCTTAACTGACTGAGCCATCCAGGCACCCCTCCCTTAGTCCATTTTAAAGATGGGGACAGAATGGCCCTGAGAGGCTACCCAAAACCCCACAAAGTGAGACACAGAGCGGGGCTGGTCCCCAGGTGTCCTGACTCCTGGAAGTCCAGATCTGCTTTGTAAAGTGTGTAAGTGATCCCCACACAGCACAGCCCCCACGACGTGTAGACACTGCCACCAGGCCCAGGGCCAGCTGTCCTTTCTCTCTGCCATCGATCTGGGTTAATGCCATCAGGCTGGGGTGCGTGCAGGATGCCACTATCAAATGGCTCAAGAATGCAGCACAGTGGGAGACCTGGACAGCAACATGCAGAAGGGTGAAACTAGACCACTTTCTTACACCATTCACAAAAACAAACTCAAAATGGATAAAGGACCTGAATGTGAGACAGGAAACCATCAAAACCCTAGAGGAGAAAGCAGGGAAAAAGCTCTCTGACCTCAGCCGCAGCAATTTCTTACTTGACACATCCCTAAGGGCAATGGAATTAAAAGTAAAAATGACTTATTGGGACCTCATGAAGATAAAAAGCTTCTGCACAGCAAAGGAAACAATCAACAAGACTAAAAGGCAACCGATGGAATGGGAGAAGATATTTGCAAATGACATAGCGGACAAAGGGCTAGTATCCAAAATCTATAAAGAGCTCACCAAACTCCACACCCGAAAAACAAATAACCCAGTGAAGAAATGGGCAGAAAACATGAATAGACACTTCTCTAAAGAAGACATCCAGATGGCCAACAGGCACATGAAAAGATGCTCAACGTCTCTCCTCATCAGGGAAATACAAATCAAAACCACACTCAGATACCACCTCACGCCAGTCAGAGTGGCCAAAATGAACAAATCAGGAGACTATAGATGCTGGAGAGGATGTGGAGAAATGGGAACCCTCTTGCACTGTTGGTGGGAATGCAAACTGGTGCAGCCTCTCTGGAAAACAGTGTGGAGGTTCCTCAGAAAATTAAAAATAGATCTACCCTATGACCCAGGAATAGCACTGCTAGGAATTTACCCAGGGGACACAGGAGTGCTGATGCATAGGGGCACTGGTACCCCAATGTTTATAGCAGCACTTTCAACACAGCCAAATTACGGAAAGAGCCTAAATGTCCATCAACTGACAAATGGATAAAGAAGACGTGGTTTATATATACAACGGAATACTACTTGGCAATGAGAAAGAATGAAATCTGGCCATTTGTAGCAACATGGATGGAACTGGAGGGTATTATGCTAAGTGGAATAAGTCAGGCAGAGAAAGACAGATACCATATGTTTTCACTCACATGTGGATCCTGAGAAACTTAACAGAAGACCATGGGGGAGGGGAAGAGGGAAAAAAAAGTTACAGACAGGGAAGGAGGCAAACCATAAGAGACTCTTTAAAAAACTGAGAACAAACTGAGGGTTGATGGGGGTGGGAGGGAGGGGAAAGTGGGTGATGGGCACTGAGGAGGGCACCTGTTGGGATGAGCACTGGGTGTTGTATGGAAACCAATTTGACAATAAATTTCATAAAAAAAAAAAAAGAAGAATGCAGCACAGGACAGGGGAGTTCTGATGTGGAGGTGGAGGGAGAGAAAAGGAACGTCGTTCTGAAGGGGCAGGCGGCGATTGGAAAAGCCCCTGCAAAGGCAGGAGTGTTTCTGTTGGACAGAGAGTGGCAGTCACGGCAGAAAAGCTCTGGAAAGATCACTGGAGCCAGAATGGTTTTGTACAATTGACAGTCAACTTTTTTCATCTCCTGGGTTCCACCTCCAAATCACATAATGTCTAAACCAGTCGATGTTTTTAGGTTTTAGGGCAACAGGGAGGATGAGTCCACTAACAACGCTGCAGGGAGCACCGGTCAGAGACCACTTTATAGTGGCCGGGAGTTTCCTGCAGCCCCTGGCTTTGTCCGTCCCCAGATGACGTGTATGCCCTTGCTCACAAAGGTCACATTCTGTCCCCCTCTCCCTTCCTCTGATCCACGTGTGACCACCTTCTATTTGTTTCTTCATAAATGTCACCTCCTTGGACAAGCCTGTCCAGGTGACCCCTTCCTTTACTGATCGGTCCCCTCCACTGGGACATGAGCTACTGGCAGGCAGGGACCCTGTTTTATTCAGTGCTTCTAGCATAGTGCCTGGCACACAACGGGTCCTCGGTGACATCTGCTGAATGAAACAGCACGGGTGAACGCCCGGGGCAAATCTATACAGCCACGTACTCGTGTAAAAGTTCTAGAACACAATACCTGGGAGAGCACCAACGGATGTTGCTGGGAATATGCCGAAGTCAACCCCCTGCTCACCAGGCCGGCATCCCCTTTCTGCTGCACAGAGCCAGCTCTGTGCTTAATGGGAAAGATGCCTCTTAGCCATCTTCCCAGGGACCACTCCCCAGTCCCCACCCAACCCTGGCAGGTAGTGAACACCAGGACAAGGAGAACGCTGGCGTTTACAAGACCCAGGCAGGCCCAGCCAGCCTTCTTATTCAGGAGGAAGGAGGCCAGTAGGAGAAAAAGGACACAAGGTTTGCTCTGCCTCGATGTGGGCAGGTTCCGAGACAACATCGCACCCACTGGCCCAGGTAACTTCGAACTGCACGGGTTCCCCTTGTTCCTCACTGCTTCCTTTGTCCAACAGCCTCAACACAAGCACTGAGCACCCACTTAGGAACAAGGAACCCGCAGCCTATTCACAGACTCCACAACTGCAGAGGAGGAACCAGGTTCCGGGAGGTTCCGGGAGGAACCAGACCAACACTCTGTGCTTCAGAGTCCTGAGGGGATCTCAGTGCAATGCCTGTATGCTTGCATGCTGTTTCATGAAGTGCTGTTTTTATTTTCATTTATGGCCCTTTCCTACTTTCTGTTTATTCTCAATGATTAAAAAAATAAACTAAAATAAAAAGTGGACTCGTGTGCTAATCATTTTAATCTTTCACATTTCACGTCAAAAACTAAAGTGCCTTTGAAATAGGCTATAAATTTTCCTCTGGGCCCAGGGCTAGCCTCATCCCATGGGTTTTGAAATGAGCTGTTCTTATTTGCATTAATCACCCCATGATCAGAAATCCCAGGTTGGTTTCTTCTCTGATTTGACAGTTATTTAGAAGAGGTTTCTTTCTTTCTTCTTCTTTTTTTTTTAATGTTTATTTTTGAGAGAGAGAGAAACAGAGAGAGAGAGTGGCAAAGGGGCAGAGACAGAGAAGAAGACACAAAATCTGAAGCAGGCTCCAGGCTCCAAGGTGTCAGCACAGAGCCAGACATGGGGCTCGAACTCACAAACCATGAGATCATGACCTGAGCAGAAGTCAGATGCCCAACTGACTGAGCCACTCAGGCGCCCCTCTTTGTTTGAATTTCTCAGTGACTGCCTCTGAGAGGCTAGTTTTAAATGTATCTTATTAGGGGCGCCTGGGTGGCTCACTCTGTTGAGCATCCGACTTCAGCTCAGGTCACGATCTCGCGGTCCGTGAGTTCGAGCCCCGCATCGGGCTCTGTGCTGACAGCTCGAAGCCCGGAGCCTGCTTCAGATTCTGTATCTCCCTCTCTCTCTGCCCCTCCCCTGCTCGCACTCTGTCTCTCAAAAATGAATAAAGGTTAAAAAAAATTTTTTTTTAAAAAATAAATGTATCTTATTGTTTTATGAGTGTGGCCTGACAGATTTCTACTTTTGAAATCTACTAGATTTCTCGAGACAAATGAATTTCAAATTTTAATTACAGTATCTTAACACATCTAGACAATAGCCTTTAAAAAGAAAAGGCTGGGGTGCCTGGGTGGCTCAGTAGCTTAAGCGTTCAACTCTCGATTTCAGCTCACGTCATGATCTCACGGTTAGTGAGATCGAGCCCCACATCGGGCTCTGTGCGGACAGTGTGGAGTCTGCTTGGGATTCTCTCTCTCTCCATCTTTCTCTGCCCCTCCCCTGTTCTCTCTCTCATAAATAAATAAAAACTTAAAAATAAATAAAAAGAAAAGGCCATCCCCTAGAATAAACATAGCTTCAGACAGACAGACACACACACACACACACACACACCTTTATAAAAGAGGTAAACAAACCATTAACTTGGTGGGGGGCCCAGAACTACACTTAAGGATTAAGGGTGTCTGATCTAGGAATCCCACACTCAGGAATCACACCCACAATGGCACTGATGTTGTGTAGCCCCATTTATTTTATTATTATTATTTTTTTAAATGACAAGCTAACTTAATTTTTTTTAATGTTTATTTATTTTCGACAGAGAGAGAAAGAGCATGAGTGGGGGAGGGTCAGAGAGAGGGAGACACAGAATCCGAAGCAGGCTCCAGGCTCTGAGCCGTCAGCACAGAGCCCGACGCGGGGCTCAAACTCACAGACCGAGAGATCATGACCTGAGCCGAAGTCGGACACTCGACCGACTGAGCCACCCAGGTGCCCCTGTAGCCCCATTTTAAAGACTAAAACTGAGGCTGCCAGAGACGACGGAGTCAGGTATATCAGTAAATGAGAGCTGAGACCATCTGTCAATTCCACGAACCCCTTCACCACGGAATCCAACTTTCTTCTCAAAGGAGTACTAACACAGCAGCTGGTCTCTGGCGAGCTTCCTAAAGTGGGTTCATTGTGCCAGGGCACAGCCAGCAGCCAGGCTCCTAGAGGCGAGCAGGACTTTACGCCTGGGAAAAGTGGGCTGGCTAGAAAAGGAAGCTGACGCAGCTCTTTCGACAAGCCCCAGAAAGAATATTAAGTCATTTTTCAGGCAGTGCCGAGGAACCCTGAGAGAGGGGTGGATCCCGGGGAATCCTGACGCTGTCCTCCCCACCCTGGGAGCGTCTCTGCCAGAAAAAGTGGGGCGTCATTCGGAAGAGGGCGAGCGGGCAGGAACAGACACAGGACCCACGCCTGCTCCACGACACTGACAAGGCAGCTCCTCGGGGGTGGGGGTGAGGGGTCTCAGCTCCAAGGCTGAGGCCACGCACAAGGTAGGCGGTCCCCGAAGGCACATTTCAGCACAGTGTTTCAATGAGAAATGACACATGCTACCCTGGGCTTGAGATCTGATTGGGGACGTCGAGCCGTACTCCTCTGCTTCCCAGCAAGGAAAGCAGAGCAACAAGAGATAAACAGAAGTCAATCGGAGCAGAAAGTGACATCGGAAAAACTTGCCTAATTCTGCCAGACCTGTTTTGCCGCATAAAGATAAGAGTCATTTGGACGATGCGGCTTCAGCAGAAGAAATTAAATGGTGGCACCATTCCCAAAAACGGCTAAAGCAGTTAATGTCAGGCATGTTCCCAACATCCTTGAAGGTACTGAGCTGGAAGGACGGCAGTCCATTAAAGAATGGTGGTTCTACGGACCCTCCGTTTTGCAAGGCTAATTACTCTGCTGGAAAGTAAGCCTTGTTCCGGAGTCTCAACACACAGAAGTTACCAACTGAGCAGGAAAACTAAGACTCTCGAATTAAAATACACTTGTGAAAAGCAAGCCATGAAAAACAAAAGCGATGCTTAAACCAACTCCTCTCCTAGGTATATACCTAACATAAATGTTTACGTAACACACACACACACACACACACACACACACACACACACATATATATATATATATATATATATTTTTTTTTTGGAAAACACCTGCATGAAAATGCTCACAGCAGCACTCTGCCCGAAACTGGGAACTTCCCACAGGTCAGCAAAAGGTTTTGCAGACGGCCAGACAGTAAAGACCTTGGGCTTTGTGGGCCATGTGGTCTGGGTCCAGACTACTCAACTCTGCCATCACAGGGCAAAACCGCCACAGCCAGGATGTAAATGAATTGGATGTGGCTGTGTTCCAATAAAGCTTTATGTATGCACCCTGAAATTGAGATTTCACATACTTTTCACATGTCCCATGATGTTATTCTTTTTTCGATTTTTTTTTTCCCCCAACCACTCACAAACGTGAAATGCATTCTTAGCCCACAGGCTGTGTGAAAAAACAGACAACCCAGATCTGGCTCGGGGGGCTTCAGTCTGCCATGTTCTGAGAGAATCTCACACACTCTCATCTCACATAATGCTAAGCAAAACAAACCAGGCACAGGGTTGAACAGACAGCATGATTCTGTTTCTACAAAGAAGCGGGAGTAACCTACGGGGTCAGATCACGATCAGGGTTTCCCCCTGGAGACGCAGGTACTGGAAGCGGGAAGGAGAAGGATTTCTTCGCGGGGCGCGGAAGGGCGGTGAGCTGTCACGCTCTCTGCCCTGGATCCGGGTCCCCATTACTCGAGCATGGCCACCGGTGGAGCTGGTTTATGATTTGTGCCTTTTCGCTAGGTGTGTTCTATTTCAAGAGAAACTTAGCAAAGTTGTTAAAATCAAGGCAAGCCCATTTGATCCGCTTCGAAAACAGAAGCGTGAAGAGATTCCCAGCCATCCAGTGAAGTTAGCTACGAATCCTGTGCTAGTCAGGTGCCCGTCGGTGCTGGAGTGTTTAATACGGGGTAGATTCGAATCCCTGTTCCTCCAGCTGTTATCCTACTTCCTTCTAGGGTGAGGTGCGCTTCCTGGTTTAAGGGAAGGCACTACCATCAGATTCCAGGCAGGCTGCTTCCCCTGGTGTTTGTAGGGAAAGACGGTGTTCGCCGAAGTTCTGTTCCTCCTCGCATGGCAATCTGCCATCACTCGCGTTACCAGAGACAGCACCTGGCAAAACATGTGGCCTTCGGCCCCGCACCGAAACCTGTGCTGGACCCACACAAAGGAGAAAGGCCGAGCCTGGCTTCCGTGTGACTGACAGAATATGCAGTTAATTATTTTTTCTCGCAGCCAGAAGCCGAGTCTCCCTGAAACCCATGCTTGTAATGATTGCTGTAATTATTATTTTAATACAAATCAGCAACTTATCAAAATATTACCCCCAGATGCTGCCTCTCTGCTCTGAGTCGATAGGCAGAGGGTACAGGCCGTCCCCCCTGCCCTGTTCTGTGTGCCAGGATGACGGGAGCTTTGGTGACAGTACTTCCTACCACGGCCAGACGCCAACCTCCCCAGTGCCCAGGTCCAAGTCGTTTCCATGCCTGTCCTTGCTTTAGAGGGGCATGTTCTGCACTTTCCCTCACAGTCTGACGCTGGCTGACCCACTCGCTGCTGGGCCTTGGTATTTCTATCCATGCAATGGGCAAACAAACAGTGCCAACCCTCCCGCAGAGCTGTTCTGAAGAATTCCTAAGCAGAGCTGCTCTGTTAAAACGTTGTGCATCACACGCACGGCATCTGATGCACAGGCTCCCTGATCACACTGCCTGGGTTCAAACGCCAAGGGTACTGCTCTGCAACTTTGGGCAATTCTTCACCCTCTCCATGCCTCAGTTTCCTCATCTGTGAATGGGGACAGCGTCATAAAGTGGTTGTAAGAATTCGGGGAGATCGCCCAGGAGATACCGTGTAGCACGGTGTCAGGAACCCAGCGAGCATTTAATCTACCAGAGCAATGACCCTCACCGGCCTCTTCCTCCTCTTCAGCGTGATTCTGACAGTCATACACTCAAATCCTAACCGCAGTCTTCCAGGTAACACAATTAAGCAAAGCAGACAGGCAGGTTGGAGACGGGCAAACTGGAGAGTGGGGCCCTAAGTAGGGAGGGGCAGCCCTATCTCCCTTTCCTCAAATGTATACTTCTAGGGGAAGGAAGGCCAGAACTTCACATTTTTAAACAGGAACCCCAAATTCGATGTTTGCTTGAAATCCCTGATTCTTAAAGGTTGGCCAGTGATTTAAGATTTTTCAGTGAAAAGAAGAAGGAGAAAGAGAATTCAGTGCTGCCTTTATTCCATCTGTGGCCCAAAGGGATTTTCTAGAAAGTGTCCACTCTTGTTGGGGGTTCATACCGCCTGCTGTCCTTCCGACAGAGGGTTTGTTTGCTCCACATGATTTGTTTTTTTTTTATTTTTTTTACCCTAAAAGAGAGTCAAAACAGCAGTCAGCCTCTTGACCTCAGAAGAGTGAATCCAGGCCAGGCCCAGTTGCAGACCCGGCCGTTTTCCGTGAATGCACCCCACCTCCGCGTTACCTTCTCTAACCCGTTCACTGTCATCACCTCGTCTTCTAAACAAGAGAGAATCAGATGCAACAATTCAAAAACTATCCCTCAATGGGGCTACAGGGGGGGGGAAAGCAGGTAATGAGAGTATTTTACATCAGGGATGGAATCTTCTGTAACCGCCTGATGACAAGTAAATGGGGTTCTCTGTTTGTGTCTTTTACAACGGCTGCCCCTTCGGAGCTGGGGATAAAAGAGAGAGAGAAAGAGAGACAATGAATAGGCTTTTATTTCAAAGAGAACATCTGCAAAGCATGGTCCTACATTAAAAAATAAACAGAAAACAGCCACTAGTCTGGGGGAAAAGAAAAAAAGATTTCCCATTACATCTCTAATTAATAAAGCCCCATTTCACAAGGAAAGAAGAAAAACAGAAAGAGAGCAACTTTCCCACATCTCCAAAGAGAAGATGCTTAATGAGGGAACGACTGTGTTACTTGACCCATCTAATCTGGTTTTAATATTACCCTTAAATAATGTACACATTAGCTCTCCGTGACCAAAAACATTTGTTTATTTTATTAACATGAGCCTGGTTGAGTGCTGAGACTTTGTGAAACTATCAGGCCGTCCTTGGGCTCTCTTTTCATTGCTTGTCTCCTTGCTCATTATGAACTGATTAGCTGTCTCTGCTGCCCTTTTGAATTGCTACTCAGGCTGTACTGGGTTTCTGCTACCCTGGTTCTGGACAGGAGAGTCTTGATTCGGGGTTAAGTTAACGGAGTCATTACAGGCCCATCTGGGAACGCATTCATCACGGTTAAGTCCATGTGTGACAACACATGGGGGGCTGACATACACAGTCAACGCGAGGCCAGCGTGCAGCGTCAATCTAAGAGCTGCAGATGAAGAACCCAGACCCAAGTCCCCAAGATGGGCCGGAGGAGCCCCATTCCTGCAGGAGCGACACAGGCAGCAAATGAGAACATCAGGGAGATTCCGCTCAGACCCAGTGCACAGTTCCTAATGTGTGACTTAAATCCTCTCCACTCAAACGTCAGAACAAAATGGCACTGCTGTTTCCCAAAGGAACAAAGCGTCTTCACGTGGGTTAACCCGACATTTACCAAACTTTGGTCATTCGGGCACTTCCTTGTCATTAACCACCAAAACGGATGCCATCATTAGGATACAATTAAGGCTTGGTGCTCTCACTTACGCATTTTCATCATTAGGATACAATTAAGGCTTGGTGCTCTCACTTACGCATTTTCATCATGGTAACCAACCTTTTGTACTTAAATGCTGCTTTACTCACATGCTAAGCAGTAAGAGCCCTGAAGCTGTCATTTTGATTGAACGGTTATATTTGTATGTTTTCCCTAATACACGTTTAAAGAAACATACAGCATTACAAGTTTTAAAAACATTCACCCAAGCAGCAGGGGCGGTGTGCATGGGGGCTGTGGTGGATGGTCTGATGTGTGGGTTACTCGGGTGTGTTCAGTTTGTGAAAACCCACTGAGGTGTGCATTTAGAATAATGTGCACTTTTGTTTATGCAGTACATTTCAGTTAAAAAAAACACTTAAAAGAATATACCTCAAATTTCAGAACTGAATAAATTTTGCAGAGATATGGACAGAAACTCTATTAAAAGCTGCTTTAAGGGGCAGGGGGGTGGCTCAGTCAGTGAAGCGTCCCACTCCTGATTTGGGCTCAGGTCATGATCCCACATCGGGCTCTCCACTGACCCTACATAGCCCGCTTGGGATTCTGTCTCTCTGTCTCTCTCAAAATAAACAAATAAACTTAAAGCAATTATTAAAAAAAAGAAAAAGCTGCTTTAATCACTGGCAGATCAGAACTGGGGTGCAAACCACACTTGGGATTCCTGGGACCAGTCTGGAGCTACTCTGGCAAAAGGTGTCCATCAACCAAAACTAAATAAAATTAATCCACCTCACCCTCCAAAAATCCTCACCGGCTGCCTCTTGTTTTCCCTCAGTTCCCCAACTGCTTCCATTGCTACGCCTGTAACAATTTGATTTTTTTTTTATTTAAAAAAATTGGTATTTTTTTTTTTTTTTTGAGAGAGAGAGAGACAGGGCGCAAGCAGGGAAGAGGCAGAGAGAGAAGCAGACGCAGAATCTGAAGCAGGCTTCAGGCTGCTGTCGGCACAGAGCCCGACACGGGGCCCTGAACTCGGGAACTGTGAGATCGTGACAAAAGTCATGATCAGAACAGGTCAGAGCCAAAGTCGGACGCTTAATCAACTGAGCCACCCAGGTGCCCCTGTAACAATTTGATTTTTAAATTTTTTCTGGTTTCTGTTTATCTAGGGGTCACCCTGCCCCACGACCATCAAGTCCATGAAGGGTGGAGGCCCGTCCGTCTTCCCCACTTGCTCTACACAGTGCCCTGCACACGGCAGCTCAAGTGACCTGGTGGATCAACGTGCACACTGATGGGTGGGTGGGAAGTCTCTAGTGATTTCCCTCATTCACTGGTTCCTGGTTCCCTAGGGACTACCAAGCACATTCTCATCTATTCATCGAATTAGGTCCTCTCAACCCAGGGTGGGCAGTGGGCTTAATCATCTGACAGAAGAGCCAAAAAGGCACACAAAAAAAGACAGAAGTAACAGTTGGTCCCTGACAGTGTTGGAATCCAAGCCAAGGTGCTCCAGTAGAACGTTCCACTCTTCCACCTGCCGTGCCCAGCTCTCAGGAAACCCTCAACACCCCGATACATGCTATTGTGGGGCGAGGCTGTGCGGGGAAGGCAGGCCATTCAAAACGGCACGTTCTCTGCATGCTGGTTTACCAGACTTGTAGAATGTTGAGGACTGCTGCCTTCACAATGGCCTAATCCTTGTAAGAATTTGCATCTTCTGAGTATTCACCCACTGCAAGAAAGGGAAGAAAACCTCCATCATGCCCAAGGCAAGCAAAAGCAGTCAGGTAAATAAGTGTTGTGAATAAACCGCATGGGGATAATTGACAGGTGACCACAGGCACTTATTTTTAACAGGGACATCTTCCAGAGAGAGGTTGCAAATTCAACAGCCTAAAGGGGCCAGTCAGATACAAGAGGGGAAAGAAAAGATCTTGGGGGGGGGGAGTGGTCTCAGGAATCTGGAGGGTCTCAGAAACAGTCCCTCCACAGCCCGGCCAGTTGAAAAACAAGCAAGAATGTGGGCCCCGCACTGCTAGATCTTGTGACTTTTTAAAGGAATTCCAATAATCTGTATCGTTTTATAGCATATCTTAATCCTCAAACTTCAGTGCCCTTTTATTTTAATATACTGTGTGGCCAAACAAAACCTACCCAAAGGGCACGAATCAGGAAGGAAAACGGGAGCACTGATCACGGGCCAGAGTTGTGCCTCATCACCAGGCCCTCCCAGGTAGGTGCCTTCATGGTTCGTGCATCGCACACGAGAAAACTGGGCCCCTGAGAGCTGAAGTAACACATCTGAGTCCCACAGATATGAATGGCGGATTCAGATGCTATGAACTCCAAATGTCAGAGTACTCCCTCAGGCCCGCAAACATCACAGGACACGCCTCCCAGGCCCCACAGCCTCTGACCACCTGCTCCCCTTGCAACCTTCAGGCAGCTCACTGCTAATCTCCGGGCTCCTTATTAAGCAATACGAAGAGCTTGAGCCCCGTGAGTGGAGCAGTCCAGACCTCATGCTAGGCAGTTTGGGGCATTGGTGGGAGACTTGAGGGCTTTCAGGCCCCTGAATCACACCATTCCTGACCCCCAACCTGTCCAGATGAAACCTTCTTCCTGTGTCCAAGAGGCCACTCTGGGGAAGTGAAACCAGCAGTGAATTAGGCTAGGATTCGAAAGGAACCTCTCTGTTGATAGCCTGAATATCGGCAACGGTGCCACCCTTCACCTGCTGGAAGCTCACTGCAGTGATCCTCCCAAGGGCAGGGAGTACGTCTGTCCTGTTCATAAAGGTCGTGGCAGTGCTGGGCAGAGTGCCTGCCATGCTCTCACTGTTGGAGTGGAGGATGGATGGATGGAGGATAGACAGATGGATGCATAAATGCATAGATGGATGGATGGATGGATGGATGGATGGATGGATGGAAGGATGGATGAATGCATGCACAGATGGATGTAAGCACAGGTGCACTTGTGAATCAACAGATGTGAGAGGAGAGAGGGAGGGACAAGGGACTTACTCAACTGGGGACAGAGATTAAGAACACAGTATGTGAAGTCACCACCAACCTTCAATTCCTATAACTGGCCACTTCTTAGCTGTTCAACTTCCATCCAACTTCTTGCCTTAGTTGTTATTATTTGTAATCAGTAAAACAGAGGAGACTGAGCTGCGGCACCTCGTAGGAATTCATGAGATCACGTCTTCCTTCTACTTCTACAGGGTCTGGTGTAAGGCAAACTTTCAACGAAGAGAGATCCTGCTCACCTTCCTCACTGTTATGATCACAGTTACAGTGGCCACGCCCCTTGGGGAAAGGACCCCTGCATCAACCTCTCCACCCCATTAGATTGACTCCTTTGGGCTTAACCAGTGTTTCTCCTGGCCAAGGATTACAGCAAAGGATTCCCTGGGAGGAGAAACGCTCATTAGAATCCACAGACACATTAGCCTGGATTAGATACCCAGATAAGCCAGCAGTCATCTGGCTGCGACAAACCGGGCCAGAGACAGAACAAACCCATTTCACTGCCCAAAGAGGGCCCAGAAAGGGGAGATCTTCCTCCCAAAGAGACTTCAGAAATGCCCTTAGTTGCCCTCCTTCCCCTCCTGGCTGGCTGTCTGGGCTCCTAGGCCCTGATATTAATAACACCAGTCTCCCTGCTCACTCCAGTGTTGAGCGGGTCAAGGTGACACCCATCCACCCTCCCTATCTCCCTCTTCTCAACATCTCTGGCTTCCAGGAGGGGGAGGAGGCAACCCTAACCACAAGTATCAGAGGGGCACAACCTGATGAGTATCTGCGGGCAAACGGGTAGTTTCTGTTGCAGGCGGAAGGAAGTGCCATGAGACAATCGACCTGCATGTTCTTAGAGATACCTCCTTGCCTCGCCCAGGCTCTCGGGGGCAAGTCATGGGCTCCTCCGGAAAGAACCACAGAGCAGTTTAACTGGGCGGGGGCAGAAGCAGGAAGCCCGTTGATGATGAATGAAGGGCTATTTCCACTGGGCAAGGAACCCTGTGTTGCACCCTCCTTCCTTCCTTTCCTGGCTAGAGAGAGCGGAGTTCAAAACTCCTTCCTCTGGGCCAACTTAGCAGTTCAAGTTCAACCCTTGTATGGACGCTGCATGTTTCACTCTAGGGTGTTAACCTACCATTCTAGGACCATAAAAATCCCGTGCTTGGGGCTGGGCATTGTGACCGAATCAACCACTTCTGTGCCTCCTTGAAGCATTGTGATTCTAAGGTTGGGGACCTTCTCAACATGCTTAGAAGAGGGAGGGTGTGGAACAGAGGAGTTAAGGGCCCAGATTGCCTGGTTTTAAATCCTGCCTCTGCCATTTTTAACTGTGAACCTTGGAAAAGTCACTGAAACTCCCTGTGCCTCAGTTTCCTCTGCAGTGTGAGGTTGAAATGAGTTAATGTTTGTAAAACACCCAGAACAGGGCCTAGTTACATTAAGCACCATGACTGTTGTCACAACTGTCACAACTGTAACACAATTCGCTGAAGGAATAAATGAGTTAATACAGAAGAAGCGCTTAAAACAGTGCCTGATACCTTATAACTGCTTTCTGGAGAGTCATTATCATTATTATTCCTATTCCCTATTTGTGTCATTGTTTAGGGGTCTGATTCAATGCAAGCTGCAGCCCTCCTCCTCCTCTAGGGTCGGCACATTTTTTGGAAACCTGCGGTGAAAAGTGAGAAAAGTGGTCTCAAGATTTTCAAGAACAGTTTGGCTGCATGAAGAGTTTCTCAAAGAACCGCACACACAAGGTGCTCAGAAACCTGTAGGTCAATCGGAAGAAGGCGGACCCGGGTTTGGATCCCAGGTCTGGGACTCCCCAGCACAGGGCTCTTAGTGAGAAGGTGCTTCACCTCTCTGAGCCGGTTTCCTCATCTGTGAAATGGGAACAGAAACAGTCCTATCCCACAGAGCTGGCTGGGAAGACTGGCTGAGACAGTAAGGTAATATTTGCAAAGAATTTTGTGTAAATTGAATCGTGCCTCCTTCCATCGTGGTTTTTTTTTTTTTTTGCATGTGTGTGTGAGCATTTAATAACATAATTTATGCAAACCATCTCAAGGATGCTTGGCATACAGCTGGCACTCAATAAATATTAGTGCTCCTCCCTGTAGCACATTCTATCCTTCTCCAAGTCTGGCCCACACAGCAGTGTTGGACGCACTCTACTGCCTTGGATTTCATTCAAACCCCACTTTCCATGGGAAAATGAATAATTGCGAAAAATTGCTTATTTTCAAACATACTAAGACTTTCTTTTTAAGAACAACAGCTCACATTTGAGCATTTTCGTGTGCCAGGCCCCAATCAGTTCACATGTATGAATACACTTCATCCTCACATGACCCTATGAGACAGCCCAGCTTTTCAGAGGAGCAGAGCAGAATGATTTGCTCAAGGTCATGGAGATGGCCAAGAGCAGAGCCAGATTTGAACCCAGGTGTCTCAGACCCAAGGACACTTCACAGAGGTCTCTTTCATGTGTGCTATGACTTTTTCTCCTGCTCCCACGCCTTTTCCTTTGAACTTGGAGTTTGGTGGGATTGAGGTTATGTTTTATGTTTCATTTTCTCCAAAGGATCTTCTTGGTTCTGAAAGACGGGGACCAGAGTCAACAGAAATGGGGAAATGCAAAAGGAAAAAGAAAAAGAAGGGAGCATTCTCTTAAGTGACAAGTCTTAGGGCAGGATTAACCAAAAGACAGAGAGGAGGTCAGCCCTTACACAGTGCACCTTGTGCCTGCCGTCCGATTATATTGGCAATGTGCACCTTTCGTCTTTCTGCAGGCAGATTTATGGCCCCACTGACCATAAATAGCTTTGGGTGAGAGGGCAGCCCCTGACTATGGAGATATACTTAAGAATATTTTGTTTTCTGAGAACACACACACACACACACACACACACACACACACACACACACACGATGTCAGGTGTCCGCTGTAACTCAAAACACCATATTTCCTTTCCTATAAAGACCATGGATCAAAGTTGGATGATTCCCCAGGAAACAGAGACTTACACCTTGGCTTCTTATTTGCAGATGAGCAAGTATCTTGTCATGCAAACTTTCAGAAGATTAAAAAAAAAAAGAACTAGGGATGCCCGGAGTGGCTCAGTCAGTTAAGCTTTGGCTCAGGTCATGATCTCACGGTTTGCACGTTTGAGCCCCACGTTAGGCTCTGTGTTACCAGTACAGAGCTTGGAGCCTGCTTTAGATTCTGTGTCTCCCTCTTTCTCTGACTCCTCCCCCACTCGTGCTCTCTCTCTTTCTCTCTCTCTCTCTCAAAAAAAAACTAATAAACTAATAAACTAGAGAGAATATCTAAAGTGTGAGGAGACTGGAAGGAAGCAAACATATACACACAATTACATACATACACCTACATGTCTAATAATTTCTGCTTTTATTTATCTACTCTATTTAATATTTTCCAGTATATGATTAAGCAGATGGCAACATTTGCAGTAAGATAAATATTGTTCAATGATGCGTATTTCTGTATACAAAGTGTAATGTATTGCTCAAGCAAAATAAAACCCCATTGAGAGTGTGAAAAAAAAAAAACATCAATAAAATATCCTCTGTTCTCTCTGGTCTCGAAACATTTGGATAGAAACAGAAGCCACACCTCTCAGGCTGTTAAAAGCAGAGGTGATCTGGACACTGCAAACCAATTTTTCAAAGTCATTGTCAAGGTCTGAAAAAGTCCCGAGTTATCTGAGCAATGTGGAATATGAGGAATTTCTGCCGAAAAATCAACATTTCAAAGGGGTCAGCCGACACAGAAACGCCATCCTAAGCACGAATGTGTGTGAGGGCAATTAAAAATTCGGTTCCTTAAATGAAACTTACTGAGTAGCAGTTTATCTAAGGGCACAAGCAATAAATGTGGGGACCTCCAGAGGCCTCGCTGGAGGCCAAGGGAAAGAAAAGAAACTCTCCTGACATTGACACACACAGCTCTCTTTCCCTTCTCCCCAGTCTATTCAGAAACTGGAGTGTGAGCTTTCTGACACTCTCCCCAGTGTTTTTCCTCCCTCGATAAGTGAGCCCATCTGTTTCATAAATTCTGAGGTGACAGACAAATCCACAGCTTACTGGAGACCCAGGAAAGGAATCGGCGTCTCGGCCACAACTCTGCAGCAAGCCACCTGATAATTCTAATATTTAAGAGCTTTGGAAGAGGCTGAGGGGGACAAGGGAGCCTGGAAATCTTTTCTAGATATGCTCATCTTGTGGCCATCGTCATGCTGTCTCTGACTCTGTCTGCTGGAGAAACAGCGTGTTTCTTTTTGGCTTCTTAAGATGCACCAAAAATATAATCATGTCCTTCCACTGGGGCGCAGCTCCCCAGACACAGAAGGTGCAAGTGTGGAAGCTCTGGGGCCATGGGCACAAGGAAGCAGCAAGGTCTTGTTTCAGAAAACGCTCTAGAGGCAATGCTTGTCTGACACTCTTTGGGACACACCCACCAGAGCCACCAAGGGGGGGGGCGGAGGGACAGATTCCCTCTGCCTTCGAGAACCCCCCTGCCCAGCCCGCCCGAGCCCCACCCTCCACAGAGCGCAGAGATGAAGCATCATGTCCCAAGCATGCGTCTCACCAGCTCTTTAAGTGAGCCACCTGGAAAATCACAGGGAATTTTTTTTTCATGTCCCACTCCTGAATCCACACCCCAAAGCATCCCACCAGCAGCCCCGGCAGGGTCTGCAGAGAAACCACATGTTGCAAGGGCCTTAGGGGCTCTGGAAAAGGTCTGGTCCTCTCCTAGACTGCAACCCAAGCTCAGGCGACATCGGACTTTGGGAACAGCCTGCCCTCTTCTGGTCTCCTTGAGCCCCATGGAAGGGCAGGGGCTGGGTGGGCACAGCCAGGGGAGGGCCGACCCCTGGCTCCATACAGCGTGTCTGCGCTGTGATTTCAGGAGCTAGCAGGGTGAGGGGGGTAGACGTGGGGCAGGGGAAAGAGACGAGACAGACAAGCCGATAAAATAAAATACAAATCCAGGAGAGGTAACAGTTAACCACAGCATGGCAGACACCCAGAGAGAAGAGAGGAGGACATTACACACACACACACACACACACACACACACACACACACACACACACGGAGTGTGGACAGAGTACTCAAAATGTCAAGGACCCAGGAAGAAATCAGCCATCCAGGCCTCCTTCCTTCCCTCCACTTTTTTCAACATGTGGTCTCTGCACCCAAAGATACCTCCTGGTGCCTGTGTGAACCCCAGATGCAAAGGATATAGGAAGCCCCATGCCCCCATGTTCATCCTACACGTTCCCATTCCGGGCCAATGGTGCACATCCCGAACCCTCTTCCACCCCACTCTCCGGGAGGTCTCCAAATCCAGAAAGAACCTCTCGCTGAGTTTCTGCCCAAACATATCCCAAGTCACCCCAGGAGTTTCAAAGACAGCGTCTGGGAATACTCTTCTCTGTAAATAAACGGCCACAGGACATTGGGAATGTTCTGGTTCTCCATCGGGAATCTCACTCCAGTCTCCCCCCACCTCTACAAATGAGGGAAAGCCATCTACCTGCTACCCACGCAGACAAGCTAGTGAAATGCCGTCACATCACGTCCTGGGGTTGCTCTGCCCACAGGCACAAAAAGCCGCGCTCTGGCAAAGAGGGTCGCCGCCGATTCCAAAGAAGTTTAACAGATCAAAAAGCATCACGCTGTGCCTGAAGACAATCTTCAGTGAGGGCTCCCAGAGCGACAAACGACACAGATATGCATTCAGTCAGTGGCTAAGAATCCTAAAACTAACCCCTGGCATCTGATGTCCCCCAAGGACTAGGAGAATCCCTGTAGGCAGATGGCATGAGGAAGACACAGACAGACACCCTGCACGTTGTTATTCCTTAAGACAGTCACTCACACCCACAGGACAGTGACAGCCTGGCCCAGAGCTGGGGACTCTGACCTCCTGTCCTGTGTGTCCTAGCTCAGTGGGCTCTCAGCAAGACAGCCCAGAGAAGGTGTGAAAGACATCCCTGGAGAAAGGCGGCGGGGGGGGGGGGGTACAGAACAGGAAGACACCCAGATGGCCCCAGAAGATCTGCAGAAAAAAACAGTTTCAGAGCTCAGACTGTTCACACCCAAGGAAAAGCAAAGAAAACCCACGAGAGCCGAAGTCGTGATGATGTGGTCAGACACACAGCTGTGGTGACGGCAATCGGCTACACAGGAGGCTCGGGGAGCAGAACCATCATCCAGGAGAAGGGGGCATGCCCCATCACTGGAGAGCAGGGTGAGGAAAGTCAGAGAGGGCACCGGGGAGAGGACAAGGTTAGAGACGGAGAAGGTAGAGACAGGAGTCTCAGACAGCCAGAGATGGCAGACGGGAGCCCGAGAAGTAAGACCAGGCGCCCAAGGCTGAATCCTGATTCAGGGAGTCGGCTGGGGCTGTGGGATACCGGTCCCAGACCCCAGCTGAGGCCAGGACAAGACCAGGAGACCCCAAGCAGGGACCTGAGTTCTCTGCACCCAGCTCAGCAAAAACCCGAAGAGATGCTGTGAGCACCGCCCATGAGCAGCGGCTGAGGCGCCCGGGCACGATCCGCGCACTCAGACAGAGAGCGAGGCACCAACACCCACATGCACAGTGCAAGTCGGGGCGCCCAGCAAGAGTGACGGGAACGGGAACCCGGCCAGGCTCCGAAAACCCCCGAAGCGCCTCCTCTGGAGATAACTTCCCCAGACCCCAAGGGGGCAGTCCTCAGACTCGGGATGGGGCAGCCCACGGCCCCCGAACCTCGGCAGGGACCCCGCCCCGGCTTCCAGGGAAAGGGACGTGGAGCCAGCAGGCTTGGGGAGTCCCAGTCTGCCGCCCTGGGTTCAAGGGCTGGCGGGGGCGTGGGGGGCGTGGGGGGCGTGGGGTCGGGGCTGCCTCCCTCTCTCACACACACACACCCCCTCCCTCCGGGACGCGAGCCGAAAGGGCATCTTACCAGCGCCCGCGCGGGCAGTGCCCCCCGGCTGGCCGGCTGCTGCGCCCGGGGTTCTCCGGGGCCGCCTCCCCGCGCCCGCGCCGGCGGCCCCCGTCCTCCGCCTCCTCCGCCGCCGCCGCCTCGGGCTGCGGCCGGCCCGGCGGGCAGGTCCCGACGCTCCCGGCGCGGGGCCGCCTGCTCCGCGCCGCCGGCCGCTGCGCCCCCGCGGCGCTCCCCGGCCCCGGAGTCGAGGCTGCTGAAATTCCACACGACCAGCGTCTGCAGCAGCAGCACGGTGAGCGCCGCGAGCAGCGCCGAGTGCGAGCGCCGGGCCAGCCTCCGGGCGCACGGCGCCGCCACCATCTTCGGAGCGCGGCGGGCGAGCGGGGCGCGGGGACCCCGGGCGCTCCGGGCCGCCCCCGCGCTCCCCGCGGCTCCCGCGGCCGCCGGCTGCCGCTCGGGCTCGCGCTCGGGCCGCCGCCGCCGCCGCCGCCTCGGCTCGCCGCTGCTCCTCCTCCTCCGCCGCCGCCGCCGCCGCCGCCGCCTCCACCGCCGCGGCGCGGAGTTTTCAGACGGGCAGGGACCCGGACGTCACCAGGAGGAGGGGAAGGCGGGGGGAGGCGGGGAGCGGGAGGCCGCGGAGGGGGCCGCCGGGCGCGCGCGCTCGGGGAGGGGGCGCGCAGGGCGGGCGGGGGCCTGGCCCGCGGGGCTCCCCCGCCCCGCGCCCGCACAGCCCTCGGCTGGCGGAGGGGGGTGGTGGCGGGCCGGGGGCCCGGGGGCCCGGGGGGGGGGACGGTGGGGGGGGGGCAACGGGGACCGGGGTGGCGAGGGGCGGGGCCTGGGGGCGGAGCGAGGGAGGAAAGAGGAGGAGGGAAAGGAAGGGGGTGGGGGCGAGCAGAGAGGTCAGACACCCTCCACGGCAAGAGTCGCGGCGGGGTGGGGGAGAAGGGGACAGTTTCCACGACACAGGGAGAGAGGGGAGGGCAGAAGAGCAGGGGAAGCTTTGGGTGAGGGTGGGCCCGCTCAGAATCCAGGGGAGGTCAGGGAGATCTATCTGGGGGTCCTGAGACCCTGCCTCCCACGAGGGAAGCAAGCACGAGGCCGCTGAGCGGAGCGGGCTCCCCGCCCAGGAGTTTGCAGTCCAGGTGTCTTCCACGGGCACACAGACGGCTGGGCAGGTGGAGACGTGAGAAACGCATCAGGAGTGTCAGAGCCGCGGGAGGGTCTCCCGCGGCGGATCCCTGGCTCCCTGGCTTGAAGGGGCAGGGAGGAGGCTATGAATGAGTTTCTGTGAGTGGCTCCTGAGTCACACCCCACCCTCCGGAGCCAACGATGTACTAAGTGCTTCCCTGAGTCACTTCTCTGGTCCCTAAGGACAAACAAGCCAAGAGACTCCAAACCCAGTTGGCGAGCGAGGGCTTTGGTTGGGAAGGGAGCACCCACTGGAGCAGTGTCTCAACCTTGAAAGGCTGCAAGCTTCCAGGTCTGGCCGCTGAGCCTTCCGCCAGTCTTTCTTCCCATCTGTCCCGAAGCCTACCTTCCTGTCTGTGCGGGGTTCAGCTTCTGGGGGCACGGGTCTTGCCTTGTAAAGTGGAGTTCCTTCCCATCCCGGCTGGACTGTCCCAGTGACCTTGAGCGAGGAGGACTCCTCCCAGGGCCCTAGCTTCCCTGTCTGTCAATGAGATTTTAGACTGATGAGCCCAACGGACTCAAGTTTCATCCCCAGCCTTCTCTGACTCAGTCTTTCCACTCTTTCCCTCCCTTGTCCTCTCGCCCAGGGCTTTATACACCGCAGCCCTGAACCCATGGTGAGCAGAGAGAGGGAGTGGGTGTCCCGGACAGGCCTTAGCACTATGAGAAGACAGTAGCAGAGCAAATCCCCGGTTTGTAAATCGGGGACGCAGGGGCGAATGCTTTGCATCTCGTCTGCGGTGCTTTGAAACCTCATCCTAATTTTTAAAGAGAAGAAAGTACAGGAATAAACAGGATCCATCAGAGAGGGAGGCAGAGAGGGGAAAAACATGGTTTCATCCACTGGTCAAGAATCCGTGAACATCAGACTTGTGTCACACACGGGGCCAGGTGCAGGGATCCAAAGATAAGGCTTAGTCTCCCCTTCAGCAAGCTTGGAGTCCAAAGGGGATCCCGATGTAGGTGTTGGTCATTAAAAAGCAGTGAGGTCAGTGTGATGTGAGAGAGATGCACAAAGTGCTATTGGTTCCTGAGGGTGGGGTGGGAGTGACCTCCTAGAAAATGCTTTCTGGACCCATATAACAAGCCAACCCACTTCCCTGAACCGAGAGTGTAAACGACCAGCTAGCGGGGATTCTAAACTGCAGATTAGACTCAGCCTTCGGAATATCTGCAGCCTGGCCAGGCCTGTGGAAAGGCACAGAGGCAGACCCTTTGGGTTCAGCCCACCTAACCAGGAGCGAGATAGAAGAAGAGGCAAGCTCTTTGGCCTTCTGCCATCTATTTATCACTTGGGAGTATTTTGGTTACCATTAATAAAAATCTCTGTTCCAACTGTCTTAAAAATAGAGTGGACTGGATCATGTAACTGATTATTTTAGAGTAAAGACATCAGGCATCAGGTGAGGTTTGATCCAGCAACTCAGAATGATGACCTAGAATTCCTTTTCTTTCCCATCTCTGCTCTCTGCCTTTCATGGGGTCTGTTTCATCCTGAGGCTCTCTCTTCATGTCACAACATCAGTTGCTGAGACTACTTGTATCCTTTGTTCATCTGTAGCCCAGAGGAAGGAGGGTCACTGTTTCCCAGCATTCTCCTCAAAGGTGCAGAGATGCTCTCTGATTGAACTAGTATTAGGTCACAGGTCACCCCTAACCAAGCAAGGTAGCCAGGAGCATGGAATGTGCTGATCAGCTGGGCCGAGGTCCCATACACCATCGTGGGCACTGGGGAGAAGCTAGCTTCCCTGCAACCACCCGGATGTTCTACAGGGATGATGGTCTTATGGGCAGGAGGGCAGTCGTACAGGAGAGGCAGGCACCGTCGTCTATCCCATGCGGCCACGGTGTTGCATGACTTTGGGCAGGTCACTCCCCTCCAAATAATTTGGTGTCTTCAATGCCAAATGATGGATTGGATGAGATAGATGGGCCCCAGCATCATCATGTCATGTCCCCAGAACTCTTCCTTGGTGTCGAAACAGCTTTCCAATCCCATCAGAGGCTGCCCTGGGGACTCTTGGCATCGGCTCCCTCCAGCCTGTCTCTGCTTCAAGGTCTATGCTGCATTTTCCTCTAAACAGCAACGATGTTATCTGCTTCCTGCACGTGACACGTTTAACCATGGTCTTCTGGGGCCCATGCTTTGGTTCAGCTCCCCTGGGGGCCACAGGCTGAAAGAGTGAGGTTAAAGATCCAGGCCTCCCAGTCCCTGGAGAGAGAGAGAGTTGTTTGTTTATTTCAACTCATAAAAAGCCATGCAAGAAAGAGGTTTAAAAGCTCTGGGCAGGTTATGGATGCCATAAACAGCTTATGTGAGGTTTTCAGGATGAAAAATCACCTGAGATAGGAGGGCAGGAAGGCGAGCTACTAGGGTCGCCGAGATTATCTTCCTGCCCCAAGACAGACAGACAGCACCTGGAGCATCTACACAGAGCTTGATGTAGAAGACGGGGCTGAAATACTCCAGCAGCAGCAGCCGTGCCAACAGCAGCAAGTCTCTTTAGAATTTTTAAAGCTCATTCAGTCATTCAACACAGATATATTGGACCCTATTATGCGCCAGGAACCACACTGGGCAAGAGAAAAATAGATATTAAGAAGATTCCCTAAGGAATTTTTTTCTTTTTAAATACGGTTCTTATTCTCATGTTAACTGAGAGCCAGAGCTCTAAGGAAGTTCCAACTGATTTGTGGGATTCCCTCCACAACCCCACACCCATTTCTTGTTTGATCATCACTTTCAAATGAGGGGAGAGAAGATCGGTCAGCAATTAGTTCTGAGCTGTTGGGTGTGCCCAGCACTGCTGGAGACTAGGAGGGAAATCAGGGAAGAGGGGTCTTCACCCTCAAGGTGCCCAGGTCTGCTGCTTTTTAACTGAGACTTCTGGCATCCATTGTTTACCTTCTCTATGCCTCAGTTTCCTCATCTGTAAAATGGGGGGTATGAATAGGGCCTTTCTCATAGATTTCTCAGAAGAACTAGATGAGATAACACATATACAGGGTTTTTGTACAGAGACCGGAACATAGTAAGTGCTCAGTAAATGTTAGGTATTTTTCATTTCGTTAACAAACAGTAGGAAAGTGTCAATTATGAGTTTCCATAGGTATCGGGGGGGGGGGGGAAGGTAGTCTGGGAAGGCTGCCTGGAGGAAGCAGCACTAAATCTAGTCCTCCATTTTGACAAAAGACTCTAAGTCCCCCCAAGGGCAAGGACCTCTTCTCTCTCTGGCACTTTGCATAGTGCAGGGCACAGAGTAAACTCCGGGCATAGAATAAACACCAGCTGGTGGATTAGAGCCTGGTGCTTACAAGTGCTTCGCAGAACCCATAACTATCTGAGCAACTTTTTAGCGGTGTGATTTTACGCAAGTTGCTTAACATTACCGAACCTCATTATTCCAGTCCATAAAAGATGAAGAAAAATAATACTTCTGTCCTAAGGCTGTTGGGGGTAGGGATCAGGGTAGAGTATAAAACAGAGTGTCCTTTATTTCATATAAAATATTGGCACTGGCCAGTGGCAGCACTGAAGGAATGTTAGCCTGCTCATGTGGGCACTTCTCTACTCCTCACAGAAGGTACCAGAGAGCTAGGGCATGACATGCCTTCTGAATTTAGATAAACTTCAGCCTAAGAGTCAAATGTAGTCAAATACATGGGTTTTTTTTTTAATCTTAATTTGTCTTCATCTTAATGTGTCTGTTTCTTTTTGGTTTATTAGAGCCTGTTTTGACCCAGGCTCTGTTGTGACCCTGACTTTGCTCTTAAAAAATTTAACACCTCTCCCTTGGTTTCACTTCAACATCACACAGACATCATAAACATGGGTCACCTGTTTGGCAGTGTTAGTGGGAGGATGCACAGAATGTGGTCGCATCCTAGGCATCTCTGATTCTCTCAGACAAGTACATGCAAAGCACCGTGGTCCCTGGGCACACGGAGGTCAGAGGAGCCAGGATGCCGAAAGCCACCCCTGGCCCGCCGAAGCATGTGAGGTCACAAGCACACCTCACCTGTACTCCCCCTTCCCCCCCCCACTCCACCCAAGAAAAGGAAATAGTCTCTGGTCAGACCACAGACACAGGCAGGCAGCATGTCCTGCCAGACAGACACCCAGCTGTGCTTCTGACACAGGCTGCTTTTCCAGGGAATCGTCCACCCGGTGTATCAGCAGAGGGAGCTCTAGGTAGCAAATAACTTTCCTCTGGCCGCAGACTTTCCCACAGAAAAGATCTGAAGACAGCAAGGAAAAGGAGGGGTCCCTAAGCGGAGCTGGCATCCATTCTGTGCAGAAGGAACCCCCAGCCGTTGGCAAGGGTAGCAGGTGTGGGGCGGGGCTGGGGGTGATGGAGGAGAGGAGGAGACACCTGCTTGAAGAAAGGACGCATGAAAAACCAGAAACCACCATACTGTCTGCAGGATTATCTGACCTTGCACGGCACCAGCCCTCCGACCCCTGAGCTCTCACAGCCTGTACCCTACCCTGCAACGCTGTGCTGTTTGAAAGAAGGACCCACTCCAGGTCCATCGTGGCAGGCATCTTTTCTTTTTCTTTAAAGTAACTGTTTAGGGTCCCCTGCTTGGCTCAGTCGGTTAAGCGTCTGACTCCTGATTTCAGCTCAGGTCATGATCTCATGGTTCGTGAGACTGAACCCTGCGTCAGGCTCTGTGCTGACAGCATGGAGCCTGTTTGGGATTCTCTCTCTCCCTCTCGCTCTCTGCCACTCCCCCCTCTCAAAATAAATACATAAACTTTAAAAAATAAAATTAAAAATGGTGGTGGTGATGATAATGGAGATAGAGCTAATATTCATTGAGCACTACACCAAATATTTACTGAGAACCTACCCGATGCCCAGGACAGTGCTCATGCTGAGGATACAGCAGTGAAGGGGGGCACAGCTGGGCCCTGTCCTCATGGGACTTACATTCTCGTGGGCAGGCAGGGCTGAGACCAGTTACTTACGTGCACAAGGAACACCAGAGAGCCATGAGCCCTCTGCTAGTGACAACAATGGGCCAGTCAGGGCTGGTCCCTCCCTCATGGACGGAAGGCCACTGGAGTGTTTCATACGCTGTCTCACAAATCGCGACTTTTAGAGGGCTGTGATTCTTTCCACACACCAAGCATCATCTGTTGGGCGAATAAATAACGGGAACTCTATGTTTTCGTATATATGCCATTGGGATGTATAAGTGAAAAATGCCACTTAATTCATAGCAGGTGTTCTGTCATTTTGGATTTTCTCAAACCCTGGTTAACAAAGACTCATCTTACTGGTGGTGTAGTATACGGAATGGGTCAGGAAAAATTCCATAAAAAAAGAGAAAAAATTAAAAAGATACCATCTTACCAAAAAAAAAAAAAAAGGCTTGGGAGGAGCTGCTGCATTAAATCACAAGTACAGTTTGTCCAAATATCCTTTTATTTTATTAATCTACCCTCAGCCCTCTCGAAGGCTTTCCACGTGACTGAAGTTTCCACCTAGCCCTGTATCCCTGCAATGGTAGGTTCAGCCTCGTCCTCACAAACTCATCGTCCCCATCTTGTTTGCAGACTCTGTTCTGCACCATCTCAACCCATATTTTAGCTACTGGGATTACTCAGCGTCTTGTCTTCCGAATATCTTTTTGCTTGTAGACCTCAGGAATCCACTCCAAAAAGACTTAAGGGAAAAGGTAGTTTATTGAAAGCATAATCAAATATGCTGGAGTCTGCAGACTGCCTACGAAATATCCATTGTTCCCTTCTTCCTTGACCAAGAATCTTGATTTATTTAGGGTGACGGTGTGCCCAAACAAAGCAATGGTTCCCAGCTTTCCTAGTCGTTAAGGATGATCTAAGAAAGAGCAGTAAACATCATTGTGAAGCTTCCAAGAAATCCTTTGGGAGAGGGTGCTAAATTGGGTGGGATGAGTGCCCTTTCTGTCTGGAATGCAGGAAGGATAGCTGGAACTCCAGCAGCCAGCTTGTGTCCATGAGGATAGAAGCCAGTGCTAGAGACGATGCGCTAGCAAGACAGAAGCAGCCTAGGTCCCTGATACTTTCTGATCTGCTGTATGTGGCCCACCCTTGAACTGCTTTTCAAACCTGAGAGTGAACCTCCCACTGATCGAAGCCACTCAGGGTGGGTTTCTGTTTCCATACCCGGTATGCTGAGGTGTGTGGTGACATTGAGCCATTTACCTGAACGAAGGCCAGGGATGGAGATAAGTCTTGGGAAGAGCTGGACCCAGAGACCCCGACATGCAAGCCAGGTGCTTCAGCCCCTGCCTCTGCTTCTCTCTGAGCGCTTGAGTGATTCTCATGGCAGAGCAACGCTCTCCACGTATAAGAAACGCAGTTGCCAGAGCTCCTGAGGGTCACATGCCACAGCCACCACAAAGGGACAGAATCGCCCTCCACGACCGTGGGCCTCAAGCAGACCCTCGATGCTGCCCTACCACCGCACATTCTGCTAGTCACACACCCTCCCGGGCCTTAGGCCACACGTTCGGACGCCCTCCACTTCCTGGGCCTCCTCTCCTTTTCGCCCTTGCCTGGGCCTCATTTCCCTACTCCTCTGCTTGGAGTGCTGAGTGAGTGCTGATGGACAAACCACCCTGGCTCCTGCCGGAGGGCCCCTCCTGCACTTGCCCGGGGCCGCACCCCACGTACGGATGGCTCCAACTCCATCCAACTCGTTGTTCCCTCCACCATCCAAACTTACTGCTACTTCTCTGGTTAAAAACAAACACAAATAGGGGCGCCTGGGTGGCTCAGTCGGTTGAGCGTCTGACTTCGGCTCCCATCATGATCTCACGGTCTGTGAGGTTGAGCCCCACCTCGGACTCTGTGCTGACAGCTCAGAGCCTGGCGCCTGCTTCGGACTCTGTGTCTCCCTCTCTCTCTGCCCCTCCCCTACTCTCTCTCTCTCACAAAAATAAATATACATTAAAACAAACAAATAAACAAACACAAATAGCCCTCTCTTGGCCCCACTTCCCTCTCCAGCATCCTCCCCAAGTTTCTGTTCCCTTCCCAGCATGGCTGCAAAACAATTAACTTAGGGTCTCCCGTTTGCCCTAAATCAGGCCTGTGCTCCCCAGATTCACACACTCTGAAGCTGCTCGGAAGCTCTGCATACCTCTCACCTGCCGAGCTACTCCCCTGCCCCTGACTCCCTTCTGGTCTGGGACACACCAGGCAGGCCACGTCACTGCAATGCCCTGGCCCTTCCTTCTGTCTGCAGGGCTCTTCCCCCGGGGTACCTGCATGCCTCACCCTGCCCCTGACCTTGGCCAAACTTCTGCACAAAGGACCCCTTCTCAGCTAAGCCTTTCCTGACCATGAAAGTCAGACAGTGAAACTGCACTGCCCGAGCCAGCACCCCTGATTGCCCGGTGCTTGGTGCTGTTGTTTTCTGTGGCACTTGTTACCTTTCATAAATAAATCACTGATCATAGTTTTAGGTTTGATGTCTGTCTCCCTCCCCACCCCCCGACTAGATCACACGCTCCCTGAGGGTAGGTTTTGTCTGTTTTGTTCACTGCCCTATCCCCAGCACTAAGTACCTGGCACATAGTAGGTGTTTGATTAAATTTTGCTGGATCAGTGAATGAATCATTTTCTTAGTCATAGTCCAGAAACATCTCAGCAAAGGGTGATCATTATCCTGGCTTGAGTCTGGCCCTCCCATGGGAGCCACTGATTGTAGCTCCAGAAAGAGAGTCCCTAAGAAGAGAGGGAACCCACACTAGCCATGTAACAGGGGGCCATTTGCAGGAGAGGAAATTCGGTCATGCCCTACGTGTCAGACGCAGGGTGACAGTTGAGAATGAGCCTCAGGATACAAAGCACCCTGGTTTGAATCTACTTCTTAACTCTGGGGATTTGGCAAATTTTTTCTCATCCCTGCTCCTTCTGGGAGGACATCTCACCCTTCTCCTAGGATGGTCATAATGCTCAAACCAATGATTTCATGGTACCAAGCACTTGGAGCAGGGCGCTTGGGTGGCTCAGCCCGTTAAGCGTCTGACTCAAAAAAATTTTTTTTAACTTTTTATTTTATTTTTTGAGAGACAGAGAGAGACAGAGCATGAGCAGGGAAGGGGCATAGAGAGGGGGAGACACAGAACCCGAAGCAGGCTCTAGGCTCCGAGCTGTCAGCACAGAGCCTGACGCAGGGCTGGAACCCATGAACGTGAGATCATGACCTGAGCCAAATGGGATGCTCAATCCACCGAGCTAGCCAAGCGCCCCAAGCATCCAACTCTTGATCTCAGCTCAGGTCTTGATCCCAGGGTGGTGAGTTCAAGCCCTTCACTGGGCTCCACACTGGGTGTGAACCCTACTTCAACAAACAAACTAACAAAAACACTTAGAGCAATGCCAAGCATTCTGTACAAAACCGAACACCATTAGAAAAACAATAGGAACTTGAGAAAATAAATACATATATATCTGAAGAAATCAATACACTTGTTTTCCCTATCAAGCAGATAAATAGAAGTAAGAATAAGTAAAGGCATGGAGAAATTGTATTGTGCAACCTACAAACTCAATTTAGTAGATATATACAGAAACATGCTTACCTTAACAGAAAATAAATATATTTTCTAAAATCCATGGGATCTGCCATACACAATGGACATAAGAAAGCCTCAACAAATAAAAGAGATTTTTCTCAAGCCAAATTCTCTCCGATAATAATCTGATAATGTTAGAAATACCTATTTTTCTAACTTAAAAATTGAGAAACATAATTCTAGACAACAAAAATTCAATCTTTTTTACAGCAATAAATAAGAGAACACGTTGTAATAGAATCTATGGAATATAACAAAAGCTGTAGTCAGAGGAAAATTAATAGACTTCAGTGCCTTCATTATAAAGAATGACTAATAAAACAACAAGGGAAATGGTTATAAACCCCAGGAGGTTAGAATGAGAACAAAATAAACTAAAAGAAATTCTGAATAGAAAACTAATAATGATAGAAGCTGGAAGTAATGGAATAGAAAGCATATGTAGCAGAGAGGAAAATAAACTCAAAAGCTCCTTTTTAAAAATACCAGATTGGGGGCGCCTGGGTGACTCAGTCCGTTAAGCGTCCAACTCCTGGTGTCGGCTCAAGTCATGATCTCGCACTTTCGTGGGTCCGAGCCCCGTGTCAGGCTCTGTGCTGGCAGTGGAGCCTGCTTGGGATTCTCTGTCTCCCTCTCTCTCTCTCTCTCTCTCTCTCTCTGCCCCTCCCCCATCGTGCTGTCTCTGTCTCTTGTCTCTCTCAAAATAAATAAATAAACTTAAAAAAAATAGATTGGGTGAAGGGGGGTCAAAGGTACAAACTTCCAGTTATAAAATAAGTAAGTCATGGGGATGTGATGGATAGCACGGTGACTATAGTTAATAATACTGTATTGTATATATGACACTTGCTTTAAAAAATAGATCTTACAAGTTCTCATCACAAGGAAACAAAATTTTGCAACTATGTATGGGGACAGGTGTTAACTAGACTAATTGTGATCATTTTGTAATGTACACAAACATTGAGTCACTCTGTTGATTAACCCCCTGGCCATGTCTGATTAAAGAAAATAGAAAATACGGTTCTATCAAAAAGAGGACTTGGGCCCCCGGGTGGCTAAGTCAGCTAAGTGTCCGATTCTCGATTTTGGCTCAGGTCATGCTCTCACGGTTTGTGAGATCGAGCCCCTCAATGGGCTCTGCACTGATAGCACAGAGCCTGCTCAGGATTCTCTCCCTCCCTGTCTCTGCCCCTCACCTGTTTGCAGGCACACAGGCATTCTCTCTCTCTCTCTCTCTCTCAAAATAAATAAATAAACTTTATTTTAAAAAAAGAGGGGGGGCACCTCGGTGGCTCAGTCGGTTAAGCATCTGGCTTCGGCTCAGGTCATGATCTCACAGCTTGTGAGTTTGAACCCCATATTGGGCTCTGTGCCGACAGCTCAGAGCCTGGAGCCTGCTTCAGATTCTGTGTCTTTCTCTCTCTCTGCCCCTCCCCTGCTCACGCTCTTTTCCTCTCTCTCTGCCCCTCCCCTGCTCATGTCTCTCTCTGTCTCTCAAAAATGAATAAATGTTAAACAAATTTTTTAAAAAAACACTTAACCGAAGTTACAGATGAGAAGAGAAATGGAAGACAATATCACATGCAATTCTATGACAACACATTTGATAACTGAGATAAAATGGCTTATTGAAAAAATATTTAAAATGACACAAGAGAAGTTGACAAATTTGAAGAAACCAGTTACCAAAGATATGGAAGATACAGCATTAAAAAGACCCCCAGATCAGAGAGTATCATTGCTGAGTTCTATATTAACCTTATGTTAAAAAAAAAAAAAAAAAAAAAAAAACTAGATTGCTCTAATGTTATTTAAACAATTCCTAATCATACACACTGGTTTTCAGACTTGACTGAATGACAAAATCACCAGGTAATTTTTTTAAACTAATGCTGTCCAAGCCTTACCCCCAGATATTCTTCTCCAATTTGTCTGTGTTGTGCCAGGTATAAATATCCAGATGGTTCTCAAGTGTAGCCAGGGTAGGTAACCTCTTCCATAGAATGTAATGAGAAGCTTTTCAATTCTTTTAAAACACAGTTGATAAAGATAGTACCAGCCAAGAAAACTATAAGTAAATATTACTTATGAATAAAGACAAATCCTTTGAATAAGGTACTAGCATCAGAGGAGTAAAGTGTTATGACCAGGAAGAGTTTATTCCAGGAATTCAAGGCAGGTTGGAACCAGGGAAGGTATCAACATAATCCATTAATCACATCAATATATTAAAGGTGAAGCTGATGGGGCGCCTGTGTGGCTCAGTCGGTTGAGCGACCGACTTCAGCTCAGGTCATGATCTCACGGTTTGTGAGTTCGAGCCCTGTGTCAGGCTCTGTGCAGACAGCTCAGAGCCTGGAGCCTGCTTCAGATTCTGTGTCTCCCTCTCTCTCTGCCCTTCCCCCACTCATGCTCTGTCTCTCTCTGTCTCAGAAATAAATAAACATAAAAAAAAATTAAAGGTGAAGCTGAGAAGCCATTTGATTAAATTTGGCAGTCATTCCTGATAAGTCACCATCTTATTAAAACATTAAAAGGAAGAAGCTACCTAAATATAATGAAGGCCATTGGACAAAAATATATATACTTTAAAATGGCAACAATTAAAATGTTTAAATAATTTCAGAAGTTCTGAAAATGTATCTAGACAAGAAAATAAAATAACCAGGTAAATATTGGAAAAGAAGAGCCTACACTCTTCTTCCTGATGGCTTGCTCTATGCACTAAGAAAAACTAACTGACTCTAGTGAAAAATAAAAGAGCAAAACAATAATCCTGGTAGAATCAAGGAGAGCATTTGTGAAGTGACTGGAAACAATAAAATTATACAATCTTAGTAGCTTTTCTACATACTAACAATAATGACTCTGAAACAGATACGAGGAGAACTTGGATGGATAAGATATCCCAGTCACAATAGCACCAACTATGAAATAACTTAGAAAAACACTTAAGAAGAAAAGATTCAGGACTTATATGAAGAAAACCATTTTTAAAATGATCTTCAAAATGTGACTGATTTCATAAAACAAGATCTATAAAAGTGAAAATAAATACTATGTTCTTGAGTGAGAACCATGTAAACAAGTTATTTAAATAAGTTTATTATAAATTTATTCATTTAAATAAATGAAACACAAGCCTTCCCCAAATTAATAAATAAAATTAACTAAAATCCCCAGTATCGATTAGAATATCAACAGTTTGCTATCAGTGCTAAGGGAAGGGAAAGGAGAAGACTGGATTGAATAAACAGAAAAGGAAATGCTCTAAAATAGCCAATAAATAAATGGCAGGGATATACTTGCCTTCACTGATATTTTGAATATACCATGAAGTCCAATACCATATAAATGTGGTATTTCTGGCTTAGGAATAGAAAAAAATAGCTCACCTAGACCTCTTACAGAGAACTCAAATATATAACAAAGGTGATATTTGAATCCAATAGGGTAATGTGGTTTAACTAAATTTCCATTGGAAGAAAATAATGTTGAGTTCTTATCTTAGATCAAGTACAAGGAAATTCCAGATGGGATAGGGTCCTGAATATAAATAAAACAAAACACTGAAAATTTCAGAGGAGACAGAGAAATGAACTAGAATGAAGTAGAACAGGAAGAGAAGAAGATTAGCAGCGCTTGACTTGAGAAAGGGGAATCCAGTTTTGAACACACTGAGTCTTATAAAATGGGAAGGAATGAGAGAGAAAGGTGTCTAGGATGGTGAAAACATTCGTGGCATATTGAACAGCTATTTCACAAGATAAAGGAATTAAGTACTGATTTACGCTATCACATGGATGAGTCCCAAAAACACGCTCAAGAAAGAAACCATACACAAAAGGCCATATACTGTATGATTTCATTTATATGAAATGTCCAGAATAAGCCAATCTATTGAGACAGAAAGACACTTAGTGATTTCCAGAGGCTGGGGGCAGAGGGATATGGGAAGTAATGGCTAATGGGTTACATAATTTCTTTTGGGGCTGATGGAAATGCTCTAAAATTAGATTGTGGTAATCGTTGCAGAAGTGTAAACATACCAAAACAGGTGAATTTTTACAGTATGTAAGTTATATCTCAATAAATCCATTAAAAATATTCAGGCCACTAAGCCCGCATTTGTTTATTAACTGCAGAACATAGGGTATCCTACTTCATCAAGGGTATAAAGTACAGATTCCTTGTTTCTAGAATTGGGATATGCCGCTTCACATAGGTCAACTGTCAGAAAGCTGAATGGGAGATCAGTACTCTGCCATCACTCATGATTTTGAGCATGCGTTCCCTTAGCTGAGGCACAGCACAGTGATTAAACATGGCAGCTCTGGGGCACCTGGGTGGCTCAGTCGGTTAAGTGTCCGACTTCAGCTCAGGTCATGATCTCATGGTTTGTGGTTTGAGCCCCATGTCAGGCTCTGTGCTGACAGCTCACGAATCGGGAGATCATGACCTGAACTGAAGTCAGATGCTTAACTGATTGAGGCATCCCCATAGTTAAAATTTTAAAAAACCTTCAGGACATAAAGGTTTGTATATAATATTTGTGTGTAATACACAAGCATAATTATGCTTAAATATGTGTTGAAATATGACAAGATGTAAATACCCCATATTTTATTTTTTTAAGTATATTTATTTAGAAGGCAGGGGAAGAGAGAGAGAGAGAATCCCAAGCAGACTTTATGGTGTCACTCTAGAGCCAATGTGGGCCTCGATCCCATGAACCATAAGATCATGACCTGAGCAGAAATCAGGAGTTCCACGTTCAACCCACTGAGCCACCCAGGCACCTCGGAAATACCCCAGATTTTAATACTGGCTACCTTTGAGTGGTGAATCTACAGATGAATTTGTTTTCCTCTTTCAGATTTTTTGCATTTATAATAAATGTGTTTAATTTTCATAATTATACAAATATAGTGAATACTTTTACATTTATAATAGAAAAAAGCAAACATCGGACCATGAATCAGTCTTGCAGTGACTATAATAGCATGGGATGTTTGGAATTGCAGACTTGCTGTCCGATGCTGGTCTTTTTGTTTTAAAAGAGCCATCACTCCTATGGCTAAAACCAATTTCCTAAGGAGATCGCCATCAGCTTCTGCGTTACAGCTCAGTCACAGCCTCCTGACATACAGTTTTGAGATGTGCCTCCTGGTCAGAAAATAGTTGACTGTGTTCTACCAATTAAGGATTTCTCCTTCATTGCCAGAATAGCTCTTCAGATAACTTAGACTTCTGGGAAGTTTCTGTGCAGCCAGCGCTGGACAGAAATGCTATAATAGGGAGATTTAATCTCCCAAGATAAGATCATACCAATATATAGATCTTCCGAGGATGTTCCTTTGGGACTATAATTATGAGTATTCCAGGTATTCTCCAAAACTTTCTGTCACTAAGGAAAGATGCACAATATAGGTGGGGGAACTCTGAGTAATTTGGGCTTGATCTCTGAGCAGGATTGCTAGTAAGGACAGAGGCGATGGCAGTATTAAATAATCTCCTTGCATTTATTTACTCTTAGTTGTCCACTTATTAAGTATTTATTGAGTTCCAGAATTTGTGCTAAACTCCATTATTTTTAAGCTGACACTGGAAGTTGGCAAATAACTTTCATCTTGCATGCCAAATTTGATCAGTTGGTAGTAGTGGCATAGAGTGCTCTGCTGGAAAAGATTCCGGGACTGTATCCAAACTCAAATGAAAAGAGCGATGATCGATTAGTAATGTCTGCTATTGTTGTAGAAGGGGGAATGGCGGTGTATGTGCCATGCATTTGCCATGTATGCTGGATTATTTCTGCCAGTTTAGTGAGGGTCACTTAAGCTCTGGCACATGCTCTATTTCCTACAGGTTGAAGGAACCAAATCCCTATCCAAGTTAGCATCACTGGAGAAGCATTAACAGAGGAGTTAAAAAAAAAAAAAGAAGAAGAAGAAGAGTGAATGCTGCCCACCTGCTACAAGCTAGACCTTGTCCAGTTCTCTTTACATAAAATGAGTCATATAATCTCCAAGATATCCTTCTGAGGCAAGCATTGCTATTTCCTTCTTACAGATGAGGATCTAGGCTAAGGCAAGGAAAATGACTTCTAAAGTATACAATCAATCACAGCAAGATTGCTTATCTATCCGATGAGCAACGCTGGCTTAACATGGAATCAAATAAAACGTGATCATGTCTGCTTCTTTTTAGAAGGTCGTAAAACTAATTCTACTAATTTTTGATAATCACTTTAGTTAAATGGGTCCCTCTGGAGAAGTATTCAATCCAGTTTGTTCATCAAGACACAATAAGGCATCATCTGTTCCACTTTCTGCTCAACCCCAGAGTGGCCAGTGTCATTTGGTGACGGTGGTACTCGTGTTACCCAAGCAACAAGGCCAAAGCTTTATGATCTTGGCTACAGAGGCAACACTCTATGAATAAGCCTCAGGAAATCCAAGCAATCCTTTTTTTTTTTTCAGGTTCAAATGTCTGTGATTATTTAATGGACCAGTCATCACCCCATAAAATCACATATAATTACATCTTATTACACAGTTACTACGTGCCAATTCCTCTGTGAAGAGCTCCAGCTGCACTACTGCATGACAACCCCACAGTGTCCCTATCACATAGACACTATGGTTACCCTGACTTGACAGATGAGACATAGGAGACTTTAGGGCCAAGGAACTTAGGCAGAGTCACATAAGTAGCAAGTAAGGTAGGGCTCAGACTCTAACCCAGGAAATCAGACTCCAAGGTCACTGCTTAACTTCAATTTAAATTGTTTAATCAACTCTTAGTTCTTAACAATTTCCAATAATCCTCTCCAGTGGGTTACCCTAAAAGTAGACCCCGAGACAAAGATGTAAGTGGAAGTAATAATATATTTCATTGGGGACCCCAGAAAACACCAGAAGGAAAGAGTAGGAAATTGAGGCAGGAAGGGGAAGTAAAAGAAGCCTATAAAATGATCTCTTCAAGCAAGTGACCAATATGAGAAAGTGGAGTTCAATCCCACTTGGAGAACTTTGGGAGATGCCATGTAAGATGTGCCCACAAGGCAAGAGAGCTGGGGTATTTGTACTCCAAGTCCTAGCAGTTAGTGGTCAAGGGCTGTTCTCAAGGGACATGAGTTCCCTGGCACCCGCAGTCTGCCACACATGTGGGCACAGTGGGCTCTGATGGCCAGAGAAAGCCTCAGGCAAGGAGTTCTAGGATTGGAGGTGGAGTCAGTGAGCCTGTATGAAAACTAAAAGTCTTGGGAATGTGAGCAAGACACAACCACCACAGTGTCTACCTCACTTTCTTCTTCTTCTTTTTTTTTTTTCATCAACAACTCTATGGAGGTATAAATTTTCCACCATAACATTTACCCATTGTAACAATGTTTAGCAAATTTATCAGGTTGTGTGACCATCAACATAGTCTACTTTTAGCATATTTTTGTCACCCCAATGATATTATCCCACGTGCCCATTTATAGTTAATCCCTGTTCTCACTTGTAGCTCCTGGCAACCATGAATCTACGTTTCATCTCTAAGGAGTTACCTTTCCTGGACGTTTTACATAAACAAATCATACAATGTGTGGTTGTCTGTGTAAATGAGATAGTGCCTCTCTAAATGGCTTAAGTTGCAGAAAGGAAGTAAGAGCAAGATGGGCAAATAAATTTTCCATGCAGAAGGTGGGGACATTCTGGATGAAGTCAATGGTTACACTACCAGTGGCAATTAAGAGGCACCCCATGCTTACACTAGAGTCTCATCTTCCCCAGGATACATTCGTTCATATGAATTTTTGAGTTGATGTATTTTAAAGATACCTTTTTGGGGCACCTGGGTGGCTCAGGTGGCTGAGCATCTGACTCTTGATTTCAGTTCAGGTCACGATCTCACGGTTCCTGAGTTCAAGTCCCACGTCAGGCTCTGCTCTGACAGTGTGGAGCCTGCTTGGAATTCTCTCTCTCCCTCTCTCTCTGCCCCTTCCCCACTCATGCACTCTCTATCTCTCTCAAAATAAATAAATAAACTTAAAAAAAATAAAGATATCTTTTCAACACAAAGGACTGGCAGGCAGCAAGAAATCTTGAATCCCATGAACCCATTAGCCTTGGCATTGGAAGGAATGGGGCTATCTCAAAAACCCCTGTTGTTAAACAGATCTAATGGTTTCTGATGATCTTGGGAACTGAAGAGGTTAGTGTTGGGAAGTGACTGATGTACAGGGATCTTGGTTTCTTACCTGGCCTGCCAAACCACTCACCGTTTCTTCCCTCTCTTTGTAGAAATTAATAAAATAGGAAAAAAAAACTTGATGGAGAACAATAAAAGCAGAACAGCTGGCCAACTGGTCAACCATAGTATGCATCACACAGAGTGCCATCCTCTCTGTCTATGGGGTAAACTGGTTACAATTCCCTGTGCACAGAGGCGTAATTCACCCATGACTAACTGCCTGCGGTAACAACCACTGATAAACGCAAATGAGTTAGGATGTGGGATGTGGTATACACCCAAAGCAGACACTGACCTTGCTGATGAAGGTCATCTGAACTGCTCCTGTTCCTTGATCTGGATGAACCCACAGAGAAGTTTGGCTGTTGCCCCTTTTGAGATCTCTATCAGGTGCTATTTAGAAATACCACCCTTTTCCCTTTGCATTATGAACAAATTGAGAAGTAGGCACAGAAATAAATTGCTGGCTAACATATTAGCTTTATTATTGGTAACAATGGGCTGGGAGGTATGGCTTGGACCTACGACCACAATGTGGTTCCCTGGTCTCTGCTCCTGAGCCTGAATCCTTGGATCCACTAAAGAGGAGCACTGGCTGCAAGAGAACAGTCCTGGGCCCCAGGCGTAGAGACAGAGAGAGGTGGACATCTGCTCCTGTCTCCACAGGCCAGCCCCGAGCCCTGACCCAGGCACACCGATTGTACATAAGTCACTGTTGGCCGGGGAAAAGGCCAGTGCCCCAGAAGAAAGCCCAACGGAATGATCTAACTCACCTTCAGATCCTATCTTCCCAATCTTGCCAAGCAGATACGATTATTTCTCCATTCTAGGAGAGGAGGGATGGATCAGGTGAAGGGAAGAATAGACACTTCCTTTTTAATAATTCTAGGGGTGATGGTGGGGGGGGATTTCTATTTTCAGACTAACAAAAATGTTGTATCAGAAGAGAGGAGGTTTGCTATACAGCCCTTGTCAATATAACTTTCTTATCTCTCTGCAAATGTCTCTCTCTCCCTCTTCTCCCCCTCCCCTTTCCTCTCCCCACCTCTCTCTTACACACTTACACACACACACACACACACACACACACACACACACACACACAAATACACCAGAAGTTAAAGGGCTTGGATATTAGTCCTTTGAATAAAATAATTAATTTCTTTAAATCTTGGTTTCCCCATGTGTAAAGTGAGGGACTGCTTCAGCCCCACTTTCCCATGACTCCAGAATCTATAGGAACTTTATTTTAGTCAGAAATGAACTTTCTTAAGAAAGAATTCATCAGTTAAAGATTGTGCTCTTAAAAAAATACCCTCTCTCCCTCTCCTGGCCCTTACAGCAAACATGTAACATAGAACTTGAAAACTCATGCCTACAGAGGTCAAGCAGGTACCAGGAGTGAGTTACAGGGCCTGATGTAACACAAAAGGGAGTAGTGGGGACTGTGGGTGGGTCAAAGTGCACAGCATACCCAATATGCATCAACTGCTGTCATCTGGGAAGGGGGCTCTTGTTGCATTTCCTAATGTTTCAAGAGAAGGAAGACATTGACATCGTGTGTGAGTGTGTGTGTGTGTGTGTGTGCACGCATGTGTGTGTGCAAAGTCCCTAGATTTCTAAAACCTGGCTCAGGTTTTGCTTAGGTTTAGGCTAAATAAAATGAATGTGCCAACCCCGTTTTACTCATGGTCAGCTACTTGCAATTCTGGCTTACAATGGCCACAATGATAGTGACTTTCTTATGCCTAGGGCCAGCCATATTAGGAAAAGTAGATGCTTGCTGTATGAGCACTGGTTAGGCTCAGTACTCCCCGAGTCTCCTCTCTACTGCCTGTAGTGGTGTCTCACATTCCACTACTAGAAACATATCCCCTTGGATCTTCAGGAATTACCCATGTCCAGAGACCCCAGCAGACTGCATCTGTCCCTAGGAGGGGCTGGACACACAAAACTGTGCAACCAGCTTCTGGGAGCTGTTCTTGTTCTCACCTAGTGCCCACCTTGGAAACAGCACAGTAACATATACGTTCAACCCATATGCCCTTAAAAGCACTGATGAGTGACAGATTTAGCGCAATTGTCTTGGGAGAGACAGGAGAGGCTGACACTGCCTTCTGCATGTCAAACTTCCTACTAATCCTCTCCTAATATTCCTTTCTTCTTGCTGACCACCACCTTCAAAAAATATTTCCCAATAGCTTCTCCAGCCAAATTGGTCCTGTCAACCTTCACATACCTTCAGGAAAGAAAATACCTGCTAAGCATAATACTGACAGCCAACATCTGTGGAGCACTTATTTATTTATTTATTTATTATTTACTTATTTATTTACTATAATTTATTGTCAAATTGACTTACATACAACAGCCAGTGGAGCACTTATTTAGACGGGCCCCATTACTAGCACTTTACAAGTATATATCTAAGACTATGCTATTTTTATTCCCAGTACACAGAAGAGGAGACTGAGGCATAGAGAGCTTAAGTAACTTGCTCAAATCACACAACCAGTAGGTAGAGGAGTGGGGAATGAAAACCAGAGAGCTTGACTATAGAGTCCATGCCTTTAAAAATGGTTTTGGCAAACTTTCTCTGTAAAGGACCAGATAGTAAATATTTATGGGCCATACCATCCCTGTACTAATACTCAATGCTGCCATTGTAGCAGGAAAGCAGATACAGACAATTTGTAAGCGAATGGCTGTGTTCCAATAAGCCTTATTCACAAAAATAGGAATCAGGCTGAAGTTTGCCAATCCCTACTCTAGAAAATAGCATGTTGCTCAGCAGAACAAACCTCAGGCTGACCCAAAAAAGTGAGCTCCTATTCTTCCTTCTAGCATCCCCTTCTCCACCACCAGTAATAACATCATTGGTAGCAGCAACATTCGTACAATGTTACGAATATCGTACATGATAATCATATGTCAGGGTAAGGTCAGAGTCCCATGACTTACCCCACCACCCTAGTTAGCAGGTGGGGTGGTTAATCTAATTTGTCAACTTGGAGGGTGCTTTTGTATGAGATTAACATTTAAATTGGTGAACTTTGAGTAAACAGCTTACCCTCCATAATGTGGGTGGGCCTCATCCAGTCAGTTGAAGGCCCGAATAGAACAAAAAGTTGGGCCTCCAGCAGACTGCCTTTGGACTAGAACTGGACCACACACTTTCCTGGGACTCCAGCAAGCTATCCCACACTGGACTCACCAGCCTCCATAATCATGGAAGCCAATTCTCTATAGTAAATCTCCTTCCAGATATATAGGCATATCCCATTGGTTCTGTTTCTTCAGAGTACACTGACTTACACAACAGGCAATATCTTAGCTAGATGGTTGAGAATATGAACTTGCCTGGGAGTAAGGAAAAGAGCTAGAAGTGCCCAGAACAGGGAGAGGAGTACAGGCAGAGAAGCTGGGAAGAGCCCAGATGTCCTCTCCCTGGTTTTGCTGAACTCTGGTTCCGATCACGACAGCTATCTTCTGAGAGAGAATTCTGTCACTCCAGAGCACCATTGGGCCAGTGTGGACCCAGGATAGCATTTGGTGTCTGGTGGGCACTTGGTCACTGGTTTGGTCTAAAGAGATATGGAAAACAAGGCAGTATAAATGGCTTCTGTTGATAATGCTCCCCACCCCCCATCGCCATTTTAAAGTAGGGTTTCTCAAAATAGTTTGCCAATAATAGCAACATTCCATTATTCCACACCTAGGGCCACAATAATAGAGATAGGATGAACAAGGGATTGGAGGCAGGAGGGAAGAATGAGAACAAACCAGCCAGTCTTGCTTCAACAATGCCTTCTGGATGCCCTTGGGGCATGAACACCTGCACTATTGACATTTGGGACCAGATACTTTTTTGTTGTGGGGTGCCATCCTGGCTTTGTAAGATGTTTGGAAGACATCCAATGTTTGGGTGGTCTCCACCCACTCGATGTCAGTAGTATTCACACCCTGCCCCCAAATTGTGACCAAAAATGTCTCCAGACTTTGCTAAAAGTACCCTGTGGGCAAAATCACTCTTTGTTGAGAAGCATTAATTTAAAGGGAATCTCTACATGCCTCTCAAAGCTCAGACTGTTTATATTCAGGGGAATGAGGGCTCATGGCAGAGGATACTTTCTTGGAGCACTAATTGTCCTTGATAGTAATTTAAAGCATTAGTCTTACATTAAAACTAACATGGATATATTACAGAGTAGTATCCCAAACTTAAGGCTGGGAAGAATTTTCATCTGAGATGGGGTGATTTTGGCTACACTCCCAGAACACTTGGCAAGTACACATTTACATTTCTCTGCCTTGGGGGAAGCTAATAATAGGTATCGTTTATTGAGTGCTTACTTGGTGCCAGAAGTTTATGGTACAGGTGATTTCCCGCTTGACTGTCACCACCAGCTATGGTTAGTCCCATTTTGGAGATGAGAAGACTGAGATCCGCGGAGGTCATGAAAGCTGTCTGGAGACTAGCAACTGCTCAATGATGAACCTGACATTGGAACCCACCTGTCTCATTAAGCTCCTTCCCCATGTGCTTCTGGGAAAATCTGTGAAAAGGTGAGTAGCAATGAACCACCAGAGGCAGCATCCTGGAGCTGTCTGGTGGGATGGTTTAAGAAAAAGCAAGGTTTTGTTGTAGCTGATAAGTTCTTAGCCCCTTTTGGGAGAGGAAAGAGTGAGGTTCTGAAGCCGAACGCTGAAAAGGGAGGAATTGCCAAGGTAGGACCCACTCCTGGAGAAGATCAGCTTGGTGACATTGGCTCAAGACTATAGAGTCTCAGCCCCAGACCCCTGAGTTGCCCCTACCAGCCCCAGCTGGGACATTACTTCAGGGATTTTTTTCTACCAGGCTTTGATTTATGGACTTTCTCTGTGTTTCAGCAACGCCTGTGGCTACAGTAGGGACAAGCGGCTTTCTACCATTAGTCATTATAGGAACTCCTAGAAAGACTGTCATCTCCATGAACCACTCTTATTCTAATCTGCTCACTACTTTTGTTTCTTTAAATGGACTCAATCTTAAAGAATGGCTGAAAAAACAAGACCCATCTATATGCAGCCTACAAGAGACTCACTTTAGACCTAAAGACATCTGCAGATGGGAAGTGAGGGGATAGAGAAACATCTATCATGCAAATAGATGTCAAAAGAAACCCAGAGTAGCAATATTTGTATCAGACAAAGTAGACTTTAAAACAAAGACTCTAACAGCAGACAAAGAAAAACAATATGTAATAATAAAGGAGACAATCCAACAAGAAGACATAACAATTGTAAATACTTAAGCCCCCAACATAGAAGCCCCAAATACACAAAACAGTTAGCAACAAACACAAAGGAACTAATTGATAATAATACAATAATAGTAGGGGACTTTAACACCCTATGCACCTCAATAGACAGATCATCTAAACAGAACATCAACAAGGACACAATGACTTTGAATGACACACTGGAACAGATGGATTTAATAGATATATTTTGATCAGTCCATTCTAACACAGCAGAATACATATTCTTTTCAAGTGCACACAGAAAATTCTCCAGAACAGATCACATAATAGCCTACAAAATAAACCTCAACAAATTCAAGAAGATCAAAATCACCGTGTCTATTTTCTGACCACAACTCTATGAAACTAGAAGTTAACCACAAGAAAAAGTCTGAAAAGAGCAGAAATACATGGAGATTAAATAACATGCTATTAGGGGCGCCTGGGTGGCGCAGTCGGTTAAACGACCGACTTCAGCCAGGTCACGATCTCGCGGTCCGTGAGTGCGAGCCCCGCGTCAGGCTCTGGGCTGATGGCTCAGAGCCTGGAGCCTGTTTCCGATTCTGTGTCTCCCTCTCTCTCTGCCCCTCCCCCGTTCATGCTCTGTCTCTCTCTGTCCCAAAAATAAATAAACGTTGAAAAAAAAATTAAAAAAAAATAACATGCTATTAAACAATAAACTGGTCAACCAGTAAATAGAAGAAATAAAAAAAATATGGAAACAAACACAATGGTCCAAAGCTTCTGGGATGCAGCAAAAGTGGTTCTAAAAAGGAACTTAATAGCAGTACAGGCTTATCTCAAGAAGCAAGGAAAATTTTAAACAACCTAACCTTGTACCTAAAGGATCTAGAAAAAGAACAACCAAAACCTAAAACCAACAGAAGTAAAGAAATAATAAAGATAGGCCAAAAATAAATGACATAGAAACTAAACAAAACAAAAGCAACAACAACAGAAAAGATTGATGAAACCAGGAGCTGGTTCTTTGAAAAAAATCAATAAAATTGACAAACTTTTCTCCAGACTCATCAAGAAAAAAGAGAGAGGACTCAAATAAAATCACAAACAAGAAAGAAGAAATGACAACCAACACAACAGAAATACAAACATAAGAGAATATTATTAAAAACTATATCCCAACAAATTGGACAATCTAGAAGAAATGGATAAGTTCCTAGAAACATATAAACTACCAAAACTGAAACAGGAAGAAATAGAACATTTGAACAGACTGATGACCAGCAAAGAAATTGAGTCAGTTATCAAACAATTCCCGACAAATAAAAGTCCAGGACCAGATGGTTTTACAGGCAAATTCTATCAAACATTTAAAGAGGAACTGAGACCTATTCTTCTTAAACTATTCTATTAAAAAATAGAAAAGGGGGAAAACTTCCAAATTCATTCTATGAAGCCAGCATTACCCTGATACCAAAACCAAGTAAAGACACCATAAAAAAAAGAGAAGTATAGGTCAATATCCCTGATGAAAATACATGCAAAAATTCTCACCGAAATACTAGCAAACCAGATTCAACAATCCATTTAAAAAATCATTTACCACAATCAAGTGGGATTTAGTCCTGGGCTGCAAGGGTGGTTCAATACTCTCAAATCAATCAGCATGAACATCACATCAATAGGAGAAAAGATGAAAACCATATGATCATTTCAATAGATGAATAAAAAGCATCTGACAAAGTATAACATCCATTCATGACAAAAACTTCAACAAAGTAGGTTTACAGGGAACACACCTCAACATAATAAAGCCGTATATGAAAGACTCATAGCTAACATCATCCATAATGGTGGAAAACTGAGAGCTTTCCCCCTAAGATCAGGAACACAACAAGGATGTCCACTCTCACCACTTTTATTCAACACAGTGCTGCAAGTTCCCAGCCACAGCAATCAGACAACAAAAAGAAATAAAAGGCATTCATATTGGTAAGGTAGAAGTAAAACTTTTACTATTTGAAGATGACACAAAACTATATACATAAAACCCCAAGGACTCCACCCAAACAATTGCTAGAACTGATAAACAAATGCAATAAAGTCACGAGATACAAATCCAATGTACAGAAATAGCTGCATTTCTTTTTTTTTTATGTAAAAAAATTTTTAATGTTTATTTTTGAGAGAGATAGAGACACAGAGTGCAAGCTGGGGAGGGGTAGAAAGAGTGGGAGACACAGAATCCGAAGCAAGCTCCAGGCTCTGAGCTGTCAGCACAGAGCCTGACATGGCACTTGAACTCACAGACCACGAGATCATGACCTGAGCCGAAGTCGGACACTTAACTGAGCCACCCAGGTGCCCCTGTTTGCATTTCTATACACCAACAATGAAGCAGCAGAAAGAGAAGTTAAGAAAAAAAATCCTATTAGCAAATGCACCAAAAATAATAAGATACCTAGGAATAAACTTAACCAAAGAGGTGAAAGAACTGTACTCTGAAAACTATAAGGCACTGATGAAAAAAATTGGAGATGACACAACCAAATGGAAAGATATCCCATGTTCATAGACCGGAAGAACAAATATCGTTAAAAGGTCTGTACTACCAGAAGTAATCACATATTTAATGCAATCCCTATCAAAATACCAATGGCAGTTTTCAAAGAACTAGAACAAACCATCCTAAAATTTGTATGGAACCACGAAAGACCCTGAATATCCAAAATATCCTTGAAAAAGAAAAGCAAAGCTGGATGCATCACAATTCCAGACTTCAAGTTATATTACAGAGCTTTAATGATCAAGACAGTATGGTACTGGCACAAAAAAATAGACACATAGATCAATGGAACAGAATAGAAAATCCAGAAATAAACCCACAATTATATGATTTATTAGTCTTTGACAAAGCAGGAAAGAATATCCAATGGGAAAAAAACAGTTTCTTCAACAAATGATGTTGGGAAAACGGGACAGTTCCATGCAAAAGAACGAAACTGGACCAGATCCTTACACCATACACAAAAACAAATTCAAAATGGATTAAAGACCTAAATGTGAGACCTGAAACCATAAAACTCCTAGAAGATAACACAGGCAATAACTTCTTTGACATTAGCCGTAGCAGCCTCTTTCTAGATAGGTCTTCTAAGGCAAGGGAAGCAAATGTAAAAATAAACTGTTGGGACTGCATCCAAATAAAAGCTTCTGCACAGCAAAGGAAACTATTAACAAAACTAAAAGGCAACCTGTTGAATGAGAGCTCTCTGTAAATGACCTATCTGATAAAGGGTTAATATCCCAAATATATGACACACTTATAAAACTCAGTACCCGAAAAACAAATAATGCAATTAAAAAATGGGCAGAAGACATGAACAGACATTACTCCAAACAAGACACACAGATGGCCAACAGACACATGGAAAGATGCTCAACATCTCTTATCATCGGGAAAATGCAAATCAAAACTACAATGAGATACCACCTTACACCCGTCAGAATGGCTAAACTAAACAACACGAGAAACAACAGGTGTTGGTGATGACGTGGAGAAAGGAGAACCCTCTTACACTGCTGATGGGAATGCAAACTGCTGCAGCCACTGTACAAAATAGTATGGAGGTTCCTCAGAAAATTAAAAATAAAACAACCATATGATCCAGCCATTGCAATACTAGGTATTTACCCAAACAATACAAGGCCACTAATTCAAAGGGATACATGCACCTGTATGTTTATAGCAGCGTTATTTACAATTTCCAAGATACGGAAGCAGCCCAAGTGTCCACGGCTAGATGAATGGATAAAGAAGATGTGGTATACATATATTTTAACTTAAAGATACACACAGACACACACACACACACACACACACACACACACAATGGGGTATTATTCAGCCATAACAGAAGAAAATCTTTCCATCTGCAACGACATGGATGGAGCTAGAGGATAATGCTAAGTGAAATAAGTCTCAGAAAGACAAATACATATGATTTCACTCATATGTGGAATTTAAGAAACAAAACGAGAAAAGGGAAAACATACTAGAGAGAGAAAGGGAGAGAGAGAGAGAGCGAAAGACCAAGGAACAGACTCTTAACTCTAAAGAACAAACTGACGGTTACTGGAGGGGAGAAGGGTGGGGGGTGGGTGAAGGGGATTAAGAGTTCATTCACTGTTGTGATGAGCTCTGAGTGATGAGCACTGAGTCATGTATAGAATTGTTGAATCACTATACCATACAACTGAAACTAACATAACACTGCATGTTAACTAGCCGGAATTAAAATAAAAACTTAAAAAAAATAAAATAAATGGACTCACTCTTTTTCAAATGGTACATTTACCTGACAGCAGCACCCTAGAAGGGAAGGCTGGTTTTCCCTGCCCTGACTAGAAAATCACTGGAGAAGTAAGTACAGGGAAAATAAGCAAGGCTGTTCTCATTCTACTTAGTTAGAGAGCAGTCTTTGCTCAAAGGAGAGACCTGCAAGGTTTGGAGAAGTGTTAAGGTCATTAGCACCTGGCTAAGACTTCCTCCCTGGTGCAGAGTTACAAAATAATTGCTTCCCTAAGCACAATTTGCTGAGGTTAGTATTCAGGCCATACCAGAAACCATGCTGCTTCAACAATGCTATGGGTTTTACACCTGAAGACACACAGGCAGAGGAGTTGTTATGAGCTCAGTTGTGTCTCTCAAAAAGTCATATGTACAAATCCTAACCCCCAGTATCTCAGCAGGTGACTGCATTTGGATTAGGGTCTTTAAAGGGATAATTACGTTAAAGTGACGTCATTATGGTGGACGCTCATCCAATCTGACCAGTGTCCTTATAAGAGGAAGCGTGGACACAGGCATGTACAGAGGGAAAACCGCCTGAAGACATAGGGAAAAGCTGGACACCTGCAAGACAAGAAGAGACCAGCCCTGCCCTGCTGACACCTTGACCTTGGACATCCACCCTCCAGAATGATGAGAAAATAAATTTGTTTTTTAAGCCACTCAGCCTGGAGTACTTTGTCATGGGGGTTCTAGCAAACTGATACAGGATTACTAGCCATGGAACCTTGAGCAAGTTACTCTGCCTCTTGAAGCCTGGGTTTTCTTATCTCTCCAAGATACAGTCTACATTAAGGAATTGTGAAGAGAATAAGAAATATGTCCAACAAGGTTAGTCACCAAAGTTCCTGGCACAGAATGGGACTCAAAACAGCAACAAAAGCAAAAAGAAAAATAAACAAGAACCCCAAACCACCCCAAATTATTACTATCACTGTAGTCGGAACGCTTTGTGGACCTTGGAAGACTTGAAGATATTTGCGATCTTTATTGCCAAAGAGATAATCAGGACATAGGAGTCTGGTGCTAAGCACTAAGAGCTCCATCTTCAATATGAACCAACTGGAGGGGTGTCAGCAGGGGTGAAGGAAACAACTGGTCATTCCTCTTGCCTCTTCCCCAAAGTTATCCAGATGTTTTAAAACCACCCAGTTACAGGGTCCACCTCCCTCTTCCCCCACGCAACTCCTTCATTGGGATGGCCATTTCCCGTGCCCTCCCCCCACCCCCGTGCCATCTTTCGGTGTGTTTTGGGACCCTTACACACCCATCCCTACAGACCCCCTAAGCCCTTACCCGGGCCTCATCGTTTGTAAACTGTAGAGCCAGGCTTTGACCCCAGGCTTACATAATCCTTGACATGTCCCAGGAGTCACAGACCAACTAGAAGAGGACTTTGGCTTGCCAAATATAATAATGACCCGCCCATTACTCATAATTTCTAATCATTAATTAAAGTGATGAATGATTAAGTATAATGTGGAGTTCCTGCAAACACAGTAATGGTGGTTATGGTGTCTGTTTCCTGAGCACTTGTCATGTGCCTGCACCGCACACACACATATGAGCCTTCTGATTCCTCTGAACAGCATGTCCACGTCGATGGTTTTATTGCACCCATTTCATGCACAAGGGCACTGGATTGTAGGGAGCCCCGTGTTAGAGCCCACACATCCACTGTTTGATCGATTCTGACAAAGACCAGGGGGCAGGGAATGAAAAGGTGAAGGTGATATTGGAGAGGAGAGAAAAGGCACAGGGAAGCCTTTTTCTTACCTCCTCATGAGTCCCCCGCACAACAGCAGGACTGTATCTTCCAAATTTCTCTGCTTCCTGACACTCGGCAAACCCTTCACCCTGGAACTGGGGCAATCCATAACGATCCTCTAGCCAGTGTTCCCCTGATCTATCCCAGCTGGGTTAGTTTGCCAGAGCTGCCTTAACAAAGGGCCACAACCTGAGCAACTTAAACAAAGGCATCACCTCCAGATACCATCACATGGTGGGGGGGTGGGGGGTGGGTAGGGCTTCAACATATTTGGAGGTATGACATAACAGACAATGTATATATGGGTCTCTGCCCCTGGTTCTTAGCACAGAGCTCCTAAAACCTTTGTAATTTCTTAAGTGGTAAGAGCACTAGGACATCCTCTGTTCTGTTGAGGTGATTCGGATGGGCTCCTGGATGGGGGCTGGTCACCAGAAAGATCAAGGCACTGGGGCACCTGTGTGCCTCAGTCAGTTAAGCATCGGACTTCGGCTCAGGTCATGATCTCACGGTTTGTGAGTTCAAGTGCTGACAGCTCAGAGCCTGGAGCCTGCTTCAGATTCTGTGTCTCCCTCTCTCTCTGCCCCTCCTCTGCTTCTGCTCTGTCTGTCTTCTGTCTGTCTCTCTCTCTCTCTCAAAAATAAATATGTGTAAAAAAATTTTTTTAATAATAAAAAAAAAAGACCAAAGCATGAGTAGAACCTTGGAATTTCCAGAGAGGGGAGAGGAGCAGAAACATAGTAATTGATCATGCCTACTTGATCAACCAACCAGTATGGGTTTTAGGAGTTTCCAGGTTAGGGAGCATATCCATGTACCGAGAGAGTGACACACCCCAATTCCAGTGGGACAGAAACTCCTGTGCTTGGGACCCTCCCAGATCTCACCTGATCGATCTCTTCATCTGACTGTCTGTGTACTTTATCAGATCCTTTAACAAACTGGTTGATGTAAGTGTTTCCCTACGTTCTGTGAGTTGTTCTGGAAAATAATGGAATCTAAGTGGGGGGAGGTCATAGGAACCTCTGATTTATAGCCAAGTGGGACAGAAGTTGTGGGTAATCTGGGGACCTACTACTTGTGATTGGCTTCTCAAGTGGGGAGGGGAGGCAGTCTTGTGGGACTTAGCCCTTAACTTGTGGGATGTGACGCTACCTCCAGGTCCACAGTATCAGCATTGGGTTAAGCTGCAGGACACCCAGCTGGTGTTGCAGAATTGCTTGGTGTGGGAAGAGTCCCCACACATCTGGTGTCAGAAGTGTTATGCGGTAGTTGTGTGAGAGCAAAGGAGACACACAGGAGGAGGATTGGGGTTTTCCTTTGTGGGATGGAGGGATTCCAGGGCGGGGGGTGGGGGGGCAGACACCAACATTCAGCCCATATAATAATGGCCTCTCCTTCCTGTGTCTTTCCACATCTTCTTTGCTCTGTGTGTCCGTGTCCAAAAAACTTCACTTTTGTAAAGACACCAGTCCTAAGGGGGGACACCTGGGTGGCTCCATCGGTTGAGCGTCCGAGGTGGGATCAGGTCATCATCTCATGGCTTGTGAGTTCGAGCCCCACATCAATCTTGCTGCTGTCAGCGTAGAGCCCATTTTAGATCCTCCGTCCCACTCTCTCCCTGCCCCTCCCCTGCTCATTCTTGCTGTCTCTCTGCCTCTCTCTAAAAAATAAATACAACATTAAAAAAAAAAAAGACACCAGTCATAAGGGATTAGGGCCCATTCTAATAACCACACTTCAACCTCTGTAATGACTCTCTTTCCAAATAAGGTCACTTTCTGAAATGCTGGCATTAGGACTTCAACATATAAATTCTGGGGCAACACCATTCAACCCATAACAGCAGCCTCGTGGATGTGTGTCTTAGGCTATGGACTTTTCTTGACAGTCCAGACCCACTAGGGTTCAACATCCTTCTCCAATAGGAAAATATCCTTCAATCCAACCCAAACCTTCTCCTCTCACAGTTTAAGGTAATTGCCTTTCAATCTCCTAAAATAACAATATTCTCTCCTTTCTGTTTTGAGCCTTGAGTTTTGTACTCTTTTTGTAGCTGAACAACCACCCCCCCCCCACCTCCTGCCAATTAAAGGACACAAAGAAAGGGAACTGAGAAGAGACACTGGGGGCAGGGTATTCAAATCATTGTCTTTAGTTCAAAATGTGAGCCAGATGCTATCAAGGACTGGATAAGGAAGGGTAGGTTCATGGTTGTGGTTCAGAAGCCTGAGAGCTTTGGTTTAAAAATAGGCGAACTGAAATAAACACTGACAGCTACTCAGATGGCACCGAAATAGAGTGGTAATTGATCTAATGCAACTTTTGCCTCGGATAACATCATTATTTGTGAAATTATGTCAGTGTTGCTGCTGCCAAGCCAGCAAGCACTTACAGGACGCGACTTCTAATTTAGGAATTGGACTATTTGTGGCTCATCTTCCAAGACAGCAGGAACTCAGTGGACACCGGTGGTCAGACTTCTGAAAGCGCACAGGTTTGAGCTTGACATCTGTAACACTGGTACCCAGAGGAGGCGTCCTGTCCAAGTGCCCCTTTGAGGAGAGACTTGCTACCCAGCTTTAGGGAGTGTGGCTGGAAAACCGCCTCCAGCTGTCAGTTCCTTCAAGGTCGGCTTTGGCTGGAGATCCAGGCTGCAGGTGAGCCCGCACCCTGTGACTTGGTGAAAAGGGGATTGAGCCAAGGACCCACTTGGGTCACTCTGGAGTGACCCGGTACTTGCTCCAGAGCTAAGACCTGCCTGCCTTGCAATTCCATTTTTTACTGCATCTCCAACCTGTTTCTTGCCCCTTCCTTTTCCAGGTGTAGATTCCTAACAAACACTTCATACCCTAGTCTCCAACTCAACATCTGCTTCTAGAAGACCTGACCAGGAGCTTCAGCAATTGCCAAAGTTGACCTTTTCCAGGTGTAGATTCCTAACAAACACTTCATACCCTAGCCTCCAACTCAACATCTGCTTCTAGAAGACCCGACCGGGAGCTTCAGCAATTGCAAAAGTTGACCTTTTCCAGGTGTAGGTTCCTAACAAACACTTCATACCCTAGCCTCCAACTCAACATCTGTTTCTAGAAGACCCGACTGGGAGCTTCAGCAATTGCGAAAGTTGACCTTTTCCAGGTGTAGATTCCTAACAAACACTTCATACCCTAGCCTCCAACTCAACATCTGCTTCTAGAAGACCCGACCGGGAGCCTCAGCAATTCCCAAAGTTGACATGCGTTTCCATCTGTACCTGTGGCACTCCCAAATAAGAGGCTGGAACTATCCCTTCGAGCCCCCGTGGAGCCAGCAGTGGGATTCTCTGGTGGAATTTCACGTCGAAGAATCTTTCAAATTGTTTAGGAATAAAATACCAGGTTTTCATTTATTTGGCTTACACAAAATAAACACACATACAAGTTATTATTAGAAATGACAGCCATTCCCTTATCCACATTTTTTCTCCACAACTGCAGTGATCTGGCTGCTGTTTTAGGTACTGTGACCACCATGGTCAATGAGACAGACACGGGTTCTCAAGCTCAGGTTCCATGGGAAGAGAGCGACAACATACAAATAAATAGTCACGTTAATGAGGAAGTTTAGGTCTTTAAAGCCCATGAAGAAAATAAAACGGGGGATGATACTGGTGACTGGGGCATGAAAACATTCTTTTGAGAAGGTGGCCGAGGAGGGCCTCTGGAAAGGGTGGCATTAGTGTTGAGGTGTGAAAGACACAGGCAATCCCGGCTTCTGCAGATGAAACTTCGGCTCTTGGAATGGAAAGGACCCACAAGTCCCCACCCAAAGCTGAATTTAACCGACAGCATCATTGAAAGGATGCAAGGGACCACTCTGCCTATGTGAGACGGTCAGCTGGACCACTGACCATCCCCGGGGCCTCCATGGAGACTGAATGAAGAGTTGGATGGACACAGAGAGTTGGCCCAGATTGCAAACAGCCCATCAAAGGGATTCTTAATTCTCACATTCGATTTTTATGTAGAAACGGTGAGGAAAGTGGTGCACCTACTCCCCTGGTTTATGTTATAGGTCAGAGATGACAGGGTTCCCAATTAGCAGGCATTTAAACAATCCCTTATGATCTTTGCTGGGCTTTCTTGCTTGATTTTTTTTTTTTTTACTTTGTCCAATTCTTGGCAACTCGATTTTAAAGATCGTTATATTAACTGCAAAGATGAATCAAGGGGTGAGGTCACGTTTCATCCAGGGAAACCCTTTCGTCTTGTGTTCTGTCATTTCCATGCCCCATAGATGCAGATCTGGGTTTTAAAAAGATCGTTCTATTTCAACATAGTATTCTTCAGGGGGAAAAAGACTGCCTTTCCTTCCAAAACCCAGCTTTGCCTTCTCATCAAAGGAAGCTTTTGTATCGTGTTTGTCTTACTTGTATCTGGGAGAGCAGCTGGGCTCACAGTCCTACTCCAGCTGAAGAGAGCCATGGACTTTATTGTAATCGCTTTGTTGAAATATTTGGAATTGTATAGCAAGAGACTGTTTCTATGTTGCCATAATTTATGACAAAGACCTGAATAAATCCCGACATGGATTTTCTATAAAATCCATCCTTGTGAAACTTTGTTGCACTGCAAAATGTAAAAAAAAAAAAAAAAAAAAAAAAAAAAAAAAAAAAAAAAGAAAAGAAGAGAGGGAAGGGGGGAAAAGCCCACAAGATGTGCATAAATCCCTGCGAAGGCCATATCCATTCGTCACATTTACTGGGAAGACATGGATTTTATTTGGATGGAAAAAGAATGAATCATAGTGGTTTTAGCATCTAACGTGGAGATGGCTTGTGGCATTTCCCTCCGATCTTTCTGCTTCCTCAAGATCAACGGAATATGCAAGGAAGAAGCTTGCAAAGAAAACTTTCTATCAAGCATAGAATGTTCTGTGTTAGGACGGGCCTCGGGGGATGGAGTGAAATCTCCCTTCTCTGCCCTTTACCAGGACAGTCATTAGTTTGTGAATGTTTAAGAATACATCATAGTTGCAGCAAGAAGTATATTTTAGTTATTCAAATTCTATTATGTGAGGTGGGTACTGGGGAGAGTGAGAGAGCGAGAGACAGAGAGAGAGAGTGCAGAGGGATGGGAAGAGAGAGAGGGAGTGAAGAAAGAGAAGGAGGCCAAGGCAAAGGAGGGAGAATCTTTTAAATCATATAGATTATCTCAATTCTCATCCCACTCATAGCCTGAGAAATCAGGAAAACCTGAGGCTACAGTTCCCTCCTTTTGTCCTTTTGGCTCTTAAAAGTATGAGAGTCTTCCCATGCTCAGTTCCAGGCTGCTGTTTTTAGTCACCATGATCCCCTTAAACACCACTCAACCCCATCATCAGTTGCTCAGTCTAAGACACAGCGGTCTTTTCAAGATGGAGGGAAAATACACTGTGTTGGACACACTGAGAAACTACCCACTTCCTCATGGGTAATCTAAGAGGGCTTTTAAATGAAATTATGACTCTCTGTGATTGTTTCTTCATATGATGACTTTGGAATCTAACTCTAAGATCCTTTTAAGATTCTTCTCTACTTCTCTACTGGTGAGCAGATAGGGATGAGGGAAGGGTCACATTTTTTTTCATTAATTATTTGCCAAATGCTTACTGAGAATCTCCTCTGTGCCAGACACTGTGTTGAGCTTGGAGGATATTACATGATGATGCAGAGAGAAATTTCTCTCTGGTCTTATCATGCAAGCACAGAGTTCAAAAGCTGAAAACACCCTTGGAGAACATAATCTATCAAGAACAATGTTGAGCAACCTTTTGCACACAGGACTGCTTTGGAGAAAATAAACATGTTTTCCAGCCACATGCTTCTGGTTCATTCAAAGTGAATTCAAAGTGAAAATAGGGAGGGGGGGGATGGGCTAAATGGGTAAGGGGCATTAAGGAATCTACTCCTGAAATCATTGTTGCACTATACAATAACTAACTTAAATGTAAATTAAAAAATAAATACATACATTTTCAAAAAAGTAAATAAACATTACAAAAATGTTTAAGTAAAACGAAACAAAGCAAAATAAAATAACACAAAGTGAAAATAGTTTTACTGAGTTCCTTGCCAGGAAGGGGGGCATTCTCAAAATGAGCTTACTTGGTTCAGTAGAAGGCCATCAATAAATGATTTGACATTGCTTTTTGGCCACCCAAAGGCTAATATTTGGGTATATTTGAGAAGTAGGCCCATGGAGTTGGCTTTCAAATGGTTCAGTTTGAAATTAGATCAGGGACTTTATCCCTAAGTTTAGACAGGTCACACGTGGCCCAGAGACTGGTTACTTATCCTGGCGGGTAGTGAGTGGGATGTTGCCGTCGATTCCACTTTTCATCCTCCCCAGCACATTGTACGATAACTGGGTCCCTCTCCTGGCTTACAGATCTGTGTTACATAGAACTCTTTTGATTGCAAGAGACCAAAAGAAAAATTATGGAAACAGAAGGCGGGATGTAAAATTTCACATTAATTCAAAAGCCCAGGTGTTAGTATCAGGCATGGCAGAAGTCAGATGTTCAAGTAATTTAATCGGCACTTGACTTTTCCCTTTTCTCAACTCTGCTCTCCTCTCTGGTGGCTTCACTCCTAGGCACACTCTCTCTGTGTGTCCCCACAGCCCACTAAGCAGACTCAGGCTTACAGCGTCCCAAATCCAAGGCCGGTAGGAGAGAGTTGCCTCTCTCTAGGTCACGCCTGCCCCAGTTCTAGAATTAGAGCTGATGGGCTCTAGTCTCAGAGGTCTCATTGGCCAGGATGGGTCAGAGTCACATAAACCATATGGACAGACAGCGAGGACAGTGATTCTCTAAGGAATACTGGACTGTTATTACTGGATGAAGTGGGGCGGGGGTGGGGGGGACGGGGGGGTGTGATCCTGGAAACGCAAAGATTCTGTACCATCCTTTCCAACTTATCTGGCTGTTCATCCCTCCACCCACCCATCCACCCATTCACCCACCCACATATCGATCCATCCACTCAGCCACCCAGTCACCCACATAACTAGCTAGCTAGTGACTGGTCTTCCCTTTATTGTAGAAAGCAATTCAACTTTCAGTGCATGGCATATCAGGGGTTTCAAGACTGTTTTTTTGAAAATAAATGCATACATGAATTTCATCTTATTCTCATTTTGTACACCATAAAAAGGCATATCACAATGGTGAATGCATAGCTGGGATCTGTACCCGTCTCTTCGACTATATTTCTCTCAGGCAGATGTTGCCTTGTCTTCTGGGGAGCAGTAGAGTCCCAATAAGGCAGGCGTATTTGAATTATTGCCTAAGCACAACAGCATCATACAAGGGTATACTTATCTGTGGTTTTATTAACCAGCGTTCACTTTTATCCCAGAATCATATCCATCTTTTCAAAAGAAAAGTTTACCCTCATTATAATGCCACATCACAGCAAAAAAGCCCCAACTGTAAATAACAATTTTAATGTCAAAAGCTAGGTACATTCTGTTATTGTGCTTAGCTTTAATCCCTGAAGCTACTAACCAACCTACTGAAGTATGCCTCAAAATATATGTGTCTTAATAAGGCTTTAGAGATGACCATGATATTGATGGAGAGAATTAGAATAGAGGGCACCTGAAATAATTCCATGAGAAATGCCTTAGTATGGACTCAACATAGTTTAAAGTTAAAGAGAATGAGAGGTGGGGGGGGGGGTCAAATACGCTTTCACCATCATCTTTAAGATTTTTTCGCAAATCTCTCTCCCTCCCTCTTTATCTTTCCATATCTATCTATCTATCTATCATCTATCTATCATCTATCTATATCTTTTTTGCCAAATTTAAGTGCCTTATAAGCCCAGGCTATTTGATACATGTTTTATCTTGACTGTAGCTGTGTTATAGTGTTTTGTGCCCAAGGATTCCAAGGTGTGAGTTTAGCATGGAATTAACGACTGACTGTTGATTTCTTTACATTGTTTAAAGGAAAGAGAAAAAAAGTGACTGGGAGTTAGGACTCTTTGGTTCATTCACTTGCTCAACAAATATTAATTGAGCACCTATTCAGTGCCAGGCACTGTTCTGGTATACAACAGGGAATGAAGCAAACAGACATAAATCCTTTCTTTTATGGAATTTAGACACCTCAGTGCCAGTTTCTGTCATTAAGGAGTGACTTACATTTTGCTACAACAATTGCCCTCTGTGGGCATCTGCTTTTCAGTTTGTCATATAAGACAAACTCTCAACATCGAGCAAGAGAGAGGAACAGCTTAAAGAACTAGGCTTGGGAAAGGGAACACCCAGAGGACAGGGTACCTACGTCCAAACACTGAGAAAGGTGTCCTGTTTATGGGCGAGGATACTTGATCTGTGTGGCTCCCTAGGTAGAATGAGGAGCAGTGGAGACAGAGCATAACCACATAGAAATAGCTCATGAGGTAGTGAGTTCTCTCTTACTAAAAGTGTGCAACAAGAGGTTGGAAATGAACTTGGCAAGAATGCCAGAAAAGGGTAGGTATCAGGCTTCTAAGCACCCTTCCAAGTATGAGTGTATAAGCATAGTTAACACTACTCTCCACCATCTTGGTTCTGCGCCATTTGGCTCATGGGACTTCCACGTTTGCCACAAGAGGAGAAGAGAGGGAAGGATGGGGCCTCTTAACTACCTCTGCCAGGAGGTAACACTGATCGTTTCTGCCACAAGAGCAGAAGAGAAGGAAGGAGGATGCCTCTCAACTACCTCTGCCAGGAGGTAACACGATTGTTTCTGCTCAAAGCCCATCTGTCAGCATGAGTCACGTGGCCCAGAACTAATACCAAGGGAGGCGAGGAAACATAGGGAAGAACACGAAAATATGGAGAGTGCCTTCTCTGTCAAGTAAGATTTTGTAAAAATGGAGACAATTACGATCATAGCTATTCCAGAGTTACTTTTAGAATTACATGGGCTAAAATGGATTAGCTTATTTAACCATGTATCATCCAGTGACTGACATTTAAAAAAATAGTGAGCCCTTTTTTTTGTTCTCTTTCTTTCTTCCTCACCTTCAAAGAGCACCCTGTTACCTGGCAGGACCAGTGGAGAAGGTATTCTGTGGAGACCCTGGAAGGAGCCCCTGGAAGGGGCCGGACTTACATGGTCACATCCCCACACCTTGACTCGATGCCTTCAATTCCAGCAGCAGAGCCAGCATCTCTGGGTCAGGTGTAGCCAGGGGATGTGAGATCAGGAGCTGACACGGAAAGGCCAGGTGGGAAGTTGCCAGTGACAATTTTAACTGGGCCGGCCCCGGGGGGGATGGCTTGCTATGGTATACATAGTCAGAAAGGCTGTTTCCCCTCCGTGGGGCATCCTAGGTCCAGGCTGCCCATCTGAATTTGAAATGAATTCAGTTCAGCCTTCTGTAATTGCTTATTTGATTCCTGACTATGACATGCAGTTAGGAGGGAAATTGACATTCTGTCATTTCTGTTCCAATGAACTGAACTCCGACAAGTTCCCTCCTAGGTACTTTGTGACAGCCGGGTCACCTGCTCCTCTCACATGGAGAAATTAGCGAGCCTGGGGATCTGGGATGTGGAATCCTAAGTTTGGTGCTTTTGAGAGAGTTGGGAGTGGATGAATGAGACAGGCAGTCAGGGGTATGCCGGAACCTCCCTTTCCCCAGCAAATACAATAGACCTCCTTTCGGAGAGTACTCAGGATGGCTTTCTGCTATAGAAATATGAATTCTCTTACTTGTTATCCAGAGATCATTTCTGTCCAAGGTCATTTTTTTTTACATTTTCAAACAGTTTAAGAGTCTAGAGTCATCTTTAGTAAATCATAAAAGGCCTGAGACTTCCCAACACAGCAAACTCTTTGTCATGTCATGGCTACCCAATGCCCTCTTTGTCCAAGCCTTTCAATGGCCACCGCATAATGAATTAAGCCCCCAAAGGTGTGAGAAAGATGAGCCCACTTGAGTTAAGGACAGGCCCATCAGGAAAATGGGATGGGGCTGGACAAGATTCTCAGAACGTGGCTAAAGGGTCAGCAAGAGCTTTGCGTCTTATCAGTGAAAGAAGAAAATCCACGGGAGCTTAAATGGGAGGCCCTAATGTCAATATCCATGGAAACGGAGGCTTCCATGTATCTTTGACAGATGTAATTTAGATGATAGTCCCATGAAATGGTGAGAAAAAAAATGTGAGCATGAAACTATAGAGCAGTGCTTCTCACTGGTGGCGACTGCGCCCTCTCCTTTCAGAGAACACCTGGCAATACAAAAACGTTTATGGTTGTCACACCCAGAGGGGCATTAGCGGCATCGAGTGAACATCCTACACCGCCAGAACAACTGCCTACAAGACAGAATTAACTGGTCCACAGCGTGGACAGAGCGTGGAAAGACGACGCCACCGAGCATGGGGCCAGGCAGGGGGTGGCATCCACTTGGGAGAAGCAGGGTCTCTTGATTTTGGAAAGACGGTGTCTGCTGCCCTTGGGAAAACTTCACGGTGAATCAAGAAAGGTGAAATCCTCTTGTTTTGGATCAAAAACCTAATCACACTCCTCAGTTTAAAATCTTCAACTGATGTCCTATTATTTTTAGCAAAAAAGTCCAAGATGCCTAATGCAGCCCCCAGGGTCCTGTGTAAATATTCTCATTTTCTGCAGCAGGCAGGAGAAAGCCAGAATGCAGGAAAGGAACACTGATCAGGTTACCCTCCTCTTCAGGGTCATGTTAGTAGAAAAGGTCAGAAAAGAAAAATTAAAAATAATCTGTCAATGGTATACCCACAGACAAAGGGAGGGGTGCTGACAAATGAATCTCATATGTAGACCCCATGAGGGTTACCAATTGATTGACTCTCAAAAAGCAACAAATATCCAATTTGTTTTAAGACACTTGGAGGGGGGGCGCCTGTGTTGCTCAGTCGGTTAAGTGTCGGACTTCGGCTCAGGTCATGATCTTACAGTTCATGAGTTCGAGCCCCACGTCGGGCTCTGTGCTGACAGCTCAGAACCTGGAGCCTGCTTTGGATTCTGTGTGTGTGTGTGTGTGTGTGTCTTCCCCCACCCCTCAAAAATAAATAAACATTAAAAAAAGATACCTAGGGGTAACTAAAGCAAAAACAAGAGAGGGGAATCATTCAGACACCCTTCCTCACTCAACCGCCCCCTTTAAAGACACTGTTTTCTACATAGCAGCTCTTGGGACTCTGGAAAAAGATGGCTGGTGGAGAATTTCAGCAAGTTTGGCTGGGGGCTCCTGACTTCAGTATGGCTAGGTGTTCTTCAGGAAAGACACAGATCATTCCTCCCAGATTTTCTTGGGCTTCGATTTGTCTTTCTTCACCACAGGACATTCTGAGACTGAACCGAAGGCAGCCTGCTTTGATGGGGGTTCCCTCCTGCTCCACTGTTTGCTCACTGCTCTCCTGTCACCTATCCCACTAGACTTCGCTCAGGACCCGGAGCATCTTGCTTTCTCTTCCTAGGAGTTCTGCCCTCAGTTTGGGCTCCAGGCTCTGCCCCTACTTCTTCTCTTACACACACACACACACACACACACACACACACACACACACACACAAATCCACATATACACACACATATTCATACCCAATGATCCACAAACACACACATCCACACACTCACACATCAACACATACACACCCATATACCCACACACACAAACCCACATATCTACACATCCACACATCTATCCACATATAATACATACACCCACACATACACACACACCCATTTACACACACACATGCCTACAAATTCCCAAATATCCACACAGACATCCATCTATACACACACATCCATCTACACACATCCATACCCATAGAACACACACGCACACACACACACACACATCCACACACACGTTCATATACACACAACATACCCACACACCTCCACACATCCATATATCTGCACACACATATACATCCACATACAGCATACACCCATGCAAACACACCCATACACCCACAAATCCACACACACACAATCCCAACATCGACACGTCCATATCCACACACATCTATCCACACATCCATACACCCCCCACATATATCCACATCAGCATACACACCCATTCATGCACACACACATGCACAGATTCACACACACACATACAAACCCCACATTCTTTAGCCTTGCTCATCTTTCTTATATCAAGTCATTTTTGGAATGATCTTCCTCACTCTCCCTAACCTGGCTCCTTTTTTTATATAGTCCTATGGCTCCCCTGTCACACTTACATTAATGGTGTATTCAGTAGACTCATGTATTTTTCCTCCTTTTGACAAGCAGCTCCATGAGGATGAGGGTCAGGGCTGCGCTGTACCTCATGTAATGCACAAAGCCCAGGAGGTTCCTGCAGGCTGAGAGTCGCCCTCTCTTCTGCTGGTCTGGTTGGCCATGGCTGTCTGCTCGCTGAGAGTCCCCAGCACCCAGTACAGTGCCTGGCACAGACCCATGGCCCGGAAATGGGGATCAGTGGATGCCATCTGGCTGAGCCCCAGCACCGTCCATCATTGGGGAGGGGGGAAGAGCCCTCGCAGGCAGAGTGGCCTCCAAGGCCTACATGGCAAGCAGCACCTCCTTCTCAGCATGCGGTTCCCACGGTTCAGCCATCGGCCAAGCTGCAATCTCAGTAAGTCGGGGGGCTGGGCCACCACTTCCCGGGGGCCTGCAGGGTCCAGCTGGGAGCCCAACGAGGCTGAGAAGCCTGTGGCCAATGGTCAAGCACTCTCCAAAGCAATCGGTGACAAACACCCATGGATTGTGAAAGAAATCATCCCTTCTTCCTTCCTCTGTGGGGAGAGGTTGAAAGTCACATCAGGTTTCTAAGGCTCTGTCTCCTGTGCCCCCGGATACATAAGATCACCTCCCGAAGCCTTCGCTCTTCATCTGTAAAATGGGTGTGACAGTAGTACTCCCAACCACCCAGTGTAGACGTGGCAACGTGTTTAATGCTGGAACACAGCACACTGTCTGTCCGTATGTATTCAACGAATTCTCATAATGACCCAAGACTGAGCCACAGAAGGAGACAGTGAGACGGCGATCTCCATCTGGGCTGTCTGGATGGCCTAACTCACACTCCCCTGGCCAGGCTTGTCAACTCCCACGAGATTATCCAAGTTCCGGACACACCACCAGAAGAGTGTCACCGACGACAGAAGAAGGAAAGAAGGGATGTTTGTATGCCACCTTTAGGAGACATGGGCACTCCTTGTTCTCATCAATACAGGTGTTCCCAGAGCTGCTGGAGAGGCCCGGAGCTTACTGGAGAGATGCCACAAGGAGGGGCCACACAGACAGGACCCACGCCCCCAGCCACAGGCATTTTCCATTTCACCTGTTTCCTACACTGGCATTCAGCACCAGCTCTTGTTTGGGGTAAAAGACAGCTCTTCTGCTAATGAATAAAAGCATACGAGTGAGATGGATGTTGACTGCTACATGCTAGAATAAGACTCTGTGAGCAGAAAACCATAGGGGCTGCTGTAGGTGCAGAGATAGCCAGAGAGAGAGACCCAGTTGTACTGGGTGCCACTTAGAGCCGGGAAACACCATTCAGAGAAATCTCCCCTTGAAAATCATGCATTTTACATCAAGCGTTTGGGATTTACAAGAGTTCAAATGTGCTCACCCATCCATCTGTCCCTCTTACAACTATTCCCTGGGGCCTCTATGTGCTCAGCACTGTGCTAGGCTCCACAGAAAATACAGAATAAGAAGATGGAATCATTTCCTAGAGATGGCTAAATCCTAGTGGAAAAGAAAAAATAAAACTATTAATGACAGTATGACTTCTGCATTCAACTGATATCACTGAGCACCATTTACATGCCAGGAATTATTCTAGGCACGAGGGACACAGTCCTAGACAAAGCATACAAGTGCTTCCTCTCATGGACCTTTTGTTCTAGTTGGGGGGTGGGGGGTGGGGCAAGGCACAGTAAAAACAACAACAACAACAACAACAACAACAACAACAACAGCTAATCACTGTGCATTTTACACTGGCTAATGACAAGAACTTTAAATAAGAAAGCCGGGTAAAGGGATGGGGCTGCTATTTTCAACTGGGTGGTCAGGAAAGGTTTTTTGTTTTTGCTTTCGTTTTTGGAAAAATGATGGTATTTGGGCAAAGAGCTGAAGGTCGATCAAGTGAGATGGTGGACCTTTTCAGGTTCAAGGGAAATGACTTCCACGCAGGAGGGAATGAACGAGCACAAGCCCTGAAGCTCCTGTACCTCGAGTACCTGGAATGTTCCAGAAGCAGCAGAGAGATCAGTGGAGCTGGAGCCAAGGGGGTGAGGGGGATACGGCAGGGGGCGGGAGATGGTGAGGCCAGTTCCTGAAACGCAACCTACATTGCTTAACAGCCTTGAGTAGGAAGCAGGCAGCAACAACAGAGGGCAAGTTAACTCTGTGAAACAAAAACCCTCAAACCCAGCTGCCACAACCATGAAATTGGGCAAGCAGCACCTGCGGTTGCCCATCCCCTCGTGTAAGACGTTTATGCACCACTCGCCCCGCAGGACGGTTCTAGGGCTGCTTATACTTGGGGAACGCCGACCCCCGCTATTTCCGATCAGCGGGAGGAATCAGGGAACAGGATTCAGGTTCCCGACTAGCCACCTCTGGAGGACACCCCCCCCCCCCCGTCTCTGTTTGGCTTCCCAGCACCTTCCTATGTCTGAGGCGCCACCTTTCCCAGCCTCCCTTGCAGCTGAGCGAAACCATGTGACCTAGTTTCCACCAATCAGATTGCTTGGTGACGGCTTCGCCTTGAAAGCTGACCCTGCCTGCGATGGCGGGGGCTTTCGTCCAGCTTCCTGGGACGGCGGGGTCCCAGGTTCAGTAAAGCATCCCGGAGCTGGCATCGTAAGGTCCGTGGGGCCCACTGTGGGGAGAGTGATGCCTCTGCTGCACCACTTCTGTCTCCAGTGCGAGTTTAGAGATTGTCCTTGGTGTCCTTGTCCTCAAATCCTGTCCTTGCCAGGTTGTAACAAATGACCACAAATTTGGTGTCTCAGAACACGAGAAATGTGCCCGCTCACAGTTCTGGACGCTAGAAGTTCAAAATCTAGGTGTGGGCAGGGCTGCATTCGCTCAGGAGGCTCTAGGGGAGAATCGGTCCTGTGCTTGTTCAAGCTCCTGGTGGCTGTTGGCATTCCCTGAGTTACGGCCATGCCACTCCAGCCTCTGCTCCTGTGGTCACCTTTCTTCTTTTCTCTGTGTCTCCTCTGAGGGTGTCAACTCTTCTCAGCTTCATTTTATAAGGACACCAGTCACTGGATTTAGGGCCCACCTGGATAATCTAGAATGATCTTGTCCCCTCAAGATCATTCCATCTGCAAAGACCCTTTTTCCAAATAAGGTCACATTCATGGATTTTGGGGATTAGAATAGGGACATACCTTTTTGCGGGCCACCATTCAATCCACTACATCACCTCCTGGAGATCCTGTGAGCTAAATAATACTTTTTAATACATTTCCCTTTCAGCTTAAGTCAGCCTGGGTTGGCTCTGTTTGCAAACCAGAAGCCTGCATCAACATCACCGTACGTACCTCTCTTTCCATTCCATGTCCCCAGATAGGACAGGGTGTCTGGAATGAAGCCCCTGCTTAGGATCCCGAGCCTGAGAGTCTGGCCTTCCTGTCTGCTCACCTTGACTCCTGCCTCTGTCTGTGTAGAGAAACGAAATGCTGTGTCGGCAGCTCTGTGGTTGAGACATTTTCTTTTCCGCGGAAAGATGTCTCCCGGCCCTACGAGGCTGGGATGCAGACCCCACCACAGAGAGGCCGGCTAGGTGGTCAGCCTTACCGCATCAACTATTTATGGTTTTGTTAAAAAAGAAAAACCAGATCGAGCTCGCCCACGGAAACCTGCGGAATAAGCATAAGCCCTTGGAAGCTTCTGGAGAGACAGCGGTGTCTCCTCACCTCTCTGCGCCTCTGCTGTGACTTCTCAACCAGCACCCGTGCCTGTCAGCTGGTGGGGTGAGTGGAGTCTCTCCGAGGGAAACTGGCCATTCGTATCAGGAGCCCACTTTAAGGAAGGAAACAACCTGACAAACGAGAGGCAGTGCTGCATGGTGTCGACACACTTGGACTCAGGAGCCAGAGGGATTTGGGTGAATCTGGAAGCCAGTACCACTGCTTCCTAGCTGTGTGACCTTCGGGACCTAATGCACCTCTCTGAGCCTCAGTTTTCTCATCCCTGAAGGATGTTAATACCTACTCTGCGTGGTTGGGTTTTTTGCTTTTGTTTTTGTGTATGTGGACTAAATGGATTCACTAAATCCCTTAGCTTACTTAGTGTTGGCATGTGTGACCATGTGAAGACATCTTAACATTCCTCTGCCTCTGTCGAGATCCCTCTCATCCAACAGCATCACCGTGAATTCGGTTCTCTGTGCATGTGCTGCCTCTTCTCCGGTGGGGTGCACTGTGCCCCATGCTGCCTGGCACATGATACTGTGTTATGTGAAGTTTGGGTGAAAAAACCTCTGTTGTTTTAACTGGTGTGTGCTCTGTGTTTAATGGGTCATCAGGTGACAAAACTTGCTGGATCATCCTGGACACCTATCCTAGAACCGTGTTTTTCTGGCTCTGTCCCATACCTACGATGGCATTCATCCCCACCTCCGCCTAAAGCTCACCACAACCAGTGATGTCGCCATTTCTGGGAGTCTCTGGGGGAACCTCTCACCTATTCTTGTAAGTCCAGTTTGCTTGGCTGCCAAGTGAAACCTGCCCTTTTCTTTCTGTTTTGCATGATGCCCGTGGGTAAGGAGGCGAGGACGCCATCAGGGCCAGCGGTGATGAGGTGGGGTCGGAACCATCAGGCCACGTCAAAAGTCCCCATCGAAACAAATGTCGCTGAGCCACCAGTAGCCAGTGGGTGCTCAGGGTCCCCAGAAATTTCATCAACCAACCATTTTGGTTTTAAGTCCGTCTTTTTCTGGAGATTGCTTTTTCGTATTCATGCATGAGTCCCTGCTGCTCATGAGGGACTGACCTGAGATCAGGACCCGTGTTGTGCTGCTTTTTACCTGGCATTTCCTTCCAGCTTTGGATCCAAGGACCTTTGTGGTTAAGGCTTTGCCTGTGTGTCTATGTGTGTGTCACGTGACATGGGCTTGAACATTGGCTCTGTCATATACTAGCTCAGTGACCCTGGCTAAGTCACATAATCTTTTTAAGCCTGAGCTTCATTATCTGAAAAAAAAGGAGGAAATATGTGTATGTTCCTGTGAGGGAGATTTAAGGATCAAATGAAATAGTGACTGCGGAGGGGACAGCCCGGCATACGTCAAGTACTAAATAAATGCTAACTACTATTTTTATGACCTTCCGTGAACTATTTCCCTGGTGGTCCCACTGTCCCACATGCAAAGAATGCCTTGTGGTTGATCTGCCATATCTACCAAATATTTGGGACGGAGGGAGAATGAAAGAGTGGCAGAGGGGTTGGGGGAAGAGCCTTTCTAATATCTCATAGGAAGAAAATAGGGACAGAAATATGATAAAACTATAAAGATCCACTGCAGGGCCAACTGTTTGGATTGTGAAACTCTGCATCAGGGCAGATGCAGTGGAATTGTTGAATGCCAGACTCTGGAGCTCAGGAGCTGAACATTTACTCCGGTCCTGTCCTGTCATTTTCTAGATGTTCCTGGGAGCATTCCTTAATCTTCTGTGCCTCAGTTTTTTTCATCTGTAAATTGGGCTGATAGTTAACAGGATTGCTATGAGAATGAAGTAAGTCCATTCATGTCAAGCACACAAAGCAGTGATGTGGCACACTGTGATTAATGGATAAACGTGAACTATTATTATTAATCGCACAACAAATTAATCCAGAAGAGAAAATTTTTAAAAAGGAAACCCCTAAGTGCCACTCTGTGGATAGATCTGTCCCTACAATGTCTAAATGCCCTATGGCTCTTCAAATGTTTCAGTCAACTACATGACCGTATGTGCAGAAATTCTAGGGGAAACCGTCTAGAAGTATTGCTGTTTGTATATATCTATGCACAAAGGGCTGCCATGTTCACCTGGGTTTTTTCTTCCTGCAATACTCACTTGTTAGCTGCTGAGAACTTTCTACTTTAAAAGGTTCAGGGAAGTGGAAGACTCCACGGACCATCTGTGAAATCTTATCCTGTCCACTAACCAGATGGAAGAAGTCCAACAATGTAATGGTACCTGTCTTGGCATTTCATGGAATGGTCAAGGAGAGGAAGGAGTTTCTCATGGGGTGTGGGGTTGCAAGCCAAGGAAAGGGACTCAAATCAATCTAAGCTTGATGGCAAGTGTTCAAGACTATCTCCTAGAACACGGCTGGGCTCCAAGGGTCTAGAACCTGGGACCTGATATATCAGGGTCTAAGGCAACTCTGGTCTCTCTCCTTCTCATTCTGAAGCCATGTTCTCGCTCCTCTCTGCGGCACTCTGCTAATCTGTTTGCTTTCCTCTTTTGCAGAGGAGCGTTGTTGCCTCTCTTGCCCATGACCCCAGTGTGGCCACCCCACTTCTCTTCATGGTCTTTCCATTTAAGTGCCCACAAGAACAACTAAATCCAAATGTAAATTCCCAGAAGAGGAGCCGATTGGCCCATTTTGTACCTTCTAGCCCAATCATCTAAGCCCAAGGTGAGGTCAAAGTCACATATCACAAACATAGCCTGCAGCAGCTCACCCCTTGGGGTGGGGTAGATATCAGCTCACAGGGATGTGCACTGGGTACAGGTGCTAGAAAGCATCTGCCGCCGAGACTAAGCAGGAAAAGAGGCCAAAAACATGCAGTGATTGGCAATGACAGGCTTTGAAAGGACCACTTGACAAGGATCCATGGCAGAAACCTCTGGGGTATTAAGCTTGCCATTGGCCAGTTCAGGTCAGTCCCGTTTTCTGCTTCCTGGTGTCTAAGACTCAGGAAAAGATCGAGCGTCTTTGCTGGATCACTGTGCCCTGTACCGCCATCTCTGCACTCCTCCAAAAGGCCAGCCTCCGCCCCGTGCCAGAGTCTTCACCCATATCCTACCCTTCCCTCTGCCTTGAACACTTTGTCCTTGAACGTTTTTGCAAAGCTAGGTTATCATCCTTCAGTGTTCACCTTAAATTCACCTACAGTTTCAACCCTCTCCACCTTCATACATATCCTATATGTTCCCTTCATAGAATTATCAAAATCTGAATTACATGTTTATAATAATTGTAGCTAACACCCACATGATGTGTCCTGTGTGCTGGATATTTCCACAAGAGCTTTATACATGTGATTTCCTTGAATTCATCCACAAACCTATCAGATAGGCCATCTAATTATCCCTCATTTCACAAATGAGAAAACAGAAGCAGTTAGGTTAGCTTGCCCAAGAGATCATTCAGCAAGGAGTTAACTCCAAAGTCTGCCCCCTCAGCCCCTACCTGCTTCCTCTTGACCACAGCATTCCTCTGCTGAAGGGCTGGATTACTTAAATTAATTATTTCCCTACTCAATTATATGCTCTATGTAGTCAGGGGCTGTACTGATTGTGCCTATTATGGATTTTTACCACTCATCAGCATGCCTGGCCCTAAGAAACCATTTGCAAAATGAATAAATGAATAAACATATGAAAATAAGAATACATTAATTCCTTTTAAAAAGAGAGACTTAAGATGCATGTCTGCATGAGAACAGGTCACCAGGCAAGATCGGTCTTCCACGACTTTTGAGAGGGTAGAGGTGGGGGGAGTCCTACCAAAAACAGCACCAGATCAGGACTGGGAGAAGAGATTCTTCTCATGTAGAAGCTTCTTTCTTTCTGCTGCTGGCATCTCTATCCTGTGCTTCCCTCATGCCCAGCCTCAGATTGCCAATCTGAGCTTAGAAGAATTGCTTCCACACCATCAGAGGTGGGAGCAGCTGGCATTAATAACTGGGAGCTAGCCAACAGAGCAGTGAGTGGAGGGACATGAGATGTCCTGAGCTTAGGCATGGGACACTGATGGTGGCTTCCTCTTCTCGCCAATTGTTTGAGCCAGGAATCGCACAGTGCTGGGGGTGGGGGAGATGGACAGGGGTCTGGGGAAGGGGTTCTATTTCAAAAGATCTCCAGTATCCTATTTCTTCTCGACATCTCCACCACTGCCAACTGGGCCCCAGCCACCATCGCCGCCCCACCTCCCCCCGCCCCAAACCTGGATTACTGCAACGGCTTCCTAACTGATCTCCCTGCTTCCAGCCACCCCCTGTCCAGTATCTTTTCAACCCAGCAGTTGGAGCCACCCTGTTAGAATCTACCTTCGGTCACATCCCTTCTCAGAACCCTCTGGTGGAAACTGTGGCACTCACAGCAAAAGCCAAAGGCCCTCCATGATCTGACCCCCATCAACCCTGTGACCACGTCCCCTGCTCCTCTCCTCTCATTCACCCAGACCCCGCTCCCTGACGTCCTTGGTGTTCATTAAACATACCAGCCATGGCCCTACTTCCATGTCTTTGCTCCCTTCTGCTGTTCCCTCTGCTTGCAATGGTCTTCCCCCAGAAATCCGCTTCCGCAAACCCCTCACCTATTTCAAGTCTTTCTTCTCAGTGAGGTCTCCTCACCCATCAACAGTACTTAATGCCACAGCCTGGTACCCCAGTGTCCCCGTCCTGACCCTCCTTCTCTGTCGGTTAGTTATCCACAGCACTTACCACTTTCTAACGTGCTCTATCACTTACTTATCTGCTTATTATATTCATTCATTTCGTTCTGGCTCTCGTGCTCTGATCAGGCTTGCATGCCGGGTGCATTAGTGAGTCCCAAGCATCCAGGGCAGTACCTAGCACACAGCAGGCCCTCCGTAAGTCTTTGGTCACTGAATGGATGAGGAGTTTCTGGCATCCATTCATCTGCTGAAGGCTTGCTATGCACCTGCCACGGTGCTAAGCAGCTTTCCATGGATTATCACATTTAACCTTCACAACTGAACAGAATCGAAACCCCCTTCTCTGGCCTATGAGGTCCTTATCTGGTCCACCAACCTCTCTGCCTCACTTCCGCCATCCTCCGCCATGCTCACCTGCTCCAGTCGCACTATGAGGGCCTCCTCTGCCCTGCTCTCCCTCACCCCGCCCCAGTGGAACACAGCCTGGCCTCAGGGACTTTGTTTCCGCCATCTCTTCCATTGGACCCACGCTTTCTTAGAACTTCAGGTGACCTGTTTGTCCCTCACTTTATTTAGGTCTCTGCTCAAATATCACTTCATCAGTTAGGTCTCTGCTGACCACTGCATTTAAAATAGCACCCCCATCACTCAGACTCTTCTCTCTGCCTTATAATTTTTTTTCATAGCACTTACTATATGAACATTAAGTTATATATTGATTTGTTGGTTTCCTTTCTTTCTTCCCCCACTAGAAAATAAAGCCTATGGATGATTCACTCATTGCTGATTTCTGGAAGAGTGTCTGGCATGGAGGAGGTGCTCAATAGATCCTGCTGATTAAACAGCCCAAAGGGTAGGCTCTGTAATCATGCTCAGTTTTAGCTGACGATCTGGAGGCTGAGAGGTTGCATCACCTCCCTCGGTCATTGAGCTAATAGAGAGACAGGAAGAACTAAGGTCCTGGCGATATTCTTAAGCACTGCTCTATGGCGTTTCTTCTAAAGCATCCTAAAAACCCACTCAGTTTTTGCATATGAGAGGTGATTGTTAAGTTAATAAATAAATTCTTGAAAAGCAGAGCGTCATGAGCAATCTTTGTATTTTAAGTCTGGACACCACCTAGGATACCCTAAGACTGTAAGCTCCTGGAGGGCAGTGAGAGTTCCGGGTTGCTCATCTCTAGTAACAGTGATGTAAGGATGAAATGAGTGGTTGCATGTAATGTGTTTAGCACAGTATCTGGTGTTGTAGGGTCTATTTTTATAATTATGACTTGTATTCATATTCTTCCTATGATACAGTAGCACCTGGACAGAGCAGATGCTCCAGAAATACTTGCTGTGGCTCAAGTCTTTGCAAACCACACACAAGTATCTCCTTCCCCCCTCTATCCAAGTCTCCAACCCCGGAGGATCATACCTCTTTGACTTTTTGGCATCAGGCTTGACCACTGAGCTTGTTTTAGTCAGTGAAATTTGAGCAGAAATGATTAGGGCTCTTCTCTTCTATGAAGAAGGCTTAGAAACCATTATGTGGCTCACTCTGATCTTGTTTTGCCTTTGACATGAGACCAGCAACATCCCAGATATAAGCTGCTCCAGAGACTAACCCTGGATTCCAGAGTTGAAGACAACTTGAAATGTGAGCAAGAAATAAACCTTTGTTGTTCTGAGGCATGGCGATTTAGGGGTCATTTGTTACTGCAGCATATCCATTCCTATCCTGACTGATACACACTGTATTATGTGATTGGAGTAGTAGTAGTATCACCTCTGAATTTTACATGTTTTTGAACAAAATGAATGTGCATGAAAACAACCCTGTAGATGGAGCAGAATCGTGGAGAGCAATGGAAGGAAGTGTATTCTAGCCTGGGCAGGAGAATCACAGACAGACCAACGTGGCCACAGGTGGAGTATCAGTGGTGCTGCTGGTGGTGGTGGGGATGTGACTAATGAGGCTGAAGGTGAGTAAATTAAGTAATTTCTTTCCTTGTCCCCAAACCACTAACTTCCATTGTTATTTCTCACCTGGTAGACACAATGTCATTTATTTCCTTTTCACCGAGAAAGAGTCCAACTGGAGAAAATATATAAAGAAGATAAATATATAAAGAAATTATGGAAACCCCAAGCCTACTATGCTCACTTCCTCCTAGGAGATGATCACCAGTGTTGCTTGCCATAGATCCTTTGTGCATTTACACACATAGATAGCTCCTGCAGCATAAATACACGGAATTATACTATATGTATTGTTTGTGATTTGCTTTTTTATTTTAACTTAGCGTTTTTCTTGGAGATCTTTCCATGACACTCAGTAGAGGTCTATCTCATTTTTATAATGGCTTCATATTACTCCATGATGTGGATGAAGTGTAATTTCACTTTCTCACTATTAATGGACATTTATATCCATTTGAATTTTTACCTCTTTCTGTGATTCATGGGCTCCAATAGCTCCACTAATGTCAGGCTTTACAACGTGGCAGTATAAATGACCACATTTTTCTCTCACGAAATTTGTAAACGTCTTATCAACAGCAGCACGGGGGTGGATGTGTTTTGGCTGCGAATGCTCCATGACCAGGCCATGGCAGTTCCTTCTGGAGGCGGATGTTGTGTTCATCTGCACTGTCTCAGAGGGGAGGGGAAAGCTCCCAGAAGAACACCCATCCCCATCTCTGATCCCCACTTCTTCTCTCCCCTCTCTTAGGCACAGGAACTGTCCACAGTTCCTCAAAAGGTTCCAGGACAAAGTGCTTCCTGTCCTTTGGCCCAAGAACCATATCCACTTACAAGTGGAATCTTGATTAATTTTCCACTTGGGCTTGGGGCACTTCCCTAAACTCTTTCGAAAGCTTACTATTCATTTATTTATTTTTGTTTCTTGCTCTCTCCATCTGTGTCTGCCTCTGCCATTCCCTGTTTCTGTTGGGCTGTCTGTCTCCTTCTTTACTCTTCCACCCCAAGATACAAAATTCCATCCTTGGTAGATAACAAATATATCCTTAGTAATGATCATAAATAGCATTGGGCAGGGTGAGGCAACAGGATGCAGCAACTCTGTGGAGATGAGACAAGAATTCATTACTTGGAGCTTTCCGGGTGCCACACCCAAGACCTTGTGCCCACTAGAGCACTCAATGCCACCCTGTTGATTCTAAGATGCTGCCCTTACCATGTTGACATTTCCAAAGCCAGCATGTGTTCTATGATACAAGTTTACTTTTAATGTAGCATTTTAAAAATAACCAATGGCATTTTATAATTGGAGTAAATTCCTGTAAGAGTGATTCAGTCACCCCTGCTATTAGGAGCAGAGTAGAGGATGACTGTAAATGAAATGGTGAAGGGCACCCACAAGGGCATGGCTCTCTTCCCTCTAGTCCTGTCCCTACCATGCTTACCATGCCTAAAATATCCACTATTCACGTTCTTTCTTCAGAGCTTTCAGGAGCCTTGGGCTCCAGGGGTGGTCCCCTAACTTGGAAAACCAAAGCATTAGCATATCCTGGCTAGAGTGAATGGTTCAGGGACAGGCATACCAAATAAGTTGGGCCACTGGGATTTCTTCTTGGAAAGGTCACAGAATCATCAGGAAAGAGGTCTTCTTGATTGGTAATAAGCTAATGGGATATACAGGTCCAGAGTTGGAGGGGGCCATCAAACCCGATGGAGATGAAGCTATCCCAAGAACTCAGAGTCCAAAGATGGAGAGACGGAATTCCTAATGCCATTATAGAGCACCTGAATCTAGGTGTGCCTGAGGCTAGGTAATTCAGCCCTGTTGAACTGGGCTCCTGTCATATGCACCACCTCTGTCCAGATGACACGGCTGCAAATGTGTGCTGCCACAAAGCAGGTCCAGGTCCTCAAAGAGGAGAAGGGGATGGGAAAGCTTGGAGCATGGGGGAAGGGGGCAAGGATACAGTGAGATGGGAGAGGGGAAACATACTGGGGCACTGAGAGGGGCCATGTGGTGACAAGGAGACCATGAATGAGCATGCCTCCAGGGGCCTCCTAGTTGGGCCCGTCCCTCTTTCCCCTCCTAGGACAGCTCTATCCCCTTTGCCTCCTGCACCTTTACCCTTGGACCACCTTTCAGATATTCCACACATCCTATGGACCTCTTCCTCAGGGTATTTTCACATTCTGTCTTTTGTTTCTGGACTGTTCATGCCCCATTGTCAGCTAACACCTCCGTGAGCCCTGAGCTCAAAGATCTTCTAGGGAGGCCGACCCGACACCCAAACCAGGCAGATCCCCCTGCCAGTCACCCTTAGGGCACCGTGCGTCTCTTCTCCTAGTACCCTTAGAGCACTGAGCGTCATTCCTAGTACTGTCCCCATTTGCAAGGATACATGTACACATATGTCTGTATGTGATAATCTGGTTAATGTCCTTGTTTTCCCTTAGACTGTAGGTTCCCTGGGGTGAAATCTCTGTCTCTATTCACAATCCGATCCCCAGTGCTTCATGCATGCCCAGCACTTCATAGGTGCTCAACAGACATTTGCTGGATGACAGAATCAGGGTCTCACTTGGGTGAAAGTTCCCCAGGGCACAAAACTGCTGAGTTCAGGCTCTGCAGTCAGAATTGGGATCACTGGCTGTGATCTTGAGAAGGTCACTTACACTTGTAAGCCTCCATTTCCTCATCTGTGAAACGGGGATAACAGTGGTGCCCACTTCCCAGGGAAGTGCAAGGATCACATGAGCTATTACCTGTAAAGCACTGAGAACAGGGCTAGGCCCACGGTCAGCATAGAATAAAGGTGAGCTGCGTTTATTCTGGCCAGGGCCCCTCCAGCTGCTGCTGCTGACAGGGACAGAACCAATCTTGTGTTGCTATAGAACTGATGTTCCACTGTGGGGTGTGGATTTTTCAGGAGAATGTGTCCTGTCCCCAAGCCAAATTGAAACAAGCATGAGAATAACTATGAAAACCCTGGCAGAATGATGACTTGGTCTTCCCTAGCTTTTGCAGCCCACTGCTGCTTACGGATCCATGGACCAGCCCTGTTCACAGAAGCATCACCAGGGATCTAACGGGTCCTCACGTGGGGTGTTTCTCATGCTTTAACGCACTCAAGAATCACCCGGGAGGCATCTTTCGAAAGTGGGGATTCTGACTCAGCAGGTCTGGGCTGGGGCCCGAGATCCTGCATTTCTAACCAGCTCCCAGGTGGTGCCGGTGGGCAGACCATGCCTTGAGCGGCCAGGCAGAGGCACTTGGGGAAGCAGTCACCAGCGTTCCCAGGAATCTCACCGGCTCTGGCGCCCTGCACTGTTGAGAGGGTGAGTGATTGAGAAGAAAAGAAAACAACCTGAAATGGAAATAAATACTCTGCACCACAATCTCATTAATGTCTAAAATTAGAGTAACATAATTAAAAATTTAAAAGCTAGATTAAAGCGTGTCGGTCTGAAATCGAGTGCTGAACGATGCTGTGGCTCTCTTTGCTTTTTCCTTAACGGTTGGTGCTAACGGGTATTCCAAAGACTACTGGGTTACATGTTGTTCTTTGTGATTTTTAATTATCACCAAATACCTCCAAACTGGCCCTGTTTTCAATAGGACTTTTCCAGGACATGGCTGCCGTGGCTCTCTGAAAATGTTCAAGCATGCGGAGTCCTTGGCCCCGTCCTCCCACTGACATCGAGGTCCACTGGGATGGAAAAAGAGACTTGCTCACTCTACAAAGTGGAGGTGAGCACCGAATATGTGTCAGGCCAGTCATGGTGGCTAGCATAGATATTACTGAGATTCCCATTTTCTAAGTGAAGAAATAGAGGTTCAGAGAGGTAAAGTTAGCGGTGTGGGGTCACAAAGCTAATTAGTGGAGGGTCTCTGGGATGCTAACACAGATCTGTCTGACTTTCAAATATCCATATTCTTTTTATGGGATCTCTGAAGAACAAACCATCGTGGGACTCCACTAAGTGTGTGTGTGTGTGTGTGTGTGTGTGTGTGCACGGGGACACACACGTGTGTAGGCAGAGGAGGGAGGAGGTGCAGACGGAAAGCGAGACAGAACAAACATCCAGTCGTAAAATGTCTGTCTCTTTGTTTTTGCTTCAGTTGCCATACTGGACCCATTACCAACTGATATAATTTACTACGTGTTTTAACAGAATTGGACCAAGGGATCTGTTGCCTCAGCAGAGTCACAAAGCACTTAGTTGCTCAGGCTCTAATTCTGGTCCTGGAGTCATAAGTCTGTTCTCATCCAACAGGAGATTAAGATCCCAAGGGTGAATATTATCTTGGTGCCATCCCTGACTGCCATGACTTTAACCCTGGAGCAGAGAAGGTTGTCCTCCCTCTCCGCCCGGCTAGGTGGACAGTGAAGGCAAAGTGGGGTGGGGAGGAGTCTGTGCGGTGAGGCATGGGTCACGGTGGCCACTCTTTAGTGGCATGCATCTTCTGTTTCTGCCAAGCTTCTCTCCTGAGTCCTCTGAGACCTGCAGTTTTCCCAAAACATCTTCCTATAAACCTGATTTCCTTCAGTGAAGTGCGCTATTCTCAAAGAGTCCTGGGAGAGAATTTTGTCTATCCCGGAGTTAGATCGGAAGGACATGGATGTAGGGAAAAGATGGGACAGTAGCTTTCCACTGAAGATACCATTTTCACCCAGGTAGATAAGCCTCAGAGGCGCAGTCTGCCATGTTTATTCATTTCAGAAGAAAACAAAGACCTATTCACGTGCAGCCAGTCTTCTGGACGCTGAGCCTACCACAGTGAACAAAGCTTGGATTCTAGAGGATACAATATTAAAAATGCAGCTAAATCATAAAATGGTCCAGCCTCTATGGACAATGACTGGGTCCTTCAGCAAGTCAAACATAGAATTACCCTATAACCCAGCAATTGCCCTCCCAAAAGGATTGAAAACAGAAACAAATGTCCATAGCAGCACTATCCACAGTATCTCGAAAGGTGGAAACAACTCAGATGTCCATCAAAATGTGGTATAAACATACAATGGAATATTATTTGGCCATAAAAGGAATAAAGTTCTGATATGTGCCACAACATGGATGGACTTCAAAAACATGGTCACATATTGTATGATTCCATTTACAAGAAATATCCAGAATAGGTAAATCCATAGCAACAGAAAGCAGATTCGTGGTTAGCAGGTTAGAGAAATGGGAGGGGCTGCTTACGGGGAAAGACGTTTCCTCTAAGGGCGATGAAAGTGCTTTGGAACTAGGAGGAGGTGACAGTTGCCTGACACTGTGAATGTGCTAAGTACCACTGAATTATATGCTTAAAATTATACACTTATAATTATACATTATACACTTAAAATGGCTAGTTTTATGTTAACTTAATTTCACCTGACTTTCCACCTCGATGGGCAACTGGGAGGAAAAGTGAGACCTTGACGTCATCAGTCAACTAAAAGCAGGTTCAACGATTCTCCAGAATTTCCCCAGTGTGGGGCTGGAGAACAAAAAGAAGAGATGGTAGAGCAGGTGAAAGACATCAGTTAGGTGGCCCGGTGTGGATGCCTGAGGACCACTGGCCAGAGAAGACTCTCCAGTGAACTTTACTAAATCATCTGGCTTAATGCTCCGTAAAAAGATAAGCAAACTGAGTCCCAGGGCAGCAAAACATTCACAAATGACAATAAATGGCAAAGCCAAAAATCAAGCATACTTTTCTCTTGCTGTGGAATGTTTTCAAAGAGTGTCTTTGAAGAGAAAAATCAATACTAAAGCTGAACTCCCTGCAAGTTTACACTCACATAAATGGAAGAGAGGACATGCATCCATCCACCCACCCATGCAATTTTCCATACTTCCTTCCATCCATCCATCCATCCACCCACGCAATTTCCCTTCCTTCCTTCCATCCATCTATCCACCCACCCATCCATCCATCCACCCACCCAATTTCCCTTCCTTCCTTCCATCCATCCATCCATCCATCCACCCACACAATTTCCCTTCCTTCCTTCCATCCATCTATCCACCCACCCACCCATCCATCCATCCACCCACCCAATTTCCCTTCCTTCCTGCCTTCCTTCCTTCCTTTCTTCCTTCCTTCCTTCTTTCCTTTCTTCCTTCCATCCATCCATCCACCCACCCATCCATCCATCCATCCACCCACCCAATTTCCCTTCCTTCTTTCCTTCCTTCCTTCCTTCCTTCCTTCCTTCCTTCCATCCATCTATCCACCCATCCATCCATCTATCCATCCATCCATCCACCCACCTATCCATCATCATCCACCCACCTATCTCATATCCGTCCATCCATGTCATCATTCAGCAAGTATTTATAGTACATATACTATATAAGCTGAGGTTAGGGTTGTCAGAGGTAGTCCTGCAGGACCTTAATGGTCAAGGAATTTGAATTTTATTCTAAGAGTAATTGGGACCCATGCAAAGGTTTTAAGCTGGGGTGACCTAATACTATTTAGATTGAAATTATTGGTTTGTGGATGATAGGCTGTAGGAGACAAAAGTAGGAGCAGAGAGATGTAGTCTCTAAACGACACAGCCCAACAATCCTATTGCCTTTTGTAACCTGGACTTCCTGAATTGCTGCTGTGTACCGGGCCCAGGCACTCTGGTACAAAAATGATCAGGGAGTATTTCCTACCCTCCTGGAGCTGACACTGCAGTGGGACAGACATAAGGAAGCCAGCAATTGTGACTAGGGATAGGATATCAGGACACCCAGATACTGATAGCACAGGTAGGAGCTCCCAAAAAAGCTTAATGAGGCAGAGGCACCAGGGAAGTCTTCTTGGAGGAATTGGCATTTAAGCTGAGGATCTAAAGATGACTGGAACTCAGGTGGGGAAGGCATTTTTGGAAAAGAAAACAGCATGAGCAAAGGCATTGACGCACAGCACAGACATGTGGAAAGCCACATAAGATTCCTTCAGGAATGAGGCAGAATATTACCACATCGATATGTGGAGGTGATGTGTGTGTATGTGTGTGTGCGTGCGTGCATGTGTGTGTGTGTGTGCACGCGCGTGTGTGTAAGGTACAAGTGATCAGTATGGGTGGGAAAGGAGGGTGGCTATGTTTCCAGAGCCTGGGTCATGTCAGACCTTATATGGACATTCTTTTTTGTTAAGTTTTTTTAAGTTTATTTATTTATTTTGAGAGGCCGGGGGGGGGGGAGGTTTGGCAGGCAGGGGCTGAGAGAGAATCCCAAGCAGGCTCTGCACTGTCAAACTCATGAACTGCGAGATCATGACCTGAGCTGAAGTCAGATGCTTAACTGACTGAGTCACCCCGGCACCCCAAGAACTTGTATGTGATATTCGGATGGTAGTGGGGAGCCAATGATTATAAAAGGGAGAGAGCATAAGTCCTTTCTCTCTTCAGCACCTCTCTCAATAGAGCCATAGACTGAGAGAGGGGCTATTTTAAGGCTTAAGATCTTAGGAAGCAAATTTTATATGCTGTTTTTTGATATAAGGTGTATGTTTGGGGAGCCTAGTTCCGGGAGCAATTATTTCTCTTGTAAAAAAAATAAACTTTCTCCCTATTATACTAATAATCTGTTCTGAAAATTTAGAAAATACGGACTAGAAACATGAGCAAAAACTTAAACCTGCGGTCTCACCACCTGGCGATGCCTCCGTTAGCATGGTATCGGGCATCCTTCCTGTCATTTACGATTACATAATTGTGACTTTTATACAGATGAGCTCATACTCTGCACACTGATCAGTTGCTTTTCCACTTATCAGTATTATTTCCTAGAGCTGCCGAAACAACCCCGGGTGGCTTAAAACAACAGAAGTGTATTGTTTCAGTCTGGAGGCTAATGTCCAAAGTCAAGGCGCCCGCAGGGCCCCGATGCTTCCGGAATCTGTGGGGGAATCCTTCCGTGCCTCTCCCAGCTTCTGGTGGCTGCTGGAAATCCATGAGGTTGCTTAGCCTGCAGTGGCCTTACTCCAATCTCTGCCTTTATCATACGTGACATCCTCCTGTGTGTCTCTGTCTTCACATGTCCATCTTCTTATAAGGACCTTGGTCCAATTGGATTAGGGGCTTCTGACTCCAGTATGACCTCCTCTTAACTAATTACATCTGCAACGATCCTATTTCCAAATAAGGACCTAGTCTGAGATACTGAAAATTATGACTTCAACATGTCTTTTTATTCTTTCTTTTTGCGGGGCAGGGGTGGAGGACATAGTCTATAATAGCTTCTCCTGCCATTGAATGTTGCTTTACAATATGATTTTTTAATGGCTATAAAATATTCTATCTCGTGGACCTACAAATGTTCAGGGATCGGTCTCTGTTCACCCTGAATATGCAACCTGTGACCTGTCTTTGTCCAGCCCTGTGCAGTGACAGTAGCCATCACCTTGACAACAATGAAGATATGAATTCACCAAAGCTTCCCCTCCCCACCTAGTTCCTACTGACAAGGAAGGATGGTGGACTTAAGTTCTCTTTCTAAAAACTCCTCTTAAATACAAGGGCAAGAACAAAAAGGGGAGACTTCGAACCAGAGCAGTCAATTGATCAGAATTTCCTTCCGCACATTTCCAGTTAATCCAGATGTGACCACATTTTGGAACGCGCCCAGTTCTAAGCCGTGATTCATCACTACTCAGCTGAGTCCAACAAACGTTTTATTCAACCTGCTTTATGAGTGTAGGCGAAAATTTTCCAGCCCCAGTTTCTTAGGATGCCACCAATTATCTCAAAGGATGTTGCAACAGACTAAAAAGAAAGTTTATTTATTGGTTGGTTTGTTTTAAATCATAGAACGTCCCTTTTCTGAGCGGGGGAGCTTCAGAAGCACGTCTTAGCAAACACTCAGAGCAACAGTAATTTAACATTGCCTGTTGTGATTGTAAAGGGGTTTTCATATATATTCTCGCGTTCGATTCTCCAGCCAACCCAGCCTGATGCAGAAGGAACGTTGTTACGTGAGGCTCCAAAGTGCCTTGACTTCCCAAACCCTCTTAGCTTATAACCACCACCACTGTGGGGAGCTTAGCACTGGAGACACAGTCTTACTTAATTTTCCCCCAAACACAGGGGAAAACTGCCATACCCTTCCCCCTTCTAGAGCAAACTAAATCCTAGAAAGCATGCTGTCGTGCCTGAGCTCACCCAACTAGTGACCACAGAAGATGGGTCCTGAAGCCAGGCTGCCTGGCTCCCTGGGGTCACATTTGTGACCTCTAAACTGCGCTATGAAGGGCTCAGACCGGCTTCTGATGTCCTTGCTGGTTCCTGACTCTTTTAGCCCCATGACCACATTTAGGTCAACAGTAGCAGTGTATCTCCATCTGAAAGTGGACGAGATAATACACACCTCTGGGAGCACTGGACCTTGTTCTATTACTTATGACAGGCAGGCAAGGACTCCTGGTGACCGGTCATGCTGGGTGGCACTTAGCACCGACAATGGCAGAATTATTTAAAGATTTTCCAGAGAGAGGGAGTTAGTGCCCTGTCACTTGATAGGAGAGAATCTACTGGGGTTCCCAGGGCCCCCAGACTGTGCATGGATAGTCTTTAGGGGATATATGGACGAATCTCTCGAGCATACGCGTTTTCCTGGAAGTTAGTCCGCGTCCCTCCTCATGAGAATTTGTAAGGTCCTTGTGACCCAGAAATAAGCCCAAACCAAAACCAGTGTATATTGTCTCATATTCAAATGGCAGGCTTTATGGGAACCACTGAGATTTTCTACTGAGAAAAGCCTATTGCTTTGGAGTACTGGTATCACAGTAGACACAGCGCTCAAAGGGAACTCCAACCCACGTACACAGCGGCCGCTTAAGAAACGCTGGGTGGGGAAGAAGAGGCTTTGTAGAGAGAAGCTCTGTCCACTGGTCTGAGGAGGAAAGGCAGCGATGCGTCCAGAGCCCTGGGATGATCATCACCCAAACACGTGGCAGCCGGGGCTCTATCTCCATACAACTGCTGGGTCCCTGCCCTCCTCATCTCTGCTGTAAGCACCTTGGTCCAAGCCACCAGGAGCCAAGTGTGGTCACTGGTCTCTCTACATGCACTCTTGTTCTCCTCTCTCCATTGGTCTCACAATGATCCTGCCTTCCTCTTCCACAAAGCCCTCCAGGGTGTCCCGCTGCCCTCAGAATGCATCTAAGCTCGGGGCGATGGCTGCGAAGCTGAAACGACCTCCATCAATCCATTCTGGCAACGCTGCCTTCTACCCTAGAGAACCTGGAGCTTGCTGCTCCGCCAGGCCTCTGCGTTTGCTGGAACCTTCTGCCCCTAGATCTTTGCAGGGCCACGTCTTTCTCATCAGTCAGGTCTCTGGGGACGCAGCTTCTCGGGAGAAGTCATCGTTCTAAGGTAATACGATGTTTGCTTTTCTTCGCGGCCCTTATAACCATCGAGATTGGTCTTCTTTAGTCAGTTACTTATCACCTAGCTCACCCTGAGGGACATAAGCTCCACTGGGTAGTGTCTGAAACGCAGACCCTTAATCACTGTTTGTTGAGAAGGAAGGGATGGATAGGTGGGCACGTGGGTGACGCTCTCCTTCAACCTGTTCCTACAGGGACACCTGGAGTAGACAAGTGTTGGAACGTTACCCAGGAATGACCGCTTCCTCCAAAGCACAGGAGGCTCATCGTCACCCCACTTAGTAGTGAATTATGTTACCTGCTGGTGAGGGCGATGCCACAAGGCCTGTAATTAGTTCCCTGATTATTCACAATTGAAGCGATCACGGCTAACGGATGGTGTTCGCCACGAAAACCTGCAGGAGAGCCAGGCCATTTGGCAGCTACCGCGTTCCCAAGAAGGCAGATCAATTTCCGTTTGATTTGTTTAAAAATAACAAATAAACAAGGTGGAACCGCTTGCAAGGTTTGGGTTCCTCCTTTTCTGAAATTTGGGGAGAGGAGGCAGCTTGAAATTGCCAGTTAGGAGACAGGCAGAGCCCATTCACAGCTCAATCGGATTCCCCTATAATCATAGCTAATAACTGTATTTTTCTACTACTAAACAATTCCGTTCCTTTAAAGCTTCTAGTTAGCGAGCTAGCTGAACGATACTCGGGGGCTAGCCATGGAGAAGACGCCTCTGAATGCAACACCGAAGCCCGTTTTTTCCCACTTTGTTCTAATTTTATCACAGGCCAACAGGCAAGCCGCTGACACTCTCGGGGAGAGACACTGGACAGTCGGGTTTTTTAAGAAGCCCAGAAATGCACACCTTTCCCTCAAATACAAAAGTGACCAGGGTTTCCATGAGTTAAAAAGGCTTCTCTACTTGAGCTCACTCTTAATCTGGTTTCTTCCCTGACCTATACTACTCCCTGAACATCTAAATAGGTCCCTTTCCCAGCTAAACCCTTCTGTGGCTTCCCACTGCCACCACGATACGCCAGTCAGGTGACCTGTTCGTCTCTGCTGGCCTGTCCCCTGCCTACGGGTCCCCTGCCCTCTCACTCCCCCACGACACTCTCCCCGCTCCGTTGCCTTCAGGCCCCAACAGAGTGGATTATCGTCTACATGCAGAAGGGTCGTCAAAGTTAGGGACTCTGGAAGCCAGGATGCCTGGTTCTAATTCCAGCTCCACTACCTTTGAGCTGTGTGACCTGGGGCAAGCCATTTGACCTCTCGGGGCCACAGGTGCAACATCTATAACATGGGGATAATGGAAGCATTTGCCTCATAAAGTAGCTGTGAGTATTAAGCCCATTGATGGGTGCTCTGTGCCTCGGTTACTTGTGAGTCCTGCTCCTCCAAGGGGCTTTTCTTCCTCTTTGTACACGCTGTTTCCTTTGTACGAAGTAAACATTCTTTTTTCAAAAAAATTTTATGTACGTTTTTATCTATTTTTGAGAGAGAGAGAGAGAGAGAGAGAGAGAGAGAGAGTGCACGTGGTGGGGCGGGGCAGGGGGGAGCGGGCAGAAAGAAAGGGAGACACAGAATCCCAAGCAGGTTCTGGGCTCTGATCTGTCAGCACAGAGCCTGATTCGGGGCCTGAACCGTGAACCGCAAGAACATGACTTGAGCCCAATTTGGCTGCTTAACCGACTGAGCCACCCAGGTGCCCCCAAAGTAAACATTCTTTATGCACCCCAAACTTACTGCCTTGTTTGACTCATCTTTCTGTTTCCAGCTTAGATATTACCTCTTCTAGAACTCCCGAGACCCCAGACCCGTGGATGAGGTCCCTTTCTCTGGATCCAACAGCACCCTCACGTCTTCCATCACACATGTCACCCCTGGTGTATTTTAATCACCTGCTTATATGTCTGTGTTGCCAACGGGCCAGGGTTTCTCAGCCTCAGGACTACGGACATTTTGGGCCAGATCGTTCTGTGTTGCAGGGGGCTCTCTTGTGCACTGTAGGACATGTAGCAGTATCCCTAGCCTTGACCCACTAGATGCTAGTGGCATCCCTCTCCTTCTGTCCCAGTTGTGACAACTAGAAATGTCTCTAGACATTCCCAAGTGTCCCCGGTGGGGAGGAGGGGAACGAAATCATCCCTGGTTGAAACCGCCTCACTTGACCATAAGCTCTGGGAGGACAGGAACCGTGACTGTCCTTCTCATCCTCACCCCTCCTCCCCCAGCACCTAGAATAGCACCAAGTGCTTATTAATAAGCACTTAATAAGCAAGGGTCTGCTGAATGGAGGTGCTGAGCCCCAGTAGCAAAGCACGCCTCAGGCTACAGTCAGCCGAGCTGAGCTGTCACCCAGAGTGTGCAAGTCACTGGCTCTGTGATGTGAAGCAATCACTCCTCGGTGGTTCTGAGCGGTTCTCTGAACATGACATGGATGAGCGTGCTGGCTCCAAGTCCGGTTCTGGAAGGCGGGATCAGCATCGCCCAGCAGTTTGTTAGAAATGCAAATTCTGTTGCTCCAACCCGGACTCACTGAACTGGCATCTCTGGGGGGTGGGGGTGGGGGCGGAGCTTTGAAATGTGTGTTTTAACAAGCTCTCCAGGGGACTCTGATCCATGCTCCAGCGGTTCTTACCTCTGGCTGCTCTCAGAATTCACCCGGAACGCTTTTCTTTGGAACGACAGGATGCCTGGGCTGCTAGATAACCCCAAACCCAGCGGCAGGAGCAGCTCTGGCGTTGGGGCTCACGGCTGGCATTTTTCACCCGCCTCACGTGAGTCCAGGCCACAGCCAGCACTGAGCCTCAACGCAGAGGAGTTCTGACGCCCTGTGCTTCCCATGTTAAACCTTTCGGAAATTGCATTAACTCTTTTAGTCCACCAGAGGGCCGTGTGCCGTGCTGAGAAGGGACAGGGTCATCATTCCTGGGCGTGGGGCACAGCGAGTCAGGGACCACAGATACACAGACTGAAGCGCGTGTCCGAGAACTTCCTCCCAAGCTCTATTTGGCAAAACATCCAAGTCAGGGTGAGTGACTCTGTAAGGCTTTACTCCGGCTCCTTGCCGTGACTCCAGGACAGCCAAGAGGGATGGGCAGGCCCTCACCAGGATTCTCGATTTGACGCACTGGCTTTAAAATCGACGTTGAGAAAGCTGCTGCAGTTTAGTGTACAGAGGGGTGGATGTGAAGTCAGCCACACCTGTGTGCTTCTGAGGACGCCACTTCCCTCTTCTGGACCTGGGATCTCAAATGCGGGTAAGGAAACTTCCTGGCTGAATTGCAGTGAGGATCAGTCCAGGCACAAGAGCAGCTGCTCGAAAACTCAGCGGCTCTCAGAGTGTGGCCCCAGACCAGCAGCATCACCTGGAGACCTGTTAGAGATGCAAATTCTCAGGTCCCACCCCAGACAGAGTGAATCAGAAACTCTGGGGGCGGGACAAATGACTTCCCCTTTCTGAGTTCCATTTTCTCATTTGTGAAATTAGAAATAATAGCAGTACCTAGATCTCAGAGACCCGCTGCCAGGATTAAATGAGATATGCAGGTAAACTACTTAGCACAGTGTCTGGCATATAGTAAGAGCTCGATAAAGCCCCTGTTGCTATCACAGTTGTTACCACCTTCAAAGACCCCTGCCCCCTGCAAACCTCGAAAAGAAGCTTTTGTGAGAACTCTGCACAAATAACTCTCGCTGGACTTTGCAAAATGCCGTATTTTGGCTCAGGAGGTCCCCCGTGGAACACAACACACTGAAAAGAAGTTAGAGTGTACAAATGTGCCATGCTAATACGTTAGCCGGCTTTATAACTCATTCTGAGAGAGGCCATCGCTCAGAGCAGTACAGCTATTTATTGTAGGGTCCCATTATGGGTTGTGATCTATTTCGGTCTATCCAGCTGTCAGAAAGATTGGCTTTCCTACCACCAATCAGGAACAAGGAGTTGGGCTTGAGGCAGGGAAAAACAAACAAACAAAGCAGCCAACAGGACTTGAAAAATATTCCACTCATGGCTGAGGAAACGTAAAAGATGCTGAAGGAAGGAAACAGGGTCAGCTCTGAGGGCTTTGCAGCAGCAACACAGAAATTTCCAGACGAACCAAGAGAGGCAAAGGATTGACTGAGGGTTTGTGGGCATGCTGGTGGGGGGCTGGCAAGTGAGTGAGCTGAATTTTTAAGGCAGGGGAAGAGAGGGTGGAATTGAAATCTTCATGCATTGCAGGTTTCAATAATCAGGGTGAGAAGTGCAGAATCACTCAGCTGGAGACGGTTCACCTTCAGTAAAACGGGACTTTACTTCCTTTTTGTCTCTTACAAGGGGCTCTCTGCCCAGCCCTCCTCAATCTACTCCACTGGCCCCAACCACCTGAAGGTCCATCTTTCCCTGAGGGTTAACTGGTCATCAGCTGAAAAGAAATCACAAGGCAGTGTTCTATCTGTAGTTAGCAAGGTTTGAGAACACAGATTCATACAACTCGATAGTAAAAACAAAACAAAACAAAAACAAAAAAACACCAAATAACTCAATTAAAAATAGGGAAAAGGCCTGAACTGACATCTTCCCAAAGAAGATATCCAAGTGGCCAACAGACACAAGAAAAGATGCTCGACATCAGTCATCATCAGGGAAATGTAAATCGAAACCACAATGAGAAATGACCTCACACAGGTCAGGATGACAATGACCAAAGGACAAGAGACAACAAGTGTCGGTGAGGATGCAGAGGAAAGGGAGCCCGTGTGCACTGCTGGTGGGAATGCAAGCTGGTGCAGCCACTGTGGAAACGAGTATGGAGGATGTGCACAAAATTAAAACTGGAGCTGCTGCCCCATCCGGCAACTTCGCTTCTGGGTAAATAACCAAAGGAGAAGAAGTCACTACCTCAGAGAGATACCTGCACCTGCACCTCACTGTGGCATTATTCAAAACAGCCAAACCATGGAAACAACCTAAGTGTCCATGGATATATGAATCCATAATGGAGATGTGGTATATATATACAATGGAGTATAACTCAACCATAAAATAGCAGGAAATTATGTTATTTGTGACAACATGGACAAATCTTCAGGGCAGTATGCTAAATGGAACAAGTCAGACAGGGAAAGACAAATACTGTATGATCTCACCTCCAGGTGGAATCTAAAATAACTGGGGGCACCTGGGTGGCTCAGTCCGTTAAGCGTCCGACTTCCGCTCAGGTCATGATCTCGCGGTTTCAGAGTTGGAGCCCTGCGTTGGGCTCTGTGCTGACAGCTCAGAGCCTGGAGCTTGCTTCGGGTTCTGTGTCTCCCTCTCTCTCACTGCCCCTCCCCCGCTCCTGCTCGCTCTCTCTCTCTCTCAAAAATAAGATAAACATTAAAAAATAAAAAATAAATAAAATAACTGAACACAAAGAAACAGAAAGATTGCCGGTTGCCAGAGGTGGTGGGTGGGGAAATGGGGGAGTGGGGTTAAAAGACAGAGTCTTCCAGTTATAAATAAATGAGTCCTTGTATAATGTACAGCATGGTGACCATAGTTAATAATGGTATCATAGGGGTGCCTGAGTCAGTTAAGCGTCCGACTTTGGCTCAGGTCATGATCTCCTGGTTTGTGAGTTCGAGCCCCGCGTCGGGCTTTGTGCTGACAGCTCAGAGCCTGGAGCCTGCTTCGGATTCTGTGTCTCCCTCCCCTCAGCTCCTCTCCTGTTCACACTCTGTCTCTCTCTCAAAATAAATAAAGATTAAAAAAATTTTTTTAAATCGTACTATATACGGTAAAACCTTGGATTGTGAGTAACTTGTTCTGCAAGATGAGCAAACATTTCTGATAAACTTTAACTTGATAAACAAGCAATGTCTTGCAATGTAAGTAGCACGTGACACCTAACATCACATGATCACCACTAAGCCAATGGTCCTTCTCTCTCTTTGTCACTACGGGATTCTGGGTGATCTTCCCCCATGCTCAGATCCTTGTTCTCAGGCTGTGGTGTTTGGCAGATATCGGTGAGTTTTCAGAACGTGGGAAGGCGCCCACAATTGGCACTAGTGCATCTTTTGTCCCTTCAAAGCCCCTATGGACCGTCCTTTGCTTTTCTAGACAAGAGTAAGCTTAGGAATGCTTTGCTTGGTTCTAGGTCAGGCTGCCTGCAGATATAGACCCTTTCCTGTGCTGCCTTATTGCCAGTTACATTAAATACAGTCTATGACAAGAGTTTATTAGTACTGTACTGTAGTCAACACCTGTGCGAGCGTATACAATGGCTCCCGTTGCAGATAAAGGTTGAAAAGAAAGGCAGTAAGAAGAAGGAGATGATTGCAGTGCAAGTTAAGAAAGAAATCATCTAGAAGTACGAACGACGTAGGAGAGTGGCCGAAATTGTAAGATTTCGTAAGAAGTCTACATCTGCATCCTGTCTGCAGAGGAGGAGGAGAAAAAGGAGGAGGAATCCCTCACTTCAAATGAGATTAGGGAGATGTGCAAAATTTTGTAGAAAAGCCCCACCTGAATAAGGCTGTAGCAATGTGAGCGATATCTGTTCAACAACATTGCAATGCCAATTTCCGCAAAATCCTCAAAAGGAGACAAAAGCAAGCATCATTGGATAGGTTCCCTGTTAAAACTGCCGAAGAATAAAAGATGCCATTGGGCCAATAGACAGCAGTGATTCTGTTAGTGATAGTGAAAGTCGTCTTACACAATAACCCTCCTCTCTCTTATCTCCCCCACATCAGCCACGAAGGTTTCAAAGGTAAGTGCAGGTTAATTTGTTTATTTTTGTTTATATTTTGTATTTTCTTTATTATTTTGTATGATATTACAGTGTTGTAATCATTTTCATGTGAATATTTTTGGGTTGTGCAATGAATCATCTGAGTTTCCATTATTTCTTATGGGGAAATTCGCTTTGATATACAAGTGCTTTGGATTACAAACACGCTTCCAGAATAAATTATACCTGCAAACCAAGGCTTTACTGTGTGAGGTGATGGGTGCACTTAATGTGGCAATTATTCCACAATATCTACACATGTCAAACCATTGCATTGTATACTTTAAACTTATTTTTAATTCTTTTTAATATTTCTTTTTTCTGAGAGAGAGAGAGAGAGCAAGTGAGCATGAGTGGTGGAGAAGCAGAGAGAGGGAGACACAGAATCCAAAGCAGGCTCCAGGCTCTGAGCTGTCAGCACAGAGCCTGACATGGGGCTCGAACTCACAAACTGCAAGATCATGACCTGAGCCGAAGTCGGACGCTCAACCGACTGAGCCACCTAGGTGCCCCTACACCTTAAACTTATATAGTGTTATATGTCAATTATATCTCAAGAAAGCTGGGGAGAAACAAACAGAATTCTAGGGGAGTAGGTTACTCTTAGAAGATGCATGCTTTGGGGGTAAACATAAAATCTGCAATTTACTTTCAGATAGTTTAGAAAACTGTGTGTATATGTGTGTGAGAGAGTGTGTGTATGTGCATGTGGACAGAGAGAGAAAGGGCAGAAATTGCCAAGTGGCAATGACTTTGAATCTAAGGGGGAGGAGGTGAAGGTGGTCACTATTCTTCGAGCTCTTGTTTGGAGCCAGTCTTTTGGGGCTTAAATCTCCACTCTCCTGCTTACTAGCTGCACAATGACATTGGGCGAGTTCCGTAAACACTTGACGCCTCTATATCACCATCTTAAAGTGGGAATTATTATAGTACTTACCTCACGGGATTTTTGTGAGTCTGCAATTAAGTTAATGTGCTTGGAAGCGTTCCTTGAATGAGGAAAATGTTAGTCCTATTTGGCTGTTTGTGATAGAAAGATGGATGAATGGATGGAATAACAGATCGATAGATCGACTGATAGATGGATAGACAGATACACACATGGACAGATAGGTGGCTGGATGGATACACATGCATACTTGGATAAAAGCTACCAAAATAAATACACACATTATATAATGCCCACACCTGGAGTCCAGCATGCAAACACGGGTGTTAGACTCTGCTTTTCCCTCAGAAGTGTGCCTTGCCCCTCGTGGGAACAGAAGTGTCGCACATCAGCCACTGAGACCCAGAGCAACCGCCTGGCACCCACAGTAGAGGTGCCCTCTGCCCCCCTTCCGTCTGCTCCTTTCTTACGCACAGAGGCCACCTCCCTCCAAAGTCAATGTCGGTACCATCTCACCGTAAGTGTTGCCCTTGTCGATACGGGAGTCTGTCCGGCCGAGGATGGAGATGCCCTCATGGTACCATATGCAGAATAGGGCCCAGCACCTGGAGGGCATTTTAAACACATCCCGTGCCATCAGGCTGTGTTCATCACTCAGTGGATTGACCAAAGAGGCACAGAGTCCTGCCGGCCCCGAGCCAAGCTCAGCTGGTCCATCCGGCCTGGGCATCCTGCCACGAACCTCCAGCTGAGGAGTGGTCACTCTTAGGTCACCACACACCAGTGGGGTGACCCAGTGAAGAGAAACCAGCCGGGGGTCCACAGCGGGCCCTCTGTGAATCCAGATTCGAGAGCCAAGCCACCAGGGACCTTCTAGCCAAGCTCCTTGGGAGGAGATTTTGTTTGCAGTAAGAAGAAGCCCTTTCCTTTAAACAGTCTCTCTGTCTCCACCTTGCTCAAACACTGCAGCCACGCCGAACTGACCTTCGCTCTGTTTCTCTAACACACCTGGAACTTTCTTTACTGAGGAACTCTACTCGTGCAAATCCTCTCTGGAACATTCTTTCCTCCGAGAGCCTTAACTCACGTCTCCTCAGAGAAGCCATCCTGGATCACGCAACGTCAATGGTTGCCTTTCGATTATCCTTTACCTTGAGACTGTCTTTCCCTTTCTCCGTGCCTTATCTTCCCCATTGGTAAATAAGGACAACAGTGTGGTGGGTAGTTTCTGCTCGCCTTTTGCACACTCCTAGAGGCTCCATTGGGCTGATGGATGGTGCTCTCGTGTCCTCTGGTTGGATTCAGTCAATGAGAGGCAGGCAGAGAGGAGATCAGGCTATTTAGTCACCCGGCTCACTGCCCGGTGGGTGATGGCTCCAGCCCCCTCCCTCGGGTCCTGATTAGGATCTCAGAGTCCTTACTTCACAGAATTGCTCCCCACTGCCCACGTGGTGCTGCTTCAGCGCCCATGGTGGTTGTCAGCCTCTGGGGCCTCAGGTCCCCTGCCCGTAGCCCCACCTACACCTTGTAAATATCCCCTTTCCTGACCTCCCTGCAGTTACCCCCCGGGGGTGCCACCAGCTTCCTGCCCGGATTCTGACCTGTGCAGTAAGAGTATCGATCTCCCTGGGTTGTTGTGAGAATGAGCTTCAGGGCAGGACACCCAGGAAGTGCTCAGATGATTCTTGGCTCATCTTATTAGTTGTTCTTTTCCTTTCTGTCACCACATTTTGCACTTGCTTGTGTGCTAAGGGTCCACTACCTGTGTCTGTAGGTTCGGTACAGTTTGCATAAAGATGCAGAGTCCGTGTCTGTGTCTATTTCAGTCTCTGATGACCTGCTGCCTGGTGTGCAGCACGCCCCAAAAATGTCTGAAATAAATGTCTGATGAACGAATGAACAAATGAATGAGTGAAAGAGGCCTGTTTTCCACTTTTGAGGCACTTTTATATATTACGCTGAATTGTGTGATAGGGCTGGTATTAGAGTGTTTCTGTCTTATGAGGACAGAAATTTCCAAAGGTATTACCTATTACCTTATCCCCTTTGATCCTGGGTGGTTAGCAAGCTGAGAAATATCATCACCACTTTTTAAAAAGTTTTTTTAAAATATTTACTTGTTTATTTTGAGAGAGAGGGAGATCAGGAGCTGGGGAGGAGCAGAGAGACAGGGAGAGAGAGAACCCCAAGTAGGCTCCACACTGTCAGCAGAGAGCCAGACATGGGGTTCGATCCCATGACTGTGAGATCATGACCTGAGCCGAAATCAAGAGTCAGATGCTTAACCGACTGAGCCCCCCAGGCACCCCGAATCACCATTTTATAGATAGCGATACAGAAAAACAAAGGGAAAGGGAGGGTGATACCACTGACTGTAAAACCTATTGTGCCCGGCCTCCGTCAGGCATTGATTTGACGGGCACAATTTCACGTGAATTTCACAACGCTTCTCATAACAACATCATCAATGCAGATGGAGAACCAGGGGAGGGAGGGTAGAGGACCCACCGCCCATGCTCATGCCGGCTGGTACGTGGCCGAACTAGGATCCGGTCCTGGTGGGTGTGGCTCTAAATTGTATGCTTTGCCTGCACAGCGATTCTCCACCTATACCCTCTGGAGAATCTGTATACGTGTGCACAGGGAAAGGTATGCAAAAATATCAGGCTGGAACAGTAAAAACAAATGGTAATGATGCCAAATGTGTCTCAGTGGCAGAGAGGATAAATAAACCAGAACATTTAAGTGCTGCAATGGCACGAGGCAGTGAAACTGAATCGACTACAAGTATACATATCACCTGTAATGTGGAAGAAAACAACAAACTGAATGAAAAAAAATAAACTGTCAACGAACGCGTTAGTAAAACACCATCTTATACCAAGTTTCAGACATCCACTGAACATTATCATGCATTGTTTAAGCATACAAATATGTACTAGAAAGGCTCCAATTCAAGGGATTAGAAGCACCGAATTCAAAATTGTAGTCAAAGGCATGGGGATGATATTGTAGGAGAGGAACCAGGGGTCTTAGTGGTTCCCATGATGTGGTCCGCAGGCTGGGCAGACGTTTGATGTCTGTTCTATTATTTTATACGTTATTTTTCTAGAGGAAATACTTCATTTATAAACAAGTGGCGCCTGGCCTAAGGTCACCCAGCCAGTCGAGGACGGACTGCACAAGGATCTGTGCCTCCTGACTCCTAGACCAGTGCTCTCTCCCCTGCAGCAAGCTGTGCACAAAGCCGGTAATTATCCCCACTGTGCAATGTGGGCAAGAGGTGAGAGGCAGTGTTGAGTCACACTTATCTTTACTTCCCTCCCTCCCTGATTACTGCTTTACTGTCACCTTTGGCACCTTCTTTCAAGGGGTCCAGATCGCTCTATAGCCTGGATGATTTGGTTTCTGTATGGCTTCAGTGCAAGAAAGAGGAACTTCTTTTCACAATCAGAAAGTCTCAAAAAAAGACGGGGGAAAAGTAAACATCCCATCAAGAAGCTGTCATGGAAGGCACTCTTGTTTGGCTGCTCAGTGGCCCTTCTGTGCTAGCAGAGAAGCAGGCCATGGTGACTACTCACTTTCCCAGCCTCCCTATGGCACAGCCAGCGACCTAATCTCCATAAAGAGAAAATCTGCAGAGAGGTTTCTGGGAGATATACCCCCTGTTGGTAAAAAGGGGGAAGCTACAAGGAGAAGGCTTTCTTCTCTCTTTCTGCTTTGTATATTGGTGGGTGATGATGTGATATTTGGAGGTGTGGCAGCCAAACTGTGACCATAAGGAAAGGGCCAAGAGACTCTAGAGATGCTATTGAGTTGAGCTGGTGAGTGAGCTCTGGGATCACCTACCTCTGGATTGCCTCTTAAGCACAGCAAACAAGCAAAAGCACTATTCAATATTGTTAATATACTTTTACTCCAGAGTTCTATTACTAGCAAATACACGTACATCATGATTGTCTGGGGAGAGGGGGGATGTAGGCCTTTTATCCAGGTACAAATCATCTGGACCCATGAACTCAAAAGTCACCTGTTAAAATACATAAAGAGAAGCTTGCCACTCCTCTACATGGACCCTGCAATGGTTCCTTCTTGCTCTTTGGATAAGAATCGAATTCGTAAGCCGTCCCTCCTGGCCCGGCCTCGCCCCTGCCTGTTCCCAGGCGCACCTTGGGTTACTCTCTCCATATGACTTACAATGTGCCAGTCACAGTAGTGATGTTGTTGTTTTGTTCTGTGTCATTTACTTTTTCCAGTTGGCCAACCCTTTCTCAACTCAGGGAGCTTGCACGGGCTTGTCCTCTGCCTGAACCGCTCTTTTCTTCTCCCTCTGCCTGGCTGATGACAAAGTGTCATTATTTGATCTCATACTACCCTGACTCCTTCCTTCCTAGCTCCATACTTCCTTAGTTTTCTATACATTTATGTCTTTTCCACCCCTGTCTCCACCAACAGAATCTGGGCTCCACAGGAGCAGATGCCGTGTTGGACTTCAGTGCCTCTCTAGCCAACACACAATATAGGCCTCTTCCCCCAAAGCGAAGATCTGAGCACATCACCCCATCCTCAAAACTACCGAAGATAATGGATGCTAGCCAGTGTTATGAGCGTGCCTTCTCACTGCCTGTGGTTAAATCTCATGTCCTTATCCTGGCACTCAAAATCGTCTTTCATGCATCCTTTTTCTCATTCATTCAAAATATATGTACAGGGCACCTGCTACATTCCAGGCACTGTTCTAGGAAAAAGCACCTTTCCTCCTGTGTCTTCTCCCCACTGGACACCAAGTCACCTGCTGTCCAAAACCTTCTCTGTTCTCACCACCTGAGCTCTCAAAACCACAGTGGGATACCATTCTTTCCATGATCTTGCTCAAACTCTTACTTTTGCCTCCAACACTTTCCCATTCTTTGTCCACTCGGTAACTCCTTAACCAGCGTGTAAATCCTACCCTCCGTCTTGTATTCAAAAACGTGTGTTAGGCCCCTTCTGGGTATCTCCCTGTCTCCTGCGTCCCTGGATGGAGACACCACGGGGACATCGATCGTGTGTGACTGTTCATTACCTCTATTTGATGCCCTACATAGCCGGCCCGCATGATCGGCTCAATTATGGGACGGAAAAGGGAGCCTGAACAGAAATTTACAGCCTTTTTTTTTTTTTTTTTTTTACCTCCAAAGGCTTACAACCTCTGAGCCAAGAGTCTCCAAATACTTTTGATCAAGGACGCCCCCTTCAAAAAAAAAGTGAACGAACACCCGGTTAGGTGACTAATTACCTATAAATTCTATGTTGAACTGTATACCTTCCAAATGACAACGCACATGCAAAAAAGAGCCGCTGAAAAGCACCAGATAACAATGTAAAATGAGCAGAAATTCTAATGTTTTCATCCAGCATCCCACCGGATCGTGTAACCTTTCCCTGTTTTAGACTGTTTTGACCTAACCTCAGAGGATCAGAGGATAACTGTTTCTAGTTCACGCAGAATGGGTATGAGTATCTTCTGGGGAAAGGCAAGGAATCGCGGCTAGAATGACAGAGAGGTATTTTTCTCGAGGCTTCTACGTCTGTCGCTCCCCATGATCCTGGCATGTCTTTTCTCTGACTCCCTCGAATCTTGTTCCAGCCAGAGCAGGGGCCCGGCAAGCTAAAGGTTTACTTATTTTTTTTTTTTCCCCTCCTCCTCCTGGCCTCACCCATTACCTGGGATTAAACAAGACTGAGGGGCTGGTCTGAATTCAAGAGCGGGCTTTGAAGGTGCCTGGCCCTTATCTTGCTGGGGTTTCTTGTTGTATTTGGAAGAGCAACTTTTACTTCTCAAGGTGGGTGGGGGATTTCTGCGAATGTCTCATGCTTTGGAAAAAGCAAGGCTGCCCGGAGACGTGTCCAGATACTGTTTCCTTTGGTGTCACAACAATTTTCAAAGAGCCACGCCATCTCCTCCCCCGTCCCACTCAACTCCAGCCAAATGGGATCCAGCTGCGTCCCAGGCCTCCCCCGTACCCTCCCCCCCAGCCCCCGCCACAATCCACCAGCTCTGCAGTGAGCCGCCCCTGTGGAAACCTCCCAGGCTGTGTCTCTGAGCTGACACCCGGAACCTGGCTGTGCTCATTATCCAGACCCGGGGTCTCAGCAAACCCTCTGCCAGGTGCCTCCCTTGGAGCAGCCAGGGGCTTGGGAAGAAAGCCACCAGATGCCCCTCTAAGTTAACCCGCTTTCTTCCTGGGCTTGGCCCTGCGTGCCAGTTTGGGTGACCAGACGGGTTGCCTAGGCCTGTCCTAGTTTTAGCACCGAACATCTCATGTCCCCAAAACCCCCTCGCTCCAAGAGCGACCAACTCAGAAATTTGCAGGACACGATGCAAAACGAAAAGTGCAGGAATTGCTGGAAACCTTAGTAAGAATTTCAAGACTGCGATACCAGAGCATTAAGCCACATGCGGTGCCCTGATCATGGGGCCCTTGTGTGACTGTACCTGCTGCTCATGGAGCCAGCCCTGCTCCCAGGCAAACCACGAGTGCTACCCTACTCCAAATACATAGATCTAGTAAAAAAAAAAAAAAAAAAAAAAAAAAGTGTGGTTACCTCCACAAGGTTGTTAGTTTCTCAAAGCAACACATATCGCCGAGGCAACAGAGCTTGCCTGCCATCCTTCCATCCATGCCCTCGCCTAGGCCGGACCTTCCTGAAACACACAACCACTCCACTCCCCCACTCAGAGCCCTTCAACGCCCTCCTGGCTGTCCAGAGTATTCGCAGATGGGACTGACAACAAGGACACAAAAACTGCAAGGTGCGAGTAGTGACTTATCTTTGCTATACTGTTGCTTAACTATGTCCCAACATAAAACTCAGCATCAACGCCCCGTGTGCTCATAGCTCTTATCCAATGGCGAAACCAAATTTATAAATTAAAAAAAAAAAAAAAGTCAGACTACAGAACCAGGAAACTTCAGATTAACAACATCAATTCGGTGGGTTGCTTTGCCAAAACTACAGGGCCTGTGGCGGAGGGAGTAGGGTACCACATTGAATGCTGCTATGTGGGCCCTTTGTCACTGTGTCCTGGTCCCAGGATGGCTCAGGTCTCTGGTTCCTTTCCTGAGTTTGAACGAGGTAGGATAACTTTGTTCGAATGCCACACTCTCACACTATTAGAAACTCACTTGCAACAAAGCCACCCTTTAAGGATCGGTTCCATGTCTGCTCTTTTTCCAATAACCCATGACAGTGAAGGACATGCTAATTAGCGCTGGTGAGATCATAAATATTAATGTGGACATGGACACTGTCATTCCATTGCAACTGTAAGTGCATTCCATTGCAGGTTATAAGTGGGCCACCCAAATGATCTAAAAAATACCTATGCTAATTTTAAAATTATGGGTGAACTAGGACTAGCAATCATCAGTATTTATTGACCAATTCCTATGTGCCAAGCACTGTTGTAAGTTCTTGCCAAATTATCATTTACTTAATCCTCACAACTCTATAGGGTAGACAGAATTATTAATGCCGTATTATCAATGACAAGCCCAAGGCTCAAAGTGGTGACCTCAACTTGTCCTGAGTCATCTCACCAGAAGGTGTCTAAGAAAATCCTCAAAGTGAACTCCCGGACCACTGATCAGGCATAAAGGACCTTGAGAGGTTCTTGGCTCTCGTCTGGCATCCCTGGCCCACAGAACGAAGTTCAAACTTCTCCATTTGCCAGTAAAAGACTTCTCTGTCTTGCTTGTCGACCTCCCCATCTTATCACACATCTTTAGTGCTGCTAAGGAAACTCCAAGAGGGGGCATCAAGCTCTTTCACATTTCTCTGTTCTTTATGCTCAAAAGTCTTCTCTCAGCCTGGGATGTTCTTGTCCTTTCCCACCTGCAAACCTCTGTGTTCTGCAAGATGCTCAGTGTCACTTCTCTGGGATGCTGTTTCCAAATAAGGCAAGGCTGATGAGTCTCCTTTGTGTTCCCACAGTGTCAAGGTCTCAGCTTTTTTTCCCGAAGACATCATTAGCCTCCTCACGGCCCCAGCACTGGAAGCCCTCGGCGCTAAGCCAGCCAGACCCTCCTCTTCTGGAGATTTTAAACTAGATGACCCGGAGCCTGGGAATGTGGAGTCAGAGGCTGTGCTACACTAACCCCTGGCACGTATTTGTTCAATGCTCACTTTGCACTGGGCCCTGTTCTAAGGCCTGTGCGTATTTCACCTTATTTCAAGCCCACAGCAATCCTACAAGGCGGGTACCACTGTCTCCCTATGTTACAGGCAAGGAAGCTGGTGGGCAGAGAGAATGACGACTCCCCCACCATCGTACCAACAATGGCAGCACCAGCATGTGAACCTGGAGTCCCTGCTTTGAGCCTTGAGGCCACGCTGCCTCTTCTACTTCAGGAGAGCCAAGACTGGGGCGGCTGCTGTCATGGCAAAAGCCCGGGCAAGCTGGGAGTGCATCAGAGACTTGATGGAAAAAAAAAAAAAAAAAGGAGATAATGGTTCATTGTGAGTAGACAGGAACAACGGCAGGACAGAACTCAAGCCCACAGAGAGAGGCAGAGAGATTCGTTTGTCCCCAACCACTGAGGCCCCAGCCACTGTTCCTAAGTACTTGCTGGACATCTTGTCTTGGAGTCAAGGGCTCCCCTCACACCTTTTCCATTGATGTATTTTTAAAACCCGACTTAGATGGGGTGAGTTTCTTTTCTTTGCACCAGTACTAAAAAAACACAAAAACACTGGAAATCCACCAGCCCTATGAACACCACGGCCCTGAGAACCAATATGCATTTTTGCTGCGCCTGAAAGGAAGCTTGCCTGTTGGCTCAGTAGGCAAGATTTGGATCATACTTACACAAACTTTTTTCGCATAAGTATATCCCATGCAATGACATTTAGAACATACTTACACTAAGAATTCATTTGTTGTTTCTCTGAAGTTCAAATTTCACTGGGTGCTCTGTATTTTATCTGGCACCCCTAATTGGGGATCGTGTGGGAACTGCAGAATCCCAGGCCTCCCGAGACCCCTGAAACCAGAATCTGCATTTTAACAGTCGATTAGCATGCATATTAAAGTTTGAGAGGTCCAGCTAAAAGATGAATCAGAAGATAAATACGTAAGACAGTATAGCAGCTCCTTGGTCATCAGAAACCCAAACTCTTCCTATCTTTTTCTCTCCAACATCCCTATCTCATGGTTTCCATCCTCTGGGCCACTTCATGGTCCAAGAGAGCTTCTTGGGGTTCTCTCTACAAGTCTGGCCTCCAAATGGAAGCAAAGGGGTAAGATCAAGAGCGATTGCCCAATGACTCCACCCAAAGGCCTCCCCTCACATCTCACTAGCTGCTGCTATCTGCAAGGGAAACTGGGACATGTAGTTTTTCATTTGGGCCCAGGTACCTCCATGACTTAGGTGTGCATATGTATTTGGGGGGGGGGGGGTTGTTATTGACCAAGTTGTCCAGGTTGACCAGGCGGCCCTGACCATGGCAAAGGAGCAGGGAAGGGCAACCAGACCCCTAAAATAAGATGACTTCAAAGAAAGGGGTAAGTCCTAGCTGTGTTAATTACAGTGCTCAGTTCAACAATAGGGTCCCTGAGTCTCTTCACAGAGGAGACATATTTGGGTGTGGTTTTGGCTGATGCAGGAAGCTCCCAGAGACCCAGAGACCTTAACACGATGCTTGCACTCCTGAGAACAATGGCTGATCGCAAGAGTTGTGGTTACAAAACGAGCACGAAACACTGTTGGCTGTGCCGAACCCCAAGGAAGCGGATTGTGGACTCTCACAGAACCACTGCAGCCTCTGTTGGGATTTAGGTTTTACCAAGTGGAGCGTCTGTGAGCGGGGCAGAACCGGTCTTCCACAGCGACACCATGTGGCTGCGAGAAGCAATGGCAGCGGTGGGCTGAGCAGACTCCTGGCCTCTGCTCATTGCTGAGGATGCCTGATCCCCTCCAGCCTGGATAAGCCCTGGAGGAGTAGGACCGCGGCGGAAGGTTCTAAGTGGAGTACTTAGCATCTCACTGGTAAAGACGTACAAGTGTTTAGATGGAAACACAAACGAGACGTGAACACGTTTGCACTCTGAGAGTGACGAGTGGAGAGAATCAACGTGGTAGTGGGGATGATGGTGAAGGAGGTATTTTTGGTGAGGACAACTTTTCATTGCCCATCAAATCTCACCCCTTAAGTTGGAGTAGGCCAAACCCATAGCTACTCTGGGATCTTTTCAAGCTGGATTTCTCTCATGTAATGCCAAACTGGATTGAATCAGGGTTTCTTGATGTTTGTTATACGCACCATGCCAAATACACTTCCAAAGCAAGAAGGATTTCTCTTCAAATAGCAGTTGAGCACAGCAGGCAAGTCGTGACTGGAATTAGCCTGTTCCGTGCTGCCTTATTAACAAACTGCCTCGTTTTTAAGTGGCATTCCTTTTGAGGCAATTTGCAGAAAAGTGATAAAAATGCCCTCTGCCAAATCATAACTCCTTCTAGAGGAATACGCAATGACCCCACTTACTCTATTCTTTATGGGTGCTCCTGCAGAGACAGGCCTGGAGGGGTGAGAGACAGGTGAGATGTCTGCCTCCTGGCAAGGGAGGGAGCCCACGGAATAAGAAGCCACAGACAGCTGAGTCTGGGGGACATACTAAGAGCTGTCAATGAGAAGAGGGAGGGAGGGCTCCAGTCTTTGCAGGCAAAGTGCCTGGTTAGCCAAAAAACAAACAAACAAACAAACAAACCTACCCCAAATCCCCAAACAACCAAAAACGCTTTTGTCTCTGCATATAAGGAGAATATTTAGAAGAGGGAGAAGAAGAGGGAAAAACATTAGGAAAAGAAGGGAAGGGGGAAGAGAGACTGGAATGTAAAGAGCTGAAATATTAAATGGATTGTGTAAAACCCACCCGATGGTTTCAGTGCCTGTGATTCATCGGTTACAAGTGGCTTCAATTTCCTTTGAAATCCAGATGTGTTAGAAAAGACGACGGAACGAGGGTAGGATAAAAGGGAGCCTGGGTCTGATAGTTTCCCTGAAAACAGAGATTTGGATATTTTTGGTCACCCCCTCTGGTTTCTCAGTGCTGGCTGGATTCAACAGATGGTGGAGGACAAGTCCACTCTCTGGAGAGAAAGGGGTTTCAGAGGCTGGAACACGGAGCTCAGAGCCTCCAGTGTGAAGAGAGATTGCAACCAGGCCATGTGGGAATTAAATCAGGACCTCAGCTTATTGCCACAGCTTGCCAGTGTTACTACAGCCCACGGTTGGCTCTGAGCATCTTTCTAAAACATACCAGCAACTGTGGCTTCATTTTGTGGATGCAGCTCCAGACGTTGTTTTGAAGAATGCCAGCTTTGTTCCTGACCTCCCACAGCTCACTCTTTGCAGAATTCAGATCAAATCAATGTCTTGAGGATGATCTCCATCCCCTCTCTGACCAAATCTCCCCATACATTCACTCTGCTCCAGCCACACAGACCTCTTCAGAATCCCTTGGCCATGGCAGGCAGACAAGCACCTACCTCAGGGCCTTTGAATGCGCTGTTTTCTCTGTTTAAAACTCTTATTTCTCAAGACATCTGCTTGCCCCTCATGTCTTCAGGTCTCACCTCAAACACCACCTTCCCTGATGGCTCTCCTTGAAAGTTCTAAATGGCCCATTGCTTCCTAACTCCCGTGTCTACTTCACAAATTTTTTTTTCTCCTAAGCACTTATTCCTATCTAATATGGTACATAATTTACTGGTTTAATGCATGCTTTCTGTCTCTCCCAACTAGATTGAATGCTCCATGAGGACAGGCTGTTGGTTTGTTCTGTTCACTGCTCAATCCCCAGTACCAAGGACAAAGCCTCCAACATGGTAGGCCCTTAATATACGTTTGTTAAATGAACTAATAAATACATAAGAATGGGTGTTTAGGGGGGCACTCGGGTGGCTCAGCTGGTTAAACATCTGACTTCGGCTCAGGTCATGATCTCGTGGCTCGTGAGTTTAAGCCCGCGCCGGGCTCTGTGCTGACAGCTCAGGGCCTGGAGCCCACTTCAGATTCTGTGTCTCCTCTCTCTGCCCCTCACCAGCTCATGATGTCTCTCTCTCTCTCAAAAAAAAAAAAATTATATATATAGGCATTTAGGCAATTCAAAAAGATGAGCATAGCTGAGCCTGGAGTTAAGCAGTCAGTGGAATGCTGGGCTCACAGTGACTTGGTTTCATTTCCACAAGAAACTCAACTATATACCTGTTACAATATGCCCACATTGGTCTGTGAGGAAGACCCAGGGACCATGGCCAATGCTAGGACCACCCTGGGGATGACAGAGATGCCCTTCATTGTGCCACACCTTAGCCAGAGCCCCTGATGGCTCCCCCAGGGTCATTTGCCTTGACCTTTGCATTCAAGGCCCTCCCCAGCCTAGTACCAATCAGCCTTACTTTCTGTATCTCTAATACTTTCCCATACGATGTCCATTCACACAACAAAATGTCTCATGTTTACCTTAAAAATCCATCCCAAGTTTGCATTCAACTCCATTATATAGTTTTGCTTAGTAGAATATTAAAAGAACAGTTTTGTTGACAGACTCTTAAGTTTAGCTCAACTCTGTCACTTTTACTCATTGAAATGGGGTGTCAGGACATTCCACAGATTCAGGGTTTCTGTTTTCCTTCTCAGGGAGTTTCTCAGTATCTCGGGCCCTTGAATATACTAAAACGACTGGCTTTTCTTTGGTGGCATTTGTTTAGCAACATACAAAGTGGAATCCTGGAGCTCAGCCCCATGCAATGTCTACCATGCTGTTCAACCCACAGCGCACATTGCCATATACGCCATATAATCACATTGACACACACACAAACATAAATACACAGACATGCTGCCTCAGACACATACAAGACACAAACATGAAGACGTACACACGAGTGTAGACACATATGAGGCAAGCATCCATAAAGACATGAAATTTCTTGGTCTAAGTTCAGCTAAGCTCTCAATGCTCTGTGTAGACAATCCTACAGGATTATATAATCCTACAGGAAGATAACATGGAAAGACACCAACAGGATCATGCTTAATGAGAAGAGGCATGGATTCTTCATCTTTGTAGGTGGCCCATTTCCTTTTTCTCTACCTAGGATTGACTGTCTTGACCCACTCAAACTTTTGGCTTGGTTTTGTACTGAAGTGACCATAGCCCAACCTTATGCTGGGTGGTTCTGATATGCCCGACTTCGCCAAACCATTAAGTAAGTCACTCTACAGGCATTATCTTAAGACAAAGTATTTGCATTGGGGAGGTGCTACAGATAACAGTAGGAAGGGCTCTGCTTCGAGAAGCAATAAGGAATCGTAGGCAGGGAAAAGTCAAAATAGGAACACACTTACAACTCTTAATTTTTTTTTGTTTTGATCCTTCAAATTGAGGTAAGTGTTCTGAGGGTGGAACCTGTGACAATATGAAGTCACTGTAACGGATGTGACAAAGGAAGCTATTTCAGGGGAGTCAGGCAGGAGTGAGGAATCTCTTTGCCCTCTTGCCCTTCCAAGCCTCTTTGTATCTTCCCCCTCTTTTAGCTATTTTGGAAACAATCTCAAAAGCTTTCTCTACTAGGTATGGAACTATTCATCCCATATCACAAGTCTGGGATATAAGGCACACATATGCACACATGTTCACACGTGTACACACACACATCCACAGGGCCAAAAGTTTTCAGGAAAGTTTCTTTCTTTCTTTCTTTCTTTCTTTCTTTCTTTCTTTCTTTCTTTCCTTTTTTAACGAAAAGCAATGTGGCAATTGATAAGCGCCATATCAATCTGGCCACGAAGTGAGAACTTTTTCAGGAAAGGAAGAATTGTTCTCATTAAGCCCTAAAACAGTATTGTTTTCCATTGACCATCTAAACCAATTTTCTCTATGTAGAATTGCTGTGTTAAAAAAATTAGCTGTTGATACCATTCAATACCAATTAGATGGATTTTCCCCTCAACATAAGGTGCACTTGTAGTTTTTCTCAGTCTCATAATTAAAAAAAAGGTGATAAGCTATGTGTTCTGAATCAATTCACTTAGATTCCACTGGGGCAAAATGGAATGTATGCTGCTGAAATAAACAACAAAATCTCACTGCTCAGGACACCTAAGGTGGTAGCAATAACGACGTGTTTTTGTTCTTCACCTGAGATCCACTGACCCAAGATATCTGTGGCTAGAGTTCCGGAGTCTGTGAATTGGGTGAGAACAATTTGCTTATCGGTTGTCACAAAGTTCCACCTAACACTGAGCATGTCAGTGATGAATATAAAGAAAAATGACTATAATATTAGTAACATCTGTGACTTTTCACTTACAGAAATCATAGCTAAGATCAAACTACAGGCTTCTTTTGTAATGCAATGTAGTGTACTTTATGCATTTAAAAACATCATTGTAAGAAGGAGACCGTAGGTGACCTCAGGCTGCAGATGGGGTCCTTAGCACATTAAGGGTTAAAACCCCTGTTCTAGGAAACCTGGGTCAGGAGGAAGCATCAGCGTCTGGCACAGCTGGTGGTGGTACCCGAAATCCCATCAGGAAATGCCTTTGGGCCCCGAAGCCTTCCCCACTACCCAGCAAAATGCATGTCTAAATGCCCCGGGATGAAATTTTTGCTACTGTATTTAAGGTTCTCTGGAGTGGCACCGGAGGTGAGGAGGAAGGATAAAAAGATCTCCCCCATCCCTCTGCATATTTAAAAAATGGTATCTTATTCTGCATCAGTAGACTGTAAACTTTTGGCCCCTTCATATTCTGATAGAAAAAACTTAAAAAAATTTATTTTTAATAAACCTTCTTTTTTTTAGAACAGTTGTTAGGCCGTGTTTTTTTCTGATAGTGAGCCTGGATCTGAGTGCAGACTGCTCCCCACACCTCTCCTGTGTTCCCTCATTTGTTGTCACCACCCCTGTTTGCAGAGACACTATCACGAATACGAATCCTCGTCGGTGTTGCAATATGCCTGCTGCACCACTCCTGGAATTGGATGGTGAGAGGGAAGTCCACTCCCAACAAGGCGCCATTTCTTGAGATAAGGCTAAGAAACAAAGGAAGCACCAGCATTAGCCATTTCTCTTCTACTGAGTTGTAATTAGGCCGCGACTTTAGGCTGTGGCTCAAATACCTGACCTTTTTAAAAAAATTCCAATAGGCTCAGGTTCAGGGCACCCGCCCACCTAAACTTCCTTCCTGGGAATGGTCATCTGCCACCTGGTGGCTGAATGGGGAATTGCACCCTTCCCTTGGCCCAGGAAGGCGATCACCCTGGAAGGGCCAGGCTGGACAAGGCTGAACCCCCATTGCCCTGACATAGCAGGACATCAGGGAAAATCTGAGGCTGAGGCTCTGCACCTAGCATCTGGGTGAGATGTCGATACCCTCAGTCTACACTGTGGACACATCTGGATGCCTTATGGAACTGTTTCCACAGTACCTCTGGCCGAGTAGATGTAATCATAGCCTCCATCAGAAGGTCATGTTAAGAGTTTTTCTGAAAAAAACTAACTTCCTGGGGAAAACATACTCAAACAGAACATAATTACAACTTGTTACATCTAAATGATCCTGATAAGTGAGTTGCTCTTGTTATTGAGACTTTGTTTGATGCTAGGCACTGTGTTGTGCTTTGCATACAACATCTCATCTGCTTTTTTTCTTTTTTAACAGCTCTGAGAGCTAGAGAGTAAATAATCCGGTGATGAAACCGAAACTCAGTGAAGCTAAAATACTGCCCAGGTTCCCAAGGATGATAGGTGACAGAACCAGCAGTTTGGTGCAGATCTTTCTGACACCAAAGCCCCGAGCTGACTGCTATGCTATGCTGCTTCACGTACACACACACACACACACACACACACACACACACACTTAAGGATGTAAAAGATCAGCTATTTTACTAAACTACCCTCTATACAGCAAACATATCATCAAAGTACAAATCTAGTGCTAGTACTAGGGAGACAAGTTAGTTACAGGCAGACAGGAGAGAATGAACTACTGTTCATTACATTATGGTTGCAATGGAATTGTCAAGTGTTTGCCTTTTATTAAAAATACTGTTTTAATCGCTTCTCATCAGGGAAATACAAATCAAAACCACACTCAGATATCACCTCATGCCAGTCAGAGTGGCCAAAATGAACAAATCAGGAGACTATAGATGCTGGAGAGGATGTGGAGAAACGGGAACCCTCTTGCACTGTTGGTGGGAATGCAAACTGGTGCAGCCACTCTGGAAAACAGTGTGGAGGTTCCTCAAAAAATTAAAAATAGACCTACCCTATGACCCAGTAGTAGCACTGCTAGGAATTTACCCAAGGGATACCGAAGTACTGATGCATAGGGGCACTTGTACCCCAATGTTTATAGCAGCACTCTCAATAATAGCCAAATTACGGAAAGAGACTAAATGTCCATCAACTGATGAATGGATAAAGAAATTGTGGTTTATATACACAACGGAGTACTATGTGGCAATGAGAAAGAATGAAATATGGCCTTTTGTAGCAACGTGGATGGAACTGGAGAGTGTGATGCTAAGTGAAATAAGCCATACAGAGAAAGGCAGATACCATATGTTTCCACTCTTATGTGGATCCTGAGAACCTTAACAGAAGACCATGGGGGAGGGGAAGGAAAAAAAAAGAGGTTAGCGTGGGAGAGAGCCAAAGCATAAGAGATTCTTAAAAACTGAGGACAAGCTAAGGGTTGATGAGGGGTGGGAGGGAGGGGAGGGTAGGTGATGGGTATTGAAGAGGGCATCTTTTGGGATGAGCACTGGGTGCTGTATGGAAACCAATTTGACAATAAATTTCATATATCAAAAAAAAAAGAAAGAAAATAATAAGAAAGAGAAAAAAAATACTGTTTTAAATCCATAAATGCTAGCAAATAGAACTCAACAGCATATTATTGAGGATTTTATGCCATGGCCAAGTGGGATTTATCCCAGGAATGCAACGGTGATTCAACATAAGAAAATGAATCAGTGTAACACATGAGATTAGTAGAATGAAGAAAAATATATAATCATCTCAAATGATGTTGACAAAATGCCAACACACTTTAATGATAAAATATCTCAGAAAACAAAGGACAGAAAGGAACTTCCTTGACACAATAAAGGGCATTTGTGAAAAATGCACAGCTAGCATTACACTCAGTGGTGAAAGTCTGAATGCTTTCCCCCTAAAACTAGGAACAAAACAAGGATGCCTGCTTTCCTGCCTAGTATTTAACACTGTACCAGAAGATCCGGCCAGAGCAATTAGACAAGAAAAAGAATTGAGGGACATCCAAACTGGAAAAGAAAGAAAATTATCTCCGTTCATGGATGACATGATATAGAAAATCCCAAAGACTCTAAAAGAAAGCTAGTAGAACTAAAGAACAAATTCAGCCAAGTTGCAGGGGACAAGATGAACACATGGTGTATCCATATCCCTGCAATGAATAATCCCAAAAGGACATTAAGAAAGCAATCCCATTTACAATAGCATCTAAAAGAATGAAATACCTGGAAACAAATTTAACAAAGGAGGCAAGAAGGATTGTTCACTGAAAACTAAAAAATATTGTTGAAAGAAATTAAAGAAGGCGTAAATAAATGGCAACACATCCTGTGTTCAAAGACTAGAAGATTTATATTGGTAAGATGTTGACATACACAAAGTGATCTACAGATTCAATGGCCTATCAAATCTTTTCTAACGGCCTATCGGATTTTAATGGCCCTTTTTTGCAGAATTGAAAAAGTTAGTACTCAGATTCATATGGATTTGCAAGGGGCCCTGAACAGCCAAAACAATCCTGAAAAAGAACAATGAGTTGAGAGTACTCATATCTCCCCATCAAAACTTACTGCAAAGCTATAGTAATTAAAACAGTGTGGTGCTGGCATAAAGCTAGACATATAAACCAGTGGAACAGAATTGAGAGTCCAGAAATAAACCCATATAGCTATGGCCAGCTGACTTTGGATAAGGATGCTATGCCCATTCAGTGGGGATAGAATAGTCTCTTTGACAACTGGTTCTGGGACAAATGGATTTCCACATGGCTGTAGTTTGACTCCCTGACTTCACACCTTATAGGTAAAAATTAACTCAGAATAGATCAATGATCTAAATTTAAGAGCCAAAAACATTGAACTCTTGGCAGAAAACACAAGGGTACGTTTTCATGATCTTGGATTTAGCAAAATTCTTATATATGATACCAAAGCACTAGCAAAAAATTAAATACTGTGTGTGTTTGCATATCTCCAGAATTATGGGAGGACAAAAAAATAAGAATAAGAGCTTTTTAGAGCACCTTCACCCAGGAACTGAATCACAGTTCCGATGTGAGAAAATGCCAGGAAAAGCTATAGTGACACACTAACAATATTAAATCCTCCAATCCATGGGCACAGGATCTTTTCCAATTTATTAGGATTCTGAAACACAGAGAGAATAAGTGATTTACTCAAGATCATATAATTCACATAAGGAAAAATGACAATTGGAACCTGGTTGAGTTCTCTCTTCCAGGGAGCATGAGGCTAGGACTATTTATTTGTAATTTGTGATAATACTGGCAAGGGCTGGTCTCTAGTTCCCTCCACCCTTTGGAAAAACTTCCCCATAGGCAGTGTGAATATGTGGGGGAAAGGTTGCAAAAAGAATGCTGTGACTACTGATAATCAAATTGCTTTTAAGCACACTTCAGCACTTTAGAAGCATCCATTTATATATTAAGAATGAGTATGCTAATTGCGAGCCATTCTTAGGTATCCTTGAGGGATCTCTACCGGGCAAGCCTCATTTGAATTATTCTCTTCCTTCAACAAACATCCAGTACTTGAGACTTAGGGATTTTTGGCACTGAGTCTGAAGTACATGATTCTTTTTTTTTTTTGTAAAGATGAAATGATTAAGGGGAGGTAAGAATGGAACTAACTAGCATTTACTGACCCTAGCATGTGCCAGGCAAGGGAGCCATTTGTTCTCAGCTCATGCCTAGAAGGAGTAGGGTTCAGCTTTTGTGCAGATTAGCCCCTCCTGAAAACAAATAGATCCAAGCTCCCCCCCCCCCCCCGCCCGCCCCCGGACCCAGTGCAGTAATAAGAAAAGGACGTTTAACTGGAATCCCATGGATAGTAAAGGGAAAGCGATTTTACAATCAGACACCACATACAGGATGAAAATCTCCCTCAACCTCCTATTTTTTTCCAGCCAAATCTTCTCTCCTTGCCAGTTACCTCATTTTTCTCCTTTTCCCCTGAAGCATCACAAAAGAAATGTCTTCCATTGTCCTGAGGAATTCAGCTGCTACTCTAGATCATAAACATCACTCAGGAGGACAAAAGCCAGGTTGTTAACTGAACAGTGACAATCACAACCATTTTTGCACCAGCCTACATACATGCATGTATGCACATGTGGGGGGTGGAGGGAAGGGCGATTCTCACTTCATCTGAAATCACTTACATTATCTCCTTTGCTCTTTAAAAGACCCCTAAGAGATTAGTTCATCCCATTTTATAGGAGAAAGACAGAAAACAATTTGGTAACTTGTCCCAAGCTGCACAGCTTGTGAGTGGGGCAAGCCACTGTGGAAGACAGACTTGATTCCAATGCTCAAGATGTGAAAGGCTGGTCTCAGACATGGAAGGCTATGAAGACGGCTTTCTTGATTTCCACATCACTGGATGAATTCTTGCCTCCATCATATTGGACTTTCTCCAACAGACCCTGAATGGTGGCCAGCCGTGTATTAGGGTTCCCCAAGGAGCTTAGAGTTTAAGCAGACTGCAGCAAATTACAGCCACCGGGCCAGATCCAGCCTACGGCAGGTAGGCAGTTTTACCGGCACACACGAGGTCATTCTTTTACATATTGTCTATGACTGTTTCTGCACTACAACAGCAGAATTGAGTAGCTGGGACAAAGAATGAATGGTCTGCAAATATTCACTCTCTGGCCCTCTGCAGAAAAAAAAAAAAAGTGTGCCGATTTCTGGTCTAGAGAGGCAACTCTCCAGACCAAAGAGACAGTCTAGAAACAGTCTAGAGTGTGAGGGTGAAGGGAAGTGGTAGGGGAGCATAGTGAGCTGGGACTTCCTATGAGCTGACCCTGGTTGTTAAACCTTAACAAGCTGTCAGAAGCCCTCTGTGTCCTCATTCTCTACAATGTTCTTAGGACCTTGAAAATAACCGATTGATGAATTAAGCCGATGGAGTAAGTACTTGCTGTGTGTCAAGTTCTGTCATAGGTCTTGTGGATACAGCTGTGAGCAAAACAGGCCAAAATATGAGTAGGGTATGTGGCAAGGCCAAAGGCCAAAGTGACTGGGGCCGAGTGAGAGCTCAGGGCAAGGTCCTAGGTCTGCTGGGAGGGAGGCAGAGCCAGTTCATGGATGCTCTTGTGGGGTCTTATTCCAAACACAGGGGGAAGCCCCTGAGAATGTTAAGCAAAGTGGATGTGATTATTTGATATAAAATGATCGCTCTGTGGACAGCAGGTTATTGGAGGGCAGAGGTGGGAACAGGGAGAATGAGTGCTTTGTATCAACTCGGGCATCAAGTAGTGGCAGCTTGACGAGGCTGGTTGGTGTTGGGGGAGGTGGAGAGAACCGGATGGGTTAGGGAAATACTTGGAACCAGGGCTAAGAGGCCTCGAGGGTAGTTGGGGATGTAGAGTGGATCCTAACAAAGAAGCCCAACCCTTGCCAAAGGCTTCTCAGAGAACCAGGGGATCGTGTGGCAAGTCGTGAAGGGATTTATTAGGATTCTCACCTCCTGCCGGCACAGGCAGGGTAAGCAGCAGGCGGTACCTGGGCTCCTGACGGACTCCTCTGGTGCCTGCCTGCTCGCCGTCCGCAGACACAGGCAGACAGAGCAGCAAAATGGACGGATCGCCGCGTGCCGGGCAGCCGGCCCCCTCGCAAAAGGATGGATTGGACTGGTTAGAGAGAGCTCGACACTTGTGTTGCAGATCCATTAATGTCAGCCACAGGTTAATTCTGAGCAATTTCCAGGTGATCCAATAATTCATTAAACTGACGAAAACAAATCTTTGGAAAATCGAGCCGGTGACAGATAAAAAGCCAATGATTTATTGTCTGGAGAGGACTAAGTGTCTCCAGTTCCATTCTTCAGTCTGTTGAGTGAATCGAAGTGTACAGGAACAGCAGGGAAGGTGTGAGTTCTCCTTAATGGGCATTGTTCAGGCCCAGGGTGGCGTGCCCTTTGTAACACTTTTCCATGAAGCATTAAGGTAGAAGGAAGCACTAGGTAGCAGGAAGGCACGGATAGTGAGGTCGGGCAAAACTCAAGTTTGAATTCCTGCTCTGCCAATTATTAGCATCTGTGAACTTGGGCAAGTTGCTTCACATTTCTGAGTCTCCACTGGCTCCTCTCTTCAACTGGGGTAATAATATATTTTCCCCTGTACTCAAGAGTAGATACAATAAATGAAAATTATGAATGGAGCCTAGAACATCATAGGGGACTCAATAAATAGCCGACATTATAGTTATTGATGATAACATATAAGACGGGTAAGGTTTTTTCTTCTAAGGCCATGCATGCATGCTCAATGTGAGCATTCAGAGTGCTGCTTTAACAATATTATGAAAGGCTTGCTTAGACATCCAAGGACAGCAAAGTTTTCCAAGGTAAATGCATTGGGGAGAAGTGGGAGATCCGATAACTAGGAAGATGGGTGATGGCATTTGGAGTGGGTATTGCTGAACGGGAAGAAAAGGGTCTTAGGTCTAAGTAGAAGCATTAATGAAGGACAGTTTGAAAGCTTCCTTCCAAGTGGTGGTGGAGGGGGAGAGCAGTATGATTGGATCATACTTAGAAAAAGATGTTGAAATCGGTTTGAAGTCTGGATGGAGGAGGTGGTTTCTGAACGTAGATCAGTAACATTTTAGATGTGAAAGCAACCTCAGAAACCAGTGGAAGAACTGATGTTTCTTACACACTTGGGAGTTCTGGCTAGCTGTCATATTTTCCATCTGGTGACAGCATTTCTGTATCCCCCAGGAGCCTATCCCTCCCCACGTGCACGCATATCCTATATTCTGTGTATGTCCTTCCACCTTGTATCAATGGGAGGTCTATCATAGCCATAGCAATTTTAGAAAGGAATTGTGACCTCCCTCAGCTAAAAGTACCTAGAAGTCACAAAGATGCCTGAAAGGGATGTTTTACCATGGATTACTGTTCTCATAAATGGATTCCTGCTCTGACAAAGAGTATTTAGGGATTGATAAGTTATCTGTTAGAAATCTGTTAGACAAACCTTGTTGGAGTCCACAGACCCTAAGAATACTTAAGAGGAACTTTGAGCTTTGGACCCCTCATATTGTGTATAAGGAGCCTTTGATTGGTGCAGTATACAAAAGCAATATACAGAAATCTGTTGCATTTCTATACACTAATAATGAAGTAGCATAAAGAGAAATTAAGAAAACAATTCCATTTACAATTGCACCAAAAATAATAACACACCTGGGAATAAATTTAACCAAAGAGGGAGAAGATTTATACTCTGAAAACTATAAAACACAATGATGAAAGAAATGGAAGAAGACACAATCAAATGGAATGATATCCCTTGTTCCTGGTTTGGGAGGATAAATATTGTTAAAATGTCCACACTACCCAGAGCAGTGTACAGATTTAATGAAACCCCTACCAAAATACCACAGCACTTTTTATAGAACTAGAACAAATAATCCTACAGTTTGTATGGAACCATGAAAGACCCCCAAATAGCCAAAGAAATCTTGAAAAAGAAGAATAAAACTGGAGGTATCACAATTCCAGACCTCAAATTATATTACAAGGCTGTAATGATCCAAACAGTACAGTACTGGCACAAAAACAGACACACAGCTCAATGGAACAGAATAGAAAACCCAGAAGTGAACCCACAATCATATGATCAATTAATCTACAACAAAGGAGGTAGGAATATGCAATGGGAAAAAGTCTCTTCAACAAATGGTGCTGGAAAACTGGACAGCTACATGTAAAAGAATGAAACTGGACAGCTTTCTTACACCATACAAGAAAATAAGCTCAGAATGAAATTAAAGACCTAACTGTGAGACCTGAAACCTTTAAATTCCTAAAAGAAAACATAGGCAGTAATCTCTTTGTTGGTAGAAACATTTTTTCTATATATGTTTATGCGAGGGAAACAAAAGCAAATGTAAACTACTGGATTACACCAAAACAAAAAGCCTCTGTGCAGAGGGGGAAAAAATAAAAAAAACAAAAAGACAACCCACCGGATGGGAGGAGATGTTTGCACATGATACATCTGATAAGGGGTTGATATCCAAAATATATAAAGAACTTATGCAACTCAGTACCAAACAACAAATAATGCAATTAAAAAATGGGCAGGAGACATGAACAGTCATTTCTCCAAAGAAGACATCCAGAAGGCCAATGGACACATGAAAAGATGCTCAACATCACGCATCATCAGGGAGATGCAAATCAAAACCACAAGAAGATATTACCTCACACCTGTCAGAATGGCTAAAATCAAAAACACAAAGTGTTTTTATTAGCAAGGATGAAAGTGCTAGCAAGGATGTGAAGAAAAAGGAACACTCTTCCTCTGTTGGGGGCAATGCAAACTGGGGCAGCCAGTGTAGAAAACACTGAGGAGGTTCCTCCAAAAATTAAAAATAGAACGACCCTATGATCCAGTAATTCCACTATTGGGTATTTACCCAAAGAATATGAAAACACTGATTTGAAAAGACATATGCTCTCCTATGTGAACTGCAGCATTGTTTACAATTGCCAAGACATGGAAGCAACCCAAGTGGCCATCGATAGATGAATGGATAAAGAAGATGCAGCATATATACATACAGTGGAATATTACTCAGCCATAAAAAGAATGAGATCTTGCCATTTGCAACAACATGGATGGATCTACAGAGTATAACGCTGAGTGAAATAAGTCAGAGAAAGACAAATACCATATGATTTCACTCATATGTGGAATTTAAGAAAACAAAATGAACAAGGAAAAAAGAGACAAACTAAGAAACAGACTCTTATTTATAGAGAACAAACAGGTGGTTGCCAGAGGAGAGGCCAGTGGAGGAAGGGTGAAATGGGTGAAGGGGGTTAAGGATACACTTATCATGATGAGCACAGAGTAACGTATGAAATTGTTGAATCATGAAGGCTGTACATGTGAAACTAATATAACATGGTATGTTAATTATACTGGAATTTTAAAAATAAATTAATGATTTTTTAGTTTTAAAAAGCCTTTGACTGGGGCGCCTGGGTGGCGCAGTCGGTTAAGCATCCGACTTCAGCCAGGTCACGATCTCGCGGTCCGTGAGTTCGAGCCCCGCGTCGGGCTCTGGGCTGATGGCTCAGAGCCTGGAGCCTGTTTCCGATTCTGTGTCTCCCTCTCTCTCTGCCCCTCCCCCGTTCATGCTCTGTCTCTCTCTGTCCCAAAAATAAATAAATGTTGAAAAAAAAAATAAATAAAAAGCCTTTGACTTAGTCTGCCTTCTAAAAATTGAAAATTAGTTTAAAATCAGAGAAGGCCTGGGAATGCTTAGAGCATAATCTATCACTTCCCCCAATTTGGGAGTATACTTCCAAGTATTCAGTCATTCTGTCAGAGGGTTATACTCTGCTGACCCACTGATGTTAGGTTCATCCATGGGACTCGCTTTGGCCAGTGGCAGACCTGTAGGTATAAGGCCAACCATGTTCAAGCAGAAGTTTAAGATGGTGTGTTCCCGTCAGCTCTCTTGCTCTTTCCCTTTGCCCCATGACTATCACTGAGCTTTGATAGGGACTGTTCCTGCAACCTGGGTCCTGGAAAGAGAAGGCAAGTGGAACAGAGCTGCAGCTGACCTGTGATTACCAGCAGATAAGAAGATGGTAAAAACCAAACTGTTGTAAGCCACTGAGATTTTGGGGCTTCTTGTTACACAGCATAACCCAGTGAAAGCTAACTGACACAGGAGATGAGAAAAGTAGGGGGGGGGGTGGTCATTAGCCAAAGCACTGATCATTCAGCATTATAACAGAGGCCAGAGATGTGCTCCTTATGCTAACCTCCCCAAACGTAATGCTATGGAATACTACATTGGCTCTTTCCACGGATTCGGGAGTGTGGTGGCCCAGGGGATTCGATTTTGCAGTCTGACTATGTGTGCATGTGAAGCATGTATGTGATAAAGCTTCCCACTCTGAGCTCAAGTTGGAAGGATACATCTTCCTACTTAAAGCCAGCGTGGACTCAGCCTTTTGGAGCTGCGCTTCCCAAAGCAATAGTATGTAGTCAGACGCTCATTATTCAGGGGCTGATTATTCCACCTCTTCCTTCCCTTAGTGTGGACTTAAACCATCTTGTGTATATTAACACCGTTCTTCAACAGTGACAGCCAGAAGCTAAGGGAAAATTTCAAAGCCAAGTATTCGCCTGTTGGCTAACCACTTTGGCAGAAGGGCACTATTCGTACCTGCCCAGCACTGTGTAGGTGCTGAATAGGTGCGGTCTAATTTAATCTTTATGGCCATCCTTGAGATCAGTGTTCCTATCCCCATTTTACAGATGAGAGGAAACTGAGGCTGAGACGTTAAGCCACGTGTCCAGGATCAGACTCAGATATTTGTCTATGTTTTTCATGACTTCTGTCAGCACCAAACAAAACGAAGCCAAATAAAACAAAACTCCAAAATGCTCCAAACAAACAAACGAACAAACAAAAAACAAATAAGCAAACAAACGAAAACCTACACTGATTTAAGTGGGGGATGATGTCAGATAATAAGAAAATAGCATCTACGTACCACGTAGAAGCAGGGGGCTGGAGAGCTGCTACGGAATAATGTGATGTGAGAGCCTGAACTTGGCAGCTAACAAACTCTCACTTGGAGAGGGAACAGGAGAAGCCAACATTGAGGACCAGTTCCTTTGTCCACCGCCTGGAAACTGGCTCCCTGGGAAGATCTCACCGAAGGTGGCAGGAATAGAGGGTGAGAAGGCTCCGTGTCCATTCTGGGGGACATTCTCCCTTTCCTTCAAAGCGAGGAAGCAACAACTTTTGTTTAACCCGCTAAACAAACTGTTTACTCATACCTCTCGCGACGTGAAGCTGAGAAATGGGCGGCAGTGCTCTGTGAATGGTAATATTGTCCTCAGCTGGTGCTATTAGTGATGCGACGGAGGTATTTAATTAATTACCACTGACATATGTTTGTGCTAATTTATAAGACTGGTTAGCTTGCACATTGCATCTGAACTTTTGCCTGCCTAGGGAGCTTCTTGAATGTAAAGCAATTTTCTGACTTGAAGCTAAGGAAATGCCAGAATATTGTACGTGTGGCAAGTCCTGATGGGTTACTTCCCAGGGGTTCTCAACCAGGGGAGATTTTGCCTCCAAAGGAGGGATGTTTGGAAACGACTGGAGACGTTTGTCATTATTACAGTCGAGTAGGGTGTTGGGGAAGCATCTAGCAGGCAGAGGCCAGGGAAGCTGGCAAATGTCATACCCTGCACAGGACAGCCTCCACCACAAAGAGTAATCTGGTCCCAAGGTCGGAAGTGCTAAAGTTGAGAAGTTCTGACCTGGCTTTATGCTCCTACTTTAATAACCTACGACCAGAGAGGGAAAGTGGCTTCCTCAAGGTCACACAGCAAGTTAGAGGCAGAACCTGGCAGCACGATGATCTGTAGCTGTTGGAGGCACAGGCTCTGGAGTCTGAATGCTTGGCTCCCACTCTTGGATGTGACTGTTAATAACTGAGGAACTCTGAGCGCGATCCTTAGCTGTGCTTCAGCTATCTCATCCAGAAAACAGGAAGAAGAATGGTGTCCACTAACAGGCTTCTGAGAACAACCCAATGACACAAAGCATGTATAAACTTGGCATGCTTATGTTCCATTTACTGTTAGAATTCTGCACCTTCTGATCAGCAGGACTCAGGGTGAGGTAAGACACATTATTATAATGACCGCTAACACAGGGTGAGAAACTTCCATTAAACCTTGTCAGCCCTTCTGGGTCCAATGGTGGGGAGGTCCCTGGATTCCTGAGAACCACTTGAGTGGTGCCTTTGGTGCCATCCAAGGAGGCAGCACTGGCCCTGAAGGCAGGGTGTATACAGCAGCATGTAAACGTTGTCCTTCTTTAGTTTGACGGCCTTCACAGCCCCCTTCTCCTTTATAAGGTGACGGAGGGTGTGGTGGGCTGATTAATGCCCCTCCACACCCCCCTAAGATATCCAAGTCCTAGTCCCTGGATCCAGGAGGCTCCCTAGTATGGCAAGGGGGGGTCTCTGCGCTGTGATCAAGTTGAGGATCTTGAGATGGGGAGATCATCCTGGGTTACCTGGGTGCCCCTTAAATGTCATCACAAGGGTACTTACAAAAGGAAGGCAAGGAGGTCAGGGGAGGGACAAGGCGAGATGACTATGGAAGCAGAGAGAGAGAGAGAGAGAGAGAGAGAAGAGGCCACGTGATGCAGGACCATGAGCCAAGGGATAAGGACAGCCTCTAGAAGGTGCAGAAGGCAAGGAAACAATTCTCCCTTCAAGGCTCCAGAAGGAACAAACTCTGCCAACACCAGGCCTTGAGCTCTGGAAAACTCATTTTGGATTTCTGACTTCCAGAATGGCAAGAGAATAAATATGTTTGAAGCCACAAAGCATGAGGTCGTTTGTTATAGCATTGATAGGAAATGAATTTGGAGGGTTATTGATGGGGGACAGGTTAGAGTTGCATAGGGGGCAGAGACTGGGGAAAAAGGGATTGAAGTGCTGGTCCTTTCACCTTTGAGGATCAAGGTTATATCTCTGCTGATCCATGTGGCTCTGACTGTGGTCAGCTAGCAGCATAAAACATGGGGGACACCAGCAGAGGATGCACCCCAAGGCACGGGGAGAAGCTAGACTGGGGAAAGAGGCTGAGACCAGGCTGAAGTTGTCATGGGGGGGAGGGGCGGTGGGCAGTTTGGTCCTGGGAGAGTATGAGGCCACAGCTGAGATCTTTCCAGAACCTGATGCCCTCATACTGAAGATATTAGTTAGGTGCCATGGCCTCTGTCATGAAAAACCTGGAACAGGTATTGTCCCTACATGGGGTGCAACGGCCATAAGTGGCAGACCCAGGACACTTGGGGTCAGCGTGCAGTGGAAATGCAGGGTGGGGCTGTGATGGGGTTTGCACAGCATCGCCATGGGGGCACAAGTTGCAGTAAGAGAGGGAGAAAATGAACCACACGTGATTTCCAGCAAGTCATCAGGCTAAGGTGAGGCCGACGGCATCCTCTCTTGCTACAAACATACAGGGAGGCAAGGTGACACAGAGCAAAGACATAAAAATACCAACCCAAACTTAAAAGAGAAGAAACTCACCAGGGGCCGGAAATGAAGACAGAGACGAAAGTCAGGCCTGGAAGGGCTGAGCCTGGGGGTTTGAGATCTGCTTAAGGCCTATAAGGACTGGAGTGTGGGACATCTATATCATTTCAGTTGGTCCTCATGATTTGCAGATCCTGTGTTTGTGAATTCACCTTCCCACTAAAATTTATTTGTAATCCCCAATTCAATACATGTGGTGTGTTGGCAGTCATTCGCAGCTGTGAGAAGAGCTGCGAGCAATTTGAGCCTCTCAGTGTACACATTTCCAGCTCTGGTCGAGCAAGCCTTGCTGCACTTCTCATGTTGTAAACAAGGGTCCTTCCCCAGTCTGTTTAGTGCTAAAGAGTTTTGGTTTTTTTTTTTTCATTTTTGTACTTTTTATTCGTTATTTCTCTGTTCAAAATGGTCCCCCAAGCATAGTGCTCAAGTGCCGTCTAGAGTTTCAAAGTGCAAGGAGGTGATGTGCTTGCAAGAGAAAGCAGGTGCATCAGATAGGCTGGATAACAGGCAGGAGTTACAGTGTTGCTGGCTGAGTGGGTTCAAGGCTAAAAATTCGGACAATAATACTAGATAAGCTGTCTTTAAATAGAAACACACATAGCCAAGGCTTGTGTTGACTGCCAGATGAAAATGTTGTGACCAAAGGCTCGCAGTAACCTAAACTGCTGTTCTTGCAACTTTATGGTACCTCACTCTGACACGTGATGTGAATCAACTGTAGACACACACACACACACACACACGTCCCTCTTCTGGTCTCACTTTATGGTCCCTTAACCTGTAAGGTTAAGTATGCTTACCCACTTGACAGATGAAAATATTGAGGTTCCAAGAGGCTAAGCTAGCTTCCCCATCGTCACACAGAACTTAGAATCTAACTTGGCTCTGTCAGAATTAATCGTCCATGCTCCTTCTACACAATTTTGCTGATTCTAGAATTTGCTGATTGGACTGAATCATGTTGAATGCTTAAAAGGACATAGCTGATTGTGGGCTGATCAGTCAGGCAAAAGACATCTCCAAGGACTGTTCTTTAAAGCTCACTTAGTGCACCCCAAACCAAAGTTTAGCCTAGGTGGGGGAAGCAAATAAAAGTTTAAGATTCACTGTGAATCTTAAATCAGTACAACCAGTCTATTTGTGCCTTTCTGACTTCTTTGTTTCAGCCAACAAGAAACCTTTCTTTTTGGAAGGCTTAGCTAGGCTGTTTTATAATTTTTTAGGTTGAGATTTTTATGCTTTTGTTTTGTTTTGAGAACCTAATGACTACTTTCACTGTCTTTTATGTCTAATCTTCCCCAAACAATCATAAGGATGGTCTATAAACCTAGTTCCTCCAGTGATCCATGCATCACTGCATGAAATATTACAAAGGAGAGGGTCACGTGGCTCACAAGTCAGCTGAGAACACCCAGCCTTATTCTCTTACAGTTGACTCAAGCCCTCCATTCCGCATTGGGCTGGAAATTTTAATCTCTGCTCCAAGATTTCGGCGGATTCCAGAGTCTTATATTCTTACCATGACCTCTGGTTCTAATTTCCTGTTAATTTCACTCTGGGGATGCCAGTGCGGATGTGGATGCCAGAAACCTTTCTTTGATTTTCTGAGTCCAAAATTTACAAAAGACATTTATTTGGGTGTGTAACAGTCTTAAAGGGAAGTTCGAGGTGATGGATGACTTCTACCCAGCAAGTAACTTGAAAATTGATTTTTAGGCACATGTGATCTAGAAAATCCTTCAGCTATTCCCTACTGATGATTTTTTTTAATGCCATTCCTAGCCCCTTTGCCAGATGTTTTTCTGTAACTTTTTGCCTTTTCCTATCTCTTAGTTCTCCCAACGAAAATTTCTGGGGGTCTAGACCTGGTCATCTGTCTCTTTGTTTTACTGTCCTTCCATATTTAAAGCTTATTATCAAGATGTTTTTCTGAAAAAGAATTCCCTAAAGAGTATTTTCATGCCAACTATAAAAATAACATTTAACTCCTGTTTTAATGGAGTGGGAGCTCCAGAGAAGGGAGGATTTGGGTGAGTTTACAAAGGATTTAAAGAATCAAGACTATGGAGGGGAGTCTGAAAATACCACCACATGACAACAGTTGGATTTTGTGTCTTTGTCTCTGTTTGACATTGTGCCCATGGCAGTTCTCACACTGACTGTTCCCTTTTCTGGGAAGAAAGCAGGTCCCACTCCAGTCTCAAATCTGCCATTTTCAAAGAAACACAGCCAAATTCACTCTAAAAACAATGGAAGTGAATTGATGAGCTCACTGTTGTCTTGTGTTTTCTCACTATTTCCCAGACGAGTGGGGCTGATTCTCGTGGAGAAGACCTGCTCCTTCATCTAAGATGACAATATTAATGTTAATAATCGCTAATACTTAGGTAGTATTTATGGTACGAATGTTTCCCGTTATTTAATTACACTATTATACTCGTTTTAATCTTCACTGAGGACCAGTGAGGCAGGCACTGTTTTCATTCCCATTTTTACAGATGAAGAAACTGCGAAGAGAAGCCACCCGAGGTGGTTACCAACCATGGCAATTTGGTCCCAGAATCCACGTTCTTAACTGCCACGCCATTCCCACCTCACTGTGATTTTGTGAATAGCGATGCCAGGGAACTGCTCAGTCCAGGGGCCCAAAATACAATGATTAGAACACCAAGGTCATGGGTTAAATCCAGCCAGATCCTTCGAGTGTCGGCCTAGATGCCACTTCCACGGAGAGCCTTCCCAGGCTCCCACACACCGGGATAGTTTCTGCTACTGCACGCTCTGACTCCGCCATGTGACCTACCCCTGGGTGATTTGCGCTAGAATTGCTCTGTGATTATTAGTGCAAATGACTCTCTCTCTTTTCCTAAAGTGCAATCTCCACGAGAATGGGGATCACGTCCTTCTTGGTCACACTGTATTTCTAACACTAGCCGAGTGCTTGACACATACTGGGACTTCAATATGTGACTCAACACTCTAGACCCCTCCTAGAGAAGGGTTTCTCAAAATATGACACTAATGCCATTTCTGTCCAGATACTTCTTTGTTGCAGCGGGATGTTGTGGACAGGACATAGTAGGACGTTTGCCAGTTACCTTGGCCTCTACCCACTGGATGCCAGTAGGACCCCCACCCCATCAAGACAACTCAAATTGCCCCCAAAGATGCATGATGGACTGCGTGAGAGGATACACAGATGAACACAATGCTGATTCTTGCTGTAAGGAAACAAAGAAAAGAACATTTTCGGGGAACCTGCATGGCTCAGTTGGTTAAGTGTCCGACTACAGCTCAGGTCATGATCTCATGGTTTGCGGGTTCAAGCCCCACTTCTGTCTCTTTGCTGAGAGCTCACAGCCTGGAGTCTGCTTTGGGTTTTGTGTGTCTCCCTCCCTCCCCCTCCCCTGCTGGTGCTCTCATTCTCTCTCTCTCTCTCTCTCTCTCTCAAAAATAAGTAAACATTAAAAAAAAATTTTAATAAAAAAAAGAACATTTTCTAGTGACTGAACTTCAGTAATAACACTGGCTTATTATAAAAGCGCACTTTTGCAGGGTAAGTTCTCTGGGAACAAATACAGCGGGTAGTTTTATTTAACAACAGCAGCTATCACTGGGAAGTACCTATTATGAGCAAGTGCTATGATGCTAAGTGTTCCACCCAATTAAGTGACCTGCCTCTTACAACTCTGTGGGTGACAGAGGCCCAGAGAACTTAGTGACTTGACCAAGGTGACATGACGGGTGGGTGGGATTTTGAACCCTGGCAGGTCTAGCTGATGGCAAAGGCCTCACTCTCCTTCGCCAACTTATAAGCACCGTGTAGTGTCCCCGACGCCTTATGTTTGCAAAGATTTCTCCAAATGGTCCGACACCCATTTATATGCGTGGGAGGTCATCCAGAAGACAAAGCCCTGTGTTTCAGTGCCCAGAACAGTGCCTGGCACTTAAAAATACTTGTTGAGAGGACGAATGGTTAGAAAGGCCTCTCCCACCTCGAGGTTATTAAAAACAAGTTTCCATAATGTATTAAAGGGCGTGTCTGTTTCTCACCTAATTCTTGTCTGTTGCTAGACCAAGTGGTTTAGCCAAGTCTTTAATCAACATGAGTTTCTGCCGGCTCAGGCCTTCCACACTTGCCCTGTGAACGTTTTCCCACTTATCAAGGTATTTTTCCTGAGAAGAGATCACCCACTCTCAGCCAAAGCGAATCCATAATGAAATCCCCACCTCTCATACATGCATTCTTTCATTTACTAGGGATTAGTTCCCTTATTTTACCCATGGGAGAAAAAAAATTAGAGCTGGTCCAGAATGTTTCTTAAAGCTTAATAATACATGTTTTGCGGTAAACTCTTCTCTGTATTTTCTTTTACAAACTATGGAAATGAGATATGAAGACTTTCCCTGGCAATACAGGAAGGATGATGCTTTCTGACTTCTGGTTTCCTTTTGGGATACAGCTGATGCTCTGAAATGCACTACCCCACTGACTACTGCCTTGAGGCAGTGGGAGTGAGCCAAGAAAATCTATTCAGCCATTTGTTACATCCCAAAACGGCATCCTTGCGATAGAAGGCCTCAAGCAGCAGGGCCCCAAATGCAGATCTGAACATTCGGGTGCTTCTATTTTCAGAGGTGCAGAGGGAAAAATGGCACCCACGAGTTTTTGGATGGAAAATCTGCAAAAGAACAATCAAAATAGCTCTCACTGGGGGTCCCCTCCCCCTATGCCTGACTCCAGCCTGGGCCAGGAAAGGGAGGTAAGTGAGCCAGGAGAAAACAGAGGATGCTGCTAGAAGAAAGGAACTTAACCTCTGTGAGTGGCCTTTCAAGGCATGATGTGTTCTTAGAGGGATGCATCCCTCCTGTGATGGAATCGATGCAGACAGAACATGATCTCTAAGGAGATCTCCCTGCGCCGAAAGCTTCGCCAAGAAAGCAAGCCACAGAAGAATACAACGAGAGTGTCAATTCTCTGCTCCCCAGCTCTAGAATCCTGTATTTGAATGCTCTGCAAGGGTCGTCCTGGGAATGTGCACGGTGTGGCTGAGCGTCTTTTTTTGTAGGTTGCAAGAATGTCTGAGGAGTATAACATGTCTCTAAATACTGGCTCCCTGGGGCGCCTGGGTGGCTCGGTCGGTTAAGCGCCCAACTTGATTTCAGCTCAGGTCATGATCTCGTGGTTGGTGGGATCGAGCCCTGCTGTCAGCACAGAGCCTGCGGGATTCCCTCTCTCTCTCTCTCGCTCTCGCTCTCGCTCTCGCTCTCGCTCTCGCTTTCCCTCCCTCTGCCCCTCCCCTGCTCACACGCACTCTCACTCTCTATCACAATAAATAAATAAGCATTTAAAAACAGAAAAATAAATAAATGCTTGTCCGCCTCCTGGAAAACAGGGTCACTGGGCGAAGAGGCTCTGGCTTGCTCATATAGAATCCAAGTGGCACTGAGTGGAGGGCCAGCCAAACAGGACTTTGGTCATCAGGAAGAGAGGCTGGAGACAGGGAGAGAGACCAGCTTTGTAAACCAGCCGGGGTGGGGGGGGGGGGGTCTGGCTCAACTCCACTTCCTTTGTTGATCCTTAGACCTTGAAACCAGAGGTCTGAAACTTTCTTTGGGGGTGGGAAGAGCAGCTTAGAACCCTCAGGCAGACAGATGAAGCTTACAGAGACCTGGTCAGAATAACGATTTTTTAAAAAATCCATAAAAGTACATTGCATTTCAAAGAAACTAATTACCTTGAAAGAGTCATCAAAATATTTAATAAAAAGATTGTGTGAAATGGTAATATGTGGCCTTATTCATTAACACATTAAAAAAGAGATCCAGTGGTGGGTCTAAAGACTCCCGGATTTTGAAACAGTGATACATGTAAATGATATTTTGAAATACCTGCATCACTTCTAATGATAACTGGCCGGGATTCCTGTTGGCCACATGCTCACGGCTACACTAACATTACTGTGGTTTATTCCCTCATTCATAATTGAGGGACATATCAAATTTCAGTTAGGAATGAGTGAAAATGAAGTCACATTTTATTTGTCCCCTCTGAGTTCATTTCGTCTACATTCATTCCTTCCGGCATATTTTCTGGTCCTGTGGGTTTAATGTCTTTGTTTATTTGTTGATGATTCTCAGGGCTCTACCTCCAGACCTGGGTCTCTCCACAGAAGCTCCTTTTTCAGAGCTCGGCATGGGTGTCTCGTTGGCATCTCAAACCAAATGTGTCTAAATGGGCTGCCGGTCTTCCCGTCCACACCCATCCAACCCACCCATCTTGCCCATCTCACTAAATGGGGCTCCATGCTTCTGGTGGTCGGGGCCAAAGAACCTGGGGTCTCCCTGTCTCCTCTCTTTCTCTTTGCACATCCAACCAGCCAGCAAGTCCTGTCAGCCACACTTGAAAACATATCCCTGCCTCACCTTGCCTCCTACCACCTCCAGGGCTAAGCCCTGGGCTCAGGCCACCTCATCTCTCACCCAGATTACTGCAGTAGCTTCTTAGTTCCCTTTCTTCTCCCTTCCCTCCCAAGGTTGCCCCTGGCATGGCGTCCAGGGTAATCTTTTAAAACCAAGAGTGATGCGATCTGTATTACTCCCCTGTTCAAAACCCTCCAAAATCCTTTCCATTTAGCCAAGAATAAAATTCACATTTCGACCATGGACTACAGGATTCGTACACCTCCATTATCTCTCTGACAGCAATCACTCGATTAGCTTGAGTAGCTTCTGTCTCCTGATCTTCAAATTCACCAAGTCAATAACCTACCCCGGGGCCTCTGCCCTTGCTGATTCTCTGCCAGAATGTTCTTCCTACTGTCCACGTGATTCCTCACTCCTCCAGGTTCTGCGAAGTCTCCTCTCACCACCTGTTAGGGACTGAACCGTGTACCCTCTAAAAATCCGCATGTTGAAGGACCCCCTTAGTACATCAGAATGGGAAGATGTGCATTTGGAGGTGGGGTCTTTAAAGAGGCAATGAAGGTAACATGAGGCTGTTAGGGTGGGCCCTAAGCCAATGTGAAGGACCTTACAAGAAGAGGAGATTAGGGGACCAGAGTGTACACGCACAGAGTGACAACCATGTGAAGAGGCAGCTGGGGGATGGGGCACCATCTGAAAACCAAGGAGAGAGGCCTCAGGAGAGACCAATCCTGCCAGCACAATGACCTTGGATTGTGAGCCTCCTGAGCTGTGATAAAATACATTTCTGATATTTAAGCCACCCTGCCTGTAGTATTTTGTTATCACCACCCTAGTAAATAAATACACCACATAAAATAATAGTTCCACCTCCATCCTGGGACTCCTCACCCCCTCCTTATCTTGCTTGACCTTCCTCTGCAGGCGCTCAACACCATCAGATACGCTAAATGATTACAGAACATAAACGGTTTTATTTGCTCATGGTCCATCTTCCTTACTGGAATATATGTGTGATGACAGCATGGGTTCTGTCTAGACTTTGCAGAGTGATCAGCACCGGACTAGAACATGGCACTCAATGAGTATTTGTTGGCTGACTGACTGACTGACTGACTGAATGAAATTAATTCTAGTAAAACTGCTTGCCTCCCTCATAAAGGTCTCAGAAGCCACTGTTATTATTAACATCAGGTCACCACTTTGGAATTCAATGGATCATCCCCGATTCGTGCATGAATTAATAAGGGCCATCTCTAAACGCTCCTGAACCAGCCAAGGAAGTGACAATGGCAACAAAGGGGACTTAAGCTGGCCTTCTTACCCTCACCCCTGAGGCATATTTTTCCTCCTCTGCGTATGTAGGTAAGGAGTATTTTTAATTGCCAATAATACTATTTCTCACTTTGTTTTTGTGTGCTTTCAGGTTTACATAGTTCTTATCTATGCATTAGATTTAATCCTCTCTCCTACTGACTCAGAAAAAAAAATGTTTATTAACTCAATATTTGCATATGATTTTATTCATACTGTGAACATAGCATTTTCAGATAGTTATGTGTTTATCTATCTCTTCTGCCGGACTGTGAATTTCTACAAGGAAAGAACGTTTGTATGCTCAGGGCTGAGTGGAGTACCCAGTAGATCGTAGATGCTGATTGAAAGTTTGTTGGTGGCATTATTATCCAATATTTATCGAGTCATTCCAATTTCCTCACATTACAATGGGGATATTATCAGCATCACCTCTCGAGGTGGCTGTGTTAATATGAGTCAACCACTGAGAACACGTCTGGTCCACGGCAACCACTCAAAACAGGAAGCACTGACTGAGTCTGGGTCAGAGGAAACCACTACAACACGGATGCATGGCTTGGGCTCCAGTCTTACAGCAGTCTGCACAGACTTCACTCCTGTGGGGGCTGGAGAAGAAGCTGAGAAGCATCGTCCAGGGCAAACAGACATTGGAGAATTAAATGATCTCTTGCATTTGCTCTCAACCATATGACTTAATTACTGGGAAATACCACATGCACTTTTCTGTTGGGACAGATGTGTGGAAAGAAAAGGAGGCAGGCTTAACATTTTCTTTTCTTCTGGTTTATGAGTTTCATCAATTTTTCTAGAAGGAAAAGGCTTCTCTTTGACCTTGCTCCTGTGAGTGGAGAGTTGCTTCCAAGGAAGGTTGTTGGGAGGCAGCCAGGCAGGAGGGTGAGAGCAGAGAGAGTCCAGGGGGTCTGAAACTGTCATATCCAACCTGTCCCAAGTCCTGTCACTTTCATTCCCAAAGCTCCCCCCAATCTGCTCATTCCTCTCAGCTCCTCTGCCATCTTCCTGACCCAACCCAAGCTACCATCTTTTCTGGAAACAGACTCCTGACTTCACCCTCAAGCTCCACTCTTGTTTCCTCCAAGTATCTTCTCAGCTGAGCCAACGAGTGACCATCTTACAACATAAAGTACATCCTTGTCCCTTCATCTCCTCAAAAACCCTTCAGCTGCTTCCGATTGCACTGGGACAAACAGCAAAAATCCTTCGCCTGTGGAGACAGTCGACGTGCCCGTCCACGCGTGGGTGGATAAAGGACATGTGCTAGAGATATACAACGGGATCGTGTTCAGCCTTAGAAAAAAGAAGGAAATTCTGCTGTTTGCAATAAGAGGAGCAAACCTGGAGGACATGACGCTGAGTGAAATGTGCCAGTCACAGGAAGACAAATGCTGCATGATGTCGCTTGGATGAGGAACCTAATGTAAGCAAATTCACAGAAATCTAGAAATGGATGTATGGTTTCCAGGGACTGCAGGGAAGGAGGAAGGCAGAGCTGCTAATCACAACACTAGGGTTTTTGTTGTTGTTGTTTGTTTGTCTTTTTAAGAATGAAACCAAGTTTCACCACTGATCATTATTTTAAAACTGAAATCGGATGAAAGACCAACGTGTTCTATGTCACAGTTCATGTAAAAAGTAGGCACCCCCTCATCTAGGCCAGCAAGCAGACAGGCTGAATGGATGTTATTAAGAGATGCTGGAAAGGTATTACTGATTTGATAAATTTGATCATCAGTGTTTCCTATATATTGGGATCATGTGACTACATTTATTTAAAATGTACACAATGTGTGGCACAACCGGACAGTTTTAACATGGAAAAAGGAAATATTTTTATATTAAAACAAACAAACAAACAAATCCTTTGCGGGTCTTCCAAGGCTTATGTGGTCCCGCCCCGCTGACATCATCTCCTACCTCTCACTCCCTTCCCTCTGTGCTATGACCACGGTGACTCATCCAGCTCTTTGAAAAAACTCAATTTCTTCCATTTTGTGGCTGTGAAGGTTTCAGCATACATGAGTGGCTTCCTCAAAGTGCCCCAGTCTAAGGTCTTGCCCACTGTCTAGACGAAATCCTCACAGCACCTCTGAATTCTCCTTTCAAGGGGGGCAGCCGTCCCCACACTTCCCAAGCTCCTATGTGTCTGTGAATCTTTGTTTTACTGAAGCCTCTCCAACTGGAGTTTGTAGACCATGAGGGTAGAGACCATGCTGTCTTGTTCACCACTTTATCTCCTGCTCCTAGGAGGCTGATTTATTCCATGAATGTTTATGGAGTTCTTAGAAAGCGCCAGACCCTCGGCTAGGCGCTGGGGATACAGAAAGAGTATGATGTGGTTTCTGACCACGCGACGGCTGGACAGACAGATCTCTCCCGAAATACATGCAGCCAAAGTTGGAAGGGATCAGCCCTGATGCTTTCTGGCACATGGAGTGTTTGAGGAAGGATGGAGACAGGACGGAACTCTGAAATACATATGGAAATAGAATTATATATGTGAACAGAGAAGGCAACAGTAGGTTTTGTCTGGGAAAGTGGGATGGATTCTCAGAGGAGGTGCTGACTGATCTTGACCCTAAAGGATCCTAACGAAGGAACAGGGGTTTGTCAGCTACACAAATCTGGGGAGAGCATTATATCACCCAGGCAACCATGTGGGAGATGGTCTGGGTGAGCCGGGAGGCAGGGAGCTGGTTAAAAGGCTGTAGCAAAAGTTCAGATAAAAGATGAGCAGGCCTGAACTGGGCAGCAGAGGAGAGGTTGGCGAGGGGGAGGTGGCTTCCAGAGACATGACAGAGGGGCTAAATTTGGGGTGGCTGTGAGGTAGGATTATGTTCAGCCAAACATAAGTCACTGAATTCTAATTAACATTTCTTGCCTCACTAATAAGAAGACTGGAGCCAGACACCGAGGTGGGTTCCGCAACTCGTTTGCATCACTAAATATCCACATCCAGGGTGCCTGAGTGGCTCAGTTGGTTAGGCATCTCACTCTTGATTGCAGTTAAGGTCATGACCCATGATTTGTGGGATTGAGCCCTGTGTCGGGCTCTGCACTGATGATGCGGAGCCTGCTTGGGTTTTCTCTCTCTCTCTCTCTGCCTCTTCCCTGCTCGCGTGCTCCCCCCACCTAAAACAAAAAACAAAAAACACCACCACCACCAGCAACAACAACAACAAAAAAACTTTAAAGATCCACATCCATTTCAGTATGGACTCCAGTCTTTAACATAGTGGCTTTTTATACTGATGTGCATTGACTCGTGGTTGAAAGATGGCTGCCACAGCTCCAGGCATCATGGCTGCATTCAAGGACAGGAAGGAGAAGGTGAAGACGGGAGAGCCAGGCCATGAAGTGAAGACCCTTTTGCATCTTTCTTCTTTTCTTACAGAGGAAACATTTTCCTGAGTGTCCCAGCAGATAACTGTTAAAGTCTCATTGGCCAGGACGGCCCAAATGGCCGCTCCCAGCTGCAAGGTGAGCTGGGAAATAAGCTATCCAGCAAAGGAAAACAGATGCCTGAATGGCTTAGACCAGTCATGACTCATGCTCTGGACCTTCCATGTTGCCTCCCTCCCCTCTCCCCTCCAGACATAATCAAAACCAGCTGCTAACAGTGTCGGTAGGGTGGGAGTGGGGTGGCTTTGGTTTTATTCAAACGGTCTTCCCCTGCATGTGAAGGATGGCAGACAGCCCCCTCTTGGCTTCAGTGCTGTGGAAACCCCTGCTTGTTCCAGCTGAGCCCGCTGTTCTTTGCTCATACATTCCCAAGAAGATGATTATGCAGAACAGCGAGAGCTTTCCTGTTTCCCCAAATATTCTCGAGAAATAAGGCTGCATTAATAATTTGTTTTCTTGGTATGGGCCATTCGCTTGCAAAACGATATTCCAGGCATAGCACGATACTTCCCTTCCTCATTTACATTCACCGTTGGTTTAATTATGCTTTTCAGTCAGAATACTTATTAATTTTATAGACCTACCTGAAAATTAAATTGGATAAATTCCTTTTGCTTCGTACCTTGAAAAATGTGTTTTTCCAAGCTGCTGCTGGAGCCCACTCTGGCCCTGTGCAATTTTGTTCCTCTTAAAGTTCATTTGCAAATAACACTGTGTTGGTTTAAAGGGTATTCATCATGTCTGAGCAGGAGAAACACTGCAAAATGCAGCCCAATCCAAAAGAAAATAGGAGGACAATGGAGAAAATTGTCAAATATTTTATTTTCTCATTAGGGGGGGCAGCCATTTGAGTGAGGCATAAAATTTCCCTTTGGATTCAATGAATCTGCCTTGCTTGTGGGGAGAAGTCTATGTTGCACTGATGAGTCAGTAAGCCACAGGTGTGAAGAAGGACACGGGGTAGGGCCTTTCCCACCGACCGGGGTTGAGGGGGCAAAACACGAGGACAGCAGGTGGTGCGTTTATTCGTGAAACATTTACCAAAGGCACTGTGTCTCAGGCACCAGGGTACCAGAAACAGAATCATGCCATGTTCCATACTTTTCACAGGCTAGGCAGGTAATTATACAGTGACAACAAAGCACAGTAAGTGTTATGAGAGACGGAAGCACAGGACACTGGAAGAGGCCAGAGTAGGGCCGCACACCCCACAACGAAAGCACTGTGAGGGCAGGAAACCTATCTATGCTTTGTGTGCCCTAACTCCACTGCCCAGCCCCGTGTGCCTGGCACATACATGCTCGGGAGTTAGTTACTCAGGGCACTTGGATTACAATGAATGGGACTTCATGCCGCGTAATAATCAAGGTAATACAAGCTGTTCTAACAAACAAGCACCCAAATCTCAACGGCTGTAACACAATAGGGGTGTGTGTGTGTGTGTGTGTGTGTGTGTGTGTGATCTCCAGTTTGCCAACTGCTGCAGATCTTTGGACTTCTCAGCCTCCATAATTGCACAAGCAATTCCTTAAAATAAATGCCTTTTTTTATACTAATACCCTGTTGATTTTGCTTCTCTGAAGACAGTAAGCAACCGGGATGAAGTGAACAAGTGAAGTGACTTTGGTTAGCGACTAATCACAAAATGACAGGGTTATCCTGATCGCACACACAGAAATTCTATATTTGGGCGAGGAAAACAAGAGCCAATGATGGAAACTTTCAAACAAAGACCAAAGCAGAAGAAGGTAACTGGCCCTGTAACTTAATTTTCACCCAAGCCCCCAAAACCCCGAAGACAGTGTTCAAGTCTACGAAGTTGGAATTCTGAAGGATGCGTAAGTTCTTGAGGTCTCATGTACAGCGTTGTGACTACAGTTAACCACACCGTATTGTAAACTTGACATTGCTAATAGGGCATATCTTAATTGTTCTCACATACACAAAAACCAAAACCAACATGAAACTATGTGAGGTGATGAAGGACATGTTCATTAGCGTGACCGCAGAAACCACTTCACAATGTGTATCAAATCACCTCATTGTGCACCTTTAACATATACGATCTTTATTTGTCAATTATATGTCGATAAAGCCAGGAAAAGGAATACTTCTGTAAAAAGCAATCAAAGGCGCCGATACCCAAGGTTCTAATCCTAGCTGACCTCTGTATCGCGGAGTGACCCTGTGGAAGCCCGAAATGCTGGCAAGACCTCAATTTCCTCAGTTGTAAAATTAGGGAATGGAATCACATGGTCTCGCTGTGACTGAAAAATCCATGACTCTTGAGGGGTTCGTGAATTTCCACGAAGTTTCCTGAAGCTGTGTGGGTGGGTCCCTGCTACAGGAGAAAGGGAAAGAGGTGAATTCTTGGTGGTGGTACTTCAGAGACCAAGGTTCCCAGCCTGGCTCCACCAGTACGTAGCAATGACTATGCAGCTCGCACGATCTCCCTGTGCCTCAGTTTCCTCACCCATAAAATAACAGCACCAGTCAGAGAGCAATAGCACCTACCTCTTCAAGTGGGTTGTAAAATTTAAATGAGACCGGTGACCACGACCCTACAACTTCTTGTGAGTTCAAAAACTATTTCAAAATTAAAAGTTAAAAAAAATTACATTAGCAGCAGTCAAATAAGAGCTATTTCGTTGTTTTTTACGAGATACGATGGAAAGCAGATGCCTGACTTTTCCAGTAGCTTCGATCACAGAGTCAGAACAGGATGGGCTACAGGATAGGATGGAAAGAAAACCAGCCACCTTAGGTTATCACCAAAGAGGGACTGACTTTTGCAGCCACCAAAGTGGCCGGGACACCAAAGTCAGCCTGGTGCTGCCATAAAGGAGGGACAGTTGAGTGTGAACAGCTCTGTGGGTCTCCCCTGGGATGCAGCACAGGGTCATGCTGGAGGGGCCGGGGGGCAATTTGGAATGGGATCAGAAGAGGGAGCCGGGAGGAGAGGCATCAGATTTTATGTAAGATCGGAGGCCAGTGTGTGAATCTCCCTCCAACCCCCGACCAGGCCGTGTGCACCTCCAGTCCCTGCTGACCGCCTTCCCTACAGGCCCGCCTCTCTAAGGGGCTGGTTTTAGACAGGAATCCTGAGGGGTGAACCTCTGTAGAGGTGGGGACGAGGGCAAGGCTGAGAAACGGTGCGTGTGTGCCTGGCATGGGTTCTGAGCCCCTTAGGTCTGCTGACTCTTTCAATCCTCACGACCCAGCCTCTAAGGGAGGCACAGCAACAGTTACCCCTCTCTAAAAGTAAGGCAACTGAGGCTCAGAGAGGCAAAACAAACGGCCCAAGGCCACACAGCTTACAGCTGAGACTGTTGCGTTTACTCTGCTTGGGCCCAAACCTCTTTTCTTCTTCTTTGCATACAAGTGCTGGCGAGGCAGAGGGACCACCATGAGGTCAAGCCTGCATAGAAACCTTAATGGTTATCTCTCTGCTTCTTAGTCTTTTTTTTTTCTTTTTTGGTCCTGCTCCCCCCCCCGCCCCCAACTATTTTGTACATTCCTTAAAAGAAAAGAGAGTGCCATGGTATGCGGTGGAGAGTACAATTAAATAAAAATGCAATATAATAACATTAGTGTAATTATATTACTCTATATGTTAATATTATAATGTAAAAGTAGGTTTAAGGATACTTTGAAAGTAAGTAGACATAATTGGGAAAACAGGCATCACCAAAAACTAGAAGAGAAAATAACAGCAAAGCTACCACTGATAGAATAATCTAAAAATGTCATAAGAGACTGTTAAAAACTGAGAACAAACTGAGGGTTGATGGGGGGTGGGAGGGAGGGGCGGGTGGGTGATGGGTAGTGAGGAGGGCACCTTTTGGGATGAGCACTGGGTGTTGTATGGAAACCAATTTGTCAATAAACTTCATAAAAAAAAAATAAATAAAATCTATCAAGATCAAAAAAAAAAAATAAAATAAAATAAAATCTTAATTAAAAATCAAAAAAAAAAAATGTCAATAGAGTGGATCAGGGGCTGCCTGCCAGGGGTGTGGGCTGAGGGGAGGGTATGTGAATTCACAGTATCATACTGGTGTCAATGTTCTGGGAGAAGAAGGGGAATCTCACCGCTAACTCTTTGTCACCCCAGGCACACGAACTAGGTTGGGGGGGCCAAGCCATATCCCATAAGCACTGGTTGAAAATTAAAGCAGCAGCAGCAGCAACAACAGAAGCCAAAAGCAACGTTAGGTCCACCCACAAAAAAAGTTACGGAAAAACAGTACTGACTTTTCAAAAATGAAAAAAAAAATAATAGCAACCCAGCCTTTTTGCCGACGTTCGTAAAACTTCCAATGTGCGTGGAGACTGAGAGGAGTTTCAATTTACAAATGAGACGTTAAAAGGCAGACAGGGCCCCCGAAGCTCACTCACACCACGATGTGGCATTGCGGTGGAGGGAAGGAAAACTGTCTGCCTGATCACGGTGCATTTCTAATTGAAGAGTTTGAGGATGCAAATGAAAATGAATCAATGCCAACAGGGATGCCTAAAAGACATAAGTGAGAATTACGGCAATTAAGAATGTTGCCTCAAAGGAAATTAGACTGGTCCATTAATTACAATGCCTTAAAGGGAAAGAGGTCCCAGTGAAATGCAATAAATTAAAATATCAAAAAGGAAATTAGTAAGAAGAGAAGGTGGAACTGCCAACAAGAAGCTAATTTCAGAGGTGGTGATGGGGGACAGAGAAGGAAGAAAAAATAGAGAGTGTGAATACAGACAATGCATAGCCAGTCTGCTGGGGATCAATCCTCTTACGCCTTGCTCTCCTTCCTTCCTCCGTTCGTTCCCCCCTCCCTTCCTTCCTTCCTTCCTCTCCCTCCCTCCCCCACTTCCTTCCTTCTCTCCTCCCTTCCTTCTCTCTTCCCCTCCATAACGCCCCACCCCTCCTTCTCTATTACCTCCTTCCCTCTTCTCCTGCCATCCTTCTCTCCTTCTGACTCTCCCTCCTTACTCCCTTTGCTCTCTCCTTCCTGCCTTCCCTGCCCTCATTCCCATGGGTCTTCCAAGTGCTACCTCAGAAGGAGCAGTGACAAACTAGGGGCCATCACCATCCCCCGGGGTAGAAAATGAGCATCCACCTAAGGATGACTTCACAGGCCTGTGGCTGTGGGGCCTCCTCGCCTCCCCTACCTTTGCCCTTTGGATCAGCTGCCATGCCCATTAACGTGAGCACTCACCAGGCTGTCCCAGGTGACCATGTTCCTGATCCAATGACACACTAATGTCCTTAAGTTCTCAAATTACTCATATTTCCTTGTCTCTTCAGTTTGGTAAGGAAAAGCTTGAGCTTCTCTTTTGGGTATTGGTGCTAATTGATACGGATGTTTTGGATGTTGATTCAGACTCTCTGGGCATGGTGTCCCCTCTTATGCTGGGCATGCTCACTCTAATCCCACACTGTGCCTATCATCTGGACCTTCCTCTCCACTTGCCAGAAGCCCCCTTTGCCTCAGGCGGCAAGTGTGAGTCCTAGTAACGTCCAAATTCCCCAATCCCTACCTAGATCCCTATAAAACACTCGTCGCCCCATGACAGAGACAGGTGCTTTCTATACATTCATGCTTTTGTTCTCAATACATATCACCCGCATGATTTACTTGCTATGTCTCTTAAAAATTGCATTATTTTTAAATACTTTAGCCTCATCTGAAGCAGTAATATCTGAAATTAGGGCTTTGCTATCCTAGTTTTATGTATGTTTCTTGTACATATTAACATTAATGCACAAGTACACAAATTAAAATGTCCACTGAGGTGCCTCCTAAATGGGCTTGCCTCTCTTTGGGAAATACTCCACAGGGAGAAAGCATGGACTTTAGATTTATTACAATCTGATGTGGCTTCACCACTTGCTGTGGGAACTGGGGCAAATGTATTAATTCCCAGAGCCTCAGTTTTTCCATCTGCACAGTGGCTGCAACTGTATCTATTCTTCCGAAGGGTTGCTTTGAAGACCCTATACATGTATTAGGACACATGCTTGTTTCCTTTTTCCATGATGGCCAACCCTGTGTGCTCAACTCTTGACGAGCCCTGGATACATTTTAACACATTTTTAATTGTGATTACTGATCAGATGTCTATCGTCATACATGTTCACGTAAGTGTTGGTGTAAAAAGAGGTGAGGGCATCTGACTTTCTTCCAAAGCAGAACATAAGCTCCTTGATAAATGCACAATATTTCGTAATTTCTTAGAATCACCACGATGCGTACCTGATGCCAAGCATATGGTGGTGTCCCACCAACACCTGCTGACCTGCTGTTGACTGATCTCTCATCCGGGCCAGAAACCTGAGCATTGCCAAGGTGGGACTCTGCTGGAGGCGTGGCGGTGAGGCTGGTCGGCTCACCTGTTCCATGGAACAGTCCTGGCTTTAAGACAGGGCCATCAGTAGGTCCCCAGCTCTCTCTCAGGCTTGCCAACCCATCCACCATTTCCCATCTGCGTTTCTATTTTTCCTGTGAGAGTAGCTTTATTGATCTCATTAATTCTCTTTTCCATCTTTGGCATGGCAAGGTGATATTATCCACGCTTTAATGCCTCCTGTGTTTTGCAAATTACAGGATTATTATGGATAGAATGACAAGAAACACCATTTTCACCAAATCAAGTCCCAGAGGCCATGAACAGTCCTTCATTTAAATGGCAGGGGGTAATCTGTCCTGGGGGTCTGCTCACCCAGGCCTGAGGGCTGACAACACAGATGCAGAATTTCATCTCAGCCAAGATATTTCCATGTGAAGCAAAGCAAAGATTCCTTCACTTGACTGTTTTTATTTTTGAATTCCTGAAGGCAGCTACAGATTTCCTAATAAGGGGATTTTTTTTTCTTTTGCAGCAATTACATTTGACTATGTTTTCTTCTTTTGATTGGAAATTAGTTTGAGGAAGTCTTAAAAGGAATTATCTGAGGGATGCTGGAACTCAGGATTTAGAGTTCAATAAGTACTATATATATATATATATATATATATATATATATATATATATATCAAACCTCTCTGATGCTCTGCTGTAAAGAGCTCTCTTATGCAAGTTCTTGTAGTTCGATAACTAATTAAAATCACAGCCACCACCAACAGAAAAGTTTCCCCTGATCTTATCTGATACTTAGAACTCTTTGCAAGAGAAAAATAAAGAAAAGGAAAATAAATGGCCTCTCCGGAGACTTGAATCCCCCAGAATAGGGCTTCTGCATCTATAAGGGTGTCCCAAGCACTCAGGGTATCTGGGACAGAGTAGGCACCTAATAAATAGTGACTATGGAACAGGATGAATCAATACTTTTGTCCTTTAAAAATTTATTTTTCTAGTATAATAATGCACACACCCAAAGGAACACACATCGTGAGGGTACAATCAGACAAATTTTTAAATCCACTGTTATAACTAGGACCCAGATTAAAAAAAAAAAAAAAAGGACAATACTATAACCCCAGCATTCTCCCTCCTGTCACTCTCCAGTTGTTACCCCTCACATATAACCACCCTACTGACTCCAACAGCACAGACTAATTTTGCCTTCTTTGAACTTCGTATCAATGGGATCATACAGCGTGTCTTTTTTGTGACTGTCTTCTTTTGTACAATGTTACGATTCTGAAATCCATTGACACTGATGCATGTAGCTGAAAGCTGTTTGTTCTAATTGCTATATACTATCCTATCATACGTGCTGTGCTCTGAATGTCTGTGGACTATCCCTCTCCCCTCCATATGCTGAAGCTCTAATCCCCATTGGCAGTAGGACTTGGGAGAAGTAATTACAGTTACAGTAGGTAATGAGGGCGGGGCCTTCAAGAGGGGATTAATGTCTTATAAAAAGAGGAAGAGACAGGAGATTTCTCTCCCCCCCCCCACCCTTTCATGCTTGCACAAGGAAAGGCCATGTGAAAACATAAGAAGACAGCCACCTGTAAACCAAGCAGAGGGCCCTTACTAGACACTAAATCTACTGACACCTTGATCTTGGACTTCTCAGCCTCCAGAACTGTGGTAGAGAAATGCCTTTTGTTTAAATCGCCCAATTTATGGTAATTTGTTCTAAGAGCCCAAATGGACTGAGACAACGGATATATGTCACAAATGATTCATCCATCATACTGTTGGTGGTCATTTGACAGCTTCCAGTGTAGAGTTATCATGAAATGTGCTGCTTCAGATCATCTCATACTTGTGTTTTTCTGTTGTCAGAATGGAAATGCTGGATGGTAAGGTGTGTATGTTTTCAGCCTTGGAAGAAGCTGTTAACCTTTTTTTCAAAGTGTCTGTACCAATCAACAGTCCCAGCAACAGCGTGCATGAGTCCTGGTTGCTCCGTATCTCTGCCGACGCTAGATGTGGTCAGCCTTTTTAATTTTAGCCATTCAGGTGGATGTATAGTGGGATCTCACTGTGTAAATGTGTGTGTAGGTGTGTATGTGTGTTCCTTTTTATTTTGAGATAGTGAAAGATTCACATGCAGGGATAAGAAAGACACAAAGAGATCCCATATGCCCTTCACTCAGTTTTCTCCAATCATAACATCTTGCATAACGATAGGGCAATACCACAACTAGGAAACTGACATTAATACAACCCACCACCCTTTGTCAGATGTCACTGGTCCCATGTGCATGCATTTGTGTGTGTGTGTGTGTTTCCCACCTGAGTAGACCCAGTGACCACCACCAGTCAGGAAACAGTCTTATCAGAAGAACCTCTCCTGCTACCTTTTATATCCACTGCTCCCTCCTGCTCCTCTCTGCACCAGTGATCGGGTCTCCATCCCTATTGTTTCATTTCAAGAGTACTCTATACTTGGAATCATACAGTATGTAACATTTCTTTTGACTCAGCATAATTCTCTTGAGATCCATCCAAGCTGTTACACATATCAGAGCCATCCGTTTTAACTGTTGAGTAGCATTCCACGAATGAGCTTTGAAAAGAGAATAAGCCCCCATTCTCAAACACTCATTTATAGCGGTTTAATTGATTTATTTCTTACTTGAGGGATGATAAAATAGATTTTCACGTGTCCTTTCAGTGGTTCAGTAATGCAACCAACATTTATTAAGTACCAAGTGCATGCAAAGTATTGTGCTAGATCCTGGGCATAAAGGAGACATAAGAGGGCTCTGTCTTATAGGGATGTTCCTAGAGTCTACACTGGGAGACAGACTTACAAATTTAAGAAGACTCTATAGCATCACAGATGCCAAGACAGTTATATATACATTTCAGTCAGGAATAAAGAAGAAAATGTCTGGCTTTTTGAGGACAGAGTATGGAAGTTGAGTCCAAGAGATACTTTGGAGGGGCAGGTGCATAAGCCAGTCTTGGAAGATGAATGGGGTTGCCTGATGGTTGTGAATAAGAAAGGAAGCAGGAGAAAAGAACTTTCAGAGCAGAAAGAACAGCTTGGGAGAAGTAACTCAGTGCAGAACCAAGTGGGTAGGGCCATGGAAGAGATAGAGTTCGGGAATAGCGCCATCTTTCAGGAGCATGTGTTCTTATGGCAGAGGCAGTCACAAGCTGCAATGCAGATGCCATCAGCAGAATCCTACTAAAATACTCCAAGTCTTGTGGACTCCAGCCACCCTGACTTTGCAGTTCCCCAAGGGCCCCTGCATTAGACATGGCCAAGGACAATCACTTGAGGCACACACATTTTACACCTGTCTCAGGAATGTTTACCTCCCAGTTGTGCCTAACAACATGGAACACACACACACACACACACACACACACACACACACACCTCCATCCATCCATCCTTTTTGATGTTTAGCGTAAGCTTCCTTCTTGCCCTTGGGTCTGAAATGGGTATGAAGGTATTTCTCTAAGTAATAATAATAATAATATCATCAGTGTTTGTGTCTCCTCTGTGCTTCCATAAAGCCCCTCCTCACAACAGCACCCAATGCTAAGGCAGACACTACTATCGCACCCAACTGTTAGACAAGGAAACTAAGACACATTGAGATTAAGTGACTTGCCCAAGGTTACAGAGCTTACAAGCAGAGGGTCCAGGTTTTAATTGCATGATGAGTCTCCAGAGCCCATGCACTAGTGTTTGGCAGACTCAGAGAGAGGAGGAGGGTGGGAGCTTTTCGTGAGACCTGAGAGGTCTCTAGAACACTGGCTTCAGCCAAGGTGTAGGCAACCCACATGATAGGAGGTCCAGAGGTCATGTTCCTACTGCAACAAGGCAAGCTCAGTCTTCCTTTTACGAGGTTAATAGAGTGAAATCAGGGTTCCCAACAGTCTCTTTGGCATCTAAACCCACACACTCAAACCAAGCCTTATGCTATCATGACAGTTTTCATCCATCAACAGTCCCTAATTGAATCACCTAAATAGAGTCCCATTATTTGGTATACAGAGGTGAGGCAAAACCAAAACCAAGGGGCATTTTCTCTGGTGATGATGCTCCCTTCCATTTCTGGATACTGGCACATGAGCACATACTGTTCTCCCTACCTGGATTGTTCTATGTCCTCTTCTTTGTCCTCAACCGGTTACACCCCGACCTCTTTAGGATTGCAGCCCAAGGGTCAATGCCCCAGGGTATCTATCCTTGATTCCACCACACCAGTTAAAGCTTCTGGGTGCAAGTTTGCAGAGTACCTTGTAGTTTTCACTCTGAGTTCTTTAACAGTTTGTCATTATATATTTATGTGATTATTCACTTAGTAAACATCATCTCTACTAAAATTTAAGAATAACAGAATTGAGACAATGTCTATTTTTTGCTTAGCATTAAAAAAAATTTTTTTTTCAACATTTATTTATTTTTGGGACAGAGAGAGACAGAGCATGAACGGGGGAGGGGCAGAGAGAGGGAGACACAGAATCGGAAACAGGCTCCAGGCTCTGAGCCATCAGCCCAGAGCCTGATGCGGGGCTCGAACTCACGGACCGCGAGATCGTGACCTGGCTGAAGTCGGACGCTCAACCGACTGTGCCACCCAGGCGCCCCTGCTTAGCATTTTATATTCATGGTGCAATACCTAATACATAGTAGGTATTCAATAAGTGCTCACTGAGTAGATGAATGAATGAGCATATGGACTAATAAAACCTGAGGGAGTGAGGGGTGCCTGGGTAGCCAGTCGGTTAAGCATCCGACTGGATCTTGGCTCAGATCATGGTCTCACAGTTCGTGGTGGGCTCTGTACTAACAGTGTAGAGACTGCTTGGCAATCTCTCTCACTCTCTCTTTCTGCCCTTGCCCCGCTCATGTTCTCTCTCTCTCTCTCTCTCTCTCTCTCTCTCAAAATAAATAAGCTTTTTAAAAACTTGAGGGAATGAATGAATGAATGAATGAACCAAAGCTTCAACAAAAAAGATCTGGTGTCCTGTAACAACATCAATTCTCTGCAGTATCTTGGCTACTGGTGATGCTATAGCCTTCTTGGACACCCAAGGCACAATCATTCCAGTGAACTCATGAGGCTCCCAGGCTTCTGCAAGCCCAGCCAAGCCCAACTCAGCTTGCCTGGCAAGTCTGCATTTCAGTTCTTTGATTCCCATCATCATCCACTACAAATGGAAGTTGTTGATTTTCTTTAATTAAGGCTGGAAAGATGGCTTCCTGAGTGGGTAATATATTTCCAGAGTTCAGCATTTCATCTGCATGGCCTACATTTCACTCAGAAATGGGACAGATTCATGAAAAGAATGGCCAGACGGCTTCCTCTTTGGTTGCTTGTTTGCCTACATATAATGAATGAATAAATAACATGCCTATTCATTACCAACTTTTGAGTGGAAATAATTGCTGAGCTCCCTCGTTTGCTTGGAATAATGTTCTTTGCATTTGGAGCGCCTTCTGCCTCGGTCACTGCAGTATTTCCCAATCAGTGGGCCAGAGGCATCCTCCAGGGGCTGATATTCACCTCTGGCTCACCTTGGAGAGAAGCAATCATTCTTCTGGTCCTCCAGGGTCTCATTCAGTGCGCTGAGAATGCTCATTTGTGGAAGGAGACCCTGGGACCCTAAGAAGTAAATGAGACTGGTAGGCCCATTAATTCCCTGAGTACACCCTAGGGGCACCTGGGGCATTATAGTGTAATTACTACTAAGAAAGTCTAAATTCCTATGTACTTTGCCAAAAAGCATTTTACAGACAAGGAAGTACTCAGTTGTACCCTGTCTGTGAACATGTGCTGAACTCTGGCCACAGGAAGCCTGGAGGGCCACCATGGTGACTCTTGGTTGGTAAAAGGAACAAGTGACCCTGGAGACTTTCTTATTCATCTCTCTATCATGAACACATGCTGGGCATATATTAAAGATTACTGGATCCCTCATCTCCGTCCTGGATAGGTACAATTGCTGCCCAAAAAGTCTCCCAACCTCTTTCATCACCTTAGCCAGTTACATTCATTCCATGGTTGCACAGCGGTCTTTTGAGAACAAATAGCATCATAACACTCCCGTGCCAAGAATCCAAGGATTGGGGCGCCTGGGTGGCGCAGTCGGTTAAGCGTCCGACTTCAGCCAGGTCACGATCTCGCGGTCCGTGAGTTCGAGCCCCGCGTCGGGCTCTGTGCTGATGGCTCAGAGCCTGGAGCCTGTTTCCGATTCTGTGTCTCCCTCTCTCTCTGCCCCTCCCCCGTTCATGCTCTGTCTCTCTCTGTCCCAAAAATAAATAAACGTTGAAAAAAAAAATTAAAAAAAAAAAAAAAGAATCCAAGGATTTCCCATTGAGTAGAGGACTCAGTACAAAGTCTTTTGCATGACCCACAGGGCCTTCCATGGGCAATCTGTCCTTTGCCCACTTCTGCTTCATTTCTACCTATGCTTTGTCCCATGCAATCATCTGCCTGCCACATGAAACTACATGCAGTTCCCTGAATACATTACATGTTCCCCACCTCTGGGCTTCTGCCTACACATTTTTCCCACCTCTTCCCTGTGACCACTGTATGTTCTTTGAGATGCTAACTCAGAGAATACCAATGCAAATCCCTAGAGAGAACAGCCAAGTTATGTAACTTTATGATGGGGGCCAAAAATGATGTAATAGGAAATAGTGGGCTGGAGTGCATGCCCTCTCCAAAAAGAGCAGCCACCACTCAGCAACATCGCCACAAGAGGATGTGAACCCAGATCCATTATTTTTATTTTTTTATTGGGGGGAGGGGCGGAGAGGGAGAGAGAGAATCCCAAGCAGTCTCCACACTGTCAGCACAGACTTTGACATGGGGTTTGATCTCATGAACCTTGAGATCATGACCTGAGCTGAAATCAAGGGTCAGACACTCAACCCACTAAGCCATCCAGGCGCCCTGAGATCCACTACTTTTATTTAAAAAAAAATTTTTTTAACGTTTATTCATTTTTGAGAGACAGAGACAGAGCATGAGTGGGGAAGGGGCAGAGAGAGAGGGAGACACAGGATCCGAAGCATGCTCCAGGCTCTGAGCTGTCAGCACAGAGCCCGAAAGGGGGCTTGAACTCACGGACTGTGAGATCATGACCTGAGGCGAAGTCGGACGCTCAACCGACTGAGCCATCCAGGCACCCCTAGATCCACTACTTTAAAGAGAAGTTGGAAATCTGGATTTTTATTTGAAATCTTCCAATTTTTAAATGTGGTAAACACATTCTTTTTAATTTACTTTTTTAAATGTTGGGGCCAACCCAAGTGGGTCTGGGCTCTTAGGGCAGTTGACAGCTACTAATTCTTGACTCCTACCCAAAATGGCCTCTTCCTTGTCCTGGAAAGGTTGGTAACATGACACCTTCTCAGTGAAGTCAGTCCTCCTTTGTGTGTGCATTACAGTCTGTAGCTGGACTGAGAGCTTCAGGGACCAATCTTTGTGTCTCCGTAAGTTTAGCACAGAACATGGCACATAGTGAATACTCAGTAAATGTGGGGTGGAAAAACATATACAAGTAGTTGAATGGACAAATGAATAAAGACAGAATTTTCTTCCATCTGTAAGCTTATGAACACACCCATGTCAGAAAGAATGAGTGATGTTGTCAGAGCTCTTTTTTTTTTTAAGTGTATTTACTTATTTTGAGAGAGAGACAGAAAAAGAGAGTGAGTGACCATAATTGGAGGAGGGGCAGAGAGAGAGGAAGAAAGAGAATCCCAACTAGGCTCATAGCTTTTTTTTTTTTTTTAAATAGTCAGGTAAAGAAGAGTTTTATTTGCCCAGACTTCAACCCTGGTCATAAGAGGAGTTGGCACTCACCTGTGAAAAGCATCTAGAGAGAGGAACACTCAGTCCCATTGCCTAAAAATATCCACCACCCCACTGGATTTGAAATTCCCACCATTACCACTTTCAGTGGATCGCATCACAGAATATTACCTTCGGAGGCCTCCTCGGGGAACCAGCTCTTTCTTCCCTAGCAAGAAATGTAAAGAGTACTGTCTGCTCTGGGATAGTTAATATAAGAATATCCTGGGTTCCGTTCTCATTTATGCTATCAACTTGCTGTGTGCCCTTAGTCTAGTTACTTCCCTTCTCAGGACCCCAGAGGTCTCCATCATTCTTGACACTTGCTGTGAAATGAAATTAGATAGAACTGCTATCTTTGACCAGGTCAGAAACTCAAGTAAATATGGCCCGAGTATGGAATTTGGCAAACTGGAAGCCCTCGCCCATCTGAAGAGGACGGCTGCTGTGCATCACCAGCAGACTATTGCCTGGTGGGGATATCAGCCCAGAGTTAACCAATCAGTGGATCTCTTAAAAGAGAAGCCATGATTTTACATCAAATATACCAATTGTTTAGATGTTGGCAACTAAATGGCTCGAATAAGCCAACAAACCCAAATGGTGTTGGCAAAACAAAACACTCACGTTGACTCTTACTGGATCCACCTCTGAACCAGCCCCTTCGAGAAGGGGAACAAAAGCTGACCAGCAAAGCCTCCATTACATGCGCCCCTCTCTTGAGATGATTCCCTTCCATCATATTCAGGAAAACAATTAGACAAAAGCTAGAGCTATCTGCTCTAAGACACAAACTGAAAAGATAACTATCACCTGGGCTCTCCCACTGTTTTTTTTTTTCTAATGCCATGCATTGTTTAGCTTGAAATTGCTTGATCTGGAAACACACACACACACACACACACACACACACACACACACAACCATATACCTGTTATAAGCAGATCTCCCCTTAACCATAAAGGATTTCTGAGGCCTGTTCCCAAGAAGGAGGCAGCCCTTAATGACCCATGTATTCCCACCTCCAGGTCTTGGCATCCACAGAGCAATTCTGCACAAGGCGACCCCGGTTCATTTCTCAGTAATTCTGACTTCTCAGGGACTGACTTTTGTTTATTTTCTTCTGTCCAAAGCATACATATTTCATTCCAGCAGCTTTTCCACATCAGCAAAATCTGTGGTACCAACACCAGATTCTTCTTCGTGCACTGGCTCCTTCCTGATTAACTCTATTTAGGTAATTTATTTTGGTTGCCTGTTTGCCATTTGGGAGATCGATACAAATTTAAATGAGAAGCAAGAGTATTTGCAGGCACTTCGAGTGTTGATCAAACACAGAGCCGGGCTGCTGAGGTTCTCTGCCTTGGAGATGAGCTCTCTAGGGATCACCGGGATCTCATCTTCCCAGAAAAGATGAGAGGATGAGAGATAGAAAGGGAGGGAGGGAGGAAGAGAGGAAGGAAGGGAAGCAGAGGAGACAAGAAAAATAACAAAAAAGAAGAGAAAAAGGGGCCAAACCAGTTTCCCAGCTTTCTAGTTGGGTTGGCAAAGGTCAGTTGCCTCTAGCCTTTGGCTAAACTTTTACAGATATGTGCGTGCTGAAACCGGCCCCACGCTCTTGCTTATACAGGCTCCCAGGCCAAGCAGAGAGACACTGCCTGCTCACCTGCACACAGGTTTGTAGCTGTCAGTGCATATTTCAAAGAGCAGGCAGGAACTGACCGCATAATGCAAACTCTGTCGGGGTGCTGGTGCCCTTCCCACCAGGTTCCTGTGGAGTCCAGAATACGATCTGATTTCACAGATGCTCTCCTTACGAGTGCCTGCTGGGCTTGAGCCTTCCTGAACCAGACCAAATTCTGTGCATTTGGGGGTGATGTGGAGGTGGGGCACCCTTTGGTCTAGACTCAGTGGCCTCCTTTCCATTAGTTCCCTAGACATTACCTACTTTCTTTAGAGAGCAGATGGTTGGGGAAGGCATTTTCAAAGGAGACCCTGAGCCAGATCTTGCCAAACATGTGGCCAATCAGAGGAGGGAGGGATTAGGAGTCATGACCGGGCTCTGCCTTCCTGAGGTTCCAGCTCTGGGATTCTGTACTCACTCCTGGCTGTAGCATCTTGAGACACGGGGAAGGCTGCATTTCATTTAACCAACAGAACTGTATATTTGGCTCTCCGTCTGGAGAAAATACAGATTCACACATCAAATCAGATATAGAAGTCAATTCTGGATAGACTGACTATGTAAATGTGAAAAAGAAATAAGGAGAGACACTGTATGTATAACTCAGAATGGGGGAGACCTTCCTAAGCTAGACAGGAAGTCCAGAAGCTACAAAGTCAATGATTGAGAAGCTGATTATTAAAAATATTGTTTTTAAACCTGTTCAACCAAAGACCACATATAAACAAAAGGCAATGATAACTGGGATCAAACCTTTACAGTACACATGATTGACAAAGGGTTAGTATTCCTATTAGTGAACTGGTAAGAATGAGGATAAATGAGTTTAAAATTGGGCAAAACACACAAAGAGGAACAGGTGATTTTTGAGCAGGAGACCATTAAACATATGAACACTGCTCAACTTCACTGACAATAAGGAAAATGTAAATTTTGACAATCGTGTGACAACATTCTTCCTCCGTCTCTGGCAAAACATTAGAAAGACAGACAGCCTCTGGTGCTGGGAAGGGTCTGGAGAAATGGGAAAGGCATGTGAGGCTGGCTGGAACTGCATATACTTTTCTACAATGTAATTCTAGCACTATTTATTAAGATTCAAAATATCCTTATCACTAGGGCCAGCAATTCCCTTTTTCTGAAGTACATATTCCAGAAACAAAAGCTGTACAGAGACTTATCTGTACAAGGACACATAACCACATTATAGCACTATTTGTAGTGTCCCCCTACAAGGAAAAGAAAAGAAAAATGCAAAAAGGAGATGGGGCAGAGTGGGGGGAAGCAGGGAGAGAGAGGGAGGGGGGGAATGGGGAACATTCTGAATGTCTACAGAAGGAAAAAGGGTTAATGAAATATTGTAAACCTTGCTAGATAATATGAGGTAGTCATTTAAAGGGATGAATCAGATATTTAACAGAAAGTGCAGGTAACAGATTGATCTAGCTTAGTTCATGATACTGAAGGCGGGGGTTTGGAGCCAGGCCACTTGGGTTTGATTCAGCATTTATGGGCTTGAAAGGTAACTAACTTCACTGTGTCAGTTTCCTCATCTGTTGGCTGGGAAAACCAGTGGGGAGATTAGAAGAGTTCATTATGTAAACTGCTTAGACCGTGCCTGGTAACTAACAAGCTTTAACAACTGTTGGCTATTACAATTCATAATGTGGGATTCCACTCTGGGTGACACAATTAAAATAAAACAAAACAAAACAAAACAAAACAGAACAAAAAACTGCCCATAGATGTAAATGTTCCTAGTGTTTGAATGAGAAAACAACCTGCAGGGGAGAGGAGCATGTAACAGAGGAAGGAGAGGTGGGACGAGAAGGGGGAGATTGGGCATTTCATCATTATATTCTTACCACTGAAATGTTACAACTAATATGGCTGATATTCAGCAGTTAGGCAAGCTCATGGCTACAGCAGTTGTTAAAATACTAAAATATTATTGTACCAGTTGGTAAAGTATGTCCCCTACTATCCTAACCATCCTAGGCCCTTTCCTGGAGCCTACCCCGCCCTCCAGGCCTCCCCATGACCCAGCAGGTACAGAGTTAACGCCTTGGTTGCCCAGAGGGTCAACAGGGGTCCCCAGATCCTTGCTCCAGCCTAAGCTTAGATCACTTGTCTCACATAGTTGTATATTCTAAATATCATGCCTACAGACAGCAAATATATTACCTGTATAATTTTATTTTAAAAATCAGTAAACTATAACATGGAACAGAGTGTAGAAAGCCTACATTTCTGCATCTTGGTGGTAGTCACCAAAGACAAGACTGACTTGTGTGATTTGCAAACTGCTACCTTCCCCTCCGCCCGTTTCTTACCAACAGTGATATTCAAATTACTCTCTACCTGAAGCTAGCATGGTAAATAATTGAACCTCTGAACGAATATTAAAGACTTAAAAAAAAACCACCTTAAATAGTACCTGCACAGGCTTTTACTGCAACCTACAGGGTGTCTTCCTCAAATTCACTGCTCAGAATCTCTTGAGCCCCAGAAGTCTTTTAGAATAATACCAGGAAATGAATACCTACCTGGTAATGCATTATAATTTCTAGGTCTGGCTGTGGATGGAAGCCAAGCCCAGGTTTGTACAAGTTGGAAAAGAATAAAATGTCCCTGGCTGCAAATAAATAGCCATGCCAATAACAGATTATAATGTACTACATCCCCAGAAGTCGGGGAGGAGAGAATTGAGCAAAAAAATTAGATAATCAGCCTAAAAGGGCAAAGCAAGTCCCTGTAAGCTGGCTCTATTATAGGAGGGACAGTGGGACACAGTGAGGAAGCTTCTGTTTAAAAGCAAGAGCAGTATCAATGGCAGACACTGTTTCAGCACTGAAAATATGTCCTAGGACTTCAGGGGATACTGTGACGGGACCCATTTTACAGATGTGGAGGCTGAGGTGCAGGGAAGTTAACTCTCTCGCCCACTGGTCTCAGACTCTGGTGAGCTGCCTGTGAAAGCAGGTGCCTCCATCCCTGAAATCCATTCTAGTCCCCTGAGCGAGGCATTTGTCTCCAGGAGATGCAGAGGCACAGAAATGATGAGAGAAGCAGGTCTCTAAGATGCTCTAGAATCAGGTTCATTTGCCAAAGCCCAAGTGAAAGACCAGCCTGTTTCCAGGTAAAGTGATCTCTAGCTCACGTCAAGTCTCAGTTAATTTGGGCTAATTCACGTGTGGATCTGGCAAGACTTAGTCCTTCCCCCAGGAGCACACACACCACTGCCTTGCTGGGGCCACATTTACGCGCTCTCCACCACTGCCTGTGCAGTGAAATTTAGATGTGAAGATGCTGCGGGGCGTCTGGGTGGCTCAGTGGGTTAAACATCCGGCTGGATTTTGACTCAGGGTGTGATCTCACGGTTCGGTTCTTTCGATCCCCAGCTAGGCTCTGCACTGACAGTGTGGAGTCTGCTTGGGATTATCTCTCACTCCCTCCGACTCTGCCCCTCCCCCGCTCACGCGCACTCTCTCTCAAAATAAACAAATGAACTTAAAAAAAAAGTAAAAATGCTGTGTTGATGGTAGGAGTCCCCATGGTGCTCCTCCGTATTAGACCGACTGGAATAAAAGGGAGGGAAGGAAGATCTGAGGGGCAGCTGGAGCCCAGAAGAGATGCGCCCCAATTATATTTACACAGGGTCGTCGTTCTTCACCTTCTGAAAAGGAGGGCAATGGTTGGGGAAAATCTTATTGATATGCTCCAATTTTCTGGGAGAGGCTTTTTTGGTTTTTTTTCCTGGGGACAGAGTTCTCCAAATTCTCAGAGGGATCTGTAGCCCAAAGGAGGTGAAAAACCCACCACCATGGGGTCTCTGAATCAAATGTTAGGGCATTCATCTCCAGTCCTTTTAATCCACGCATATTTGTTGAGATCCCATTACTGGCAAGTTTCGCTCAGACACAAAGACTGCTGATGTTCCCTCTCTCGCGAAGCTTGTATGTGAGTTAGGGAGACAGACACTTAATGATTCATCTGGTGGCTCATTAATACGATGGTGGTAAGAGCTTCAGAAAACAAGGGCAGAGTGCAGTGAGGATATATTTCTTGGTCTAGTCTGACTAGGGATAGATTCCCTGAGGCAGTGGAATTTAAGCTGAGCTCCAAAGCATGAACAGTTGGGAGGTAGGATAGAGTAAAGAGTGTTCTAAATTCTAGCCGCTCAGAGTATGGCCTTAGAGTATCAGCATCACCTGGGACCTTGCTGGAAATGCAAAGTCTCAAGCCCCACCTGGGATCTAGCAAAACAAGAATCCAAACTTTTTAACAAGATCCCCAGTTGATTTGTATTTGCATTGAGGGTTGAGAAGTGCTGCTCTGAAGAGAAGAAATAGCATCTGAGGAACTAGAAGGGCATCAGGTGTTCCTGGGACTTAGGGAGAAAGAGGTGGCAGTGACGGTGGGAGAACTGACGCTGGAGAGAGGGGCAGACCACGTGGGATTCTTGTAGCCATGTTAAGCAAAAAAATAAAATAAGAAAAATAATTGAGGGCAAATAAATGATTATGCTTTGGGCAAGATCTTCTAAAACCCTAATTTGGTAGGTTGAGCTACAGGGTCGTAAAAATACAATCAGTGCTGAAAATAGCTAATGCTCATAGTTACCCATCTCCCTGACAACACAGACTGTACATCACCTCTGTTTCCTCATCTGTAAGATGGGGACAACAAATCCTCCACTGCAGGGTCCCTGGGGTAGTTTAATGGAGCACTGTCTATAATTCTCATATATCAAATCTGATGCACAGGAAGTATTTAATAGATGAGTTTACTTCTCACTGATCCGACAAATGTTTGTCCTGGCCCTTCAGTCTAAGTCCTGATACAGGAACTGAAGATGTCACAATGAACAAGAAGTGATCTATAGCCTCAGGGAGCTCAAAATCACTTTGGGGAAGCCGGGACTCCAACAGGTGATTTTGACAGATTGATGAGCAATATGACAGGGGAAGCAGGGGGCTGTGGGAGTGTACATGAGACAGATAACAGAGAATCCAGGAAGCTCAGGCAGGAAGGGATGTCTAGGGTGATGCTGAAGAATGAGTTGGAGTCAGCTAGCCCAGGAAGAGGGAGGTGAACATGAGAGACACTGAGAGGCATTTACAACATCCAGAACCAAAAAAGATTTAGGTATTTAGACTATACAAGGAGCCCCTGTAAATTACGAAGAAAAGATAGGAAACCCAAGGGAAAGATCAAACAAAACAAAAAAACTCATGAACAGATGATTCAGATATGGAGAAACCTGAGTAACTCTATGATATTGGAAGAGATGCTGCCACTCTTCAATAACTAGAGAAATGCAAATTAAAACGAGGTGCTCACCTACCCATCAGAATGGCAAAACATTAGACAGGTGGCCATTGCCGGGAAGCACGGAGCCAGGAACTCTCCTTTCTTCCTGGTGGGAGAGTGGACTGGCAAAACCATTTGGAAAAGCTAGCTGGCGAGACTTGGTGAACTTAGGTTAGTGTCTGCCCTGTTACCTATCAATCTGTCTCACCTATGTATACATCCCAGGGGAGTTGCCACATCGATTCATGAAGGGATGAGTCTGTACCTTGAAGTTTTTTTTCTAACACCAAGAAGGCAACCCAGGTGTCCATCCTTAGGCCAGAACTGAATAACTAAAATGTGATAAATGAATGTGATTAAAGAAAATCATACAGCATGAGGAAGTCACAAGCTAAATATACAGAAAGAAATACAGACAGACCTTAAAACAGTGTTGAGTGAGGAAAGCCTCAGGATGAGATTTATAACATAACGCTGTTTATGTTAATTAAAAATACACTCACAATCAAAATAACTGTGTACTTTACAATGTTTACAAACATATATCAAACACGTGAACGAAGGGAATGATATTGGGAATGAGGTGTATAGGGAAAGAAAGAAATGAATAATAAAATAAAACAAGGGCCATCCCTTGACCAAATCGGATGATATTTCCTGAGCTACAGAATGTGATTAACTCAGGTCTAGGCTTCTAACAGTGTTTCAGGCAAAGGTAATAAGAATACGATTCCTAGAGGCAAAAGAAGATATGCTGCCTCCTGGACACAGAGAGAATACAGCAGAGCTGGAATAAAGAATGTAAGTCAGAGAGTTCCGGAGTAGGGAGAGGCCAGATCATGGAGGGTCCCCAAAACCATACTAAATAATCACAATTTGCTCTTAGGATTACAGGGAGTCACTGAAGGATTACAAGTGACATGATTTTGTTTCTAATCTTGTTCTAAACTCCAGTAATGAGGGGAAAAGGCATTTATTTGTATTCATGTGGTTTATTTATCAAGTGTTAATGAAACAGGCTTTGGGCATCTTAGCATCCAAATCATGGGCTTATAGTCTTCCCACTTTTTAAAATAAGTTTATTTTTTTAAATGTTTATTTATTTTGAGAGAGAGAGAATTCTGCACATGTGTGGGAGAGGCAGAGACAGGAGAAAGAGAATCCCAAGCAGGCTCACATGACCTGAGAGATAGTGAGATAGCGACCTGAGCCAAAATCAAGAGTCAGACGCTTAACCAACTGAGCCACCCAGGCGCCCCTCATTTTTTTAAAGTTATTTTTATTTAAGTAATCTCTAGACCCAACATAGAGCTCAAACTCAAACCCCTGAGATCAAGAGTTGCACGCTTTTCCAACTGAGCCAGTCAGGCGCACTGATTTGTCCCACTTTTAAACCAATTATGACGGTCATTGACACCTTCACCAGGAGCAACCCACAGGAGGTAATATAGAGTCACACGATGTGACCTTGAGGAAGGTCACCTAAACTCTGAACACGAAGTTTTTAGTTTCCTTATTATTAACAACAACAATAAAACAACACAAACACTTTCCACATTCAGTCACTACTGGAATTAAATAGGAATTAATTTTAAACCTTCACAATAACTTTATGAGATAGATATTAGTTACGTTTTCTTTGAAGAAGAAACCAAAATGAAGACAGATGTTAAGCAACTTGCCCAAGGCCATTAACAGTTAAAAGACGCACAAGCTAAGGTTGAAACAGGCAATTCTGTTCATAGGCTGTTTAAGAGTCTATTCTGTGAACCATACCTCATTGCACTACAGTGCACACTTCAAAGTTTGCAGTTTTGGACGAGCTACTACATATAGCTTATTAGTATGTTGGAACCTAGAAATCTAAATCAAATTTTCTCTGGGCTATCCTGGATCTATACATGCATTTTGTTTGACGTGAATAGTTAAAAAATTATTTTTGTAGTAATAGTCTGTATTTTGCAATCTAAAGATCTTAAATAAAAATCAATAATTCTGGTTTCTTCAAAAGCAAAAATAAAGTATTGGGGACTTCATCAAAATAAAAAACTTCTGCACAGTGAAGGAAATAACAAAACTAAAAGGCAACCTGTGGAATGGGAGAAGATATTTGCAAATGACATACATGATAAGGGGTTAGCATCCAAAATCTATAAGGAACTTATCAAACTCAACACCCAAAAAACAAATAATTCAGTTGATAAATGGGCAGAAGACATGAATACACATTTTTCCAAAGAAGACATACAGATGGCCAACACACACATGAAAAGATGCTCAACATCACTCATCATCAGGGAAATGCAGAAGAAAACACCTCATACCAGTCAGAGTGGCTAAAATTAACAACACAAGAAACAAAAGATGTTGACGAGGATACAGACAACGGGAAACCCTCTGGCACTATTGGTGGGGATGCAAATTGGTGCAGCCACTGTGGAAAACAGTATGGGGGCAGTGGTTCCTCAGAAAGTTAAAAATAGAACTATCCTATGATCTAGCAATTAAACTACTTGCTATTTACCCAAAGGATACAAAACTTGGTATTTACCCAAAGGATACAAAAATACTGATTCAAAGGGATACATGCACCCTAATGTTTATAGCAGTATTATCAATAACAGCCAAATTTCATGAAAAGAGCCAAAATGTCCATTGACCTATGAATGGATAAAGAAGATGTGATACGTACACACAGTGGAATATTACTCAGCCATAAAAAAGAATGTAATCTTGCCATTTGCAAAAATGTGGATGGAGCGAGCTAGCGTGTATTATGCTAAGTGAAATAAGTCAATCGAAGACAAATACCATTTGATTTCACTCATATGTGTAATTTAAGGAACAAAACAAATAAACATAGTGGGGGGAAAAAGAAAAACAAACCGAGAAACAGACTCTTAACTACAGAGAACAAACTGATGGTTACCAGACGGTGGGGGAATGGGTGAAATCAGTGATGGGGAATTAGGAGGGTACTTGTGATGAGCTCTGGGTGTGATATGTAAGTGAGGAATCACTAAATTCTACACCTGAAACTAATATTGCTCTGTAAGTTAACTAATTTAATAAATTTAAATAAAATAAATACATTTAAATAAAAACTTGGGAAAAAAGAATTCTGGTTTCTTGTGAAAAGCTGGAAAATTTGGCAAGACTGGTCTCCCACACTCTTCTAAAAAAAAAATCAGTGGGAGCTGAGGAGCAGTTACCCATTTAGAGAAGGCAAGTGCTTTGCAATTTTCCACAGTCCCCACCCCTCCCTAATATACCATAATGCACCAGCATCACTTATTTCATTTGCTTTAAATGCCTAGCCCTAACAGACTTTGATGTTACGACCCCGGCTGTGGGCAATACAAATGGCCTAATCACTGACAGCACAGGGAAGTTCAGGATTTTAAAAATCCAAAGACGGACCTATCTCAAGAAGTGATTCCATATTAAACTCTTCCTGGAGATTTGCCTCCCAGATCTCCACTTTCTTTGGTTGTTTCCCCTTTGGCCTTAATTTCCTCTTTTATGTAATTGCCAAATGACTACAACAGCAGACACCATCAAGACGTGTGCCCTGGAATTGTTCCTTAAGAAGCTGAACACTAGGCTGAGCTTTTCCAATAACTCTCTATTCATTCAAATCTAATTACAAAATGATTTTTAATCATTGTAAAATAAATTCACTCTTCACGTCTGGAAATGTTAAAGCCCTAATTTAACAGCAGCAACAACAACGACAAAATACCTTCTAATGGATTTGCACTAAGAAACGGAATGTGGCCTGTGCTGTCAGATGTTCAATAATTTAACTGCAAATGAAGTGTGCAAAATACAATATTTGTGTCATAAACTACCCGGCTTGTCACATAATAGATTTTTGAAGAGTCACGTTTCACGACACTGAGCAATGTTATGTTGGAACAGTGGAGTAGCCAAATTGAGGTTTATAGGTTCCGTTTGCTTATGTAGAAAGGGATTGAATCTCACTCACCCAGGGGCAAGGAGCACAGATATGCAATATTTCTCTGGATCCCGCCATTTGAAAGCAGTGGCTGGAATTCACCCATCCAACTGGATAATGTACAATTATACATATACATAAACATTATACATTATGTTCAAACTTCCCTATGTCATGAGATGTGGTTTGGACTAACTTTACATGTCTAAAGGGATTTTGCAATTCTCTTGGTATCACTGACCATAGTAGGCAGAATAACCATGCCCCCCAAAGACACCCAGGTTTTAATCTTCTGGGATCTGTGAATATATAAGGCGAGGTGACCAAGGGGAATCAGGGTTGCAGATAGAATTAAGTTGCTAGTCTGCTGACTTTAAGGCAGAGAGATTAGCCCAGATTCTCCAGATGGGCCCAATGTAATCACAAGGATCCCTAAAAGTAGAAGAGGGAGGCAGAGGGGGAAGTGATTATGGAAGACAGGGAAGGATTTAATCTTCCATTGCTGGCTTTCCAGATGCAGAATGGGGACCATGAGCCACAGAATGCAAGTAGACACTAGAAGCTGGAGAAGGGCTGGGAAACAGACTCCTCCCCCAAAGTCTCGAGAAGAAAAACAGCCCTGTAGACACCTTGACTTTGGCCCAGTGAAATCTCCCTCGGACTTCTCACCTGCAGAACTGTACGATAATAAATATGCATTGTTTAAGTCACATGACTGAAGGCAATCTGTTACAACAGCAAGAGAAAACTAATATGCCGAGGCTAACACCACCTCCGTAGGAAGAATAATGGCAGCAGGACTGGCACACAGGCTGCTTTTACTCAAAATTAGTAGTCTGGGACACAAACAAAGAACGTCACCATTATTTCCCGAATTTTGTGAGGCACATTTGTTTTTTAAATTTTAACATTTCTCAAATCAGGGTGTGCCTCACAATTGAAACATACAGTTAATAGTGTTTCCCACCCCCCCCCCGACAAAATTGAAAGCTGTTATTAAAAAGATTGTACGTTTTACGATCTCCGGCACCTTAAAATCATATAAAAAGTAGTCATTTCAAGAAGCGAGCGGGTGGAAAGCAATCCCACGAGCATGATGGAGTACATTGTCAGTGTGAAACATGTTGCGAGGCACTGAGGTGGGCTGGACAGGGAGAGAGAGCCGCTCCTCTCTCCAAGATTCTCACAGATAAACAGAACAATGACCAGTGTGTGATAAATCACACTAAAATACTGGTGTTATGATTAAAGCTCCAAATACATAACGCTACAAAGTCAGGCACACACCTGGCTAGTTCACCTCCAAGTTCCCTGTATCTAGCCCAGGGCCTGGCACAGCGAAGGCTCTCCTCTGATTGACTATATAAGTATTTTACATGCTTTCCCTCATGTTTCCACCAGATGGATGATATCATCTCACTATCTTATTGCTGAGGAAACTGAGGCTTACAGAGAATACTTAATTTGCCCAAAGTCACCGAGCTAACAGCTCGGGCCAGGTTTTCTCAGCCTCAGCACTAGTGACACTTTGGGCTGAGTAATTCTTTGTTGTGAGGGACTGCCCTGGGCATTGCACAACGTTCAGCAGCATCCTTGGCCTCTAGCACCGCAAGTCAGTAGACCACTCCCCTCCACATGTGACAGCCAAAAACATCTCCAGATGTTGACGAATGTCCCCCAGGGGGAGAGGAGCAAAAATTATCCGCAGCTGAGAACTACTAGCTTCGGGAAAGGGACATCAACATTAAATGATGTGTGGACTTGAAATATGCCCACAAAGTCTTTGATACTCTTCCTTTAAAATTTTTTTTAATGTTTATTTATTATTGAGAGAGAGAGAGAGACAGAGCATGAGCATGGGAGGGGCAGAGAGAAGAGAAGACACAGAATCCAAAGCAGGCTCCAGGCTCTGAGCTGTCAGCACAGAGCCTGACGTGGGGCCTGAACCCACAAACTGTGAGATCATCACCCTAAGCCGAAGTTGGACACTCAACCAAGTGAGCCACCCAGGCGCCCTGATACTCTTCCTTTAAAGAGTTGAAGCATAATTCCCATTTTCTTGAGAATGAGAAGAACTTAGCGACTTGTTTCTAATAAGCAGAATACGGTAGATACAATAGGGATGTGTAAGATTAGGTCACAGGAGGTATTTTGGCCTCCTCTTTGTTTTCTCTCTTGAATTGTTTTTTTTAGGGGAAGTCACAAGAACACAAAAGCAGCCCTGTGGAGAAGTCTACAGGGTGAGGACTGAGGCTTCCTGCCTGCAGCCAGTAATGAGCTAAGGCATCTTAGTCAACTGCTATGGAGTACGCCATCTTGGAATCAGCTCCTCCAGCCCCAGTCAAGCCTTCAGATGACTGATGCCCCAGCTGACATCTTAACTACCATTTCATGAAAGACTCTGAGCCAGACCCACCGAGCTAAGGCACTCCTGGATTCCTGACCTCGGAAACCAGTTGAGATATTTTAAATGTTTTTTTTTAAGCTGTTAACTGTTTGTTCCACAGCAATAGATAACCAACACAAAGTGAATGACATGTTGAGGGAAGGAGTAAATGTTCTACCACTGGAGATGCATGGCAGAGGGGAGGAGAGACTGGAAATGTCAAGTTGCAAAGGTCCTTGAAGTGCATGCTCAGAAATCTGACCTTCATTCTGATGAGACTTGCTTGGGCCACCACAGGGCAGTAAGACTTGTGCATTTTTCACATCTAATAACACAAAAGTGGCATTCTTCTGTTTAGGTCTCTCAGTGGTCTCTCATTGCTTTGAGCAGAAAGGACAAATGCTAAGTAAAGCAGAGAGGGCCTTCAGTTTTCTTTCTCTTCCCTTCTTTCCTTTTTTTCTTTCAGCCTGATCTTTTGCCACTCTGTTGTGGCACTGTCCGCATCCCAATGCACACACATACAGTGCAAATACTCCTTCTACCCCAAATACTTTGGTTTCTTAGAGATACTATGTTCTCTTAAGCTTTTATAGGCTTGCCCTTATCCTGGGCACTATCCCTCATCTCTGCCTTTTGGACTACCTGGACTAACTATCCCTTTTTTTGGAAGCCTTTCTTTTCCTCCCCACTTTGGGAAGGTGCCTCCCATTTACTCCCACCCTCTCACAGGTTAGTATGGGCAGATGTCATTGCATTCACAGGATTTTTCTGGTCTAAATGGACTCTTCTCATTTGTCCATTTCAGCAACTCTTTCCCCACCTGGGCTTGAGCTCCACAAGAATTCACTGGTTGCACTTGCTTATTTTTTAATCTCTGAAGACAGCAGGTGTCTAATAAATGTTTGTTGAACAAATGAATGAATACATGATTGAGTTGTTGCTGACTGCTACACCTGCAGACGTCCAGACTTCTCTGTAGTTTGGTAGCTGGGTGATTTGTCTTGGAAGGGTTCTGAAGAAAAATAAGTCCAGCATTAAGGGGTCTTATCTTGCCCCATGGATGGATGTACCTCGTGTTTGAGCTGGACATAAACACGGATATAGCAATAGTGGGTCTCGCTCTCCTCCACAAATCACTGGACCTGTTCCCCTCAGAGCGGACCAAGAGGCATTACCCTCACTTTGAAACATGACCTAATTTCACTGACTCATGGGCAGAAACCCTGAGATGCTGGTCCCTTTTGACCAATGTCCCCAATCTTTTCTCATATGACAGGGTAAAAAAAAAAAAAGTATCCATAATCCTGATCATTTTCAAACAAGTGTGTTCCTGTTAACTGTTTGGAGCCCATTAACTATGTGAGGACTGACTGTTTTAGGGGGGATTGGGTTTGGCTTGGACACAAGCTGGGGCAGAGCTGAGAATGTGAAGTGCCTCAGGTATATTAGTGCAAAATGGTGAGGCGGAAATTTGAGAATTATGTGGGACAGAGGTCAGCAAACTACAGTCCACAAGCCAAATCCAGCTCTATTTTTTATGGCCCCTGAGCCAGGAATGGTTGTTACAGTTTTTATTTTATATATATTTTATATATATATTTTATATATATACAGTTATATTTTAAATGGTTAGATAAGTGCCTATGTGATACCTTTGATTTTGCCTCTTGGCTTGCAAAGCCTAAAATGCTTATTATACATGGCCATTTAAGAAAAAGTTTACTGATCCCTGGTGTATAATAAGAGAGAAAGACTTTCTCAGAGATGGAATCTGGTGAACAGACATGTCTACTTGGAGTTTTAAGTTGCTTACAGTGGGATGTGCCATGTAATTCCCTTCTTCTGTATCCCCTATGGAATCCGTCTTACCTCTAGATTGGCCATTAAAACTTACCAGTCACCTGTCCTTTGGTGGGCAGGAAACACAGAGGGGACTCGATGTATGCATCTGACAACAGGGAGAGGGCACGCAGAAGCAGAGGCTGGGGTCCCAGAGAGAAGCCATCGACCGGTCACTTAGGGCCTCCCTGTTACTGTTTTTAGGGTCTCAGGTCAGGTGTGAGAGTAACGGTACAACCCCATCCCCCTTCTTCTCTTCCTACTGCCTAAACCAGCTCCAGCCTGCTGGGTCTAACTGGTGCTGTCCTCTGTGAGGGCACATCCCCCCCTTTACTTAATCACGGGGTCCCCTCCTCTCCCAGCAGCCCATCAGCCAGAGTGCCTGGCCACTTCTCAAAGAGAGCCCTCTTACCCATCAGGGGACGATAATGCCCAGCAATCATTTTGGCTTTTCCAGACTTAATGTTCTCTCTCCTCAGGTCCTTCCTGCCCCAATGGGAAGCATAAGGATGCTATTTTAAGACATCCTTTTGTACCAAAATACCACTTTGAGACACTCATGTCTTTCCTTCCAATAATCTCTTTTGTTTAAAGCATAAAGAACTTGTCAGGCGGGGCAAGCTGTAGCTTCCTATGGGAAAGGAGCCAAAGGGCAGTGTGGAGGCTGTCACAGTATTCCTGCTGCCCCAGGGCATCAGTGCTTTCTAACTCATAATGCTGAGGGCAGTGGACGCCCTTTGTCTTCTCCAGTGTCTCATTCTCATCTTCACAGACTGGAAACCACAGGGAGAGGTCACCAGGGACCCAGGCTCCATGTGACGAGCACCAGGGTGAGAAAGGACAGGCTAATGATGGCCAAGTCGGCACTCAGCCTGGCCACAGGGAAAGAGCTGGAGAACGTGAAGGGAAGAGAGAAGTAAAGGCAGTGGAAAGAGTTTTTCCCACCATGGCAAAAATAAATGGGACTACATCTGAGGTGGGTGTCTGCTGACATCATACAAATGAACAGATATTTGGGAGAATGAATTATTTCCCCCCCTGAAAGCCCCTAAGGTTTTAGGTCTGATTTCCATCACTGTATTCTGCTTTTCTCATGATAGCTAATATTTACTGAATGCTAACTATGTATCCTTTACAATGCTAATCAATTTACAAGATTCAGCTCATTTACTGCAGATGACAATCCTGCAGTGTAGTAAGTACTGACTGTCACTCCATATTTACAGAAGAGGAAACTGAAGCTCAGAGAGGTTAAGCCACTTGCCCACAATCACACAGCTCATGAGTGGCAGAGCTGGGACACAGCCAGGCCTGACCCCAGAACCTGAGCTTATCATAACCTCTCCCTTAGATCAGCTCTCCCACGGACCTTGCCTCCAGGATCTTTCCTCCCATGCCAGCCGGGCACCAGCATATGGTTTGGAGAAGCCAACTCCCGTAGACAGCTGTCTAGATGGTGTTGATGTTATAAATGGTATTATAAAAAATAAGGATAAGGCTTATAAATCAGGCAAAGGGAAGTTATGATTCTTGTGGACACTCTAATCTATCTTCCTATAATTGCCTGTATATGAAATGCCTGCATGAGGTTATCGGAGTATTCCCCGAATCGCCTGTGAAGGAAAGATTGCAATTTTAGCAACCCTTGTTACACAAACCAAAGCAATCTGTTCTACTTTGACACTCTGACACCCATGGCTGGCAAAAGGGATGGAGGTAGGGACGGACAGGAGTTTGTGTACATTCCTGTACCAATGGGAAGTATAAAGGGTTAACCGTGAAACATCATCCGTGCAGATGATGCTCTGGCCTCTCACCAGGCTAAGGAAGCAATCTTTGGGATACTTACGGAGAAAACCACAGCTTCCCTTCTTTAAACCATCTTTAACCTTTAGTTCTAGAAACCCTAATTAAAAATCAATTCTGTTTTTTGTAGTAAATCTGACAGTAATTCTATCTCTAATGGCAGTGGCAAGATAAATAGTATGTCAGGTAAACTCAGCGGGAGAATGACATTTTCATTAGCAATTTACTGGGTGTGAAATTTCTACCATGATAAGGCATCCCTGAATAATACAGGGTAACTGTCCCCTTAGGATGACCCATTCTACTAATTAATGGGGGACACCAGTGGGATTCAAGTCTCCTACCCAAATAATTTTAGTGCTCACAGCAGAGTTATTTTGTATGCACCTTGCACTGAGAAAATAAGTCAGGACCCAAAACAATAAACAAGCTGACATAACAAGATGATTGCAGCCTATTGCAGTCCAGAAAAATCTAATCTGGTCTCCTAACAGCATCACAATCTTTATTGTGACTGTATGGGTCCCAATTCATCAGCCCATTTCAGCAAGCTATCCCCGCCAGTAATCATTCACTTTCAGGGTAGCCTCTGAACAGGTATCGACTTTAGAGACGGGCAATTCATCCCCAGTTCTGCAGCCCCTCCATCCAGATTCTTTGGCAGTCTCTGAAGCAGGTTGGGAGAGAAAATTTTGGCCCATACATGCAGGACCTCCAGAGAGACTGTGAAGGAAGGAGAGAAGGCAGGCAAGTAAAATTCTCCAGCTCAAAGCAAAGACAGAATATGATACTGGCATCATATCCTGTCCCTGCTCTCATCCCAACAACATTCCCAGTGACCTAGGTGGGATCATGAAATATTAGGACTAAAAGGTATAGACAGAAGATGCTTACAGTTATTGAGGTCCTACCCTATGCCCGCTCTAGAGACTTCGGGCTCCCAAGGACTATTATGGAGGATTCCTCGGAAAATCTGTTATCAGGGATTCTGTAACTGCCCCATAATATTTTTTCCTTTTCAAGGAAACAGATAAGGCCATTAGACTGGGAAATGTTCTTAACCAGAGATTGCACAAGGTCTCTGCACCCTGCTGAACAGGAGCCTGCACACCTCCACCACAGATGAGGGATACAGGTATGGAATGGTCAAGGTACCATGTTTGGGAATCCAGCTTTGTTCCTGTGTTTGGTATGCACATCTCCAAAGACAGATGGAACTTTGGGTCTTGGATATGGCAAAAGGAAGCTGTAATTGGAGTTTATCTGGGACTCATAATAAAATGTCAGGATATAGCCCTCCCCTTTGCTGGAGGGATCACTTGATATTTCAAGCAGTAGGCTCTGGTGTTGAAGCTGGTGCAATTCTGAATGCTTTCCATCTGTACTTACTATTGGGGTCAATCATGTAGCTGGCACGCCAATCACTTTGCATGCTGTACCCCCACCCCCAATCTTTTGGTGGGCTCCCACAGAGCCTGCGGAGAGGATAATGAGCCTGTGGTTGTGCCCCCTGACCACAGGTTGGGCCAAGGATAGAAATGAAGTCTAAGCCTAGATAAGCTTTAGAGATTGAGAATGTGGCTCAGGCACTCTATGTGGCTGCTAATGGGCACTGCACTGAAGAGCCACACAATTCTGAGACATGCACGGCTCAAAAAAGGCATCACTGATATGCAGAGAGAGAAAAAAGACGGGGCAGATAAACCCTCAGACACAAAGAGGGGGCACACGTGTCCCCCTATCTAGCCATGCCCCTAAGGTAGAGCTATACACCAGGTCTCTTAGATTCCAGGTCCCTGGGAGACATGGCTGAAATCCCTGCCCTTGGATTCTGAATGACGTTCCATTGTTTTACTCAGTGTCCGTTAGTGGCAAGTCCCAGAGACAAGGGGGTGTACTGGCTTATAGTGCTGCCAGTACGGAGACAGATGACTGCAAGTGTTCAATGTCAACAGGGCTCTCCTTCTTTGTCTCCTGTTTCTGCCTTCCTCTCGGCTGGCTTCCTTCTCAGATGGGCTCACCAAATGCTCTCAGAAGTTCTGGCTTTGCAAACACAATGGAGAAAGTGCCCCCTCATTTCCAGTAGGTTTAGAAAAACTGGGAGACTGATGCTCATCGAATAGTTTAGGTCACAACCACCAAGGAGCTAAGCCACTGAGTGGAACATGTTGACCAATCAGTCCGTCCTTAGAAGTCACTGTGAAGAGGCATCAGCCCCACCCAAATCATGAGCACGAAGGGATAGAAAGCAAAGGGACACCACCCAAAGGCACACTGGGGTGTTGTTCCCAGAAGATGGATGTTGGGCAGGTAACAAGAAAGAATGTCTGCTATACCCTTGTCTCCCTTCAAAGAAACTCTTGTTTTAAGTTAGTCTGAGAAGATTCTGTTTCTCGTCATCAAATAGTCCTTAACTAAACATCTAGAAAAATGTGCAGGAAATGAAGATGAGTAAGACAGATTTCAGCTGTCAAAGACCTTACCTTTTTATAAGGAAGATAAACCCAATGTACATAAATTGTACATCACAAGTAAAAGCTTATTTCAAAGGTACAAAGAATCCCAGAATTTCAAAGGCAATGACACTAAGGTAAGCAAGAAGTTTCTTTTCGATTTTTGTTTGGCTTGGGACGTAGGGTAAGAATGGCTAGGGTTTCAAATAGACAGGGAGAGTATTTCCAGTTAAAGAAAATGGTGTAGAGGTGCCTGGGTGGCTCAGTTGGTTAAGCATCTGACTTCGGCTCAGGTCATGATCTCACGGTTTGTAAGTTTGAGCCCCGGGTCGGGCTCTGTGCTGACAGCTCAGAGCCTGGAGCCTGCTTTGGATTCTGCGTTTCTCTCTCTGACCCTCTCCCGCTCCCACTCTATCTCTCTCTCTCAAAAATAAACGTTAAAAAAATAAAAAATAAAAAAAGAGAAAGAAAGAAAATGGTGTCATCAAATACCTAGAGGCTGAAAAGTACAAGAATAAGTTAAAAGCGTCAAGCTCTCCTCCAAGTATCTCCTCCAAGTATCTCTCCTACCCAATGCCCCAGTGTCAGGCCTCGCCCAGACTCAGGACATCCACTTTTACCCCATTCCAATCATTTTCCACTTGCCAACTAGAATGAACTTTTTCAAATGCAAATCTGGTGATAATGATACCCTCTTGCCTTTCCATGTTTCCCACTGCTCTGATGATCTAGATTAAAATTCTTACCTACTTTCCTTTCTTTGCACTCCAGCACAGTGGATGTTCTCTAAGTTATATGAATTTTCCAAAGCCTCAGATATGCTGGGGAGGCCACCTGAAATGTCCCCTGCCCCATCTCAACCCCTTCATGTAGTGATTAATTTATACCTTTCCTTCAGATCTCTACTTCAGGAAGTACAGTGTCACCAGGCTAGTTGAGATCTCCCTGTGATTCTCACACACTGTCACCCCATATTTAGCTTTATTTGCCTCATTTCAGTTAGTAAATTAAACTTTATTTGCATGATTATTTCACCAATGACTCTTCCTTCAAGAGTAGGTTTTCTCAGCCTTGGCTTTATTAACATTTTTGTCCAGATGATTCTTTGTTGTGTGGGGGACAGGGCTGTCCTGTGCATTAAAGGATATTTAGGGGCTCCTGGGTAGCGTAGTCAGTGGACATCTGACTGGCTCAGGGCATGATCTCACAGTGTGTGAGTCTGAGCCCGGCATCGAAGCCGGCTTCATATCCTCTGTACCCTCCCCTGCTTGCACTCTCTCTCTCAAAAATAAATAAAACATTAAAAATAAATAAAGAAGGGGCGCCTAGGTGGCTCAGCTGGTTGAGCGTCCGAATTCGGCTCAGGTCACGATCTCGTGGTTCGTGAGCTAGAGCCCCGCGTCGGGCTCTGGTGCTGACAGCTCTGAGCCTGGAGCCTGCTTCAGATTCTGTGTCCCCCTTTCTCTCCACCCCACCCCTGCTGGTGCTCTGTCTCTCTCTGTCTTTCAAAAATGAATAAACATTAAAAAAATTTTTTTAAATAAATAAAGGATATTTAGCAGCACCCCTGACCTCTACCCACTAGATGCCAGAAGCACCCCTCCCTGAGTTGTGACAACCAAACATGTCTTCATACTGCCCAAAGGTCTCCTGTGTGGATGGGTGGGAAGCAAAAGTGTCCCCATTAAAAACCACCACTCCACAGCCTACTGCACTGGAAACTCCATGAGGAAAGAAACCCATCCAGTATGCCTGGTAAATGTAGATACATGGTTCTCAATTTCAAGTGAACTTCAGAATCACTTAGGAAGCTTTAAAAAATTATGATGCACAATCTAACCCCATGCTAAGTAAACAGGACTCTCTGAAGGGAAGGGGGGGGGGAACTGAGGTCCAGGCATCCATAAAAAGTTAAATCTCTTGTGCAGCTGGGGTTAATAATCACCAAAGTAGATGTCCGTTGCTAAACTTTACTTGATGAATGTAGGGGAGGAATGGAGATGGTGAGGGAGAAAGAGAAGGCAGGGAAGGGAGACAGGGAGGAAGTACAAGGAAGAGAAGCAAAGGAAGGAAAGAAGAAGGAAAGGAAGAAAGAAAACCAAAGTCTCTTGCTGGACTGTGACTCATAAGAGAAATCTGGCTATTAAGGCTGGAAACCTAGGCTGGGACCATATTTGAAAAGTTATGAATATTATGTTGTCATACTTGGGGTAGACAAAAGGAAGTCAATGAACACTGCAGAGCAAGGATGTTCAAGTTCAGTGTTTTAAGAAGGTAAATGGGTCGTCCAGCTCACACAAGGAATTGGAGTGAAGAGATCCAGAAATGAAATGAATTCTATGAAAAGGTTTGGATGATGAGAAACAGAAAGGAAACAACAAATACCAAAGATTCTCTATGGGAAGAACAGACAGGTGATTACAGGTGATAAGTACAGGGCTGCCTTTGGGAATACAAGAGCCGCGTATCATTCTGCAGTTTAGTAAGGACGACAGATGTGGAAAAACAGGGACTAACGTGGTGTTACAAAAGACGAAGCCCAGGGTGCCACTGAAGCATAAAGCAGGTGCGTAACCTGGCCTCGAGGGTCTGACAATGCTTCTCAGAGGAAAAGACCTTTCCACTGGGACTTCTGGGGTGAAGGGGTGGGGTCAAAGAGGGAGAAGGAAGGGAACTAGGAAAATACAATTGGGTTAGGGCATGGCAAGAGCAAAGCAAAACAATGACAGCTGGACAGCTGAGGCAAGAAAAGTCCTGGATGATCGTGGCGGTCTTTGTAAACCTCACTCAGGCTCTTAGACTTTATTCGAAAGTCAGGATAAGCCATAGTGAGAAGGGTTTTAAGCAAAGTAGCAATATCACGCAGATTTGTAGTTTTTTTAGGTCCCATTTTGGCTATGGGGTGCAAAGGAGAAATGTGGAGAAAGAAAAAAGCCAGCAAAATGTTTCCAGGGCTTTAAACCCACTTGAGTGGGAGGAAGAATGGCCATATTAGCAGCAATGGGGAGAAGAAGCCAGTGACCAGAATTATGGGATAATAGGTATTCAAACATTTTCTTCCATTATTTCATAAAACCTTTAGGTTCCTTGCACAGAGTTCCCGTGTTGAGAAGAGTAAGGAAGAGCTTCCATTGTTACAGGTCCCGCAGACTGTGCCTGGATCCTTCTTCCCCTATAGTGTTCAAATTTCAGTAAGAAGAAGTGCTTTAAATGAACCAAGACTCCTAACGCTGAGAAGCGATGAATCTCTCCCAGGCAGTATTTCTATATCCCTGAAGAATCTCAACAAACAAAGAACATGGCCTGTGGAACAGACCAACCCAATTTCCAAACCCTGCCCTTTAGCTGACCAGCTGGACAATTTCCTTAACTAGTCTGAGCCTCAGTTTCCTCACCTGCAAATTAGGAAGACCAATACTTCCCTGTGTGGATGTGAAAATCAAATGACAGATAACATTTGGACAGCGCCCCGAAAAGTGGTTGGCAGTAGATAAAGGTTGATTTTATCTCCATTCAGAGAGGCATCCAGACTAGGTGGATTCATCGGCAACTTAAGCTATTCACTTCCATGAACTATTATATCATGAACAGCCATTTCCACAATGTAGCATTAATTCAAAATAGTACAGGCATCAATGTGATACATCGCATCAATAAGAGAAAGGATAAAAACCACATGATCATTTCAAAAGATACAGAAAAGGCATTTGACAAAAGTACAACATCCATCCATGATAAAAATCCTCAACAAAGGGTTTGCAGGGAACATACCGCCACATAATAAAGGGTTTACATGAAAAACCCACAGCTAACATCACACACAATGGGGAAAAACTGAGAGCTGTCCCCCTAAGGTCAGGGACAAGACAACGATGTCTACTCTTACCACTTTTATTCAACATAGTACGGCAAGTCCTAGCCATAGCAATCAGACAACAAACAAATAAAAGGCATCCAAATCATTAAGAAGCAAAACTTTCACTATTTGCAGGTGACACGATACTACATATAGAAAACCCAAAAGACTCCACCAAAAAACTACTAGAACAGATCAATTAATTCAGTAAAGTCACAGGATATACAATCAATATACAGAAATCTGTTTCATTTCTATATACCAATAATGAAGCAGCAGAAAGAGAAACTAAGAAAACAATCCCATTTACAATTGCACCTAAAATAATAACATACCTAGGAGTAAACTTAAACAAAGAGGTAAAAGCCTATATCTGAAAACTCTGAAACACTGATGAAAGAAATTGAAGATGACACAGAGAAATGGAAAGATATCCCATGCTCATGGATTGGAAGGACAAATACTGTTAAAGTGTCTATACTACCCAAAGCAATCTACACGTTTAATACAATCTCTATCAAAATACCAATAGCAGTTTTCACAGAACTAGAACAAACAATCCAATTGAAAATGAGAAGTTATGAACAGACATTTCTCTAAAGAAGACATCCAGATGGCCAAGAGACACATGAAAAGATGCTCAGCATCACTCATCATCAGGGAAATGGAAATCAAAATCACAATGAGATATCACCTTATACCTGTCAGAATGGGTAAAATCAAAAATTCAAGCAATAGCAACTGCTGACAAGGATGTGGAGAAAAAGGAACATTCATGCACTGTTGGTGGGAATGCAAACTGGTGCAGCCACTCCAGAAGACAGTATGGAAAGATTCCTCAAAAAATTAAAAATAGAACTACCCTACGATCAGGAATCACACTACCCAAAGAATATGAAAACACTAATTCAAAGGGATACATGCACTCCTATGTTTATAGCAGCATTATTTATGATAGCCAGACTACGGAAGCAGCTCAAGTGTCCATGGATAGATGAATTGATAAAGAAGGTGTGGTTATACATACAATGGAATATTATTCAGCCATAAAAAAGAATGAAATCCTGCCATTTGCAACAACATGGATGGATCTGGAGAGTATAATGCTAAGCAAAATAAGCCAGTCAGAGAAAGACAAATACCACATGATTTCACTCATATGCGGAATTTAAGAAACAAAACAAACAAGGAAAGAAAAGAAAGAGGGAGAGACAAACTAAAAAGCAGAAAACAAACAGATGGTTACCAGAAGGGAGGTGGGTGGCAGGATGGGTGAAACAGGTGAAGGGGATTAAGAGTACACTTATCCTGATGAGCACTAAGTAATGTACGGAAGTGATGAATCACTATACTGCACACCTGAAACTAATATACCACTGTTTGTTAACTACACTGGAATTACAAAAAAACAAGAAACAAAAACAAACAAACAAACAAACAAACAAACCATAGTACAGGCAGAGGAGGCTTACTTGAAAGATTCTTCCCTTCACTTAGGAGCTACAGATGAGTGTTCACAGAGTGCAGAAAAAAAAATTCAGGACTCCAGGCAATAGAAATATTTGAATAACGGCAGAGCCAGAACATTTGTAGCAAGTCAATAGACCACTATTCTCTTCCCAGTAAATTCTCTATCTTGAGCTTCTATAATATTGGCATCTTTGTTACGAAGCAACTTCTGATCTATTACTCTTATAAAGGCATACCAGATGCACTGGAAGGAGAATGTTGCTTTATTGCAAAGCCAGGGCCTTGTGTTTATGATTTACAGCATAGCGGTGTGTGCCTGCCCGAGATCCTCCACACTGGCGACAAATCATGCAAAGGAAATGAACTTATCTTGATGTCTGGCCTGTGTGTTCAGCCAGCACTCTTCAGATTGCGAAGGGCAGACACACAACTCAAAATGGCTTAAGGGAAAGTGGAATCGTAAGGATGTTGAGGAATCTCAGGAAACAATGGGACAACCAAGCCAAGGTAAAGGCAGGAATTCAGGGGAGCTCTTAGGAACTGTAAAACCAAGGATTCAAGACATACTGTGATTCTTTTCTTATTTCCTGTAGGCATTTGTCTACGTATTTCCTTATTCTTCTCTCCCACTACCAATGGGTTTTCCAAAACAAAACAACAACAACAAAAAAAAACATTGGCATCTGATAACTCCTGAGTTTTCTACTTATGATGTCAGTCCTCCAAGGGATACCGAGCTCTTTCCTTTAGTGATGGTCCAAATGTCCTCATGAATGAACCCAATGTCTTAGCTTGGGTCAGGTGCCCATTCTAGGGCCAATCAGCTGATTCCAGTACAGAGTAGTGTACTGTGATTGGTCCATTCTGGATCACATGCCTACATGGGGACCAATTAACAGTGGCTGGAGATGCAGGGAACATGGTCCCTCAAAAGGAAACCAAACAGAATTTGTAGGTGGAGGGGCAGTTTCCAGAAAAAGAGCAAGGCTGGACAGACAAAACCATGGGTGAACTCTACATTTCTCTCCTAGTGCTAAACACAGGGAGGGCATTTTGCCTCAAGTTTCAATTATTTGTTTATTCATCTCTTCATCCTTCATGCATTCATTTGTTCAGACGCCAAACATTTATTAGAGCCTTATCTGTCAGATCATGGCCATTTTCCGGGTTTCACGAGGAACAAAGTGCCCCCCTCGTGCTGCTGAGACATTTCTAAAACACAAAGACTTTCACTCATACTCTTTAGTGCCTCTGCGAGAGAGGCACTCAGCCCCATTCAACTATGTACGGGAGCTTGCAGACCGCTTAATGCCAGTGATTCCTCCTGTTGAGAAATCCATTCTCTTTGAAACATCCAGCAATGGACAAATATAACACAGATCATCCTAGTCTCTCAACAGTCAAACACACACTCCAGGATGCCCCACTAGACATTGAGCAATCATCAGATTTTCCTCTAGGGAATAAAACATTTTGCTGGCCATGTTCACTCTACTGTATTGACTTCCCTCCTACAAGGAAACCTGTCGTGTAAAGAAACTTGAACTCAACTCTGGTACAAATTCATGTGTTTCTTTGTATAAGAGTTACCTCCTCTTTATCCTTGAGTTTTCTTATCTGAAAAGTAAATGGTTTAAATATGAGATAAATCCTTGCAACCAGTTTTGGGAGAGGAAAACCAGGTCCTAAATTTTAAAAACCTAGTTATCATGAAGGAATCTTTCCCTAAAATTCTAGGCTGTGCTGAAGGCCAACTTATTTTCTCTCTCTCTTTTTTCTTCCATCATAGTTCTGTGGTACAATCATTTTTTACTTCTCTGTGTTTCCTGATACCCTATAACTTATAGAAAACAGAGACTAGCCCTTAGTCACTGTATTCCAAATGCTCGGCACAAAACTTGGCATATAACAGACACTCCATAAAAGTAAATGGATATATCAATGGATAGACGGATGGATGAAAGACACGTTGCATTGGCCAACCTCACTTGTCCACAGAGATCACAGTCTGCTTTGAGCAAAAGGGTGACTATGTTGACTTCGGCATTGGAAGCCTGCAGATTAGAGAACTCAGGCTGTCAGGTCACACAAAAGCTGGCAGAATTCACATCTCCTCAGATGTTCTCCTGAGCTAGATTCACAGACAATCATGGTCTAGCAAGTACAGCAGAGACCTGACACTGACAGACACTCAACCCAGCATTAATTAGAGTGATTTGGCCTGCTCAGATGTTTTTTAAAAACAAATCTTAATAACATTTGCCAATCCCTGAGCCCTTATAGCTTGTCAGGCACCATCTAAGAGCTTTGAAAACATGATCTAAACCAATGGTCCCCCATCAGGGTGACTTTGCCCCCTGTGACATTTGGCAACGGGTGGACACAATTTTGACTGTCACTGAGGAAAGGGTCTGCTTCTGGAGCTAGTGGGTAGAGCCTAGGTGTTCAACTAAACATCCCTTGAAACACAGGATGGGTCCCCACAACAACAGAGAATGGTTTAGACCCACATGTCAATAATGCCAAGGTTAAGAAATGCCAAGGTTGGGGCTCCTGGGTGGCTCAGTCAGTTAAGCATTCGACTTCAACTCAGGTCATGATCTCAGTTTGTGAGTTCAAGCCCCGCGTTGGGCTCTGTGCTGATAGCTCAGAGCCTGGAGTCTGCTTCTGATTCTGTACCCCCCCCCCATCTGTCTCTCTCTCTCTCCCTCCCTCCCTCAAAAATAAATAGACATTAAAACAACAATAATAATAATAATAATAATAAAAAGAAATACCAAGGTTAAGAAATCCTGATCTACAGCAATCCCTTCTACAACTCATTATTATTTTAAAATCATTATTATTATTTTCCTAATTTTACAGGAGAGGAAAATGAGGAATATGGAATACTATAGGTGCTTTGTGCCAGCAGCAGAGCTGGGATTTGAACCTCCTCCTCTGGGGTCTAAAGCCTATGTTCTTACCATCTACCCTATAACTCTTGGCACGTCTTATCTACAAGGTTGGACTAAGCAGGGAAATTTACGCTGCCAATCCTGTACCTACTTAATATGCTGGGACTTGACATTCTTCCTGCTGCTGCGACATCCGATTTTTACCTACTTTCACATGAGAAACTAAAGATGTTACTTTGGCCAGAGCTGGGAGTATCTTTAAATTGAATCCGGTTCCTCCTATTGAAACATAATAACTTTTAAAGTAATCTAGTCTCTTCATTACCAGTGCTACATGCAGTTGTTGAAATCTCTTTTGAGTTGGTAGTTAAAAGGCCCAGCCATACATTTGTAACATTATTGTTGCCGGCTAAAATGCTTAGCAACAACACAAACATCACTCAGAATCAAATTATCAGATGTACCGACAAGATGCTCCTCGATTTAATAGTGTGGTAAATGATGGCTTGGAGATGTTCTTTGAAGCTGAGGAAGCAAATGTGAAAGCTAATTCAATTCTCAAATGAATAAAAGTGAGAAACTGTTCTTATAAACCTGATATTACCAGAGATAGGGCCAGAGTATGCTGCTGCCTTGTATGGGGGAGGAGAGAAGAGCAGGATTTATTTTATTTCAGATCATAAAGAGCTGGGCTCTCTGTGACCACACAGGTTTGACCTTGGGGGTGTGCGAGGAGAACCTGAGTAGGAGCAAGGGCTCATTTCCAACTCAGTCAAGAGGCTGCTTACTTCCCCATTGGTTCCCCTTGCAGCTGCTTGAGACAGGAAGGGGCCACTGGCCTTCAGGGAAATCAGATCTGTGTTGATGAGACTTTGAGAGCACAGAACAGCACTGCCTCAGAGAAAAGGGGATCCCAGATCACCCAGGCCAGTGGCCTTTCAATTACTCAGTAGGACCCTAGGTTTTCACAAAGGTATTTCAGGGGTAAGAGGAAGGAGGATTTGGAAGTGATTCATGGTCTGAAATTTGCTTTAATTTATCACATGAATGTGTATCTTTTATCATAAAGGATACAAATGAAGAGCCAGATATAGAGATTTATAAGGTGACAAGATTCCAAAGGGTCCTGTGTGCAGGGGCTTCTGTCCCTGTAAAGGCTGGGGTGCACTACCCTGCCTGTACCTGTAAATGTTCACCAACCAGGAAGCTGTCTTCTGGGTCTCCCTGTCCAGAGTTTTTGCCAAGGCTCCATTACCTGGACACGAGTGATGAAATCATTGGTCACTAGGTTGAATTCAGTCTCCAGCTGTTTTTTCTTCCAGGAGGCCTGAGCAAGCCTGAGACTGAAGGGTCTAACCCTTTAAATCATGTGACTGGAGGGGCGACTGGGTAGCTCAGTCGCTTAAGTGTTCGACTTCGGCTCAGGTCAGAATCCCACGGTTTCTGAGTTCAAGCCCTGTGTCGGGCTCTGTGCTGACAGCTCAGAGCCTGGAGCCTGCCTCGGATTCTGTCTCCTTCTCCCTGACCCTGCTCCACTCCTTCTCTGTCTCTCAAAAATAAAATAAACACTAAAAAAATTGAAATCACAGGACTGGAAAGCACCTGGGGTCCAGCAAGAGTCACCTCATTACCATAAACTGTGGTGTGGTCAAAAGAGACTCCTCTTAAGAATAACAGAGACACCCCATCACTCAGGAAATCCCCAAGGTTTTGAAAGCTCTATGCCAGGACCTAGGGACAAAGGTCAGATTTCTCCTTTTGAAAATCATACCCTAGGGGCTGAGGTTGACCCCACAGCCCCTGCCTCCGTCACCCCAGCTGGCTGGGTGTCATCTGGGTGGTGAAATGGCAGAATATGGAGTCAGAGCAGAGGAGACCTAGCGACTGGTTACTTCACCAAAGTAAAATGAGACTCCGATGATAGGGACCCCAAGTACTTGGTGATTCAGCTGATCTGGAAGCTTGGTCTCTAACCCTGAACTCTCCGAGTATTCTCTGGAGGGTTCCATGTTTCTTTCCTAGGGGTCCTGTGACCAGTTATCACAAATGTGGCAGCTTAAAACAGCACACATGGGTTATTATCTTTCCAACCTGAAGGTCCGAAGTCTGAAATGGGTCTTGCAAGGGCTGTGTTCCTTCTGGAGGGAGAATCTGTTTCCTCGCCCTTTGCAGCTGCCAAGAGATCACCTACACCTTTTCATCATGACCCCCTTCCTTCATTTTCAAAGCCAACAAGGTAGCATCTTCAAGTCTTTCCTTCTCTTTCCCTCTGATTCCTTCATTGCAGGGCCTCCTGCCTCACTCTTAGAAAGACCGTGTGATTTCATCAGCCCCACCAGGGGCATCCAGGATGATTTCCCCCTCAAGATCCTTAACTCGATCATATCTGCAAAATCCCATGTGCCTGAAGGGAACCCATTCACAGGTCCAGGGATCTGAACATGGACATCTTTGGGAGGTCATTCCTCAGTCGGCCACAGCCCCATCCTTCCTTCATTGCTGGTGTCAATCTGCTGCCCTCAGCCCATGCCCTGCACCACACCCTCCTGGTGACTTCTGTTTGGAGCAGGGGACCATATCTCCCTTTCTCACAGCTCATTTCTCCAGTGGCCCTTCCCAGTCTTGTTCAGGGATGAGGAACTGTCTTCTGACCACTCGGGGCCATGTTTACTCGAGAGGAGAGAACTCCTTGGAGGCTGACTGACCCCTGTGTGCACCTCTGTTGGGTCGGAGTGCTCTGTGCCTGCTGGGTCTGTGATGCATTCCTGGCCACCCTACCCTGGGGGTGGGACTGGATGTTCATAAATATTGTTCAGTCATTCTGCGTCCCCCAGCGCAGCCCTTAGGAGAGAGCCCTGAGAGGCCAAGTCTGTATTTTTCCAGTGAAATACACCGGCACTTTATTTACTACTGGGACAGTGTTTGGCCATCCTAAAGAGGTGGTTGTGAACCTACCTGTCCTCTCCCATCACCCTCTGGTTTGTTGTATGACATCAAGGAATTTGCTTCCTTCTCCTCCTTTTCTAAGAAAAAGCTACAGCGGCTCGAATGAGAAATGTCTTTATTCCCATGTTGCTGTTTAAGTCAGTAATTTTCAGCCCCCAGGGGGTTTTGCACCCCAGGGGACATCTGCACCCTGACCCTTGCCCAGGGGACATTTAGCAGTGTTTGGAGGCATCTGGTTTTAACAACTTGGGAAGGGGGCTGCTACTGGTATCTAATGGGTAGAGGCCAAGGACAGAGCTAAGCCTCCTCCGGTGCCCAGGCCCCTCCCTCCCAACAAAGAATTCTCTGGCTCAGAATGTCAACAGTGCTACAGTAAAGAAACCCTGACTTAGCCCCAAAGGAGAGGGAAGAGATACCAATAAGCAGAGTGGCTTTTTCTCTCTCTGTACAGATTTACTTGGTCCTCTCCACGGGACGGGGAGTGAGTAGTCCTATTTTTCAGAACATGGGACAGTTACTGAGGCTCATGAATACGCAGGCAGGGTCTTCATGCTTCCAGAGCCTCAAAACCAAAAACCAGCCTACTTCCTCTGGTGTCGTCTCCCTCAGACACAGCACGTCTCCCTCCCGCCTTAGTGCCAACTCCTGCAGCAAAAATAACAAGCAGGACACCTCTGCCGGGGGCAGGAGGAAGGCAGTGACATAGCCTCTCGTGGATTACTGAGGCCTGTCCCTAAAGCACATGGGAGTGTGGACTCCCAACCGGGTCTGAATGCTCTGCATGTTTTCATAGACAAGAGACGCGTCCTTTTCAAGGTTGCCATTTGGGGTGGGAGGCCCTAATACAGTTTCACCCGATGATGAGGATTTGGTGGTGATGGGGGGAGGGGGTGGGGGGGTGGGGGAAAGGGTGCAAATCATACATAAAGCTCAAGGTCCCAGTTCTTTGTGTAAATCTCTGGTAGCCAGGGCAGAGGGGGTGGGTGGGGAAGAAGAGCCTTTTAACTTTGAATACTTCACATTTAGCTGCCTTGGTGACTGGGTATGAGGCGTAGATAACCAGGATAAACCCTCGAGGCTATTCCTTGGTTTTTACTACCCAGGTCATACGGAGCGCAAGGCTCTGGGCAGAGCCAGGGGAAGCTCTCTTCCAAACAGGTTTTTTTGAGGTTTTGTTTTTTGTTTGCTTGCTTGTTTGTTTCCCCTCAAGTAAGGCTGTCAACCACAGGGCCTTGGGTCAACCAGCAGTTTCTGGTGAGCAAGACTCCTCTGGACTTTATGTCTGCTTAAACTGAGTGACTGCTATGTGGGGAAGCCAGGTCCTCGGCCGGCAGGGAAACAAATGGCCACAAGGAATTTTTACATTATAGTGAGGCAGAAAAATCCTTCTTCCTAAGACAGAAAAAAATAGGCCACTGTTTCCTGTTGAGCAGATAAGTTATGTTGTTATATAAGTTATGTGGTTGCAGAGGATTTTAATTCTTCTTTAAATGCAAAGAAAAACAGTAATTTTTGAGATGGCTTCATTGATCAAAAAATAACTACTGGCTGCAAACATTTATTCACACCACAAAAGGCATAAGCCTTCTTTATCTTAACAAGAATATTATCTTGTTACAGTTAATAGTTATTGAACTGCCTATTATGCTCCAGGCACTGTTTATGGGCACTGCCAATATATTATCTAATTTAATCTTCACCCTAATCCTCAGCCACAGGTCCTGTTACTGCCTTGACTTCATAGATAAAGAAAATGAGGGTCAGGGGGGTAAAGTAACTTGCCCAAGGTCACACAATTGATCAAGTATCACAGAAGGAATTTTGAACCTGAATATGGGACCAAGCTTTTCCTCTTAACCACTGTCCCACAGGATTTTTACCCAGATGGATCCTCCATATTTTCACATCCAGACCCTGTCTTGGGAGTGACCAGAACCTCACTACAGTTCTCCTTTTCTTGCAATGTCTTTGGTGAGTTTTGGTAGCAGAATAATCTTAGACCCATACAATGAATTTGGCAGTGCTCCTTTCTCTTCAAATTTTTTTTTTTTGGAAGAGTTTGTGCAGAACTGGTATCATTTCTTTCTAAAATGTGTGGGAGAGTTCACTAGGATACCATCTGAACCTAGAGTCTTCTCTGTCGGAAATTTTTTAAACTTTTTTTTAATGTTTATTTGTTCATCTTCAGAGAGAGAGAGAGACAGAGAGAGGGGAAGAGACAGAATCCCACGCAGGCTCTGCACCATCAGCACAGATCCCACGTGGGACTTGATCCCATGAACCGTGAGATCACGACCTGAGCTGAAACCAAGAGGCAGACACTTAGCTGACTGAGCCCCCCCCCCCCAGGTACCCCCTTTGTGGGAAATATTGAAGCTACAATTTCATTTTAATTGATACAGCACTGTTCGAGCTATCTGTTCCACTGCAAATGAGCTTTGGTGGTTTGTGTCTTTCAGGGGACCAGGATGTTGAATTTGCAGACACAAAGTTGTTCCCAATATTCACTTTATCATCCTTCAAATACCTGTAGAATCTGTAACGAGATCACCTTTCTCATTCCTGATACTGGTATTTGTGTCTTCTTTTTCTTGTCAGTCTGATGAGATGTTTATCAATTGGATTGATGATATTCTCAAAGAATCACCTTTTAGTTTTACTGGTTTTCTTGCTTTTCTCTGTTTTCTACTTCATTTGTTTATTCTCTGATGTTTCTTACAGTATTTCTTCTGCTTACTTTGAGTCTAACTTCGCCTTATGTTCTATTTCAAGGTGCAAACTGAGATCATTCATTTCAGACCATCCTTTTTCTCTAATATAGGCATTTAATACTACAAATATCTGCCTAATTACTGCTTTCACAATACTCCAGATCTTCCCATGTACAGTGTTTTCATTTTCATTCAGTTCAAAATACTCTGCAATTCCCCTTGACCCATGGTTTACTTAGAAATATGCTGTTAAGTGTCCACAAAATTCAGAGTTTCCCAGAGATCTGTTATTCATTTCTAATTTAACTACAGGGGAACTTGTGTTTTGGTCCCGGATATGGTCTATATGCTCAGTGTTCTGTGTGGACATTCAGGGCACGGCAGAAGGAACGCGTGATTCTGCTGTTGTTGGGTGGAGAGTGTTCTGTGAATGTTAATTCAGTGCAGTTGGTTCAGGGTGTTGAAGTCTTTCTGTATCCTTGCTGATTTTCCATTCATTCGTTCTATCAGTTACTGAGAGAGGAGCTGGGACTTTCTAACTGTAATTGTGGAATTCTTTCTCTGCATTTCTCTAAATGTTTGCTTCATGTCTTTCCAGAATCTGTCACTGGGTGCACAAATGTCCTCTAGAGTAATTGCCCCCTTGTATTATAAAGTAACCTTTATTCTTTGCTGTGAAATCTATTTTCTCTGATACTAATATAACAGCTCCAACTCTTCATAAAAATAGTGTTAGCATGGGATGTCTTTTCCTATCTTTTTAGGTTTAACCTATTTCTGTATCTGTATTTAAAGAGCATTTCTTATATTTCCAACATATAGTTAGGTCCTGATTTTCTTTAAAATCCAACCTGACCTTCTTGTCTTTCCATGAAAATCTATTTAAATGCCATTTAAATTTAATATGATTATTAAATACAGTTAGATTCATGTTGATCATCTTCAATTTGTTTTTCTTTTTTAATTAGGTCCATCTGTGTGTTTCCTTTCTGTTTCTTCCTTATGTTGGATTCAGTATACTTTACAATTTCTTTTTTTCTTAACGGTTTTATTGAGATATGATTCACGTACCATGAAATTCAGCCTTTTAAGTGTATGACTCAGTGGGTTTTAGTAAACTCAGAGTTATTCATTGCTACTATCTTTTTTTTTTTAATTTTTTTTTCAACGTTTTTTATTTATTTTTGGGACAGAGAGAGACAGAGCATGAACGGGGGAGGGGCAGAGAGAGAGGGAGACACAGAATCGGAAACAGGCTCCAGGCTCCGAGCCATCAGCCCAGAGCCCGACGCAGGGCTCGAACTCACGGACCGCGAGATCGTGACCTGGCTGATGTCGGACGCTTAACCGACTGCGCCACCCAGGCGCCCCTCATTGCTACTATCTAACTCCAGAATGTTTTCATCAACCCAAAAAGAAAGTCATCCCCACTAGGCAATCTCTACACACCCTTACTCTTCCCAGTCCTTGGCAACCACATTCTACTTTCTGTCTCTATGGATCTGTTTGTTCAGGACATTTCATATAAATGGAACCATGAAATATGTGATTTTTTGTGATGGGTTCTCTCACTCAGCATAATGTTTTCAAGGTCCATCTATGGTAGAGCATGTGATCCCTTCCTTTCTATAACCGAATAATATTACAGGGACAGATACACTACATTTGACTCTCCCATTCATGAGCTGATGGATACTTGGGTTGTTTCAATTTGGGGGCTAATGTATGTAGAGCTTCTGTCAACATTTATGAACACACTTTTTTATATCTTCAAATCTCTCAGATACATACCTCGGAGTATCACTGCTGTCATACGGTAGCCATGTTTAAGCTTTTGATAAATTACCAATCTGTTTTCCAAAGTGCCTGCACCATTTTACAGTCCCACTGATAACACACTAAAGTTCTAATTTCTCCACATCCTTGCTAACCCTTGTTATTATCTGTCTTTTTTATTAGAAACATTTTAGTAAATGTGCAGTTGTATCTCATTGTGGTTTTCTCTTGCATTTCTCTAATGACTGATAATATTAATGTGCTTATTGGGCCATTTATCTTCTTTGGAGAAATGTCTATGAAAATCTTTTCCCCATTTTTAAATTGAGTTTCTTTTTATTACTGAGTTGTAAAAGTTCTTTATATACTATGGATCCAAGGTCCTCATCTGATATATGATTTGCAAATGTTATTTTTTATTATGGGGGCTGCCTTTTAACTTTTTTCATGTTGTCCTTACAAGGTACAAAAGTTTTAAATTTTGATGAAGTTCAGTTTGTATCTTTTTTCTTGTCATTGTCATTTCGTTTTAAAGTCACAACAAACAGGCTTTGTCTAACAGAAGCTTACAGAGATATATTCTTGTTTTTTTTTTCCCTAGGAGTTTTATAGTTTCAACTCTTACATTTAGTTTGATGAGACATTTCGAGTTAATTTTTGATGTGAGGTAGGTATCTAGTTTCATTCTTGTGAATATATAGTTGTCTAACATCGTTTGTTGAAAAGACTGTTCTTTTCCCCATTGAATTGTCTTAGCACCTTTGTCAAAAATCAATGGACCATAAAAGTAAAGGTATATTTCTAGACTCTGAATTCTATTTCATTGATCTATAGGTCTAGCTGTAATACCAGTACCACACTGTCTTGATTATTGTAGTCTTGGAGAAAGTTTTGGCATTGAGAACTGTAAGCCCAACTTTGTTCTTTTTAAGATTGTTTTGGATATTCTAGCTCATATAGGTTTTCAGGTCAGTCTTTCAGTTTTTTCGGAAAAAAGTCTGGCCATGATAGTCGATTAAAGACTGAACTAAATCTGTAGACCATTTTAGGGAGTGTGGTAAGTATAGGGATAACCCCCAAGAAGACATCCTTGTCCTAATCTCCATAACCTGTGAATATGTTACCTTACACTGCAAAAGGGTTACTGTAGATATAATTGAGAAAGTTAAGGTGATTCTGCATGATCCTGATGGATCCAATGTCTGTCATAAGACGAGGAAAGGAGTGCCACAGTCAGGAAAAGAGATGTGATGGGAGAAGTGGGTTGTGGAGTAATGTGGCCATAAGCCAAGGTCTGTGGACGCCAGACACTAAAGTCAGAAGCAGACTAAAAAAATCTTAAATGGAACTTGAAATGGAGGATATGAAGATAAGCAAAAACAACACGGTGGTCTCTGCTCTTGTGGAGCTTACAGACCTTAATCAAATAAACTTACCTAGAGAAAGTGCTACAGAGACATGAGAGCTTGTAACAGCGGTCTTGGGTTGAATATCTGGGGGGGAGGGAGGAGGTGACACTGGAATTGGTCTTCCAGCCGAAATAGGAAAGAAAGAGGAGGCGTTCATTCAGCGAAACAGGTGAGGTGAACACTGTGGGCAGAGGAAACGAGGACACAAAAGCCAGGAGCCCAAAGCAGACCAAAGTCCTGGTTCTAGAGTTTGGGCTCAGGGCACGCTGGGAACCTGGAGCCCAGGCTCCTCCCTCGGCCTGTCTCTCACCATCACCATGGAGCCCTTGGCATGATGCTGGAGTCAAGCTGGGAGCTCCTCTGCCTGCTTTTGGAAGACAAATGTCTCCCGCTATCCTTTTGTGACCCCCATCCCCACCACAGAACACTGTCGGCCACTCAGCAGGTCTCACAACTGCCTGGCTTCCAACATGCTGTTCCCTGGGCCCCAAAGTGTGAACTGACCAGGCTCCGGGGCACACTGGTTCTCCCCTAATTAGCTAGCACACCTGTACCACCGTGGCTTCTCCTGAGCCTATGAGGCCACCAGAGGTAGCATTAACAGGCCTGGTATCATAAGTCACTGCCAGGCAAGCTGAAGGTAATTAATTCTAACGCTAGGAACTGCTCAAGACTAATTCCACTAAAACTATATTGTGAAACCAGAACACACACACAAAGTCATACTATCACTTAGCAACTTCCTACACCTGGTGCTTTTTATTACATGACCCCATTTACTCCTCGCGACTGGCCTATCCATTAGGTACCATCGCTCTTCCCAATTTACAAATGTCTAAGGAACGGAGAGAGGGCTACAGAGTCACATGACTTCAGTGCAGGAGCCGGGATTGGTTCTCATGTCCAAGCTATAACTGAGCCCATGTGCCTTCTGGTATCCTCCCTGAGCTACGCTTGTGGTACTCTGAACTATATGGTACTTATGCGAATAACTTAAATAAAAATAAAAAGAACCCTTCTTTTTATCAGAGATTTGATGCAGCGAGCTTTTATAGCTGTGGGTTTTTTTTGTTTGTTTGTTTGTTTTTAATTTTTTTTTCAACGTTTATTTATTTTTGGGACAGAGAGAGACAGAGCATGAACGGGCGAGGGGCAGAGAGAGAGGGAGACACAGAATCGGAAACAGGCTCCAGGCTCTGAGCCATCAGCCCAGAGCCCGACGCGGGGCTCGAACTCACGGACTGCAAGATCGTGACCTGGCTGAAGTCGGACGCTTAACCGACTGCGCCACCCAGGCGCCCCTTTTGTTTGTTTTTTAATTGCATGGTCTCTTGTCTAAATAAAGTCCTGTGGTACTTAATGCATGTCCTGGCATTACTGATTCTCTGGTCTAAGGGCAGGACTGGGAGTGTCTGTCCAGAGCCATCTGCCTCCCAGAAGACCTCATAGGAAAAAAAGGTACAGACAGTAACTTGCTGATCCTAATTGCTTTGCCCGCTATACATGTCTCAGATCAAATACTATTTTGTCCTCTTTTTCCCCTTTAGGGGGGAATTAATTAAGCTCTAATTACACCGACAGAAAAAATAGAAGCTACAATAAAATTATTTAAAAAAAAAAAGCTATTAACAAGGTCTGAGCACAGAGCTTGTTATAACCCGGGGAATGAGCCTCATTTGAATTTTATGGCCTTTCCATTTACATTTTTTTATTAAACCTTTTCTTACAATCCTCAATATGTCTCCTTTCCATGGTATAATCATCCTCGGGAATTTTCAGGTGTTAAATTAGATACTTGGGGGCTCCCTAACTCTTCCTGCATTTAGTAGGAGCATGGTGCGTATTCCATGAGGCAGATTAATAATAATTTTTTAAACTGGTTTGAAAGTTCACACCAAGTTTTTTCCATCTGGAAGGAAGTCAGACTTGCGGAGCCCCTCTGGTCCAGGCAAATTACATGGGAGCAAAAGTTACTCTTGTTAGAAATTTTAAAAGTGTATTGCGATCGGGATGTCTCGCTGCAAAAGGCAAAGCCGATTCTTTCTCCTGTCAGATGGAAAGGCCACGCAGACAGGGCTGGGCTGAGGGGAAGCTGGAAAGGATCTTCCTATGAGGAGGAGCAGGAGAGGTCTCCTTACCCTGCACTGCCACCCATCGCTGCCCTGACTGTCAGAGCTTGAGAGGATGTCAGGAGACGTGAGGTGCCAAGGCACACGGTGAGCGGCAGACCGCTATGTCACTCAGACCCTGGACCTGTTCTACCACACATGGCTGGGTCACCTGGGTAGGGCCCTCAGAATTCTGATTCTCAATCCCTAGGCTCGATCTCCTGAATCAGAACATCTAAGGGTGGGAACTTGGAATCCTATTTTTCAACTGCCTCCAGGGAGATTCTGATGACTAGCCAGGCATGGGAGTCCGATTAAAATGTCAAGACCAGATGAAAAATACACATTTTCAGGGAAGAGAAATGCACTAGGTGTCCCAAATAGCAGAGAAGAATGAAACATGCTCCCAAGAGGTTGGAACTTACAGCCTGGTGGTTCCCACAGGGGAATTTCTTTGAGATCTTCTCATTTATCCTAAAAATGATGTAATTGTGGATTCCACTTAATAATAACAGTGTGTGTGTGTGTGTGTGTGTGTGTGTGTGTGTACATACCCCAGATATTAGTTGATTCCAGAATATCTGTTCATTTCCTACAACAGCCCATGCTCTAGCCAGTGGACTTACATAAACTGCCCAGGATTTTGGAAAAACCTGGTGGGGTAGGCGTGAGTGCTCATATCCTTAGGTTCACCTCTGGGCCTTAAATTGTTTCTCCCACCACACTTGTCTCAGGATCCTTTGATCATCCCGTGGATATCATCTCTACATTTTGATGCACATACAGTGATCGATACTTGATTGCCACTAAAATCCACTCCCATAGGCACACACTAATGGTGATCATTTGGGGACAACAAGGGACGAATGCATGCAGGAGGGGCAGTGATGTGCTGGCCCTGTCTCACACAGCCTTGCGAGAGCCAGCTATTAAAGTTTCAGGGGTTTTGCAATCTGGTGGTTAAACACAGCCGTTATTAAATATTAAGTAATACAAACACAATTAAATAAACCATATGATTAATAAAGGTAATAAATATTAAAAACGTTACTTACTATTTCACTACGTTTTATTATCTGTGCTGTTGGAGTTATTTGCCTACTATATTTGTGTGGCAGAAATACCATAAAAATGGGCTGGTAGTGCATTTCTTCCCAATTCTGTGTTTACTGATTTCACACTGATAAAATGAATTGGCTGTGAGAGGAGTATTTATACCACCTAAAGCAGTAAAGCCTACAAATCAAGGCTTGATTTATTGTTTTGTTAATTATCTGGACTTTAAACATAATGGAAAATATGTTAATAATGCCAATTAAATTTCAGGGTGTCATAACTGTGACAAGCACAAAAAGTTGAAGAAATTTTTTTTCAGTGTTTGAAAATCGCTACCCAGTTCAGCAACAGTCCCTCACATCACTGACAAATGAAGTTCTGACTTGCGTGTCTCCCTTGTTTCTCTTCCATCTTATTCAACAACATAAATGAAAATATCAGCCAACATTCATGTCAGAACTACACTCGTAATCAACTATTTATTTAGAGCCCGATTTTGTCAAATCATGGTTGAATTGCAAGCACAGATCAGCTATAGATACAGAAATTCTGCAAAATTCAAGGAAGCATTTTGTGGGAATCAATCAGCTATATGGGAAAGAATAGTGTATACTTTGCTATCATTGTAAATTGTATGCTACATATTCTTCTGTATCCGTAAAATTTAAAATATACTTATATATGGTTCCCAGAGACCTAGTTGTTAAAAATCACCAGCCTACCACTAAGAAGGGGTTTATATATGGGCGCCTGGGTGGCTCAGTCAGGTGAGAGTCCAGCTCTTGGTCTCGGCTCAGATCATGATCTCACGGTTGTGGGGTCAAGCCCCACATTGAACTCCACACTGAGTCTGGAGCCTGCTTGGGATTCTCTCACTCCCTCTCTCTCTCTGCCCCTCCCCCATTCGTTTTCTCTCTCTCTCTCTCTCTCTCTCTCTCAAAATAAATAAATAATAAAAACATTTTAAAAAGGGGTTTATATCATAACCCTAAACACAATTGAACAGTAAATATCTATCTATCTATCTATACTTCCTCCCTTCAGAATGGGGAATTCTTCTCCCTACTTCTCTATCTGTGCAAAATGAAATGCTTTTCTAAATCTCCTACAAACCTATTCAATCATCTCTTTCACTGGAGTATTGAACATTTGTGGGTTACCACCCAAACATCCTTGTCCCTTTCTCCCATAAATAGCATCTCAGAGGAATGCCCCTCTCCCTCCTTCTCAGTTTTATTGTTTGGGTAGAATTAACTGCCCAAACTACAGCAGTTGGCTGTGTTTGGCTTAAGCTAATCAGTGAGTCCTAGCTTCCTGGACAGAGTGATTGGTTCAGAGTTGAACACAAGACCCAATTTCGGCCAATGAGAAAGAGGTAATCCCAGGACTTAAGGAGGAGATGGCAGAAAAGATATGCTCCTTTCCTCTGGACAATGTATTTACTGCAAGATGAGAACTACTTCGGCCATTTTATTATCACAGGGAGAGAGGTCAGAGCCGGGGAAAGAGAAACTACCAGACCCGAAGATGAAGACAAACAAAATAGAAAGCAAAGAGGATACGTAATACCTGGGTCCTTAATACAATCATTTGAGCTACTAGATGAAGCCCTATCTAAAACCAGATCTTCCTGCTTTTTAGTTACAAGAACTAAGAAATTCCTTTTGTTTCTGAGGCCAATTTGTGTTGATTTTTCTGTCACTTTAAACCAAATATATCCTTAACTTCTATTATATGTTTTGGCTCCTTATGTCAGGGGCCTCACTTTCTACCCCAAGGCCCCTTGGTAAACACAGGTATTTACTTTCCTAACAGAAACTCTCTTGGGGCGCCTGGGTGGCGCAGTCGGTTAAGCGTCCGACTTCAGCCAGGTCACGATCTCGCGGTCTGTGGGTTCGAGCCCCGCGTCGGGCTCTGGGCTGATGGCTCAGAGCCTGGAGCCTGTTTCCGATTCTGTGTCTCCCTCTCTCTCTGCCCCTCGCCCGTTCATGCTCTGTCTCTCTCTGTCCCAAAAATAAATAAACGTTGAAAAAAAAATTAAAAAAAAAAAAAAGAAACTCTCTTGAAGCTATTAAGACTAAAAAAATTAACTTCACCACATAAAGGTAGTGTTTGCAATAATTTGCAGTCACTCCAAAAGAACATTCTAGAAAGTTGCACCATAGTTATTCCACAGCTTCTGAGTCCTTGCTAGCAAAATCCTGTACTTCAGTATAGGATACTGCAGTACTGCATACTTCAGATTTAGAAGCCTCACACTACAGCATGAAGCCACGACTCGCATTTCAGAAAATCAACCCTTGGTTGACTATTCACATGTTGTATGCTAATCACAAAGTAGGACGTGGAGAGTTTTAAGTAGAATGCAGTAATATGAAGGAGGTGAAGAAGAAGGAGGGGGAGGAGGAGGAGGGGAGGAGGAGGAGGACGAGAAGCAGGAGGGGAGGAGGAAGGGGAGGAGGAAGGGGAGGAGGAAGGGGAGGAGGAGGAGGGGAGGAGGAGAATAGTAATAGCAAAAACCTATGTAGTGCTTGCTATGCGCCAAGCTCTGTGTTAAGTGTTTTCCATAGATTAATCCTCGCTGCCATCCTAGGAGATTGGCATCGGCCTCCCCCATTTATAGGTAAAGAAAGAGAAATGCTTGTGGAAGGTGACGCACATTTGTTCCTGAGTCTGTGCTCTAGCCAGTTGTATTGCCTCTCCACTCTGTGCTTGGGAGAAAACCGAGGGGAAATGGACATGTATCTGGATCTCAGTCACAGGAACAGGTGAGCTCAGGTACGGATCCACCTCTGAGGCTTTCAGAACGGCAGCACAGTCCCAGCATCCTCAACAGATGCCTAACCAGTGCGAGCAAAAGGACCAAAGGCAATTCATGCCTGAAGAGGAAAGGAGGCAAAATCAGAGGGGTAGCCAAGGGCACAATTTCAGTGGAGCAAGATAAGGCCATCCACAGCCAAGGATCAGAAGTCAGAAAGATGTGGAACATGCCAGCAAGTGGAGTGAGCAGGTTGAGGACGCTGATTCAGAATGGAGATCACACACAATGAGAGGGTATCAAAGGATGACTTCAGGTATCACAGTAGGAAAAGTGCAATGGTTGAAGGCCATGTGCTTAGACACGGGTTTAGCACCAGACAGTTATCGCCACAATAATGTTACGTCACAAACCATGCCAAAACTCAGTCACATATGACAACAAGCATTTATTTCTTGTTCACAGATTTGTGGGCCAGCTGGGGTTCAGCTGATCTAAGTTATGCTTTGCTCCAAGCTGCAAGCTGAATTCAGGTTATTAACCACATGTCTCTTATCCTCGTTGGACCAACAGACACGTCAGGGCAGGTTTATGCCACAGCAATGACAAAAGCATAAGACAGTAAACCCACTCAGACAAGCACATATCAAGTCTCCATTCATACTATCCATTGGCCAAGGCAACTCACGTGGCCCAAAGACAGAGGGTAGGGGAACACTGCTCACCGTGTGACTATGGCAAGGGGGTGGGTGCCTAATACCATTCTAGGGGAGGGAATAATTAAGACCAATAATCACATCTACTACAAACCCCAAAGATCAATTAATTGTGTTTGCTTTATAGGATATAGGGATCTGCCCTGAAGAGTGAAGTAAGGTATGAGATAGTGCCCTTGGCATTAAAGAAGGAAAATGGGGAAGAGCCCAAGGAGGTGACCAGGCATATGAGAGACTACTGGAGGCGAATGGGGGTGGGGTGCTTTTCCCAGGCCTTGATGAACATAGGCAGACAAGACAGGCCACAGCTCAGTGGGAAGACTCACGCCAGGCTCATCTATCAAAACTTCACTTCCGGCACCAATTAAATCGGGATCTCTGGGTAAGGAGAATGCCTGGACATTGTTTGCTTGTTTTCGTTTGTTTCTTTTTTAAGACCTTCAGTTGTTTCTAATGTGTAGCCAGGTGTAAAAATCACTACTTTAAAGCCTCCAGTTTAATCAGCACTGTGCTGTATTGGTCTGGTGATTCGTCTTACAAAATTCATGGTGAAAATATAAAATAGGTACATGTTCATTCTGTGCTCAGTTTTGAAACATGTAACTTTTTCTGAAGAGCAGAGCATCAGTTTTCTTTGTTCTGAAACTTGTGCCCCCGTCTTCTGCCAAAAGCCAGGTGGAGGCATGTCTCCTCAATCAACATTAATAATAAGGAATTTATGGTGACGGCCATGATGATGATAAAAATGTCAGGACGTCTTGGCCGACTACGTTCAGTCACCGAATGTTGCAAGTTTTTCTTTCTTTTCTGCTCAGCATTGATGTGCATGAGCTGATATACACAGAGGCTTTTGTTTTATAATCGGGGAAGAGTGGGGAGGCAGTATTTGTTGGATCAAACCCCAGGGGGAGAGAGAAATCTCTTGGATCGCTCCTTCCTTGTATGTCCTGGAAGCTTACAAACTGCCTAGTCCTTACAGTTCATGGGTTCTGGGTATTCTCATAGTTATGTCACGGGCAGATGACAAAGTATAAGGTAACGCTGAGGGGAAGACCATTGTCCCTCCCTCTGATTTGAGCTCTCTGGAGCATCTTTGGCCAGAAATGGTCATCTCCGTTTCACAGTTGAGAGTATTGAGGTACAGAAAAAATATGGGATTTTCCCAGCATCACTCAGGAGAGAAAAGCTGAGATTTGAACTCAGGCCTTCTAAACCCCAAATCTTTGCTGATTCTCAGACAGGAAACCATAGTATTTGAGAGGACTGGGAACAGAACTATACATATACATTTTATCTTTACTTGATAGCTCCCTGACAGTTTCTCTGGACATTTAGGGATGCCTCCTTGTTGAAAAATCTCTTCACGTTATTTCTAGGACATCAGCAAACCCTATGACTTCATTTCCCACCAACAACCCACTGCTGTGGAAAGAACATGAAAATGCTGGGTTCACTTCTGCAGGAGGCAATAGAACGCTTTCCTTGCCAAAAAGGCTTATGTCCTTTAGTTTGCCACTGAGGAGCGTGATGGAAAAACAGGAAGCAGAGACAGCGCGCACATCACTGACCCTTCTCTCTTGGTACTCCTCTTCCTTAGGGACTAGCACCTACTTGGGAATCATCTCTCTGGTCAAGAATTAAACTGAATTCATTTTCCTGCCAGGAAAATGGTTAGAAATTTGCACTGAGTAGCCAGAGTAGAGAATTTATTTCCAAAGCTGACCTCAACTTAAAAATCCCATAGCTGAGGGGCAGGGAATAATAGTCTGGTCATCTGTTTGCATTCTGCTGTGGTTTCTTTCTTATGCTCTGAGTTGGCTTGGTTACAGTTTTATGGTTTTATTTTTTCTCTAAGTCTCCCAAATGCAGCTTTGGCACACTCTCCTCTATTATAAACCTCATTTTGCCATAATCAGGGGTTAATTAGTTAGACATCCTTAGATTCCACTGCAACACCCTGGGCAGTGAGTCTGACCAGGTGCCAAGGAAGCTGGTGGGCGGGCCACCAGTGCGGACATGCGGCTCTGTGCTACAGATACATTTACAGTCCATTATCCTAAATTTCTTATTGCTTTTCTGAAGCACCAAGAGCAGCATGGGAGAGGGTACAGACATTCCAGAAAGGAAAGGTGGGGGTTGGGGGAGAACGAGCTTTTCTGTGATGAAGCAAATTGTTCCACATTGGTGATTTACCCGGGAGATTATTCTGCATTATCTATTATTGGAATGGTGTGTCAAAATATTTCTTTTTCTCAAACACGTTAGAGGTTGCAAAACTCATTTCCATTGAAAATACCTGGCCATGATTTCTCAACTAAGGAAATAACCATCTCTAAAGTTATCTGTGGAAGTCAGAGAGCCAATAATGTTTGGCTACGGTGACGTTTATTTGGCTTAATGGGTTCCTTCCCGAGAATTTAATGTCTTTTCCACATGCCACAGCTACAACGGAATTGAAACTGACATCCTTCTACCCGCGGGTCCTTTCTTCTCTTTAGATTATGTGAAAAATGAGCCCAATTGCAATTCTCTTGTTATGTTCCCTCACCTAACATTGAACAAATGTCTCTTTGAGGACCTGTTGTCTGCTGAACACCCCATTTTCTTTTCCAGCGATATCAGTGCTTTCTCATCTTCCCAAGTTCCTCGAAGTTTGGGGCTCTTTTTCTGCCCTGGTCTCCCCAGAGACCACCCTGATGCACAGCCCCCAGAAACCAACTCTGGGTCCTCCTCCCCCACCTCCCCTTCTGTATCGGCCCCTCTTACAGTGCATACAAGAAAAAAAAAATCATACAGTTACGATTGTTTAAAAAAACTAAATTCAGGGCACCTGGGCTCAGTCGGTCAAGCCACCAACTTTGGCTCAGGTCATGATCTCACAGTTCGTGAGTTCAAGCCCCGCTTCAGGCTGTCTGCTGTCTGCCCGGGGCCTGCTTAGGATCCTTTGCTCCCTTTCTCTCTGGGCGCCTGGGGGGCTCAGTCAGTTGAGCGTCTGACTTTGGCTCATGATCTCACGGTTCATGGGTTGGAGCCCCGCTACAGGCTCTGTGCTGGGGGCTCGGAGCCTGGAGCCTGCTTCGGATTCTGTGTCTCCCTCTCTCTCTGCCCCTCCCCCACTCTCACTCTGTGTGTGTGTGTCTCTCTCTCAAAAATAAACATTTAGGGGCGCCTGGGTGACGCAGTCGGTTAAGCGGCCGACTTCAGCCAGGTCACGATCTCGCGGTCCGTGAGTTCGAGCCCCGCGTCGGGCTCTGGGCTGATGGCTCAGAGCCTGGAGCCTGTTTCCGATTCTGTGTCTCCCTCTCTCTCTGCCCCTCGCCCGTTCATGCTCTGTCTCTCTCTGTCCCAAAAATAAATAAACGTTGAAAAAAAAAATTAAAAAAAAAAAATAAAAAATAAACATTTAAAAAATTTAAAAAACACTAAATTTAATGAGCAGTTAACTATGTCTAAGGCCCTGTGTGCAATGTAAAATGTGTCGGCCAGAGTCGATGATCTAAACAGGGGCATGTACTCATATTCAGGATGAAATTCAAAATCTGCTAACAGCTATGCACGAGCGCCCACAAATCAGGACATACAGTAGCTTCAGTACTGAAGCAGAAGCTACAGTAAGTAAGCTTACTCCCCAAGTAAGCGGGCCAAGAGCCCTCCGGTGGCTTGGTAGTGAGAAGTCATAGGTGGTGAGTGGCTGGGACTGTGCAGGCAGGGCAGGGGGCAGAGATTCAGGGCAGCCGGTACTTACCAATCAAAATGGAGGTATTTCAGAGTTTAACCACCTTAGATAACCGTGCCAGCTGCACACCGACCCAAAACAGCCCTGCTCAGACAGAATTCTGGAGCATAAGCCTGTCGTCACATCCAAAACCACTTGGGGGCACTTGTTAAAAATTCAGATTCTGGGCCCTGCATTGAGGTTCTGATTCCGTGATCTTAGGGGAAGTCTGGGAATATGTGCTTTAACAAAACTCTTCAGTGACCATGATGGGACCAGCTGATAGACCTGGATCTGGAAATGACTGTCAACATGCCGGCCAAGAGGGTGGGCCTTGGGGTTTGGCAGTTCTGGTCCCCAACCGTGGCTCTGCCACTGGCTGAAACTCTCTGAATCTCGGTTTACTCATCTGTAAAATGGTGCTCTGGAGGGTGGTCATGAGAAATAAATGGGAAATTACTTCCAAAATGCTCAGCCCAGGCATGGCTCAGAAAAACAGTCATCTGTCTTCCCTTTCCCCGCCCACGCCGCATCCAAAGCACAGATGAACCTTCTGGGGTGCTTTGTAGGCATGAAAACCCCTGGGATCACCCTCACCGTAATAAGGCAGTGTTTCTTAGTATGGGAACCTTCTTTTTCTTTCTTCCTTCCTTCCTTCCTTTCTTCCTTCCTTCCTTCCTTCCTTCCTTCCTTCCTTCCTTCCTTCTTCCTTTCTTCCTTTCTTTCTTTCTTTGGATCTACATTTTCAACCCCCCCCCCCACACACACACATCCCATCCTTCCGCTCACTAAATTAAACAAATAAACAAATGCTGTTCTCGTTGGAAAAAGAATAAACAGCAGTTTCACATCACAAGAGCGGGTCCTCCCTGTTTCTTCTGCCCACACAGAAGGGCAAATCCTGAACACAATTAGCATGAGAGAGGAGACCCTGGAGGCTTGGGAGCTGAAGCACATCCCCAGCACCCGCTTCCCCTGACATATTTAATCTCGATCAGATATGGATAGATGGCCACTCCCCCTACCCCCCAACCCCAACGCGCCATGAAGAAGGAGTGAGCTAATGGATATGCAGTGCGTGTGCCCGGGAAAGCATTTTAATTAATGACACAAATCGATAGTCCCGTTGTTTGGGCGGGACGCATCAGTTTATTTTCTCCTTTAAATTTAACTAACTGTTTCTTTTATTAATGGCTCTTTTACCAATTACAAAAATAGTGGGGCAACCGTGGGAAATTGGAAAACAGAGAAAAGCATAAGGTGGTTTGAAAAACGTACTTATCCAGGCACAGTGACTATATCGCCAACAGGGTTTACCTGTTGAATCAAAAAGGTGGGCATGTCCTTACACAGCGCCTGAAGCAGAAGTGGAGGAAACAGTTATCATGGAGAAGCCAAGGACATGAGCTCCCACTTGAGTCCCAGGGGCTGCACTGTGTCTTTGGCCAGCTCACTTAACCTCTTTAAGCCTGTTTCCTCATCTGTAACACAGGGGTAATGCTATTCCCGACTACACAAGGCTCTCATGAGGATTAAACAAAATAAAAACATGCAAAGTTCTCAGCCTACGCAAACACTGGTCTATTATTTGAATGATACATTTTGATCAAGTGAGGCAAATCAGGTCAGGTAATGTCTGTGAGGACTGTAGGCGTCGTCCATTCTGATCAGTTTGTAAATATCTGGCTGTCACCCTAGGAATAATGACAGTTGTAGCTAACATTTACTGAGCTCTTACTGCAACCATGCACTATTCTAAATGTATTATCTCATTTAACCCCCAAATAGCCCACTGGGATTGCGGGAGTATAAAGGAGTGTGTATTTTATTTTATTATTTTATTTTAAAACTAAAGTTTGTCATTTTTATTAACAGTTTTATTACTTTTATTTTTCCATTATCCTTACCTGATAAGTTCACCTGTCATAGGAACTGATCCCAGCTCCAGTCATGCCATCCTGAATCCAGATGTGCACACCTGGAGGTACATTTTAGTTCCTGCTGTTGCTTTGAAGGGATGGTGTCTGCAATGCAGCTTCTGATTGTTTGCTGCATGGCTAATTTTAAATATTTGTTTAATATGCAAATGATACCTCCCAGTGACAGCTTGGGGAGAACTGCAGATGTCTTTCCCTCAAAATGACACAGCCCCGCTGCTGTTCCCACTCAGATACTGATGCCGTGTTACTTCAGTTCAGGACTCCGACTTACCCAGTGACTGCAAAAGCCCTGACTTCAAGCAAGGCCACTGCTAACGCATACACCCTTATGAGAATGAGAAAGAGGCACCCCTTCTGGAAAGACAAATCAGAAGAAATTGCCATTGTCACCGCCACTACTCCCCTGGCCCCAGTAGAAAATCAGAATAAGCTCTCCCTACATTAGTGGTTGACTTAGGAAAAAGTACTCCTCTGAATGCACCCAATATTGATCAAGGACACACAACTTGAAGACTGAAAAGTGGCTACATTTTGACCCCTACTTAATCTTCTTGGCCAGACATCCTTGTGCAGTGCACAACCTGCAAAACCTTATATGGCAGCCCTGACCCAGAGACCTAAGATATTTGTACTTCTGATTCTTCCCAAGCAGTGGAATAAGATATGTTATTTTAACAGCTGGCTCTGGAGAACCCCTTAGGGTGTTAACCATGTTTGATTAGGAAAATGCCTTGATGGGCTACATTTGTGTAGGAAGACTACCCATGTGGAAGGAGACGGCTCCCTTGACAAAGGTGCTCTCTGTATAGTTGGCAGGAATTTGGTGGGTGGCAGGAAGAGGACGGTTAGATTGAAATAAGAGAAGTGAGGAGGAAAGGAGAGGGGATTAAGTACCAGGATGGGAAGATGGAGCCTAGAGAGAAACGTAATCAGTGCCAAGTGCCCAACGGCAGGTGGTTGAAGGGCATTTTTTTGGAGCAGGAATGTCTAAAACTCCAGCATGGGTTTGGGGGGAGGATTGCCACATAAAACTCCATTGCCTTAAAACTTTACCAATCATCTGATGAATATAATGTCATCTCAGGGGAAATGAAGTGAAAACATTGGGGTTGCACCCTTTGTGGACACGGCTTGCAAGACAGTGAGGTAGGCCTGAAACTGACCTAATCCCGTGAGAGGAGAAACACAAAGACACTGACCAGAGAAGCATAAGGGCTGATCTGCACCAGGTCTCAGAGAGTCCTAGTGACATGGGAAGGGACGCTGGCTCTCCAACCATATGTAGGGTGGAGGTAAAGCCAATTTCATTTGAACTTTAAAGGACAAAGAAATCCCAGCGGACATCAAGTTTACATGTGTCAGCAATGATCACAGAGCTTTGGCTCTCTGTCATCTCTCTCTCTCTCTCTCTCTCTCTCTCTCTTAATTATGATGAATAATTAGAGCTCATGGCCACGAAGTGTCAGAAATGTACCAGGAACTAAATAAGCATGATCTCAAACTTCAAACAAACCTAGCCAAGTAAGTATGTCCACATTGTAGAGTTTACGTCCTTGAAGCTCAGAGAGGCAAGTAATGGGCTCACCTTCAGGGAGGGGGTAAGCGACAGAGCTCAAAAAGGAACGCAGACCTCTCCAACTCCAGAGACAAACAACAGTAAAACCTGGGATTGCAAGGAACTTGTTCTGCAAGTGTTCCACAAGACGAACAAGCATTTCTAATAAATTTTAACTTGATAAACGAGCGGAGTCTTGCAATGCGAGCAGTACGTGATGCTTGCAATGCGAGCAGTACACGATCACGACTGAGCCAATGGTTTTCAAAATTCACTTTGATATTCAAGTGCTTTGGATTATAAGCATGTTTCCAGAACAAACTGTGCTCACAAGCCAAGGTTTTACTGTACCTTTCCGGGTCTCAGGGTGGGGAGTTCACATCTGTGTAAACTCTCCAGAGCAAGTTCCTGGGGCTGAAGGTAAAAAGCACCTACAGACCTATGCACATGGCAACTTCCACCTACCAGAAGAAAATCCTGCTAATTTTGGAGATGGACCAGACTAAACTGAGTAAGAGTCTGAATTCTGGTTTGGTTCTTAAGGAAGGGAGAAGCATAGGATGTCAGAGAGATGACAGCAGGCTCCCTGTTGGTCTTGATCCTGGTATGAGTTTAAAGAATGTGAGATCAGACCCTTGGGGACCAGGAAATGAAATGTCTTCCTCCAACCAGGATGAAGGTTGTACTGAGTTACACTATCTTCCAAGCTGGTGTTCTCTTAACTCTAAGAGTATGTGGCCTGGTGAAGAAAAGAAATGCTTTCCTTTATGCATGCAAGGTGTGCAATGCGTTCCTAATTGTCCCAGAGCCTGGCGACACTGATGTTTATCATTCAATAGGTGTAAGAAGACCTTGATTGAAAATCTTAATGTCAACACTACATTTCATTCATGTGTGCTGAGACTTTATGGCTTTTTAATCATATTGCAATGTGGCACAACTAAGAGAGACAAGCCATGCGGTAATGCCAAGGAAAGGGAGGAGGGAGATACTGTTTTCTATGTGCCAGGCACTCTGTGGGCAGAGAGGGTGGCTTTTCATTTGGGCAACCAAAAGCCCGGCATGTGTCCAAATGCCCTGCTCTTTAGTGGATGGTATCAGCCCTCATCGGGAACCACTAGGCCAAACACGAACATTCCTGAGACATGAGGGTCCTCCAGAGGGAGGGCCAGGGAGGATGCTGGGAACATGGGTCATGATGGTACCACCGGAGCGAGAGAAAAGTTCTGAGGACAAGACATTCCTCAGCATGGCAACCAGAATGAGACCGTGTTCTCCACTTGCAGGCCTAAGATGTCTACATCATCCAGGCATAGGCAGAAGCAAACAAAGCTCTGTATTCTGCTTAAAAAGTTCTGGGAAGGACTGGGGAGAAGAGAACTGGGGAACTTTCTTTCCCAAAAGCTAAGGGAGCCCTGTACCTTCTGGACTCAAACAGCAGATCCTGGGAGTCTTAAGACATCTGCGGCCTTCTGGGAAGGCCAATGTGGGCCTGTCAGGGCATGCAAAGTCCTCTGGAGGCCAAGAAGGAGCCGAGTAGAAGGGATGAGCTTTCTGGACTTCAAGACAAGGAGGTTCCATGATATTAGAGAGGCTTCCTGCGGTTGCCTCTAGAGGAGCTGGCCTGCCTAACGACTTCCTCATCTTCAATGTGCACAGATAGAGATCAGCTCTAGCATCTGTGGGATTGGAACCAAACAGAACTGACAAATTAATATACTATCATTACTAATAATAGCAAAGGCTTATAGAGCTCTGACCTTGTGCCACTCGCTGTTGTGAGTATTTGGTGTATGTTAGCATTTTTTTTTAAGAGAGAGAGAGTGAGAGAGCACATGAGTAGGGAATGGGCAGAGAGAGATAATTTTAAGCAGGCTCCACACTCAGCACAGAGCCCGATGCGGGGCTTGATCTCATGACTGAGATCATGACCTGAGCTGAAGTCAAGAGTCAGACACAACTGACTGAGACACCCAGGGGCCCCTAAACTCTTATTTTTAAATAAATGTAGATTCAAATGCAGTTATAAAAAAGGATAGGAAGGTCTCACGTGCTATTTACCCAGTTTGCCCCAATGGTAATGTGTTACAAAACTAGAATACAATACCCCAGCCAGGAAACTGGCGTTCACACAGTCAACATACAACAATCCCATCACCTGAAGCATCCCTCATATTGCCCTTTTCTTGTCTTGCCCACAGCCCTCCCGCCCCACTCCTCCTTATCCTTGGCCATCACTAATCTCTTCTCCATTCCTATAAGAGTGCCACTTCAAGAATGCCATCTAAATGGAATCACAAAATACACAATCTTTTGAGACTTATTTATTTATTTTTTACTCAGCATAATTCTCTGGAAATTCACCTAGGCTGTCGCAGTATCAACAATATGCTCCTTTTTACTGCTGAGTAGTACTCCATGGTATGGATGTGCCACAGTCTGTTTAACCATTTTCCCACCGAAGGACATCTGGCTTGTTGCCAGGCGGGGGCATCATGAATAAAAGCACCATAGGCATTTGCATACAGGTTTATGTGTAAAATTGAGTTTTTATTTCTCTGGGATTGATGCCCAGGAGTGCAATTGCCAGGTCATAAGACAGTTGTGTGTTGAGTTTTATAGGAAACTGCCAAAGTGCTTCCCAGGGTAACTATACCATTTTATATTCCCGCCAGTAATGTATGGTGTGAGCCTGCTTCTCACCTTTCTCCCCGGCATGGGCTGGAGTCGACACACACGACAGGATCAATAAGCCACTTTGGGATTGAAGCGAGCAGCTTTCCAGAAAACCCTCGTTAGAATGTTCTGAGAATGGAGACTAAATGAATCCGTCAGCACACCACACTTCAGAATGATATGTTTGTCAAATTAGCAAGGGAGAGAAAATTCAGATAGTTCACAGGCGAGAGGAGTTTGGATGGAGATGTGGAGAGGACGTTCAGAAAGCTTGGGTGTTTGGGACCATCACAACAAAGCTACCGAAAGGGCACTGGGTCTTTTGATGGTATGAATTAAGGTGTGAAGTAAAAAAAAGAAGAGAGAGCAGACAAAAGCAGACTTCAGGAAATCAGAAAACTCAGACATAAGCTCAGGGGTCAGTTCCCTGGGGTCCACTCAAACTTAATGTTTGCAGAATTCTGGAGATCAGTAGCACAGTAAAGATGAGACTTCAGCACCCAAATACACCACTGTTAAATAATTAATGACTCGGTCCCTTAAATGCACAGGACTGTTCCCAATGTCCTGCTCCTCCACCCCTCACATCAGCCACACCTTTGTCTTCTCCCTTGAGCACCCCCAAGACCTCATTTCTGTGGTGTGGCTTCTTTCGCTCCATCAGACGCCTTCCCATTCACTCAGAAAACTCTGTCCTTGTGTTTTCAAATTGCTTTCCCATCTCAACACCTAAAACTTTGGTTCAGCATTTTTATTATGGCAAAGACTAAATGTGGTACACAAAAGAGATCTTCCTCTGGATGAAGGTATGAGATGCTGGATGGGGTATGCCTCTAAAAGAAGAAAACGAGCGGAGAGAAAAAATGCCACAAGACTTTTCCCTTTGGGGATATTGGGGTTACAATTAGTCCTCACTGTGGGCGTGTAAATGTGCCAGGCACTGTGTTAAATACTTTATCACATGCAATCCTCAGAACATCGCAATAAAGCACGGACTATTTTCATCCCCTCTGAAAGTGAGGGAAGTAGATTTGAGAGATGACTTTACATGCTCAAGATCGTAATACTATAAATAGCGGATCCAGGATTCAAACCCAGGCAGTCTGGTTCCAGATCCCATGTACCTGTCACGTATCAACTAAGAAAAATGCACTCATGCCATCTCAAAACTGAAGTGAGTCTTCTCTGGCCAGTGCCTACAGTGTAGGAAGAAAGGTAAAAAAAAGGCTGTTCCAACATGACTTGTCCTGCGTGTAGACTGGATCTGGGTTGCTGGGTTGGATCTGGTTCCCTTAAGCCTTCTTAGATGTTTGTGGGTTCCAGTACTTGGCCTGGATGCCCCAGCCTCACCTAACATGGTTCCTACTGTCTAGCTGAAAGAACAGTTCTTATGGCCACACAAAGGGATAATATTTCTACAAAAGCTTACATGTAAAAAATTATTTTGGGCCTTCCATTTCTGATCAAGTGGAAGTCAGGCCTTTCCACAGAAAACAACTAAAAATGCTGTTGGTGAAGAATTTTCAGGGCAAAATCTCAGGGAAGGAAGAAATCCAGAAGGGGAAGCAGGGTACTGAACCATTTTTGTGCTGAAAACATTTCTCAAACTTGACGAACTCAGGCTTCAGTTTTCATAACCTCATGGGGCGCAATGGACTCGGACCTTCCCAAAGTGGGAAGTTAAGTGCAAGACCTCCAAAACCCAGGACCCAAAGAGCTACAACAGCCATGCAAGGATGAACCAGAGGTAAAATGACTGCACCTATATAGCCCCCAGCTCCTGGAGTCTGCAAGAAAAATTCTTCAGTACTCAGCACAGTAGGGAGAAAAATACCTTCTGTAAAAGGCCCTAATAATCACAGGAATTACAGCCAAAATTGGACAACCCATGGGGACCTGAAAACTCCAAGCCATCAATTGGTTTAACATATTTGTAGGCTATGCCCCCAGGTGTCCAGCTAACACAACTGAAAATGCTTTTTGGAAGAATGCACCCTTTTCACAGTCCCCAAGGGATTGCCACAAATAAATTTCCAGGAAAAATGAACAGCACACAGTAATAAATGTCTGAGCACACAGGAAATAAGACATAAGGAGCAGAAAGTAAGAGAAAGAGAAACAATTATGGGAGATTCTTGGAAGATAGTAGCAATGGCAGCTCAGTTTTTCAGCCTCTTTCAATCCTGACACGAAAACAGAGTAAGTCGATTAGGAAGACTAGAAACACATGGACAACATTTTGCAACAAATCCAGGGAACAAGATACCCCCTGAATCCCCAAACACAGGAGGGTGGGGACAGACCACTAACAGGTATAAGACATGCCTTATAGTCTTGTCTATGGGGGAGACCGAGGAAGTGACAGAGGCAGAATCTAAGACCCGAGGAGAAGAGAGCCCAGGAGAGGCAAGCAGAAAGAACAAAAGAAGCAGAAGGTGAGAAGGAGGGAAAATTGAAAAGTCAGTAAGAAACGGAGAACACAAACAGGTGCTTGTACACTCGTGTTCACAGCAGCATTTCTTCACAGTAGCCAAGAGGTGGGATCCACTCAAAAGTCCAACAGCAGGTAAAGGGATACCCAAAGTGTGGTAGAGCCACACAATGAAGTATTAGTCATCCTTAGAAGGGAAAGAAATTCCCTTCAGTGAAATAAGCCAGTGAAAATAGGGCAAATACTGCATAATAACAATCACATGGGGTACTTAGAGTAGCTCAATTCGCAGATACGGTGAGTAGAATGGCGGTTGCCAGGAGGTGGGTGGGGGGGTCGTAGGGAATGGGAATTCCTCTTTATTTTATTTTTTTAAGTTTGTTTGTTTATTTATTTATTTATTTAGAGAGAGACAGAGAGAGAGACAGAGAGAGAGACAGGGAATCCCAAGCAGGCTCTGCACTGTCAGCACAGAGCCCGATGCAGGGCTCAAACTCACAAACCATGAGATCATGACCTCAGCTGAAGTTGGACGTTTAACCACCTGAGCCACCAGGTGCCCCAGGAATTCTTTTTAAAATGAATATAGAGTTTCAGTCCTGCAGGACAAAGAAAGTTCTGGAAATGGGACAGTGGTGAGGGTTGCACGATTATGTGAATGTATTTAATGTCATGGAACTGTATACCTAAAAGTTATTCAAATGTTAAATTTCATGCTGTATTGATTTCACAATTAAAAAACTAAAGTTCAGGGGCGCCTGGGTGGCGCAGTCGGTTAAGCGTCCGACTTCTGCCAGGTCACGATCTCGTGGTCCGGGAGTTCAAGCCCCGCATCGGGCTCTGTGCTGACAGCTCAGAGCCTGGAGCCTGTTTCAGATTCTGTGTCTCCCTCTCTCTGACCCTCCCCCGTTCATGCTCTGTCTCTCTCTGTCTCAAAAATAAATGTTAAAAAAAAAAACAACAAAAAAAACTAAAGTTCAATGTAAGAGATTTAGAGAGAAAAATAATTGAGACAGTAACAAGTACTGAAACTAGGCAAAGGGGTAAAAAAAGAAAACAGGCAAAGAAGATTGAACACACAGATAATGGGCATTTCTGAAGATGAAAACCAAGGTGAGAAAACAGAAGAAATACCAAAAACTCTATTTCAAGAAAACATTCCTGAAATAAAAATGTAATTGGAAACTAGATTTCAAAAGAGCACAATGCAAGCATGAGAATACTGACCCAAGATTATTAATACCAACACACATTCCAGTATGATCTGAGACATTAAATAACCCTTTTGGCATCTAGCACCAAAAAAAAACCATGCAACTTAAAAGGGAAAGAAAATTAGATTATTATTAGCCAATGAAAGCCAGGCTTTATGTCAGAAGAAAATTGAGTAACATATCTAAAATATTCAGGGAAAGAGCACTGAGGAATTTTATTACGCAGCACAATTGATTTTTTAAGTACAAAGTGCATAGATAAACTTATCAAAACACAAGAACTCAAGAAATATTGTTCCCACAAGCCCCTCTGAGTAATCTACTACGGAATGAGTTTTAGACAACCAAAATAATTAAAGGGCCAGTGACATAATGATGGCTAATGAGCATTAAACAAATAGCTACTCACACAGACAGACAAAGACAAATGAGGACACACAAGGAGAAACATACTATGAAATGGCTACATGTCTGCCAATGTATATTTGCACAATTACTAAGAATGGAGGGTCTATAAAGTTTTTTTTTTGTTTTATACATCAAGATTATACATCTGGGTGCCTACGACAGGTAACCTTTCCTATATGTAGGTTTTATCTCAATAAACTTGGCAAAAAGGAGGGGCATGAGAAGAGCATATAGCAAAGTTGTGCTGATGATTTCGATAGAAATAATGGAGGTGGAGTTACTTTCAGTAACTATAACAGCTGTAATAATAAATTAGTATTGTTATTCCAAGACCATTATGTGAGTAAGGTTGGATAGAATGAGTGAGAAATAATGATAAATTCTAATTCCGTCACCCCCTGTACCCTGGAAAGCCAGGATTCTTGTAATGGAAGAGAGGACATATTGATGCAGTAAAAAGAGGTCAAGTAAAAGTCTTAACTTAAAACTGGAAGTATCAACAATGAATCCTTGAGATTTTTTACAATAATTTTTTCCTGAAAACTCCTAAAAACAACCACCAACTCAGTAGCTATGAGCATCCCAGGTGCCAAATTATACTACTTGTATGTATTCAAACAGAAAGCCAACGAGCCATGGGGGACATACTCTATGGATTACAAACGTTGGCCAAGCCGTATAAGTTTAGGTAACAGAATGCAACTTGAACAGTTAGCATGTTCTGCAATGAGGAAAAGCCACCAACACATGCATTCACACATACGCATCTCACACCATGATAATCACGGTGCAAGGTCCCACCTGAAGAGGCATTTGCTTCCATGGGGTGGCACTTGTTCCACCTGGGTAGCCTCTTGGTCTATCAGCACCAGAAATTAGACATGGAGAGAAAGAACATCATTGGGCACCCAAGAGTGGCTTAGTTCAGTATTTGTACTGAACTTACTATCTGTAGTGTGGGTGGAGAACAGAATTTAGGGAGGTGGCCCTACCCACATCTCTAAAACCTCCTTATACATAGGAAACTTAGATGCTTGGGCCCTTCACACCAACTAACACACAATTGATTCCTGACGTCAGCTGACACTAGAAATGCTAGATTAGAAGCCTTTCTAAGATTTAATCATCTTGGAACCCCAGAACCACTTTCTACTATTGTCTCCTGAGTCAGTGCCAGAAAGAGATCATTGGTCTAACATCTCTCTCTGCTTATGGTTACTTTAATTCTTGGCCCCACTGCTGTTCTCTTTCACTGAATCTTGTCCAGGTCTGCTCCAGTCCTCTCCACAAGAGCTTCCTAAGTAAAATAATCAGGGGCAAGTATTGTGGGAACATTAGTGTCTTCTCTCCCAGAAAACCCCTGATCGCCATATGCAAAGTGGCCTTCATGTCTTCGCAAAGAGGAGTATATAGGTAGCTCCTCTAAGTCAAACCAAACGCCTCGTCATAACAGTTTTCAAATCTAAGTTTGTCTGGAATATATCTGCATATTAAAGAGAGAGCATAAACATCTGCTCTGAATTGACCATCTATCCCCACCAGAACAAAGAGCAGCTGGCAGCTTCTTTACCGAAAGAAGGAAAAAATCTGGTTTGGCTATTCCACTCCACAAGGACTTAGCATAAGCCTATTGTCAGAATCAGAGAGAAGCTTCCATTAATGAGGCTTATGGATAAAAACTGAAAATGTGTATGCAAATGCCTCACTAGTAGGAGCGGAGGACATTCTTTCTTCCAATACCACCCCTCCCTGCACATGTCTTTTCTAAACCCCACTCATTGTAATCACCAACAGCTATAGGGTCAGATATTTACAACCTTAACTCCAGGGAAAAAAAGAGAACTGTTCCTTCCAGCTTTCCATATAAAAATTCCAAGGTAATTTTTCCAAGCCTTTCTCATTGGTTTCTCATTGGTTTCTCATTGGTCCAACTTGGGTCCAGGCACCCTAACCAGAAGGAATAGAAATACTGATTGTCCAGTTCCTGGGTCATGTCCAGTCCTGTAGGCAAGATGCTATGCTTTTCAAATTCACACAAAACGCAGGATTGTAGTCAGGGAGGAGGATATTCTCTAGGGAATGTGATGAGTGAAAGTGTTGTTTTTTTTGTTTTGTTTTGTTTTTTTCCACAAGACCCCTGTTTTTAAGTGGTCACAAACTACAGAGGTCTTTCCGTACAACCCCAGCTCCAAGACAGGCTGGGATACTTGGTACCACCCTTCCTACATATCTTCCTAAAGTGCATTACCAAGACTGAAAGCATTCCATAAGCAACATCTGTAGGACCGGAGGCTGTCTGAACTTGATACTCAAGCCAATTTTGCAAGTATATGGAGTTGAGAGTATTATTATCTCAGGTTCCATATTCTCCACGGATTTTTCACAATCATTGATTGGAGCAGGGTTAGTGCTTGGCAACCAGGAAGGCTCCCATCTGTCAAGGGATTTGTCACTCCAGACAGCCGCTGGTTTTGCTGATTTGGAAATTGCAATAGATGATGACAGAACAATGAACAATGGCTTTGCTACTGTCATCCTTCACTAGTGCCCTTTAGGAAGCATTCCAAAACAAAACAAAATGAAAAATATTAAAAAAAAAAAAGAGGCCAAGTTCACCTGCCTGCTTGTTCCTGCCCCTGAAACAGGATGAGGAGGTTGAGCGCCAGTTGCCTCCTTGAGTGGAGGACTGGACACGTTTCGGTGATGGTGCACTGCGAACTTATTGCACCAGGAGGAAGGAGACTTGACTTGGCCCTTCAACGCACATTCAGCCTTTTCCTATTTCGAGCACCCAGATTTTCTTCCAGGGAACATTCCTGATTCTCAGCCCATGTGTTTTGGGTGGGGTTGGATCCACTTTCTGCCCTAGGGATGTGCATGTGGCTCAGGCCAGACCTAACGGAGCAAGCATTACTGTGATGCCACTGACTGGTTCAGGGATGGTCACACGATTCAACTTGAGCCAGTGAGACAAAGAGATGCTTTTGATGGTTAAGATTAGCAGGTTCTTTAAGGTTAGACTTGAATTTGAAGTTAAAGGTGGTGAAGTTGGTAGCAATTTGCCACCACATGGAACATAAGAATGAAGCTAATAGAGAAGCAAGCATTTTATAGACAGAGACCTCACTCTGATGGCATAATTTTAATACCTGGGTCAGGTGCCACCTGAACCTAGTTCTGATCCTCAACTTTTCATTGATAGGCATCAAAAGGAGACTGTCTTGGTTTTCTCTCACCTAAAACAAAAAGGAGCTCTGCACTTAGGTTCTAGCCCTGGTTCTGCCACAAACTACGGCGTGACCTTGTGCAAGCCTCTTGATCCCTCTGCCACTGGGTTTCCTCATCTAGGAGAAACTCTGGATAAAAATCATCAGGAGGTCCTAGATGAAGGAGAAATTTCAGCTTTAACATTCTGGAGTATTTTACTGAGTTACTGTTGTAAACACAGAGTTTTGTAGGAGGAGACAGGTAGAAAATCCTGAATTTAGACTTTCTGGACAAGAAGTTGTGTCAAAAAGTCTTTCTAGAAGGAGAAATGAGTAGAGACGAGTCAAATTTTTGAAATAATTCAGCAACTCATCTAAGGGTGACATTTTACAAAAATAAGAGTATTCTGATAGGGCGAGAATGAAAAACAGTGGGACGTATAATCTTTAAACAAAGAAAATCTTTCCTTAGAAAAGATAGTTGCTAACCTAATTCAATATTTATAGCTTTCTCTAATCCTTTATTTCTAAACTTTTTTGAAATGATTTTATTTAAGGTTTCCTAAGTAACATGTTTCCTTTAAAAAATGCTAACAGTGTTTGTCTTTCAACAGGAGAAATTAAATTATTTATATTTACTATAATCACCATATGTTTGGCTTTATTTCTGTCATCTTCATTTATGTTGCTTATTTTTCATCTTTTCTTGAGGGCTACCCTTTCCAGCTTCTAGCTAATTGAGCAAATATTCTTTCTGGCTTTTACTTCTCCAGTGAAATAGAAGACTACCTTCCTTTTTTTTATACTTATATTTTAATTTAGATGTACTTTTGCAAACACAAATATATTTCAAATCCTATTTTCTTAGCAATGCCAGAAAGTCAGCAGTAGTCTAGAGCCTCCTCTCTGAAAACACAACCCTTATGGAATATCTTCATCTCTTCTGCCCTCCACTCTCCACCTCCCACATCTTATGATGTCAAATTTGGGTATAAGATTAATATTTTGCTGTAGATATGCATGGGTTTTAGACACTTGGTTTTCTGGCATGTCTCTTCTATTTTATTAACTTCTATTTAACAACTGCACTATCAGCAATTATTTGTATGCTTTTCCGTTTTGTTTTGTTTTGTTTTTTCAGCTTGTTCCTTAATTCCATTATGTCTGCTCTCTCTTTCTAGAATAACTCTTTGATGAACGTTGGGTCTCCTGGATCCATCGTCCGTGTGTCGGCTTTTGTGTTGTCATTTTTATGGCATTGCTCTGGGGGTTGGCAGAATGCTTTGGTTAGATATTTCTGATCACTAAGTCGATCCTTTATTTAAATTTTTAATGTTTTTTAAAAAATGTTTATTTACTTTTGAGAGACAGAGTGTGAAAGCAGGGGAGAGGCAGAGAGAGACACAGACAGAGACAGAGAATCCAAAGCAGGCTCCAGCTTCCAAGCTACTGGCACAGAGCCAGACGTGGGGCTCGAACCCACAAACTGTGAGATCATTACCTGAGCCAAAGCTGGATGCTTAAATAACTGAGCCACCCAGGCACCCTCTTTTATTTAATTTTTAATTCTCCCATTCAGACCTCATACTCAGTTGGTAATGTTACCAATCAGTTTAATATGCACAATTTATTTTATATCATTAAGGCACTTTATGAATAAACTCAGGTTTCTGTATGGAGCATACATCCTCTCAGATCTGATAAATAAAATTAAATTGAAATTAAAATTCAGTTCCTCAGTTGCACTAGCTATATTTCAAGTGCTCAAGAGTCCCATGTGGCTAGAGGCTATACTATTGGCCGCACAGATTGATAGAGCATTTCTATCACCGCAGGCTGTTCTACAGTGCTGTGCTGATCTGCACTGACTCGTTTTCCCTCCGACCATGTGACAGTCACTGTCCCCCAGACAGTGGAAATGGCTGCTTTGAGTGGAGAGGAGGTACATCCATGTGGGCTTCCCTTCATGATGTGAGGGAAGGAAGCCTGACTTCTGGTTGAAAGTTCTCCATCTCAGCTGCATCTAGCAACGGTTACCTGGGCAGTGACCCATTTCTCTCTCCAGCCACCTAAGCTCCAGTCCCAGCTTTCTATAGAAAACTGCCTTCACTGAGAACCCGTCAGTGAGTGCTGCAGCCAGCCCCTCTTGAAAGAGGAATGTGTGTAACTGTTCTATTGTCTCTGTTACCCAGAGACCATTGCTTCTCCCAGACTGCTGTCTCTGACTTTGATTTTTCTCCAGAGTTCTATTGTGAGAACTCAGTTTACAATCATGTCCTTTTTATCTACTTGGGGTTATAGTTGCCTAAAGGCTGTTAAGGAATCACCATTAATCTGATGCCATATATTTTATCTCTTCCACACTTTTCTCAACAGTTTTGCCCTGCTGATTGCAACATTCCCCATTTTCTCACACTGCCACTGACTTATTCTTGCTCTTATATTTCTTCTGTCAAGATGTGCTCAATCAGCCATCTTGAACTGAAAGTAGTAGCCTGATTTCTTATGCCTTTTGGGTCTACAGAGTAAGTTTCATAAGCAATCACAGAATGTCAGGGCTAGAAAGGAAATTTGAGATCCATTCCAATCTATTCATTTTACAGAAGAACAGAGGGAGACTCATATAAGGAAATGGACTTGTCCAAGCCTCTACAGCATTGATGGTAGCAGAGCTGGGACAAAGAAGGAAGTCATGCGCCCCATATACTGGTCTCGGGCCATTGACTTCTGCTCCAAGAGCCCTGAGAAATTACAAGAGGGAGTCAGCGTCTCCACCTGTACCCTGGGCTCAGCGTAGTAGGTACCTTGTTAATCAGCTTTTTTCTAAGCTTCTCCAAATACAAAGCAATGGAGGACTCAGGCTTCTAAAAGAAATTTTAAACAGAACTGAAGGAATTTAAAAGCATCTTCCTCTTAACCTACAAATTCATTTATTTGCTCAGAACTGCCCATTCCCTAAGCACAGTGAAAATTCAAGGTTATACTTCAAAACTATAAGAAGAAAGGGGCTTGGAAAATGCAAACAGACCTTGCTTTGAAATGATCATGACATTGCCAGGCTGGGGTGGGGATAGATGTGAGAAACAATCTTCTCCTCCCCCCACAAAAAATTCTGGGGTGGGAGCTCGCTGTCCATCTTAGTGAAATGCTTCACCTCCAGCATCTGCCTACTTGCACCGGTCTGCAATCTGTTTCCAGTGAAGCAAAGTAATTAATTGTTTTAAAATGCTTTTTGAGACTTTGGAAAACTGACCTAAGTTTAATGGTTCATAAACCTCATTTGTGCTTCTATTAGAGAATTTAAAATGTGAGCTGATCTGCTTCTGGACTAGAGAGGAGGACAGGACCTCAGAGCTGTGCTGTGAGACCTGCCAGCAACCATCAGAGCTGCAGAGTCAACCCTCTTTTGACACAGTGAAGAAGGGAGAGAGCAGTGCAGATTCCCTGGCATCTCCCCTTAGAGGGTTTGATTTAACGATGACATATTAAAGGATGATGTCGCGCTCAAGTTGGGCAGAGATAGTACACTCTCTCTGTCCTACAAGCTTCATCTCCTAGCCTCATACACCCTAGAATGGAGACTGGAACCAGTTTCCTGTCCTAGCTGGGCTCCTGTTCCTGTATACTTCTAGACAAAACACCTTAATCCCTATACGTGGTCTCATACACTGTGATTTTTCTAGGGACGCCAAGAAAGGCTATCTACTACTATGAGCAATTCATTCACGGGGATCACAGAGGCTTAGTTTGGGGATCACAAACTCAAGTGCATCCAGACACCAGACAGGTAACATAAATAAGTCAAGGAAAAGGGTGAAAGATGAGAGACCTGGAGGAGGCACATCCTGTGTAAAAGGCGGCGGCTGCTTTTCAGTTCCAGCGGGCTGCTGCCATTCAGAAATGTGTACTCAATCATCCGAGAGGAATCAGAAATCTAGATAGTAAGTCTGCCTTTCACTCTGTAAGAAACCACCACCTCTGGCTACCAGGCACTCTTTGGGTCTGCAACATCCAAACAGATGCAGCCGATAGGAAGTTCCAGCTCTCTGGTACACCCCCGTCACGGCTACCAGAGAGCCCTTTGTGTTATCCGCATTCCTAGGGGAGTTAAAAAGGTAGTCACTTCAAGAAAGGGGGTGTCTGCCAGAAGGTGTGTGTTCCCAGGGTATTCCCTAGGGTAGAGGTCCTAAGGAAGTCATAAAGATTAAACTTCAGAAGCGTACACCCTCTAATCAATTGTAATATAACCACAGCAATTATAATAAATAGCTTTGATCCACAGAGGGCCTACTACGTTAAGTGATTTATACACATCATCTTATTTCATTTACACAACAAACTCAAGAGGTATTATAATTATCTTCTTTCTGTAGCTGAGAAAGCAGACTCAGAGAGGTTAAGTAATTTTTGCTAGATCTCACAGGTGGTAACTTCTAAATATTGTCAGGAAACGAGCTCCCAAGGTCTATGTGTTATTCTGTGCCTCCCTTGAGGACACAGAGTGGGAAGTTCAACATAATGCTGAAGTGATTTCCTCTCCCAATTTCCAATGATTCCCAGAGTAGGTTTAAAAGTATGAAAACAGATGGTTTTAGGGTGGTGATAGTATATAAATTTCCCTAAACTTTCAAATGTATACCTGAAATATACAAAAACAAATTAAGGTGATCAGAAGAATCAGCATGCTCTAAAAAAAAAAAAAAAAGACCCTTTAGCTTTCAAGATATTTATCATTATGGGTACTCTGGGACCATATGGAGAGTATTAATTTGGTAAGATTGGTAGGATAAGGAAGGCAAGATCACAAAAAGCTTTGAAAAAGCAATGAACAGGCACTGAGAGCAGGGATCATGGTCATGGGCAATAGACTACCCATGTTTGCTATTGAGAGTTTTCAAAACAGCTTTATTTAGATATAATTCACATGCCATACAATGCACACATTCAAAGTAAACAATTCAGTAGTTTTTAGTATTTTCACAGACACATGCCACCATCACCACAGTCCATTTCAGACCATTTTCATCATCTCCACAAGAAGCCCTGTAACTCTCCAGCTATCACACTCCTGTTTCCCCCTCCTCGCACAGCCCTAAGTAACCACTAATCTACTGCCTGTCTAAACAAATTTTTCTATTCTGAGTTTTCATATGAATGAAATCATATAATAGGCACTCTCTTGTGAGTGGCTTCTCTTACTTTGCTTAATGTTTTCAAGGTTCACAGGCTGTTGAGATCTGAATGGCTTTAAAACTACCTTCTCTCTCTCAATGGGTCATTTGGGTGGACTTCTTCTTCAAGTCAAGTCTTTGAGCCTTCTTTTGGCATTGTAAACCACACCAACAGCACTCCTGTCTCCAGTCCTTACCAGAAACAGTTGAATGTTATGTACTTTCCCTTTCCTGGGATCTCCAGGGAAAGCTCCAGACTGGGCTACTCCTGGGACTTCCAAGAGCGCGAGCCAGACGTCCTCTGCTGATTCATTTTACAGACTCAACATCACCAGTCAAATGCTCATGTCTTAGCTCTTTCCTCCCACTCCTACTTTTTTTTTTTTTAATTTTTTTCAACGTTTATTTTATTATTTTTGGTACAGAGAGATACAGAGCATGAACGGGGGAGGGGCAGAGAGAGAGGGAGACACAGCATCGGAAACAGGCTCCAGGCTCTGAGCCATCAGCCCAGAGCCCGACGCGGGGCTCGAACTCACGGACCGCGAGATCGTGACCTGGCTGAAGTCGGACGCTTAACCGACTGCGCCACCCAGGCGCCCCAACTCCCACTCCTACTTTTTAAAGAATTTCGCATTTCTAGAGCTTGACTAGATTCAGGAGAAGGGCTAGATTTATAAACAATTATGTCAGACATTACTCAAGAGGTCTCTATAGTTAGAATGAGGTCTACATGCAGAGCCCAGTACCCTGGATCTTTCTCCAAACAGCATCAAAGACATTACTGCCTGATGTATCCTCACAACCTTTCGTTCTATTTTCTGCATTGTCTTGAAGAGAAGAAACCAGTGTAAAAATATAGGAAATGAGTGAGCTCTGATCAAAGCAATGGTGAAAACTGGTCATTCTCAAATGATGCCAATGAAAGATCCACAAGCGAATTGGAAATACTAGGACTTGTAAGATTCACAGAAACTTCAGTCTAGTGGAGGAAAGATAAATATGTAACGTAAATGGAAGGGACACTTTATGTGAACAGAACATGTTCTTGGACCAAACCAATCTGATTCAAATCTCAATCCCACCATTTACCAATGATGTGACATTGGACAAGTAACTAAAGCTTCTCTGAGTCCCAGTCTCCTTATCAATAAAATGAAAATAATGCTCCCTATCCTGAGGGATGTTTTGAGATTAAAGTATGCTGGGACTAACAACAACCACAACAACCACTCCTAGTGCTAACACCACCATCACCATCATTTATTGAGCATTTATTAATATGTCAAGACACTGCTGGGCACTTAGGTTGTTAGGCACTTAACTTCAGAGGTTACCTACGGGGTTACCTCTCTAAACCCTCCAACAAGCCTGCCAAGGTATGCAAGGTATTACAACCTTCCCTTCATGGATGAAAAAACCGGCTCAGACGGGTTTAATGTTTTGCCCCATGTCACACAGCTAGTGAGTGGTGGAATTAAGTGTCCAAAGCAGATTTGTTGGTCGCAAAGATGGCATCACACCCAGCATTGTAGCTATTGGTGCTAGCAGAACAGTGAAAGTAAGAATCAAGAACATGAAAGGAGACATTTTTCATCCAGAAGCTAGAAACCTATCTTTTAAAAGTCACGCAAACACTGTAAAATTTAAAATAGGCAATTTCACATTTTGATGACTGTATTTAAAACTAGGCAGTATCAAGTACATGGTTTAAATGCCAGTCTAGACATCTGGTCTACCAGCTCTGGTACATTCGCCCGTTGTCCGCCCCTCCATCCCACAGGACAAGCTCACTTTTTAGGATGAGATGCTATTCAACTCCTCTTGAAAGGGGCCCCCGGAACAGAACCTGCCATTTATAGGTCCATCCTGTGACATCCCAGGCAGAGAAACTCTGTCTTCTGCTTGGCAACAAACACTGGATTTTGCCCCATTTCTTGGCCTTGGGTTCTTGCAAAGTCACTCTAATTTGAATTTTTATAAATCAAATCCTATTTCAAATGCAGTGGAAGAACTTGCACTTTAAGAGAATCCTGTCTTGAATCTTCAAGAAAATGGAAGACTGCCTGTAGAAGTGAATAGCTAATTCAGAAATTATCCATTTTGTAAATTCAGAATTTGGTTCACAGCTTTCTGAAAACAACCTTTAAACTTTGAAACCAATTTGAAATTCAAGTTTGTAGCTGGGTCTTGTGGGCACTCCTTATCACCTTTGCTGATAAGCATTTAAATATATTCATTAACAAAAATAATTGTTGTCACAGTTAACTACATTAGCACCTTTTAATTGAATTAGAAATTAGATGGGGGTCATGAATATTTCACTAGGGCTCACTGCTAGCCTTCCCAATTACCATCTTAAAAAAAACAAAATGCCCTCACACAGCCATAAACAGGTGGATTTGCAGTGTTCATGTTCTTGGCCTCTCTCATAGTTTTGCCACAAAAGTCACCCCATTGTCAAAAACGAGTCAAAAAAAAGAATTTTTAACTTTCATGCTGCTCTTCTACGCTTCCAGGAGTGATGCAAAGAGTTTTCTGTCCTGAGGAAACTTTCAATAAACATTTATTCAACACAAATTGAAAACTATCAATCCCACTGCATGCTGAAGAGATAATGCACTTGAAGCAGAGTAGGGGCTTAAGATGTACAGTTCAAGTTTCTGAACCATGGTGCAGCTGTCACTTGGGGTCGGAAAATTCTGTGTTGTGGGCAGCTGTCTTGTCGGTGTTGGATGCTTACAATCCTTGGTCTCTACCCACTAGATGCTAGTAGCATGAGCATGCACACACACACACACACACACACACACACACTTACCCACTCCAGTTGTGACAGTGAAAACTGTCTCCATATAATATTTGGATATTCAGGTAATATCCCCTCTGGGAGGGAGTCCTCCCCTCGGTAGGAACCACTGATAGAATGACAGGGGTTCAATTACCAGCCTTTCCACTCATGCCGGACGGTTCCCTAGACCTCTGTTTTGTATATGTGAAACAAAAGCAATCACACCTCTTCCACTGGGTTGCTGGAACACGGACCAACATAAAGTGATAAAAGGCACGGCTGACAGAGCGCTCCTTCACTGTTGGCTGACGTAGCAGTAGGAAGCATAGTGGTGGCAACAGCAGCACTAGCAGAATTTGTCTCAAGCTGTGAGTGATGGGGCTGGAGGACTAGCTGCCCCCATTCTACTTGTTCTCCACTCACAGAAATGTCATGGGATTAGACAGACCCAGTCAGTCTTCTTGCCTGAAGAAAGCACCCAGGTGCTACCTTGAAAGGCTGTGCTGGTCCCTCTTCCCTGGACCTTGAAGCCAGTCTAACCTACTCACATACCACGTGTCCAGTGTGTGGTCAAGGCAAGCCTCAGATCTTTCCACAATGGATGTTTGAAATAGCACGTAGAGATTAAAAAAAAAAAAGTGGGGTTTGGAGTCAGGCAGATCTGAATTTCAAACCTGACTTCTGATTCTGGGAGGTCTCAGGCAAGTTTCTTAATCTCCCTGAGCCTCAAATGGAGTCACTGAGAATTATCCAATACTCTGGTTATAAGAAGTAAGTGCAATAATGCCCCTAGGGCCATGTTGGGCACAGAGTAGATATCCTAGAATTATACTGATTATAATTTTTATGATGATGAATATGATGATATTCTACCCCATGTTTTCTCAAACTTGACACTACTGACATTTGGGAATGAATAATTATCTGTTTCGGGGGCTGCCCTGTGCTTTGTAGGATGTTAGCAGCATTTCTGGCTAATGAGGTGTTAGTAGCACCTGTCACCAGCTGTAACCACCAAAAATGTCTCCAAACATTGCCAATGTCCCCTGGGGGCAAAGCTGCTCCCAGTTGAGAACTAGTGCTCTACAGGAAATGGATTCCCCTCCTGAGCCTGCTTGGTCATTCTGTTCTTGGTTACTGTCACCTCTTTTGGGAAGATGCCCTGCCTTCCTCATGTCTAATTAGCCACTCCTTCCACTGTCACATAATTGTTTGCTCATCTGTCTGGTCTGCTAGACTGACAGCCCCTCAAGGATTCACTTATATCTGTATCTGGAGTCGGCACAGAGTGGAGGGTAGTAGACAGGGCAGACAGGGAAGAAAGTCAACTACTATTTATTGAGCACCTACTGTATACCACAACTGCTAAACTGCTTGCACGCATGATTTCTTTCAATCTTCTCAATAGGACTATAAGGGACAGATCATTATGTCCATTCTGCCAATGAAGAAACTGAGGCTTAGAGAGAAGGAACTCATTTCGAGATACACAGCAAGAATGTAAAAGGACTTGGGGTTTGAACCCAGGTCTGCATGGCCCCCAAACCTCTCCTCTCTACCAAGCATCCCCCAAGAGCAGGAAACGAGGCACCTTCTCCCCAACCTGTGCTGTAGGCTCAATCTTCCCCTCTCCCCCAAGCTGGAAAGGAGGGCATTCTTGAATGAATCCCTCACCCCAAGATGAGATCAGAAAATTGGGGTGGTGTGCCAAAGGCCAGGAAGTGAGTAGAAACGGCTGACCTGCTCGAAGAAACAATCCATTCTGGATCCAAAGATGAGGCACCGAGCATTTTTCACTCTCGTTGAAAAGGTCAAGTTAGAGGCAGTGGGACCCAAAGTGAGACCTTTTAGCAATTTCAGAAAGTTCAGCCTGCAGCTTGGGGGCAAAGCTGAAGCCAATTCCCACATCATCCCAGTCCTCTTCTCTACCTCCCGCTTCCGATACCAGCTGGTGCCAGGCTTAACTCATCGGGCAGTAGCCTGCGTGGGCACAGGTCCAGGGCTCCATGAGGGAGGCATCCCCCAGCCCCGGACTTCACCACTCCCCAGTTGAGCTCGTTATTTCAGAGATTCTGAGACACACTGTAAATATGCTAAGGGGGACGTGCAAAGTGGGCAGCAGGCTCCAAAAGGTTAACATCTTCCTTTTCAGATGGTTACCACAGTTGCTATGGATATCTCCTCTGGGAGGCTTTGCAAGTTCCACATGAAGGGGCTGAAATTAATAAACTCCTCTGAACTCAGAGGAAACAAACCGGGCTGGGCTGCAAATGCTTCAGCCTGTTTATTTCTAGCTCGGACAGGGGGCTTGGGTGTACAGGTGTACTTGTGCATGTGTGGAGGGCACTCAGAGTTTCAATCACACATACGCGATTGTGTGTGTGCCTTTGTTTGGTCTGCGCACAGGAATAAGGCAGGGTCACGAAAGAGCCAGACTGTCTGCATATCCAAAAGGGCAAAGATTTATCTGCCAGCTTCCCCAACCAGACAGCAAGATACTTGAGGTCAAGGGCTGTTTTTATTCATCTCTGCAATCCCATTAGCACCTAGCCCCGTGCAGTGTAGATGTTCAGTGACTGTTTACTGAACAGTTTCATCTGTTCATTTAACACATACTTTTGAGTGCCTGCTACGGGCAAGGTACTGTGTTATGTGAAGAGGTTATTAACACAGTAAACAGGGTAGAGAATCCACTTCTTCAGGGAACTAGGATTGTGGGGGAGATAATGGACTGCTGGATGAATAAACTCCCAATTGGAAAGTCACATAAGTACCCTTTCCTTTGCTTGGTGTGTGTGTGTGTGTGTGTGTGTGTGTGCGCGCGCGCGCGTGTGCTCATACACATAATGTGTATGTGCACACACGTGTATACAAACAATCAAAAGATGCACTGAAAAACCAAGTGTTGGTGAGGGAAGAGCCCAGGGACAGAGGACAAAGAATGTGGGCTCTGGAGTCAGAGTCGGGATATTCAAGTCCTGCTTCTGTTGTTTAGTAACTACATGTATTTCGTCAGTCAGAGCATCCCGTTGCCCAGACTACTCATTCAGAGAATAAATATTTTTTGCACACCTATCATGTGCACTTCCTAGGCCATGGGGTCACAGCCTACATAAACCTCCACTGCCAGAATTAAGTGTAACAAAAGGACAGTGAGTGTCTCAAAGCGGAGGATACATGTACACCAGGGGCATTATGGGTGTAAGAGACCCCAAGGTGGCCCAGGGAACTATGGCAGGTGTCTGCAGGAAGAGATCATCAGACCAAGACATGAAGAGTGCATGAGAGTTGGCCAGATGAGGAGCGGAAGGAGGAGTCTGGCAGAAGAAATACTGTGTACAGAGTTCTCAAGAAGAGAGCAAGTGCACACGTTCCAAGAGCCAGAGGAAGTTGAACATGGTAGCAACACTGAGTGGGAAGGGGAGAAAAGGCTAGATGCATGAGAGCAAGTGTGTGAGTGTGTGTGTGTGTGTGTGTGTGTGTGTGTGTGTGAGAAAGAGAGAGCATGTGTGCATCTGTGCATGTGTGCATGTGTGTGTGTGTGTGTGTCCAGGCATATGAGTGTGAGTGAGGATGGAATCCTTACAAAGAAGCTTATCGTGGCCAGAAAGCCACAGGTGGTAGAATAAGACATCCTATAAGAACTGTAACCACACAGCAAAATCAATATTCTACCCAAATTGCTTTTATAGATAATGTAGAAAGGTTTTAATTAAAGCACGGCCTCTAAAAAGGTTCCTAGACTTCGGTGCTCTTCTCAGGGCAGGTGCGGGACAAGTAGCGGGCCACTCGACAGAGAAGCCCTCTAGCCCCCTGTCCTCACCTGCTGGTGGCCTTCCTGCCTGCCTTTTTGGAAATTCATGAAAGAAGAGGATATTTGGGAAACGCTATTAATCAATAAATGAATGTCCCATAAAACTACTCAGGCAGATTGGTAGTCAGAGAAATACAGATGAAAACCAAATGCACCTTTGCCCCAAAAGTAAAACATATATTTTTAAATCCTATTTAGTTATGGCAGGCCTGCTGGTGACAGGAGTGTAAATTGGCACGGATTTTCTGAAGGACGACTCAACCATATGGATCTGAAACTTCAAACTAGGCGTACCTTTGGATTCAGCACTTCCATTTCCAGGAACTTAGCCAAAGGAAATAATCACTCAAATGGGCAGGTTAAACAGAAAAAAAAAAATGGCCCATTGAAGCATCATTTATAATATGAAATGCCTGTTATGAAGGTGTGATGTTTCCCAAGTTCCTATAATTGGCCTCTAAAGGCTGAGAACAAAAAGGCAGTAAGCATCCCACGCTGTCAATACGGTGACAACCACCTGCTGGACAGGTAAGAGGCAGTGGCGTGCTCGTAAGTGTCCAACACCGGGCTCCGGGGTCGGGGTGAGGGTGGTCTGTCTGATGACGCCAGCTTCCATGGTGTAAACATTGCCACCGGGGCTGATGCCCAGCTACCAATGTGCCACCACCGACACGGAGCTTGGAAGCCAAGAGGAGCGAACTTCAGCAGACCCTAGGTTAGAGGGGTGGCTTCATTGGAAGGGCAAAGATCCTTTCTAGCCACGCCCCCAGTGAAAGTATAAAAGGACAGGGAGGGACAGGAGGTCACCTTTTGGAGGGGTGCAGTGCTGGGGAAGTGAGTGTCTTCTTCCTCTCCCCTCCCCACTGCAGCCAACGGAGGGAGCCACAAGGGAGGTCATGGGAGATATTTATAAAAGGGGTGACCCTCTCCCTCCCTGCTTGCTGTCCAGGACTCTGGGCAAGGAAAGGAAGGGAATGAAATGGGATGCAGTGATAGTGCAGACTGACCAGCAGGCAGAGTGGACAGGAACCACCCTGCTCTCTCTAGTTCCAGTTTCTCAAGGTGGAAGGGGTGGGGGGAGGGGACTTTCAACAGTGCATGGGATTGAAACTGTGCTGCTGACCAAGACAGAGTCTTAATGATGGAGGCGAGACTTTTCCTACCAGAACATGTCTGCCTGGTCTAGGTCAGAGATCCTGAGGAAGCCTGTTAGGTGACAGAAAAGGGGGAGATTTGACAAAGCGGAGTTGGTTAGAAAAAGAAAATTCTTCCATGCATCAATGGCTGTTAGTCAAATGGGTCACACTTTTGAAATAACCTAAGTATCCATCAAACAGGAATTAAACACAGTATAGCACCTCCATAATGGAACAGCACGCAGCTATTCAAAGGTCTTTATACCCCCTTTGTGTGCGTGTGCTTCTGCTATCACTCACATAATTCAAATAACACATGACAATTACCAGTATGTGCTTATTATAGGTTTTCAAAACTTAAATCCCACATTCTCCTCCTAACTAGACAGCTGGTAACACTGTATGGTTGAGGAACTCCCTTTCCCAGCCATCTACTCTGACGTGGCTGATGGTGGAGAAGCCACAATACGTTCTTCCTGCTAGAGTTACCGGCACGGAAATGTAACTACAATAAATTGGTGAGTGGGAATAAAAGTGATTCACAAATCATTATGAACAATATAATTACACTTTTCTACAAGAATAAAGAAGTTTATAACTCTATGTAAAGAAAAGCTTCTGGAAACACACACATTAAAATACTGACAGTGGTTGTTCTGGATGGTGTATATAGCCTTGCCCTTAATCATTCCTTCAGTTCTGCTATTACTTTATGGATATTCATGAAAGTCTCACTGTAAATCAGAGACACTCTGCTAGGCACTCGTCCTTTTCAGTTTTATCAAGTAATCAGCTCTATAGATCTCTCCTTACAATTCGCATTATTCTTGTAATCAGGGCAGAGAAATAAGGAGCTTTATCTTTGTTGAAAAATGAACTACTTAGCACATAGTCCTTGGAAACTAGAGGGTACTTGGCGGTGGCCATTATTTTATCCTTCTGTGAATCCTGGGGCTTCATCTACCATAACTTCTTAAACAGTGGTCATGACACAACAATGAGAGCACATTTTCATATAGTTGTGATTACATGCCAACACTGTTGGACGATTCAACTGATTTGGTCCTTACGATAACTGTGAAGTAGCAACTATCCCCATTTTACACATCGGGAAACTGAGGCAGAAGTATAGTTGCTGTGACACTAGGCCTCCCCCGACTACGTGTCCAATGTGGCCCATACTCAGGGCAATATTCTTCACCTCCATCAGAGGATCTGCTCTGCTGGGAACAACGGAATCAAGTGTAAGGGCGGGCACATGCACGTGCATGCACACACACTCAGAAATAGATTGGGATGGGACTGGCCTGGGTTACAGCAGGTGACTCAGACAGTCAGAGAAAAAGGCAGTGTAATGCAGACAAATGCAAGATAATAAGTCTGGAGCCAATGAACCGAGAAAGAGGGAGACTAGATACTAAATAAAAAGTCATGAGTCCCTCCAGCCTGGAAAGGGATTTAGAGGTTATTGTAAAAAAAAAAAAGGAAAGAGAAAGAAAGAACGAATGAAACAACAAAAGAATGGAAGGAAGGAACAAAGGAAGGAAGGGGAAAGAAAGAAAGAAAGAAAGAAAGAAAGAAAGAAAGAAAGAAAGAAGAGAGGAAGGAAGAAAGAAAGAAAAACTTCTTGAGGTTGTACTGTCAGAGTAAACTTGGGAATCAGGGCGTCCCTGTGTCCTTCCCTGTGCTGTCCTCCCCCATGCAAAGAAGAGGGAGGAGGTGACTCTGGTCTTTCTATCCTGTTGGGGCCAGGCCAGGAACAGGAGTGTCCTTTCTGAGCTGTAGGCAAACGCTGATCCCATGTCCAAGGCAAGATGCCGAGTTTGAATGACAGGAGAGAGCACCCGGACACAGTCAAGCAAGAGGTGGGGAGGGCTGGGGACGAGACGGGAGTCAAGATCTCAGTAAGGAGTCTCCTGATGGCTGGAGAATCTGGGAAGGAAGGTGAAGTGGGTGTGAATCTCGGACGGTGGGGGTGAACCGGATGCATCGAAAAGGCTGAGACTGGAAGGACTCGACCAAACGGGACGGACGACAGCCAGAGGCAAGTCTCCCGAGGCAGCTGTGTGCGCGTCTCCACACTTCGCTCCCAAGACTCACGATGCTTTCAGTCACCATGTTGAGACCACCTGAGGTCTGCAGGGAGAGGGCTCCAGTGCCAAACAAAGCAGCTGGGGGTTGTACCCTTTCTGAATACCAGAAAGGTCAGCATAAGCAGGTGGTGTCGCTGCCCTAGGCCTCATTTCCCTCATGTCTAAAACGCAGAAGGGGTCTGTGGCTGAGAGAGCAGACGGCATGTCTGCTTGAGCTGAGCCTCCCACCACCCCCTTGAACCTCAAACATGTGGGGGCATATCTGTGGGCATATCCAGCCAACTGATGGTGGGGGGTGGGAGTGGACAGAAGATTCCTCAAGGGTAGGAATGGTGTGGAAAAGCCTCCTGGAAGACAGGGTGAAAAAGGTCAGCTGCAGCAAACAACTGGGGGCCAAACTTCTCTGAGGTCAGGGGAAGGGGAGATCTAAGCACAGGGTGATTGGTGGTCATGGCTGAAACCATCCCAGGAGGCATTTCCAAGCCCCAAGAGCAGACCGAGGTAACAACAACTCAGATCTAGTCTTCACACTTAGGAGTTCGGTATTATTATCCCCGTTTTACAGATGAGGAAACTGAGGCACAAAGAGGTTAAGTCACTTATGAAAGGTCACCCAACTAGGAAGTGGCAGCACTGGGTTTCAAACTGAGGCCACCTGGCTCCATAGCACATGCTCTTAACCACTGTACATGAGGCTTCACTATTAGAAATCAAATCGGTAGGAAGGACTCCAGGAAACACTGCAACATGTTGGGGCCAAACAACACTGCCTTGGGTCACTTCTAACTGGTTATCAGAATAGGGCTGACAGGAGAGAAAGTTCTCTCCCAGACCGTAAGCTAGCTTTGGTTTCCTCCTAGACCATAGGCTAGCTTTGGCATCTAAAGGCAACCTGGAGGCAGAGCAAGGAGGGGAGAAGAACTCTATGGGCAGGAATGACGGTGCCCAGCAGAGTGGCACAGGGGTACATGAAAACTCTAGAAAGGAATGTGTTCTTTTTTTTTTTTTAGGAGGGAATGCATTCTTGAGCAATCCGAGAAAGCATGGGGGTTCAGAGCCCCCTGGGAAGCAATCTGCATGAGGCCAAGATCTCCAGTATAGGTAGGGCCAGAAGATGCTGGGTATTCCAACTGTCCTGATGGGTGAGCTGTCAAGAAACTATAAATATTTCCCTCTTCTTAGTGACTTGTTACAGAGAGGCCAGATATAATTTTCTTGGAGAGGGAACAGGGCTGGGCAAGTCCATTTTACTCAGATTTCAAGAATGTTTCTATTAGAGAAAGGAAGATTCAGGATGCTTTGAGCAGGGAAGAGATTTCAAGGTGACCTTGAGGAAGGAGCCAGCATTATGAAATGTTTTTGATCGAGTAGAACAAGATAAGCTGCTCATGTTTTGGAAGGGTTCAAAGCCCTGGACACCAGCTGAAATAAGAAAATTCAATTTCTGGCATAAGATTGTGCTTTTTCTGCCTTCTAGGAGAATATACACATCCAGCCCTCCGCCCCCTCATGAAAGCGGAGTGCTCCTCAGTGGTGATCCCGACACAAACAGGGCTGTAAAGGCAGGTTTGCATGACACAGGTGATGTTGCCCGTAGGTGTTTGGAGACAGGATTACTGTTTCAGTCCCCATTCTTCCATGCAGCCCCTCCCGTAGCTGGCACTGGGACCTGGGAGTGGCCCAGGGTTATTTCAGTATCCGGTTTTCTTTTGTTCTCCCATAACAAACAATACAGAAAACTCCTCTGTGTTTATCTAAGACAGCACGGTCCAGCACAACTTTCTGCATGGATGAAAATGTGCTGTATCTGTGTTGTCCAATATGGCAGCCACTAGCTACCTTGGGCCACGGAGCACTTGAAACATGGCAAGTGCCATGGAGAAACTCCATTTTAAATCTTACTTCATTTAAATGAATTTAAATAGGTGTATGTGGCTAGGGGCTATCTCATGAGAAAGCACAGTGCTGAAAGATTCAGTGGAAAGAAAAGGGCCGACCCAGAATGGGTCTGAATTTCGCTTCTACCTTTCACTAGCTGTGGGACCTTGGACAGGTGTCTTAACCTCTCTGACCCCCAGTCTCCTCACCTGAAAAATGGGGATGATGGTATCTACGTGGCAGGATTATTGTGGAAATGAGTTACACATATAGATTACACGGCAGGCCATATGCATTTAGTACGTCGTAGCTAGAGCTGTTAGGTATTAAGTGCAATCCACGATGGGCTTGGGATTTCTCGCTGACACTGGGAGGGCAAAGTGAAGGTGAGAACTGAAGGGTCTGATCTGTGCTGTCCTATGGAAAGTGATGAGGAGCCTGCAGGAGGCCAACGGCAAGACACGTTCACATTCAGAACTACCCCCCCACACACACACACACTCATATACACTGGGCAGCAAGAGGGTCCTGGGCACTGGCGGGAGAGTGGGGGTGGCGGGAGCTGCCTCTTTCCATTACCAGCTCTGCCCACTACTGATCATACCTGATGAAAAGGAGCCTCTCTTCTAGGGACCAAGTGCCCCAGGAAGGGCAAGGATAAGGAGCCGGAGAGACAGAGAGGGACAGGGAGGGGAGGGGACATGAAAACAACACAAACATGGGCAGAGACAGGAGGGGTACAGAGAGACAAGGAAAAGACGGAAATAGACAGAAGTCATAAAGACAGATACCTGAGAGCCGAGAACAGCGAAGACACAGAGACAGAAGACACAGAGATGAAAGGAAGAGATAGAGACAGAGCTAGATTGAGAGTCAGAGAAAAACACAAGTAACACACACACACACACACACACACACACACCGAAGAAGAGCTGGGAAAAGCACAATGGGGAAATGAGGACAGTGAGGACAGAGGAAGGCAGACAGCAGAGCTAGGAAGGGCATGGGCAGAGAGGCACAGAGGAGGCTTGGAGACGGCAGCTCAGGGGAGAGTGGACACAGGGGGAAAAGCAGTTCCAGAGAGCAACCCAAGACTCTGGCAGAAGCATGGAGAGCGCTGGTGCACAGGGGGCAGTCTGGTCAGCACGGGGCAGGGGCCCAGGGCAGGGAAAGAGGCCAAGGTGGGCTTCCCAGCAGAAGGGCAGGTTGTAAATGAACAATGGAGCCAGTCCTGTTTTCTGCCCCCCAGCCGCTCTTGTTCTGGCTCCTCACTGTCAACAAGGAGGGCTCTGGGGGCAGCAAAGGTTTCCAGAGCCCCCGCTCGCCCACTCCCCCTCCCTGTGTCTTTCTCCCGAGTCGTTAATCTTGGAAGACAGGTTGGTCTTTTATTAGCTATCTCCAAGGGTCAGCTTAGAAGTATCTGGGGAGATACCAGTTCAGAATGTCATTTGTCATCGGGTGCCTGATGGGCAGCCGCATTGATTCAGCCCCCTCCGGGGCTGCCGTTAACTCAGGAGGCAAAAGCTGCTTTCAACCTTTCCACCCCCCTCCCCCGACTGGGGCTTTAATTCCTCACTCTGGCCCTTCATTTATGACTCAGGGCAGGGCTGCAGTGGGGGTGGAGACCGCGGAGACACAAGTGCCCACGGGAAGTGGACGCGTGCTCCTGCTCCCGGCGATGCCTTCCCCATCAAGACCGACAGTTCTCAATCTTGACTGCGTGGACTCTCTCCGAGACTTTCACAGATATGGAGGCCTGGGCTTACCCACAAAGGTCCTCCCTGAACTGCTCTGGAGTAGGGCTCGGGCACTGCGTTTCGTAAAACTATCCGCAGGCAGTTCTCTTGAGTCACCAGGACCTGAGATCTGCCCAGCTAGACAGTTCCTCCCCTGCCTGCCAGATTGCCATGATTCGAGTCTAAGATCAAGGACACCACCCCTAGCTACTTGATCAGTAGCTAGGAGACCTTGGGCTAGTCATTTATTCACTGCGCCTCCGTTTCCTCTTTGGGAAAGTGGGAAAGGTAACACCCCCAAGAGTTCTGGCAAGGACTAAATGAGTTCATAAATACAGTGTGCAGAGAAGAGTGAGGGCCTGGCACAGAGTGAGCACTGGGTCCGTGTTTGCTACTAATATTACCTCGTTTGTGTTTACTGCCCCCCATTACAGACCTAGGCCACTCTTACCCTTGCCATCATCCCCATTTGACAGAGGAGGAAACTGAGGTACAGAGAGAGTAGGAGACTTATCTGAGGGTCTAGGTGTAAGTGGGAGGGTTCAACCTAGTACTCCGGAGCCAGTGAAGACAGGTAGTCTATGCAGCACGCTGGGAAGGTGCTGGGCAGGAGGGTTTAACACCAGCTGTACAGACGTGAGTGAAGGAGAGGTTGGAGCCCCCGCACACGGCAGGAAGGAGCGTGGTTCAGGGTGGTGTAGGCGTCACGTGGAGGAGTGGGGAGGTGAAGAGGGAAAGGTAAGCAGGGCCAGGACCCAAGGGCTCTGGACAGAGTGTAGAAGACTGAGGGTTTCACTCAGGACTTTAGTCTCTGTCCACACAGACATGGATGGGCTAGAGCGCAGGTCCCTGACGTCCGGCCCTTGGGTCCTGCCGACTCTGCTCCCATTTGGAAACCACAGGCAACAGTGGCCTTGTGTCTGAAGTTAGGTGGGTGACAGGGATTTGGGGTCAAGGCCTCTCATCTGCATCAGAAGCCCAACTCCCCCACTCTCCGGCTGTGTGACCTCACCTAAGTTCCGCGACCTGAGTGAGTCTTGGTTTTCTCCTCTGCAAGTGGAGAAGGCAGAGCACCATCCCCCAGGGTTCGAGAGGACTGGCTGAGGTAGGGCAGTCTGCCCGTCGCAGGAAAATGCATACGTGCTAATGTGGTTGGCCCTGACGGTCACCTCCTAGGTGGTGCTGGTATGGAGGAAACAGGACAGGTGGAAAGGATTCCTCTTGGGAAGGGGAAGGGAAGGAGAGAGGGAGGAGGAAGGGAGAGAGGGGAAGGGAGGGAGGGAAGGATGACCGAACATCCTGGTTTCCCCGGAGTGAAGAGTTTGCTTGTATATGGGACTTTCAGTGGTCAATCCAGGAAAGCCCCAGGCAAATCAGGATGAGTTAGTCACCCTAAAAGAGGGTTTAAAGGAATGATATTTAATTCTTCCAAAAATTAACATGAGTCAAAAAAAAAAAAAAAGGAAAAAAGAAAAAAGAGAACTGGATTCAAGCTACAGCACAGTAGGCTGAGGTCAGATCTCATGCAGGACTTCCTGGCTGCTGAACGAAAGGCAAGGTTGGGCGGGCCCAGAGCAGCCCAGAAGGAAGCTCAGAGCCCAGGAGGGAGCCAGGGCAAACAGGAAAGCACCTCTCTTTGGAAGAAATGGCTGTGTCAACCGCTGTTTGCTCCCCGTGACAGACTGAACTCCGTCTCCACTGGCCTGTGACCATCAGCTTCCACAGAACCAGGAGCACACTTCCAAATGCCAGACCTCAGAGGCTTGTCGAGGACGCCCAACCGGGTTCTGACCGCGCAGGTGAGGGGAGGGCATATGCTTGGTGGCTCGCGACCTAATCTCGGAGAAAGTGTTCTTATGGAAAGATTCATGATAGCCATCCAGGCTGCAGACACAAGGTCTTAACTTCCAATTCCGGGGGCCCCGCGGTATGTGCCTCTCACCTGCCAAGTAACAATGAGTCGGGTGTGGGATCGGGCAGATTTACAGCAGATTCTCTGCAAATGAATGTCACGGCAGGTCTTTGTGCTTCAGAAGGAAGGAGGGCAATTCAGAAAGGGAAGCTACAGGGTCCAGGCGATTCTGAACCCCTCTCTAACCTGCAGTGTAGACGGGAGATACAGAGCAGGGTGGTGGCAAGGGTGATTCTGCAGCCACCAAACAGGGGTGCTAAGGGCCACACAGCAAGCTAGAGCTTTTCCATAAGACAGGGGAGCGTTGTGGGCTCCCCACAGAAGCAGAGAGAGCTGAGAGCTGTAGTTATCACTCCTGGAAGGGATCATATCACACTTCACAGCCTGCGCACATTTCCTCGTCTGTGGGAACACTGTGGTCAGCGGGTTTCTGATGTGCAGCCTGAAGGCCACGAGGTGAGACACGAGGTGACTGTAGGGGACAGATGCACAGTGGGCTGCTGCCTTGCTGTCTGACCTCAGGCAGCAGGGAAGGGCCGTTAGAGCACAAATTCTGCTGTATTTTTCCAAACTTGATGTTAATGAAAATTTTCAAATATTCAGAAAAGTTGTAAGAGTAACGCAGTAAAGTTCACCTGGATTCAATAGCTAATATTTTGTGATGATTGGTCTAGCAGCTCTCGGTCGACCTACCTATCAGTCTGTCGTCTATTCACATGCAAGTGTGTGCAGTTTTTCCTGAACCATTTAAATTGCACACATCATGGTGTGCAATGGAATATTACTCGGCAATCAAAAACAATGAAATCCTGCCATCTGCAACAACTGGGTAGAAGAAGATATGCTAAGAGAAATAAGTCAGTCAGAGACAAATATCATATGACTTCACTCATATGTGGAATTTGAGAAACACAACAGATGAATGTAGGGGATGGGAAGTAAAATAAGATAAAAACAGAGGGGGGCAAATCATAAGAGACTCTTAAATACAGAGAACAAACTGAGGGTTGATGGAGGAAGGGAGGTGGGGGTGGGCTAAATGGGTGATGGGCATTAAGGAGGGCACTTGTTGGGATGTGCACTGGGTACTATATATAAGTGATGAATCACTAATTGATTATTACCTGAAATCATTATTACACTATGTGTTAACTAACTTGGATTTAAATAAAAATTTAAATTTTTTTAAAAAAAAATCTACACAAATCTGTCAAGATTTTAAAATCTTGAACCCATGGCAAATAAACAAACAGACAAATAAATAAATAAATAAATAAACTGCACACATCATGACTCTTTACTAAAAGTCCAGCCTCTTAAGAGCAAGTCATTCCTGTACACAGTCACATCATTATTATATGACTCCATAACACCTAATCTCCAAATTCAAATTTCCTCATTTGTCCCAAGAACGCATTTTAAAGCTTATTTAAACCATTATCTGATCAAGATCCACACACTATATTTGTTTGTGGTCTGTTATGTCTTTTGAGTGACACTAATACCTCTACCCGCACGTCGCCCGCGCCCAACACATGCATAATTTAGGACACCGTTGTTGTGGTTTTTGTTGTAGGGTCTGGACGAGTTGTCTTGTAGAATGGCCCACATTCTGAATTTGTCTGATTATTTTCCCATGTTGCCATTTGATTTGTGCCCCTGTCCCCTATTCTTTCTGTAAAGTGGAATTTGGGTCTAAATTAGATTCGGGTTAAATTAGATTCTAGTTAATTTGAATTAGATTCAGGTTAAATTAGATTCTAGTTAATTCTAATTAGATTCAAGTTTTACCTTTTTGGCAAGGATCCTCTGTAGATGAGGCTCTATACTTCAGAGTGCACCATGTCAGGAGATACAGAACATTAAGGTGGGGGTACCAAATCACCCATTGCAAAGACACATTTTACCCCCTTTACTTTAGAAAGGCAGCCACAGGTGATTTATTGGCACTGGACAAAATTTCTGTCCCCAGTAAACTCTCTCCCGGAGGAGGGAGCATCCATTGTTAATTCTTGCCTGAAACGACTACCAAACGGCAAGTTTAAAAATGGTATTTTTTTCTAAGTCATTCTGTTACCCCTTCTGTATTAGCTGGTGTTCTTTTTGTTTCTCTCTCTCCACTCCCTTTCTCCTTTCCATCCCTCTCTCTGTCTCAAGAGTCCAACAATGGACTCAGGAAATATTAACCATTCAATGTATAACAATCAACAAAGTATAATGACAACTTCTGTCATTTCTCATGATGCTAAAAGTGTCCCGAATTTGGACATTACAAGTCCCTTAAAACTGGATCAGGGGCCCTCTTGACACATCTCCATCATTTTTGACACATCTTTGCTTCCTGCAACAAGTAGATGGCCATGGCTCACCTTGTATCCCCCTGTCCCAGATCAGGAAGGGGCCATTTCTCCAAGAAAAGGGCTCTTCTCGGTGGGGACTGATATTTTGGAATCCAGATCTGGGCTTCAGGTGTGAGAAGCATGGGTTCTGCCAGCAGATGGCCCGGGTTTAAACCCTAGCTCTCCCACCTAATGCCTCAGAGTTTATGTAGACGGAGGGCCAGGGTGGGAAGGACCCTGGGGCATCCAGAAGGAGAAGAGAAAACTTTATTTTTTTAAAGAATTATTCTATTCAATTAGCATAAGAGTAAGTAAAAATATCATTGTATTTAATTTACTCCTTCCTTTCCATCTATTAATGACAGGGGATACTGATTTGACATTTGGGATCTCAAAATGAAGTTTCCTTTTTTAAAAAAGTAAGCAAATTAAAAAAAATTTAAGTTTATTTATTTATTTTGGGAGAGAGACAGAGAGACAGAACATGTGAGTGGGGGAGTGGGGGGGGGGGGCAGAAAATCCCAAGCAGGCTCTGCACTGCCGGCACAGAGCCAGACATGGGGCTTGAACCCACGAACTGTGAGATCACGACCTGAGCTGAGGTCAAGAGCCAGGCGCTTAACTGACTAAGCCACTCAGGCACCCAATAAAGTAACCTAACTTTTACTGAAATAAAACATGAATGCAATTCAACATCTCCTTTTAAAATAAATGTGTTTTAAAAAAATAACTGAGCCAATATTTTTAAAAATGACTAAATCCTAGTTACTATGTAATGCAGATAAATCAAAAATGAATGATAATGGCACGAAAGCAACCAAAGTTTGGGCAATACCATAATAACGTTGCCTGGGGACTCTCATTGTTTGGAATGATTTTAAATGTAAAACTGAAATAATTTTAATATTGGGGCACCTGGTGGCTCAGTCGGTTGGGCATTAGACTTCAGCTCAGGTCACGATCTCACCGTTCATGAGTTCAAGCCCCGTGTCGGGCTCTGTGCTGACAGCTTGGAGCCTGGAGCCTGCTTTGGATTCTATGTCTCCCTCTCTCTCTGTTCCTCCCCTGCTTGCGTTCTGTCTCTCTCTCTCAAAAATGAATAATTAAAAAAAAGCACTACCCTACAACTCAGTAATTGCACTACTAGGTATTTATCCAAGGGATACAGGTACACTGTTTCAAAGGGACACATGCACCCCAATGTTTACAGCAGCACTATCAACAATAGCCAAAGTATGGATAGAACCCAACTGTCCATCGATGGATGAATGGGTAAAAAAGATGTGGTATATATATATATATACCATATATATATATATATAACAGAGTATTACTCAGCAATCAGAAAGAATGAAATCTTGCCATTTGCAACAACGTGGAGGGAACTAGAGGTATTATGTTAAGCAAAATTAATGAAAGACAAATATCATATGACTTCACTCCTATGAGGACCTTAAGACACAGAACAGATGAACACAAGGGAAGAGAAGCAAAAATAATATAAAAACAGGGAGGGGGACAAAAACATAAGAGACTCTTCAATATGGAGAACAAACAGAGGGTTACTGGAGGGGTTGTGGGAGGGGGGATGGGCTAAATGGGTAGGGGGCATTAGGGAATCTACTCCTGAAATCACTGTTGCACTATATGCTAAGTGACTTGCATGTAAGTTAAAAAATTAAAATTAAAAAAATAAATAAAATGAATAAAAATTTTAAAAACAAATAATTTTAATATTGTCTGGGTGCATGTGCTATGATATCCTCTACCATTTGGGTCTCTGAGGGCTGATGCACCAACCAGAACGTATGTCTCCATGTCACAGCAAACGGAGCTTAGAAGGTGAGCATTCTTGACTCTCCTTAGCAACCTCAATAGCATTCTCCCCATTCTCTTTCCTATGATGATATATGGGTACAGGGAGGGCTGAAATTTTGAGGAAGGATGCTCCCAGAAAAAGACTGTATGTGCTATCCTGGGGCTCCTTATGATCTATAAATGCCTTGGTCAGAAATGCTTCTCATACACACAGCAACAGAGGTCCCCAAATGTCTGTGTGATGCATTCTCTGTGCATAGGGAAAAAAAACCTGCCTGTCCAGGTGCAACAATTTTTGACTTCTCGGTGTTGTTCTTAGGACCCCAAAGAGCCATGACTACCAAAATGGGACTCGCTGACCAGGAAGCTTACAGAGATCTAAAAATGAACATGGTCAAGACTGCAAGATAAAAGGAAGCAGGAATTGAGGTCAGCCACATTCACAGAACCAAGGATGACCACAATAGAGGAAGGTGAAAGAAAGAGCAGAGTCTGTATGTGGGGTTTGCCTCATCAATTCAAAGATTCCATTTAATGCATGGACACCTGACTCATCAATCTTCTTTTTTAATTTTTTTTTAATGTTTATTTATTTTTGAGAAAGAAAGAACATGAGTGGGGGAGAGGCAGAGAGAGAGGAAGACACAGAATCTGAAGCAGGCTCCAGGCTCCGAGCTGTCAGCACAGAGACTGACACAGGGCTTGAACTCACGGACCACGAGATCATGACCTGAGCCAAAGTAGAAAGCTCAACGGACTGAGCCACCCAGGTGCCCCTAAATGTTTGTTTATTTTTGAAAGAGAGGGGGGAGGGGCAGGGGCAGAGAGAGGGAGACAGAGAATCCCAAGCAGGCTCCACGCTCTCAGTACAAAGCCCGATGTGGGGCTCGAACTGATGAACCATGAGGATCATGACCTGAGCTGAAGTTGGACGCTCAACCTACTGCACCACCCTGGTGCCCTGACTCATCAGTCTTTTAATGAGCATCTATTATGTGCCCTGAAGAGATAGAAAAGACACATTAGGCAGCATTACTTAGTGATTCCAGCTACTGTGAACACTATTAACTACAGTCCTGTTACTGATGGCACTGTTGGGAAACAAGGTTTTAACCTGGGGGCAATTTCCGGACCTTTAGAAAACCATTGTATAGGGCAGTCATTATACAGGGACTATTTCTAGGAATCTGGAAATCATCAAGACGAGAGCAGTGCCTCTCTCACTGAGAAAGTGACTTAATCCAGCTGGATTAGGACCCTTTCCAGAGTACGTCTGGGTGTGTAGTATATGTAAAGTGACAGTGTTTCCTAAACCAAAAATTGGGATGCACAATCTGCCAAAAATAAGTGTCTGTGGGGATAGCAAGACAGGCTATTTTAAGTTGGAACTCCCCCAGAAAATCTGGGGTGTAAGCTTCTGGCAGCCACTGCAGGGGTTCGCTCTAATGCATATTCTGCACAACCAATTTTAGCTTTTGTCTCTGTGCATTTCTCACACGTCCACAGCACCTGCCAGCAGTTGTGCGTGCACGTGCTCTGTGATAGATAGGGAGTGGGGGATGGGAAACCGGAAGCTCCCTCACGCGCAGGGAACACAGAACATGCGGGGGTAAACAATGAAGGCAAAGTTCTGTAAGGAAGTTAGAGGATCTAGTGGGGTGTCTTGAGTTCTTCCCTCCTCTGCATTCTCCCACTGAAATAGATCAGAAGACAGCTTCTCAAGTCAGATGTCTCTATGGAATGGTACCTACCTGGAAAATTTTTTTAATGTTAAAATTTTAACTTTATTAAAATGGCAGAATAATTAGGAATAATACACCATGACTGTGGGAGGAGAACCATCAAATTGGTTGACATATGCTTCTATCAATCTCAATAAATAACCAGGGACATGGAATTAAGGACAGTCATGTGGAACGGGAATGGACTCTGTGAAGTCTGGATTTGGGGGCCCTGTGTCCCCAAGTGGGCATTTGATAAAAATTAGTTGAATGAATGAATAAACACTACAGAAGTCAAAGCCTAAGTGGCCTAGGTATCTTCTCTTTGTCTTACTTTAGAATCTTGAGAAACAAATCCGATTGGCTGAGACAAGACTCTGAATCGCTTCATCTTGGATTAAATGGACTCACCCTGGTCCGATTAGCTGTAATCACAAGGGTAGATCATACAGTACAAATAGTACTGTCTATCAGGTAAGGACTATGACAAGTGGACATTCCAAAGGAGATATGGATTAAGCAGACACTCCAACTTGATCTCAGCCTCCAGTTCTCCTTTGCTAAGGAAGTGACGAGAACCCTTTATCAGAGAGCCTAGGAGAATTATCCTGGTCTGGTTTGAGTGATCAGAGCCCCACACCATTTTATTCTATGTTGGAATAATCACGTCTTGCTTTTATTCTAAAACCCTAAGCTTTGTTCTGAATTTACTCGTAGTAGTTTATTTCTGTGGCAGATGCTATTTCCTCCCATTGTGCTGCAGTATTATAGCTCATTCCCTCTCCTTCCCTCCCTCCCTCTCCCTCCCTCTCTCCCTTTCTCTCTCTCTCTCCCCCCCATCAGCTCCCTCACCCAAGCGCCCTATTGCTGTACTTCTGTCCTCTTTAGCATTAGATTCTTTCCTGCAGAATTAATATTCTTTTGTGGAACTCAGTGAGGGCTGGTTACTGTGTTTGGGTGAGAAGAAGTAGTTATTCTTCTGTCAGATCTGAGCTGTAAATAGGCTCTCTGTTGCACAGGGAAATGTAGCTGTGATACTCTCTGTATAATGCCTTTACATATTTTGCTAGCCCTAGAAAGAGCACTTAGTGGCATTATGGTTTAATCACTCTCTTTGCAATGTTACATGGCTTGTACTTATAAATGGGGTCTTAATATACAGCTAGTCATCTGCATACCATCTAGTGATGACAACCCGAAAAATGGGCTGAGGTCTGCTGGGTACAAGAGTGTGACAGGTTCGTCGGGTAGTGCTTTCCACCAGACGCTGCCGCCTCTCACCAGGGGCACCTAGAGAAGGGCACCTCCTCACCCTCTTGAGGTTACATATGGGCATGTGATTCGCTTTCTCAAACAAAACGTGAGCAGAAATATAACGTGTCACTTCTGAATGGAAACGTTAAGACCCAGGATGTGATCTTCCATGCACATTTCCCCCTGACCATGGTGCTGGCAACACTCCAGACTGGCTGTTTCATCTATATGGGTCCCAGAGACAGGAGGAAAACTCCTGGCTGACCCAGGACAGATTTCTGCTCAAGCTATGGAGAGGTGGGGCTGTTTGTTACTACAGTGTAACTTAGCTCATCCTGACTGACACATGGGTTGTACGTACAACATAAAACGGTTTCTCTCACGAGTCTATTCATTCTATCCATCCATTTGTTCAAACATATATTATGCACTTATTATGCAAAAGATATTTAAATTAAAGAGAAATAGAATTGATTAAGTGTCAAGAGAACATGTGATTATATGTGCATACACATATATACGCTTGAAAATAATCAGACTGAGCTCTGACTATGGGTAAGACACAGTGCTAGGTATTTTGTATGATGAATTAACTTCTGAAGTCTATTTGCTTACAAATTAGAACCGTTTTATAGTTTAGAAAAAAAGGCAAAAACAAATTGAAGCTCACAGAGGTTCTAGCACTTACCCAACACTGCCCAGCCAGTAAGTAGCAGGTTTGGGTTTCAAACCAAGGTTAGTCAGCCTCTGTGGTTACCACCATGCTACATCGCCTCTTTCCAAACACTAAGATAGCTCTGTGCTTCTTCAGAGAACCCCAGGAAAGCAAAGAAAAATAAAAACCCTGCCCTTTCAAATCCTTGCAGCCAGTACGCCTTCGGGTTTGCTTTGACAGGCTGTCTTCCCTTCAAAATGAAGAGAGAGGAAGCATGGACAGAAATAAAGGCCAGCTGTTGGGTGCAGCAGATACACCTGCATGCAGCCAGCAGAGCCCGCCTATCATTTCAGGAGGCCATGGAGCTGACACCTGTGGTCACGCCTCGACCTGCTCTGGGGGCGCAGCCCAGGCTGCTCGTTATCCGAACAGGGGAGAAGCTCCGCAAATGGCATGTTTTCATACAGACTTAGGAAAACGTGAGGGATGAGGGTAGGAATGTACTGATACCATCATTAATCAAACAACCGGGGAGTGAAGATGAAGGGATGCAAAGGTAGGTTCCTGTATCAGGAAAAGATGTGTGGGAAGAGATTAGAAATACGGAGACAGAGACTTTTTTGGGCAAACGTTTTTCCATTCTTAAAGCTTTAAAATGTATGTAGGAGTTTCCTGGCCAGAGAGAGAGACAATGAAGGCAGCCCCCGAGACATTCATTCATCCATTGGAACATCACTTTCTGAACGCGCACAGCGTAGGTGGCTGGGGTGGGAAGACGAAACCTACTACGTGCCAGGCACCATTCTAAGCCTGTATTAACTAGGTTAGTGCTCACAAAAACCCAAGAGGTAGAGACTCTGAGGATCTCCACTTTGCAGAGGGGGATAACGGAGGCACAGAGAAGTTTAAGTATCCTGCCCAAAGTCATGCAGCTTGGGGCATTCGCATCCCGCCAGGTCTGCCACCAGCACCGTGCTCTGAACCGCACGGCCTTTTGTGAGGTCTTGCTCCTCAAGTTCACAGATCAGCAGGAAAGAGGAACTTAGAAGCAAATCACTTTTTTTTTTTTTTAATTGCGCAAATGCTATTTTGAGAATGATCCAAAGAGAAAGAATTCAGGTCTACCTAGGGACATCAGGGAGAGCAATACTGGGGAGAGAGACCTTTAAATGCCTGGCTGCATGTGTCAGCCAGGTGGGTGAGTGGGGGAAGGGGCCCCCCGAGGTGGAGGGACCGCTTGAGCAAGTACACAGAAGCTGGGCTGATCAGAAAAGTGCTGAGGCACAGAGCTGCAAGGGAGGGCAGAAGCAGATGAAGCAAGGAAGGCAGAGCAAGGAGAGGGTACACAGAGGAGGGTGCTGTGTTCCAACTGAGCCATTGCTGGGTATGGGTGTCTGCCTTCTTGCGTTGCAGACACACAAAGAAAAAAAAAACAGCATCAGGCTATTTGGCAGACCTCTCCCTGGCTGCACCTTAAGAAGGTGCCTGGCATCACTGTGGAGGGCTGGCTGGGAGGGAGGGAAGCAGATCTGTTGAGAGAAAGGCCCCTGGAATCAGACAGCTCTGAGCTCGAGTCTCATATCCATTTCTACCTCCGTGACCTTCGCCAATTAGTGACTGGACCTGCCAAGCCTCAGCCGCCAAATGGGTGGCTGCGAGACCCACGTAAGGAGTGGATGTTAGCTGTCACTGGCATGCTTTGGATTGGATTTGGATGTAAGTATAGCACTTAAGAGGATATTACAGTACAACAGATCAAGGGGAAATCTGATCCTGGTGACCTGTCATGACCACGGCTGTTTCTCCCACTCTGTTGTAGGAAGGATTTGTTGGCACAGATTCATCCGTGTTCCCACACCAGGATCCCTTCAAGACCAAATGCAAGGTCAAGATGGTCTGTCGTCGGCAGAGCGGATTTGGGAAACCAACTCATAATCTTGGCTTCATAATTAAGGGCTCTAACCCAGCACTCCTCAAACTTTAATGTACACACAAGTCACCTGAGATCTTGTTAAAAGGCATCACAAAAATAAAAAGAATTATAACTATGAGTGGCAACAGATGTTAACTAGACTTATTGTGATGATCATTTGGCAATGTATATATTGAGTCATTATGTTGTATACCTGAAAGTAATATGATACGTCAGTTATATCTGAGTTCTTTAAAAAGCAAAAAATAAAATAAAATAAAATAAAATAAAATGAAAAATTAAAAACAAATGTAAAGTGGCGGTTTTAAAAAAAACTTTAAGGCAGATTCTGACTCAGTTGCACTATGGAGGGCCATGCGTGATGCCCGTGCGCCACTGACAAGGACCACCCGTGGGGTAGCAAGGCCTCAATCCATTGAGATTGCCCGAACCTACACTGCCCAAACCAAGAGTAAGAATCAAACCCAATACCTTTCGCTAACTGGCTTACTCACTCATCCTTCCGTTAAATATTTGCTAAGCACCCACTGTATCCCAGGCCTTGGATAAACAAAATTATATACACCAGAGGTCGTGTACCCAATCAGCTTGCCCGCTATGCAAATGGAGAAGGAAAGGACAAAGGGACTGACCATTTCTGCACAGCCCGCTTCATGTACTTCATCTCATTTAATTCTCCCAAAAGTTCTATGAAATTGCAATCATGCATGCCACGCTGCAAAGGAGGAAACTATAATTTAGGGAGTAAGGATAAGTCCCCTCCCCTCCAAATTGATCAGCCAGTTGGTGGCACTGCGATTTGAAGTCAGGTCTTTTGGATTCACTGCCTTGTTTATGCTCTACAACTATATGCTGATTGCATTCTGTTTTTATTTACTTTGAACTTGACTGTGCCTCTTTAGGTTTTAGAGAGTAAACTCTTTTTTTTTTTTTTTTTTTGCTCATAAATTTAATTGCTGACATAAAGGGAAAAATCCTGATGTAATTGAACAAGAAGATGTTTACAACCCTCTTCGAGCCATAGAGCTGCTGGCACACAAAATTTATGGCAGTAGGAGAGGGGAAATAAAAAGAAAGGGAAGACCAAGACAGATGTGCCTATGGAAATGTCGTGTTAATATATGGGTTGATGACCCGACACTGGCACACTCAGTTGGATAACTTTTTGGAGATCGTTTAACCAGCTAATGAAGACTTACTTAATAAACTCTCAAACTTGCCAGAGCTAGACTCCTAAAAACAACCTTATAAATTACAAAGAAGATGGTGCGTTAAAGAGCCACCGTGGTTATTTAAAGATGGAGTGAAATTGCCAGAGTTGTAAAGGTCATTGTCCAGGAGTCTTGCAGCCGTCACTGGAGGGCTGGGAACCTTTCAGGGGAGCAGCTCCCATGTTTGCACCCAATCCAGATAAATGCATACAGATGTTCCTTGAACTTGATCAACTTGCTTCTCAGCATGAATACAAAATTGATTGGGCCAAATCAGAGCTCGTGCCAGTGAAGGCTGGCTGCATACAGAAATAAAATCAGCCACCTCCCATTTACTTAGAAGTCTCCAGCTTAAAATATACTGGAGGAAAATGTGCACTTCACTTTGGAGCAAGAGCCAAATTGCACAGCGACAAAATTATTCCCATCATCATGACAGCCTCAGCCAATCGTTCCCTTTTTTAATGTGCTGAAAGGAGGCAAGTTGGCATCATTAAAAGTATTTTTTTTCCAAAAATACATCATGAAATATGGAGAAACTAGAGACAGAAGAAGGGGGCCCACGCCTCAATCTAATTCTGAGACTGGGCTATTGAGTAACGGCTGTTCTGGATGTACTTTGAAGGCCCCAAGAAAAGATGTTGTATTTATTGCTTCCTGCTTCCCCTGCTACCCTAGATGGGCAGGGACATGAATATTTCTCCTCTAATTCAGTTCCTGTTTTTCAAGGAAGACCCCTTTCACTGCATGATTATCCCCAGAAATATTTAATCTTCACTCTCACTTGATGAACTACAACTGCCTCGTGTCTTTTGGTCTTCCTTAAGTACTCAGTCAAGGACATAATGGATGTTGCACGCTTCCGTTTTCTCTTCTCAAATTCGTCCCATGTTCCCTTCATCCTTCTTCCTGTCCTTTACTACCTAGTGAAGTTCTGGAAGCCAATCCAGGATGTGCTGATGGAGAAACTGCCTAAGATGGAAAGGTCGACCCAGCTGGTGCTCAGCTGGCCTCATCGAGGGATCCCTGTTCTCCCACTACGATGTGATGCTTCTTCACACCTATCTTTGTCCCTCATCTTCTCTGGAGAAGGATTTATACTCAGCCCCAGTGAGTCGGCATGCTCCCCCCTCGGTTTCAGCAATTCTGATGTCCAGATGTCTTATGCCCTTTTAATATCCGTTTCAGATTATCACCCTCACCACTGGGAAGTGACAGCATGCATATTTCTCCGTGCTGAATTGCATTTTGTTCTTTTTTTGAACTTCATCCTTGGAAATTAGATTTTGCTATCTTTGGTTGTTTCTAGTACATGACTAAGATTCTCTTTCCAGCACAGTTACTTAATATCCCTTTCCAGAATATTACTTAAGGAGAAAAGGAGTACATTTTTCATATGAATATGAAGAATATGTCCCCATTTTTCCTTTGGAGGAAAAGGGCCACTATTGATTTTAACAATGAAAGTTGCACGGATGAAAGGGGAGCAATTATTCAAATCTGATCTAAGGTTTCACATTACATGTCAACTCTAGTCAATCGCCAGTCTTGTCCAGCACACGGTGGTGAGGAAGATTCTAAGGCTGGGTTAAGACTGGATGAGAAATATGGCAGCATGGATAGGTAACATCTCCCATGGGCTTGATGGGGAGATGTGGTAGGGCATCTATTTGCTTTTTTCAATGCTAATTCCAACACAAGATAATCCACAGTGTTCTGATATATCTACCAGATGCACTGACAAAGCCGTCTCAAGAAAAAGCCAAATTTTCCAGGGCAAAATATCAAGTGTTCTTCCCCTAAAGCAGTCACTTTTATTTAAAAAAGTGTAATTATAGGGGTGCCTGGTGACTTCGTTTCGGGTCATGATCTCACGGTTTGTGGGTTCGAGCCCAGCATCGGCTCTGCACTGCCAGTGGTGGGCGTGCTTGGATCCTCTGTCTCCCTCTTTCTCTGCCTCTCCTCCACTCACGCTTTATCTCTCTCCCTCTCAAGATAAATACAAAACTTTAAAAAGTTTAATTATATGAGCCAAATCTGATTAATTAATGATTGCCAGGACTGGGGAGTTAAGCTCCATGATTGATTAATAATGTCCACAAATGAAGGACTAGATATGGTGCTATAGTGTGAATGCTGTATCCTGCATTCAGGACTCCTGGCTTAGTGCAATATGCCACTGACTCTGTCTTGGGAACGTAATACAGCAGTAAAGGCTTTGAAAGTATCCTACAGAGTCAGGGCATATGTTAAGTTCAGATCGGTTACACAAGAAGCAGAAATGAGTCGAATAGGGCAAAACATTAACAATCCTACACCTGAGATTTACAGAATATAGTTCCTTCCAGCCCCACATGAAATATTTACAAAAATTGACCCCATATTGGTCAGAAACCAGGTATCAATAGAATTTAGACCATGTTCCAAAAACACGTAAGAAAATAAAAGTAAGACTTCCAAACAATTGGATAGGCACATGAAAAACGCACCATATATTTGCAAATTTAAAATCGTGCTTCTAAATCATTCAAAGACTACCTGACGTGACTTATTTATGTGTATATTTTCTTTTTTTCTTCTGTGAATGCAACCTTTAAGAGGTCAAAGAGCTACATTCACTACACTACTCCCAGTGCACACAGAGAACTGAAGATTGTCTGAGTCACAGCAGGGGCATGTTCAATGAGTGAATGAATGAATATGAGCGCTTACAGGATTCTGTTTATGCAGTACTTTAAGGGAAATGAATACCCTTAAACACATATATTACAAAAGAAGCGAAAACAGAATATGAGCTAAAGACCTAGCTTGGGATACCAGAAAATAAAGAGTAAATTCAAAGAAAGTAGAAACAGTACCTAAAATGCACAGAACTTGATGAAACAAAACAAAAAAAGAATGAGAAGGAAACAAAACAATTATCTGACCCACATATAATCCTTTTCTTGCAGAGCATTTTTAAAAGAACAGAAAAAGAGCAGAGATGGCAGTTAATTTTATAAGGCTAACATACCCTTGATATTAGGGATATAGGTGTGCTGTTTCAAAGGGGCACATGCACCCCAATGTTTACAGCAGCACTATCAACAATAGCTAAAGTATGGAAACAGCCCAAATGTCCATCAACGGATGAATGAATACAGAAGAGTGACACACACACACACACACACACACACACACACACACACACACACACACAATGGAGTATTACTTGGTGATCAAAAAGAATGAAATCTTGCCATTACAAATACGTGGATGGAACTAGAGGGTATTATGCTAAGTGAAATTAAAGAAAGACAAATATCATATGACTTCACTCATATGTGTAATTTAAGACCCAAAATAGATGAACATAAGGGAAGGGAAGCAAAAATAATATAAAAACAAGGAGGGGGACAAACCATAAGAAGAGACTCTTAAATACAGAGAATAAACTGAGGGTTGCTGGAGGGGTTGTGGGTGGGGGGATGGGCTGAATGGGTAAGGGACATTAAGGAGCACACTTGGTGGGATGAGCACTGGGTGTTACATGTAGGGGATAAATCACTGGACTCTACTCCTGAAATCATTATTGCACTGTACGCTAACTAACTTGGATGTAAATTAGATAATAAATAAATAAAATTTTAAAAACCCCATAACCCTTGATATTAAAGCCAGGTAAGGAAAATTATAAATCAATCTCATGCATGGATTTAGATGTAAACATCTTAAACAAAACATTGGTAAAGAACACCCATGAGCAGAATAAGAAATGGACAGACAGCCATAACCAAGCAGAGCTAGTTTCAGGAATGTAAGGATGGTGTAACATTACAAAATGTATTAATATAAATTACTACTAAAAGAGAAAAATGATGACTATCCCTACAGAGACAGAAGAAACATTTGGCAAAATTTCACATTCATTCATGTATTTAAAAAAGGAATGTAGGGCAGCTGGGGGGCTCAGTCAATTAAGCATCGATTTTGGCTCAGGTCACCATCTTGTGGTTCCTGAGTTGGAGCACCATGTGGGGCTCTGTGCTGACAGCTCAGAGCCTGGAGCCTGCTTCAGATTCGGTGTCTCCCTCTCTCTCTCTCTCTGCCCCTCCCTTGCTCGCACTCTCTCTCTCAAAAATAAATAAATATTAAAAAAAATTTTAATAAAAATAAAAAAGAAATGTTAGCAAACTAGGAATAGTAGGAAAAATCCTTAACATTTGAAGAAACATTTGCACTTGATAGGATTATCTATGTAAGAAAATATGTGTATAATGGGGCGCCTGGGTGGCGCAGTCGGTTAAGCGTCCGACTTCAGCCAGGTCACGATCTCGCGGTCCATGAGTTCGAGCCCCGCGTCAGGCTCTGGCCTGATGGCTCAGAGCCTGGAGCCTGTTTCCGATTCTGTGTCTCCCTCTCTCTCTGCCCCTCCCCCGTTCATGCTCTGTCTCTCTCTGTCCCAAAAATAAATAAACGTTGAAAAAAAAATTTTTTTTTAAAATATGTGTATTAAAACTATTAGATTTAAAAAATATATATGGGTATAGACACAAATAGAATTAGTGTATTTGAACACCACCAATAATAAGTTAGGAAATGTAATTTTTAATGTCTTACTCATAGTCGCAAACAAAATATACAATTCCGTGAAATAAATCTAATGCAAGATCTCCAAGTCCTTTCTGGGGAAAAACACAACCCTTTATTGAAGGATATGAAATAAGAGCATTTGGAGAAATATGCCAGGTTCATGGGTGGGAAAATACACTGTAATAGAGGTGAAAATGTTCTGGATTAATCTATACAATCAATGCAATTTCAAAGATTTTCTCTCATATAACTTAACAAGCAGACCCTAAAAATTCACAAAGAAACACTGGAGTCAAGAATAGGCAAGACAGTTTTCAATAAGGACAGAGATGAAATATCTGTAAGATGTGACCAGTTATCAACCCAGATAAAAGAATGTGGATTTAGTGCAGAGAGAGAGAATTAGAATAATGTAAAAGAAAACAACAACAAAAAAAGCGCTACAAAAACAATCCGAATATGAGAAAAACTAGAATATATAAAGAGCTCCTAAAGTCAGTAACACAAAATTGAGTTTTAAAAAAAAGGCAATAGAAGGGCACCTGGGTGGCTCAGTCAGTTAAGTGTCCAACTTCGGCTCAGGTCATGATCTTGTAGTTCACGAGTATGAGCCCTGCATTGGGCTCTGTGCTGACAGCTGAGAGCCTGGAACCTGCTTCAGATTCTATGTCTCCCTCTCTCTCTGCCCCTTCTCCGCTCACGCTATGTCTCTCTCTCTCTCTCTCTCTCTCTCAAAAATAAACATTAAAAAAATTTTTTTAAAGGCAACAGCAATTTACACTAAAGGGAACATAAATCTACTATAAACATTTTGAAAAGGTGTTTAGGGAACTGCAATTAAAAAAAACATATCATCAAATGATCAAGGTGTTTGGAGGGATCAAGGTTTTTATATTGCCAGTGGGAGTGAAAGTTTTTACAAGCACTTTGCAAAGGAATTTAGAGGTATCTGCACTGCATTAATTCTAAGATGCTTCTCAACCTCCACCACCTCCCCCATCGACCCTACCTCCTGCATTGTAACATTTCTAAAATCCAGATTCATTTTTATAACTGTCAGCATCTTAAGATTCTAAATGATAGCAATTTTGTTGCAACTTACATTAGATGGCCTCTTAGTATTGATAAAATATGTAGTAAAGTTGAAGATACTCACACTCTATGATGCAACAATTTGATTCCTACACACATCTCTAGAGAAACAACTATACACAAAGATAATGCTGCCTAATGCAACATCTGTACTTTACAAAATGTTATCCCAGGAAGGTAGCAAAGTTGGTTTCTTTAACTCTTCTACCAGTAAGAATTACTCTATTATCAGTGAAGTGGCCTTAAACAGAGAAAAATGTATTATCTTCCATTAGAAGTCTAGGAGAGTTGCTTGATTTTGTGACTCAGTGAGGACCTCAGGAACCCAGATTCTTTCCATTTTGCTGTTTTGCCATGGTTGGCTTGCTGACCCCTTTTCTTATACTTCTAAAGTTGGAGGCATAGAATTCTGGACTTCAAGTTATACAAAGCTGTAATCATGAAGACAATATGGCATGGCACAAAAAAAAAAAAAAAAGACACAGAGATCAATGGAACAGAATAGAGAACCCAGAATTGGACCCACAAATGTACGGCCAACTAATCTTCGACAAAGCCGGGAAGACTATCCACAGGATAAAAGACTTGTCTCTTCAGCAAGTGGTGCTGGGAAAACTCGACAGCGACACACAGAAGAATGAACCTGGACCACTTTCTTACACCATACACAAAAATAAATTCAAGATGGATGAAAGACCTAAATGTGAGACAGGAAACCATCAAAATCCTAGAGGAGAAAACAGGCAACAACCTCTTTGACCTTGGCCGCAGCAACTTACTATACTTGTTCACCTCTTGATCGCAACATTCCTGACTTAACAATAATGCCTAGGGCTTCAAATTAGCTCTTTATTCCTGCTCTTACATTTGTTCCAACATTTTTATTTTCAAATAATTATAGGCACACATGAAGTTACAAAGACAGTACAAGGAAGTGTTATGTACACACCACCCAATCCCTCCCAATGTGACATCTTACATACCTTTAAGACAATATCAAAACCAGGAAGTTGGCATTGGTGCAGTATGCCCATGCAAAGCTTGATGTCATTTTATCACATGTGTACATATACAAAACCACCACCAGAGAGTGCAGAACTATTCCATCACCACAAGGACTTCCCTCATGACATCCTTCATAGTCACCTTCCTGTGCTCCCTCCACCCATCCCTAACCGCTGGGAAAAACTATTTTGTTCTCTTCCTACCATTATGTAAAAAAATTTTTTTAATGTTTATTGATTTTTGAGGGAGAGAGATACAGAGCACAAGCAGGGGAAGGGGCAGAGAGAGGGAGACACAGGATCCAAAGGAGGCTCCAAGCTCTGAGCTGTCGGCACAGAGCCCCACGCAGGGCTTGAACTCGTCAACCCTGGGATCAGGCACCCAATCATTATTTTAGACAGTAAAACACTATCCTTTGCTTCCTTTTTAAGCATCACAAAAATAATATGGATGGATGGATGGATGGATGGATGGATGGATGGAACGAAGGGAGGAATGAAGGAAGGATGAAGGGAAGGGAGGAAGAATGGAAGGGAGGGAGAGAGGAAGGGAGGGAGAGAGGAAGGAAGGATGGATGGATGGGTGGAAGGAACAAAAAAGCAAATGTAATAAAACATTAGTTACAGAATCTGGGTATATGGTTCTTCACTGCACAATTCTTTGATCTGTGTTTGAAATTTTTTCATAAATACAATATTGTAACAAAATTAACCTAAATGTCCACCAATAGGGGAGTATATGAGTATATTATATTTCTACAATGGATTAGGTGACAGCGTTTAAAATGAAGGAAACAGGGGCATCTGGAAAGCGTCTGATTTCGGCTCAGGTCATGATCTCGCAGTTCGTGGGTTTGAGCCCCACGTTGGGCTCTGTGCTGACAGTTCAGAGCCTGGAGCCTGCTTCAGATTCTGTGTCTCCCTCTCTCTCTGCCTCTCCCCTGCTTATGCTCTCTCTCTCTCAAAAAATAAACGTTAAAAAAATTTTTAATTAAAAATAATAAAATGAAGGAACTAAATCCATATGTAACAATATGGATAAATCTCAAAAATAGCATTTGGGTTAAATTGCAGAATAGCCTCTGTGATGTAATAACACACACAACACCCAAAGATAATCACCACTTTGAAGCTGTTTTCCCTACTTGTTTTCATAATTGATTACATAATGACATCATGTGTGACATCTGGGTATGGGTAAGGATATGGGCATGTGCCAAATTCTTTTTATTTTGGGGGCACCTGGGTGGCTCAGTTGGTTAAACAGCCGACTCTTGATTTTGGTCATGGTCTTGCAGTTTGAGTTCAAGCCCTGCACTGGGCTCCACACTGACAGCATAGAGCCTTCATGGATTCTCTCTCTCCCTGCCCCTCCCCTGCTCGTGCTCTCTCTCTCTCTCTCTCTCTCTCTCTCTCTCCAAATAAATAAATAAACTTTAAAAAAAAGATTTAAAAAACCCTTTTTTATTTTTCACACGTGAAATCTTTTATTATTAAAGAAAACATGAATTAAGAAAAAAAAGACATGCCCCATAGGCCTTCATACAATGGAAGATACTGGCTCAGAAGTAGACCTCAGAAACGTGTGAGTCAACTTATGTATGTGTCTCTCCTTATAGTTTCTCAAATCATGGGACACATTTGCCAGTTACTTTACTTCGAAGAACAAGGTACTTCAGTGAGAAAACACATTATCTTGAAAAGGCTTCACTCAACGCTAGCTTTAGGTATTTCCTGAGGTCCCATGATAGCATCAGTAAACAAGGAAGCAGGTAAATTTAACACACATTTAGTAATTATTCCTGCGAGTATGGCCTTCCTAGTTGCAAGCGTGGGTTACCATTACAAATTAAACCCGTAAAGCCACTTAACACAAAACAGACTAAGAGCTCGGATTGTGCAGCCAGCGGACATACAGAGACAAATATTTTTCAAAAACCAAAACTGCTCGTGCTTTTCTTATCACAAAAGTCAAGATAGTGCTACCTTCAGTGAGGAGAAATGAGTTTTGATCTTCTGAGTGCCTGGAAATACTGATCCCATGTTTCTGTCTGGGTGGCTACGACAAAAGCGTTCAATGTATAATTATCCACTGAACCATTTGCATGCTTTACGCATATCTCTGTATTTTGTTATGTTTTCATGATAAAAGAAGAGGTAACCTAAATTTGCGTAAAGTAGGACTGGGGGCTTGGAATACAATTTTTAGTTACAGTATCACATGCGAACTCAAAAAGCTGCTGTCTCTCCGGGGCGCCTGGGTGGCTCAGTCAATTAAGTATCCAACTCTTGATTTTGGCTCAGGTCATGATCCTACAGTTCCTGAGATTGAGCCCCGTGTCGGGCTCTGTGCTAACAGTGTGGAGCCTGCTTGGGATCTTCTCTCCCCTTCATTCTCTACCCCTCCCTGGCTCTCTCTCTCAAAATAAATAAATATACTTAAAAAAAATAGTATTTATAAAGCTGCTAATACTTTGGAAGGAGGCAAAACTGGCATGCTGGAAAAAACCGAAATCACTGAGAACCAGCTCTGGTCATACCACAGGAAATCACGTAAGCAATGCACGTGAATGTTTGAGTGAAAGTCTTTCCAGAGATGTTGAGTGAACAAGAAGCCTCGTTTCCAAATTATAATCCTGCGTGTAATTTAAAGTATGTATGTGACAAAACAATTAAGTTATTATTCTTAAAAGAGGTGGGTGTGAGATGATATAATCTATACCCCACAGCTGTAAACTTTGTAATTTGGCTAACAATTCTGGAGAGGTGAGAATCTTCTCGTGGAGAAAATGTGATCGCCATGTATTTGGGGGCCTTCTTGCATATAGGTATATGCAATTTTTCATCACTGAAAAAGCTACAGCTAAGGATCTTTCTTTCTCTCGTACAAGGTGTATCTCACAGACTTGTCAAAAGTTATATCTGCAAAGAGCTTTACAAACCATCCAGGTTCCCATTTTCTCAAATGGAGCAAAGGAAGGAGGGAGAGTTTGATCTCCCTGAAGGAAAGATTACCCCCCAAAGACTCGGAGATAAAGAAAAATAATAGAGTTGTCAAAAAGATTTCACTCTCCCCGTGGTCTTGATAGATATTTGTCAACTCGTATCAGAGTGGCTTGTCGTTCTAATGCTGTGCTTGTACCTGAAAAACAAGACACTAGCAGCACTACAGCACGAAAGCAATAATTAGATAGAATCTGCACATTCCTAAATCATGACGCAAGAGGGGACCATGACAGGACAACAGGGTTGAACAGGAAAGGTGTACTATTTGATGAGGAAATACGTATTGTGGGTCACTGTGGAATCATTTTGGAATACTAAGGTGGGGATAGAGACAAGTGGTAAGTGAATTTACCTTACGGAAAATGAAAACTTAAAAAACATACTCATAATTCATGCAGGCACTCTAGCCAAAGAGCTTTAAGCCTTGGTACAGATATAAACCCTCTTATTTCATATAAAGCCTTCAGAGACCAACAAGGGCAACAAAAGCCCATGGTCAAGTTCATGTAATGACTTTTAGAGAGGTGTGCTTATTTGATAGTTAAAACAAACAAACAAAAAAACATAAATTGAGCATCCTGATAGTATATTTGCATAGCCTGTTCTCAAACCGCCCTTCAGTGATATCCAGAGAAAAGTTCCTTCTGATATTACTTGATGACATTGGCACGGTCTTGTAGGACATGCAGTCACAAGGTGTGGAAGCGATGTGAGGTCTACCTGATGTACCCAGGAGGTTAGTAATTGTCAAAACTCTGTTTTACATGTTATCAGTGTGCTTAGAACTTTCTTAAAACCATGGTAACACAAGAGATACAAAAAACTATGTGTGACAAAAAACTATATTAGGAGGGTTGCTTGAAGATAAGTAGTTTGGGGTTCAAGAAGTCAAAAGACTAGATGCATAGGGAGCAGGCCATATGTATATGGAACTCTATGTACAGTAAATAAGTACTTGTTAAATGGATAAAGAGCACTAAATGCAGGCCTAGGAGTAGACCAGCCAGGTTCAGAAATACACACACCAATCCAAGTATGCAAAAACTCAACTGATTTCTAGGGAATGGAAGATTCAAGTGGTCTGTCCAGTCACTCCAGAGAAGGGTAGACAGAAGCCCAGTTTAGCCAGGAACACTGATGCAATTAGGCCATGACTAGGACTAGGAGACAGACTTTTAAAATATGATCACTTCACTCCTGCATTAAAACCACAGCATTTTCCCACTTTTCTTACGAGAAAGTCCCAATCCTCACTATGACCTTTGTTGGTCAGCTCCTTCTAGAATCAGATCTTGAGCCCAGGATTCTAGAGTATGTGACTCATTAAGGAAGTGCTTCCAAGAGACTGGAGACAAGGCTGAAGAAGGACGAGGAGATAAGGAAGAGTGATACTTCAGGTTATATCCTATCCCCAGCCCTACTGTGCACGGAGCTGTGGGCATAAACGCGCCTCAGTTTGCTGTGTATCAAGACAAAGAGACTAGGGGCCTGTGCTCCTCACCACTCAGTCACTGACCAGAGGCCACCCATGGGATGCAAGCTGTTCCCAGTACTGAGGTGGTTCCAGTAGGCCAAGGGCAATCTTCTGAAGAAAGCCACAAATGGTAGCCCCTAGCAGCAAAGCACAGAGAGGCTGTGGGGGGGCGGGGGGGAGTGTGCGTGGAAAAAGAGTACAAGGGATGGGCAAGACTGTACGAAAGACAAAATATAAGTCTGCTAAAATAGGGATCTACAAAGCCAGCACAACCTAGCTCTCTGCATCCTTATCTTCCCCCAAGCTCTCTGGATTAGTCGGGATTCTCCAGAAAATCAGATCCAATATAAAGAGATTTATCATAAGAAACCAGCTCATGGGATTATGGCGGCTGAGAAGTCCCACAGTCTTCCATCTGTAAGTGGAGGCCTGGAGAGCTGGTAGTGCCGTTCTAGCCTGAGTGCAAGAGAAGTCCAACATCCGAGCAGAGAGTGCAAACTCTCCCTTACTCCCACTTTTTGTTCTATTCAGATTTCCAAGAGACTGGAAGAGGCTCACCCACACTGAGGAAGGCAACCCACTCAGTCTACCAATCCAAATGCTAATCTCATCCAGAAACACCATCACAGACACACCCAGAATAACGTGTAGCCAAACATCTGGGCATCCCGGGGCTCAGTCAAGTCAACATGTAAAATCAACCATCACATGCCCCTGGTCTCCGTGCACGCACCACAGGCCCAGTACATGGTGTATGAACGTGAGCTCAAGCTGGCCCAACAATAAGGGAGGTGACGCTGGCCAGGCAAGATGCTGAGTTCTGAAAGTGGTACCAGAGAAAGGATTACAATGACCTCATTCCAAAAAGAAGTTAGTGGTTTTTAGTCTTTTTTTTTTTCCCAATGAGTGTTGTCTTTTCATGCACAGACTAGTTTTTCATTCCACTGAGATCCAGAAGCCAAAGGAAATGACTGGGGCCTTTACTCTACAACATGCTTTCTCAAAGGAGACTATATTCTCCCCAATGGGGTGAAAATTGGCTCTTCAGGGAGAAGTCAAAACAATCTTATGCTTTTTATGTATATAGCACAGATACACATATAGTGCATAAACAGATACACAGTGTATCTATGGTGTTAAAATTTCACAGGGAAATAGGGAAAAAAATGTCTAAAATGGCTTAGCAATAGAATTTTTAAAAAGGTTGAGAAATATAGTTCTAAAACCATAAATATCTAAAGCTGGAAGGGAGCACCTCTTTCTTCGAATATCTTACAAAAGGCACCTCAAAGACCCAGATGTTCAGAACTGCCAAGGTCACAAAGGGGGTTAGTGAACAAGCCTGGCATAGACCATGAATTGTTCTGTCTTAGACCAATGTATGTTCCACTTTTTTATGCAAAAATAAATACATCCTTGGGGCGCCTGGGTGGCTCAGTCATTAAGTATCTGACTTTGGCTCAGGTCATGATCTCACGCTTCATGGGTTTGAGCTCCACATCGGGCTCTCTGCTGTCAGCTCAGAGCCTGGAGCCTGCTTCAGAGTTATGTCTCCCTCTCTGTGGCCCTCTCCTGCTCATGCTCTCTCTCCCTCTCTCTCTCTTTAATGTTTAAGTAAACATTAAAAAGATTTTTTAAACTATATGTATAAATATAAATATATAAATATACATATCTCCACAAGCAAGGCCCAAGCCTCCCACATCTCCTTCACTCACATTCCCCACTGAGGAATACTTCCACTATGGAAGTATTCCAATGGCCTACATGATGTAATTATGCAACCCTGGGGTCCTTAGGAAGAGGTATATTGTCTGAGTGCTGTGACCATGGGCAGATGGAGAAGAAAGAACACAGAGTCAGGACAGAAGTGTTTGGGGGAGCAGGGGAGATGCGGAGCTTGGAGAAGCCGTGAGAATAAATGTGGCACATTTTTTTCGACCCCCATTCATCCTTTATGTCTAAAGTTGGACTCTTTCTACTGCCTCTTAAAATCCATCTGCAAAGCTGAAGAGATATGATGGACAAAATGAAAACAGAAAAAAAAAATCAAATCCAGTGGAGGATATTAAGGTTTCTGTTACCGTCTGACAACTCAGGGACATCAGACTCACTTAAGGGGCTGTCAGCTTGGCCATTTTCCCTGGGGTCTGCTTCATACATTCATTAGACAGTCGTGTGTTGAGCACCTACTACATGGGAGGCATTTTTCTAGGTACTGGAGTTGGCCGTGGGGAAGGCGCTGACATACAGCGATGAAAACCAGATTTAGCTCTAAATCCAGGCAAATTTGAAATTTCATAAAGAAGCTAAGTACCGAAGACAGGTACAGGAACCTACATTTTCATAACATTACCCTCCCCTCCACACTGGCACGTGATGAGCCTAAATCCTGACTGCGCGGGAGGCAAATGGGCTACAGGACTAGGTCACACACCAAGTTCCGCTCTCCTCTGGCAGGCTTCTTAATCCGCGTTTAAGGGCAGTCAGGACGAAATGAAATTATGGGCATAAAAAAGGAAAATGCAAACAAACAAACAAACAAGTTTTAATTGGCTTTACTCTGATCTCCCCGCTGCGATTGTATCACTGAGTTGGCAGTTTGTCACGCGCGGTTGCTAGGCAACCGTGCACGTTGGTAAGGCCGACGTGACAGCCGCCTTTTCCCTCTTGTGGGTGTGAGTCTCCTGGCGTCTGATGCTGAAGTCTGGCTCTTAACCAACCCTCCAGAGGGGTCTGGGCTGCCCCCTGAAGCCTCGTAAATAAGCCACTGACTCACTGCTCAAAGGGGCCTCCTGCTCAAGTTCCTGATAAAACTTCAATCCTTATTCAATCACTTGGTGCTCAGACTGTGACTTTGCGGAAGAGACCCCAGTGATCCCAGACAGGCCTTCCGAGCCCCTCAGAAGGTACATCAGCAGAGCAGGTGTGACAGCCCAATGGGAGAAGCAGAATGCCACACGCTGGGGGAGCCTCACTCTGAGGTCGCCTTTAAGATTTCTGCTGCTGGAGCCCACAGAGTATGGGCTGTGCAGACAGAGCTGGGACTGGCTGCCACATACAAGCCATGTGCCACTTCAGGCACATCACTCAGCCCCTCTGTGCCTCTGTTTCCTCATCTCCAAAGGGGTGGTAACACTGCATGCATCCCGGGGTCATGTTGAGCCCTCCTGGGGCCAGTATACGTAAAATGTTCAGCATCGTGCCAGGTGCACAGTGAGTGCCCCACAAGTTTTAGCAATTGTTCTACAGGCTTCTGTGAAGAACTCTGAGGCATCCCTAGAGGCCTGGGGCCAGAACAGAAGTTAGCAGTCTCCTCATTCCTTTAATAAGGAACCTGAGACTCAAGAATCAGAGTGATGTCCCTGAAGCCACATGGCTGGGACTGAAACTAGGAACTCCGCTGCCACCACGAAACATTACCAGGATGGGAGACAAAAAGAGCCTTCAGGTACTGAACGCATCTCGAAGGCAAACGATACCAACAACTGTACTGGGTAATCAAAGCAACACTCAGACACAGCAACCCAGAAAACTCTGAACAAGTACCGTGTGCTTCAGGCAGGGTCAGTGTCCTATCTGGGTGCCAGAGATATCTGGGTATCTTCCTGATGGCTGACAGAATGCCCTGTCACCTTCTGAAGAAAGTCCATCCTCCTTACTATGGCATCCAAGACTTTTTTCTTGACCTAACTACTGCTCCCACTTTAATCCCTTTCTTTCCCTCACCCCCAGCCATCCTTCTGCTGGTCCTAAAACATGACAGAAAAGCTCCCGCCTCAGAACCTTTGCACAAGGCTTTGCTGGGAACGCAGACATCCACAGGCTCTCTCCCTCATTTTCTTCAGGTCATCGTTCAGGGAGTATCTTCACTGAGGACTTTCTTAATTCTCCTACGTAATACTGTAAACTCTCTCTTTGTCCTGCTTATAGTACTCATCACCACCTGACACATGACGTATGTATGTGTTTGTTTGCTATCTAGATCCAGTCCCCACCACCACACTGTAAGCTCCATAGGGGCACCAATTACTCTCCTCGGTTCACTGCTATATTCCCAGTGCCTACCACTGTGCCTGGGAATATCAAATGCTCAACAGACACTTCTGGAATAAATGATAGCTCTGCCCTCTTGTACGTGAGGTCTCCTCTGCCCTTCCCTTCCCCACTTCTGCCTTCCTGATTCCTACTTTCCCTTCATGAGATAGCAACAAGCATCGTTTCCTTTTAGAAACCTGTCTTCACCTCTTCAAATACGGGCCTTGCCGTGTGGGTTCGTACAGTCCTGCACAATAGCCACCAAACTGTATCACTATTATCTGTTTACCTGGTGTCCCACTGAAAGTACAGGAACAATGGAATAAGGGGGGGGGGGCTTTCTTTGACCAGCTGCTCTGAGACCAAGCCCCTGTGAGACGCTGCCCCACGTTCCAGTCCCAACGCCTCATACTACCTTCCCCTCCAGACCGAGTCACTTGAGCGAAGGGCCAGCAGGTAATTTGTCTTGGTATTCCCAGAATATGTATATGTGCAGTTCCTGGCACAGTATAAGTGCACAAAACTGTTGCTCAAATAGTAATAGCCAACATTTACTAAAGCGCTTACTCCCAGCCACAAATCAGCTTATTAGGGTTTCTCAACCTTGGCACTCTTGATATTTGGGGCAGGATGATTCTTTGTTGTGTGTAAGGGCTGGCTATCCTGTGCACTGCAGACTATTTACCAGCGTCCCTGGCCTCTATTCATATGCCAATATCACGCACCCCAGTTGTGACAACCAGAATGTCTGTAGACATTACCAAATGTCCACTGGGAGGCAAACTTGCCCCCTTTTGAGATCCACTGGTCTAAGTGCTTATTGTGAATTAATTAATTCAATCCTCACAGTGATAACCGTGAGGAGGTACTGTTATTTAACTGTATTACAGAAGAACAAATTAAGGCCCAGAGAGGTTTGGCAACTCACTGAGAGTCACACAGCTGGGAATTAGCAGAATCAGAATATGAACCGGGCAGTCTGGCTCCCAAGCCTAGGCAGTTAACCACCTACGAGTTAAGGTTGGAGGGGAGGGGGTTGGGGAATGAGGATGGGAAGAGGGGACTAATATGTATTGTTTATTATAACCAGGCACTATTCTCAGCTCGTACATAAATTATTTCATTTAACCCTATCTAGCCTGCGACACACTCATAGTTGTTTTTAGCATTGTAAAGGAAAGGAAATTGAGGTCCAGAAAGTACCCAGCTAGTTGGAGGCACAGCCGCCAGAATTCAAACCCAGGAAGTCTGACCCTAAAGCTCCTGGCGATAATGGGGGCAGGGGGGAGGGGTGGAATTCCTACTCTGCTCCAAGTTTGTGCAAAGTCACATTGCCCTTCAACAGCTTCCCCTGCCAGGGAGGCCTTGGCACCGTCCCCATGTTCCCTCTAAAATAGTTTCACTGCTCCTCACATTCACCGTGCCCCACTCTCCAGGGCACTAAGACCCTCAGGTCTTGGAGCGTGCTTTCTTGTTCCAAAGCAGTCTCATGCAGAAAGCCAAAAGTGTGGGGAGAGTGCCAGAGGCTTCCCCAGGGCTGGGACTTCTTAAATGGGGGCAGCCTTTGTCTCCAACCAAACCAGTCTTAACAGAAGAGCATGAGGGGAGCCTGCTGGGGAGATCTTGGGGGTGTTTTCAGAATATTATGAGAGTCTCCTCTTACAAAAAAGACAGAGAGAGAGAGAGAGAAAGAAGCACTACAAGGCACCTTGTCCAATTTTCTTCCTTTGAGTAGTTACCAAAGCAGAGATAGTATGTTTCAGAGGCGTCTTCTGCTGTGATTGCCCCAGTGTTTAAAGTAATGATCAGATCATTTTCCCCACAGCCATTTCATCCAATGAGCCCAAATAGGATTATTGAGAAATTGCAAGGTCTGGCAGGAAATACCTCTTCTGACCTTGGGTATTGTTAGTCAGGCTGACTCAGAGAAAATAAGATCCCCTTTCATTGTTAGAGATGACAGTTCTGCAGCCTCTCTTCCAAGTAGGGTGACCCCAAGGTGGCAGGGAAGAACCACTCTGAGCGCATGATAATTGATCACCTGTGCACCCATACACAACTGCCCTCTATGCCCATGGGAAAGGGAGGTGCTGTGTGTGTGCAGGTATATGTGTGACTGTTTCTGTGATTCTCCACAGTGAAGCAATGTTAGCTTTTCTCAAGCAATACTCTCAGCATCCCCAAGATGCAGGAAAATAAATTATAGTAGGGAGAACATAATCGAATGTCCTTTAATTTTTTTTTTCTTAAAAGCCCAGTTTGATAAGTAGATGAGAATAGGGAAGACCACATGAAAAAAAAAATGAGGGAAGATTTTCACTGCTACATATTGAAGTGTACGCTAAAGCTACAACAATTATAATGATAAATATGTGCATGCACGAATTGGCAAGAAGATCAATGAACCAAAATATATAGCTCCAAAACAAATACATTTTCTCATGTTTTCTCTCTCTCTCTTCCCTTCTGCACCACACACACAGACAGACAGACAGACACACACACACACCTACACACATACATACATGTAATAAACCTGGCATTGCAAATCAGTTAAAAGATTTATCAGTATACACTGATAAAGTGAACTGAAAGCACTCCAGGTATATCCAACAGAGAGGGACTTAATGCAGGGAATTGATTACATGTATATAGAAAACCCAGAAGAACAAAGAGGAGTATATCTTGTGTTGCCAAGAGATGAACACTACCTCTTTCAGGGCTGGAGAATTAAAATATAGAAGGTAGTATTATCAAGAGCCTGGGAGTCTGCATTTTGGCTATTACTGTTGCAGCAAGCAGAAAAATAGCTTTTACATTTTCCCCACCTGTTAATCCATGTGACTGGCTCCCACTGGCAGAAACTAACACCAGCTGACAAAGAACTCTGGGAAATATAGTTTTCAGCTCCCAGCTGTGGCAGGGTAGAATAGAACATATATAAGGACAGGTATGGGCTGAGAATCAAGAGACAATACCTGGCATGGAAGGGTTATTTGATAATGTTTTAAAAAGCAATTGGCGAGGCTCCTGGGTGGCTCAATCAGTTAAGCATCTAACTTCAGCTCAGGTCATGATCTCATGATTCATGAGTTTGAGCCCTGCATTGGGTTCTGTGCTGACTGCTTAGAGCCTGGAGCCTGCTTCAGATTCTGTGTCTCCCTTTCTCTTTGCCCTTCACCTGCTCATGCGCTCGCTCTCTCTCTCACTCTCTCTCAGAAATAAACATTAAAAAATTTAAAAAAATAAGTAAACATTAAAAAAAAATTTTTTAAAGCAACTGGTTAGAAACTTAACAAAAACAGGGGCGCCTGGGTGGCGCAGTCGGTTAAGCGTCCGACTTCAGCCAGGTCACGATCTCGCGGTCCGTGGGTTCGAGCCCCAAGTCAGGCTCTGGGCTGATGGCTCAGAGCCTGGAGCCTGTTTCCGATTCTGTGTCTCCCTCTCTCTCTGCCCCTCCCCCGTTCATGCTCTGTCTCTCTCTGTCCCAAAAATAAATAAACGTTGAAAAAAAAATAAAAAAAAAAAAAAGAAACTTAACAAAAACAAACATGTTCATTTCTTGCTATAAAGCAAAATAAATTCCAAATGGTGTGGGTTAAATACATACATAAATGCTCAAAGACAGAAAAGGAAAAGAACAACAAAACAGAAGAAAATAATGAAAAAAAATCCACTTAAGGGTGACACAGAACTTTCTAGGTATTGAAACAATGAAAGAGTCACAAAAGAAAAATATTCATGTAGAATAAAACAATTTCTAATTGTGAAAGAAAGCAACATAATCTTAGAAATCAAATAATCTGGATACTGTACTTATAACATATGTTAAAATGAAGTTAAAACTTAACACATTATTATACATATTAACATGGATGAATATCAGTTTGGGGTGAAATAAGCCAGAGAAGGATATTTAGATTATTTTTTTCTTTATAAACTTTTTTTTATGAAGTTTTCCAAAACTTTGTTTTTAGAGATGCATGAAAGTGTGGTAAAATTATAAGGAAAAATCAAAGAAATAATTACCACTAGTGTCAGGATTATAGTTACCTCAGAAGGAAGGAAAGAAAGACACATAGGAGGAATACCCCGGAGACTTTTAAGGTATGGAAATGTTCTATTTCATGAGCTGGGCGGTGGAGAAATTAGTGTTTTATTGGATTATGATGATGATTTAAACCATACATACATATGATTCTGATTTATGTCACAATAAAAATGAAAAATTAAAAAACAGACAGGGGCACCTGGGTGGCTCAGTCGGTTAATAAGCATCCGACTTCAGCTCAGGTCATGATCTCATGGTTGATGGGTTTGAACCCCGCATAGGGCTCTGAGCTGACAGCTCAGAGCCTGGAGGCTGCTTCAGATTCTATGTGTGTCTCTCTCTCTGCTCCTTCTCTGCTCATGGTCTGTCTGTCTCTGTGTCTCAAAAATTAATAAACATTAAAAAAAAAAGAAAAAACAGACCAAAAATTCAAAAACTGGTTAAAAATTTTTAAAAAAATTAAAAATGATATGAATATTCAACAACCCTTTTTTCTTTTTGTTTTGTTTTGTTTTGTTTTGAGAGAGAGAAAGAGTGCACGCAAGCAGAGTAAAGGGGCAGGCAGAGAGAGAAAGAGAGAGAGAGAACCTTAAGCAGGCTCCCTGCTCAGTGCAGAGCCTGACATGGGACTCTATCTCATGACTGTGAGATCATGACCTGAGCTGAAATCAAGAGCCCGATGTTCAACTGACTGAGCCACCCAGGTGCCCCAACAACACTTTCAGTCAAAGAATTGCAAATTTAAAATAACAGGATAAGATTTTTTAAAATCAGTTAACAAGGATTTTGATTAACAACCAAATTAACAAGGATTCCAAATCCCATAATTCTCATTGTTGACATGAGTGAAGTGAAAGCTATCATGCTCTTGGGTTAAAACATTAATCATTAACTTGGTTAAACATGTCCAGAAAACAATTCAACACTGTATGTCATGAGCCTTTAATTTATTTTATCTTTTGTTTTATATCATGAGCCTTTAAAAATGCCTATGCCTTAGGGAAATGACTAGAAACGTGGATACGTTTTGTATATGAAATTGCGGTCATTTCAGTATTTTTCTAATAATGGAAAATTTGGAAACAGTATGGAAGAAAGTAAATTCATGATAGAATGAAACATCACACAGCTTAATTTGAGGATGATTACAGAGAGAGCCTGCTGTTATCAAAGGAAAATGCTCATGTAATATTATTTAGTCAGGGAGGCAAACTATAAAACTTGATACCCAATACAACTTCATGTATTTTTTAAAAAGCAAGTGTATTAGAAGGAAATACAACAAAACGTCAACAGCAGTTGGGGCTGGATGCCAACATTGTGGCTACTTCTTTCCTTCATTTTTTCCATATTTTCCAGTGATAGGGTGGGAAGCGGGGGAGAATTTAATAAAAGATGAAAGCCCAGTTTACCTCATGTTTTCCTTCCTGTTCAGTCATATTACAGTGCACTCCAGCTCTCAGCTTGGCCTTATTCCATGAGCATTCTCTTGTGGCAAGGACATGGAAGGTAAGGCCATTTCCAAATGCCACGCTTCATTTCTACCTTGACTTTCACGGTGTTAGAGACATGGGAACTAACAGTTATTGATTATCATCTTGGGCACCAAGTGATTCCTACATATTACCCTTTTGAGAGAAAATAGTTGCCCCATTTCAATAACGAATAAACTGAGATCCAGTAGGCTGAAGGTAATGGCTTGCGAGCACACAGCTAGTAAGCAGCAAAGAGTTTTTTCCGGGTCCTCAATTGTTTCGCCAAATTCCTTTTCTTCCCATATGATGGGACCACCCATTCTAGTCTCCTATCAGAGCCTTAGTAACTTGACTCAGGAGTCAGTCTGCCTGGGCTAAGGTACTGCCTATACTTACCAGCTATGGGCCTTCAGGTAACTACTCTGTGCCTCATTTTTCTCATCACTAAAATGGGAATAATAATGGCATCTCCCTCATGAGGTTGGTTGTGAGGAATAAACACTATGATGCATGCAGAGTGCGCAGGGCAGTTGCTGGCACTCAATAAAAGTTAGCCATCATAGTTATCGCTAAGGGGGTCTGAAGCAAATAATGGTAACTGATTTGGAGTCATTTATACTCTCATTCTCTCAATGCCTCCAGTGGAATGCCACCAGACATGATCAGGTCCAAGACATGATTTCACAGATAGGGACACCCAGGACCAGAAAGGTGAATGGAGGAAACCAGACCCAACAGTGGTGACTGACTAAGGGTGCTATTAGCCTCACATTCTTTCCACCATGGTGTGTAGCTTTTCTCTGGCTCCCAATCCCTGGAGCAACAGCAGGATGGCCACAGTGCAACCTCGGAAAAACAGGCATCTCTTCGGGCACACACTATTCTTTATGTACATATTATCACTTGATCTCTCAGCAACCCTGGGAGGTGGGCAAGGCAGTATTGTGAGTGAGGAAATGACCTCAAAGAGTATTGGTTGATTCTCCTTGGTCCCATAGCAGAGCTGAGACAGGATCCCCAGGGCTGTCTGTATAATGCCATCGGTGCCTTAGATAACCAACCTCTGATGTGTGTCTCACATCAGAAAAGCAATCAGGCTGGTGGATGTTCTCACCCTGATTTCTCTCTTCACCCCTATAATGCCAGCTGTTATTCAGCAGTATCTTACAGTTGGAGAAGCAGTTTCATCCACCTCTTCACTAGTGGCTCTGACCCACTGAGTCTCTCTTCCAGAGCCTTAGGTGGCCAAGTTTGGGGATGGTGACAGAGAGTAAGCCAGTGGGACAAAAGTGCTGTTATCTTTTCCACCAATCGATCCCCTGCTTCCTGCAACCGTAGGGCTAAAATATTTGCCTTAGCTATGTACGATGCTAACCTGCGATGCAACCAAAACTCTCAAGAGGTGCTAGCTGGGGTGCAGATTGGTATAGCCTCTTTAAAAAAACCCAGGCAGTATTTCCTAAGGCTAAACATTTACTTACCCTATAACCCAACAATTCTCCTAAGTATATGCCCAAGAGAAAGGAATATTCATGTCCATTAAAAGACATACATAAAAATATTTATGACAGCTTTATTAATAACAGTCAAAACTAAAAACCAACCTAAATGCTCATCAGTAGGAAAATGGATAAATAAATCATGGCAATATTCACTTCATGGAATTTTATATGGCCATAAAAAAGAATAAAATACTGCTACATGCAGTATAGATAAATCTCACAATGCAATGATGAGATAAATAGGACAGACACCAAAGAAAATGTGTTGTAATGATTCTACCTATATGAATCTCACAATGCAATGATGAGATAAATAGGACAGACACCAAAGAAAATGTGTTGTAATGATTCTACCTATATGAAGTTCAAGAAAGGCAAAACTAAGTTAGCTAGATGTTGTACAGTATTTATCACTGTGGGGGCTTCTACTGAACAGGAGGCATAAAAGTAACTTCTGGGACAATAGAAATATTCTCTATCTTGACCCTGAACGGTAGTGGGTACACAAGTATGAGTATATGTAAGAATTATTCAAGCTTTGCACATATAAAATGTGCTTTTTGCTTTATGTATGTTAATATCAAAATAAAATATGTAAAAAAAAATCCTGTCAGCTGGGTCACTAAAGATTCATTCACTAGAAACTCACAATAATCCTTAAGCAAAAGCCCATAAGACAAGGTAATCTTTTAGGTCAACCTGTGGACCCTGCATACCTCGTAGATTCTTTTCTCAAAGACGTGGATCTCTACACTAGGATAAATGTCTCTTCTCTTAGCAGCCACTGGCACTATGCTTCCTGAGCAGCTGTCTGTATCCTCAGAATGCATGCCCCAAAGGAAAGGGACTATGATCCATTCATCTCTTCACCTCAGTACCTAGCAGAGTGCCTGGCTTAGAGTAGACACTCAGAAAGTATTGACAGGCAGCTGAAGGAGTAGGTGAATAAAAAAATGAATGTAGCACACACAAATATGATCTATGACCACAATCTAGAAAGCCGCTGCTGGTCAATGAGCTGCAGAGGCATTCTTTAGACAGCATCACGTAGACCAGTGGTTCTCAGGCAGGGAAATTTTGCTTCCCAAGAGACATTTGGCAATTTCCGCACGTATTTTTGGTTATCACAAGCAGGGCCTGGGGGGAGGCTATTGTACTTATGATGATGTCTAATATCCTACAATGCACAGGACAGCCCCTTCTCCAACACACACACACACACACACACACACACACACACACACACCCATCCAAACCAAAATGTCAACAGCATTGGTGTTGAGAAACCCTGGTTCAGAGAAACAGGTAGTAAACACAGAAAGAAAGCCTTGAGCTCAAATGTCAACTGACTACTCACGAGCTGTGTGACTTTGAGTTACAAAACTTCTCAGAGCTTTCTCCCTTGTACAAACAGGGCTGATGCCTACCTTAAAGGTATGTGAGAGAATTAAATGACCTAAGTTAGATGAAGAGCCTGGTTCAAAACAGGATGCTGGTGAGATCTGGTTCCCTTCCCTTCCCCAGAGCCAGTAATGGGCAATTTTTAATAAAAGAAACAGTCATCAAGCATTGCTTTTTCTCCCTCTGCTTAAGGAACTGCTGAAGAGTGAGGCTGCCTGTGAAGAATGCATTTTGTTTGCTGGGTACATCAATAGCCCCTGTTCCTAATGAAATGCATTATTAAAAGATAAAGTCAACATATTCAGAACTCAGGCCCCCGTCGCATCCCAATGTAATCTGCCATTCTCCCAGCATTGCAGGTGTCCTGTAAGCCTGCCTCTGAAACACCGATTCTTATTTCCCTGCTCTCCCTCGGTTTTCTCTAAACCAGCACAAACACACAGGGTTCCCGGGAGATAGGGAGCAGTGCTTCATACAATGCCAGCACTATGTGCAAGTGGCAGAAACACCACAAAGAAAAAGCCCAGCCTTGTTCTTTGCAAGTGGGAAGTGGAATTTCCCGCAGGGCTCAATCTAAGGCTTGCTTCCTTCCTACCTTTATGTATTTATAAGAGTGACTGGCCCCTAAGCAATCCTATGCGGAAATCTTGCAAACTGATTATTATGGAGTTTGCTGTCCTTGGTGCTGAAAAAGTCTCAGTGTGCTGAGGGTTTCTGGGTCACTTTTGCATTTCTATTATTCATACTGACCAGGAAATATAAGACAAAACACTAACACACATTTTCACATTATTGTAGCAGATGCTTAAAATGGAATATCTGAAAAATATATAGAACAAAATAATAACAAAAATGCCTGCTATTTACTGAGAGTATGCCACTTTCTAGACATTGTTATTTACTTTATCCTACGAGGTATGCACCATATATTCCCCATTTTTCAGATGAGAAGAACTGAGGCAATAACAGTCCATTAAATTGACCCTCCAGTGGCAAGCACACTGACAATGGAAAAGAGCTGGGCTCCTTCACAGGCCAACCCTTCCACTTGGCTCTAGATCCTGTCTCCTCTCATCTTCTCAAAGATTTGCCTGGTCTGGGGTCCTTGAATTATCATCCCTTTTACCTTAATATCAGTTTCTCCCTTTCTACTATCCCATTCCCAGTCTTATACAAACACATCCCAGTGTTTCTCATCTGACAGAAAAGAAACAAAGAAAATTTCTCTAGACATTTCCTCTTCCTTTTGCTTCTTTTCAAGACAAACAGAAACTCCTCAAAAGAGTGATTTTTAATCACCACTTCCGCTTCTTTTTTTAAGTTTATTTATTTTGAGAGAGAGAGAGAGAGAAAATGAGCTTCATCAGTGTAAGGGTCGGGGGGGAGGGGAGAATATCAAGCAGATCCAGGAGTTCATGACCTGAGCCAAAACCAAGAGTCAGACACTTAACCAACTGAGCCAGCCAGGAGCCCCACCATTTCCACTTCTTCATTTCTGATCTTATGTTATTTCTTCAGACCACTCATCCACACTGTGGCTCCACTCTAAATCAACAATGAGTATCATACTGAAAAATCCTCCAGTCATTTCTCTAACCTCTTGTTTTATTGTCCAGCAACATGTGACGTAGAGAACTACTATCTTTTTGGAATACTTCATTTTTCTCCTTAACTTCTGTGTCACTGCAAAACCCCAGTTTTCCTCCTAACTCCTCCACAGCCCACATTCTGAGTATCCTTTCCTAGATCTTCCTCTTTGGCTCAACTTGAAATAGTAATTGTCACAGGGCTCAGTGCCGCCAAGACTTCACTTCTCCGAGTACACTCCTCAGCCACTAAATAATCTCATCCAATCCCATGGCTTTAAAAAACACCTATATATTGGTGCCTCCTAAGTTTACATCTCCAGATCCAATGTCTATCTTGATCTCTAGACTCCTAAGTTCAATTGCCTACCCAATCTCTACTTGGATGTCTCTATCAACTCAAACATAAGCTCAAAAATCAGAACTTCTGATTTTCCTTCCAAAACTACCTTCTACTCCAGTCCTGGAACTATCACAACCATCCAGTTTCTCAAACCAAAATCTTAGGAACCATCTTTGATTTCCCCTCACAGCTCACAATCAAACCCCTAATCAAATTCCATAGACAGAATCTACCGAACCTACCCCAATTCTATCAACTTCTCCCCATCTACAATGCCACTACTTCAGCATCTCCATTATCTCTCCCTGGATTGCTGAAATCCACATATTCTATTTTAATGTTGTTTGAATAGATGGGACACATGTCCAAAACTCAAACTATATCAAAATACATATACCTTTGCTCTTCATTGGCCCCTTCCACCCCGACCTTTCACAGGTAACAAAATTTTAGTTTTTACATGTGAGCACATGATGCATCCCATTCTCCTCTCACTTTCCTATACCTTTAGAGATCTTCCCATATGTATACTTGGAGAAAGTTCCCTGATTCTTAATATAGCTGCTTAGTGTTCCATTATATGGCTAAAAGAGAATGTATTTAACCAGTAATCTATCCTTTGACGACAGGGTTTGCTATCACAAATGATACTGCAGTAGCCTTTTATGTTGTATTTTTGTATATGCAATTATATCCATATGATAAGTTATCAGAAGTAGGTTCGCAGAAACAAAGGGAACCTGGTTCCTCTATTTCCTCTCTTGACCTTTACATTATATTTGTATCTGTAGGAGTGCCTTAAAAGTGCAAATCATATTAAGTCACTCCCTGGCTCAAAGGCCTCCAAGACTTCTCCTCACATATACATGAGATTTAAATGCCTTGCTCTAGCTTCCAAGATCTGTTTGCTTTGGACTGTGCCTCCTGAGCCCTCACTCAGTAAGCTCCAGCAGTTCCTCTTTACATTTCTAGCACATACCCAACTGTCCTTGCCTTTGCTCTTATTCATCCCTCTCCCTGGCACACTCTTGGACCAGATTCTCCCACTTCTCCCTCCCCGTCTTCAGGTCAGCTTAATGATTACCTCCTCAGAGGCTTTCATGACGTTTAATCTGAAGCCCTCTGGTCTGCCCCTCATTGCTGGCACCATTAAGTAACACTGTCATATTATATTTTCTTTATAACTACTATCACTTCCAGAGAGTGCCTTGATGTGTATGTGTGTGTGTGTGTGTGTGTGTGTGTGTGTGCGTGTGTGTGTGCGCACGTGCCTACGTCTCCTACTAAAATTCATGTTTCAGGAGGGCAGGACTTGTCTAGTATCACTAAAATCTCTGGTTCGAGAACAGTGTCTGAAAAAGTAGTCCCTGACAAATATGTGTTTACAGAATGAATGACTCTTAATATCTCAAGATGTTAATTTCCAGCACCTTTCCCAAAATGTATTCCTTATACAGGTAAGATGATGTCATGCATATGACTTTATATCTTGGTTTGGTTATCTAACATCACATTTAAAGATTTTTCCAGGAAATTAAAAATTCTTTACAAACTCTCATTTAAATGAATTTGGGATAATTTCTCAAAGGGAGAGACTATAATGATTTCAATCATTCATTTTGTTAGATGTTTAGATTGTTGCCACAATTTTTATTTGAATTAACACAGTCATAAACATATTTAAGCATAAATGTTTGCCTATAAATTTGAATGTTCACTAAAACTAGATTTACTAGGTCTAAAAGGGTAAGATCATTTTCAGCCTTCAGATACTTCTGTGAAATGGCTTGTCAAAAAGATTGCAATAATTTACACACCACCCAGCAGTGAATCACCCCATCCTCAGCAGCTTTAATAGTTTTTCAGTATTTGCTAATTTGATAAATTATATTGTTGTCTTTTATAACTAGTGAAGTTGGAATATTTTTATAAGGCATCTTTTACTGATTAATAACAACATAGTATCAACACCCATTTCTACAGGCTTAGGAAGAGTTTGGCCTTGGGAGAGCATCAAGTCGTCTGACTGAATTTCCTGAGATGGAAAAAAAAATATTAAACAACCTATGGAATTACCACATAAGTACTGCTTGCTTTTCACCCACTTTGAAGAAAGATGAACCTCCTTTATGGTGCGATTTCCAGGAAATGCATTATACCCTCCCCCCCCCCACTTTCTTCATAGGATGTAATTTCCAGCACCATTGCTACATCTTCCAAGAGTGAGTCGTTTTTGAACTGCTGGCGGATATTTTTAAGGGCCCATCACAAAAATTCTGTGTAGGGACCTTTGTTTTGCATTTTCTTAGACCAAGCTCCTGTGCAGAATTTTGGTAATTTGATTCTACCCTTCCCCCCTCAGAATGGATTCCATGAGTGTGAATCAGCAAAATGATATAACACAGCATGTCCAGGATGTCTCCTCTATAGTGTAAGCTAACCTTAAAGCTAATCTCAAAATTTTCAATAACTGTCTTCCAAAATGAGGCATTTTATCCAATGATATCAATTAGCATGTTATAAGGGGTGCTGCACAAATAGCATACATTGATTCGCAGATGACTTTAAAAACTCAGCGAGCCAAGAATCCCACATTATTGATTCATGCTAACAAAACGATGAAGCACAGCTAATCTTTACAACACATGCTGGGCAGAATGACATTTACAAATGCAGACAGACGGAAACCAATTGGACATAATTCTTTAAGGATTAAACTGATGGCTGCAATTAGATGACAAAAGGTGAGCAGTCTTACTGCTGGGAATTCAGACAACCTCTGGGGTCTGGGTCTAATTTGGCCTCTTCCTTGGTTAACCGTGATATCCCACTGACTAGCTAGCTGATCAAGTGACTAGTCAAGAGTAATTAAATTGGTTTGTAAGCTGTGTTACTGCTTCAACTTGCTTCTTGGACTTTGAATCACAAATGCTCTGACAAAGGCCATGCTTGGGATCATCACAGTTGGACAATATCACTATAGAATAGCAGATGAGCCCACCAAAGTGCTTGTTGGGAGAGAATATGAATATTTCCCTTCTCATCTGATTCGTTATTGGAATTAGATACTCCGAGTCTGAAAGATGGGGAACTCCTTGGAATGTGATGTTTTTAAAAAATGATTTCCTTTCTTTTTAAATACTCAGGCCAGATTCATAGCTCCCCGTCTCATAGAACAACTCTGCCATTTCTGAGCAGTTCCAAGGTTAGCCTGATAAACATCACCCAAAGAACAGAAAATCTTGATAACCTTCAAGATAACTCTGATCGTCTTAAAATTCATAATGACTCTGGTTATCAACAAAGTGGAACAGTGATGGAATTAGAAGTGCTTTGCAGGCGTGGAGTGTAAGAAAGCATCTGCATTTGGAAATCAAATCCCATCCCTGTCACTTACTTATACAGTAAGGGTTTATTAGCACATGGTGTTACTATGTCCTAGTTTCCCCAGCCCACCTAGATCTATCTGGCAGGGTTTCAGTTTTTTTTTTTTTTTTTTAAGACTGTATCGGGATTGCTCAGGGAAGCTCTTCTACGAAGTATAGAACACACCATCCTAAAAGACTGTGGTGTACATTTGACTGCTTCTTGGCTCTCTTCTCCCCATCTTTTCAAAGCATTCTCTACCTTCCATACTCTCTGCTGTGCACTTACATTTGGGGAACCAGCAAGAATATACCCAAAGAAAATCTGCAAAAGAGGACAATTACAGAGACACTCATTACCATTTATGTAATAGTACTCTGTCTGTTGAAAGCGAGCAAAAAACCAAGCAAACAAAACCTGTGACTTATCCTGAGAAACAGAAATAAGTATTTATCCCATACAACACAGGCATTGCCAAAACAGCATAAAATCTCCTTGACAGACTCAAACCCAGACCTACTGGTTTCAAAATTCTTAATTATTTAGTTTCACTCAGAGGAGATGACGTGTTTACTAGCTGTGATGGTGTAGTAGGGCAGAAATTCTCTAACTTGTGAAATTTTACCCTTATAGAGTCAAATCCTGTCTTGACACTGGGGGACAATAATCAAATCGCACCTAGCCTCAGTTTCCTCACCTGTGAAACGGAGAGCATGATGACCCCAGAGTAGCTGAATTCACGGCTCAGGTCCTATCAGGATTTAGTTTCTGTCCATCTTTCAACCCTACCTTTTTCTGTGCCAGCTTTTCTTAGGATCCAGGGTGGCCTCCACTTCTCCAGCCTTCTACTGGGTTGAAATCCAGCTGAAATGAGGACGTCTCTTGAAAAGTCCTGGGGAACGTGGGGCTGACTGAAGTCTGAGAGTCCTGTTCCACCCAAATTCAGAGTCAATGCCTTCAAATCTGCAGAGATATAAAGAAAGAAGTGATGACTCCCCAAACAAAGTAAGGGATGGTGGCCCCAAATTGGAAAAATGGATGTGCCAAAGGCAAATCACAAACATTTGCCATGTGTGCCCAACTGAAAATCAATGGTAACATTCTCTGTGCCAATGTTGCTTAACTTGACTGCGGATTAGAATCTCCTGGAGAGATTGTTAACAAAACAAAACAAAACAAAACAAAACAAAACAAAACAAAACAAAACAAAACAAAACACTCTCCAGGATCTAACCCAGAAAGGTGAAATCAAACACCCTGAATGAGAACTAGATGTCAGTATTTTTTAAGCACCCCAGCCAATTCTAATATTTTGCCAGGGTGAAGAACTCAATGTACATTTGTATAAATACAGACCTTCATACAAGCCACCCATCCACACAGGATACCTGGGCACAGGACTTTCTTTTGAAAGTTATTCTATAGAATCTAAATCTAAATCTAAGAAGCTTAAAAGACTTCAAATTTAGAAGAGACTAAATTAGGGGCACCTGGGTGGCTCAGTTGATTAAGCGTCTGACTTCAGCTCAGGTCATGATCTCACGGTCTGTGGGTTCAAGCCCAGTGTTGGGCTCTGTGCTGACAGCTCAGAGCCTGGAGCCTGTTTCAGATTCTCTGTCTCCCTGTCCCTCTGCCCCTCTCCCACTCCTCTGTCTCTCAAAAATAAATAAATGTTAAAAAAAATTTAGAAGAGACTAAATTCTTATGAACATCACTATCTCTCAAGTAATTAAAGATCTTCAGAATTTGAAAAGATGTAGATATGAATGAGTTGCAGCCTCTGCTCAAAATATGAATCAGTTAAAGTGCATTCTGATGTTGTCCAGTTGTTTCTTGTACATCTCTAATGATTGTGAACTCATAACTGTAGGGAGGAACAGAGTCCAATTTTGGAATATTTTTCATAGCTCTGACTTCCTAAGACCTACATATTATCTAGGATTCTGATCCAGAAGCTCTACAAAATCACTCCAATCTCTCCATTCCTCCCTCTGCCCCCCACTGCCTCCTCTCCCTGCCCCTAACTCTCTAATCAGCACTTCAACTTTTCCCCCAGTCTAATTCTTCATCTAATCCTCATATGGCAATATGTTGCAACTTTTACTGGGACCACACTTTTCTGGGTGCACTCCAGGCAATCTCTATGCCTCAAACTGTACTCCTGGTTATGGGACACAATGCCCATAGTCAGTCAGAGAGCTGGACCTGTTCCAGGTTTCTTTTTAACTACTTCATTATTATGCCACCTATAGTTAAAAAAAAATGGATGGGGAACAGTTAATAAAACTGAGGAAACAAGAAAACAAATGATAGAAATAAACCCAAGCAAACATGTTTATGGCAATGAATGCATATTTTTTTAAGCTCCCCAACGAAAAGTCAGAGACTCAGAGACTGGAAAACTCAACACCCAAAAAACAAATAATCCAGTGAAGTAATGGACAAAATACATACATTTTTCCAAATAAGACATCCAGACAGCCAACAGACATATCAAAAGATGTTCAACATCACTCATCATCAGGGAAATACAAATCAAAACTACAATGAGATACCAACGCACACCTGTCAGAATGGCTAAAATTAACAACACAGGAAACAACACATGTTGTTGACGATGTGGAGAAAGGAGAACCCTCTTGCACTACTGGTGGGAATGCAAACTGGTGTAGCCACCCTGGAAAACAGTATGGAGGTTACTCAGAAAGTTAAAAATAGAACTACCCTATGATCCAGCAAATGCACTCCTAGGTATTCACCCAAAGAATACAAAAATAGTGACTCAAAGGGATATCTACACCCCAGTGATTATCAACAGCAGTATTATCAACAATAGCCAAATTACGGAAAGAACCCAGATGTCCATTGACAGATGAATGGATAGAGAAGATGTGGTTTGTGTATGTATGCATATATATATATATATATATATACACACACACACACACACACACACACACACACACATATACACACATACACAATGGAATATTACTTGGTGATCACAAAGAATGAAATATTGCCATCTGCAACAACATGGATAGAGCTAGAGTGTATTATGCTAAGCAAAAAAGTCAGTCAGAGAAAGACAAATATATGATTTCACACATATGTGGAATTTAAGAAACAAAACAGATGAACAGAGGAGAGGGGAAGGAAACATGAAATAAGATAAAAAACACAGAGGGAGGCAAACCAGAAGAGACTGTTAAATACAGAGAACGAGTGGAGGGTTGCTGGAAGAATGTTGGGTGGGAGGATGGGCTAAATGGGTGATGGGCATTAAGAAGGGTACCAGGTGTTATATTCTACTCCTGAAACCAATACTATACTTATATGTTCACTACTTGAATCTATATTAAAAATAAAATAAAATAAAATAAAATAAAATAAAATAAAATAAAATAAATGAAATGAAATGATGAACATGGGGGGAAAAAGAGAGGTAAACCATAAAGCAGACTCTTAACTACACAGAACAAACTGAGGGTTGTTGGAGGGGAGGTGGGGGGGATGGGCTAAATGGGCTATGGGTATTAAGGAAAGCACTTGTCATGTTGACCAGGGTGTTGTATGTAAGTGATGAATCACTAAATTTTACTCCTGAAACTAATATTACACTATAAGTTAACTAACTGGAATTTAAAAACTTGAAACAAACAAAAAACTCTGAATCTAACTTTATGCTGTTTCCACTGGCCAGACCTAAAAAACAAAATTACTTATTTGGGTTAAATAGAAAAAAATATGAAAGAGGTGCCGGTCTATTGCAAACCAAAGTTAACCTGGGAGCTACAAAATGATTGTCAGGCACTGTAGAATTCAAGTAAAGTATTTTAAATAGAACAGATTATTTTATACTGACAAATACACAATGTACAAGGCACACCAACAGTCACAATGCTTACTTATTGAAATCATTAAATACCTTGAACTAAATTCCTAGCAGTACAAGGGACAGAGAACATACATACTTTGGTGCTGAGAGATTTTAACTCTCAAGAGTTTTTGACCCATTAAGTAGACCAAAATAAATAACAATGTACAGGATGTTCATAATATGATATTGATTGAGAAGACTTTTAAATATTACACCAAGAAGGGGAGTCTGGGTGGCTCAGTCGGTTAAGCATCTGTCTTTGGCTCAGGTCATAATCTTGCTGTTTGTGTGTTTGAGCCCTGTGTCAGGCTCTGTGCTGCCAGCTCGGAGCCTGGAGCCTGCTTCGGATTCTGTGTCTCCTCTCTCTGCCCCTTGCCCACTTGTGCTCTGTCTCTCTCTATCAAAAAAAGTAAACGTAAAAAAAATTTAAGTATTATACCAAGAAGATAATGAAACTTCTTTTAAGAGCTCAATTAATATGGTTTCTCAAATTTATATAATATTAGATCACACACACTCAAAACAAAAAGTGGTAGTTCAAGTCACATTCTCTGTGAATATATTGAAAAGTATATGAAATTATATAGAAATTGCCATTTTCTGAGCATATATAACAGAAAACATTCTTTAAAATCTAAACAAACAAACAAAAACTAGAAAAGCCCAAGCTTTTACAAATTAAAACTCTCTCCTACATAATATGTTGGTCAAAGAGAAAAATGAAAACATTGGTTATAGATTACTTAGAAATAAATTTTCTGAGAAGACACAGAATACAAAAATGTGATGGTCCAAGATTTTAGCCTGAAAGTTTATTATTAAACAAGAAAGGATGAAAAGAAATGAACTAAGGAAGGCACCTCAATGAGATTTTTTTCAAAGGCAGCAAGTGAAAACTAAGAAAAGTATAAGAAAGAAATGAAGGGGAGACTTTTTTTAAAACCCAGTAATGTATGGAAACAAATCTATAACCTCCATAGTGAATATATAAACCTGAATGCTATTTTGTTTTTAAACAGAAATGTTAAAAAATTAGAAAACAGAATAATAGCTAACATTATTAGTTTTGTGCCTGGCTCTGGTTAACTCTTATTAACAACGCCACAAGGAGGGTACTATTATTACCCTCATTTTACAAATGAAGAAAGTGAGGAAGACAACAGAGAACTGGTGAGCCTAAGATCACCCAAGAGGCAAGTAGCAGAGGTGAGATTAAAATCCAGGGGCGCCTGGGTGGTGCAGGCGGTTAAGCATCCGACTTCAGCCAGGTCACGATCTCGCGGTACCGGAGTTCGAGTCCTACGTCGGGCTCTCGGCTGATGGCTCAGAGCCTGGAGCCTGTTTCCGATTCTGTGTCTCCCTCTCTCTGTGCCCCTCCCCCGTTCATGCTCTGTCTCTGTCCCAAAAAAATAAATAAACGTTGAAAAAAAAAATTTTTTTAATCCGGCCACCTTGCTCCACAACGGACTTCTGACCAGTGCTTTAGTTAGCCTCTCAACACTATGAAGAAATGAGAATTTTTTAAAAATCCTATAAATTAGTAATTTTTAAGATAATGCCATGTATAATAAATACATAATCATATACCAAATAAATATGAAAATTGTAATATTGATGGTGTTCTAGGAAAACACAAATTATAAAAAATTGACTCCATGGAAATCAGAGTAGAACACTAACTTTGGTAGAAATTGAACAAGTCATATAAAAATCACCTCTGAAGAAGGTACTTGGCCTGAATTATTCTAAATGTTAACTATTTCAACATTTTAAAAATAAGTAACTCCCATGTTTTGTTCAAGAAGAAATAAAAAGAGAAAATGTGTCCTAATTTCTTTAGTGAGGTTGGCATAACTCTACTGCTGAGATCTAACAACTACGGACAGGGAAGGAGGAAGCTTCAGTCCAATCTTACTTACTGGCATAAATGCACAAAATAAAACACTAGCACCCCGACTCAGCTATGCTTGGGAAGAATAATTCACCAGGACCCAGCAGATTTTACTCCAGGAAACCAAGGATGATTTACTATCAGGAGTCAATTAATATTTAGAAGTCTATTAACATAATTTATCATATCAGTGGGTCAAAGAGGAAAGACCATCATCAAATACTTAAAAGGTTTCTGACAAAATTCGATATTCACCTCTGCCTTATTTAAAAAGGCAGAAATCTTGGAATAGAGACTTTGCTAACCTGGTAAAAGAACAGCTTCCAGGTATCAATAACCAGTTCTTTACCCACCTACAAACACCAGAAACACAACCATTAATGTCGTGGACAAAATTAAGGTCCCTGCTTTTTAACAGTTTAGATATTTAAAAAGAGAAGTAAAAAAAACCCTCCAAAATATTAGGTTACAAATTAAAATGACACTGAGATGGGACACCTGGGTGGCTCAGTCAGTTGAGCATCTGACTCTTGATTTCGGATCAGGTCGTGATCCCAGGGTCGTAGGATCGAGCCCCATGTTAGGCTCCACACTGAGCATGGAGCCTGCTTATGATTCTCTCCCTATCTCTCTCTCCCTCTCTCTCTCTCTGTCTCTCTCTAAAATAGAAGTTAGTAAATAAATAAATAAATAAATAAATAAATAAATAAATAAAACAATGAGCTATCATGTCTCACCCATTAGATGGCAATTACCAAAGAGTCAAAAGATAGCAAGTGTTGGCAAGGACGTGGAGAAACCATAACCCTTTCACACTGGTGATGGGAACATAAAGTGGTACAGCCAGTGTGGAAAACTGTACAGAGGTTTCTCAAAAAAATCACAAACAGAACTACCTTATGATCCAGCAATCCCACTACTGGGTATTTATCAAAAAAAAAAAAAATCTAAAATCAGGATCTCAAACATATATGCACTCTCATGTTACTGAAGAATGATTTCCAAGAGCCAAGATACGGAAACAACCTAAATGTTCACTGACAGGAATGGATCAAGAAAATGTGGTGTTTACATATGCAGTGGAATATTATTCAGCCTTAAAGAAAAAAGGAAATCCTGCCACATGCAGCAACACGCATGAACGTTGAGGACATTCTGCTAAGTGAAATAAGCCAGCCACAGAAGGTCAAATACTGCATGAGGCATCTGAAATGGTCACACTCAGAGCAACAGTAGAATGCTGATTTCCGGGCGCTGCGGGGAGGAGGGAAAAGTGAGCAGCTGTTCAACTTGTATGTATAAAGTTGCAGTTTTACAAGAAGAGTACATTCTGGAAATGTGCCGTACAGAAGTGTGCTTACACATGGCATCACTGTATTGTACACTTAAAAATTTGTTAAGAGGGTAGCTCTCATGTTAAGTGTTCTTTCCACAATAAAAAAAAGAATTCCCTATTTAACAAAAGAAAATAGAAATCGCTTAATGCTTTGACTCTTAGTACAGGGGTTGAGAATCAAATATAAATTTTTTTAATTTATCATCAAAAAAAATTATAAAAAGGTTAGCTTAATGCCAGGCCGGATGCACACACACACAATGACGTTAGGGTTGGGTCTGGATCCCAGCTGCATCACTCACTAGCAACTGAACACCACTTTGGTAAATTACTCGGCTGGTACAAGTGTGGGTTTCCTGTGTATGAGGAACACTGAACCCTTCCCATAAAGGACAGTGAGGACTACACAAGCAGACACAGGCAAGGGGCCTGACTCCCGGCAAAGGCTGAAATCATGAATGGTCTTAGGATTAGTGGGAAACAATATGCGTGTAGCTCTAGAAAACACAACAGGAAAAGGAAAGAGTTCAGTAAGATGGCCAGGAGGTGACGTAAAGACATACAAATAAGCAGTGAAAATCAGTTACAAAACAGAAGTCCCCAAAAGGTCCCCTGTTCCCTGTTGCCAGTACTTTGCACATACTGTCATCTTCCCTGGGAGTCCCTTCTCATGCCATCTCTATGCCATCCCTGCCTAGTGTGCTAGGGGCACTTGGAATTATCATTTAGATTCCAATGAGTCATCACCCTCTTGTGATGTGGAAGTTTTTCCTGACCCCCATGTCAAATCCCCTATCGTGTACTCTTACAGGACCATCTCCTTATCAAAGCAGAAATTCCGTATTTATTTGTGGATTGGATTAATTCCTATTCTCCCCTCAAGAACTTAGATTCTCACACGGTGCAGCCACTAAAAATTATGTTCACATAAAAGGATTTAATGTCTACATGCTATTTATAGTATTTTAAAATGCATCCTCTAAGTCAGGATATAACCAACAATCATAATTTTTATTTATGTTTTTTCTTTTTTTAATGTTTACTTATTTTGACAGAGAGAGCAAGCAAGCACAAGTGGTGGAGGGGCAAAGGGAGAAAGAGAGACAGAGAGAGAGAGAGAGAGAGAGAGAGAGAGAGAGAGAACCCCAAGCAGGCTCCATTCTGCCAGCACAGAGGCCAATGTGGGGCTCAAACCCACAAACCATGAGGTCATGACATGAGCTGAAATCAAGAGTCGGATGCTTAACCGACTGAGCCACCCAGGTGCCCCTACAATCCTAATTTTTAAAAGCACACAGTGCATATATACACATGCATAAAAGAATACAAAGATATGCAACAAACATAGCAACATATTAACAATGACACTAGATTTTTTATTTTTAACTTTTCTTTCTTTTTAATAATCAACAATACTTTTAAATGTTTGGTATAAAGCAATACTTCCTCCCCTTTAAATGATACACAGGGGTTTAACAAATATCTGAGTTTACAAAAAACTCAAAATAGATACTTTTTAAAATTTTTAACCATCTGATGACAGGTGTTCTGGTGGCAAGTCACTGACACGGACCACGTATAAACACATACATTACCTAAAAATGTTTCCCTTCAGAAGATTCTGTTCCCAGCCAATAAACTATCATTCATACATAAGAGAACAAAGGATTGCACATAAGAAAGCATCAGCAATGAAGAGAAAAGCTGGAGAAATATTATAGTCTGTCAAAAACAAGAACAATCCCCTATTGCAGCCCCCACGGAATCACACCCCCCCCACACACACACACCCATGCCAATGGGTCATCAGGTATACACTGGGCATCTATTATGTGACTCAGCCCTGTGCTAACGGCTCTAAGGGCTTACTCCCTGTCCTCAGCGAAGTCATTGGCAACCGAGACCAACGTGCTGAGGAAAAGAGAATCAACAGCATAAAATGGAACGAGAACACTGGCGAACAAGTGGTCAACAGCAGTGCTGCACATTTCAGAGCTAGACCTTCCCACCCGTCACAGGCTGCCAGCAGGACTCCCGGTGTTGGTGTGAATCAACAGCCTTGCTGTTTCCACTGCATCACCATAAACAGAAGCATGGATGGAGGAACTCCTGTGCTAAGAAAATGCAAACAGCTTAAGCAGGTTCCACTCTTTCGCCACCTACCCACCTGGCAGTTGCCCTCCCCCAGTCTGCCTACAGAGCCAAGCACTGCTTGGAAAGTACTTGTCCCATCTTTGGCATCTGCTTTCTTCCCCTGCAGAAGGTCTTTCCTGGCTTCCCAAGCCTGAAGCAAGTCCCCATCTCTGTTTGGTTATGGTTCTTGCCACTACTCTGCACTTTCTCCTCCACTTCTCTGATGCACCCACTAGGTAAGACTCTTGTGGTCATCTTTTATGTATCTTCATATGCCCAGGTCCTAGCTCTATGGCCCTGAACATACTCTGAGCTAAGAACATGTCACTTGTACTGAATGAATGAAGGAGCGAATGAATAAATGAAATCCAGCTTCGGACTCCTTTACAACATTGAATTGTCTGCTCAAGCTTTTCCACGCACCGGAGACGTCCTTCACTCAACTGATCTCCACATGTTGAAATTCTAATCCTCCTCCTTAAAGGTGTTAGGACAAGTGCCATGTATACCACAAAGGCTGGCAGTGCCTTCTTGCCATTCTTATGGTCCTTTAGCGGGATTTCCTGTACCATTCTACCCAGATGCAGTGACACTTGTGGACATATTTTATACACCTCCCCCCTTAGTCACACAGCACGCTGTGATGACCACGCCTGTGTGTCTCCTCTCTCCTTGGCTCTCTCCTAGCTACCACCACACTGTAGGTAACAAATAAACAGGAGGTAGGCAATGGATAAATGCAGGATCCATGGCCTGGAAACGTCAGTGCAGTGTTCATTTCCCCCATGGCTGGATTTGGCAAATTCAAGCAGAGCAGAAAGGAAAGTGGTGAAGACAAGTTCTTGGATCTTATTTGGAGCTCAGATATTCCCATCACCGCCATCTTCCATGAGACACGCTCTTACTCGGTCTATCAGGAAATGTATGTGACTTCCTGTGTGTATCTGAATAAACTGAAGGAGTCAGAAGAAACATGAGACAATGATGTGGTGGGATGTCACGGACGAAATGCTTTCTGGAAACCCAGCCTTTCAGGAGAGGGATGCAATGACATCCGGACTCTGTGTCATCGAAATACACTCTGAAGAGAGAAGAGGGGACGGTCCCGGGTGAGGGGATGGCTGTTCTCACTCTCTAACTTGAGGCCTCCCAGACACACTGTTTCCCTTCTGTCTGGGCTGGATCTTGGCAGTTCCTGCAGCAAGAAGGGGAGTTATTTTGGGGAGACAGTTGATACGTGGCGAGTACTCCTTGAAATGTTAAATGTCTCCCAGATGGAGATACTTAGCATTTGTAGGAGGAATAATTTGGAGGAGAAAAAATGCATTTGTCTTTTTGGCATCCTGCGGATTCTGTTAGAGAAGAAAGAGAACACTGTGATTCCTGCCATCCACATGTCAGTGTTTTCTTGGAATTTTTCAAGTCCCAGTGGCTGTGCTGCTTCTTCTTCTAGGGGTATCAAGTTTTGGATGTGCCAAAGCTCAAGGGAAAAGTGTCCTGGAACTGAGTCTCAGAGGTGAGACAGTTACCAAAGTTCCCAGAAGTCATCAGAGTTCATCCTCTTATCCTCCAGTGGCAACTGCTTCACTCATGTACACCAGATGGTTTTCTCCTTAGGTGTGATCTCTTATGTACAGAGAAGGTTGCAAAATATAGAGCTGACTAGTCTAGAACACCAGGAATTAGGATGAGTTGAGTTCTGGGCTTGCTTCTGCTGTTAACTTTCTTGGTAGCCATGGGTAAACCACCTTATATCACAAAGCCTTGCTTTTCCCACCTGTGAGATGAAGGGGTTGGGTTAAATAATTCTTATATTCCTCCCTCTAATTAAAGAATGACACTATCACTCTAGCTGCTAAGGCTGTGAAGAACAAAGGTATCATTATTATAGGGACACATGAACTTGTCCTTCAACTAGGAAGGGAAGGCTTCATTGAATTGTCTATCATGCCCACTATTCATGGAAGAGATAGAGAACATCACTCACAAAAAGACTAAATCCATGACCCTTTTTTACTTACTCATTTTGCGAACACCCCTAAGATCTCCATGGCTTACCAATAAGGCTCACCAGTAAGCCCTATGAGTAAGCACCTGCCGTTAGCACCAGGCTGAATTAAAGCAGATAAGAAAGTTCAGCAATGACACTGAAAACCTGTAAGTGGGTGGCCAATATGCTCCCATGACACTGAGGTATGTAAAGTGTACTTTATTTACTTTCTATGACTAGCATCACATTCTGTAGGAATTCCCACCTTCCTTTGGTGGATGGGTAGGTAAATGGCGGAGTGGAGGGCTCTCTACATTTAGCCCAAATACAGCAAGCCAGGTCCTGTTCAATAATGTAAACAATTTTTATAGGAAACGCATGCTTTTTTTGGACGAGATTGACTTCCCAATTCCCTCCTCTTCTCCTGATCACTCCCGAGATAGATTATGGGCAGTGGGGAGAGGGGAAGAGGCCGACCTTGGGTGCTTCTGTACTTCTGGCTTCCCCACTCTCTGCAGAAATGCACTGTGCCCAGATAATCACTAATCAGGATCTGAGGGAGAAGTCTGGAGCTGCTGAATTCAGTGACTGTCTTCTTATTTTGTCGGGACTCACATTCTGACTCAACCCCATATTGGGCTGGATATACTTGATTTCAAGGTCCCAGCTCCAGGATTTCTGTACGGTAGCCCCTACTAGCAGGGTAATTTCCTCACCCTGGGAAACTTCCCAAATAATAGACTTTTCTCTACACTCTTTCTCTTCCACGGTGAAGCACAAGAAAATTTCTTGGTCCATTTTACAACATAAGACTCTAACATCACTTGGGAATGCTAATCCAGTCACTGTCTCTGTCTCTCTCCCTTCTAATCTTATTATATTACTATCACTTTGATATAGAAGTCTCCATATTAATATTGGGGCAGCTAGGGAGGAGTCTAGTCCCCAGATCCCAACCTACCCTCCAGGCTTGATCCTGAAAAGAAATGGGCAGGATCCATGTGTCTCCCAACATCCACTTTTACTTAGTTTCACCCATTCTGAGCCGGGGGTTAAAGGGGGGTTTCTATCCTTCCTATTTTATGAGAACTTCACTTATATTTTATCCTGCTCTTTTCTGAGCCAAAGGGGTTTTTTTCTCTTGTTTTCCCTGGGGCTCTAATGGTACAACAGCTCTCTGGGAACATGATTCTTGTGGTAGGAGATGAAAACAAATAAATAATATCTTAAAATATTATTCTCATTACCAAATTCATTCTTCAATTGCTGAAAGGGATTTACTTGACTTGGGGGGACTCACTTCCCCTCTGTGCACCTTCCAACTATAAAATGAGGTGGTTGGACCTTCTATCCACTAAAATCCCTTCTAGATCCTATGTGTTGGACTCACTCCAGCCATGAGATGTGGTAAGAGGCTCGTAACTACCCATTCCATTCCATTCATAAGCCATATTAGGATACTATTAAATTTCTTTGGCATCTCAGCTATCTTAGAGTTTATCAGCCTTTTGTCTAGCTAAACTCTGCTATGAGTTGTAGGCTTTAACAACTTAGTGTTGCAGTTATTTTAGGAAAAATAAAGAGGAGGAGGAGAGAAACAAGATGGCAGCCAACAAGAACGATTAAGTTCCCTTCTCACTGCTTGAAGCCTGAGGCTGGTGAAAAGGGACAGGATCACAGACATATCAAGACAGAGGTCCTGGTACACTCTGCTGTAACAAAGGATTAAGTCAGATGGAGCAGAGAAATTTCCCAATGATTTTTAAGATCTGGAAAGCTGAAAGACTGGATATGGTGACACACATACACACAAGAGGCATTCAGAAAAAGGGTTCAGTGGCAGTGGCTGAGGGAGTGATGATTGTTCTCCAGATGGAGATTGCATCAGTTATTCTAACACGTGTGTGTAGTCACCCCACTCTACACACACACATTGTCTAGGATTGCTTTTTTAACGACAAAAAAAAAAAAGAAAACCTTTGCTAAGCATGAATGTCACATTTCAGCGATTCTAAGTAATAAGGATGGGAAGGTGGCATACCACTCAGAAAAATAAAAAATAAAAACACTGGTCTGGGGAGAATGTACTGTTGAGTTACAATATTCTATTCTTTTGGCCTATCAGGAAATATTTATTAAGGCTGCTGTGTGCCAAGTGAGGAGATACTGTATTGCACAAGACAGGCACAGTCCCTAACCTTGCAAAGGTTATAATCAGGAAATTAAGTTGAAAAATAAACCAACAATTCCATTTAAGCACAGTTCATGCTACCACTCATGCTACAAAGGAAGTAGAAGGGCTTCCATAGAAACCTAAACCTAAACACCTAACCTATCCCATGGTTGGGTAGGTAGGCAGTCAGAGGAGGCCCCTGAGAAGAGATGGCCTTTGATGAACAGAACTATTATTATTCCAAATTGACCTGGATAAGGGTGCTTTCCACTAAAAAGAAAAGCCACCAATCCTTGGATTCCCCAATATCAGTCCCAAATGCATATGAGTTGTCAGACCCTGAATCAAGACACAGTGTGTCTTTCTCAAGGTCTTTCTCCCTCCTCAACTGTCTCCATTGATCAACTCAGAGGTTAAACTTCTAGCAGCCCTGCATTGCTTGCCTTTAATAGCAGGAGAGAAAATAAGAGGTTGGCATTTCTTGGGGCAACCCAAACTATGAAAACTCTTGCTATCACTTGAAACAGAAACGCTTACAAAGATTTGGATTTCTGGCATGGAGTCCATTTTATTTATTTATTTTGGAAAAGGAAGGAGATTTGAAAAAAAAAAAAAAAGAAAAAAGAAAAAAACAAAACTCTAAAAGGATGCCTCCAAACTCCCTGGTTCCCAATGCAGTCAGACATCAATAATGTATTTTAAGGCCATGGATTTCTCATTCTTTGCTGTCTTCCGGGAGTCCTCGGGGGCCACCATATTGAGTTGCAGCAATAACCGTCTGGGCCACAACGGAGATCGTGCCTGGAATCATGCAGTGAACAGCCCAGAGCCCCCAGTCTCATTCCCTTAATGAGGGACTTGAAGACTTTACTGAACACTCGACTCCCTCGAACTGACCTCACAGAAGGCTCGTAAGGGGAATGTTATCTGTCAGAGGCTGGTTTTCTTTAACTGATTTTTACATAGCGAGCACGGAATCACTCAGGAGAAAGAGCAACATCCTGAGGTTTGAAGACAGATACTTGTGGGTTCGAATCTGGCCCTATGATTTGCCTGCCGTCATACTGGGCCAGTCACCTTACCCTTCTGAGCCTCCGTTGACTCCTCTGTTCAATGGGAAGTATTTCTTTCCCGTAAGATTATAAAATTAAATTTTATATTTGCCAAATACACACATTTAAAGAAAAATCAAAGAGTGCTAAAAGTCTTACCATGAAACTCAGCAGTTTCAATCCTCCTCGCTCCTGAATCTTGCTCCCTGGGGCAGCCACTCTCCACTGCTTTAGCTGATCCTCCTAATATTTACCTCCCCTTATTTAAATACTGTACATTTTTCTTGTTCTCGCCTTGTTTCTTGCTTATTTGGGTCTTTCCCTTTCAGCCTGGAGATTTCCTGCACTGAGTGGTGATCAGACTGAAGAGAGGACTCTAGAAAGCCCTTCGTGAGTTCCACGCATGCGGGGTATGGTGTTGGCTGATGAAACTTCTCCTAAGACGATGAGGCAGTGAGTCAGCTTGTTCATTGGAGAACCACAAGATTTCAGTATCTTGACGTCTTTTCTCATGGATCTGTCCGTTTCTCCAGATTAAAAGCCTCCAAGCATCTGGATGAGGAGGACAAGGGAGCTGAGAGGCCCCAGGGTTTTCCCATTTCTCTTTCCAACTGTCTGCTATCCCTGTTGACACCATGAGTCCTGGGCTTTTCTCGTTTATCAATATAGAAATTCCACTTCCGTGTGGCAGGGGTGAGGAGTGGGAGGAGAGAGAGTTGTCTGACTGTGTCAGGGGAGGGGCAGGGGGATCGGGAGGGTCAAAGCTCCATGTACAGTTTCTAAGTACCAACTCATTCCTGCCTTCCCTAGTACTCTGTGCCTCAAAATGCCGGTTATAACTGTCTCTGTTCTTCGATGCCACTCATCACCTTTTCTGTTTTCCACCTCCCAGAATCCATCTAAATTTCTCCTGGTCTATTCTGTGCTCTTTGTAAGATAACACCTTCCTCCCTCCCTCCCTCATTCCTCCCCTCCTTCCTGCTATCTCTCTGATGGGGTTTAAGAAGAGGGAAAGGAGAAAAGTTCTGGTGGCCAATCTGCCAAATTGCTTTTCCTTCCTTACCTTACAAACAGAAGTTCTGTTGGAAGACCCACCTGAGACAAAGGATAGAGGGTCTTGCTTAGTGCCTAGCACATACTTAAGTGCTCGATAACCATACCATGTCTCTCACCTTCACCAGGGACATTCTCTGACATCCCCAAAGGAAAGGGTCTGTGGGCCTGAGAGCTGTAAGATTCCTGGAAGCCTTAGTGCATCCCAGGGGAGGGTGAGGAGTCTGAAATACTCTGCTTCTCCAGGTCAATTAGCTCCATTAACTTAATTAAGCCTCAGGACAACTTCATTAAGCAGGTATTATTATCATTCCCATTTTATGTCCATTGTGTTAATATCCAGGCACTGTCACAATGGCCTGACGCAGTCTCTTGTTCAGGAAAGAAAGAAGAGAAACATCCCTTGACCCTCTGCCGGTGACCAGACATCAAAGAAATACATCCACTCTGCCCTGTGAAAGAAAGCCTTTCCAAGGCCAAGACAAACACAGTGGACAATAATTAAAGTGGTAAAAACAGATTTTATTTTCTATTTTACTCAGTAACTACTGAGAGCAGGGCGAAAAGCGGGACTCCATTCCATTTGTGCAAAAACGATCTGGGTGTTCTGAAGGGAGAGTTAGGGGGAGCAGGGGCTCAGCCGAGTCAGAGAGGAGGAAATTTACAAAGGCTTGGTCAGGATAAATGCGATTAGGCCAGCTGTGTCTGCCAGCTGGCTGTCATCGAAGTTAGGATTCTACCCTCCTCCAGAGACTGGGAGACAGAGGTCCTATCCTTCTGATCAGTATATTCAAAATGAAAGGCTTTTCCTTGAGAAAAACACTTGAGTTTTAAGAGATGCATCTTTACAATTATAAGACCTTTTTAGTAAGTGGCCTAAGAAAGAAAAGTCAGTGGTCTACGTCAGGTGTTGACTAGAACAGTCTCTGGGCAGCATGGAGCTTTCTCAGGCAGGCCCTTTGATAGGGGGCTGGGGTCAGCCTAAGGACAGGGCCTTCTGCTGTCAGAGGCTACGTCTGGACAGAGCTCTTATCTGCAGTTCTCTCCACCAGGTCCCACAAAGGCCGAGAATAATCGTCGCAGCACTATGACACAGACACACGCGCGTGCATGCGCGCGCGCGCACACACACACACACACACACACACACACACACACACACACACGCTCACCGTGGAGAGTGATGACTAATAAGGGAAACGATGGTCCCGGGGTGCCCTGGTGCCTGAGCGCCCCTGCAGAGTTCCCAATCAATGCAAGGTTGGCTGTCGGCAGCTCGACTGAGTTACTCAGATTACAAATGAAAAGCAGCCCCCAGAGGGTGCGGCACTCCTGTAGCACAGAAGGAAAGCATAATTCTTGCTTACACTCAGCTTTGTGATCAGTTTCTCCCCGGGTAGCTACTCTTGTAACTTCTTTTTAGGACTGCCAATTTTATAAACACACACACACACACACACACATACACGCACAGAGAGCCCCAAACTTCTGCCAATCAAGTCTTTCTCATCTCTCTGCGGTGTTCTCTCCCCAACCAAGGGCAAGGTATTCATTTCTCTGTGGCTGCTTCAAATGAAGCAGCTCTTTTGATAGTTTAAAAAATATGTTGAATAAGTAGCAATATCAATAATATTCTTGTGTTTATTGTTATAATTTCTGGTTCCTGTGTCCGAAAGTCCACACACTGTTTCAGATATTGTGCTAGTCACTATGTGGACATTATCTCTAAACCTCCCCCCAAACCAGAGCACTCACACAGGGGTATCATTTCCTGATAAATAAGGAAATGGGGCTCGGAGAGAGTCAACCACTTACTCAGGGTCACACAGCCAGCCTAGAGGGATTCAAACCCAAATCTATCTGCCCAAAGAGCTCAGGTTCTCCCGTGTCAGTAACATGCTGATAGGAATGCACTAGGCATAGGAAGAGCTGGCTTGTTTTTTCAGTAGAATTTTTTTTCAAGTTTATTTATTTTTAGAGAGAGAGAGAGAGAGCGCAAGTGGGGGAGGGGCAGAGAGGGAGAGAGAGAATCCCAAGGAGGCTTCTCAATGTCAACACAGAGCCCAATGCAGGGCTTGAACTCATGAACCATGAGACACTGACCTGAGCTGAAATCAAGAGTCAGACGCTCAGCCAACTGAGCCAGCCAGGTGTCCCAGAAGACCTGGCCCTCTAATTGGACAGCATCACCATCAACAGAGGTTCAAAACTGCATCAGATAAAAACTCAGAGGATCTTCCACTACCCAAGAAATACTACATCTGGGACTTTTAGGTTTATGTCATAAGACAGACAGACCGAAGGAATGATGCCAAGCTATCTCCAAAGATCAGAGTGTGGTAAGCTCTTGGAAGAGTGGCAAAACTCAGAGCTTCTGGTAGCTAAGGAGAAGCCCTGATGATTTAATACAAGGGCCTTCCTCTACTATCCCTCACAGAAGGACCCTCGAAGTGGTAATCTTCTCTACAACACCCGTGACAGATGGTCCATCCTGTTGATATTTCAATGTCTGAAGTCTAAAATGCTGACAGTCCCAAAAGATTATTCTATCATCTTTTATGAGCTCTAGCAATTTTTTTTTAGTTTTCTGCTCTGATAAACAAAAGTCTACCTTTCTCTTCTTTATGCTTGTTGATGATAATAAAATAATAACAGCTACAATTTACTGACAACTTACCACATGCCTAAGAGCTCTGTTGTATTATCTGAGTTCATCTTCAAAGCAACTCTTGAATGTAAGTATAATTATCCTTTTTTTTTTTTTTTTTTGAGGAGTTGAAGAAACAGACTCAGAGCAGTAGAAAGCTCTGCCTAGAATCACATGGATAAAAAACAGCACAGCTGGGCTAAGCACCTGGCTCCATCAAAGCCCATGCTCTTGACCACCATGCCAAGAGCAAGGAACAAACAGAGTCCTTTCGTCCGCCTACTGCCCTTCTGATTTCTTAAGAAAGAGTTCGTGTGTTCTTTTTTTCCCCTCCTCCCTTCTCCCTTCCCTCCTGGCTCATCCAACTGTTCATTTTCCAAAAGGACTGGCAATGGAAATAATGTGAGGTCTGCAAGGTAAGATACAGAGCAAGGGTGGAAAGGCCAGCCTTCGTTTTGTAGCATCCTAGTGTTTTACTTGAGATGGCAAGTGGAGATCTGGACAGTCTGTCTTGTCCCGTCTGGACAAATAACAATGCTTTGGGAGCCCTGGGTTCTTCGGACGCTGGGGAGTAGGACAGTGCTGTGGCTATATTCAAGCTTCTCATGCTGTGAATCTCAAGGGGAGGTGAGAGGTGAGGCCCCATCTTGTGGTGTGGGTGGCTTGGTAGAGTTGGACGATGGGGGCTCAGATGAGACTGATGTGAAGGAGGCAAAACAGACCTACACACGACAGCTGGCAGTAAGAGTGTCCAAACAGGTTTTCAAAACCAGACAGCTGAATTAGTTTTAGAGAGCGAGCACCCCCTCTCCAACACCACACTGGTCATCCTGGCTTCCTCTCAGTCCCCTGCACTCAGCCAACTTCCTCCCACTACAGGACTTCGAACATGCTGTTCCCTCACCCAGGCATGCTTTTCCTTCTCTTTGCTCCAGTAACTTCCATTAGTCCTACAGACTGCAGTTCAGGTAGTCCCTGGATTTTCAGACCAGCTGAAAACTCTACATTTTAAGTTTTCCTAGTATGAAATGCCTCTCCATTCTATGCTAACCATGTCTGTAAATTTACATTTATTTCTGTGTTTAATATTTATCTTCCTTGTTAGGCATATAAGCTTTGTAAGAATAGGCCAGATCTGCCTGTTTTCACCATCGTTTTATCAGGCCCTAGCAAGGGGTCTGGAATAGAGCAACGGCTCAAAACAATTTTTTTTGAATTGGAAGATGAATAAATGAACAGGAGTGGGGGGAAAAAGCAAGGTCAATGAGGGTAGTTGCCAGAGAAGCTCAGATGAGCATCAGAGATAGTTAAAATCACCATGCACTTCTCATGGGGTTGTCACATATGATCATTTTATGCAACTGGCACCTCCTGGCTTTACACAGTGCACAACCCAGACAACTGTAGTTGGTTGTTCTGCCAGGGCTTCCAAATGGCCCAAAGCTCTTTGCATAGATGTGTCAGATCTATTTAAGAGTCAATGGTGCAACAGATACATTTCATCATTTGCTACCCTTTATAGAAGCTCTCCAATTACCATATTTGTTCTCACTGGCTTACAAACCCCACTCCCAACACTAAGAAAGTACTGTGATATGAGCAAGGGGCAGCTCCCACAAAAACCAAGCCGTCTTCATAGATTATGTTGATGAATCCACCTCAGAGATGATCAGCTTTATTTATACCTGCATTCCACCATGCTTCTTGTTTCTGGATCCGTCATCCTCATAGCTCAAATAAAAAGCCAACTGCCTTCCTCTGGGAAATTCACATCTCTTAAAAGGCTGATAAATATCTCCAAGTCTTCATCCATATGAGAGACTGTCAGAGTTCTCCTTCATGGGCTCACTCTATGCCCCATTGACCTTGTTGCTCCCTGATGTATAATGCAGGAGGAAAGGGGCCTGGCTCTCTCCTTAAGCTCAGATTCATTAAAAGACTCAAAAATAAAACGCTGAACCAGCTCAGGAAATGAGGACCGGGCTATCTTGATTCCCCTCAACCCCCATCCCTACTATAGGACACACACTAGTGATCTGAGAACCAGGCAACATGCTCCTGTAAGTGGTAGGCCTTATAAGACATGCCTCAGTAAATTCATATAATTCATTTGGGAACGCTCTCAGCTGCAAGTAATACAATGGCCAATTAACAAATAGGTCCCTCCTTTCATATAACAAGAAGGCTGCTGACTTGGTTCAGTGATCACATGGTCTCAAGATAAGCATCTCTGTAGCTCTCTTAGCTTTCCTTTACAGTCTGCTCTGCTCCCAGGCCTCATATCCGCAACATAAGTAACATCAAGCAGGAAACATGCACGTGTGTGTGTGTGTGTGTGTGTGTGTGTGTGTGTGTGCACGTGCACACGCATGTATAATAGCAGCGGTAGCAATGAGTAAAATGAGCAATGAGTAGCAGTAATGAATAAAAGGACACCTGCCCCCTTCTACCAAGAAAGCAGAAACTTTCCTGGAAGTTCCACCCAGCAAACTGTTTTGATCTCCTTGGCCATGTCTGTATCATTTGGCTACTTCTAGCTTCAAGGGAATCTGGGAAATCAAGAGTTTTAGTTGGGTACACTTCTACCCTGAACAAAATTGGAGTTCTTTTAATAAGGGAGATGAGTAAATCAATGTCAGGTAATTATCTTTTTGAATTGCCAGCGTAAAGGAGCTTCATTATCCTGAATTACAGTACTCTCCAAGCATCTCAGCACTTGACAAGGACTTCTTCCTATCAAGGAAAACCCCCATGGCCTCCTTGGGAAGTTTTCAAGTAACAACAATGGGGGAGGATAGCTGAGATATATATGGATTGTTAATCAAGATTTTTACTCTCTGATTTTTCTACAGAAATTGATATACAATGTACTTTTCTTGGTAACTGAAATCTGATTTGTGCACCTGATGGTTTAAATAAATAATTCTGCCTTAGGACATATCCATCACCCAGCATGTAAATGGAGATCAGCCCAGTCCTGGTGGAATTAGAGAGGGAGAAACCACCACATCTCAAGGAGACCCTCACATATGTGTTGATTCTGATTCAGCATCTGCCTTTCAGGGTTTGTCCACCTGAGCTCTTGTAACAAGTCTGCTAGAAATCCTTCATCTCAGAGATTCATCCCATGTTGAGCCACATCTCTGGCTAAAGCAAACACGAGTGTGGAAGAGAATTTAAAGATCAGCTTGGCATTCAACCAGCTGGGATTGGAACCTGGGTCTTGCTGCTTGCTTGCAAGTTCAATAATGTAATGTTCATAAAATATCCAGCATGGCCCCTGGTACACAAATGTTCAGGAAATGTTACTCTTATTAACATCCCTTTAACAAAGCAGAATTGAAAGAGATTAAGGCACTAAATGCTAATTTTCATCAAAATCTGGCAGAATCTGGGGCGCCTGGGTGGCGCAGTCGGTTAAGCGTCCGACTTCAGCCAGGTCACGATCTCGCGGTCCGGGAGTTCGAGCCCCGCGTCAGGCTCTGGGCTGATGGCTCAGAGCCTGGAGCCTGTTTCCGATTCTGTGTCTCCCTCTCTCTCTGTCCCTCCCCCGTTCGTGCTCTGTCTCTCTCCCAAAAATAAATAAACGTTGAAAGAAAAATTAAAAAAAAAAATCTGGCAGAATCAAAACTCCAGTTTCAGAGAAGAGAATTTGGCCTTTGGAGTCCTCTAGAAATCAAGTTCCGGTCCCTTCTCCTCCATGTGGTGACTATCACTCTTTGAGTTTCCATTTTCTCATCTATAAAAAAAGCAGGGGGATAATGCCTACCTTACTTAGTTGATTATTCACTCAATTAACACACATGTGTGCCTGCTATGTGGTAGGCACTGGGGATACAAATATTAATGAGATAGAGTTCCTTTCCTTGGGAATTCAAAGTCCAGTGCATGAATGTGCAGAGTAAGATTAATTGCTTACATCCACTAAATATCTACGAGATGCCGGATATTTTAACCACATTATCTGAATATTCATAACTTCCCTACAAGATATAGAATATCATCCCTACAGTACAGTTGGGGAAACAGAGTTCAGGGAATTTAAGGAAATCGCCCAAGAACACACAGTAAAGGGCCCTATGAAGATCTGCACGCGGGTGTGTGGTCACGCAGCACTGGGCACAACACTGAGCACAAGGCAAATGCAGGCTAGTTAACCGCATTCCAGGAAACTGCATTACCACTGAGATCCCATATGCAACGCCAGCCTCATGCGTAGGGGAAGAGCTGCACATGACCATGGCGACTGCAGTCACCTCCACCTGCCATACAGACACAGATGAACGTGGGTTTGCTTTCATCAGTCTTGCAGATGAGTTGCAAAAATGATTATGTCGCAGAGGCAGCCCTTATAAGACAGCAGGACAAATATAAATAGCCTGTGAGACCAGCAGCCTGGCATAAATTACGAGGGGCCCTTGGAGAACACAGCTGTATCTACAGCATATGATTGCACAGATACACACAGAGAACCTGCCAAGAATGTATGATGACTATTCTTAAAGTTCCCTAAGTAGGTACACTTGGAAAACGGGTCTATACCCTGCCAAGAGAATGGATGGCAGTAATGATAACAATTACATTTATTGAGCAATTAATCGATGTTGGGTATGTTGTTAAGCAATTTACATGCACAGTCTCCTTTTCCCATCAACAGTTCCTGGAGTTGGGTACTGTAACTACCCAAATTTTGTGGTTGTGGAGCTAGCATTTCTGAGCTAGCAGTGGCAGAGTTCAAAATAAGGTACGTGTGAGCCCCACACTCTTAATTACAAACCTGACCCCCACCCACACCTCTATGAGTGGAGAGACAGACAACCATTAATACTCCGCACAGTGATCGCCTTCCCCGTCCCCATCTGTGTCCCATCCACCCACGTCCATCTTCTCCCAGATCCAATGCTCCATCTCCAACCCCAAAGGCCATATCCTCACAGAGAATGATTTTCCTGCAATGTAACCCTTAGTCGTGCGCTCCTAAAACATGTTCAGAGTGCACCCAGGCCCTTTCACATCACTCTTGTCTTTGCAATTCTTCCCTTCTAGGGGGTTGAATCCAAAAAATCCTTGGTTCATACCTCGGCTTCCCTCCTCCCTGCTGTGTAAAATTGAACCTCTCTGAGCCTGTATCTTCATCTGTAAAATGGGGTATTAATATCCATCTCCTAGGAGTTCTCATAAGGAATAAATTAAGTGAAAAATTTTAGCACGAAAATTTGAAAGACATGAAGATGCCTAACACACTAGAGGCAAAATCATTGTTATTCTCCTTCTCAGGAGAACACATACTTATCCTTGAAAACCCAGATCAAAGTCTCCTCATTTTGTCACAGGTGGATTTTGTCACTCCATCCTCTGTGTTCTGGGAATTTTGTATCTCTCTCTAATTAGCGCTTTACACATTGTTGGTTTTTTTTTTCTTTTTTAAATCTGTTTACCAGACTATCTTTTCTATTAAAAGGTGAGCTCCTCCAAGGAAGAGGCTTTGTCTTGTTTCTGTGTGTATCCAGAGGGCCTAATGCCGTCCCACCACAGTGCAGGGTAATCCATTATTCGCCAATTGACTGCATTAAGCTGCATTAACACTCACTCGTCCACACAACCACCTGGAGGGGGCATGTCTTGGAAAGCAGACTCGCTGTTCTTTCTCTTTTGTTTTGTGCATTGTCTCACACCCAGCCTATGAGCATCTGTCCAAATCTAAAAGAAAGCGAGGATGACTGAAAACACAGCTTCCTTCCTTTGAGCCCCTATCCTGTGATATGCACTTGCTACTTTACACATGCCTTCTCTAATTCTCGTGGTGCTCCTGTAAAGTTTTTGAGACTGGATTAAGAGAAAGATGTGTTAAATTCTGTTTGTAATATAACTCTCCTGCCTGTTAAGGGGGAACAAATCTTGCTCTAGCTCGGGAAATCCCGTTTATTAGTAAGTGTGATGGTCGATTTTATGTGTCCGCTTGACTGGAGTGGGGGCAGACATCTGGCCAAACATTCTGGTGTCCCTGAGGGTGTTTGGGGATGAGATTAACATTTGAACAGATAGGCTGAGTAAAGCAGGTGACCCTCCCTAATGTGGATGACCCTCATCTAATCAGTGGAAGGCCTGAATAGAAGAAAGAGGGTGGCCCTGACTGGAGCTGGGACATGGGCCTTGTCTGAACTTGAACTGAAACCAGACTGGAATTTGTGCTTTTGGCTCTCCTGGGTCTCCAGCTTGCTAACTACAGATCTTGGGACTTAGTAGTCTCCATAACTGTATAAGCTGATTCCTTATAAGTGCCTCCCTCTCTCTCTCTAGATACAGACATAGATTAGATATAGATATAGCTATAGATGATACAGAGATATATAGATACAGATATGATATATGGATGTGTGTGTGTCTCTCTATATATAATGTCTATCCTATTGTTTCTCTAAAGAATGTTAATCCAGGCAGAATCCAAATGATCGTACATGGGGAAGAAAAGTAAAGAAAAAAGGCTTGATACATATAAAAATAATTTTTAAAATACTAAAGTATATAGGGAAGTGGAAAAAGCAGAAGAGCTTCCTAACTTATGTATCAAGAAACATTGGGGGCAGTACAGAGAAAAGGAATCATTCCTAAGTATGAGACACTGAGACAGAGAAATAGAGAAGTTTTATGAAATAGGTAGGAAATTGGAATTTATTCCCTTCTTTGTCATTTTCTAAGACTTTGAATAAGGTTTTGATTTGTTTTCAACTCTGTTTCTGATAAAAATGAGACATTAGGCAAGACAGGGCCACATAGGGTCCTGGCTCTATGTGCGTCACAATGTGTATTCATATTCTCACGTATAAGCATTTAGGGTGGGTTATGGGTTTGTGAGAATCTCTCTCACTTTCTCTTTCTCTGTATATCTATGTATATTTATCCCTCTTTCCTTCTCTTCCTCTTTCTCTCCCGCCTTTCTGCCTGATGTAACTGATGTATTGAGCTAAAGACACAGAAACCTACTGGAATCAAAGTGGTCACAAAGAACAGGAGCCATTACAACATGTCTCAGTTTAGTCTCCCTTGGGCTCCAGGGTCTCTAAAAGGTACACATTCACATGCACCCAATTTGGAAAGTCCCCCTCTTAACTACAATCCTTAACTGTTCATAAGGCACACATCAGAACTGAAAAATAAATAAATTTCACTAACTATAAACTATTTTCTTCCATTTAAGGACACTTTTGTAAAAAAAAAAAAAAAAAGCTTTCAAACCCAAATTCAATATCATCAGAGATAATGAGGGGAAAGAGTAGACAATTCTTCAGTCACCCTGAAAAAAAAAATCTCTACCCCAGCATTCCAAAACACTTGTTTTTCTGCCACCAAAGCTTGTAAAGACATATTAAACATCATTGAGATGGCTCAAGTTATAGATAGCAAAGATAAATTTGAATCTGGGTCTACCCAACCCTAAAGTTCATGGTCTTAAACTCTCATCTCCACACAGCCAGCGCTCAATAATAAATTAGGCCATGTGACTCCTAGGCCATGTGACAGTCCCACAAGTCAGTGCAGCTCTGAGAAGTGACCTGAACAGTAACTGCTTTTCCTCCAAGGATCTGAAATGGAGCAGCCCATGCACCTGGATGACCAAAGCCTCCAGATCAGGGCCCATCAGATATGGAACCAACTCAAGCCAGCTCTGAGGTCAAATAATTCTTCAGAAAAAATGCTCAGTTGGCACACAGGAGGCATGATATCGAAATTTATTATTAAAAAAAAAAACAGGTAATTCAGTCTGCTTGGGGGCTTCAGGTCAGAGATTTTAAGTTTAAATTTTACTTTATTTTGCTCTGAATAGAAACAGGCAATTAAAGATGTCCAAAGAAATTTGCTTTGGAGGTAAAAAGGTGCTAAGACTATATTGGAATGTTCTAAAGCACTCCAAATGTCAAACAGTAATGGTCATAAAAAGGTAAAGTTGAATGTTAACCATAAATTGCTACAATTCAAATGCCATAAAACATGATAGCCTCTTTTGGAATTTTAATATTGGTGGAGGGTTAGAAATGCACAGAGCCCTTGAGACGTTCTCCCACACCCTCATCTCCAAATCCCCACAACTGGCAAAATGGAGGCTAACTCCAGAACTTGAAGCCAAATTTCTTGACCCTCGGGCCAGCGAACTCATTCATTAAGTTTCGAATGTAGGAACGGAAGATTTATGACGGAAGACTTAATTTTTACCCTTATGTCAAGTTTCACTGACACCATTAAATATTTCAGAAACAATCACCAGAAAAATTCCCAGCACACTCCACAAGGCGAAAGAGTTTGGGGGGGGGGGGGTCACAGCTAGTGTCTAGGGATAGTGTCTAAGTCAGAATATGTTCCTAGAATATGAGCCCTGCTTAATTAAATGCATTCAGGTAAATTATATACTATATTCCCCTTCTTGGAGATTCTCCGATCTCTCTAGCTTATTAAAAGTTCTGAGAAGTTCAGCAGTATAGAACACACTGAGCACTCTCTGTCATCCAGTCTAGTGATCTAGGAGTACTAGATCCTGTCAAAGTAACTCCTGTCAAAGTAACTCCTGAACACCTCTGAATTCCTAAGCTTATGTTCATACTTCTCTTTTCTTTAATGTTTATGCATTTTAGAGAGACAGAGAGCGAGCAGGGGAGGGGCAGAGAGAGGGAGACACAGAATGTGAAGCAGGCTCCAGGCTCTGAGCTGTCAGCACAGAGCCTGACATGGGGCTCAAACTCATGTACTGTGAGATTATGACCTGAGCCAAAGTTGGATGCTTTACCAACTGAGCCACCGAGGTGCCCCATACTTTTCTTTTTTGAGAAAAAATGGGATTCTTTGGAAACTGGGATGTGACACTATTCCCTCCACCACAGATAACAGGATATTTCTGAGGCCCGAGGAGTAAGCTTACCACAGAAATCTTGCAAGAGAAGTGGTGGTGCAACACTGCATGTGAAGTTAGGGAGAGCACGGTGTTCTCAAGAGTTCCAGCTCCTCTTGTGGAGCCAGGGGCGCAGAACCAGTGGTGGCGGGTGGGAGTATTAAGAAAAAGCAAATACTGGAAGTGAAGGAGTAAAGGAATCTCTGGACATCTGCTTAACATTCAGAATGACTGGCGAGGTTGTTGGTTCTCCAACCTGAGAGTGCATCGGAATCGTGCAGACCTTGTTAAAACCTAGTGCTGGGCCCCAGTCCCAGAGCTTCTGATTCAGAAGGTCTGGGTGGAGCCCGAGAAACTTCACGCCTAACAGGACGCCAGGTGGTGCTGATGCTGCTGGTCCAGGAGCCAAGCTTTAAGAAGCAGTGGCCTAAGCACTGGCTTACCGAGAATGTCTGGCATGAATATTCAAGACCCAGGGGCCTGTGAGCTTCTTCTCAGCAGAAAATCCTTCCCATACGCCATCTCTGTTGTCGTCCTGACAGTTGTTTGGTCCCACCTAGCATCCACGGTCACATCCTTTGGCCACATCATCTCAACCTTCCTTTAGCAAACTACTCCTCCCATGTTGTCTTGAGAACGTCAGTGAAGGTATTTCCACTTTCCCCTAGGCACACAGTGGATTCCATACCCAAGTGGTAGAGAGGCCTCTAATGTACTACTAACAAAGCCGGGTGGCAGGTAAATCTGGGGGAGCAGGGGAAATTTCACCATTTGTTGCTGGAAGATGAATATCAAAAAAAGGTGCCATAATGTGATCACTTTCCATGCATCTCAAGGTCCTGCTTCTTTTATCTAGTAGATTTCAACACAGTCTCACCACTGCTCTCCACACACAACCTAAATTTTTACAAAATGCACAAGAATGAGCCTACTTACTTTACCCAGTTACCCCTCCAATCTAAGCCAATCAGATTCTTGCTCCTGAGAATTTAAACACAAATTCCAAAACCATTTCCTAACAGAAAGACGGAAAAGCTGGTGGGAAGCCCAACACTGAAGCCCTGAAAAGTGAACCCATTTAATTCCTGCTAGTGAGATCCTGGAGCTCTCCCAGGTACAAGCTTCCTGGAGCCTGCATATCCATCCATCTTTCCTTTAACTTCTTGATGTCCCCTCAATTCTCTTTACTAAATTCCTTTTTTGCCTAAGTAAGCTAGTCTGCTTCTAGGTCTTAAAACCTGACATGAGATTCTTCCAAAATAAGAAATCTAGAACTCTATATTTAAATCAGATTTAAAAAACAAACAAACAAACAAACAAACAAAAAAACAGAATGTCTCTGGATAGAGGGGAGTTGGGATCCAAGACCCAGGCCATTTGGCATCCATCTCTCTCTCTCTGTCTGTCTCTCTGTCTGTCTCTCTCTCTCTCTCTCTCTCTCTCTCTCTCACACACACACACACACACACACACACACACACACACACACCCTGCCCCAGGAACAGCCTCAAAGAATTTCTGAAGAATCACAGGGTTTGTCAGACACAATTTAAGAACATGTACGGTAACATCTGCTTGTGTTTGGGGCTCACTTTGGCAACCAGCAAGAGATAAGGGCCAGGTGGATCTTGTCATCTTAAAGGCCAGGAGATAAAAATATTGCCCGCCTCTCTAAGGGTTTTAAGTGTAAATTCCTATTTTAGATTATCCCTCACAGAACCCCCCAAAAGGTCTAGTATGTTCATGTATAACACTATCTTCCTGGCCCACCAGGTTGCATTTCTCATTTTGTCAGCAGAGATGGAATCGGATCTTTGGCTCCACGATTATAACATGCATCCAAGGTTTTGCTTCCTCCCAAAATACACAATAGGAAATAACGGCAGCAAGTGAGCCAACACATGTTAATTTCAGCATAAATTGTTAAAGAGCAGACATCAGCATTGATGCAGCCGCGGAGAAGGCCCACACAACAGAACTACCAGAATGCTCTATAGCATATCTCCAAATAGAAGTTGCTTCACAAAGGTTTAAAAGAAGGAAAGAAATGCACACAAATAAGCTTTGTCTTAAGAAAAAAAGTTTTTCCATCCTACAACTTCCTCTGTAGGACAGCTCAACTAAAGCAGTCACTTTCTTTAGGAAACAAGGCCCCTTTACCAAATTTAGGACAAATTTGCCTCTAGAGAAGCACGTTTTACTTTGGAACACAGGGACTCCAGGCAATTTGAATCTCACAAGTTGAGGGCTGGACCATTCTAGCAAGGAGACTGGAGGTTCAGACTTTTGATATACTAGACAAATCCGTTCTCAGGTATTAATTCGAATGGGGCAGTCCACTCAAAGGATGAGGGTCTTAGACCTTCTAATTACTAAACCAGCCCAAACAGGCAGTTGGGGTATAGACCCTCTGAAGGTTAGCCAATTTGACAAGGAAAGAACGACTCCAAAATCCCTACAAGTCAATCTAGGGGACAGAATCTCAGAACTAGGGGACCAAATCCATCTATTTAGGTGATGAGCCATTCAAAAGAGAAAGGGCCAGGTAATCCCGTGAAGGGAACTCAGATACTTTGAGGCTCAGTCTACCATTACAAGAAACAGGGGCTCTATAACCTGGAGAATTTCACCCAAGTCATAGAGATAAATGTTTTCTGTAGAAAAATTCCCAGCTTGGTACACTAATCTATAAAGGGGCGTTAAGGCCAAAACGAGTTCTCAATCTACCTCATGCATATTTCCTAGATAAGCATGAGAATAAACCATTTTTTACCCAGGCTGGAGACAAAAACAAACAAACAAACAAACAAAAACAAAGAACAAAAAAACAAAAAACAAAAACAAAACAAAAAGCAGAAAATAGCCCTTCTGTAATATTAAGAAAAGAGTAGAAATATGAGTCTCCAGGAAATGGGACATGTGGAAAAGGAGTCACTGATCCACAAATTTTGTCAACACATTACCACCCTTTCTTCTAGTCTTACATTGCATTTAATGCTCAAATAATCACTGAATATGTATCCTGAGATGCCCTCACATTGTCTTATAAACTGCCATTTTGCACAGACTTGGTTTCTGTTACTGGCAGCCAAAAAACACTGTAACAGACACAATTTCAAGGTGCTGAAAACACAAGCTCTTCATTGTCTTCTCCTCTTTCCCATTGCCGCAGAGTGCCTGCAAATGCACGCTGCTCCGTCTGAAGAAATAAAAGTTATCCCACTATGTTTTTGCATCCAGACATCTGCACGGCATCTCAGAGTTCAGAAGCATTCGTATAGCTTCATGAATTGGGGGCCCTTATAAGGTTAAAAAGAAGGAGAATTGTTGGTGTAGTTGTCCCAGTTTTATAGGTAAGAAACAAAAGGTCTGAGAGAGTCCTCAGTTTGTCCCGAGATCTCGTAGCTCACATGTGGTAGGCACAGCCTCATTTAGAACCAGGCGTGTCTGAGTCAGCTCCTACAGTCCAAGCCTTACCATCCACCTTTAGAACCTTTTCCTTTAGTGCACTCCCACGCTGATCTCCCCACCCCCATACACTATGTATCTGGGGATCCAAAGAACTAGATTCTGGCCCCAGCCCTGCCATGGAACTGCTGTGTGATCTTGAACAAGTTACTTAACTACTCTGAATCAGATTCTGCATCCATATAAAAGCCCCACAAAACAAATGTTGGTACAGCTTGAATGAAATTCTGTGCAAGAATGTGTACTGCACAACAAAGTCATTCAAAAATGAAGATCCTGAGGTCACTCATCGATTACCATCCTTCCATTGGGCCAGGTGGACTGTCTTTTTTTTTCTTTTTAACTTTATTTTTTATTTTTTAAAATTTACATCCAAATTAGTTAGTACATAGTGAAGCAATGATTTCAGTAAATTCCTTAGTGCCCCTTACCCATGTAGCCCATCCCCCCTCCCACAACCCCTCCGGCAACCCTCAGTTTGTTCTCCATATTTATGTCTCTTTTGTTTTGTCCCCCTCCCTGTTTTTATATTATTTTTGTTTCCCTTCCCTTATGTTCTTCTGTTTTGTCTCTTAAAGTCCTCATAGGAGTGAAGTCATATGATTTTCGCCTTTCTCTGACTGACTAATTTCACTCAGCATAATACCCTCCAGTTCCATCCACATAGTTGCAAATGGCAAGAGTTCATTCTTTTTTATTGCTGAGTAATACTCCATTGTATATATATATACCACATCTTTATCCATTCATCCATCGATGGACATGTGGGCTTTTTCCATTTGGCTATTGTTGATAGTGCTGCTATAAACATAGGGGTGCATGTATCCCTTCGAAATAGCACACCTGTATCCCTTGGATAAATGCCTAGTAGTGCCATTGCTGGGTCATAGGGCAGTTCTATTTTTAGTTTTTTGAGGCACCTCCATACTGTTTTCCAGAGTGGCTGCATCAGCTTGCATTCCCACCAACAATGCAAAAGAGATCCTCTTTCTCCGCATCCTCACCAACATCTGTTGTTGCCTGAATTGTTACTGTTAGCCCTTCTGACAGGTGTAGGGTGGTATCTCATTGTGGTTTTGATTTGTATTTCCCTGATGATGAGTGATATTGAGCTGGACTGTCTTTTCATAAAGGGACACAATTACTCCTAAAATGTCACTGGTTTTGTTTGGTTTGTTTTTGTTTTATTTTTTGTTTGTTTCTTTTGCTTTCCCTCAAAAGGTCAAAGTGAAAGATACTAATACTCATGATGTGCCTAAGTCTTAATCTAATTCTCTAGCACAGATCTGCCTTGAACATATCCTCAGTAGATTTTTTTGTCCCTAGTCAGGACTGAAACTTTCATATCTGGAGTCAATAGATTTAAGGCACAGGTAGATGTCATTTTGAAAATGTTACCAAGGAAGGGTTAATTCCTTGAATCACTGTCAGCTTATCTACATTAATTACAACATTAGCCAATTCAAAAAAAGATCTCTAAGAGAATGGGACACAGGGTAGGTAAGTTTTGATGGCGACAAAGTATAAAAACACTGTCTTGGTGTTTTTCTCCTTGAGGGAGGATAGGATTCTTCCTGGCAAGGAAGGCTGAACAACCATGAGGACCCACAAAGTCTTGTAGGGCATGAAAACAGAGAAGTAAGGTATAAAGAAGGAAACAGGTTCCTCAGGTTCCTGATCCAAGATCCACTCGACTCCTAGATTCTGACAGTCATTAACTAGCAGTGTGGTTAGGGGGGAGTTTCTTAGTTTCTCATCTTCAAAAAAATAAGAAGATTAAGATCCTGCACCACCTGCCCCCAAAGGCTTCTGTAGGGACCTAGGGAGCTAATGGAAGAAGAAGTGTTTGGAAAGGAACCGGGGCTATTTGGCTGTAGGAGGTGGGGAGCAGGATGTCACTGGAGCACTTCAGGTCTCTGGCTCAAGAAATCACGAGTGAGACAGGACACCTTGGAAGAAAAACACTGGAGGAGAAGCATTCAGTGTGGCTCAAACTGAGCTTCCCTAGCTAGTGAACCATTCAAATGGAGATGTGCGGTTAGGCCACTGCATATACAGAGCTGTGGGGCCATATGTTCTCACGAACTGGACGAATAATCAGACACTGAGTCCCACTGTCAGCTAGAGCTGCTCTGGCTTTGACAGCTACTTCTCCAGGCACTCCAGGTCTTGTCATTAGTCCTCCAGGGCCCCAAGACCCCTCCACAGGATCCTCTCCCATTCCTTTGCAGATAAGTCAGCAGAAAGCCCATGCTAAGTCCCAGGTGATAAATGAAGCCCTTCCCCAAAGAGTTTGGCCCAAGCCCAAGGCAGCAGCTTGCCTGTCGATTTATTGTCCATTTAAATCATTTCTTGCCTCTTATGACAAAATGTTAATGACAAAATATAGGTGATCCTCCAAGAGAGGGAAAAGCTATATTTTTGCAACTGGAAATTAGAAATGTATTATTAATAATGAACATTAATTATATATTTTAAGGCTCGCATGGGAGAGCTGACGGGGCGTAATTTTCAGAGAGGTGCAGGGGAGCCCTGGAACCCAGAACGGACATTTTATTAAACACGGATCCTATTTCCTGCATGCATGAATATTTCATTTGGAATATTTACTCCATCCTATTATGCAGCCATTCCTTCTTAGCTAAGCCACAGTTTTAGACAAGTCTTTTCTCTTTCTTGATCTTGTTCTTGAAAGAATGACACTTATCCAGAAATGATGTATGATTCTGAAAAAGAGTATCCTGAGAACCATATTAAAATTTGCTTAGTGCCCAGGAAAATCCGTAGTAGCAATGGAAGGGAGCCCCATGACCACTTAAGGCTGAGAACAGCTCCATGGTTGCTGAAATCACTCGAAATCACTTATCCCAGGAAGACTTTCCAATTATCTAATTCCTGGGACCAGGTCTGCCTCATTTTCTTCCACAGTGGCCTGTCTTGTCCCTATCAGAGCCCCCACTAGGACGTCCCAATTGCCTGCGAAAGACACACATGTCCCCTTCCAGATGCCCAGATTCTGAATGGAAGGCCAGGCACAGATTTCGAAAAGCTGTATGGCTCATCAGAAGTGAACATTTTAACAAATGTGCAGAAACATACACACACACGACTTACAGCGCTGCAAACAGAGTGAAAGTAAGAAGGCAGAGGTACTCACCTTCTTCCTCACAGTTTACATGTCTCTAGCCTTCACATTAAGACCACTCCTGCTACTCCAGGGTATTGTATTAAAGAAAATCTTTCTCCTCCTTTGACTTATGGAACATAGTATCATTTCCTTCCTCACAACCTCAGAGCAAGATGCTTTTCATTAAATGGGCTTTTTTGATAGAAGTAAACTGACCTTCAGAGTGACTAGGGAATAAGCCCTCAGGTGCACATGCTGGTACCTGCTAGAACTGAGTTAGAAGTGAAGACTGATTCCCAAGCTCATGTATGTGGCCGCTGTACATGACACTACTCAAGGTCCCCATCACTGGGTGAACTTGGGGAAGACCATGATAGTCTTAACCTAGAGCAAGTACTACCATTTACTCACGGCACGCTGACAGCTTTGCACACAGCATCTCATTTAGTTCTCTCAACAATCCCATGAAGTAGATATAGTTATTTCCCCTATTTTATTGACGAGAGAAGTGAGGCTCAGAGAGGTGAAGCTATTGGCCAGACACACACAGCTTTTAAGTGTGGCATCAGAAACAGAACTCAAACCTGACTCCAAAACAGAAGCCCTTCCATGTTGCCATCAAAGCAGCAGTCTCAAAGGCACGATGATTTGCTTACCGACCGCCCATAAAAAAGGTAACAACCTTGCACTGCTCGTCCTAAACTCTTTTGTTCCTGCTTGTGCCAGACTGCAGACTGCAACCCAGTGCTCGGCTCCGGTGCTGCCTCAGGGCCCCTCTGGGTCTTTGGGGCCACAGAAGCCACTTCTCCAGTCCAAAAACACTTCCTGACTTCGAAGTCCAGTTTTATCTGGGTGAAGAACTCTATTGGAGATGTGCCTATAAGAGATTTTAACTCTGGCTACCTTTTGGGACAGGCTATGGGACAAGCTTTCTAATGAACACTAAAGGCCATCAGTGTGGTTTTCATGGTGAGCGCTAAGAACTTCCAAAAGAGTATGGTAGAAACCCTAGACAAAGGAGCTTGTGCGCGCAAATAAGATGATGCAAAACTCCGCAATTTGGGTATGAAGTTCGAAAGGCCATTTAGGTTTCATGAAGAGTTTTTAATGATGCGAGAAGATTGTCACACAAGTATGTTAAGGAAAAAGGATGAGTAGGTATGAAACTCTGCACAGGGTCTGACGATAATTATGTAAATATCTAAAAGGTGTGTGAGGGGGAGCGGGGGAGAATCTGAAGATAAACACACCGAAATGCTAACAATGCCTGCTGACAGATGGCGTTATGGAGACTTCAAATTTTCTCTTCTTATATACTTTGTTGAATTTTCCAAATCCTCCTCAATGAAAATATTTGCCTTTGTCACAGAGGAAAATAAACACTGAAGTAACTACAATCTGTTAGGTTATAATTTTAAAATTTACATGGAGGTCTAACGTAGATTTGATCATGAACTTGAAAGGAGAATAAACTTTCAGATTTGGCTCCCGTGCCCATTCACCATTAGAGAGCATGTTCTTTGCATATTTTCTCTTTGATTCCTCTCCTTCGGAGATCATGCAGTTCGAATACGTGTGTTAAACAAACTTATCTGAACGTGCGGGAACCAATTACAGACTTCCTGCCAAGCCCAGACGAGGGGGGAGGAGCAGCATCTAATTCCCCTGTCACATACCTGTCACACACATGTATTTAGGCTGCACACAGATGACACTTCTCTGGACAAAGGATAATACTGCAATCACTCCTGATTATGTTCCTGCTACCACCACACCATTGGTCACAGGGTTAGTTACTGTCGTGGGCTGGAAGGAGGAAGGAGGAAGGAGGAAAGAGGAAGGAGGAGGACATGTGAAAAGTTATTGCAATTTGAACTCATGATGTCTTTATGAAAGCCTGTGATTCAGAATCAGAACCCCCTCACCTTCTTTCAGAACAGCCGTCAGATATTCTGGATATGAGACATGCCTAATGGTCAGTAAAATTTCTTAAGTTTCTGTGGGGTAGAGTGTCCATCTTAATTTACGTTTGCCCAGGACATTAGAAGCCACGACTCCAATGAAAAAGAAATAGGTCCTGTGGGTTGAAAGAAGGGGTCGGTGTAATTTTCCAATGACATTTTTTTTCTGGCAAATATCGATGAGGAAAGTGTGGTTTTTCTTTCAAGCCTGTGGTGAACTTTATATTCATTTTCGGAGCAACTCCGTCTTTGAGAGCCACTCTTGATTTTGTACTCATGAAAACTTGATTTAAAAAAAAAAATCAGGAAGGTATGTTATGAGAGCTGTTGGTCCACTTTCTAATGGCCCGGATTCCCTTCTTCAAGGCCAAAGCCATAACTCTAAGATGAAAATATACATTCACAGGGTCCTTACCAACGCCTATTGAGCCAGGAATGAGGCAAGAAGCAGAAAAAATCGACAGCATATTTTCATTCAATCTCTCTTAAAATAATGATGCATGCAGCTTCATGTCGTTACTTTTTAATGATCTTAGCCTCGTTAATAGCACAGTAATATTCCAAAAAGGAGCAGGGAATTATTTCCACATTTAATTTTCATCGCAAAAGTGAAAGGAGCTCGCTCTCTATTTTTTTCTGCCAGAGAAGCTGTCTGCTGCCTATGACTGCATTAGCTCTGCTACATTACAGCTGAGCTAATGGATCAAAACCAAGTGATTAGTTTCCTACTCTTTTGAGCATTTCCAAGTACTGACTGACTGGCTCCCAGAAACCTGGACATGGGCTTTCAAAGTCTACATGAAGTTGGCTGGGGCCTTTTGACCTTCCAACAGACTTGACTTGGGATTCATTATATGTGTCCCTTTGGGCTACTGGGTCACATAGAATAATTAGGAAAGAGGGCTTCCGGGGAATATAATAGAGATCATATGCTCAGTTTTTCAAGCCTAGCGAAAAGCCCAAATGATCCAAAATGGTCCAATGCAAGGAGAGACCGCTCATTCACTCATTCATTCATTCGTCCATTCGTTCATCAGTTACCGTGTGCCAGGTGCTGTCCTAAGCCCTTGGCGTGCTATACCCAACACGACAGAGATGGGTCCCTGCGCTGAAGCTCAGAGCAGCAATATTCTGAGTATGGGATTTCCTCAATAAAAGAAGCTCTTGACTGGAACAAGTACAATGGATTTAATGGGAACTTTTGTTTTGGGAAGAAAGACAATAATAAGCAGCAGACCAACCTAAATTGTAAGATGCAGCCCAAATACTATTAAATGTGGCAAAAAATAAAAGCCTCTCTCTGAACCAGGATGAGATGCGACTATACCCTCAGCAGAATGGCTCAAGTTGGGACAACACCGTATGTTGGCAAGGATATAGAGCAACTCTAACTCTCATACATTGCTGTGGGAAGGTAAAACGGGTCAACCACTGTGTAAAAGGTTCTGAGTTTCTTATAAGATGAAACACACAAACATACTCTGACCCAGCTGGTCCACTCCTAGGCAGATGTCCTAAAGAAATGAGAGCACAGGACCACAAAAGGCTTGCACAAGCATGTCATAGCAGCTCTATTCACAACAGCCAAAAGCTGGTACCATTGTTCATCAAGAGGAGACTCGGGAACACGCTTTAGAATCCTCATTCAGTGCAGTACTACTCAAAACACCAAAGAAACAAAATACTGATACATGCGACAATAAAGGTGAATCTCACAGACACTATGCCAAGTGCGATGTCAAACACAAAAGAGCAGATATTATATGATTCCATTTATGTGAGACTAGAACACGCAAAACTAAGCTACTGTGGGAAAAAAAATCAAAACAGTGATTGCTTCTGGTGGAGAAAGGAGAAGGGGTTAACAGGGAAGAGACCCCGAAAAATTTTCTGGGGTGACAGTCACGTCCTATGTCTTGATAGGGACTTGGGTAACACAGATGTATATATTCGCCAAAACTCATTTAGTGCTACACTTAAGAACTATGCATTTCATTGTATGCAAATTTTACAAGAAAAAAAGAACCGTAAACAAATATTGAACTCTGATTAATGATATGCATGCTGATGTCTGGAAATTAGTTTGAACATCTTTTTTTTTTTTTTTTTTTTTTTTTGTAGAAAGAGAGCATGAATGGGTGGCTCAATTCCAGGACCCTGGGATCATGACCTGAACCAAAATCGAGAGTCAGAAGCTCTACTGACTGAAGTGCCCAGGCAGCCCTCCAACTTACTTTGAAATGCATCAAAAATATAAGATCATGAATGAAGCTCATGAGGAAGGAAGGAAGATAAAGAGATGATAGATGGATATATGATAAAGCAAGCAGAGTAAAATACAATTCTAGAAACTAGGTGGTTGGTATATGGGTATTCATCTTTCATCCAATAAACTGAAAAATCAACACGTGAACTTGTTAAGGTTTTAAAATAGGTAGATATGCATGACCCTCACACAGGGGTATTTATATTCCAATCCAATAATTCATTTAACATTCACTAATTATCTTTTAAGTTTCCCCATTGCCTCATCTAGTTCCTCATTTTTCAATATAGTAATTACCATGTTTTGTACAATTTCTGTGTGCCAGCTACTATGCTAAGTGCTTTCATAAATTATCATTATCATTGCAAACAACCCAGCTATTTAGAGTGTCACTATCACTGCTTTATAGATGAGGAAACTAAGGTGCAAGCAGTTTCAGGTATTTTCTTAAGATTACACACCTATCGTATGGCAAAGCCAGCATTCACAACCTGGTGTGTGCGATGATGAAGTCCATGCAACTTGAACAAGCAATAAAAGATTATCTTTAAGGTGCTTTTCTGTTCTGGAATCTGATTCCTGATGGTAAAAACAAAAAAATACAGAAAAACACGACAACACTGTACTAGACATTGTTGAGCAGAGCTGTTAAGTTTAAGGGTCTTATTGAAACTGGATGAAGAAGGAAGGAAGGAATGAGTGGGTGGATGGATGGATGGATGGATGGATGGATGAAATATTTGAGGCATTACCAGCAGCGACTCTTGCAGACAGGTGTGTTCCCTCTCCCCCAAACACACCTTGTTTTTAAACATAACACAATGCAAAAAAAGATAATCAGGGATAAATCTGGAAAAGAGCAGATCAGCTGTCATGAGGAACATGAGATCAACAGACTGTTATAGCTGAGGTTGAATTTGTTGTTTCCTGGAAGTCACAGTGAAGTGGGGGGAGGGGGGCCGAAAATCGTGTACCCTAGCACTTGCTTTCAGATAAAAGATAGCATACAAATATATATGCAGGGCTGAGCATTCTTCTCCCCCAGACAATTTGGTGGGAATCTACAGTATCTTTACTCAAGGATGTTAACAGTGAACACTTTCTTCGGCTTTTTTTTTTTTTTTTAATGGAAAGATACGAAAACATTGTTCAAATGGACAAAGCTTTGGGAATACTCCTTCAAGCAGTGTATAACCTTAAACAGGAACTCCAGGAAGGCTCCGCCGTGTGGCTGAACATTAGGTTCACAGGCTTAGTTTGATGAAAATCCCATGAATTACTGATTTAGAGCTTGGAGACTCAAGATAAATGACTAAGTTAACTGGGCTTTCGGTTGATATTGGGCTGCAATTGATTCGTGACTGGTTTCTCTAACAGAAATTCATGGGGCAGAAACTCAGACTTTTGGGTTAGCATGCACACATTTCTCATTTTGCCGTTAAACACAGCAAATGTTTCTTACCTAGATGATCAACTAAACTGTAACAACATCCCCTTATATTATACAGCACTATGTGATTTTCCAAGGCCTTCAACCTCCCCTCTCTCTGCAAATTCGCCTCATCTTTGTACAACAGACGCGGTTACTTCACTTTACAGATAAGGAAACAAAAGGGAAGAGATTTGACAAAAATTACAAATTTGATAGCCAGGGCAGCTAGAATCTGACCTTGTCCTATGCTCTAAATGGTAACAGTCATTGTAATGGTAACTATAATAACACAGCAATGACAGTTGTAATAATGGTGGTAGCAAGAGCAGTAGCAGTGGCAACAGTAACAGTCGTGAAAACATCCCAGCTTTTAGCAAGATGCTTTGCAGCCATGGGTCAAGGATTCCCCAGTCCACAGGGAGCACGGAGGACTTCCCAAGCTCAGCGGCTCCCTCTCCTGGAGGACTCGGAAAACCAGAGCCTGTGTGTGCTGCCATTTTGTAAGTTCCTCACCAGGGCTCACAGCTCACTGCCCTCAAGGCAGCACATGAAGCAGAGAGGCTCCTACCTGGACCAATTACATGCTCAGATTTCCTACAACCTTCCAGAGGCTGGCTGCAATGGGAGACTCGCAGAAGAGGACCTAATCCTATCATTCTTGGCCAAGACCTCAGATCAGGTTTACTTAGATTCACCTGTTGTCTGACATCTCTATCCCTCCCAATTCAAGATGTGCCAAAGGGGTTCCCAAGTGGTTTGGCGACCACCGATCCTTTATTTCCTCTCTTCCTATGCCTTATGCTGAAAGAAGTTTGGAGGGCGGTCAGAATAAGGTAAAAAGCGTATGTCCCATGTTAGGGTTCGTGAGCTGCAGATGTGTTCTCACCCAAAAGTAAGTGAGAACTGGCTCCTTGCAACTTGCACATCCAGCACAAGCTGCCACAGCCAGGCTCTGTGACTTGGCTTGAGGGTTCCCCCTGTCTCCCCATCTCCACTGGCCATAAACTAATCAAAAATACGATGACTTTTTATGTCATGAAAAAAATCAACAACACGTCTTTTATTGAACGGCACATAATTCCACAGATTTCTGTGTTTTCACATATGACTGAAGCTAATTACCCTCAAGCCACCAAATCAGTTATTAAGGATTAAAGACACTGGTATTCAGGAACTAACATCACTGTTTTCCTAGAGTTCTCCGAAGACTCTAATTTAGCATTTTTGAAAGCGTGGTTGGGCCATGCAGAATCCCTTAGGTCCCTTCTCACATGCAGTAGAGAGGTCTTTAGTGGTTAACGGGAGATGGAAAAATCATCTGAGTTGCCACAGATGAAGGGCAAAAAGCTTATGGCAACTGACCACTAGGATTTCTATCTCGGCCACTACGGCATGACCTGTTTTCCTTCTTCCCAAGCTCTTCATGTTCTCATTACCACCAACTCACTGTCCTAATGTCACAGGAAAAATAATGTCCTTCCAGTGATGCTGTGATCCAGCTCTCTGACTGCCGGAATGCTGACACATAGAAGCTACCACTGAGGGCATGGGGTGGAGGAGGGGGGAGCTTGGCAGCCGAAGAAAGAGTGGAAGGAGAGTCTATGGCCCATCAATTACCAGCTTCAAGGGCTGTTCATTAAGTGAGATGATTTATATGAAGCACCTAGCACATAATAAATGCTCAATAAACATTAGACCCTTTCCCTCCCCCTTCCACAATCCGATTTCTACCTGCTGATTAATTAGCAAGAGCACTGCATTTCTGAGTGATGCGCCATACAGAGCATGGACAGCTGATTCATCATGAATAATGTAATGTCACAATCTGGACTATTTATATTCAGATGAATTGTACATAATATGCCACACATGCTAAAGAGGGATATTAATATTTAGCATTCCAAGCTAGGCCATGATGATTAATTTGGCTTTAACTTTGTATCTTTTTTGCAGAATTCTCAATCTTCTCTCCTTTTAAAGGGACATTATAAGAAATGTTTTCTGAAACATAAGTGGAACTTGCTTATGCATCTTTCAAAAGCCTTAAAAATCTCCATAACTTCTTACCCAAATATTTCAGTTCAGAGGCTTTATCCTGAAGAAGCATTTACAAATACAGGGGGAAAAAATCATTATGCACAAATATGTAATGATAGGTGATTGGTTTGGTAAATTCATCCATTACATAGAACATTATGCAGACATTAAAAATTACTTACACAAAGCATTATCAACAACACAGAAATATACTTGTGTCATATATTTAAGTAAAAATAATTAGCAAACACTAAGGGACTGAAGTCAAAAACACCAAGAGGTTTACAATGGCTTTTCTGAAAGAGTGAGTCTGAGTCTACTGATAATTCCTCCTTCTACTTTTTCAAACTTTATAGATATATTTCCCCAACCACTCTTTTATTTCTTTTTAATGTTTATTTATTTATTTTGAGAGAGAGAGAGAGAGAGAGAGAGAGAGAGAACAAGGCAGGGGCAGAGAGAGGAGACAGAATCCCAAGCAGGCTCCACGCTGTCAGCACAGAGCCCAGACGTGGGGCTCGATCTCACAAACCGTGAGATCATGACCTGAGTCGAAATCAAGAGCCGGATGCCCAACTGACTGAGCCACCCAGGCATTCCCCCAACAATTCTTTTAATTATAAAACCTCTTTTAATGGGGCGCCTGGGTGGCTCAGTCGGTTAAGCGTCCGACTTCGGCTCAGGTCATGATCTCACGGTCCGTGAGTTAGAGCCCCGCGTCGGGCTCTGTGCTGACAGCTCAGAGCCTGGAGCCTGTTCCAGATTCTGTGTCTCCCTCTCTCTCTGACCCTCCCCTGTTCATGCTCTGTCTCTCTCTGTCTCAAAAATAAATAAACATTAAAAAAAATTTTAAATAAATAAATAAATAAATATAAATAAATAAAATACCACTGATTCTAAGATCAATGAGGTCGAATCCTTGTTTGCCTTTCGCTACCCTGACACCCAGGGTTAGCACAGGCCCCTCCCACATAAACAGACATGCAGTGATTTTTAATGACTTGTTTTTTTTGCAAAGTAATTTGCACTACACATTTTTTTTATGCTGGCAAATTTCTGAATTCAGGTAAATTAATGACAAGGGGGAGGGTGATGACAATCACTAGCCACCATTTACTGAGCACCTATCATAATGCCTGTCCTGTGCTAGCCACTTAACCCACTTTATTCCTAATCCTTTTAAGAGCTTTGTGAGTAAATGTCATTATCTGCATATTCCAGATGTGTAAACTGAGGCACATAGAGGAAACTAAGGAATTCTCCAAGTCCTACAGCTGGTAAGAGTGACTAAAACCCAGCTGTGTGACTCGAGTGTTTTCACTCCTCCCACTAGGACTCACCCAACCACTTGCATTATTCTCGTGAGTTCCAACAGCAGAAGCTCTCTCAATGCCAAGATAACAAACGTTTACCATCTCAATTTACCATCACAGACATTCCTGAGAGATAACTGCTCTTCCCAGCTTAGCGCCCACAACAAGGGTCTACGTATTGAAAACTGGGCATCTAATGCTCCAGGTTACCATTCTCTCACCCATCCTGCTCTACAAATCCATTCAGACTCCCTCACCAAAGACCCTGGATTTGGGCCTTGTCGAGTCCCCTCGCCCTCCAGCTCTCCACCTAGCGGCCTTGTCCACCCACACCACCGCCAAGAAGGCAGACCCCGAGGTTGCCTGCAGAATCCGACAGTGAACATCTCTGATGGGCCTTGGGGTTTGTTGGATTTGCAGGTTTAAAAATGTGCTCGCCTTCAAGGAGTGTTCATCATTCTTTCCGCGATGCCCACTCAGTGCTCCCGCTGCACAGCACAGTACAAAGCGCTAGCGTTTGAGGGGGGTGCAAACATACGTGATCCATGTCTGTCCAGAGCCCACATCCCACTGGGGGAGGCAAACATGAATGGTTAGCATCAACACAGAGGAGGTAAACTGCTGTGCGCCCTGATGGAAAAGTACCTGGAGGTACAACCAGGGCATTATGGAGGCCACCGAGAAAGGACCAATCATCAGAAGTATGAAGGGTGAGCAGACATTAATGTAGCAAGAGGGCAGGGAGGGAGGAAACACAGACTAGAGGAAAGCTGGCACCTCTGATAAATACAAACGGCCAGATTTTGCCACAGCACAGAGAAGCTAGTGAGAGGACAGACCAGAAAAGAGGTGGAGGCCTGATGCAGGACACTAAAGGCCATGCTGGGGGGTGTTTGCACTTATCCCCAAAAGCGAAGGGAAGTCATTAAAGTCCTATGAGCAGGTTCACGTTATGTGTCTGAACAAAAATCCCCGACTAGTGTGGGAAAGGAACTGGAGAGGGGCCAGAGTGCATGCTCCTCCCGTTTCCCAGCACAGGCAGCACCTCTCAACTCATCACACACACCCAGGACGCCCCCTCCTTCATGAAGTTTCATCTGCATTCACACGTCTGTCTGAGGTGCCCCTCACAGGCCCTGTGATACTCTGCACTTACCCCACCTGAGCACTCGTCACGACTCGTGTATTCTGGAATCTCCTGTTTACTTCGCAGTAACATCGTCTGTCCCGTGAGCTCTACCAAGGCAAGGATCACATTTATCTGGTCCACACTTACATCCCCAGTGCCACCAACAACACCCAACCACAGTAGGCATTCAGTAAGTATTTACAAAACAGCTAACATTTCAATGAGTACCTACTACATGCCAAGTATACTGATCCTTCCGTACGTATTAACCCACGCAATTCTCCCAACGTCCCTAGGCAGCAGGTTCCGTCAGCATCCCCGCTGTAACACATGAGTAAACGGAGTCACAGAGAGGCGGGATAACCTGTCCAGCTATGTGGTGCCACTTAGCTCCAGAGTCCATGGTCTCAACCACAACACGGTAACGAATAACAGAAGAATGGAATTCTGTTATAGCCAGCATTTAATTATCTGTGCCAATGGTTTAAGCAGTGGCCTGCGGCATCCACAACAGTGAAGTAACTGCAAAATAATCCCTGGTGGACGTGGTGACACATATGGATTTTTTTCAGTACACTGACCTTCGTAAATTACCACTTAAAATAGCCAACGACAAAACCAATTCCTGTTCCCTAAGTAGCAATCAAACTAATGGACAGGAAGTAACGAAGTAACTAAGAGCTAAACTGGCTAAGCCAAAATAAAAAAAAAAAAAAAAAAAAAGCACTCAATCAACGAATTTAATTAGCACTTACTTTGTCTTCAAGCTCTGCCCCCCATCACTGCCCCGTTTCTTGAAAGCTTCTTGAAAGCCTATCCCACACTGCCATCTCTACTTCCTTACCTCCTATTCACTTATCTTGAAATCGGGTCTTTGTTCCCACCACTCTCCTGAAGTCCACTCGACAAGAATTCAGCACTGACCACTGTATCACCACGTCCAGTGGCTTCCTGCCACCTGTGGAGCTGTCCACGGCACTGGATCTTTGCAACATGTTCTCCTTAAAAAAATCCTTTTTTTAGCACCTGTAACACTGCTGCCTACATTGGGGACAACACTGAAGGACGAGGGATCCAGAGGACCAGATTTTATTTCTCATCTCTCTATGACTGCTGAAACCATAGATTCTCCCTCTACCCTGTTTTAACCCACGGTGTGCTACTGTGAGATTAATGAGTCCTTCTCCCTCTCTTCACCTCTCCTAATCTTATAGGGACATCACAAAGAATTTTGATAAGGCAGCAAGGATTTTGAGTCAATTGGAAAATAGACGAATCAACCAAACCTACATATTCAGCAAGTTGCAAGTCAGCGTTGGTGACACTGAGCCTAATCCCCCCAAAATGAGTTTTGTTTTGTATCTCATTCTAGCAAGGGGTTTCATTTAAGAACGTGAGAGGCACAGAGTTTCAGAGAGGAGAGAAGCCAGCAATCACACAGACTCGGAGATCCCTGTAACTGCATTTAAACACTGTCAGGGAGTACAAAGCGCTTAGGCTTTTGGTATCAGACACCTGGGCTAAAACTCACGTTCAGCAAGCTACCAGTGGTGTATGTTTCTGCATTCACACTTAACTCTCTGGGATTCAAAGTTCTTACGGAAAAATGAGGATGACAGGAGGAGGAGGAGTGAAAAACAAATGAGATAATTTATGCACACCAGTCTCAGCATGTAGGAAGGTGCTCATTTCCTCTCCTTACTCTGTCAGTTCAAAGGGTTCAGAGGCTGCCATATTCCCAGTAGCAGAAACACTCCCCACACTCACTTCGTGGCCGCTGGCCGCGAGCTTCCCCACACTTCCCAGCCTCCTGAAGCGGAGCAGGGCCGTGTACAGAGTGCCATGCAATGACATGGGAGTGCAAGTCCACTGGGTCACTTCCTGGCTAAAGCATTCAGGAGCCCGTGTGACAGGCTCCAGCGATCTGTTCCCTGCGGCAGCAGAGACCAAAGCAGCTTGTATTTCTGAATCACCACCGCCTCACCACTGGGAAGGTAGCCCTGGAGAGTTGCCTAACTTGCTGTGGAATCTGCATGAGTGACACAGAAACCATTGTTGTGCTAAACCACTAAATTTCTGGGTTGGCCTGTCATTATGGCACAGCCTAGCCCACACTGATTAAATATATCACTCCCTGGGGGTTCCTCGTCTCAGCAGGGGAAGAAGGGATCAACCAAGCCCATCGCTTTTCTTACCCAAGGTGTTCACCATCAGCATCTCCGCCCTTTCCTTCCTCCTGTCTCCTGCACACACCAGAATCCCATCTTTTCATTTTACCTGTGAAGCACCTCAAGTCCAGAGAGGTGAAATGACATGTCCAAAGCCTCACAGCATGTACGCGGCAGGGCCGGGCCAAGACGCCAGGTCCCCGGACTTCCCCAGAGTCCCCCTACCAGCCACACTATGCCACCACCCGATAGCTTGCAACTTCAGCTGTTGATAATGCTCTGAGCCTGCCACTCCTTTCAATCACCGTAAGTGATACAATCCATGCTACATTAATGCACTAATTACGAACAGCACACATTACCATGCCCTAATCACTAAGAAGAAGTATTGTCAATTCACCGTTCCGTGTGCCGGTATGCACAAAATGCTTCCAGACTCATTCTCAAGGGTTGGCGTGAGGAGAGAAGCTACAATACAACGAACAACAGATTCATGTCATATGGATAACCAGTCAGGTGGCCCTTCTATTATTCTTCTTTGTCAGCTAAAAAAATCCGACAGAGCCCCAGAAGGAAGGTGGCGGATAGGATAGGCAGTGTGGATGAGCTCTAGAAATAAAACTCCAGCCTAGTGTAGACTCTCATCCTCCCCTTTTCAACCTCCATGGGTTTTCAAAGCCTCAGTCTTTGAGTCACAAAATGGGAAAGAAAGTAGCGCCACCCTCATGAGGTTGCCCTGGGAATTCAACAGTACCGCGGACATAAAGTCCTGAGCAAAGTGCCAAGAACAGAGTGATGCTGGCTGTGATTATGACTGCGATTTAAGGATAGTTCTCCCTGTGTCTTAATAATTAATTTTTTTCCCAAAAGCTTAAAGGAAAACTGGTAAAGGAGGTAGGGATGAGGGACCTTTAATTTATCACTTATGAAGCATCTGCTTATTCTGTGACATGATTCTTGGGAGACACTTTGCTAACATCCTATCTTCTAACCCTTATCACAACCCTGTGAATTAGGTATGAGTATCCCTATTCATAGACAAGGAAACAGAGGCTCAGAGAGGTTAAGTAACTTGTCTAAGGCCACACAGCTGATAAGTAGTGAGCAGCAAAGCCAGGATTTCAATCCAGGGTGACCTATCTTTTTTTAAAAAAACAAATTCACATACAGTGTGCTAATTCAGTTTATTCCTCATGAATTTTCTGACTCCAAGGATCTTTGTGGGTATGTATTCTGGGAAATACATATGAATCCCACATGAGGGAATCCCACATGAGAGTACAGGGATGGACATATTCCCCGGGACGGTCACGTGAAACATATTAAGTCCCATGTACTTACTGACCATTTACTGTGTGCCCAGCACAGTATGCAGTACTAGGATGATTGAGACAGATCACAAGTGGTGGCCCTTGCCAACAAGGCCATCAGGGTCTCATAGGGAAGATGGATACAAATCTAAGTCAATTACAGTAGCCTCAGCAGCACAACAAAATATGAGACGCCAGCAGAGAGAGGGTGCTCGAGAGACACTCGGAGGGAGCAAAAGCTCAAGCAAGTTTTGAAGGATCAATAAACACCTGCATGCAGATGCGGGAAGAAAGGGCATTCCAGATGTGAGAGCAGCACGTGCAAAGTCACAGAGGTGTGAACAGATGTGCTCTTCTTAGTAAAGACAAGCAGCCAGCTCTGCTGGAATACACTATGTGTATGTGGGGCAGGGAATGCACAAGAAAACAGGCGAGGGTCCAGTCACTCGTAGGGACCTCTCACAGACTGTGAAACTGGGAGCTGGAAGCAGGGGGCGACACTGCTGGGCAGGATTATCATGGGTCCCTCTGCTTGCTGAGCAAAGCCAGGGAGGTCTAACGCAGTAGTTCTGAACCCTGGCTACAGGGGAGCAGTTAGAGAAATCCAGTGACAGGATCCCGTCCCAGAACAATTACGGCAAGACACTCTAGAGGTTGGGCACTGGTGTATGTGAGAGGCTTGGTGGGCAATCCTAAAGTAGCAGGATTCAGGCTACGTGTTTCTAGTCAGGCCGAGCATCTGCGAGCTCATGCTAGGGAAGCAGAGTCTGGAAACAACAATATTTTAGGAGATAAAATTGACAATTTTGATTGATGAGATGTGAGTGCTAAGAGAGAACACTAAGAAGGTGAGTGGGAAGAGGCACTCCATACGTGTGTGTATGTATAATTATATATATATATATATAATCTCACACAATATTTCCAGACAGTCTAACAAGCCCATCAGCAATTATGCATGTTTTCCATCCCCATGAGGGTTATCTATGAGAGTCCAAAAATATTACAATAATTCAAGAAAGCAAACGGCACGCTACAAACACCATCCTCAATACTCAGGGGTCCACATTCATTCCAATCACCCTCGATGATCCAGAGGGATCTGCACTGAACCCAACCTAGCCTCCCAAAAGAGAATTACCCAGGGAAATCCAGGGGAGGAATGAAATTGCTGTCTCGTTAGTGCATTATTTACTTTGACGCAGAATTCTAGCAGCTGCAGCTCGGCCCCGTGGTTCACATGGTTGGTAGGAAGTGTAATGGGAGTACCATTAATTTGATAGTTTTAAAGGAGGTGATTTCCGATTTGAATTATTCTTAAGTTGGGAAATGAGTCTGAGCTGGCTTGTAAAACAGCAAAGAGTCAATGCACTGTATAACCTTGATCTTTTAGAGTCCTAACGCCAGGCAGAAAATTTCTCCTCTGAACCCATTATAAGGGGGTAAAAAAAAAAAAAAAGCCAGTATCCTCCCACCCCCTAGGCAAATTAGCAAGACAAATGTTAGCAAAAAGCTCTGCAGACGCACCATTATTTACAAAGGGGAGAGCAAAGAAGACGCTCTGAAATAAATCATGCTGACAGTTCAATCAAAAAAAAAATCAGAATATATTATTCATGCTGCTTCTCAAGAGTTGGAAAGAAACTGGACAGGGAGAGCCAAATATGTACTCATGTGCTTTATTTACCCATAATAACAATTAGGATTCCTAAGGAACCTCCATTTAATGAAATCTGCATGCTAACCTGACGTGACAGGCTTACTCAACACACACACACACACACACACACACACACACACACACACACACATATACACACACACACATTTTAATTCCAACCCAGAGCCAGCGCTGTTCTAGGGACTGGGAACGTGAAGGTGGGCAAGACCAGTGAGACCCCAGTTCCCAGAAAAGTGAAATTCCAGAGGTGAGCTGGGTGAATGGGCAGGCCACACACCAGTGAACAAGGGCATGCTGGTCAATGCAGGAGAGACCAGCCAGGGGCTACTTTACACTGGGGACTGGATGAGACCTCTCTGCTGAGGTGACATTTAAGTTGAGTGTCAGGCAGAAGCCAATCTGGGAGAATCTAGAAAAAGAGTGCTCCAGGGTGGGGTCCCCCAAGTGCAGAGACCCAGAAGTAAGACTAGGGTGGGTGTGTCCAGTGAACATGAACATGGTCCAGGGACCCGAGAGGCAGTGAGCAAGGTGGAGCAGGGAGAGGGAGAAAGGAAATCTGCACCCAGACGAGACTTGGAAGGCTGTGGAAAAGAGCCTGGATTTTATTCTGAGTGATTTTATTCTGCTGGACAGTTTTACACAGAGGGGCAATACGACCTGATTTAAACGTTGCCAAGACCCCTGTGGTTAGGTCAACGATTTAGTGTTATGGTTGATTCCATGAGGGAGGTGGGGGGGGGATGCAGTAACTGTGAGAGGGTGAGGAACACAGGCAGGCTTACGGGTCAGAAAGAGGGGATCCACCAAGTGGAAAGCCTTGGGAAAGATGAGCTAAAGGCATTGATGGTAAGAGGACAGAGTGGGCCATGGGAATAGCTTCTTTTTTTTTTTAAGTTTATTTATTTATTTTAAGAGAGAGAGAGAGAGAGATAGGGGCAGGGAGAGGGAGGGAGAGAGAATCCCAAGAAGGCCAATGCAGGGCTCAAATTCACAAACATCAGATCATGACCTGAGCCAAAATCAAGAGTTGGTCACTTAGCTGACTGAGCGACCCAGATGCCCTGGGAATAGCTTCTTAGATCACCAACATTAACACATCTGAGGAAAATGAAAAGGTGTGGGGTGAGGGGTTGCCCTCACCTCCGGAAGAGCAAACATGGACGGGCATATCTCAGGAGGGGTGGGTACTACGTCCCAGAACCATGAGAAACCTGGTTGTTAGGGATGAAATGGGGCAAGAATGCTATAGGCCTCAAGTCTGGACCAGTGATTGCCAACTGGGGATGACGCTGCCCGTACGGGACAGCATTTCTGTTGTCTATGAGAGGGGATGCTACTGGCTTCTGGTGGGCAGAAACCAAGGATGCTGCTAACCATGGTACAATGCCCAAGAGAGTCCCTGCAATGGAGAACTATCCCACCCCAAACGTCCAAGGTTGAGCAACTCTGAATGCGCTACAGCAGCAGAACTGGACAGTCCTGGATTTCAGTCTCCACTGTGTGATCTTAGGCAATGTCCTTCATCTCAGTGTGCCTCCGTATCTCCATGTGTAAAATAGACATGACACTAGTCCCTCCCTCCCATGGGGCTGTGGGTGTAGAACTGGGGCCACTGAGGTAAGAACCACACTTGGGGACCCTGAGAGAAGAAGATAGAGGCTATATCATATTCTTTGGAATGAGGTCTCAAAACACCTGTGTGAGCATGGCAGGTGGGGTAATGCTCTGAATTAGGCATCGGAAGATTGGGGTGTGGATCTGGGCACCCTCACATCCAGCGGGTGACTTTGAAAAGTGGCCCGGTCTTCCCCTGGCCTCCCTGTTCTAATTCACATGTGGATACAGAAGCATAGGACCGTGTCTACATGACCACTCCAATGGCGACAGTCTTTCCCAAGTTCCATCCTCTAAGGCAGGCCAGGGGAGAGACCAGGGATGAGTAACTGATGTGCCCAGCCTAGGCTAAAGTACTTTTCCTGCACATGGCAGTGGGGACCACTTGCCCCAGGTAGCTTTCCTAAGTAACACCTGAAGGCATCTTCATGTAACTCAACACTGAACAGATGGTCAAAAAGCAATAGTTGAGAATGTCTCAACTAATGTGGGATTTCTCAACCCCAGCACTACTGACATTGGGGAGTGGATGATTCTTTGGAGGGGGGGGGGTGTCCTGTGCATTGTAGAATATTCAGCAGCATCCCTGGGCCTCTAACCAGGAGATGTAAGTAACCCCTAATGGAGAACCACTGAACTATCACGGGGCAGTAAAATAATTTGTGTGGAGAGATAAAAGTTGGACTCATCTCATCTCATCTCATCTCATCCCCCTCCTGGACGCATCCTCTCTTCAGGACTCTGTTCTCTCATCTGTAAGAGGGTCTAGCACTTCTCTGTAGTGGGGATGAAATAATACGCAAAGTTCTTAGCACAGGGTCCAGTACATGGTTGGTTCTCAAAAAGCCCTTACTCTTATTTCCTTTACATGGTAGAAAGTTAGAGTCAAGGCAGAACTTAGTGGCTGGGTCCCCAGCACATCCATAATAAGAGGAGCCACAAACAGCACGGACAGTCCCATGCCTCTTTAACCCTGTGCTATGAATGCCTGCTCTCTCCTCTGTGGAACGAGTATCAGTAACATCACCACTGTCGTCACCAGCAAAAGAAGAATCTATTGGAGTCTTCCCCATATCTGGAAGCTGTCTTCACTCCATTCTGACTCAAAGAATCTTGAAACTTCAAGTCCTCCCCTTTATAAGGAAGGGAGACTATGAAAATAAACTCTTTACAAGGTCGACCAGCGCCCTGGGAAAGACAAGCATTGCAGTAGGCTAGGGTAGGGCGTGGGTGGTCTCCCCAACAGCTTGTTTTTAAATACTTCCAAATGAAAACGAGTATGCCTCCAAGGAACTGTCAGTATGCTGGCAGATCCAAAAATGGAAGCAAAGCACTTGTGGCCAGCTGCAGGCAGACATTCTGATGAAGTGCTACTAATTTAAGCCCATTCTGCGAGGTGCCCAAGGCCTCAATGGGAAATCACCACCATTCTCTGGAGGGGCCGGCTAAGCACCTTACCCATCACAGGGTTGGAGAAAACAAAAGCCTCTCCGAAAGGGAGCCTCCCAAGGGGCATGTTCAGCAGGACACTGAGCCCTAAGCACTTTTTTCCCATACTACCTTCTACCGAACAGAACAGACTATTAGGATTTAAGATGTCTTTTGTTGCTATTTTGGTGACAGGGAACCAATTATGTTCCCAGTCCTGCCCCACCTTTTATTCTTCTTGGTAGAGCTCCTGCTCTAAAAGCAAAACACTTTAGCCAAAAGGAAGCAAAGAAGGTTTTGTTGTTAGCTGGACCATTGCCCAACACTACAGTGCTGGACTTTCTAGAAAGGCTAGTTTATGTAGCATGGACTTAACATTTACCTTCTTCTTAATGCAAACAGGAATCTTGACCAGATACAGCGACAAGGGTCTCTACATACTAGGAGTATGGTCAATGCAACTCACCTGATAGACCACCCAGTGTGTACGGGGGCAGAGGGACAAGTCCCAGCAAGAGGATTGACTGGGCTGGCCTTCAGCTCAGCTCAGCCACCCAAATTCATGGAAGGAACAGGAGAGATAGATCTTAGGGAGGCACATCTTTAAAACACAGGACCCCCAGCAAATGTGACCCATATTACTCTCTCTTCCTTCCTTAGAGGTGGGAGCTGAGATGGGAATGCACTGAAGAAGCTTCCAGGCATGGGGAGACCAAGGCTGCTGAGAAACCCCTTCCTACTAACAAGGAGCTCTATTTAGAAGTGATCCTTTCAGGGCATCTGGGCAGCTTAGTCGGTTAAGTGTCTGACTCTTGGTTTTGGCTCAGGTCATGATCTCACAGTTTTTGAGTTAGAGCACCCATCAGACTCTGTGCTGGCAGTGTGGAGCCTGCATGGGATTCTCTCTCTCCATCCCCACTTTCTCTCAAAATAAATAAACTTAAAAAAAAGGGATCTTGGGGCACCTGGTGGCTCAGTCATTTAAGCATCTGACTTCTGTTCAGGTCATGATCTCATGGTTCATGAGTTCAAGCCCTGTGTCGGGCTCTGTGCTGACAGCTCAGAGCCTGGAGCCTGCTTCAGATTCTGTGTGTCCCTCTCTCTCTGCCCCTCCCCCTGCTCACATTCTATCTCAAAAATATATAAACTTTAAAAAAACATTAAAAAAAAAAAGTGATCCTTTCTAGGGATATAAACTAAAATTGGTCCTCTGACCTCCAGGGCCAACTATTAGGAATGGGCACAGAAGAAGTGAGTTCCTGAAGATGCCATGCAGACCTCGGAAACGTTGCTTCCTTCATCTGATTTTTCCTTTATATAGTGTAACACACAAGAGCTTCCTTGGCCACATGTGTGAGTTGGCGCTTGTCCGAGGAACAGGCCTGTGTATGAACCAGAGTCAGACCCGGGTGGGTTAAGAAACCATCCGACCCACCAGCTCTGCTCCCTGATGCCTCTCCAGCCTTTTCCACGCATGCCTCCTCAAGCTTCGCTCCAACTCCAGTCATCTTCTCTGTGCAACTCAAGCATCCATCCACCCATCCATCCATCCATCCATCCATGTATTCATACAATAAATATTTAGCACGTGCCTACATCTTGGACGGGTAGCCACAGAGCAAAGGCTGCGGCAGAGATGTGGGGGCACATGAGTTACTGATGGAGAACCCCTCAAACAAAGCCTCTAAGGGAGGAAGTGAGCATAAGAGAGCATGAGAAAGACTAGAGGAAGGATGTGGTCACAGGTAGAGCCTAGGCTTGGCCTGATGCATGGGTAGACAGCTCTCAGAAGTGAATGGCAGACTCTCTCTGCAAAGGGAGAGACAGTAAATATTTGAGGCTTTGCAGACCAGATGATCTCTGCCACAAACACTCAACTCTGCCACTGTAGCAGGACAGCAGCCAGGGACGACACAGAGATGCACAAGTGTGGCCATGAAGTCAAGGAGCTTGTCCGTCTTGCCCATCAATGCACTCCACGTCCGGTCACCGTAGGTGGGAGTAAATGCTGTTACTGCCCGCCGCGGGTGCTCTTTAAGGCGGCACTGCACCCATGCTCCAGCCACCATGAATGCTGGGTGCTAATGGCTTGCTGTCGCTCTCCTTATACGGAAACCTGCCCACAGCTCACAAAAACCATCTTGCACTGGAGATCACACTCCTCCCCTCATCTAGCTGGCAGAATCCCATAGCCAGTGGGGACAATAAAGATCAATCCTCTTGCCTCACAGAGGGCAACTTGAGGGGTACCTACTGTATATGCTCTGAAGTTAGGAGCTTCAAGCTACAGCCCAGTACTGAAGAGAATGGAATAAAATTAAACTTTGAGAGATCAGCAGGATTTGGGCAGGGTAGGGAGAAGAAGGCATTGTTTCAGGTCCTCAAACAAACCAAGGGCTTTATTGCGCACTGTCCTGTCTGCCACCAACACGAGCCTGCTTCCCCCACACCACTGTGCCTGGCTAATCCACCTTACCTCTCAACCAGCGCGTCTCAGGTTTGAAGTATCTGCCCCCTGGTCCGAATTCATTGCCCCATCTGTGCTCCTCGAGTCCTTTGGCCTGCCCCTGGGGGAGGAGCTCTCTCTTCAGTTCACTCCTGTCTCCCGCACCAGAATGGTGGCTCCATGGGGAAAGGGACCTCACGCGTCTTGGTCACCTCCTCAGTCTTAGCATTGGGCACAGTGCCTGGCACACGGTAAGCCCTCAGCACCATACTGGAGGAGCTGAGGGTCTACTTTATTGCCATTTTGACTCTGTGTTTCTTTTCATCCAACTTTTATTATAAAATTCTCCTTAATATGCAAGAAAGTTGAAAGGTTAATATAAGGAACACCACTTAGATTTAACAATGGCTGATATTTTACATCCTATAACTTTATAAGCAAACACTTTATATAGCAAACACTTTTTGGGCATTTACTATATGCCAAGCACCTAGCAGGTGACATACAGCATGGGAAATAAGCACTGTTCTTCCGATTTCACTGATGAGGAAACTAAGGCTTCAGGAAGTTAAATCATTTTCCAAATTCAAACAGCTGCTAATTGTTACAGCCAACCCGGGCAGGAGTGGGAGCCTAAATCTCACTGTTATCTGACTACTGGGTCATGCTGTCTTATGACCCCCAACTGTATGCCATGCTGGAGAATCCCAGAGGTGATGGGGTTATTTTTGGGGTGTCTGAGACAGCTCATGGAGAGACGGCTCGAGAGAGCAGCTGAAAAGCAGACTGAGCTAAGGAAGGAAGACACTCCTGAGGTCTGGTAGCCAATCACTGGAGAGATTAACTCCAACAGCATCTACCCCAATCCTGTCCTTCCTTGCCATACATCTCCGACATGACCATTATTAGTGACTGGGCTCAGAAGCTTGCCACCTTGTATGATCTGAATTGATCCAGTAAAGAATTCTCTGAAAAGCACCATTAAGATGATTTATAGTCTAATTTTGGTTGCTATAGATTCTGAGTCAGACTTATGACTGGAGAGAGAAAAAAATCCCCCACTCGCTTGGAATTCAGGCAAAGGTTTCCGTATTGATAGAGAAGCATGGCTGGCTGGGAAAAAGTCATATTTTTTAAGTTTACAGCTACCACTCCTGGTTTGGGGTTGCTATGGCAACTGAAAGCCTGGGGGTGGGGGGAGGGAGCGGGCTCTGCCTTACGGAAAGCTGATTGATAGGTCTCCCGAACACTGTTTAGACACTTCTGTGCTAGGAGCCAGATAACATTAGTTTATTTATTAAAATACATGTTAAAACACCAGTTGTCTCTCTTACCCTGGCATTTCATTCTCATCATTGTTGTTAAGGAATTGTTAACAGGCTACTGATAGGAATGGAAGGCAGGTCCCATTAGGGAGCTAAATGCCATTTTTCGGGGGGTGGGGGAGATGTGCCCAGGGCTCCGGGCAGCCCCGTGCATGGTGCATAATCATGCTAATTTGGCATGATTGATTGCTTCCCTCTGATACTGGCCCCACCCGGGGTTCCAGGGAGTTGGAGGTACTGCTAATCCCAGCAAAGACTTGGGAGCCTGGCTGTGAGGGTCTCCAGCCAGCCTTGTGTCCAGCTAAGGTCTCTGGACTTGCCTTCTCTGTCACCAGGCTGACAGCCTGGCCTGAGTGAATGGCAGTTTGAGCCCTGAGCAGAGCGAGTGTCATCGGGCACAGGGAGTCGACAGGCCTGTAGAAGGTGACACGGCTCAGGAGAAAGCCTACAGCTGTGACTGGGACAGGATGGGTGTGAATCCCTGTCTTGCTACTTGGTAGATTCCCTGCAGTAAGTCCAAATACCAAACAACACCACTCTACACCACGAGTTCGAATCTCCAGAGCAACATGGATATACGATCTTCCCTTTTTATGTGCCAGCCTATCCTGTCTTGTATTTGATGAGAATCATTATCATGCCCATCTCAGATTCTCCCTTTGCTCATTTACTCATTCTCTCACTCACCTACCCATTCAGTTACTCAATCATTCCACGAGTATCTGTTGAGATTCTACTTTGTGCCCAACACCACACTAGACACTGAACTACCAAGCTGAATACAGCAAGCACTGTCTTGCTTCCATGTGGTTTATATTTTACTTGGGAGAAAGGCACTAGAAACTATTTTTTAAAAGTGTTTTCATTATGGATCTTAAGAATTATAAAGGAGAAACAGAGGAAGACCCTATGGGAGCACATGACGGCCAAATAGGAATTGTTTTGGCAAAGAAGATGCTGCAAGGCAAGAGAGGCGTGGCAGATCTGAGGGGAAAAGCATTCCAGGGAATGTGAGCAGCATGTGCAAAGGTCCTGTGTTAAGAAAGAACTCCGCATGTTTGTGGGTTTAGAGAATGGAAGTGAAACAGAGTAAGGGAATCCACTAGAACATAAAGAAGTCAGAAAATTCCCATTCCTTGCCTTCCTCCAGCTTCTTGCAAAGCACATACAGAGGAAACAGGGTCCCGGAAGGAGCACAAAGGTTGGAAACAAGTCAGGCAAATAATTTCTTCTGGGCCTTGATCCCTGAATATGTCTGTGACTCTTGTGTTTGTGCCACTGTCACCTTATTTAAGCTGACAACTACGTCTCCCTGAATCACCTTCCCTGTAGGGTTCTGGTTTAAACTATCCAAGAAAAGAACTTGTGGGGGGTTTTGAGGGCAGAGATTGAACTGCAGTTACACTCAGAAAGTCACTGTGTCCAATATGGTGGGGGACACAGATGTTCTTGGGAGACCACAGTTGCCCTCCCTCGCCTCTGTGCCACAGCCAGTTTGCCTTCCTGACCAGTGACCCTGGCAACCAACGGCAGGTGCCTGGCTGCTGACTCCCAGAGGTACAGCCATACACGATCAACTGTCCCCACACAGCTCCCGGTGAGCACCCCTTTCTGGTCCTGCTTCTTCAGCTGTATGTGCCAAGAGTCTCGCATTTGCCACCCAGGCCAGTGCTTCAGACAAGCTGGTTAGTGGCTTCTCCTGATGCCTTAGCTCCCCTTTCCAGGTCTTCCTTTCCCCAGCTCCTCACACAGCTGTGTGCGGTCCAATTCCTGTAAGAAAAGCTTGTTCCTATAATACTCATCATGACTTTGTTTCCCAGTGAAGCTAACCTACATCAATCCAAGAGAAGTGAAGGGAAGAGAAAGAAGGGAAAGGACAGAGGGGAGGGAGGGGAGAGGTGGGGAGGGGAGAGGAGAGGTAGGGAGGGGAAGGGAGGGAAAGGAGGAGGGGAAGGGAGAGGTGGGGAGGGGAGGGGAAGGGAGAGGAGGGGAAGGCACAGGTGTGGAGAGGAAGGGAGGGGAGAGGAGAAGGGGAAGGGAGAGGTAGGGAGGGGAGGGGAGGGGACAGGTGGGGAGGGGAAGGAAGGGGAGAGGAGGAGGGGAGAGGAGGAGGGGAAGGGAGAGGAGGGGAAGGAAGAGGTGGGAGGGGAGGGGATAGGAGGGGAGGGGAGAGGTGTGGAGAGGAAGGGAGGGGAGAGGAGAAGGGGAAGGGAGAGGTAGGGAGGGGAGGGGAAGGGAGAGGTGGGGAGGGGAAGGGAGGGGAGAGGTGGGGAGGGGAAGGGAGGGGAAAGGAGGAGGGGAGGGGAGAGGTGGCAGGTGAGGAGGGAAGGGCAGAGAAGAGGAGACATCCCCACACTCAGATCTCATCAAGCTGCCTCGTCCTCCCCCAGGAAGGGATCCCCAGTTAGGGCCTCCAATTGCAGGTACCTGTGTTCTTCTTCCCTGATTTGAGCAAGTCACTGTGGTTGGCCTGCTGACATTCATTTCATCACTGAGGACAAACAGGATGCCTTTGTGCCATCAGGAAATATGGCGCTGACATAAACGAGCATTGAGGTGCAGTGCGCAGTGAGAATGGAGTTCTCGCTCCTCCCTTCTCCTGTCCGCGTGTCCGACCCTGTCGGGGCAGCCCGCGCCATGGTTCTGCTCCATCACTCAAGGGTCAACACCTGGCATGGCACCTGGAGCCCCACCGCCTGGGCTCAAATGCCTGCTCTGCCGCTCCGTAAAGGTGGACCTCAAGTCACCCTACCTCTCGCGTCCTCCTCTGAAAACGGAAGCCATTACCGTGGCCCCGAGAAGGCTCCAATGAGAAGGTGGAAAGTTCTCAGCATAGCATGTGACGTTTCTTAAGTGCCACTGATGTCACTGCAGCGAGTCCAAATTCCTCTCCCTGGCTTTTCATCTCTGAATGCAATAAAATATGCAAAAGTGGTGCCTATTTTGTGCAACAGCTTTTCAGAGCAGCAAGTACTGCTTACGTTGAGGGTTCTACTGCCCTCTCCTTGCGTTCTTTCCCTTGTTCCTTAGACTGGCCAGTGAAGCAGCGGCCGACTCTCTTGTTTGGCTACCCCAAAAGCCATAGCCAAACCTCACATCCTCTGCTTATCTCACAATGTAAACAGAACGAAAATAAACCAGATAGCCACTCTGCGGTGCTCCCTGCACCTCACATGGGACACGTGACTCGTTTCTGGTGAACAAAATACAACGGTGGAGATTCCTGAAGCATAGTGTATGGGAAAGCTTTACTTTCCTGGTGAAAAGGACACGTCTTATTGGTGCTTCCCTTCCTCCTTCCTGCCTTGAATGTGGATGTGATGACTGGTGCTGTGGCAGCCATCTGTGACACATGGGGATGAGAAGCTTACAGCCGAGAATGGTCGACCAGATATAAAGAAAGGGTCTGAGTCTTTGACAACACAACTGAGTTTCTGAACAAACCTGGAGACACATATGCATCCTTATATTTATTCAAATTCTCATTGGGTAGAGGTTTGTGATTGCCATTTTTCATCATTTCTGTTACTTGTATACAAAAGGATTCTTAACTGATACCAGGCTACTATGCCTCTGTTGCATATAGGGGTGGGGAGGCTCAAAAGGTTAGGCAAATTCCAAAAGTTTTCACAGTTTTTAAGTAGCAGATTCAGAATTCAGTCCCAGAATGCTCTCCTGTTCCAAGCTCTTAACCAATAACACTCTGCTGTACTCAATGTATATGTTTCCCTACTCTGCCTTCTCTCCTACATATATTTAAATCCCATTCTGATTTCAAGTCTGAGTCCTAGACCCTCCATATGTCTTTGCATGATTAATCTAGTCCACAGAGAACTCTTGCTTCATTGACTCCCATTTCTCCATTTCTCTATTTATTTTTTGTATTCTAAAACTTTTTATGTATTTATTTTGAGAGAGAGAGAGAGAAAGAAAGAAAGAAAAAGAAAGAAAAAGGAAGGAAGGAAGAAAGAAAGAAAAAAAAGAAAGAAAAAGGAAGGAAGGAAGGAAGGAAGGAAGGAAGGAAGGAAGGAAGAAAGAAAGAAAGAAAGAAAGAAAGAAAGAAAGAAAGAAAATGCATGGGGGAGGGGCAGACAAAAAGGGAGAAGGAGAGAATCCCAAGCAGGCTCCACAATGTCAGCACAGAGCCGGATGCAGAACCCAAACTCACAAATGATGACATCATGCCCTGAGCAGAAATCAAGAGTCAGATGCTCAACCGACTAAGCCACACAGGCAGCCCTCCATTTCTACATTTAAATGTGGCACTTCCCCATTTTCTAGTTCTTCAAGTACATTGTACTTTTGACCCTCTCCCTCCCTGCACCCCATTAGATCACACGCATGGTTTTTTTTTTAATTTTTGTAATGTTTATTTATTTTCAAGAGAGATAGAGTGTGAGCAGTCAGCACAGAGCCCGATGTGCAGCTCAAACTCACAAACTGCGAGATCATGACCTGAGCCCAAGTTGGATGCTTAACCAATAGAGCCACCTAGCCGCCCCAGATCACATGCTTCTTAAGGTCAGAGAAGCCACCTCAAATCAAAGAACAAGGGATTTGGAGATTGCTTCAAATTCTGGCTTCATCTCTTGCCTGTTGTGTGGCTTTGAGAAAAAGTTCATCTGTCTGGATCTCATTCTGATTTAAGAAATGAAGTTCATATTATTGCCTTAAGGTATTAACGAAGAAACTATTTGTAAAGCAATTAGCAGAGTGCCTGACTCATAACAGAACTCAGAATGATGGCTACCACTGTTATTACTGTGCGTTTTATTTCTGGTGCACTTAGTACGTGGCAAAGGGACAACAAATAGTATGAGTTCAATAAGCAACTGTTAATAGAATGGTCCATTGACTATTTCATTAAGAACTTACTGAGATGTCATTTTATTCCAGACAATGTGCTAAGCATTTGACTTTAAAGATTTTTTTTTTAATCCTTTTCTTGGACACATGAACAGATAACTATAATGGAGTTTGACAAATTCAGTAATAAAGAAACTCAGAGGGTTTTATGGGGACATAGAGGAAGGGCACTTACCAAACCTAGGAAGGCTTCCCAGAGGTGGTCCCAACTTATCTCCTAAAGAGTAGAGGAATTTAAATTATAGGTTCCGTTAATTGCCTTCCAGCCTCCCGAACTTTGTTATTCTTGCCTGAAGGAAGTTGTAGAAACAGGGTACAAAGGAATGGCATTTGTGTCCCTGGGAGTGGGGACTCAGATTCATGTTTATGATAACTGCTCTTGCAACTTAGGACCCCTGTCTAGGGGCTGCATTAGTTAGAAACGAGCTCCTTTTCAAGCTCACTTTCATGTTGGCTTTTCCTTCTTTGGGGTAAACAACGCAAGCCATTCTGTAAGCTCTCTCCCTTCTCTTCCAAGCACCATGCACATTCTTAGAAGCAGCCTCTGCCAAGAAACAAAGGTCGGTTCTGCAGGGAATGAATTGCCAAAGCCATGTTCTTATTTTGAGTTTGGATCAAGGAAAGGAACATGGGTTTGTCTTTATTTTGCAAAGTTCCCTCACATCTCCACAGGCAGATCCATCAACGCACGTCCACACGTGGCCCAGAGTCACGGGCGAGATTTTGATCCTGCTACTCTCAAAAGGCAGGAGACTGGCTTTGTCATTGCTTCCAGGCCCTCTGGTAAGGGGTGCCCCTTGGAAGCCTTCAATCCTGCCAACCAGGCTGCACACGGGGGGCTGTAAAGTCACCGGGCAAGAAGGCTGACAGTAGGACTTCGATGAGAGCCCCGAGGTTGACACATTTACGAAGTATCAGAAATCACGAAGGTACTCCTCAGTTGGTTCCTGTGCTACTGAGGGGCTGCTGTGTTCCAAGTGGGAGCCTCTGACTGCCCCTGCCTGGACTGGAAGGGAGTCGAGCCTGGTCTGAAAGGCTTTCCAAGGGCTCCTTTGTGCTCTCCTATTAAGGATATTGCTGTATAACATGGAGTGTTTGGAAGGTCTTCCTTCATTCATTTACTAAATATTAACAAATACCTACTGTGTGCCAGCAGCAATCCAAATCCCAAATATGGACAAACAGCAGTGCCGTCTATGTTTCTGAAGTTCTTGTACTGCACACAGAAGGAAACTGGGGCCGGGGGGCGGGGGGGCGGGGGGGGCGGGGGGGTGGGGCTGAAATCCACTCACCCAGCTCTGAACTCACGAAACTGTGCTTACCAAGAATGTGGGACCTTTTCTAACGCACCTGGTTCAAGAGGGCAATTTCCTCTAATTCACACAAACGTGCAGTCTCCTTGGTGTACAAGACAATCACAGTACTTGCTTTTATTATAGAAGAGGATGAGGAGGGAGCCAGAAGATGTGCACTGTAAGCAACTTGAGAACCGGGTCCGTGCATTTTTCTATACTGAGGGAGGATAGATATGAGCTGCCCATCATGACCTTGTAAAGGACCCTGAAAAGAATTTATGTTCATAAATGCACTACTGAATAATGTAAAATTTACTGAAAATTTCCAAGGGGTAAACCAGCAACCTAATAATATGTGAGATGACTTCAGATTACACCCAGGGCTAAAAAGAAAATGAATAGTGTGGCATTAATGCAGTGATGGGGGAAGGGTGCTGCCTTAAGTAAGTGGTCGATAAGGTTTTCCTGAATGATTAGCATTTGAGCTTAGACTGAAGGTACCAAAGACCTAGCCATCAAAAAACCGGGGCGCCAAGGTATTCAAAGAGTCTAACTAGAGAAGTTGTACGTGGATCTCCCAGGGCATTTATTGGAGGGAAGGAGCTTCCCGACAATACCAACTACACTTCCATCTGGGTCCCGACATTGTTCTCATGCTCAGAACCGATCGATTCCTTGCTATTCTTGGTGGGCAGAAAGTCTTTGCAAAACTTGACCTTTCCCAAGTGTTATCAATAGAGCTAATAGAGATGCTGTCAGAAATGTCCACTAATCATCACACACCAGGGGGCTTTCTGAGTTCAATGCACTTGGTTCGGGATTTCTGCTGCCCTTGGAATGTGTCAATGTTTGTGGATGAGTCTTTCTTTACAGAAGTTCAATTACGGTATCGTATTGATTCATTTTAGGTCTTATATTTTTACATGTTTATACGTCTGTTTTCACCAACAGGCTGTGAGTCCCTAGAAGGAAGGGCTCTGTCTTTTTCCACTTTGTGCTCCCAACACTAAAATAGTATGGAATTAAAAACAGATATTTAGTCAATGCTTTTGGGTTCTGACGATCCTAAGATGATCCCATAGCCAAGTGGTTTGTTGTTTTGATACTTTAACTAACTTACGAGATTGACAGATAACCAGAAAATCCAGTCACTCTCCCGGACTGATGACAGTCATTTATGCATTATAAACAATTTGAAAATGGGCTCCATGCATATTTGGGTAATCTAAATATGAGCTCCCTTGTTGTGCCCTCTTAAAGGACCTTGAAAATAATTTATTCTCATAAATACATTAGGGAATAATGTAAAATTTATTAAAGATTCCATAGGATAAATAAGATATTTATATTGCAAAACAAGTTCAACATCTCCCTTTGAACTGTCTTTTAACCAAAGTCCACTCTCCTGTACTGTCTAAAAACTGTGTTTCTCTCTCCCTGATTTCCTAAAAAGCCCCAACTTCACTGATACCTCCTCTACCCACTTCTTGGAGCTTTTACTGTGGAACAAACTGTTCGTCAAAGTTTTTCTTCTAAACAATCGCCATACTTTCTTCAAGTGGAGTTTCATAACAGCATCTAAGAAAATAGAATGGTCTCCATATAGCAAACGCACTATAGCCCATGCAGTGTTTTTTGTTAATGATATTTATTTATTTAGAGAGGCAAAGAAAGAGAGAGGGAGAGGCAGAGAGAAAGGGAGACACAATTAGCCCTTTGCACTGTTTTGAACATAATAGATGTCAGTTAATAGCTAACTGAATCCTCAACAGCACAGTCCAATTCTATGACATGCTGCGCGATGAATAAAACAAAAGCTTCGAGTCTTTCTCAGGCTACTCGAGACTTATCCCATTTTTCTATTGCAGGTGGAACCATTGCTGAGCCCCGTCATTGCCAATGGCAAAAACTACTTTCCTCAGCCCTGTTAAACAGTTAATAACTTCGAAGTTTGTGCATGTACATGTGGATGGGTATAAAACACTTCTTACCTAGTTACTTTATGGTTTAGAAGCCATGTTCGTGCCAACAAGTCAGTGGGGACTAGGACCCCAGGTAGTGACCATTCTGCCACTTCTCCTTCCTTACAGTGGCTTTTTCAACTCTACTTTGCCAAAAGTCCGAAGCACCTACCTGGTGACTCTGCTCCCAGGCCTCAGGTAAGTGGCCGAGAGCAGGCACATGACTCTAATTGAGCCAATTACCCCTCTCTTCCTGGTTATCTGGCACTGGAGCATGAAGAAGGAGTTAACGGCCAAGCTGGAAGACCTATATATAAGCAGATGAGCCAAAGGAGAAGCTGGGCTGAATCAGAGAGAAGAGATTATGTAATCAGAGAGACCCAGTGGGAGTTCCTGATGATTTTACAGTTTCCATGATGCCTCTGACATTTGTTTTGCTAAATTCTCTCTGCATCTTTATAAAACCTTCACTTTCCCTTTTACCTCCTTCGTGTGTGTCTCTGGCCCATAAACCAAAATATCCCTCCCTGACCAACCACCCCCTTCCACCAATCAGACACACCCGTCCCCCCTTCCCTGTGGGTTCCCCATGCACCTTGCATGCAGGCTCCTCTTGACACAGTGAATGGCGATGTGTCATTTACAGATTTCCTCCTTACCAGGCTAGGAGCACACTGAAGTCAAGGTCTATGAGTTCGTCCCTTATCCCTACTGCCTCACTCCACCCTAGGGATGTAGTAAATGCCCAATAAATGTTTGTTGAATTGAATTAAGAACAATGTCATCTGTAGAATAAAATCATGTACATATCGATTTCTTCTAAGCCCTTACTGTTTCCACAGAAGACCAGGATTCCACAATCAGCCTTACAGCCATGCCTTTATAACATGGACCAATCACAAGTCACACTGGGGGCTCTTTTCTGAAAATAGCACATTCCCTTAATTATATCCCTGCCTTTTCAAAACCACAGCACTCTTTTTCATAGGAGCTTCTGAACGCAAACTTGGTTGCTGCTGGAGCCATTTCTCATTATTGAGTAAGCCCTTGACCCACCTCTTCAGACTGATGGAATCACAAAATTAGAGGTGCTGGTCATTTTTTCCTTTTGTTTTCTTCTGATTACAAGGGTAATACAATTGGAGATGATGCTACAATGGCATCATGGGTAGTTCTGCTACCCACCTCCCTAGATCAGAATTCATTTTCCCACAACATCAATCTTGCTCTGCCCCAGCCTTCAGCACCCCTTTATCCAAGCCTGGGAAGACACATAGTGAAACCCACAAAAGTTGCCTTTTCTACCATTACAGATGTTACTGTGTGGCAAATGCAAGAGATTATTCTTTTCCTACAGTCTATATATGTAGTTCACCAAAATGCCGCTGGATGGGATTTCATGAAAAGAAAGCTAAAATGAAATTTCAACTCAGGAAACAAAATTTATAGGGTTAGCAAATAAAAAAAAATCCATATTTTAAAACAACAAGATGAAATGTTTATCCAGAAGTATGGCATAAAAAAAGCCATGAACACAACTGAAACTGGGTTAGCTCTATAAATCATTAAAAACACCGTCAAGGATGGTCATCTCTGTTCACCTACCCTCCGTTTTGCCTGGGTATTTCAACATGAGCTAGTAAAAAAAGGAGCAAAGTAGGTTTTATCCTGTAGTTTTTCTTTGAGAGTATCCACAAAATCTTTATACATTGTAAGATCAAATATTTAAAACATTACACGTATATCATCTTCACATAAATGCAGAGGAGTTTGATTCTATCTTAAACATGGAATTCAATACCTTACTTAGGATGCCACCCGATCTATGTGTGCCTTTCCCTAGAATGGTGATTTTCAAACTCAAATGCACATTAAAATACCCAATGGAGCTTTAAAAATGTTTGCCCACCCAAATCAATTAAACCAGAATCTCTAGGTACGAGACCCAGGTCTTGGCATTTTTTAAAAGCTCCTCAGATGATTCTAATATTCAGCCCAGACAGAGAGCCACTGTCCTCAAAAACATTTGGGAATGCAAATCATCTGTTCCCATTAAACAGCAAATCTCTCAGGGTGCCTGGGGGGTTCAGTCGGTTAAGCGTCCGACTTCGACTCAAGTCATGATCTCGCAGTCCATGAGTTCAAGCCCCGTGTCGGGCTCTGGGCTGATGGCTCGGAGCCTGGAGCCTGCTTCCGATTCTGTGTCTCCCTTTCTCTCTGCCCCTCTCCCATTCATGCTCTGTCTCTGTCTCAAAAATAAATAAACGTTAAAAAAAAATTTAAAAAAACAAACAAACAGCAAATCTCTCGGGTCTCAAATAACCTGATCCAGACAAGCAAGACCCAGGGAGGATAATAGGACAAGATTTGGGGAAAGGCCTATAAAGTATACATGGGTTAAGTGTCTCCTTATAAACTATTTTAGGTCATATCTGAACAAGTCAGACACCCCAGCAAGCACATCCTCCATTATAAATTCACAAAACACACTTTCTGTCAGCCTATGTAAATTTGGTTGGGGGTCAGAATAAAATCTGTAGGCTGAGTTGCTGTCAGTTTGGGATATCCTGGGGGGCTCAATGGTCACCATTAGGAATTGGTGCCCACTCATTCTGGTTGCCTTAGACTCTTTGCCCTCCTTATGACAAAGTACAAGCTAGAACAACATGAACTAAAGCCAACAACCCTACAAACGGAATTAAGACTTTTTTAAAGATATGGATAAGACTTTATGGCCTCTCAATATATAACATTTAACCATTATTCAGTTGGTCAACAGTTACCACTGTAGAGATAAAAATAAATGTATACAATCCAACTGGAGTAAGGCTATAAATCCCTGGAAAGAAATTTTCAGGTTGGGATGTACTTTAGAAGTCAAACATTCTGACCGCTATATTTTTAGGCATGAGGATTCTGAAGAGAATCCCCTTCCAGAGAACCCTAATTACTAAGGGCCCGAATTCCAAGACCACCATGATACCTTCTCCTCAAAATCTTTTTTCTTGGGCCCATCAAGGGTTGATCACCATGGTGGATTAATAATATTTCAGAAAGAATATGGAGGTAAGAGGAGAAAGGGTTTCCAGAGTTAACCTGGGCACAGCTAAAATTTGAACACTAGTCTCTCCCACCAAGTCTAGAATGAACAAACAGGTATTGGCCCCAAATAAAGTAAACATATTCTAGTTTTAACTGCCAGCTCAGAAAAGTATTAATTGAATTGTCTTGGGGAAAAAAAAGTTTACCTCTTGGAGCCTCAGTTTCCTCATAAATAAAATACATTTAACAACAACAAAAAAAGTCTGTCTTGCAGGATAGTTGAAAAGATAAAGTGAGATCACCAGGGGTTGGTGGACTTTTTCTATAAAGAGCCAGATAGTGAGTAGTTGAGGGTTTGTGGGTTAGATGAGGTCTCTGTTGCAAGTTTTCTCTCTTTTTTTTTTTTATAACCCTTTAAAAAATGTAAAATAAAATGAAACATTCTTAGCTCATGATTCGTACAGAAGCAGGCCACCAGCTACAAGAACCATGGCTGATCAAGACCATATGATCCAAGAACACAGAAAGGAGGCATGCCTTAGCATATTAGCATATTAGCAACCTAAAGCAACACTGGATGTTTGGGTATTTGCTCAGTAAATCTGTTAACGAATAAAATATGTAAAGGGCTTAGTCCAAGGTGTAACATGTAAAACTTACTATATTTATTTAATGTTGTTACTATGAGACAATATGAGGCATAGAAATATACCACCTATATAAGAAACAGGTGAATTACCTAACAGAAGAATTAAAAAAGAAAAAAATAGGCAACTGTGACCTGAAATACCTAAAGAAAGTATCACCGACAAGGTGGCATTTTCCCGAGTTTAGAGGGATGGAAAATTTTTGAGAAATGGAGAAATGAAGAAGGTAATTATAAATGTATTCCAAGAGAAGTAAGAATGAAGTTATTATGTACCTGCTACTGTGCCATGTTTTATATATGTTATCAGAACAAGGTTATGGTTTGACAAAGACCGCCTCATTCTATGACTCCTTGGGATGTGAAGTTCAAGGGCTAGTGGAGAGGGATATAGGCAAATTCCCATGGGGAGAATGGTCCCCTTATCAGTTTGAGTTTCAATGACAACAGACTACCTCTGATGAGCAAAGATGGCCCGAATGACCGGTCAACATGAAAAGATACAAAAGTCCCCCATGATTCACTATGAAATAACAGGGAAACTTGATCAGTTAACTCAGTTCAATGCCAAGATCTCAATAGTCATAGGAGCTGATTGTGTACACAGATTGTGGCTAAGCCTGGAAACTTCAGGTGTCCCAGCCCACTGGGCACTATAGTTGCATTTCAGATTACTGACTGAGCATGTGCATGTAAACTGAAGACTTGTAATGGAGAAGCCAGCCCGAGGATGGCAGGGAGTAAGCGTAGTTGAGTATCACATTAGGGAGAAACACTCTTCTTCTTCCCCCTCCCACTACATACACCCTCCAACACACACTCACAGTTATTGTCAGGCTGGCACTGGGGTTGAGAATTACACTGATCACATCACAAATGGAAACGTTACCCAATTTATACCTCCCAGCTTGTGGATGACTACGGATGGGGAATGTAAATGTTATCACACTTAATTCTCCCATCCTCTTTAACAGATAAGGAAGTAGTTTCAAAGGTGAAAAACTGAATCTAGTTCACCCAGCTCAACAGTGCAGGTAGGTCTCTCTGTCTTTTCACTAAACTGCACGGTTCACCTAAAGGATGAATTGTAAATGATTAGCATCAGCTCACTTGCCAAGAATGGATTTTGAACAGCGGAAGGCTTTGCGTCTCTGAGCAAGGATCTGACACTCAGACAGGGCAGGCAGAAAGAGTGAAGATAAGCTTCAGAGTTTTTTTCCTTGGGTACAGAAACCCCAGACTTCATCCATCAAGTCAACAGGGTCTCGGGGCCTTACTTGAGCACTGTAGTTTGGATGACGATGATACCCAGAGGGTTGTTAGACCACCATTGTAGTCAAAATGTACACAACCATCAGGCCCAGGGTTGCAACTCGGGCTTCGTAAAGCTGTGCTGTCATGAGGAGTCCAGAGGAAACAGGCATGGACCAGGGGGACACAGCATGCCCCACTCCCTCATTCAGAATAATTGGCGATGTCTATTAAAATTTAACCTCCAGATTCATCATGCTAGCATCACCATGCTAGATGGGCTGTGTCAAGCACAGACACTAGTATCTGGTCTGTTTCATTCAACTCTTTGAGAATGATCAATAAAAAGATGGATATGGTGCCTGTGTCTCTGGCAAAAAAAAAAAAAGAAAAGAAAAAAAGAAATTACATCAGTGAATATCATCAGTGCTTAGATTTCTTAGAGCACCTATGAGACCCTAAGTAAACCAGGCAGGTTCAGGTATGTGATGGATTTCTGCTGTCCAAATTAATATTTAATATTTTAATATTTAATCCTAAAGCCGTGTGCCCCATTTTTTAAGTTACAGAATATTAAAGAGTGAAGCTATTAAAAGCAGTAAGTGTTTTAGTTCAGGAAGAGAACACAACCCTAAGTGACAGGTAACTCTGGGTGTTGTGCTTTGTTTTTGAAAACATGGATTTATTTCTTAAATATTTATTATTAATGCAACGACTACACTACCCAGTATTTATATAGTATCTTGTCTTCTGAGGAATATTCTGGTTGAATAACATCATCTGTCTTGATGAACTTCATTGTCAGGAAGAATACTGGACTGAGTTTCGCCTTCTCACACATGAGAAAACAGAGGTCCGGAGAGATTAAACAGGTTTTCCCAAGTCACAGAGTAAATCTATTGGATTTACTCACAGAGAAGCTGCCCAAACCACTGTTGGCTGGCTATAATACTAAAATCCCCACTGCAGGTGTTCAGAGCAATGTCCTTTCCACCCTTTGTTTACTGCTTAAACCTTTACTCATAGAGGATGCATATGGGATAGAGACACAATCCTTGCATTACAAATGACTCATTCACTACTTGAAAAATATTTATTAAGTTCCTACTATGTGTATGGAAGCCTTAGAGCCATATATTCCTTTCTATGGCTGCTTTAACAAATTACCACAAACTGAATGGCTTAAAACAACACAAGTTTACTATCTTCTGGTTCTGGAGGTCAGGAGTCCCAAAATCAAGTGGTCAAAAGGGCTGAGTTGCCCCTGCAGGCTTTAGGGGAGAACTCACTACCTAGCCTCTTCCAGCTCCCAGAGCACTCCTTGCTCATGGGATCTTCCCCCACCTTTAAAATCCACTACTTCAACCTCTCCTTTCTCTGACTCTGACCTCCTCCCGCTTCCCTCTTACAAGGACCCCATGATGGCACACGGGCCCACCTGGATAAGCCAGGAGAATCTGCCCATCACAAGATCCACAAAGACCCCTTTGCTCTGGGAAAGTAACATGCTGACAGGCTTCATCAATTGGGACATGGTCTACCTTGGGGAGGTGGGTCATTATTCCACCCAGCACAGACTGTGATGATGCACAAGTCTTGTTCCAGCCCCCGCAGCCATCTTCACTGGGTGCGGAAGAGGCACCCCAGTGAATAAGGACAAAACAGGATGGTAAGTGACAAGAGATGTTAAGAGGGTGGGCTTCTAGCGGAGGCTAATGGGTGTGAAGAAGACTGCCCAGGAAGATAAACAGATTAAAGGGAAACAATCAGGCAGAAGAGCGAGGGGGTAGGTGGGAAGTCAGGTAGGCCTTCAGGGAAAAAGGATGCTCCAGGAAAAAGGCACAGGCATAAGCAGAGCTGAGTATGATGGTCCAGTTCACAGACCGTGGTGTCTGCTTCCCATTGTTCTGCTTTGTTTCACAGTTTTATCTTGAGTGACAGATAGAAACAGAAACAGGCTGTCCAGCATGCCAATGAAGAACAGGCAGCCCTCAGTCAGATAACCCAGACTTTACCCAGGCCCTGACCCTTCTTAAAAGTTTGACTTGTCTGATCCTCTGTGTTTTCATCTGTCAAATGGGAGTAACAAGGGTACCCACAGGATCGCTCCAGACATAAAATGAAATCACGAATATAAAGTTCCTGCCACAGTTTCTCCATACTAGATGTTCGACAGACATTAGATTTTTGTTCTTGTTGCTTCAACTTTGGGCCTCTTCTGCTTTGGAATGCTGCAATGGGGTGCATGCCAGGAAGCTCCTCTAGGAAAAGCAGGTGACTCTTTCCTGGAAGACTGTCGTCCCCAGGGAGCTATCACCACATGTCACTTCATGAAGATTACGAGGACTTCTCCAGGATGTTACATGGGGTACAAAATACAGTTCAGAGGAAGCAAGACCATGCCTGCACACCCACATCGCCAGATCCCATAAAATCTCCACTGCTGGCATTCTACTTTTCTCTCTTCTGCAAATAGCCAGATGTGGTTATTGTTGGGGATGAATAAATAGCTGTGATTTCTGTTCACCGGAGGAGCCCTAATTTCCTGCCTTTTCCCCTACAACGTCGACAGTGTCATGTAGATGAAAAGCTGCAGAAGCTGGGCCAGGTCAGCTGCTAATAATCACGTCTCTTCAGTCAGAGACAGAACCTCAATTTACCCACTGAAAAAATGAAAGGTTTTGAACCGGATGATTTGTAAGACTCCTGGATTTAAAATTCTGTGATTCTCTGGTGAGTGTGGAGCATAGACAGACATCAACTACAGAAAGGAGCCTGGGCTGATGGGCAAAGCATGACTTTGGGGTTTTGTGTGCTTGAACGCATGCTCTGAGACTGACTCACAAGGTTACTTAACTTCCCTGAGTCTTCAGTCTCTGCAAATTGAGGACAAAAGAGCCCACCTGGAAGGGCTGATACAGACTACATGAGACATCATATGTACCAAAATCTGGCACAAAATCAGGGTTCAGTGACTGTTGAATACAAAAGTTGCAAGGGGAAGTGTCTCCCCAAAGGTTCACCTTCAAATACTGGTGGCCAAAAACTGTTCTGAAAGATCGTCTTTTTCTAAGGTTAACACTTACTGTTATCAAAGTATCATGTTTATACTTCAAAAAGTCAGAATATTAAAAGGCTTAAATTAAAAAAAAAAACAATCAACAAAACTAAAAGGCAACCAATGGAATGAGAGAAGATATGTGCAAATGACATATTGGATTAGTATCCAAAATCTACAAAGAACTTATCAAACTCAACACCCAAAAAAACAAATAATCGGCACTGAAGAAATGGGCAGAAGACATGAACAGACACTTTTCCAAAGAAGACATCCAGATGGCCAGCAGACGCATGAAAAGATGTTCAATATCACTCATCATCAGGGAAATACAAATCAAAACCACACCAAGATACTATCTCACACCTGTCTCAATGGCAAAATTAAGAACTCAGGAAACAACAGATGTTGGTGAGGATGTGGAGAAAAGGGAACTCTTTTGCACTGCTGGTGGGAATGCAAACTGGTGCAGCCTCTGTGGAAAACAGTAGAGAGGTTCTCAGAAAAATTAAAAATAGAACTATCCTACAACCAAGCAATTGCACTATGAGCTATTTATCCAAAGGATACAAAAACACTGATTCAAAGGTGCACATGACCCCAATGCTTATAGCAGCACTATCAACAAGAGCCAGGGGTGCCTGGGTGGCTCAGTCGGTTAAGCATCTGACTTCCTAAGTCATGATCTCATAGTTCATGATTTCAAGCCCTGCATCAGGCTCTGTGCTGACATCTCAGAGCCTGAAGCCTGTTTCAGATCTGTGTCTTCCTCTCTCTCTGCCCCTCCCCAGCTCGCACTCTGTCTCTCTGTCTCTCTCTCTCAAACATAAATAAACAACCAAGAATCATAAAATACCTAGGAATAAACCTAACCAAAGATGTAAAAGATCTGTATGCTGAAAACTATAGAAAGCTTATGAAGGAAATTAAAGAAGATACAAAGAAATGGAAAAACATTCCGTGCTCATGGATTGGAAGAATAAATATTGCTACAATGTCAATATTACCCAAAGCAATCTACACATTCAATGCAATTCCAATCAAAATTGCACCAGCATTCTTTTCAAAGCTAAAACAAGCAATCCTAAAATTTGTATGGAACCACAAAAGACCTCAAATAGCCAAAGTAATATTGAAGAAGAAAACCAAAGCGGGAGGCATCACAATCCCAGACTTTAGCCTCTACTACAAAGCTGTAATCATCAAGACAGCATGGTATTGGCACAAAAACAGACACATATGCCAATGGAATAGAATAGAGACTCCAGAATTGGACCCACAAACATATGGCCAACTAATCTTTGACAAAGCAGGAAAGAATATCCAATGGAAAAAAGTCTCTTTAACAAATGGTGCCGGGAGAACTGGACAGCAACATGCAGAAGAATGAAACTAGACCACTTTCTTACACCATTCACAAAAATAAACTCAAAATGGATGAAGGACCTGAATGTGAGACAGGAAACCATCAAAACCCTAGAGGAGAAAACAGGAAAAACCTCTCTGACCTCAGCTGCAGCAATTTCTTACTTGACATATCTCCAAAGGCAAGGGAATTAAAAGCAAAAATGACTTACTGGGACCTTATGAATATAAAAAGCTTCTGCACTGCAAAGGAAACAATCAACAACACTAAAAGGTAGTCAACGGAATGGGAAACGATATTTGCAAATGACATATCAGACAAAGGGCTACTATCCAAAATCTATAAAGAACTCATCAAACTCCACACCTGAAAAACAAATAATCCAGTGAAGAAATGGGCAGAAGACATGAATAGACACTTCTCTAAAGAAGACATCCAGATGTACTAATAGGCACATGAAAAGATGCTCAACATCGCTACTCATCAGGGAAATACAAATCAAAACCACACTGAGATACCACCTCACACCAGGCAGAGTGGCTAAAATGAACAATTCAAGAGACTATACATGCTGGAGAGGATGTGGAGAAACGGGAACACTCTTGCACTGTTGGTGGGTGTGAAAACTGATGCAGCCACTCTGGAAAACAGTGTGGAGGTTCCTCCAAAAATTAAATATAGATCTACCCTATGACCCAGCAACAGCACTGCTAGGATTTTACCCAAGGGATACAGGAGTGCTGATGAATAGGGCACTTGTACCCCAATGTTTACAGCAGCACTTTCAACAATAGCCAAATTATGGAAAGAGCCTAAAGGTCCATCAACTGATGAATGGATAAAGAAGTTGTAGTTTGGGGCGCCTGGGTGGCGCAGTCGGTTAAGCATCCGACTTCAGCCAGGTCACGATCTCGCGGTCCGTGAGTTCGAGCCCCGTGTCAGGCTCTGGGCTGATGGCTCAGAGCCTGGAGCCTGTTTCCCATTCTGTGTCTCCCTCTCTCTCTGCCCCTCCCCCGTTCATGCTCTGTCTCTCTCTGTCCCAAAAATAAATAAACGTTGAAAAAAAAAAATTAAAAAAAAAAAAGAAGTTGTAGTTTATATACACAATGGAATACTATATGGCAATGAGAAAGAATGAAATATGGCCTTTTGTAGCAACGTGAATGGAACTGGAGAGTGTGATGCTAAGTGAAATAAGCCATACAGAGAAAGACAGATACCATATGGTTTCACTCTTATGTGGATCCTGAGAAACTTAACAGAAGACCATGGGGGAGGGGAAGGAAAAAAAAAAAGAGAGGGAGGGAGACAAACCATAAGAGACTCTTAAAAACTGAGAATAAACTGAGGGTTGATAGGGAGTGGGAGGGTGGGTGATGGGCATTGAGGAGGGCACCTGTTGGGATGAGCACTGGGTGTTGTATGGAAACCAATTTGACAATACATTTCATATTAAAAAAAAAATTTAAAAAAAATGGCCAAATTATGGAAAGAGCCCAAATGTCCATCAACTGATGAAGAGATAAAGAAGATGTGGTGTATGTATGTGTGTGAATATATACATATACATATACATATACATACATATATACATATATATATATATATATATATATATATATATATACACAATGGAATATTACCTATAAAAAAGAATGCAATTTTGCCATTTGCAACGTGGATGGAAATAGAATGTATTATGCTAAGTGAAATAAGTCAGAGAAAGATAAATATATGATTTCACTCATATGTGGAATTTAAAAGACAAAATAGATTAACATAGGGGACAGGAAGGAAAAATAAGATAAAAAGAGAAAGAGAGAGATAAACCATAAGAGACTCTTAAATACAGAGAACAAACTGAGGGTTGCTGGTGGGGTGTTGGGTCGGGGGATAGGCTAAATGCATGATGGGGATTAAGGAGGCCACTTGTTGGGATGAGCCCTGGGTATTATACGTAAGTGGTAAATCACTAAATTCTACTCCTGAAACCATTATTACACTATATGTTAACTAACTTGGATTTAAATTTAAAAAATTTTATTTTGAGGGATAGTTGACATAAAATGTTGTATTAGTTTCAGGTGTACACAATAGTGATTTGACAATTCCACAGTCTAAAAATAGTTTTCATTATATCTTCACTCTTGAGTAACAGTTTGAGCATCAAATTCTAGGTTGTAATTTTGAAAGCATGGATCTATTGTCTTCTAGCTTCTAGTATTTCTGTTGACAAGTCCAATGTCAATTCCTTATTCTTAATCCTTTTCATATGACCTGTTATTATTCCTTGAAGTTTTTAGGATTATCTCTGCATCCTCAGCATTCTGTGACTTAAAAATGATGTGCTTTATAATGAGTTTGAAAATTTATTTTACTGGGTACTCAGTAAATCTCTATAGACTGGAGCTTCATACCTTTTACTTCTGGGAAATTTTACAGCATTCATTCTTTGATAATCTTCTCTCTGACATTTCTGTTTCCTCTCTTTGCAATTTCTGGGAGTTATAGATACAGCTTCTGAACTATTCCTCTACTTTCCTGAAATCTTCCCTAATTTGCATTTCTTTGACTTTTTTTCTACCTTCTTAGAAATCTCCTGAACTCTCTCTTTAAACTATGCTTCTGAAAGTTTGTCTTATCTTTCATAGTTTTTAATTCCTAAGAGTCGTTTCTTGTGCTCCTACAGCTCACCCTTGATAGCATCCTTCTCTTGTTGCACCAATGAACTCTTTTCTGTAAACTCTGTGAGAATCATAATTACCATTTATTTGAAGTTTTCTTCTGCTTCCTGCATTGCCTCTGTTTTTCTCAAATTCCCTTTTACTGCTTGTGTGTTTTAGATGTGTTACCCTGCTGAAGACTCTTCCCAGGTGGCTACCTATATTTTGCAATGCACTAATACTTGAATGAAGTAAATGCAAACATGCACATACACACACACACACACACACACACACACACACACGCACACGCACTCGCATGTTGAATGGAGGATATATGGACGGAGTTCATCAGTTGAAACTCATGAAAGAATTTCACTCCCATGGACCAAGTTATTCTCCAGAGATAATCCCAAATGTTAGTATCTGTAGCTATCTTTTCCTGGGTTCTTTCTGTTTCTTTCAAGAAGATTCTTCTAACCTCGGTGGGAAGAATAGTCTTCGCTGCCAACAGTCCAGGAGCTGAGAGAAAGCGCTGGGCACACGCTCACCACTCTCTGTGCTGAATATTTCTGAATAAAGAACCATCCTGATTCAGTTTTTCTGAATTTTCCCCTCCCATTCCCTGCCTGGCAGGATGAAGCAGGGTGTCTGGGATCTATCAACTGACTCTCCTCCTATCAGTATCCCCTTTCCTGAGGGAGCTGATACCGATACCTCAAATTCCTGAAACTTCCTACGGTTCTGTGACCCAAATCCCCTTGATTTTTATTTATGTCCCCCCTTGACAAGTCCTTAGAGTTTGGTCTTCTGTACTTGGTTACTTTAGTTACCATTCATTGATCCATATCTCATTGCTCAAAAAACTTGGTTGGCATGCCATAACCATTATTGTCTCCTCTCTTACTTTAATCTCTCACTCTATTTATACCAGCCAGTGTCATTTACATGGGAGTCCCCAGGGAGGAATAGAGAGCATCAGATGTGTTCGATCTGCCATGTTTAACTGGGACGTCTGCTGGGGGTTTCCTTCAGTGTTAAGATTCTGTATGTGGGTGACACAAAGAAAAATAGAGAGGATGTGCTTCTCTGATAAAGTCTCTGGGTTTCTCATTCACGGTGGCTTCGTTTTCAAGAAGAACAGAAATTATCTAGAGTCACTCTGCCCTTCCTGGAGTACTAGATGAAATTACCTTGAACTCCCAACCTCACATCCTATCTTTCCTGAGATTCCCAACACTCCCAAAGTTTATATTATTCCTAAGCACCCTTTTCCCTCCCCCGATGGACTGGATTTCTTTTGCTTGTTTGCTTGCTTATCTGCCCCAGCATCACCTCAAATCTGGGGCATAGGGGTTTTTTCAGCTCATCCTCTCCCTTCCCCACCCACACAACAGAAATACCCTTCTGAAAAGTATCTCTGCATATAAGAGACTTACGCTGAAGACTGGAAAGTAACAGTCCCTTCTCTAAAATGACATCTGGAATCACATGGTAAGATTTTAATTTCCCTCACCCTGCTATCCCATGATCTACGTATAAGTTTATTTCTAAAATGAACACAAAAATTCTAACTGCATGGGTCTGCTGAGCATCCTGATAGAAGAGATGAGGAAATTAGAGTTTTCAATCAAGGAAGAAGTCCTTGGAAGCAGTCCACAGTCCTCATAAATAATACTTAACAAGACATCCTCTATTCTGCTTTTGGTTTCCATACCCCAAGAAAGAAATAAGATACTTAGAATAAGGCCAAAAGGTGACAAAGGACATCTGTGTATATCAGTTCACTTCATCTTCTTAACAACCTTATGAGATATCATTTCTTCCTATTTTACAGATGGGGCAACAGAGTCTAAATGGCTTACTTGAGCCACATAGCTAGAGCATGGCCAAGTCGAGAACTGTAATGCTCACTTCCACTGGCACCACTGTGCTTACTGTACATAGAAAGTAGATAGGAAGCTATATAGATAGAGATGTGTATACATATAAATGCATTTGTGTGGATATGTGTGTGTGTGTGTGTGTATGTATATATAAAATGCCTCACTTTCATGATTACAAACAGATGTTATTATTCTTCTAGCTCATATTTAGAAACTAAGACTCAGAGGAGTTAAGTAATGTGTCCAAAGTAACATAAATACTGGGGGTATAAAATACTGAGAGGCTCCTAGAATGCAATTTGGCAATGTATATGTCTCACAACACTCATGCTCCTTGACCCAGAGGTAATTACTTCTAGGCATTTATCCTTGGGAGCTATAAGAAACATGTATACAGATTTTTTCCTGTAAAAAAAGTTCAGCACAGTACTCTTTATAATAGCACACTTAGAGGGACGCCTGGGTGGCTCAGTCGGCTGGGCATCCGACTTTGGCTCAGGTCATGATCTCACAGCTTATGGGTTTGAGCCTCACGTTGGGCTCTTTGCCCACACCTCAGAGCCTGCTTTGGATTCTGTGTCTCCTTCTCTCCCTGCCCTTCCCCTGCTCATACTCTCTGTCTCTCAAGTATAAATAAACACTAAAAAAAATTTATAATAGCACACTTAGAAAAACTAATAGAGAAAATGAGACAGGGAGAGAGAGAGGGGGAGACCTTAAATATCCACCAATAGGGGATTTAGATAAATAAATTATACTATATTCACATAATGGAAAATTATCACATGGCAACTGAAAATAACACAATGGAAATGTTTTCCAAGGCATGGAAAAGAAGTCAATGTTAAGAGGAACAAAGCCATAAATAGGGGCGCCTGGCCTGGAACCTGCTTTGGGTTCTGTGTCTCCCTCTCTCTCTGCCCCTCCACCACTCGCACTCTGTCTCTTTCTCTCTCTCTTTCTTTCTCTCTCTCTCTCAAAAATAAATAAAACATTAAAAAAATATTTTAAAGGAACAAAGCCATAAACAAAACAATGTAAAAGTTTGTGCTGGTTTTTGTAAGCAACACCAACAATTATAACACCAATATAGAACTCTCTATATGCCACGCACTTTTCAAGGGCATATCAAAGTAAATGATGATGATCTCTCATTAGTATGATTATTTCTTCTTCACACTTCTTAATATTTATTTTAAATATTTTATATTTTAGTAAACATGTAAGAATTTTAGTAAACATATAAGGCATTTTAGTAAACATATAAGAATATAAATACCAACCCACTATTATAAGCATAGATATAATTTTTAAAATAGGATGGTAACTTTGGGATTTCTGGCATGATTTAGAAAAAACAAAAAAACCCAAAACAGTTCTGCCATTCTGAGGTTGTCCTGCTCACAACCACACATACCCAGGGGGACTTTTTGAGATAGTAGCTTGAGCCAAAATCTTGAGCTACTGGTCTCATGCATGTTTTTAGTGCTTAATCTTAGGTCAATTCTGGGATATCTCCTGGCCAGTTCCCCATTTCATTTCTGCCATATGCATTAGGCCAGGGATTCCAGAGTGCTCTCTACAAGGGGTAACCAAGTGAACGTTCCATTTTATTGCATCCTGGAAGTTATAAGCTCTCCGGGGATTCAGAACACATTGCTTCCTTATGTTCTATGAGCCCGGGAAGCAGGGTCTCTCTGCATTCCAAACTGACCCTCCTGCAATTAGAAATGAGATTTCCAGCAGGAGCTCTATCTTGGTATGAACAGCAGACAATAGCCTTTGGCTCTCTCTAACAAGATCAGCGAGTCAGGCTCTTCAAATTGGCTAAATTTATATCACACACTAGGCTCTGTGAATAAATAACAAGGAAATTCTTTTGTTAGCTTGAAAATAATCTATACAAATTCTATCTTAATAATAGTCTCTCAACAGGCCACGTAAGTGCTGGCAGGCGGGAGCCAGGTCAGAGATGGGAGCAGGATCTCAGAGTTCAGGGTGACTAATGAAATGTTACACCTGCTGCCTCTCAAAGTAGAATTGATTGGATAAAACTTTAGTACACAAGAGTCATCCTGTGCTTGTTTCCTAGCCTTTCAGTGTCTGGAGATTAGGGCCTATTTCCCTGGAACCTGGAAGATGCTTTGAATTTCTAGTAAGATAAGCAGTGGCCTGGCACATGGGAGATGCTCTGTGTTTAAAAATTAAACACACTGGGGTGGGGGTGGGGGGACAATAACCATTGGTCACTCTGTCAGTTAATTTTCATTTGGTGTCACACAAACCTCTTTCCACATTACCCGAAGCACAAAGGGTATTTATTCACTTATGTAACTGAACATTTCAGGACCTGCACCAGCTGTAGGCAAGGCCTGATGAGGGGTTAAAATGGTATCACAACACCTAATTCCTCTTTCTTTAAACTGCAACTTGACTCACCTCATGGTGGCTTCTTTTCTTTTTCTTTTACCCCTCCCCCACTTTTATTTTTAACAAGTTTTTCCATTATGATCAAAGACAACTGCAATGTTTTAAAAACTTCTATCCTTTTGGCTTCAAGTTCCTTGTGGAAAGAGTGAGAATCTCTTTCCCAGGAGGCCCAGCAAAAAGCTCATTTTGCTTCACAGGCTCTGTCTAGGTCACGTAACTAGCCACTGAACTAACCACTGTGGCAAATGAACAGATCTAAGTATGAACCAACTTAGACTGGGTTCACTTGTCTTCCCTTGTAGTTAGGGAAAGTGGGAGGGAGATCTCATCACCACCCAAAAAAATGGATTGAAATGAGGGAGGGCTCACTGATCCAGAGCTAAATCAGAGTACGCTTAAAAAGAGGAGTGTGCCTCGATCTGGTGGCAAAGACCTCAAATCCAGCACAGACATTAAAGAAAATGCTAACTGTGCCCTTTCAAGAAGCCACTCAAGGTTCCTTCTCTACAGAGTGTCAGGATCCACCTTCTATTTCCTGAAGCACAATCCATGCAACCCCTGCTCTTTGTGGGTGGATCCATCCATCCACTTCATCCATCCTCCCTTCACTCCTGCCCTCCCTCAATTCTTAGGTAAGTCCTAAGGGAGGTAGGGAGTTTCCTCTGTGTCAAGGTGTTAGCTATCACTCATTGTCTACTTAGTATATACCAGACATGGCGCAACATACTTGATGCAAAACCCCCATCTGATTGTCACAAAAACTCTAGGAGGCCACGTCTGCTGTTTATAAGATGGGAAAAATGAGTTTCAGGAAGGTGATAAAACTCGGGTAAGATCAAACAGCTACTAACTGGGAGAAAATAAATCTAATTGTAATATGATTTCTGAGATACAACTGCATTATCTCCTTTCTCCACCACACTGAACCAATTCACAGCAAGGCTTCTGCTTAGATCTTCTTAGATCTGATGGTTTCCCAATCTAGCTTCCATTCCCACACTTCTTGTCTCATGACTGTAAATATGCTTTAAGCTCAGACCATTGGCTGAGAGCCCAATGCCTTGTAGCATATCAAGCTGGCCTTATGGATATTATTACTATGTTTTCCACTTGAAGACTGCAGCCTGCTTGGTCCCAGGGATCCTACTCACTGCTTGTGTTTTTCATCCCTCTGCCTCCTTATTAGGAAAATCCACTTTGATATACTTTACTTTACTTGCTACCTTCCCTGCCAGTAAGAAGTTTCCTCCCACAAGGTAGGTAAGCCCAAAATTCAGAAAAAGAAATACGAACGCCCCATAGCAATATGCAAAGATGCTCAATGTCACTGAGAATAAGAGATGCAAATTAAGACTACATTGAAATAACCATATAGGTTGGCTAATATAAAAAAAAAAACAGGGGCGCCTGGGTGGCTCAGTCAGTTGAGCGTCCAGCTTTGGCTCAGGTCATGATATCACGCTTTGTGAGTTTGAGCCCCACATCGGGCTCTGTGCTGACAGCTCAGAGCCTGAAGCCTGCTTCAGATTTTGTGTCTCCTTCACTCTCTCTGCCCCTACCCCAGCTCATACTCTCTCTCAAAAATAAATAAGCATAAAAAAATTTTTTTAAATAGACAACATATTCTGTTGGTGAGACTATGGGTAAACAGATATTTTCAACTACTCTGGTGAGCTTGCAGAATGCTAGAACCATTAAAGAGAGGAAATTGCCAATGCTTACAAAAACCATGTACACGTTTATCCTTTGACCAGCAATCCCACTTCAAGAACTCCATTACAAGGAGAAGTTGTCAAAAATCTGAGAGCACAAATGCAGAAGTCTATTCTGCGGCATTATTTGTAACATAGAAGACCAGAAAGTAACCAAATGTCCATCAATAAGGGACCAGTTTTAAATAAGGCAGTTTGTGCACACAGTGGAGTACTATGCAACTGTGAAAAAGGAATGGGGAATGCAATTGCTCTTTATTATCTACAATTCTGTACTTGCAAATTAACCCACTAGCTAAAATTTATTTGTAATCCCCAAATCAATATTGATAGCACTTTTTATAGTCATTCCCAGGGATGCATATGCACAGAAGAGCCAAAACATTGAGTTGTCTGATGTGTACATTCCCAGATAGGGTCAAATAAGGAAACTTTCTGCCTTCTTTTTTCAGTTCCCATATATAAACTTGTGTCCTTTATACAGTATTTAGTGTCATATTTTTCACACTTGTGTGCTTTTCGGTGATTTCACTGTTTAAAATACCCATGCATAATGCCAAAGTATTATCAAGAGGTCCTAAGCAAAAGAAAACTGATGTGTCTGGCAGAGAAAATATGTGTGTTTTGTTATATAACTTTGTTCAGGCATGAGTTATAATGTCTGAGTTCAATGTTAATGAATGCACAGTATATATTAAATAAGGGGTCTTTAAACAAAAACACACATAAAACAAGTTCATGTATTGATTGGTTGACAAGAAATTTGTGACCAGAGGCTCATAGGAATCTAACCATGTATTTCCCCTAGGAGCAAGGATTCAGGATTTTCTGGTCCAGTGTTCATGGCAACTTTGTAGAATATAACTACAGCAAATGATGTAAATTTCCTATATTTCTACACACATGACAAGGTATGATCTCCAGGATGCATTCTCATTTTAAAAAGTAAGGTGCAAAAGGATGATGATTACAGAATGCTACCTGTTTAAACTACAAAAGGGAACAGATATGAATAGATACTTATTTGTTTATATAGAAGAAAACAATGAGGGGCAGACACATGGGTGGCTCAGTCAATTAAGCATCTGACCCTTTGCTTCGGCCCAGGTCATGATCTTGTGGTTTGTGAGTTCGAGCCCCACTGTCAGCACAGAGCCTGCTTGGGATTCTATGTCTCCCTCTCTGCCCCTCCCCTCTCAATCTCTCTTAAAAATAATAATAAATAAATAAACTTAAAAACAAGAAAAACAATGAAAGAAGACACAACAAAAAAAAGTTACCTAATGGAAATGGTAAAAAATATGATGTGGAAGGGAGAGGAATGGACACTAGACTTCCCTGAACACAGTCTGTTCCAAATATTTTGCATCTTAAGCAAGTATTTGTTTTTTTATTTTAATATTAATAAAACAATATTTTAACAAAATTACATAATAAAATTAAATCAAACCTTTAAGAAGCAATCCCTCAAAACCTAAAACAAAATGAAATAAGTGAACTGAAGTGTGTATCACGTTGGTGGCTTAACAGTGAAGAATTAGGTTAAACCATTTTAAAATACAGTAATTTGCCTCATGTCCCCACTGGGATACAGCCTAAGGTTAAAAAGAACTGCAAAGAAATTGCAAGTTGTTTTCGGAAATCATATTTTTGAGTTGTAATATTGATTTTGTTATTCTGGGACTGTTGTAAGAATGCTGTAGGATAAAGCAAGTGAGTATTTATGTTGCTGTAACCAGGGCTGAGGATTTTGTCATGGGGAAGCAACACCCAAGTACAGAATCAGAAAACCTGGATAAGCCCTCTGAGCCTAAATGTTAGTTGCAGACAGTGGGAGGTACACATGATGTGTTTTTTTCTTGTAAAAATACCCACTTCCTAGCTCTATCTACATAAAGGTCCTGGAAATAGTAACGCAGCCCAGACTGTGGTTTCTAAATACCATTTCCCACTAAAGGGAATGAGGGCTCTTTGGGGAAGTGGCCAAAAAATATAAAATGTGAGCCCAAAACATCAGACTGTACCAGAAGGCAAGAGAGTTAACAAAGACCACAGGAATCCACAAGATACAAGAGGGGTTCCAAGAAGATATTCCTACTAATCAAAGGTAGTTCAATTTTCACTTGAAAAAGAAGGATACACACAATGAATTAAAATAATTAAATATGTTAAACATCAGTGAATTCAAAATAATACTTTAAAAAAAAACCTCAAGAAAATTCTTTTTTTTTTTTTTTTAGAAGTATCTCAACTAATAATGAAGGAATGATGCATTTCAAATACCACCACTTTCGGAGGGAGCCAAGATGGCAGAACAGCATGGAAGGTTTTTTTTTGTGTGTGTTTCCCGTCAATTAAATAGAATACCACCACTTTCTGCCTCTAAAAAAATAATGGATCTAGGCAATGATTTCAATGGTGGCTAAAGTAATTGGGTAAAAAGTTAAAGAAGAACTTTATTATGGGTGGATCAGGATGACAGCACCTATACTCACTGGTAAATCTTAAAGACAGTCAATCAAAATGGGTATGCATTCTTGATGTAATGTATTATAGAGTACATGATAGCCCACATAAAATATCATTCCCCTCTCCCTCCAAAAATTGAACCTAGATATAACCAATTTACCAATTTACAAGAAAAAGACAGGATAGAGGAACATGTTCCATGATACTGCAGGTATGAATCAGTCAAGTGTTGGATGTTGGAAATGCTACCAAACAAACAAATCAGAAACTTGAAAACAGATAAATGGAGAAAAACATGGTCTCTTTAAATTAAAAAAGACCCAAGAGATATATCAAGGTAATGCAGTATATGGATCTTAAGCAGAATTTAATTCAATAAAATCAATGATATTGCACGTGTGCACACGTGCGTGAGCATGCGCGCACACACACACACACACACACACACACACACACAGGATAGCTGAGGAAATGTGGACAGTATCTGGATATTTATGATATTAATGAATTATTTTTAGGTATGATGCTGGTACTGTAGTTATGTTTTTGAAAAGTCCTTATATTTTAGAGATGCATTCTGTAGTATTTATGGATAGACTGGTACACCATCAGGAAATTGCTTTAACATCATCCAAGGGGAGGGAAGCCATACTGTGGCCATTCACCTTGATCTGCTGGTATTGAAGGGATTCCAGGACAATGGACATCACTGCTAAAACTGGGAAAGTCTGGACAAACTGGGATGGTTGGTTACCCTGTGAGTGACATTAAAGGGGAACAAGAATGACCCCATGATGATAATGACGAGCTTCATTTTAGGATTCTCTTGACTTATGATTTGTCAGAAAATTTTCATGGAAAATAAAACAAGGTACTGTCTCTTCTGTGTAGTTGGACCCACGGAGCTCATGGCTGTGTCACTTCCCCCAACTGCTACCCTATACTGGCATCTGGACTTTCTACTGGCCTCTGTATTCCCGTCTACCGACCCCTCCTCCCCATAAAACCAAACACAAAACAGAAGTTGTAAGCATGGCAGTTAGAGAAGCCTGGCCCTGGGGTGATGAGAACAGACAGACAGTGACCCAGAGTGGAGAGCCCCATAAAGGAGACAGTCAAGGATTTGGGCTCTGAGTCAATTGGTTTGCATAATAAAGGCATGCTCTCAGTCATCTACTATCTCTAGGATAGTGCTGGGAGGGCCCCAAGATGTCAAAGCATCAAAGGCAGACACTAGAAAAAGTGGTTGTTATATTATTGTTTATATTGGAGAACCTGGATGTCCAACTTTGATTTTAAGGAAGAGTTCTGATTTCAGAATGGTAAATGTGGAAAATGAAGGAAAGTGTGTGTCTTACATCCAAGATGGTGTGAAGCTCAGACACTATTCTAAGCGCTTTGCTCACATCTCCTTATTGAACCCTTGCAGCAATCCTGCAGGACAGCCTCTACACCCTAGAACCTGCTGAAATTACTCAAACTAGATAAGCCTGCTTATCCTTCTTCTCCTGCTCTTTTCCATAAAAACCACAATAAAGGCTCTTGCCCACTCTGTCCCCCCAGGCCCTCTGCCTTCCGCCCAACCCTGGTATTTCCACAGGTGGCCCTGCATGGCACGCTGCACCTGTTTCTAGGGACTAATGAGTAAAAACTTCTTCCTTCCTGTCATTTCCATATCTCTGTGCTTTACCACACTGAATTAAAACAAATCCCAACTACCCTTAAAACAATCAGAAGCCAACCCTGGCCTAGGTTAAGAAGAAAGAAAGAAAAAAAAAAACCCTCACAGATGTTAAAGGTAGAACATGCAACCAGATTCAGAACATAAGCAAAGCCCAGAGAAGTTTAACAGCCAAAACATTTCATAGAAACATTCTTTTAGGAGGCTATCACTGATGAAGCCACCACTAGATGCTCAGTGCAGGGTCCCCTGGGCTCTCGATGTTGCCACTGCCACTGGACACTTGACGTTTCCATTACAAGATCCTCAAGATTGAAGGTCATAGGCCCAAACTTCTGGCTGACCAAGGCTGTATGCTTTAACTATACTCCAGGTGCCAGGACGTGAGAGAGAGGGACTTTCTGGCCCCTTTGGCTTCTACCATTATTTCCCACTGGATGCATAAAGGAAGAGTCTCCTAAAAATAAGAATGTTTACCCCTTGGGTAGCAAAAAGGTCAAAAGATAGTAAGAGAAGCAAAAAACAAAAAAGCAACTTGCTAAGGAGATGAGTAAGCTTTATCTTGCCATTGCTGAGCACATGCTAACTTCGCCAAATACCTTGGCATAATAAATCATGGAATTATCAAAGCCAGGAGAGATTGGTGTTAATTGATTAATGGGCCGTGAAGGACTAGTCAGGGGCTGTATATCTATCTATCATGAAGGTTCCAATGACTTTTCAGAGAAGCCTTTTAACTTCTTCAGCATCTAATTCAATTAAAGGATTACAATTTTCACTGAATAGAAACTGTAGATGAGAAGCCAATACTCTTCATTTTGATTCAAAATTATATTATCAATCCTAAGAACATGAAAGAGGTCAAGTAGCAGGAGTCATGATAAAAAGCAGCACATCAAGATGACTCTGCGGGAATGTCTGCTGCCCAAAGTCATTCGGGAGAGGCTTGGGATTCAGAATACAAAGAGGCTGGACTCAAAATGGATTGTGGTTTTGAAAGAAAAGGGAACCGAATTTTAAAGACAAATTAAAGCTATTTTGATGAGTAAAATAAAATTGTCTACAATTTAACAGTACTTCTCCTTCCATCCTATACCCTCCCCCCAAAAGGTGTCATTAAACCCGTGATGGATTTTAGAATCAATAAGATAACTGTGGTAAATGTCCAGTTAACTTTGATTTAAAGACATGGCCTTGGGGTAGAATCATCCAGACTTAGCTAGACTTTCTTCTTTTCCTTTCCTGACCAAATGCTCTTTGCCTGAACTTCCTCAGCTCTGTAGAGTCCCTAGTCCCATGTCTGTGCTGAGTGGAGTATAGGGACCACAGCACCTCAAGTCTTTGACGCCCCACCCATTCCGCCACCCATGAGCAAGGCCAGGAAGCAGTCTCTGCTGTACAGAGAAAGAGACCCTGGGATGAAAGGGCTGGTGGACAGACTGATGGCTGGAGATTCACTTCTTGGCTTCAGCCCTGAGCCAGTGACCAGAGGCCCTGAGAATGTTTGGGAAATGTGTCCTTCCTTCCTGTTGAGCCTGTTAGAGCACAGAGAAATGGGAGCTGGGTTTCAGCAGGAGAATGCAGCTGCCCTTGGGTCCATCACCTGTAACATATTCAAGGCCAGGAGCCGTGCACGTATCACTAAAAACACCCAGATCTCCTCCAAATCTCATTTCTAAAAATGGCGAACCTTCCTTTATCTGACTGCATTCAAAATTTATTGTTGGATTCCACTTTTTGTTTGCTCATTATGTTTCAGGAACTCTATGAAGACTACCTCATTTAAGCCTCACAAATGCTTTGTCGATATTGGTATCATTTCTCCTGCTCCCCATTTTATAGATGATGTAATTGAGCTTTGGAGTTGGAGACAGGATTTGACTCCAAGCTGTGTGTGTAAAATTCATTTGAACTTCTCAGCACTGGATTGAATAATGAGATTCCCTGCCAAACATGCTTTTTTCTTTAATAACAGCTCTACTGATGTATAATTCACGCACCATATGATTCACCCTTTTAAAATATATGATTCAATAGTTTTTAGTGTATTTATAGAATTATACAGCCATACCCAATATCTAATTCCGGAATATTTTCATCACCCCCAAAAGAAATTCTATTTCTATTACCAGTCACTTATTCTCCCCACCCCAGCCTCTGGCTACCACTAATCTATTTTCTGTCTCTTTCAATTTTATATTCTGGAAATTTCACATAAGTGGAATCATAAAATATGTGGCCTTTTGGGTATGACTGCTTTTACTTAGCATAATGTTTTCAAAATTCATCTATGTTGCCACATGAGTACTTCATTCCTTTTTATGACTGAATAATATTCCAATGTATAGACATACCACAATTTGTCTATTCATTCATCAATGGACGGACATTTGGGCTATTTCCACTTTTTTTGCTGCCATAAATAATGTGCCATGCATATCCATGTATAAGCTTACGTATAGACATATGTTTTCCACGTTTGTAGGTAGATACCTACAAGTGGAATTTCCGATTTTGTGGTCAGTCTATGTCTATCTTTTGAAGGGCTACCAAGCTGCTTTCCACAATGACTGTACATTTTACATTCCCATCAGCAGTGTATGAGGGTCCCAATTTGCCCACATCCTAGCCAACACATGTTACTGTCTTTTTTATTAAAGTCATCCCAACAAGTATGAAACTGTATCTCATTATAGTTTTGATTTGCATTCTCCTAGTGATTAATGATATTGAGCATCTTTTCATGTTCTTAAAAAGACCATTTGTGTATCTTCTTTGGAGAAGTATCTATTCAAATTTTTCCCCGTTTTTAAATTGGTATCTTTGTCTTTTCATTGTTGATTTGTGAGAGTTCCTTATAAATTCTCAAGACAAGCCCCCTATCAGATATGTTATTTGCAAACATATTATCCCATTCTGTGAGTTTTCTTTCCTCTTTCTTGACAGTCTCCTTTGAAGCACAAAGTTTTTAATTTTGATAACGTCCACTCTATTTTTTCTTAAGTTGCTTGTGCTTTTAGTGTCATATCTAAGAAACTACTGCCACATACAAGGTCATGAAAATCTATTCCTTTATTTTGTTCTAAGAGTTTTACAGCTTTAGCTCTTAGATTTAAATCTATGAACTATTTTCAGTGGATTTTTGTATATGGTATAACGTAGGAATTCAATTTCCCTCTTTTGTATGTGGATACCCAGGTGCCCCAGTACCATTTGTTGGAAATACTATTGTTTCCTCTATATATAATTATCATGGTAACACTGTCGAAAATTTAAGGATTTATTTCTAGACTCTCAGTTATCTTCCATGAATCTATATGTTTACCCTCATGCCAATAGACATTGTCTTGATTACTACTGCATTATAGTAAGTTAGCAATAGGCAAACCCTAAGTTTGCCACCTTTATTCTTTCTTTCTTTCTTTCTTTCTTTCTTTCTTTCTTTCTTTCTTTTTTTTTTTCTTTTTTTTTTTTGCCATGAACTCTGGGACTATTCTGGGTCCCTTGTATTTCCATGTGAATTTTCAGAGCAGCTTGTTAAATTATGCATCTGGGAATCTGATAGGGATTGCACTCACTTTTTTTTTCATGTTTATTTATATATTTATTTTGAGAGTGATACAGAGAGCACAAATAGGATGGTGGGGGCAGAGAGAGAAGGAGAGAAAATCCCAAGGAGGAAGCAGGCTCTACACTGTCAGCGCACAGCCTGACATGGGACTTGATCCCACAAATTGCAAAATTATGACTGAACCACCCAGGTACCCCTGCACTGAATTTTTTAATCAATTTGGCGAATATCAATATATTATGATATTAAGTCTTAACATCAATATTAAGTGTTCCAATTAATGAACATGAGATTTATTTCTATTTATTTAGATCTTCTTCAATTTCTTCTAATGATTTCTTTTAGTTTTCAGTGTGTAAGTCTTAAATTTCCTTTGTTGAATCTATTCCTAAATATTTTATTCTTTTGGATGCTATTGTAAATGAAATTTTCTTAATTTCTTTTTGGATTATTCAATGCTACTGTAAATAAATACAACTGATTTTTGTATATTCTTCTTATATCATGCATCCTTACTGATCATATTTGCTACTTCTAATACATTTCTGCATGTGAATTCTCTTTGTTTTTTACGAAGTCTAAACTTTCTGCATTTCTGCATGTGAATTCTTTAAGGTCTCCTATATACATCCTTCAAACACTGCTGAGTGAAAGCCTGAATCCCTGGATGGTCTCTTCAGATCCAAACTTCCCATTATTTATAAGCATGACCCTCTCTTACCGGATGGTTCTAATGCATTTGTTTGTTGTTGTTTCATTAATTTCACCACCTAGTAGCTATTCCCTTAACTTCTGGAACCAGCACCCTAATTTTTTTCCAAGAATACACTCCCTCTCCTGTCTCAGTTCATAGCCTTTGGGGAGCTCCAGTTCCAGGGGTGGACACACAATACAAACATGGTCCTCACATCTATGTGGCCATTATAATTGGTTTGGGCTAAGCCTATAGCACAATGAGAACCAATGAGCTGCATTCTCCCCCACAAGGAAAATCCCCCACAAGGTCACACATTTTTCTTTTCTGTTGCACTTGAGGTCAACACAAAGACGAGAGATGGAGAAAGACTGGTTCTGATTACATCACATCAACCCAGGATCACACCAAATCCTCAACTGTTCAAGTCTGTGATCTAATAAACTCTCCTTAGCAGTTACCCAGTTCAGAGTCTGTGGCTTGCACTGATGTCACTTCAGATCATGGGCCAGGTGTTACTACTCATAAAAGACCATAGTATCTTCCCTTTGTAACTCCTAAGAGTTCTATTTTAAGTAAAAAGCATAAGAAACACTTTTTTTTAATGCTATCATGTTTTACCTTTCCATTCCATGAAGGAGGCTCAAATCAAGAAAACTGATTTTCATGTGGGGCACACATATTTGTATTATTTAGCTTTGCATGTGGCAATGCACTTTGCTTAAACTCCGTGTGCAGTGCCTCTGGTGATTAATTTTATGTATATACAACAGCCCAGGCTCCCTTCTCTCCCAGTGGTTTTGCTCATGGTGACTGTGCTCTCAGAGGGTCTGAGGCCATGAAGACTCATCATGCATAGTATTTTTTAAACTAATTCCATTAGATGGAAGCAACCAGTTTATTTTATTGGGAGGCTCTTCTAGAAGGGATTTTGCATAGTATCCAACAGTGTTAAGCAAGAGGAAAAAAAAGATACTCCTTTAAATAAGCAGTTCCACAAGGGAGGCCCTTTACGTTTACACCTTTGTACGTCACATAAACTCCAACCTTGAATTCCAGAGAGAGAGAGAGAGAGAGAGAGGGCGCTACCCTCAGTTTATGATGTCACATTCACCAAGAACTGCAGAGGTTTCTCAGCTCTGGGTACTAAAAACTGTCCCTCTGGTTAAATTATTTTAGCTGATAGAAAATAGGAAATTACTCTGGTAAAGAAAGTTCTTTTCTTTCCCAGCTGTAGAATGATTTAGAAAGAGGGGACTAGGAAGGTCAAAGAGTGGTCCCCTGACCAAATGGGGTTGATTTATCATTTGCCACCTTTATAAAGTAAAGGCACACAGGAGTGCTTAACAGCTTAGACTTGTAATTTCTCAAACATGGATCAAAACCTTGCCTTCACCACTCAGTAGAAGGCGCCGCTGGGAAAGTTACTGACCCACACTGAGCTTCCAACCCCTGAATCCTAATCCCATCTGTAAAATGGGAGTAATAATAAAACCGATTTCATAGGGCTTTTGGAGGACTGAATGGGATGACGTAAAATGCATTTAGTTCCCGGTGCCTAATAAGTACTTAATAAATATTATGTTACTGTTGTTACTTCTTTACCTCAACAGAAAACACTGAGTATCAGACATCCCTGTCTCCCTCTAAGAAGGCATGTTCACAATCCACTTCCAAAGCCCAGGTGGCCAAGGGGCGAAGTTTTGCCAGATGTGACCCAGGCTGAAAAAGCTGGCATTACCTGCTCATAATGCTGTCCTTGAAAGAATGGTTGTGACAGAACATCACTGTGTCACAACCCTCTAAATACCAGGGATTTCAACTCTGGAAACAAGAACTGGTTGTCTGCACCTGGGTTTTTTTTTCTTTTTTAAATTCCAGTTGCAATTTTTTCTTTCTGCCTCCCTTTTCCGATTCCTGAGTTTAAAAATATCGGGAGATACCATCATTAAACTTTCTAGATCTTTGTTGTTATCCCACCGGAATACTTAAAAACCTCTCTTCTGAAATTTGGCCAGAAATGACAAGGAATCATGAGTTAATTCCACCAAGCATCCACCAAGAATGATGACTCTCAAGCTAAAGGCGTTTTTCACCCATCACAGGGCAGTGAATGATGTGGACATTAGCATCCCTACTTACAGTCATTGATGAATCTGCTCTTAGCGGCTGGAGCACCCAAGTGCGGCAGCAGCCATGGTGAGGAAAAAGGTTGTAAGGGGGGATGAATTAGTTCATCGTGCCTGTGTATTTTGGAGGCCAAGACTACTGCCAGATGGCTCAAGAAATGGGATGCAAGAAAAATGACTTTTATCACCTAAAAAGAGTAAAGGATTCAACAAAAGCAAACTCTGGGAAGAAAGGACAGCCAGTATCTCTCTAATCCTAGCTCTTCCAATCATGACAGTGGTCAATTCCATTACCCTAACCAAGGAAAAACATCTCCTTTATACAGGTATGTTCTGCTGCAGGCAGCCATTATTAAAGCAGTTTGTTAGAGGCAGATCACGTACATATTAAGGCAAGATAATCACACTGGAGAGCTGGTTTGAAGTATAGACTCAGCTGAAGAGGCCATTGCGCATAACTCCATTTTCTAGACCTGGGTAAGGATGGCCACACTTAGGGACTGAGCTGCACAGCCTGCTTTAGTGGGCTTTTCCCCAAAATACATGTGTTAATGAGATTAAGTCTTTCCAGACACTAGACACTTCTGAAATCCTGCTTTAAGAGAGGAAAGCTTATCAGTCAGATCACAGCCTCTTTTAGGAGAGAAAAATTTCAGTCTGTCCCTCAAGTTATTTACTCACCAGTCAGTATTTATCTAAAACCTACTCTGCAAAGGGATGGGAATATATGAAGCAGAGAAAAATGTCTATCTTTGCAGAATTTCTGCACTGGTGGGAGAGACCACAAAAGGCATTATGCGATTAGATATTCAACTTCAAAGGAGAATTACAGGGCACTTCGTATGTGGATATTAAGGAGCTCTCCCTAATGGGGTGATCAGGGAATGTTTCCCTGAGAAGGTAGCATTTGAACTCCAACACTAATGGATAAGAACTAGTTAAGAAGTACAGTGGAAAGTGGAAAGTTGTTCCAGGCAAAGAATATGGCATATGCCAAAGTCCCAAAGTGGGACCAGCAATGGAAGATGGTATGATTGCAGCTCGGTGAGGAGCAGGGGAGAGGTACACCAAGGTTCTACAAAGGTTGCTAGATGGGGTGCCTGGGTGGCTCAGTCGGTTGAGCGTCCAACTTTTGATTTCAGCTCAACTCAACTCGGGTCATGATCCCAGGGTCAAGGGATCAGACCCCACACTAGGCCCCAAATCAAGCTAGGCGCTGAGCATGGAGCCTGCTGAAGATTCTCTCTCTCTCCCTCTGCCCCTTTGCTGCTCACGTGTGCACGCTCTCTCTCTCTCACACATGCAAAAAAAATTTCTTAATTAAAAACAAACAAAAAAAGTTGCGAGGGCCCTTTGTGTGCACTGCACCCCTTGCCTGGAACACAGTGGAATGCTGGAACGTGTGAACAGGGCCATGGTTAGAATCTGGCTCTGCTCTGAGAGCAAGGAGCTCCTTGCAGGAGGCGTGACGATGCTTAAGCATTTTTGAATGCAGTCTGACTGACTGCAACGTGAAGAGTTGGATAGCGCCAAGAAGGAACGTCATGTCAAGAGGTATTTAGACAAAAACACAACAAAACTTGGAAAACGACTGAATACAGAACGGCCACATGAACCTCTAAGGATACACTGCTAGTAGAAAATTTTCATTTTAGAAAGAAACTGTAACACTGAAGAGATTTCCTATAATTGTTCTACAACTACCCACTCATTGAGAGAGACAATTACAGTGTAATATACACTGAACGTGATCTTATCGGACATGGTTGTAGTAATCCTAGAAAAATAAATGTGGACACACACAGTGCACTTAAGGTGTTCTCAGCTTTGTTCAAGGTTTCAACTCACAGAAGGGTGGAGTGTGGCTTCTCCGTGTGGGGGACCAGAGGCCCAGGAGCCAAGTGCACAGAGAGCGCCTAGAATCATGTTTTAATGCTGAGCACTGCAGCAAAAAAGGCAATGCCATGGACTTGTGAAGGTGGCTGTTTGTGAGCTGACAGTCTCATCGTGTCCCTTGTTTTGGGTGGTTCTGACTTTGAAGTAGTTACCTTACCCCTCCAAGTTTTTCCTACCTTATCTGAGAAACTGAAAGGGGCACTGTGTATGAGGAACTCAAAGTACTTAGCTCAATAAATGTTAGTTCCAGTCCCCTTTCTCTAAAAGTAATTATACAACATCCAGTGCTCATCACCCATTTCCCACCTCCCCCACCACCCCCATCCACCTTCAGTTTGTTCTCTGTATTTAAGAGACTCTTGTGGTTTGCCTCCCTCCCTCTCTGCTTGGAACTATTTTTCCCCTACCCTTCCCCCACAGTCTTCTGTTTGACAATAAATCATATTTTAAAAAATAAAATTTTTGGGGCGCCTGGGTGGCGCAGTCGGTTGAGCGTCCGACTTCAGCCAGGTCACGATCTCGCGGTCCGTGAGTTCGAGCCCCGCGTCAGGCTCTGGGCTGATGGCTCGGAGCCTGGAGCCTGTTTCCGATTCTGTGTCTCCCTCTCTCTCTGCCCCTCCCCCGTTCATGCTCTGTCTCTCTCTGTCCCCAAAATAAATAAAAAACGTTGAAAAAAAATTAAAAAAAAAAATAATAAAATTTTTAACCACAGGAAAAAAAGAGGAATTATAAAGATCTAGCTAATAATCATATATGCCTGGGTAGCTCGGTCAGTTAAGCGTCTGACTCTTGGTTTTGGCTCAGGTCATGATCTAACAGTTTGTGAGATCGAGCCCCATGTCAGGCCCCATGCTAATAGTGTGGAGCCTGCTTGGGATTCTCTCTCTTTCCCTCTCCCTCTCTCTCTCTCTTGCCCTCCCCCCATGCCAAATAAATAAATATTAAAAAATTTTTAAATAAAAGTAATAGCTAACAATTATCAGATGCCTACAACATGCCAGAAACTATTCAAAGCACTTATGTTTATATTTATTAAATCACTGAGTCTTAGAACAATGCTCTGAAGTAGGTACTATTGCCATACTCATTTTACAAACAAAGAAACTGAGGCCATAGGCTCAGGGCCACCCAAGTGAGTGGCCCAGTCAGGATTCAAAGCCAACTAGTCTGGTTAGTTATTTAAAAAAAAGTTTTCATACAACTTATGAGGCAACAACAGGCAGAAACAGAGGTTGAAATTTATGTTAATCACCTTCTGTGATTCTATACTTTCAATAAATTCAGATAGAAAAACCCATGTTGATTGCCCAGAGGCACAGTGCTCTGAAAAATTTAACACTGTGCCATGCTTATGAAGAATGAAACCCGCTGGGTGTCTATTTCATGGCATTCCAAATGTTCCCCCACCCTTGGCCTTACAACAAAGAAACAACAGCTTCAATTTATACACCAACTAATCACGCTCCAGCATTCCAAGGTACTTTGTTGGGGATGGAGTGCAGTGGTGTAATGGCACAGAACGTCACGCTGGGTTAATGACAAAGAGTAGCCATGCCAGCAAAGTCCCCAGCTGGGGGACTCGGTCAGGGATCTGGGCATGCTGGCCAAGCCTGCACTGGGAAAGGCTGAATGTGTGAATCAACCTCCTCTTCTCCTCTTCTCTGGTGAGGGGCAAAGAAATCCTGCAAACCTAAAAGCTGTCAAGCCCTGTGGAAACCTTCTATCTAATGCAGGATGCTTTAATCACAGCCACTGCCGTGATAACAGCTGGAATATATAAGGGGGCACTTTGAGAACTAAACTTTTGATTCCATCTTTTGGTACAGAGGTCAGTGAATAATGATGCACAGTAATGCTGTGTGCTGTTTTTAACACCTGCTTCCCCCAGTGAACTCCATAAGGGCAAGAGGGAGTCAGTCTGAATCACTGCTACATCATAGCACTTAGCACACATGGTGTCTGGAAAAATCATAACAGTGGTAACAACAGCAAAAACAATAATGAAGAGGAGGAGGAGGAAGAAGTAACAGTTTACACATACTGTGCATTTACCGTATGTCCACCCCACTCTAAGTACTTTCCATGAATTATTTAATGCTGACAATAATCCTATGAGATAGATTTTATTGCTATCATATTTTACAAATGAAGAAACTGAGACAGAGTGAACTCCAGCAACGGACTCAGCTACCAACTGGTAGAGATGGGCTTCAAACCCAGGCTCTGACTTCAGAGTCTGTGCTTCCAACCACTCTACACCATGATGTCTCTTGTAAAGAGATTAGTCAGTACTTGCACAAAAAGTAGGTGTTCCAGAAACTCCAACAGTCCAATGGGATGTAGATGGAGAGGAAGTGTGCCTTCTTAAGAGGGATATTAGAATCCCCAGGGAATTGTTTCAAACTACACATCCCTATCTCAGCCATTTCCCATGCCCACTTCTGGATGAAAATCTTGGCCAGAGTCAGTCACTTTTAGTGGTAGGGAGTGTACATTCTCCCTCAAGCCTATTGGTGACAAAAAGACTTTAACTGCTCTAGACCAATGGTTCTCAAAACCAGCTGCACTTTAGACCAAACGGGAGATTTTTTGTTCCATCTAAATTATTTCCTTTACGTATTGCTGTTCTTTTGCACAAAACATCTATTCTACCATGATATTATCACCCAATGATTGATTCTGTTTAACAGAATTTTATTTTTGGAATATAAATTATAATATATTTGAATATTCAGGGTACAACACATATTTTGACTTATTTTTAATTCCTAAGAGATGGGAATAGCTAGATAGGGCATCTCCCTAGAGTATGAGAACTAATAGGAACATCAGAGATATTTTCATCTCTTGGTTTGTAACTAAAGACAAACCAGGCAGCTTTTAAAAACAGTGACACCATGTCCCCACCTTAGACTGATTAAAGGAAAATGGCTGGGGACGACTTATAGGCATTGGTATTTCTTTTTTTTTTTATGTATATTTATTTATTTTGTTTATTTTGAGAGAGACAGAGAGAGAGCTCCAGCTGGGGAGGGGCAGAGAGAGAGGGATAGAGAGAATCCCAAGCAAGCTCAGGGAGGAGTCTGATGTGGGTCTCGATCCCATGAACCACAAGATCATAACCTGAGTCAATACCAACAAAAGTTGGATCTACCAACAAAAGTTGGACACTTAACCAACTGAGCCGCCCAGGGGATGAGCATTGGTGTTTCTTTTTTTATTTATTTATTTTTTATTTTTTTTTAACATTTATTTATTTTTGAGACAGAGAGAGACAGAGCATGAGCAGGGGAGGGGCAGAGAGAGAGGGAGACACAGAATCCAAAACAGGCTCCAGGCTCTGAGCGATCAGCACAGAGCCCGACACAGGGCTCGAACTCACGGACCGCGAGATCATGACCTGAGCCGAAGTCAGACGCTTAACCGACTGAGCCACCCAGGCACCCCAGCATTGGTGTTTCTTAAGAGCTACCCAGGTAGATCCAACATAATGGACAAGCTTGGGAAGCACTGATTTATTCTCCTCTAAAAGCAGCCCGGGGAGTCTCCAGGCCTCATCCCCCTTCCTTACATATGGGCTTAGGGGTACAGTTCTCTGAAAAGGTATCAAAGGTGTCAGCTATTCTAAAATTTAATCCAACAAACATTTCACGAGCACCTCCTATGTGGAAAAGACAAGCACAAAGCACAAGTTTCATCTTTTATGGCCATAAAGCTCAATAATGAGATAATACAAGCCTCGAGTATACATGATTATACAACACAGCTGTAATATGTAAGAAAATACCACAGAGATGGAAAGGAGCAGGAGGACTGACAGGAAAAGAGGCCCTAATGGGAAGTGGAAGTGACTCTCCAGACAGCTAAGAAAAATGCCCTAGAAGCAAAGAAGAAATGGATGAGGAAGAGCAGAGAAAGCCAAAATGCCCTTTTTTTCTTTTCTTAACTTTCTATTTTGAGATGACTGTAGATTCACTTGCAGTTGTAAGAAACAATACAGAGAATCGGAATTCAAGCTGGTGCAGCCACTCTGGAAAACAGTATGGAGGTTCCTCAAAAAACTAAAAATAGAACTACCCTATGATCCAGCAATGGCACTACTAGGCATTTATTCAAGGGATACAGGTGTGCTGTTTTGAAGGGACACATACACCCCCGTGTTTATAGCAGCACTATCAACAATAGCCAAAGTATGGAAAAAGCACAAATGTCCATCAATGGATGAATGGATAAAGAAGATGTGGTATATATATACAATGGAGTATTACTTGGCAATCAAAAAGAATGAAATCTTGCCATTTGCCACTATGTGGATGGAACTGGAGGGTATTATGCTAAGTGAAATTAGAGAAAGACAAATATCATATGACTTCACTCATATGAGGAATTTAAGATACAAAACAGATGAACATAAGGGAAGGGAAACAAAAAGAATATAAAAACAGGGAGGGGGACAAAACAGAAGAGACTCATAAATATGGAGAACAAACTGAGGATTACTGGAGGGGTTGTGGGAGGGGGATTGCACTAAATGGGCAAAGGGCACTAAGGAATCTACTCCTGAAATCATTGTTGCACTATATGCTAACTAATTTGGATGTAAATTTAAAAAAATAAAAGAAACAATACAGAGAAATCCCATATGCCCTCCACTCAGGGCATCTTCCTCAATGATAACATCTTTCATGATGATGGCACATACCACATCTCTTATTTTTGACAGAAGGCTTTAAGAAGCAGATATTTTTTAAGTTTAAAATATCCTATGAGATAATTTAATTACAAGCATAGATCAACATTTTACTACAAACCTACAGAAGACGAGAGATCTTGTTTGACCTTGGGAGGGACATTTTAGAAGAAGAGGAACGAGAGATCATTACTGTTAGGCTGGGTACAGGTATGTAGAACATCGGGTTAAGATCATAAGACCCTCGACCGCTAAGGAGGTGAGTAGGTAGTTTCCAAGAAGAAGTCTTAATCTCATTAAAGTTTAACATAAAAATGTTTATTTATACACTTTATCACAAATCTTAATTTCCTTCTTAGTAGAAGGTTGTGAATTACATCATGAACAAACTCCCAGGTTTGGGACCATTTTTCTTTATCATAAATCAAGGAATTAAATGCTGTGCTGAGGATCCACCTTGAGATTTAGAAGGACTGAACATGATAACCTACAGCTGAGCCCATGGGGAAGATAACCAAAGAAGATACCCGTAAGCGACAGACCAGCAACGTGGGAACTTTAGCTTCTGTGTGACATAAAGGACTTGATGTATATTACATATTACCTCCATATTACACTGTGATTCCTCTATAAGATAAGCTACAGAAGGGCAGGGAGTGTTGTCTCTTATTTACATTTTTTTCCAATGGTAAAATCAGTGTAAATAACATACATTATCAGGGTTTCTGGGTGGCTCGGGTGGTTGAGTGTCTGTCTGACTTTTGACTTCAGCTCAGGTCATGATCCCAGGGTCGTGGGACTGAACCGTGTGTCGGGCGCCATGCCGAGGGTGAAGCCTGCTTAAAATTCTCTCTGTCTCTCCCTCTGCCCCTCTCCCCTGCTCTCTCTCTAAAAAATAAAATAAAAAATTAAAAATAAATAACATAAAATGGGCATTATCCTGCACATTGATTGAATAAATTAATTCCTAAACATTAAGATAACCAGTAATACTGCTAGCCCTATATTTGAGTCATGCTGAAGGTGGGGATCATTAAATCATGAATGCATTTCCTGAACCAATATTTGGGGAGCACGTGTTTCAGTGCACCAATATATGTCAATGCCACAAGTATGAGGAACATTTCAACCTCATCTTGGACACAGTGTTGGGGATCCAGGAATTAGTCAAGAAAACCTTCAAAGAACAATACAGTGTTTGCTAGGGATTAAGGTGGGGGTATAATTACAAAGGGATGACATAAGAAAGTTTTTTGGGTTATTCTGTATTCTGATTATGATGGCTGTTATACAACTCTTTAGACCTATCAAAATTCATAGAATGCTGCACAATAAGTCAATTATTTTAAAAATAAAATATTTGCCATTAAATCCCTCCTATATAGATATCTTACTACCTGGCCAGCTAGTGAACCAATACCCCCTTCTCCTGGACTAACCCCAGCCTCCATACTTGATTAGATGTCCAGAAATGCTATTTATATTTGATGTTCCATCCCCATCCCACCCTTCAGGGCAAGTGACAACGAGAAGGCACCACCTGGAGCCATCAACTGTCTCTCATATATTCGAAATTGGGAATGTTGCCACAAGTCAACCTCCAAGAGTAAATGCAATGGTAACAACACAACCTACAGTTGCAAGCCAGCCATATGGTATTAAATAGATGCAGACACTGAGAAAGCCGGCTTACAGAGTAAAAGGAAGAAAGATGCAAACTCACCAAAAGTGGAGAGGAAGGAAACGAGAAAAAAAGAAAGAGAATCAGACATGTTGGCCAACTGATTTAATGGCTCCTCTTCCGGTTCTTCTTCTTAAAGTCTATCTACTTGAGCTGCGCTATGCTTTCATGATAGAACCTTCTTTATGTTTATCTTTAATCAAGATCAAGTAATCCTGTTTCTAGGATCACAGACTCTAAATTAATCTATGTGTCATTAAATATTAGCTCCACCACCTTCAACCCAGAACAATTAGGGCAACTCAACCTCTCCATGCCTGGGATTCTTCATCTTTAAAAGAAGGATAACACTACCCTCCAAAGGGCTGTGAAGATTAGACGAGTCCATGTAAAGTTGTTAGAGTAGCGCCTGACATATAATAAGAATCCAAATACTGGTGTCGCTATTATTATTTTCCTTCTCCTTCTCCTTCATGTTAACACAGCTTCATCAGAATCTGTCTAGATCCCCACTCTTACTTCAAAGCAAGAAAAAGCTATAATGTTTTGCAAGGTGAGAGGACAAAGTATGGGAACATATCTCATCTACTCTAAGAACCTCAAGACCACCCCCCCAAACATGAAAGAGTCCCTTGAAATAATTCTAATATAATACAAAGTTATGAAAATCAGCAGTTTTATTATATGTCACGGAATTCTGGTAAGATTTCCTGCAGAGTTATACCCATAGTGCAAAAATGATATCCAAGACCATTCACAAAGTTTGTTCCTGTTGCCTCTGTGGCATGAATATAGGGGGGAGTTGTAGATGACATCTTATATCACATTATAATTTAGAGTTTACAGAGCACTCCCTTGGATTCTATCTCATTTTGATCTTTATGACAGCCCTTTGAGGAAGGTATCATTGTTGAAGATTTACAGATGAGAAAATTAAGGCTCAGAGAGAATCCAATGTCATCCAGCTACTTAGTATAATAACTAGGATGGAGATCTTCTGGCCCCCAAGAATTTACCTTTTTCGCAATAATCATAGTTATGCCTAACAAACAAACAGCTATGCAGGTGAAGAAGATATTTTCCCCACCTTTCAGATTCTACTACGAACTCACATATTCCAGACCCAAAAATTTACATACAGTAGTGCAACATGATAAGCAGACTAACCTCGTTATACAGATTAAGTACAATATATGAAAAGTAGTAGAGGTTCTGCACAATATTACCTTCTACAGGGAATTTAATTTTCTTCTGGCAGCCACAGAGCACGAGCAGGTCACTTTGCTTTGCTGGAGACTGGGTTTCAGGTTTTGTAAGTACATTCATGGAATTCGCTGGCCTTCCCATGCCCTGACCATCCCAAAGCAGCTGTAGAATGGTACTCTGAAGGCTCAGTTATAGTGGCAGCTAGGTGGCAATACCTTGCAGGGCTGCAGAAAGGTACTCCAAAAGACTGTACATACTCTGAATCAGCATCCAATATATCGCACTGTTTCTATCATAGCTAGGATTTATGAGCCCAGGAATCAAGGGATGGCAAGAATGACTGCAGGTGATTCAGGGGTCATCAGGGCTACCCTTTACCATATGCCTGGTAGACTAGAATGCCCCTGCCCAGTGCCTCAGGGGTGAGGCCACTGCAGAGGGCTATGGGGGCAGGGCTTCCACACAGAGCCCAGGAGGTAGGGCTGCCATGGGGGTGATGCTACTGCCCCAGTGGGCCCAGAAGGAGGATCATCAAGTCAAAGAAGATTATCTCCAGCCTTAAGATCTAACGGATTTTGCCTTGCTAGTTTTTGGATTTTCTAGGAACCCATCACCCCATTCTTCTGTCCAGTGTCTCCCTTTTAGAATGGGATTGTCTGTCCTATGCCTGTCCCATCATTGTATTTTGGATGCACAAACTTGTCTTATTTCACAAATTCACTGCTGGAGAAGAATCTTGCCTCAAGATAAATCATACAGCAAATCTCACCCATACTTGATTTAGATGGTATTTTGATGAGACTTTTGACCTTAGGCTGTACAGTTGATGATGGAATAGAGTAAGACCTTTGGGACTTTTTTGGGGGAGGGAATGAATGTACACCAGGGTTCCCTTGCTTCCTGAATCAAAAAATACCTGGAGATAGGTAGTCACCTACTCCAAGAAGCAAATGCTAAGGGTGAGGCTACCAGAATAAAACCTTATTTTTTTTTTTTTTAAACTCCAGGGCTCCTGCTCTGGTCTAACTTCCACACTGCAGACCTTATAACCAAGTTCTTCAATAACTGAACCTCTTTCAAAGGTGCCCAAAGAGGGTCTACCTTTCACCCATCTCTCTCCAGAGTGATGAACTGGCACCACTTTGACGTGCCAGGGGACACATCATGAGAAAGCTGAGTGATATTGAAGCGGGCAAGGAGAAAATTTTCTAACCATAAAAAATATTAAAATTGTGATGTTGCTAAAAACATCCTGAGGAATAATGCTTTGGAAAGATCCATTATCCAAATCTCTGCACGGGAGAGAAAAAAGAGAACAATATTTGCACAGACTTTATCAATTAAGAGTGCTATAATCACTACCTCCAACCAGAGAACCAAAAAAATACATACATAGGGTTTTTTTTAAACATATACTTAAAGCCACAAAATAGATTTGGAGCATAAGTTAGAGCAGGAAAAACGCTGCAGGATGTTGCCCTATGCTTTTTATCCATTTATATCAGTGAGAAGTAGGGTATGAAGGTAAAAAGTTCTTTTTGAGCACCCCTCAGAAGATTTTCTTATTCCTAGTATCATGTGCCCATCAACCTGCCAGTCTCCTATAGAGTCTGCTGCTTTCTTGATACTGAAAATGATACCCGCACCATCCTGTTATCAGCTTCCCTGAGTCACTCATTCCTTTGAAATTCAAACAAAATTAGCTCAAGCCGCATACCATATGCTGTGGAAAAGCTCAGTGTCGATCCCCATCTCTGTGGAGATTCTTGAGATGTCGGGACAGGACTGTCACAATCATTTAATCATTTCTAGCTCAGAATCCCACAGTTCAGGGGAGACCATTCGGTTTATGGATAAACACACTTTCTGCCCATCTCTGCACTGTCACTAGATGCCGGTCTCCATCCCTTCAATCCCAATTGTAGGCACGGCAGATTTTTACTGAAAGTTTGGACAACGAAGAGGACTTTATACCACAGCACAGTCAACAGTGTAGCTGTCTTAAAATTCCTTCAGCCTCTCTGCCTGCCAACAGGATGCTCATGGGCCATGCAGCTCAGCCCCATTCTCTCTCCTTCCTCCTCCACACCTTCCCTTTGCTCCCTGCAACTTAGCTCCTAAATCACTGCTAATCTCCTATGCAAGTCAGTTTTCATGGTGCCTTTATTTCACTGTCTCCTTCCTAACCTAACATCTCACCACCTTTCAAACCCAAGGAGTCTATGCCCCTAAACAACAGGAGGTCTCTCCCAAAAAGAAACTCGGCTTCCAGATTTGCATTTATTTATTAATTTTCACACTGCTTCAATCCTTCTACTTCTAAATGCACCCAGCAGATGGAACCTGATTTGCACCAGGCACTAATATATAGTGGGTGAACACAGTAAAGTTGCTAATCTCACCAAGCTCACAAGCCAGGGGAGCTCAACAAACCCTTATTTGTTTGGAAAAAAATACAGTAAGGTCTTCTGCATTAGTGAATGAATAAGGAGCATCATTTCCACATCTGTGATTTGGAACTCAGACTTTTATACATAATAATGACTCCTTCTGAGAATATCCACCAAGGCCCTCTAGGGCCAAAACCAGGGGAGCCACAAACTACAGAAAAAACAGTCCTAACCAACCTCCACTAAATCCACCTTCTCAAAACAACCACCATTCTCCATTTCCTCTGCAAAACATACAGACTGCTCTCCAAAGAAAGCTGGAAGCTCGTGGCTAATAGGCAACTTTAATTCTTCTGCTAGATTAACCAGCCAACTACCAGTTCTAATTATATCAGATAAGAAGGCTTTTACTGTATTTTTCCAAATAAAAACAATTTCTCACCAAGTGGAACTCTAATGCTGGCTGTTGAAAAAGGTACTTCTGTTTTCTTCCTAACACAAAGATGGCTAGATGCTTCAGAAAGGCTTTTCCAGGACTACAAAAAATCCACCTACTACTTACAGTAGAATATAATTCAAATCTCCATTTGCAGGGAAGAAACTTAAGTGGTTGTATCAGTTGTACCAATTACCTATTCCTGAATAACAACGATAAGCATTTATTATTGCTGAAGAGTGTGTTGCTAAGGAAGGACGTTCTACTGATCTGAGCAATGCTTGGGTGACTTCATCTTATATCTGCAGTCAGCTGGCAAAGTCATCGGGAGGTAGCTGGTCAAGGAAAACATCACATGTCTTACAGTTGGTTGGCTTTTGGCTGGATGAGAAAGAGTGACTTAACCCTACGAACCTCTACATCCATCAGGCTAATTCATGGCAACAAGACTGAGGTCCAAGAGAAAAAGTAGAAGGTACGAGGCCTACTGAGGTCTAGTCTCAGTAGTGACACAGTCAGTTCTACCACATTCTACTGGCCAAAGTAACTTACAAGGTGAGCCAAGATTTAGAGGAAAGGAAACAAGGCCTACCTATTTATGAAAGGAGCTACAAGCAAAGTCTTACAGTAAAGGTTGTGGATATAAGGACAAATGGAAAAGTGAAGCCATTATTGTAATCAGTGCATCACATTGGCTGAGGTTGTAGTGTCAACCTTTTTTCTGCTGTATCTCAAATTTATCTGGAAATTTTAGCACTTACAAGAAAGTCAGTGGGTTCCTTTCCATTCCAGGCATGGAAAGTCATGAGAGACAGTTGTTTGCACCCCAAGAATCAAAACAAGTCACTAAGCCATACCAAAAAGCTGAATACATGTGCACGCACACACATACGCACGCGTGCACACACACACACACACACACACACACACACGCACGCCAAAAGAACTAGCTTCCAGAAAGTGAGAGGCCCTTTATACAAACAAGAGACTCAGCACTAACCTAATCTCTGGTGATGCTATAAAGAATGGGAAAGGGGGGAAACATCAAAGTTCTAAGAAAGTTTAACAGCCATGCAAATGTTGGCATGAAAAATGACTATTTTAAGGAGCTCCAGCCACAGAGCAAGTTTCAACACATCTAATAAACACTTTTTCAAAGGTTCTGGTGGGAACTGTGCACCAAAAGTAGGATTAGAGAAAGAGGTGAGAAAAACCACCCCTGAAATGCATCATTCTGCTTCACATGCAATAGTAATGTTGTCCAAAAGGAATAAAGAGGCAGGTAAAAGAGTAGAAACAAAGCTCTTTCCCATGCACACTGGATTTCACCGAACTAAGAAAGAGAACTGAGAGAAACCATGAGACATTTCAGACTTTCAATCATTAAAGAATGGGCAAGAGAGAACAGATGTGATAAAATCTCCCTTAAAGGCATTCTAGTTCTGTATGATGATTACAGCTACAACTCTCAGAAGACCGAGAGGCAGAAAAGCAGGGCTGAAAAATCGCCTAAGCTAAAGTAGGGAGCAGGACAGGAGAGCAAGAGAGCAGAAACCCACTAAGCTGGTAGGCTGGTGAGAGATCAAGGAAAGATCTCCAAAGTTCTGAAAGCTGGCAACTTGTTTGTGCACCACAGACATATTTTTGTCATCTCGCTAGCACCCAGATCTGAGGTCCTACTCTTTGGGAAGTGCTGATCTCACTGTCAAATAATTGGAAGCCGGGGGTAAATTAAATCAAATAAAAGCTACAACAAAACCCAGACTCAATTTACAGAGCAGACTCAGTCAGCCTTCACTCTGGTATAAGAAAGGGTGCATCCATTTTTGGAGGTAAGCATTAGTTACTTCAGTCTTTATGATTTCTTTATGTCCGTCATACAATAAAAAAAAAAAATCACAAAACACACCAAACAACAGCAAAGAAATATAATTATGATAAGGAAATAAAACAAAATATTGAAAAAGACCAAGGGATGGCCCAGAGGTTGGCATTACCAAATGGGGACTGTAAAATAATTGATGAAAAATGTTAAAGTATCTAGGAGAAAAGATACATAAGATGCACGCCAAGATGTGGAATTTATCAGAAACATACAAACTACACAATGAACCAACTGGAAATGCAAAAATGAAAAATAAAATATCAGGAAAAAATAATTTATTAGATTGGCTGAAGAGCAGACTAAACATAAAAGAAGACAAGAAAGTGAATGAGTAGATGAGTCAATAAAAAGCATCCAAACTAAAACACAAACAGAAAAAGAGTAGGAAGGGGCATCTATGTGGTGCAGTCAGTACAGCATCCGACTCTTGATCTCAGGGTTGTGAGTTCAAGTCCCACATTGTGTATGGAGCCTACTTAAAACAAATAGGAAAAAAAATTGGGCATTTGAGATTTGTGACACCATATCAAATGGTCCAACATATGTGTAACTGGAAATTTAGGAAGCAAGGAAATGTATGATGTGAAAACAACAGAATGGCTCAAAAAGATTAAAGATATGACCCCACATATCAAAGAAGCTCCATGAATATCGGCAAGAACCAAACAGGATAAATATAAAGAAAGATGTAGGCCTATCACAGTAAAACTTCAGAAAACTAAAAAGCAAATCTTAAAAAACAACCAGATATAAAACACAGAATGTATACAATGGAAAAAATTATATGAATGATGGCTGCCTTCTGAGCAGAAACAATGAAGATCACAAAAAAAAAAATGTACCAACATCCATAAAGTATTCAAAGAAAAAACAGTCAGCCTAGAATTCTGTACCAATCCAAAATTCAAAGGAAACAGAAATTCTCAGACAGACAAAAGCTAAGAGAATTCATCTCTAGCATATTTGCTCTACAAGAAATGATGAAAGAAGTGATTCAGGCTGAAGGGTAATAAAATTAAAAGGAACTCTGAAAATCAGTAAGAAATGAGCAGCAAAGGGTTAAATATTTGGTTGAATATAAAACATTTTATTTTAGTACCTTTATTTTATATAAATACATTTCCTTAAGTCTCATTAAAAGACAATTAACTAAAGCACATATAATAACAATGTATTGTGAGGCTTACTGTATATATAGTAGTAAAATATAAGATGACAGAAAGAAGGGTATGACAAAGCAATTGGAATTTAACTGATATAAGGTTATTATACTTTGTGTGAAGTAATCTAATGTTACTTCAAGGTAGGTTGTCATTTAAAATTGCACATTGTAAACTCCACAGCGACTACTTGATACTACTAAAAATGGTTAGCTAAAACTTATTACAGAAAAAAATAAAATATTAACAGATTCAATTTACCCAAAAGGAAGCACTAAAGGAAAACAGAACAAAGAATGAGAGAAAAAGATAAATAAAAATCAGAGTGGGAAACTAAAACTCAGGCATATTGTTAATTACATTAAATATAAATGAACAAAACCAGTTAAAGGGCAGAGACTGTTGGGCTGATGGGAATGTAATAATGATATGCTGTTTACAACACACACACACACACACACACACACACACACACACACACAAAGACTTTAATTATAAAGAAAAATACAGGTTGATAGACAAGGTATACAATATAAACATCAAGCATAATGAAGCCAGTATGGCAATACTAATATGAAACAAAGTAGAATTACAGAAAATAGTACTACTATAGATAAGAAGGAATATTTCAAAAATGATTCAAGTATGAATTCATAGGAGTGCCTGGGTGGTTCAGTCAGTCAAGCATTTGACTCTTGCAGCTCAGATCACGATCCCAGGGTTGTGAGATCCAGCCCCATGTCAGGCTCCACACTGAGTATAGAGCCTGCTTAAGATTCTCTCTCTCTCTGGGGCACCTGGGTAGCTCAGTTGGTTGAACATCCGACTTTGGCTCAGGTCATGATCTCATGGTTCGTGAGTTCAAGCCCCGCATCAGGCTCTGTGCTGACAGCTCAGAGCCTGGAGCCTGCTTTGGATTCTGTGTCTCCCTCTTTCTGCCCCTTCCCCACTCACACTCTGTCTCTCTCTCAAAAATAAATAAACATTAAACAAAATTTTTTTAAAAGTTCTCTCTCTCTCTCTCTCTCTCTTTCTCTCTCCCCCTCTGCCCCACACGCTATCTTTCTCATAAATAAATAAGTAAAATAAAGTAAATAAGTAAGTAACTATCAATTCTTCAAACACAGAAGTCCTCTGTGTTAATTTAGCTCTAAAAACAAAACTTCAAACATATGAAGTCAAATGACATGGAACATTCTCCAAGAATTTCATAAATATAAAAAATGTTAAACCATACAAAAGGAAAAATATCATACAAAAGATACTCCCTAAACACAATATCATTAAATTGCAATTCAATGAAAAATAAACTATCTAGAAAAATCCTCAGTTTTTAAAGTAAATGACACCTTTATAAAGAACTCACAGATCAAAGAGGAAATGATGAGGAAAACCACAAAATATCTGGACTGAGTAATAATGAAAATGTTAGCACATATCAAAACATACGAAATGTATCTTAAAACATGCTTACAGGAAAATTTACAGTATCAAATGCTTATTACCTGAAAAGTACACAGTTGTAAAATCAATATTCTAAGGCAAGAGTCAGTAGATAATGGCCATGAGTTAAATCCGGTTTGCTGCCTGTTCTCATAAATAAAGTTTTACTGGAACAAAGGCACACTCATTCTTTTACATTTTGTCTATGGTTGCCTTCATACTGCAATGGAAAACCTGGGTAACAGAGACCACGTGGCCACAAAGTCTCTATTTATAATCTAGTCCTTTATTTTTCAATCCTTGTACAAGTTTTCATCTTAACAAACAAGAACAAAGTAAGCATAAGAGATGAAATCATAAAAAGTAAAAATTAACAAGGTATAAAACAGGAAAACAATGAAAGAAAATAAATAAAATCACAAGTTGGTTCTTTAAAATAGTCAAATTGATAAAATCCTACCAGGAATGAAAACAAAAAGAGGAGAAAATATAAATTAACAAGAAGAGGAACTAAAAGAGGAACATCATTACACATCACACAGACTGTGAAATGGTCAGGGAGTTTTTGGAACAACTTAAAGTCAAATTCAAAAACTTAAATGAAACAGACAGATTCCTTGGGAAAAAAAACAACAAATTATCAAACCTAACATTAAAAGAAAGAAATCTAAACATTCTCATATATGTTAAAGAAATAAGAATTCACAGTTAAGAACAAAAACAAAAATTTGGCCATAAACAAAACTTCAGGCCCAGATGGTGTCCCCAGGGAATTTTAGAAAACATTTAAAGAAGAAATGATATCAATTCTGCACAACCCTTTCAAAAAAGAGAAGATGAAATACTTTCCAACTCATCTAGGAGGTCCCCATAACCCTGATATTGACACTTGACCAAGATTATTACAAAAAATAAAATCACAGATCAAAATATCTCATGAAGAAATGCAAAAATTCTCATGAAAAGCTCAACAAACTGAATTCAGTAATGTATTTTTAAAAGTTAATGCATCATGATCAGGTAGGATTTATGTTAGGAATATAAAATTGATTTAGCATTCAAAAAATCAATTAATGTAATATATCACATTGGCAAAAGAAAAGATAAAAATCACATTATGATCCCAATAGATGCAAAAATTCAATACCGTTTTATGATAAAAAAAAAAACTCAGCAAACTAAGAATAAGGAAAAAAACTTTAAGCTGTAAAGCAAATCTATGAAAAACCTACAGCTACCACCATACCTCTTACCATAGTTACTGCTAATCTTCTCCCTCTGCTTAAAAACAAAGCAATGATGTTTTTCTTATCACCTGTATTCAATAATATCCTGGAAATCATACACAATGCAATAAAAAAAAGAAAGAAAATGTACAAAGATTGGAAAAGATAAAATTCTAGTTATGTGCAGACCAAATGATTATGCATTTAGAATGCTCAAAGGAATCTAATCTAACAAACCACTAAAACTAATTATCAAATTCAACACAGGACACAAAGTTGATATAAAAAATTAATTTTATAACCACACATAAGCAATAAACCATTGAAAACTGAAATTTAAAAACATACTAGCTCTTTCCTTTTTCTTTCTCCTTTCCTTCCTGAAAAATTCTGTCCAAAAGCCATTAGGTGGGCCTGAACACAGGCATCTCTGTAGGGAGGTAAGGTGGTATGGGACAGTACATGGTGTTGATGCCCAAGCATAGCAAAGAGGACATTTATAAGAGAAGGTTGTCCCATTGCAAAGTATCAGAGTCTGAGCAGAGTGAAAGGGTTGTCTGCACAGGGGAAAGTGGCTACGGTCGGGCCACCAATGCCCATGTAGGCTGAACAGGGCATCCATGTAAGAGGGGAGCCCAGCATAAGGTGTTTGAGTCTGAGGAGGGTGAACAGGGGTGGCAGGAATGATGGGGGAATGGTAGTCACAGGGGGATTGATCAAGTAAGTTGAGGGTAATGGGAGTTTGGTCTCTCCCTATCATAAAAAGACTTACAAATATGAAAAGGAAGAAAATTGGAATGAACTCTGGGGTCAAATGGAATTAAATGCATTCGTATAAACCAGTGGTTTTCCATAAATATAGACAGGTATCCGTATTAACAAAATATATAGTAACAAGCATACCTAAGGCCCAGATACTGGTTGTTAAACACCATTCTGAAATAAAAGGATTAAGGGCTTCTTGGATAAGTGGCTGATTCCAGGTGTAAACCAAGAAAAGTACAAGATGAGCGTAGAACATTTTTTTGTCATAAAGCAAGGAAGCAGTCAAAGAACAGTGCAAGTATGTCAAACAGACATGGAAACCAGCTTGAAGGTGATCCTATCAGCCAAATCTGGGACAATCTGAGCATTGAAATAAAGAATGATATTAATGAATCAAGGCCTATTAAATAAAATAGCAATAAACGAACCTATGGTGACAAAAATGAATAAATTTGAAGTTTGATGAAAAATAAGACACTCTCAAAATATCACTAAACAAATATTTATCACAGAGGGATAAATAGTAAATTTACAATGGAGAAGTCTAATAGACATCACCTTAATCAAACAAACATCAAAGTAAAAATCATCAGTAATGGAACAAATGAAAACTGTGTGCCACTTGATAGAATGTAATAAGAATAATACAGCCTTGGAGCTTGGGTGGCTCGGTTGGCAAAGCATCTGACTCTTGATTTTGGCTCAGGTCACGATCTTACGGTTTACCAGATCAAAGTGCCATGTTGGCCTCTGCACTGCCAGCACAAAGCCTGCTTGGGATTCTCTCTCTGTTCCTCCCCTGTACTCTCGCTCTCAATATAATTAAATAAGTATACTTTAAAAACAAAGAATAATACAGCCTTGCTTCTGTGATATTTCTGCCAAAGATGAATAACCTAAATCTAATCAAAAAGAAAAATCAGACCAATCCAAAACCTACAAAATAATCATAAAATCTGTCATGGTCATAAAAATCAAAGAAAGACCAAGGAACTATTTTAGACTAGTACGACTAAATACAACATGTATTATGGTTATTAAGGGAAAACACCCTTGCTTTTAGGAAATATATGCTGAAGTACCAGGGGGTGATATGATAGCATGATGACAACTTACTCTCAAACGCTTCTAGAAGAAGTTTCTTTGTTCTTTACTTATTTTGGAAACTTTGCGATTCTTTCAAAAAAAAAAGAAAAACAGCATAATTTTCAATAATATCAGAAGTATCAAATATGCAGGGATAAATCGAATGAAATATGCATATGAAATGCCTATAAAAAACACACAATATTTCTGAGAAAAGGTAAAGAACTGAATAAATGGAGAGTTATACAATGTTCATAGACTGGAATACTTACTGTTGTTAAGACAGTCATTTTCCCTAAACTGGTATACAAATTCAACATCATTCCTATCAAAATTCCAGCAGGTTACTTATTACAAATACACAAGATAATTCTAAAATTTAAATGGCAGTACTACAGATCAAGAATAACCAAAGCAATATTGAAAAAGGTTAACAAAGCTGGAGAACTAACACTATCTGATTACAAGTCTCATCCCAAAACTATAGTAATCAAGACAGTTTCATAGGATGGTAGGATAGAAAACTAGATCAACAGAAAAGAAAAGACAATGTAGAAACAGACCCCTTGTATGGTCAATTGATTTTCCCTAAAGATGCTAATTCAGTTGTAAAAACACCTTTTTAACAAATCTGCTAAAGTGACTGAATTCTGTGTAGGGAAAAAAATGAACCTTGATACCTTTTTCTCCACATAAAGAAAACTTACTTCAACATGAATGTGTACTTAACATAAAATTGCGAAATCTAACATTTCTAGAAAAAAATATGAGAATATTCTGTGACCTTAGATAAAGGTTTTTTTGAACAGAATACAGAAAACACAAATGCTAAAAATTAAATTTTGAAAAATGAGACTTCATCAAAATTAAAACTTTCCACTCATCAAAAGACATCATTATGACAATGAATAGCGCAAAGCAAATATTAGGAAATATATGTATGACATCTATATAACAATGGACTTGTATCCAGAATGTACAAAAAAAATAAAACAATTTAAAAAATAAGTAACCACATTTTTAAAAATTCACAAAGTACATTAACAGATGCTTCACAAAAGAAAAAATAGGAATAGCCAGCACTTTAAAAAGGACTTAATATCATTATTCCTCAGGGAATGCAAATTAAAGACCACAAGGAGCCCTTGACACCCACGAGAATGGCTAAAATAAAAGACTGACAATGCCACATGTTGACAAGGATGTGGAACAACAAGGATACGATGCTGGTGTGAGTGTAAAAATGTTACCATCACTTTCAGAACTATGTGTCAGTTTCTTATAAAAGTTAAACAGATGTATATACCCTCTGATCCATCTGTTCTTCAACTAGGTATTTATTCAAAAGAAATGAAAACATGTTTACTGAAGGGCACCTGGGTGGCTCAATTGGTTAAGTATCTGACTCTTGATTTCTACTCAGGTCATGACCTCATAGTTCATGAGATCGAGCCCCACTGGGGCTCTGTGCTGACAGTGTGCAGCCTGCTTGGGATTCTCTCTCTCTGCCCATCCCCTGCTCATGCTTGCTCGCTCTCTCTCTCTCTCTCTCTCTCAAAATAATTTTTTTAAAAACTTAAAAAAACATGTTAACTCAAAATCTTGTATGAAAACATTCTTTGGGGTGCCTGGGTGGCTCAGTTGGTTAAGCATCTGACTTTGGCTCAGGTCATGATCTCGCAGTTGGGGAGTTCAAGCCCCGCACTGGGCTCTCTGCTGTCAGCACATAGCTTGATTTGGATCCTCTATCCTATCTCTCTCTGGCCCTCTCCCACTTATGCTCTCTCTCTCTCTCAAAATTAGATAAATATTTTTTAAAAATTCTTGGCCACATAGATAACTGTCAAAAAGTGGCAACAATGTCAATACTCCTCAGCTGGAGAATGCTGAAGCCTCATAATGTATTTATTACTACTCAACAATAAAAAGAATGAAGTGCTAATACACATGACAATATGCATGAATCTCAAAAACAGGCAGGTTAAACAAAAGAAGCCAGAAAAAAAAAAAAAAAAAGAATCCAAACCATAAGAATAACCATATATATGGAATCAGTATACAGACAAACCTAATAGATTAGGTGACAGAAATCAGTAGTGGTTGCTGGCAGTGGGAGGTGAGGAAGGAACTTACTGAAAAGGAGCCTGAGAGTTTCTGGGATGATGGAGATCTATGTTGTTTTGTCTGTATGTTGAGAGACAGAGCCAGCGAGGGAGGAGCAGAGAGAGAGGGACAGAGAATCCAAAGCAGGCTCTCCGCCGACAGCAGAGAGCCTGGTGTAGGGTTTGAACTCACAAATCGTGAGACCATGACCTGAGCTGAAGTCAGACACTTAACCGACTGAGCCACCCAGGTGCCCCAAGATCTATGTTGTTTTGAGTGGTGGTTACAATGCTGTATAGAATTGTCAAAACTCAGTGCATTTTCCTGTATATTAATTATATATCTCAATGAATAAAAGAAGGTCCTGTACTCTAAATGTCTAGTTCAGGATCTATCTCAGATGAGTGAAACGTTCAGTGTTTAGATTTCTTCCCTCCAGAAAAGCACAGTGTTTGAAAAATTAAACATTTCGGATATGTATAATACATAAGTACACACATTTGCAACTCAGTGCTTCCAAATAGTTGCTACCCAGCCAAACAAATCAGCCAAAGAGAGCAATCACAATCCATGTGTAATCGGCCAGACCCCCATGATGTCACAGGTTGTATCCAACTGCCAACACCACCCTGTCCGTGATCTGGGGACCATGTAGTCACAACTGTATCGCTGAGGTTGACAGCACTACCTGGGAAGTCAGGCAGACAATAGGTCCGAATACTGCCTCAGAAAATGTCCTCATATAGCCTCACGCTCTTCCTTTAATAGTTCTGTGAGCCCCAAGTCTAGTGGTGGATGGGTGGATAGCTCTTCTAATTCCAATCTGTTAAAGGTCCGTACTCAAGACCTCCTCATCTTAGGTCTATCCTAAGGGTCACAAGACGTAGCATCAGCTCCAGGGACAATGGGCCACACCAGAATTATAAATGCATACTTCAGTTAGCCCCCCACACCCTCAACCACCCTCTCCCGTCTTTGGGAAACAGCAAACAAATAACAAGATGCCACACCAAGTGGTGTGGATATCGGAAAATGCAGCCAGAATGTAAAACACCTTCCTTGAACAAGCCTGTCAAGGGGCAAATAGACATCCACTGATTTCTGGGTTATGCATGATCGAGGATGCCACTCTGCGGTCCTGCATTCCCACGTAACACCCCTGAGGCATGCAATTGTTCGACAGGCTTAAGATACATGAATCTATTTCCGAAGACAGAAACAGACATCAAGGCCCTCCTGTCGGAGCGTGTGTAGAAGAAAGAGCAAACAGCAGAAGAAACCAGCTACAGAGGGTGAGCCCACAGACAGCTGCTGCGGCCTCTGCTTTGGAGTGGAAGCAGGGAGCACTGGCTTTGGCAGCACGTCTACTAAAATTAGAGCAGAAGCAAGGAAAATGCTCCTTTCACATTAGAAAACTTTCCATACCCTCCCCTGTACCTGCCAAGCCACCCCAGACTTCCCCACTCAAGTCCCAGATGCCCGTACCTTCCCTCACTCCAGGATATAGACGTGACCCTCCCGTCTTCTTTTAAGGCAAGGCAAGGCAAGGCAAGACCTCCAGATTTAGGCACTAGTGCTCCTGGGACCCCCGGATGGTTTGCTGAACCAGGAAGAAGGCTGAGCAACAGGAGGGTGGCGAGCCATTCCTGCCCATAGAGCCCACGCTCACAATTCATTCACACGATTTCCTCTGGGCAAGGCAACCATTTAAGAATCCTCCAACATGGGTCTTCCAGGAATTATAAAAATGGGAGTACATCCAGATTTGAGGATTGGTCGTCCCCAGTTCCCTGGTGCCACCCCAGCTGGAAGACAGCCAGGAAGTGGTTACACAGTCCCTTTGACAGAAATGGAGATTAGCAGGTGTTAAAGACAGATTAGCAACTAAATGAGTTTCTCACTGGCATAATTGGTATTCAAAAAGGAAGGGTTTTTAGAGAGAAGGTGGGCAGCTGCTGGGAGTGTTCTGTGACAAGAAGTCTGCCTGCACTTCCCAGGCCTGTGCACACTCAAGAAGGCAAAGCACAAAGCAGCCCGTAACTGAATCTGCAGCGCTCAGGCGGGCGCTCAGACAGAATGTGTATCTGAGGGAAGATGGGGTCAGAGCTGGTTTGCTTTCGTTGTCTGGGCACTTCCTGGGGATGGGAAGGAGGAAGCTCCATTTTTGCCCTTTCCTTTTTGTCCAGACTCAGAGACTCAAGTTCTGACTGGAGTTCCAATCTTCCTGCCCCCTGAGGTTTGGCCACTGGGCCAGAGAGCAGAGGGAAGAGTTTGAACAGTCTCAGAGGAAACAGCATCGTGTTAGTTGGTTCGGGCTACTTCAACGAAAATACCATAGCCTGGGTGGCTTAACCATCAAACCTTCAATTACTCACAATTCTGAAAGCTGTTACATCTAAGATCAAGCTGCCAGCAGACCCTGTATCTGGTGGGAGTCCTTTTCCTGGTCTGCAGATGTATTCTTACTTGGCAGAGAGAGAGAGAGGACACCTCCCTTGTGTCTTCTTAAAAAAATTTTTTTTTTCAACGTTTATTTATTTTTGGGACAGAGAGAGACAGAGCATGAACGGGGGAGGGGCAGAGAGAGAGGGAGACACAGAATCGGGAACAGGCTCCAGGCTCTGAGCCATCAGCCCAGAGCCTGACGCGGGGCTCGAACTCACAGACCGCGAGATCGTGACCTGGCTGAAGTCGGACGCTTAACCGACTGCGCCACCCAGGCGCCCCCTCCCTTGTGTCTTCTTAAAAGGGCACTAATGCCACTCATGACAGCTCCACCCTTAGGACCTAATTACCTCTCCAAAGCCACACCTCCTAACACCATTCGTAACACCCAATGGGGTGTCAGGCAGCAACATACAAAATTTGGGTGGGACACACAACTTCAATCCATAGCAGACACCAAATATATACAGTCCATTAGGTTTTTCAAGAGGAAGAAAGCACCTACTACGTGCTGTGCATTTTACAGGGCGCTTTCGTCATTTTATATTAACCCAAAGGACAGATTAACCCAAAAGACCTCGTCCACATTAAGAGATCTGGCATAAGAGAAACTAAAGACAGATTGAGTTCCTTGTTTCCTTCCTTCCTATGGTTTTGTATTTCCTTCCTAATGTTATTTTGAATTTGTTTGGGCTCAAATTATATTACACCCTTGTCATCTCCATTAGCTAAAATGTATTTATGGCTGATTATGCATGCAGAAAATAAATTAAATATCTGAATAACATTACCAGTAATTGGTGAAATTGCCTTATGTTTTCACATCCTTACAACAAAAAAGGCATCAACAAATGACCGGGAAAACAAAAGTATAATCCATTATAATTGTCCATATTACCATAGAGATAGGACAGACACAATTATGGGCAATTTCAGTGTCTAAAAATCAAGTGTGATGAAAATTATATTGAAGTTAACAAAAAAAATTACTTTAACTGGGGTTTTAAAACAAGAGCTAGTCGGGATGAAAGGAAACAGCCTGTGATCTGAAAAATCAGCCACTGACTTGGGAGGCTGACACTGAATCTCCGAAGTTTCTACAAAAGATAGACCATTGCTGAAGTGTTCCTTTAGATCTGCTTGAGTGATTCTTCATGATACTGTCTCCCTTCAGATACCACTGGTTTATTGGTGAAATATTTATGCTGAATTAGGAAAAGACTCTAATGTGTTTTAGTTTCTAAGTACCTCAGTACCACCTCCAGCATAGCCCAATATATATACTCAATCAGACTGGGTTAATCTCTCCTTCAGTTACATATCTGTGTTTTTTTAAAAAGGATACAAGTTTCAAATATTTTACCATAATAACTATCATGGTATAGAAATCGACCAGTTCGGAAAGATGCCAGTTGTTGTATCAGAGCAGAATTCTGGGGCCCCTTTTGTGTAGGCAGGGGGCCCCAGTCACTGGGGTGCACAGAGAAGCTGCCATATACCAACCAATATGGAAGTCTTTTAACAACTCAACCATGGGGCAACTGGAGTAGTGTGTCCTGCTAAATGCCAGCACTGCAGACACACAGACAAAAGACCAAGTCTGGCCTCTCACTCTGCCTCATTTATCCAGGTGGCTTCTCTCAGCATCTTGCCAAATGGACACCCCAGGAAACTGCATCCCTGCAGAGCTCTGGCAGGTAACACGGAAGCCCACGCCAAAGACCATTAGTACAAGAACACACCTTCACTTTCAGCACCAACAGCGTGAAAAACCACAGAAAAACCCAGTCCTGCTCACACAACACCAAAGTTGGGGCCTAAACACAGCACAGTTTTGATTTTTAAAGCCAAAAATGTGTGAGATTTAAAACAGAAAGGTTCCAGAGCTACCTAAGGCAATCTAAGGAATAAGATAAATCAACAAAGAGACATGTGGAAGGGCCTGCATTTTGACAGAAACAGCACCCTTCCATTTACGGTGTCAGAGTGAACTTTATAACGTGCAGATCCAGTCATGTCATTCCTCAAAGTTCCTCAATCGCCAAACCTTTAGTATGGCACCAAAGGGACTTGCCTTCCCTAGTTTCTTGCTGCCTACACCCTCTACCTAAGCAATAATGAACCAACCGTGGTATCAGCACACATCATGTACTCACACTCCACTGAGTGGGCACCACATTACAACCCATGTCTTCAGTCTGGGAACTGTTTGCTAGAAAATGACCCAGTTGCCTTCATTCAAGTGTCCTGAATAACACAAGGCTTGGCACCTTTTATGCCGCAATAATTTGGGCTGAATAGATAATTCAATTTCATCACCACAAATGGTGGCCAGACTATCACAGACCTCTGGGGAAATAAAGATATGTTCAATAGATTCTAAGATCACATGACCAAAAAGGAGCAGAATTTAAAAATTAAAAGACCAACCAAATCACGGTGGAGTGGTAAAGATGAGGAAGAATTGGGACTCTCATACGTTATCGATGGGAATGCATAAGGGTACAGCCACATGGAAAAACAATCTGGCAGCTTTTAAAAAGTTAAACATAAACCTACTGTATGATCCAGCCATTCCGGGCTTAAGTATTTATCCAAGAGAAATGAAAGTGTATATTCAGACAGACTTTTGACACAAATGTTCATACAAGCTTTATTTGTAGCAGGCAAAAACTGGAAACAGCCAAATGTGCTTAAACAAGTGAATAAGATAAACAAACTGGGGTGTATGATTACAATAGAATACTGTGCAGCCATAAAAAACAATGACCTAGTGATACACAACAACATGGATCAATCTTAAAGCAATGGTGCAGAATGAAATTAACCAGGCAAGAAGGGTGTATGCTATATGACTTCGTGTATATAAAATTCTAGAGAATGCAAAGTCATCTACAGTGACAGAAAGCAGGTCAGGGCTCCCTGGGGGATGGAAAGGGGAGGGGCAGGAAAGCAAGACTATAAAGGGGCATGTGGGAATCTAGGGAGGTGATGGATATATTCATTATTTTTATTATGATGATGGTTTCACAAGTATACAGACAAGCCAAAACTCAAAAATTCTATACTTTAAATATGTGCCACTTATTGTATGTCAATTATACTTCAATAAAGCTATAAAAAATTTTAAAACTAAGCATATGCTTTATGAGAAACCAGTCATCGTGGTTTGGGGAAATTATAATTAGATATGAAGAAGTAAAATGGGAATGCTCTGATTTTAGTAGTCTAGGTTAGACACTGGGAACAGTCTCCCTCTAAAAGAAGGACAAAATATAAGAAAAAAAAGTCTAACCGTCAAGGTTGTCCAATGATAAAATACACTGGCCTGATAGGTAGTAAGTCCCCAGTCCCTGGAAGTATTATTAATCTGATGACCATTAACAGTCCTAAAAATGGATTTCTGCCCAGGTTGGGCAATTATCTCAAGACCCCTAAGATTCTTTTAAACTCTAAATTCACTCATTCACTGAAATGGCACTGGCAGTGTGTATTTGCTATTAGGAAACTCCCTGTTACTGATGCTCATGAAAACAACCATTAGGAATTTTCTTCAAGAATAAAAGAAGTGAAAATAATTCAAAGGACTAGGACTTCAAAGAAGAGTTGAAAGGAAATCAGTTCTTCAGATATAGGAATTACAAGTAAGTACAAAGAGAACAGTGAGCGATGGAACTTGGGAGAGAGGGTGCCTGGGTGGCAGATATTCTGGGTGTGAGAATATCTCAAGGGGGGCGGGTGGTACAGCACTGGGGTCTAGACAACCTAGGGTGCTGATGTAAGAAACTGAGAACCAGAGGTCTCAGCAGGGGTGGGGAGGCTGGGGTCTAGGGACGTTTTATCATAGATGCTGATGGACTTGATCTGGAATCATCTTTTAAAGAACAAAATACAACCCCATGTTCAAAAGCTTCCAATAGCTTCCCATAGTACTTAGAATACCATTAAAATTCTTTAACAGGGTTGCATGGGTACTGCTACGTGAAAATAGCGAGACTCAGAGAAACACACAACAAAAATGGGATGGTATTAAAAACAAAGACAATAAAAATTCCTTGTGTGTATGTGGATTCCACACGAGCATTTCACACAAAGGCATCACTCTCGATGATGACACTAAATTAAAACTTCTCCTAAAGCCTGTCCCAGGTCCTCCATAGCCCCACTCTGGCATATGGTACTGCTCTGAGGGGGAGACAGGGATAATTGCTGGAAGCAGAGGGGGTCCTTCAAGGAGCAGTTGTGATCCCCACCAGCCACCTGGATGAAGCAATTAAATGATCGAGTGAGTGAATAGTAACAAGATGCCAAAGGGATGAAAATTGACTTGGGTAAAGGGAAAATGAGGTCAATTTTCTCACTCCTGAAAAACAAGGTGAGTGTTAAGGGCAGATTCTTCTCTTTATCCCACAACTCCTCTTTGGCTCATAGAGGACAGGACAACACTCTGATCTTGTGAGAAGGAAGTTTCTTTGTCTTCCCCCAAAGGAAAGAGGAAAGGACTAAAATAAGTGGTCAGAGGGCAATACCTACCGGATCGTGGTTTCCTAAAGGACAGGGATGGGGTTCCCCAGAGGTAGAGCCCACTGTTGACCACTCTCTCTTTCAACACATCCTAGACATCCCTTTCCTTCTATCGTCTGTGTCCCACAGGCCTATAGGGCTCATCCCCGTAGCTGGATGGGTAACTCAAGTCAGACCTGACCTATAAATCTACTGTCTTCAATGACATGGAGACATAGTACGAGGCTCTACTCAGCCTCAGGCCACGTTGTTATTCAAAGTTTAACTAAAGACTCTGCTTTGCATGTCATTAGGGGTGCTGGATAACTGTCCACAAAATGGAACCATGTGCTGCTTTGTGAGGGAGCCCATGAGTCAGAATCCTGGAAGAGAAGTGAAGAGACTGGTAGGATATGACCACCATGAAGTCTTAAACTGTGACAAGAACCACTGGAGTTACACAAAACAACCAGCAAATGAGTCTATGAATATACATTGGCCTTAGGCACTTGTCTACCTCCTGGCAACACCACCACCATCACCACTGTGATTCTCATCTCATGAGATCTCATCTCCATTTCACATATGATTAAGTGGAGACACAGAGCACCGTGGACTGAATGTGTCCCTCAAATTCCTTGTGTTGAAACCTAATCCCTTATGAGACAATATTAGGAGGTGAGGCCTTTGAGAGGTGATTAGGTCATGACGGTGGAGCCTTCACAAATGGGATCAGTGCTCTTATAAAAGAGACCCCACAGAACTCCCTAGCCTCTTTCACCATGTGAGGACACAGCAAGAAGATGGCCATCTATGAATCAGGAACCAGGCTCTTACCACACACCAAGTCTGCCAGCACCCTGATCTCGGACTTCCCAGCCTCCAGAACTGCGACAAACGTCTTCTGTTAATAAGCTACCCAGTTGGTGGTACTATGTTATAGCATCCAAATGGATGAAGATGTGGAGAGTTAAAACAACTGGTAGAGACACTGGGCTAGTTCCAGACAGCCCTTAATCACTGCACTATTCTATCTTTGTAAACACATGAGAATATATTATAATGATTATTATGTAACCTGTAAGGAAAAATATTAAACCAAGTATGCCCAGCTGCTCTCTAAGCCAAAGATAGGCAGACAAAGCACAGAAAAAGCAGTGGGGTTCAGTGGGCAGAGCTCAGAGCATGGTCCCAGAACACCAGGGTTCAAGTTTCAGTTCTACCATGAAATTTCAGCTCCTTCAGCTGGGAAACTCTGTGCCTTGGCAAGGCTCACACAAGACCACACACACGAAAGCATTTTACACATGAATTGCTATGTCTGAACAAGCATATGCTTGATATGCTGTGGTATCAGTTGTCACAAGTCATCAACTTGGAGTTGACCCAGTGGTTCTCTACCCAGGGTGTCACAACTTGCGGGGGAGGACTGGCTACTGACATGTAGGGTAGTGGCCAGGGATGCTGCTAAAGGTCCTACATTGCACAAGACAGTCCCCCCCCCTAAACAAAGAATTATCCAGCCCAAAATAGCAAGAGTACCAAGGCTGGGAAAAACTAGCTTGGCATAAATTCATGTGTTACCACAATTCAGGAACAGACTGGACATATACATTTGTAGAACATTAGTATAGAAAAACAAAGGAATAATCAAGCCCTGCACAGTGGACAATCTTAAAGGGCAATGGCACAATAAGTAAACAGGATATAAACAAGCCAGGAAGACTAAGAGATAAGCTATACCCTCACTACTCAAAGTGTGGTCCATGGACCAGCTTCACCCTCACTTGGACACCCGTTAGAGAGAATCACAGACTCTATCCCAGACCTACTGAATCAGAATCTGAATTTTAATAAGAATGGAGGTGATTCACAGGTATGTTAAAATTTGAAAAATCCTGTCCTAGAACCTATACTCAATGGCAGGTTTCTTACCCAAACCAGTCTTACCAGTCTGACTAGTCCAGAAACTAAGATCTCTTTAAGATGAGCCCAGCTGAAGTCTCCCTCTTGGCTATAAGCCAGCTCCATCCACAGGTAGCATTTCCACCTGGATACTCTCCATTTGGATAACAGAGTGTCCCCCAGGCACACCAGGGCCTTCTCTCTCTTTGTTCACAAAGTAGAGCGCTGAATATAATGAAATATGGCACATCATCAATACCCCCCACGCAGAAACTGCACAAAATGCCACAGCTGAAAGATTCTTTGACGAGGAAAAGAAAATTCTATTGCAACTTTTATTTGGGGTTTGATTGCTTCATTGCCTCTTGCCCTCCAGGTGAAGGGGCAGCCAAGAAAAATGCATTGTGTGAAACTATGAACTTGGATAACGTTCTGAATGTGGCTTAGACTGTGCCCTGTTGCACTAAGAAGGGAAAAAAGGTGCCCTGCATCAGCCCCAAAGCCAAAAATTCAAGGAAATTCAAGGAATAAATGTTGATAAGAACTCAGTATTTATCAAGCACTGGCCCTGATGGGGTTTCAGAGTGATGGTGGGTTCCGGAGCCGGCGGCCAAGAAAGAATTCTTAAGAAGTCTCTGGTGCTAAAAGGTGATTTATTAAAGCGAGGGGATAGGACCCACGGGCAGGAAGAGCTGGCCCTGGGGTTATGAAGAGTGACTATTTATAGACTGTGGAGTTGGGGGAGGTAAAGGCAGAAAGGAGGCCTCCAGAAGGACTTTGATATACTAATGAGGACTCCTAAGATACCCAAGGCCTGGCTATTGTCAAACTGGGCTAGTTTGTTTACCCTCTGGTAAGGCATTAACATTAGGAAGGTAGGGGGTTCCTAGAGAAATGTTTTACTCTGTATTTGCCTCAAGTTAGTTGTCAATGGGCTGCAAGTTATAAAGAAATTTAATTTTACCTGCCATTTCCTTCTTGTCTTTGTTCCCCACAGCACTATGGAGGGGAGGGTGATGTTGGGGCTCCAGGAAACTGAGTCCATAGGTTTCTGGACATTAGTCTATTAATAAGATTGCTATTGACAAGATTATCAAGACATTAGCAAACTGATGGAGACTCAGGTCCAGCCTGTGATCTCTATCAGTTAACCATTTGATTTCCCCTTTCCTTTGTTCTTGGGCAGCCTGGAGGGCCTGAGGAATGTCATATATATCCCACCTTGGGGAGGGGGGGTTGTGGGGTGTCAGTTTGCCTCAAGTTCCCTCATCAGCCCTATTCTAAGTATTTGACATACATTAACTCCTTTCATATCTAGGAGATATCACCTACCCTATGAGGCAGGAACTATCAATATCCCCAATTCACAGATGAAGAAACTCAGCACAGAGAAATTAAATAACTTCCCAGAGTCAGAAGTGGAAAAGCATAGGGGCGCCTGGGTGGCGCAGTCGGTTAAGCGTCCGACATCAGCCAGGTCACGATCTCGCGGTCCGTGAGTTCGAGCCCCGCGTCAGGCTCTGGGCTGATGGCTCGGAGCCTGGAGCCTGTTTCCGATTCTGTGTCTCCCTCTCTCTCTGCCCCTCCCCCGTTCATGCTCTGTCTCTCTCTGTCCCAAAAATAAATAAACGTTGGAAAAAAAAAAATTAAAAAAAAAGAAGTGGAAAAGCAGAGATTTGAACCCACTATGTCTGGATTTAGAGCCAGAGCTCTTAACCCCTCCACCATACTGATGACATTTAACTGTGTATCAGGGACTCCCCAAGGATTTTATGAGAATCAGTAAGATGGAATTTCTTTCCTGATGCAATACTCAGCCTGGTAAAGGGTGGGAGATAAATGAATATAACACAGCATATTAGGCACTTAACCAGATCCCTCCCTACTCTCTGTCCTTATTCTAATTTGACTCAAAGCTTTGGAACTGAGAAACATGTTACAACTTATCAGTTACCTTCTAGGAGGTCATTAAATAATGGCTGAATGAATGAATAAAGTAATTCATGAACGAATGTGGTCCTACAGTGAGATCTGGAGACAGTAAGGCACTTTGAATACTAATAGGCTCTTAGAGTGAATATCTGCTTTTTTTCCCTATCCAACACTATTCCCCAACCTCCATCCTTATTCATGGAATTGCCTCTTCACCCCAACTCCACCCACGTGGCTCCCAATGGAACTCCCATGGCTTGCACTGCAGATCTCTGGCCTTAGGTGACTGACCAGGGATGAGCTCCTACAATGACCTGGGCCAGTAAGTTCCCTTCCTCAGGAATTTTGGAATCAGGAGGGAAAAAAATCCAAACAACCTCTCTAAGATAATTAAAACTGTACGATGAAAATAAAAAATGAAATCTATTGGCGCCCACATTTTCAACCCCAGGGAGAAGGCTTGATGAGTAAGAGAGCCACATAAAGCTCTGTGCTAATGGGCAGCCAAGAGCCAAAGAGGAGAGATGGGGAGAAGTAACTTCTGACATCATTCAAGTCTCTGCTTCCAGACAGGTAGCTTCTCTGAGCTTTCATTTCTTCTTTTCTAAAACTAAGGGAAGGGAAATTACATCTTAAAAGGCTCTCATCCCACCACTGTTGAAGGAAGAAGGGTCTCCAACCAGACAACATCCAAGGAATGGGGAAAGTTGACCCTCCCTCCTATCTTCACACTCATGGCCCCCAGTTGAGAGAATCTAGGTCCCATCATTCTTGAGTTCCAACAAATAGCCTTCTGACTCCTGCCCACATGTGATATGGAGAAAGAGTTGCTCTGATGGGCAGTATGAACAGGTCAGCCTCTATGTCAGTTAAGTGGCATTTTTAAAAAAGTTAATGTTTATTTATTTTTGAGAGAGAGAGAAAGACAGAGTGCAAGTTGGGAAGAGGCAGAGAGAGATAGGGAGGCACAGAATGTAAGCCAGGCTCCAGGTTCTGAACTATCAGCACAGAGCCCAACACGGGGCTCGAACCCACAAACCTCAAGATTGTGACCTGAGCTGAAGTCAGACGCTTAACCGACTGAGCCACCCAGGTCCCCCACAAATGACATTTTAAATGCACACAACTTACCACCTGTCTTTGAATGCCATGAGCCATTTCTCAAGGTCTGCTCACCAGGATGGGCTCAGCATTCAAATTCTATTCCTGTAGGGCTGCAGGATCATGCCCTCTTGGTTCCCACCAAACATTTGGCCTCAACAAGGAGGTTTTCCACATCTGTTACAAGGCTGCACTGCTCCTCAATGAAGAAGCACGGTAGCTTCAGTGAATTCCAACCAGAGTGCCGATAGAAATAGCCCTTAAAATTCCCTAGACCTATGATTTTCACATTTTTCTTTGAGGATCCTCAGAGGTAACCTAAGGAGAAGGGGGAAGGTTAAATGGGATGGTCCTTCTACTGGCTTCCACCATTATAGTTCTTTTCTGATGTATTTTAGATTTAACATGTATTAGGGTTCACCAGGGAAATACAACCCATAGGAGACAGACAGATATTCAGATAGAGAAAGATAGACAGACATGAAGATTTATTATAGAAATTGTCTGAATTGGTTGTAGAAACCAAGAAGTCCTATAGCTTGCTGTCTGCAAGCCAGAGAACAAGGAAAGTTGGTGGTATATTTCAGTCTAAGTCCAACAGCTTGGGAATCACAGGACCCAATGATGTAAATCGTTGTCAGAGTCTGAAAGCCTAAGAACCCGGAGCAGAGATGTCTGAGGACAGGAGAATATGACACCTCAGCCAAAGCAGAGGGACAGACTTTGCCCTCTCTCCACCTTTTGCTCTACTCAGGCTCCCAATGGATTTACATTGGTAAAGGAGATTTTCTCTACTCTGCCTGCTGATTCAGATGCTAATCTCTTCTGGAAATATCCTCAAAGATACATCCAGAAATAATGTTTGACCAGCTATCTGGGCATTCCTTAGCCCAGTGAAGTTGGGACATAAAAACGAACTGTCACATAAATGTAATACGTTCTGACTTTCCATTCTATTTAGAAATTTAAAAAGGCAACCATATGCCACTAAATTAATGTCATAATCTCCTAATGGATCCCAAACTGAAGTTGGAAAAACATTACTCTAACCTGCCCACAAAGCACTTTCCAGCTTGGATTTACTTAAGTTCACTGCATCAAGATCACAAACTACTTTCTATCAGACAGCAAGGAACGTGTTGAATTTAAACCCCATGTAGTTGGCTAGCACAATGTTTAAAAAAAAAAAACAAAAACCCATTCCCAAAGTTTTAAATGGAGACATGTACATTCTACAATTCTAGCCTTCCTTGTGGGGCAGGAGTGGGGTGAGGCTGGGAATAGGGAAGAAACAGAAGGTTGTGCAACACAGGTTCTATATTCCCACATAGCTACAATGGGCTGAATCTGAGTAGTGGCCACTGAGTTAGATGGAGCGTTCCCCTTCCAGCTGGCCAAGGTCCCTTTTGCTTATGACAATCCCAACAATACGGAAAAAGATGTCCGATGTCTTCCCTCCACTCAGACCTTTCCTAAAATGTAAGTCCGGACAGGAAGCAATTCCAACACCACTTGGGCTCACCCCAAGGTCGCCCTGACTTCCACATGTCAAACCTCCCACTGCAAATCCCTTCTCACCAGTGATTCGGGAAGTACAGCCAGCTCTCCATTTGATAAATACCCTTTGCTAAGATGCAGGTCAGTGTAATTTTCCAAAAGGTTAGGAGGAGTGACTGCTCAGAGAGGGCTCGCCTATTATTTCAAATGCCACATGTCCCATTCTCTAACATTTACTGAGTTATTTACAACTTGATTCTTGCCACACCTGCCAGAGTATCTGACCTACTCCTGCCTCCCTTCCAGGCATCATCTCTTCAACCCTGAAATGGGAACTGGAGGCCACAGGGCCATGCCTCGTGGAGTCGGGATGGTCTCTAAGCTAAGACAGAGAAGCTACCTTAATGGGTAATTTTTGCACCAAGTCATGCTTAAAAGTCATCAATAAAATTCACCTATTTTGAGGGATGCCAGGTTGTTAATTGTATCCATGTGGCTGGCTGCAAATGTTTAGTCCATTTTCAATTTGCTCAGACAGATTAAAAAACCAATACTAATGTTTTAAACTAGCAGGCCTCAAAAACACTTCATTACTTCTTTAAATAACGCAGGGCATTTGTATGGGTCAATTATTTCAGTTCTCCCCATAAGCCTGCTGAAGTTTTAATAAAAATTTTTAATAAGAGTACCATCAAGTATCAACCCTTCTGTGTCTACTATGTACCAAGCAGACATGTACTGTTCAGTTCTTCACTATGTAGATAGACAGAAAGAGAGAGATACAGGTAATTGTTTAACTCACAACATCTCTGCAAGTTCAATTATCAAGAGAGTCAAACTCCTTTTTACAAATTAAAAACCCAACGCTCAGAGAGCTTCAATATTTTCCCCATGGCCACTTGGACTGTAATCCTGCCTCCCTCACTTAGTAGCTATGGGACCTGGGGCAAGTCATTTAGTCTCTCTAAGACTCAGCTTCCTCAACTAAAGGAAAGGGGGACACTAATAGGGCTATCATGGGAGAAAAAATACTGTGCGTAAGGCACATCACCCTGTGGCCAGAGCTGTGATAAATAAACGTTAGATACCGTCACGGGTAGCTACCTAAAGGCTGCTGTCTGAGCAGTTACTAGAGCCATGATCGAGAATCTACAAGAACAGAACATGATGGCTTTTCTACTGGGACAAAATGACCACCTTTCATCCCACCCCATATCCACTCTCCTACCCCCTTGGCCACCCACAATGCTCCTCCTGTACCGCAGACAGAAAGCTGTCTGCCAGGTTTTGAAAAGTAGGCAACTGAAAGGCCACCTTTGTCAGTCCAACTTAGGCTCAAGGTTCACAAGTTCGAGCCCCACATTGGGCTCTCTGCTGTCAGCACAGAGCCCACTTCGGATCCTCTGTCTCCCTCTCTCTCTTCCGCTCCCCTGCTTGTGCATGCACAGCATGCTGTGCTGACAGCTCAGAGCCTGAAGCCTGCTTCGGATTCTGTGTCTCCCTCTCTCTCTGCCCCTCCCCTGCTCATGGTCTGTCTCTCTCTGTCTCAAAAATAAATTAAAAAAAAAAAAAAAGAAGAAGATACATGTCATTGGATTTAGGGCCTGTCCTAATCCAGGATGATCCCATTTCAAGATCCTTAACTTGATTACATCCATAAAGACCCTTTTTCCAAGTAGGGGTCTATTCACAGGTTCCAAGTGGACCTCCCTTTCAAATGGGAACCACCAATTTAAGCCTTGGTATGAATGAGTCCCCAGAGAACCAAGCATGCCTTCCTTTCATCATCCAGCTCACCTCACTCCTATCCCAAAACAATGCCAAGACCCAGAGAAAAACCTTCCATTCTATTATGCAAGCCAGATTCTCCACTCCCTTCCCCAAGTCCGCATAATGCAGAAATCCAAGCCTGGCAGAGGAGCTTTTGGGAGTAATGTGGGGAAATGGAACAGAACCCCAGAAAGATAAAGGGGTCCTTGGTTTCCTCTCCAAGCCAGTCAGCTGCCTGCAGGACCAGTCCACTGTCCACTAAACCCACAGACCAGAGTCTGAGCAAAGAGCAGACATTAGCACTTCCCAAAACCTATTTCCACTGTGGTAACAAAATTTCTAATTTCAAATAAATCTAGGAAGTGCTGAGTTCAATAAATTCAGACTGGTTTCTTCACTGAAGATCTTGCCAAGGCTTTCAATATGGTAACTACGAATACAGGTAAAAATAATTTGTAGTATTTCCCAAACTTATAGTCCAGAGAACGCCTTTACTTGCGAGGTATCTCATGGCCCTGGCATTCTTCCAGATATGTAATAGGAGATACCGGTACAAATCACTGTATGCAAATAAGTAGCTATCAAGTCACTGTGGAAATGCAAACTGAAACCACAATAAGGTACCACGTCACACCCACTGGGATGACTATTATCAAGAGAAAGACAATGACAAGCTTTGATGAAAATGTGGAGCATGGGAACCTCAGACTTTTCTGATGGGAATGTAAAAAATGGGCAGCTGCTTTGGCGAGAAAGTTTAGCAATTTCTTTAAAGGGTCGAATTTACCCTGTGACCCAAGAGTGTCACTCAGAAAGAAAAAAAAAAAAAATACAGCCTCAGTGTGAATGTACACAGCAGCATGACTCATAATAGCCAAAACCTGGAAGCAATCCAAAAGTTCACGTAAATGGATAAATAAAATGTGGTATAGCCACACAATGAATTATTATCCAGCAGTAAGAAAGAATAAAATACTGATACATACTACAACATGCAAGAAAGGAAACATCACACATTACATGATCCCATTTATATAAAATGCCCTCCAAAAGGCAAATATATAGAGACAGAGCAGAAGCGTGGTGGCTAGGGGGTTGGGGATGGGATTAGGAATTAACTGTAAATGGACATGAATTTTACTTAAGTGATGACAACGTTCTAAAACTGGACTATAGTAGTGGTTGCAGAACTCAGTAAATTTACTAAAAAGTCATTAAATAGCACCCTTAGAATAGGTGAATTTTATGGTATGTAAATTATGCCTTGATAAAATTGTTTTTAAAAAGTGCTATCAGTGATGAATGAAATAAAATTTTATTAACCTAAAAAAATGCCTATCAGGCTATATGCACAGCCCAATGCTGACTCAAGTGAAGGCGCTGGACAAGTTTTTAGAGTAAAGAGGTGTGCTTGGGTGAGCTGAGCATCCTAGATCCTGGACTGTGTTTGGAAAGACGCATAGGAGTCTTTTTTATGGAAGGATGTATGTAGAGGTAGTTGCAAACCAGAAATACATGTGATGATTCTCTACTTGCAAAGTGTACCCTCAACAAAACAAAACCCAGCCCACAGAATGTAATAAAATGGTGGAATTGATTAGGATTCCAGGACCAGTGTGATGGAAGTTCTAAGGGAGAGGGACTGGGCTCTTTGATCTGCCTGGTTCCACCCTGACTTCTTTCTAATTAGCAAAGCTTTTGAGGCTGACTGATAAGCATTCTGGGCACTGCACATGTCTGGCCACTGACTAATTAATTAATTTTTGACTTTGAGCAGTGACATTTAATTTGAAAACTTTCCACCATCCATAGATAAATGTGGAAAAGTAGGGCAAAAGATTTAAAAATATGCTAAAGGTGCCATTTCAAATCCAGCTCGCTCCCAAGAGGGCAGAGACGGTCAGCGGGTTAAATGAAGAGATGGATGCTGGAGGGGACAGGCCTGGGAAGGGGCTGCTAGGCTGGCTCTGTACCCATTTTGCTGTGTGTGTGGGCTTAACCGTTTACCCTCCCTGTTCTCTCGGTCATTTTATTTTATTTGAAAAGTAGGAGTCTCCTCTGCAGTCTTGTTTACTGAGAAGTGACTGTGTGCACTGTCCACAGAAAGAAAAGGAACGGAGAACAAAAATGACACCAAGAGGGGAATGAGAGGGTGGACAACACTTAGGAATCTACACAGAGGTCTTGAGATGAACACTGTCCGGATCAAGGGTCTGCAAACTACACCCAAGAGCCAAATCAAACCTGTCATGTCTTTTTGTAAATAAAGTTTTATTGGGAAAAAGGCATACCCATTTGTCCACGCACTGTCTTTGGTTGTTTTCACGCTACCATGGCAGAGGGGAGTGCGTGCAACAGAAGTTATTTGAGCAGCAAAGCAGAAAAGATGTGCTCTTTGACTCTTAATAGAAAAAGTTGACCAACCCCTGGTCTAAATGGACTCAGCATTATGCTTTGTTTTTGTTCTGGTTTTGGTTTTTGTTTTTTAGTATAATTAAAGGAACATTGGAAATTCTTCCTTTTTATCTTAAAAGACCTTTTTCTGACAAGAAAGGAATTAATATTTTTTTAGCACCTCTATGTGGTTGGCACTAGGTCCCATCCTCAAAGATTAGCATCACCTTAAATCTTTGAGGCAACCATGTTAATCTCATGTTTCAGAGGAGAAATTTGAAGCTTGTAAAGTTAATAACTGCTCATAAGTTACAGAATTGGTGTTTGAAACCAGCCCAACTTGTCTCCAACATCGTAGCATGATGCCTCCCTATTATGTCAACAGTAAAGCTAACATTCTGGCAAGAGGCTCCCTCAGACAATCCTTTTGTAAAGAGTCAAAAAGCTTTTGGAACAGATTTTAGAGTGATGTATTTGATAGCACTTATTCAGTCACTTCTGTATCAACTTTATTCTCCAAGCTTAGAGAGACGCCCCTCTATTTTTTTTTTTAATATTTATTTATTTTTGAAAGAGAGCAAGCAGGGAAGGGGTAGAAAGAGAGGGAGGGAGACAGAGAATTTAATAAGACTCCAGGCTCCAAGCTGTCAGTGCAGAGCCCAACAGCTCAAACTCACTATGAGATCATGACCTGAGCTGAAGCAAACCCTTAACTGACTGAGCCACCCAGGTGCCCCCAAATCTATTTTCTTTTAAGTTTATTAATTTATTTTGAGAGAGACAGAGACAGTGCGAGTAGGGCAGGGACACAGAGAGAGGGAGAGAGAGAATCCCAAGCAAGCTCCACGCTGCGAGCGCAGAGCCCGACGTGGAGCTTTAACTCACAAAACATGAGGTCATGACCTGAGCCAAAATGGAGTCCGACCCTTCATCAACTGAGCCACCCAGGCACCCTGAGTAGCCCCTCTATTAATCCCCTTCCAAGCAGAACCAAGACCAGGCCATAATTTAACAAATCTTTACCAAAGAGTTGAGAAGTCCAAAATTTTTCACATAGAGGATTTCATGGCTGCCACTATAATTACTGCCTCTCCAGTGGAAATTGCACAAATTTAGGCCCCTATTCTCCCCATCCCCAAGCCCCAGATAAAAATAAGCATCACATTTCCAACCCAAGGCCTTTTCTTTGCCATTCTACTGTGCTGACCATAGAACAGACCTTCCTTCAGAAGAAATTCCCACTCTAACCACACAGCAGATCCACCCTCCAAGGTCCAGATAAGGCATCAAAATACTTACAGTGTAGTTCTAAAAGTCTGGGTAATTAGGCCACATCCCTAAAAGAAAGCATAAGAACCCTACGATCCTTTCAATAAATGCAGAAAAAGCATTTGACAAAGTACAACATCCACTCATGATAAAGACTCTCAGCAAAGTATGTTTACAGTTACCTTACCATCATAAAGGCCATATACAAAAAGCCCACAGCTAATATCATCCTCAATGGGGAAAACCTGACAGCTTTCCCTCTATACTCAGAAACACAACAGACGTGTCCACTCTCATCAACGTTATTTTACATAGCACTGGAAGTTCTAGCCACAGCAGACAACAAAAAGAAATAAAATGCATCCAAATCAGCAAAGAAGAAGTAAAACTTTCACTATTTGTAGATGACATGATACTATATATAGAAAAAACAGAAGACTCCACCAAAAAATTGCTAGAACTGATATACAAATTCAGTAAAGTCACAGGATACAAAATCAATGCACAGAAATCTGTTGCATGTCTATACACCAATAATGAAGCAGGAGAAATCAAGAAAAATCAAGGAATCAATCCCATTAACAATTGTACCAAATACCATAAGGTTACCTAGGAATAAACATAAGGTACCCAGGAATAATAAAGAGGTAACAGATCTCTATTTTGAGAACTATAAAACACCAAGGAAAGAAAATAAAGATGACACAAAGAAATGGAAAAACACCCCATGTTCATGGACTGGAAGAACAAATATTATTAAAATGTCTATACTAACCAAAGTCATCTGCAGCTTTAATGCAATTCCTGCCAAAAATACCAACAGCATTTTCCACAGAGGTAGAACAAACTATCCTACAACTGATATGGAAACAAAGAAGACCCCCAATAGCCAAAGCAATCTTGAAAAAGAAAAGCAAAGCTGGAGGCATCACAATTCCAGACTTCAAGTTATATTACAAAGTGGTAGTGATCAAGACAGTATGGCATGGCACAGAAACAGACACACCGATCAATGGAACAGAAGAGAAAACCCAGAAATGGACCCACAACTATATGGTCAACTGATCTTCAACAAAGCAGAAAAGAATAGCCAATGGAAAAAAGACAGTCTCTTCAACAAATGGTGCTGGGAGAACAGGACAGCAACATGCAAAAGAAGGAAAGTGGACCACTTTCTTACCCCATACACAAAAATAAATTCAAAATGGTTTCAAGACCTAATGTGAGACAGGAAACCATCAAAGTCCTAGAGGAAAATACAGGCAGCAACCTTTTTGACCTTGGCCAGAGCAAATTCTTACTAGACATGCCTCGTGAGGAAAGGGAAACAACAAAAATAAACTACTGGGATTTCATCAAGATGAAAAGCTTCTACACAGTGAAGGAAAGAATCATCAAAACTAAAAGGCAGCTGACAGAAAAGTAAAAGATATTTTCAAATGACATATCTGATAAAAGGTAAGTATCCAAAATCTATAAAGAACTTATCAAACGCAACACCTAAAAAACCCAGTTAAAAAATGGGCAGAAGACATGCACACACATTTTTCCAAAGAAGAGATACAGATATCTTGCCAACAGGCATATGAAAAGATGCTCAACATCATTCACCAACAAGGAAATACAAATCAAAACTACAATGAGATATCACCTCACACCAGTCAGTATGGCTAAAATTAACAACACAGGAAACAACAGATGTTGGCGAGGATATGGAGAAAAGGAACTCTCATGCACTGCTGGTGGGAATGCAAACTGGTGCAGCCTCTCTGGAAGACAGTATGGAGGTTCCTCAAAACCTTAAAAATAGAACTATCCTACACATGCATCCCAATGCTCATGGCACCATTATCAACAAAAGCCAAGTTGTGGAAACAGCCTAAATGTCCATAGACTAAAAAATGAATGAAGAAGATATGGTTATGTGTGTGTGTACATATTTAAAATCAAATATAGTCAAATATTACTCAGCCACAAAAAAGAATGAAATCTTGCCATTTACAACGACATGGATGGAGCTAGAGAGTATTATGCTAAGCAAAATAAGTCTGAGAAAGACAACTACCATATGATTTCACTCATATGTGGAATTTAAGAAAGAAAACAATCATAGAGGAAAAAAGAGAAAGGAAAACCAAGAAACAGACTCTAACGTAGAGAACAAACTCACCGTTACCAGAGAGGAGGTGGGTGGGGGGATTAAGTGCATCACAGTGCACTTTGATGAGCACCAGGAGTTGTATGGATGTGGTGAATCACTAAAATGTACACCTGAAACTAATATTACACTGTAGGTTAACTAAGTGGAATCCAAATAAAGACTAAAAAAAGTAAAAATAGAAAAAAGATAAATAAAAGTCTGGGCTATTCACTATACCCAGAAGGGCCATGCCTGGGGTAGTCTAGTTCATATTCAAAGTACTTCCTCCAGCCTCAGATAAAGAGAGCAGGCCTGACCACATTGCCCTCCCAACACAATTCTGCACCCCTAACACCCATAAATAAACTTCTAGGAAAGAACGCACATACACATTTCCCATGAAGAAATAAGTTACAAGTATCATTCAGCCTAAATCCATTTTTAGAGAGGAACAAGTTCCCTCTAACTTGCAAAGGTGCAGCCCTGCTAAACAGAACATCACATTTCATCACTAAATGGAACTCTGAGCAATTCGGGCCATAGCTTCTGCATTTAACTTCTTCTTGACCAAGGTCATCTTTGTGCAAATTAGAAAATGGCCACTTCCTCCCAGCATGTACACCACTGAACAAGTGCACAGAGCATGTGTGAGTTAGAGCAAAGGACTCCCTCCTCTGGGTGCACACTTGTCACCCTAGGACACAAGGCTAGGCAAACAAATCGTGGGCTGGGCTTCAATGTTACCACTGTGCAGTGAGCAACATGCACAACCATCCATGATTCCACATGGTTTTCTCCAGGAATACTGGTCATTTCCTTTGTATCTATTTAACTAATAGGCACATTCCAGTAATGTTTTCATAAACAGAGGTCATCTGCAAACATTAAACTGATATCCACCCTTAGAGAAAATTAAAATGCTGAGATCTTCAATAAAACAATTCAGAAGATCTGAGTTGAATTTACAAATCAGTCAATTGCCAGTTGTGCGATCTCAGACAAGTCACTTGTCCTTCCTCAGGGTTTCATCTATAAACTGGAGGCACATCAATACCAGCACTACCAAGATCTCAAAGATGTTGTAAATCTCTAATTATGAAATGCAGAGTGACTTAGTAAACATAAAAGACCACTGTATATTAAGCAGTAACCACCTAAAAATACAGAAACAACAAATGATATCATTCATGCTTCCATCCAATGCCAGTCTTCCTGTTCCTGCTGTCTCTGGCCGCAGTATTCTTCCAGCAAAAATATGAGACGGGCCACTGGTTGTCCTTGGTTTTCCAAAAAGGTCACGCAACCAATAAAGGGTTTCCAATGTGGAAGGTAATTAGCTCACAAAGCCTTTCCATCCCACCTGATCAATTAGACTAAGCACTAAACACTCCCGTCCCTAAAGCGCATAAAATGGAATCGTATGTATGTTTTACTGTTACAGAATGATAATGTGCTGCTCTCAGAATCGGTCACACAAGCTGGGGAATAACCAATATTTTTTTAGGCCCGCACCCTGCCTAGTGATAAGATATTTGACTAAAATTTTTAGTTTCTGGAGAAAGGAACAAAAGATTTAAAAATTATGATACATAGGCTTTTGTGTGGCTCATCAGGACTTCCTTCAGGGCTTCTGCGGAATCCAGCATCAACGGCAACCCGGCCGCCTTGGCCACGCCCTTCCACGGCTGTGATCTGCCATGCAGCCTCAGTGACTAGGCTGGATCCAAGCACCAAACGCAAGGCCCATTTTTCTTTGTCAAAGTCTCCCTGTGGTAGGAGGGGATGTCAGACATCTGGCAGGGGATTTTTCTCAGCAATGCACCCAAGCATAGATGTGCACCCTTTCGTCCTCTCCTAGAAGACAAGTTATTTAAAAGATGTATTTTTGAGAGCGGCCTTCTCTGCATGTAGTGTCAACCACAACAAATAAAGAGGGAGGGAAGAAAAGGCCATAGGAGGGCCATCCAAAGCGAGGGAGGTGCCTCCCTGAGCAGTTTAGGGAATGATCGATGCATGTGTCAAAGGCTGTGATAAGACATGCTGAGCTTATCAAAAACCAAAGCTCTGATGACACAGTTCACACGTGGCAGGAAGATAAGAGACGCTGGGTTCTTCTCTCCCTCTTTTCTCTCCCCAAAGACCCTGTTTTAATTTCCCACTCTGCATGTTACGTTTTCAGCCCCAATGGAGACTGTGGAGCCTCGCTCAACTCCTTTTCTAATCTCACCATAAAGGTTTCCAGGAGGCTGTGATTAGCAGACGTCGACCTCAATGCTATTTGGGGAAACATTGTGTGAGTGGTGTCAGAGATCCAAAACGCAGCTGAAGGTTTTAGAAACACTCAGGTGTGTGGGAAGGGAATTAAGCTGGGTGTCGAACGCGCACAGACATCTCGGCTCTGCCACAAACATGCTTTGTGACTTTGCATGTCATGTCATCTCCCTGGAAGGGAGTTTCCTCTCCTGTAAAATGAGAGGCTGTGGTATCGAGAATGTTTCTACCTGGAACAACCCCCTCTTCATCACTGCTGTCTCGCAACAAGGCTGAGAGGTCGGAACGTTGCAAACCTGAGCCCACCTTCTTCATGGCTCTGCTAATGGTACTGTGTTAGTCAGCGTGCTGGGGGGCTTCAACAACAGAGATGTTTTTCTCACTGTCTGAAGGCTGGGTGTCCAAGACCAAGGTACCAAGAGATGTAATTCTGGATAAAGGCCCTCTTATGGGCTTGCAGAAAACATCCACCTTACAGCTACGTCCTCACATGGCAGAGAGCGAAGAAACGCTCGTGTCTCTTTTTCCTCTTAGAAGGGCGCTACTCCCATCGTGGAGACTCCACCCTCACGACATCAGCTACTCCTAATCACCTCCCAAAGGCTCCACCTCCTAGTACCATCTCACTAGGGTGAGGGCTTCAACATGTGACTTAAGGAGGACACAAACATTCAGTCCATAACAAGTACCAGCATTGTTGCAAGAGGACCAGAATCTTGATATGAAATCAGAAGGTCATTGGTGTATCTCTACAGCCCTCCTGCCTCCAGTTTGGCAGATGCTCTCATGCTGTCCACCCTCTTCACCATCAGTAAGGCTGTGTGGCCCCTTTGGTCATCCCCAAACCATAAAGGTATCTCTGGACCCTTATCCTAACTTCAGTCTCTTATATTTTTCCTTGAACCATTACCACAACTACTTTCTGTCCCCTTTAGCCAAGCCCGAGATGAAACTAAGCCTTTTCAAGAAACTGATCTCTCTCAGTTTCCCCACTTAAGGCTCCTTCTTGGAATTCTGCCCTTGGAAGTGGCTGCCTGGCATTGAGAAGGATCCTGAGGCCAAGTTCAGGCCAAAATGGAAAGAGATCTGTGACTGACTAGTGATTGCTGCAGGCATTCCATGTAGGAGACCACAAGACATACATCACATGTCTGTCATTCCTGGCACCCAGAGCCTAAAGCAGTGGTCCTCCAACACTGGTGTGCATCAGAACGATCTGGAGAACTCACCGAAAGTATCGTTTCCCAGACTCCACACACACGGATTCCTGATGTAGTAAATCTGGCGGGGGGCGCGGTGGCGGGGAGCCTGTGCATCTCACTGTAATAATGCCCCAAGGTGACTCTGGTACACGCCAAAGATTTGGGAAGAAGCTTGTACCCTTCCCATCTTAGGAGCTTGGGATTCTTAGTGGTCCAGAAACCCTTTAAAATAGATAAGGCAGAGATGTGTGGCTTGTCTGCATGCCTCTGGCCTCGTAACTTCAACGACAGCAGGACTGGCCTCCAATTGCTAGCATTTGTACCTCTCTGCAGGAGGGCTTTCTGAGGCCACAGGATCTTGCTCTGCTCCCACATAAGGCACAAGAGAAGTACCAGTGAACTTGTGTGCTCCAGAAGCAGCAACCAAACAGTGCAGCTACACAAACACACACATGAGATGCTCCCAGAGTTTCCTAGTGGCGGTAAATGCCAGCAGTGCCCTGCTTGGTGACACAATCTTTACTGGCCACCTTCCCTTCCCTGTTTCACATTCCAACTCTCCTCCCCCCAAAGCATGTCCAGGGATTATCACCCAAATATGTGATCTGCCCTGCAATTCTTGCCCTAGCATCTGCTTCTGAGGAAACCCACACGACGACAAAATTTGAAACAGAACTACATATGTGTATGATCCAGCGGTCCCTCTTTTGGGCACATATCCAGAAAAGAAAAAAAAAACAAAATGAAATCAGTATCTCCGAAAAGATATCTGCATTCCTGTGTTCACTGTAGCACCACTCACAATAATCAAATATGGAAGCAACCTAAGGGCCCATCAATGGATAAATGGATAAAGAAAAAGTAGTAAATAATATACAGTAGACTATTATTCAACCTTAAAAAAAAAAGAAAGGAAGGAAAATCTGCCACTTGTAACACCATGGATGAACCTGGAGAATATTATGCTAAAAGAAATAAAGCAGACAAAGACAAATACTGCATATCTCACTTCTGTGTGCAATCTTAAAAGGTAAAACCCCTAACAAAAATAATAAAATTTAAAAACTTTATTAAGAAGTCAAACCCCTATAAGCAGAGTAAAATGACGGGTAACAGGGCCTGCAGGATAGGAGTGTTGGTTCATAAACTGGTGCCTTTACCCAGAGGACAAGGAGAGACTCAAGAAAGAGATGGCCACTCCGGATGAGTAGGTGACAGGTTTCAATAAGCAAGGGAACTTACGGACAAGGCTTGGCTGGGGCAGCTGCAAGACAGTATATCTCTGCACCTGCCCACCAGAACCTTACAAGTTTCGAGCACAGACGTCCTAAGTACAGTCTCAAGTACAGAAGCCTTAATAGGGTCACATATATTGTCTAGATAGTCTCAACACCTTATTATCTCAAGGCTGTGTCCTTGAAATGGCTCCAGTTGTGGGAACAGTGGTCTGAGCTCACATCCTAAGGACAGGGGAGGGGTTAGGGAGCCTCTAACTGCTCAGGTCCAGCCTGAGGGTCAGCAGGGGGGGGCCATACCCCCTCAATGACCTCCTCTGTAGAGAGGACAAAGAGAGGTCAAGAGGTGTTGGTCAAAGCGTACGAAGTTCAGTTGTGTAGAATAAGTTCCAGAGATCTAATGTACGGCAGAGCGACTACTGTTAATGATAACGGTATTCTGGGCTAGAAATTTGCTGAGAGCATAGACTTCGGGTGTTCTCATGACACATAAAAAGCTGCTAACTACGTGAGTAGATGGAGGTGTTAATTTAGCTTGATGGTAGTGATCATTTCAGTATGTATACGTATATCCAAACATCATGCTTTCCATCTTAAATATATACAATTTTCATTAAATTAATACATCAACAGAGTTCGTCTTCAGGCATAAACTCTGGGAAAGAAATGTGGCTATGTCAAAGTTCAAAGCATAAGAGAATTTCTTCCTTATCTTCCCTTCCCTCAAAACATGAAGCTCCAATTCCTTCTCCCATCCCGACCACACTGCACTCACAACGATCTGGTGTCTGTGTGGGGCAGTTTTAACTTTTCAAAGCACTTACATATTCAAACATCCTTTTGGTACTTAGAAGAGATCTTCCAGGTAGGATAAGTAAGAACATCATTCTTTTGGGATAAATGAGATCAGCCCTCTGAACACACACCCAGAGCAGTGAGTCAGAAGGTACAAGGTCACACATCATATTGGCCTCCAGCGTCACAGCCCCCCCCCCCCGGGGCAGCATTATGCATGGTGGATTACACAATCCCACGAGCAGGGTCGAGGCAGAGGTGTTTCCTGAGAGCAGCATAGGGCACTGTGCCCCACCAGAACAGAGGCTCCCCATGAGAACACTTAGTGATGACAGTCATTGTCTGTTTTCACTCCGGGGCAAGGGAATGACTCTAAGAGAAGTTCAGATACTATCCTTGATGGGAGAGACACACTAACAGAGCCAGAGTTTGCTAAACGACAGCCAGCCTGTGGTATTCAATTCTTTATCTTCCATTCAGGGAGGCTGGACACTTGCAGGGGCAGACAGAAGTCAAAGAGCTTCTCTGATACGGTAATTCAAAGGTCAAGCCTTTGAATTCACAGATATAAATGTCAGATACAGATTAGCACACCAGAAGAGAAATCAGATTTAAAAAAAAAAAAAAGGAAAGAAAGGAAAAGAAAAGAAAGAAAAAGAAAAAAAAAACACCTTTCTCCAAATCACTGGTTTTCAAACTGGAATGTGCATCAGGATCCTCTGGAGGGCTTGTTAGAATCCAGATTGCTGGCCCCGCCCCAGAGTTCCTGATTCACTAGGTCTGGATGGGGCCCGAGAATTTGCATTTCCAACAAGTTCCTGGGTGAGGCCAACAATACAGCTCTGCCTCTGAGGACCCTGGCTTCAGGGCTTCCCAAACTTCCTGTGCCTAAGAATAACCTGGAGCCACAACTGAGATGCAGATTTGGCCTCAGGAGGTCCCAGCTGTCTCTCTAACAAGCTCCTAGTGATGCTGACACTGCCAGCCTGTGGACCACAGCGAGTAGCAAGGCTCCCAACTGGCGTCTCTCACAGGGATGTGCCACACTCCTCCTGACATCAGAGTCACCAGTGAGGGTATTAAAAATGCAGATGGGAACTCCGTGGTGACAAAGAGGGGAAGTGAGAATACGTGGACCCACAATGTGGGATGAATGGACACACCGGCCACCAGACCCGCGGTCAGCACAGGACACAGGCCGCACGGCTGGATACTATGTTGGTCCCCAGCTCCGTCTCCCCAGCGGGGCCATCTCAGGGCCTTGAACTCATCAGCTCTGGCTCTCTTGTGTTTGCACCAAAAGGGGCATCCTCTGAGCGTCTCAGAAACAGCCAAGTGGTAGAAACCCTCTTAAAAGGGAGAAAGAGAGCCAACGACGCTGCTTGGCCTAGGGGTGGCACAGCCCTCGTGCTGGAAACCAGCTGGGACCTCTAGCTGAGCCCAGGAGGGTGGGGCCATCATCAGTTGGACACCCCTGAGGCTATCAAGAGAGCGTGCCTCACCTCCAGCGAAAAGACAAGGAGACAGGGAGGGAGGGGGGAGGTGGAAAGAGACAGAAAAGAGGAAATTGTGCTCTCATTACAAGATGGTATTTGGAATAACGTAGAAATTCAAAACAAATATTGAACAACTTGCAAACTGCATTTTCCTGGGACTTTTCTCTTGGCTTTTTTGGTTTGTTTGCTTTAATTGAAATCTGCGTGCTTCAGTGAGCTCATGTGACATGCCATGTTCAGTTATTCCAAATGACTGGGGCCACATGATGCTCCATTTCTCGTCAGCTGCAGAGCACATTTTATGTTTCAGGAACTACAGTCCCATCAGTCTGTAACTATCATATCGCACCGAAATGGCTTTGGCACTCAGGTACAATGGCACTTCCCGAGTGATTGGGAGGGTCGTCCCTGGGTCAAAGATGAGCAGGGATCAGGAAAAGCAGATGGTTCCCTGTGTACCCCCTAGGGAAAAGGACATAAAATTGGACGGGGAAAACCAGCTACAGGAGAACAGAGCACAGCACCCTGTGGGGGGGAGGTCCCCTGACCCTGGAGTTAGAAAAACAGGGGTAAAAAAGCCCAAGAATGTAGCTGGAAAAACTGGGGCAGGGAGGAGACATGAAGTAACCCACTTCATTTCCGGAGACATTCCAACTAGCCCCTGCCTGTTATATTCTCAAGACTGGAAGCTTGTACCAAATCACCCCCCACATGGGGTACGTTGTACTAATGCCCTGAATTCAAATATTAGAGGTTTTTTTTTCCTACCTTACCACAGAGGAAATAATTTTTCTCAAAACAAAAAAACAAGCACAGATTTACTCACAGTGCTAAGAGCTAATACAGAAATTGCTCTATTGATAGACGGCTGGGCCAGTGACCTGATTTACTCCTAGCAACCACCATATAAAGTAGGTGTTATTTCCATTTTACAAAGCCTGTCATTGCTGAGCCATCAGACCAATGCCAGCAACCACACACCTCTAGACTCTGTGTCACCTGGATTTTTCTGTTACTTGTAGGTGAACGCATCTCTAACCAATATTGTTATTAGAAGCTGAACCAAAGTAGTAGGTTTTTTTTTTCATTATTGAAATGCTTCAGGGTCTACTGCTTTGGTGTCTCTCCCTTTCTTGCTGGTTCCAAACCGCATGTGAGTTCTTTGCTGTTGGACTAGAAGACTGAGGGGCAAGTCTGGGCAGTCCCTACATTAGCACCAGTTCGAAATAGCAGCTTAGAACTCCTCTTTCCTGGTGCTGGGGTGCTGGATTCACTGGAGATGCCCCAAAGCAGCAGCCCCAATGGGAAATAAATGAGTCCGATTTTAGAAGAGACAGGCCCATCTTCCCTCCTCGCTACCAATGTCATCATATGACCGTAATTCCGAATAATGAGAATAGGCGCTTAATACACATTCACCGTAATCAATGCCTCTCACCGCAAGCGTCCTTCATTTCTCCCATCTCCAATCTGTGTGGAAGAGGGAAATTGCAGTGTAGTATATTCCAGAAACATGCAAAGGCCCTTCAACTGGCCATTCCCTCAGTTTTTTTTCAGAACAGGAAGTGAGGAAACTGATGAGCAGTAGCACTGGTGTGTCCTGCCTCTCTCTAGAGTAGGACATACTCTGTCCTGAGCTCAAGCAGCCTTGATTTAAACTGGTAACAGAAGGGGCACCTGGGTGACTCAGTTGGTTGAGTATCTGACTCTTGATTTCAGCTCAGGTCATGATCTCATGTTTCCTGCAATTTCAGCTCAGGTCATGATCTCATAGTTCCTGAGATCGAGTCCCACGTCAGGCTCTGCACTGACAGCGTGGAGCCTGCTTGGGATTCTCCTTCTCCCTTTCTCTCTGCCTCTCCCCTCATCTTGCTCTCTCTTCCTCCCTCAAAAAAACATAATAAATAAACTTAAAAATAAAATAAAATAAAATAAAATAAAATAAAATAAAATAAAATAAAATAAAACTGGCAACAGGAGACAGCTTCTCATTGGGCACCTGGGGGAATCATAACAGAGAAGCTCCTGAAATCTGACAATAATATTCAGTAGTGTGAGCAGGTGCACTGGGACCCAGATGGCAGGAGGATGTATTCCTAGGAGACAGCGGGGAATGAGAGATGGGTCACAGGAGAAAGGGTCATGGAGGGGAGCGTGGTGTGCAGCTTCTGACACGGTCTCCCGGTGACCTCCTCCCTTTTGTGTTCGAGCCAGAGCAGGAGATTTGCTGCTGACAAAGAGAATGAGGCGAAAGTGATGGGATGTCACCTGTGTGATTAGGTTACAAAAGACTGTGATTTCCATCTTGCTATTATTCTCTCGGCTCTTCTCACATGCTTGCTCTGATGGAAAGAGCCACACACTGCAAAGACTTGAGGATGGCCTCTGGCCAAGCCAGCAAGGAACTGAGACTCGGTCTGACAGCCTGTGAGTTTGCTAGATCCTATCAAAAACCACCGGGTGGGCTTGGGAGCACAGTCTGCTGCAGCTGACCTTGGGATGATTGAGACCCCAGCCCACATCTTGACTGCAGCCTGTGAGATGCCCTGAAGCACAGAATCCAGCTAAGCCATTCCTGGATTCCTCACCTCAAAAACTGTGTTGGTTAAAACTTTGGCCTCATTTGTTGCGCAGCAGGAATAATACAGGGAGAGAGTCATTCTGATGTTTTAACGGTGGGAAAAAGGGGGCATCTGGTGGCTCAGCTGAGTGTATGACTTCAGCTCAGTTCACTATCTCAAGTTTCATGACTTCAAGCCCTGCATCAGGCGCTCTGCTGTCAGTGTGGAGCCCGCTTCAGATCCTGTCTTCCTCTCTCTCTGCCCCTCCCCTGCTCACGCTCCCTCTCTCTCTAAAAATAAACATTTTAAAAAATCTTTAAAAAAAAGAAAAATAAAAGTGGAAAAAAATAAACACACAATTAAATGTTCCAGTGCTCAGAACCTTTCTCTACTTTACATTGTAAAAAGGTTTCTCTTTTGTTCTGTTTGAGGATTTCTCTTTGTTTGTTGGTTTAATTTTGTTTTAGACGTTTTCTCTTTTGTTTCTTTTTTGCTCTAGAAGCTGCTGACTGAATCTGGGCATTTCCTGTGCTAACCTGGACAATCCAGATCATTGTTACCACCGCTGCCATTTAATCAGAGTTTGTAATGTGTCAAGCACTGCGCTGAGCTTTTTAAAGTATTATTTCATTAAATCCTCACAACAACCCAGTGAAACAGGTACTGTGGTCACTCCCCCTTTCATACACGAGGATGCAGAGATTAGAGATTTACGGTCCTTGCCTGAGTCACTTAAGCAGTTAGCTATAGGGCCAGGGTGCACAGCTAAGAAATGTGACACACAGCCTGTTCTCCGCATCACTTAGCCTGGCAGAGCTGAAGAAGGGAGAGGAGGCAGGAAGGCTAGCACGAGAGCAGAGATCCAGAAGGCTGGGGGGCGGGGCCCCAGAGGCAGAGAAGAGCAGAGACTAGGTTTTCGAAGAGAAAGTTTGGAAAGGGGAGAAGGAAGAAATGAGGGATAAGGGTCACTGCCATGTACTGGGAGGACAGTAGGAAATGGAGAGAGGAAGTACAGGAAAGAAGAGACGGAGGAGAGAGAAGGAGCAAGAGAGAGAGAAATTGAGTAACTGTGCTGTACATTATGCACACAATCCCTTTTCAGCATGTGCAAGTGATGTAGTAAAGATTGAAACTACTTTCAAGTAGTAAGAGATGGGCACTGCATCAGGATGCTTTCTCGCCCTCTCTGACCCCTCTTTGTCCCACGTGGATACGAGCTCATTCCTAATGGTTTCCATATCTCCTGCCTCCTCTTTAATACCACGGATGATGCCCCAGGTTCGACCCTCACCTTCTCTCTCCTGGACTGTGCCAAAATCCTCCTGAAAGACCTTTCTGCATCAACTCTCACCCCTGTAGACTTCTCTTCTAGACTAGTGACTAGGCAATCTGTTTAATTATACAAACCTAATCAGGATGCTTTCACATAATCAATCGACTCCACGCTTCAAACCATGATCTAAAGACTACCACCACCTCCTGCTTGAACTACAGTGACCATTTCTTTTTTTTTTAATGTTTATTTATTTATTTATTTATTTTTGAAAGAGAGAGAGAGAGAGAGAGAGAGAGAGCACAAGTGGAGGAGTGGAAGAGAGAGAGAGAATCAGAAGCAGGCTCTAGGCTTGAACTCACAAACTGTGATCATGACCTGAACTGAAGTCAGATGCTCAACTTTATGAGCCACCCAGGCACCCCTACAGTGACCATTTCCAGGTGGAATAAAAAAGAAGTAAGTCCTCTCTCAATTCCTGACCCCTGGGATCTCACCCCCCCCCAACCAAGAGAAAACCATATTTCCAGAGATGTGGGAGGTGTATAGAATTATGTGTCGGAGGATTAAACTCCACCCACTACAACTCACGTAAAAAATGCAGCAAGTAGGGGCGCCTGGGTGGCTCAGTCGGTTAAGCGGCCGACTTCGGCTCGGGTCATGGTCTCGTGGTCCGTGAGTTCGAGCCCCGCGTCGGGCTCTGTGCTGACAGCTCAGAGCCTGGAGCCTGTTTCGGATGCTGTGTCTCCCTCTCTCTCTGACCCTCCCCTGTTCATGCTCTGTCTCTCTCTGTCTCAAAAATAAACATTAAAAAAAAATGCAGCAAGTACAATCAACTGATCTCCGACAAAGGAGCAAAGGCAAAACGACACAAAGACAGTCCCTTCAACACATGGTGCTAGAACAAACAAGTGGACATGAAAAAAATATGGGTCTACACACAGACCTTCACAAAAATTAACTCAAAATGGATCATAGATCTAAAAGTACAATGCAAAACCATAAAACCTGTAGAGGATAACCTAGCTGACCTTGGGATGGTGATGCCTCTTTATATACAACACCAAAGACATGATCAGTGAAAAAAATAATTGATAAGCTGGACTTCGTGAAAATTCAAAAATGCTCTGAGAAAAGCAAGCCGCAGACTGGGAGAAAATATTACAAAAGATGTATTTGATGGACTGTCATCTAAGATATACAAAGAACTATTAAAATTCAACAATAAGAAAACAAACTACCGCTTTTTTAAAAGGGCCAAAGACCTTGACAGACACCTCACCAAAAAAGACATATAGATGCCCCACAGCACACAGCATCAAGGAAAATACAAATTAAAGTAACAATGAGATATTATACACACCAATTACAATGACCAAAATCTGGAACACTGACAACAGCAAATTCTGGCTGCTGGATATGGAGCAAAAGGAATGTTCATTCTGTGTTGATGGGAATGCAAAATGGTACGGCCACTTTGGAAGACAGTCTAGTGGTTTCCTTTTTTTTTTTTTTTTTTTTTAAGTATAATTAACATACATTGTTTTATTACTTGCAGGTGTATATACTACGTTGCTCCAACAATTCTCTGCATCACTCAATGCTCACCGTGGTACATGTAGCCACCATCCATCACCATACAATGCTATTACAATATTACTGACTTTACTGTCTACATTGTACTTTTCATCTCCATGATTTGCTTATTTTATAACTGGAAGTTTGTACCTCTTAATCTCCTTTATCTATTTCACCCATCCTCACACCCACCCACCCCCAATTTGTTCTCTGTATCTAAGACTCTGGTTGTTGTTGTTGATTTGTTCATTTGTTTTGTTTTTTAGATTCCACATGAGTGAAATCATATGTTATTTGTCTTGCTCTGTCTCACTTATTTCACTTACCATAACATCCTGTAGGTCTTGTCGCAAATGACAAGATTTCATTCTTTTTAACAGATGAGTAATATTCCATTGTATATGCCACATCTTCATTATCCATTCTTCTGTGGATGGACACTTGGGTTGCTTTCATATTTTGGCTATTGTAAATAATTCTGGTGGTTTCTAACAAAACTAAACTTACTCTTACCATATGATCCAGCCATCTAGTTCTTTGGTATTTACTCAAAGGACTTAAAAAGTTAAATCCGCACAAAAATGTGCACAAAGATGTTTACAGCAGCTTTTCCTATAATTGCCGAAACTTAGAAACAACCAAGATGTCCTTCCGTAGGTGAATGAATAAATAACCTGTGGTATATCCAGACAATGGAATGCTATTAAGCACTAAAAATCAATGAGCTATTAAGCCATGAAAAAACATGGAGGAATCTTAAATGCATATTACTAAAATGAAAGAAGCCAATCTGAAAAGGCTACATACTGTGTGATTGCAACTATATGACATTCTGGAAAAGGCAAAACTATGAAAAGGACCAAAAGATCCATAGTTGTCCGGTGGGGGGGGCGGGGGGGGCGGGGGGCGTCGATGAGAAGGGTGAACAGACAGACCAGAGAGGACATTTGGGGCAGTGAAAATACTCTGTATGATATTATAATGATAAATACATGTCATTATAAATTTACCCTAACCCATAGAATGTACAATACCAACAGTGAACTCCAAGGTAAACTACAGACTTTGGGTGACTGTGACATAGTTTCATCCTTGGTAACCAATGTACCACTGTGGTGAGTGATGTTGATAATGACAAAGGCTAGACATGTGTGGGAGTAGAGGAAAAAGAGAAAATCTCTGTGTCTTCCTCTCAACTTTGCTGTGAACCTAAAACTGCTCTTAAAAAAAATCTTAAAACTAGCAAACTCCAGATTCCCTGATTTCATCTTGCTCACAGTCCTGCTCCACTAGGTAGTGTGGAAAACACTAAACATGTCAATTGTTTACATCTGCAACTTAGGAAGTTTCAGTCTTGAGTGGGCTCACACTTTTTAGGAGAAATATTCAATCAAAGATGAAGGCCAAACTCTACATTAGGACTGTTTCTCTTTTCCACAAGATGTCACACGCATGTAGGAAAAAATATATGCATTCTCAGAGGAAGAGAAGAAGGAAGTCTCAGGTCACTGGACACCCTTGGGGCTGGTCCCTGCAACAATTTGACTGGACTGGTCTGTCCCCGGTATCTCCAGAAAGGATGGCGGGTCTCTCTTGATGTTGGAGTTACCATACTGGGACCTACTTCTCCTTCTGGCCACTTGCCTCTTAATTCAAAGTCCCTGCCTTCTGAGACCTCCTTGCTCTAACCCCAGGTGGTCCACAGTCTCTCTCGGGCATCTCCACACCACCCTGCAAACCTCTGGACACAGGCTGCAGGGAACTCATGCCACATTTCTCCCTCACTGTTTTTCTACCAAATTAAAAAGCCACGGCTGTAACAATATTCACTCTGCACTGGAGGAAATCAGAAGCATGAGCCACCATGTTCTGAAAGGCCCCCAGACTTATCTTCCTGTCTCTAACACTATCTCCCATGTGTCCATCGCGGAGTGGGCGCTGGAGACACACACGCCCTTCTCCTTGCCGCTGGCTCTGCCACTGCTCTGGGACCAGAGGGGCTTCCCCCGGCACTTCCACCAAGCAGAACACACGCCCTGTCCTGAGACTGCTCTCAGCCGGCCAGGCTCGTACCTTGGTGCACAAAAATGCCTTTTAGAATTTAGAAAGAAAGGACAAACAAATGCACAAAAACCTTTCTCTCTTCATAAAATTTTGCTTCAAAGATTATCTTCTTGCTAGTTACTGGGGAAAAATAAGTAAGTCATCTTTGAGATTCAAGGTTGAATCATCACCTCTTTGTTCCATTCCGTGTGGCTCTCTCCTTCTCTGGAGCAATCAGCTATGGCTAAGCTTTCATAACCCGAGGAATGCCGTGAGGAACAAACCTGGCTTCTAAGGGAATAATTAATCACCAAGGAGTATTTCAAAAACACTACACCCATCATAATTTGGTGTGTGTAGGTATATGTGTATGTGCTGCGTGCATATTTCTACGTAAGTGCCAACATGTTCTACAACCAGGGGTGTGCAAACCATGGCCTGCAGGCCAAATCCAGCTGCCTCCAGTTTCTTGTATTGCCAACATGTCAAAAATTATTTTTACATTTGTTAATGGTTGGCGGGTGGGGGAAAAACAACAGAAGAAGAATATTTTGTGACGTACAAAAAATTATGAAATTCAAATTTCAGTATGCGTAATGTGTAATTGGAACACACGCCTGGTCCTTTATGTAATGTCTCTGGCTGTTTTCACATGACACGAGCAGAGACCATACAAACCACAGAGCCTACGAAGGTTACTATCCAGCCTTTTAAGAAAAACTTTGCCAACCCCTTTTCCATACCATTCGCTTACTCCGTTTTTTCATCTTGAACATATCTTGATAATCATCCTATATTGAAGGGAATGAATTCCATATCAAATATGAATTCCACCCATACATTGGATCTACTTAATTCCTTTTTTAAATGTTTATTTATTTACTTTTGAGAAAGAGACAGAGAGAAAGAGAGAGGCTGTGCATGAGCAGGGGAGGGGCAGAGAGAGAGAGGGAGACATAGAATCCAAAGCTGGCTCCAGGCTCTGAGCTGTCAGTGCAGAGCCTGATGCGGGGCTCAAACTCATATCATGACCTGAGCTGAAGTCAGACGCTTAACTGACTGAGCCACCAAGGTGCCCCTGCTTCATTCTTTTTGGAGGCTTTTCCCAGAATTTTCCTGTTACCAATACTGCCACAGGGAACATCCTTGGACTTTGGCTTTCTGTATATAATATGCCACACCTGTCTCCATATTCCTCTCCCTCCAAGACCATGAGCACCCCCTAAAAAAGGCAACCTTTTCTACTTCTGGTCCCAGAGTAAAACTAAATAAAAACATTAATTGGTTGATCACAACACATCTGGTTCTAAATGTAAGATGAAAACAGACTTGGCACTCTCACCAGAAGGTGAACGTGGTTCAGACAAAGGGATTTCAACTTCTGCAAATCCACGTCCTGTAGTAAGGAGATCTATCTTCCACACCATTCTTTGTATGCATAAATGTCTGCTCTGCCTCCCTGTTTCTTAGCAATTTGACTTATGTTTAGCAGCCATACCCCAAGATAGCATATTCCTCTGTGACAAGATTTAATTAAACTTCCAGCAAAATAATTAGCAAGGCTATCTTAAAAGACTGTTTTAAAATACCAGAGTGATACCAAGGAGCAAATAGAGTTAACACTGTCATCAGAGATCAAAGCCATCCAAAGACGTGACTGAAAATTTAACCTCCAGCAGCCGACTAATGAAGAAGTACACACTGGAGCAGTTGTGATATCCTCCCTCTCGGGTCCCATCAACAAATTCATTTGACATGGAAAATTTCCCAGAGGAAGCTTAAAAATGGTAAATTTCCATTAATTACATAGCAAAGAATGTTCTCCTCATAATTTATGATCCATTAGGAAACTTTGGGGGAAGCTATAATGTCCTCTTATTATACAGACTATCCTTTACCTGGGGAGTCCGATGCAAAAGCTCAGGAAGGAAGGAGGGAGACACTTGGTAAAACTATCTTGACCGTGACGGGTGGAGACGACTATCTTGGCAATGAGTCCTGTGGTGAAGTGACAGTGGGGGCGGTGATGGAATGAGGACATTCAACAAACCCAGCTAAAAATTCAGAACCTGCTACATTCTACCGGGATTCTTAGGGGAGAACGGGGAAAGGTCAGGGGATATGAAGTCAGGAGACTTAGGTGTGAGCTTCTGTCCTACCGCTTGGTCACTCTGCGGTCACAAGAAAGTCTTTTGTCATCTTTAAGCCTCACTGTTCACCTGTACAATGGGTATCTGACTCTCCTCCTTACCTATTTTTCACAGTTGTGGGAATACTAGGAGATGTTGTTAATACTCAGTTTGATGTGGGAAAAGTGATTCTATCAGAATCCCATTCTTACTTATCTTTTTCACTGTCTTCCACGAACAGATCTACCCCAAGAGATCTAAAAGTAGAATAACAGGGTTGCCTGGGCGGCTCAGTTGGTTGGATGTCCGACTCTTGATTTTGGCTCAGGTCACGATCTCACAGTTAGTGGGTTCGAGCCTCACATCAGAATCTACATGGACAACGTGGAGCCTGCTTGGGATTCTGTCTCTTTCTCTCTCTCTGTCCCTCTCCCTTGTGCTCTTTGCATCTTTTTCAAAAATACAAAATAAAAATAAATTTTAAAAAACTTTATAAAGTAGAATAACACAGGTCAGATTCTGTTTATTTTGCAATTAACACAGGTTATGTGGGAACTCTTTTTTCTCTTTTTTGGGTCCAGAGTGGAAGAGTGTGCCTTATTTTTATCTCTCCATGTTGGGAATATGCATACAAAGGTTTATTTACTCTTTGGAGATGTAGGGTGAACTACTTTCCAAATGGTAGTGACCAATTATTGCTCTTGTGCATTTCTTAAGTAATCAGAAAACCCTGATTATTATTATCCCAGACAAGAAATATTAATGCCCAATATTTAAGCACCCATCATATGCCAAGCATGGCACTAAGTGCCTTTGAAGCTTGTGCAATGATTACCCCCATTTCATGAATGAGGAAGGTGAGGGTATAGGTATCTTTCTAGGTCTGCAACTTTTGAGAAATTTCCTCTGCCTCTCACATCTTCATGTCTCTCCAGGCCCCTCGAAATCACCACCACCCTTCTAGCCAGTGTCAGCCTCACCATTAGTCAGAGGTCACCAGATCCTGCACCTCCATTCCTCATCTTCCAAATCGCAGGGACACGCAACTTAATGAGCGTTTCAACAGTTCAATGGACCAGTGCATGTAATGGACCTAGCCTGCTGCCCAAAGCCCAGTGACTGGTTAGTAAATGGTGGCTGCAACACAGCCTGGTGGGTTCAACACAGGGGCTCAGGGGTCCAAGCTCTTGGCTCCAACCCTGCCTCCTCCATTTATAAAAAGGGACACCTCACCCAACATGCCTCATTTCTCCAAGACCCAATTTCATCTCGGGGATAATAATACCTCCCCTCATTGGGTTGTTGTGAGCATTAAATGAATTGCATACATATAGTGTGCTTGGGACGCTGTCTGGCCCCATAAACATTCCATACTACAACTCCCACTACTGTTGTTATTTCCTGACAATGCAAAGCTTCTATTAAGTGAGTTCTTCTCTGTCTCCCCACCCCTCCCCTGCACTCGCCCCCATGCTGTGCTCAAGCCAGATAAACCAAATTAACCTTAGGAAATTTATTACCTTTAAATCTTGATTGCACACACGCCCCCTCCCCTGACAAGACTCTCTCATCTTCTCAATTCCTCTGTTAATTCTTCTGCTGATTATTTCTCTTAAATAGGGTTAGATCGTGTTCCCCCAAAAAGCTCAGTAGAGAAAATAAGAGATGAGGGAAAAACCTGTTTTGGCCATTAACTATGTGTCTCAAGCTGCTAGCAACCTCGGTGGGGGCTCTGGTCGACTCCCCTCACCTCCCATCTGCACTGGAGTCTCCCTTAATTTTAACGGAAACAGGAGCGGGTCAACCCACCACAGTCTGTGACCTGGCCCGCAAAACAAGCCCCTGATCATGGCACCTTAAGTTCAGAGAACTTGGAAGAAACACTCGCCCATAGCTTCTGTGGTCCAGCTCTCAGGATTTGTCTCAGAATGATGCGCATATTCAAGACCACATCCTCCAATGCTCTGGCCCATTGGGGAGTGATTTGCATTCAGGGAGGAAAGGCTAATATTCTAGTCTTAGCAATTATTGAAACACATGCAGTCAGTGCTCTAATAAATTATCTTAACCCAATTACTAAAAACATTGCAAAACATTACTGTGCATCGAAGACCGTTCTGCCCAGGAATCTTTATTGGCAGGGTAATTAAAAACGTACTAGCTATGGCTTCTGCTCAAATATTTGGGGATGTTTCGTGCCATTTGAATTAGCTCTGTCGGACTCCGGGGAAAAAGACCTGCCTGCTCCTTGCTTTATCCAATCCCCCTTTCCTCATTCCTCCCTTTTGGAGCCACTCACCGCTGGGGTCTCATTCTCTCATTAATGCCGCCTACAAGTTCCTCCCCATCCTATTCCGTGTTACAGGAGAAAAGACTTATTATACAGGCTCAGTCCTCTCTCCTCCTTCCCTTCCTTTTCTGTTCAAAGCAAAAGATTTTTGTTAGCTGTCATGTACTGGAGACCTACTATGTGCCAGAAACGTGCAGCCTATCAGAATAAATCCTAAAGCAGCATTGCAAGGAACGGTGTTCTCATTTCCAAATATGAGAACATTTAAGAATTACAAAAACTAAGTGAACTCCCAGAGTTCACGAAGCTGACAAGTGGCAAAGCCAGGATCAAACTTAGATCTGCTGGTTCCAAGGTTTTTCTCATTCTCCAACAAGGTACAGATCAACAGCTTACATGTGCCAGGCAGTGGGAAAAAGTGCACAAAGTCAGGCAGAGTCCCCACCCTCTGTATGCATCCAGCCATTGTCATCAGTCAGGACACATTAATTATGCTGAAGTAACAAGCAAACCCCAAATCTCAACGGGATGTGTAACAAACTGCTTTCTCATTCATGCCACATGTCCGCGGGGGTTGCCTGAGCCCACAGCAGGTCATATGTCCTCATCTGACTTTTGAGTAGACAAGGAAACATAATCCTAGCAAAGGACTGGAAAGTTGGAAGTATGTGGTAAACAGCTCTAATGACAATGTCCGCTCCCGCCAGACCGAGAGGAGGGATGCCATTTTCAGAACAGCAACTCGGAGCTCTGTAGCGGATTTACAATCAAGCTGTGACACTGGCCGAGGTCCCCGGCACTGTACTTACAGACCCGACATTCATCTCCAGCAGCATCTCTATCAGACCGCAGGGATCCCAGGCATCAAACCCGGCCACAATCACAGGGCCACGCAACACTCACTCCCTCGTAATCAGGCTCATCTTCCCATCCGGCAATGTGCACCAGGCAGCTGGACTCATGAGCCAGGTTCTAAGGCTGCAAACGAAGCCAGCCCACAACCAGAGCATGGAGGCGGCCGGGGCCTACTGAATTGACGTTTGAGAATCTCTAAAAAGTTCTGAGCGTTTTAATCAAACAAGCACAAAGAGGCAGTTCCTCAACATCACTGATGACGCCATTTGGCACGGCCTCTCCTTTCACCATGAGACAGGTTCTGGGCTGAACTGCGTGCTGAAAAGAACACGTGAATGGCCCCATTGTCCAGATGAAGACACAGGAGCAGGAGATTAAGCATTCACAAAGTGGCACAGGAGGCTTTGAACCCGTGTCTTTCTGACCTTGAGCACACAGCAGCCTGGAGCAGTTACAGCCTCAGTCGGAAGCACCACAGCAGAGACGGTGACTCCACGGCCCCCAAATCTAAGGGGCCTGAAGCTGTGGCTAACTGGCACTAGAGATAAACAAAATGGCCCACAGTCCAAGCCAGAAACAGTTGAACTCAAATCAAATCCAAATCCACCAGCATTTAATGTGAGAAGAAAAACTAGTTTTTAAGCATCTACAATGCGCCAGAACACCACACAAGCCCAGGCCATCATTTCCATAGTGTGCATGACCCAGGCGTAAGGCATCATCTCATTTAATCTTCCCAGTATCATCAATACACTGGGTATTTTATGGACAAGAAATCTGAGTCTCAGGGCACCCGGGTGGCTCAGTTGGTTAAATGTCCGACTTCGGCTCAGGTCATGATCTCATGGTTCGTGAGTTCAAGACTTGCATTGGGCTCTTTGCTGTCAGCACAGAGCCTGCTTGAGTTTCTCCCTCTCTCTCTCTCTCTCTCTCTCTCTCTCCTCTCCCTGCCCCTTCCCCACTTGCTCTCTCTCAAAATAAATAAACTTTTTTTAAAAAAAGGAAATGTGAGTCTCAGAGAGGATGAGTAACTTGCCCAATGCCACACAGCTTATAGGAGACAAAGTTCACACAAGAATCCTATGCTGCCTGACTTGATACTTTCTGCTCCCAGGGGGAGGTCAAGGATTCTCCTTACACACACACGATGCACACAAACATGGGTTTTCATGATTGTCTTAGAAATACCACAGCATCAGCTGGGAACGGGTTTGGATTCCTCCCCTAAACTGAACTGTGCCTCATTGGAAACCAAGCCCATTAACTTGTCAGGTGATAGCAACACCACCAGCAGCAATACTTGTAGGAAAGAGGAGGACGACGAGGGGGAGAAAGAAGAGAAAGAAGAACCATCATACTCCCTCCACCACCTTCAATTAAGAATTTCATAAGTACCAGCATGTTTTATGTAATTTACAAGCACCATTAAATCATTAAATCTTTATGGAAAGCCCTAGACGGTAAAAGCCCCAAATGGTACTCCTTACCATTTATGGGAGTACTATCACTCCCATTTTATAGGCAAGGAGACTGACACAGAATGATCAGGCATCCTTCCCAAGGTCAGCCAAAAGAAGACCCAAATCTGTATGCCAAGTCCATTCTCTCTCTTTCTTTGTGTGTGTGTGTGTGTGTGTGTGTGTGTGTGTGAGAGAGAGAGAGAGAGAGAGAGCGAGCGCGAGCAGGGGAGAGGAGTAGAAGAAGAGGGAGAAAGAATCCCTGACTTGGGGCTGGATCCCATGACCCCAGGATCATGACCTGAGTCAAGATCAAGAGTCAGACGCTCAACCAACTGAGCCACCCAAGTCCATTCTCTTAACCAGCTATTCCATCTGCCTCTGATGAAAAGCAGAATGGATTGGGCTTGAGGAGTGAGGGACATAATGCAGCTTCCTGTTGGGGGAGGCGTGGGGAAGCACACAGCAGGCCTGGTTTCTTTCCAAAGGGAAGTGTCTTTCAAGGGTCTGCTTTATAGGCTCCCCACCCTCCTCTTGGTACCCTACCCAGACTTCCTTTCTGGTGGATGCTTCCCTCCCCCAGCTTCTCTGAAAAATGGCTGATGGCGGGTCACAGCTGCACACCCCCCACTCCAGGGAACTGCTTCTTCATCCCCTTGCATGGAGGCAGGGCCCACGCTTCCTCCTGAGGGTGCTCCCCAAATAAGTCACTTGCCCAAGAATCCCTGCCTCAGGTTCTGCGTCTGCAGCACCCAACCAGACACCCCACTCCTCCTGCTCCCCAACTCTGCCTCTGCTCACGTGAGGTTCTGGTACTTATATAAGCTTCTGCTTCTCACACCCAGGAGTGGGAGAGCAGGGAGAAGGTGAAGCGAGGGACTCTGCAATCCGGGGTTGCCGGGAGGCACAAAGCCAAGCAGCTGAGAGAGGGCAGCCAACTCAGCCTCGCTGGCAGTGCCCAGCCGCCCCCAGGCCAGCCTGCCCTCGGCCTCGTGCACTTTGGGTGATTAAGAACAGATGGCCCGGCGCCTCCGCCAAGCCCCATTAACTCCTTAATGCTGCTCTTCTGGAGGCCGGATGGTCGGCTGAAAAAGCCAGCTTTGGAGGTCATCTGATTAAATGAGGCCCGGCACAGAGGGTTGCCCAGTCTCCCTTCCCAGGCTGGCAGCTGCCCCCGCTGCTTCATCAGACCTGCCATTCGTGACCAGATGGGCTGGGAAAGGGGCCTGGGTGTGCTTAATGGCGGAAATGTGCTCAGCGCAAGGAGCGCTGGCGGAGGAGTCAGGGGACGATCACCGCCCTGCGGCCGCGGACAGGTCACTCAATCCAGGTCCCACCTTGATCACCCGCCAAATGGCATGAGTCATAATAACTATAATAACAACACAACAAGAATAAGTTTACCAATGTTCTAATGGCAACTATTATCCCTTCGGTGACGATGATCAGTTCTATCATTCTAGTGGTGATGAAAATACTGCGCCAAACACTTCACATGTGATCTCTTCTTCCATCCCCGCAACTGCCCTTTGGGATGGCATCTCTTCTTTTTTAGCTTTAATCTTTGTTTTGTTTTTGTTTTTTATTTATTCTGAGAGAGAGAAGGAGAGAGAGTGTGTGGGGTGGAGGGACAGAGAGAGAGGGAGAGACACAGAATCCCAGGCAGGCTCCGTGCTGTCAGACCAGAGCAGCTCGATCTCACCAACCATGACATCATGACCCGAGCTGAAATCAGGAGTTGGATGCTTAACCACTTAACTGAGGGAGCCACTCAGAAGCCCCAGGAGGGTACCTCTTCTGATCTCCATTTTACCCATGGAAAAAAAACAGAGGTTCAGAGAGACTAAGTAAAATGCCAAGTTCACTTGCCTGGCAACCACTGGAGGGAGGAATTGAGCCCAGGTAGGACTGACTCCAGAGCCCCTGCTCCTTACCACCATGCTACAATGCCCCACGCCACCTACCTGGCAGGACATCCAAACCTCAGAGGAAAAGAAAAAACCCACAAAAAAGTACTGAGGCACGCCAAAGGATCCTTGATCCCTCCCTCCAAATTAATTAATTAGTTAATTAATTAATTTTAAAAGGACCCTATTACTAATTCAGTCCATTCTTCACCAGATTATTTTCTCAGACCTAGAAATCCAAGGCTTCTCCCAGAAACTCCAGGTTCTTTGTAATGCTTCTACCTAGAACAAGGGAAAGGTAACACATGTACATCTACATGCTTTGGATAAAGAGGAGGCTCTAAGAAGGTGGCTACGCCCTTGATCAATGAGAGAACCCAAGAAACATATATACTAGTGTTTCATCTGAGAACACTGGGCATGTCAGATGGCCTACCAGGGAGCACAACATGGATGAGGGATATGGGATTCAGGGAGAATCAAGGGAGCACCAAGCAAGGGGGCACACACTCCTTGCATACACGCTGTTGGGGAAGCTCACGCAAGTGCGGTTTGGTGCCTGATTTGGGCCCTTGATGGGAAAGACCTCAAAAAAACGGTTAATTCTAGTATCTAGTATTGAAATTAAAAAAATAATTTAAAGTTTGAGATTTAAATATGGTGGAAAGTGTGCTATCTCCTGCTCTGGGTGATTGTTGCATGAGTGTATTCAGTTTGTGAAAAATCCCTGAGCCGCTCACTTAGGTAAATATGTTTTTGTGACTGCGTATTATACTTCAATGAAGAGGTTTTTAAACAAAGGAAAACCATCTCTAATGAAAAACAGAAAGTGCTTTGGAAAACCCAAACTCCTACCCAAGGCTGCTCTTCTTTTTGTGCTGTAAACAGTCCCCACCCCCTCACCCCGCCTTACCCACAGAACTGGTTCCTTATCTTAAAACAAATGGGCCCTCAGTTCACTGGACACCTGCTTGTGTTGGCCTCCCCACTGGCATGGGAATGGTCCCCAGTGCAGCCCACCTCTGGAAGCTTCTGGAAGCATCTTTCAGGCAAGCCTTTATTATTCCTTATTCTCCAAAGGCCTTAAAATGCCAGGTGTCCTCCTCCCCTCTCCCCCATCCACTCCTTGAAGCCAGAGACTATGACACAGTTGAAGAGCTTGGGGGAGACTCTCACCTGGGCAAACACAGCTTGTGGCCAAAAATGCTGAATGCAGAGATGGCCCTGGTGGACCTTCTCCTTAGCCTCCTCCTCATCCGGCTCATCTCCTCTGTCTCACTACATACCTTTACTTCTACTTCTGGTTTTCTAGTTCCAAGTGAGTCTTCTAATTCTCATTGTTCCCCACCTCCCCCAATTTCACACCGCTGTCTCCTCCAGTCCTCCCCAGTCGTTCAAGCAAAAATCTTAGAACCACCCTTGGCTCCTCCTGTTCCCTCACCCCTCACTTCTGGAATCCAGCTGCTCTACCCCACCTCTACTGTCATCACCTTCCAGGTCACCGGGATGACTGTGCTCTCATTCACCCTTCTTTCAAACTACCTCCTACCCAACACCTGGGTGAGCTGTTCACCTGTAAATCAGATTAGGTCGATTCCCCTCTCTGAACCTCCAAGGGTCTTCCCATCTCACCTAGAGCAAAACCCAATATACTGTCATGGTTAGGGGCCTATGCAAGGTGACATCTGCTCGATGGTCTCCAGAGTGGTTCCTCGCTTAGCCCCAACCCAGGGGCCAACTTCCATTTCCCAACCACTAACCTCATCCTTAACACAAGTCTTTCATGCATGCTGTTCCCTCAACTAGGACACTTTCTCCTCGATTTTTCCCATAGCTGGTGGCTTCCTATCCTTCAGGTCTCAAAGAAAGGTCACCTCCTCAGAGAGGCTATCCCTGACCACCCATCTAAATTGCCCCCTCTCAGGGTGCATGGGTGGCTCAGTGGGTGAAGGGAACGACTCTTGATTTCAGCTCAGGTCATGATCTCATGGTTCGTGGGATCAAGCCTGCATAAGGCTCTGCACTGACAGCGTGGAGCCTGCGTGGGATTCTCTCTCTCTCTCTCTCTCTCTCTCTCTCTCTCTCTCTCCCTCTCTCTCTCCCTCCCTCCCTCTCCCTCTCTCTCTGTCTCTCACCCACATGTGCTCTCTCTCTCTCTCTCTCTCTCTCTCTCTCTCTCTGAAAATAAATAAATATTAAAAGAAAAGAAGGAGTGCCCGGGTGGCTCAGTCAGTTAGGCATCCGACTCTTGATTTTGGCTCAGATCATGATCTCACAGTTCGTGGGATAGAGCCTCATGTTGGCATCTGGCCTGTCAGTGCGGAGCATAATTGGGATTCTCTCCTTCCTTTTTCTCTGCTCCCCCCCCTGCGCTCTCTCTCTCTAAATAAAAAAATAAACATTTTTTTTTTAAAAAAAGGAAAAAATAGGGTGCCTGGGAGGCTTAGTTGGTTGAGCACTGACTTTGGCTCAGGTCGTGATCTCACAGTTCCCTGTGAGGTTCCAGCCCCTCGTTGGGCTCTGTGCTGACAGCACAGAGCCTGCTTTGGATTCTGTGTCTCCCTCTCTTTGCCCCTCCCCCTCTCATTCCCTCTCTCTCTTTCAAAAATAAACATTAAAAATTTTTAAAACAGAAAATAAATCACATTACTACAAAAAATAATAATAAATAAATTGTCCCCCCCCCCCGCCTTATTCTCCATCACACCATCGTGTTTAGTCTCATTTGCATACCGTCTGTCCTACACTCAAACCCGAGGGACCATGGTACCAGAGACCCTGTCTGTCTTGTTCTGTCACAAGCCCCCAGCACCTGGCACACAGTCAGGACACAACGAATGAGTATGCCTGGTGCATCCCCAGCGTTACTCACCTAGGCTGCCTACCACAGACGTGCCCACCTCTGGCCCGTTCCCTGCCTGGTGTCCCAATGAAGAGATAAATGGGACATGACATAGTGGCTCCAGATTCTCCTGATATGTTTCTGCTCCCTTTACCTAGCTCCTTGCACTCCGATTTCCAAAAACAACAAAAAAAGCAAGGCTGACGTGGGCCTGCCTCGCACCTTCCCAAGTACCAGTGGTCACCCAGGCTGACCTGCATTCCCCACTCAACTAAGTAAGTAGTTGAGGCAGCCAAATAAAATGAAAGAGCAAAAAAGTCTGGACTCTGGAGCTGGAAGGACCCTGGGTCAAATTCTAGCTATTTGCCCTCATACTAAACCTCCTACCTCAGTTTCCCCTTCTGTAAAAGAATAATCAACCTATCTGCCACAAAGCAGCATGTGGCGTGAGGGACTCCTTTAGCAGTAAACAATGACATGGGGTCCACGTACAAAGTGTTTAGTGTAGTTGATGACACAAAGCATGTACCAAATGTTATCTATAATGAAGAGTAGTATCTCTGGGAACCCTGCAGAACTCAGTTTATAATTTCTTTCCTCGGAGAAGAATCCCCTGCCCCCTCACCCTCTCAGTCTGACATAGATGCTCCCCACAAACACAGCTCTCAAACCCAGGGTCTAGTGGGAACCCTATCTCATTCAGAGTAAAAGCTAATTCCTCTACAAAGACTACACATAACTGACCCCATCAGTTCTTGGACCCTATGCACTCCATTCTCCCCATTTTTGCCCTCTGCTCCAGACACCCCGGCCACCATGTTGTTCTTCAAACTTTCTCAGTTACTCTCCGACCTTGCCTACTATCCCCTCAGCCTAGGACACACTTCACCCCAGCTATTTGCACGGTTCCCACCCTCCTCTCCTTCAGGAACTTGATCAAAACTCCATGAGGTTTTCCGTGGCTATTGCGATAGGCTGAACGAGGCTCCTCAAAGATGCCCACATCCTAATCCCTGAGCCTTACGTGGCAAAAGGACCTTTGCAGATGCCATTAAGGAGCTTGGGCTGGATTATCTAGGTGGCCCCAATGTCACCACAAGGGTCTTCATAAGAGACAGGCAAGAGGGTCAGGGTCAGAGAGGGACACTTCTTCATGGAGGAAGGGGTCATGAGCCAAGGAATGCAGGTGGCCTTCAGAAGCTAGAAAAGGCAAGAAAATGAACTCTCCCCCAGTGTCTCCAGGAAAGACGCAGGCCTGCTGACCCATTTCCAACTTTTAACCTCCAGAAACATAATGTAATGCACTGTTGTTATTTTAAGCCACTAAATTTATGGTAATTTATTTCAGCGACAATAGAAAACTAATACAGCTACCTGATCTAAAATTATATTCTCCACCAAATGTGCACATATATGCACGTACTTGCACAAACTGCACACACACACACACACGCATGCATGGGGGCACACAAAACACATACACTCCTTACCCCTTTTCCTTGATTGAAAGTTTTCTCCACACCACTCACCATCTGACAGACAAATAACACGTAAGAAAAACATGGTGCGTATTTCCCACATACGCATAGACACAGACAGAAATAAATGTACAATGAAAATAGCGATTTTCATCTGTTTTGGTCACTGCTATATTCGTTGCACCTGGAAACAGGCCTGGCATTACTGAGTGGAGAGATGCTCACTAAATTTGCTGACTGCAAGCCTTCTTCATCTTGGCACTTACAGATCCTGTTCTTATCAGTTACGTGAAAGCTCTCTCACCCCTCGACTTGTAGCCACTGGGGGCAGAGGCCCGTCTCCCTTGGTCACTGCTACAAGATTCCATCACTAGCACGGTACGTCATCCCCCCACCCCCAGACGATCCCCACCAACGTGTGCTGAACGAATGTGATACCATGTTCTGTACCTCTGAGCCCCCACATTCTCAGAATTCCAACTTGTCAAGAGCCCTCACATTTTATTTGATTGCTAATATGTCTAATTCCCAGTTCACTGAAGGAAAAAAAAAAAAAAAGGCTGTAATTTACAAAGCAAATCTGCCCAGCAGAAATACTCATCTTCAGAAGACAGTTGGATGCAATCATTTGTTAAAAAGGGAAAAAAGAAGGAAATGTGTCCAGATCCTCAGCCTTTCCAGTTGTATTGTTTGCAAACCTTTTGAAAGCAGTTTGAGGCCAAGGCTAATCATTTTGCCTCAAGGGGCTCATTTCCTGAGGCTGGTGGTACTTTTCAATACTTTTGTCACTGAGGAAGGAACACAGCAGGCAGGAAAACGGAGATTCTGGCCAAAGTCCTTCTGTGGGAAAGGATGTATGAAAATCCAGTCAATTCCACCTGGCTTGCTAATTAGAATTCCAGGAGTAAAGGGGCCACGTGTCCCTTTGAAATCGTCAGAACAGTCAGATGAACAGGACTATCCCTGAGAGAGAATGTGCAAGGATGTATTTAAATTATATTATTTTCACTTTAAATAACCAGGTAGGAAGAATTAGTGAGCAGAATTAAATTAGGCAGGTGGGGGCAATCGGTACATATTAGTTGCCTTTGCTCTTTTCTTTTCTTGTCGCAGATTTATCTTATCATGCCACCTTGTAAAGGATTCTTCCTGGCCAGTTCCCACACCCATCTGCAGGTTCCTAAAAGGCAAGGACTGCCTGTAGCTTTTCGGTGCACTTCCTGGCAGCCGTTACAGTGCCTGACAAATACGAGACCCTATGCTGATGGGTTAAATAGATGAGCAGATGAGTGGATGGATGAAGAGATGCTGAAGCCAGGAATGAGTGCGCCTGGGTCCCCACTTGCCTGGCAACCATCATTCAGGGCACATGTGTAATCGATAGCGTCAGTCACCCACCCTAGAGATTCTGCTATTCAGTCTATCTCACGTGGAACCCAGGAATATGTTCTGGAACTTTTCCCCTAGGTAGCTCTGCTCCTCAGGAAAGCTCAGCAAACACATGCTGCATCCACCTGTTCAATCCATCTTCACCTAAAATGTCCTTGGGTCATGTTTCCACCTGCAGCGGACCAAGTTTCTCACATTCAATAGGGGGAGCGAGCCCTTTCCACTTGGAGCCACTCCTTTTTCCCTCCCGGTTGCCACTCAACCGCTCCAGTCACAGCCTCGTATTTCTGTTCTCACTCTCTTCACTGAAGCATTTGGAAGTTTCCAATGTTAAGACAGAGACAGTGGAGCCCAAGGGGGTCTGCATGCTGCCTGACATCCATGCAGTGACCAGACTCGATTCTCTGGAAGACCTCGCATCTAAGAGCAGGGCTTTCGGGGCGCCTGGGTGGCGCAGTCGGTTAAGCGTCCGACTTCAGCCAGGTCACGATCTCGCGGTCCGTGAGTTCGAGCCCCACGTCAGGCTCTGGGCTGATGGCTCGGAGCCTGGAGCCTGTTTCTGATTCTGTGTCTCCCTCTCTCTCTGCCCCTCCCCCGTTCATGCTCTGTCTCTCTCTGTCCCAAAAATAAATAAACGTTGAAAAAAAAAAAAATTTAAGAGCAGGGCTTCCTAGCTCAGGTTCCCGTGCACACAGAGTATACACCAACTTGGGAAATGGGGGTGATCAGAGTGTGTGTTTACTTTATGTTACTACCCAGGTCTCTCCATTCAAAAATAAGGCTTACACAGTGGCTTTCAACCTGTGCTCTGAGGAGCCTTTCGGGACCAACCAGTCTCCAGGACTCTCTACTCCTCCCACCGGGGCACCATCTTGTTGGTCTAGGTTCCACAGAGGACCTTCCCCAAAACATGTGATTCAAACAAACGGTTCCATGGATAGAAAAGGCCAGAAGCCAATGGACAATGTTGACTTTTCTCCCTCAAGGCCCCATTAGAACAAAAGGGAATTGGCCTTTTAGGACACTGAGAAGCCAGACCTAAGGATTATAACTCCCACTCATGCTGGGATAACAGATAAACCTGTACATTAACTATTATCAATTCTTTGAAATAGAAGAAACCTCAGAGGAAATTAATACGTCCTGTATTCACGGTCTATTGCTGCTTAATAAATTGCCCCAAACCTTAGCGCCAAAAAACAATGTTTATTGTCTTGGTTTCTGTGGGCCAGGCATCCAAACACAGCTTAGCTGGGTTCTTTAACTCAGTCTCTGACAAGGCTCTAGTCGAGATGTTGGCCAGCACTGTAGCCATCTAGGGCTGACCGGGGAGGGCTCCACTTCCTAGATCACTCACATGGCTGTCACTGACGTGTTCCTCAGTGCAGCTGGACTGCGGGCCTCACCTCCTCGCTAGCTGTTGGCCAGAGCCGTTGCCACGTGGGCTCCCCATCAGACTGTTCGCACACGACAAGGCAACCGGCTTCAAAGCAGGGAGCAAGGGAGAAAGAGAGTACAATCCAGACGGAGACAACCTAACCTTTGTGTAACCTGACCTGGGAGATGCCATGCCACCCCTTCTCTGGTGATCTATTTATCGGAAGCCAGCTTATACTCAGGAGGAAGGCATTACCCAAAGGCATGAATATCAGGAGGTGGGGACCCTTGGGAGCTATTTTTGAAGCTGCCCCTCCACCTCCTAAAGCACCCCCATCAGGTCACCTAGTCAAATGCAATGCGTGTGATATGGTCAGACAGACCCAGGTTCAAATCTTGGGTCTGCCACTTTCTATTACTACTATTACTGATAATGAGAATAAACATGATGACTGCTGCCCTCTACTACTTATTGGGCACTTTGCAGACCTTCCCAAGACTCATTTATTTTGTCCTCACAACATGCCTTCGAGAAAGGGCTTTTATGACACCCAATGCACAGGTGAGAAAACTAGGGCTCAAGAGAGTTGAGCATCTTGCCCGAGGTCTCAAAGCAAGTAAGAGAAGCAGCCAAATTCCAGCCTCTGTGCCTCTGATGCCGTGACCCCAAGGCTAGCTCCACGTGCTAGCTTCACTCCTCTGACTGCTTCCATGTCACAACGCCACTAACACTGAGCAGCAAGGGCCAGTAGAGAGGAGTAAATAAACTAATAAAGAATGGCACAGAGTTACCTATAAAGGATGGTATTTTGTTTCACAAACATCTGCTGAGCACTTTATCTGTGCCAGGCACTGTGCCAATTCAGGCTTTACTTACGCAATTTGTTCAGGGCTCATGCCAACCCCATGAGGGAGGCAGCAGTAAATGCTTACGCTGACTTATTAAAGCTTGACTGTTTTGAGAACTCTATAAAGTTGGAGGACTCGCTGAGCCCTCGACATGACCCTAGGAGGCAGGCACTTGAGGCAGACGCTGGGGCTGGGGGGTGGGGGGCCCTCACTTGTATCACTGCAGGGTACACAAGCCAATTCCCAGCGTCTGGCACCTGCTTCTCTGCCAGGGCTTTCTTGGGCTGCCAAAGCTTGCTTTGCCCTTCCACGGGACATACTCTGCTGTTCCTCCCGTGGGAACATCATTCCACACATGACTAATACCCCAGCTCACTCATCCTTCCGGGGGGGTGGGTAACTCTGAGCTGTGGGTTATGCAGTGTCGACCAGAGTCACCTAGAGTGATTTCTGGGCTGCCTCAGTGGCAACTGACTGAATAATACACGCTTTCTGGCTGCATTCCCTTCCCTGTCTCACTTCCCTACTCCCCGACCTATGTTCTCTGAACCTTTGAGATAAATTACATGTAGTCAAATCTCTGTCTCTGTGTCTGCTTCTGAGGGAACTCAAAATAGCACAATACTAGTGTTAGCCTCATTTTCTTTTTTTTTTTTTAACATTTATTTATTTTTTTGAGACGGAGAGAGACAGAGCACGAATGGGGGAGGGTCAGAGAGAGAGGGAGACACCGAATCCGAAACAAGCTCCAGGCTCCGAGCTTTCGGCACAGAGCCCAACACGGGGCTCGAACTCACCGACCGCAAGATCATGACCTGAACTGAAGTCAGTCGCTCAACCGACTGAGCCACCCAGGCGCCCCAGCCTCATTTTCAGATAAGAAGACAGAGGCACAGAGAGTTTAAGTAACTTGCCCAAGGTCACACAGGTCACACAGCTGGGAAGTGATGGAGTTAGGATTCAAACCCAGGCAGCCTGGCTCTTCATGTTATGCAGCATCATTAAGTTTTTCCTTCTGACTAAACTGGGTAAAAAGAGTCGAAAGAGTTGCCTTATCACACCAAGGATAAACTGACACCAAAGCACTGGGTAACCAGTGGCCAGGTGTGCACACGGTTTCACGTACCTCTGCAAAGCCCAGCTCCATTCCTTAAGGAAAATGTCAGCTCCCCAACACAGCCAGCTGTGATCCCACTGAAAGATGTGATTACGGAAGCCATGCTAATGGTGTGATCACGTAGCAAGGATTTCTGGTGGGCTTGTAAACCTAAAACCGTAATTGCCAAAGAGAACTCATCCCCCACAAATCAAGCCCCTCTGTATTGACAATTACATCCGGTGTTGCACGGAATTTAATGCCTAAATAATGAAGTCAAAGAACAATGCTGGAGACTGAGCATTTGAATATACTTGATTGATTCATTTCTCGCTCCCATTTAATAACCCACTTAGTCGGTGACGGTTAAGTGCAGCAGACTTAGAAAGAACATAACACACCAGAGAGAAAACATTTCACAGATTAATAACTGGATGTGGGTACAAGCTGATGCTCCCCTAATAGAGGCACAAAAATAGGTTATCGTCAAAAATCTGGATTTAATGTTCCAAAATGGGGATTCGTGCTTTGCTTTTATACGGTTCCATACTTATCACCACAGGCTAATGAAACATAAATCAGAAATCAGGAGCTAATAAATGCAATTCTGGGGGAGTATTTTTTTTTAATTTAATACCTTCCAAGATCATGATCTTTGTTCAAGATCTTTAATGTTCAAATTATAATGTGTGAATATTAAGCATATTCGATTATGATTGAACTCTCCAAAAGGCTAATTTATGAACCCTGCAGCCTAACACGTGGGCACCATTTAAAGGAGGATGTGGCCACAGTTCATTTATACTGATTTCTCCAGTATCGAGAGAAACACTCTTAAACTGCCTGTACGAATAAAGTCACGCGCATATGTATCTGGCTGGTTTGTTTGATTTGTGCAGAGGGATATACAATTAAATGATATTGACTCAGTGTTTAAAGCAATTTTGGCAGGAATTTTGCTTTGGGGAACATTCTCATAAGTTTCTTACTTGTTGGGGTGAAGGAGAGAGGTGGTCAGCTAAAGGAAGGGTGCTTCCCCCGCTTGAGACAGTGACAAAAGGGGCTTCCGCTCCAACCAGAAATCTCTTTCTGAAATAATTTTATGATGTCTGTGGGAAAATATTTTCCCCCACTGAATTCGGTTTTAATGTCAGTTAAACAGTGTCCCCATCCCTTTAATTCATTATGACATTTACTCTCATTTGCCCTGTTTATCATGGGATGGGCAAACCACTAGGTAATGAGAAGTGCCTCATGTCACTCCAGGTGTCCAGCCAGCCCAGAAGGACAGACTACTTACACTGCAGGGAACTGGAGGGAGGAGAGCGAAAGTGTTTCCTGTGTGCTAGGAAACACTCTGTCCTGGGAACATCTGGATCCATTCATTCTTCAGGTTACTGTCTTTTGCCATAACATTTTATTTTTTTAATTTGCTGCCAAAGAGTATCTACGATACTGATTTGGTAAAAATGAAACATGAAGTTAGAACTCATAAGTTAGGATAAGATTGGGTAAAATATAACGCAGAGACTTACATCTCAAGACCATACACATTTATTCCAAAGAAGTCATTTGATTCTGAGCCCCCTGGAAGTCAAGGTATAAAGGGAAACCCTGCCCTTAAATGATTCCCCGGGGAATGCAGACATTTTTTTCCCCCTGGCCCTTGAACAAGTGCTACCACTAACTCACAAAGTGTCTCTGAAAGAACTAATAACGTCATTCCCACATCCTACCCTCCATACGCACACTGCACACTGCTCCCATGGATAGGCTCCTCTTACTGAGCACAGAGTGTGTTTATGCTGTTTAGCAACAAATTTACCCCTGTATGGGTAGAAGCAGCTCTGTGGGCGGATGCCGGCAAGCTGACTGTGCCTAATGCAAGGGAGAAGGCACCCCTTCCTGCAGGAAGATGGAGCCAAAGAAGGGAATACAATTTGGCAAGCAAATTCTGTCTTGACATCAGCTTCCACTATTCCTTTGGCTGGACTATGCACAAGGACGTGGACTTAATTCTAACACTTTTTTCATACAGGGCTTCCAAAGGAACCACAGAGAGACAGGACAGACAAAATTCTCAATAAAAGGAATAATCTTGGGTTCCCTGAAGCAGTGTCTCAGCCTTTGATGAAAGCCAAGAACAGTGCCTAAGGGAAATTTAAGGACAACAATTCTACTGGGGCCAAGATAATGTGGCCCTAAAATCCCCAGGTGTCTATTTCAGAACGATCTTGGAGGGGAGACAGACTGAGTGGGCTTCAGCCAGTCTTCAAAGCACCACCTCTCTCAGTAAGTTCAGAATACTTCAGAAGAGATCAGAGAAATTAATAAACCATTCCGCTCAATCATGGTGCTAGATGAGCCATTAAAAGAACAACATCCAGCCCAGAAGTAGACCTTCCAGGACCTCTGAGAGATTCCTATGCTAGGCCAAGAAGGGCAGAATGGAGAGAAGGCTGAGATACTAAGACGATTCCTACCTTCTGTCTTTTATTTCATTAAGCCCCCTTTCCCTTCCTTAATTTCTGTCTTGGGGGGCTTGATTTAGTAAGCCATTTGCGTGGGTTTAAGAGCACAGACACAGGCTATAAATAATGAAGGCAGCCAGGAAATCATTCAGTTATATAGAGGGAAGGATAGTAGATTAAAGAGGAGTGCCAGAATGAAGGCCCTTCAGTCCTGGAGAAGAAAAAGAAGGGAAGAAGGGAGCTGGGAATGGACTGAAGCCCTGGAACTTGCCATTTTGAAGCAATCCTCTGTAACCCTCTGACAGTGAAAAGACAACCAACACAAGTTGGCATAGAGGACTCTTATGTTTTCCACAAACATCCTGTCACTCAGTGGGAAGCTTCCTTGTTCCTGCAAATGTCCCTCAAAAGAGAGTCTCTCTCTAGAAAAAATCATTGGGAACACTCCCATCTTGAGGGGAGGAGTCTGTTGTTGAAATAATTTATGCTGGCCATCCAGGAAGCAGTATGCAAATTTCAACTGTTCTGATTGGACAGAGTCGGGCAAGATGCCAACCAATGCCCAGTCATTAGGGTTTAACCCTTCCATTCCTGTTTTCACTGTCAGTCTGGGACCAAGAACAAATTCACCTTCAGACTCTCAACTCACTAAGCTTGCAGGGAAGGTTTCACCACTGACTAGTGGTACTTGAGCTATAGAAAGCCAGCCAGTATAATGTAAGACCAGGCAGAAATTCCTCCCCCGGTTCCCAGTTTTGTTCATGACCTCTCATATTACGGTCAACATCTGGAATGAACAACTAATAATTGCAGCAATACCCTGAGGGGTTTACGCCTATTTACATAGAAATAGTTCTGACCAGAGGTGGCCACCAGCAATGGTTAATTTAATTTACTATCCCTTGGCAAAAGAATAGTCATTGGTTTTCCAGCACTTTTAACCTTGCTAGACCCTTGGGAAATAAAAATTAGATTGAGAGAAAATTACCAGTGGTGGAGAACAGTATAAAAGTGACAGTAACATATATAAACCTCCGGCAGGAGTGGAATAAAGTGGCATATTATTGTTCACTGGCTTCCAAAGTTCAATATTTCTTGTGTGATTTACACTTCCACCTTTGTCTCGCCCCCTGGAGTAATTCTGGCCACTCCGGGCAGCCTCTCCCAAGATGCACATCCTTGTTACTGTCAGAGAAGGGACAGATTACCTGGCTAAGTAGGGAGAGATGTTTGGACAAAGAGCCATGAGAAAATGGGGCTTCACAAATAAGAGTTTAAAGAGATGCCTGGAATGAAGCGGCTGAATGTCTGGGATGGCTAAGGCTGACATTCCAGCTTTCTGTACAGAATTCTGTGATCATGTTCTGTGTGACAGCTCAGCTCTGATTGGGGGTTCTGGCCAATGCTGCCCTCTCAGCCTCACTGCTCACCATTCCATGAAATCTCCTGTATTCACACTCACACCTACACCACAGTTGTTTCTCTTTCCTGAACCTTTACTCATGCGATATTCTCTGCCTGGACCACCCTTCTTCCCCTTCTCTATTTTCCTGGTCTAGCTCCTCATTGCCTTTCAAAACTCAGCCCAGGCATCACCTCCTCAAGAACACTTTCCCTGATTACCTCCAGGCTCGGTGAGTGCCACTTCCAGTATTATCCTTTGGAACTTGCCACTTCCATTATTTGCATTTATCTCTTTATGTCTTTCTATCTCACCTCACAAAATGAGACTACTGCGACCTCCCAGAGAACAGAAAATTTAAGTCCACAGAGAGAGGTCAGGGTTCAAAACAGGAGACAGAGGCACAGGTTAGGAAACTCCTGACATCTCCAACTGGATAGATTTCCTATTATAGGCTTCTCCTTCATTGCACATACCACAATTTCATCCTTATTTATTTGTGTGATTATCTGACTAATTTATACACACACACACACACACACACACACGCACACACACACACACAAGACTGTAAAGACAGTCATTGTGTCTACCTTTCTTTCCCATATTTCTCACATCTAACACAGTGCCTAGCAAAAAGATGGTGCCCTATAAATGTGTATAATTATTCAACTAATTAATTAATAAATAGATCAGGGAGAGAAAAAGCAGAAATAAGGTCATAAATGGGCCCGAATTCCAAAGTTCATTTGTATGCGTCTGCATGGGACAAGAATAAGAACACTATATGGAGCTGATACATACTGAGCTCACTTCCAAGGAAATTACATCCAAGCCAGGAAGGGTCTGATTCAGAGACTTATGTATAAACAAATATTGAAATCACCATGGAATTTCTTTTCCCCCATAGGACCCAAGGCCCCTAATTTATTGAGTATAAACAGACTTAACTGCTGAAGTTGTCTGGAATCCACTAACACCCTCATTTTACATGTAATGAAGTGGAGCCAGATCTTATCCACCTACCTACTGGAATGATAAACTCATGAAGAGAGCACTGTATCTGTTTAGGAGACCCTGTGATTAATAGTTTGGGGTGCAGCATGAGGTTCCAAAAGTCATGCACAGGTCACAACACAAGAACACCAAAGTGCCTTGGATAAACAGTGATCACAGTTACCCTTAGGTTCTTTTATTTTGCCAAGCATCATTGTGAGTTGAATTTGCAAGTTTGGGGCAGAGAAGAATTGCTCTGATAATAGAAAAGAAGGGATGCAGGGCACTGCATTGGGTGTCAGGAAAGACAGACACACAGGTGATGTGAGTGTTAAGAGACTTGGGGATTTTTCAACGTGCTTCCTATGGGCAATGTGATATACACTCACTCCCTGTCTCACTATAACATCTTCAGTAAATTCTGCTTGGCCTCTTAATTCTCTCTCACCTGAGTAGATTTTTATGTGGGAGGTGGGAAGGAGGACTCAAAGAGTAGGATAAGTTAGTAGCTGACACCTGGATGTTAAAATCCAGGGGAAATGATTCCGAGCCAAGCTAGCTGACTTGCCAAAAACTCTCTGCTAGCCATAGACTGACCCATTCAGATCCATCAGCTGGATCCCTCCCCGTCCTATACATTAAAGATGTCAACGAGGCTTTCAGCAAGGTTCCGCAGGCAAGAGAGAAGGAAGGGCAAGTCCACTGTGGTGAGTTCATGTCAACATTCATTGGCATCTAATACATGTCAGACAGTGTATATGGATTCTCACTTAAGCTCCACAACATCTCTATGGAGTAGTTGGTGTTATTTCTATTTTTTACGTGAAGAATGAAGAAATTCAAGACCATGGAGGTAAAGTGTTACGAGTTAGCCAGCCAGTAAGTATTAGAGCCAGGATCTGAATTCGCAACTTTCCACCATATTACACTATCTCCTTATAAAAGCTGGATGATGTCTGAGGAAGGACAAGGGGCAGAGTTGGGAGATGAGGCCACCAATTCAGAATTTCCTGGTTGCCGTGGGGTACTTTAACAGTATAGGGAGCCAAATAGGTGCACTGGTAAGGTAGATAACCATAAGCCTGTGAATCGTGGGACTTCATTTGGCATAATCACCAAGGGGAGTCAGACAGCAAGGGGCTGGGAATGCAGGCACTGGAATCAGGCAAATCCTCATCTGAATCGTGGCTCTGATTTATTATCTGAAACAGTTCAACTCTAAATTTCCCTTTAGAAATAATAATCATAAACATAAATTTAACGATTAGTCAAAAGAAGAACAGCCCTTTTGAATTAGGGAACAACTGTCGCCAGAGAATAATAACCCTAAATCTCCTTTGCTGGATTCATAGCAGCCTCCAGTTCACAAAGCATAAAAGCCCAATCTTGCAATTTCCTTAATTCCTAAAAATAAACTGAAACTTCTGGTGTCACTGGGATGAGTCTTAATTCTTTCGAAAAGATAATGCTGAGAGTGGTGACTATTTGGCAACCTTGGAAAAATTATGCCACCTCTTTGAGACAGGTGTGTCGTCTGTAAGAGGAGGATAACCATGCAAAAAAGTGGGTTTTGTAGATGTTGTGAGATAATGCGTGTAGAGTCCTCAGGACAGTGGTCACCACAGAGCAAGCACTCGGTGAAAAGGAATTGAGGACAGTGGCGATGACAATGACAGAAACAATAATGCAAAGATAGACCACAATGACACAATGATGTGTTGGTGTGGATGTGGTGGTAGATGACAAGGATGATGATGGCGATCAGGATGACAAAGACAACAGTGCGACGGTGAGACCTTGATAAGCAGTGATCATGATGCTAATGTGTTTGTTGATGGTGATCATGTTGGTGAGGGTGAACATGAGGAAGGAAAAAGAAGCAAAAAGGCAAAAAGAAGGGAAACAGAAGAAAGGAGGAATTAAAAGAAGAAAGCACAGGCTCTCTGTAATGCAGCAACTATAACTCATAGGTGACTGGGTCTCACCTGTCCAAACCTGAGGCGCTCTGTTCCTCCACCCACAACAGATAGGCACGCCAACGGACATGGCCTCTGGGATCCCTCCAGCCCCACCAGTCACCCAGCCCACTCCTCTCCCAAGGATGAGAAGGGAACCTTATTCTTTTGATTCACTGTATTAAGACAATAATGCAGCCACATGCCCACCATAACCCCTATAGCCAGATGCTTTCTGTGCAGTAAAGCCAAAGACATAAAGACTAGCAATATATAGGAGAAATCCTCAAGAGCCTAGCTTCCAGGGAGACTGAGGCCATGCCTGGGAGGACCTGGCCAAATCCCTTTCTTGGGGTCACCATTCATGAAATGGAAATGAAGTCTTTACAAGAGTTCTAAGAATGTCAAATGCATGAGTAAGATCACATAAGCAAACGCGTGCTCCAAGTTCTCTCGAGGAGTGACTATGAATATCTTAAATTTTAGATAATTATAAAGTACAGAATTATTCCAGTGGATGAAAGCATGACTTTTAACAAGGTAATTAATCTCTCCAAATCTCTCCTTGATGAAATAATAAGTTAATACAACAGTACCTATCTTACGAAACAGGAACAAGTCTTAAGTGAGATGGTCTATATAAAGATTTCAACATCACATCTTTCTCACGGTATCCTCCAGTAACATTAGCTGATATTATTACTAGTGCAGGAGACGATACAAAAATAAAACAAATATACCCAAGATGTGATTACATGACTCTCCCGCTTAAAACTTTTAGTGGTTTCCCCACAGCTCTAAGGACAGAATCCAGACACTTAATACTGGCTAAAAAAGCCCTTCGTGACCTGGCTCCTGCGTAACTCCCTCCACAATTAAACCTTCCTGAACTGCTTTTATGCCTTCCAGGTTTCAAACTCTTGCTGTGCCCTCACACTTCCATTGTGTTGCTGGACCTCCTAGAAAACTCAGCCCCCAGGCTCGGGGCGGGCTGCCGCCCTGCATGGCCCACAGCCCTTTGAATCTCCCATATCACAGCCTGGTTGGGTAGTTTCCAGGTGATTTATCTGTTTCCACAACTATTTCCGGATTGAGATGGTATACCGACTGTTAATCTTCACCATCTATCACAGCACCTGGCACAGAGCAGAGCTCAGGAAATGCTTGTTGGATGAAGAAATGAGCAGTGTGATGGATTTGCAGGGGGTGCAGAGGAGGAGCATGGAAGGGGTCAGAGGAAGCCTGATGGAAGATGATACCTGAGCAGGATCTTGATGGACAGGTAAGATTTACCCAGGCAGATAAAAAGAGTAAGAGCATTCCAGAAAGAGAGAAGAACATGGACAAAGCACAGAAGCATGACAGAGCATGGAGCACTGGGGAAACTGCATACACTTATGTAGCAGTGAAATACAGGATTCCAGAGTAGCGTAGTGCGAGAAGATGCTGGGCTGTGTGTGCCATCAAAATCCCTGGCCTTTATGCTGTGAACATTGGGCAGCCATTGAAAAATTCAAAGCAGAGAATCAATTAGATCAGATTGGTGACAGGGGCCTATTATCTGATTATTTCCCATTCTTCCCACCCTCCCATCTTGTTCTCTGCTTTCCTATATCTTCTTGGATATATTCTTTCTTTTCCTACAGTTTCCATTTACATTTTTGTTGACCCAGGATGTCAGAAAATCATGACTTAAGCCGGGCAGTCCTAACAGCATCAACTGGGATTCGGGGGGATAAAATTCCATTGTGACATGGCCAGAAACACTAAGGGGCACTTGTTCTCAACATGAGAGCTCTACAAATGTTCTGAAAATGAGTCAGGTGTTGTATGTACATACTGACATAAAAGAAACATGTGTGTCACTTGCTTAAAATAATTATTTACCTGCAAGTGCCTGTGGCAACACAAAACCGTTCCAGTGACTAATGCACTTCTTTTTAAATTGTGAATATAACTCTTCTCATTTCTCCTCCTTCAGTGCAAAAAACACATTATCCATTGACTAGCATGGCTGATGAAGTTTATCCTAAGATGATAGTTAATCACACCCAAAGCCCCAGAGTTCTCTGAGGATTACAGTTAGTGTTAACGTTTAACTTTAGAGTTAGGGTTTAGGGTTAAAGTTTAATATTAGAGTCAAGATTCCCTTTAAGGAAAATATTTTAAAATGACTACAATCTAATCCAGTTAGGATATACAAAGAAGAGGACCCAAGATTCAAAAGGTTAGATAAAACTCATGATATGAAACCAACAATGAGAGGGTGGCTGGGGAGCTAATAATTGATGAAGTATGGAAAAATTTTTGAGAACAAGGATTAATACCTTTCTACTAGAGCAGGTGACAGCAAAAATTTTCTGTAAAGGACCACATAGCAAATATTATCAGCTTCACAGGCTATATACAGTCTCTGTCACAACTATTCAATTCTGTTGTTTTAGAGCAAAAGCACTCATAGGCCATGCATGTACAAATAAGTATGGCTGTTTCAATAAAATTCTGTTTAGAAAAATAGGCAGCAAGGAAAATATGGCCCATGAGCCATGGTTTATTGGGCATTTATGAGTATCTTTGTGATAGACTCTAAGAGGACAGTCTTCTGAACCAATGTAGAGAGATGAAAAATGGAGATATTGGAAAACAAGATCAAGGCTGCAGCATTATGAGAAAGCCTAGATCCAGCCACACCTGAAACTAAATCTCTTGATATCTTCATTTACAGGAGTCACCCACCTTATCCATGGTTTCACTTTCCGTGGTTCCAGTTACCCGTGGTCAACCACGGACCAAAAGCAGATGATCTTCCTTTCCTATGTATCATCAGAAGGTCAACAGTAGCCTAAACACTGCATCACAAGACCTACATCATCACACGGGCATGATATCATCTCATATCATCACAAGAAGAAGGGGAGGTACAGAACAGTAAGATATTTTGAGGGAGAGACACCTATTCATATGACATTTATTATAATATATTGTTCTAATTATCCTATTTTATTATTAATGATTATTGTGGCAATCCCTTACTATGCCTAATTTATGATCTACAATTTATCATAGGTGTGTATGCATAGGAAAAAGCAGTCTATACAGGGTTTGTTATATGCCCTGCAGATAACAAAGACTGCTATATAGGAAACAATAAATTACCTTTTTTGTTTTGTTTTGTTTTGTTTATGTAGCATGAGTTAGGTTTCTATCCACTGTAACCAGAAAACTCCCGATTGCCAGAAAAAAAGATTCCAGGTCTTATCCTAAATCTTCTGACTCTCATTCCAGTGCTCTTTCTTTTCAGGCAGAAATGAATGGCCCTAGTTGAGATATCTTCTGTCCTGGCCAAAGATCAATGTTGCCTATGTGGGCTGGATTTTGCTCCAAGAAATCCCTGTTTCTTGGAGTATCATTAAAGGAAAAGTATGTGCCTAAGACATGCTGCCCATGGATGTGGAAAGTTGACAGAACAGCCCTGGAGGGCAGATGGCTTCCAGACAGCTGTGACTTGATGGAGGCGCTCCATTTGGCAGGGTCAGGGAGAGCCCAGCATGAACAGCATCAATTAGCAACCTCTTTTGAGAGAGGACGATTATAGCACATCACTGCAATCAAGCTTCATGCAGCCACTACAAATAATGGTTATAAAGTCTCTGTAGCAACATGCAGACACGTTTGATGTGATTTTGAAAGAGAATAGCAGAATACACCAGAATCCTCATTCGTTGCTGAAGAAATCATGAATTGGTACACACTCCCCAGGAAGGAATTTTGCCACATGCATCAAAAATCTTTAAAATAAAAAAATGTCATGGCTTTTGATTCAGTAGTCATCCTCCTCTCCTATAAGAATCTACACCCAAGAAAATAATCACAAATGCAAACACAGATTTCTGCATAAGGATGTTCATCACAGCATTATTTATAATAGTGATAAAAGAAAACAGTGCCCAAATGCCAAAGGTAGGAAATTGATGAAATCTATTACAGCCACAGGATGAAAATGATGACAGCCATCATAATTATGATTAAGAAGAATCCTTAATGTCATGGTAAAATATTTACACTAACAAAGTGCGTATATAATAGGATAACCGATAAACACGACGTGGTACAAGTTTTAATTTTTACTCATCTAGACACAGTGATGAAATGTTTCAGTCGGCAGACTCAGGGCTCCTGGGCTTATTTGCATGGAGATGCTTCTCTGGGGCTAATGAGTAAGAAGGAGGTGGTAGGGGAATCCTTATTTAGACAAAAGAAACCAGGGGCAATTAAAGGGATGTAACAATGAAACTGCCATCTAATCCTCACAGTGATATTTTTGAGACCTCTAGAGTGAGAAGTTCTAGGCAGAATGGAAAAATCATAAATGTTGCTTTGGAGAAGGCTTCTTTTATAAGTTTTATTTACTTATTTTTTTTTAACATTTACTTATTTTTTGAGAGACAGAGAGAGAGAGCACAAGCAGGGGAGGGGGAGAGAGAGAGGGAAACACAGAACACGATGCAGGCTCCAGGCCCTGAGCTGTCAGCACAGAGACCGACGCAGGGCTTGACCACATGAACTGTGAGATCAGGACCTGAGCCGAAGTCGGATGCTTAATCAACTGAGCCACCCAGGCGCCCCACAGAAGCCTTCTTCTTCCCCCAGATGACATACCATGCCCCTGATAGATGTTCTCAAAGCACTTTGTGTTTCTCCTTCCAAGCACATAATAGATGCTGTCAACATACATTTAGATGATATGCCGTTCTCACTCACCAGTCCTGCCTCGTTGAACATAGTAGCCACTATAAACAACATGTGGCTATTTAAATTTAAGTGTAAATTAATTCAAATAAAACAAAACAAAAAACTCTTCTCCGGTCACACCAGCCACATTTCAAGTGGATGATACAGATATGAAACATTTTCATTATCACAGTCTTATTGGACAGTGTTGACCTAGCTATGATTCTGGTCTTGCTCACATGCTATATCCAGTTCCGAGAGTCTGGCACATTACAGGCACTCAATAATATGTGCTGAGTGAATACAGTAGGAGGTGTCTTCATTAAAAGGAGGACCTGGGGGTGCCTGGGTGGCTCAGTCGGTTAAGCATCCAACTCTTAATTTCGGCTCAGGTCATGATCTCATGGTTTGTGAGACTGAGCCCCACGCTAGGCTCCAGGCTGAGAGCATGGAGCACACTTGGGATTCTCTCTCTCCCTTCTCTCTCTGTCTCTCTCTCAAAATAAATAAATAAACAAATTAGTAGGACCTTACATAGGAAGAGAAATAAAATCATATATCCCCCTTAGATTTGTCCCTTTTTCTAACAAAACCTAGTTATGAGTACATTTGTTCGATAAAGAATAAACAGAATAAACAATGATACAGGAGCTGTGAACTCAAACTAGAGGTCGGGCACATGGCATCAACCCTGACAACAAACAGGTCTTGATAACACAAAGTCACATCCAACTTCTCAGGACTAAATCTGAACTAGAGACAGCATATCCCTGTCATTGGGGCCAGGGTGCTGGGGATGACAGAGCCAAGGACCTGAAAATGGTTGGCATAGTCTCTCTTCATCACCGATATTTTTTTTCCTGACAGCTAAACCAAAACAACAACAATAAAAAAGGGGGGTAAAATCTCAGTCGTATCCGTGGACAGGAGGGCTCTGAGCTCCAGAGCTCCACAAGACCCATGCTATCCAACCCCTGTATGCTCTTCACTGCCACACACACACACACACACACACACACACACACACACACATTAAAAAGAAAAAAAAGGCAAGCCAAGCAAGAATCTCAATGTGGAGATGCAAGAAATTGGACTCTAATAAACCTCCTTACCTACAGAAGGTACTCAGATAAATGCTGAATTAACAGGTAACTCTGAGGGGCGCCTGGGTGGCGCAGTCGGTTAAGCGTCCGACTTCAGCCAGGTCACGATCTCGCGGTCCGTGGGTTCGAGCCCCGCGTCGGGCTCTGGGCTGATGGCTCGGAGCCTGGAGCCTGTTTCCGATTCTGTGTCTCCCTCTCTCTCTGCCCCTCCCCCGTTCATGCTCTGTCTCTCTCTGTCCCAAAAATAAATAAAAAATGTTGAAAAAAAAATTAAAAAAAAAAAACAAAAAACAAACAGGTAACTCTGAGTCTTGGAGGGCTGGGACCTCGTATGCAATATTTGCTCATTCATTCAACAAATGTTTACTGGGCATCCGCTGGGTGACAGGCAACTTGCAGTTACTGGAGATCTACCAGTGAACAAAGGAGACAAACAGACAACATGGTCTGCCTTCTTGAAGCTTACCTGCCAGGCTGGGTTTCAACTGTGGCTGAATATTACAATTATCTGAGGAGTTTTGAGAACTCCCACTGCTTGGGCTATACACGCACACACACATACACACATGCACACACACACACAGAAATTCTGGTTACAGTGGTCTGACATTAGAACTAGGAACAGGTACCTTCCCAGGTGGGCCCAATGAGCAGTCACATGAACCTGAACACCACAGTTCTGAACCAGTGGTTCTCAAAGTGCGGTCCCAAGACCAGCAGCAGCAGCAGCAGCAGCAGCAGCAGCAGCAGCAGCAGCAGCACCTCGTGGGCCTTGTGAGAATGTAAGTTCTCAGGCCTCTCCTCAGATGTACAGAATCAAAAGCTCTGGGATAGGCCCAGCAAGCTGTGTTTTAACAATCTCTCCAGGAGACTCTGATGCCCACAAAAGTTGGCAACCACTGTTACAGGCAAAAGTAACTGGGAAGGTAAGTTTTTGAAGGTAGAGGAGCCTTGTTCTCCATCTTTTCCCAATATCCTCCTGCCAACTCATTCAACTTGGTCAGGAATCACAAGAACAGCCTCTGCAAGTTGGTACCTGATTGCCACACCGCTGGGTTTCTAGAGGTTCCCACCAGCTGCTCAAGGCACTGCTTTGCTAACTGGGGCTCCTCTGCCCACCCATTTCCCCAGTTAGCAACTCCTCCCCAACTGCCAATGAGCCTGGCATGAACACCCTCCGGCTAACATCTCCATGATAAACTGCAGGTGCAATTGGTCCCCATAACCATCTGATGTCCTTATCTCCCACAGGGCTGCGCAAACAGCACAACACTCACACACAGAGGCCTGACTCAGTGTGGCACGCACGCACAGAGCCTCATTTTACACAATGCACGTAAACATGTTCCTCCTCTATCACATATGTGACATCACATACACATAGGCACTCGTGGTCAAGCGTATATTGATACCCTTTTACACTGTTCTACACACACACGCTCTGAAATCATACCTCACCAGTGATCCTCAAATTTGTCTGCATTTTGGCCTCACCTGCAAGCTTTAAAAAATACTGATGCCCAGGCCACAACCCACACCATCTGAACCAGGATGTCTGAACTTGGAACCCAGCTTTCTGTGTTTTTTAAGGTACCCATGTGGTTCCAACGAGCAGCCCAGGTTGAAAAGTCCTGTTCTATGCCATAACTTATAGAAATAAAAAGAGGGTCTCAGCCTTTTTCAGAAAGGAGACAAGATCCTTGGAGGAAACTGGAATTCAACGACTTCCAGAGGTCTTGTGAAAATCCTTTGATCACAATTATCTGAGCCCACATCTTCTGTTTCTTTGTCCATTTGTTGATGCGCATTAGTCAAAGACCACCAGGAACACACTTCATCAAGCAAAATTGGGTTTACTGGCCCACTGCAATGCTGGTGATGGCCACCCCACCACGGAGAACCATGAGGCGTCTGAGTAAGAAAGTATTAGCAGGAACTTATTGTGGGATTTGTGCTGGTGTTGTGTAATTTGGGACAGGTTGCAAGGGAACAGGAACTTGCTCTGCACTGGATGTGTCAGGAAGTGAGGATGATAATAATTCTATGATTGGGCGTCTTAATGAATCTTATCTAGAGGTCAAGAGGAATGAAGTAGTCCTAAAGCTATAATTGATAAGGAAGCAGAAGTCACTCCCATAACCCAGGAAGTAAGGATGCTTAGCCATTTTTATGGTTTTGACAGCGGTCTTGTATTGTGCTCAGATAGGATTAGAGAATGGTGTTGTGTTTATCTTGCTCCATTATATCCACAGAGTGGCCTTGTATGACGTTATGCAACTGTCATTTATGCCACTGTCGATGTTCACCAGAAGAGCGCCAAGCACCAGCTGTGAGAGTGAGGCCAGCCCCGAATGTTCAGTGCTGCTTTTCTCTTTCTTAGCTCTCCTTCATTCTCCATGTTGCCTCTGTATTGTCTCTTTGCATTTTAAATGTGTCTGCTTGTTCCTCTGGGAAATAACTCTCACCTTCCTGGCCTCCTCTATAATACATAACACATACAATATACATAGCACATGTAATACATGCTGGGTGTGTAGACAAGGCAGCCTTCACATTCTGGAAAGTACACTTGGCTTAGGTTTGGAATCAGAAAATCCAACTTTCAATCCCCACTTCCTACTTGCTAAGTGCACAACCTTGCAAATGGCTCAACTTCTCTGAGCTCACATGGGGGTAAAAGTCCCAGTCTGCCCCAGTGAGTTTCTGTCTGCCCCACTGGATTTCTGGTGGGAAGAGAATGAGACAAGTCTGAAGGCACAAGGGGCTGGCAAATCAGCAGATTCTCCTGAGAAGCAGAGAGGGTAGGTAATTGGGGTGGAGGGATGACTTGTTTGACCTACACCTTGGTCAGGGGTAGCAAAAACAGTAGGCTTAAAGGTCCTCTGAGGACTCAAGAGAGGGTATAGGAAAGTGGATTACCAGGTAGGATTCTGGTCACCTCGGTGACCCTTCAGCTCCTAGTAACAGGCTACAAGGGTAAGGAACTAGATGTTGAACTTAGAATGCCATGCCATAACATTTTCTAAGGGCCTAGTGTTAGGCATTATGATGCAGAAATGGAAAAAAAAATACACTTTCTTCCCAAAGATGCTCCTGGTGTATTGGGAGAAAGAGAGATAAAAATAAAACACAACTGCAATTCAGAAAACAACAACAACAACAGAAGCACTTATAAGCACTTATAAGGTATAGTATAGCATAGACCAGGGAGGAATTAATCCCTATCAAGGGATGGAGAAGAGTGACAAGGAGATCTTAGGGAAAATAGCACAAAATGGATAATGCTTCAACTGGGTTTTTGCACAATGAGTAGCAGCCTGTCAGGCAAAGAGAGGAGGAAGTATCAGGAAAAGGGGATCCATAGCAGAGGAGGCAGCAGGTGCAATTATATGAGTATGAAATACTCTGATGTGTTCTGGGATCTTGAAACACATTCATAAGTAAGTCATCAAGGGGCTGTCAACTCTTATATCCCCAGACCATACCAAATTGTCTAGGGCATTCTGTTTACTTATAAATGGAGGGAGCAATTAATGAACACTATAGCTGTCACTATCAGAGATTTCAGCCCCTGTGACAGAATTCCAACCATTTACAAGGGTATACGTATGGTGTAGGTTTGATTTACAGGTACAGTTACATTATCTTTTCACTCTTCTGGTCCCACGTGTACAACTCTTTGGAATTATCTACATGGTTAACTGGTTTCAACACTCAAAACCAGGTCTTCTGAACAAAGATTGCACCAATATTGAGATTTCTAATTATTATTCAATCCTTAGCTGCTGTCTTCAAATAACTGATTCAGGAACGGTCTGACCCAAGGGCACAAGAGTCCCTCCCCAAACTCTTCTGATCCGGGCTTCCAGAAAGTCAAGTTTAGTCAGTTATCTGTAAGATAATAGGCCACCAGAGAGCCATGGGCTTGTCCCACAGATCTTGATTTTATAGCAGAGACTCCAAAGCAAATTCTAGAAGTAGCTGCCAAGAGAGATTTGGGCTTCACAGACCATGTGAGTGGACTTCCCCTGGGTGATCAAAACTGAAAGTGATCAATCTGGCCAAATTTACTGGGCAGAGAGGTCATCCTTTTAGGATAAGCTACATGCAGATTAGAGAAGTGGGTACACTTCTACGGGTCTCTAGCCACCCCCCTGTACTGAATGCACTGCACAGCCAGCTGCCTAACTAAGCACTCCTGTTACCCCTGTATGTCAGCCATGTCCAGGGCCAGCCAGCCAGGAGACAAATGGATCCCCACAGGGGCAAGCATAAGGCAGTGCTCACTAATAGAACATCTCTTCTGGGTGAGTGAGGCAATGGTGAAGACACAGATGCCCCAACACATAAACAGAGTCCAGATGAAATCATTTCATAAAATGGAAGCACAATAAAAAGAGCAATGCTCTAAAACAGGCTATTTTATACCCAAATTGAAAGTGGCATATGAACTAAATAAATTAAATGTAAGTAGACCTTTGACTTGTTTATCTGCATCTCTAGAAATGGATATTTTAAAGTTGGCCCCTAAAAATGTATTTAACCATCTCATTCAGAAAACAAAAGTCACTGTACATTCAGGGATAGAGGGATATTTAATACTGAGTGCTGTGAAAGGGGACCTAGGGAAGACTCAGGGAGGATTGGGAAGGATCATTAGTGGGTTTAGCCCCATCCCCACCAGCCCCCTACACAGAGGACTCAGCACACTTGGAGGAACTCACATACCTGGCCTCAACTTCTCCCCATGACCTCTCCTCTACCACTTTCCACAAAAACTTCAGTTTCCAAGACTCTGTTCTGTTTTCTTCTTTTTACTTTTTACATCAACATCATGGAGGTGATCATTATTTATGTACATTACATTATTTATGTACAATAAAATGTATTCATCTTAAGTGTACAGCCTGATGAGTTTTGACAAATCTATGTGCCCATATAACCCCCATCCCAATCAAATATAAAACCCTAAAGAGTGCCCTTTCATGGTCAGTCCTTTCTGTCATCATAGAGTCACTTCCCCATTCTAGGATTTATATGAATGTAATGAAACAGCGTGGGCTCCTCTGTGTCTGGCTTTTCACAGAGTGATGTTTTTGAGATTCATCTGTGTTGCTGCACATACTGGTAGTTTATTCTTTCTCGTGGCTGAGAAGTAGACCATTGTATGAATCTACCACTATTCATTTACCCATTCACAGGATGAAAGGCATTTGGGTTCTTCCTCGTTTTGAATATTACACATAAAATGTCTATGAACATCCAAACCCGTGCTGCCTTTGTCCAATGCTGGAAAATGGTTGTTTCGTGTATCGCATCCAGTTGTCTGACTGCCTACAGTGGCTCCATGATGGGCAGGAGTGCAACAGAATCATCTTTCTTTCTGGTCAACAAACGTGCCTCCTTGCCCCAGATGTACTGTCCTCATCCCCTTCAAGAATGTGCTGTTTGACTCTACCTAAGATACTCTTGCTCCCAAAAAGCATTCCCAGCAGCCATGCCCCTGCCCTGAAAATGGGAACCACATATTAATGAATCAGGTTTTGGTGATCAGGTTAACTTCACCCATGACAATGACAGTCATGGCAATGGCACATCTCTTTTGTATCCTTCCCCAAAACCTGTAACACCAGTCTAACCAGGAGAAGCCCAGACTGAGGGACAGTCTACAGAATGCCTGTCCAGTACTCTTCAGAATTGTCAATAAAACAGAGGAAGCTTGAAAACCTGTCACTGGACCAGAGGAGACTCAGGAGACATGACAACAAAATGTAATCTGGTCTCCTGGAATGGATGCTGAAACAGGAAAAGAACATGAATGGAAAAACTGGCAAGATCTGAATAAAGTTTAGAGTTTGGGGGTGCCTGGTGGCTCAGCCAGTTAAGTGTCCAACTCTTGATTTTGGTTCAGGTCATGATCTCACAGTTCGTGGGTTGGAGCCCCGCATCTGGCTCTGTGCTAACAGCACGGACACTGCTTGGGATTCTCTCTCCCTCTCTCTCTGCCCCTCCCTGCCATCAAAAATAAACATTTTTGTTTTTGTTTTTTTTTAAAGTCTGGAGTTTGGCTAATAGTCATGCAGCCATGTTGGGTTCTCAGTTTTGACCAACGTATCATGATAATGTAGGGTTTTAAAAATATAAGAACCTGGGTAAGGGGCATATAGGAATGATCTATGCCAGCTTTAAAAGTTTTCTGCAATATAAAATATTCCCCCAGAATATAAAATTATTCCCCCCCCACCACCAGGTTTTTTGAAATGTCAGACTTTAACATTCTGAGCACATAAGGGCCAATAATGTAATAAGCCTGAGATGTGGCCATCCCAGCCAACCTCACTATGCCGCCCACCACACCTGCACTTCCTGGGAGAGGCAGGCTATCCCCTGTCTGTTTGCACATCGTATTCCACTCCATTTCCCCTTGCTGTAGATGTGCCTGGGATTTATGATTATTAAACTTCTGTCTGGTTGATACAGCCAAAAATCCTATTGTCGTTTTTCTGCACAGACTGGCCAATGAAACACCCAAACCAAGGACAGAGAGACAGGTCTAGGTATAGATGTGTCGTAATGCACATCGAAACCCAACTATAACACCAGGAAGAAGATAAAGCCGGAGGGGGACACATACCAGCCAAAGCTCTTTGGACAGCAATATACCATCTAATGCCCTACCTTTTCCATCATTTCTCTCTTCCCCTGGAAAGCAAAGGACCCCAGTGTGGGTGAGGTGGCTGTTTTATAAACCCTGTGCTGGGCTCTAGTTTTATTTCCCAGGGTTAACGATCTAAATAAATCTGCCCTGCCTTACTTCTGCTAAGCTGCTTAAGAAACGATGCTTTATAGTCAACATAGATCAGATGGGTACTTTCTCCCTGTGAAACTTGCCATCGGTAAAAGTTCTCTACCTAATGAGCCAATATTAGTTTAACTACATGTTGTTAACTAAAAGCATAGTTTTATGCAAGCTTTTTTTTTCCTAGTGGGAAAAAAAGGGAATATTGTACTTGCAAAGCCCCCAAAACAGAATAGTTGTTCTAGAATTTATAGGCCTCCCTTAATGGATATGGTGAAATATCTTTTAAGGGTGTCCTTCCCTTAGGGATCTCATTCTCTTTCCAAGCAAGATCTGACCACAGATAACTTTCTACAGCATGGGCCATTTAGCTTTCATGTGTGGGAGAATATCTTTCATCCTGGGTTCTCAATTGTTTTTTTATCCCAAACCATTTTCCTGGTAAGTCAATATGAATTGTGTGCTCAAGAAAACAAAAGTCATGTCTCCTGGTGGTTCCAGCCAAAGATCTATGGAAGTGTCTTCATTTGCATTCCTCCAGAAGCAAACCCTAAAATTCAGGATTCAAGTGCAGATGATTTATTAGGAGGTGATCCAAGGACACGAGTAGGGTGAAGAGAAGTGAGACAAGGAAGGGAAGGAAAACAATATAAAAGGGATGTTACCAGGTAAGTTACCACTGTGGGCAAATGGGGTTTAGCCATACTGGCATGCTCTGGGACCAGCGTGGAATATGTACTGTTGAGTCATCCAAAAGGGCTGGAAATTGTTTCCAAACTTTCAACTGTCAAAGGTCCTAAGCGGTGTTAACTTCTTTCCCACTCCTTCCAGTTTCTCACGAGCATGGGCAAAGTAGGCTCCAGGGACCACAGAGACCCTTCAAGCAAAGAGACACAGGTACTAGCAGTTGGAAACTAGGCCAATTTCCACAGAAATGGTCAGGGCTGTAGGCACGTGGATGGGGCACCAGTAGCACCTGCCAAAACAGTGGGTCAAAGCAAAGATGAAGATGGAACCCAGCCTTCCAGCCCTCTAGCCATGTTGCATAAATCCCATTGCTGCCTTCGGTAGCAAGAGAAGAGTCTGCCATGTTTTCAAAGATGGCAGGTGGTTAGTCCAGCTCCAGAAACTGCTAGGTGGAATTCTGTGTGAAGCACTGTGGCTTCCATTTCTCTCTTTGTGGGATCCTTGGAAATGGCACGGTAGAAAGATGACTGAGCCAAAGAGTCTGATTCTGCCAGTAATGGTGGCCTTGAGAAAGCCACTTAACCTCTCTAAAACTCAGTTTCTTCCATCTGTGAAGTGTAGATAATCAGAAATATCTTATTAATCCTGAAGTGAAAGCTACTATTATCTCAAGTCTATAACTGAGAAAACTGGGGTATCCAGTGTTCCTGAGAGAATCACATGAGATAATATATTCATAAGGTAAATAGCAGCCTACAAAGATAAGGTAGTGTTAATAAGAATTTCATAAGAGGGGTGCCTGGGTGACTTAGTTGGTTAAGCGTCCAACTTCAGCTCAGGTCATGATCTCACGGTTTGTGAGTTCAAGCCCCACATCGGGCTTTCTGCTGTCAGCACAGAGCCAGCTTTGAAGCCTCTGTCACCCTCTCTCTCTGCCCCTCCCCTGTTTGCACACACTTGCACAGGTGTGCCTGCTCGCTCGCTCTCTTTCTCTCTCTCAAAAAGAAATAAACATTAAAAAAATGTTTTTTAAAGAACTTCATAAAAGAAGACTTTTGAAGATAGCCTTTTGGAGTGTGGCTGCCAAAAGAACAGCCATCCCAAAGCTGTCCTAGGGCTATCAAGGGTATGGTAATCAATGTATGAAAATGGACACTAGCTGTAAGGGACTGTAAGAAACATAAAAACCAAATGCAACCCATTATTCTTGTTCAGATCCTGGTTTTAAAAAAATGGTTATAAAACACAATTTGAGACCACTGCGGGAATTGGAATATGAACCAACTTAACAGAGAATATTAAAGAACTGTTAATTTTGTTAGGTGTGATAATGGTATGGTGGTTATGTAGGAAAATGATCTTATTCTTTGGAGACATAGAGTCGCATAGTTAGGGGTAAAGTGTTATGTGTCTGTATTTCCAAATGACTGAGTGAAATATGGCAAAATACTAACAAAGGCTAAGGGATAGGAGCTATATGGGTGTCTACTATACTGTCATTTCTACTCTTCTATATGTTTGAAGAGCTTCATATCAAAAACTTCCCAATGTTTTTAAGGAGTTTTTAAATAAACATTTCAAACATCAGAAAACTATATAGCGTACTTGGGATTTATCTATGTTGCTACAGCAAACCCTAGTTCATTTATCCTTTAATCGAAATTTTTATTGAGATCATTGTAGACTCAAATAACACAGAGAGTCCCCATGTACACTGTTTTCAGTCTCCCCCAATGGTAACATTTTGCAAAACTATAGTATAATATAACCAGGTATTTATAGCGATGACATCTACTGATCTTACTGAGATTTCCCCATTCTTTATCTATGCCCATTTATATGCAAATTTATCACATGTGTAGGTACCTGTATCCATCATCACATCAAGATACAGAACATTTCCATCACCCCAGAGATCCCTCGTGGTGGCCTTTTATAACTACACCCACCTTGCTCCCCATCCCCACCCCTCCCCATCTCTAAGCCTTAGCCTCTCGCTGTCTAAAATTATGTCACTTTGGAAAAGTTAGATAAATGGAGTCATATGGCATGTAATCTACAACGTCAACATGCAGTGATAGGTAAGACTGAACTAGGAACCAGAAGACCTGGGTCTGAGCCCAAGTTCTGCCTCTAGGTAAATATATTTCTTAGGTATATACCAATTTATCTATTTCTTCAACTGTAAAACCAAGTGCCTTCAAGGGTATAACGTGTGGCCCAGGAGACAAGAGTGTGCCTTTGGCGAGAACTGTGGCCCCTGGAGTTCTACAAAGCATTACCCGTACAACTGAACACAAGACCTCATCTCCAGGCTGCCATATTCCCTCATTTTAAATGGATATGTTGGCATCTGTGTGCTTCCTCCATTTCTGCAAGCTTGATCAAATCAAGTTCTCTCCTCAATACCTGAGGGAATAGTCCGCTCTCCTGTGCTGATGTAGAAAGTTTCTAGGCCTGGGAAGTCCTAGATCACGCAGGAAAAATCTATCCCCAAAACAAAGGCCACCTTGTGAGGCCCCTTGTCAGACAGTTCAAGCTCTGCCAGTGACACCCTGACTTTACTGCCAACTTCTCTTACACTTGAGGATATGGTCCAACCTTTTCAGGGTCTGCATGGCACCTATAAAAAGAGGATATGCAACCACGGGAATCCCATGCAACCAGAATAGGACGGATGATTGCAGGGACAGGGTGCTTTGCACCCTTTAGCGTTTAAATACGTGACACACTGCACCTCTCTTCAGCCAAAGTGTGACTCCAACGTTGTCTAATTTATGTTCAATTATTTATTCTGCTGTAATGCCTTCTCCAATTACTAATAGATAATTGCATAAGAGGAAATGAAACCCAACACGCTGGGCTAATGTGAGATCATTTTATGGGCAAATTCCTGGCTTGGAAACACTTGCTGAAATGGGGCACAGGTGATTTAATACAATGAAATCAAGGAGACAGGGCCCCCTTTAATTAGCTCCTTAACTTATTTAATGATGCATCGTGGATCCTGAAAGCTGTTATTGTTTAAGGGTGTAATGTGCCATACAATTCAGGGAAAGCAGCCTGGGAAGGGAAAAGGCAAAACGCTGACTTCCGACTAAAGTTCCCAGTGCACCCTGCGCAGCACCACCAGCAGTCCTGGTGATGGGTAATTTGCTTTCTTTCTCCCTTCTGTGCATCACGTAGCAGCGGAAAGAGCCTTTTAGTAACTTCATGCTGCCATTAGACTCAAAAGTCTACTCTACCACCCTGCTACTACATGTGTTTGTACTTCCTGCCTCAGCACATTCATAATCAACAACAAGGAACTCACTTTTTCCCCTGAAGTTATTCCTCATCTTGGGTAAAAATCAGAGTGCAAAAGAGATGAGCAAGAAATGTAATTATTTTTCTAACACTGAACTTTTTATTTCCAGAGTTCATGTCACAGGGAAGGTCTGAGGAACTTTTGGGGTTCTCCTTCTCTTGGGGTTACCTGGTTACCTCTAAGCATGCATGGCTTCACCTCTCCATGGAGAGCCAACCTGTTTCTCGCCCTGGCTTTCTGGGGAACAGCTCAGGGAAAAAATGCAGCCCCCCTATCAGAACAGCTATGCATTCTAGGGAAGCTGTCTCTGGACTCAGGCTTTCAGTTTCCTCTTCTCCCTGAGGCTATCTCTGTTGCTGACAGCTCCCCACTCCATATACTTTTTTGAGTTCAGCTTCTCCTTGTATTCCTTCTCTCATTCAAGTTAGGCACCTTTTGGTGGCCTTTTCCACATAAATCAAAACATCAGGGATCACAGATCACAGAATTTGAAACATAGAAGAGAACTCAGAAATAACCTGACATTACTCCCTGCCCTTTACAGTGTAGTTAGTCAGGAGTGGGGGTAGAGTATGACCACAAAAGAATGGCATGAGAGAACTTTCTGGGGTGATGAAACCATTCCATACCCTGATTGTGGTGGTGGTTACAAGAATACATACCTGTGTTACAGTTCATAGAAACTAGACGCACATTACTTTTACTATATGACAGCTTTAAAAAAAAAATTAACCTCAAAAATATAGAAATAGCAAGTTTGAGGGTTGGAATCCAAATCTTGGTCTCCTGACCCCATAAAACTACTCCCCTAAACAACTACAACTTAGCTGAGAAGGCAGGTCCAGATGGCAGGGACACTTCTGTATGTGTGACATGAAATGGGGCACAGGTGGTATAATACAATTATATATACAGCGCATCATAGAGATGGTGTGTGTGTGTGTGTGTGTGTGTGTGTGTGTGTGTGTGTGTGTGTATTCCTCCCATCTTGACCTGCTTTGTACACATATCATATATATTCTTCTCCCAAGAGCTTAGCGCAGTGTCTGGTATGCAGTGGACACCCAAGAAATATTTGCTGAATGAAAATGAATTAGCAATTTGCATACAGGAAACACCACGAAAGAATGCACATAAGATGCCAGTTACACAAGTAGAGACAGCTTGAACTTCCAGCCTCCGGTGCTCTATCTGCCGACTCGCTCCATGCCCCTGCCTGGTGGGGGGCTTGGCTAATCATGTGTGCTCATAAAAAGTCAGTACTAATGGAAGCTATCATTTTTCCGCCCTTCGGCTGGGAGCCTTTCACATCACTCATGCTGGTTTTTACTCTAGCCTGTCCCTTGAGCCCCAGGCACATATATGACCTGCAGCTTCAACAGCCGGATTTCAATGTTTTCTAGGCACCTTAAAGCCCACATGGCCAAAAGGGTGCCTATCCCCCAGCTGAAACTCCAAGCAAAAGCCCAGGGTCTCTATCCCATCTCAGTAAGAAGCACCACCCTGCCTCCAGCTACTTAAGCCAGAAACTAAAACAACACTCTGGTTTCCTTCCATTCCCTCATCCTCCCAAGGCCAATCCACCTGCTCCATCAACCCCATTATCCTGTCTCCGCCCTCACTTCATCCCTCCCCTCCTGGTCATCACCACTCGCCTGGAAAACCGCTGGAGTCCTTGTGTGGACCTCCCAGCTTCCACACTGACCATGCTACGGGCCACTGTCTACAGAATGAACTGGTTTTTTAAATTAAAATCACACCACGCCAGCAAAAGCTAAAGTGCTTCCCTTCATGCTCAGAATACACTCGAGTGGGAGGCCCTCTGCAGTCTGACCCCTGCCCTCTCTCCCATCCCATCTCTCTGCACTGTCCCTCTCACTCATACTCCAGCCACTTTTGCCCTTGAACTCTGGATCAAATATGCCGATCTCATTCCTCACCGTTCCTTAGCTTGTACTCCTCCTCACCCCCCCCCCCCCGGGCTGTGGTTGGCTGCCTCTTTCCATGCAGGTCTTGCTTCAGATTTGAACTCTTCAGATAAGACTATTTTAACCCAACCCAAAAGAGCCTCTTTTAAGGTGAAGAGTGTTTATTATTTTCATCACAGAACCAGATATTTTCTTTTTTTTTTTTTAACGTTTATTTATTATTGAGAGACAGAGAGACAGAGAGCGTGAGCAGGGTAGGGGTAAAGAGAAGGGAAGACACAGAATCTGAAGTAGGCTCCAGGCTCTGAGCTGTCAGCAGAGAGCCTGACGCGGGGCTCGAACTCACAGTGAGATCATGACCTGAGCCGAAGTCAGTCGCCTAACCAACTGAGCCACCCAGGCGCCCCAAGAGATTTTCATTTATAAAAATAAGTTGTCTGTTGTCCTCCTCTGGAATAGAACCCCGATACTGTGGGGTTCTTTTCCATGCTATTGTCTTGCGACAGCTTGATGCCAAGAACGGTGCACACAGGAGGCATGCAGCAAGCAAATGTTTGATTAACAAATTAATCGGAAAGGAAATGCATGCCTCCCAAAATAAATAAATAAATAATCGGTATATCCTCAGCGAAATTCTCAAAGACTGCATAAACTGGCTGACAGATTCCAGAGGACACACTTAAAGAAACAATCACCAAGGCACAAAAGATTTCAGTGAAAAACTGTAGCCCAGGGGCAAAAACGCCCTTCTCTTTGTATGCTGAAACTTCAACACTCGCACTTGGAGCTTCTTCCCTCGCCAGTAGGGGGCACTTTCTCCCAGGGTAAAGAGCAGGGCGTGGGACCAGGGAATGAATTAGTATGTTTATTAGGCCACATCCCCAAAGACCACTTGTCTCATCTAAGTTACAACTATCTCCAAAGCATGGAAAGGGCTCTCCAATCAGCAATTTACACAGGCAAACTTAACATATTGTACGATGTTGATTTATGGTGACAATTAAGAACGTATTACCAAAGTCTATTTCACCATTAACATCCCTGGGGACAGGATAAGTTTTAAATCTTCCGGCTGCTTCTTCCCTAAAGGCTGGGATCTTGGCTAAGGATTTAGAGATTATAAATTTAACAAAGGATGAAAACTGCAAGAGGAGAGTCTTGAACAGCAAATAATGAGTTTAACCAGTGTCTCAAGTTCTCAGCAAGATTTATAATGCTTCCCTGCCTAAGGCCAAGAAATCTTTTATTTTGAAGTTTATAGCGCTATCACTTGCTGTTTTAGATCCAGATGTGAGAGTCTGGCCCTGGGACGGGATTCTTTATGGAAGTCAGTGGTCATGGCTTCAGCAAAACTCTCCTTCTGAGGACCTTTCTGGAGAATAGTATAGTGACCAGGAGGCAACAGCTGTCACATGTAAAGACCAAAAGAGGCACCAGGGCTTGAACAAGTGACATACAGACCACTGAACTGCATACTCATCTGACCAGAAAGCCCAGTGGCTAGATACCCAACAATCCAGATTATAAGAACTCGGGGGCTAACTGGTTCTATAATGACAGAGTCTGGATTTTCACCTTTGGGGTCACCCATCACAGTAAAGGAATACTAGCAAAAGCCAACTGCTAGCTACTTACCGTTGAACTGACAGAGTGTGAAAGTCAATCAGCTGTACCTAGGTCAAACTTCCTCAAAGTACACTCCATATTTCATCTCCATAGGAGGTGGCCACCTCCATCAGGATTACCTGGGATACATTTAAAGGAAGAAAAAGCCACTACACCAGGCCTGCAAAAATCTGGGGCTGAGGTCTAGAAATCTCCATCATTAACATGCTCCACAGATTATTCCTATACATACTAAATTTTAGAAAACACTGATCCAGCTTTGTTGGGATGGATGAGAGCTGACCTCTCAAAACACCTACTCCAAGCAGAACTCTAGATGCAACTAGAAAGTACTTCTCTTTGTCTCTGGCTATTTTACTCTGAAAAGGCAACCATCATGAGAGCCTCTTGGAAAGAAAGGGAGGTGATATTCCTGAAGAACATTCATTTCTTCTGAGACACTGACCCTCCATTGGACCACCCATTAGCATGACAATATTTGTATACAACCCTGCCCAATTTTCCCTTAAAATATGTACTTGTGGTATACATGGCACTCCAGTAGGTGTTAGAATATTTTTAAAGACTAAAACAACTTGAGAATTGAGTAATGAACATCCAAGAGAAGAATTTCAGGTACTGTGAAGGCTATTACAGACAATACTACCTTATCCCCTCCCTCACTCTCTCCCAAGGCAGAGTCACATAAAAGTTGGCTTGCATTACCATATACTGGGTACCAGAACCTATCACATTCTGTGAGTCCAAATTCTCAATGTTGTCTGGTCATGAGGTTTTCAAAGCATAGCATTTTACCAATAGAGAGAATCACCCACCAAATGCAATGTGTATTATGTACACACACACACGTGCACGCACGCGCCTAGGAAATGTATTGTTCTGCTCGTCAGGGACTGGCAAAAGATGGTGGGTACAGAGTCCACCCATTCTGGTCACCAGAATCTTAACTACAATAATCAATAAGTATCTACAAATACCAGATATCCATCTGTAACAACATAAATATTTGTCTTACAGAGTAAATTTTCTTAACATGAATTGGACAGGATATGGCATAACAGAAAAATGATCATGCTAACTAACATTTACTGGGAACTTATTTTGGGTTCAAGAATTTTATAGACATTGTGAGTTATTCTCATCACAATGCTGAATTCGGTAATGTTATACCTCCATTTTACGGATGAGAAAACAAAAACTTTAAGTCACATTCCAAAGTTATACAGCAGAGCAATAAGCTGGGATTTCAATCCATACAGCATGACTCCAGAGGCAACTTTTTCAGGAAAGTCTGGATAATAAGTGTTTTAGGCTTTGCAAGCCATAAGACCTTGGTCATAGCTACTCAACTCCATCACTGTGGCACGAAAGCAGCCATACGGCAATAGGTGGCTTGTGCAAATGAGCATGGCTGTGTACCAATAAAACTTTATTTATAGGAACTGAAATCTGAACTTCATATAATTTTCACATATCATGAAACATTATTGTTTGGTTTTTCCAACCAGTAAAAAATGTAAAAAACTACTCTTATGATTGGTACAAAAATGGGTGATGGCCTAGATTTGGCCGGCAGACTACAGTTTGCACACCCTTGCTCTACACCACTTTCTAGTCATGATACCTTGGGCAGGTTTCTCAGTATCTCAGCTTCTTATTCTTAATCACTAGGCTAATGATACCTTGATTGACAGCATACCCTAAGTCATTTGCTCATTCACGTGTATGTTTTTACTTAACAGATACTTATTGGACCATGCACTGGGCTAGATGCTGAAGATGCTAGATCCAGTCTCATCCCTCAGTGAGCTTATATTTCAGTGGTAGTAACAGATGGAGAAGCAAGTGTTCTCTGTGACAAGTATCTGACAGCAAAGCCGAGAGTGCTATGGGACAACAACTCTCGAATAAGGAACACAGAATGTCTCAAAGGCACCGCAAGAAAAGTAGCGACTTTTGAGACACAGGTGATTCCATATGGAGGGGGCCCAAACTCATACTGTCATTCATCCTACTCTGGTTGGGCTCCCATAGGAGACGGATGGAATATCTGAATCGCAGATCCTAGGCCACTGCTCTAATCCTTTGACAAAAGATATATTTGTTTTGTGCTGTTGTGTAATGCATTACCATACACTTAATAGCTTAAAATAACACGTATTTCCTATCTCACGGTTTCCATGGATCAGGAGTCTGGACACGGCCTAGCTGCCTCCTCTGCTCGGGGCCACACTAGGCTGCAGTCAAGGTATCAGCGGGACCACATTCTCATCCTGAGGTTTGACTGGAGAAGAAGCAGCTTCTGAGTTCATTCACATTGTTGGCAGAATTCATTTTCTTGCGGCTGTGGAACTGGAGGTGGCTTGCCTCTTCAAGGCTAGCAGGAGTGACAACGGTTCTTCTTAGCATTTACACAAATGCAAAATAAATACATAGAAACCATTCTCACCTTTGCCATATAACACAGCTTAACCAAAGAAGTGACACTGCGTCCATCACCTCTGCCATATTCTGTTGGCTAGAAGCAAGTTGCAGGTCCTTCCATCCTGAAGGGGAAAGGATCATCAAGGACATTATACTGGGAGTCAGAGGTCATGGGCGCCATCTTAGGATTCTGCTACCACAAAAGACGTCTGGCACACAGGACGCATGTTGTACCTGGGTCATGTGGTTCATGAGCTAAAAGAGCTTAGCACACTGTCCAGCACAGAAGAGGCTTGTTACTATCCTTATCATTTGCAACTACCATTATGGAGTATGTTCCATCCATGTTTCATCCCTCTCAGAGCATTACTCATCTCTCCAAGGTGATCTGGGATATTGCTATGCAGAGAGCAACTTCTCCTCTTTCTCTCCAGGGACTTCCACATATCACACTGAGTCCACATTCCCTTTGATGCCTTGAAGTTTTCGAGCTGACCTAATGGCTTTGTGCTGTATTGCTGTCTAGGTAGAAATGCTTCTGTCAGAGATGGGTTATGTCGACTTTTGCCAACAGCCTCTGAGCTCCCAAATTCCAAATGCTAATTTGCTTTGTGCCAACAAATTCATCTCACAATCTTTTACTGCATGCTCACTGCATGTCAGGTGATGTGTTTTCTCCTTCTTGGTAGGTTTACTCCAGCTCATATCCCCAGAATTTTCTGTCATTTTGACTGTTTTAATTTGTATTCAGTGTCACTTTTCCCCCCATTCTATTTAAGGCTGAGTCCATTTTTTACAAGCAGTATCTAAGGTGTGAGGTATCAGAGAAATACCACACCTCACTGATCCTCTCTTCTGTAGTGAGCAGTACATTTCACTAAGCTTTTCACTCTCTCCCTCTTTATTTCCTACTACCTTTCCTTGCCATTGAGATTCAGAGTCACTGTGTGCCCCCTCTCTCTTACAATCAACTCTCAAAGAGGAAGGAAAGAAAAGACAAGAAAAGAAAAAAGAAAAGGAAGAAAAGAAAAGAAAGTAAAAAAAGAAAAAACCTGTGGTATTTCAGTTGAGTATCTTTTATTTCTTTGTGTGTGTGTGTATACCTCTGGTTTCCCAGGAATACTTTCTGATTCAAGTGACTGTTACTATATCATTAGTAATAACAATAATATTAATATTGATGATATTAATAAAAACTGATGTTGCTAGGGCTCTAATTATGTTCCAGGATCTGTTCTAAGACCTTTCTGTGTATATAATAAGTGCAAAGCTTCTACATTACCCCAGTTCCATGCTAAGCCCTGTACCTAGAATGTGTTACCTAAACCAGCCCATTCTTTTGCTCTCAGCGCTTACTTTCTGTTGAGCACTGAACCATGAGATTGCCAATATTCAATCATTTTTTCATTTACAAGAAAGGCAATTTCATATGGTTCAACCTAATAACAGGGATTTATACTGAATGATTACACAAACAGAAGGACAATTATGATCTAAGAGCCATGCAGGAAAAACACGGGGTTCTATGTAAAAGTAAAACAGGGGAAACTGACTAAATCCCGGTTTTAGGATGGTGTTGGGGAGATACTTCTTCTCCAGCCCTATGTTGCTTCCCAAACAGGGAAAATTGCATTAATGCAACAGTCCTGCCCTCCCTCCACCCTCCTCCACCAGTGAGTGCTGTGGAGAAGACTGTTAGTGATCCCATTCCTTATCCTTCCTGTTAGCAGTCCACCCCTACAGAAACATATGCTTTCTTTGCTCTTCACACTTACATTTTTCTTTCTCTTGTGGCAGAATACACATGACACAAAATTTTCCATCTTCACCCATGTTAAGCGTACAATTCAGTGGCAGTAAGCACTCTCACACTATTGGGTAGCCATCATCACCGTCCATCTCCAGATCTTTTTTCATCTTCCCAAACTGGAACTGGGATCTCATTGAATATTTCCCCCATTTTACCCTCCCACAGGCCTGACGGCCACCTCTACTTCCAGTCTCCATGAGTTTGACTACTGGAGATACCACGTATCAGTGGAATTATACAGTATTTGTCTTTTTGTGGGTGCCTTAGTTCACTTACCAGTACATCAAGGTCCATCCATCTCATAGCGTGTGTCAGAATTTCCTTCCCTGTTAAAGCTGAATAATTTGCCATTGTGTGCATACACCACATTTTCATTATCTAGTTATTCATCCATCAATGGGCACTTGGGTTGTTTCTCCTTTCTGGCTAATCTGAAAAATGCCGCCACGAACATGAATGTGCAAATACTTGTTTGAGTTCCCACTTTCGACTCTTTGGGGTATCTACGTAAGCGGAATTGCTGTACCAAGTGGCAATTCTATTTTTAATTTTTTGAGAACCTACCATGGGGTCTTCCACAGCAGTGGCAACTTTTGAAGCCCTGCCGATTCCAAGTGCTCCACACCCTTGCCAACATCTACTCTCTTGTTTGGTAAGGGCCATCCTAATGGGTGTCAAATGGTATCTCACTGTGGTTTAGATTTGCTTTTCCTCATGATGAATGATGTTCAGCATCTCTGCATGTGCTTATTGGCCAATCGTGTGTCTTCTTTGGAAAGATGTCTATTCGACTCCACTGCCTATTTTTTAATCAAGTTGCTTGCTGTTGTATTGTAGGAGTTCTTCACATATTCTAAATATTAACCCTGGGCGTCTGGGTGGCTCAGTTGGTTAAGCGTCCAACTCTTGATCTCGGTTCAGGTCACGATCTCACAGTTCCTGAGTTTGAGCCCCCAGTCAGGCTCTGCGCTGACAGGGTGGAGCCTGCTTCAGATTCTCTCTCTCGCCACTCCCTTCCTTATGCTCTCTCTCTCTCTCTCTCTCTTACCCTCTCAAAATAAATAAACTTAAAATAAATAAATATTAACCCTTTATCAGATAGGTTTTGCAAATATTTTTTCCCATTCTATAAGGAGCCTTTGCACTGTGTTGATGGTGTCCTTTGATACACAAGTTACAAATTTTGATATAGTCCAATTTATGTATATTTCCTTTGGCAGCCTGTGCTTTTGGGGTCATATTATGCTTCAGTTTTACAGAGGCAGGCCTACCACTGGGGCTCTTGTGAGGACCAGTGCTTCTGGTGAGTGCAGTTAATCCTGGGTTTAGTGTTAAGAATCACACTTATCCACTGAAATGAGCCCTGTTTTCCAACATCAGCTTTTCTAGTTCAACAAAGAGATATTCTGACCTCCATCAGAATTACTCCTTGCCTTTTTCTTAATTTGTCTGGTACTAATTTATGCCTTTCTTCCAATACCAAAAGGACATCAAAGAATGTGATTTTAGGATGGCAGCTGAAGGATGCACAGAAGTTAATTAATGGAAGGGGAAAGAGAAGGCTAAATCATCTAAGGCAGAGGGAAGAAAATATACAAATGGAAGAAGAAAAGTATGAGCAAATACCTATCAATGAACAAATGGTGGGGGGTGGGGCATAAAGAGGGGCTGGAAAAAGTAGAGAAGAGAGTAAATGGAACAGAGGAAAAGATGAAGTTCCAGCCAGGAGCAGAGTCAGAGCCCCACATAATCATGATCTTGTGGGATATTGTGTCTGTCCCTGACCAGAAAGAGTTAAGTTTGTTTTCTGTGATCCCTAAAGATTTACACTCACTATTTACCCTCATTTCTGGGTATGAATAACAGAATCATCAGATTTCTCCCAGAAGCCAAGGACTGCTATTGAATAAGACAGATAAGCATGTCACTTTGCTGCCACCAAAGCCTTAGGTCAAAAAATACTTTAATTGGATAAGGAAACTCCCTTATGCCAAAATGGGTGGGAAAAAAAATCACAGAAAAGAGGAAACACAAATTACACTAACACAAAAAAGTGCTTGCAAGGAGCGGGAAGGAAGAAGGCATCAAAATTCCTATCCTTCTAAAATCGTCCATAATTTTATTTATTTTTTTTTTAATTTTTAATGTTTATTTACTTTTGAGACAGAGAGAGACAGAGCATGAACGGGGGAGGGGCAGAAAGAGAGGGAGACACAGAACCGGAAACAGGCTCCAGGCTCTGAGCCATCAGCCCAGAGCCTGACGCGGGGCTCGAACCCACGGACCGCGAGATCGTGACCTGGCTGAAGTCGGACGCTCAACCGACTGCGCCACCCAGGCGCCCCAAAAAATCGTCCATAATTTTAAATGGACTCCCCAAGATGTATTTGGCCATTAGAAATATAAACACTTTCCCCCAGTCTTTGGCAAGTGGTTTCAGCAGATGAATGAGGAAAAAAAATGTTTTAAGATTTTTATTTTTAAGTAATCTCTACACCCAACATGGGGCTGGACCCTATAACCCCAGATCAAGCATTCCACACTCTACCTGAGCCAGCCAGGCGCCCTGATGAATTAGAAAGATCTTAATAAATAATACTTCTCTCTGTGGGCTTCAATCAATCCAACACCCAGGACTACAAGGAGGTACATCATTGCATTTAATACTTACAACTTCCCTAGGAGGATGAGCACCCCCCATTACCCTTGTTCTGCAGATGAAAACACCAAGGGGTTAAAGAAGTGAAATGAATCCCCCACAGTCGTCACACTGTTCCATAGTAGAAAGATTAAAAACCAGTTTTTTCTGATGCCAGAATTCATGTTTCTATTCATTGTAACAGCCTTATGTGCATAAATTCTATTCCAGAGAATACAAGAGGCAGCTTTGGCCAGCTTAGGTCAAAGCCTCTTCCCTCAGTGTGAGATTTTCACGTGGGTTTGCCCCTTTGTTCAGCGACCTCCAGACCCCGATGACAGACCTACAGAGTCTGTACAAATTTCTACTGAGTGACTGGGAACGTGGAGGGAGAAAAAGGGAAGATGGACCAACCGTGAAGAAGGATCTGTGGGAAGAAGGAAGATTAGCAGTGAAAGGAAGTAGAAGGGGAGCTATCTCTTCCACAAAACAGCATCTAGTTTAATGAAAGTTGGTTGGCCCGAATTCTTTGTCATCTAGACAGTACCTTCTCCCACCCAAAAACCCAAAAGCAAAATAAAAGACGGATTTAAAAATAAGACTAGTTCTTTCTCATTCATTTACTTTTGACGTTAATTTATGGAGCACCTTTTCTGTGCCAGGTACTGTTTTAGGCATTTGGGATAGATCAGGGGGCCAGACAAGGATCCCTTCTCATGTAATGTCCTACTTAAGAGAAAGAGACAATAACCAATAACCAAAATAAACAGAGTGGACACAAAGGGGCTGAAATAAGGCTTTCTTACCCCTCTATCACTTCAAATCTGGTCACTGCAATAGCACGTATGGAATGTCTACTCTGTGAAAGACTTGATTTTAGATGATGATCTCATGTAATTCACTTGGGTGAACCTATGAGGTGAACTCCATTATAATCCCCATTTTACAGATGGGTAAGCAGAAACTTAAAAAGGAAACTGTCTAAAGGCCAACAACCAGGAAGTGGCAGGTCCTAGACTTGAACCCAAGCAGCCTGATTCCAGAATCTGTGCTCTAAGCACTAGACAGACCACCTCCTGGGATTAGGTTCAAAGTTATAAACAATGGAAATGGACTTTATGTAACTTAAACAGAAAAGGACTTATCAGAAGGGTACCCAATAGCTCACAAAATCAAAGAGAAAATAGAAACTTAGAGTTTGAGAAAGTAAAGGGGTGCCTGGGTGGCTCAGTCGGTTGAGCGTCCAACTTCAGCTTGGGTCATGATCTCACAGTTCCCGAGTTCGAGCCCTGTGTCGGGCTCTGTGCTGACAGCTCACAGCCTGGAGCCTACTTTGGATTCTGTGTCTCCCTCTCTCTCTGTTCCTCCCCTGCTCACGCTCTGTCTCTCAAAAATAAACACACACAAAAAAAAAGAAAAGAAAAGAAAAGAAAAGAAAAGAAAACAAAACAAAAGAAAAGAAAAGAAAGGAAAAGAAGAAAATGAGAAAGTATCACAGGAAAACAGCCAAAATTATAGTTAAAATCTCACCTCAGAAGAGTTCAGTAAAGAGTGTGTCTACATCCCCCAAAGCCCTTGTCATGGTTTCAGCCGCTCTAGATTGAAAGTCTGAGGAAGGAACATGGTACTGGCTGAGCTTAGTTTAGAGACCACACTCCTCCAGGAATCACAGAAAGCAAATACCTGGCCTTTCAGCTTCTACAGCAGAAGCAGTGTCCAGGCACGTCTCCAAGATGGTCTGCAGCCGACAAGGGGGAAGTACCGCCCTCACAAGTGTCTGCCATATTCGTGTGCCACCTGCCCTGTTAGCCGCTTCATATTTCTCTTCAAAGAGAGTCTATGTTTTTACTTAATTTACTTTAAAAGGGCACTTTATGTTACTTCTGAGGCCACAGGTTCCATGTGCTAGCCATATTTTGTCTGCTAATAGTCATTAAAACAAACATAAAACCGTGAATGATTCTTCAGCTCACCCAGGAATCCCCAGGAGCATCCTGTTCTCCAGGAGATGCTGCTCTGATAGAAGTGACCGCGTTCGCATTTCCCGTGAGGATGGCTGAATGAATGGTGACATCCAGGGAGACTACAGAAGGCTCTGCGTTTATCACCAGAACTCACAGTCTGGGAAATCTACCCCTGCAGTCTCTCTTTTTCCTTAGTTTGCCTTCAATGGAGCCCCACGCCTCCTTCGTTTCTTGGCCCACCCAACAGTGGCGCTGTGGAACACAGATGTAATGCAGGCACAGCCCTTCTTTGGGTTTTGGACATAGGTGCCCTTCTCTGCATTTCTCAAAATGCTATTTAAGCTTCACAATGATTTCCTTTTGAGAAACAGGATTCAAATCTCTCACACCCTCTTTATTTCCCTTATCCCAGACCAACAGACTCAACACACTGACCAAATAAACAAACAAGCAAACAAACATAAGCCTTAATAAAAACAGGGAGTGGGAATGGGAGATGGAGGGGGGGGGGGAGTTTGTTCAAGAAATATACTCCCTCACTTGCAGCCGAAGTGATGAGCAAATTTATTTACACAACGTATATCCACCTAGGACTACCCTGGCACCGCAAGGATATAAATGCTGCATAAAAACTCATTCTTCTCTGTGCAGAAAATTCTGTCAATGGACCTGCAGGGAATGCAGAGCAGGACACCCAGCTGGAAGGACGAGAGCCTCTGAAGGAGGCAGAGGAGGGGACGCCACACACCCCATTCCTGCACATAGACTCTCCCCTCCCTCCCATGCACATGGATTCCCTTCTTCCCTCCCCTTCAAAGCCCTCTCCTTCCTCCTTCACCTTCTCTCTCTCCCTCTCAGACCTCTCTCTCGTTCCTCCTCCTGACCTCTCCTAGAGGGGATGGATGAGCAGGTGGCCTGGAGAAGCCTGGACAGAGTTCCAGAGGTGCCGGAACAAGAGCTGCCAAACCAGTTTCCCTCAGCCTCCAGCTGCTCTCAGCATATCTGCTCTTCCGCCCAAGAAGGGGGCTGGCCACAGGCAATTATCTCAGCTCATTCAGTCATAAATCCTCCTGCTTAATGTAGTTGACGGAATGAGACAATCAATTAATTAATAAGTGGCACTGCTCGAGACTAATACATATGCCAACACAGCAAGAAACTGGAAAAGGCACAGGGGGACCGAGGAAAGTGAAGAGGCTTCCTCAGCAATGGGAGAGTATTTACTTGGAGTGCGGCTCAAGTTCAGCAAACATCTGCTTATTCAGAATACGAGCAACCAGGGAACTCAGAATAAGCAGAAAGGTTTCCTGGAATTTTAAAAGAACGGTTGATGCTCTTAACCACAGATGCTCAGGCCTTAGAAGATCCTGAAGTGCTCTCTGAATCAAAAGATTTTTTTCCCTATGGAGTTTTAGAATAAAATGGGTTCCAACTTTCTGGAAATTTGCTCGAAGAGTATGTTCTCTGGGACAGTTTCCAATTAATGCGGATATTATGTCTACCAAATAACCCACTTCTCAATGACTGCAGGTGTGAGGAGGGAGTGGGGGTCAGGGGGGTGGGCGGCAGGATAGCAACCACTGTACCAGGTTTATGCTGGGAAGGCCACATTATGGTTTAAAGAATACTGACTGTGGAATCTAGAAAATCAGGTGAGAACCCTGGTTCTTCACTTCCCACAGGTCTGAGAACTTGGGCCAGCCTCTCAGAGCCTCAGCTGCCCAATCTGTACAATGGGAAAATCATTCCATTTTCACAAAGCGGTTGTGAGGACAAGATAGGAAAGGCTGCACTGAGCGCTTCGGGGTGCCGTGGAGCAGTACTCAAATGCAAGGGAAAATTACTGTCATTTGTAACCACACACTTTCGGGTCTCCCCTCCCCTCTCCCCTCTTCCCTCCCTCCCAGGGAGCATAATAACATTCATGATAACTATTACTCATGGAAATTACATCTCTCCATTAGTTCTTCTTACAGAATAAATTTCGTCCAAATGCATTAAAATACTTTAGGCAATATGCCTACTTTAAAGGTGTTATTCATTATGATTTTATTTCAAGATGTTGGTCTAAGGAAAAAAAGCTAGACCTTAGTCATTTGGTGAAGTAGTTTGATAGTCAGGTGGTTTTCCTTATGAAAACCCTAACCCTTAGGTTTAGTCTTAGCCCACTCCTTTCAAACTGTCAACAAAGATGGAGACCGAGAAAGTCAAACAACCATGAAATACCCAGCAATTAAGCCAAGGCCAAGATCTCTACTGTGCTTATAAAAGTTGTAACAAGTTCAAAAGCAACACCCAAATGGCAAGTTTACACTCCACTTAGTTAGCCTCAAGGAATGGGGATGTTTTGAGACTTTTTCCTATTACTCCTTAGTCCTCAGAAAATGGGCATCTGATATAGATAGATGATAGGTAGGTAGACAGACAGACAACCAGACAGACAGATGAATGATAGATGCAGAGATGGATTCCATTTAGACGGATTCTTTGTCCTGTGCATGAGGGGACAGAAACATGCAATAGGGCTGACTTAAAAGGAACTTAAAAATCATCTTTCCCCACCTTCTCATTTTAAAAAGTGAAGCATTGAAAAAGGAACCAACTTACCCCTGGTCACAAAGTCAGTCCTGCAAATGTTACTGACAAAAGTAGATGGGCATTAGGCATTTACTGTGTGCCAGACTTTGCACTCAGCTCCATGCTTGTGATACCTCATTTAATCTTCCCAGAACAATCAGAATGCTGGTCTTAGGAAGGAAGGTGAGGTTCGGACAGGTGAAGCAACACCCAAGGTAGTTGGCTGGTAAGATGCAAAGCCAAGACTAGACTCTGAAAGGGACACTGGGCTACATGGACCCCAACCCTTGGTTTCTAATTTAGGACAATGTCTCTATATATTTGATTCTGAAATTTTAATTTAAAATGGTTCTTATATGCCAGTGGCAATTGGAAAATTCTCCCCTTTTTTTAATGAGCATCTGGAAAAATAATTATCTCCCCAAATCACGCATTCCCTTTCTTCTGGTGAAGTCTACTGCAAGCACTGAACCTAGTTCAGCTGGGGCTGGGCCATCCCATAAATAAGTCATGCCCAGGCTGAGTCTGTGTGCCTGTCACTGTATATATAATAGAAGAGACCGTGTCAGGGAGCAGTCAACGCTCACCTCCATGAGCACATGTTTCCAAATTGCTCTTGACAGGTTATGAGCAGAGCGTTTCAAAGGGATGCATTAAATACCAGCACAAGTGCTTTGAGAGTCTGCCTTTCTGTTTCCTGGGACTGACACCTTGATTTCTTCCAATGCCCTTTGGTTTTGCCTTTGCTACCATAAGAAACTCCAGGGGCAGCTGGTCTGGTTCCAGGGTTACTCTCCTTGCCTCTGAACATTGGCAGAACAGAACTATGAGTTGATGAGGTTCATGGTGTCTGAAGCTAAGAGATGTGGGTTCAAATCATGGCTCTACCATTTACCAGCCATGCGGCCCTAGGCAACTTCCTCAGTCTTGTAGTTCTTCAAATATGGAATAGGGATAATAATGCTCCCCTCCAGAGGTTGCAGAGAGGATTAAATAAGTGTGTTGATAATAGCTAACGTTTATTCACTACTCATATTCCAGACTCTTCTTTAAGCACTGAACATGTATGTATTACTCCTATAATTCTCACAGAGAAATAGGTGGTATTAATATCCTCATGTCACAGATGAGGAAACTGAGCCACAGAGAGGTTACAGAGCCAGCCAGGTGTCTCCTGGCAGGCTTTGCACCAAGCAGCCTGGCTCTAGGCTAAGGTCCCTATCTAACACACTGTTAGTAGCACAGAAAGTGCTCAACAGATTTTGGTTATCTTCTGTCATTAAACCGCCTCCTAACTGCTCACCTATTCAGAAAGGACAAGCCTCAGTGTCTTGGGGTAAGAACAGCATAATTGCCATTTATTGACCCCCAGGTATGTGCCTGATGCTTTACTTACATTTCCTTACTTGGTTTTCCCAGTAGTACTGTATGCTAGGTTCTATTGTCCCCATCAAATATATGGGGAAACCGGGGCTCTAAAAAGCCAAGATGCTCTCAAGGCAAATAGCGGCGCCAGGATAGAAGTCTAGGTCTGCCCACTCTGAAGTCCACGCCACACTGACAAACTGGGCAAGCCTTCCCAATGTACACCACCCAACTCAAACAGACCCTTTCTGCCTCTCCCACTTCAACAGTGTCTTATAACACAGAACTTCTAAACCGTACTGTGCGTGGGAATCATCCAGGGATCTTGTTAAATGCAGATTCTGATTCAGCAGGTGTGAGATGAGAACTGAAATGTCGTATTCCTAACAAGCACCCAGACAGTGCCATTGTTGTTGCTGTGTGGACAACACTTTGAATAACAAGGATGTCAGAGTCCTTCAGCCCCTCCATATTTTCTCACTCTTTGCCAACTGAGACTCCAGAAGCTTCTAAGGTTATATACAACTGAGACCGGGAATTAGCTCTATCTTCTTATAGCTCTATGGAGTCAGATTTCCCAAACCACCCCTGCCTTCACCAATGCCAGCCTCACCACTGACACACACACACACACACACACACACACACACACCCTCCCTCTCAAATTTTATGTCTTTTTGTCATATGGTTATTGTGCACATTTCATATAAAATCTTTCCCAATATCAAATGAAAACTCAAACTGTTACTAGGCATATTTAACTCCAAAAGGAAAATTCTGCCATATGCAAAATGCAGCAGCCACAGCAAACTGCAAGTGAATACTGATTTAAGTAATGATAATGAGCCTGATGACTTTTCGTTGTATGAGGTTAAGTCTTTTGCAAAAAAAAAAAAAAAAAAAAGGTACCCTTCCCGCTCTCAAATTTAAACCTAGGAGAAGTATTTCAGGGGTTCTTCATAAAGCAGCCCTCTATTGCTAGGCCCACGGTTTGATCAGAGCCGTGGTCCTTTCTGTCCAGACTCAACTCTTTATGCATTCCTCAAGACTTTCTTTGTCCAGCTGTGCTAGTCTTTCAGCTCCTTGGCTGCCATGATCATTCTTACCTCAGGGCCTGACTGAACTCCTCTCTCTTCATGGATTCTCTCCTCCCATGTGTAATTCCCTGGCAATCTCTCTGTTCCCAAGCCCAGAGTTTCCTTCCACAGAGAAGGGTTTGTGGTCAGGACATACTCATTGACCTTGCTCCCTGTTACAAGAGGTTGACTTCATATCTTAGTCCATCCAGGTAGGTCAACCCTTTTTGGTGATCCAGAAAGCAGAGAAGGCAATCAAGATTAAAGAAGGTCACATGGCTAGTAACCCCGGCCAGCCTACAAAAGCCACTAGAATGACCTCCATCATCACTGGGTCAAGAATTTCCTCCACGAATCAATGCCAAGAGGTACAACAAGTGGAGCAGTGTGAATTCACAAACATTCCATTTATAGATGCTGGTTGCGACAACACTCATAAAAGAAATAACAGGCAGTCACTACCACCAAGAAGTTCTTGCATATAAGACTCCATGCATTCTCTCTTGGTCACTGATTCAAACTTTCTAATGATCTCCATTACTGTCCTCTAAGAGGACTCCTCCCAGGCTTCTCCAGGCCTTTTCTTTTCTTGTGACTGTGAAAATGTCAACACTGCAACATCCCTTCTTCTTCATCATGCTTGGGTCTCCAACCATCTCTCTGGCAAAGAGTCCACCTTATGATCAGGTATGACTGCCTAATGCTACTGTTTCGACCTTGTTTATAATAACAAAGCAAAATACACAAAATATTCCCTAGCACATAGAATCTCTCCCAGTTATCACCTACTCCCTGATAATAATTATTATAAACAAACACTTGGTATGTGCCAGGCATGATACTAAGCCCTTTCTATATACTAATTAATTACACTTCAAAATAACTCTAACGGTCAGTACTATTATTATCTTCCATATTGTACAGATTTCGTAACTGAGACACAAAGAGGTGAAGTGATTTTCCAAATAGCATACAGGCAGTAAGTGACAGAGTTTGAATTTGAACTCAGGCCACCCAGATCCCACTCTCTTAAACCACTACACATTACTACTCTTGTTTACAGAATACCTGTCTACGTTGCTGCCTAAGCAAATAGGAAAGAAGAGACCTAGATACAGAACACAGAAGGAAATGACGGTTTATAAAAGCCCCCCAGGTGACCCCACTGGGCCTATGTATCAGAGGTGAAGTGAGTACCAGCAGATGGGATCCTTGAAGGGACACTCACCAGAATGACAAAATCCCAAAATGACAGGGAAGGCAAAATAGTGAAATGAAAAGGGAATAATGGAAATGAGGGAATCCCTCCTCCTCAACACCAAACCTATTATTTTCTCTCTAGATCCTTTTCCCACTTTTTCCTTCCATCAGTCATAGTGTCCACTGGACGAAAGAATTGCAGATACCAAAGCTGCTCATGTGACAATGAAGGAACTCAGGGTCAGAGTGGGTGACTCACATGGCCAGATGGCTGCGTTATTTGCTGTCCCTGCTTCTTCTATCCTACAGGGCCACACATCCGAAACCCTGAAGGGGAGTGGGGGCAGGGTAACACCCAAAATTCAGCCACAGAGCCTCAACCCACATGGATCCCTTTAATGGGTCTTGTTTGGCCAACCTCGTAAAAGCTGCAGAAATCGGCTCCTCTTCTCTTGCACTAGAAGCGTCAAGAGCCTCTCTGGCCATTTATTTGATGGAGAGGCTGCTAAACATTACAGCAAGCAGCCCCATCAATCTGGGTAATAGCTGAGTGTCAGTGTCTGCCGAAACCCTAAGACCTCACTAACCTGCAAGGAAAAGTTGTCCTGACCTCCAGGACACGCTCTGCATGATTATCAGGAATAGGAAGGTCATCCGCTACAACGGACCCTGGCCTGGAGGTAAGGGGTGTTCTACGTTAGCCTGATTCTGCTGCTGACCTGTGTGGCCTTGAGGAAATCCCTTAATCTCTCTGGAGAAACTTTTATTGGAAGAGAGAAGAGGCTAATACAAATAACCCCAAACGGGTGCACACAGACTTTAGAAGCAAGTGCCCCCTTTCAGAAGTAGGTGATTCTAGTCAACTCCTTCACTGCTCTGTCAGCTAACTGCGGCTACAACGCTCTTACTGCCGAGTGACAACCACAAAATCCCAGGGGTGTGCAACGGTAAGCATTTATGTAGCTCATGCATCCGCAGTTCGGCCAATGTAGGTTCAGCTAGGCTGGCTGATTTAATCTGGGCTTGGCTGGAAGAGCTGGCTCTGTCCTGTGCCTGTGTGTGTCTCATCCTCTTCTGGCCCCGGCAGACTAGCCTAGGTATATGCTTCTCACGATCACAACAGAGATACAAAAGAGCAGGCAGGAACATGGGAGGCCCCTTAAAGCTTAGGCTTGGAAGTGGCATGTTGTTACTCTCGCCTTATTCTATTGGCCGAAGCAGCTATGAAGTCACGTGGGACAGGGCACACACAGAGGGAGGAGCCAACAGACTGCTCCCCTTTCCAACCCAACCTCCATTCCCGCATTATATTGTGCCCCACCGGGAATGATCCCCCATCCGCCTATTCTACCAGTCCCAGACCAACAGCCTGCCTCCTCTACCATATGGACCCCCACGGTCGACCAGAGCTGTTCCAATTCTCTGGACCCTATGGCAGGTGTCTCCTCCAGTGCCCAGGACGCTAGTCCCACAGCTGGAGTTCAAACAACAGGAGCTGGATGATGGATTAGGCTCCCTGTGAAGGGGATGTGGTGTTGGTGCTTAGCTTTCCCAAGAAGGGATGGGCATACTGATTGTCTCTGACACAACTGCCTTACCTAAAACCCCTGAGGAGCTGAATGGTGTGATTCTCTCTCCAGGGTCACAGAGGCAGAACCAACCTGCGGTCCCCCAGTAGAGGGCGCTGGATTTTGTTGCTGCCTTGGCCCCGAGGCCACACTGCCTGTGCACCAATGCCCACAGTGCCCCCTTCCCCTGGTATAAGAACCTTCATTCTCCTCAGAGCCCAGACTCAGGGAGGCTGAACAGCAGATATCACAAGGTCCCCCTAGAGGACCCTGAACCTCTCGTGTCAGCCACAACACCCAAAACTTCCTTGCTGAGGAATGCTTCCCTCTATAAAATCACTCAGTACACAGACGGTTGTGGGTTAGAGACCCACACACCCAGACCTCAGTTTAGATTTACCCAATCTACCCCTAACTACAAAGATAATTTTGTAAAGTAAGAAAATTAGGTAGAAGAGAAAAACAAAGGTAGGAAAAAACTGGATGAAGCCATAAGCATGACTAACACTCAAAATTAATTACATTGCACCCCTGATAATACCCAGCTCTCCAGGAGCTAGGAGGGTAATAAAATTTGTGGATGGCCCCAGTTCAGCTTCTGCCACAGAGATCAAGGCCTGAGTCTCCTTTCTCCCATCTGTGGGTCTTCCTTATCAGGCTTCTGGATTTTTAAGGTCTCATTCACCTCTGGCTACAGGACCAGGCCTGGTGGGTCTCAAAATAAATACAGTCTGACCCCCACACAGATCCCCTCTCATCCCCCAGGGCCACTTTCTCAAAATCCTGTTCTGCCACTTTCTTTAAAGTCAGAGGCAGCCCCGCCTGTGGCACACCAGGCCGTAGACTCTCACCTCCTCTCCCTGCTAAGTGCCCAGGGACCGTTGTGCACACAGCTCTCAGCAGCGGCTGCAGCAGACACCATAAACCTGCGAGCAGAATTCATTAGTGCCAGAACAGGGCCTGTGCTCATCCTCCTTAGCGCTCCTGCTTCCTCAAGGTATCTGTGGACTCTGGCAGAGAAAAGAAAGAGAGAGTCCAACATCCCCTGACGTCTCGCAGTGGTTCTAGCGGCCACTTGGAGCACATCAAAGTGGGCTCCTGGCTCTGCAGGCACGAACCAGCGCCTGGTAGGTGCACTTCCGGCCTGGCCATGCCGCCTCTGCTCGGAGTACAATTTAGCACATTTTTTCCACACCGTTCTGGAAAGTGGGGACCTACAGAGATTTGCTAATTGGCAACCTGAGGGCTGGCGTGCCCTGATCCCCACAGAGCACCCTGTTATTATAATCGTTTAGAGACCCATTTTCATATCCCAAGACCAGGGGCCAGAGACTCTGTAATAACCTGAAGGCAAGAGATGCTAAACTGTCTCACTGCCTCTGGTCTAAACTGAATGGAGTTTTCCATGTCAGCTGTGGCAGGCCAGGACGATTCTAAGGACGCCTGTGATGTAAGCAGTTCCTTCCAGGGGTCCCTGGGTGGCTGAGTCGGTTAAACCTCCGACTTTGTCTCAGGTTATGATCTCACGGTTTGTGAGTTCAAGCCCCACATTGGTCTCTCTGCTGCCAGCAAGGAACCTGTTTGGGATCCTCTGTCTCCCTCTTTTTGCCCCTTCCCCGCTTCCTCTCTCTCTTTCTCAAAGATAAACATTAAAAAAAATTTTTAATGAAAAAAAAGGAAGTTCCTTCCCATGGGTCAGGGTTCACAGGAAGAAGGGATCCATCAGGGTTACCCGAAAGGGGGATGAGGTGGCATGGGAGGTCATGGCCACTAGGGGGGTTCAAACTGACCCTCTCAGTCAAACTAGAAACCTAGGCATTACCTTCTTCCTCTCTCCCTGACCCACTCATCAATCAGCAACGCTAAATAGCTTTTCAATCTGTCCCATCTTCCCCATTTCCATTACCACGGCCTCAGTTCATCCCCTACCTATTCTCTCAAGCCATCCCCCCAATTTGAGTCTCCAGCCCTCTAAACCAGGGAGCAGCAAACTACAGCTCATGGACCAGGTCTGGCCAGCCATCTGTTTTTATAAAGGTTACTGGCACACAGTCACACCCATTTGCTTACATTTTGTCTGTCTATAGTTTTTATGTTCCAAGATCAGAGCTGGGTAGTTGCAAGAGGCTATGTGGCCCACAGAGTCAAAAATACGTACTATCTGGCCCCTTAAGAAAAAGCCTGCCGGGCTCTGCTCAAAACAACCACCACCGGTATGAGTTCAAGTCACTTGTCTTACTCAAGATTCACCAACTGTTCCCCGGGACAAATAGGAAAAATTTAAATTCCTTGGCATACATGCAACATTATTTATGAATTAGTCCTTACATAGTTCGGGGATTGTAAACTGATAGTCCGCAGGCTTCATCCAGCTCCTGTGGGCATACTGTGGCTCACAGAGTCAAAATATTAAATTATTTGCTAACTTTTACAAATCCTAAGACTATACATCGAAATTGAGATTTCTGGTTTATCTTGAAAAACATGGACCTCTGGGTCTGGAGAGCACAGGCACCATCTAAAGGGGGCAGATGCGTGTTGATTCTGGCTGATGGATGCTACCTGGGAACAGGTGCCTGTGCCGTCCAGTTCACCACAGACCCCACCGCTCCCTAGCATCCTACACCAGGCCTGCTTTACTCATGCAGGCATATGAGTCTGACAGCCCCTGCCCCTCCTCCTTTCTTTACCAGCCAGCCCTGGTAGTTCTCTCCCTGCAACTACTTACTATAGTTACATCAGAAGAGTCAGAGCTCCCAAGAAGCCATGCTCACTCCCACCCCCACGCTTGGGCACTCACTATACCCCTGTATTAAGTCTGCTAGAGCTGCTGGATCAACCACAGACTGGGTGGCTTAAACAACAGAAATGTATTTTCTCACAGTTCTGGGAGCTGGAAGTCCAAGATTAAGGTGACAGCAGATTGGTTCCTTCTGAGGGCTCTCTCCTTGGCTTATAGATGGCCTTTTTCTCTCTGCATCTTCCTATGGTCCACCCTGTGTGTATGTCGGTGTCCTAATCTCCTCATCTTACAAGGACACCAGTCAACTGGGACTAGGGCCCACCCTAATGATTTCATTTAACCTTAATTACCTTTTAAGGACCCCCATCTCCAAATAGAGTCACAGTCTGAGGTGTTAGGACTTCGACATGTGAATTGGGGTAGGGGACACAATTCAATCCAGACACCTCTCTTCCAGGACTGCCCTCACTTACCTGAATCATCTCATAAATACTCGCTCTTTAAGAGGCTGACCAGACACCCCTTTCTTTCCTCCTCAGAAATCCCCTGCTGAGTTTGCCTTCCCATCTTCTATTTCTTTGCACCTTGGGCACACCTAACTAGAGAACTATCACTCTGCACTATAAGGACTTATAGTCCCCCCCCCCACTTTTTTCCCCACTGAACTGTGTGAGCTTGTGGGAGCAGTAACTATTTTTTTCACTACTCTTCACTCAGCACATATCCACAGGGTACCACCATGTGCCAGGCACTGCCACTGAAGATCCGACAGTGAACAAGATAGTTTCCTGCCTGCACAGAGTCTATATTCAAGCAAGGGAAAAGCATAATAAATAAGAAAGTAAACAAAAGTCGTAAATTACACAGCACCAAGTTTAACCCTTTGAGGAACGTTCAAAAACCACCGAATGAAGGCCAAGGAGGGAAACACACACAAGATGAGTCTAGATACCTGAGGACATTTCCAGACTTGGATTTCTCTGATGTTCTGACTCTGGGTTGCAGAGGCAGTTATTATGCTGACTGTCAGTCAGCCTCCCCTTGTCTTGAAAGCTGCTGTCACTAGCTTGGGTCACTGCATCCCTATAGCCTTCCTTAAATCACAGGCCCAACACCATCCCTAGGAAGAGATGTAAAGACCAAGACAAAGCCTACCAATGACTCCCACTGTCCTTGCCCCAAAAATCCCCAGAGTTAAGGTCTAGGTGCCAGTGGCCAGACCCAGAGAATGGCTGTATTTCCCCGTGTGCAACTTTTGGGTAAATGGGGGGGGGGGGATAAGGGCAGGGCAAAGGACTAGGCCTAAGAGGACCTCTTCTATGTAAATGATGCCCATTTCAAGAGCATCAGAGGCTATAACCACCTGTAAGGAAGTAATGGGTGATTTCTGGAAGTTCTCCAGTGACACATGAGAAATGGCACCTGTCACAAGGTAACCCCCCCTCTGCTGAAACCACAAAGCCAGTGGGAACTCAGCATGGTCACTAATGTCTACTCCCTTCCTATTTCCCAGAATTTTTAAAAAGTAAATACTATGTGGGTTAAAAAATGCCTATTATAGGGGCGCCTGGGTGGCGCAGTCGGTTAAGCGTCCGACTTCAGCCAGGTCACGATCTCACGGTCCGTGAGTTCGAGCCCCGCGTCAGGCTCTGGGCTGATGGCTCAGAGCCTGGAGCCTGTTTCCGATTCTGTGTCTCCCTCTCTCTGCCCCTCCCCCGTTCATGCTCTGTCTCTCTCTGTCCCAAAAATAAATAAATGTTGAAAAAAAAATGCCTATTATAGAAAAGTTTAAGTGGATTAGAATACAGGCACGAAATTCACCCATGGAACTCTGTGTGCCCTCACATATTCATTCATACATATAAAATTCAGAATCAGTTTTGTCACATGAAAATTTATGTTAAACTTATGGATTAATGTTAAATTTATACATTAGCAGGAACTAGCTTAGAAATCCTGGACACCCCATTATGGATCACATCTAATGGTCTTTTTCAACATTTAGTACACTTTATATATTCCAATATGTCCTGCATCTCAATTATCTATCGCTAATTGGTTTATATCATTGGTGACCACTCTCAATGAAATATTTTTAAATGATTATGTTTTCTACGCAACTATTGTTGGTAAAGAAAAGGTAAGGTCCCCAAACTACTGAATTCTTATTATTTGTAATAGTTTTTAGTTCATTCTATGAGATTTCCTATGTAGGTATTCCCATCATTTTAAGTAATGATTATTTTGCCATCTTCTTTCCAATATTTATCCTTCATTCATTTTCTTCTATAATTGCATTGGCGAGCAATCCCAGGGCACATGTAAATAATGATGGAAAGAGTAGTTTGCTCCTATATTCAGTGGCAATGCCATTAGTGGCTCTCTGCATTGACAGGCATAATACTGGTTAGCTGTTGGTTTGGTATAGATTTTTTCTCTCTGTTAATAAAAAAAAATGCATTTTCAGATTCCAATCATCCTATTATCAGTAAGAGAAGTCAGATTTTATCAAATATAAAAAAAATTTGAAGGATCTACCATAATGATCTTAAAATTTACAGAATTCTTTTGTCCTATGCTATATATTTCCATAAGCCTTTATTTTTCCATGTCACAGGGCCAACAGAATTATTGGATCAAAGATATAAACAGCTGAAAGCTCTTCGTACATTTTGCCAAACTATATCCCCAAAGGATTAGGCCAAGTGACACTGCCCCCCAGCAGTGGATGGAAACAGACTCTGCCCAACACTGCGTTTTAACAACTAAAACTTCTGTCAACTGATAAGACTACTGAATGTTGGCTATAAAATTTATAAGATATACCACCTCTTTCCCACTCTCCTACTGCAACTCTTAAAAAATAATTGTTGGTCCTCAGGTTTACGGTACCTTCTGACATTTCATAAAGATTTTAATGCAATTCCTCTGGAAGAGCCTTCAGGAATATCTAACACAATGATTGAGAAATGTTCTGAGGTCACAGAACTATAATAATCCAAAAATGTTATACATACTTTCCCAGAAAAAACGCACACACGTGTGTTTCTTTTTTTCATTAATTTCTGAATATCTGTAGCTCATCTGTGGGGTGTCACAGACCCACAGTGAAGAAGTCTGACCTAGTCAAACACCTCCATTTTACAGATAGGGACAACTGAGGCCAGAAAATCCTGCTTCAGTAAAAAACTGAAATGAAACCATCTTTTGACTTGTTTTAAAGGTGTCTTCCAAAAGTATTTGAAAAGAAAAGCATTTATTATTTTTCTACTTCAAAAATACATTTTTAGGGGCGCCTGGGTGGCTCAGTCGGTTGAACATGTGACTTCAGCTCAGGTCACGATCTTGCTGTCCATGAGTTCGAACCCCGCGTCGGGCTCTGGGCTGATGGCTCAGAGCCTGGAGCCTGCTTCCAATTCTGAGTCTCCCTCTCTCTCTGCCCCTCCCCCGTTCATGCTCTGTCTCTCTCTGTCTCAAAAATAAATAAATGTTAAAAAAAATTTTTAAAATACATTTTTATTTTGAAAAAGGAAAACATTTTGAGACCTAGTAGTATTACTTAATGTGCCATGAAGCTTCCCAAGATAAATGCTTTAAGGGAGTCCATATCCACTCTCGTGGGGTGAACGGGAAAATGTACCTGAGCAGGTAGGAGAAGATCCAGGGTCTGGTCCCGCCAGGCCAGAGAGTAAAGCTCTATCCTGGAATAACCCATAAACCCTGTGAGCCTCATTTTCCACATGTGTAAAATAGGGTGACAATAGGGTTGTAGACTGTGGAGGGTTGTGTGTGTGCTGTGTATGAGTGTGTATTGTGGGTAGTGAGGGTTTTAAGTTATATGTGTGCTGCCGACTGTGTTACCTGTAACAGGCCATATGTCTATGTGTTTGGGGTGATATGGAGGGTGGTATGTTGTGTAGAGGGAGTTGTGGGTTGTGTGTGTGGGAACTGTCGGTGTGTGTGTGTGTGTGTGTGTGTGTGTGTGTAAATAAAGTTAAAGGGGTAGGCTAGGGGCGCCTGGGTGGCTCAGTCAGTTAAGCATCTGACTCTTGGTTTTGGCTCAGGTCATGATCTTACGGTGTGTGGGATTGAGCCCCATGTCAGGCTCTGTGCTGACAGTGAGGAGCCTGCTTTGGATTCTGTGTCTCCCTCTCTCTCTGCCTCTCCCCTGCTCACGCTCTGTCTCTCTCTCTCAAAAATAAATAAAAATATTTAAAAAATTAAAAATTTGTTAAATAAAGAAAAGAAAAAGGAAAAGAAAAGAAAAGAAAGGCTAAACCAGACTGTGGGTGGCACAAGAGAGGCTGTTCATGCCCCAGTGGTATCTCTTCTTCAGTGAATATGCCTGCCTGGCCTCCAAATGCCAGCACCAGCATCGATTTGCCTGAGGGCCTTCTCTGGGTCTCGGCCCCACTTTGGCCTCCCTCTCATAGGCCAGAAGTGCCAGTCCTCTCAAACCCCAGGAGCCTCCAGTCAATGAGTGACCAGGGCTGGAGGACAAATACCCTAACACTCCAAAGTTTACGTTCTACACCCACTTCCAGGGCTGCCCTGCAGGGTCTTGCTCCAAATGCCTAGTGTGGTCATGGGCAGTCATGGTGATAACATGCTTCAAAGCGATCTTCTAGTGGTTCCTTTCTTTCCCCCGTTTTACTTCCATACTCCCCTGAGTGTTTCCTGAGATGCTTCCCAAATAAATGACCCGCTGTCACACCCATCATCTCAATGGTCCACTTTTGGGCAAACCCACACTAAGACAACCTTATAAGCCATTCTGAACTTGGCCCTGAGGGCAATGGGCAGCCCTGGGGGTTATTACTGGGGCACCACACAACACTTGATGTGTTTAAAAAACAAAGTGAGTAAGACCTAAGACTCCAGTGACTTTCTATGGCCTACAGTTCACATTCCGAGGGAAGGATGTTGTCGGTGCACAAAGCCTCCTAATTGAGGGTGTGTATTTGCCCATCGACAGGCAGGGGTGGTCCCACTCACCAGGGGGCAGCCAAGCCAAGACTCAGTCCCAAGCAACCTGCCTCACAGCCCCATTCGCACCAGGATGCGTTTCTAGAAACACCTTCAAAAACATTTAGTCCAAACCAGTAAAGAAAAAGATCCCGGGCCAACTCAAAAGCTGTGTGGCAGAACTGCCCTTTCTGGTAGACACTGTCATTTCCACTCAGCCCCCATTTGGTAAAGGGAGGCCAAAGCCACACCTCGCCCCTCAGACGGGAGAGGCAGGGGCCTGGTGCCTTTTCAAGTAGGCATCTGCTGGTGAACCTGCTTTATAGGCTGGAATCTGGGCCACCAGAAGTTTCTGGTCCTGCCTGTGTGACTCTCCAGGGGAGCATCATTCCTGCCAGGTGGATGATGCCCACGGAGAGTGCCGCGCCCTCGGCACGATGGACGGCAGCCTTCCCGACTGAGGCACCTCTGAAATTCTTCCCTGGGAGCCTACCCTTCCGTAGGAATGAGAAAGGACAGAGCTGCAGCCTCGGGATGGCAGAGGAGAGCATGGGAGCGGGGCGCGCACACGGGAGAAGAAAGGAAACCAGCGATGAGGCGCCTCCAAGCTGACAGGATGGACAGGACTCACCCTTTGTCCCTCCCTCCAAGGTTTCTGTTTCCTAGAGACCCTGCGAGGGCAGGTGTGGCTGAAATGCCAGTGTGTAGCACAACACACACCTGACACCAACCCCAGATGGCCCTAACTGTATACACACTCATGGACAAGTTAATTACCCTCTCCATGCCTCAGTCTCCTCTCATAAAACGAGACTAATAATACTTATTTAACAGTGCTGCTGAGGGGCTTAAATGAGACATTGTGCGTGGAACCCCCTAATAGGATGCCTAACACATCCTGTTAAATATTCCTTTCCTTTCCCATTATAAGAAGTAACATTTTTGGAATGGTTTCTATATGCCAGTCACTGGTGAAAGAAAACTCAACATCCCGTGAAGCAGGTCCTACAACTCATCCTATTTTACAGATTAGCAAACTGAGAGACGTTATGTGACTAACCGTCAGGGGGTTCTGGCACTTGCGGGGGGTGGCACCGGGGTGGGAACACAGCAGCTCTGGCTTCAGAGCCCAAGTTCTCCCCCCATTCCCCTTGCTCCCCCACTTACAAGAAAAACGGGAAGCCTACCTGTCCCAGGAAGAAGGCTCACATGTCATCAGGCATCAGTCACGTTAATACCTTGTTTACAATGCGTTTCAACACTACAGCTATGTCACTGGTGGTATATTTTGCAGCTCTGGTTTTATTAATTTTTTTTTAACATTTACTCATTTTTGAGAGACAGAGAGAACAGAGCATGAGTAGGGGAGGGGCAGAGAGAGGGAGAAAGAATCCAAAGCAGGATCCAGGCTCTGAGCTGTCACCACAGAGCCTGATGCAGGGCTCGAACTCACTGACCACAAGATCATGACCTGAGCCGAAGTCGTGAGAGGCCTGAGAAAACTGAAACTTAAAAGAAAGCTAAAGTTACGGGAAACTGAAACCTAACCAAGCCTAACCAGCTTGTTCCGCTTCTGTACAATTGCTTGGTGCGCCCGTGTATTCCTGATCAATCATTGTTGCTTGGCACGCCCGTGTATTCCTGATCAATCATTGAGATACCCATACCCCGGGTTGTGGTCTGACCTAAAGGCAGGAACCAATCGAATACTGCCAAGTGTCCAACTTTAAACATCAACCAATTGCAGCTCTGTAACTGTGGAAAATCCCTGATTTCCCCATGACTTGTTTGTACCTGTCTATAAAAGGGGTGTAAAAACCTCTCTCGGGGCCTCTTAGCGTCACCGGCAATGAGTGCGCAGAGGTCCAGGTTCGAACCTGCAATAAATGACCCTTGCTGCTTAGCTTTGACTCTGGACTCTGGTGGTTCGTTTTTGGGGTCTCTTAGACTCTGGGCGTTTCAGTCGGATGCTTAACTGACTGAGCCGCCCAGGCGCCCCGCAGCTCTGGCTTTAAAACCAAACAAACCAAATGATGCCGATGCTGTGTGTCAGGGGTTCACAAGGAGTGACCACAGACCATCAGCATCAGCATTACACGATGTGTCAGAAGTGCAAATTCTCGGGCCCAGCCCAGACCTACTGAACCAGAAACTCTGGGGGTGGGCCCAGCCATCGCTGTGACCAAGCCCTCGAGGTGATGCCTGTGGACACTACAGCCTGAGCACCAATGCCGAAGTCGAAAGTATGTTTCCCTTGTGTAGTAACTACTAAGCAGGAAGATTGGTTAAGTAAATCAATAAATTATTAACATTATTATTGTTTTATTTCCAGCTGGGGTTGTTCAGAGATAGGGGTAGTGGACATGCAGTGCCCACTGAGGACAAACAAATTCATTCATCAATATCCGTATTTTGAGCATTGACTGTGTTCTAGGCACTATGGCGGGAAAGACAGCAAAGAGCTAAAAAGACAAATGTACCAGGTTCCTACTTCTACAGTCTAACAAACTAGTAGGGGAGACAGTCGTGTAACACAAAATTACACAATTATTAAGTTGTGCTGGAGGTAAAGAACGTGAAACACAAAAGGAATGCATCAGGAAAGCACAATGGGGACTCAGATCTAACCCTGGAAGTCAGGGAAAACCTCTCGGGGTAAGTTACACTGGAGTCAGGGCACTGTCTGTTGAAGCGGGTTGGGAGCGGGCAACTGTGAGGGTGAGCGGAATGGCCTGTACCAAGGGCCTGGAGTGGGAAGATGCTCCCTGGGTGGTCTTTGGAACTTTTGGACCAGTTTTTTATGTTAATTCCTCTGCTCAGAGTTCCCACCCGTATAATGGGGCAAAGCCAGAACATGCACCCACACACGGGGCCCTGTGTGATTCCAGCTTCTCTCGGGGGGCTCTTTGCCTACCCACAGTGCAGACAGAAGTTCGACTTGTCTGCTGTACCCCTAAGCAAGTAGGTGGCGGGTTGTGAGTTCCCGGTTCACTGATGGGTAAATTGTGCATGAAGCCAGGAGCTCCAAACGTGGAGGGGCCATGTGGAGCTGTCTAGAAGCATTTCCTGTTCACCACTCCAGCTCCGAATCTCCTCTTGCTTTTTACTAGTGAGGCTCTTGTTTCTCTTTTCCAAGCTTGGCTACGTTTCTTTTTTCTTGTTGTATCTTACCCAGAATTCTCCGTCATTAAAGGAAACGGTCAATAAGAGTGAATTTGCCGCATGTGCTCAATCCACTCCATTTACTTTTGAAATCTCCCACAGCTACATTAGGTGTCATTGCAAAGTACTTCCAGAGTATCACAGACTTCCCATCTGCATCTGAGCCACCCAGGGCTGCAATCCCCACCTCAAGCTCCTGTCTGCCAAACCACATGGGCTCTCCGGCTTGCCTCCAATATCCCCAGCGCCTAATACAGCCGGTGGCATATAAAAGTGCTCGGAATATTTCTGAATGGGTAAACGAGTTCATTGGTAACCTTCATACAATCCTACAGGGTGGAGAGAACACTGTTCCTCTTTTATTTTTTAATGTTTATTTATTTTTGAGAGAGAGAGAGTGCGAGAGCAAGGGAGGGGCAGAGAGGAGCCGAAGCAGGCTCCATGCTGACAGCACAGAGCCAAATGGGGGCTCAAACCCATGAACCGCGAGATGGTGACCAGAGCTGAAGTCTGACACTTAATGGACGGAGCCACCCAGCCACCCCTGTTCCTCTTTTAAAGGTGAGGAAACCGAGGCTCAGAGTGCTGGGTAACTCACCAAAAGTCCATGAGAAAGCAAGACGCAGAAGTTGGAGTCCAAATCGGGACTACAGGATCCCCAAGACCTCTCTCCATCCATCCCACTGCCTCTTAACAGCCCTGAGGTCCCGAAGCGCTAGGCTTGCAGGCGAGTGCCACTGGATGAAAAGTACCACTGCTTCCTTCTGCCCAGGGTCAGGACAGTGTCGTGTGACTGGAGAGGAAGGGTGTGAGCCCTGGGGCAAGCGGGAGTAACTGGCTGGTTGACAGAATGAGGTGAAGGTGGACATCCCCGCCGTCTTGCCACAGAGTGGACATGCTCCCATCCTGGAAATAATAAAGTTTAGTCCCGCAAAAGAGAGCATCGCATCTGCCCTCTAATGTAAGGAGCAGCAGGGTCTTCTAGAAGAAAACCAGCTCAGACTGGTGTGCCTGCCTTCAGGGTCGATCCCCAGACTAAATGCTCCAGAGCATGCAAAGACAGCCTTGTGGGGACCAAACTGTCACCAAGAAAATCACAAGAAGGGAGGCCAACAATGCTCTGTGACCTTCCATCCATGAGATCCACCCTAACTTGGCGAGATATTCAGAATTCTGAACCATTAGCACATTTGAAACAGTGGTTATTACCTCATCACCATAAACGTTGAGCAAAGAAAAGCAGAGTACAAATTGTATTTCACAGTGATTTCGGCTTTCCTTTAAAAACAAAATAAAAATATGTGCAAAATGAAGAAGACAAAAACCAAAAGCAATTAATATGAAAAGCTGCAGGAGTAGGACTCAATGTGGGGTTTTCCCCCCTCATTTTCTGTATCATCCTAATTGTTAGGAATGAACCTCCATCTTTTAAACAAAACAAAACCACATTATAAAGGAATATAATGGTGCTTACTGAGTGCTTGTTATCTGGCTGTTTTGTCCCATTTTACCTAACCCCAAGTAAACGTCTATTATTAGTCTTGCTTTACAGGGAGGGCATTAGCCTCTGACGAGCTGAGTTGACCAAGCCGTAGCTGCTAAGTGCAAAGCCAAGTTTTAAAAATAAATGTTGACCTACCCTACAGCGTACTTCCCAACCTTGGCTGCGTGTTAGAATCCTATGGGAAGCTTTTAAAACTCTTGCTGTCCAGACCACACCCCAGACCAATTAAATCAATCCCTCAGTAACAGGAGCTCACTGCCTGCGACAGCAAGAATGTGATCTTTCAAGATCAGCCCTGGAGTGGAGTTTCTGGCAAGCCCAGCCTCCGGCCCTTGGAGCCAGTCTGTGCGCACCTTCAAGGCCTGGAAGAAACTCCTTTCTGCTTCGCCTAGCCACACTGCTTTCTGTTGCCTGTAATCAAGAAAAAGTAACTTAACCCCTCTGAGCCTTTTGGGGAAGAATAATCAGCAGTATTAGGAATATAAAAGAGGCTTCCAGAGCTTGGAGGTCGAGGCTGGACTGCCTGTGTTCAAATCCCAACTCTGTCACTTAACACTATTGCTTTGGACAAGTGGCATCAGGTTTCTGAGGCTCAGTTTCCACAAAGTACAATGAAGACAGTTTGTACTTTGCCCCGTGTCTTGAAGACCAAAAGGGAGAGTTTCAATGGTACTCCGCACATACAAAGCACTTAAAGATTAGCTATTATTGTTATCGAGGTGGGTGATGAAAGCTCTTCCCTTACCTAAGACCATTACGACCCCAGGCTCCAGGAGCCCCAGTCTCCTCCATGCTTCTTGGGTGCCAAGCCATTCCCACCACCATCCCTTTGCCCCTGCGGGACTCCTGCTTGAGACAACCTCCCTTTTCACTCCTACTTATCCAAATCTTTCAACACCTAACTTCTCTTCCTCCTTCACGAAACCCATGCTGCTATTTCCCTCCTCTGAACCTATGTGGCATCTGGCAATTCCTACTGCATAATTTAGTACTTAATTATGCATTGCTGTGATAATCTCAGTATTTCATCCTGGATATGTCCTGTCTCAACAGCTACATTGTAGACTCCTCAAGGGCAGGTCCCCTGTCTCATATATGTCTTGGTCAACCCCACCGGGCTGAACATTTAAGGAGGAAAGAAAAGAAAAACGTGTCATATTGAACTGAGCAATTCAACAGATGCCAAATCAATGTCTCAGGTCACAGGAGTGGAGGAAGGTCAGCGAGGAAGCAGGGAGTGGGTCTCCAGGCAGCCCTGAATTGCACACAGCAGAATGACTGGGAAGCTGTTTGGTAATTTGCATACAGATGACATTCTACAAAATGCAGGTGCCTGCCTTTTCACCACAGAGGCCAATTAAATGCTTTACATTTTAAAAGCAGACTCCTTAAGAAATGCCTGTGAGAACAATTAAGAGCACAAAACACAGTAAATGAAACTGGAAGTTATCAAAAGCTACTGAAAGAAGTTGAAGAAAATGGCCAGTGGCCAAATGGAAGGAAACCGAGTCCAGTGGATCAGATTACGGACTCTGGAAGCCAGTAGTCACTGGCCCTGGTTCCTGCAGAGCCTCCCATGGCCAACTGTAAAATAGACATAATAATAGTGCTTGCCTCCTAGGTAGTTGTTAAGACTGAATGTATTAATATACGTAAAGTAATTAAAACAGCGTCTAGCACTTAAGTGCTCAATGACTGTTGGTTGCAATGATTATGATGATTATTAATATAGCATTATATACTCTCCAAAATAGCAGAGACCTTTTCCACCTTGTTTTCTCAGCACCCCGGCACTTCCGGAACACAGGAGGAAACCCAATAAATGTTGCTGAATGATCGAATTAAATGACAAGCTTAGTTGGTGACAAATTATGATATGGAGCAGCCTTGTAGACCTGCTCCGCAAGTGCCTTATAACTGCTCCCTCCTTCCCACAGCAAAGTCTCAGGGACCCTTTTATGAGTTTCAACCCCAGTCTGAGAGCCTCACGGACCCCCTCCTGGCTTATCCACTCAGAATCTCCTGGCCAAAGGTCCATCCCCTCCACAGATGATCTGGTCCCTGCATCTTATCCAGCCCACTCTGGACCTGCACCTTGTGAGCCCTCCCACAGCTCCAAGCAGGGACTCTAGAATCTTACAGGCCTGGGTTGAAATGCTGACATTCAGTGCCTTGCTAACCAGCATTCTTGGGCCATTTACTTCATATGTCTGACCTCAGTTTTCTCACCTGAAAAGTAGAATAACAATACCCACAGATGGATGTAAATGCCCATAACATGCCAAGCACAGTGTGTCTGCACATGAAGGGGGATGGCCCAATGTTAATCCCCTCCCAGCCTGCTATTTGCACAATATGGTGGAATCCTCAGAGCCCCATAAAAACACTGGATGAGCCATTTGGCCAGCAAGAGACTGGTGACTGAAACCACAAGCATCAAGTCTGTTCCTCCAAAACAAAGCAAACTTTGTAATAAAACTGAGTTGTGGTAGAATGCTAGGAAAAGCTGTTTGCCGCAGCCTTAACGGGCAAGACAGAAAGGGCACAGCCTCAGAGGCCAGGGGACAGGTTTATTAGGAGGATTAAAGTCAGGGAGAGCTGCTGGAGAGTCAGGGTGGCTTATCAGCATGAAATAGTGTGTACTCACAGATAAGATCACCCACAGAGCAGCCAATAGGCCACTTCAGAAATAAAAAATCGTAATGGGCTACTGGGACAGAAAATCCCAGTGGTGCCCCAAGCAGTGGTCCATATTGTCTGTAAGGACGCTGTATCAGAAGCTCCAGGGGAGGTTTTTCAAGTACAGAATCCACTTGCCCTTCCTGGAGTCTCCAGTCCGGTCAGTGTAAGTGGTCTCTGGGAATCTGTTAATGACTTTTACAAGAATCACAGATGATGATGCTAAAGAGGCAGTTAAGTTTTGGACTGTCTGAGTTACAATATGAGGATTGTTTCATAATTAGTTCAGCAGCGATCCAGACACTTGGATTTATCCATTCATTTATAACAAATATTCATTACATGCTTTGGTAAGAAAGAAAGAAGAAGAAAAGATAGTCAGGTTCCTCATTAAGCTTATGGTTGACTAACAGAGACAATGATCAAAGAGCCTCACAATCAATCCATTACTCATTCACTCAACAATCGAAGTACCTACTCTGGGCCAGGCTCTGTGTTAAGGAAGTGGGATTTTGATTGGTCCCCTAAAAAATGGGACGTTGCAAGAGGCTTGAGAGAGTAATATTTTAGATTTCAACCTACCCAAGGGAGACATCTCTGCTTTCTTTTCTTTTTCAGAATTATGTCCTATATGGTTCCCTGAAAGGGAAGAGGAATATTTTTTAAAGTTTAGAGAAAAGATGATGTGTCTAAGAACACACACAGTCTGCTGGCTTAGGAGACAGGTTTACACAAATGAAATATTGACAGTATTTTCTCAACTGATACTAATGAGGTTAAAAAAAGTGACGAGAGTAAAAATGAATAATCATAAGAGCAGCAGTAATGATACCTAACATATTAAGCACTTACTATGTGCCAGGCATTGGTCTCAGTGACAAACAGACGTAAAGAAAAAAACATAGCCCTTTCATTTGCTACTGGAGTAAGTAACAAATGTAGGAGCTCTTTGGAAAGGTGATTTCACAATGGCATCGGTGGCCTTAAAAAGCATTCCTGCCATTTGACCATGTTCTTTCTTTTCAGAAAGTGCATTCTTTGGAACTATCGCAAGAGTTTTGTTCAAAGATGTTCATCACTGGTTTATTATGGCACAAAACCTGGAAACAAACTGAGTATCCAACAGTAGGGGTTTCCTTCAATTATGTATCTGCTGCATCCACATAACAAAAGAATGTAGTGACATAAATCCCTTGACAAGATTAACTATTAAGTGGAAAATGAAACGTGCAGAAGAGTGGGTGGCATCTTTGAAACTTCATGTTGTATGCACGTATTAACTTGGCGAAAACAACGTAAAGCAACATGCCAAACTATTTCTAGAGTGTAATCCAAGAGTCCACGCAAGGACAAGAAAAACTGGGAAAGAATTTGGGGCAAAGGTTAACTGACTGTGAGTAGAAGACCACTCAATTTTTTTTCTCCCATTTTCCTAGATTTCTAAGTTTAAGATGTGTGACAAAATGAAATACTTCTGTCATAAAAGATTAAATAAAAGAAATCATGAGTCCAGGCTAAGAATTTGCTTTAAACCTCACACATAAGAAGGGATTCATGATCAAGATACAAACACCAAATATTAATGGCATAAAATGTCAAGGATATGGTCAGAAAGACACAAATCCTACAATAATTTGCCAAAAACCAAAAAGCCAAGTGCCTCTCAAAATTGAGTTGTGTCACTTCAACAAATGGTGCTGGGAAAACTGGACAGCAACATGCAAAAGAGTGAAAGTGGACCACTTTCTTACACCATACACAAAAATAAATTCAAAACGGATTCAAGACCTAAATGTGAGACAGAAAACCATCAAAATCCTAGAGGAGAATACAGGCAGTAACCTCTTTGACAGCGGCCGTAGCAGCTTCTTACTAGGTATGTCTCTGGAGACAAGGGAAATGACAGCAAAAATAAACTACTGGGACTTCTTCAAGATAAAAAGCTTCCACACAACCAAGGAAACAATCAACAAAATTAAAATGCCTACTTCAAAATGTGAGAAGATACTTGCAAATGACATATCCAATAAAGGGTTAGTATCCAAAATCTATAAAGAACTTAACAAATTCAACACCCAAAAAACAAATAACCCAGTGAAGAAATGGGCAGAAGACATGAACAGACATTTGTCCAAAGGAAACATCCAGATGGCTAACAAACACATGAAAAGATGCTCAACATCACTCACCTTTAGGGAAATACGAAACTACAAAGAAATATCACCTCACACCAGTCAAAATGGCTAAAATTAACAACTCAGGAAACAAAAGATGTTGGCAAAGATGCAGAAGAAGGGGAACCCTCTTACACTGTGGATGTAATGTAAACTGACAGTAGGGAGGTTCCTCAAAAGGTTAAAAATAGAACTAGTCTACAACCCAGCAACTGCACTACTGGGATACAAAAATACTGATTTGAAACATTTGCACCCCAATGTTTATAGCCGCATTATCAACAATAGCCAAACTATGGAAAGAGCCCAAATGTCCACTGCCTGATGGAACGGATAAAGAAGCTGTGGTGTATGTGTGTGTGTGTATGTATATGTGTGTATATATATATATACACACACATATACATACATATATATATATATATATATATGTATATATATATATAATGGAATATTACTCAGCCATAACAAAGCATGAAATCTTCCCATTTGTAATGACTTGGATGGAGGTAGAGACTATCACGCTAAGCAAAATAAGTCAAAGAAAGAAAAATACCATATGATTTCACTCATATGAGATATTTAAGAAACAAAACAAATGAACACGGTGGGGGGTGGGGAAGAGACTGGGAAACCATAAAACAGACTCCTAACTATAGAGGACAAACTGATGGCTGCTGCAGGGAAGCTGGGCAGGGGGATGGGTGAACTAGGTGATAAGGATTAAGGAGTACACTGGTGGTGGAGCACCTGAGTGGCTCAGTCGGTTAAGCGTCCAACAACTCTTGGTTTCAGCTTAGGTCATGATCTCATGGTTCATGAGTTCAAGCCCTGAGTCGGGCTCTGTGCTGACAGCACAGAGTCTGCTTGGGATTCTCTGTCTTCTTCTCTCTCTCTCTCTGCCCCTCCCCCACTCATTCATTTTCTCTCTCTCTCTCTCTCTCTCTCTCTCTCCCTCCCTCCCTCCCTCCCTCTCTAAAATAAGAAAACATTAAAAAACAAAAAGTGCACTGGTTGTGATGAGTAGTATGTATTATATGTAAGTGATGTAATCACTAAATTTTATACCTTAAACTAATATTACACTGTATTTTAACTAACTGGAATTTAAATAAAAGGTTGAGGTTTTTTAATTAAAAAAATTTTTTTAACGTTTATTTATTTTTGAGAGAGAGAGAGAGAGAGAGAGAGCATGAACAGGGGAGGGTCAGAGAAAGAGGAAGACACAGAATCTGAAACAGGCTCCAGGGTCTGAGCTGTCAGCACAGAGCGTGACGCGGGGCTCAAACCCACGGACCGCAAGATCATGACCTGAGCCCAAGTCAGATGCTTAACCAACTGAGCCACCCAGGCGCCCCAAAAGGTTGAGTTTTTAATATCATTGAGAAGTTGTTTGGGGGTTGTTTCTTTTTAAGTGCATTGGTTAGGACTCCTTTTGTTGTAACTGACAGGAACCCCAACTTCAACGGCATGAAGCAAAAGAGGGAATTTGTTGGCTTACAGAATTGGAAAGTCCAGAGGAAAAGCGGACTTCTGGATTAGCTTGGTTCTGGAGCTCACTAGCATCTTGACTTAAGTTTCTCTCTCTTGACTCAGCTCTCCATTGTGTGGGCTTCAATATCAGGCCCCAGGTAGTGGCCCCTGGAAACCCAGGTTCACTTCACTTTATTCCAAGAAGTTCTAGAAAACCAAAGTGCCCCCGCCTCTTTCCCCAACAGATGCAACAGCATCTAAGACACACCAACTCGGTCACATGCCATCTCTGAGCCAATCACTGGAGTCAAGAGAATGCCAAGCTCCTATTGTGCCAGCCAGGGCACACAGCATACCGTGGAGACCAGGGTATAGTGAACACCATCTGAGTCTCCGTCCAGAAGAAAAGGAGGTACCAGAAGAAGAGGAGACTGGGAAGCAAAACAACAACTACCCTCAAGGTAACAGAGAAAAGTGCAAATCCATGCATGACCCATCTCTGTGATAATAAAAAAAAAATAATAAAGAGCAAAAATTGAAAAGCCATTAAGAAGAACATGAAATCAGACATAAATAGGCGGCTAGTAAGAGCACACTGCTTTAAATGAGTTTAGAGGCCAGGGGAACAAAGTCTCTCACAACTCATGCTTATGTCCATGGAGCTGCCATCAAAGGTTTGGGCTTTGACATCTTTGGGAGAAACCAAAAGCTAGAGAGGCCACAAAGGAGATAGAGAGGAGATGAGAGCTGATATCCGAGGACCAGAGGCAACTACTGATTTCTGGAGAAATTACAGGACAGACTGTAAAATAGCAGATTTAAGCAGGCTTAGAGAAGAGGTGATTGACAAAACTACAGTCAGCTTACCAAGAGCATGCCTGCCAAATGCACCACATGGGATCATCAGGTCAGAACCGCTTGGGAAGACCACGTTAAAAAACAACACACGTAGCTTCCAGAAAACATTTGAGATTTGGAAAACACGTTCTAGTGATAAATCTTTGGACAGTAGGAGAAACATGAGTATGACTTAGTAGCCGACTGGCTGGTGAGCTGTACCAACTGAATGTTGTCATCCCTGTCCTAAGAATGGCTATCAAGCGTATTGACTATGTGCCGAGAATCAGGCTGTCTCACGAGTCTACTCATTTAAACCTCTAAGCAATGCATAAAGTAGATACTTACTAGTGCCTTTTTATAGATGAGAATGCTAAGGCTTAAACCTAAAAAAAAAAAAAAAAAAAAGTAGTCAAACTAGCAAATGATTGAGTGGGCATTCTGACCCAGGTCTGTCCAATTGCAAAATTTTTCCTAATAAACGTTGTCCTCGACTGATGTGGTATATATGGTGAGTGTTCACAACTGGTAGCTGTTCTCATGAGCTGTTAGCATTATCTCCAACAAAAACACTGCCCTCTAAGTGTGAAAATGTACCCACTTCATGCCTCTTCTGGGGGACCTGGAAATGTAAAGGTGTACCAAGAAAGGACAGCAGCCTCTTTGGGGCAAGGGGTTAACAGCTCAGGTTTTGGGAGACAGAACTCCTGGCCAAAGGTTGTTGTACCTGTGCCTGTGCCTGATATTTTTCTTTCAAGAAAATCTGCTCACTTCTGTTCTTCTTCCTTCTTCCTCATCTTTTGTCTCTCCTTTTTTAGTTATCTGTACAATTCAATATTTTATTTATCTGATTTAGTGTTTTAATTACCAAAGTAATATATGCTTATCATCAAACTGTGAAGTAATACATACGCGCATAGTAAAAAGTAAATGTCCCCACCCCTTAGGAAACTGCTGGTGACAGTTTGGCACATAACCTTCCACAATATTTACTGTGTACATATAAGTAAACCATGTTTAATACAATGTTAGGTATTTATAGAGAGGTGGTGAAATATACACCAGAATGGCCAGTAGCCTTGCACAGTCTTGGAAGCATGCATGTGGTGTTACTGTGGACACCTCTCAGAAACCACAGTCACTGCCCGTCACGTTCAGTTCTTGAGCAGTCAACAAATGTTTACGTGCCCACTATGTGCCAGTTGCCATGCTAGGTGCTCAGAACAGAGCTGTGAGCAAGACAGGCACAGGGCCATTCCTGGAGACAAAATCTGGATGGTGGGTCTAACTCAGCTCCAGAAATGCAATCGCCAAGCATCTTCTCTATTCCAGCCCTTGTAGGAGGTACAGGGTATCACAGTTAAAACAGACACAACAGCCCCTGCTCTGAAGTGCTCATGGAATAGAAGAGACACACTAGAAAATTAGTTATCTTGTTTTTATTTTTATCCTATTAACTAAATTTACTGAGCATTTATTATGTGCCAGGTACTACACTAGCATGTGACATGCATTAACTCATTTAATCCTCACATGGACCTACTGACGTAGGTAAATGACTGTCCCCATGTTTCACAGATTTGGACACTGAGGCTCAGAGAGGACCAGTAACCTGGTAGAAATCTCACAGCTGGTGAGTGACTGGGCTGTGACTCAAGCCGAGAGCTAGCTAGCTGTCTCCAAGACTCCTCTCTTTTCACCCACCATGCTATTCGTTCCATGGCATTCTCTTTTGCTCTCTCATCAGATTCCTACAGATCCTACATGACTCCACTCTGCTCCAATCAATTTTTTTCTGAGTCTCCAAACTTTAGAGGAAAGCCTTGCTTGAACTATAATGATAGCCACAACAACTAAAATTGTGTCACATACAACAAAGAATATTCCCAGGGTACCCGGTGAGACAGAAATAGATCTCTTAACAATCTTGTGTTCTGTATGCCACTTGAAAGGTTAACATTCAGGGTCACCTTCCTCCTGAGCTTTAAGGCCAGGGGCATCAATGTAATGAGAGGTGCCAGCATTCCATGAGTTCTGGACTAGTGACCTGTGAGCTTCTGCTGAGCCCTGAGTTCCTGTGATGATTTTTTTTTTTTTTTTTTGAGTTCAGCACGGTGAGAAAAGTTAATGAGGATCTTGGTCAAAAGAAGTCTTGATCATTTAATGAAAAAGCCTAACTCGTCAATATCCCACTATCAATTTATTTTCAGACCAACCTAAGTCATAATCTTAACTATTATCTTATCCCCATCATCTCCCTGCCCCTGCCCTGCACCCAACCAATGTCAGCCAGCTCTAGGATATAAATGTTCTACAGAGTCTCCCTGCCCTGTAGGATTCCCTAAACAGTGATGCCTCGGCTGCAGACGTGCTGTTATCTAGCTCTTTCTGCTGACTCGACTGACCACTAAGTGGTCCCAACAGGACCCTTTCTTTCACCATGCCAGCCCCTCTCTAAGCTACTGTTCTTCATTCAGATACTTCAATTCTACCAACAACACTCTACTGAGTTTCTGCTCTGGGCTGAGCACCAGGCTAGGCTGGGGATAGAAAGATGAGACCCAGGTCCTATAAGATCCATGGCACTCATAGTCACTTCCACCAAAATGAAAACAGACCTATGTTCTCCATGCAGTAATCAAGGAAAAACAAGGCAAAAAGGAAGGGTTGTTTATTCTCTCTGGTGAGGGTAGGAGATGACAAAAAGAAATTTTCACAGATGAGGGTTTGAAAGGATGAACAGGAGTTCTCCAGGATGAAAAGGAGGAAAAAAGGGCAGGAAATTGTAAAAGGACATGTCGGGGAGGTCGGGGAGTGGGAAGAAGAAAAGAGGGTTACACATAACTCAGTAAAGCTACCTTGTGGAACATGGATGAGCAGCGAGGTGGGAGAGGAACATGACAAATTGTGGCGGCCCCCAAGCACTTTATTTGCTTAGTTTGTCATTTTATTTTAGACTTTGAAATAATTTCACATGAACAGGAAAGCTGTAAGATTCACAAAGAACTCTCATACGTGCCCTTTTCATCTATTTCCCCAAAACTGTCAATATTTTACCACACTAGCCATCGTCTTTTCTATATAGACACAGTTTTGTGTTTGTTTGTTTTCTGAGCCACTTGTCAATGAGTTGAGGTCATGATATTCCTTAACCCTAAACACTTCAGTGTGTTATTCCCTAAGACCAAAGTCACTTGCTTGTAATTACTACACAAAGTCAGGAAATTTTTGTTGACTTAACACTATTATCTACTCCACAAACCTTATTCGTATTTCACCAATTTTCCCAATAATTTCCCTCATAGCGAGCAAAAAAAGGTGACTGTCTTATTTTAAATTGGAAACCCATACTCTCAGCATGCCCTGTCCCTGTTTTATTTTTCTTCATTGTATTTACTGCTATCTAACATACAGCATATTCTTCTTATTTTCTTAATTGTCTTTCCCTACCACTCTACTAGAATCTAAATCCTACAAGGTCAAGATTTTTGTCTACTTTGTTTACTACCATATCCCCAACACCCAGAACAGTGTCTGCACATGGTAGTTGTTCACTAAATACTCTTGGACTCATCGAATGGCCAGACCTGGAGGTATCTCTTCCCAACCTCCTATTGTATGTATTTTTAAAAAATGTTTATTCATTATTTCAGAGAGAGAGAGAGAGAGACAGAGAGACAGAGCATGAGTGGGGGAGGGGCAGAAAGACAGAGGGAGACACAGAATCTGAAGCAGGCTCCAGGCTCCGAGCTGTCAGCACAGAGCCTGATGCAGGGCTCAAACTCATGAACTGTGAGATCGTGACCTGAACCAAAGATGACCGTTCAACCAACTGAGCCACCCAGGCCAATTTTTTTTAAACAAAAAATCAATGTGAAATTCATATCAAGAACATTGAGGCCCTGTGTCTGCTTTCCCTCCTTTAAAGTGCTTGTTTGGTGTTCTTTTGTCCTCCTGTAGGTATACGGTGTATATTTCAAGGGAGAGGGCTTGAGCTCCACTAGCCCAGAACAGTTAGGGCTTCTCTTAAAGCTAGCCCAAATCAACAGAATCCCCTTTGGGCTGTCTGTCTAGATGCAAGAGTCCTTGAAGTACAAGGGTATCCCCTCTGCAAACAGAGTTGGCATCTTTAAATCTAATTGAAAGATTAAAAGAAAACCCCCAACTAGAAGGTCAATTTATAGATTCAAAAGTTAAATCAAGCCATATCCTTAAGCACATGGGACACAAACCTTGTATTAAATCAAAGACTTAATCTAAGTTAAGCCACCCTGGCTGGGAACTTGAGCTGGAGATGTGTAATTAACACCAACCATTCAGCACCAACTGCTCCATCTGACAGTCTGTGGCCTGAACAACCTTGTTATAATTTCCAGGGGGCTTTGGGAATGCTCACCTTCCAAGCTGCAGAGGTGGTGGGCCTGTCTTCTTTCTGCTTGACCTCATCTACAACTCACCCCTGAGCTCATGATACTCTGGCCGCATGGACTTCCTTATGATTCTCAAGCATGTTAAGGACACTTCAAAGTCATTTGTACCTGCCCACCACCCAACTTCACATTGGACTTTGTGCAAATGTCACTTTCTCAGTGAGAACTTCACTCTTATTCTATTAAATTCTGTAAGCCCCTCTCCTCCCTATAGCAAGTGCCCCTCCTCTGCTTTACCCTTTCCCATGGTGCATATACTACCTGACATTCTGAACATTTCATTTATTTGTTTAATCTCTCCTCCCCGAAGTAAAACATAAGTCCTATGAAGACTTGGGTTCTGCTTTTTCATTCAATGTTGCCTCCCCAGTCACCTAGAAGTGTCTGGTATATATTAGGCATTCAATACCTAATTTTTAATTAATTAATTGGTTAGTTATTTGATTGACCGATTAAGTGGTTAATTAAGTGGTCAGTTAATTCAGTTCACATGGCTGGCCCAGATAGCCACCAGGCTAATATACTCCATTAAAACCTGTGTTGGGTACTTGGGTAATCAAGTCAAGTAAGATCCACCTGGAAAATCCCTAATCCCACTTTAGTCACTGATGCAGTTTGGTGACCTTGGGACAAGTTCAAATTCTCTGACCCTAGAGTTCTCATCTCCTGGACTCCTACCTCCACCACCCCCAACATGTCCTCTACCTTCCAGTGATCTAGAACTCCTTACAGCTCCTCAAAGTCACCAGGCTCCTCTCACATGCAATACATCTTTTTGTAGAAAAGTCCTCTCCATCATCGCCTATTCTTCAAGCCCGGCCAACTCTTACTCACCAGGTGATCTCCTTCCCCAGAACTCATCATGCTCTATGGTAACCACCCTCATATGGGACAGTCTGATTAGCCTGTGGGCTCCATGAAACCAGAGCCCTTGCCTTCCCCTCCTCTGTCTCCTAGCCTCAAGGACACTTCCAGACTCCCAGCTGAACATTACTAATTTGGACAAGGGCTATCCTTTTTCACAGATGGAGATAAGTATAGTATGATAATAGTGTAACTATATATAGTTAATTAGTACTATAATATAATGTATAGTAATATGCATTATACTCATAATAATATAAGTATAGCGTAATAATAAGACAGCCTATGGCCTTGAAACAGCTCTGAGTTCAAATCCCAACTCTTCCACCTTAAGAAAGTTTCTTAAGCATTCTGAATTTTCTCCCTCATCTGTGAAATGATGAACCACGTAAATTCATAATCTATTCAACACTATTCTCAGGGCTGGAGATACGGAAATAAACAACAGGGTGGTCTACAGCAATATCTGAGCCAAGGCCTAAGAGATGAGAAGTTGCTGGCTACTCTGAGCACAAAAGGACCAACATGTGAGGCAGAAGAGAAGTCACACACTGCATCACTGAGGCAGGGACAACCTTGTAGTTTTCAGGGAGGAGAAAAGAAGTCCAGAGGTGCCCCTGGCATTCTGAAAAGCAAGCCTCCCATACTCTTTGGAGGCACAGAGCCACTCTCTCTGCCCTGTTTCAGGCTCCAGCCCCAATCTGCTCCTGGTCCACCCAGCTTCAGACACTGAGGTCCATCACTAGCCCCCATGAAGGGCACTGCTTCTCCAGCCACAGCTTTCTCATTTCTTCTCAACCACAACTGGAATCTTCCCCTGGTTGGCCACCCTGTGTACTTCCCACTAGCCGGGCCTTCCCAATCCCCTACATCTGTGTCTCTTTGGGTGTCACTCTTAACCAGGTTTGCCCCGGCTCTTGGGCTAAAAAATCTCCAATACAAAAATCAATGGGTAATGAAGAGAGAAGTAAGATGTAGGAGACTGCAACTCCAGATCTACATGCCGCTGGGATCCAGGTAGGTCTGAGACTATGAAATGTCTATGCTCCTCTACCTCCACTATCCTAAATGCTAAACTCTGTGTTTATTATTTGTTATAAATAATACTGATTATTTATACTGATGCTGCTTATTATGAGTATCTTTATTAGTATCTGCTTCACCCTGGCCCTGTTACAGCATTGATTCCCAACTGGAAGCAGGATATTTGGCAATGTCTAGAGACATTTTGGTTGCTATAGCTAGGGGAAGGGTGCCACTGGCATCTAGTGGATAGAGGCCAAGGATGATGCCAAATATCCTACAGTGCACAGGACAGCCCCCTCCCAATAAATTATCCTGTCTCGAAAGTCAACAGTGCCAAGGCTGAAAACCCTGCTTTAGAAAGTAACCCAGCCCACACACATATAACCATTAAGCATATATAAAGAGATGCTAAGACGTATATGTGCATGTAGGAAAATGCAGATTAAAATATTAATGAGATATTTCATGCCTAGTATGGTAACATGGTTAAAAAAGGACAACTATTGGCAGGAATGTGGGGATGTAAGAATGCTCATGCCACAGCTGGTGGGAACGGATGCTGGTGTGGCCCACGCAGCCTGTTACTGTTTAATCAAAGAGTCAAAGACCCAACGACCCAACCAGGTCTATGAGAAATTCTTACAGAGCTCCTGACAACAACATATATGAAAATAATCATTGCAACGTTACTTGTGGTTTCAGGAAGTAAAGGCCACAGGGTGTCCACCACTGAGGGAGACAACAAGCAAAAGTAGATGAGTGAGCACCATGAAGAAATAGAAGTGACTTATGTTTTAGATGTACAAACAGCAGTAGAGATGGACCTCACAACTACAATGAACGGACGAGGCGGAGTGAAAACCAGCATGAGGTCATTAGGACAATTCCAGATACATCAATTTCTTAAAATGTACACATTGGGGGAATACGTTGGCACAAGTACTCTGGAAAATTGTTTGCCAGTATTTACTAAAGTCCTAAAGCCAAATATAACACTATAACCCAGAAATTATACTCCTAGAACTACACCCAAGAGAAATGAACACTGTGTCCACCAGAACACATGTATAAGAATGTTCATGGCAGTTTAATTCATAATAACTCAAAACTGGAAACAGCCAGTTGTTAATAAACTGATGTATAGCCATACAATGGAATACTATTTAGCAATGAAAAGGAACAAGCGGCAACTAAAGGCAACACGGATGAATCTCATAGACAAAATGTTCAGCAAAAGAAGCCAAAAGCAAACAGTGTAGACTGTGTGATTCCTTTAATCAAGTTCAAAATCATACAAAACTAATTAACAGTGTTAGAGGTCATTACATTAGTTCCCTTTAGGAAGGACAGACTTTAAGGATGCAAAAGGGAGATTTCTGCAGTACTGGAAATATTCTGTATCTTAATCTAGGTGGTAATTATGCAGGGGTCTATACATATGCAAAATATCAAGCTAGACATATAACATTTGTGCTCTCTATGTTAATTATACCTTAACTAAAAATAAAACATAGAGGGTGCACTTTCAAAAGATAAATTCAACTGACAATACTAAGTACTGGAAAATATGCAGAGCAATTAGGAATGCTCATATACTGCTGATGGAAAAGCAAAATGGCACAGCCAGTCTGTAAAACAGTGTGGCTGTTTCTTATAAAGTTAAACATACGCTTACAATATGGCCCAGTAATCCCATTCCTAAATACCCTAAAGAAATGAAAACTTATGTTGACACAAAAACCTATATACAGATGCATAAATGTTTACAGCACCTCCACTGATAATCACCAAAAACTGGAAACAATACGGGGCACCCGGATGATTCAGTCGGTTAAGCGTCCAACTTCAGTTCAGGTCATGGTCTCACAGTTCATGAGTTCGAGCCCCACATCGGGCTCTGTGCTAACAGTCCAGAGCCTGGAGCTTGCTTTGGATTCTGTGTCTCCCTCTCTCTGCCCACCCACTCTCTCTCTCTCAAAAATAAACATGAGAATAACATTTATTAAAAAAAAAAAAACTGAAGACAATCCAAATGTCCTTCAATGAGTAAATGGATAAACAAACATCCATACCACAGAATATAACTCACCATTAAAAAGAAACAAACTACTTATATAGGCAACAATATGGATGAATTTCAAAGGTATTACCATGAGTGAAAGAAACCAATCTCAAAATGTTACATATTGCACCATCCCATTTATAAGACTTCCTTGAAAAGACAAATTTATAGTGAGGGAGACAGATCAGAGGTCACCAAGAGTTATGAGTGGAGAAAGGGTATGGCTAGAAAGGAAGAGCTTGAAGGAGTTCTTCAGGGTGATAAAAGTGTTCAGCATCCTGGTCATGGTAAAGGTGTGACATGAAACCATACATGTGATAAAATGCACAGAACTATACACCCCTCCCAAAAAAGACTCAAGTGTACTGCATGATGATTTAAAATATAAAATAAATAAGATACTGATTCAGAATCCCATTCCACAATAAATACACAACTGTATTAAAAATAAGACAAATAAGTTCTGGAGATCTAACATACAGAATGTATTACATACTTGAAAGTTGCTAAGAGAATAAATCTTAAATGTCACCACAGAAAAGAAACAGTAATTTATGTGATGTGACAGGTGTTCACTAACACTATGGCGGTAACCATTTTTGCAGTATATAAGTGTAGCAAATCAGTGCATTGTACACCTTAAATTTACACGTTAGATGTCAATGATACCTCAATAAAGCTACAAACAGAAATATGTGTGTGTGTGTGTGTGTATAATACATTCATACACACAAATACACATACTACAGGAATATACACAAACAGAAAGATATCCATTAAGCACAAAATGGTGGCCCCTTAAGGGTATGAATACAGATGAATGAAAATGAAGTGTGGATATAAAGGGAAAAAACCCTACAAATAAAACAGAGACATTCAGGAATACACTAGAAAGACTAGTACTAGGACTAACAGAGAGGCACTTGTAGTCATGGCTGTAGTTCATTACAGGAATCAGCGAGGGGGAAGGAACATACCGGCAGGGTGTGGAGGCATCCATGCAGAGGCCCTCAACATTCTCCCTGCCTCTTCTCAACCCAGGGATCACACTGAACAGGCTCTTTCCTTGGGCAAAGTTCAGCAACACATGTGCAGTGTTTCTAGGCAGGGAACCCTACTCAAAACTCAAAGTTGAGCAGTTTCACTGGGGGCTAGTCACATGCGCATAACAACCAGACAGCACTACTGACATTCCAGGTTCCTAAAACAGAAGCAGGTTTTCAGTGCCCCTGGTGGGCAAAACGGCCCTATCAGTATTTGGAACAATCCAAAAGCTGAGTTCCCCAATGCCAGTCCAGGGCCAGGCCCAAAAGTATGCTCTTCTAAAGACGGCAACCTCCGTCCTGCCATGTTAACTCTCGCTTGCTCTGGAGGCTTGCAAAGACCAGTGCTGAAGTGCTGGTCCAAAAGAAAAAGTAAAATAAAACCAACACTCTATCGGTCAAACAAAATGATGTTTGGATTAACCAAGATACGGCCATGGGCATTCTGCCACGATTCTGCTCTCAGGGTTCCAACTACAGGAGAAAGAGCCCCGTGACTGTCCCCCTCAGCCCCATAAGGCAGATAATGGCCGCCAGAGACAGAGAGACAGAGTGGATGCCCCTCGTCTTTTCTCGTATTGAACCAGCACTGCCCTCAACAAAATGACCTGAATGTATTTCTCTCTAGCCTTTGCCTCACTATGTGACAACCAAAGTCACACACAAAGAAACCCTCAGCAAATGTTTAAAACCAGAGAAGTATAAGGGGCAGAGAACAACTCCCAAATACCCTCAAGGATAATCTAAAGATGGAGTACTTCTCACCCCAATGAAATGACCCTCCCAGGCCCCCAGCTGCAAAGCTTCTCACATTAAAAGAAAACTTCTCTAATGTCTCCAGTTTCAGTTTTTAAAGTTTCAGGAATGAAAGCATTTTTTGCTCCCTAATGCTAACTCCCAGTTGTAGCATGGCCTGGGCTCTGTTTACGTAAAGAAACTCCTTTAAGTTCACTACAGTCTTACCTCACCTCAAAGACAGATGATCAGCAAGAAGGAGCCTTCAAGAGCCATAAAAATTCTCTGATATTAAATGATCTGCTCTGAGTTGTCAGTTCTTCTGATTATTATTTAAGTCATGTTAGTGGGTAAACCAGACAGCCTCACTGAATGGACGGATGTGAGGGAGGGAGGGAGGGAGGGAGGGAGGGAGGGAGGGAGGGAGGAAGGAGGAGGGAAGGAAGGAGGGAAGGAAGGATAGGTGAGTGGATTGATGGATGGATGGATGGATGGATGGATAGAGATAGGCAAATATAGAAGGAATTAGACATAGACAAATAGACAATAAAGATAAAGAGAGAAGGAGAGAGGTGATTTATCCATTCATTCAATAAGTAGCTGTTGAACATCTACTAGGTGCTGAGCATATAACAGTAACCAAAAGAGGCAAACATCCCCTACCTTCTTGGAGTTTACATTCTAGAAGAAGGACAGACAGACTATACACGAATAAGTAAAACATATAGAATGACAGTTGGTATTAAGTGCTGTGGAAAAATAAAAGGAAGAGGCTTGAGGCTGGCTGCGAGGGGTTTCAACTTCAAATAGCAGGGGCCAAGAAAGGACTCCCTAGGAAATTGATTTTGAATAAAGATCTAAAGAAGATTAGCCTGTTCAGATTCAACTGTACTTTTTAAGTAGATAGACCTAACTACATGTACAAAGACAGGTTTAGGCCAAAAGTACCAGGACAATGGAAAATCACCGAAGTCAGTTTAACACCAATAGTAATCTACAGGAGATCATGGAATATAAATGCATAGGTGTTTGAAAGATTTGGATTGGAGAAGTATCATATTGCTAAGGCACAATTTGAAGAAACCAACAAGCTATCACAAAGAAGGGACCTCCCTCCCTTGGGTCCAGGGTAACTAGATCTAAGTACTCCTTATGTCATAATGTCATCACACACAGATGGCTCTACAGGTGAATTCTACTAAACATTTAAAGAGTTAATATCTCTTTTTCTCAACCTATTCCAAAAAACGGAAAAGGAAGGAACACTTCCAAATTCATTCTATGAGGTCAGCCTTACCCTGATACCAAAGCCAGATAAAGACACTACCAAAAAAAAAAAAAGAGGAAGAAGAAGAAAAAAGAAAACTACAAGCCAATATCTGTGGTGAAAATAGATGCAAAATGAACAAAATATTAGCAAACTGAAGCCAACAATACATCAAAAAAAAATCATTCACTACAATTAACTGGGATTTATTTCTGACATGCAAGGGTGGTTCATATTTGCAAATCAATCAATGTGATACATCACATCAATAAGAGAAAGGATAAAAACTGTATGATCATTTCAACAGATGCAGAAAAAGCATGTGACAAAGAACAACATCCATTCATAATAAAACCTCTCAAAAAATAGGTTTAGAGGGAACATACCTCAACATAATAAAGGTCATATATGAAAAACCCACAGTAAACATCATAGTCCCTGGTGAAAAACAGAGAATTTTTCCTTTAAGATCAGGAACAAGACAAGGATGTCCACTCTCACTACTTTTACTCAACATAGTACTCAAGGTCCTTGCCATAGGAATCAGACAAGAAAAAGAAATAAAAGGCATACAGATTGGTAAGGAAGAAGTAAAACTTTCACTATTTGTAGATGACATGATATGAAAAAACCCAAAAACTCAACCAAAAAAGCCTACTAGAATGGACAACTGATACATAAATTCAGTAAATTTATAGGATACAAAATAAATATACAGAAATTGTTGCATTTCTATATGCTAATAATAAAGTAGCAGAAAGAGAAATTAAGAAAACAATCCCATTTACAATTGTACCAAAAGTAATAAAATACCCAGGAAGATACTTAACCAAGGAAGCGAAATACCTTTATACTCTGAAAACTATAAAATGTTGGTAAAAGAAATTGAAAAAGACACAAACAAATGGACATATATCCCATGCTTATGAATTGGAAGAACAAATATTGTTAAAATGTCCGTACTACCCAAAGCAATCTACAGATTTAATGCAATCTTTATCAAAACACCAACAGCATTTTTCAGAGAACTAGAATAAATAATCCTAAAATTATTTGTATGGAACCACAAAAGACCCCAGATAGTCAAAGCCATCTTGAAAAAGAAAAAGAAAATTGAAGGTATCACAATCTCAAATTTCAAGATATATTCCAAAGCTGTGGTAATCAAAACAGTATGGGAGAGCCCAGAAATAAACCCACTATTACATGATCAATTAATCTACAACAAAGTAGGTGAGAATACACAATGGGAAAAAGACATTTCTCTTCAACAACTGGACTGCTACATGCAAAAGAACGAAACTGGACCACTTTCTTATACCATAAACAAAACTCAAAATGGATTAAAGACCTAAATGTGAGACATGAAGCCATAAGATTCCTAGAAGAAAACATAGGCAACAATCTCCTTGGCATTAGCTGTAGCAACATTTTTCTAGCTATATCTCCTTTGGCAAGGAAACAAAAACAAAATTAAACTCTTGAAACTACACCAAAATAAAAGCTTTTATACAGCAAAGGAAATGTTAACAAAACAAAAATACACCCTACCAAATGGGAGAAGATATTTGCAAATGATATGTCCAACAAGGGTTTAATATCCAAAATATATAAAGAATTTATATAATTCAACACCAAAAAAAAAAAACCCAAATAATCCAATCAAAAATGGTCAGAAGACATGAATAGACATTTTTCCAAAGAAGACATACAGATGGCCAGCAGACACATGAAAAGATACTCATCATCACTTATTGTCAAGGAAGTGCAAATCAAAACCACAATGACATATCATCTCACACCTGTCAGAATGGCTAAATCAACTCATGAAAGAACAAGTGTTGACAAAAATGTGGTAAAAAAGGAACTCTCATGCCTTGTTGGTTAAATGCAAGCTGGTACAGTCACTGTGGAAAACAGTATGGAGTTTCCTCAAAAAACTAAAAATAGAATTACCATATGATCCAGTACTTCCACTACTTGGCATTCACCCAAAGAAAATGAAAACATCAATTCAGAAAGATATATGCAACCCTATAAGAGCCAATTATGGAAGCAACCCAAGTGTCCATCCATAGATGAATGGATAAAGAGGATGTGGTATATGTATACAATGGAGCGTTACTCAGCTATAAACTAGAATAAGATCTTGCCATTTGCAACAACATGGATGGATACAGAAGGTATGATGTTAAGCAAATAAGTCAGAAACAGACAAACACCATATGATTTTACTCAGAGGTGGAATTTAAGAAACAAAACAAAGAAAAAAGACAAAAAAACCAGACTCTTAAAGAACAAACTGGTAGTTACTAGAGGGGAGGCGGCTGGAGATGGGCGAAATTGGTGAAGGGGATTAAGAGCACACTTATGGTGATGAGCCCTGAGTACTGCATAGAACTGCTGAATCATTATATTGCACACCGGGAACTAGTGTAACTGTTAAATGATATTGAATTTTTTAAATTGATTCAGTAACTTTTAAAAATGTCACACAAAAGAGCAGGGAGGGGTATGTCTGATTTGGGCATAGAAATGGGTAGAAGTGTGGCACCAACCGGGGTTGATATAGACACCCTAGGGACACACCAGTGCGTCAAAACAGGGAACAAAAGCAAGAGGAAGGTTGAACTTCTATATAAATATGGAAATGCAAGTTATAGGCACTTGAGAATCCCTGGGGATTTTGCAGGTCTGCTGCTTTTTTGGACTAGGAAATGCCAGTGGTTAGTCTTGAAGGTGCTTATGAGTCACATGAGAATTGCAGTGATCACTACAGTGGGCCACAATCCCTATATGCACACCCCCTTATATCCCACTTTGCTCCTCTTCCCTTGAAGGCGGGGAGTCTATCTCTCCACCCTCTTTCACCTGAGCTGGCCATGTGATCTGCTTTGACCAATAAAATCTCCAAGAAGTGAGGTCATAGGAGTTCCTGCCTAAGCCTCAACAGGCCTGCAGCTTCTGCCTTCTCCCTCTTGAAAGGCTCCCTTGCAGGGTGAGTGCAACTTTCATTTTGCATCCTAGGCTCCCGCTTGCCTCCGCAATGCCAGGCCCTGCACCTTCCCTTCCCACAGCTCTGAAATGGGGGACAGGGATAGTCCTGAGGAGGAGGTGGCCCTGTCCTCTGGGCTTGCGTCATGATTAGTGCCTCACCTTTCCTGTGCAGGTGGGGCTGATTAATGGCACTGTTAAAGAGAGCCAGCTGCTGCCTTCCTCGTCCCCTTCCTGCAGAGATCCTTAATTACTGGGCTTCACCTGTTGAGTCTCCTTGAGCGACATGAGCGGATATTTTAAGTGGGAAAACAATTCATTAATAAGTGCCAACATCTTAAAAGAGGGACAGCCCCCAATTAATTCAAGAATCACATGGTTTCAGCCAGGTAAGAGAAGACCAAGGAGGGGCTGCTTTTATCTGAATGCCACAAAGTTGGGGTTGGGGGGGAGGCCTTCAGCAGATGGTGGGGACTTGGAGTCCGCAGAGAAGGGGGAAGGGCCATGAGGTCAGACCAGCCCCTTCTTAATCTCCATCCATGCTTTACCACCCCCTTGCCTCCCCCTGTAGCTCAGTAGCTTTGGAATGACAGCACTGGCCAGGCATTCAGGGGCCATCTGATTTACCATTTTGCTTTAGCTTTGGCATTTTGTTAAATAAATGCAAGCTCTGAAAAAGCCTAGTCTAAAGTTATTAATACATATTTTGGCCTAGAATAACATGTTAGGTATTAGAATTCAGGTTCGAAGACAGTGGTTCTGAACCCTTGTATTAGAGCAAATTGAGAATTCAGGCACCCAGACTCTGGATTTGGATTTCATTGGTCTCGGTTGTGGGCCCAGGCACTGGGATTTTTAAAACTCTCCCATGGCTACTGGAATGTGCAGCCGGAATTGCAAACCACTCTAGTTTGCACTGCACTTTTATAGATTACGAAGTGCTTTCTAAAGAATGGGCCCTGGGCCTTATCATTGAATCACCCCTGCCAACCACAGTGCCTGGCAGAGTGAGTCACTTGATACACTTTATGGGAATAAAAATAATGTCACTTGATTCATTTATCATCTTTTCCAGTTATTTTTGCATTACACATATATCCATGCACATGTGTGATCAACTACATGCTGAGAGAGAGAGAGAGAAAGAGAGAGAGAGAGAGAGAGAGAGAGCTTTTATTTGCTTTTCACTTTTTGCCCGCCTTGCCCCTCTCATTTCCATCCCTAGCCCAAAACCTGTCTTGCCTGAAAACCGTACATCAACAGCCCAGTCAGTGATCTTCCATATATTCCCCACCCTCATTTAATTCTAGCCAGACATACGGACATCTATGAGCACAGATGGTCACTTCGTAGAAATGGGAACGTATCATACATACCAAATCCTTGCACAAAGCCCCTCAAGTCACCTGATAGAGCCCCACTTCATTCTCCTTCATGGGCACAGGCTGGTCCATAAGTAGATGCACCATAATTTACTCAGCCATTCCCCCGTGAGAGGCACTCAGTTTGCTTCCCATTTCTCCCCCATCACAAACCATGAGGCAGCCATCCTGTAAAGCACAAATGTCCACAAGGATCCTTCTTCCCATCCCCACACACAAAGTCAAATGTCCAGTGAGCCTGCTTTAACACCCTAAACCTCATCTCTGCCCAAGGAAGATGATGAGGAATTACATGATTATATTATAAAGTGTACAAAAAACACTTTACAGTCTACAGGAGGCTCTGTGTCAAAATCAAGCATTCACACGGCATGGCTGGGTTCTCTGTGGCCAGCCCCATCCACAACACAGCTCTGGCAGAAAGCTGTTCAATAGCATCATTAACAGCCCATTGATCCAATTACATTTCTTTCTGTTCCACTTCAGAATTACAATCTCTTGTCCCCCCACCCAAGAGTCCAGATAGATTCCCGATGATCAGTGGAAGAGGTAGCTGCCATCAGGACTCGCTTGAGGGACCCAAACACTCATCTAATTGTGGCAAGGGATGAATTAATCCAGTTGACACACAAGGCCTCTCTTCCACAGGAACTTGCTATTTACTCCAGCCCCTTAGTCCTTCAAGTAAAATGTAGGGATGTAGCCAAGTTTGGTCAATCCAGGGGTATCACTGAGTTGCTCTCATGTGGCACATAGTAGCCACTCAACAAATAACTATTTAATTGGAAAATGCCCAAGTGATCGTATACTGGGATTCAGAACAGAGCACATTGGTAGAATAAATGAGATCTGTCCAAACCGTCTCTTCGCAGATGGGCCAGTATGGGAGCTAGAATCTGAGTCCAAAGGTAATGCAGAAAATGAAAATACACTCTAAATAAGACAAAGTAAAGACCTTGAGTGACAGCTGAGGGAAAAGTAGAGAGAAGTAAATACACATTCTAAGTCTCGTGGGCAAGATAATGGAGGGAGATAAATAGTAATGGGACCAGACTAGGAAGCATTCGCTCACTTGACAACCATGTATTGACCACCTAGCATATGCCAGGCACTGTATAAAGTACCGAGGGTAATGGTCGGATACAAGTCATGATTCCAGCCCTCAATTGCTCGTGGTCTTCTGGAGGAGACCAAAACACAAACACACAATCGTAACACAGACATGACAAGGCAGGATGGAGCTAAGGCCTATGACAGAGGTAAGCCCAGGGTTATTTGAGAGTATGTGGGGAGACAGATGTAGGAGAGTTCATAAAGCTGCAGGGGAAGGGAAGAAAGATTGGCAGATAAGCAGCTTACGCCATGAAAGGCTGTGCCCTCCTCTGCTACCACAGTCACCTCAACTTTTGACTTCCACATCGAGACTCCTCACCAATGAGAATCTAGGCCCATAATCATATCCCTGGGAGTCACTGACCCCGTGCTTTTGGACCCCCATGCCTTTGTCCATGCTGTTCCCTCTGCCTGGATAGCACGAGCCCATCTTCCTTCTCCAATCTGCACAGCCATCATCTCTACCTCCCATCAAGGCTCAGCTCAAATGTTACCTCCTCTGTGAAGCTGTTCCAAATTCCTCTGCCTGGAATTAATCTCTGCTTCTCTCCCTGAATTCCAATAACATTTTGCTTGTTCCTCTCCTTATAGCACTCAGCACTCCTGACTTTGTATTATAATTATTTGTGTATTTGTCTTCTCTCCTCTACTAAACTATGAACTCCACTGGGGCAGAAAACCTTGTCTTAACCACCTTTGTATTCCCCACAGTGCTTTATCCAAGGCAGGCGCTCAATACATGTTGAATGAAGATTATGGTTACCAGATTCCAGGTAAATGGGAGGAAGTTAACAGACAGCACAGCTAGAATCAGTGGACAGGCATTACAGGGAAGGCCAACTTTATAACAATGAAAATTGGCTGCTTACTGAAGTAGTGGATTTCCCATGACTGGATAGAGAGATTCTTTAAAAATAGCTGGATCAGATGACTTCCAAGCTTATCTGACCTTTACCAGGTTACTGTGATGGAGAATGACTGGTGAACAAAGACAAGTAAGTCCCAAGAACAGGTGAGGTAGGAATAGGTGTGAGTTATTGTCAATGTTATAGCACCTGGGCTAGATAATAAATGCAAGGGCATTTATTAGATTATTAAATATTTAATCAAAGAAAATTAAAGCTTGGGTGGCTTAGTTGGTTGAGCATCTGCCTCTTGATTTCAGCTCAGGTCATGATCCTGGGGTCGTGGGATTGAGCCCTACATCAAGCTCCAGACTCAGCACAGAGCCTGGTTAAGATTCTCTCTCCCTCTGCCCCTCTCCCCGACTCGAGCTCTTGCTAGAGAGAGATTTATTCCTAGAGTAGTTATGATGGTGTGTCAAGAACAAGGATTATAACCAACGTAATTCTGAACATGTGAGATCCATTTAAAGTATTTGATCTAGATCATAGTTGATCCCCACATCTGTCTGGCAGATCAATGGTGTCAAGTGGTGAGGGCTTCCTAGAGCACAAATCTCATAATGTCATCTGCCACTTAAAACTTCTAGGGGTCCCTAGTGTCCCGGAACGTGCTCCCTGATGCTCAGCATGATGTTTGAGGCCCTAAATGATGTAGCTCTTGTCAGCCTCCCCTTCCACCTTCCCCCGGACACAGACCAGCGGTCCCAATCTCAATGGTCTACAGGGACACAACAGAGGATCCTGGGCCCAGAGAAAACAACAACCATATGCCCCAACTCAAAAACTGAGCAATTTCACAGGCCTAGCCCCTTTTTACAATGGGAATGCAGATTCAGTATTGCTAGTGCTTCCAAGTTTTCAAATGAATAGGGAAATTCAGATTTGTTTTGGTAGGATCTGCCATTTTTCAGTACTGGCTTAAAATTTTTTATTTATCTTTTAACATTTATTTACTTTTGAGAGAGACAGAGACAGAGTGCAAGCAGGGGAGGGGCAGAGAGAGAGAGGGAGACACAGAATCCAAAGGAGGGTCTGTGCTGACAGCATAGAGCCCTAAGGGGCTTGAACTTACAAACTGAGATCACGGCCTGAGCCAGTCAGACGCTCAACCGACTGAGCCACCCAGGTGCCCCATTACTGGCTTAAAGATTTTTAAACACTATGCAGGACAGACAAACCCTTGCTGTGCTCCATGGATCTCTCCCCGCTGTTTTACTTAGAATCTATTTTTGTAATCAAGTCAGTGTTCCTGTACAGTACCGTGCTTGCTCACCTCCATGACCCCCTCCCTTCACTTCTAGTAGCAGTTACTCCTGCAGAATTATCCATTTCTTTACATTTGTCTATATTTTCACAATTTTTTACAATGCACATGAGTAGCAGATGCTGTCACTGCTCTCCCAATCCTAGGATCCCACTGACATTGTCATGCGCCCTAGTCCTCATGTGCTATCACTCTTAACAGCCTAGGGCTACTGAAACCCACTTTCCTTGTGTGCTCAGAGAAACATAAGCTCCTGGGAATGTATGTCCCGCAAAAGTAGCGCTTAGCCAGTGAATGGCAACTGCAGGAGTATAAATACTCCAGCTCCCTTGACCCGATGAAGATAAATCCAAAACATACTATCTGCAGATCTCCTCTGTAGATTGAGCCCAAGTTCTCCTCTGCAGGATTTTGCTTGTTATCACACACTTGCTTCTATTTTTCCTGGAAGCACCTCTTAACAGATCAGTTTAAAATGAATCTTCATTCTAGGATCCACTTCTGGGACCTGCAGTAAACAGCTTCTGACATGCCTCCTATGGTCTCTACCTCCTTGTGTTCATGACCTTGTGCAATCTCCTCTCTGGAGTATAACTTACTTCGAAGTCTAAAGGTGAAAAGTGTGGCTTGTGTGATTAGGTTACAAACGATTATGACTTCTTTCTTGCTAGCACCCTCTATCGTCTTCCCACCTTGCGTGCTTTCATAATGCAAGCTGCCGTGTGGGAGAAACCCATGTGACAAGGAACTGAAGGTGACCTCCAGCCAATACCCAGCAAAGAACTCAATGCTGCCAACAACCACTGAGCCTGGAAATGGATACTTCTACAGTTGAGTCTTCAGATGAGACCAGAGACAGACGGTGGACCAACACTGGATTGCAGCCTTCTGTAAAAGTATGAAGCCAAGGACCCAGCTAACCCACCACCAGACTCCTGACCCCCCAAAACTATGAGATAATAAATGTGTGTTTTTCTTGTAAGCCTCTGTGTCTTGGGGGTGATTTGTTACAGAGCAATATGTAACTAATACAGGATCTCAACTTCAGAGGGCATGTAATAACTTCTATAAATAGAAAATATTCTATCCCAGTCATCTTCTCGAGAAAGCCATTTCTGAACCTCCAGGCCAGAGTCCTGTGTCCCCTCTGTCATGGGCCTATCACCCTGAATTTAAGCATCGATGTCCCTTGCTTCTTCTCATTTGTCTCCCCCACTCATCATCTTGAAGGCAGACCTTTGGGAGAGGAAACGCCTGATGTATTTCTTTGTCTTACCACCTAAGCATAGTATCTGGTATATAGTAGATGCTTAATGAATGCTTATTAAAGTAATTAATTTCATTGTTAATTGTTTCCACCATGAGGTTCGGGCCAAATGTCTCCCTATACTCTGTCATTGTCCAGATGCCAAATGAAGGGTACAGCAGGCCGTCGGTATTCAGCAAGATCTCCCCTCTATGCAGCCCCCACATTATGGTCTCAGCAGCTTCTCCTTTTCCATCACCAGGGTGCATATCAATTTCACATTGACACTTCCTCCCATCTGTTCGATTCATCTGTTGGACGGTCACTCACTGCCACTTCAGAGCAACAGGGAGTTCACTCTTCCTTTCATACCCCTCTGGGAAGCCCAGGGAAATTATCTCTGATTGATGTGATTTCTTCTTTTGGTTCTAATGACAAAATTGCAGAAAAATCCAGCCCTATTTTGCACCACACTTGGAAGAAATCTGCTCAGCTTTTGTCTGCCAACCATAACAAAAAAACTTGATTAACCAGGACTCAGCACACAGTGGTTGTTTGGGGGGCTTTTTTTTCCTGGATAGCTGAGGGATAAAACTGAAAATGCCATTTATTTCTTCCCTTATTACTTAGAAAAAGAATCAATAGGTTAGCCCACATTGCTTCCCACTGTAAATAAATTCCCCCAAAGAAATTGAGTCTGAGAGAGATGAGCGTCTTGCAGGCCAGAGGAATGCTGTTAGAAATTAGGTTGAATCAGCAGAGATCTTTGGAGTGGGCAGGTTTGTATTTAAAAAAATTATTTGCTAACACTCATATTCCATGTCTTTGCCCCTTCTCCTAGAAGCAAAGGATAGAGGATGTGTCCTGGTTATCTGCGGGTTCCAGATTCTTGAAGTCCAACTCATAGAAGTTGTATTTAGTTAATATGGTAGAGACTCGTTTACAGATCTCTAAATCCAAGCTGATTAATGTCTCATACTCTGCCTACTCAGTGGGGACTCAGTCTCCTAAGCATCTTGGATCCTCCCTTGGAGACACGTGAAATTCCTTCTCCATTTCTTACCATGGTCTAGGGCATGGTGAGAAAAGGAACCTTCCTTGTTACTAAACTAATAGATCCTCTTAGCTCTAGGGGAGGAAGAAGCCAGAATGGCAATGTGATACCCTGCCCAAAATTCCACCTATTTTAAGGGAAAGGTGTTGTCAAGAGAGGAGACAAATTACTGAACACTGATTCTGGGCCAAGTGCCAGGGTGGAGAATTCAGGTTCTACTCCTCATTATAGCATGTAAAGTCTTACTTGGTCTGGTCCTTGACAACTTCTCTGCCCATGTCCCCACATCATTTACTATGCTACAGCCATGATGGCCCTCTCCATATTCTAGAGCATGCCAAGTTCTTTTTTGCCTCAGGATATTTGTGTTGGCTGTTCCCTCTCTAGCAATATTCTCCATCTTCTCCAGAAATTTCCATGGCTCACTCCTGGTCATTCCTCACAGTTCAACCCAGTGTCCTCAGAGAGGTCCTCCCTAGTTAAGTTGCCCATCTTCCATGCCCAGCCATTATCCACCATGTTCCTTTTTTTTTTTTTTTGCATGTATTTCATGTATTTTCTTCATAGCCCACTGCCACCTTTAATTAACTTACTCAATTCTTGCCTGCCTCCCCCTGAGAATACAAGCTTCATGAAAGCAAGGAATTTTCCTGTCTGATCAACATGCCAATTCATGCCTGCCATGTCACAGAAGCTCAGTAAGTATTTGTGGAATGAATGAATCAATAACTTTCTCTTGAATCATCCCCCAAGGTAAGTATTTTTATTATCCCCATTTAGAGATGAGGAAGCTGAGGTTCTGAGCAAGTAAGTAAACCACACATTTACACAGCCAGGAGGAAATAGCTACACTTTCGACCACAGAGCTATCTAACTCCAAGAGCCTGAACTCTCCATCATCACTGGGTACTGTGTGGGAAGACAGGAGATTATGCTTTAATCAATTGTTTTCCAACTTCTGTTAATGAAAAATGTCTGAGCAGCTGTGACAAGGAAAGAAAAAGTCTTTTATCAACCCACAGTCATGAGTATGTCATACCAGGGATGTGTCTTCCAAATCAAACATTGCTAGTTTGTCAAATAACTGGATAGAATGGATACTGCAAGAAAGCGTTGTGCCTGTGCTTCTCTATGCACGCATTTTCTCTGGGATCCCCTCAAAGGGAAAATGAGGTCCAAGTGGAAATAGGTAGTGCAGGCCTGTGTCTGGGATGGTTGCAGTGGACAGACCTGGCGAGACCTGCCGGGCTCACTCCAAACCTTCTCCCCAAACTCACCACCCCCACCCAGCATGGAAGAGGGTGGTGCAAAATCATGGGAACTGGACCCTGCAGCCTCACTGACGGTTATTTTTCTGGAACCCTCTCCTTTTATTATCACCATTCGGGATAACAGTCACCCAAGGGTCCCACTCTTTGCCCTACTTCTCATCTCCAGCTCAAAGCTGAAAAGCCTCACAAGAAGAGATGATTTTACTTTCTGGATCTTAAAACTTGGGGCTTCCTAAAGAAGTGTCCGGTGTGCCGTGCCCCCAACTTCCAGCCGTTTCTGAGCAGGACTGATTTAGGGAACTGCTCCAACTCAGCTGTGGAGGCCCAAACAACACACCCAGTTCTGGATATCCCTACCCAAGTGCCACTTACAAGACAATAATCAGTTAGCTCACCATACCGACTACTGAAACTTCCTGACCTGAGTAAGGAACTTTATCTTGGTGACTTAACAGTGTGAAGCTGCTTACAGCTATGGAACCAAAGCAAGAAATTATAGTTCAAAGGCAGAACTTGCACTATCTCCCAGTTCCCACTTTTTTTCTTACTTTAAGTCTTTTTTATTAAGAGAATCATAATGTTCTCTATCTACATGACACTTTCCATCTTTAAGCATTAACTAATTAATTGACTGAAATGGTATCTTGGGAGCATCCATCATCTATCCCATTAGCCAGAGAGCCAGGCGACTATCTATAAAAGCCATTGAACGCTCAGAGAAGGCTTTGTCTTTCCACTTCCCTTCCCAGGAATGTTTGTGTGTGTGTGTGTGTGTGTGTGTGTGTGTGTGTGTGTGTGTGTGTGTGTGTGTGTGTCTGAATCTGTAATAGAAAAAATAAAAAAAAGAGGATTTTGCTTCCACCAACCGCTATAAAAATCTACCTCTGGGAGACATGGAATTTCAATTGTGAAATAATCAGTCTTGGAAATTGTCCTGTCCTCTAGGAAAAGAAAAAAATAAGTAGTTTAACAGCGATTGCCCTTCAAAACAATTACTAATTATAATGTCTATAAAGAAAAATACCCTCGATACCATTACTCCTAATAAAGCTGGGCGAATCTATAGAAAGGAATTAGCTGGCATGTCTGGGATCTGATGGGAGAGCTCTTGGGGGTGAGTTAGAAATGGGGGGGGTGTGCTGCAACAGGCTTATAAACCTGAATCCAAAGCTTTAGGAAGCTTAACCCCTGGGGCAAGCCCCTGTCAGCAAATTGGGGAGATTAACACATGCCCCAAGGAAATCAGGCCCGGACAATTAAGAGATGAGAAACCAAGTTACTTCCTGACCATCCTTCCAGCCTCTCTGGTCCTGCTTCTCCCCTGCCCCCTTCACCTCCTCCTCAGGTGATTGCTATAGTGTCTGTATTCCATTTATGAGACCTACCTTAGGGTTGGACATCATTCTCTCCCCTCTGCCCACTGAAAGATATAGAAATGCCTGGGAAGAGTTACAGCCTGGCCCTAAGGCCTTGGAATGAATTTGCCTGTTAGATCCCATCTGTTTGGAACAAAATGTGGTGGGGGGGAAGGATATGGGAGGAAAGAAAGAGAGAAAAGGGCCCAGAGGAGAGAAGCGGGGGGCAGCATGAAAGATGGACTAAAGGAAACGGTTGGTCTGGTTTCAAGCTCTCCACCACTCACCTGCTGTGAAAGCTGCATCAAGTCACATGAACCCTGATCTCACACCTCATGTTCTCATCTGTAAAACTGAGGTAGGGAGCAGGGTATGGGAAACCCAGTGTTTTAGGTAGTGATCAACTGCAGAAAAAACAAACTCCTCCAGCCACTTTAAGCAGAAAGCAGAGATTTATGACTAGAGGTAATTTACTAAGGTAAATTTATTACTTGGGTGACTTAGAAAACCAATGGAAGCACTTGAAGAGTTGGGCTTCTAAAAACAAACCCCTGCCCCCAAATCACCCTCCCTTATGATGACCGGGAAAACTACCCCTGCTGCTACTCACGATCGCCAAGTCTGGAAGCAAATGGCTGCAGAACCGCCCTGACTGCACAGTGATGCACACACCTGCAAGGTGGATTACGTTATACCTTTCTCCCTCCAGCAGCTCTGCATGTAAGACCCATGGCAGGGCATCTGATTTGCGAACCTACATCATGGCCAGGAACCTCGATACAAGAGTCCAGGAAAGGTACTTTATAGCTTCCCAGCCTCTGCAGGACAGACGGCACAACTGACAGAGGCTGGAAGGGAAGCTGGAGGAGGCCATCTACAGGGCTGTCAAGAGAATTTAATGAGATGGTATTTCTAAAGTGCTTCACACAATGCCTGGCCATTAGTAGGTCCTCAATGAACATCAGTTTCCCTTTACTTTCCCGGAATTTTGCTACAGGTTGACTCTGTGAATCTTCCCAAAATAACAGAGGAAAAAAAGCACAGAGTAGAGAATGGATCTTCCTAATTCACATATGAGTTATTTGGGCATCTTCAATTTAGCAACCTTATCAAACATCACAGTTGTCCCTATTTAAGGCATTCTCCTACCTCCACAGAAAGATGGAATCATTTTAAGCAATAACTTAAAATTTTCTACTTTGCAAACAACGTGGTCAAACAACATTTCTCTCTGGAGAATGACATTTACTTTATCAATGTTACCAATACTGGGCACCCACTGGAGGCCACGCAGATATGATTTCTCCCTTTCAAAGAGTTAACAGTCTAGACTGAATAATTATACAAAACATATAAAATTTCAAATTCTGATAAAAGCTCAGAGAAAAGAACAGGGTGCCATGTGCCAGAATAAACAGGGTGAAACCAATACTGTTCAAGGAGTCAAGAGAGACCTCACCCAGAGAATCACATCAAAGCTTACCTGAAGGATGATAAAGGGTCACCAAGTCAAGAGTGGGACAGAAGAGCATTTCTGGCAGAGCAAACAGCAGGTGCAAAAGCTGTGTGTTCGAGAAACCAGAAGAATACCGATGTGACTCAAGTAGTAAGAGGAGAATGTGGTGAGAATACTGAGGCTGAGAACCCCAGACTGTTACTGGGGGTGACATTTCCCCTCAGGCCAGAATCCAGACATGTGAGCCCATTAACACTTCACCCACGTAACTGTGGAAACAGTATTTGTCTACCTTACTGCACCTTAGTTGTCACTTTGGTAAAAGAGAAAACTATGAGTCTTTCACCGCGTGGTTCTGTTAAACAGGCTAACAAGTACAGAGCTAGAGAGGGCTGGGCATGTGTTGAGTACCCACAGCAGCATCGTCACCATCACCCTCAATGTCTAGCCACACAATTCCAGAAAGGTCCATCGGTTCTGCCCCATTCACACCCTCTCCCCGTTGTACCCCCTCCCCTACCCAGATACAGAGCAGAGGCCCCCATGTGACACCCCTCACCTGGCCTTGGCTGATTCGACCAGAGCAGGCGCCAACCACCACCCGGACCCACCAATTCTCACGTCCAGAAATGTGAAATGGAGCCCGAGGCTGAACTGGTCAGAGGATGCTAGAAGCTGGAGGAGTAAGGTCATGAAGACGAAGAGCCAGCACCACTGGCAAGTGGAAGGTGATCAACAGCAAAACCTGAGATCTTGATGGCACACTCCACTCTGCAGAGAGGACGGCGGGGCAGACGTGCGGAGATAAGCCCCGGAGAGCAAGATGGAGATGACGGTTGGTTAACACCATCTCCAGGTCCCATGAGGTCCAGCCGTTATGCTGGATTCCCTGAGAACCTTCTGTATCTTGACAATAAAACTTTCTATTCACTTTAATGTCTTTGAATGAGTGTCTGTTCCTTGAAATTAAACAATCGCCGCCTGAGAGACTCATGGAGGTGGAGAGCTGAGGCCACCCTTCCTAAAATCAGACCTCAAGTGCAACCCCACCGTGCAAACGGGTCACAGTAACCACAACCATGGGCCCTACCACCATCTCAAGGCATTTCACAGGCTGTTCTCACTGCACAGAAAGCTCTTCCACCTACATCTAACGAAACTAGCTCTCGTTCACCTTCTAGACTACCCTCTTTGACCATCACTTCCACAGATGCCAACTCTAAGGTGGACCCTGTTGCAATTTCCACAGCTCTTGGAACCTCCACTTGGCAGCATACAACTCATTGTTGGTCACAGGTCCGATGGCTGCCACCCCAGCGATAGTCCGCCCCACATGTACCTGCCCTGTTTCCTGCTATGTCTCCAGGGCTTGGCATAGTGTTGGGCACATAGTACCTGCTAAATAAACATTTGGTTAATGGGTGATCAATAGTATGAAAGGACAAAATTGACTTTTTAGCTCTCTAGTACTCTTTCCTTTATGGGGAAAAAAAAGTTTTATTTTATCCTACTGGGTGCTCCACCCTGTACAAGGTGTTGGAGACACAGACATGAATTAAACAGGATCCCTGTGTTTAGGACTTCACAGTCTAGGGGAACAGATGGATATATACACAGGAAAGTTTATTATAATGTAACATTAGTACTAAAGGAGCTAGAAAGAGGATCCTAGGAGTAATGGATGATGGAGGAGGAAAGAGACAGAGGAGAGGGGTGTGAATGCCCCCCATGGCACTGCTCCTCTGAATTTCCTCAGAATATAAACATAGTAGATATCCATTATTTGGCTACTCGGCATCTGTTCTCCCCTTTGGCATCTGTTCTCCCCTTTTCCAGAAACAGCGCCCCACTTTCTCTTTTGTAGAAACACCTGCCACCCTCTTAGCCCAAGTGGTTAAGATGGGATCAATCTAACACCCCTTCCCCAGAGTCAGAGGATTCTTGGGGGTGGTGGGGGCAGAAACCAATGAAAGAGATTAGCTCTTTTTTCACTAGAATCCCTGAGCTGGTAGCAGCCTTAAGCTGCCGAATCCTATCTTGGCATGAAAAGGGGAAACCTCCCCAAGAATAAAGCTTACTGGGAAAGGAGCAGGCTGGAGACAAAAAGATGTTTCTGATGACACTGTTTGAATACCTGAGTCCAACTAGATCTATCCAGGAGTTTTAAGCTATGGGTCAATAAATTCTACTTTTTTTCCAAAACCAGAATTTCTCAACCTCAACACTACTGACTTTTTTTGTTTGATTGTTTGTTTTGTTTTTGCCTGGATGGGGGCTGCCCTGTACATTGCAGGATGTTTAGGAGAGCATCCCTGGCTGCTACCCACTAGATGTCAATCAACAGCCATCCTCACACGCAGCTGTGACAACCAAAAATGTCTCCAGTCATTGCCAAATAGCCCCAGGTGGATAAGGGTAAAATCTCTTCCAACTGAGCACTATTGGTTTAAAACAGCTTGAGTCAGTAACCAAAAAGAGTCAAGACCACAAACCGACCCATCAAATTCCCTACCTAATTTCCAGGAATAGCTTTCACTCCTAAACGTCTTTACTTTCCAGGGTACCTGAAAACATCTTCCTGTGGCCTTTGCTCTCTGAAGCCAGTCAGTCGACTCCACATTTTTGAATACTGGAGTAAATGAAAGTAAGTCAATCAGATCAACAACAACTTCCATCTCAGTTCCAGCAGTACTGTTTTTGTAAGTGGCAGATTCGAGGACTTTGATGACACCCTTTACTCCCCTTTACAAATTTAAACATCTTCTCTCATTTACTTTCTTTATTTCAGAATTTTCAACAGTCCATTTTCTTTTCTCCGCAGACCTTGCCTTCGACGGGACACTAATCAATAAGAAATTATATCTTTGCCAGGCTATTTTAAAGTAATGTAACCAACATATATTTCTCTCTCATTCATGGCTTTATTGATTGTGAAACAAAAACAGAAAGCCACTGGAGATTCCACACAGCATTCTTGAAACTCCCACTTCATTATGTGCCACCAAGGCCAGTTTCATCCAGTGGAACCCTTTCTCCTGATGTCCTTACTTTGTGTGAGGCTGGTGTCCGATCATCAGCCTCACGCTGTAAACTGCAACTCAGCTGGAAATGAGTCAGTCCTTCAGAATGAGGGAGGGCAGGGTGGTAATCAACAGCAAAGCCCGGGCAAACGGGCTGCACCCACTAATTCTTTCAGAAATTCTTTCTTTGCAAGTTATTACTCTTATCATGGTGGTGTTAACCCACCTTCTGGCTCCTAAAATGGAATATCCCTTGCAAGGAAATGTCACATTGTGCTGAGTAATAAAATCAAAATGAAAATGAATTTTCGAGAGGACTGCAGCTACCGCCGTTTTAAATGTCTTTTAAAATACCAGCCAGGAGAGCTTTTAAGACATAGGCATAGAGTTGGGCGTGTGGATCCATTTCATAGGTGTACTTGTGCATCTGAAGACAAGTAAGATACCCAGGAAGAAGGGAAAGAAAATGGACAATGGGTGCAACTGACCAAGCGCACATAGTAGGTGCTTGGTCCCTGGTGACCTGACCCCGTTTCTCAGGGTGGGGGCGGGGGAGGGGGAGGGGTTCTACTGCTGAGACCATCAATAATGTTAATTGTAAGGTTATATGGATCCTTTATTAAAGGGAGGGAAATCTGGGGCGCCTGGGTGGCTCAGTGAGTTAAGCATCTGACTCCTAATTTCAGCTCCGGTCTTGCAGTTCATCAGGCTCCGTGCTATCAGTGCAGAGCCTGCTTGAGATTCTTTCTCTCCCTCTCTCTCTGCCCCTCCCCTGCCCTCGCTCTCTCAAAATAAATAAATAAACTTTAAAAAAAGTAGTGGGGGGGGGAGAGATCCATCCATTTGGCATAGTTACTTGAGAGTACGTTGAGTCCTTAAATAAAGGCACGTGCACAGATCAGCAGGACACTGGGAGCATGCTGGCTAAACACCACATAGGGTTTACATTCTTGCAGCCACAAGACCAACACGGGCCCAGCACTCATGTCAAGTTTGGCCAAAGGGAGCAGGCAGTAAAGGAGACCTGTCTGGATGTCTGGATGTCACAGAACACCACTCCTGGTTGCCCCCCACCCCTAGGTACCACCATTCATGCTAACGATACTACAGCAAAAACAGGCACATGCAAATGAAGAAAGAAGTAACAGGATGAGACGTGATCTAGCGAATTCCATTTTGAGGGCGAATATGGATAGACGTTGGCGAGGGATTTGTGCATTTGTGGTTTCAACAAAATGACTGAGCTCCTGCTCCAAGCCCCAGCATCGTCCTAGGCTCTTGGGATAGAAACCAAAGATCCCTGCACTCATGGGGTGTACTTTCTAGCAGCAGGCAAAGGGTGAAATCTCCAGAGATGGTCAAGGGCTGTGGTTCAAAGGGACCATATTAAGCCTGAACACTTCCTACGTCCCCTAAGCCTGTAATAGCTCCCACAGACTTCGGCAGAGGTGAGTGTAAATAAACAAAATGTTTCCTGCATCCATGCGTTCTCCTACACCTTACCTCCCATGGAAGCAAAGTCCCATCTCCAGGACAAGAAGATGGAAAAGTAGCTTCTCCTGGTGTGGCAGCAGTGGTGAGCCTGAGCTGTGGCCAATTGTGACAATTCTCTGCTGAGATAACTCACCCATCCCTAGTTGCCATCAGTGAAGTTGGAGCCCCCATGAAGCAGTTAGGATCAACTCATAGGAAAGGCAGCCAGGCTATAATAACTACTACCTCATGGTGAGTCTGCTCTATCCATCCCTCTATGAGGTATGTATGCATGCCCCCATCTCACAGATGAAGATACCGAGGCTTGGAGACAATAAGTGACTTGCTTAAGGTCTGCCTGACTCCAGAGTCTATGTCCTTTCTGCATTGCTATGATGCCCATTTCAATAACCTGAGTCTTCAACTCTGCATCTATCCCCAGGTAGGGCACTGTGGGGTCATGAATTAAGGTGCAGTCTTTGCTCTCCTGGAACTAACAGTCTAGTTGAAGAGACAAGGGGAGACAAGGGGAACAAGTGCTTATCTATTTAACAAATAATACTGACATTCCACCACACCCACCTTATCTTGTGCAAAACCTGTGGGTCCCAGAACGTGCTGTGCCTTTGCACAAGCCTGCAATGTCCTGTGCCCTCTCCTCTCTCCCCCTACCCAAATCCTCTCCATCCTCCATGAGTCAGCTCCTCTAGGAAGCTCCACTAACCACCCCACTCCCTCAAGCTGGTCAGGTACCTCTCTTATGTGTACCAAGAAACCCCTAGTGCTCACCTCCACCAGGAAACATGGAATATCTCTAACAAAGAGAGCATCAGTAAGAAGTCAGGGAACCCTGTGGGGAGGAAACAAACACCTGATATGGGGAGGTGGGAAGAGATAAAGGGCATTCAGGATACATGTACTGTGGTCCAAGGGGGGCCCACCTATGACAGGAAACCCATGGCCACGTAAGGGACAGGAGGGAACTGGGAACAATGGAAGACACGGAAATAATCAGTATATTCAAAACCCAATCAATCCTGAGGTCTTACTTTCACTTGTCTCTAGGTGCTTCCACTCCAGGAATCCTATCATATCATCACAACTATGCAGCAGGCAGGATATAACGTCCTCCTCATCTGATGGAAGAAGAAATCGGACGCTTGGGAGAGATGAGGTGAGCTGCCCAAGGTCACACAGCATGGACACCCTCAGGCAACAGAGCCAAGTGGTTAAGATCACACAGTCTGGTGTCAGACACAAAAACAGCTCTCGATTTCCTGGCCCCGTGACCTTGACCAAGAGACTTACCTTGTCTAAGACTCCATCTCCACAATTATGAAAGGGGACTAAAACTCTCTACTTCAGAGTTGTCAGAACCATCAGACGACTATAGAAGACCTGAGTCAGACCTTGACAGCCGCCACGGCAAACCCTGATCTCCCCCCATGATCACCTAAATGTTTGCTTAGCCTGAGTCCTCTGCAAAACCATTTACGTGAAACTCTGGTCCCTGGTGTTTGCCGGGAACATCAGGGCTTCCTCTGGAATGTGGTGGAACAGATGACTTTGGACCCCAAATTCCGGAGCCCTTGTCCAACTGCATGTCTACTTTTTTAAAAAGCCACTGGCTTCTCATTTCCTTCCTAAGCTGCCAGGAAACAAATACCAGGGGCTTGTTTTACAGAACGGTTTGGCAAATCATTAGTTTGCCTTCTACAAAGGCCAGAGTTCACTGCTGAGATATTTAAAACCCTACTGATGTCTTAAAATAAATATCACAATGGAGATGTCAAAATAGCAGTATGCTCTAACACATGACATTTGTGGGGGGAGGAGAGAGTAAAAAATGTAAATGGATTTACCAAAATAACCTCAAGGTGCGACCTTTGAGGTCTGATACCACAGAAATGTCATATTGTTTCAACTTTCTTTGTTTTTTGTGTGAAGTTTGTTTTCCTCCTTTGAGGGAGTGAAAGGTTTGTCATGAAAAAGAATCAAAAAATTTTCTCAAAAAGAAAGTAAGCATAATTGTATTTTTTTAGATCTATCGTAATAATTTTCAGCTGTTTTTTTTTTAATGAGCTGAACACAATTCCCAAATACAAATACAGCAGTCCCCCACCTTATCTACGGGTATTACGTTCCAAGACCCCAGGTGAATGCCTAGACCGTGGATAGGAGCAAACCCTGTATGTACTATGTCTTTCCTATACATACATCTATGATAGAGTTTAAGGCATAAGTAAGGCACAGTAAGAGATTAACAATAATAACTAATAACAAAATAGAACAACTATAACAGTATGCTGTAATAAAACTTAGGTGAATGTGGTCTCTCTCTCTCTCTCTCTCTCTCTCTCAAACTATCTGATTGTCCTGCACTCACCCGTCTTCTTGTGATGATGCGAGATGCTAAAATGCCTGTGTGATGACAGGAAGTGACGTGAGTGATGTAGGTGCTGTGACACAGTGCTAGGCTACTACTGACTTGTTACCACACACCAGTAGGAGAACCCTCCACTTCTGAACCACAGTCGCCCACGGGGCACTAAAATCACGGAAAGCGCAACTGTGGACGGGGGTGGGGGGTCCTACTGTAAATGATTTCTCCAAATGGAAGATGTGCTGAGTACCCAAGGGATGCCAAGTCCTGGGCTGGGTATTTCAATTTTTTTTTTAATTTTAAGTTTATGTATTTATTTTGAGAAAGAGAGTGAGCAGGGGGGAGACAGAGAGACAGGGAGAGAGAGAGAATCCCAAGTGGGCTCTGTGCTGATGTGGGGCTCGAACTCACAAACGGTGAGATCATGACCTGAGCCAAAACCAAGAGTCAGATGCTTAACTGACTGAGCCACCCAGGAGCCCCTAGGCTGGGTATTTTAAATATTTATTTCATTTTAATCCTCAAAGGTGCTCAGTGAGGCAGAGGCATGATTTTGGAGGTAATCGGAACCTCGGATAATAACTCAAGAACGTGGGCAGATAAAGCATGTCAGGATTAAGCGCAAGTCCATCCTTACCCCGATTCGACGCTCTTCCCAGCATATCTCCCAGCATACCTCCAGAGCCCGCTACTCTATCCAGACCTATGAGGGCTAAACATCCAACATTATCAGGCAAGGCAACAGATAAAATCTTAATAACTGGAGTTCATGGCTAGTAAAAATAAATAAATGGTAAATCTCAAAGAGAAGCAGTTCTACTAAATACCTATAAACTCATGAATATGTCCTCTTCCCTGGGCCTGCCTGGCATAACCTTCTTCCTCATCTCCTACCACTTCCCACTTGGCCCTTTATGCTCTGCTAAACACCAGACCTCATGTACTGCCCAGAGCTATTCATGTCTCATGTCACTGCGCCTTTGCAAATGCTGTTCCTTTTTTTCCAAGAGCTCTACTTGGTGAATGAATTCCTGTTCCCCCATGAAAACCCCGCTAACACATAGCCTTTTGGAAAAAGTCTTCCTCATCACTCTCTCACTCCTGCCCAGTGGAATTCAGGAGTTCTTCCTCATCCATTCCCTCTATCATGCACCTGCTTACATCTTTGTGATTATCCCAGTGTTCAGGGTTTTGTTCTCGTGGTTGGCTGGTGGGTTTGACTAACAAATCTGTTCCCCTCACCAAAATGACTTTCCTGCAGGCGGGAGTTATGCCTTAATCTACCTCTGTGTCCCCCATGCCCAGCTCAGCGCCTGAATCAAAACAAGCATCTAAGTGAATTGAAAGGAAATTGAAAATGAAAACAAATATCGCGGAGAACTAGGAGGAAAGGAAACAAGTGCTAATGCAATGAACGTCTATTACAGGGCAATCAACCAGACCGTGTTTTCCTAACAGAGACTACGAAACTGGCACAGAGGCAAGACGGAGCAGCAGTGGGGACGCACGCTCTCTGGACATCTGCTGGGCGTCTCATTTGATCAATCCCCGCCTTGCCTTGCTGACGATTTCATCTTTCGCAAGTCAGAGGATGCGGCAGGGGAAACAGTTACTTGGCACTAGATCCTGGCAACGAGGAAACACGGGTTGATGAGAAAGGGGTACGATCCTTGGGAGAAAATAAACGGGCACAGAATCGTAGAGTTAATGACGGTGCAGGAAAGGAAGAAAGAAAACGAGCGTTCATGAAACACCTGCTGTATGCCACACAATGCACATGTGTTGCTGCAGTGAATTCTTACAAACACCTCGGAAGGTGATACACGTCTCTTCGATTTGCAGAAGAGCAGAAAATGCAGAAAGGTAAAATCACTTGCCCAGGGTCAGCCTGGCAAGTCTGTCTGTCAGCAAGACCCAAACTCTGACCTCACTCCGTGCTGCAGGGGGGAGGGCATTGCCTGACCTGACAACCCAGACCTGAAGAAAAAGAAGGAACCCTTCCGTAGGCGCCAGGGGACACAACAGAGACAACAAGCACACCCCACGATCACAGCACCGTGACACGGTAACAGTCATTTCTCTGAGCAGGACAGGCAGCCACTGTCCTGTGTGTGGAACTCATGGAACCTCCATCTCAGCAGATGCTTCAAGGTTTGCCTGGGTCACGGGGGAGGAGCCCTGGAGGATCTCCCGGGAGTAAAGAGATGCCTCCGCCCAGAAGCAGCACACATCACTTGATCAACCTCATGCGAGGGGCGGAGACATGCAATTCTCTGCCCAGGAGAAAGAGCCACAAACAGTTGCACACCTCAAGTCCCTACCACAGCAGCTTCTGTGTGGCAACGAACACTTGACAAGTCCTGCCTCAGCAAACCGCCAAGGAGGAAACACGAAAACAAAAATGAGCAACTGTATGGCGAAGCTCAAGTAAAGAGAAAGGGGACACTCTTGACGAGAGAATCTGATGTAGATTCACAACCAAGAATCACCAGCCACGTGAGGAAGTCTGAAGCTACCAGCGAGGCCCCCTGGCCACAACTCAAGAAGGAAACATTGTGCAAAATGGACGGGAGTGTCTTCATTCAGTTCAAGCCACGCTCTACCAAAACTGCCCGGGCCTGAACACCAGGAATTTACTTCTGATGGTTCTGAGGCCGGAAGTCCGTGGTCATGGGTGTCCCCGTGGTCAGGTTCTGGTGAAAACTCTCTTCCTGGTTTACAGACAGATTTTCAGGGAGAGGTGACACTCAGGCCTCTTTCTCTTCTTATAAGGACATTAATCCCATCATGGAGGGTCCACCCTCATGACCCCATCTAAACCTCATCACCTCCCAAAGGCCCCACCTCCTAGAGCCATCCCACTGCAGGTTGGGGCTACAAAATATGATCTGGGGGAGATACAAACATGCAATCCAAAACAGGAAGGCCCAGAGAAGTTGCATCTGCCCATTCCTTTTTTACCATTCCCAAAGAGAAGGAAGATGAGGCATCGAAAACAGGTGATGACAATCCACAAGAATGCCCTGAATGCTTTTATTTGAAAAACTATGAGCAAAAGCTGGAAGGGTGGACACATTTCAAGCACTGCCTTGAAAATGGACAGAGGATGGCACGAAAAGGCACTAAGCCTCTGCCACTGAGCTGTGTGGACTTACAAAGTTACTTAACCTCCTTGCGCCTTGGTTTCTTGTGCGTGTAATAGAACAATGTACAATCTGCCTCAAAGGGTTGTTACAAAGACTGAGAAGATCGTACAGTAATGTGCTTGTCCAAGTAGCAAAATGTCAGAGCAAGGAAGAGAGTCATGAAAATAAGAAGAATGACAATGACAGTAAGTCCTTCAATGGGATGAACATCAACTTGGTTGTCCCAGGAAATTTCAACCTTGGCTCTCTGACTCCATTTCCCATGACCCTGTTCTTGCCTGAACTTTGCTTCATTCCAGCTACAGTGGACTTTTTGCCCTTATTTGAATGTGACAGGCATGCTCGTGTCTCAGTGCCCAGGCACTTTGGGGCTCCCTCTTCATGGAATGCTCTTCTCGGGATCCAAGGGCATTTCTTGCCCAAGTGTTATTTACTCACTGAAACCCTCCATAACTCCCTACTTGAAAAAACAATAGCCACCCTCACTCTGCACTCTCTATCCTCTTTCCTTTATGCTTCACAGGGCACCTATCATCTCCTGTTATACAAAATAATGTGCTGATTTATTTTTATTGTGTGTTCTTCCCTTTAGAATATTTTCCCAAACTGAGATGAACCTCCAGCCTGTATCAACACCAGGCATACACTATGCACTTAGCATTATGTGTTATTTGTGCTGTCCTGTTGTTACAGTGACTTCATATTTCTTTTCTCTGACCCACTGCTTATTAATTTTAGATTTTGGCAACAGGGGGTGGCTTATTTCTAAATTCTGGACATCCTGCACCATCTACACCCTTTACTCAGACATTCCAAGACTCCATGAGAAAACATCGTGAAAAGTTCATTGTCAAAGTGCAACCCTGCAAAGACCTGTCCTTACTTCAATCTTATGTCATATCACATCACACTTCTTGAGCTTTGGAGCTGCTTGGACATTTACCCGTGGAAGGTGACCAGCATCCAAAAATGTCCAAGATTCACAGAATCATCGCCATACGTTCCAGCTAGTATTGTGCCTCTGCAACCATGGGTCCACGTGTGGCTATGAATGTCAGCCTGGCTTTATACATCTTGCACCGCCTCTGTGTTTTCTCAGGGGGAAGGTGGGTTCTTCATTTAAGCTGGAATAAAGCTTGTGTGACGCTGCGTAAGTAATACAGAAGTACACATACTGAGCTCTATCAAGAGCCCTTGCACTTGGTGAGAAGCAATGGTTTGCAAGTAGTTATAACATCTAAACTCCTCGGACAATTTCTGACTCCTTTTGCAACATGGTGACAAAACAAGGGGGCCATTTTAACATCAGATTTTATATTGATGAAAATACCAAAATTTCCAGAGGTAATAGAGTAAGTATCCGGCTACAAATTACCTGGGAGATACACCTTCCATTCCCTCCAGGGAAAAGGGCTCACAAGCACTGGGCACTTTCACAGTATTAGTACCCATGATGGGCACTTAAAAAATAAAAGTGCTATCCCACTTCACGTCCACTGTGAGGGCACAGCAAGGTAAGTTCCACTGGCCCCATTTTTCAGATTTAAAAAATGAAGGTTTAGAGAGGTTAAGATCATTGCACAAGTGGGTGCATGTAGCCAGAAGCAGGGCTAGAAGTCAAAGCCATGTCTGCACTTTTTCTACTACAAAGGATGGGATCTGGGGAAGACCAACTTCTCAAAGAATAAATACATGGGAGAACTGGTAGAACTTCTCCTGCATGATCCCTGAAGGAGCTGTTCTGAAGCCACCACAGCCAGAGCAAGGGGGTATGTTCAGTCCAGGTAGGTCCCTCACTTCATTTAGAAATTGATCACTGCCCCTGGTTGACTCGGCTCATTGAAGGCATTTGATTGAATCCACTCATCCACAATTTCTTTTTTTTTTCTTTCAATATATGAAATTTATTGTCAAATTGGTTTCCATACAACACCCAGTGCTCATCCCAAAAGGTGCCCTCCTCAATACCCATCACCCACCCTCCCCTCCCTCCCACCCCCCATCAAACATCCACAATTTCTAATTCGCTTCCACAAGCCAACAAAGGAAAGGATGTGTTCATCCACTTGATCTTGGAACTAGCTCACCCTTGATCTCCATGCTCTTATCAGACCATCCAGTTAGGGAGAAGTCCTCCCAGCCATGTCTGGCAAACTGAGCACCTCTCCCGCAAAGCTGGCAGCTTTTAAAGAGCCACCAACTTAATATAAGAGATGAGACGAGACAGTTGGAGGAAAGAGTACCCAGAAAAACCCAAAATACACAGGGACGGCGTAGCAACTTGTATTTCCCAGGCTCCTCCAAAACAGGAGCATTCTCTCAACATGACTGTCTTAAGAAGCGAAGCACCTTTTCCTCAGCCTTGACTTTTAAGTGGCTGGAAATACAGAAGACAAGAGTGATGAAGAGCCTTGGCAGAGAGTCAGCCAGACCACGGGGTCTGACTCCCGAGTCCACTGCAAACCAGCTGTGGGACGTGAGCAACTACTTAATGTCTCCAAGCCTCAGTTTCTTTATCCCTAGAAGAGGAATAAACTTAGCATCTCCCTGTCATCAGGTCATGAGTGCTAAGTGAAGAAATACAGGAAAGCTCTTGACACAGGGCCCAGCACACAGAAAGTACTCAATAAATGTTGGCTATTACTTCCAAGAAAGAAAAAGGTTAGCTAGGCTATAAATTTTATAGGCCAACAGCAGCAGTGAAAATGACTCTTCGCCATACCCTGAATCTTCTTTTCTTGATCGATATGCTTATCATTTCTGAATGTGAAGCCTCTCTAATTTACTGTTTGGGGCTCTACGGGATAAAGTTCCCCAGGACTCTTCCCTCTGCACCCTGCTTGACTCATGTTCCTCCTGGAGAACCTCATCCATGTTATTATGGTTTTAGCCAACCTACTCATTCCCTCAAATATATATTATCTATTTGCCACCAATTACTGAACTCTGCATATGAAGCAAAGGCACCGTATATCTTGCTCCTCTCCACCTGGATGCCCCAGCTGCCCAAAACTCAAAGTGTCCAAAACATGACTTTCTATATTTGTCTTAAAACATGGCTTCTCTCCCTGCCTTCTTTCTGGGCCAGTGGCTCCACCAACCACCCGAACTGGTGGAGACTTCCTTTCCCTCCCCTCACTCTCACATCCAACTGATCCCCAATTCTCACACACTCCAGGTCTGGATGGCTCTCCCAGACCATTTTTCTCCATTCCCAGCTCATTCTGACTCATACTTGGGGCTCAGAGCATCTTCCCTAGAATACTACAGAAGCCTCCATGTGGCCTCACACTTCCAGTCTTGCCCAGCATAGCCCCACACATAGCACAGAGGCATCCTCTGAAACTTGATTCTGAATCTGCCAATTTCCTATATAAAAACCTTCAAGGATACATGGAACCTCCAAAATAAAGTCTCTGCTCCTTAGCCAGGAGGGCCTACTATGATCCAGCCCTACCTATGTACCCAGCCCTATCTGTGGCCATTATTTAGCAAACCCCATCACATGAGATGCTACTGCCTACCTACAAGCCCCCCATGTCTTTTCCTACCTCCATGCCTTTGAATACGCAATTCTTTGTGCTCACAATTCCCTCCCACTCCTTGGCTGCTCAGCTAACACCTAATCATCATCGTTCAGGAGTTCAAATCCGCCCCCCTTCCCCCCACCACACGTAGGTCTTTGCTGATTCCCACTCCCCAGGCTATGTAAGGCCACCTTCCTCTGTGTTCCTTCCAACATGTTTCTTCTGTGGTAAGTATGACCCAGTATTTATAATTTTCTCTTTCTTCTTCTATCTTTATCCCTTCACAAGCAGCCAGTCATCTCTTTAGGACAGAGATTCTGTCTTTCCTATTTCCATTGCCATTCATGTTGTAAGGATAAAAAAAATTTTTAAGTTATTGCAACTGAGCAAACCAGAAATTTCTGAAAGCAAATGTTTTAGGCATATGGGGGGGTTAATAATAATGATAATAACAACATGAACTATTTTTAAGTGCTTAATATGACTGAACACTTTATAGGCATAGCTCATTTAATCCTTGTAACTGTTCCATGAGGAGGTCCTATTTTTGTTCTCTTTTTAGATGAGGCCAGTGAGGCACAGAGAGATTGTACATGCATGTATGCATGTGCATGCGCGCGCGCGCGCGCACACACACACACACACACACACACACACACACACACACAGGGTTTTAGAGTCAGGAAGTCATAGTCCCTAATGTGGTTCTGTCATCTACCTTCTAGGTGACCTCGAGGCAATTCGCATAGTCTACATTTGTTTCTTCATTTCTGGGATGTGGAAAGATTTATTGTGATAATTAAAAATACTATTTATAAAATTACTGGAACACAGTAGATACTTCATGTGAATGCCTGTTTCCTCAAACAATGTCTTCTGACAACGTGTCCAAACTCTGTTCAGGAACATCATTAAATTCTTAAATTGGAGAAGAGGACCTCTGGTTGGCTGGTTTAGCTCTGGCTCATCCAATGGACCAGCTCTGAGTGTCTCCCATCCTTGCCCCCCTATATCCTCCATAGCCTCCCACCTACATGAACTTCATGGATAAGGTAGGACTCAGGGTGAACAATCCAGAATGGGGTTAGAGTAAGCCTAACACCGTTCTCTTGAAAAATACAAAAAGCCTATCGCTTACCAGTTTGATTCTGAGGTTGTGAAACAAATGCATAAGAGTTGGATGTGTATTTTGGTCAACTACTCCGAAAAGCTGTTTCCAACGCCAGAGACCTAGGTGCGGAAGCCCAGAGATCCGACATAGGTGGGGATTTGCCATGATCAGATTTAAACAACAATCTGTTTGTCTGGAGATGCTAAAGCTGTCTTCCCATCAGCTCTGGTTCCCTCCCCATCCTGCTTCAGCCCCTCCCCCGCTTCTCAGAGAGGAATACATTGACATTTCAAAACGTATTGATTACAGGAGCAGACTAGGTTTGGGCAGGGGAAGGGGAAGAAATTGATTGATTTTATTATTTGTGGGAGGAAAAAAGAAGAACAAACAACAGTGCTTTTGTTTGGAGGACAAAACCAAAATTATCGGTTGAATGGGGCTGAATTAAGCACTTAAAGTTCAATCTTTCCAGAGTGCTGACAATGCAGGTGGAGATCAATACAGAAACAATTTGCACCGTGGGGAACCTGGGCTCTGGTTATTAACAACTAATTATACCAAGTTTTCTGCAGGATTGGGTTAGTTCTCTTAAAGGTTGTGATACAGCAGGACTCACAGGCAATGTCAGATTCAGGGCAGGGATCTATCTGGTTCCCAGAGCAACGAATCCACAGCTCAAGACCAGGGAACTTGCTGACACTTCTGTTCTGTGGAGCGCACTTCACAGTCTGACACTCACAAATAAGGGTACAGGAAACCCGCCCTATTTTGAACAGAATTTTAAAATAAGATTACCAATGGCAAGGCAGCAGCATCAGCATGGCCACATCAGTGGTTAAAATATTGAAATCCTTCCATACTTGATAATCAACAGCTACTCGTAGGACTTCCCAGACCCCCACTCTACCCGGATGTAAGAAGCAAAGGGCTAACTACCTGACACAGTAAGTGTCGGTGCTCCAGGGTGTGCCCCAACATCCATTCTGATAAGTCATGCCCATGCCCTATGGGTGGTCAAATACTGTGATTATCACGCTGACCACAGACAGTGGCTTTTTTATAATCAGTTACTTATCAGCAGCCAGTCTACAAACCCAGAGGCCTTCCTGTGGGGGGCATATTTATTGTATATAAAGTCACCCACACATATGTATGTGCACGCATATACCTATATACAAATGCACATATGTCTACTTATATATAGCTACATGTATAGTTATATATTATATATAATCTTACACATATATAAAGAGCAATAGTTTAATAAACTCGGTATGTTTCAGAGATATTTCCATGTTAGCACATATAAATTTATCTCATCTTTTTGTCAGCCACAAGGCACTCAACTGTAATTCAGCTTCTCCCTTATTGATGGATATTCAGATCGCTCCACAAACAACGCTGTAATGAACATCTTGAACATACATTACTCCACACACACCTAAACATTTCTGTAGGATAGATTCCAAGAAGTGGAACTGCTCGATTAATGGAGACGTGTGTTTCTGATGTTGACAGATCCCGAGAAACTAGTCATACTTTCTTTTATACGTGAATGACACCATATGTGCCCCATTTACCTGGATGGTTTGCAGAAATTAACCCCTCTCAAACGGGTCTCTAGTCAATCTGAAGAGTGTCCATGATAGGTCCATCTGCATTTAACAATTAGAGTCCACCAAGCTCTTTCAGGTCCGCTCTGGCACACATTTTCCCACAAAGAGGCTGAGGGAAGCTTCGCTGCTTCTTTGAGCCAACAGATTATTCCAGATGCCGCCAAAGCATCCAATCTGTTGGGCTGAGAATAGCAAATATCAAGATTCCCTGCAGAGACTGGGAGAATGGTACTCTCACCAGTCGTGTGTCATCAATTGTTACCCAGGCCCTGAAGCTGCTTTGCTGGTCTCCGGAGCCAAATAAAGTTCTTCTGACAGTTCTGACAACTTCTGGCCACCACACCTTGCCTGGGATATCCCAAGCCTCCCGTGAAAAACAGCTGTCAGTTTCCGTCCCTCCAATCAGAGGACATTAGACCCAGCACAGAGGGCTAGACAGAAAACAGATGCCCGTCTGTCCCCTCTGTCTTCCTCCCCCCATAACAAAAGCTCCAGAGCCTGGGAAGGGACAGAGGAGAGGGAAGTAATGCTCACAGTAAAAGCATCTAGACCCTCAGCTCAGTCAGCCAAAAGGCCCCACTACACAAGCATTTTTATTCATTCCACAAAGGACCTGAGGCAGCTTCTGAGAAGGTACACAACACAGTAAAATTGGAAAATGTAATTAAAAGACAAAGCCAGGGGAAATCTATATATGGGACAGGAAATGAAGACCAAAAGGAAATGCATCTGGGTTATGCACAATTTTTATATATTTCAACACCAACTGGACCCCAAACTCAATGGCGGCCAAAGCTAAAAAAAAAATTGGGAGGAGTTAGTATCCAGAGCCACTATGTTCATGAAGAGAATTCCCACAGTTATGCTTTCGGGACAATCATGAAGAGAAAATAGGAAGACGACGCAAACCGCGATTTCTCAGAACGGTTTGTCTCTCCTCTGAACATGGGCCCCAGGGGCCGATCCTCCTCCCCAACCAGCCAGGCAAGACCTCTCTGAGCCGACCTGATGCACTGGGCCCCACGTTAGTGTCCCCCACAACGCCCACTCCACTCAGGCTGCCCCTCGCCCTCACCCTCCCTTTCCTCAGCAGAAAACCAACAAAAACCCAAGCAGCCAAGACCCTCCCAGGAAGCCCTCCAAGACTTCCCGAGGTCTTCTGCTTAGTCCTCCAGGGTACTCAGCAATTCTGTCCAGCTACCTGGCTAACCAGGTGTGTTTCTGACCTCTCTTTTCTAATCCTCTTCCACATACACACCGGGAAAAGTCAAACGGGGTGAGCAAAATTACACTGAAAGACCAGAGTTCAGACATGAGACTTACCATCCATCTTCTAGATCCACAAAATGAGGGGTCAGACTCCAAAAGAGAAACTCTTTCCACCTCTGACAATATTCCTTCTTCTGACTGGCAGAGGCCCTGCTTTCCAGGGCGGGGGAATTTGCAGACATCTGTAAACCACGGCAACTTTGATGAAGGGGCCAAGCAGGGAGCTCTCTACGATGGGGCCATTTCACCTTATTTTTTGCTTGAAATGTTTCACCCTGCCAGTGCCCTCATCAACCCCACCCCCAGGGTCTTTCCAGCACTACCATGCTGACGTAGTTACAAAGATGAACTGCAGACTTAGAGTCAGTAGGTTCCTTTAGCAGGCAGAAACAAAAACAAAACAGAGGAATTTTCTTTCTTTTTTTTTTTTTTTTAATCTCTTCCTTTCCTTACAATAAATTGTTACATAAAACCTGTAGCCAGTTTACCCATCTGAGGTGGGCTGGAGTCCCAGGTGTGTCCTGGAAGCCGAGCATTGGGCGCCATCTAGGTGCAGAGGGTGGTACTGCAGGTACCAATCCTTCGCCGGTTCTTGCAGACCCTTCCCCTCCACCATCGCTTCTCCCATTGCCTGAAGGTATCAGTAGCAGCGATGTGCTACGGCGAGGAGCCTGGGCTTTGAGGCCAGACCCTGCCACCAACTGTGGGGTCTTGGGCAAATGGTTTCCTTATCGGCAAAATGGGGATAATCACACCCATTTTACTGGAGGACTGGAGGATTAAGTAGGAAAAACTACATAATCTGGCATGTAACACAGGACCAGTAAATCTTCATTCCCTTCCCCCACTGCCCTATAAATTTACTCAGCCCACAGCCAAGTAACTCCAGAGAGCTTGTTTTGCTGATCTGTAAACCAAGAATGAGGGACCGCCAGGGCTGTTGGAAACAGAGGGAACATAACCAAGATACCCAACTCCGGGCACATAGTGAATGCTCAACTACTAACAGGAAGGGAAGGAAACTGTAAATTGGGCCCTGATCAGTTACATGCACTGAGGTTATACGAACACATAAGACAGTTATAAAGACAAGACAGTCTTGTAGTGAGAGAGCCAAATGTAAATAAAAACACAAGTTAATAAATGAGATGTATGGACAAAGCACATGTCAAATAGCTTTCTAGACTGTGTCAATTACTTCACTTAATTTCCATATGCACCCAGCAACAAACAATTGTCATCCCAAATTCTGAGCCAGGTGAGGTTCAGAGAAATTAAGGGGGCACACCCTGAATTTACGCTGTGTCCCCACCTCGCCTCTGCTATTCCAGATGTGACCCATCCTCACTTTCTTCCCCAAAAATGGATTCCCCATTTCTGCTGCTGAAACAGAACAAATTCACAACCTGACTCTTCCTTCCCAACTCTCACCTCTTCCCTTGCCTCCAGTACTTGGTCGGCCTGAAGTCCAGTCTATTCCAATTCTCCATGCCTGTCCCACGCAAACTTTCACATTTCTCCCCTAGGGAGATTCCTCCACTCCACCTGTGCAGGAGCCTTGTACCTGGGCTCTCTGTTCTGCTCTTCTCCCTCCAATCTCTCCTGGCAGAACTCCCCCAGGGATCGCATGCCATCAGCAGGTCCTACTGTGAGTCTAACCTCTCTAGTCCACTCACTTTCCTCCAACAAGCTTTTCCCAACTACCCTACCCCTCAAGCATCTCTGCTTTCCCTAAACACAGACAGGTAGCTACCAATCCTGCCTACATACTAAAATAACCTGGGGAAGCTTTACAACACAGTTTGCCAATAAGCACATGAAAAGATGCTTGCAATCATCAGCCATCAAAGAAATGCAAATCCAAGCCAACACACAACGCCCGCTAGAATGGACATAGTAAAAAAATATGGACAACGATGCGGGCTGTGAAGACAGGCAGAAACTTGAATTGTCACGTACTACTGGTGAGAATCTCAAATGGTGCAGTCACTTTGGAAAACAAAAGCTGGAAGTTCCTCAAAAGGTGAAGCATAAGATCCAGCAACTCCACCCTTTTATCTATATCCAAGAGAATTAAAAACAGATATCCATGTAAAAACGTGCACACAAACGTTCATAACAGCATTATTCAAAATATCCAATCATTCTGGATTAAAATTCCTTGCGTGGGGCCCAACAATCTGCACATTTAACCAGGGTCCCTTTTCAGACATTTTTCAAGTTGACAAGCACTGACCTGCAGAATCGAATGAATCCCAGGTTTATGTCACAGCCAACAAGACTATACCTTTAGGACCCGGCTGCACCTGCATCTCTGACATCATCTGTCACCGTTCCTGCGCAGCCTCGTGCAGCTCCACCAGCACCTACTGCTCCCATGTAACAGAAACGACCTCTCCTTTTCCCTTCACTTGGCTCCTAAAACTGGCCTCCAGGCCTCCACTCCAGTATCACCTCCTCTGGCAAAGCTTCCCGGGGCTCCTAACCTCCTACAAATGTACTTCTCAACCAGGAGCAACTGGGCTCCCCAGGGGACACCTGGCAAATATAGAGATAATTTTCATTGTTACAACTGGGGGTAGGGAGGTACTACTGTCACCTAATGGGTAGAGTCCAGGGATGCTACTAACATCCGACAATACACAGGACAACCACACTCACACTCACATACACACACACACACGTCAGTAGTACTGACAGTGAGAAACCCACAGTAGTCATGTGAGTTCCTCAATGGCAGAGAATGTGTAAGACTCAACCATGTATCCTCACTATCAGGCAGAGAGCCTAGAACACAATAGAGGTGCAGTAAATATTAGTGGAATGGATTATCTGTTCCCCTCACTTAGCACTTAGGTGTGTTCATTTATACTCTACCTTATTCAAGAAAAGAATTGTAGCTGCTAACAAAAACCTATGCAATACCAAAGGGTAAAGTAAGCGAGAGAATCTTAGCCAGAGAAGCGGAGATGAAGCCACAGGTGGTCTGAGGTCAGGTAAGCATCAGAAATGGTGATTATAGTGATTGTAATCATAAGGTCAAGATGGGTGGAAACTTGACTCAGGTTCCTGTGGGACACAGCAATAAGGGAAACATGAGATCCACGGATCCATCCAACACAAATACCTCAGTCGCTCAAGAGAAGCACAGCTTTCTCAGGTGCTGACACATGACTGCACTGGGAGTGAAGTAGGCAACCATCTCAACAGCAACCAGACACCAGGAGACTTTCGTGACTATTTCCCATAACTCCCCCTGGGTTCTTCTCGCCTCCCTGACCTCATCCTCTCTGCCAGGTACCAGGTAGTTTCTTCCCACCCCTTGAGAATGGATGAAGACAGATGTGATGCTAGCAGGAGACTGAGAAGGGTTTCTGCAGCTGTTTTTGGCATCACTGCCATCACCACGAGGGGACCTTGCCTGGCTAGCCCCTATCCGAAGAGGACGAGAGACACGTGGCGCTGGGCTGGCCCAAGTTAACCCACAGCCCTGCAACTCCAGCAGAACGACCCAGCTCGCCCATCGTAGCCCAGCCAATCCCCCGAGGCCCTCCAGCTGCACGAGCAAACCCAGCTGAGTTTCGCAGGCCTCCCCAGCCATCTCCCCAGAGCATAGCTACATCCATGCTCACCACCACATGCCAGACTCCGGGAAGGTCTGTTATGTGGCATTACTCTGGCAACAGCTAACTCGAACATCTCCCTGGCGCAAAGGTGAAGGGGAACACCAGTGCTTGGCAACCACACGTAAATCAACGTGAGCCACTTTTGCAGGGCTAAGATGCAGCAAACTGTTCCTCGCTGAGCCTCTGAATGGGGAGGAACTCCTTCACGACAGGCCACGTTTCCCCCAAGGGACCCCCGCAGAGCTGGCACTTAAAGATGCCCGAGGCAAAGGCGTCCATCAGCATTTGACTGGGAACACGACCAACCAGAGGCATTCTAGCCAAAAGCTGCAAGGAACCAAAGTGAAAATGCGGGCAAAATGGGACAATCGATGGAGTCAGTCTAGAGATCCAGATGTTCTAAACGCCCTGCGTCACATCAGATCCGCCAGGGGACCCAAAACAGATGATGCGGCAGCAGGATTCCCAGTCTTAGTTCCCATGTGATATCCTGCATATGGCTGGGTCCTTTCCAACCACCTCACACCCCTCAGGAAGAGATCCAAGAACTCTCTTGATCTCTCCCTCTTGCACATGGCTCCACTTCCAACTCAGAGAGACTATTTCTGTACTTCCCTCCATTAGGTGACAGGCCTGGGATCTCTGGCTTGCCTGCTCAGAAATTAAAAGGCTCAGCCCCATCGACACTTGTATTCTCTCAATTCCTCATGCACCACAACTGTTAAAGGCATGAACTGGGCAGTCAGTCCTGCGTTTCTACCACAGCTCTGCCACTTATGTGCTATATGACCGTAGGGAGGCACTTAACCTGAGCCTCAGTTGTCTTAACCATACAATGGACATAATAATATTCATCCGCCTTGGACGTGATAGCATTAAAAACGGTAAGACCTATAAAGTACTTAGCAGAGCCCCTGGCATATCGTCGGTTTTTAGTGAACTTATGCTATTATCATTTGGCTGTGAAGTCAGAGAAGACTAGTCAGATAGACTTTCTGTGGGTGGAACAGGGAGCGAGGCAGGAGGACCTACTATGAACACCTACTGTGTGCTAACAGGGGAGCTAAGCACTTTAAATATGCTGTCCCATTTAATCCTCACCACCACACCCTGCCTGGCTATCATTGCTGCTGTAACAGAAAATCAAGTGGGAATTTCCCTGTTGTTCTGGCATTGATGACTGTGGCAAGCACTTGGCTCCCAGCTCAGGGCAGGAGATCTCCGAGAAAAACTGCTTCTAGAAAGGATGATCACACATCCCGTGCCTGCCCGGGATGGTCCCAATTTATACCTGTTGTCTTAGGACAACCATTAATAACTCTCAGCTCCCTTTCACACTTGCAAGTGTCCAAGTTTGGACAATAAATTATACGGTCCACTACTCTGGAGTTGGGCATGGGGGTGACTACAAGAAGATGGGGGCTAGCATCCCCATCCCTGAGGTGCAGAACCACAAGGCCCCTCCAGCGCTGTCATCAGAGTAAAGCCAAGTGAAGATTCTTGGGAAAGAGTGCTGTAAACAAAGCATGCAAGAAAAGGATGAAGGGAGCATTGCTCCCCTAAACCCTGTGCCCTCAGAGCTCTTCAGGGATGCCTGTGACTCTATGGTATAGGAGAAAGCCAGACAAAACTAGGAGGTATCCAGGGAACCATGGAGTTTGGGAGCTTGGAGCCATGGAAGATGGAAATAGCCAAAGACAATTTTACTTTTAACTTCTTGAGGGCCTCCATACTGTTTTCCACTGTGGTTGTATCAATGTGCATTTCCGTCAACAGCATATGAGGGTTGCTTTTTCTCCACATCCTCACCAGCACTGTTGTTTCTTGTGTTTTTTTATTTTAACCATTTTGATAGGTGTGAGGTGATATCTTACTGTGGTTTTATAATTTGCATTTCCCTGATATAACACTGTATGTCAATTATACTTCAACTAAAAAAAAAAAAAAGCCAAAGAGAGGCACAGCTGGCCCTCTCTTCGGGGTCTCAGTGACAGGGCACAGGTAATGCTGGAACCAAACCCACCACCAATGACAGAGACACTGCATTTATAAGTCTTGAGCCACAGACAGACCTGGTGTCAGCAACAGTGAGATCAGAAACGCCAACTCGCAGCAACAGCCTTGGCACATTAAGGAAGGGATATGCCTATCAGTTTCCTTCTCCCTCCTCCCCCTCAACACACCAAGGAGACAGGTGGATGTGTGAGGAGCTAAACACCCACCCCCCCTGCCTCCGTATTCGGGTCCCTGCCACTGGGAAGGGAGAGAACTTTTCACTGGATCTGAAATTGGAGATTGAAAGTGGCCCCGACTGAGATGTTTAATAGCCGAAAGGAATCCGAAAGATAAGGGATACGCCACCCAGTGGGGTAGAGAGATTTAGCACACAGTTGATACTAGGATCAAAAAAACAAAAAAAAACCCAAAACTATCATGTGCGTGTACCCTGTAGAGTTGAAACTTCTTGCCAAATTACCTCTCATCATATAGAGTATACTAGATGCCTTATATATTTTAGCTCACTTAAACCTCACAACAATCCTTACCCCCCACAATCTAACAGATGAGAAAACTGAGGCTCAGAGGACTCCAGCTGAAAATTCAGCAGAGTGAAGATTCGAACCTAGGTCTGTCCATCTACAAGGCCCCGACTCTATCCCCCAACAGCATGCTGTTTCCTCCACTCCATTTGCCCCCGCCTCACTTCCCAGATGTCCCCGGGGCCTCCTCAATTCCTGTTTTAGGCCATAGCCCCTGCCTATTAAATGGCACGCGGCCTCTGTGGAAGAAGATTCTAATTGTGCCTGACCACAGGGTCTGCAGGGAGTTAATAAATTATTACAAGAGAATATTTGCACTGAAGGCCTTATTGACTGGAGTCCATTTCCCAAGCTCGCATATTTTTTTCCCCAGCAACTGCTGCAAAAGCAAGGGCAAGTGCAAATCTTGATGCTTCATCTTTAGAATCCCTTGCAAACCGCCAAGGATACATCTTCAAAGCCTGCCTCCCAGTCAAGGCCATCACAAAGGGACACTCCCGTGAAAGAGAAAAGACTTGTTTAGGGGGCCTTGGGCTTCCACAGAAAAGGCGCTTCAGTTCCATTCTCCGTGGGATTTCAAATGAGTATCGTTTTTCTCCCTCCCAGCCTAATCTTCATCCCCACAGCTGATTATTTGCAGTATGGCAACACAGAATAAATAGAAACAACCCACAGGACCACCAACAGGGAAATGGCTGAATAAACCATGACATGTCCACCCCACAGAATGCTATAAAATCATTATAAAAGAATTCAGGGACAGCCTGAGTGGCTCAGTCGGTTAAGCGTCCGACATCAGCTCGTGTCATGACCTCATGATTCGTGGGCTCGAGCCCCACATCCGGCTCTGTGCTGGCAGCTCAGAGCCTGGAGCCTGTTTCAGATCTGTGTCTCCCTCTCTCTCTCTCTCTCTGCCCCTCCACTGCTCAGACTCTATCTCCCTCTCTCAAAAATAAGTAAACATTAAAAAAAATTCATATAAAATTCATAAAATAAATATATATAAAATAAATATATATAAAATAAATATATATATAAATAAATAAAATAAATTTTATATGAATAAAAATTCATATAAAATTCATAAAAAAAAAAAGAATCTGGGGGGGGTGCCTGGATGGCTCAGTTGGTTGAGTGTCTGACTTCAGCTCAGGTCATGATCTCACGGTTCATGAATTCAACCCCTCGTTGCGCTCTGTGCTGACAGCTCAGAGCCTGGAGCCTGCTTCAGATTCTGTGTCTCCCTCTCTCTCTCTCTCCCTTCCCCATTCATATATTCTCTCTCTCTCTCTCTTAAAAATAAATAAAACATTAAAAAAATTTTTTAAGAATTCAGAAGATCTCAATGCCCCCAATATGGAATAGTCTCCAATTTACATTACATTTAAACGAAATGAGCAAGAAACGAATATATGATTTTACACAGGGGGGAGATGAGAAGGTACAGTCGTTTCTATTAGCAAGATAAAACAACAGAAGGATAAGCCAGCAGGGAATGGTCCCCCTGGCGGGGGGCGGGGGGAGAGTAATAGGAATGGAATGGCATTCTTGGGGGGCAAAGAATAGGGGAGTACCAAGAAAGGAGGTGCACCCTGCCAGAAGCAAAAGGTGCGCTATGTGTAGGGAATTTTAAATACAATAATAAACTAAGTACTAAATGCAATGTGGTGTCCTAAATTAGATGCTGGGTCAAAAAAAAAAAAAAAAAGGGACAAGTGGAAAAACTGGTAAAATGTGAATAAAGTCTCAACAGTGCAGTGGTATTCGACAGTATTCTATCAGTTACTTCCTTGGCTTTGACAAATGTATCTGGTTGTGGAAGATGCTCATCAGATGGGAAAGTGAACGGAGGGTAAATATGGGAATTCTCTGTGCCATCTTTATGGCTTTGGTACAAATCTAAAATTATTCCAGAATAAAGATGAGACATGAGACATGCTGAATGGTGTGTGAATGAATAAGCATTAGGAAATGAGAGGGGAGAAAGCAATTCCAGGTTGTCTGCTTTCTATGACCACTATGTACTGGCAACAACAAACAGTATCCCTGACCCAACGCTCTGCTCCTGCCCAGGCCACCACTCACCCCACACTCCTGCCCAAGCTCTAAGGACACGTTTAAAATACCATTCTTAGTTCGAAAGAGATAAATATTTTATGTGTGCAAAACTAAAACAAACTTTAAAAATGGAAAGGCAAGAGACATCAAACCAGACATAAATAACACATGGTTTGTTACTTCGAGCCCTGTATTGGGCTCTCAGCTGTCAGGGCAGAGCATGCTTTGGATCCTGTCTCTCTCTCTCTCTCTCTCTCTCTCTCTCTCTCTCTGCCCATCCCTCACTCACTCTCTCTCTCTCAAAAATAAATAAACATTAAAAACAAAAACAAAACAAAACTAGCTGCCATGCTGGGAAAAGCCCAAGCCACATAGAGAAGACCCATGGAGGAGAACTGAGGCAGTCCAGCTAAGCTCCTAGTCAACAGCCAGCACCAATTTGCAGCCATGTGAGCAAGCCATGTCAGATGCTCCAGCTGAGTGGTGCTCCCACACGACTGCAGCTCTAGCTAATGCCACACGGAGCAGAACATTTGCCAGCTGAGCCTAGCCAGCCTCCAGAATCATAGTAGTAATAAATTAGTCTCAACCCTCTAAGTTTGGGGTTGGTTGGTTTATATGCAGCAATCGATAAGTGACACACTCAATCTAATAACTACCGAGTCTCCTTGATTCCAGTCGCCTTGATGTAATAATGAGCCTACATTAAACGCACGTTGCAAATGAAAAATACATCCTGATTTTAGAAACCTTAAAACTCCACTCTGTGTATGTCTTAGAATCAAGAATATGGCCACTAGATGACACATATATACACTCCAAGTTCTGTAGCCTCTAGATTCCCACATTTACTTCAATTACATGCAGATAACAGAATCTTCAAATAACTCAGGTTGTATCTGGCTTATCACCTGGTTTGTTCCTAAATTTATGGGTTCTCCACAGTGAGCAGAGGACACGCCCCTCTCTCTCTCCCCTCTCAGGGCATATTTCAATAACGCTCCTTTTTCATGAGCTAATACAAGACACAGAAGCTTTCCTAAAACTCAATTTATGGAAGTCAGCGGAGACCACAGTTTGGATTGAAACTCCCAATCTTGCCTAATTAATGACACATATTATTGCCCCCGTTCCCCTAACTTGAAAGCAGCCTCTAAACCTTGACGTGTTTTCCCAATGATAGAACTCAACAGATGAATTAATGTCCTAAGGGACCATGGTGGGAATAAAGGGAAAGCCACGAAAGATAGATGATGTCTCAACTAATTTTATGATTTATCGATCTCCACTTTGCTCATTTTGCAATGTGGGAGAGCTCATTTTTCTGCCAGGCCCACGGTGGTGTCACCCTTGCGAATAGATATGATTACCATCCCCAAAACTGTGTTTGTGAAAATAAGAAGTGTGGCTTCTCTCTGCTGCTGACCTCAGCAGTTTTCTTTTATTATGTGTGCCAGACCTGCCAAGAACCAAAATTGATGCACTTATCCGGGGACTCTGTTGGACGGTCACAAGCACTTTTCCTCATTTTTCTTCCAAACAAGTTAATCTTTAAGCAAGTACAGATTCATGGTTTAAATTACTGAGTTGACACATCATCTGTTTTCAGTGTGTGTAACCTCACAAGGAGGATCCTTTGTGTGGCAGGAGAGCGGGAAAGAGGAGAGACGTGTCACCGCTAACCATTTTTGGCCCATGTGCCAACTTGAGTTTAAAGATGTATTTGTAGGGAAACAAAACAAACCGATTTGGACGGTTGGACAATTCTATTCAGCAAACACTGATTGGGTAAAGGTATTGTGCTAACTGTTCTGAGGGTGGTCAGTCCTTCAAGAAATCTTCATCTGGCACCTACTTATGCTAAGTGCTGGCTGGGGTCACAGAGTGAACAAAATGGACATGGTCTCTTTCCTCATAGAAAAAGTGCCTCGAGAAGAAAATACAGAATGTCAAAAGCAATGACTGGGAAGAAAATAGAATAGCATGTACTCATCAACCATGCCACTACAGTGCTGTGTAGCACCCAACCAGTGGCTTACCATCATGGGCATTTAGATCTTGCTCACGGATCCATGGTTTGGCTTCGGTTCGGCTGAGCAAGGCAGGGCTTGAATCCTAGCCATTGGTTCAGATCAGGTACATTCCATGTGTCTCTTCTGCGACCAGCAGGTTACTCAAGTCACGTTACTCTTGCGGCCATGGTTAAAGGGAATCATGCAAGCCCAACAACTCAGCCACATTTCAAACCTCTGCTCATGTCAGGCCCACTAATATCCTATTGGCCAAAGTAAGTCAGAGCCAAGCCCAAAATCATGGGGTAAGGAAGTAAACTCTAGCCACACCTGGAAGGGGAAGGGAATAAACATCTGCTGGGCAATAATCCAAACTATCCCACAGAAGGATGTGATTAAAAATGGGCCCATTTTAGGGGCGCCTGGGTGGCTCAGTCGGTTAAGCGTCCGACTTCAGCTCAGGTCACGATCTCACGGTCCATGAGTTTGAGCCCCGCGTCGGGCTCTGGGCTGATGGCTCAGAGCCTGGAGCCTGGAGCCTGCTTCCAATTCTGTGTCTCCCTCTCTCTCTGCCCCTCCCCCGTTCATGCTCTGTCTCTCTCTGTCTCAAAAATAAATAAACGTTAAAAAAAAAAAATGAGCCCATAAACGAAGCACTAAGGAAACAAAAAGAGAGCTGGGAACTTTGAAGGTGTCTAGAAAACTTCAGTGCAGAGGTAACATTTGAGCTGGGCCTCAAATAAGTCATCTCAAAATGGCACCGTGCTGCAAAGCAAGGAACATCTCAGTCAGATAGACTGGGTGTCACAAAGCCACATCTATGATAAACACACCGGAAGGTACAAGTGTCAAGCAGAGGGAGAAGAGGTTCCCATGAAGACATGTGTTGGTGGTTTAAGAGTACAGGCTCCAATGTGCTTGGGCTGACGCAGACAGTAGAAGGAGGCCACCAGGCATCAGGTGGGAAGGAGGTAGGTACTGTTCTGCATGCTATTCAAAGAAGTCTGGTATTACTTCACACCTGTTAGAACTGCCATGATCAACAGCACAAGAGATAACAAATGCTGATGAGGATGGAGAGAAAGGGGAACCCTTGTGCACTGTTAGTGAGGACATAAAGTGGTGCAGCCACTATGGAAAACAGTATGGAGTTTCCTCAAAAATTAAAAAAGAGAACTACCCTATGATCCAGCAATTCGACTCCTGGGTATTTATCCAAGGAACATGAAAACAGGATCTCAAAGAGCTATCTGCACCCGCATGTTCATGGCAGTGTTATTCACAATAGCCAAGACATGGAAACAATATCAGTGTTCCACAACGGATGAATGGATAAAGGAAATGCCCCCCCCAACACACACACACAGAGTAATATTACACAGCCATAAAAAGAAGGAAATCCTTCCACTTGTGACAACATTGATGAACCTGGGGGACCTCATGCTCAGCGAATAAGCCAGATCCAGAAAGACAAACACCGTATGATCTCACTTATCAGTAGAACAGGAAAAAAGCCAAACTCATAGAAACAAAGTAGCATGGTGATTGCCAGGGGCAGGGAAATAGGGAAATGTTGGTCAAAAAGTAGAAACCTCCAGTTATGAGATAAATAAATTCTGGGGATCCAATGCACAGCATGGTGACTACAGTCAACAGTACTGTATTGTATATTTGAAAGTTACTAAGAGAGTAGATGTGAAAAGTTCTTAACATACACCCACCAGCGCGCGCGCGCACACACACACACACACACACACACACACACACACAAATGGTAACTATCTGAGATTATGGAGGTGCTGACCATCCTTACTTCTGTGGTAATCATTTAACTATATATGTATATCAAATGCAACCATCATGCTGTATGCCTTACACTTACACGATGTTATATGTCGATTATGTATCTCAGTAAAGCTGGGTGGGGGAGGAGATCTGTGATTCAGGACACCCAAAGCGATCCTCCTGATTTGCCACGATTCTGCAAAAGGGGGACTGGAGAATTGGGGGAGTCAGTCCAGCAAAGATAAAGCCTTAGAACTGAAGACCTGAAGGCACAGACCCATCTCTGCCCCCAACTAGTTCAGTGATTTCTTTGATCTTCAGTTTGCTCATATGCGACATGACAGGAGTTGAAAACATAAGCAGATATATGCACCACAATAATATGATGCTTTATGGGCATTGAATACTTAATGAACAAACAAATGAATATTTAATGCAACATTATTTATAATTATAAAATCATAGAAATTGCCCAATTTCTATATTATAGAAATATAAATATATTTACAATTAAAATAGAAAATTTTACATAGCTACATCATATGCCAAGATATGGACCTACCATAAGTTACTTAATGTGGAAAATACAGAAAGATGCAAGATGAAAATAAAACTTACCACCCCCTCTCCTCCAAGAGATAGCCTCTATTAACACTTCGGAGGATGCCCTTCCATTCCGTGTGGTATTTTTTGAGTGTGTGGGCATCAGGCACACATGTGTAGTTATCTAACACAACTAAAAGTGTATATAATTTATGAATTTGGATCCTGCTTTTTCCCCTCTTAATATTATTTTGAGGTGTTTTCCCAAATCAATAGATTTTCACAAAAAGGTTTAATGATGTCAGAAATTGGTACTGGTTTTGTGAGGGTGGAAAACTAGAAAACAAAATTACATATTCAACATGATTTCAATTTCATAACATTTCAGAGAGACAGGTATGTATGTGCTTTGTGCATGTCTGTATGAATGAATGTAAGGAAATATACCCAATGGTGATGATGGTTGTCTTTGGGTTGTGGAGTTACAGTTCCTGTCTCCAGCAACTGGTCTCATTTCTCCCATCTCCACCTGTGCACATATGAACACACATACACATCCAACTGTATGCACCCGCCAGGACTTTGCTCATGCTGTTCCTTCTGCCTGGAATGTCTTTCCCTCATTTCTACCTATTTAAATTCTTCACATCTCCAAAACCCCCTTCCAAGAAGCCTTTTGAAAAACCACTATGTGAATAAACAAGAGCTTTGTTCAGACAAATTCTGTCTCATTCCAGGTCCTGCTCCTTACTGGTTGTGTCACCTTGGGCAAGTCAAATCATTCTTCTGATCCCAATTTTCTCATCGGTAAAATCCTATTACAATAGCTGCCTCAAAGGGCTGCTATAAGGATTAAAGGAGAGACTGTATTTCAAAGATCTGCCAAAAAGTAGTCAAATTCATTTCAGTAAATGTCAACAAATGTCAGGTCCCATGTCCTTCCTCCTAGTGTCAGATCTCCACCCCATTTTCTGGGTAGCATTTTGCCTATACAGTCACTATATTCTGCCAAAGTTTACCTTTAAGTCTCCTGGAGTCAAGGATGATGCAGTTGCTGAAAATATCACCTCCAAATTAGTCAGAGTTGGCTTGCATCCCAGATCTGACATCTCCTACTTGTGTGAGCTCAAGCAAATCATTTCACCTCTCTGAGCCTCGGTTTTCCCATGTGAAAAAGGGGCTTAAGGTTTGATGCTGGGAGGGTTCCGGGGATCATGTACAGAAAGCTCTTAGAACAGTGTGTGACACATAGGAAGTGCTAGAAGGGTTTTAATTGCTGTCTCAAGGGGTCACCATGAAGGTTGAATGGGCTTATGTCAGCAAAGCCCACATCCAGAGTCCTGGCAGGCACATGGCAAGCCCTCCATAAATATGAGTAGTATAATCCAGTGTTTGATAAACAAATTCAACGCCCCTTTCCCCATCCCTTGAGCAACTGTACGGATATTAGTCAATCCCTCTGAAACCAAGAAGGCCTGTTCTCTCCAATTCACTGGGGTCCCCCTGAGCTAATCAAACCATTCTCCCCTTCCCCCAAGCCTGTCCTCCACGGGAAGACTCCCGGAGCCAAGCGGGATGGTCCTCCCGCACCACAAGGGCCCCAGGGCCAGGTATCTAACGTCTGCTAATTGGGAGCCAAGCAGCAAGTGGCACTGGAGGACATCCACCAGGCTTACTGCACTTCCTTCCCCCATAAAGGAACCCCACGGTTCTGCCCAGCCCGCTCCTCTCATCGACCAGCTAATGGGGTTACAAGATTCCACTCCCCAGGAAGCTGGCTTTAATAATGGGATGCCAAGGAAAGGACGGCACTTGCAGGGAGAGGGAGGGAGGGCAGGTGAGGGTATGAATCCACAGCTGAGTGACACATCCTATATGAAGTTGATTCATGTCGGAGCAAATCTGGGCAGGGACCAGCTGATTCTGGAGGTGAAGTTATTGCTCTGCCAGTTTAATATTTCGCCATCTGCTAACTGAAGGCTCCATTGCCTGCTGGGTCCTATAAAGACTTTTATTTATTATATTACACATGGCAACATCTGCCACCGGATGAGGCTGTACTCGGCGCCCTAATTAAACAAACACACACTCCTCCACGGCAGAGGGCTGGGTCTCACTGTGAATGAGCAGAACTGCTGCGGACAGTTAAAACTTGGCGTGTCCCAGCATGAAGAGTTTTCCTGAGAAAAGACAGCAGGCAGGACATTCCAGTACCCCCCCCCCAATAAATCTATAAAGATTTATGGCCAATTAAAAGCAGGCTGGAAAAAAAACAAAAATGCTTTTAAAAGATAGGCTGGGTTTTAATCCTCTCCCTCCTGCCTCACTCCCCAACAGAGCTTGAATTTTAGAAGTCGGTTTGGCCAGCAGTGGGAATTCCTGGTCTGCTTTTCCTACTGGGTGGTCCCCAGCCACAAGACCTTTAAATCACCCTGTGGCCCTCAAGAATGCTAACTGTCCGTGCTGAAGCAGGAGGCCCAACAGACAGAAAAATGAGTTGGAGGGGATCCCCTTCATGCCTTCACCCATGCACTCATTCAGTAAATATTGAATCCATTAGGTGAGCTGGTGAATGAGGTCGGCTACATTTGTGTCTCCATAAAACACACATTTGACTGATGTCTTCAAATGGACAAATAAACCAGACGGTTATAGACTATGGTGAGCGCCCGGACAGAAATAAAGTGGGTGATGCGTTAGAGAGTGCCGGGCACCAGGATGGTTCATGGCAGCACTACTGCCCTCTGGCTGCTGTAACAAATGGTCACCAACTTAGCGCCTTAGAACAACACAGATTTATGATCTTACAGCTCTGTGGTTCAGAATTCTGACACAGGTCAAAATGAGGGTGTTGGCACAGCTGGGTTCCTGCTGGAGGCACTACGAGAGGCTGCATTCCCCTGCCTTTCCCAGCTTTCAAAGGCTACCTGCATTCCTTGGCTCATGGCCCCTTCCTCCGCCTTCAAAGGCCACCTTGTTTCCCTTGTCACATTTCTTTCTCTGACTCTCCTCTTCTGCCTTCTTCTTCCACTTTTAAGGACTCTTATGATTCTATTCACCCCTTGCAGATATCCCAGGACAGTATCTCTGGTGTAGAGAGATGAGTAACCTTGATTCTATCTGCAATCCTGATTTCCCTTGGCCATGTAACCTAACATATTCATAGGTTCTGGGGTTCAAATGTGGACATCCAGCAAAGGGGGTTATCCTGCCTGCCATGATGGGCAGGGGGCTATTTTAAATTTCTCTAATGTTTATTTAGTTTTGAGAGAGAGAGAAAGAGAGAGGGAGAGAGAGAGAGCAAAAGTGGGGGGGGGGGCAGAAAGAGAGAGGAAGACACAGAATCTGAAGCAGGTTCCAGGTTACGAGCTGTCAGCACAGAGTCCAACATGGGGCTCAAAATCACACACTGTGAACTGAGAGTATGATCAGAGTCGAAGTCAGATGCTTAACTGACTGAACCACCCAGGAGCTCCACCGGGGGCTGGCTATTTTGAATACAACGGGCCTTAAGAGGGCTTCTCCGAGATGTAACAATGAGAAAAGGTTGCAAGTAGAAGGAAAAGGAAGTGCAGAGATCCAGTGGCAGGAAAGAACCAAGCGCTAAGTAGTGTGAATGGGAAGCTAGCTGTGGGCTTGAGGTAGTCACACGGAGTTGTGGGAAAGGGACGGATGGTCCAGATGAAGCTGAAGAGGAAGAAGTGGGTCAGATCATGCAGAGTCTTACATACCTTACACAGGTAGCCTGGTGCAATGAGTGACAGACATCGGAAGGGAACTTACTTCCACTGAGCACGATTTTTAACAGACCTTGTGCCAGAACCTTTAGATATGTTATCTTGTTTAATTCTACACGTCCATAAAATGTGCTTTGCCATTCCTGTCTTCAGGATGAGGAAGCAGTGACTTACAAAACTAAGTGGGAGAGACAGGACTTAGCCCTGTCTGACTGACTGCTGATCTGACTCCAAAGCCTATGCCCTTCTCCCCAGAGGCTGATATTCAAAGGCTTCTGCCTTCTACACATTTGTGACTGGGATGCCACATCACTCTATCTCCCTCTTCCTCCTTCCACATGACAGACAGACTGCAAAACCCAAAAATGACATGCAGTCAAAGAGCCCACCTAACTTGTGTTGTGCTTGTTGCTGCTTTGTCAAGAGAGATGCGGGGCGCCTGGGTGGCGCAGTCGGTTAAGCGTCCGACTTCAGCCAGGTCACGATCTCGCGGTCCGTGAGTTCGAGCCCCGCGTCAGGCTCTGGGCTGATGGCTCGGAGCCTGGAGCCTGTTTCCGATTCTGTGTCTCCCTCTCTCTCTGCCCCTCCTCCGTTCATGCTCTGTCTCTCTCTGTCCCAAAAATAAATAAAATGTTGAAAAAAAAAAAAAGAGAGATGCATTAAATTCCTCGTTTTCCCCACAGAGGTTGGCTCATTGAGGAAATAGAGATTTTTACACTCTCCCAATCCCACCAGGGAGGATGTAAGTTGGGACACTTGGCTGAGTGGCTGGAACAAGTGACCCTAAGACTAAATGGCTCAAACAGGGTAGAGACCATTTTCTCCTTCACATATTGGTCCAGAGGTAAATACTCTGGGACTGCCGTGGTTCTTCTGCCCTTGGCAATCAGCCATGGGCCCAGGCGCCTTCTATATTCTTGTTCTTCTTTCTTCCAGATTACTGTCCTCATCCACACGGTTGAATGAAGCAGGCTTAACAGAACCCCAGTGAATTCCCACCTGTAGGAAGATGCTAGAGAGGAGGGGATGCAACCATTTTCCTTTCAAAGATGTGACCTGAAGCTGCACACATCACTTCTGCTTACATCCCATTGGCCATTACTTAGTTACATGTCCACACAGTTGCAAGCAAAGTCGGGAAACATAGTCTCTAGCTGGATGGTCATGCACTCAGGTAGAGCTTGTGAGGTTCTGTTATGAACAGGAAAAACAGAAAATAAGTGTCAGGGTATAATTAGCACTCTCTACCACAAAGGATGACTGCTCTTTTTGTTGACCTAAAGTCTAGCCCTTCCTTTTCCACTGCATATTGCTTTAAAAAAAAAAAAATTGGGGCGCCTGGGTGGCGCAGTCGGTTAAGCGTCCGACTTCAGCCAGGTCACGATCTCGCGGTCCGTGAGTTCGAGCCCCGCGTCAGGCTCTGGGCTGATGGCTCGGAGCCTGGAGCCTGTTTCCGATTCTGTGTCTCCCTCTCTCTCTGCCCCTCCCCCGTTCATGCTCTGTCTCTCTCTGTCCCAAAAATAAATAAACGTTGAAAAAAAAAATTTTTTTTTAAAAATTAAGGCAATAAATGCCTATTGTCCACAAAAAGGAACCAAATTAATTTCTTTTTTTTTTTTTTTCCAGAGACTTAAATAAAAATGGCCTGGCCATCTGATGATCTTCCTAATCTCCTGTCCCTGGAAGAGACACAGGAGTAGAAGCTGTATACACAAACCTGACCTGGAACAAGACCCCTTAAGGGGAGAGTCTTTGGAACAGAAAGCTCTACGCATGAAAGAAAGTGGCACAAAGGGCTGTAGCTGGGGGAGCGGGTGAGTCCAAGGCAGACCTGAGGATGAAGAGGGAGGAGGCTACACTGCAGGGCAGTCTCACAGTGACAGAGCTGCGTTCAGCAGCGCCATCTGTGGCAAGGAGGAGCAATAACAGGCTAACGAATCCCAGAAGGGTTTCCCTACCGGAGGACTTCTTTTCTTAACAATGCAAGAACCTGGTCTTACAGGGAAAACTTGCCATTTTTCATCACTGAGTATGTTAGCTGGGGCTTGTCATAGAACCCTGGGATTCCTGGAGGATCCATGGTAGAGGCCAGCCTCAATAAGGTAATATAGGACTTCTGGCCAACCCAGAAGGTGGAAATTCAAGCAATTTTGATTTAATTTGGGGAAAAAATGTGACAGTACTTGTTCCTAAGGTGTCTGTGATGTGTTCATTTCTGTCAACAAATAAAAGAGGTGAAAATAAACATTCTCTGAAGATCTCTTTAAACAATTTGCAGAAACACTACAGGTCAATAAAATACCAAAGATCTGGCTGATAAAAGTGTCAAAAAAAAAAACACAACAACCTCATGAAGCACCAAGATGACCCACTAAAAACATTCCATGTGCAATCTGTGATCAAAATCCCTACTTAGGGGCGCCTGGGTGGCTCAGGTGGTTAAGCGTCTGACTCTGGATCTCGACTCAGGTCATGATCTCTTCAAGCCCCACGTCGGGCTCTGTGCTGGTGGTGCAGAGCCTGCTTGGGATTCTGTCTCTCCTTCTCTCTGCCCCTCCCCTGCTTATGCGCTCTCTCTCTCTCTCTCTCTCTCTCTCAATAAATAAACTCAAAAACAATTTTTTGACCCTACTTAAAAGATTGTTTACTTGAGGTAACTGGAGGACCAGGGCAAGCCCAAGGACTAAAGGACTTTCAATGGGTCTTTGGGGCACATAATTACAATAGCAATTCCCTGAAATTCACATAAGCTTGTGGCCTGTTCTCCACCAATGTCTATAAATGACCTCAAATGTTTCATGCATGAAATGGGACGAGCAGTCTAAGAGCTGCTCCAAATTAGGTGTTACAAGAACACAGGAGAGCAAGAACCTAAGCTCAGCCCTGTTGTTGAAGTATAGTGTTACTGAAGACTCAGCATCTGAGCCACATTTTAAAGGAAAGGAGGGATTCTGACGAGGAGGGACTGTGTGCAAGTGTTGGACAATGGGAGCATTCCCACCCCAATGAGACTTTACATCAGTGAAGTGGGCTACAAGGCCATGAGGAAGGTCAGAAATAATGTTGGTCAAACACCCAAAACAGAGTATGCCATAAAAAAAATAATAATAAGTGAATATTATTTTTAAAACAACCAATTATTGACTCTAACAAAGTTGAGCTAGAATCTGAGACTTCCACATTAGGCCAGTTCTTGTAAATGGAGACAAAGTACTCCCCAGGCTCCCACAGATGCAAATCATCTGTGCTGCAAAGAATTTGCTACTGAAGCCCTCAGGATTTCCATAGATTAAAATCAAACCTCCATGAGCTCACAATCAAAGGCCACCAAACTCACTAGGAAATGAGCAACCATGAGTGAGAATTAGCAGAAATAATACACAACATACTTTTACCTCCACTGGCTTCAGATACTGGGAACACAGAAACAACAAATGCATAATTTTGTTTAACATACACTTTAAAGAGATGAAATACGGAATACAAAAATGACAAAGTAATCAAAGTTGATCAAAAATGACCAGACATAGATGAAAAAGAACCAAACAAAAAGTGTAAAAATATACAATGATAGACTATGTTGAACTTAAAACCTCAATTCATGGGGCTCCTGGGTGGCTCAGTCAGTTAAGTGTCCTATTCTTGATTTTGGCTGTGTCATGATCTCACAGTTCGTGGTTTCAAACCGCACATTAGGCTCCACACGGAAGATTCTCTCTCTCCCTCTCTCTGCCCCTCCCCTGCTCATGCATGAACACACACTCTCTCTCTCTCAAAATAAATAAGCTTAAACAAATTAATTAAAATTTTTTAATAAAAAAAAATTGAGATTTTTAAAAATAGCAAAAATGGGAATTGAAACTTGAAGATACACCTGAAGAAGTTATCTAGCATGCAGCACAAACAGACAAGGAGATGAAATCTATTAAGCATTAATAGAGAAGCCGGCCTCTATTAAAAAGAGGCTTAATCTCTACACAAGTTGCTAAAAAGAGGATAGAGTGAGACACACTAATTAATATACATCTAATGGGAGTCCCAGGAGGAAAGAGTGAAGAGGATAGAGGAGATACAGTATTTAAAGTGACAGTGGGGGCACCTGGGTGGCTCAGTTGTTTGAGCGTCCAATTGAGCGTCCAATTTCGGATCTTGTGGTTCGTGAGTTCAAGCCCCACATTGGGCTCTCTGCTGTCAATGCAGAGCTCGTTTTTAGATCCTCCTCCCCTCTCTCTCTGCACCTCTCCCACTCTCTCTCTCTCTCTCTCTCAAAAATAAATATAGGGGCGCCTGGGTGGCGCAGTCGGTTAAGCGTCCGACTTCAGCCAGGTCACGATCTCGCGGTCCGTGAGTTCGAGCCCCGCGTCAGGCTCTGGGCTGATGGCTCGGAGCCTGGAGCCTGTTTCCGATTCTGTGTCTCCCTCTCTCTCTGCCCCTCCCCCGTTCATGCTCTGTCTCTCTCTGTCCCAAAAATAAATAAAAACGTTGAAAAATAAATAAATAAATAAATAAATATAAAAAAAATAAAGTGATAACGGATGGGTATTTCTGAGAAACGGCAAAACATACAAATCTTCAGATACAACAAGCATGACACTATATAAGCAAGAATAATAAAGAGAAATCCATACTCAGGATTGCAGATATGGAGACTGCAATGAAACCATAAATATCAAAGACAGAGAGAAGACCTAAAAGCTCTCAGAAAAAAAGATTAAAAAAAAAAAAAAAAAAAGGAAAAAGATTACCTTCCAAAGAGCAATGGTTAGGTCATCAAGTGAGTTTTTTAGCCACAGCAATGAAAGTCAGAATACTCTCAAATAAATCTCCAAAGTTTCAAAAGAAAACAACTATCATCCTAGGACCATGTGGCAGGCAAACCCATCTTTTAAGAACAAGTGTGAGCCATCGAGTTTTTTTAGCACAGCAATGAAAGCCAGAAGACTCCAGAATAAGATCTCCAAAGTTTCAGAAGAAAACAACTATCATTCTAGGACTGTGTGCCAAGCAAACCCATCTTTTAAGAACGAGTGTGAGATCGGGGCACCTGGGTGAATTAGTTGGTTAAGTTTGGCTCTTGATTTTGGCTCAGGTCATGATCTCGTGGTTCACTAGATCAAGCCCCGCAATGGGCTCTGTGCTCACAGTGTGGAGCCTGCTTGGGATTTCTCTCTCCCTCTCTCTCTGCCCCTCCTCCACTTCCTCTATTTCTCTCAGAATAAACTTAAAATTTTTCTAAAAAAAAAAAAAAAAAAAGAATGAGTGTAAGATCATGACATTTCCATATAAACAAAAACTGAGAGATTTAATGACCAAGTGCTCTTCACTAAAGGAATTCTTTTTTTTTTTTTAATTTTTTTTTTCAACGTTTATTTATTTTTGGGACAGAGAGAGACAGAGCATGAACGGGCGAGGGGCAGAGAGAGAGGGAGACACAGAATCGGAAACAGGCTCCAGGCTCTGAGCCATCAGCCCAGAGCCTGACGCGGGGCTCGAACTCACGGACCGCGAGATCGTGACCTGGCTGAAGTCGGACGCTTAACCGACTGCGCCACCCAGGCGCCCCTTTTTTTTTTTTTTTTTTTTTTTTAGGAATTCTAAAAGAAACAGAAAACGAAAAACAGTGCCAAAAGAAAATCTTAGGTGCAAGAAGAAATGAAGAGTTAGCAAATAAACTCTTAAACCAGTAGGTAAATATAAAACATTATCTGTATTAAATATTAATAATAAGATTACAATTTGTGAGATTTAACAAATAGACAAAATTGAAACAACGATAACACTGACATTTAAGTTAAGAGGAAGACACTGGCATTAAAATATTGTGAAGCCCTTCTGTTATTTGGAAGGAGAACTATTTATAATACGATACCATTTTTACAAAGTTCAAAAGCAAGCAAAAATAAATATATATAGCGAGTTACACATTTGTGATAAATAGAGCAAAAAAAGAACAATAAACTCAAAAAAGGACAGTGGATTTCTCTGTAAGAATGGGGTGGGGATCGTACAGTGAGCAATATCCAAGCAGATCCAGCAGTATTGATAACTTCCGTGACTAATAAGATAGGCAGTCATTTCATGAGTCCTCATTTTATTTTAGTTTTTTTTTAATGTTTATTTATTTTTGAGAGAGAGAGACAGAGAGTGAGCAGGGGAGGGGCAGAGAGAGACGGAGACACAGAATCCGAAGCAGGCTCCAGGCTCTGAGCTGTCAGCAACAGAGCCCAATATGGGGCTCGAACCCTCCAACTGAAAGATCATGACCTGAGCCGAAGTCAGACACTCGACCAACTGAGCCACCCAGGCCCTCATGGGTCTTCATTTTATTAACATGCTTTATAATTGACATACCTTATATATATTCTTTGTGTGTTTCAAATATTGCCTTAAAATACCTTAAAACAGATTAAATGATAAAGCAATAAGAGGACAGTTTTCCTGAGGACAAGAACAAAAACAAAGTTTTTCTGAATCTCCCATCTGTTGTGCACACAGTGGGCCCTCAACAAACATCTGTTTACATTACTTCCACAGAATTTGTTCTCCTTACTCAATTACAAAAGGATGAGAAAAAAAAAGTAGAAGGAAATATAAATTACATGATAATAAAGTATATAATATAGTATAATAGGCATGATACTGGTAACATTAACAGAAGAATAAATCAGTTTCTCAGCCACCAATTACACGGTCTCTGTGGCTTTGGGCAGGAAGCTTCCCTGGACTTCAGGTTGTTAAATCATGATGGATGATCCCATAAGGAACCAAACAAGATCAGTGGAATTCATTCATTTGGCTGGTGCCCTGGGAACTCTTTCATTTCCCCCAGCCCTGACGGCCTCCTCTTATTACTGTAGTAATGGGTCAGTACCACTAACAACAAGGTGGGAGAGAGACACAGGACCGCAAAGCTAGCATCCCAGGACCAGCCATGATAGTTAGAGAATAAACATCTCTCACAGGCAGTCCAAGGTGATGGGGGAAGCAGAGAGGGGACACTTATAGGAATCACATACTGCACCTGCAGCTTGCAGGGGGTGAATTACTTTGCCTCTGCAAGACTCAGTTTTCTCATTAGGAAAATGGGAATAATAATGTATAATTCAAGGATTATTAGGAAGACCTCTGCTTGGTCCAGCACCTCGTAGGTGTCCCTAAAATATCAGCTGCCTTTCCTTTAGTAAGTTCCCTAACACATCTTCACCTCTGATCCCCAACGTTAAATAAAGAAGCAAGCGCAATCATGAGTGACAGAGAAAAAATGCTATTTTAAAACTACTACTGACTGCAGCTGCTTCTGCCCCTAAGGGAGAGACATTATTTCTCTCCAGACTAAATATATTTTCTTTAGCAAAATTTTTTGATAGGCAGCTTTGGTTATGAAAAGTGAGGGTCCCCCCAGGGCACAGTTTAGAAGAAGACCGTGAAAGAAAGAGGTAGCTAAACAGCTCTGCATTATAAATGTGAACAGAAAGGCTGGGGTTTCACAGCATGCTGAGAAATGGGGTGATGGGTAAAAGCACACTGCAGCGGCAACTCCCATCTCTACCTGACAGCCCACCGTGTCTTCTTCCGCTGCTGTATTTCCCTCATTAGAAATTATCACTACCTGGGACGCCTGGGTGGCTCAGTCGGTTGAGCGGCGAACTTCGGCTCGGGTCATGATCTCGCACCCCGTGGGTTCGAGCCCCGCGTCGGGCTCTGTGCTGACAGCTCAGAGCCTGAAGCCTGTTTCAGATTCTGTGTCTCCCTCTCTCTGACCCTCCCCCGTTCATGCTCTGTCTCTCTCTGTCTCAAAAATAAATAAACGTTTAAAAATAAATAAATAAATAAATAAATAAATAATTAAAAAAATTTTTTAAAAAGAAAGAAATTATCACTACCTTACATCCAGTACACTCCACTTATTTGTTTACTGTCTGTCTCCTCCCTTAGAATATAAGCTCCGTGAGGGTAGAATGTTTTCTTTTTTAGGCACTTCTGCTTCCCCAAATCCCACAAGAGTGCCTAGGAAATATGAGGTATTCAATACATTTTTCTTTAATAAATGATTAAAGGGCAATACTGAGGAAATCTGAAGCAGAACTACAGCAGCTGATCTCCAGATCAATGGGAATAAATGACTTCTGTTTTAAGTCTGAGTTTAGGGGCTGTTTGTTACATAGCATTACTCTGGCAACAACTGACTGATACAGCTAACAATACTGGCTTGGTTCAGATATGATAAAAGATCACATCAAGTTATATGGCTGACTGAGGCTTTGGAGTCAGGCCAGTCTGGATTTCATCCTGTCCCACCACCTCTGGGCTTTTGTTTCCTCCTCTATAAGGAGTAAATCCTTCATAAGAGGCAATCAAATGATACCTTCCTCACAGGTAAGTATGAGGACTGAATTGTCACCTTTGCCCATCATCATTCAATAAAGAGTAGCCATTATTATCTACTCAAACAATTCTGATGCTTGATGGGTTCACTTAATCTCCATGTAAAGTCAGTCCTGCTTTAAAAAAAATGAACTTAAGATTTTGATCCTTTATAATATTTGAAATTAAAGATACGGAATTTATGTAATATTTTTTCCAATAAATTTGCAAAATAAATTCTAATACTCAAAGTTTATGAATCCAAATGATTATTCTCATTCATTGAAAACTAGTTGCTTCCTTTCTCTTTCATTATTTTGAAAGTAATAAGACCATATTTCATGAAGAACGGTGAAAACCTGTAGATATTTTAACCCTTTATTCACATTCTAAAATCTATGCTAAGAAAATTATCACAGATATTTTTAAAGACTTTATGAATGCAGATCTTTGAAATCTAATGAAGATCTTTGAAGATCTAATGAAATATAATTGATTGGTCTTCTACTTCCCATGCAGAAATGCAAAATCACCATAGAATGTCATTTTCACCTAAATAACAAAAAAAAAAAAAGCCAGATAAGCTACAAAATCAGTCTTTTTTAACCTTTCAGCGAGCTAAAGACACAGATAAACCCAAATGAACTAAATTCCAGAAAGCAAGTATCATTTGGGAGGAGATAAGAAATTCACCACTGATCTTATCCCAGGCAGAACTACAGGATGAAGAACAATGATAGATGGGATAAGGAGAAAACAGCTGAACGTCCAGCAAACTAGTAATGGCCCTGTGTAGGCTGGCATGAAAGATTAGAATCCCAAGGAACTCTGGTCACAGAGCAGGTCTTACCCATCTTTGAACACTTTCTCACAGGTCTTCACTAACACGTGGGTACAGTACACTGAAATAGGGGTGAAAGCAGTGAGACAGTTCCTCCTGAAACATGTAAAGCTTCCACAAGGTGAAAAGCAGCTGTTTTTTTCTGAAATGAAGGGAAAGAGTTAGGCAAGGCAAAGGAGCTGAGATCCACCAGAAGCATTCTGGACAGGCAGTGCTACAGAGATGCTCTGAAGCACTCCAGGCTTGCATCTAGAAAAGTCTGGGGACAGGGGAGGAGAACTAAAAGAACACATCTTCAAGGCATTCTGGACTCCACAAGGGGTAGCAATGTCCCCTTCAGACTACCCCTGAAGTCGGCCACTCAACTGGGCAGAGCACCAGGGCTAAAACGGATCCTACAAGGTTCAGAAAGCAGGGGGAGTGACCGTGGAGAACAAGGAGAGCATTCCAATAATCCCAAAGGCAAGCATCTAAACTTTAAAGCACAAGAAGTTCCTTAGAGTTCCAAAAGCTAATGGCTCAGCTTTGAATTTCAGGCAGTTTTCTGGAATTAACCAGTGTTCAGATCCCAGGACCCATTAGAGAAGTTCTGATTCCACCATCAAAACATTTTAAACCAGTGGTAAACTGAAAAACACTTAAGCTGCAACAAAGTCCAGGCTGATCTCGACCACAGGCCAGATGGACTTAGCTCCCACTCTAATGGCCTGATATAAGAAAAGGCATGGTCTTTTTTGGAAGTTAAGTATTTTTTACTTTAGTCTCTACTGATCTTTTATACAAAATGTCTAGCATATAATCAAATAAAAAAGGATATTAATAACTTTTAAAAAGAAAGAATGTGGCCCAGTTTACGAGAGCAAATAATCAATAGAAACAGACTCAGCAATGATCCAGATGTTGAAATTATTAGATACGGAGTTTACAATCACTATGATAAAAATGCTTTTTAAACTTTAATGCAAATAGTAGACAACATGTATAAAGAGGAAATTTCAGCAGAGATGTGTTCAGCAGGAAATGTTAGGTGGAAATCAAATGGAATAATTAGAAATGAAAAATACAGTATAAGAAATGAATTAATTTGTTAAATGAACAAAGTAGGGGATAAAACAGAGGAAAATATCAGTTAACTAAAGGGAAGATCAACAGTATCCAAACTAAATCACAAAGAGAAAAGCTAATGAAAAAATCAGACGAGAATATTCAAAATCCGTGGAACAATATTAATGGGTCTAACTTGGTATCAAGTGGTGTGAAAATGTCCCAGAGAAGGGGACAGATGATATATCTGACATGATAATAAACAGCTTAAAGCATTTCAAAATGGATGAAATGCATAAATCTATAAACCTAAAAGGCTCAGTGAAATTCCACATAAGATAAATATAAAGAAAAGTAAACCTAAACTCAATCACAGTCAAAATCAGGAACACTAACAATAAAGAGAAAACCTAAAAAGCAAAAAGAGCAAAATGATACATTATATAAAGGAAAGAAAAATAAAGGACGGCTGACTCATTATCACAAGCTAGAACACAGAAGCCAGAAAACTGTGGTAATGATAGATTTAAAATAAATGATATCTTTAAAGTACTAAAAGAAAAAAAATGGAAGCAGAGATATTGTATCTAGCAAAGAATCCCTCAAAACAGATGACATAACAATATCAAAAGCTGAGATTTGCTGAAAGAAGTTCCTGAGATTGAAGGGAAATTATACCAGATGGAACCCCAGATCTGTAAGAAAGAATAAAGAGCATCAGAAAGGATAAATATTTGCATAAATGGAAAAACCTTTTGTGGACCTTCAATTTTATGTCTATATTTTCTCAAATTGTTTTTCATAAACATTTACTGTGTGGATCAGAAATAATAATACTGGGGCACTTGGTTGGTTCAGTAGGTTGAGCATTCAACTCTTGATTTCGGCTGAGGTCATGATCCTAGGGTTGTGGGATCAAGCATCACATCAAGCTCTGCATTGAGAGTGGAGCCCGCTTAAGATTCCCTCTCTCGGGGATTCTAGGGAAGATGGCGGCATAGGAGGATGCTGGGCTCACCGCGCGTCCTGCTGATCACTTAGATTCCACCTACACCTGCCTAAGTAACCCAGAAAACCGCCAGAAGACTAGCAGAACGGAGTCTCCGGAGCCAAGTGTAGACAAGAGGCCCACGGAGGAGGGTAGGAAGGGTGGTGAGGCGGTGCACGCTCCACGGACTGGCGGGAGGGAGCCAGGGCGGAGGGGCGGCCCGCCGGCCAAGCAGAGCCCCCGAGTCTGGCTTGCAAAAGCGGAGGGGCCGGATGGAGTGTGTTCCGACAGCAAGCGGGACTTAGCATCTGGGAGGTCATACGTTAACAGCTCTGCTCAGAAAGTGGGAAGGCTGGAAGACAAAGGGAGGGAGAGTTGCTGAGCCCCGGGACGACAGAGCTCAGTTTGGCGGGGAACAAAGGCACTCGCCAGCGCCATCTCCCTCGCCCATCCCCCAGCCAAAATCCCAAAGGGAACCAGTTCCTGCCTGGGAACTTGCTCGCTCTGTGCAAACACCCAACGCTGTGCTTCTGCGGAGCCACCCCTCCGGCAGCGGGTCTGATCCCTCCCGCTGCCACAGGGCCCCTCCTGAAGTGGATCACCTAAGGAGAAGCCAGCTAAGCCTGCCCCTCCTGCCCCCATGCACCTTGCCTACCCACCCCAGCTAATACGCCAGATCCCCAGCACCACAAGCCTGGCAGTGTGCAAGTAGCCCGGACGGGCCACGCCACCCCGCAGTGAATCCCACCCCTAGGAGAGGGGAAGAGAAGGCACACACCAGTCTGACTGTGGCCCCAGCGGTGGGCTGGGGGCAGACATCAGGTCTGACTGCGGCCCCGCCCACCAACTCCAGTTATACACCACAGCACAGAGGAAGTGCCCTGCAGGTCCGCACCACTCCAGGGACTATCCAAAATGACCAAACGGAAGAATACCCCTCAAAAAAAGTCCAGGAAATAACAACAGCTAATGAACTGATCAAAAAGGATTTAAATGATATAACAGAAAGTGAATTTAGAATAATAGTCATAAAATTAATCGCTGGGCTTGAAAACAGTATAGAGGACAGCAGAGAATCTATTGCTACAGAGATCAAGGGACTAAGGAATAGTCAGGAGGAGCTGAAAAACGCTATAAACGAGATGCAAAATAAAATGGAAACGACCACGGCTCGGATTGAAGAGGCAGAGGAGAGAATAGGTGAACTAGAAGATAAAATTATGGAAAAAGAGGAAGCTGAGAAAAAGAGAGATAAAGAAATCCAGGAGTATGAGGGGAAAATTAGAGAACTAAGTGATGCACTAAAAAGAAATAATATACGCATAATTGGTATCCCAGAGGAGGAAGAGAGAGGGAAAGGTGCTGAAGGTGTACTTTAAGAAATAATAGCTGAGAACTTCCCTGAACTGGGGAAGGAAAAAGGCATTGAAATCCAAGAGGCACAGAGAACTCCCTTCAGACGTAACTTAAATCGATCTTCTGCACGACATATCATAGTGAACCTGGCAAAATACAAGGATAAAGAGAAAATTCTGAAAGCAGCAAGGGATAAACGTGCCCTAACATATAAAGGGAGACCTATAAGACTCGTGACTGATCTCTCTTCTGAAACTTGGCAGGCCAGAAAGGATTGGCAGGAGATCTTCAATGTGATGAACAGAAAAAATATGCAACCGAGAATCCTTTATCCAGCAAGTCTGTCATTTAGAATAGGAGAGATAAAGGTCTTCCCAAACAAACAAAAACTGAAGGAATTCGTCACCACTAAACCAACTCTACAAGAGATCCTAAGGGGGATCCTGTGAGACAAAGCATAAAACATACAGACATCACAATGACTCTAAACCCGTATCTTTCTATAATAACACTGAATGTAAATGGACTAAATGCGCCAACCAAAAGACATAGGGTATCAGAATGGATAAAAAAACAAGACCCATCTATTTGCTGTCTACAAGAGACTCATTTTAGACCTGAGGACACCTTCAGATTGAGAGCGAGGGGATGGAGAACTATTTATCATGCCACTGGAAGTCAAAAGAAAGCTGGAGTAGCCATACTTATATCAGACAAACTAGACTTTAAATTAAAGGCTGTAACAAGAGATGAAGAAGGGCATTATAAAATAATTACAGGATCTATCCGTCAGGAAGAGCTAAGAATTATAAATGTCTATGCCCCGAATATGAAAGCCCCCAAATATATAAAACAATTACTCATAAACATAAGCAACCTTATTGATAAGAATGTGGTAATTGCAGGGGACTTTAACACTCCACTTACAGAAATGGAGAGATCATCGAGACACACGGTCAATAAAGAAACAAGGGCCCTGAATGATACATTGGATCAGATGGACTTGACAGATATATTTAGAACTCTGCATCCCAAAGCAACAGAATATACTTTCTTCTCGAGTGCACATGGAACATTCTCCAAGATAGACCATATACTGGGTCACAGAACAGCCCTTCATGAGTACACAAGAATTGAAATTATACCATGCATACTTTCAGACCACAATGCTATGAAGCTTGAAATCAACCACAGGAAAAAGTCTGGAAAACCTCCAAAAGCATGGAGGTTAAAGAACACCCTACTAAAGAATGAGTGGGTCAACCAGGCAATTAGAGAAGAAATTTAAAAATATATGGAAACAAACGAAAAAGAAAATACAACAATCCAAACACTTTGGGATGCAGCGAAGGCAGTCCTGAGAGGAAAATACATTGCAATCCAGGCCTATCTCAAGAAACAAGAAAAATCCCAAATACAAAATCTAACAGCACACCTAAAGGAAATAGAAGCAGAACAGCAAAGGCAGCCTAAACCCAGCAGAAGAAGAGAAATAATAAAGATCAGAGCAGAAATAAACAATATAGAATCTAAAAAAACTGTAGAGCAGATCAACAAAACCTAGAGTTGGTTTTTTGAAAAAATAAACAAAATTGACAAACCTCTAGCTAGGCTTCTCAAAAAGAAAAGGGAGATGACCCAAATAGATAAAATCATGAATGAAAATGGAATTATTACAACCAATCCCTCAGAGATACAAACAATTATCAGGGAATACTATGAAAAATTATATGCCAACAAATTGGACAACCTGGAAGAAATAGACAAATTCCTAAATACCCACACTCTTCCCAAACTCAATCAGGAGGAAATAGAAAGCTTGAACAGACCCATAACCAGCGAAGAAATTGAATCGGTTATCAAAAATCTCCCAACAAATAAGAGTCCAGGACCAGATGGCTTCCCAGGGGAGTTCTACCAGACGTTTAAAGCAGAGATAATACCCATCCTTATCAAGCTATTCCAAGAAATAGAAAGGGAAGGAAACTTCCAGACTCATTCTATGAAGCCAGTATTACTTTGATTCCTAAACCAGACAGAGACCCAGTAAAAAAAGAGAACTACAGGCCAATATCCCTGATGAATATGGATGCAAAAATTCTCAATAAGATACTAGGAAATCAAATTCAACAGCATATAAAAAGAATTATTCACCATGATCAAGTGGGATTCATTCCTGGGATGCAGGGCTGGTTCAACATTCGCAAATCAATCAACATGATACATCACATTAATAAAAGAAAAGATAAGAACCATATGATCCTGTCAATTGATGCAGAAAAGGCATTTGACAAAATTCAGCACCCTTTCTTAATAAAAACCTTTGAGAAAGTCGGGATAGAAGGAACATACTTAAACATCATAAAAGCCATTTATGTATGAAAAGCCCACAGCTAACATCATCCTCAGTGGGAAAAAACTGACAGCTTTTTCCCTGAGATCAGGAACACGACAGGGATGCCCACTCTCACCGCTGTTGTTTAACATAATGTTGGAAGTTCTAGCATCAGCAATCAGACAACAAAAGGAAATCAAAGGCATCAAAATTGGCAAAGATGAAGTCAAGCTTTCACTCTTTGCAGATGACATGATACTATACATGGAAAATCCGATAGACTCCACCAAAACTCTGCTAGAACTGATACATGAATTCAGCAAAGTTGCAGGATACAAAATCAGTGTATAGAAATCAGTTGCATCCTTATACACTAACAATGAAGCAACAGAAAGACAAATAAAGAAACTGATCCCACTCACAATTGCACCAAGAAGCATAAAATACCTAGGAATAAATCTAACCAAAGATGTAAAAGATCTGTATGCTGAAAACTATAGAAAGCTTATGAAGGTAATTGAAGAGGATATAAAAAAATGGAAAGACATTCCCTGCTCATGGATTGGAAGAATAAATATTGTCAAAATGTCAATACTACCCAAAGCTATCTACACATTCAATGCAATCCCAATCAAAATTGCACCAGCATTCTCCTTGAAACTAGAACAAGCAATCCTAAAATTCATATGGAACCACAAAAGGCCCCGAATAGCCAAAGGAATTTTGAAAAAGAAGACCAAAGCAGGAGGCATCACAATCCCAGACTTTAGCCTCTACTACAAAGCTGTCATCATCAAGACAGCATGGTATGGGCACAAAAACAGACACATAGACCAATCGAATAGAATAGAAACCCCAGAACTAGACCCACAAATGTATGGCCAACTCATCTTTGACAAAGCAGGAAAGAACATCCAATGGAAAAAAGACAGTCTCTTTAACAAATGGTGCTGAGAGAACTGGACAGCAACATGCAGAAGGTTGAAACTAGACCACTTTCTCACACCATTCACAAAAATAAACTCAAAATAGATAAAGGACCTGAATGTGAGACAGGAAACCATCAAAACCCTAGAGGAGAAAGCAGGAAAAGACCTCTCTGACCTCAGCCATAGCAATCTCTTACTAGACACATCCCCAAAGACAAGGGAATTAAAAGCAAAAATGAATTACTGGGACCTTATGAAGATAAAAAGCTTCTGCACAGCAAAGGAAACAACCAACAAAACTAAAAGGCAACCAACGGAATGGGAAAAGATATTTGCAAATGACATATCGGACAAAGGGCTAGTATCCAAAATCTATAAAGAGCTCACCAAACTCCACACCCGAAAAACAAATAACCCAGTGAAGAAATGGGCAGAAAACATGAATAGACACTTCCTAAAGAAGACATCCGGATGGCCAACAGGCACATGAAAAGATGCTCAACGTCTCTCCTCATCAGGGAAATACAAATCAAAACCACACTCAGATATCACCTCACGCCAGTCAGAGTGGCCAAAATGAACAAATCAGGAGACTATAGATGCTGGAGAGGATGTGGAGAAACGGGAACCCTCTTGCACTGTTGGTGGGAATGCAAATTGGTGCAGCCACTCTGGAAAAAGGTGTGGAGGTTCCTCAGAAAATTAAAAATACACCTACCCTATGACCCAGCAATAGCACTGCTAGGAATTTACCCAAGGGATACAGGAGTACTGATGCATAGGGGCACTTTTACCCCAATGTTTATAGCAGCACTCTCAACAATAGCCAGATTATGGAAAGAGCCTAAATGTCCATCAACTGATGAATGGATAAAGAAATTGTGGTTTATATACACAATGGAGTACTACGTGGCAATGAGAAAGAATGAAATATGGCCCTTTGTAGCAACGTGGATGGAAATGGAGAGTGTGACGCTAAGTGAAATAAGCCATACAGAGAAAGACAGATACCATATGGTTTCACTCTTATGTGGATCCTGAGAAACTTAACAGAAACCCATGGGGGAGGGGAAGGAAAAAAAAAAAAGAGGTTAGAGTGGGAGAGAGCCAAAGCATAAGAGACTCTTAAAAACTGAGAACAAACTGAGGGTTGATGGGGGGTGGGAGGGTGGGGAGGGTGGGTGATGGGTATTGAGGAGGGCACCTTTTGGGATGAGCACTGGGTGTTGTATGGAAACCAATTTGACAATAAATTTCATATATTGAAAAAAAAAAGGAAAAAAAAAAGATTCTCTCTCCCTCTGCCCCTCTCCTCTGCTCATGTTCTCTCTCTTTTTTCTTCTCTCTCTCTCTCTCTGAAATAAAAACAAAGCAAAAAATAAAGAAAGAAAGAATAACACCGTATTATGGGACTTACAGCTATCTCAGCATAAAACAAAATAAAACACAAGAATTGGACATAGTGTAATTATATCATAGTATAGTTTTTACACTGCTTGTGAAGTGGTTGAATATTACTTGACAGTATGCAGTGAAGAAGTAAATTCTAATCTTCACAACGATTTAAAAAGTTACAAGAGGGATAATCTACCTATCCACACAGGAGATAATATATAATATTTAAAAATATACCATTTTCTTCTTGTCTTCCCAAAAGAAGACAAGAGTAAAAAAGAAGCAAACAACAAATAAAATAAATATAAAACTAATACCAATATGGGAGACATAAGTCTAACCATATCACTAATTACATTAAATGTAAATGAACTAAATGGGAGACATAAGTCTAACCATATCACTAATTACATTAAATGTAAATGAACTAAACACTATAATCAAAAGGCAGAGATTCTAAAATTCGATATAAAAAGGAAGACCCGGGGGAGCCAGGGTGGCTCAAAGGGTTAAGCGTCCGATTCAGCTCAGGTCATGATCTCATGGTTCATGAGTTTAAGTCCTGTATTAGGTTCTCTGCTGTCAGCACAGAGCCTACTTCAGATCCTCTGTCTCCCTCTCTGCCCCCCCCCCACCAACTTGTACATAGGCTCTCTCGCATGCTCTCTCTCTCTCAAAAATAAGTAAACATTTTTAAAAATTAAATAAATAAATAAAGAGCAAGACCCAATTATATGCTGTTTTCAAGAAAGATAAATTCATTATACAGATACAGACAGGTAAAAAAATAAAAGGAAAGAAAAAAATATACCATGAAAGCATGAAAATTAAGAAATATGATATGAGTTTGTTAACATCAAAGTAGCGTTTAAGACAAAGAGTATTACTGCAAATTAAGAGGGACATTTCAAAATGATAAAAGGACCAATTTATAAAGAAGACAAACAATAACAAATGCATACCTACCTGACAAAATAGTTCTAAATCTCATGAAGAAGTAAAAAAAGAAAGAAATCCACAGTCATAGCTGGAGAATGTATACCCTCTCCCAATCACTGACAGAACAAGTACACAAAGCATTCAGTGAAGATAAAGAAAATTTGAACAACACTTTAGCAACCAATAATATTATAGGATATCAGACCAAACTCCTGCAGAAAACACATTCTCTTAAAGTGAATGTGGAGCATTTAGAAAAATAGCTCACATTTGGAGCCACATAACGAATTTTAATTATTATCAAGGAATGAAATCATACAGAGGAACACTACAGTATGAAATCAGAAATCATTAAAAATGGAATTTCTAGAAATTCTCACAAGCATTGGGAAATAAACAAATAAACTTTCCTAAATAATCCATAGATTAAAGAAGGAATCACAAAAGAAATCAGAAAATATTTTAAAGTGAATAATAATGAAAACACAACAAATCAAAATCTGTGGGATAAAACTAAAGCAGTGCTTAAAGAAAAATTTATGGCTTGAAATATGTATATTAGAGAAGAAATGTAGAGAAACAATAATCTACTCTTCCATTGTAGATAAAGTAAGTAGAAGGAAAAATACTAAAGTGTAAATACAAACTCTTAACAATAATAAAAAACACACAAACAAAAGACAGAAAGAGAAAGCAAACACAAATTATCAACATCAAGAATGAAAATAAAACACCACTACAGATCCTACAGATATTTTTAAAAGATAAAGAAATATTAAAACAACATTATGGCACTCACTCAATACCTTAAGTTAGCTAATGAAACCACAAATTACGAACTCTGAAAGTAAAGAAAATAAATAACCCTGTATCCATTTTAAAATGTTTCATTTGTAATAAAAACCTTCCCATGAAGAAAACTTCAAATTCAGAAACAGTTAAGACCAGCATAAACCTGATACCAAAGTCTGACAAAGAAATTACAAGAATTGAAAATAACAGGCCAATAAATCTCATGAAGATAGACACAAAAAGTCTAAAGAAAACATTAACAAATGGAATCCAGCAATATATATAAAAAGGATAATACATCATGACCAAGGAGCATTTATTCCAAGAAAGCAAGGTTAGTTTAACATGAAAATCAGTATTACATTAACAGAGGAAAAGAGAAATAATCTGATCACCTCAAAATGTGCAGAAAAAGCATCTGACAAAAATTATCAGTCTTTTAAGATAAAAAATATTCAGTGAACTAGGAATAGATGGGAACATCTTCAATTTGATAAAGTACATATATGAAAAACCTACAGTCAGTATCACAATTAATGGTAAAACCTTAAACCTTTTTCTCCTGAAACCAGAAACAAGAAAGGATGACCACTCTCATCATCTGTGTTCAATATTTACTGAAGCTCCTAGCCAGGACAAAAGCAAGTAAAAGAAACAAAAGGCATAGAGTTTGAAAAGAAGTAAACTGTTGTTAATTACACAAAGATTTCTTTAAACCCCTGAAGTAGAACCAATGTCCAAAAAATAATGTATCCTTTGAATAAAATTTGGTGAATTCATTTAATAGACTATCTTCTAGTAATTGAGAACAAAATTCTATAAAGACTGTTCATAAGAGGAGAAAATGTTTGTTACAACCAGCTGTAAAAGATGTATGGAAATATGGACTCATTATTAGATGACTGTAAGGAATTGTTTAATTTTGTTAGAAGTGATGGTGAAACGAGGTTATAAAATTTTTAAAAAGGCATTTTGGGGACACATGGGTGGCTTAGTCAGTTGAACATCAGACTCTTGATTTCAGCTCAAGTCTTGATCCCAGAGTCATGCGGTTAAGCCCCATGCCAGGCTCTGCACTAAGGGTAGAGCCTGCTTGAGAGTCTCTCTCCCTCTGCCCCTACCCCATTCACTCATGCATATGCACTTGCTTGCTCGCTCTCCCTAAAAGAAAAAAGAAAAAGAGAGAGAGAGAGAGAGAGAGAGAGAGAACAAAAGAACGAAAGGCATTCTTAATAAGTTTGGGTAAAGTTTTCAACATCAGCACTACCAACATTTGGGACCAAAAATTCTCTATTGTGGGGAGACTGTCCTGTGTATTATACGATCTTTAGTGGCATCCCTGGGCTCTACCCACTAGATGAGTACTCCCCTCGCCATGACCAAAAATGTCTCCAGACATTGCCAAATATCATCTGAGTGGGTCAAAACCATCCTCAGTTGAGTACCACTGTTTTAGGGTTAAATATGATGTGTGTAACTTATTTTAAAACATTTCAGGAGTCAAAAAGCACAGACAAAAGAAATAAAACATGTATTAGTGTTAATTCCAAGTGATGAATTTATGGTGTTTATTATACTATTCTATCTCCTTTTCAGTGTTTGAGTTTCATAATAGAAATCAAAATAGGTGTAATATTGCATAAGTGGAAAATGTAATACTCGCAATTGTGTATGCATTACGATTACAAATATGTAAAATTATGGATAGAAAAATACACAGGGAAATTTATCAAAGTGGTTGTGGATGAATTAAAGTGTGGTTTATGGGTGATTTCCTTTCCCAAATTTTAAAGTAATCTATAATTATATGTTTTTCTACTGCAAAAAATTGACAAATCTAAGAGTGTTGAAATGCAATATTATTAATTATTAGTGCTCTAATATTAGAAGAGAATTAGCAGTAAACACAGCAGGGACAGAAAACTTTCAGACTTGGAATCTCTCCTCCTTCTCTGAAAAGAAATCATCTAAAGGCACAATGGCTTTGAATGGGCATACATCTGCATAATGACTTTCCTTTGTTCTTTCCTGGCTGGCTAATTGAGTAACGTGTTAAACAAACATGCCTTCAGACTTCACACCAGATTAGAGCCCTTTGTAAACAAAATTATAGTTGGGAATAGGCTTCCCCTAGCTGGTAAATAAATTTAGGAATTTAGAGATTTGGCATTGCATGTCAAGATGTGTAAGTAAATCTCAAATTCTCCCACAGTTACAAGTAACTGCCAAGCATCATCAGATGTCATAGTTCATAAAGGCTGTCTCACCCCCTGAAGCAGAGCCACCTCTAATCAAAATGTCCCACCAGAGAAGTAGCCCCTTTCTCTCCTACCATCATGGGTGCTGCCTGGTTTCTATGACAACAGGCCTATGAAACCACTTAGGATTCTGTGGCAAAAGTCACTTTTTCCTGAATGCATGCATTTATCCATGTCTCCCTTTAAAATGAGTGCCTCCTAGGGTGCCAGGCGCTTTTCTAATCACTGATGTTACAATAGAGAACAAAACAAAAATCCCTGTCCTCACAGAGCTTACTTTTTAGTGTATTCTTATTTAAATTTCCCTAAGATCCCAACCTTCAGAGGAAGGATCCTGGGTATCTTTAATCAAGAGTTCAGATGTTTGGAGGGGCGCCTGGGTGGCGCAGTCGGTTAAGCGTCCGACTTCAGCCAGGTCACGATCTCGCGGTCCGTGAGTTCGAGCCCCGCGTCGGGCTCTGGGCTGATGGCTCGGAGCCTGGAGCCTGTTTCCGACTCTATGTCTCCCTCTCTCTCTGCGTCTCCCTCTCTCTCTGCCCCTCCCCCGTTCATGCTCTGTCTCTCTCTGTCCCAAAAATAAATAAACGTTGAAAAAAAAAATTTAAAAAAAAAAAAAAGAGTTCAGATGTTTGGAAAGCAAAAATGAACTTTATTGGGACCTCATCAAGATAAAAAGCTTCTGCAGGGGCGCCTGGGTGGCTCAATCGGTTAAGCATCCCACTTCAGCTCAGGTCATGATCTCGCAGTTTGTGGGTTCGAGCCCCATGTCAGGCTCTACGGGGTCAGCTCCAGCTCAGAGCCTGGAGCCTGCTTCGGACTCTGTCTCTCCCTCTCTCTCGGCCCCTCCCCACCTGTGCTTGCTCGCGTTCTCTCTCTCTCTCTCTCTCTCTCTCTCTCTCAAAAATAAATAAAAACAAAGAAATTTTTTTAAAATATCATTTAAAAAAAAAAGCTTCTGCATAGCAAAGGAGCAAAGGAAACAATCAGCAAAACTAAAAGGCAACGGACAGAATGGGAGAAGATATTTGCAAATGAAATATCAGATAAAAGGTTAGTATCCAAAATCTATAAAGAATTTATCAAACTCAACACCCAAAAAACAAATAATCCAGTGAAGAAATGGGCAAAAGACATGAATAGACACTTTTCCAAAGAAGACATCCGGATGGCCAACAGACACATGAAAAAAATGCTCAACATCACTCATCATCAGGGAAATACAAATCAAAACCACAATGAGATACCACCTCACACCTGTCAGAATGGCTAACATTAACAACTCAAGCAACAACAGATGTTGGAGAGGATATGGAGAAAGAGAAATCCTTTTGCACTGCTGGTGGGAATGCAAACTGGTGCAGCCACTCTGGAAAATAGTATGGAGGTTCCCTAAAAAACTAAAAATAGAACTATCCTACAACCCAGCAATGGCTCCACTAGGTATTTATCCAAGGGATACAGGAGTGCTGTTTCTAAGGGGCTCATGCACCCCACTGTTTATAGCAGCACTATCAACAATAGCCAAAGTATGGAAAAACCTCAAATGTCCATCGATGGATGAATGAATAAAGAAGATGTGGTGTGTGTGCATTTACACATGCGCGCGCGCGCGCATGCACACACACACACACACACACACACACACACACACACTGGAATATTACCTGGCAATCAAAAAGCATGACATCTTGCTATTTGCAACAACATGGATGGAACTAGAGTGTATCACGCTAAGTGAAATGTCACTCAGTGAAAGGCAAATATAACTTCACTCATATGTGGAATTTAAGATACAAAACAAATGAACTTAAGGGAAGGGAACAAAAATAATATAAAAATAGAGAGGGAGACAAACGATAAGAGACTCCTAAAACAGAGAAGGTTGCCGGAAAGGTGTTGGGTGGGGGGATGGGCTAAATGGGCAAGGGGCATTGAGAAGGGCACTTGTTGGGATAAGCACTGGGTGTTGCATGTAAGTGATGAACCACTAATTTCTATTCCTGAAATCATTATCATCAACCAGGATGCAAATTAAAAAAAAATAAAAAACAGAAAAGAGTGAAGTTGTTTCGGCAGTGTGTGGATGAAAGCACATAAGGATGAAAGTCACTTCATTTTGTACTCATCACACAGCATTGATCTTGGGCCGTTTTAGGAGAAGCTGACCAGGAAGTGAACCTTGAAGCTTTCAGACCAGAATCGTATCTACCTAAGAGATGAAGAAGCTGAACGTGGTCACACTGTCATGAGAAGGGAGCTGCCTGCTCTGGGGAATAAATGTCCCACCCACCATGTCTTCCATCTTGTGGGACAGCCGGATCCTGACTCGTAACGCACGCGTCAAGGGAACAAGAAGTGGGAGTACAGGAGCCTTCCAAGACAGGCTTCCTCAGTCTGAGTAAAAGCCCTGCCACTTACCAGCTGTGTTCTTCTGAACAACACGCTCAACTCCCTGGCCTCAATTTCCTCATCCATAAAGCGAGGATACCAAAAGTACTCCACAGACTTGTCATGAGAGGTGAGAGGAATGTTTCATGGAAAGCAGAAGTACAGTGCCTGTACTGCTCAACAAATGTTAGTTACTCCCCACTAATATAGGAGAAAATAGGATAGCATCAGTAATATAATATGATATGATACAATGCTGGTTAGTTATGCAACATTATGGTCTTAGTTACTCACCCAGAATCCCTAGTTACATGCTGAGCACCCACTATGTGTCAGGCACCATGCTAACTGCTGTCTATATGTTCTCCATTAATCCTCCCGGCAGCCTATGATGGAAATACTATCATCCCCATTGTACAGGTGAGGATACCGAGCTCAGGTGAAGCAACCCACCTAAGGCCACACAGCGATGAGTAGCATAGTCAAGATCCAAAACCAGGCCCATCTCACTTGAAATTCCATGCTGTCTTCCCAACACAGCCCAGCTTCCCCATCTTTTGTCTTTCCAGTGATGCAATTATCCCAAGCTTTCATCTTACCATGTTCTTTTTTTTTTTTTTTTTAATTTTTTTTTTCAACGTTTATTTATTTCTGGGACAGAGAGAGACAGAGCATGAACAGGGGAGGGGCAGAGAGAGAGGGAGACACAGAATCGGAAACAGGCTCCAGGCTCTGAGCCATCAGCCCAGAGCCCGACGCGGGGCTCGAACTCACGGACCGCGAGATCGTGACCTGGCTGAAGTCGGACGCTTAACCGACTGCGCCACCCAGGCGCCCCATCTTACCATGTTCTTTAAACAACCTACCATTCAGACATTTTTTTTTTAACTGGCAACTAGGTGTTTTAGTCCATTCAGGCTGCTATAACAAAACACCAGAGGCTGGGTGGCTAATAAACAATTATTTCTCATAGTTCTGGAGGCTAAGAAGTCTAAGATCAGGTTCTGGCAGATTTGGTGTCTTGTGAGAGCCCACTTCCTAATTCACAGTCATCTTCTCACGGAGTCTTCACATAGTAGAAAGGGGGAAGGGGTTCTCTGGGTGCCTTCTATAAGGGCACTAACCCCATTCACGAGAGCTCCACCCTCATGACCTAATCACCTCCCAAAGGCCCCACTTACCAATACCATCACACTGGAGGTTAGGTTTCAACATATGAAGCAGCGGGGCGGGGGGAGAGGCAAACTTTCTGACAGCTCATGCTCATTGCTAAATCAGCACCCCCAGCATCTCCGGACCGGAACTTTGGGCACTGTCAGAATCACAAATGCACTCACCCTTCAATTCAGCAATTCTACTTTGAAAAATTTATCCTACGGGTGCTCATGTACCCATGCAAAATGACATACGTGCATGTTACTCATTGCAACATGGTCTGTAACAGAAAAAGACTGGAACTAACCTAAAACGTCCATAGAGAGGGGAAAAATTAACTAAATCATGATATATCTATACAACAGAAAAATATGTCATTATAAATAAGAAGAAAGAACTCTTTCTATCCCGATACGGAAAGATAAGCAAGATGTATTATAAGTAAAAAAGGCAGGATACTGAACTGTGTCATAAAATAAGAATGTATACACATTTGTATTTGCTTCTATATGCCTGAAATTCTACGAAGATAAATAAGCTACTGACAATGGCTGCTTGTGAAGAGGGGGTGTCAGAAGTTGGAGGGACATTCTTCACTGTATACCTTGGCATACTCTTATTTTTAAACATTTGAATCATGTGAATCAACTGCCTATTCAAAAAGAAGAAAGAATTTTTAAAAATGGTTTAAAAGCATCATATTGGGAATCAGGAATCCAAACAATAGGGAAAACTTGTACAACTTACTTTATCTCCATCAGCCTTAGTTCCTTCATCTCAGCAAAACCTCCAAACCCTGAAATACTATTACCTAATAAGAGCATCATGCTTTCCATCATTGCTACCATTAATTAAATGCCTACTACAAGCCCTAAAAACACAGCTAGTATGTGGTAAAGTTAGAATGTGAACCCAGGTCTCTCTGGATGCCAGGCCTGTGTTTTGACCCCGTGGTTTGCTGCTGCCAATCAAACCAATCGATCTTCTTGTTGCTGCCCCTTCCACAAATGCCATCCACAAGTTACCTTCCCAGCACTGTCAACTTCCACCAGGCCTGGCCCTCACTCATTTCCAATCACCCTTTATCCACCATAGCGTTGGAAATGAACTGTTACTAATGGCTACTCATATGTCAGCCTAATGAATGGGATGCAGACTTCCATTAAAATAATGAAATTAGTGAGTTTCGAATTTGGTTACATTGCATGGCACACAGCCTCAAGTAATTACCACCCCACGCTCTTTCCCTCAAATTAAAGTCAGTTTATTTATTTTAGGTCTTTGGCTGGGGCATCTCTATTAAGCTCACATCATCTACATGGGGATGGATTTTTTTTTTTTGGCTTGTTTGTTTAAATGATGTTCAGGCTGTTCCCCTGATTAATAAAGTCATAAACAGCCAGCAGCAGCTTCTGAACTGTGCAAAGGCAAAGACTATAAGTCAAAGAATAATTCTTTAGGGGTTTGGGTTTTGTTTGTTTGGTGTGTTTTCTTTTTTTTTTTCTCCAAAGGATGGAAACAATGAGAAAGAAGCTCTTTGAGCTCCAGGAACTCCAATTATGCTGACATTTCTGCTGCAGAAATACACCAAGATCCGTTTTGCAGGAACCCAGTGAACTAGCTAATCAGATTTCCTTGGATAATTTGCTCCAAAGGTCAGCTGCCTTAAAAAGTACCCAGTGCCTCATTATTCGGTGAAGCAGGCTGTACACAGGCTAGGATTTGGAACTCTGCATCCCATGGCAAGCAAGTAGATCTAGAATTTTTTAGCACAGATCCTGCTGCACTGGCCTTGGCCAAAATTTCATCCAACTTTGTGATGAACCTATAGGCAAAAAATACCTTCAGAGAAAGCACCTGATTTGGGAGATCTCGGTTTCCAAGAGGCACCAAAGATGGTGGAATCACCTGGAACTTTGATGCCGTTGGTAAATTTCAAGAGAGGTTTTCATTGATGTGGCAGGTAGGTGGCCAGACCTTGGTTAAAATCTCCAAATCCAATTCTATAAAACTCCTCAGATACGGTACTCCCCAAAACTATTGAGATCATGAAAACAAAAACAAAAAAACATAAAATACCTAGGAATAAATCTAACCAAAGAGGTGAAAAATCTATACACTGAAAACTATAGAAAGCCTATGAAAGAAACTGAAGAAGACACAAAAAAATGGAAAAAGATTCCATGCTCCTGGATAGGAAGAATTACCCAAGGCAATCTACATATTCAAGCCAATCCCTATCAAAATAACACCAGCATTCTTCACAGAGCTAGAACAAATAATCCTAAAAATTGTATGGAACCAGAAAAGACTCCGAATAGCCAAAGAAATCTTGAAAAAGAAAACCAAAGCAGGAGGCATCACAATCCTGGACTTCAAGCTATACTACAAAGATGTAACGATCAAGACAGTATGGTACTGGCACAAGAACAGACACTCAAAGCAATGGAAGAGAATAGAGAACCCAGAAATGGACCCACAAATGTATGGCCAACTAATCTTTGACAAAAGAAGAAAGAATATTCAATGGAATAAAGACAGTCTCTTCAGCAAGTGGTGCTGGGAAAACTGGACGGCAACATGCAGAAGAATGAACCTGGACCACTTTCTTACACCAGGCACAAAAATAAAGTGGGTGAAAGACCTCAATGTAAGACAGGAAGCCATCAAACTCCTTGAGGAGAAAGCAGGCAAAAACCTCTTTGATCTTGCCTGCAGCAACTTCTTACTCAACACGTCTCCAGAGGCAAGGGAAACAAAAGCAGAAATGAAGTACTGGGACCTCATCAAAATAAAAACCTTCTGCACAGCGAAGGAAACATCAGAAAAACTAAAAGGCAACTGACAGAATGGGAGAAGATATTTGCAAATGACATATCAGATAAAGGGTTAGTATCCAAAATCTATAAAGAACGTATCAAACTCAACACCCCAAAAACAAATAATCCAGTGAAGAAATGGGCAAAAACATGAATAGACACTTCTCCAAAAAAGACAACCAGATGGCCAACCGACACATGAAAAGATGCTCAATGTCACTCGTCATCAGGAAAATACAAATCAAAACCACAATGAGATACCACCTCATACCTGTCAGAATGGCTAACATTAACAACTCAGGCAACAACAGATGTTGACGAGGATGCGGAAAAAGAGAATCTCTTTTGCATTGCTGGTGGAAATGTAAACTGGTGCAGCGGCTCTGGAAAACAGTATGGAGGTTCCTCAAAAAACTAAAAATAGAACTACCCTATGACCCAGCAATTGCACTACTAGGCATTTATCCAAGGGATACAGGTGTGCTGTTTCGCAGGGGGATGTGCACACCAATGTTTATAGCAGCACTACCAACAAGAGACAAAGTATGCAAAGAGCCCAAATGTCCATTGATGGCTGAATGGATAAAGAAGATGTGGTATATGCATACAATGGAGTATTACTCGGCAATCAAAAAGAATGAAATCTTGCCATTTGCAACTACGTGGATGGAATTGGAGGGTATTATACGAAGTGAAATTAGTCAGAGAAAGACAAATATCATATGACTTCACTCCTATGAGGACTTTAAGGGACAAAACAGATGAACATAAGGGAAGGGAAACAAAAATCATATAAAAACAGGGAAGGAGACAAAACCGAAGAGACTCATAAATATGGAGAACAAACTGAGGGGTAATGGAGGCATTGTGGGAGGGCAATGGGCTAAATGGGTAAGGGGCACTAAGGAATCTACTCCTGAAATCATTGTTGCACTATATGCCAACTAATTTGGATGCAAATTATTTTTTAAAAATTAAAATTAGGGGCGCCTGGGTGGCGCAGTCGATTAAGCATCCGACTTCAGCCAGGTCACGATCTCGCGGTCCATGAGTTCGAGCCCCGCGTCAGGCTCTGGGCTGATGGCTCGGAGCCTGGAGCCTGTTTCCGATTCTGTGTCTCCCTCTCTTTCTGCCCCTCCCCCGTTCATGCTCTGTCTCTCTCTGTCCCAAAAATAAATAAAAAAACGTTGAAAAAAAATTTAAAAAAAATTAAAATTAAAAATAAAAAAATAATAAATAAACATTAAAAATTAGAAATTAAAAAAAAAAAGCAAGCAAAGACTGAAAAACCGTCAGAGGAGTTAGACCATAGGAGACGAAGGAAAGACAAGGCTAAAGGCCACAGGGGACTCTGGCTAAGATTCTGGACAGAAAAGGGACATTAGTAGAAAATTTGGTGAACAAATAAAATCTGGCATTTAGTTAACAGGTTCCCATGTTGGTGTTTTAGTTGTGACAGACATACCCCATCAACATAAGAGGATAGTATTCAAGGAACTGAAACCAGGAACTCTGTACTATCACAGCAACTTCTCTATAAATCTAAAACTACTCCAAAATTAGAAATAAATTTTTTAATTGTATATACCATGAAAAACTCCACTGTGTATTATGTATAGTTTGATAAAAATAAGTCTAAGTTTAGGCTACAGTACACTTACATAGTGGTTTGAAAACAAGAAAAAAACAGGGGTGCCTGCGTGTCTGACTTCGGCTCAGGTCACGATCTCACTGTTTGTGAGTTCGAGCCCCGCGTCGGGCTCTGTGCTGACTGCTCAGAGCCTGGAGCCTGTTTCAGATTCTGTGTCTCCCTCTCTCTCTGACCCTCCCCCGTTCATGCTCTGTCTCTCTCTGTCTCAAAAATAAATAAAACGTTAAAAAAAATTTTTTTTATAAAAAACAAGACAAAAACAAAACACCAAATCCAGAGAGGAGGGCAGTGCCAGTCTTGCAACTCCTTTTATTTATCTTTATTTACATATCTATATCTATTACCAAATATATATCTTTTAAAATCCCAACAAAACAAAAAGAAACAACAAAGAGGAAAACTAAAATTAAATTAGGATACCATGGATGCTCACCCTCTATCCAGTGAGAAGGGAAACACCCAGACGAAGGATCTGGGGTTCTCAGTGTTTGCTTACCACTGCCAGTGGGCCTGCCACCCTGAGGGATTACTATGTCCCAAGAAGAGCCACAAAAGCAAATGGCTCAGCTCCCACTCTCATGGGTTTATAAGACACGTAGCCCCAACCCTCACCCTCTGATCCCTACTGTCCCCTTTGAGCTACTTCATGGAAAGAGATACATGGAGGTGCCCATTTGCACCCCACCAGGTCAACTGAGACCACGTGTTGGTCTTAAGAAGTTATGGCAACCTTGATGGAGGAGTGCCTGAGCTGAGTCTTGAAGGAAGAACAGAGGGAGTTGGCTAAAGAAAGGGCAGAGGATTCAGAGAGAGAGGACTGTGCATGCCAAGGCACCAAACCTCAAGACTTAGGTGAATTCAGAGAAGTAGACGAAATGGAGGTGGAAGGAGTAAGAAAGGGCTCTCTCATAATGGTCTCTAAGTCAGCTCGGGCTGCTCTAACAAAACGCCACAGGTTGAGTGGCTTCAAAGACACACACTTATTTCTCACAGTTGTGGAAGATGCAAGTCCACGATCAAGATGCTGTCAGATGTCCTGTCTACTGAGAATCCCCCTTCCTGGCTTCACAGACAGCTGTCTTCTCACTATGACCTCACATGGTAGAAGGAGCCAGGCACTAGCCCTGGGACGACCTCTTGCATAAGGGCGCTAATCCCATTCAAGAGGAGTTCCACCCTCGTGATCAAATCATGTCCCAAAGGCACCACTGCCTAACCATCGCACAGGCAATTAGGCTTCTAAACAAAACCATTTTAGGGTTTTAGGGGAACACAAACATTCAGTCCATAGCAAAGGTTTTGTGTGTTAACGAATTTGAATTTATCCCGAAGGGGATGGTGCGTTCTAACCAAGCCAGTGAAAGACAACATCAGCATTCCAGAAAGATCCAACACATGCAACAGGGAGGACAGATGGAAGGCAAGACCACAAGGAGTGAGGCCACAACCCAGGCGAGAAACACAAATACCCTACCCAGAGACAACAGTAGAAAGTTCTCAACAAGGGATGTAGGGATGCCACCAGGAACAAGGGACCTTGCCCCAATAAGAAGTGAGGTTACTGCTTCTCTAGGAGCTTTGTAGCTCAACACCATCCCTACTCAAGCTGGAAAATATCCTCTGTCACCCTCCATTCCACATCGCAAGTCCCTGCCCTGTACCACCCACTTTTGCTGCCAATTGTCTGATGCTGTGTTACACTGCATCTTAAATCATCAACCTAAGATCTGTTTATTGCAAAAACCAAGGTAATCACAAGGGCTTAAAAAAGTTACTGGCAGTATGGTATAGGCACTGACTATATCTAGGTATTATGCTAGCCTTTAACCTGCAAAGATGGATATAGTTATTCCCATTTCACAGATAGGAAAAATGAGGCTCTAAGAAGTTAAATAACATGATTGTACAGCCCTAAATGAGGGCAGGAACAGGAATGGAACAAGAATGACTCCAATCACACATTCCTCACTGTCTCACTTTTGTCTTCCCTTAGCTCCTTTATTGAATGTTCCTCTGTCCCTTGGAATCACATACAAGACCATATGGCTAGACCAAAATAAAGTCTGAATAGCTACATCTAGCTGCTTTTTCAATATCCAGTCCTTCCAACAGATCTCTGAGATTCCGGCACTTCAGTTTTGGAGAGCCTGGCTGAACAGCAAGGACAGTAGTTCCAAATCTTTTCCAAGGGATCAGGGGAACAAGGTTAGTCTGCCATCAAGTAATGCTTGCCTTTTCCTCATTTGTGAAAAAAAAATGGATGGATGGATGGATGGATGGGAGATGGATGGATGGAGTGGTGGGTGAGTGCAGGGATGAACGGGTGGATGGATACATGGGCAGTCAAACAGATAGTGGATATGTTTATACACATATTCTCTACTTTTATTTTTTTAATGTTTGGTTTTTTTTTTATTTTGAGAGAAAAAGAGACTGCACGTGCAGGGGAGAGGGGCAGAGGGAGAGGAAGAGAGAATCTTAAGCAGGCTCCATGCTCAGAGAGGAGCCTGACATGGGGCTCAATCCCATGACCATGAGATTATGACCTAAACTGAAATCAATTTATTTTTGAGAGAGAGAGACAGAGCGTGACCAGAGAGAGGGAGACACAGAATCCAAAGCAGGCTCCAGGCTCTGAGCTGTCAGCACAGAGCCCGATGTGGGGCTGGAACTTACGGACTGTGAGATCGTGACCCAGGCCAAAGTCAGACGCTCAACCGACTGAGCCACCCAGGTACCCCGAGTTTTCTCTAATTTTAAAAAGGATCCTGGGAAACTATCAACAATGGTTATCATTCCCAGGAGGGAAGAGAGTAGCCAGCACAAAGTGGGAGTGGAAACTACCTTTTACTATAAAATCTTTTGTATCTTTCAAATTCTGAGCTGTGTAATACCTACATTATAATAAATAACAGTATAAAATAATTTTGAAACACTATGTTAAGTAGATATGTGCACGAATGAGTGGCTGGAAGAATGAATGAATCCTAAAAACAGAAAAATTTTTAAATAAATAAATTTTAACTGTTAAATTTACATTTCTCTCCCATTGATTTTTCTTCCACTCTTGGCCCCAACTTCTACTTGTCTGTGTTAAGAATCCAACATGAGGTACCTGGGTGGCTCAGTCAGTTAAGCGACCGACTTTGGCTCAGGTTGTGATCTCACAGTTTGTGGGTTCGAGCCCTGCATTGGGCTCTGTGCTGACAGCTCAGAGCCTGGAAGCTGCTTCAGATTCTGTGTCTCCCTCTCCCCCTGCTTACGCTCTGACTCTCTCTGTCTTTCAATAATAAATGTTAACAAAAAAAATTAAAAAAAAAAAGAATCCAACACAATGTGGTATCCAACTTGGCACATAATCAATTACGAAATTTGGTTATTTTAAGTCAAATATGTCAATAATGTGGTCTTCTGCAAGAGCGTCTTGACTTCAAGGTTTGCCCACACAAATCTATTCAAGGACTGCTCCACAGGTAAAGTGAGGGATAAGAGGGCTAAGGCTTGATACATGACACCACATGACTTCTTTACTGTACGTGTAATTTTCCTCTTGTGCATTAACCCCCACCCGTATGCTGGGCCTCTGAATACTGTCCCCTCCCTCACTGGAGGAGCACAAGGAAGAGTTATGAATAACTGGACCCTGAAAAGGGACAGACGGTGAGACAAACAACCTCCCCAGCCACCATCAATAGCATTTCTAGGAGGAAATGAAAAGACGTGACTCTTGGCAGTAAATGATCTACTGCTTTCCTTTCCATCCGTATGGAAATGGAGCAGAGTTGTTTCAAAGCCTGGGGTTTATTTTTTAGCTTTCTAAGGGGCTGCTTGGATTTTACACTATAGAGGGTTGACAACATTCAACAAAACTTTACAGAGCTTCTACTGAGTTACCATGGGCCCCATGTACTGCCCTCAAGAGCTTTACACTCTAGTCCAAGATATGAATGCAATCCAAAAAGGGGGAGGCAGTATTTGGATGTTAAGTGTCAACAACAAGTACCAAATTACTTGCAAGGAGGGAGGATGGTGACAAGTATGTGACATGTTCCTTCTAATTCCCCTGGATGTGGGGGTGGAATTTTTAACCGTGGTTGATGTGACTGGACTATCAGAGGTATGTGAAAACACCTGTGTTCACTGTGGGACACCAGACAGTGCATTTCTTCTGGGACAGTTTGGAAGTCACAAATTTCTCATCAATAAAGAGAACGAAGGGTCTGTCCAGCTCCGGTAGACACACAGTTCCTCGGAGCAAAGGGGCATGGTTTGGTGTAGTCTGGACCCACCCCCACTATGGGCCCTGGGACTGACCGCAGCCGCAACAATTTCTTACTCAACACGTCTCCAAAGGCAAGGAAATTAAAAGCAAAAATGAACTATTGGGACCTCATCAAGATAAAAAGCTTCTGCACTGCAAAGGAAACAATCAACAGAACTAAAAGGCAACCAACGGAATGGGAGAAGATATTTGCAAATGACATATCAGATAAAGGGCTAGTATCCAAAATCTATAAAGAACTCACCAAACTCCACACCTGAAAAGCAAATAATCCAGTGAAGAAATGGGCAGAAGATATGAATAGACACTTTTCTAAAGAAGACATCCAGATGGCCAACAGCGACATGAAACGATGCTCAACGTCGCTCCTTATCGGGGAAATACAAATCAAAACCACACTGAGATACCACCTCACGCCAGGCAGAGTGGCTAAAATGAACAAATCAGGGGACTATAGATGCTGGCAAGGATGTGGAGAAACGGAAACCCTCTGGCACTGTTGGTGGGAATGCAAACCGGTGCAGCCGCTCTGGAAAACAGTATGGAGGTTCCTCAAAAAGTTAAAAATAGATCTACCGTACGACCCAGCAATAGCACCTCTAGGAATTTACCCAGGGGATACAGGAGTGCTGATGCATAGGGGCACTTGTACCCCAATGTTTATAGCAGCACTTTCAACAACAGCCAAATTACGGAAAGAGCCTAAATGTCCATCAACTGACAAATGGATAAAGAAGACGTGGTTTATATATACAATGGAATACTACTTGGCAATGAGAAAGAATGAAATCTGGCCATTTGTAGCAACATGGATGGAACTTGAGGGTATTATGCTAAGTGGAACAAGTCAGGCAGAGAAAGACAGATACCATATGTTTTCACTCACATGTGGATCCTGAGAAACTTTACAGAAGACCATGGGGGAGTGGAAGGGGGAAAAAAAGTTACAGACAGGGAAGGAGGCAAACCATAAGAGACTCTTTTTAAAAACTGAGAATAAACTGAGGGTTGATGGGGGGTGGGAGGGAGGGGAAAGTGTGTGATGGGCATTGAGGAGGGTACCTGTTGGGATGAACACTGGGTGTTGTATGGAAAGCAATCTGACAATAAATTATATTTTATATGAAAAAAGAAAACCAAAAAATAAAATAAAATATTTAAAAGAAAGAAAGAAAGAAAGAAAGAAAGAAAGAAAGAAAGAAAGAAAGAAAGAGAAAGAGAATGAAAACAGAACAACCATGTTGGCTGGAGGGTGCCCCAACAGTAATGGCTCAAATGCGCCATCTTGTGGTGATCCCTGCCATCATCCCATGAGCGGTCCACAGCCCCTCCCCAGCCCTTGCCTCCAAGTTTTGCTCTTGGTGTGTCTATCGGTCCCAGCAGGCAGCACAAAAGGGATCTGGACAAAACAGCATCCTACAGACTGGAATAATTACAAAAGGCATGTTAAAGGGAAGAAATCTGAGCTGGGTCCTAAAAGAAAAGACATCCAGGCATCAAAGAACAGGAAGGACACTTCCAATGAGGGGCATGACGCGCAAAGGTCGGCAGCTGGAAAATGTCAGGTCCTATGAGGCTGGGAAGTCAGTGTGGCTGGTGAAGACTCACTCCTCAGTTTCTGTGGGTATGAGGCCTCTCTAGGGAAGTGTGGACCTGCTGGGATAAGCAAGACATCTGTTCTTCATGCATTCATCACCTCATGATGGGGGAGGACATTTGCTTCCCTTTAGTAGCCCCACCTTTCCTGTGGCTTCCTTTGGGGTCTCCCACTCCACTGCTATGACTGTCCCTATGGACCTGTACCATGTAAGCCATGTGCATTCATTAGTTCATTTCATTCTCCACCACCCTTAAGGAAGGATACCATTATTACCTCCATTTTACAGATTAAGAAACCGAAGCTCAGAGATGTTAAATCACTCACCCAAAGTGACGCAACTAATAAGCAGCAGAGCCAGGATTTGAACTGAGCTCTCTACCTGACTCCAAAGCATGCCCTTGTTCCTCATAAGGATGATGTAATGTGCAGGCCTCCGCTACTGCTTGTGACAAAGACAATGATCACATATGAAATCACTCAATCCAAAGCACTTCTGCTCTCAGCCTAAGTGGTTGCCCAAGAGTCTGCCCATGAAAAGCTAAAGCTTCTCCTACACCCCTGCAGGTTTGTGCCCCAGGCCTTCTTGTTGCCCGACCAGCGGTAATGGCTAAATGGGAAGGGCTAGGAAGCCGAGGGTCCAAATGCCAGCTCTACTCCTGAGTGGCTCAGGCATAACATTGTCAAAACCAAGCTCCTGACCCCCAAAACCTGCTCCTCCCACGATGACTTAATCACCTTCAACTCCTTTCCACTCTCTTCTAGCCACACAGCCCACCCCGCCTTCTTCTTATGTAAACATAGAAGGTTCCTGCCTCAGAACATTTGCACTGGCCATTCCCTCTGCCTGGAGATCCTTTTCTGTCAGATACACTGGCTGGCTATCTCATCTTCAAGTCTTCATACTAAAATCACCAACTCAGTGAGACCAAGCCTGGCCACCGCCACCCCAACGGCATGCCCCAACCCCTTTACTAGTTCTGCATTTTCCATGGCAATTGCCACTTTCTACAGTACTATACAGCTTATTTACTTTGTTTGCTGTTTCTCGTCTGCCTTCCTCCACTAGAATAAAAGTACCCCTGACATGGTTCTGACTCGTGAAAGGAAGGCAGATTGTACCTGCACACTCTGTCCTCCCTCAGCTTCCATGCCTGCTGACGTGATCCCTGAAGGTAAAGCAACCATTTTGCAACCATAAAGATAGAAGCTGCATGACAAAGCAGGAAGATGAGAAAGCTGGGGTCCTGGATGGCGTCACTGATTCACTCTGCCAGCCATGGCCTGTCTACTGCTGAGCTTATTATTGTTCATGCCAAATGAAACCCTGCCCAACCATGTGGTTATAGTAGAGTCTTCCAACATTTGCAGCCACAGGCAAGCCCCATACAAGATATTGGTGAGTTGAGGAAATCAAAGTGAAATATTCTAAGCCCAGAGGATAGCATATGCAAAGGCCCAAAGGTGCAAGTGAGCAAAGGCAATTCAAACAACAGAAAGTTCAGTGTGGCTGGGATAGAATAGATAAAAAGAAGGTAGTGAATGATGAGACTGCAAAAGTGAACAGAGATCTCATCTACTGGGGCCTTATAAATCGAATTAGAGAAGCAGTATAGAGCCACCATAAATTGCTATGAAAAAAATAAGAGTTAGTTTATGTAAAGTGAGCAACATACAGTGCCTGCTCAAAAAAGGATAAGCACCGGGGGCACCTGGGTGGCTCAACTGGTTGAGCATCCAATTTCGGCTCAGGTCATGATCTCACAGCTTATGGGTTCAAGCCCCTTATCAGGCTCTGTGCTGACAGCTCAGAGCCTGGAGCCTGCTTCGGATTCTGTCACCCTCTGTCTACCCCTGTCCCGCTTATACTCCATCTCTCTCTCTCTCTCTCTCTCAAATAAAAATAAACATTAAAAAAAAAGGATAAGCATGGTATCACTTTCTGTTAAACCATTTAATTGAGGTAAAACTGACATCTAAAAAGCTCTACATATTTAATTTGCACAACTCGATGAATCTGGGGATAAATACACACCTGTGACACTATCACCACCACTAAGGTCATAGACATACCCATCACCTCCCAAAGTTTCCTCTCATCCCCTTTGCTATAATTATTGATACTATTTTTGTGTATAGTAAGAACACTTAACATAAGATCTATCCTCTTAATAACTTCTAAGTGCATATAGATATATACACACTTAGATATACAGACACGTAGATATAGACACTACACTGCATAGTCGACCTCTGAAACTTCATGCCCTTTGACCATCACCTCCCATTCTGCAGAACAAATCAAACAGTCAACAAAATGAAAAGATAACCTGAAGAATGCGAAAAATTATTTGCAAGCCATCCACCTGATAAGGGGTTAATACCCAAAATCTATAAGGAACTCATACAACTCAATAGCAAAAATACCAATTAACTAATTTTTTAAATGGGCAAAGGACTTGAACAGACATATTTCCAAAGAAGACGTACAAATGGCCAAAAAGTATATGAGAAGGAACTCAACATTTTTAATCATCAGGGAAATGTAAATCAAAGCTACAGTGAGATACCACTTCATGCCTGTTACAATGGCTATTATTTAAAGGGAAAAAAAGGTAAATGTTGATGAGGATGTAGAAAAACTCTTGTACACTGCTGGTGGGAATGTAAAATGGTACTTCTAATATGAGGAACAGTACAAAGGTTCCTCAAAAAACTAAAAAAAAGTGCTACCATAATATCTACTTCTGGGCATTTATCCAAAGGAACTGAAATCAGGATCTTGAAGAAAAACCTGCAATCCCATGTTTCCTGCAGCACTATTCGCAACAGTCAACAACCTCAGGACCCACTGACGGGTGCATGGTTAAAGACAATGTGGTACATACATACAATGGAATATTATTCAGCCTTTAAAAGAAGGAAATCCTGTGGATGAACCTGGAGGGTATTATGCTATGTGAAATAAGCCAGACACAGAAGGACAAATACAGTATGACCTCATTTATATGTGAGTATTGTTTTACCTCTGGATAAACACAAAGAACTCTCCAACCAAATGGAGATGCATCCCCTTATTTGCAAGCCCAGCGGAGATCACAGACACAGGCAGAGGGAACAGAGGACGGGGAGATGAAGAGAAACCATCCAGCCAGGACGGCTCAACCACCACTTTACTAGCGTTTGCCACAGTTGGGATTTATTTCCACACAGCGACTCACCCGCAGCACCAACCTCAAGGCCCCTCTCTAACTGACGGCACCCGTGACGCTCAAGATCATCTTAGACAAGAGCAGAAGCTCCAAGGCGCGTTGGCCTCCTGAAGCGGCCGTCCCCCTTCCCTCCGTGTCCCTGGGCTGTCTCCAGCAGACAGCAGCAGACGCCTAGATGAGGGTTTGATCAATGGAGGCCAGGTTGATATTGATAAAGCAGCTGCAGTTTCTGCAAATCACCCAGCACTCATAGATACTGAAGATTAATCTTTACAAATACGGGGCAAAGGGGGAGAAAAAAACCAAGTCGATTTAGTTTCCGATTATTACTTGCTCCAGAAAGCACTGAAGAGTCAAAAGTTTAACTGATGTACATTAGGCAGGGAGACAAATCCAGAAATATCACCCAATTACCCAGTAGCTTCTAGAAGGTATTTTTCATGACAGCAGGTGGGTTTGCCTTTTCTAAATTAGGAAGGAGACAAGACACCACTAAAAGGATGTTGACTTGGCCTGGCACACAAGTGCTAACCTCACCGGACAAATGTAAGCCTGAATATTTGTCCTCAGTCTATAGAGTGTCCTTGAAAACACATTTCTACTGATTTCCTCGTTATTTTTATCTTATACTGTATGTGTCTGTAGAAATTATCTGACTGTTCCTTCCTGGAACCAGATTTTTTTTCATTTTTTATTTTTTTACTACAAAGAAATAATAAATAAAAGTACTTAGCCCCCCCCCCGCCTCTGTTTTCACATCCAGAGAATGGGTACAAGCCCAGGATGTAATGTACAGCACATTTTATCAACATTGACACTAATGGCATTTGGGGCCAGATAATACTGTTTGTTGGGGGGCCGTCCTGCGTGTTGTACGAGGTTTAGTTGTATCCTTGGGCTCTACCCACGAGATGCCAGCAGCAGCCACCTCCCCCACCCCCAGTTATGTCAACCAAAAATGCTCCAGATATTTCCAAATGTTCCCTGGGGAACAAAACCACTTGTGTATACAGCAATGTGCAAATATATCACAAGAGGTGGATAAGTGCATTCAAAAAACCTTCCACAGTGTATTCACATCAACAACAAAATCAAATTCCACACCTCATGCCAGTTATAAACCCTTCATTCATGTCCAGGTCACAGCCAAAGAACCTGAGGCAGAATCTTTTAAAACATGGGTCACAAAGCAGTTTCCTGAGGTGAGGTCCAGCTGCCTGCCTCCATAGCTGCACACAGCCCCATGCTGAGAAGGCCCCACTCTGCTGCTGGTGTCTTGAAATTCCTATTAATTTTTTTAACAAGGAGCCCCACATTGTCATTTTGCCCTGGTCAGAGTGTGAAGCCAGTCCTGTCTGAGGTGTGTTTTAAGCTCAGGATCCCGAATGGAGCTATTATCTCTAAGAAATATCTGCACCCCCAGGTTTACTATGGCATTATTTACACGAACCAAGATACGGACACCATCTAAGTGTCCAATGACAGATGAATGGATAAAAAAATGTGATACACACACACACACACACACACAAACACACACACAAAAATATTATTCAGCCAACAAAAAAAGGAGGAATCCTGCCTTTTGCAACAACATGGATAAAATTAAGGGCATTATGCTAAGTGAAATAAGTCAGAGAAAGGCAAATAGTGTCTGATCTCATTTACATGTGGGAGCTAAAAAAAAAGCTGAACTCACAGAAACAAAGTGGCTACCAGGGGCTGAGAGATGGTGGAAATGGGGAGATGTTGGTCAAAGGGCACACACTTCCAGTTATGAGTAAGTTATGGGGATCTAATGCACAGCATGATGATTTAGTTAATGATACTATATTGTATATTTGCAAGCTGCTATGAGAGTAGCTCTTAAATGTTCACATACACACATACACACACACACACACACACACACAGGTAACTGTGTAAGATGTTAGATGTGCTAACCTAATTGTGATAATCATTTCTAAAGATATAAGTATACAAAATCATCACAATGTACACCTTAAACTTACATGATGTTATTTGTCAATTATATCTCGATAATGCTGGGGATAATAAAAAATAAAATAAACTCAGGTTCCTGGATACCACTGTTTATAATAGTTCCACCTGATATAAAATCCTACAAGAGAAACCTCTTTGACTGTCTGACTTAAAGTGACAGAGAAATTTCTTTCTAAAACCTAAGAATTCCAAGTAAAAGTAATCTGTCATTTTAAACGCAGAATAAGTATAGCAGACACACAGGATGGGTCAGAAGACAAAACGCTGACACCAGACTGGGAGGGTTAAGGGACTTCATGGAAATGAATACAAGAATATTTAAAATATTTAAATTTGGGGACACCTGGGTGGCTCAGTCAGTTGGGCACTGACTCCTGATTTTGGCTCAGGTCATGAACCCAGGGTCATGGGATCGAGCCCCGTTCAGGCTCTGTGCTGAGTGTAGAGCCTGCTTGGGATTCCCTCCCTTCCTCTTTCTCTCTCTCTATCTCTTGCTCTCTCTCTCTCTCTCTCTCTCACCTTCTCTCCCCCGCCCTCTACCCTCCCTTCCCTGCTCTCTCTCTCTCAAAATAAAGAAATAAACTTTAAAAATAAATAAATATTTAAATTTTCTAATCTTTTCTGTTTTTACTTCTAAGTGAGCTAAGAAAAAAAAATCACATCACTTGAGAGGAATGAAGAAGAACAATTTTTATAAAACCAAAATGAGATTCCTGAACTCTCTACTTGCATATGGGGGATAAAACTGACCAAGCATTTTCCTTGTGGACAGGGAACAACCGGGTCCCCAGACTGAGTCCTCTGCTGATGAGAATTTCCAAGCACAATTCACACCTGCAGGATTTGCTGAACCTGATTCCAGTTTAGTATTAATCATTTTTCACTTCACTCCCAACTACCTCCCCACCTGCCCACCAAAACATTTAGAGCAAAGATCTTTTATATGACAGGAACTCTCTAGACTGCATTTAGATGCCACATTTAGTCAGCCATCATGAAGACAAGACAGCACTTCCAAGGAGCTGACCCAATGTAATAATATCCTGCTCCACCGGTCTAACATTACACTGGGTGAGACGTACAGCCTCTACTTCAGAAAGAAAAACTGAAGAACAGAGCCAAAGATGTATTCCAATCACTTGACTGAGTCCTGAAACCCATGTGGCAAAGGAAGAGATAAAACTTGGAGGATATGGCAGAATCACAGAATATACAAAAATGTTTCCAAAAGGGGCCTCACCCAATACTGCAAATAAGATGCGTGCTTTTGTCTATGGGAAAAACATTAAAAATAGCTTTGTTTGTTTCTTGGCATCCTTCTCCCACCCCCCCCTCCCTCACCACTTGATCAAAAGTGAATCCTTTGCTCTGCTGAGACTCTGGGTGTGTTTAGAAAAGGAAATTTAGGGGCGCCTGGGTGGGTCAGTCGGTTAAGCGCCAGACTTCAGCTCAGGTCATGATCTCACGGTTTGTGGGTTCGAGCCCCACATCAGGCTCTGTGCTGACAGCTCAGAGCCTGGAGCCTGCTTCAGATTCTGTGTCTCCCTCTCTCTCTTGCCCCTCCCCTGCTTGTGCTCTATCTCTCTCTCTCTCAAAAAATAAATAAACATTAAAAAAAAAAGGAAAGGAAATTTAGAAGTGGAAACTGGAAAGAGACACCCTGTGTAATAAGAGAGGAAAGGTTCTGGGGTGCCCAAAGAAAAGGAGGGAGGGGTAGAGCTGGGGAGAGGAAAGAAGGATCTAGAAGCCTACATGTGCCAGTCTTCGATGGAGTCCCATGAATGCACACACCCTGTGAGCAGGTTTCCTGTAGGCACTGGGGCTCACGTGAGACATGAGACAGACAACACGGGTGTAGCAGCATTCTCACGCAGAGAATCACAACACCGAGGCTTTTTATTCTAGGAAGCAACTTTATTCCTGCCAGCACAGCTCAGTTGGGTTCGTACCCACAGAACTGAGCCCTGAACACCACGTGGCATAGTTTTTTATATATTTTCTACGTCTTTGTCTCCCATATATGGTAATACACACAAACATGCAGTCTGATTAAGTGGTCTCATACTACACGGTCACGAGGGATGTTGTCACATATGTGTATAGCCAGGTTACCTTGAGGGTTTTTTTTGTTTTTTCTCTTTAGGGAGAGGACCCTACCGCATGGGGAGGACCAGGGTAAGAAGCAAATGGGGCCCTCAGAAGAGCCTCCTCCCTGAATTAGCAGGAATTAGTGAAAGTAAACTTCACCTAAGTTTTTGAGGATCAAACAAATCACGACTGACATCCGGATGACTCTCCTTTGTTATAAAATGTTCGGCAGTTGCCAACCTTGCACTGGAAACATGTGGCGCCGGAGGTCAGGAACATTTCTCAGCCATCTCTGGGTCCTGCGCATTGGCATGGCAGCCCTATCAGTGCACAGCCCATCCTGGATCTTACCATTAGTGTCCACGCTTGCCCAGGTGTCAACAGCTAATATCTGCACCTCTTTGCTTGAAGCAGAACCCACTGATGGTGGCCAGGGCCCACTACGCCTGTGCATATGGCATGTTAGAAGCACTGGGGAACTGATACACCCCTGGGGGAGGGGTTCACCCAGTGACTGGAGGGGTGTAAAAATACCTCAGTTCCTTTGCTTCTCAGGTGAGATACCTCTGGAATGCATGTTCTATACTGGAGTCAGCCAATTTTTTGTGCACTAGGCCAGAGAGTAAATATTTTAGGCTTTCTGGCCGCTCAGAACTACTCAACTCTGCTGCTGTAGTGCAAAAGCAGCCATAAACAATACAGACATGAACTGGAGTCAATGCATCCAGAGAAAGTTTACAAAAACAGATGGCAAGCCAGATTTGCCATGGGCTATGGTTTGTAAACCCCTGTTCTATGCCATTTTCCAGAGTTAACCAGAGAGATTAAACTCTTTGATGCCCACAGTGGTAAGAACCTTGTTAATATACTAGTTTTCAGTTCCCTTCCCTCCCAGCCTGTCCTCTCACCCCATCGTCCGTAGCTTCACAGATTATTTCCACTCGAATCCTTGCCTCAGAGTCTGCTTTCAACTGAGGCAGTTGCTTAAGGTACTTTTGGCTGCAGGTAACAGACTGGTGAATTAAAAGTGATTTAGGGGCGCCTGGGTGGCTCAGTAAGTTAAGCGTCCGACTTCAGTTCAGGTCATGATCTCATGATTCATGGGTTTGAGCCCGAATCAGGCTCTGTGCTGACATCAGCTTGGAGCCTGGGGCCTGCTTTGGATTATGTCTCCCTTTCTCCCTGCCCCTCCCTTCCTCTCAAAAATAAACATTAAAAAAAAATTTAAAGTGATTTACATGACACAGTTTTGTTATACCTTCCACAAAAGCTCAGGTGGTCCAGGTAAGTTAAGTCAGTAATATCACGGCACTGGGGTTATGATCCTTACAGCTCGTTGCCAAGAACACAGAACACGTCAATGCCAAAAACAAACAGGATAAGCATGCCTGAATGAGGCCACTTGAGGCCCAAGCCCTGGAGCACGGGGAAGGAAGGAGCCCACCTTCTCTGGGCACACAAACAACTGGCACACGAACAAAATGAGGGAACTGTCAACAAAGAAGCATGAGAAAAGACTGTTGAGGGTAGACAACCAGCATGCACTCAACAGCAGGTGTTCAGTAAATGCTGTTTCAATACACAAATGTATAGGTCAGTGGATGTGAACAATGGATAGCAACTTTACAAAAGAAAGGTGAAGTAGAAAAGGTCACCCTGGACATAAGAGCACTGAAGAACAAGCCCAGACTGACTTGGATATTCAGGAAAGATCTTAGAGGCTCTAGATAGCTCGATTATGGAACTCTGAGCCATCAGTGCAAACTAAATGGGGATGTGAAGGTGACTTTATTAAAATCAAACACAAACATGTTCTCCCCGGGTTGATAATGGGTACCGCATTTCACAGTTCATAAAGTTCATGTCCACCCATTAATCTTACCACTTGATCAAAGAAAAAAAAAACAAAAAAGAAAAAAAACCAGGTAATAGGTCAGGTACTACAAAGTACAAAATACTTCTGAAAGAGATTAAAGACTGAAATAAATGGCTACAAGGAACAGAGAGTTCATTAACTGGAAAACTCAATATTGTTAAGGCGGACATTCTCCCCAGTTATCTATAGAATCAATGCCATCCCACTCAAAATACCAGCTGCTTTTTGGAGAAATTGACGAAATGAGTCTCAAATTAATATGAAAAGGCTAAGAACCAAAAATAGGCAAGGCCATCTTGTAGGAAAACAAAGCTAAAGACTTATGCTGCCAAGTATCAACATTCAGTGTAAAGCTTTAATAAACTTACAGTAAAATGACACAAGGGTAGACAGTGTAACAGAAGAGGAAGTCCAGAAAATGTGTGACAAAGACATCACTGTGATTCAGAGAGTAAAGATGGTCTTTTCAGCAGGTGTTGCTGGGTCAAGTGGATATCAGTATCAAATGCTGACAACAAAGCAGGGCAACCGGAACTCACATACGTCTCTGGCAGAACTATAGCTTGGTATAACCACTGTGGAAAACTGTTGGGCTATACCTACCCAAAGCTGCATATATGTACACCCTGTAACCCATCACTTTCACATCTGAGTACATACGTAACAGAAATTAGTGCATATATCTACCAGAAGGCTTAATACAAGAATGTTTATAGTGGCTTTATTGGTAATTGCCACAGACTGAAAACAGCCCAATGTCCATTACCTGTGGTTTGTTTACACAGTGGAATGATACACTGTGAAAAAACAAAGTAGGGCTATGGGCAAGAAATGAATGAACTTACCTCAGAAATATGTTGAACAAAGGAAGCCAGAGGCACACACGAAAATGCATAGAGTATGACTCCATTTATACGCACTTCAAGAACAGACAAATCCACTAAGTGAAAGAAATCAGAATAGTAGTTATCTCTGAGAGATATTGATTGGAAAGGGGCTCAAGTGAGCTTCCTGGGCTCACTTAAAGTGTTCTAGATCGACATGGCAGTTACAGGTCCACATCTATGCAAACATTTATCAAGCTAAACACTTAGGGTTTGTTCACTTCACTATACACGTGTCCTACTTCATTACACATGATAAAAAGTCAAGGAATATGGTTAAGGTGTGTTCAGTGAAGGATTTCCTGAAGATCTGGTACCTAGTGTCCTGAGGATTTAACTCAGTGCAGAGATAAAGCCTCCAATACTAGGAAAATAGACAAGGAGGATGTCCTAAGTCTTGACCCCTCGGGTTATCGTCGCTGGGCTCTCTTGGACAGGGAAGAGCACCTTGACCGTTAACTGGGAAGTATAAGACACACAGGAAGTGAAATAATCAGGCTTGCCCACCACAAAAAGTAGCCAGAAAGAGACAGAGATCATGGCTAAAAGAGGAATCAGAAGAACTATATCGTTCACCAAATCCCAGAGTAAATCATAATAACAGACAGCTTTTTAAAAGTGCTTGCTATATGCCAAGATTTACAAGTTTCAATCTGCTCACTGAAGCTTCACAACAACCTAAAAACACACCTAGTGAATGGCACAGTTGAGATGCAAACAGAAGAGTATGGCCCCAGAACTCAGCCACCCCAGCCCCATGCCATACTTCCTTAAGGACGAAGAGGAATCGTGTCTTGAAGAAGCATTTCCTGCCATCTTCTCTCCCCACTGGACTGGGTCTCAGGTCACACCTATGCATTTCTCTCTTTCTTAACACTCTTCACACTCCCTCATCATTGTCTGGTTTTGTATTCGTTTCTTGAGGCTGCTGTTACGAAACCATGGCAAACTCAGTGGTTTAAAACAACAGAAATGTGTTCTCTCCCAATTCCAAAGGCCAGAAGACTGAAAGCGGTTTCAGTGAGCTGACATCAAAGTGGCAGTGGGGCTATGCCCCCAGTAGCTCCAGGAGGAACTCGTTCTTGCCTCTTCCAGCTTCTGGTGGGTATGGCATTCCTTTGCTTGTGGCTGTATCATGCCAATCTGTCTTCATATTGCCTTGTCCACTTCCGTGTGTGCAATCTCCCTCTGCCTTTCTCTCATGAGGACAACTATAAACAGATTAATGCCCCACTCAGATAATCTGGAATAATCTCCCGATTCAATATCCTTAACTTCATCACACCTATGGACTCTTTTTCCTCATATGGTGATATTTACAGGTTCCAGGGATTATAACCTGATATCTCTGGGTGGCTACTGTTCAGCCTGCTATCTCTAAATAATTCTATCACTATTACCACTATCTCTATATTACCATCACTATCTCTGTATTAACTTTATGCACTCCTCAACAGCTGAGGCCATCTGTAGCCATTTTCAGATAGCCACATATTTTGACACTCCTCCTATTAAAAGAGGGATCTACATCCTTTCCCTTGACTCATGAACCTTGTGATTGCTTTGACCGATAGAATAGAGTGAAAATCACACTGTTCTAGTTTCTAATCCAGGTTTTAAAAGACAGTCAGCTGCTACTTCCTATCCCTAGGTACACTCACTCTTGGAACCCAGCCACTATGCTATGAGAAATCCAAAGTGCATGATGAGGCCACATGAAAGTGCCCCAGGCAACAATACCATCTGAACTCCCAGCCAACAGCCAATATCAACTGCCAGCCATGTGTTTGAGCCATCCTGAATGGCCAGCCCTGTCAAGACCTCAGATGTCTCCACCCCAGAGAACCACCGACTTTTCAGTCAACAGAGTCACGAGTAATAATGCCAAATATTTGTCTCCAGCTATTATGTGAGCAGGTTGGGTTTTTTTATGCAGCAACAGATGATCTGATCACTATCTTATTCATAGTTCCTCCATACCTAGAGCTATGCCTGGAGGTCTTGATGCCCAAGGAATGTGGAATAAATTAAAAACTAACAAACTCCAGCAGGTATGGCCAAGAAGTCGGGCTGGAGATCAAGAACGATTGACATTAGATCCCAAAGAAATGACAAGGTGATGGGGTACAAGAGGATGACTGTGAAGAAACACTTTTCTTGGGTACCAATATTATACATAGATTATAATTATGCAATTCCTCATCAAAATCCCCCAAGGGAGCAACAGAGATTGATTATGAAGAACTGGATCACACGATTATGGAGGCTAAGAAGTCCCACAGTCCACTGTCTGCAAGATGGAGACCCAGGAAATCCAGTGGTGTCAGTGAGTCTGAGTCCGAAGGCCTGAGGACCAGGGAAGCTGGTAGTGTTAACCCCAGTCCAAGGACAGAGTATGATGTCCCAGCTCAATCAGTGGAGCAGGAAAAAGGGGGCAATTCCTTTCCTCCACCTTTTGTGGTATTCAGGCCCGCCCCCACTGGGGAGGGCGATTACTTTACTGAGCCCACTGATTCCAATGCTAATCCCATCTGGAAACACCCTGAGAGACACACGAAAAGAACATTTAATCTGGGCACCCCGTGGCCCTAACTGTCACAAGCCTTGCTGGGGGTGGAGGTGGGCAGGGACAGTGTCTAGCAGGACCAAGCTCAACAGAGTCTCGATGTTTACTGATTAAGAGGTGCACAGACTCTGCATATCATTCGTTTTCTTTCCTTTTAACCCTTCTGTTAATTTAAGAAACCACGTACTGAGTACTTACTGACAGCCAGGCAGTGGTTGAGGTGAAGGATATTCAGCAGTCACCAAGTTCCTTCCTTCATGGAGCTTTCGACCATAGAGTATTTAGGGAGACCTCAAAACCACAGGAAGGGGGCTCAAGGCCCCGTTCCTGACCTTAATTACCTTCCTCTACTGCCGTGCTCACCAAAAACCATTTTCTAAAAACATTAGACCATTCAATACTACTGAGTGTCTCCTCCAAAATGGATACGGTGCAAGCAGTAAATTAGAGAAGATTAACTTGGCAAAGGCCTTCCCTTCATTTTGTGGCAGCTGTTACAATTTCCTGTTGTGGGAGATGGATGGGCAGGTCCCTTCTGTCCAAATGACTGAGCACACCGTGGGGCACAAGAACAGGAAGCTATGGGTGCTAATGAGGCCAGCCTGTATTTGCGGACACAGGCAGCCCAAAGACCAGCTTCTCAAGACCACTGTGATGTGCCTTCACCAAATGCTTTTTTCTGCTGTAATAATGCACCAGCAGCCGGCAGCTGCAGTTTCCCTGCTCAGACCTTCTTTTCAGGGGAACTGACTCTTGGAAGCAAAGCTAACCAACAGTCTCCAGCTGCTGCACCTCTGGACCCACCATAGTGTTCGTGCAGGGCCACACTTTCCAGGGCTTTTCCCAGCCAGTGAGTGAGCACAGCAGGAGGGCTAGAAACAGGCTATTCTATTCTGATTTGTCCAACAGGTAACTTTGTCTCAGGAAACGCCTACTGGACTGGCTGAAACTTTCTCAGAACCATGCTGAACCCGCCCCCCTTCCTTCCCCCTCTCCTTTCAAAGTATCAGACCTGCATCACAGCCTGAAGGCTCTTCTTGCCCTACCTCCGCTCCCTCTCCACTGTCCTCCCTAGGTACTTTTCCAGTATATTTCTTGCACGGTTAATTCCTGTGGTGCCTTCTTCTCAGAAGACCTGAACTGACACACTATCTAGAGACAACTCTTATGTTGTGTGCATTTTCTTCTTTTTTTATTTCATGCATTTAATTTACATGGTTGTCGTTTCTCTTTCTTTCCCCATTGTATATTACAAGATGAGTGCTGTCTTATGTTGTTATGCTTCATGTATATTATTTATAATCCATAACAGTCCCTTGCATAGCAGAATCATAAAGATCTGTATTAGCTATTAGCTAATTCCCCTTTGGTGTTAGCTATTCCTCTTTGGTTGGACATTCAGGGTCTTTCCAATTTTTTCCTAATTAAATGTTGCTGCAGTAAATGCCATGTGGAGTCTTGGTAAGAACCAGGGTTGTGGTTCTGATTCTGCCATATCTGAGCTGCACAACCCTGAGCAAAGCACTTTGTTTCTGTGGGCTTCTGTCTCTCCACCATCCCCCCACACACACATCAAACAGAGATAATACTAGAGGAGGATACTTTGTGAATATCAAATTCATGTCACCATTTTCAAAAGACTTTGGTTACCATGTGCAGGGAGGGTAGGGGAAATGGGGAGATGGTGGTCAAAGAGTCCAAAGCTGTAGTTCTGTAGTTCTGGAGACCTCATGTACAGCATGATGACTACCATGAATAATAATGCACTCAACACTGGAAACCTGGTAACAGAACAGATTTCAGGTACATTCACCACACACACACACACACACACACACACACAAGTCACTATGTGAGGAGACTAAAAGTTAATAAGCTTGACTGTAATCATCATTCTACTATGTACATGAATATCAAATCATGTTGCACACCTTAAACATATACAATTCTTATTAAAAATACACATATATAAATAACTGAAAAAAGGGACTCCAGACAGCCCTCTCGCCCTTCCCACCACATGAGGACACAACAAGATGTGAGTTTCTGTTGTTTACAAGCCACCTGGTCTGGGGCAATGTAGGAAAGCAGCCCAAACAGATGGAGACAGTGTGAATCCAAGCAAGAAAATCAATGGGACATACTTTGCAATCAACCTACCTCAGTGGGGCTCATGCATTACCTACTCCCAGAAATGGTTAGGAAGCCGACCCGAGAAGGGAGAGATGTAGTCAGGAGGCAGGACAGTGGTGCTCAGGTGTGGAAGCTTCTGCTGAGAAACCTGCCCTTCACAAGCATCTCACATGGTGAGATACAGATGCGACACCAAGGTGGCCCTCAAGAACTCCGATCAGGGCCTTCTGGAGCCCAGGACCTGATCCCTAAGCTGGCCCCAGACAACCCTCAAAGCGGCAGCTGTCACACGCCCCCGCCCACCTGAGGACATAATCATGTGCAGGAGGCTGCACCCCAGGCTCAGGGAGCTCCCTGCGCCCTGCCTACCGCTTCATCACCAGTGACGATGGCATCGTCCATGACTGCTTCCTCACGTGTCCTTCACATCCTTTCCTTTAGCAGTTATTTGGGAAGAGCTGAAGCATTTTGCTTTAAAAAATAAAAAGCAACAGAACTGGCATTTTTGGAAAACCAGCTTGAAACACAGTAAACAACTATGCCAAAAGCAAAGGAAAAAAAGCTGAAAATGTTTGTGTCTGTTCAACTGCTCTGACCAGGACTCTCCAGGGGACGCTCCAAGGGGCAAAAACACGCTGGGATCTGGCCTCAGGACACTGCAGCACCCTCAGCTCATCTTGCCTGGAAGCAATTTCATCACACCACTTCCCTTCCACCTGCCCTTCCCTAACCACCCAGTGACCCCGCTCCCATTTAGCAACAAAAACACAGTCTTCAGAAGGGGAATGACTCTTTCAATAAAAATAACACATCCCTAGCATTCACCCGCCCTCTTCATCCTCACACCTCCTCCCACCAAAAAAAAAAAAAAAAAAAAAAAAAAAATCTCATTTATCTTGTTGGTTTTCTCATCTTTTCCATACACCACACAACTGGGTAAATAAGTTCTGTGTTCAATCTTTTAACAGGGGTTATTCAATTTACTCAAGCCAATGTGAATATTTCCCCCTGGTTTCCATGACAACCTCTCAGCACATTCAGTCTTCATATAAATGAGTTATTGCTTTTATGTTCTCATACCCTAAGACAATGAGGAAATTAACATAATGTGGTCATACAAAGAAAAAACCATCAAAACAATCACAATCCTCATATCCTCCCCAGAAATTCATAGATAGCATTCTGTGAAAAAGAACCAAAGAGAAATGAGGGCTTTGCATCTGACAACACTGTTAACATTAGAGATTTCATTTCAGATGCATTTAAATGAAGCCAGACCATAGTAGGGTTCAAAAAAGTGTATAGACAGAGAACCAAAATGAAGGAGAAAAGACATGTAAATGCAGGGACCCAAATTTACCTTTAAACCATATGATTTCCCAACATGGCTGCCACACTCAGCCTCACTGTATGCATTCTGGCCATGCCTGCCCCAGGACCTTCACACATGCCGTTCCCTAGGCCTGGAACATTTTCCCTATGTTATTCTCCCATGCCTGTTTTACTTAGCTAATTCCTACTCATCCTTCAAATCTCACCTTAGAAAAGTCACTGGCTCAGGGAGGTCAAGCTTCACCATTTGACAACATTAGGTTGGATCCCCTGTGTTACATATACCTTCATCGTTCCTCATATTCTTCATTGTTTTAGGTAGGTTTCACCAGAAGCAGATCCTAAGAGAAGGATTTGAAAGCAAGGGGTTTACCTAGGAAGTAATCCCAAGAAACACGGGCATGACAGTGGAGAAGTGAGACAGGGAAGGGAAAGAAGCCAATCCAGGATGTGTTGGATTAATATGGACAAGTGGAGCTCGGTCCCCCTGGGGGCTTCTGGGAGCCAGCACAGAGCAGACCTCATCTTAGAGTTGAGGAAGACAACTACCCCCTCTGGTTGGGGGATACTCTCTTGCACGTGTATTTCTCTGCACTTCCAGCCTGTTCCACAAAGGCCTCGCTGGAGAAAGCCCCAGGCGCCGCTGCAGGTGCCTGGGGAACGAAGAGTGAATACCAAGAACATGTGTGCCAGGCACCAGCAGTGCCTACCACATCCTCCGATTCCTACAACATAATTATCATCCGAGACTGGAGATCGATGAACAGGGGACAAAAAGGCTCCACTCAAAGTCAACATGCAAAATGGAGCCCAAATGAATCCGGAGGCCATGGGATCAAAGGGGAAACTATGAATTGTGGAGATATCAAAGACCTTGACTCGAGGCCTGGATGACTAATTAGACTGGAGCACAGGTTTCAGTCAAGGAACTGAAGACTTTCTAAAAGGGAGCATCTAGGTTCTTCACTCCATCCTAAAATCCTCCACATCTCTTTTGCTGCCTAGGGGCATATTCGGTAGGATAGTTCAAGGCAGTCAATTCTAGCCGTCTGGTCAAGAAAGAAAAATCTTTGGTCCCAGCTGTAGGAGTGGCTGCTCCCCCAACAGACCTCAGAACGAACTCTTAACCTCTGTATGGCGGACTTAGAATCCTAAGCCTCTAAGCTTTTTGATGGTTCCAACTGGAGAAAGTAATTTGATAAACCATCAACAAGGAAACACACCATTAAACAGTGATACAACCATTCATTCAAGTATTATGCAACCACTAAAAATGATGGCTGCTAGGGTTGGTATTATTCACAAAGATACGTATATAACAGGATAATAATAGCAAATGTGAAATGTGCTCGTTGTTTATTCACTGTCTTCCCACACCAGCATCAAAGTTCAGCAAAGGTGAGGCTGTTAGTTTTGTTCAATGCTGTATCGTCACCATATAGGACACTTCCAGGCACAAAAACATCCAGCAGCCAACAGGGTAAAATTCAGTGTCTGGCATCCAATCAAAAATTACTCGGTCTATCATGGGTGGGGGCAAGGGCTGGCCTCCATCACACCTGAGAGCTGCCAGGAGGGGCTGGGTGACCAAACTCCAAAGTACAGGGAGGGGGCATGCTTTGACCTATAAAACACAAGAGGCAGGAGGGAGCTGGCAGATAAATGACTCACCCTTCCCCCTCACGAGGGACAGGGCTGAGATACAGAAACTCCAAAGAGTCTCCCTAGCGGTGTCCCATGGGGCGAGCTGCATTTCCACCAGGCTGTGGCCCATTCAGTCACAGGCACCACCTTGCACTGGCTTCCTCTCCTTCTCTGCCCCACTTTCCTCAAGCCATCACTCTTCCACCCTCGGGATGACACAGCCCCCAACACGCTCTATTGCCAGGCAGAGACGACTCCTCCCCAAATCTGTGACATATGGAGGATCTTTGGAAAGATATGTTCTGGTTAATCCCCAAACTTACTGGCTTAAAACAACAACCATGGTTATTACATCATGACTGTGAGAGTCAGGATCACAAACTGGACCAAGCTGGGCAAGTCCTCCGGCCTACATGGTGTCCAGTGGTGTCATTATTGGTATTTAGCTGACTTCCAGGCCTCTGTGAAGGGGCCAAACAGCTCTGGTGACATGCTAGGGGCCTTGGTGGGTATACTTAGAAGCTGGGTTCCACAGAACCGTCCTCCCGCTCGTGTCATCTCGGGGTCTCTGCACATGTCTCTCTCCAGCAGGATCCTTGGACTTCTTACACGGTGGCTCAGGACTTGAAGACGGAGAGTCCCAAGAAGCTGGAAGCCCACTTAAAGGCTAAGAGCAGAGCCAGTGTGGTATCGCTTCTCTGGCACTGCTAGTTAAAGCAGTCATAGGCCAGCCCAGGCTCAAGAGGAGGGCAAACAGATTCCACTTCTTAATGGTGAAGTGTCAAAGACTTTGCAGCCACCTGCAGTCTCCAGACACACACATGGAGGCGTGCACACACACGCACACGCACACACACACAAACACGCACGCACGCACGCAGGCACACACAGGAAACTGGGGGTAGGGGTGGAATGAAGACTGAAGCATCAAGGTAGGAGGGATCCCTTCGTTCTGTTGGCCTGATTTTCCACATGCATGTTATTACTTTTTTTCAAATAAAAAATGTGGAGGAAAAGGGGGAGACAAAAACAATGTCAATACGCTGAATCCTCACCTTCTGTGGCAGAGAGTCAATAGAAAATGTCTTAAATTGATAAATCAAGAAACAGCTGCATAAGCATCTTATTTGGAGTTACAGAGATAAGTACCAGAAGTCCTAAAAATGGAAACATTTCCAGCAAATGCCTCTGGGAGACAGGACTCGGGGAGGGGAAAGAGCAGAGAAGGGGCCAGGAACTGCTGCTTTCATTAGGAGCCCTTCCGTTCTTGTACTTTTTACTATGTGTACATATTACTTTGATAAAAAATTTAAAGGGGGAGAAAATGAGAAAAAGTAGGGATGGTTATTTTTAAAGCTATGTAATTAAACCTGAAGAAAATCTCATTTTGCTAACTGAAAAATAAAAAGGGTAGTGGATACAAAACTCTATTAACTATATTCATGGTATGGTTGGAAATACGTTTAATAAGGACAGAAAGAAAACATATATATAGGGGAGGGGAAGACATAAAGAGATGTACCTCACCAAATGACAGGGTGGGTTTCTCTTCCGTGTTTCCCAAATTTTCAGCAATGGGATTCTCTTACTTTCATAATGAAAAGAAAAAAATTCATTACTTTAAATAAATGAACTGAGCAGCGATTAAATAAAAATGTCAGAAGAGTCTCTGAAGAACTCTTGGCCTCTATAACCGAACCAGGTTTAATTCCTGGGCCCTCCCAGGTAGCGTGATGGAGGAAGGCAGCTCTGTTCACAGGCTCTGGTAGACTCTAGCCAGCCGGGTCTGTGCACTTGGTTATAAAATCTTCCCAGAAAGAATTTAGTCCGTGTATTTTTAATTCAACTGAATAATACCTTTTGTAAGGCTCCAACGTATTCAGTTTTGAATCTGAAATGCTCCTTCAGTCATTGAATAAATATTTATCGAGTACCTACTATCTGCTAGACAAAATGCTGGGGGCTGGGGTTAAAATGGTAGATGAGACAAGTAAAATCTCCATCACCCTGGAGCCACAGATTAGTAGGGGAGGCAGTAAAGCAACCAGGCAATTGCATTAGATCCTAACAGATGCTTTGACTGGGGAAAGTACACGTGGGAGGAGATAACCTGGAGAGCTTCCTGGAAGAGGGCAAATCTAAGCTCAAACTCAAAGGATGAACCAGAGCAGATTTGGCTAAAGAGGGAAAAAGTATTTCCAGCATAGAAAATACAATATGCAAAGGCTCAGAGACAGTAGAGAAGATGGCTAATGCAAGGAACTAAGAATGGAAAAAAAAAAAAAAAGATGTCCCATCATCAAAACAGTCCCAAAGGACCCCTTTCATCTGGAGGCTGGCTCAACGGCCAAACTGCCTGAACTAAAATCCCAGCCCTGCCCCTTAGAAGCTATGTGACCTCGGTCAAAGGACTTTACCTCAACTGTGTCTCAGTCTCTGCATCGAGTGTCCTAGTCTGCTTGGGTTGCTGTAACGAAAGACCACAGACCAGGTGGCTTATAAAACACTGAAAATTACTGCTCACAGTTCCGAAGCCTACAAGTCCAAGATCAAGGAGCAAGCAGACTCAGTGTCTGGTAAGAACCTGCTTCCTGGTTCAGACTTAACACCTTCCAGCTCTAACCTCACAGAGCAGAAAGGACGAGAGAACTGTCTGGGGTCCCTTTTATAAAGGCACTAATCCCATGCATAAGGGCCCTACCTCCTGACCTAATCACCTCCCAAAGGCCCCACCTCCTAATACCAGTTTGGGTGGGTAAGAGTCAACATAGGAATTCGACAACAGACATTCAGACCAGGGCCCTGGGCTCATGCTCCTTCCCCACCCTCTCTGTCTCCCTCAGGAAGCCACACCCACCCAAATCCCTGTTTCAGACGGCGGAAGGAGCCTTAACTCAGTCACACATGCACTTCAAAAGCTATGTGTTACACACCAGGCTGCACCGTGCTCACTTCTAGGTCTACACTATGGGATCAAAGATGCCAATGCCATGCCAGGAATAGAGCCCCCCTACCAGGGAAACGAAGGTGAACCAGACACCGTCTCAGACCTGGAGGGGCTAATCCAAAGGAAAAGGCAACAGAAGAGGGGACACAGCAAATTTCAGTGCAGTCTGCTGTATTCTGATTCGGGTGTTGCTGAAGAACACTCACAGGGGCAGAACCTGAGCTATGGAATCAGATCTTGGCCCAGTCCCGAATGTTCTTTAACCTCAGTTTCCTCATTGGTATCGTAGAGATCCCAAGGTTCACCAAACAAGGTAGCTTAAACGGCTGCCAAGGGCAAAGTGGCTAGCATGGTGTCTGCTCCTACTGGGTACTTGGTACTCCTCCACTCCCTTCTCCCTTGAGGCCACCTAGGCATGAATGGCAAAACTAGGACCCTTCTTTTTCACCCAAATCAAAGAATGTTTGCAAAAGAGAAAACAGCACCATAGCCTCTCCTGTCTCTCCCTTAATAGTTTATCTCTAAGTTATTCAATGCAAGAGACTTAGCCCAGCTAAAATTATTCAAAATCGACCTTGAGATCAGGAACAAATTGGCTACAGCAGTCAGCGATTGGCAAATGCAATCTAAATGCCCCAGGCGGCATTAGAGCCTTCTACGTTGACAGCAAGAGTCAATGTGCATCTTGGAAAATTCCGAAAAAAAAAAATTAAAGGTCACCACATTTGTAGGCAGAATGGATTTTCTTGAGACCATTACAAACAGACTGCCTAAATTACAAAGATTCTAGGCTTGACAGCTCCCGGGGGGCGGGGCGGGGGAGGTTTCAGGTGCAAAGAACACCACCCTTGACTCCCACGCATCCGGGCTGCTGTCTGTGGCCATCTGAAGGTTCTGCCGTCACCCGTTCTCTCACCAAAACTGCACAACCAGTCTCTGATGCCTCCACAAACTGGGACGGCCGGACTGGGGCCAGGCCTGTGCTCCAAGGGTCTGACCAGGCAGGGAAGCCGAAGAGGCGCAAATCACCAAGATGACACCAAACATTTCTGTAGAAGTGAATCAAGCCAAAGCAGGAGGCCCCAACCCCAAGGCCAAGTCCAGAAGGAAAGGTTGGGCTTGTAACTGGGAGAGGGATTGAGCTGGGAACGCAGGCTGGGAGCCGGGGGTGACAGGCTGCAAGAGTGGCCTTGAATGGCATCAGCACAGCTTGGGCTGTCTGGTTTTGTCGAAAAGGAGCACTAACTACTACTACTAAGGACAGCTAACACGGGCCGGGTGCACTCTGGAACCAGGGCTGGGCTAATCTTGTACACACGCCTCCTCCCTTAATCCTCAGTGCCCAATACGGTAGCTGCTTGTTCCCTCCCCGCTTTCCTCAAAACTGAGGTTTCTCCAAGGTTACCCAGGGAATCACGGAGACCCAGGAAATCTGGCTGCAGGGTGCAAGACCTTGTCGATGTCACTTTCTTACACATTCTCAAGTGTGTGCCAGCCTCACTCAAAGAAATAGCAAAACTTAACTCTGAACAGCAGCTAGTAATGTGCACTTCATTTTTTTAAACAAGGAAACTAATGCCCGGGAGAAGTAAGGAGAACAGAGCTCTTCATGGAAGCTAGGTTCACGGGAGCAAAAAATACAGAGGCATCCCAAATACGATAAATTGGTATACATTACTGGTGAGCAAATATTTACACCTTCCCACTCCTTCCACTGTAGGAGGAACATAAGTCCCTGCCCCATTAATGTTGGGCTTGCTTTGGCCAAGGGAACACGGATAGAACCGACCGTGTACTGACAGTTTCCAACTCAGGCCTTACAGAGCATCAATTATTTCTGCTCACCCCTTGGAAGCGGCCAGCTTTTGCCAGGAAAACCCTGCTTCTCCAGTCTCAGCCTCAGAAGCAAACAGAGGGATCAGACCTGCATGCAACCTACAGTGTGAAGCAGAGTCTCTCCAGCCAAACCACAGACCTACGTGTAAGAAATAAATGCTTGTTTTTATAACTCACTGTGTTTGTTGTGGCTGTTTATTACACACCAATAGGTGACTGATACATTTACACGTGTATATATTATACAGGATACATATCTGATGGCTGTGTGACATGGAGAGATATGTGTGTAAATACTGAACACACATCTTTATATACAGAAGACAGTACAGGACAATAGTGTAGGATCCGGAGGAAGAATTAAGTTTGCATTCTTCCTCTGAGATTTATTGGCTGTGTGCTTTGGGGTGGTTACTTGACCTCTCTGAGTACATTTTCCCTTCTGTAACATAGGGATTAAAATTGTGTCTATCTCATAGGGTTACTGTGAGATCTCAGCGAAATAAAAGTACACATAATGAGCTTAGCACAGACCCTAATACATACTTACTCATTTATTCATTCAACCGATATTGACGGAGTAACTACATTTGCCAGGCACTTTTTCTAGGTATTTATTTATTTATTTGAATTTTTTAAATGTTTTATTTATTTTTGAGAGAGAGAGAGACAGTGAGGGAGAGAGACAGAGAACGAGTAGGGGAGGGAAGAGAGAGTGGGAGACAGAGGATCCGAAGAGGGCTTAGCACCAACAGCAACAAGCCGGATGCAGGGCTCAAACTCCCAAAACATGAGATCATGACCTGAGCAGAAGTCAGAGGCTCAACCGACTGAGCCAACCAGGTGCCCCTAGGTTTTTAGAATACAGTTACTAGCTATATAGAACAAAGAAAAGGTGAAACAGGGTAAAGACAACCAGTAGCCAGGGAAGACGAGGGAGGCATTCCAGGTGAAGTGTTCTGCACAGGGTCTGGCACATAATGACCACACGACAAATGGTAGCCACTTATTCTCAGAGTGATTAGCATGCAAGAATGAGGAACTCAGTTGCAGACAAAAGGAAAATCAGCCTCTCTACTCCCCAGCACAACCCTGTCCTTGAAAGCCTCAGCAAACCACAGCAACAGATCAAGGACCCTCACTGGGTGGACACCACCTCAGGCGCTTTTGAAGCTGATACACAAATCCTGCAAATAGAGCCAGACTCCTATGGTCGGACTGGGAAGAGACAGGCCAGCTGCTGTTGGGAGGCTGGAGCTCCGCTTGTCCATGAAAGAAGGAGGTTCCTGGGGCCTGAGCCATGCTTTAAATCCACTGATCACATCAAACACGAGCTGCTGGCAGGAGGGAGCGGGTGAGGTGTTCAGAAGCTGGAGGGCAAGGTCAGCTGATGGGGACCCTCCATGCAGGTGTTGCAGAACAAGTGATGCTTCAGGGATCTTAGGCGGTGGAGCAATACACCAGCCTTTGCAAACACACTTACTGTGCAGCCCTTGAGGCCACCTCCTGTTTTTCAGCCCTAATTGGCATGTTTTCCCATCTCCTCAGAAACAGCACAGGAGACGGCATTACATAACAGTAAAAGTATGGTCTTTGGAGTAGGACAATCTGGGTTTGCATCCCGACTCTATTGCTCACCAGCTGCCTCCCTGGGCCAGCCGCTTAGCCTAAGGAACTACCCACTCCTGTTGTGTAAGGATTAAATGAGATCACCTTTAACACCTTACATGTAAAACATCTCACAAGCAAAATGTTTAACACAGTACCTGGTACAAGGTAACTACTCAGAGTCCGGGCTCTTATTAGTGACCCATTTTTTTTTTAATCTTTATTTATTTTTGAGAGAGTGAGAGAGAGACAGAGTGAGAGCAGGGGAGGAACAGAGACAGAGGGAGACACAGAATCCGAAGCAGGCTCTGGGCTCCGAGCTGTCAGCACAGAGGCCGACATAGGGCTCGAACCCACGAACCGTGAGATCATGACCTGAGCTGAGGGCGGTCACTTAACCGACTGAGGCACCCCATTAGTGACCCATTTTGTAAATGAGCACACAGAGCCCCAGACAGGTCTCTGACCTTACCAATGAACCATGGGATTTTCTTCCTTCACCACAATATTCCCAACTGATCAATTTCTCAAATGAACCTCAAAAATCCTCTAAGGATGAATCTGGAGTTTTGTTCCTATATCAATAGCAATTAGCACATAGTATGACCTCATTGGTTGAACAGTATGATCAGGTCACAAGCTCAGATGCTCACAGAGTACGGCAGCACTAGGGTGGCCATTTCTGTTTGAGCAATGAAAGTCCCACATTCTGGAACACCACTCACAGCTGGGCAAGACAGGACAGCTGGTAACCCTGCTGGTAGCATGACTACATGAAGGAGGGAAAAGCTAGGTCTCCCCTGTTCAGGTTTTCCACTTCCGAGAAGCAATCCCATGGACTGGTTAGAGCCAGCCTCACTCGGTTTATACCCTGCCTCCAATGCTCACCCGCTATGGGACCTTGGGAAGGATGACCCCAACCTCCCCATGCCTGTTTCTCATCTGTAAAAGGGGAGCTAAGAGGGCTCTTGACTATTGACATTTTGGACCCGATCACTGTTTGCCGTGGGGGCTATCCTGAGCAGTGTGGTCTATTTAGCAGCATCCTTGACCTCTACTCACTTGACGCCCGTAGAACACTGCCACCACCGCCCCCAGGATGTGACCATCAAAAATGTGTGCAGATATTACCCAATGTCTCCTAGGGGGGCAAGACTGTCCCTGGTTCACAACTGGTCTAGGAAGTGTTGTGAGAATAAACAAGGCGATGCATGCATCAGAGAGTCTATTTCTACACGAACAAACTGCAGCCTTGGCAATACAGTGAGAAGATGGCAAGCCAAGAGAGGAGCAAGCAGGACCATGGGTGGGCCAGAGGCTGTACAGACAAGCGACCGCTGTGGGGGACAAGCTGCAAATGGAACCCGGCCTGGCCAGCGTCCCTCTCACATGAGCCTGGACTTCAATTTTATACCACGTGCAAAAAGTTGCATGGATTACTCCTTGGTTGCTGGCACAGCACCATCACGGAGAGCAAAATCCCCTCCAATTGGATATGTTCCTTCTCTCTCGGATGCATATATATCCCTGTAAAGTGCATTTGTTCATCAAATATTGAATGCTTCCTGTGTACCAGGTATACAGTAGTGAGGAAAAAAAAAAGTACCTGCCCTCATGGATCTTTGAACATATTGTCATGATTTATGTGTAATGCATTTTTAACCAACAGACGCTGTGTCGTGCAGTAGAACGGACTCTGTTCCTGACGATTTCCCCCTCGGCGCTTTGTTTTTAAGAGATCTATCCGTGCTGCAGCGCATACATCAGATCTAGTCTTCCTGCACAGCGGCATTCCACAGAGGACTTCGTCTACTTTAGTGCCAGAGCTCTCTCCAGAATGGCTGCACCTGTCCACTCTCCAAGGACTCGCCTTTAAAAGGGTCCCAACCCCACTGGACTCACTGACATGGTGTAGACTTCAGGGGCTCTGCCAACAGCTGCCATTAACCCAAACCATTATGCCCCACCATCAGGGAATACACTTGACCATTCTGCCTTAAGCTAACCTTGATCGCTACGTACGTCACAAAATCAGAGCCCCCTAAATGCCGGAGAAGAATCCAGCCCGATCTCCTGGCTTTGCAAAGGGAGAAACTGAGGCTCAGAGACGTGCAAGAATTGGCAGAGATTTTAGGCAGAGCCAGGTTTGGAAATTCCAGTCTCTTGGCATCTTGTTCCTTTACAAAGCCCTCTTCGAGAGATCAGAGATCCATCCATGATTTACAGGAGTTGGTTCACTTTACAGATTTTCTTCCATCTCTCCCGCCCGGTACCGCCCTCCCCATCTCATATCCCCCACCCCACCCTGTTTTTAAATTCTTGCTGGAACCATCCATTTTGCGACCAAGTGTTGACTTCAAATGATATATGAGACAATTGACATTTCAAATATTCCAGGCAGGATAGAGAATTCTGATCACAGACCAGCCTGAAACATCCCCACATCTCTTTCCTTACTCCTTCTGGGCAGTAATTGTCCCCCTACCAGCCCACCGTCTCCCCCTCCACCCCAACATTAATTTCCCCTGATTCATTTTTCATGCCTTTGAATTCTGCCTTTTCAAAGCAGAATATGTTTCTGGAGCTGTTTCTCATACCTCCCTTCGCCTTCATGAATATTTCAAATGCAATAGTAATATGATCGTTCAACCTTAGAGGCACACCAACTTTATCTTATTTATCTTACCGAGCTGCTTCCACGCCAGGATTAAGTCCAAAACATCCTTTGAGAGTTTGTTTGGGTTGTTTTCCCCCAGGCCGCTGCTGCTGTCTATGTAAATTATAGGGAGAAACAGCCTGTCCTCCGCCCCAGCACCCACCCCCCCCATCGCCCCCCAGCCCTGGACGCAGGCCCCTGGCCCCAGACACCCGCCTGCCGGTGCCAAGCCTCCTTCCGCTCTTGTCCAAGCCAACTGGCAAGCTTCCTGGTGGGTCCCTGCAGCGGCATAAACCTCCCCCAGCCTCCAGCCCAGTGGTCCCTTGCAAGCAGGAAAAGGACTCTCCATGGGACCTTGGGTAGGTCATTTTGCCACTCTGGGACCAAGTTTCCTGGTCTACATACAAGGAGTTGGACATATGATCCTAAAGGTTTCTCAGCTCTATGGCTCCATGTGACGCAGCAAAACAAAAAGGGCACAGGATTCGGAATCAGGCGGGGTCTGATTCAAATCCAAGTTCTACCACTACGCTAGCTGGTGACCCTTCACTAACTGTGCCTACCACTAAACTAGCATGTGACCCTTAATGGTGTCAACCACTAACTAGCAGTAGGACAACTGTGTCTACCTCTAACTAGTAGTGTGACTCTTAATTAGCTGTGCCTACCACTAACGAGTTATCTGACAGTTAACTGTGTCTACCACTAACTAGTTGTGTTACCATGATGTAGGTTACAGAAGCTCTTGGAGCTTCAGCTTCCTTCCTTGTAAAACACATTTGGTTACAACAGCTGCAGTGGGGTGATGGGCCGTCCCATCCTGTGTGCCTGGGACCGAGGAGGGTCCAGGGACACAGCGCTTTCTGGGCTAAAACTGAGAAAGTCCTGGGCCAGCCAGGACTCACAGGTTACCCTAGCTTGTAATACTAATCGGAAGTGAATGAGGTGACATGTAGAGAACCGAGTACACGGAAATAAATTAGGATATACCATTAATTATTGCTAATGGCCGTGGAGGAATTACTTTCACTTCTGATTTTTTCAAGTATTTTTACATTTCCTTTTATCAAAGCAATACAACCACATGAGAAACAAGACTTGAAATAAAAAGCAAAGCTCTCTTGCTCCAGCTCTCCTCCTAGCCCAGCTCCTGTCCCACAAGGTGAGCTCTTACAGCCCTTTGTAGCTTCTGATCTTTCAGGGCTGAGTCTGCACACTCACTCCATCTGCTCCAGTCCTTCTGGCCTTAAGGATCAGCTTCTCAAGGCAGGGTGGTATCCAAGAGTAATAATTCTATGGCAAGGGCACTGAGGAGCCAAGTAGGAAGAGGGGGCAGACCCTGGAGACCCCTCTGCTGGGCCAGGCATTAACTCTGTAGGCGCTGGGTCACGGGGAGGCGGGAGCCGTGGCAGGCAGAAGCAGCAGCTATTGACCATATAGAGTATTTGGACACCGGTGAGCATCAGCGAGCATCAGGTCTGCCTGTGGGGGGCTCACCAACTTCAGAGGTGAGGACATCTTCCAAGGAGAGAGACTGGGATAATACAAGCCAGACACCTGGACCTCTGGGCAGAGCTACAACCAAGGCATCCCGGACACGTGCGTTGCATCTGGGTCTCCCTGGCAACATGTCTCCAAGAGATCATACTCTGCTGGTCCAGGTCAATGCAAGCCAACTTGGAGTGGGAGAATACTGGCTCCACACAGTAGACATAGTCAGCTTCAAGGAACAGTCTTATCTTGGAGAAGTGCAGGGGGCATAGGTGTCTAAGTCATGCCCTAGACAAGAAGCAGGCCCTATCCTGGCTGCTGGCTGCCCTGCCTGGTACAGACCATCAGTTTTCATTATCATCACCCTACAGGTGAGCAGGCTGTCCTCTGCTCACAGAGGACTGCTTCACAGTCTTGTCCACTGACATGCCTTGTCAAACACTGGCAAATCCAGAACCGGGACTGAGAAAAAAAGCAAAGCAGTCCTTGAGAGAAGTCTCCCTGGCTGGATCGTGAAGGGGGCAAAGAGAAGAGGGGACACTCCACATCCCCATGGTGTCATCCCAGACGAATCAAAACCCCCTCCCAGAGAAGCCTGGAGTGTTGCAGAAGGATCTGCAGAATGAAAGGCCAGAGAAATAACACCAGCCTTCATTCTGCTTATTTCTGAGGCTGTATCAGTAAGGTGCTTTGGTTGCAAGCAACAGAAGTAAAATCAAACAAAAATCTAAGAGGGAACTCACAGCATCAAAGAATCAATAGTGTACCCAGACCTAAGGAGGTTCCAGGATCCCTGCCAGAAACACCTGGACCATCTTTCTACAGCGGTGGCTCCCAACCCTAGGCGCAGGTAAGAATCAACTGAAGAGTCTTTTAGAAACCACTGATCCTGGGGCGCCTGGGTGGCGCAGTCGGTTAAGCGTCCGACTTCAGCCAGGTCACGATCTCGCGGTCCGTGAGTTCGAGCCCCGCGTCGGGCTCTGGGCTGATGGCTCAGAGCCTGGAGCCTGTTTCCGGTTCTGTGTCTCCCTCTCTCTCTGCCCCTCCCCCATTCGTGCTCTGTCTCTCTGTCCCAAAAATAAATAAACGTTGAAAAAAAAAAAAGTTAAAAAAAAAAAAAAAAAAGAAACCACTGATCCTGGGACCTCCCCTTCAGAAGGTGGGACTTAATTAGGGTGGGTGAGACTGCCCATCTCACCTCAAAGATGCCCCAGCGATTCTAACGTGAGGCAAAAAATGAGGACCACCCTTCTAGGGATGCCACTTCAAGTGTGGGCCACAAACCAGCAGTACCAGTGTCATCACCACCAGGGAGCTTGTTAGAAGTGCATTACACGTCTCAGAACCGCTGGACCTTCTGAAGCAGAACCCACATTGTCACAGGTTCCTCAGGAAAGTGTGAAGCAGAATAAAGGTTGAGAAGTCTGTGGCTGGAGTGTCACACAATGACGAGGACCTAACCATTGTACATCCCTGAGACACTCTCCTTAAGAGCAAAATCCCTACAGCACGCCTGGGTGGCTCAGTCGGTTGAGCATCTTATTTCAGCTCAGGTCATGATCTCATGATCTGTGGGTTTGAGCCTCACATCAGCCTCTGTGCTGACAGCTCAGAGCCTGGAGCCTGCTTCTGGTTCTGTGTCTCCCTCGCTCTCTGCCCCTCCCCCTCTCACACTCTGGACTCATTCTCTCTCTCTCTCTCTCTCTCTCTCTCTCAAAAATAAATAAATAATAAAAAAAAATTTTTTTTAAAGAGCAAGATCCCCACAAGACAAGCATCTGATTGGCCGTGCGTGGGTCACACTATGACAGAGGCTGGGCGTGCAAGAAAGGATGCTTAGCCTCAAAAGACGTGCAGGCAGGCAGACGGGCTACCCCTTAAAGGAGAGGACGCAGGGCAGATAAAGACTCCACAGGTCCAGCACAGCAGTGTGGACAACTTCAGAGGTGGTAATGCCCACTTCCACTTTTTAAGTGCTTACTATATGACAGGGACTGTGCCAAGGGCTCAAATAAACTCACCCTCCTTATAACCCATAAGGTAGACGTTACTATTATCACGACTACTATTTTATAAAGGAGGAACATGAGTTCCTGACTCAGTGAGTCTACGACAATGCCAGGAAACCTGTATTTCTAACAACCTTCCAGGTGATGCTGACGCTGCTAAGTCCAGACACACAATCTGGAAGCCAGGCATTAGCCCTGCAGGCTGGGAAATAGACTAAAAATCAAGTCAGTGACTTTTCAAGAAGCACTAATGCCCTCCTAAAAAGCAATGTCAGTTATTAGGCAGGTCCTCATTTTCACAATGAGAAATCATTCACCTCAGGTTAGAGAGATGCATTTTCCAGGAGACACATGCAGCTGGCACTGTTCAGAGAGAGCATATGACGGGAAGTAGACCTGTTTAGAAATGTAGTTAATGGGACTTGTTTGGAATTCACAGAACCAAGAGAGACATTTCCCTCAGCCACACCCCTAGCTGGGAGGGTGACAACTTCCTTGAAAGGAGACTGGGAAGATGTTCACACTAGAGCCCTGACTTTTATTTGCAGTGTGCAGCAATGCTTCTGCTCAAATTAGACCTTGAGCAAACTGTGCACAGCGCAGCTAATCACTGGGTAGAGTTACACTCAACTAGTCCTGTCTGTCTTGCTAAAAAGGTAAAGAACACCACCTGTAAAAGGCAGACTGCCCAGGTTCGAGTCTGGGACCCACCATTCACTGGCTATGGTAATTAGGCAAGTTGCTGAACCTCGCTGGGTCTCCTATCCTCATCTGTAAATGGAGGAATTATTATGATTTCTAACCTATAGGTCAGTGAAAGGACTCCATGAGATAATTTGTAAAATTCTGGGTAAAACAGCTGGCATATCATAAGCTCCCAATAAGCCTATTTAACTATTACTGCTGGTGGAAGTGCTGGCCATGCTAAAATACTGTGGTCAATACCTGAACTGGCTGGATCTCTATCAGTAAGTGCAACATGGGGCACCTGGATGGCTCGGTTGGTTGAGCGTCTGACTCTTGATTTCGGCTCAGGTCATGATCCCAGCTTCGTGGGATCGAGCCCCACGTCAGGTTCCACGCTGAGCACAGAGCCTGCTGAAGATTCTCTCTCTCTCCCTCTGCCCCTCTCCCTATTAAAAAAACAACAAACAGGGGCGCCTGGGTGGCGCAGTCGGTTAAGCGTCCGACTTCAGCCAGGTCACGATCTCGCGGTCCGTGAGTTCGAGCCCCGCATCAGGCTCTGGGCTGATGGCTCAGAGCCTGGAGCCTGTTTCTGATTCTGTGTCTCCCTCTCTCTCTGCCCCTCCCCCGTTCATGCTCTGTCTCTCTCTGTCCCAAAATAAAAAACGTTGGAAAAAAACAAACAAACAAAAAAATCCTGCAATCATGACTCTAACATGTGACCCTCCCATGCTTCTCATGGAAATGTAAAAGGCTACAATTTTTCTAGAAAGCCCTCTGGCAATATATATCAGGAACCTGACAAATACTCATGGTGACCCAGAAAGTCTGCTACTAGGAACTTCTTCTAGGAAAACAATCCAGTATGGGGACAAAGATCATGCCCAAGGATGCTACCACATTACTGCAAAGAGTGAAAAATAAAGTGTCCACCAAGAAGAAAAACATTTTTTTTAATTTTTAAGTTTCTTTATTTTGCGAGAGAGACAGAAACAGAGACAGCACAAGTAGGGGAAGAGCAGAGAGAAAGAAAGGGAGATAGAGAAACCCAAGCAGGCTCCACACTGCCAGTGCAGAGCCCGATGCAGGGCTTGAACTCACCCAACTGCGAGATCATGACCTGAGCCAAAACCAAGAGTCAGATGCTTAACCAACTGAGGCACTCAGGCGCCCCTAAATTATGCTATGTTCATACAATGGAATCTCCTAATGTTATTAAAAATAATGTTCACAACTTTTAATAGGCAAACCAAAGTTATGATGTTATACTTTTGAAAACACACATGTAAAAGTCCATGCAGACTATGAACTCAATGAAGGAAATGTGTGAAAGATGAAAAGAAGGGAGTAATCACAAGGTTACCTGCTCTAGGTCTTGGGATGCAACCTCTTGTGGTTTTGTCTATTTTTCTACATTTTCATCAGCCATCACCTTTATAATCATAGAGACTGGGGGAATCCGGTGTGGAGACTGCAGAAGGCAAGATGCTTCTGCCCAGGTGTGCCGTGGGTGACGGGATCCCCTTTGTAAATGTGGTAACAGTTAAGAGAGGGGTGTCATGTGGCAGAGAGAGGGAAGGGAGGTAAAGAGGAATGAGGAGCAGAGGCAGACATTGTCCCCACACATTCTGGGGAGAGGCTAAGACTGATGAGGCAAAAGACAGCAGCGGGAGGGCTGAGGGAGCAAGACCAGAAGGTTCTGGGATGACCCCATTGGGGTGGCCACAAAACTGATCATTAGAATTAAAGTGACAGACTGCACTGAGTGGGAAAGGAAATGGGGGAGATATCCCATGGAAACACATGGCCTATGTGAGTTTCAAATTGACAAAACCTCACCTCAAACTGACTCAATTCATTAACTCCGGGTGAAATCTGTCTTCGGGTGCACTAGTGTACCTGCTCTTAAACGGTGCGATCAGCTTGGTTTCCCCTCCTGAAGCAATGCTTTCCTGTGGCCGCATCCTCGGGCAGCCTCTCTCCTCCAGGGTTTGAAGCCTGCCAGCAGCTCCCAGTTTCCACTGCACCCGCTTCACAAACCCCGCACAAAGACAGCACGACTTCCCAGGTGACCTCACAAAAGTCCCTCAACTCACACTCAATGGCCCAACTTAAATGCCTCTTTTTGAACCAGTCACTACAGCTCGGAGAATGGCATTCTCTGACCTGCCCATCCTGGGTGGGCGACACCCCTTTCCCTTGAGCCACCCACACAGACTGAGAATGAAGAAGAGGATGTTCCCCAACAGCTAAGTGGGATGCTGGTCTACGAAAAAGGAGCATGAGAATGAACAGGCAAAATCAACAGAGAATCACTATGCAGAGGCTTTTTCCCCCAGAAAATAAAGCACTCTACTTACCCCCAGGTGATATGAGCAAGAAGGATTCAAGCATGCTCTCTAGCTAGGGTCAACATGGGGGGAGTGGGGAGAGGACTCCCAGGGACGAGCCCAGGGGACACCTGGCAATGACCTGGGGAAGGCATGCTAGCAGCATCTAGAGGGTAGAGGCTAAGGATGCTGCTGAACACCCTACAAGGCACAGGATGGCCCCTCCGACAAAGAATCATCTAACCCAAAACGCTGCTCAAAAGTGCAACAGAGAAACCCCACAGGAGGGTGATCATCTAGTTTGCTGTCCAAACCAGAGCGCCTCTGAAATGGACAAAAGCAAGAAAGCATGCATATCAGGGAGTGTCCCAGCAAACCAGGACATATGATCACCCTGCCCCCAACACACCATCAAATCACAGGTGAAAGCATCAGCACTGGAGGCTGAGACTCAGGGGCCGCATTGCACCTGCATGTTTGCAGTTACAGGACCACAGAGGCGCACCTCCCACGCAAGGCATACTTTACCCCTTCTGCCCTCTCCCAGTCCTGTTGCTGCTGGCAGTCCCTGACATCTACTTCTACGAGGTCACCAAGGAGCACCAGGGTGCACACACCAGTCTAGTGGGGTCGCCCGAAGGCCTGCCCACGGACGCAGCTTCAAAACACTTCTTGCTGGCATGGCCTGTGCTGCAGTGAGAGGGGCAGACCGCCTGGACAGGCAGAAGGAATCCCACCCCCAATTAAACTGCGTGAGTCCTGATGGGAAGGAGACAGAGGAGCAGGGGAGTGGGGAGCCTTGCAAGCTGCTCCTGCCTTTCCCTTTTCATCTCAGAAAAGCCAATTTCAAACTTGCCTCGGGTCATAAAAGAAATTAATTTGATTCTCTCTACCTTGCTCAGAGTGGACACATGTCCTCCACTGGAGCATCAGCTGCTGGTAGATCCAGGGCAAGGAAACCACCCCCTTGAAATGATTCTGGTTTCAGGACAGGCCAAAATCATTTACCTGAAGCCTGAGAAGCAGTTGCCCAGAATTCTCTGGGCTATAATTTTTGCTGGCAAGTTCCAAAAATGGTTCTCATAGCTAAGGTGAGACCCAAATCAAAAGTTTACCCAAAGGGGCAGGCATGGGTAGGACTAGTCCTTGACAAACCCCTGAGCAAAATTCATCTTTGATGTCTGTCAACTCCCTCTTCATATTAATAAGCATGATCATGGGGAGTTCTGTATGTGCCAGGCATGGTCCCTAAGCCGCTTACTTCATGCTAGTGACACCTGTTTATGGTGGACAATCTCCTCCCCTGAGTGTGGGCGAACCTGTGACTTGCTCGCAGCCAAGAGGATATGGCAAAGGTGCCAGATGTCCCCAGGTACTTTTCGTTATGTACGACTCCATCTTAGCAGACAGACTACGGACAGAGACTCCCTTGCGGGCTGTGAAGAAGTAAGCCACCATGTTGTGAGAGGACCACGTGGCAAGCAGCCCTGAGGAATGACAGAGGCCCTAGCTCAAAATCTTTGAGGAAACAAGAACTCAGTCCTGCCACCACAAGAAAATGAACTCTGCTAATAGCCTAAGCGATCTTGGAATCCGATCTTTCCCCAATCTATCCCCTGATGACACCACTACCCCAGCTAACACTTGGACTAAAGCCTGAGTACAGCCTGAGCAGAGGGCACTGCTAATCTGTGCCCAGACTCCTGATCCACCCAAACCGAGACAATAGTTATGGGGAGGGGGTGCTACCTTAAGTTGCTAAGTTTGTGTTAACTTTTACACAGCATTTTTCAGATGAGAAAACCAAGACTCGCAGATGAGAAAGCTGCAGCGACAACGCAGGTGACAGAGTCCGAGGCCACCTCACTCCACACTGCCACCACACACTCTCAACACAGAAAAGTGGAAAAAGTCCTCTACATCGGGATCGTTAGAGATGCTTAATGTTTTGGTCTCAGCCCTGCCTAGTGTTCACTGAACAAATCACTGAACTGCTCTCAGACTAAGTTTTGTCATCTATGAAACTGGGTACAGAGCACCAAACTCATAGAACTATTATTATCAGCATCACCATCACCATCATCATCATAAAATGGCTATGTTCTACCTCCCCAGACCAACCTTCCTACTTGGGCTTCAGACTCTGGGTCTCTCTCTCCTCACTCAAATCCTACTCTGAGAAAATGGTATAATCCATGTGACCCTCCTCTGAGTGAACGGTATAATCCATTTATGGAGTACCAGCTGTGTCCTAGGCACTGAGCAGGAGCTAAGGAAATTCAGGAGAATCAGACACTCTCCCTAGGCCCAAAGTCTCACAATCAAGGGTAGGGGAAAGAGGAATAAATACATGAGCAAACCCAACTTACACATCAACTGAAGCCTCCCCTGTGGCCAAAGAAGAGAGGGTCGAAGCCCATCAGGCATTCTGGCACCACCCAAAGCCCACCCCAGTGTTTGCATGAAATTGCTTGGAGTTTACATGCTCATTTATTTAGCTCCAGGACTCACCCAGGTGCTTCACAGTGTCATCAAGAACCCAGAAGCCTCTCAGCCTGCTCTGCCACGATGTGCCATGTGTGATGAGGTCTCCTCTCACTGTCACCAGATGGTGGCTGAGCCATGAATGCCACATCTGCCACCACTCATCTAAGGCCGGGAGGAAGGGCTGGGACTTGTTCTCCTTGTGCAAACCTCTTTTTCTCAGGGGGCCCTTTAAAGCAGTCAGAAAGCTCCCCCTCGTTCATCGGCCAGGAAAGGATCACATGTCCAACCCACACCAACCACCAGCACAGGAGAACAGCCTTCACAAGTCACTCTGAGGGCTGAGGACAAGCCCCTCTATTCCCCCAGGTACACAGTCATCTAATACCTGAACAAACGCAGGGTTGTGTGAGCAAGGACCAGGGTGTAATGGCTTCTGGACTAGTCCAGTTAATGGGTCACCTTGACATCCAACAGATGACCAGCTTCGAGATTTTAAAACATCTCTCTGGCTGCAGGGAGAAGACCAGAATGAACAGGACAAGAGTGAGCTGGAGACCAGCTAGGGGGCTAACCCCATAGTTTTAGCAAAGTTGAGCGGGGATACAGCAGCGGGCAACCCAGCAACTGTCATGGAAATCCACTGTCCAGACCTGTTCACTGAAAAATAAAATACTGAAAGCCACACAAAACACAATGCGTAGCTTACCGGATTTTAAGGCAAGATCTCTGCAACCACCTCTCATGAGTCAAGAATTGCAAGTTTTCCAGCCCCGCCCCCACCAGAAGCCCCCTCTTGTGCTTCATCCTGATCACAGCCCCAGCCTGGTAATGCGGTCCCGACTCCCACAGGCTTCCCTTCCTCTCATTTCTTTAGAGTCTGATCACCCAGGTGTGTATCCGGAGATACCATCACAGAGTCTGGCCCAACTTTTTAACCTGATGTGTCTTTTTCTTTTGTGAGTAAACTCGATTTTGGAATAACTCTGGATTCACAGAAGATCTGCAGAGATAAGACAGGGACCGCTCATGTCCTCCCTCACCTGGTGTCATCTCCCCTGATGTGACCATCTTGCATTACTGTGGCACATTTGTCAAAACGAAGAAGCCAAACGTTACTAGTGACCAAACCCTAGACTGCATTTGTATGTCACCAGTGTTTTCATCCATTCGTGTTTTTGCCCCAGGATCCCATTCAGGACACCACATTCCATTATTTCTTTTACCTTTCCGGCTGTATTGAGGTACAGGTGACAAATCAAACTGTATATATTAAGGATGTCCACCATGGTAATTTAATATATGTAGATGCTGTGAAATGACTACCACGATTAAGTCAACACACTCAACAACCCTCATGGTTACCATCTGTGTGTGTGTGATGACAACACTTGAGGTCTACTCTCTTAGCAAATTTCAAGTACACGGTACGGAATGACTACCCCCAGTCACCATGCTGCACATCACATCCCCACCACTCCCTCATAACTGGAAGTTTGTGCCCTCTGGACCAACATCTCCCTGTTTCCCCCTCCCACCGGAAATCACTGTTTCACTTTCCGTATCTATGAGTTTGACTCTTTTAGATTCCACATACAAGTGAGGTATACAAGTAAGTTTTTTCTTCTTCTTAGAGTCTACTTTGTTTGGTAAAATTCAAAACCTGAACCAATTCACACCTCCCATCACCCACCTCTTTCTCTCTGAAGAAGGCAGTTCCTCAGAGACACAGAGGCTGCGGCTCAGGGATCATCCACGATCTTTCCAGGTGGATTTGCCTTTCTGTCTCTGGCTCATCTCACTGAGCATACTGTCTTCCAGTTTCGTCCATGTTGTTGGAAACAGCAACATATCCTTTTTTATGACTGAATGCTATTTCTCAGGATGGGTGAGTGTGACATTTTATTTATCCACTCATCCATCAGTGGACACTTGGGTTATTTCCATGCCTTAGCTATTGTGAATTGACAGTGACCAGAATGGCAAACTCTTTTTTGGATATGACTCAAAACGCACAGGCAACAAAACCCCATCACACGCAGTCATCACATCTCTTTAGGCTCTTCTGGTCTCTGACGGTTTCTCAGTGTGTCCTATTTTTCATGACCTTGGAAGTGTCCAGTAGAACTGGTCAGGATACTACAGAATGTCCCTCAACTTCGGCTTCTCACCATTAGACTGGAGTTGTGTGTTTTGGGGGAGAGACGCCTTTCTCTTCAGGAGGCATCTTTTCGAGTTTCTTTTAATCTGTAGGTTTCCCTTCTACCCCTTCCTTCACCTAGCAATTGATCCATGCGAGAGCCCAGGGCATCTCGCTTGTAGTTACCCAGTCTGGCTTCTGCTGATCAGTCACTTGCGGCAGAGTTCAATACATTCCTCTGTCCTGTGGTGGCAGTGCAAGCTGGCATCAGGATCTAGATTCTCAGATGGAGATAATCTCATCATGAGGTACAGAGCTCACTCAAGAAAGATGCAGCAGGTATCCATTTCCCAGGGGTGACATAACAAAGTACCACAAACTGACTCGGTGGCTAAAATCAACAGAAGAAGTTCATTCTCTCACAGTTATTGAGGGCAGAGGTGTGAAAACCAGGTATTGGTGGGTCGGGATCTCTCAGAAGCCTCCAGGGGAGGACCCTTCCTTGTCTCCCAGCTTCTGGCAGTCCCTGCACTCCTTGGCTTGTGGCCACATCGCTCCCGTCCCTGCCTTGTCCTCACATGCCAGTCTTCCCTGTGTCCCTGCCTGTGTCCAAACTCCCCTCTTCTCCTAAGGACACAAGTCATGTTGGATTAAGGATCCACCCTACTCCAGTAAGACATCATCTGCACTTATTACATCTACAAAGAACTCCATTTCCAAATAAAGTCACATTCTGAGTACTGGGCACTAGGGCCTCAACATGCCTTTGGGGGGGCGGGTGGGACACAATTCAACCCATCACACAGGGTATCCCACAAAATCCAAAGAAGTACAGCAAGGCTTCATGGTAGAAACTAGCAGAGGCCAACACAGCCTGCCTCTGTCTTTCTAGGATTGCCCACCTGTCCTTCCTGTGTCTCTGTTTATGAGTGTCTCCCCCTACCCCTCCCTTACCCATTTCCATCGTTACAGATACCCATGGGCCAGACAGGCTTGTGCTGTCATCAGCCTTACACCCCCTCTACGTTCAAGCACCCACCAGGGATCAGCTCAGAGACTGGAAATTCCTAATTCTTGGGAGAGGGTCCACATGGTCTGGCTTTGATACCATCTTTCTCCCTTGGTACAATCGGCCACGCCCAGAGCCAAAAGAATCAAAGACACAGAGTTCTGAATTTTCCGGTGCTCTGGGAAGGACAAGTTTCTAAAGAAGGAGGAAGGGGGTGGAAAAGAATTCTCGGCTGAGAACACAGTTGGTGGATGAAATGGTATTCTTGGTAGAGGGTGCAAGAGGCTGCTATGTTCTAGAAGAGAAAGAAAACTCTCCTTGGATTCTCAGGACCATGTGAAAAGGATTTGAAAGCAGCTGAATTCTCATAGAAAAGGCAAAATGGAATCAGAAAAATGCCGTTTCATGACACTTGCTTCAATGCTATATTCCACATCTTGGGGAATATGGTTTACATCCACATATTACTGTCCCCTTCCATGTTCTCCATCTCCCTGGACAAAAGTTCTAGTGTGGAAGTCCAGTCTCTCCATTTCTGAAGTGCAGCATCAGGGACACTATCTTAGGACGCTTGGGCTGCTATAACAATATAGCACAGACTTGGGGGCTTAAACAACAGGCATTTATTTCTCACAGTTAGAAAGGCTGGGAAGTCCAAGACCAAGGTGGTGGTATGGGCGGGTTCTAGTAAGAGTTCTCTCCTGGCTTGAGGACAGGTGTCTTCTCACTGTGTCCTCACAGAGTGGAGACAGAGAGCATATCTTCCACGCCTTTTCTTCTAAGGGCACAAACCCCATTCACGAAGGCTCTACCCTCAGAACTAACCACCTCCCAAAGGCCTCAGCTCCCAATACTGTCACACTGCGGCTTGAGCCTCAAGCTTTGAATTGGAGGGGGACACAAACATTCAGTCCATAGACAGTGAAGGAATGGAAAGCATGGTAAGATTCATCCTGGGAAGGGCTGGCAATGAACTGTCTGCATGATGGATGAAGCCCCAGTGGCCCTCTGGGCTCCTGTATTGTCCCCCCACACCCCACCCCGCTCCCCCCCCCCCCCGCCACCAGAAGTGAGCCCAGCCCAGCATTTCATAAACAGCGATTATCAGGAGCCAAAAGCCACAGGAAGAGCTGGGGTGAAGGCTCAGGAAATGCTAGAGGTGGCAAGCAACTCAACAAAGCACTTTCCCTCAGCTTGCCCTGAATTCATTCCATCATCTCCCCGGCAGGTGGGATGGGTCACCCAAAACACAAATGGTCAAAGAATTCCTGTGTCAAGGCTGAGAGGGACAGGACAGGACAAGTAACCACCCACACACTCTCCACTCCTCTCCATGTGCGGCAGACAGAATTAGATATTTAACTATGTGCTGATATGTTACTCTGGTGACACTAACCTAATCAGCCCTCACACCAACTTTGTGTTATCCCCATTTTAATGATGAGAACACAGAGGAACAGAAAGTTTGAGTATTATGCCTAAGATTACTCAACTGGTAAATGATCTATCTATCTGACTCCAAATCCCTTGTGTTTCTACACCAGACCAAGCTGCCTCTTGGACAGGAACAGTTAGAGAAGACAGCAGGAAAATGGCAGATGCTTCCAGCAGATGTCTCAGGAATAGTTTGATGTAATTTTCACTGTGAACATCTCAGATGTAAGAATAAATGCAGTTGGCTGCATAATGATTTGCAACAATCAGGATTTTTTCTGCTGCAAATGAAACTCAAATCAAACTTGCCTAAACAAAAAACAAAACAAAGAAATGTGTGTGTGTGTGTGTGTGTGTGTGTGTGTGTGTGTGTGTGTACATGTGTGTATATATAGCTTATTCATTTATACCTAGAGGTAGATTCAGGCATGGCTAGATCCAGGAGTGGCGATGATGCAAACACAAATCTGTACTTCACCTCTGAGCTCTTCTTCCCTTTGTGATGGGTTTATTCTCAGACAGCTCCTCCCATACACCAACCCTCCTTAACAACTTTCAGCTTTTATTCAACCAATTTAGCACCTCCAGCAGACAGACCCTTTGGCTTGGGTCACACCAACTGATCTATCCCTGAATCAATCACTGTGGTTAGGATGCTAGGTAAGGTGATGATCTAGCACTGGATCACATGCCCACCCCTAAAAATGTGGGTGAGAAAAGGTCCCAAATAAACCACATAGCCCAGAAATAAGGGAAAGAGAAGGGTGACATTCAAAATCGTAAACTAGGCGTGTGTGGGTGGCTCAGTCGGTTAAGTGCCCACCTTTGGCTCTGCTCAAGATCTTGCAGTTCATAAGTTTGAGCCCCATGTCAGGCTCTGTATTGACAGGTCCGAGTCTGGAGGCTGCTTCAGATTCTGCATCTCCCTCTCTCTATTCTCCTCCCCCAATCATTCTCATTCTCTCTCATTCTCTCTCTCTCTCTCTCTCTCTCTCTCTCTCTCTCTCAAAAATAAACATTTTAAAAAATCGCATGTCAGAGGGCCCCACTCATCAGAGTGGACACCAGCCATAAATAACCAATGAGGCTGTGTGTGCTGCCTAAGCATCAACCCTGGGGAGCAGGGACTGTCCAAAGTAAATTATTCTTACCGGGAGAGCAACAGATGAATGTGGAACAAGTAAAAAGTAAAGACTTCCTCTCCTGAGCTGCTTGGTGTGCCCTTTTTGCAGGGGCAAACTTCCACTTACCCTTCAAGACCCAGCCAGAGAATCTTATCCTCTGTAAAGTTTTACTTGTCTTCCACCAGTTTTGCAGGGGCAAACTTCCAGCCAGAGAATCTTATCCTCTGTACAGTTTTACTTGCCTACCTCACTCTGCCCCAAGTGGTTCGTTGCCTCACTGGGACCACTTCTGGGCCTTACTGCTACCCCTACGACACCACCTTCCACACATTCCCACATCTGTGAGTTCCTAGAGCTGGCCCTGCCTTGTTCATCATTTCCCCAGCATCTGGCACTGGATCTTTCACATGGAACATGTTCAGTGAATATACGACGGATGAATTCATGAATACACATGTAAGTTCCTCCATGGAACCACAGGGTAAAAGGAGAGCGGGGAGAATCAGAGGAAGGAGAAAGCCTTCCTGGAAAAAAAGTGGTAGAACAAGTCAGACAAACCAAAAACAGCATCCAATACAAAAATAAAGTTCAGAAAGATGAAGGGGTTCCCTCAATTTCACAAACCTAGTAAATGGTGGAGTTGACTTTTCCCACACACTATAGGGGGGAAGGAGGAAGGTAATTTCTGCAAAAATGTCAGGTTAATAACAAAAAAATTCATCTTTAGGGGATGGGGCTGGAGTTCACCCCTAGAAGGAAGCAGGAACACGTAGGGAGGGTGGTTGGTATATCCATCAGGGACCCCTCGCATGTTCCTGTCACCCCAACAGGAAGTAGAGAACCCAAGGCCACATCAGCAAAGAGAAGATCCTGGGGACACGAAGGGCGATGAGGGCCTGGGCATTCTTCCCAACTCAAACCTTCATATGTGTTGATGCCTCAAAGAAGGACACACCAGCCTCATGTTACCTAACTTCAGCAAGAAAGAAAGGACCAGCCCCATAACATGAGCCCTAATTGCCCTGATCCCTTATGGTGGTCATTTTAGAGAATTACCATGCCACTCGTGATTAACACTGCCATGCAGCCACACAGCACTCTCTCACAAGTAACCACACCCTCCCCAGCATAAACGCCTGGAAAACCCAAATTTATAGCAATCTCATGTACATTTTAGGTATCTGCTAAATTTGGCCCTTGAGAAAGCACAAGGCCGCCCTCATCACAGAAATCAGCTTCCTCCCTGGCCGTAAAATTAGAAGCCAAACTGCCAATATGGGCACAGGGCTCACTGCCGGCTGAGATGCCCCCTCTCCAGCTTCTGTGGGAACATTTCAAGTTCTCACCAGCTCTCTTGTCAGCAGGCCTGGAGGGAGGGCAGCAGGCAGTAAGAGGGGGCAAGTGAGCAGAGGCGAAGAGGGAAGCAGCCGAGAAGGACCCCGGAGATAACGGAGCCAGCAGCTCACTGGAATGCTTCCTGCTGGCAGGTCAAGAGTGGAAACCCAGATACCCAAGGGGGACAATGTGACTGGAAAAAATGAGAGACCAGATCTAGTGTCAGATTCTGAATTTTTACAGGGACCATAACACGTTGCTTAAATGATTCATCTTGATTATCAACACACCCAAATATCCAATCACTCAGAATAATGACTGAAATCAAAAATAAAGAGAACATACATTATCAGTGGGAAAAAGTGACAAAGAAAGAGTACCGGATGCCATGAGTGTATAATGGTGGCTCCAAATGGTTGGGGAGGGAGGGAGGACCCAGGTGGGTTTTCCTGAGGTGGTGACTTTTAAGCTAAGAGTAGAAGGACAACAAGGAATTATCCAAGTAAAAGGTGAGAGAAAGTGTTCATTTAGAGATAATAATACATGCAAAGACCCTGAGGTGAGAAGGGGTGCTGTGTTAGAGGAAATAGGGGTTGAAAGTGATGGGGAAAATGTAGTAAGAGATTAGCTGGAGAGGAAAGCAGGAGCTAGCTCACAGGACTGGGGAGACTCAGGTAAGTATTTTATAAGTTCACAAAAATCCCATCACTAATAATTGACAAGATGCTAATATGTATCTGTCGAGTTTTTGGTTTTGTGTGTTTGGGGTTTTTTGTCCATCTTCCCCACTAGAACATAAATTCCATGAAGCCAAAGACCTTTGGTTCACAGCTCTATGACTAATACCTAGAACAATACCTAGAACTCTGGAATGTTCTCCTGCTCACTGCCACACTCATCACCCAAGACCTGTCCCTCATTGGGAAGCTAAACCAAAGATGGTCTCTACCACAGTCACTGTTATCATGGTCCCCAAGACCACATACAGACTCAAAAATTTGCTAGAAGGACTCACAGAACTCATGAAAAGCCATTATACTTATGGTTATGACTTAAGTACACATGAAGTATAGGTGAAGAGATACACATGAAAACAGCAGAGGAAAGAGTGAATAGGGCAGATCAACACGGCAAAATAACAGTTTTCTACCATCTTCCCTCCAAAGAACACCAATTTGGACAATCGCCCATGGGTGAGACAGTCTTTGTGGAAGTCCAGCTTTCCAGGGGAGAAGTTCTAGCATAACACTGGAGGGGAAAAAAAAGTCTGAGATTGGACGCATTGAAGAAGATGAAAGGAATGATTTCATTTAATCCACATCGCCCCTCCCACAAGGCGGCACAGCTCCATGCCAAGAGAAATCTTCTTGGCCCGTGATTTCTCCCACAGGGGAAGTGAGAGCATATGAGCCCCCAGCTTCCTAAGCTGTGCAGGACGCTGACAAAGAGACCACTTCTTTCTTGTCCCATCCAGAATATGGAGGAGTGCTGGGCGACTCGGGGGCTATAAGAACAGCAGACAGGGCTCTCAGAGGGCACCAAAGGGACACAGATCCTACTAACCACCTTGTGGACTCCAGCAGGAAGCCTGTCCATGAGCTGCTGGGCGGGTCTTACCTGCAGATCCCCCCAACTGGACCTTGGGAACCCCCAATGCTCCATGTACCTCACCTACACACCCCGACCCCACAACTGGACCCTGTGGACACCCCCAATGGTGGTGCATGCAAGCGTCCACAGACGCTTTTCTTTGACACCAAAAGTACAACCAACAAAAGCAAAAATCAATAACTGAGACGACGTCAAACTAAAAAGCTTCACACAGGAAGAGAAACAATCAACAAAATGAAAAGGCAACCTACAGAATGGAAGAACACATCTGCAAACCATATTTCTGATAAGGGGTCAACACCCAAAACATATAAGGGACTAATACAACTCTGTAGCAAAAAAAATAAAAATAAGAATCTGATTTTAAAATGGGCAGAGGACCTGAAGAAACACTGCAGTATTATTTACAATAGCCAAGATAGAGAAACAACTTTAGTGTCTATCTGCAGATGAATGGATAAAGATGTGACAGACAGACAGATATAGATATACACACACGTGCACACACACGCATATTCAACCATAAAAAATGAATGAACTCTTTCCATTTGCAAGACACTCCTATCAGGCATAGAACATTCCAAGGACTGCGAAGTCATCTCCCAGCAGCCTGTCAGGGGCAAAACCTGTCTTTGGAATGTGTAGGATTTGAACACTCCAGACCTGCTGAGTCAACCCTTCAGTACACAAGTGAGGAAGATGCTACACTCTTCAGCTTCTGGGGAGCAGAAAAAATGGAACCAGACTGAAAGAAGACACATTCAGGTAGAACCAGGGGCCACCTCTATCCACCTGAGCCCTATAAAGGACCTACCTCATGGGCATCAGGAACATTACCCCTCCCCGGGGCACTTGGGGGCGAGTGTCTCTCACAGGCCAGAGGAGTAGCCCTCCTGCCCCAAACCCACACCCTACTATGATAAGCCTGTCAGGGTTCAGGGAGACAAATGCAGAGATGGAAATCTGTGTGCAGGAGGTTTACTAGGGAGCAGTATCTGTAAGGAAGGAGCAAAGCAGCACCAGGCAGAGGGAGGAGTGAAACTGTAGAACAAGTAATAGAGACACCTGAAACATCTGGGATCCACGGGGAGCCTTGAAACTGGGGTATCCCTTCAGAGGCATCCCAATCAAGGCAAAGGGTACGACCTTTGTAAGCCTCAGAGACCAGTCACTGGACACGGGGTGCCTTTGGGAGCAGAAAAGACTCCCGAAAACTACACAGCTTCCTTCAGCAAAGGCACAATTTAGCAGTGAGATGTCAGTGGCCAGCTCTCCAGCAGCTGGGGCTCTGTGGTCCAGCAGGGGCTGGGTGGCGCAGCACCCAGCACAAAGCCCAAGACCAGAGAGGGAAGAGAAAAGTACATGGGAAACCTTGAACTGATGAACTGATTAAGCTTTAAAAGCCTGGTTGCCTTGAGAATCTTGAACTAACTTTTTATCCAAGAAGACTAGGTTTTAAACCAAAAGGACCTGGGTTTACCTTGACTTGGCAAGACTGGGTGTAAGATAACCGCAGTAAAAGGGGGCTTGTGCAGGATCAGGATCAAGAAGGCAACTGCAGGATGAAGAGGTTTAGGATAAAGGAAGAAACGCATCGGATCTCATGGAGTGGGGTAACAGTAAATACACGGGAGTGTATTTTTCTCTGAGCACACGATCTCAACGACGCAGGGCAAAGCCCCCAAGATGTAACACACACACTTCGTTCTATCTCTCAGGTCTGACGAAGAAGCAGGGATGGAGCAAGACGGTCACAACATGTGTGAATGGTCAATGAGCTCCACCAACCTGATCTCCTTGAACAAGGTGATGCTCCCTCCAAGGTAAATAAGAAACTTCTCCTTTTGAACTGGAAGACACGGTATTTTAAATGCACATTCTCTAGGCTCAGCAGCTCCGCTTCCCAACATTCACCCTACGGATGAACACACATACGTGCACGAGGTATACAGACAAGCGGAAGTCGTGGTAGAAAGTGACAGCAAACATCCTGAATGTTCACCACAAGGGAACTGGTTAACTTATGCACATCCTATGCTGGAATATTACACAGTAGTTAAAAGGAATGAGGCACCTCCATATATACTGATAGGCAACAAATACCTATTGTATTTGAAAACAGTGAAGATTCAGAATAATGTGTACAGCATATGAAGGTGGGAGGGGACTACATCTATATACATATGTACTTCTACATAAAGAGAGTATCTTTGGGAAGTTTTCACTGTACACCTCTTTTATGCCCTTTAAACTTTTTTTTGCCATATGCCCACATTCTCTATTCAAAAAAGGATTTTTTTTAAAGCTGGGAACAATGAAAAATCTTCTAAGCATGCAAACTAAATTAATTAGCCATTCCTATAGCTCCAACATGCATTTAAATTTGCAAGCATCCTGGCCTCCCAAGATTGACTGGCTGTAAATTGAGAACCTCAGCAATTTCCTTTCACCAGGACAGATGTTGACATTGTTCCTTTGATTTCTCACAGATGTTTGCCTTCCAGCATCTTTAGAACCGGGTTTCTCTATCAATTTGGAAATCCCAAATTTCTCATATCAAACTGATATGACAGGAAAATTCAAAACCGTTATCACATTTTGAAAGAGTTTATAGGTGGTAACTGGCAACGGGAAAGGAAGGATGTTTAAGGAGAAGCCATAACATCTCCTCTTTATGTCCTCCTTGTCACAGCATGCCTCAGTTTACCTGATCGGGCTAGCTGGAGGGGAAGTGTGCATCAATATATGGACATGGGCTTTGGCATCTGGACAACAGAGCGTTCTAATTTTGGCTCCACCCCTCTTCAACTGTAATACTTTGAACCAGTCATTAACTTGGCCTCTTTTACCTCTTTTGGAAAAGGGGGGTATCACCTACTTTGCAGCTTGGCTTTGCAATTAAGTGGCATAACAATGAAATGCTTAGCCTCTGGAAATGGTTTTTCCTTTCCCTCCTCCTGACCACTTCCCATAGCATCTTATCTTCCTTCTTCATGTCCATCTTTTGCTTTAAGACAGGAGGTCTCAGGCGATCCCTGGGTTTATCCACTTTTTAGACATTAGACGGAAAGGTTGGCCAACCTAGAACTCCTTTGACTTGTGTCTCCACCTCCTTGGTACTCTGGTCTCCCTACATGACAAGAGGAACACTGTCCACTAATAAAAGCCAAATCTCTGCTAATTATACATCTCAGCTAATAATGACCAACATGCATTCAACATTGACTCTATCAGGCTCCTAATAATCATTCCACCTGCACTATGTCATAACAGTCTCTCCACAATAAAAAGGCACTATTATTCCCATTTTATAGGTGTAGAAACTGAGCACCAGAGGTGCTGTAACCCCCTGCTGAACAGCTGAGTGGCAGATCTGAGAATCAAATAAACCTAAACCCCAGCCACAGACACATCCTAAGGTCCAGCTGGGTCTCTTCACTGTTATTACTTATAAGGGATTATGCTCCCTGGATGGATATGACGGATGCAGTGGTTAATCTTGCTGCCATGTTTGAACACAATTATTCAGGGAGCTGACGCTTACAACTTGTGCAGCCATGGACAACTCAAGGCAACTCAACTCATGCCTTAGAGTCTTATTTCCTCATTTGTCAAAAGAGGATACGAAGGATGACAGAGAGGGTTTAAGGGAGATGTTCAAAAAGAAAGTGCTATGGACTGCTTGTTTGTGTCCCTTCAGATTCATATGTTGAAGCCCTAATCTCCATTGTTGGTATCTGAAGGTGGGACCTTTGGGAGGTGATTAAGCTTAGACGAGGTCATGAGGATGGGGCCTCCATGATGGAGTTAGCATTCTTATAAGAGGAGGAAGAGACCAGAGCCCTCGCTTTTTGTGCCATGTGAGGACATAACAAGAAGAAGGCAATCTGTGAGCCAGGAAGATCATCCTCACCAGACACCCAACCTGCCAGCATCTTGATCTTAGATTTCCCAGACTTTACAACTGTGAGAAATACACGTCTGTTGTTTAAGCCATTCTAGGATATTTCACTATAGCAGCCCACATTGACTAAGATGGCGATAGATGGTTGGTCCTTCCTCCAACGTTTCTCCTTTGCAATGCCCACCTTGAGAAAAGAAATCAGGAAAGTGAAAGAAAGCACACCTCACAGACATGGGCACTCTTGTGCTGAATGCACCCACTACTGGTATTGCAAAGATGGGGAAGTCAAAGGAATTACATCCCTGAGAACATCCAATAGCTTCGGAAAACTTACTAAGGGATATTGGGTACACACAGACACACACACGAGAGAGAGAGAGAGAGAGAGAGAGAGAGAGAGAGAGAGAGAGAGAGAGAGAAGAGTTCTTTGCTTGATTGAATAATTTAGAGAACATGAGTATGGGAGCTCATAGCTTGGTTTTGCATACTGATAGATAATAGCTGCCATTATAAAGCTGATGTTTACTGAGTGAGTCATTTATGCCAAACACTGAATGCTAAGCACATTTTGTGCATTATATCATTTAATCCTCAAAATACTATCATTACGCTTTTGCAAATGAGCCAAGTGCCTCTCCGAGAGGTTCAGACACTCCTCCAAAGTCACAAAGCTTCCAGTAAGTGATGGAGATGGGTTCAGTCCCAGGTAATCTGATTTGAGATCCCATGTTCTACTGTAATAACCCCAGGGGATTTTTCAAGAGACTAAAATGCCAGCTCAGCCCCAGCCAACCTTTCATTTATAATACCTCGGGGCCCTTTGGAGAAGAAAAACCAACCTAAAGAAGGAAGGGCTAGAGAAGCCAGTTTTATCAAGGTCCCAAGGGGTAAAAGGGTGGATGGTTCTGGCCGCCTAAAGGAGAAAACTGACAACACTTTCCAGGGAGAAAATCCTCAACCCTTCTGAGGATGAGCTGGGCGTGGCCTAAGCTGCCCATCAGCTCCAGCTGTAATGAGATCAGGAAGGGAAGGCTGTCTTCAAAATGAACTAAAGGAGATTTTGAAGCACTTAAAAAATTCTGCCCAGAGCAAGCAGCACTGATGCACAAGGTCAAGGAGTCTGGCCTTACCGAGCAAACGAACAGAGAACGCGAGGTGAGCAAGGAGTTGTCTATTTTACTCTGCCAAGCACCTACGGTTGATGCTTCGGGATCCCAAATAAAATCAGAAACCCTGGGGCGCCTGGGTGGCGCAGTCGGTTAAGCGTCCGACTTCAGCCAGGTCACGATCTCGCGGTCCGTGGGTTCGAGCCCCGCATCAGGCTCTGGGCTGATGGCTCGGAGCCTGGAGCCTGTTTCCGATTCTGTGTCTCCCTCTCTCTCTGCCCCTCCCCCGTTCATGCTCTGTCTCTCTCTGTCCCAAAAATAAATAAACGTTGAAAAAAAAAAAAAATCAGAAACCCTGTCTCTGCACTCAAAAAAACATATTCCAGCAATCTGAAAGTAACTTAAAAGCAGTTCCCTGTGCATCAACCCAAAGAGCCTCACAAGGCAGGGCTCTCGGCTCCATCAGGCCCAATGTCCATGTTTTAGAGAATATTTAGAAAATCCTTCTTTATCATCCATCCTAAAAAGAAGTTCACTGATATTATAAACTGACTTTAACAAATCAACTGTTATTGATTATAATAACCTGATTATAATAAAAAGGAGAAATGAAATAAAAGGAGATATGAAATAATGAAATACTTTATAGTGAAATAACATGGGTTTCTGTTACGAAGATAGAATGAGGTAGCCAGATGTTCACACCTATGTGTGGAGTAACTGGATGGGCCAGTCACAAATCCAGAATGAGCAGACATGTGTTAATGTGGTGTTACTACAAGTGTCATGGTTTCCCAAAACGGCGATTCCTTCATTTTAACGCTCCATAAAAAAACAAAATGCAGTCTTCTCTGGATATACACTGTAGCTACATTCCTGGAAACTTCCGTGTCCATTCAGTGTTCATATGCAAAAGAGAAGGTTCTAGATTCAGAAAATCATAAATAGGGGTGCCTGGGTGGCTCAGTCGGTTGAGCGTCCGGCTTTGGCTCAGGTCATGATCTCACAGTCTGTGAGTTCGAGCCCCGCGTCGGGCTCTGTGCTGACAGCTCAGAGCCTGGAGCCTGCTTCAGATTCTGTGTCCCCCTCTCTCTCTGCCCCTCCCCCACTCATGCTCTGTCTCTGTCTCAGAAATAAATAAACATTAAAAAAATAAAAATAAATAAAAAGAAAATCATAAATAGGTTTCTAAACCAAATGAATGCCTGGTAGACCATTCAAATATCAAGTAGAATTTGTTTTTGGTTTTTTTGTTTGTTTGTTTTTGGCAGGACATCCAACAAAACTACCTCCCTCTACCTCCCATCATTAGGCCAACCAAAACCACAGAATTTTTTTTAAACTAAAGTTTTCTTTTTTAAGAAAAACTAACCCTCAGTGATACTCCTAAAGTCCCTTTCCTGCCTCCCTGGTTTTCCTGCATTTCTCAGTTTCCCTATAACAAACCCCAAAAGAGCTCTCTAACCCTCAGACAAGCTGGTATTATTTTGTCCTTTCTCCAACACCTCTCAACCCTTGTCAGGTGGACTAATTTAACCCTGTCTCTACTTTTCAGCTGTCCTTACTCTTTTCCTCCCTCAGATTTTATATCATAAAAATCCCAGGCACCAGCCAGGGCAAGAGCTGGGCTCTCTTTAAAAGGCAAGGAAAGCTATGAACCCACCCAAAACTAATCTTTCCCCCAGAGAGAAACAACGTTTGTGCCAGGCACCAAGCCTTTGGGATACAATAGCTCTTGTTCACTTACTTGCAGGATACTTAAAATCCTGTGTTATTTAGACGAGGGGCCGGCAAGCTACAATCTGTAGTTCAAATCAATGCTACTTGCTTTTCTATGGCCTTCAAGCTAAGGATCGTTTTTACATTTTAAATGGTTGAAAAAAATCAAAAGAATAACAACAGTTCGTTATGCAAAAATTGTATGAAATTCAAATTCTGGAGTTATAAATAAAGTTTTACTGAAAAACAGTCACATTCATTTGTTTACATGTTGTCTGTGCCTTTCATGCTACAAAAGCAGAACTGGAGAGCTGCCACAGAGACCTTGTGGCCCGAAAAGCTGGAGAAACTCTGTCTGGGTCTTTACTGCAAAAGTTTGCTGACACCTGGTTCATATGCTGAGCAAGTAAGTGCTTGCAAGTACCTACAATGCACCAGGCACTAAAATTATAGAGACAGAAGGCAGTCAACAAAAAATATTCCTTCTAAAAATTTTAAAAGGATGCTATTCTGAATCAGGTAGACTTGGGGTCCTATCTTGGCTCTGCTGAACTTGAGCGTGTCTCCTGACCTCATTTTCCACATCTATAAAAAGAGGGTTGTGGATTACCCCCCTCACGTGGATATGTGGCTATCGAATGAGACATCCTATGCAAACGCCTGGAAAGGAGAAAGGAGATCTGCACACGGCATCTCCTTTCCAGCTCCCGTAGCTTCCCACATACGCCGAGAAAGCAGGCAAGAATCAGTGAGCGAGGTCATATCCTCCTTGTCTAAATGTTTTCTTGTTAGGAAACATTTTTCTTCTTAACATCCCTTCCTACATGAAAAATCCCCGTCAGAGGAATATTAAAAGGCCCTCACCTACAGTTAGATGGAAGGCGAGACTGTGATCTCCCAGCTAAATCATTTCAATTTGCCTCTATACAGATCTAACATCGCCCCCCTTCAAAAAAAAATAATAATAATATGAAAGTTGAAAAGTGGAAAACTTCATCCTCTGGAGTTTTCAAAAACTAATTCAGTTGTAATCACAAAAGATTGAAACGAGGATTCATGACACATTTCTCTTCCTCCTGGGCAGATGAATCTATGACTTGCATTTGATTTTAAATGTGATTTCCCCTGCATCTTCAGTGGGTTTGATTGATAGAGCGCACGAGGCCACTCAGTAAAATGATACAGTGGAGATCAAAGCATGAAAGATAATTTTCACTGAAATGTCTGCAGCCGACGGTGAGTTATAAGCCTTTGTCTCCCACTTTATGGAACACAATTTCATTTAAAGCTGAAATCTGTCACTTCAGCATTGTTTATCGAAATGCATCCCATAACACGGTCCCCTGAAGAACAGTGTCAAGTCGAAAGGTAGAAAATCAAATGGGTACAAGCATCCCAGGACAAAATAAAGTAAGGGGGAGTGGCTTTCCATCTGCATAAATAGGCTTCACCAGTGATGCATCTGGGACGAGAAATGCAGCCATTCATCTGCAAGGTAAATACACGGTGCTGTCACAGGTGCCTGACGTAGCCCTGAAAACCCGGGGAGTTCTTCCTGGCAGCATGTACGTCTCTATTTGGAAACTTCGCTTTATTCATGGCCCCACAAGGAGAATCACAACTGGGTTTTTATCTCTGCGCGAATTTTTTTTTTTTTTTTTACTTTTTGTGTTTTCTTGCATTTATCCATACCTTCAGTACATCATAACTAAGGATCTCCCCCGAAGAGCGTACAAAGTTACCTGGAAGTCAGGAAAGCAGGACTGCCTTCAGACCTTCAGTTAAAGGATCTGGGCTCAAGCCCAGACACTCCCACTTTGCAACTGTAGGATCTTGAATAAAACAACCTTTGCCTTTCTGAGCCTCAGTTTCCCCATGACAAAGTGGAGGAAATGAGACTGCAGATGTGGAAAGGCATGTGTAGATTGCTAAGTGCCTCACGGATTCTAGGCCCTGTCACTGATTTAGGAGGCCTCGGTTGTCACTGACTCCGTGAAGGTGTGTCTACAGCTAAAGGCTGCTGGTCTCAGCAGAAAGGGTTTGTGGAGAAAAATTACTCCACTGAGGACACTCGATTCCTCGAGCACAAAGTGAATCTATGACATTGGGATAGTCACTTTTGAGATTCCTGGGTTGCCTGACTTCTTTACGATGCCATGTTCTGGAACCTTCTCAGTCTCCAGCCCCACCACTCACCATACCCCATGAGCTTTTCCTTCATTTGTCAGATGCTGCTATTGCATATCAAAGAAAGAGCCCCTTCTTCTTTGTTAAAGGAACCCCAATTTTTAGGTACTGAACAGTCACATGATTCAGAATTCAGGCCCCTTGGGGCCCCAACGAGTAAATCTTGACTGATCTAAAGCAGTCATGGTAAAACTGGCCCTCCCTTTCTAGTGACATGGGAACAGGCATGTGACCACCTCTGACCTCTGAGAGCTGATGGAAGCGCGCTGGGAGATTTGGGAAAAATTCTTCTTGCGGTTAAAAAGGGATACAACAGAGACAAGTTTTCTCTTGTCTTTGGAACTGTTGTGCGACACGGTGATGTTTGGCACTATAGCAGCCATCTTGCGAACACGGAGGGAAAAGACTGGGACAAAGGCCATGTTCTACAAGCCAGAGCAGAAAGATGGCAAGAGTCCAGGTCTTTGATGATGTAACTGAACCAGAATGCTGTACTATCCCAGAACTAGCAACTGTGAGGAGCCGTTTCCACCCCTAGTCCTGGAGGGCAAAGGAGAAGAAACACACGTGAAACCCAAGTCAGAGACAGCTGCCTGGCAGGAGCTGTGGTCTTCAGGAGAGAGACGCAGGCAACCTGTGGGAACTCAACTGGGAAGAACCAGAGGAATAAACACCCCAACCTCTCTGTCCCCCCACCCTGCACTGTCCTATGAGGGTCCTCTGTTGGTCAAGTGCAACCAGCCACAAGAGAGTGAGGGAGTCCAGGTAAAGCAGTCCACAAAGGGCAGCATCCTGGGGGTACAGCAGGAGTAAGGGCATGGAGTCCATCAGGAGGAGGAAATTCAAACTATCCAGCTCAGATACTATCCAGAGAAAGGACAGGCAGAAGATCTCCTTCACCCAGAACTCCCAGTCCCAGAGGAGCCAAAACTCTCTGGAAAGTTAATCCCACCCCAGCCACAAGCATCATCAACCAGCAGCAGCCTTACCCCAAACTCTGGTGTGCCTCCTTCATCTGTGCAAGTTTCCACCATTATTTTGCTCATAAGGGAAACTATTCTCCAAAGCCCACAGGAATCACACAGCTTAGAAGTCTTGGGTGGGGCTTTCTGACTTTGAAGTAGATTTGGGGTTCAAGAGAACCAAGAAGTTCTATGAGTGCCAGAAATCCGGACCCCAGGCAGACGAAATGGGTAAGCTGCCCCCACAGATGTACAGGCTCTCTTCCCTTCACCAGAAGAGCAGCAAACACATTTATCATTCACTGTGGCCCCTTCGCTTCCAACTGGGGGAATAGGAATTACTTTAAAGAGTTTAGTGCCATCCAATAGCACAGTCTCTCCTTCGTGCACAGAAAACAAAAACTCACTAACTCTGGACAGGAAACATGGACTCAAGCGTTCCTTCTTCTCATTTTGTGTCCACTAGCCCTCAGGAAGTCATTTATGGCTTGTCTATTTTTAAGGTTCCAAGAGGGGAGAGAGACTTACCAATGATAAGAAGTAAAAATGCAAGTGTTTTTAAATTGATGAGATACACACATAAAGTGCATTAGACAGTGCCTGCCATGGAAAAAACATTCAGTAAATGCCAGCCATCAGTATTTATTATTATCATTCTTATTAGTACTGGCCATTTCTTGAGTATTTACTATGGGCTAGGCATATTATGGACACTGGATCTTCAACAGCAACTCTGTTTCAATATCTGTGGTATTTTCTGCCCCATCACCTCTTTTCTAAGGACTTCCCACGTCCCCACCCACCGACAGAGTTACTTGACCCAGGGATAGACACATCACCCATGTTGGGCAAAAGAGTGCTTTGGGATTTTGGACCTTGGGACCAAGAGAATGGGATTCATCTCATTCCTACCATTGAACCAATAAATTATAAAACTTAAAATGTGTTTCAGAGAGAATGCTGCCCTACACAAGAGATACAAAACAACCCTGGAGATGCATCAATCCTAAAACCAGTTTTCCAAGGCCCGGTGGCCATCCTGTCTTTCTATGGCCTCTTGTTCTTGTGAACTATCTAGTATCCCCTCAATAAATTCCTCCTTTGCACTTAAGATACTTTGAGATGGGTTTCTGGCACTTGGAACCACAAACATTCCAAATAATACAAGCCTTTTGAGACGGGTGTCAATACCCCTACTTTGCAGATGAGAACACCAAGTCCCAAAAACAGTGAAAGAAGTAATCTGCCCAGGATCTCCCAGGTACTAAATGGTGAAAGCTAGCATTCGAACCCAGGATTGTCTGGTTCCTGTGCAAGCTCTCTCTGCCCCATTAGGTCAGTTATCCTCAGAACAGACTGACTCAGTTACTCGTTTCCTGTACGAGATTCTTAAGAAATGAAGAGGAAAGGGAGTATCGGCTTGCACTCAACTGGGTCAAACTGAACAGAGTTGAATTGAGTGACTGCGTTTCCATGAATCTAAGCTACATGCTTGTTCACATTTCATCATTTCTAAAACACAGTCATCTTACAATCAATGTGAGCATTTAATGTAGTGTTTCCTTTCCCCCAAAGAGCTGTTCTCAAATCAGTGATCTTACCATCACGGGTACTTGTAAACAAATGGTAAAGCACCGTCACCTTGGGAAGGTACCTACTTATTCCGATGATGCTGCTGCCACTGTTGAAAATTATTTCTGGAATCCCTGAAAACTGTATTTTTTACATGTTCACGTGCACACAGCTCATTTTTGCAGGGAAAGAGACTCCGATGACCATATGCCTCTTGTTGCCACTTGGTGCATGTGCAATTGTTGATAAATAGTGTGTGGCAGCCAGTCTTAAAAGAAAATTTGAATTCTGTAATCTCAGCAAGCTCGAGCACATGCTAGTCTCACTTATGAATACCAGATTTCAAAACCACTTACATGTGGAAGGTTGCCTTAGTCCTAAGCAAAACATTCTTTGGATGTGTACCTCAACAGCTCATTGGAACTGAAGAATTTCATTTTTGAATCAGTTCAAGTCCAACCAGCAGCCAACAATTCACATATGCTGCTGAGGAGATGGGCAGAAAACACGTGACTTGGTACACTCCCCGTGGAAGGGAAGTTAACAGTATCAAAATCACAAATGTTCATACCCTTTTGACTGAGAAATTTCACCCTGGGCAAACAGACGCGACACATGCTCTTGCATACATGTGTACAAGCTTACTCACAAAAACACTGTAATATCAAAACAGTGGAAATGCCATCAGTAAGGAACTGGCTACACAAATTATAGTGTAGCAGTCTGATGGAATACTATTCAGCTGTTTAAAAAAAAAAAAAGCAAAAAAAAAGAAGAATTCTCTACACACTATTTTCTATGTAGTTAGTATCTCCCCAAAATATCATACTGAGAAAAGCAAGCTATGGAACAGTAAATGCAGCACACTGTTTTGAGTAAAGGGGGGAAGAGTTTGTATTTATATTTGCTAGCATGCACATATCTAAATTCTAGAAAGAACCTAAGGAACTCTTGAGAGGGAATGCATTAGGTATCTATTGCTGTCCAACAAATTACCTAAAACACCGCATCTTAAAACAACAAACATTTATTATCTCATAGGGGCTGTGGATCGGAGCCCACAAGCAGCTTAGCTGGGTGGTTCCGGCTCAGGGTCTCTCCGGAGGCTGCAGGTAAGATGTCAGCCAGGACCGCAGTCGTCAGAAGGTTGTCTGGGGCTGAAAGATAAGCTTCTGAGCTCACTCGTGGTTGTTGGCAGGCCACATTTCTTCCCTGGCTATTAGCTGGAGACCCCAATTCCTCACCACATGGGCCTCTCCCCAGGGTGCCTGAGTGCTGTCACAATATGGCAGCTGGCCTCCTCCAAAGGAAGAGACCCCGAGAGAGAGAGCAAGAGAGAGAGAGAGAGAGAGAGATGAGGGGGGAGGAAGGAGGAAGGAGGAAGGAGGAAGTAGGGAGAGGTAAAGGGAGAGGGGAGGGAGAGGGAGAGGGAGAGGGAGAGGGAGAGGGAGAGGGAGAGGGAGAGGGAGAGGGAGAGGGAGAGGGAGAGGGAGAGGGGAGGGAGAGGGAGAGGGAGAGGGAGAGGGAGAGCGAGAGGGAGAGGGAGAGGGAGAGGGAGAGGGGAGGGAGAGGAAGAGGGAAAGGGAGAGGGAGAAGAATCCCTGAAGACAGAAGGTGCAGTTTTTTATAGCCTAATCTTGAAAATGACATGCCATCACTTCTGCAGCACTGGTCACAAACACTAACCCTGTTACAACATGAGAGAGGACGACACAGCGTGTGAATGCCAGCAGTCAGGGATCGATGAGGCCATCCTGGAAGCTGGCTAACTCAGGGGAGCACTGAAAAGATGAGGGACAGGGATAGGAGAGAGACTTTTCACTATGCCTCTTATATTTCATTTTCTAACTTTATATTTCCTACACTCAAAACATTGGAATTTAAAAGTTGGGGGCAGGGGGGGAGAATGTCCTCAGGGACAACCAGCAGCCTAGATCCTAGTTGGAGACTCCCTCTAAAAGAGCCATGCTTCTCAAACTGAGGCACAGGTACCCCAGGGAAACCCTATTGTATCTCTGGGACATGCAAAGCTATAAAGCACAAACATGACCATCTTCCTAGAGCATCAATAGACTCTACTCCATAAGTAATTCAAAGCAGGGCACAAAGGAGAATGCAGAATTCACAAATATCTAAGATAAAACATGAGACTTCAAAGGAATTTTCACCCTTGGTGAGACTGTTTGAGGCTATACTCGGCTGAGCTGGAATGCATTCGCCCTTCTTAGGAGTAGTTTGTTAAAAGTTCTAAAACCACTGCTTTGGGCTAATTGCTCTCCAGAATCGCACAAGAAAATTGATCTCAATACTATGAGGTAAATTTCATTTCAACAGAAGTTACAAATACAAGTTATTTGAGTTGGCCACAAATAACTTCCAACCGTTTTTTAAAAACCCAGTTCGCCCTCAGAGGGCCAACATGCTATTAATTTTAAAGATTCCAGGTAAAAGAGGTTGCCTGTGTTCTTAGCTTTAGGGGCGGGGTCAGAATAAGGCACAGACTCTAACAGTGGCTACCAGGGGGTGGCAATACTCAAGAGAAGCCATCAGCTTTGCTTTGTTACTTTTGAACCCAGCTCACCATCAGCAAATGGAACTGGTGTCCTTGCTGTCTGTTTCTCCATTTGGTCCTTTGACTTCTCTCCCACGCTCTCCCCTTCAAACCCAAGCTGAACTACCCATTGAACAGTACAGGGACGATAAAGTAAGGCAGACCCTGGGGTTCAACGTCTGACCGTCTGAACCCAAACCCTAGCCTCCCCAACTCAGTTCCTATGTGACCGTGGACAAGTTCTTACCCTCTCTGAGCATGTTTATTCACCTGAAAGATAATGAAAATAAAAGTATGCGTGAGATCGTATTATGTCTAGCTCATAGCCGGTACTTGGCAAAGAGCAACCATTCAATAAATGTTAGCCATCATCACCACGGAAAGGGCTTTTGAGAAGTTAATTCTCAGTAAGCAATTAATGTCTATAACAATAATGACTTCTGACCAACCAGCCCAATGGCTGATAAGAGACTGATAAAACTTTACATTTGTTTTCTTAACAATTTCCCTAGAATCCAAATTCTTCACAGTGAACAAGTACAACTTTTATAATCCCAAAGAAAGTGGGCATTAGCTCTCTGCCTGCTGGTCCTGAATGTCAGCCACTGGCCACTGATTTCGGGCTTAGGTGCTCCACCTTTAGAACATGGCTGATTATTCCAATTAAAGACAGACTCTCTCATTTTTTGTTGTTTTGCCTTTGCCTTATTTTATTAAAAAAAAAAAAAGCAAAGCGAATACACACCCTCAAGACAGCATATAACTTCCTATGCTCAAGAGAAGCGAAAATTAGAAATGTTTCCTCCAAGAACGCCTGGGTGGCTCAGTCAGTTAAGCGTCTGACTTCAGCTCAGGTCATGATCTTGCAGTTCAGAGGTTTGAGCCCCTCCATCGGGCTCTGTGCTGTCAGCTCAGAGCCTGGGGTCTGCTTCAGATTCTGTGTCTCACTCTCTCTCTCTCTGGCCCTCGCCCCACTTGCACTCTGTCTCTCTCTCTCTCTCAAAAATAAATAAACATTTTAAAAAAAGAAAGAAAAGAGAGAAATGTTTCTTCCAGTTCAAATTCTTCCACTCTCTCCCATATGCCTACCCTGAGCTCCGACATTCTGGAGAAAAAACCTAAGTGCCTCACTTTGTGCCTTCCCTCTAGACAATGAGGAGCAGAAGCGGGGCTGGGGGTGGGTTGGCCCTGCTACGGTGGAAGGCTGGGCAAAATCAGGCTGAAGGAAGGAAGTGTAAATTCTGGGGCACGTTTTACAACCCCATTAGTTACAAGTACATGAGGATTTCAAATCAAGAAGCATCCACATGCGCACCCTTGGATTATTTAAGAGATAAGGCGTATCCAAAATTAGCATATAGATCAGAGGCACGCAGTTGAGTGCTGCTAAAGTGGCTATAAATGCCTGAAAAACAGTTGTTTTTCTCAAGAGAGCTTTATACCACTCCAAAACCTTGTTCGGGAAGTGTGAACTGTGAGTCAGACAAACCCCACTCAAGTCCTAGTTTGGGCTCCTAACTGTTGTGTCATCTGGGGGCAAGTGCCCCAATCTCTCCACACCTTCGTTTCCAGCTCCCAGGCCTGCTGGAACGATCGAAAGGGACATGGTGAGAAAATGCTCTCTAAACTATAAAGTGCCATGCAAGGGCGAGATGCCATTAGTCCCTCTTCTTATACTATATTTACACACTGCCTCATTAAAAAAGAGGACTTGGGGTAGATGTCAGTGCGGCTCTTTATTTTACCTTGAATTTCAAGAAAGAAAGAAAGAACCCTTGTTTTCTTTAGGGGCATAAATATAATTTCCATGAAGACACACATATAATCACTTTACTTAACAAACCCTTGCTCAGACATAACGGAAAGATCAAGTCCCCCTCAGTCTCAGGAGGCTTGTTACCCACACTTTCCCAATTCACTGAACACAAGCACTGCTGAGTGCCTACTGTGTGCAGTACCTGACACGATGTCCAGCACTGAAACACACATCACATACACCACCACCTACACCAGCATACGCATAAAACACACCCTTTGCAAGAGGGAAGCATGTAGATTTTTGGAATCCCAAGGGTCTTAATGCAAACTGGCTCCCAGACCTATCTTTTCTATCTTTGTGGCTTGGGTTAAGTGTTTTCTGAGCTGCCATTTCCTCAATGGAAACTGGAGATCAGCCATCCTCAAAGCTTCTCAGGATGACTGGAGATACTGATATCAAGGACCTAGCAGGGTACTAACAGATTTCCACCAAATGACGGCTACTATTATTTTTCATCAATGCACATTTTGGTGCCTATTGTCAGAGTACTTCAGACAAAACCTTTTTTTCAAGGCAACAAACAACAATATTAACTTGATTTTGTTTTAAATTAATATGAGTTCCTGTAGTGTTTAGAAGAGAGATCACAATGATGAATGCTTACATCTCTCTCTCTTTCAAAAAATTTACAGTCCTTACATGTGACATTTAATGTAGCACTTTGTGTCATCCTACAAAGACTAAATTTAAATTGAAGAAGCAGAAACAGGGAGAGTCCTTGTTTGGGCTTAATTCGTACTTGAGTGCAATAAAACCCTATCCTAGAAGCTAAAGTCATAAAGCTAAAAGTCAGGAAGGAAAAGAATGGCTAATTAAGCGCCGAAACTAAAATTTCTTTTTTTATCGCTGTTTCGTTAAGACCTAACAATTGGTCAGGCACAGGGACTTAGATGTGCCATTCTAGTTAATGGTCGGTTACAAATTTCCACCATAAACTCATCTTCCTTCCAGTGCCTTAAATCTCAGGCACTGGGAGCTAATAAGTAGAGAAAGCTCTTAGGCCCAGGGCAATCTCTCTCTCAATCTAATCTGCCTCTCACTGCCCCCACCTTCCACCCTGCCATTACTGTTTGTAAGAGCTCTTGATTGCACGCCCAGAAATCCAACTCTAGCTAAATTAACCAAGGAAGGAACACACTGGGTTATCCAGCTGGGGTGGTAGTTTACATAAGATAAGGGAGGGACAAGAGCCAGAGCTCCAGGGACTAGAAACAAGACTCACAGCCACCAAGACACAGACTTTCTCTCCTTTGTCCTTCTGTCTTTGCTCAGCCTTATTCTCCATTGCTCTCTGTGGGAGGAAAAATAGATGCTGACACTCCCATATTCACATCCTCCTCTTTAGGACCATAATAAATTAAATTAATCCCCGAGGGAGATCCTGATGGACCCTGCTTATGCTGTGTGCTGCCCCATGGTCCAACAGATGGATGAACTAGGCATGTGCCATTTGCCCATCATAGCAGATGCTGGCAATGCCCATCTGTGTCCCCTGGACCCTCATCACTCTCATACAAGCCAAAGGCATCCCACTGCAAGCACCTGAGCCTCTCCACCTGAGGACTTGTTCTTGTCCAAGGCAAGTTATAGGAAGTAAAAGTCCCTAGCAGCACTCCTCAGGCAATGTCAGACGGGCAACGGAAGAGGAGTATCTCAGTTTTCCTACCACCTGGGATACTCTGAGGTATGTTCCACACCATCAACCACAGCTCACCAAAAGAACTGAGCCCCAGGTGCCCATTAAAGCAGCTTGCTCATTACTGCACTCTATATCGGCTTAAATTCCCTTATCTCATTTCTCCCTATAAAGGTTTTTATGTATCTAGGACTTGACTGGGACACAGGGTTCCCAGATATTCGGTGAAATATTATTCTAAGTGTGTCTGTGACACTGTTTCTGGATGAGAGTAACATCTGAATTAGTAGACTGAGTAAAGCAGATTGCACTCCCTAAGGTGGTGGGTCACACCCAATCAGTTGAAGGACTGACTAGGACAAAAAGATCAACCCACCTCCAAGTAAGAGAGGACTCTTCCTGCCTGACTGCCTTTGAGCTGAAATATCAGGCTTTCCCTGCCTTTAGATTCCAACTGAGACATAAGCTCTTCCCAGGTCCTGAGCCTGCTAGCCTTCAGACTGAAAGTATGCTAACGGCTCTCCTGGGTCTCCAGCTTGCTAACTCATCCTATAGATCTCAGCACTACTCAGCCTCCATAATTGTGTGAGCCAACTCTGTACGCCAACTCCTTATGTTAAGTACATATTTTATATTACATGTTTTATATTATAAATATGTGTATATGCTACATTACATACTAGTATAAGCAAATACGTATATGTTCACATATATCTTATTGGTTCTGTTGCTCTGGAGAACCTTAACACACATTCATGCTCACACAGGTGCTTCCTAGAGTCACCTCACATGTAACTATTTTCATGCAAATCCTCAGCACAGGGCCTGCTTCTGGGGAACCCAGCCTAAGACACCCAGGCTTTCACAGGAGGAGAGGTGTGTAGGACTGACAGCTGGCAGCCGTGGAGAACCGCAAGGAAGGGAGGAGTGCTACCTGAACAAAAGGGCACTAGGAAAATAGAAACCTAGACCTACTTTGGTCCTGGCTGCTGGGCCGGAGGAATGGGGTGAGACACAGCTCTCAACAAGTGTCACATATAGAGGGTGACTCCTGGACTGACGTGACACAAGCAGGGTATGCATCTGATCGCACATCCACCCCAAGTGAGATTTCTCCATGAGAATCAGTTCCTTTGCTCTCCTCCTGAGCTCTCGGTGACTTCTCCAGCAAGCATATGAGCTCTGTGGCTCTGGTGTCCTGCTTTGTTCTTTTGTGGTCAATCTCTCGCCTTGTCTCCCAATCTCCAGCTTTGTTCTTATCCATTTGACTCCACAGCTAAATCTGACTCTCATAGCTTCATTTCTCAGACGGCTTTAAGGCCAGAGTAACAAACTTAAATGCCCACAGAGGGCACATATGTAATACAAACAAATGAAGAAGACAGGACAACAGGGCCTGGTGGGGACTGTGGCAAAGTGCAGAGCACATGCGTCATCTATGGAGAAAGGAGACAGCAAGGACTCAATTCCGGGCAACCGGGGGAAACAGAAATGGAATACTGCCATACTGCCGCTCTTTTTTTTTTAAAGAGAAGCAAAGTATTCAGGGGTTTTTGATATAAAATATACAGACTATTGAATGCTGGCAACTATTCTGATCATTGTAAACACTGTGTGAGCCAAATCAACTCTTCTGGCCGCCGTACATTTCATGGGTCAGCAGTGGCCCTGACAATGAGTGACGGACTCCCCACTACAGGGGGTGTGGTTGACCAGAAGCCCCAGCTGCTGGGCTCTGCGTTCTGAAATGCATCTGTTACTATAGGCTGCCTGTTCCCAGGGATGACTGAGCACGGCGGGCATACTCCCTCCTGAGAGCTCCAAGGTTCCTGTCCCCAGAGCTGGCTTGAGGACTCCCCCTATGGTGACTGTGCCCTAACTACCTTCCCTCGCCTTCACCAGGCGTCACACTTGCAGTGCCGTGGGAGGGCTCTTCCAGCCTCCAGCTCCCTCTGCATTCTCTGTCACAGGTGTTTCTCTTATTTTTAAAATTTTTTTTTAAAGTTTATTTATTTATTGTGAGAGAGAGATAGAGGGAGCAAGCAGGGGAGGAGCAGAAAGAGAGGAGAGAAAGAATCCCAAGCAGGCCCCACAGTACCAACGCAGAGTCTGAAGTGGGGCCTGAACCCATGAATGGCGAGATCATGACCTGAGCCGAAATCAGAAGCTGGATGCTAAACTGACTGAGCCACCCAGGCACCCCTGTCACACATATTTTTCTTAATGAAAATCATGCAGGTCTAATCCCACCGTGGAGTTTGTTCCTCAGAGGAAGCAGACTAACACATCTCATAAATTCTGCTTTTGGCTCTCAGTTCACACTCGCTTACATTCCAAACTCTGGCTGCTTGGGTCTAATTCCATCCCAGCTCCCACCGCTGGGTCCTGACCACCACGAACACCACCCCCACCCCCACTCCCACTTCCCCACCCCCCGCCACTACAGGATTCCCACAATGACTGTTCACTCACGTTCCAGAGGGCTCCATGCAAGGTGATGACTTTGGCCCCTTTGTCGACTGAGGCAAAGTCACACACAGAACCCTGGAACAATTCTAGTCCTGCACATAAGAACTTCTTCAACAAAGACATGACCTGAACTTTCCCACCAGCACTCCTGGAGAACAAGAGAACCTTCATGATAGCCTGCTTGTGTTCTGTTTCCAAATCCCCTCATCTCCAGCATCCTACCTACTTCTTATGCAAACACTGTGGGGAACAGATTTTTGGACAAACTTAGGGAAACTCTGCAGCTGAACCTTTCATCTCCAGCCTTGGTAGAATCTGGCTGTGCCCCAGGAGGCAGAGAAAGGATACAAAAGGCAACTGTGTCAGGAATCAATTGGTTAGTATACGTGGACCAGAAATCAGCAACATAGAAGTAGGATGTGGAAGACAAAAGCACTGACCTTGAAGTCAGAAGGCCTAAGCTAGGTTTAAGTCCTGGATTCTCAGCCATTGGCTGTGTGATCTCAAGCAGGTTCTATAGCATCTCTGTGCAACCATCACATATCTATAAAACAGAGCCTAGTGATTGTGAGATCCAAACTGCACTCAGTAAAAATACTTCACAGTTGAAGTGCTCAGACTGACCCCTTCCTCAACCAAATGACTTGTTCCGCACTTCAAAAGAACTTATTCTTGGAGTGATGTCAGCAACATGGCTGAATATGTAAGTGTTTCAAATCATCCTGTTGTATACCTTAAACTTATACAATGTTACATTTCAATTATATCTCAATAAAGCTTGAAAAAATAGAATTTATTTTAATAGCTGTAAGACTTAAAGCCTACATATAAGCACAATTGAAGGAAGAAAAATGGACATGGGGGACCTTTTGTATGATAGAAATGTTCCAAAACTGGAAAATCTACATATGAACAACTGAAAATCATTTAACTGCACAGTTACAGTAGATAAAAATTACAGTAGGTACATTACACCTCAAAAAAGCTATTAAAAAACAAATCATAAAAATACTGCCAACCTTCTCTTAACCACTCCTCACGACAGCTTCCCAGGGCTGTGTGATTTGGCCACCACCTAAGTCCCCTAATATCACTGGGGCTTACTATCCTTTCTCACCCTCCACCAGCACGGTGCCCTTCTTTCTGTCCCAAGCTTGTTCCTGCCTCAGGGCCTTTGCACTTGTCCTACTCTCTGCTCAGACATCTTTCCCAGCTGTTTGAATCTCATCATATAAGTGTCAGCTCACATTCTCATAGATGCCTTCCCTGATCTTTCCACCCCATTTATGGGCACTCTGACTCCTTACCTCAGACAGTCTCCATCAGTGTTGCCAGTGTTGGTTTATTCACAGTACATCCTAGTCTTGGAAATCTTTACATATTTGCTTATTTATTGTTGGCCTCCCCGACTCTTTTATGAGCTCCGTGAGTACAGGGAATGGGTCTGTCTTGTTATTCCTGCATTGTCAGCACTTAGAATAGTACCTAGCACATAGTGAAAGCTTAGCAGATATTTGTTGAATTAACATCAAGAAAAGACATGACTCTGATATGCTAACAGCCCGATATGTCTAAACTCAGTTTCCTCATCTGTCATACGAAGACACCATCACGGGCTCCCAGGAGGTGATGTAAAACTGTATCAGCTGTTAAGGGACTAAGGGACTTCCTTAATGCTAGCAGTCTTTCCCCCCAAACCTTGTGCCTTCTTTCCTTTCTCTGTAAGACTAAAACAAGTCACAACTAAACAAACTACTCTCTAGAATGAGATCAGCAGAGGGGTGCCCGAGTGACTCAGTTGGATAAGTGTCAGACTCTGGGTTTCGGCTCAGGTCGTGATCTCACAGTTCATGAGAGTGAGTCCCATGTTGGGCTCTGCGATGACAGCACAGAGCCTGCTTGAGAGTCTCTCTCTCTCTCTGTCTCTCTCTCTCTCTTTCTCTTTCTCTCCCTCTCCCTCTGCCCCTCCCCTACTTGTGCTATCTCTGTCTCTCTCTAAACAAACAAACAAACAAACAAACAAAAAAGATAGAATGAGATCAGCAGCAAAAATTCCAACACAATCAACCAACAGCCAAATGACATCTGCTGATTAAGTCTGCTATTGTAGATTCTGCTCTTGCTTCCCAGGAGCAGCTGAGACATCGTGACCAGAAATACCAATCAAGGCAGGCATGCCCCAATCTCAAACCCCAAGGCAAGAAGCTGACAAAACCTTGCAAGCATCTGATTTCAACTACCAGGGTACACACCTGTTTTAATAAAATGACTCTTCCCACCCTGAGAATAAGCATCACTCACGTACAACAAAAGCTGACATTCAAAAAGAAAGCTCTAAGTCAGTAAGAAGATTATCCTGTCTGTTGAGTGCTTGCTACTTGCAAATCAAAAGACCAGACGCTCAGAAACCCCTGAAATAAGACTGAACATCAGACCCCCCGCCAGGCCACCCTTTTTACCATACAGCTAGAGAAACTGGGGCCCAGAGAGGGTAAGTGACTGATGACAGTCACACAGCCGGTTTCCACCAGAGCAAGGAACAGACAAGCAGACCTTCTGATTCCCTATGTAAGCTTCTTTCTAATATTCCAGGCTGGCTACAAATACAACCGTTACTTTACCCAATTAGCATCCTCTCCTTCACTGTTAACAGCATCTCTGCTTTCTTTGGGGCAAAAAAAATATTTCTTTCATTTTTCATCCATGTAGTTTGGGTAGAATTAACACCATCCCCTGGCACAAAGTGTAAGCACATGACCAGGACTGACCAATCACCATCTTCTACTTCCGTGGCCACAATAACTGGTTCAGAGATGGGCACATGAGCCTCAATGTTCAATGAGGTCAGCCCCAAAGCTTTTGTCAAGACTCTTGGTAATAGAAGTTCTTTTTCTAAGTTTTGTATTAAGCTTCACTGAGATAAATTGGGAGCTACTGATGACACCGGAGAGAACCTGATAATGCAGTCGACATGAATGAAAACAGAGCTGAAAGCTGACAGCTACAGATCAGAAAGATTCCAGAGTACATCAGCTAAGCACCTGGACCCAGCCATATCTGAAGTCCAGTAATATTTGTGGACTTGGGAGTTGCTTGCAATGGGAGCAAGAGGTAACTGTAAAAGTTTGGCTAATACAGCACCTCACCTCTCATCCAATTTCATGGACTACAAAAGACATTATCAATTAAAATTTACCAACAGCATTGATGTCAAGGCCCTGCTACTTCAAAATAGAATTTTTCTACTCTTTAACTGCATGGCTTACAGAACTTCCTAATCCATTCTGTGTGTCAGCTTTTTTCTCTCTCAAATGAAGCATGTACAGTATACCTTCCTTGCCCTGGGTGAAAGTCAGATTACTTTATCCAGGAAAGTAGAGAAAGGTATAAAGCATTATTATTTTCCAAGAAATCCCAGTACATAAGTCCAAGAATGTATGAACAAGGGCTTCAGAGTCAGACTGATGGACTCAGATCTCAGCAACATCCCTGATGTGCTGTGTGCCCTTGGACAAGTCACCTAACCTCTCTGGCCCAGTTTCCTCGTCTGTTAATAGGGAGACCCCAATCAAATCTACTGCATGGCATAGTTGTAGAAAACAACAGACATAGAAAGTGCTTAGTTCACTTAGTTCTGGCACAGGATAAACACTCAAAATCTCCACTGAATGATTGTTGTCGATAACTATTTGCGGATACTGTATAAATGCTGATGCTACCGTAACGAATGTTGCTAACGTTGTTACTGTCGAACCTTGTATTCCACAAACACAACTTCCTCTAGCCAATAGGAAATTCTACTCCACTATCCACCAGTCCCCTTAGCAGCTCCAGCTACATAGCTTGTCAAGGAAATGACTTAACATCTTCTTCAATCAGGACAACTTCAAGGAAGAAAAATAAAACACCACAAGCCTGCCTTCAACTGCCATTCAGGAAAGTTTCCCAATTACCACAACACTTCTGCACATCAAATATGAATTACTTTAATTGCCCCATAAGAACACACTGTTGAAACATTTGAGTTGCCCAGAACTAATTGTCTGTCAAAAAGATACTTTGCAGCCAAGCAAATTGCTTAATTGGACATCTAATTTAACTGAAACCTTTTTCCCTACTTATTTCATGCTTTCCTCCCCTGTTTTTGCCAAATTGTGAATGCTAGGCACTGCTTTCAAAATCATTTTATTTGTGAAAAAAAGTCATATTGTCTTGGGGTTTTTTTTTTCCTGTTATAAAAGTAATACATGTTCATTATAAAAAAAAAAGACTGAAAACTTTTTTAACCCAAAAGGGGGGAACAAAACACAATTTCCCCTGGACTCACTGCCCAGAAAAAGACTATCAAGATTTCAGCAAATTTCCTTCGAATTATTGTCTACAATAGATTGTCCTACATAGTTAACAAAAGCATATATTCAATTTTGTAGGCTGAACTTACTCAACACTTTATGTTTTAAGGTGAACATTTCCACTTGCCATTCCAAGGCCTTCAGAACATTTTTAGAAACAGCAGAATATTTCGAACAACAGCCTGCTTAACCACCCAGTTAATGTGGGACTTTTTGGTTATTTACGAATAAATTTTTGCTCATGTTTCAGATATACTTTCCTTAGGAAAGAGTCTCCTTATTAGAAGACAGCTGTCTATGCGTCTCTCATGTTTCTGCACATCTTGCAACAGTTTTTGTTCCCGACTATCTTTACAGGGATGTTTGTACAGCTAACAGCATAGGAAGACAGACGTAATAGAGCGGAAAGCAGATTTGCTGACCGGGATGATCAAGGACATGCCTCCCTCCAAGGCAAAGATCGGGCAGCATCTTTACGAAAAGACTGGGACTCCTCGGCTAGGATGCCAACCTACTGTGTGTATGCTGTCCACCTGAATCTACCTCCATGTCACCTCCAAGGACCTTAGGAGCCCAGGGAACTGGCACATGCTTCTCCCCCTGCCAGGAATAATAAAGTCCTTTGACTGTGACCCTGGAGTCTCATGCCTTCTGCCTGCATCCACGAAAACTGTGGTAGGATAATTTGCTCACTTGTGTGCGGGGCAGTAACTCAGACCTTCATAGTTCTTGACACTCCAGAAGTAAACATGAGAGGTCAAAGGGTATGAGCAACTGCTAAAACCCTTCATGCCGATTTCCAATTAGCTTTCCAAACTTAAATGTGAATCGTGGCCTAAAATGTGTCTTATCTTCAGGAAGAGATACATGTGCCTGATTTGAGTTCAGATGGCCTCTCCTCTGGAGCCCACACTGGCGTCAGCCCCCAATCTTCCTTACTGCTCTTCAAGAGGCTGCTTGCCTCACTACTCAAGTCCCTCAGTTGAGCGGACTCTCTTTTCTGGATTACTCTTCTGTGTAATAGAAAGTGGGTGTGAAGGAGAATAAAAGGGAAAAGGGGGGAACTTGTTTACTTTCTACCCAGTGCCAGCCACAATGCGGAGAACATTTTGATGAGATGGGAGGCATCCGTTATTACTACCTACCAAGCAGCCCCTGCTCTAAGAAGCTTTCCGGGGATCTGCACGTTGGCCTCTGATCTGGCCACACAGGTGACCACGTGAACTAAGCCTAGCCAATGAGAGTTTTTCCCTGGCACTTTTCATTTTTTTAAAAAAAAAATTTTAACGTTTATTTATTTTTTGAGACAGAGAGAGACAGAGTATGAACGGGGGAGGGTCAGAGAGAGAGAGGGAGACACAGAATCTGAAACAGGCTCCAGGCTCTGAGCTGTCAGTACAGGGCCCGATGCGGGGCTTGAACTCACGCACAGCGAGATCATGACCTGAGCCGAAGTCGGACGCTTAACCGACTGAGCCATCCAGGCGACCCTCCCTGGCACTTTTCACATTGTAGCCATGTGAAGTCTCTTCCATTCTGCAACAGGAAAGGTTACTGGAGCCATGGTTCTAGTTAAGTATAGAAAAGCAATCTGAAGAAACAAAGCCACCACGATGAAAACAGGTATGGGAGGCACAGGGGGATGGTTTATTACACACTTCTGGTTGTCCCTCTAACTCCACCCCTACCCCTCCCAGATTTGGTTATTGGAGTCAGTAAAGTCCCCTCCTATTGTCTAAATTACTTCTAATGAGTTTCTGTCCTTTGCAACCAAAATAATCCTATGAATAGTAGCTAGAATTCAGTGAGCATTTAATGTGCTATGCCCATTAGTCCACCTAATCCCATCTACAGTGTGGGAGATACTTATATCAACCCCCAATTTACAAAAAGGGAAACTGACCTTAGTGAAGTGAAATGACTTGCCCAGGGTCACTGAGCTAATAAGGGCCCACAGTCTCCCCCACTGTTATAACACTGACATATGACCTCTTCTCGTAGTGCTGGGGAAGACAGAGATGGGGAATAAAGGAAGAGAAGAAGTTCAGATGAGCACTAATTAGGTCACCCTCCATAAGACAAAAAGTGTGGGGAGGAGTGGGCCTGTTCAAATCCAGCCAGCTCTCACATGGTCAGAGGGAGGGTGGTGGCTATGGACTGAATTGTGGCCACCCCAAAATTCATACTGAAGCCCTAACCTCAGAATGTGACCAAATTTGGAGACACAGCATTGAAAGAGGTGATTAAGTTAACATGAGGCTCTTTGGGTGGGACTCTAGTTCATACTGACTGGCTGTCCTCATAAGTAGACAAGGTTAGGACACAGAGAGACACCAGGGGCTCGCACGCACAAAGGAAAGGCCATGTGAGGACACAGCTAGAAGGCAGTCACCTACAAGCTAAGGAGCGAGGCCTCAGAAAGAACAAAACCTGCCAACCCCTTGATCTCAGACAGCCAGCCTCCAGAGAAAATAAATTTCTGTTGTTTACGCCGCCCAGCCTGTGTTTGGTATTCGTCCCCGCAGCCCCGGTATGTGGTAACCCATCAGCACTTCTATCAGCTCCCGGCACACAGTAGGTACACACACACGCACATACAAAGACTTTTAGAACACAGAGTCAGTGGATGCTGCTTCCATGCTGATAGCAGGGCACGAATAACCGACGTTCACCCGGGGACCCTGGTTTGTTTTTGGTTTCGGCACCACCAGGCCCTCCATGCCCACTGGGGAAACTTGTTGTATGAACACCCTGTCACTTTAACAATCTACAGGTGACTGTAGGAGAAGCTTCCAAATCAAATATAGACGAGGTGTTCGTCACCCAGAACCCTACCTGTATTTTGATATGAAAAGAAGTTCTAAATCATATTTTAACTAGAGTGTGGGCAAACCAAAAAAAAAAGGAAACCAGCCCAGACACGGAAAGGTGTCAGGTAAGGAACAGAGCTGCACTAAAATACGGGTCGAGGATTTACCAAGGGTGGGCCGTTGGGACCCGCCACTCTCTGATGGCAGGAATGCGGGCGTGTGTGTGTGTGTGTGTGTGTGTGCACGTGCACGTGTCTGTGTGTGTGTGAAGCACAGGATGACAAACCCTGGTGTCAGGCAAGGTGATGGAAGGAAAGGAAAGGACAGAATATTTTATGACTTGGGGAAATGGTTTTATGCTGAGAGGGAGCAACCCAAAGCTTCACGCTCACCCCAAAAGAAAATTAGGCCAGGTTTCTGCATACATTCAGGCCTCACAAACATGGACACATATGCATCCTTCTTCGCAATATTCAGAGGAGAACTTGGTTGTCTACTTCTCTGGAGATCAGAGGTGAATTTGTCATGACGCTAATGAAGCTTAGGCTTCTGGACCATTCTCTGGCAGGGGTCCCCCTCATGCTGTGCCCGTGGGAAGGGAAAGCCGGGCTGCAAGAAGAAAGCACCTCCACATTCACATTTCTGATTAATTACCTACAGAGATCTCAGAAGAGTGGAAATGTAAATACCAAAGGCTCCAGGGATTTGCTGTATTTTCTCATTCCAAACAAGTATTCTCTTTTGTGTCTAATTTTACACTCATAAGTCTGTTTATTTTTTCTAAAGAGAGGTCCCCAAGTTGTGTCGGCTTCCGGCCCCACAAAACCTGGATCCACTTCTGCCAAAGTAGTATGTTCTGCATGACATCTACAGAGACATTCTAGTTATTTCCAAGCAGCTCTGATTTTCTGATACCAAGACAGCTTTGACTTTGTATATCCCATTATGTAACTTTAAAGACCCTTAGGGGAAGCTAAGTCATGACCAGGGCCATAAACGCTCCAAGGCTGGATGAATTTGGGCAGAATGCGGTAGCAAGGATGTCCTAAAACAATTAATTACACTGATGGGAAGAACGGGAGGTGAGTCTATATCCAGGTGTCTCGGTCCTCAAGCCTTCAGCCTTCATGTGACCATCAAATCCTGGCCATAAATGGAGAATAGAGGAGAATTAAAACCATCACTGTTTTCTTACAGAGTTTACTTAACCAAGCCACTCTATCCTTCACTGACGGGCTTTTTAAAAAACAGTCAAAGTTATCTACTCTTTGCTATATAATAGCAAAAATAACAGCTAACGTTCATCATCATCTACTCTGTTACAGGTTTCCTATTTTCATACTCAAAATAATCCCATGAAGCATTTTGTTTGTTTGTTTGTTTGTTTGTTTGTTTTTGAGAGACAGTACAAGTGGGGGAGAGGGGCAGAGGAAGCAGAGACAGACAGAGAGAATCTTAAGCAGGCTCCACACTCAGCACGGAGCCCAACGTGGGGCTTGACCCCACAACCCCGAGATCACGACCTGAGCCAAAATCAAGAGTCAGACACTCAGCCAACTGAGCCACCCAGGTGCCCCCATGAAGCATTCTTATGACTCCAATTTCAGTGACGAGAAGGTAGAGCAAGGCTGAGAGAGGGTCGAGTCTATCCAAGGGCGCACAGCTAGCGACTGGAAAGTTGAACTTCATCCCTCCGATTTGAAAGTCTGTGACCATTCGTCTACCCTTCCCTCTTTGAATTCAATGACCACTTCCTGCATGCCTAACAGCTCATTACCAAGATGAGCAAGGCTATGCTTCAGTAATAGACAACCCCTGAGGGGCAATAACTTAAAACAACAAAATTTTATTTCTCACTACTGCACTTTCTTCCCAGGTCGGGCGGGGGCTCTGCTCGGTGCTGACCTCCCTCCCAGACCCAAGCACACACAGCAGCCACTATCTGGAATGCTGCCAGTATGTGCGGCAGAGAAAAGAGAGTCGGTGCCTCCCATACTGGCTCTTAAAGCTTCCATCTGAAAACGACAACCGTCACTCCCGTGCCTCTGTCAATGGCCAAAGCCAGTCACATGGTCATGTCCAACGCTGCTGGGGGATGGAGGGCCCTCCGTTTGCCCAAAAGACAGAGGCCCGGGAATACTTGGTGAGCAGCAGCGAGACTACCCTGGGGCTGAAACGACCTCACCATGTTTTACTCCCGTCCAGATAGCACCAGGTGTCTTGCATCTGGCCTCCAACACAAAGGTGGGGAGGGGAGATGTATAATTACCTACAGTTGTCCAGAAAGACGTATTAAAAAGTGTGGTTTGGGGATGTTTTCCTTCCAAGTGTTTCCCATTTGTCAGACTCTGTTGTTACAGCAGATAATTCTGTCAAGACGTCTCAAAACCCAGGCTGAGGTTTATCTACCCATAACCCCCAAATTCCTCATTCAGAAGAAAAAGGATTCTACAAATATTTCCAGCCTCATTTCCTTGGGCATGACCTATTCTGACTCTCTAACAACCCCTGGTCAGGGCAAACCATGCTGAATTGAATCTGGAAGATGGTAGACGCCAGGACCCAGAGCTAATGGGACCCAGAAGACAAAGGCTGCCCAAATAAGTACCATCACCAGTAGTTACTGAATATTCTCTATCTGGCAAGTTATAGCATTACACATGTATTCATTCAATCAACAACTATGTACTGAATGGACACAGCACTGGAGTTACAAGCACAACTCTGGAGCAAGAGGACTTCTGTCCAAATCCCAGCTCCCCTGCTAATTAGCTGTATGACTTCTCAGAGCCTCAGTCTCCCCATCTACAAAAATAAGGAACGTAATACTTATCTACTTCATTGGGTTGAGAGGATTAAATGAGCTAATATGTGCTGGGCACTTACAACACTGTTACCTCCTTACAAAGCACAATGTAAATATTTGTTATTATTATTACCATATGCCAGGCATTGTCCTATATAATGGAGAATACGGCAATGAATAGAAGAGAGAAGGCTTCTGTCCTTATGGTGCTTATAATCTAGTGAGGGAAAGACACTTTATTAAGCAAGCAACCCCTGATCCAGCCATACCTAAAGCTAATGCTACATCCATGAACTTGCCGATTTCCTGACACATTCTTCTTCTTTGCCAATTTCCTGAGGCATTAGGGCCGGTTCAAGCTGAGTCTCTCTCCATTGTGATCAAATGTGTCCTGATCAATTCAAAGCTCCGAAGCCTAAGCTCTTTCTAGTCTGCCTTTCGGCATCTTTTTAGCTGAGGGTCTGTCAGTTTGCACCTAATACCATCATCAGTGTGTCAAATCTGTTAAATCACCTAGTGAGGCCCCTGAATATTCAAAGCAGTCTTTAGACAGAGTTGGAAACTATACACAGTAAATTATAACAAGCATGAAATGGAAGCATGGTGTGGCTCATTCCACAAGAGAGCAATAAAATCTGTCTTGATGCCTAAAAGTTCTATAGAAACCATGACTGTGCCTTAAAATCATATGTATACATTGTGTGTGTGTGTATATATGTGTGTGTGTGTATATATATATGTGTGTGTGTGTGTGTGTGTATACGTATGTGTATGTATATATATATACATATATATATATATATACACACACATACCTCATCCACTAACTAAATTAGATTTTCTCATGTTCTAATTAAGGCAGCCCTTAACATAAGAAGGGTAACTTCTTAATCGCCAGGTAATCTCAACAATATAACGCATTTGTCTCACTCCTTGAGAGCCCCCCCCCCCCCACCGCCACATCCAGAGAATGTCTGCCACCCTGAGGAGCAAAGAGCGAGGAAGACCGGAGAGTCAGGGGATGTCAGTGAAACATGCCTGGGTTTGGAGTCTCATGGGTCTAGTGTTGAATGTGGCCCCATCACTTGTTTACTGTGCACCTTAGTTTGGATCTCCCTTAAGACAAGCATGCAAGTGCAAGTGGTTTATTGAGGAAGAAAATGAGACGAGGTACAGAAGCGAGACAAGGGAGGGGAGGCAGACAGTGGAAAGCGAATCATCTAGCGAGTTGAATCCTGCAGGGAAACCCTGGGAGACAGAGAGGGAAAGGGTGAAACACATCTAGTCATGGGCTGGTTTACGTTCAAGGAATGACTCTCCAAAAAAAAGAAAAGAAATAAGGAAATAAGGAAATAAGGAAATAAGGAAGGAAGGAAGGAAGGAAGGAAGGAAGGAAGGAAGGAAGGAAAGAAGGAGGGAAGGGAAGGGAAGGGAAGGGAAGGGAAGGGAAGGGAAGGGAAGGGAAGGGAAGGGAAGGGAAGGGAAGGAAGGAAGGAAGGAAGGAAGGAAGGAAGGAAGGAAGGAAGAGAAAGAAAGAAAGAAAGAAAGAAAGAAAGAAAGAAAGAGAGAGAAAGAGACCCTGATATGTACTGTTTGCTCATTTCCATGGTGTAAACACCCCCACCCTGGCTGACTTCAAACTACCAACGTGATGACCTTGAACAAGGAGTTGGGGGAAGATGTGCACAACCAGCCCTCACACACTGTGAGCACGAGCTATCCACCAACAAACGCCAGTCCCCAAGAGAGGGACGCTCCCCGGCGGAGGTGTGACTTCGCCCAGACCTCCATGTGTCATGTGCTGAGCAAAGTCATCAAAGGCACTTGTGTGGATGAGCAGACACTCAGAGGTAAGGGTTAGGCTACATGCGAAACACTGAGAGCACCTGCCACCTTGTGTAACTGTGGAAGATCCATTTCATGTCTCTGCCCTCAGCGCTCCGTCTGTAAAATGAGGACTCGTTCACTCTCTGCACAAATGTTTATAGAGTGCTTACTATGCGCCAGGCACTGTTGAGGCCCCTGGGAATATGACCTTGAGTAACACTCACAAAGTCACTGTGATGGAGCTTACAGTCCAGTGGAGGAAACAGCCTCTAACCAGGCAAACCACAAAGGAATAAAGACCACTTCAGGGTCAGAGAGGGTGATGGGACCGAGATTAACTTGGAGGAAGGAACGTGAACAGGAAAACTTCCTGAAAGGGTACCATTTAGGGTACACATGTGAGTGTGTCCTGTGAAGAAGGTCTGGGAAAGAGCACTCCAGGCACAGGGAACTAACTGCACATACAAAAGCCTCACGGTGGGAAAGCACTCGGCTTGTCCACACATGAGAATGCAGATCAGTGGGGCTAGGTGAGAGCGAGTAGGTCAAAGCTAACAGGGGACGAGACCAGAGCTACAGGAGTCGTTGCACAGGGTATCTGTGCAGCTTCATGAGGGCCTGGGAGAACACACCCTTGAAGATTTGTGATGAGGGTGAAATGAGCTCCCACGTGTCCACCAGGCAGGACCCATTTTATTAGCCCGGGAAACAGTCACATCTCTAGTTTCACCAATTAATTTCATGCCTTCCTACTATGCTTACTGGAGCAAGAAATCTAGTATCTCCCTCTAGATTTCCCTTCCCATGGTCCAAAAATCCTGAAGCTTTAGTTAATCAAAAGGTTACTTGCAAACTCCAAATCCAGGGCGTCTCATCCACTGATTGGCCACCTTGTTTTCATCCCCTCATCCCCAAGGCTGCCACAAGGTGTCGCTGCCGATGGCCAGTTCAGTACCGTCAGGCTGGGCTGTCTGCCTACGTGTCTGCGGATGCCTACACAGTCCAGTCCCTACAGAGGACACAGTGGTCCCCCTCCAAACTTGAGCTCCCAGAAGCCACCTCTTTGAACTTGTATGCAAACACTCAAGCCCTGCAGCATATGCTCCCCGGGCCTTCAGGATCCTGTCTTACAGACCTGACTTGGGCCCATTTCAGTCTATTCCTAGTCTAGTGTAAATGGAGTCAACAGCTGGGACAGTCCCTCTCCTCTGGGGTACTTTCGCTTCTGGAGTTCTGCTTTCTTTCTCCGCTAGCAGGCGTTAGTTGGGAATATCCCCATGTATCCAAATCTCTAAACTTCATAAAGATAGGGCTGGGACAGGAATGAGTAACACTTGATTTTCATGACTTTATTTTGTATTAAGCTTTCTTTTACTCCATGCCTGGCCCTATGCTGAGGAACATAAATACATATTTACATAAATATAAATTCTGTTACTCATCACTATATCATCCCATTTAACAGATGAGAACATTGAGACACAGGAAGATTAAAACAGTGGCCCAAGATCATATGCAAATAAGTAACAGAAGCATGATTTGAAGATAAGCAGTCTGACAAGACAGCCCAAGCTTTTAAGGACTATGCTCAATAGCCTCTCTGACCCACTTCCTACTAGGAAATTCTCTATGCCAAGTGATGCACCTTCTCCCCAGAAATCCTTTTTGGCACCAGAGATCTTGAAACAGCAGGCTTGCTCAGGTGCTTGGTTGCACTCTATTCCTAGAACAACTTGCAAAACAAAGAGGGTCAACACAAGTGACCGACCAGGTGATAAAGCAATCTCAAGCATGTTTTTCATCAGACATGCAACTCCAATTAACAAAAATCAATTTCTTGAAGTTTTTCTGGTCTTCAAAGGCTCGGCTGAGGTTGCCTGTTATGACCCTGAATTCTTGCCCAATCCGGAGAAGACAGGTAACAGCTTTCTTGATGTCAGAGGGACCCAGGTATAAAGGGCCGGCCAACTCTAATTAACACCATTGGAAATTCTCTGCCATGTCTTTGTGAATTTGAAGTTATAAAGATTGGCTTGATGTGTCCTAAGAACCATGCTGGAACGCATTTATAATTCCTTCCCCCCCCCCCACTTTCTTTGTGACAATTCCCAGCTTGGGAAAAAGTCTGGGTTTACACTGTTCTCTGCTGGGGGTAATTTGATTATGGGACCCCCTCACCTCCCACCAGCCAGCCGTGAAGTGGGTCACGGCACACACAGTCTCTGCCACAACTAACTTGTGGTTCAGCAACACCAGTGCCACAGGGAGGACAGACACACTGGATCACCAAGACTGATTCCCTTGTCCACTGAACCTCCACTTTCTATCTATGAAACCGGATTAATCATGGGTTTTATACTCCATGTTTTATGATGCTTTGGCATTTGGGGGCCTTCTGGACTCAGGTGGGGACTGTCCCTCCCAGAGTTCACTAATTCCCACAAACAGAAAACAATTTTCCTTTGAGCATCTCTGAAATGTGAACCAATTAATCACCAATCCACATCACCCTATCCACCTTCTTTTATCATGTTCCTGCAGTCTGGGTCACTATGTCTCTGCCCGACATCATACCAAGGCCAGGTACCAGACAACTAGGGGCCATCCCTGTAGCCCACATCCTTCTAAGGTTATTCAGAACAGCCAATCCTATGTTTGCTGCATGTACCGACCTTGCCTTGTCCATGAAAACCACAGTAAATGCTTGGACCCATGCTTTCCCTTTGCTCCTCCTGCCTCCCGACAGGCCCTGGTGCTTCTCTACACAGCCCTCTACAGCAGGGCGTGCCCCTTCTAATGGGAACTGGAGGTAACAAACCACCTTCTCAGTGGCAACTGTCTTCTGAACTGTTGGCCTCACCAAACCTAAATAAAACCAAGATCTCAGGTACATTTTTAAAAATAAATGAGTATCACAATGCCAGCTGATGGTATTATTTGCTTCTGAGAAACTAAAAGTGCCTAAATAAAGGGCATATCTTTTCCGAGGATGCTAATAAGGACAGGTAAGGTGGTGCTGGGGGACAGTGCTCTGGAAGGCATCAGAAGATCGTAATTCTCACTCACAACTCTGCCATTCATGGGCTGGGTCATTCAGGCATGTCCTATAATCCTATCCATACCCTCACCTACAACTACATCTAGCAGGGTCTGCCCTACTTATCCCACTGCGCCGCCGTAAGAACCATATGAGGTTGACATGTCAAAGTTCTCCGTAAACTTGGAAACACCACCAGCAATAAAAATTCACTGGGCATGAGCTCCCAGGAGGCAGTACAGCACGGTGGTTAAGAGATGAAGCGCTTGGGGCGCCTGGGTGGCTCAGTCGGTTAGGCATCTGACTTCGGCCCAGGTCATGATCTCGCAGTTTGTGAGTTCGAGCCTCGCGTCGGGCTCTGTGCTGACATCTTGGAGCCTGGAGCCTGCTTCGGATTCTGTGACTCCCTCTCTCTCTGCCCCTCCCCTGCTCATGCTCATACTCCGTCTCTGTCAAAAATAAATAAACTTAAAAAAAAAATTTTTTTTTTTAAAGAGATGAAGCTCTTAAGTCAGGCTACTTGGGTTCAAATAACTTCAGGCAACTTAATTTCTCTAAGCCTCAGTTTCCCCACTTGTACAACGGTTACAATAATAGTACCTTCCCCACAGAATTGATCTGTGGGTAGGACACAGTGAGGGGTGTTCACCAGAAACAAAGAGCAGGGCTGGGATTCATTGAAAAAACAAAATCTGCACCACACCTCCCAGGAAGAACAGACAAGCTAAAGATCCAGAGAAGGGGTTTGCTCCCACACTCCCTTCTAGAATAAAGAATCCAATAATTTGTACTAGTGACTTCCAGCCACAGTCACCCCTAGAGCTCAGTCTCCATGGTAGGTGACACATGGTCAGTGCTCAGTAAAAGTAAAGGATGGCTGGCAGTGAGAGGAACAGGATTCTCAAGGTCTCCCCTTCAGCTTCCCTTCTTACCAATGAGCAGAATCATGATTTGACCTCTCTGTCGACCGCACTGGTACTGAAATCTGTTTCCAGAGCCTGCAACCCTAGAGAACTCCATCAGATATGTGTTGGGTACCTCAACCTCAACTTGTCCAAAAATGAATTTTTTCCTACCTCCCAAATAATTTTACTCCTATTTCTGGACCACCTTTCTCAGTGGATATCATTTCCATTCACCCAGTTACCCAAGCCAAAGATCACCACATGATCTTTCAGTCCTTCTCCTTTGTACTCCACATTCAACCAACAGCCATGTTCTCTTTCCTTCCTAAACCAAGGGCTTAATTTGGGATCCCTCTTTTCTCATGTGGACTTGTCTTCCTGGTCAAATATTGCATCTGGAGATCCAGCCATTGCATCCAAATCCCAGGCCAGCAATAGGAGGAATGGATAAGAGAAAGAAAGAAAGAAAGAAAGAAAAAAGAAAAGAAAAAAGAAAGAAAGAAAAGAAAGAAAAGAAAAGAAAAAAGAAAGAAAGAAAAGAAAGAAAAGAAAAGAAAAGAAAGAAAGAAAGGAAAGAAAGAAAGAAAGAAAGAAAGAAAGAAAGAAAGAAAGAAAGAAAGAAAGGTATGCCCCTTCCTCTGAGAAAATGTCTATACTTAACTTCTCTTTGCATTTCACTGGCCACAACTAAATCATAGGACCACAGCAAGTTTCATGACAAACTGCAAACTGCGGGAGTTTTTTGTTTGTTTGTTTTATTTTGTTTTGTTTTTAGCCAAATCCATGTCATCCTAATTAAAATTGGGGGTTAAGGTTTCTTCCTCAAAAATTCAGTCTTGGGGCACCTGGGTGGCTCAGTTGGTTGAGCATCCGACTTTGGCTCAAGTTACAATCTCACGGTCCATGAGTTTGAGCCCCGTGTCAGGCTCTGTGCTGACAGCTCAGAGCCTGGAGCCTGCTTTGGATTCTGTGTGTGTGTCTCTCTCTCTCTGCCCCTCCCCTGCTTGTGCTCTGTCTGTCTCTATCTCAAAAATAAGCGGTTAAGAAAAAAAAAAATTTTTTTAATTCAGTCTTAAAGTCATTAAATGGAATCAAACAAGGGAAGCATCCATGACAAGGGACAGAAGCCTTGGGTGTGAGGGTGTTGAAGCTGAAGATGGGTATGTAACCTGAATCTAATCATGAGAAAACACCAGATAACCCCCAAATGAGAGATCTTGTACAAAATAAATGGCCTTTACTTTAAAAGTACCAAGGTCAAGAAAGTAACAAGGGGACTAAAGAACTCTTTCCAAATGTGACGTAGTAACTAAATGCTATTATGTAGGACTGTGGACTGGAACCTTATAAAAGACATTACTGGAATAGTCAGAACGTGAATGGGGTCTGTAGATTAGATGGTAGCAATGTATCAATTTGAATTTCCTGGTTGTGATGGTTTTATTATAATTATGTAGGATAAGGCCCTTTATTAAGAAATACACAGTAAAGTATTAGAAAATGATGGGCATCACATCAGACACTTATTCACAAACGATGGAGGGTGGTGAATTATTTGTACTGTAGCTGTAAGTTTTCTCCCAGTTTGAGATATTTTCCCAAAAAGGGGCAAGGGGGGGTGGTTAGAATTACGACTTTATTTCAGAGAAGGAGGGAAAAAGGGAATATGGATGTTTGGATATGCAGATAGCAGACTCCACCACAGATGGTACTTAAATAATGCATCTGAGGAGGTTATTCCAAGGAAATAATACTTAAAGCCAGAGCTAAAGATAAAAAGAGAGCCATCTATATGAAGAGCAAGGAGACAAACTTTTCAGGCAGAGGAAACAGCATGTGCAAAGTAGCTGCACTTGCTTCAGAGTTATAAACCCCACATTGTGGTTGAAAATAACAAATAAATAGCAACATGGTTGAAAACATACTGTGATTGCTTCAGAAACGTAAGTAAGCCCCACTGTAAGCAGACACATGTATCGGTCAGCTACGGCCATAATAATGCTATAGAACAAACAACCACAAATTCTCAGCAAGCATTTATTTCTCATTCAAGCTTTTGTGGGTTAGCTACAGCAACTCTGCTTGAGGCTGCAGGTCTGCAGTTATGCTGGGGTGACTGTACTCCATGAGTCTGTCATTTTTCCAAGGCTGGTAACTAACAAAGGCATGCTGTTCTCATGGAGAAGGGAGAAGAACAAGAGGGCAAGCCTCATCACATAAGCACATTTCAGGCATTTAATTGAGTTACGTTTGCTCGCACCCCATTGGCCAGAGAAAGTCACATGACCAATCCAACAGTCAAAGGGTGGAGAAGTAACCTACACTCACCATCAGGGCAAAGTTACATGGCCTCACCCAGTGAGGTCAAGAGGCATAGAATGAATATTTATTCAACAATATTCGAATCTACCATAAAGCTCAAACACTTCGCAAAAGAGCCTCGGTTAGAAATAGCTTCTAATCTACTTAACTACTAGATAAGGAGGGAATATGGTAAATGACAAAGCCTTTTTAAGAATTTTGTATGCCCTAGATACGCTGGGGGGGGGGGCGGGGGGAGGGGCTCACCAGATGGTATTTCAAACATATTACAAATTTACCTACATCCTACATTACATGGATTTTTTGCTATCAAATATTTTTGAGAAATTTTCTAAACTTTGCTTCTGAAATTATTTGGCAATAAGTGACTTATTTATTTTTTGATTGGATATGATTTCTTGGCAATCTCCATATTGAGAAGCTCTTGAAAGTGGGAAATGATAATTTCCCAGCATTTTCAGATGTAATGAAGTCTCTATGAACACTAAATTTAACAATTAGCAAAATTGACAAAGTAGCACAGTTTGTAGGAAATTTTTTAAAATATTCATTAACTTCAACTTTGCTGTTTTCTTTCTGCATTTTGGAGTCAATATTTTTCTTTTCCTTTTTTTTTTTTTTTTTTTTTTCAGCCACAAACATTTTGGTAGACCCTTAAAAAACTCATAGATCCCAGAAGGGCCCTGACCCTAATGGGATTAAATCAAGGCTAACTTGGATTGGCTATGAAATGCATACCCCCTGACGACAAACTCCTTGCCACAGAAAAATTAGAACCTCTAACTACAACAGAACCCAACACATCTAGAAGCCTCGCTGCCTGTGCAAAAGGGTGAATGGTTCAGCCTAGCTGATCTCAGAGCCCTTAATCACATTCACAATGCCATTCACACTGTATCCACTCCATTTTTAAGGCAAATAAAAATGTCATCTTCCAATCTTGGCTCATTTCATCTTATATGAAAAGTCTCCCTTCCCAATGTCTTCCTATCATTTCCGTGTTGTGATTAAAAAAACAACAGGTAATAAAAGCTGGCCCACCAGCTGGTCCTCCAAGGACCATGATGTGATTGAAGGAGCAATAATTTACCCCAATGCCCCGAGGAAAGTCTGCTCAATAACATACCACAGCTCAAGTTAATGGTGGCAGAGTTAGTTTCACTGAACACGATAAACTGCTCGCTTTCAATCAGTTATACACACATTAACGGGAGGCAACATACATTTGCAGCAAACATTTGCGTGGACATGAGTTGTCACAAAAATTTAGCTCTCTGCCTCTTCTGGCAATTTGGCGACATTGTAATGATCACCAACCATAGAGGAAATTCCGGAAACGTAATGAACACTAATCTCTGTGGTTGTCCTGCATCGAGCTCCCGCTCTGTGCCAAGCACTTTACATGTGTAAATGGGACGGTTTAAGTACTGAATGAAGTCACATTTATGCTCCTTAGCGTCCCCATCACCTAGTTCGGCACATGGAACATGTTAGCCACTCAAGAAGTACTTGGGTGGGGGTGCCCGGCTGGCTCAGTCAGGTGGGTGTCAGACTCTTGATTTCAGCTCAGATCATGATCCTAGGGGCATGGGATCCAGCCCCATGCTGGGCTCCAAGCAGGCGCAGCCTGCTTAAGATTCTCTCTCTCTCCCGCCAAAAACCATAAAATACCTAGGAATGAATCTAACCAAAGAGATGAAAAATCTAGACACTGAAAACTATAGAAAGCTTATGAAAGAAATTGAAGAGGACACAAAAAGAAAATGAAATAATATTCCATGCTCCTGGATAGGAAGAACAAATATTGTTAAAATGTCGATACTACCCAAAGCAATCTAAACATTCAATGAAATCCCTACCACAAGAACACCATCATTCTTCACAGAGCTAGAACAAACAATCCTAAAATTTGTATGCAACCAGAAAAGACCCCGAAAAGTCAAAGCAATCTTGAAACAGAAAACCAAAGCAGGAGGCATCACAATCCTGGACTTCAAGCTACACTACAAAGCTGTAATCATCAAGACAGTATGGTACTGGCACAAGAACAGACATTCAAATCAACGGAACAGAATAGAGAACCCAGAAATGGACCCACAAACATATGGCCAACTAATCTTTGACAAAAGAAGAAATGGAATTTATTCAATGGAATAAAGACAGTCTCTTCAGCAAATGGAGCTGGTAAAACTGGACAGTGACATGCATATAAATGAACCTGGACCACTTTCTTACACCATACACAAAAATAAACTCAAAATGGAGGAAAGACCTCAATGTAAGACAGGAAGCCATCAAACTCCTCGAGGAGAAACCAGGCAAAAACTTGTCTGACCTTGGCCTCAGCAACTTCTTACTCAACACATCTCCCGAGGCAAGGGAAACAAAAGCAAAAATGAACTACTGGGACCTCATCAAAATAAAAAGCTCTGCACAGCAAAGGAAACAATCAGCAAAACTAAAAGGCAACTGACAGAATGGGAGAAGATATTTGCAAATGACATAACAGATAAAGAATTAGTATCCAAAATCTGTAAAGAATTTATCAAACTCAACACCCAAAAAACAAATCCAGTGAAGAAATGGGCAAAAGACATGAATAGACACTTCTCCAAAGAAGACATCCAGACGGCTAACAGAAACATGAAAGAATGCTCAACATCACTCATCATCAGGGAAATACAAATCAAAACCACAATGAGATACCACCTCACACCTGGCAGAACGGCTCACATTAACAACTCAGGCAACAACAGATGTTGGCGAGGATGCGGAGAAAGAGGATCTCTTTTGCATTGTGGGTGGGAACACAAGCTGGTGCAGCCACTCTGGAAAACAGTCTGGAGGTTCCTCAAAAAACTAAAAATAGAACTACCCTACGACCCAGTAATGGCACTACTAAACATTCATCCAAGGGATACAAGGATGCTGTTTCAAAGGGGCACATGCACCCAATGTTTATAGCAGCACTGTCAAGAATAGCCAAAGTATGGGAAGAGCCCAAATGTCTACCAATGGATGAATGGACAAAGAAGATGTGGTATATACATACAATGGAGTATTACTTGGCAATCAAAAAGAATGAAGTCTTGCCATTTGCAACTACATGTATGGAACTGGAGGGTATTATGCTAAGCGAAATTAGTCAGAGAAAGACAAATATCATATGACTTCACTAATATGAGGACTTTAAGATACAGAACAGATGAATATAAGGGAAGGGAAGCAAAAATAATATAAAAACAGGGAGGGGAACAAAACATAAGAGACTCTTAAATATGGAGGATAAACAGAGGGTTACTGGAGGGGTTGTAGGAAGGGGGCTGGGCTAAATGGGTAAGGGGCATTAAGGAATCTACTCCTGAAATCATTGTTGCACTATATGCTAACTAACTTGCATGTAAAAATTTTTTAAGTGTTTATTTTTGAAAGAGAGAGAGACAGAGCACAAGCAGGGGAGGGGCAGAGAGAGAGGGAAACACAGAATCTGAAGCAGGTTCCAGGCTGTGAGCTGTCAACACAGAGCCTGATGAGGGGCTCAAACTCACAAACCGTGAGGTCATGATCTGAGCTGAAGCTGGACACTTAACTAACTGAGCTACCCAGGTGCCCCATAACTTGGATGTAAATTAAAAAATAAATAAATCATTTTCAAAAATAAAATAAAATATTAGGTAATGAAAGAAAAAATAAAAAATAAAAGGAAAAAAATCTCTTCCTCCCCCTCTGTCCCTCTCCCAGGCTCTCTCTCTCTAAAATAAAAAAAAATAAAAAATAAATTTAAAAAAAGAAGTATTTGGGTGAATAAATGAAAGATTCTCTTTGACCATATAAGACCCTAAGGTGAGTTAAACCACCCATTTATCAACACTCCATTTACAAGAAGAAAGAGGGCAAGGTGTAAAAAACCACCTCACCAGCAATAGCCCTATTCTCAAACAAAACTTAGCTTAGAAGCCAGTGGAACTGTGGAGAGAAGGACGTCCATCAGGGGAGACTCAGCATGCTCAGTTCCTTCCCAAATCCTAACATCCACTTCCCAGGAGCCTACCATGCTATTTTCTGTCTTCCAGTGATTTGTCTCTAGGTCCTTCTTTCTCCAAGAGTAGGACCTTGTGATTCCAAGCAAGTATCTTGACTGCACACATTCTTTTTTTTTTTTTTTCAATGTTTATTTATTTTTGGGACAGAGAGAGACAGAGCATGAACGGGGGAGGGGCAGAGAGAGAGGGAGACACAGAATCGGAAACAGGCTCCAGGCTCTGAGCCATCAGCCCAGAGCCTGACGCGGGGCTCGAACTCCCGGACCGCGAGATCGTGACCTGGTTGAAGTCGGACGCTTAACCGACTGCGCCACCCAGGCGCCCCAACTGCACACATTCTTAAAACAGTAAGTCACTTGTTCACCCCTGCATTGAACAATTTGGTGAATTGTTGACAATTTGGTCAGGTACTGGTGATACTGCAGTGAGTAACACACAGATGTGGTCCCTGTCCTCATGGAGCTCACAGTCCAGTTGAGGAATCAGACAAACAAACACAGTAAAGGATATATAATCAGAAACCTAATTGCTCTGGAGGGAAGGAGACGGTTTCACAACAGGGAGTTGTGGAAGGCTTCCAGAGATAGTGTCTGGGTTCTGAAGAATGAATAGGAGCTAAATGGGCAGCTAATGTGGATTAAGGTGGTTCCACAGAAGCAGCAGCATGTGCAAGAGTCCTGTGGCAGGGTGCCAAACCCAAGGAGTGAGAAGTAGGAGATGAGGGTAAAGAGATGAGCAAGGTCCTAACCATGCAGGACCTTGTAAACCACATTGTGGATTTTGATCTTCATCCCAAAATCAACACAAAGCCAACAGAAGGTAGCAAACCCTGATTAGCCAAAATCTTCAATTAGCTATATCCTTCTCTGCACTTGCATTTTAGGAGAAAGGAGCTAAGAAGTCAAAACATGAGGTGACATGACTTCAGTTTAAAGGAATTCCAGGACTGGGGGCACCTGGGTGGCTCAGTCGATTAAGTGTCTGACTCTTGATTTCAGCTCAGGTCATGATTTTCCGTTTCATGAGTTCGAGCCCCGCATCCAGCTCTGTGTTGTCAGTGCTTCAGACCCTCTGTCTCCCTTTCTCTCTGCCCCTCCCCAGCTCATGGGTTATTCTGTCTCTGTCTCTCTCTCTCTCTCTCTCTCTCTCACTCAAAAATAAATAAAGTTTAAACAAATAAATTAATAAATTAAAGGATTTCCAGGATCTACCTCAGGTTGGTCCATGTGTGTTTCGTCTCATACACTATGTTAACTGTCCCTATTGACCATTCATGGTGTGCCAGGCACTGTGATGATGTACACTTTATACACAGCATCACATTTCATCCTCACAGTAAGATTCAGGACCTATCACTATCCCCATTTTGCAGATGAGGAAACTGAGGGTCACAGGTCAGTAACTTGTCCCACATGACATAGCTACTAAGGAGCAGAGCCAGGACTCAAACCCACATGACTCTCCAAAGCCATTCTCCTACCCATAGTGTCAAAGCCATATTGTCCCATCTGGGGTCTCAGGAACTCAAAGTTTCAGACTTATAATACTTGGGTCCTGGGACAGGCAAAGCGGGTGAAGAGGAGTGGGAGAGCCAGGCTTCCAGTTATGGGGTGAATAAGTCACAGGGATAAAAGGTGCAGCAGAGGGAATACAGTCCATGGTACACTGTGGCATGGTGACAGATGGCAGCTACCCTTGTGGCGAGCCCAGCAGAACATACAGAGAGCTCAGATCACTACGCCTGAAACTAATAACACTGTGTGTCGACTATACTTCAATTAAAAAAAAACCATTCAAGGGGCGCCTGGGTGGCGCAGTCGGTTAAGCGTCCGACTTCAGCCAGGTCACGATCTCGCGGTCCGGGAGTTCGAGCCCCGCGTCTGGCTCTGGGCTGATGGCTCAGAGCCTGGAGCCTGTTTCCGATTCTGTGTCTCCCTCTCTCTCTGCCCCTCCCCCGTTCATGCTCTGTCTCTCTCTGTCCCAAAAATAAATAAACGTTGAAAAAAAAAAATTTAAAAAAAAAAAAAAAAAACCATTCAAAACAAAAACTCAGGTCCTGCAGGCTCCTTCAACATCAAAGGAAGTCTGGTAAGAGGAGATGTTTGCAGCAAGTCACAGCAGGAAATGACATTTTAGAGGAACAACATGGAAGAGGGAACCTCCGCGGCACACCCATAAATACGGGAGGGAGGGAGGTCAGACAGAGCAGGCAGAGACCCAGAGGTGCGCCTGACTACAGCGGGTCCTGGATGTGCATTAATTCGAGCCACACTGACACGGGAGTTAGGAGAAGTAAGGCAGCCACAGACACACATGGTTATATGAAACCATGTTTTCGAGGTGTGGCCCACTGGCAGCTCACGGCAAGATGCTTTATCAAACCGTTGCCTGCACTCTGAGCTTGAAAATGATGCATTGTAGTCAACAGGCTTCGGCTCGGGAAGGAGACAGATGCAAAGGGAGAGACTTTGCCCACTTTTTAATAAATGCGACCAGGGGAGAGAGTTGGCGAGCAATGTCCCGTCTCCCAAGTCTAAGACTCCACACGAGCAGAGGCCAGGGAGACAGTGGGACAAACAGGATATGAGCCAGGATAAGAAGTAACACCTTCAACAAGCCCGAAGAGTCATTTCTTTCCTTCTCCGTTGACTCTGAGCCCTGGAGAAATGCCACAGCAATTTACAGAAAGAACAGTTAAAGGTAGACAGTGCCTAGATATTATTTCTGCCAGCTCATGTTAGTTCGTTTGGTAAACATTTTGCATTTGCAAGTTGACGTAGTTTAATAATAACTGCCAATGCCAATGATAAACGCCACCGTGATGGCGCAAACACCCTTCTGGGCTTGGGGAGGTGGTGCAGTGGGGGCTGGCTTCCTTGCCTCCCGTCCTTTCAGTTGTTATTAATAATGATGATGGCAATTCACATTTGTGTAGCTTTGTGATCTCAGAAAGCTTCAGGCTATCCGAGAGCCCCCACCCACCCTACTGCGTTCGCTCCCTCCAGTGTGCACGATCTGTTCTGGCCCTCTCTGGAACCTCTGACAAGGTCAGACGAAGCCATACAACTCAGCAGCATCCATGAAAAAGGCACCACAAAGTAAAATGGCTGCAGAATACAAGAAGGTACATTAAGAAAGAAGGAGGGATAAAAGCAACAGGGAAGGGTGGGGGTCTGTGGCAAACCAGAGAGCATGCCCCGTTCAAAGGTGGGTCAGCTGCTTCTCATCTTGTAGCCGCCATCTGTTTCCATGTGGAAACACAGGCCCAATGCTGCCAGATCTTCCAATATACTAAGAGGAACTAAAAGGCCAGATGCTATACAAACCTCTCAATTAGTACGTGATTACAACTGGATCTTTCTAAACATCATACCAATCAAGCAAAATACATTTGCGTGATGGAAATAGTCCTTGGGACCCCAGCCTGTGACCTCTAGAGCCACACCCACAGGGGGCTGTTAAGTTGGAACTTTATCAATTGGATAAAAGGGTTCACCACATCAGACCGAGCCACGTTTAAAAGAACAACTCTTTACAGTTTTACATGTACTAGCATTCGCCTGGTTGCCATTAACAGGAATCCAACTCAAAGTGGCTTAAGCAAAAACAGGGATTTAATAAAATGATAGTTGGGGTGCCTGGGTGGCTCAATCAGTTAAGCGTTCAACTTCGGCTCAGGTCACGATCTCACAGTTTGTGAGTTTGAGCCCCACATTGGCTCTCTGCTGTCAGCTCAGAACCTGGAGCCTGCTTTTGATACTCTGTCCCCCTCTGGGTCCCTCCCCAGCTCATGCTTTCTCTCTCTCAAAAATAAATAAACATTAAAAAAAATTCTTGAAAAAAATACTACTCTATTCCTGAAGGCAAGACTATGCTGTATGTTAACTAACTTGAATTTAAATAAAAAATAATAAAATGAAATAAATAAAAATAAAATGATAGTTAAAAGAAAGGTTAAACAATCAAAACAAGGGGAAGGTAGATAAGACAGTACGCTTCAGAAAGATCTGGAACCAGGGCCCCAGAGCTCACCAGGGCTCATATGACCCTGCCTTTCACCTCTGTTTCCCTCTGCACATCAGATTCATATCTCCCACTGCAAACTGGCCTCCTCCCAACCACCGGAGTTCCCAAGATTTGCATCATGGGCCTCCCGTGCTCAAGGAAGTGCTGATTAATATTATGTTCCACACACAACTCCCTGGCCGCCACAACACCAAACAAGGGAAGACTTCTGATTGCACCAGCTTAGTGCAGGTGCTCCTAGGTGGGCAATCCACCTGTGGGCCAGCTTCACTAAGATGCCCCCTCCCCCTGAGCAAGGCAACCTTGGCCAGGGGGTCAACATGGAAGAGTTTTACAGCCCCCGCCACGGTCATGCAGAGGGTGAAGCTGTTGCCGGAGAAAAGTGGGGTCCTGGGCATAGATGGGTCCAGAGACCCACCACTGTCTGTTCATTCTACATCACAGACAGTGACTTGGAAGGAGAGTGACTATGGTGGTCACCCCACAGGGCTGCACAGCTCATTGCCCAGCTGCCAGGAAGTTGGCTCCTGACAAATCACCACTGAGTCTGCCTCAGAAATCCCCCTTGGCCAGAGAGAGCTGCCTCACCCCAGGGGGCAGTCCCCATCTCAAGCTGGGCACGAGGCTGAAGGCCTTTCCCAGCTTCAGAGCTCCAAGTGGGATTAGCTGAGGCTTCCACAGCTATGTCATCACAAGCTAGCCTCCCCTTTGCTTAATCCTGCTTCCCTCACTGCTTCGTAGGACTGTCTCCCCTGCCAACTTCCTGCAGGCAAATCTCCATCTCAGAGTCTGTTTCTGAAGAAGACAACCTAGGAGAGTTGATATCAAGAAGGAACCCAGGACTCAGATTCTAAAATGTACTGTGTTGCGGGCTCACCCACTGCTGACAGGCAGGGAGAGCCCAGGGCTGACGGAAGGTGGAATTGTCATCCCTTTTGGAATGCCGTGGTAGCACAATCGTTAGCCTTACCACAAGAGGCGATCAGGGATAGGGTACTGGTGGAAGGGGGGATGTGACAGCTCAGGAGTTTGAGAGGTTCGGGAAAAGTCATAACAGATCCAGGACTCATATACGTGGAGACAGAAAACAGATTCGACTCCAAATCCCTAGCACAACACAGACCTTCCCAGAGAATGGGGCTCAGTCATTTATGCTGAGAAATAGTTCCCCTTTCAGGTTCAGTCTCCTTGCATGCAAAAAGGGAGTCCCTTGACACTTAGCTGGGGCACCTGGGTGGCTCAGTCGGTTAAGCATCTCTTGATTTCAGCTCAGGTCGTGATCTCACAATTTATGAGATCAAGCCCTGCATTGGATTCTCTCTCTCCCTCACTCTGTGCCCCTCCCCCACTCATGTGCATTCTCTCTCTAAATAAATAAATAATAAATTAACATTTAAAAAAGGGAGTCCCTTCCTGAAATACCCTATGTCTGAAGATGGTAGGTAGATGAACAGATAGATGGGATGGACAGACAAGACTTGATGGACAAACAGTATACTCCTCACTGTCCCATGTCAGGAGGACTGCCAGAGGGAGGGCAAGGACCCATCGGTGCCTCCCATGGGCCCCTAAAGAGAGAATACAGCACCCACAAAATAGCTCCAGGTATGCCAGGATCAGCAGATGTCCCAGAGAGGCAAAAGGACCAGCGAATGACTTGACCAATCCTGGGGTGAAGTGAGCATTACTCACTCCTGCTCAGAGCAGGCAAAGGGAAGAAGAGGCCTGGGGGCTCCAGCCACGAACCTGTAAGCCCACTCTGTCCACGACCCCCAACTCTTCTGTGGACCCCCAACAATTGGTTCTGATGCTCAGAAGATGTAGCTGAATGTCTTCACTGGTTACAAGGCACCTTCTCATCTCTCATCACCCCAGACCTTCACAGGAGCCATGTGGGGCATAGAGGCCATTTCCTCCATTTTCCTAATGAGGAGCCAAAGGCTCTGATAACCTGGTGGCTCGCCCCAGGTGACATAGCTGAAAAAGACAAGCAGGATTCCAGCCCCAGCCTCTGGCTTTCATTCCTCTGCTCTTGAACACATCCAAAGCCCACGTGGATGGAGAACATGTGTCTGGGAGACAAGCCAGGTACAGGGAAGCATTCAAGTTCCCATCCCCACCCAGTGGGTCCCTACTTCACTCACTGGGCCTTCACCCAAACCAGCTTCTACATCTCCACCCCCACCCCCACCCCAGGCCCTTCCAGCCCACATACATACATCCAACGTCTTCATACACCCAAGCCCTATTATTCCTCCAGGCTTCACTGGAGGCCAGCCTCCCTGGTGGCCCCCATGGATTCCTGCCTCCCTCCCAGAACTTGGCCTCTGGTTTCTGACAGCCTGAGGTCTCAGGCTTGGATCAAATGTTCTCTGCAGGGCCCACAACCCCTGGGTGCCTATTTTAGGAAGCTTCCCTCATACGCATTAAGACATAAAAGCTCCCAGCAAGACTGACAGCTCCTTGCACATGAGGCAGGGCTGAGTTAAGGATCTGGGTTAGGGACTAAATGTGCCCCCTCCATAAAATTCGTATGTTAAAGCCCTAACTCCCAATGTTATAATATTAGGAGCGGAGGCTGCTGGAGATCAGGATTAGATGAGGTCATGAAGGAGGGCCCCATGATGGGATTAATAACCTTATAAGAAGAGAGCTCTCTCTCTATCTTAGTCATGTGAACACACAAGGAGAAGGTGGCCATCCACAAGCCAAGAAGAGTCCTCACCAAGAATCAAATTGGCCGACACCTGAATCTTAGACTTCCAGACCACAGAACTGTAAGAAATCAATGTTTGTTGAAGGTGTCCACTCTACAGTATTCTGTTACGGTGGCTCACTCAGACTAAGACAAGCTGCTTTTCATCCTTGAATGACACCCATTACCATGCACACAGCCAATCTAGACTTGGTTCAACACCACATCCCTGAATCACCTGTGGGAGTCTCAGGCCAGGGAGATGCACAATGGGGATTATGGCGGAAGAGGAGGAAGGGACAGACAGAGGCTGTCTGGACACAGCCTCTCGGCAGAGGCGCCGGGAGCCCTGAGAGGAGCTGGCCACGCCCTCCCTGGCACACTCTGCTCCTGCTCCCATCCCCACCAACTCCCAGCCTGACAACTGCCCAGCCCTCCGCCCTCTCTTCCCTCAGACACTATCAAGGTGGGAACCACTTCCCTAGGCAACCCCAGGACAGCCAGATGGCACCTGCCAGCAGCCCAGGGAGCCAGGCCCTGCCCACCTGGATCCCAAGGGCTATCTGATCTCAGCCCAGTCTACAAATCAGAGTCCCAGGAGAGCCAGAGGAAAACTGAGCTTCCCTGCCAGCTGGCCATGTGGTAGTCACTGGATGTTCAGATATTCCACAACAGAGGAAAGAGGTGTGATCAGGTCTTGGGGAGACACAAGCCAGCTCTCTCTTCCATCCACGTCTCCCATTAACAAGCCAGAGAAGGACTCTTGCAGGGTCTGAGGGAAGAGGCTGAGGGAAAGCATTAATGAGAAAGCAGGGGTGAGGCGACCAATGTGAAAAATACACGTTTATTATCACTCATGTGTCTTATGCTTCAGTAACTTTGTTTCAAGAAAATAAATTATTTGACCTATTCCTAACTTTTCTAGATTTGCATGGGGTCTTTTTAAGAATAGTTCACCTAAAGGGCACCTGGGTAGCTCAGCTGGTTAAGCGTCTGACTTCAGCTCGGGTCATGATCTCGCGGTGCATGAGTTTGAGCCCCACATCTGGCTCTGTGCTGAGAGCTCAGAGCCTGAAGCCTGTTTCATATTCTGTGTCTCCCTCTCTCTCTGCCCCTCCCCCAATCCTGCCTGTGCTCACTTGCACTCTCTCTCTCTCTTTTTCAAATAAATAAACATTAAAAACATTAAAAAAAAAAAAAAAAAAGAGTAGTTCACCTGGACAGAAAAGTCAGATTTGCAGCCATGGAGCTGTGGCCATTTTCATTAGTTGATGGAGATTTGCATGACAAGGGAGATGATGTTTCTGGGAGAAAGGGCAGTTTGGTAGTGGAACCCCAAATGTGCCTTCACAATTGTCATCTTACTGAACTCTTTCTATTCCGGTCATATCTAATTGCTGTACTGAGATACACCTGACATACAACATTGTATGAATTTAAGGTATATAATATGTTGATCTTTGACATGTATGTGTTGTAACATGACTAATACCTTAGCAAGAGTTGACACCACACGACTTAACTCCTTGCAATCTGCCTGATACTTCTCAGGGTAGGTGCTGGAGAGAGGCTATAGCTTACAGACTGGCCTTCACTCTTAAATTCCACCACCAGCCCCCACCTTCCCCCCCCCCCACCCAATACCATGCCAGCACTCTGCCAGGTCAAAGTTCATATGAAGATGGTAAGGTCAATGGCTGAAAGACAAAGACAACTCAGGAGATGGTGGCGTCCAACATCCTCTCAAGCAGAACTTGTTGCCGATCTTCAGACAGAATGTGTCGTGTTCAGAACTCTTGGCTTTGACCTGGGTGTTTAAACCAATTGTCTTGAGTGCTGGTGATAACTAGTTATTCAACAAAGCAACTGCAACAACAACAACCCTCTACAGTGGGCTCTACAGGTTGGCCAGCCAACCAACAGCAAGTGAGCAGCGAGTGCAGGCTGCAGAAAGGAGAAAAACACCAACCTATCCTTGAAGATCTTGTGCCTGTGCAGGACAAAAAGAAGCCAAAGCATGAGGAAGTGATTCTTGAAGAGGCAGAGCTACTCAGGTAAACCTTGTCGAATGTGAGTGAGAAGGGTAAAGAAATGCGGATTTTCACGGGCTGGTACAAAAGGCTTTCCCCGATGCTACAGGGGAATACGGCAGTAAAAGACCCCCAAGACACGTGGGTTGTCCGCGACAGACACATAATTCCACTGAGGATCTCTTCTGATGCCTTCACTGTTTAGTCTTCCTTTTTCCAACATCAGTTGACATTTAGGGTTTGAAAACTGATGTACGGTCAAGGAAGCCTTTCTGGCTACAGCTCACGATGACCAGATCTGTAAAGCTGGACAGTTGCTAAGCAGGTATAAATTAAGGTTTTAAAAAAATTTTTAATGCTTATTTATTTTTGAGAGAGACAGGGAGAGAGAGTGAGGGACACAGCACAAGCAGGGGAGGGGCAGAGACAGACAGCAACACAGAATCTGAAGCAGGGTCCAGGCTCTGAGCTGTCAGCAGAGCCGGATGCGGGGCTCGAACTCAAGAGCCATGAGATCGTGACCTGAGCTGAAGTGGGAAGCTTAACCAACTGAGCCACCCAGACACCCCTACAAATTAAGGTTTAGACGACCACACACCATTAGTGCCGGTGTTCAGAGTTAAGCAGGTGCGTGACTAAGTGAGCACTGAGCCTGGAAGGCCCATGGCAGTGACCCTGAGGGCAGGTACCTCCAGAGTAAAGGTGCTGCTCCCCCCAGCTGCATTCTGTCCACGCCCGCACAGCATGACACTCATCTGAGAAGCACCCAGTTAGTAAGTCTGATCCTGTTTATCAGACTTGCCCCACGCTGCCTGCAGCCCCTTGCCTGCCATCCCCACTGACGGTGGAAGGAGAGAGGCAGCCTGTCACAGTGTGTCTGGAGTGCGGCTGAGAACGTGGGCTTTGGAGGCAGATGTCTGGGGCTAAACCCCAACTCGGTCACTCTCTGTGACTTCTTCCAAGCTAACCTCCCGGATCTAAGCTTCCTTATCTGTAAAATAGAACCTCAATGGCAAGAAGTGCTGAGGGAGTTCCCCAAGGCCTCTTTTAGAAGGGCACTAACCCCACCCATGAGGACTGCACCCTCGTGACCCACTCTCCTCCCAAAGACCTCACCTCCTAAAACCATCAAGACAAACGCCTTTTGGGGAGGGACACAAACGTTCCATCGATAGCACTTCCAAGGCTTTGAAGACGGGGTCCAGGTCGCCACAAGGGCATGGCAGAGGGAATAAACTGTGGACGTGGAGACTGCAAGGGTGTGGGGAGGGGTGGACAGACAGTCCTGGCTCCGAACGCCCACTCTACCACTTAAAGTCCAGGAAATCTCTGGCAAGCCACTTAACCTCTCTGAGCCTCGGTTTTCTCAACTGCAAAATGGAGATAATAACTCCTAAGTGTGAAGATACTATGAATTTTCTGCCTAATGGTATACACTTAGAGTAAATTCAAGGCTCTTTCCTTGCTGTAAAAACTGACCTTTAGAAAAAAAGAAAATGGGCTTGCCTAGCCATTACAGAATACTGCTTTTTCTCATAACCTGACATGATACAGAAACATCCGACGAAGAAGCCGGCGGGCACTGAAATGTCAATTGTGAGATAATTAGTGATCACTGCAAGTCCCCAGCCCGTTCCCAAGAAAGCACGTGCACGGACCTCCTGGCCTCCAAGCCAGGCTCCCAGAGCCCAGGCCTTCTGCTCTGGCTGATGCCGGGGCTCTGTCTCCTGGGGAAAGGAGTCTGATACATGAAAGAACTTTCATTATCTTTGCCCTGAAGCACCAGCAACTGCCTACAAAGAGCAGAGCCAGGAATGAAGGGCAGTGAGAAAGAAATTACTGTGTTTCCTCCCCAGGGGCTAGTCCATTTAGAAATGGGTAGATTCAGAGAAGTGTGTCTGTGTTTGTGCCCTCTACTTCCACGATCTCAGAGATGAACTGGTGACCAACCTTGACCACCATCCAACAGTTAGCCCCCGTCACATATGGGGCAATACGTCAGACCAAGTTCAAATGCAGGAGGACCATGCTTCTGCTAGGCCTCTTACAACCAGTGGAAGCTGGGGGCTTGGGTGAGTCCACTGGGAGCAGCAGTGATCCTCTCCACACCCCAAAACCCCCCAGTTTTCCAAGTCTATGACTCTTTGAATCTGGGATTCGGGACGGCACATTTGTTCATCTACTCAGTATTTACTGAACACTTACAACGTGCCAGGATCAGGGTGAGCAGAGAGGACTCAGAAGGGACAAAGAAAGCATGGTCCTTGTCCTCAAAGAACTGGTCCTAATACAGGGGTTCTCATACTTGGCCCTATTCACACTGAGGTCGACAGCATGGTGAGAAGCATCCCTGCCTTCTACCCAATGGCACTTCCAGTTGTGACAACCAGAAATGCCTCTAAACGTCACCAAAAGCTGTCTGTGGGCCACAATCCCCGTTGCCTCCCTGCAGCTAAGAAATACTGTTTTGACGGGAAGGCTACAGAAAGAAGAATGTAAGCTTTGGAGCTAGATGGACTGGAGTTCTCCCATCTTATGTGCTGTGTGACCTTAGGGGGATTACTTCTCTGAACCACAGTTTCTTTATTTGCAAATTATGTGCATTAATCATAGTTCTGCAAGGTTGTTAAAGATGAAGTGTATAAAATACTGCAGCACACGCTGTCAACAGGCAGCCAAAAGCCACCTTCCCCACCCCAATTCTTCTAATTAACAGTTCCGTTCAGAGATCCTTCTCTCAGAAAAGATGGATCAGTCCCTTGGGGGGGAGAGGGGGAGGGGCACATGGAACCCAGAACGAACCACTGAGACGTAGGGGGCATCTGAGGGAGGGGGCCCCCTGGGAAAGATCTTCCTCTCTGATAACAGGTTGATAAAGAGCGCAACGGTTTTAATATACGTACACAAATTCCTCAATACTCCTCCCTTCAAAAGATGGAACCCTTCTATTGAGTGTGAGCTCAATTTAGTGACTCATTTGTAACAAATAGGACACAGAAGTGACAACATATGGCTTCCAAGATTAGAACATGAAAGGCCCTGCGGCTTCCCCCTTGTGCTCTCCCAATCACTCACCCTGGGGACGTGGCTGCCACATTGCGAGGACCCCCAGGCAGCCCTGTGAAGAGGCCCACAGCCGACAGCCAGCACCAATGTGCCAGCCATCTGTGTGAGGCATCTTGGAGCAGATCCTCTTGCCCCGGTCAAGCCTCCAGAAGATGACAGCCCCCGCCAACGTTTTGAGCGAAACCTCTCAAGAAACCCTGAACAAGAACCACCCGGCTGAACTGCTTCTGACTTCCGGCCACAGATAATGAATGTCCTTTAAAGACGCGGAATTTTGGAGTAATTTGTTAATGCAGCAAATAACTCATATGAGGAGAGGCAATCTGAACCTCCACACACCCCACCCCCTCCCAGGCCTGCCTGTTGACCTCATCAGATGAGGACACGAAGTGAGAGCCATCCCGGGGCCTGGAGAGGGAAGCCAGGAGAGTCTCGGGGATGCGAACCAGAGCCATAGGAACAATCCCGAAGCCCCCACTTGCAGACATCTTGTTAAAGGAGAAAACACTCATGTGCTCGAACCCGAGTCTCCTGGTCCCTGTAGCGTCACCCCTCAAGTGCAGTAACTGCTAGAAAGACAGCTACTATCCCCGTTTGCTCTGACTTCCCAAGGCTCCTCTCACAGATCCCAGCCCTTCTCAGCTCCACACCAGGTGCGCCCACATCCTGGAGAGGCTGGCGATGACGAGGGGCGGAAGGCACAAAACTGAGCAGCTTCGAGGCTGTCGCCTTTCACCCTTTATTCTGACAGGTTGCGTACTCCCAGCAGGCCAGGACCAGACTCCCGTGATCTTACTCATCTTGGGCTCTGCTGTAATAAAATAGCACAGACTGGCGTCAACACCAGAGCTTGATCTTCCCACAGTTCTGGAGGCCAGAGTCTGAGATGAGGGCGCCTGCACGGCCACGTTCTGCGGTGAGCTCTAATCCCGGCTTGCAGACAGCCACCTCATCACTATGTCCTCATGTGGCAGAGAAAGAGTGGGTTCTGGTCTCCCATCCTATTATCAGAGTACTAATCCCCTTACGAGGGCCCTAGCATCAAGACCTTACCTAAACCTCATTACTTTCCAAAGGCCCACCTCCAAATACCCTCATACTGGGGGTTAGTGCTCCAACATATGAATTCAGTCCACAGCACACGCCAAATCGTAGACGCTTAAATTCTCTATTCTTGATACCAGAGAGGAAAACAACCAAGTGTCTGCTTTTCCTGCTCGTCACCGTATTTATAGAGGGCTATAGGTAGCTGGTTCTAAAATTTAAAGGTATGTTTCTTCAACAAAAGGTATTATATTTCAACTAGCCAATCAGAAGGCAACAAAAGCAAAACTAAACCGTTATGTTCAAGTTCAAAAGACTTGAAGCAGGGGGTGAATGAGGAATGGCAGAGTTAAGGTGTTCTGTATAATCATTTCGATTCTGTTTTAATGATGGGCCTCCTTCTAGTAATTAACCAGGCTTGGGCTCTGGGGCCCAGGGTCAGGCAACCACTTCCTAGTGGTGACCATGGCTTCCTTCACCTCTCCGTGCCTCAGTTTCTTCACCTACAAAGGGGGCCATACATTCAAAGAAGTAATGTATATGAAGTGCTTAGGACGGCATCTGGAAGGCAGTAAGCTCTTAATCACACGTTGGCTATTTATCATTACTGATGCCATTATCAGGATTACTGTCTTCTCCTAAGGAAAGAGGGAGGCTGGCAGCCAGACGGGGGGACTGTGGAACCTTCCAGGGAGTAGCCCCAAGAACCGGTGTGAGGTAGAAGAAGTGGGGAAGTGCAACGTGGCTCTAGGTGCTGGGCCTCGGACTTTTGCACAGCTGGTTGCTCCATTTCCCCACCTACAACAGGGCGGTAAGACTTCCACCTTACAGGACCACGAAGAATGTGTACGAAGCATAGGGGCGCCTGGGTGGCTCAGTCGGTTGAGCGGCCGACTTCGGCTCAGGTCATGATCTCGCGGCCCTTGAGTTCGAGCCCCGCGTCGGGCTCTGTGCTGACAGCTCAGAGCCTGGAGCCTGTTTCAGATTCTGTGTCTCCCTCTCTCTGGCCCTCCCCCCTTCATGCTCTGTCTTTCTCTGTCTCAAAAATAATTAAACGTTAAAAAAAAAAAATTAAAAAAAAAAAAAAAAGAAGCGTGAAACAGTGTCCTGCACACATGTACTGTTACATTCCCAGGCTCTGATGCCACCAGGGACCAGGAGATGGAGTTTGAGGTACAAGAATGAATTATATTCAGGCTTTTCAGGGCAGTGAAGACTGCCTTCAGTAAACAGACAAAGACTCTGCCTAAGAAATAAAACGAAGTCAAGACTTTAAAAGCAAGACGTATTTGGGAGCTCCTCCGGCAAACAGTGCCGGTGAACATACAAGAGCTATGTGCCCCCTTCTTCCTTATAAACCAAATTCCAACTCCCTTCAGGAGCTGGGGCTCTCTGCATTTCACGAGAAGCAGGGCCCTCGCCACTTTCAGAAGATGAATCTCCATCAGTCTTCACCAGGGTTGGTAAACCATGGCCTGTGGGCTAAACCTGGACAGCCATCTGCTTCTGTGTGGCCCGGCAGCTGAAAATGACTTTTACATGTTTGAGTGGCTGGAAAAGATCAAAACTCTAATGATATTTCCTACAATGTAAGAGTTACATGAAATTCAAATCCCAGTGTCCATAAGCAGGCTTGTTCAGGTAGGTATCATACATGGTTGCTTTCACATAACGACAGGAGGGGTGAGCAGCTACTACAGTGACTGGGTGGTTACTAGGCTAAAATATGTACTAGCCAGCTCTCCACAGGAAAAGATCCCTGGCTCAAGCCAGAGGTTTTCACACTTAGTGTCCATCAGAATCATCTGAAGGGTTTATTCAAGCATAGATTGTGGGCCTCATGTCAGAGTTGCTGGGCTGAGGCCAAAGAATTTGAATTCCTAACAAGCTCCCAGGTGAGGCTGATGATGTTGGTCTGGGGACCACACTTTCACACTTCGAAAACTGCTGGTCTAAGTCAATCGTGGTAAATTCCATTTTCCGTGCCAGTGACTGCCTAGAAAAAGGGCATCGCAGTTCTGACCAATGAGACTCATGGAGAAGTGAGCTGAGAGCTTCTGGGACAGTGATCCCAGAAGTGGGTCCCAAGTGGAAAAGCTGGGCCCGCTTCTCTTTCGGCATCATCTCGAGACCAGGAGGACAAGAGCTGCCTGCTGCAAGTAGCAGAAGGAGCAGAAAGGGGGAAAGAGACTGGATCCACCAGGACACAGCTAGGCCACAAGTGCACCAGCCACAGCGTCTCCATCTGTGACACAGTAACTGCCATTATTGTCTAAGCCTCTTCAAGTTGGGTTCTTAGGAGCTGTAAGCCACACATGTCCTAAGCGGTCTCCCTCTTCTGTGCAGCCCCACCCAGGGTTCCAAATACACCCCCGACCACTGCAAGGACACCACCAATCTCAAGCCATGAGGGCTGGGGTCAGCGCATGGGCCACAGTACCCACCATCCCACGAGAGGGCAGATCTGGGGTAGGAAAAAGAGCATTATTTTTGGAGCCATAAAATGCCAGGTTGGAGCCCAAATTCCACCACTCAGTGACCATTCACCCCATACTCCCAAGATGGGACTTATTTATGCCTGCCGCATGACCAAGGCAGCCCTGTCTGTGAATCTGGGCAGGGTCCCTTTCTCTCCAGATCCTCATTCACCACTAGAGCCAGCATCGGCAACAACTCGCGAGGTCCCAGGCACAGGACTAAGCCTTTCACGTGCGTGATCTTACTGAAGCCTCAGAACAACCCCAGGTGGTAAGCACCGTCCTTTCCCCCACCTTACGGCTCAAGAAACAGAGGCTCCAGAACGTTACACGGCTCGCCCGAGGCTGTACAATGTCTAAGTGCAGAGGGAGGATTCCAACTCAGATGTTTCTGGCTCAAGAACCCACATGTTTGATATCGACGCTGTGACACCAGGTTTAAAGGGCAGGATATGTACAGGGTCCCACCATGCATACGGGGGCTCAGGACACACTCCTGCATCTGATCACCTGACACAAGGTCTCATTCCTCTTCTCACCCACCGCTCAGCCTAGAAAAGAGGGTGGAAAGACAAGCCCTCTCAAAAACTGGCCAGCTCTGGCCAGTCAGCCAGAGTGGAGCTGACACGAGCACAAGGGGAGATACTGCAAGATCACTCAAGATGTGGACCACGAGACGGTGCCCCGCGGGGACGGTGGCAGCAGCGTGTCCGCAAGGGCCCGCGCCTGCCCAGCGTCTCGTCAGCCCTGGTTCCTGGGCCGCAGCCCAGCCTTACCTGCCAGCTTGCACACCTGGCTGAGAATCTTCCGCTGCCCCCTCTGGCATCCAGCTGTCTAATCGGAGAGCTCGGATGTTTGCCTTGCGCCTGTGGAGGGCAGGCGGAGGCAGTGGAACGGGCAGCAATTCCAGAGCCGTCACAACTTCTGGCTGAAACCAAACATGACAGATTTACCATTGGGCAGGCTGTTCCATTTATTATTTAACGCTCGCAATAAATATTTGCATGACCCAGCGCTGGAGGGAACGCTCTGTGATAACTCACTGCGTTTCCCTGCCAAACAGCACCGCAATCGGATTCCAAAACTGCGGCAGAGAATATTTTATGCTCTTCTAAGGAGCCAGGTGACGGCCCTCTGGTAGGAAACATTTTCTTGCCTGTCTCCAAAGAGCCAAAGGGAGCAGGGAGACTGGAGTTCCGAGAGGCAATTAGATGAGGAGGAGGAAGGTGACCGCGAACGTGTACTTCTGTACTTCGAGCCTACTGGGTGCCAGGCTCTGTGCTAAGAGCTTCACATTCATTCATTCAACATGTGTCTTTGAGGGCAGGGCTGCCAGACTGGGCAAATAAAATACAGGTGATCCAGTTAAATTTGAAATTCAAATTTTCAATCGATAAAAATCCCATGCAATTCCAGAAAATTTTTGGTGTTAATCCAAAATTCAAACTTGCCTGGGCACCCTATTTTTCTCCAGCAACCCTAATTGAGCTTATGCGCATGACAGAATAGCAAAGGGGATTTATCTTCAACTGGGGGTCAGGGAAGGGACCTCGAAGAAGATCACACTTAGACACGTCAGTGAAGGAGACAACCATGACAAAAGGTGAGCGAGTTCCGGACAGAGAGGAAAGCCCATGCAAAGGCCCTGGGGTGGAAAGAATGTGGACATACGAGTTGAGAAAGGCCATGTGAGTAGGGATGAATAAAGGAGGGGAAAGTGACAGGGCCCATGGTCCCCCTAAAGAATGTGGATGTTATTTTAAGTTGAAAGGAAGCTTTTGGAGGGTTCTTCAGGTGGACATGGCCCAATGGGGGTCGAAACTCCTGCTGCCTGGATTTCTGAATCCAGAGGCCACACAGAGGCCCCAACACTGGCAGGAAGAGAAAAGAGGAGGAACAAGAAAAGGAGAAATTGCATTAGAAGAGAGCTGATCAGCACTCACAGAAAACACTTGCACAGTAACAAACCAGCTGCCTCAACAGAAACCTCCACCTCTTCCCAGAGTTGTTCCTCCAGCCGGGCAGCCGGAGGGAGGGGGACTCCGGCAGTGACAATGCTATCAATTTCCAATCTGCTTTTGGCAAATACAGAAAAGGACATTTCAAAGACTTTTAAAAATAACTTTCAAACAACTCAAGGGTGGGAAGAAAAGAGAGAGACAGAAATCACGGTTTGCCTGCTCAAGAACAGTGATAATGACAATAAGGAATGCAGATAAAAAGAACCGCATTTTCACATATGTTATATCATTTGCTCCTTAGTGTTCTATAAAGCAGGCAGGGCAGATTGTGATATCCCTGAATCATAGTGAGGGAAACAGAGATTCGGAAAAATAGAATCCAACGGCTAGGAAATGTCCAGGCAGGGTTTGAAGCTATGTTTGCTCCCAAAGCCTGGGCTCCCAAAAGCCCTCTATGGTCTCGCTATGGACTGAATTATGTTCTCACAAAATTCACATTCTGAAGCCCTAATCCCCAATGTGACTGTATCTGGAAAGGTAATTTAGGAAGTAATTAAGGTTAATGAAGTCATAAAGGTGGGCCCTAATCAAAAAAGACCGTGTCCTGGGGCGCCTGAGTGGCTCAGTCAGTTACGGTCCGACTCCGGCTCAGGTCACGATCTCGCAATTCGTGAGTTCCAGCCCTGCGTTGGGCTCTGTGCTGACAGGTCAGGGCCTGGATCCTGCTTCAGGTTCTGTATCTCCCTCGCTCTCCCCTCTCCTGCTCACACTCTGTCTCTGTCTCTCAAAAATAAACATTTAAAAAAATAAAATTAATAAAAAATAAAGGACCGTGTCCTTATAAGAGGAAGATATCTCTCTCCCTTTCTCTTGGTCTCTCCACAGGAAGAAGGCTGCCATTTGCAAGCCAGGACAAGAACTTTCACTAGCATCTGACCACACTGCTACCCTGATCTTGGGCTTCCAGCCTCCAGAGCTATAAGCAATAAATGCCTCCTATTTAAGCCCCCAGTCTACGGTATTTTGTCACAGTAGCCTGAGCTAACAGAGCTGATGTGAAGCCAACCGCAGCCCAGCCCTCAGCTGCTTGTCTTGCGAGCACAGCTGCTACATGTACAAAATCCCTTCTCCCATCTCCCCCTCGGCCTTTCTGCCTACCTGATGCCTAAAGGGTCTTCCCCCCACCCCGGCTAGCCCACCCCCTTCATCCCCACAGCACTCATATGTCTCAGAGAATGTCACACATAAGTCCGCACAGTGGCGGACTCCTCCTCTGGAAAGGAACACAGCAGCAGAGTGAAGGGATCACAGCTTTGGCACTGGAAAACCTGAGTTCAAATCCCAGCTCTATACTAACTAGCTGGGTGGCCTTGAGAAAAGGACCTGAACCTCAGTTTCCTCTCCTGAAGAATGGGGATAACGTGATCCACACACGCCCTCCCCGGGGATCACTGTGGGAAGTAAATGAGATGCTAAGTATAAAACATCAGCACAGGGCCTGGGACAGTCAGTGCCCGATAAGTAGTAGCTGTTAATAATAATTACAACAATGATGACACCCAAACGGTCCCTTCATTCAGCACATTTTTTAATGAACACCTGCTATGTGTTAGGCACATGGGCATAGAGCAGGACACAAGACACACATGATTCCACCTTCACGAAACTTACAATATGATGCAAGAAACAGACTTATGGTATAATAAAAGGACCATATTGGTAAAAAATCACAGACAAATAGTCTTAAAGTGTTGAAGAGTGCTGTGAAGGAAGAAGGAGGTTTCTGTGAGATAATCATCTACGTGAGCATCAGAAAAAGTCTCAAAGGATACTTCAGCCGAGATCTGGGGTGTGAAGGAGGTAGCCAAGCAAAGACCGGGAGGGATAAGGCTTCCCAGTGCAGACAGCAGCAGCACGTGCAAACACAGAAAGGCTGGGAAGCACTGGACAGGTACTGAGGGGGTGAGGTGAGGCCAGCTCGGCTGGAGGAAGCAAAGAAGGGACATGCGGTTACAGAAGTCAGCCAGGATCACAGCATGCAGGGTCTGCTAATCCATTTCTAACTTATTCTGAAGTCAAAGAGAACCAGGCACCCACGCTAAGAATGCAGTACGATGGCTGGTGCAGAAGAAGAGCTCAAAAAACATGAGCTCGCTTCCCTACCTTGAAATGGCCAAAATAAATTAAAGTGGCCTGTCTGCTCTGAATTTTTGGATTTGACTTCGCCTTGCAACTGTTTCTTTAAAAAAATGTCCAAGGACCAGGGGGGATGAGATGGAGAAGGGGATGTGAGGGAACAAGCTCAAAATCAAACAAGCCAGAAACTCCTGGCTGGGAATTTTCTCTCCAGATCTCTGCAGGGATGGCCGCATCGCTTGAACTGCAGGAGACAGAGGTGAAGTCGGTAGAGCTTAGAAACCTTTCTCCAACCAAGACCCAGACCAGGCAGGTAGTAAAGCTGCCCCCCACTCTACCTCCACCCTCACAGCCTGAGGATGGGGTCTGCCAGACCCCTCCTGACATCCTGACACCAGACCAAACCCTCAGAGCCACTCAAGGCCAAAGCTATCAGCCTGGGCCACTTCAATGCCAGGAAAGCAAAATGTTGCCGGTAAAAAGCTAGCAAAGAAAAAGCAAAGAAAGAAAGAACTTTCAATTGGTTACAAGGGAGCCACAGTCTGAGTCTGAGTCTCAGCCACAGTCTGAGACATTCATCCAGCATGAAGTCTGCTGTGACTCAGACCCTTCTTGGAATTTTAAAATTCATTAGTTTATTTATTCATTCACTACCCACATAGAACTCACAGTAGACTGCCCTAAGAGTCTACTCTTGAATATGTACGACAAAATTATTAAATATAAATTTAAAATCAGGACTTGGAGGAAAATAATTGAGAATAAGAGGTAAGGACAGGAATAGAACAGGATGGAAAGTAGAAAAGATATACAGATCAGAAGGTCAGTTACTAGATCTGAAAATGTGGCTCTGAGTTCCCTTGTGGCCAAGTCAAAAAGGGGAGTAGAAGCTGTTCTCATGGTCTACAAGGAAAAAGGCCTTTGACTCCCTAGGACCAGCACTGTCCTGCCCTGTGACCCCACATAAGTGATTTAATCTCTACTTGGACTTATTTTTCTCGTCTTCAAAAAGGAAAGAGAAATTATTCAATCTTTGTGACTCCCTCTTTAGGTTATAAAAAACCAAGCTATAGTAGTAACAAAGAATGGCTGAACTTCCAGCCTCGGCTCTAAATTAAGATTCCCAAACTAAATGTCTGTAAGGACTAGTCACTAGCAGAAATGAGGGAAGACATCTGGGCCTAACACAATAATAATAATAATAACACAATAAGTAGCGGGGAACGGAGGAACCCATGCTCTGTTTAAAGGGGACAGCTGCTTCTGTCTCCAGCTGATTACTGCCCATGGTCTGATTTTTAAGAAGAGCTCAAAATCAGGATTTTAATGTAAACCCTTCTACCATGTAAGTGTTTGCTTTTAATTCAAATTTACTTAAAATAGTGTATAGGTCAAACATGGCTCCACCTGAAAGCCAATTCCAGAAAGAAATAGCAAATCCCTCCAGTAGCTTACAAACGGATTCTTCTATCTTCAAGTTAAATTGCAATCCCCACCCTATCTTCCCCAGCGAAGCCTCTCAAGGAAGCATTTTGCAACAAAGATACGATTCTTTCTGAATCCTATTCCACACACATTGTTGGTTTCCTATTGTGCTTTGGGGCACCGAAGGATACACCAGTGTGATAAACAAGTCTCCACCAAGTCTCCAGACAGGCCCAGCTGTGTGCTCCATCAAGACACTGGCTGGCTCCCAGGAAGTTCTCAAGGTTTGGCGATGTCTGCAGAAATCAGCCCTTTTCATCAACAGCTTCAAAACATACTGCTGGATTTATCTCTACCAGGAACCAGGAAACACCCACTCCTCTCCAAATCTTTTTCCGTCTGTCCAGCCTCCTGGATAAGGTTTTTCTTCATGGAGCCCTGTCACTCCATTTATTGCCAGTTCAACAAGTATGTGCTAAATGCCCACTGGATATGGGTGCTGGGCTAAGAGTTGAGGAGTCAAGACAAATAATATGAGACCACTGGTCCACAGTCCAAGGCCAAGATATAGATGCAATTGAACTTACCCTGGTGGGTATTTTAACTGACAGAGCTAAATGATAAAATGGAAAATCACTTAACTTGACCTGGGTTTGAGTTAGAATTCTTCCACCCACTAGCTAGGTTATGTTGGGCAAGTCGCCTACTGTGTCTATTCCCTCATCTATTTAAAAATGTAAGGGAGGGGAGCCTGGGTGGCTCAGTCGGTTGGGCGTCCAACTTCGGCTCAGGTCATGATCTCACAGCTTGTGGGTTTGAGCCCCGCGTCGGACTCTGTGCTGACAACTCAGAACCTGGAGCCTGCTTCTGATACTGTGTCTGTCTCTCTCTCTCTCTACCCATCCCCTGCTCATGCTCTGTCTCTCTCTCAAAAATAAAGATTATGGGAATGCAAGCTGGTGCAGCCACTCTGGAAAACAGTATGGAGGTTCCTCAAAAAACTAAAACCAGGGGCACCTGGGTGGCTCAGTCGGTTGAGCGTCTGACTTCAGCTCAGGTCATGATCTCACAGATAGTGGGTTTGAGCCCCGCGTTGGGCTCTGTGCTGACAGCTCAGAGCCTGGAGCCTGCTTCAGATTCTGTGTCTCCCTCTCTCTCTGCTCCTCCCCTGCTCACACTCTCTCTCTCAAAAATAAAGATTATGGGAATGCAAGCTGGTGCAGCCACTCTGGAAAACAGTATGGAGGTTCCTCAAAAAACTAAAAACAACTACCCTACGACCCAGCAATTGCACTACTAGGCATTTATCCAAGGTATACAGGTGTGCTGTTTCGAAGGGACACATGCAGCCCCATGTTTATAGCAACACTACCAACCATAGACTAAGTACGGAAAGAGCCCAAATGTCCATCGATGGATAACTGGATAGAGAAGATGTGGTATAAATATACAATGGAGTATTACTCAGCAATCAAAAAGAATGAAATCTTTCCATGTGCACTACCTGGATGGAACTGGAGGGTATTATGCTAAGCAAAATTAGCAAAAGACAAATATCATATGACTAACTCATTTGAGGACTTTAAGATACAAAACAGATGAACATAAGGGAAGGGAAGCAAAAATAATATAAAAACAGGAGGACAAAAACATAAGAGCCTCTTAAATATGGAGAACAAACAAAGGGTTACTGGAGGGGTTGTGGGGGGATGGGCTAAATGGGTAAGGGGCACTAAGGAATCTACTCCTGAAATCATTGTTGCACTACATGCTAACTAATTTGGATGTAAATTTTTTAAAAATAAAAAATAAAGCAAGTTAAAATAAACAGAAAGAAATTAAGAAAGAAAGAAAGAAAGAAAGAGAAAGAAAGAAAGAAAGAAAGAAAGAAAGAAAGAAAGAAAGAAAGAAAGAAAGAGAAAGAAAGATTTAAAAAAATGTGAGGGATATAACACCACCTCACTTACAGTTTGTTAGAAACAGAACTAGCCCACACTGCAGCAAAGGTGCTGCACCGCACAATTCCAAGATGTGCTAGTCACAGACTATGCTGCAAATAGTTTCCCCTGGCGTTGTGTAGTACCCAACACAGACAGCTGTATAGGGCAGCCCTGGCTGGAAGGTGTAAATACCTCATAGGAAACAAACAAGCAAAGTGTCCAGCACATTGTAGGGCCTCAACAAATGAAACTGTGGCTAGTACAGAAACCAAAAGGAAAACAGAACCTAGTTTTCCTAACTTGTCCTTTCCAGCATCTTTTCAACAAGAACCTCACCGCATAAATCGAAACACTGCTGAACAATCAGGGTCCCTCGGACTGAAGCTGAGCCCTTCTCATCAATCAGGCGCTGCACTTCCCCCTCCAAGGAAAAACACTGGTACCAGTCCTGGGGCCTTGATTTACGGCGCTGCCATTCCTGGCTGTCAGTCAAGTACATGCCCCTCCTTCCCCGCCTGGCCCAGGGCTGCCTCCGGATTCATGTTGCCGACTGCCACGTGGCAGTCCACACTCTCCCTTGGTTCAGAGTGATTGTCCACGAGGTGTGCTCAGAGTCTTCAGTCCTGGGATTTTCTATTCCTTTTAAGCTTCGAACTATCTCAAATGTTTAAATATAGCTGGCATCTGGCTCTTGCCTGCTCGTTTTGGAGGTGGTATTCGCCACGTCTCTTTCCACTGCAACGGGAATCGGCGAACAGTGAATTCGTTGTTTCACTTATCTTTTAAGAGTCCGGGGGTAGCGCTCGATTCAGGTACAGCAGGATTCAAGAGCTCAAACAATACTGTGGGATCAGCTTCTCATCTTTTTCTTCTGTTCTCCCGGGAGATGCTACGCGGCGGCTTCCGGTGACCCCAGGCGTTAAACACTGGGTAGAAGCCTCCAGCCAGAGTAAAAAAGCAAACGGGAATAGAGGGATACGGAGTGCAATCTTCAGGGTCCGCCACACACCTCTTCTCAGCCCTGCGGAGAGCTGGTTTCTTACCCTCTGGTCCCAGCTTGCTGTTCGAAGTCATTGAGGGGGCGAAGACAGCCGGCGGACGACAGCTGGCCGGGCAAGGGAAGGCGGCTCACCCCCCACCCCCCACCCCTGTCCTGGGTGTGCCCTCGGCCCACTCTACCTGCACTACGGGCCCTTTCGAGGATGCAGCCTAGACACCGTAATGTTGCTGACACCACGTGGAGCGCAGGCGTGACTCGACCCCCTTGAGGCCGAAGATTCCGGCGGGCAGGGGCCAGGTGTAGTCGTCTGGTGGCCGCCCAGGCCAAGCCTCCTAAATTCCCTTGCTTTTTAAAACTGCCCCCTACCCCTGTGGAGTGAACTTCCTCTTCCTTCGGCCTCTCCTTGCCCCTCAGGGGCCAGTTTCGAATTTCCCTGGGCCCACAGAGCTTAAACCTGAGCTTCAGGCCCACCTTCTCTAGCCCCCCCCGCCCCCCCAAAGCCACCTTATCTCCCGCCCACAGCTGACGCAGAAGCCCCGCCTCTTCCTGTTTCCGAGGCCACCTACGGCCCCGGGCTCATTTCCTGTCCAAAAGGAAGCAGTCAGTCCTCCGGTCATTGGTGGAGCGCATTTGACTGTCAGACCCTGCAGCCAATGAATGATCAAGTTGGTTCCATTCACATCCCGCCAACTTCTGAAGGATTCTGTCACCTCGCCAGAGTCCCTCCACGTTTTTTTGGTTGCAAGCGCTAGAAGCGTGACTCATTGGTAGGCTACCGAAGAATCTTTAATTGTTACTATTACTACTTTAATGGTTACTGTTATTAGATATAACATTGTTATTAATTGATATAATTGTATTATTAGTGGTAGATTATTAGATAAAATAAAATACTATTCTCATTTCTATTATTAGAGATAATAATATTATATCGGCTCCAGTATCAGCCCCACCAACTTCTTTTGAAGGGCTCTTTGAAGAGTCTCTAAGTGCTTTTTGTTGCAAGTGATAGAAGCCCAATTTATTGGTAGAATACTGAAGAATCTTTAATTATTACTATTACTAGTCTAGTTATTACTATTAGATATAAACAGTTATTATTAGATATAATAGCATTTATTAATATATTATTAGATTATAATTATTATTAGATACAATAACATACTATTAGGTATGTACAATAATATTATCCTGGTTACCAGGTGCTGTGGGGCTGGGGGGAATGGGGAGCTGCTAGGCACAGAGTACAAACTTCCAGGTTTAAGACAAAATGTTCTGGGGATCTAATATAGACCATGGGGCTTATAGTTAGTAATACTGTATTCTACACTTTAAAGTTGCTAAGAGAGTAGATCTTACGTGTTCTCACCACAAAAAAGAACTGGTAATTATGTGATATGATGGAGGTGTTAGCTGATGATATAATCACTTTCTGCAATATATGTGTATCAGATCTACACATTGTATATGTTAAACTTATGTTATATGTCAATTATATCTTGATAAAGCTGGGGGGAAATAACAGTATATCTAATGAGTAGTAGCAGAAGATATAATACCCTTATTGTTATTGTTACCATAATTATTAGGAGGAAGGGGAGAGAGAAGGGGAAGAGATTTAGGAAGCATTTAATACCTCCCAGGTGCCATTCCAAGCACTTCGCTTGAATCTCCTTGCTTTCTCACAACCACCCTATGAGGTTGCTATTGTCCTTTTAACCTATTTTACGGATGACGAACACCACTGCCACACACCTAGTTGGCGAGCCAGGATTTGCACCTGGAAGGTCTGCCTCCAGAAGCAGCACCCTGCACCATTAGCCTATAATCCAAGGGAAAGTAACCAGGACAGCAGGGGTCTATATGAGTTTCTGAAACCGAGCACTTGAATTTCCACATTAGGCACTCTTCAGCTCTGCTTCTGTCAATTTTTTCCTTCTCACAGAGGATGAGCTTCTCTCCTGTTGGCAGGAGATGCGGCTCCCTACAAGCCCCAGCCTCATGACTCACAGTGTCTCTCCACCACAGAGAAGGAAGGACTGACACTCTCTCCATTTCCAAGTACAAAATCCCATGACGGGCTCTGATTGGCACAGCTTGGATCATGTGCCAGCCTCTGGGCCAATCACCTGTGGCCAGGGAGCTGGAGTACTGTAGTTTCGAGGCTTTGGTGTCAGATCAATCAATGGTAGATGGAGGCAGGAAACCACTAGGGGGTCCAAATGGCAGGGATGAGAAGGGGGGTAAAAGCCGTTTTCGTGAGAAAGGAGGTGTGCTGGAGACACCAGCATTTATTTCATCCTGAGAGCAAGGGAAGCTTGCAAGGAAGCCTCACTGGGAAGAAACCAGTTGGCGGAGAACTGAGGCCCTCCCAGCTGTGACCCTCCTGACATCTGGTCCAGATGCTGGCCATCATTCCTTCAGACGTACACACGCAGCGTTAATGAGGAACTAAAAAGTCCTCCCGACTCCCAGGAAGAGGCATTAGCATGCATGATCATCCTGCTCTGTCTGCCTGCATGAAATATGAAGGGGGTCTTTGAAGACACAGCCGGAGTGTTTAGCAAATGCTCCAGAACAGCTCATCTGAAAACCCTGAACAAACACCGGACTCATTGTGTGATCTGTTACATTACGCAGTTTTGGCAGGAGGTGGGGCTAAATTCAGTTCACTTCCACATCATCCTAATTGTCAGTTACACTGCCTTCTTCAAGCGCCACCCCCTCAATCCTGATACACATTTTTAAAATAAATTTTTTAATGTCTATTTATTTTTGCAAGGAGCAGGGGAGCAGCAGGGAGAGGGAGATACAGAATCTGAAGCAGGCTCCAGGCTCTGAGCTGTCAGCACAGAACCCGACACAGGGCTCAAACCCACAAGCTGTGAGATCATGACCTGAGCCAAAGTCGGAGGATTAACCGACTGAGTCACCCAGGTGCCCCTTGATTTACATCTTAAGCCCCCCGGGACTGCGGGGCAAGGAAACAGGCTCTTACCAGCATGGGTGATATTGGGAAAGCTCTTCAACCTCTCCGAAACTATTCATTTTCCCATGTTCTAAGTGGGGATACAAACGCCTACCTTGTAAGGCAGTTAAGAGAATTATAGATAGTGTAGGGAAGGTTCTAGATTAGTCAGACTAATGACTGTGCTATGTTGTTCAACAAATTCCCAAATATCAGCAGCTTAGTGCCACAAAGTTTTTTTGTTTTATCATTCATTCCCATTCATGAGAGGAGCTCTACTGTGGTAGGATAAGATAAGGCCCAGTTATCAAGAGATGTTAACACCAACAGAGGTGGGCACCTGGGTGGCTCTGTCAGTTTAAGTGTCCTACTCTTGATTGCGGCTCAGATCATGATCTCACAGTTAATGGACTTGAACCCCATGTCAGACTCTGCACTGACAGCTTGGAGCCTGCTTGGGATTCTCTCTCTCCTTCCCTCTCTGCCCCTCCCCACTCTCTTGCTCAAAATAAATAAATAAACTTAAAAAAAAAAAAACACCAACAGAGGTGACAGATGTGCAGACATATAAAGCATCTTGGTGTTGCTGGGTCCCTAGTCTCTAGTCCATGCAGCAACTCCTTCCAGTCCATAAGCTACTTACATCTAGCTATGTTTCAGTGTGCTTTTTTTTTTTTTTAATCTTATTTGTTTTTGAGAGAGGGAAAGACCACAAGCAGGGGAGGGGCAGAGAGAGAGGGGGAGACACAGAATCTGAAGCAGGCACCAGGCTCTGAGCTGTCAGCACAATGCCTGACATGGGGCTCCAACTCATGAACCGCGAGATCATGGCCTGAGCCGAAGTCGGACGCTTAACCGACTGAGCCACCCAGGCGTCCCTCAGCGTGTTTTTGGTAGGGTTGGTCACTTGTGACTTAAGGAGATGCAACCAAAATCAAATCAGATAGGGGACACTGATGGACCCCTTGCTGAATGCTTAGTAGGTAGCAGGCATTGTCAATCCTGTTTCCTGTGCATATTCCAGGCACTGTTCTAGGCACTTCAAAGGAGACCAGTTTCTGCCCAGGGTCAGCTTCACCCCTCCCCTGTGCTGAGGTAACCTTCACACCTGCCTGTGAGTCAGGTTTTTTTTTCTTTCCTTCCTTTTAATTTAAATTCAAGTTAACATACAGTGTAGTCTTGGCTTCAGGAGTAGAACCCAGTGATTCACCTCTTACATATAACACCCAGCGCTCATCCCAACAAGTGCCCTGCTCAGTGCCCATCACCCATTTACCCCATCCCTCCATTCACCTTCCTTCCAGCAACCCTCAGTTTGTCCTATGTATTTAAGAGTCTCTTATGGTTTGCCTCTCTGTTTCTATCTTATGTTTCCTTCCCTTCCCTGAGTCCATTGTTAACACCCCACTTCTAAATTAGGAAACTGAAGTCCAGAGAGGTTAAGTCATATGCAGTGGTAGTTTGGGCTCCCCCAGAAGCAGACATGAGTCAAGGATTCAAGTACAAGTAGTTGATTTGGGAGGTGAAAGAAATACGGCAGAGAAGTGGGGACATGACCTAGGGAAGAGAGGCACCCTGTTCTCAAGACACTTCCAGTGTGGGCCCTGCAGCTTAATCCCGTCAGGAAACACCGTTTGTCAGTGAGAAACGCGTCTCCGAGCCCTCTGAGCCAAGAGGAAAGGGAGCCAGGGATTTACACACCTGTCAGTCATTGGTTGAGGGATGCTCTCAGGAACATGAATTCCCAAAACATAACTGCCAGCCTGTCTTCTGTAAGGACACAGTAGTGCTCTACTAAAGTTTTGGAGAAAGCCCTCACATAAGGAGAGGCAGATATACCAGCAGTTGGAAGTTGACCACCTCTCACTGATGTAGCAAGCTAGAGCAGTGGCATGGAGGTCAATGTTCAACTGGTTCTACAGATTGGGGAGGAGGAGCAGGAGTCTAGATTTGTAATGTTTGCTGATTCCTATGGTATAAATACTCCCATGAAGGCCAATTTCAAGCTACCAACGTAATGTCAATTGGCCTGCAATGTTCCTGAAAATGTTCACAAAATTCCTGAAAATTTACCAGTTGACTCTTGGGAGCTAGTCCTAGCCGACTCCAGCGTATGGCTAAGCCAGAGGGACATGGGTAGGGCAACAAGGTAGTGTTCACTACGCATGCCTGAGTCGCACAACTATTGAGAAGACACCCGCAGTAGTTCAGCACAGTAGGGTATGACCCCAAGTCCCTGGTCTTTACATTTTACCATGATGGCTATTGTTTATCCCTTTTCCTTCTCAACCTGAGGCTGGGCATAAATTGTGGTGATAAGGAGGCACTGGGGAAGAGAAAGGAGAAGGGGGCGCTAAAAAGAGAGGGGCGGGGCTATATAGCAATACTGAGAGGGACCCTCAAAATCACCCAGTCTGACCCCACATTGAATGGTGGGCTCTTCCTGGAGCATCCCTGCTCATTGATCCTCCAGCCTCTACATGCACGACTCCTGTGATGGGGAGCTCACCACTCCTCTGGCCAAGGATCGGCCTTTGAGGAGTCCCACATCACCAGCCCCAGATGGGATTCAAGCAGCCGACTGCCTGTTAAGGAGAAGTCATTTCACTGTGTCCAAGGCAATGGATGGACTCAGCGCTGGAGGAAGGCACTTGAGGAATGAGCCAGCCGCTGGGTCGGACACATACAGCAGATGAAGTGCCTGGTCCCCGACCAACTTAAGCAATGGCTCCTTTTGTCAAAGCCACTCACCAAAAGGGAGACTATTACATGACAAATGCTGGCCTGGGTCAGACCAATGAAGCATCACGTGCACAGTTCTATCTCTGACAGGGCTCCATGACTTCCCCCAGGCTGAGAAATGAGGGCCATGTTCAAACATTCCTGGGCATGAGAATCACCAGGAAGCTTCTTGGGCCCCCTTCTCCCTCAGAGACTCCCACCCAGTAGGTCTGGGGCAGGGCCTGGGAGTCTGCATTTCAGTCAAGCTCCCAGATGGTGCTGATGCATTCCCCTGCACCTTGATGGCAGAGGCTAGAGCAGGGTCCCGGAGCCACAGCTGGCGGGCCACCTCTGTGAGCCCTGAATGCCTTGGGACACAGAAAAGAGAAAGGAAAGATCCCAAGCAGGTAAGCTTCTCCTAAGTGTTACTGTACATATAGTTCCAACAGTCCTGCTTACATTTACTGAGCCCCTACTGCGTGCCAGGCACTGGACTAGGTCCTGGGGAGGGACAAGATACAGTAGTCACTGAGCTGATGAGGGCTTCCCTTGGCGGGGGGGGGTCACAGCAAATGGAGGATCTTACATTCGGCCCCTGTGTGCCTGGCAGCGTGCTGGGGGCCTGGCACGTGGTGTTGAACAGAAGACCAGGCTCGACTCTGGGACGGCTGGAACCCTCATGAAGGAGGACCCCTCCGCCCCCACCCAACACTGGGGAAGAAAGCTGAACTGAGTTAACAGTAAAAACTGACACCTAATGGATCAGCCAGAACAGAGATATTCAAAAGTCACAGAAAGACCCTTTAAAAATATAAGATAGCAAGATGGAGCTGGGGGCTCTGAAGGAGGGACATCTTTGAAGAATTTTTGGTACCAAGAGCCGTCTGCCATCTTGTGAGCGAGTCCTAGGACTGGATGCTCCCCTCCTCCCAACACTGCCAGAGGTGGGACTCTGCTGACCCTGGCTGACAGTTGGGAAAATTGAGGCTCTGAGGTAAGGGTGACCCGCCCAAGGCTATTCCGCCAGGAAGTGGTGCAGCTTGGGGCTGTATGGTCCCCAAGTCCTGTGGGGACTGTACACCTGCCAGCCAACGGCCTGGACAGAACCCCAAGCGTCAGCTGCTGGTTGGACAGGGTGACACAGAATCCTCACCTGAGCTGGGAGGTGTAGCCTCATGGCTGTGACTGAAGTCAAATCCTGGCCATGGACCCCCCCTTAACTGCATGACCCAGACAAGTTACTTGGTCTCCAGACCACATTTCAAGCACCTGGTTATCCCCGCCCCCATCCAAGACGACAGTCCTAGAACTTTCCATACTTTCCTGACTCTTCCCCAGAGGCATCTGTGAAAGACCGAAGGGCTCCCCAGGCAGACCAGTTGAAGTCCACTCGACCTCCATAGCACGTCCCACATCCATCTGCTTCTCCGAATTTCGGCCTCCACTACTCTGGCCCAAGCCACCATCATGTCTCCTCTGGTTTAATCCAGTGACCTCTGGGTGGTCTCCCTGCCTGGGCTCTTAATCCCCTCCAGCAGAGATCAGCAAATGACGGCGCTTGAGTCAAATCTTGCCGGCCACCTGCTTTTGTAAATAAATGTTTATTTTGGAACAAAACCACATCCGTTCATGTATGTCCCATCTATAGGGCTGTTTTCCCACCACAATGGCAGAGCTGAGTAGTTGCCATAGAGACCCTATGTGGGGCATGAGGCCTAAAGTATTTGTGATCTGGTCTTTTGCGGGAAAAGTTTTCCAGTCTCTGCCCTGCAGTTCTTCCTCCCCATAGTCATCCTTCCAAAATGGCAACCAGATCATTTTCCTCCCCCTGCTTAGAGCCCTTTGGTGGTTTTCAGGTGCCATGAGAAAACATCTCAATTCTCTATCCCATCTGTAAAGTCATATGTGATCTCTGTGGATGTCGCTGGTCTTGTCTCTTACCAGTCTCTCTTTGCCCATTCCCACCAGACTGTCCTGACTGCTATTTCTTGACCCCTCCCTTCTTATTCCTACCCTGGGGCCTCTGCAGGAGCTGCCCCCCTCAGTCTGGAATGTTCTTCCCTCTGCTTTTTATATGGCTGGCTCCTTCTTATCACATAGGACTCAGGTTTTCTCTGAATATCACCTGCAAACTAGAATAGCCCCCGCCCACCACCCCATCACTCAGTCCTGTTTTCCTCTTGGCACTTCTCACTAACTAAAATAGTCTCATCCATCCGTGTGTTACTTGACCAGTGTCTGTCTTCGCATAAAATATAAAGTTCTGTGAGGGCAGGGTCTTTGTCTTTTCTTGATTCATCATACGCCCAGAGCCTGGACCACTGCCTGACATGTAACAGGTACTCCCTAAGTTTTTGTTAAGTGGGTAAATTGTCTTGTCACTCCCAAAGACAAAAGAAAAAGCTACATTTCCAGCAGGTATGACTTAAGCCCAGTATACACACACACACTAACTTCCTACTCAAGGCTTAAGACCTGGAAAAAGCTATCATAATAAACTAAGGAACCATTCCACAACAACTAAATGAGAAAAAAAAACGATTGCACCCAATGCCGGCAACACCGTGAGCATCACTGTAGACGGCGGCCAGCCCTTAGGAAAGCAATAAGGTCATCAGTGTCCAAAGCCATAAAAATGCTCACTCATTCAACTTGGTATCCCTACTCCTGCGAATTTAAGGAAATAATTCAACGGTACTGAAGGGTTTTGTTTTTTTTTTTTTTTTTGCATAAAGCTGTTTACTGTTTTATTATCTGAAAAACACTGGAACAAGTTAACTGACCAACAATTGGTGTACACAGCCCATAACCATGATCATTAGGAAACTCAGTGGAGCCACACAGAAAAAGGATTATGATAAATGAAAGAAATAAAACTAGAATATATGTTATGGCTCTGAGTAGAAAAACTACTTATGAACAAGGACTAAAAGAGCAAGAAATGATGGTAATACTTATCATGTGCGGCAGAGACTTCAGGCTGCCCATCACCTTTGGTCCTTCCCTTTCCCCCTGGCACACAGCTAGTCAGATTTCCCAGCAGCCCCCGCACCTACGTGGAGCCAGCCACCCAACTGAGTTCCAGTTAGAAGCAATGGGCCGCTTCCATAAAATTCCACCGTGTGTACTCCACCACGCTGTGTCTCCAAGGTGACCTGAGAAGCCACATGTTGGAGGTGTCACAGATTCTGTGTCCCAAACAACTGTGCATAACACAGACCAAGCCCCCCTGTTCACCTGGGACCACCCCAAACCATTTAACAGGAGTCAGAAATAAACTTGTGTGCGCACCGTTCTGTTTGGGCCTCTTTGTTACAGCGGTTTAGCCAACGCTAACAAATACCCTAAAACAGTGCCTGGTGACTAAGAGCTCAGGCTTTGGGGTCCGCAATACCACTTATCTGTGTGACCTTGGGAGGTCACCTAACTGCTCTGAGCCTCACTTCCCTCACCAGTGTGAGAATCAAATGAGAAAAAGACTATAAACTCCTTAGTTCTGTGCCTAAGAAGGAGCTCAAGCTGTTGGTTCCAAGTGTTCCATCCAGAAGCACAGCTGCATCTTGCTTATCCTTGGGTTCTGGAGACATTTGCCTAAGGTAGGTGGAGCTGGGTTTCTAACCCTTGCAAACATGAGTGCTGACTAATACACACTGCTCCAAACATTAATGTCTTTCCCCCAACCCATCTCCCAGGTGGAGGTGGTCCAGACTGGGTAAACCCAAAGAGAGGCTAGCTCTCCTCTAATCAGACTTAGGATGGAGCCAGAGGGCAGTGGCTGACCCAATATGCTCTGCACCTTAGTGGCAGCAGCAGGTCCAGAATCCAGGTTGACCCCAAAGCATCCTGTCCTAAGACATGGCCCCATGCCAGTGCTCACTCAGGTCAGGCTGTGCTGTTTTCCTGGATGGAGAAGTGATAGACCAGCAGGCAGTGGTCAGTGGGCTATGCCTGGGCCAAAAACATTTTCCAGACCAGATGGTATCTCTGGCAGGCCCTCAAAGCCAGCAGAGGCCAAGTCATGCCCAAGAGGCCAAGAGGCCCAATATGGTGGGGATGGTCAAGAGTCCTGATGAACAAGACATCCCAGCGCTCTCCTTGTTTGCCAGCTGGCTACCACCTGAGGGTCCCAGAGCAGCAGACAGGCAGGGCCAGCCCAGGCAGTTGCACTGGGCCAGAAGTGGGGCTCACGGGCTCAGCTCGTGCACAGGCACATGCGTGCACACACTTACGTGCACACATACACACACGCACAGGACCCCACACATAAATGTGTGCACATACAAATAGCTGCATTCACACATCACACTCACAGATATATTCCTTCCAAACTCAGTGCCTTCCAATAGCACGACAGACAATAGAGCCACAGTGAGACGTGGAGGAAACCCTGCAGTCTGATCCTAGATTTTTTTTGCACGTATCAGGGGACAAAGATATTTGACAAAACCCTTGAGTCACCTCCCCAACAGGGTCCCTGCCTGCCTGCAAAGCCCACCAAACCAGCTCCATGCAGATGATCTCACTAGGACCCCAAGGAGGGACCACTGTTCTGTCAGAAAGATCTAGGTCTGTAACAACAAGACACTGATGGCTTTGGGCCAGATTTCCCAGAAGCAGAGCAGCAAAACAGATTTGGGCAGATGTGGGTTTTTAAGGAAGGGCTTTCAAGAGAAGGGAAGTGAAAGCCACAGGAAACAGAAGGGGAAAGAGTCAAGAGAGAGTATGCTGTCTACAGGCTAAGCTTGGTATGATCCCACGGGGAGCTCTGGAGCACGGACTGGGCCACTGTGAGGCAGGGGTCAGCAATCCCTATTCCTATATCAGTTAGTCACTGAGGCATGGCATCCCCTCCAGGGTGAGGTGGCTCCCATCTGGAGCAGGCAATTCTCTGGAAAAGGAGACAGCTGTGAGCTCTTAGCAGCCGGCACTCTCAGCAGCTAGGGGAAGGTGGCCAGGTAAAGGGGAGCTGGGTAGAGCTCCAACTGGTGTCTGTACCAGGGCAGACCCATGAAATTGTCTGAAGCCCTGAAAGGAAGAGGGATGATTTCTCAAATAACAAACATCTGTCAGGGCATTGGCACTGACCAATCCACCCCAATGGCTGGCTGTAAAATACAGGCACAGCTACACCGGGGGATACCAGCTAAATGTCAACCCTGCCTGTGCGAAGGGATGATACCAGACAGCAAGCCCTGTGGCAGCAGCTCTGTGAGCGTCACTGAATCCTCAGAAGTGCCCTGTTGCAGCCACTATCCCCATTTTACTATGGAACAGCCTAAGACTCAGGAACATGAGGCAGCTCACCCGAGGGCAAACAGCCCAGGAAATAAGAGAAGCAGAACTCGCACTCACATCTCTCTGGCTCCAAAGCCAGTGAACTGCTCTACCCTGCCTCACTGGCTTGAAAGAGATTAAAGAAAAAAGCAGGCAAAGGGAGCCCAGACTCCAAGAGACATGAGGGTCCCTCAGTGACATTGGGATCATGATTTTATTTTGTTCAGAGCGGAATGAAAGGGACAGGAAACAAGCAATGTGTGATCTCCTGTCATGTCAGGAGACGTTCTTTTCAGAGAAATGTACATTTCGCAGAATCAATATGCTCCGAAGCCTCAGAAAGCCAACGAAGACATACAGCCCCGACCCATGCACGTGGGAACTCTGTTACGATAGACAGTAGAAATTAAATTGAATCATCTGGAGCAAGTAGGTTGTAAACATTCAATATTAATGATCCATTTCAGTCCCAAAGAACCTCAGGCTTTCCCCAGCTGTGTGCTCTGTTGTGAAAAGACTGAATTGTCCTGAGATGGGGATTCCTCGCCTTTCCTGCCAGGGATGATGGCAGAATCTGTGTGCCCTATGCAGGACCAGATAGATAGTAAATCTTTTGTGGGCCATCCGATCTCTGTTGTAGCTACTCAATTCTACAGCTGTCACTCAAAAGTAGCCATAGATGGGGCAGCTGGGTGGCTCAGTTGGTTAAGCATCCTACTCTTGATCTCAGCTCAGGTCTTGATCTTAGGGTCTTGAGTTCAAGCCCTGTGTTGGCTCCATGCCGGGCATGGAGCCTACTTAAAAAAAAAAAAAAAGTAGCCATAGGCAATACATAAATAAATGGGTATGGCTGTGTTCTAATAAAACTTTATTGACAAAATCAGGCAGTCAGATCGATTTGGCCCTCACACTATAGTTTGCTGACCCCTGCCTATCTTCTTGGCTTTTCCAGGTAGACCAACGCATGCAGTCCGGATGCTAGACCATTTCCTGGCCACGGATATATCCCTAACTTGGGTTGGTTTTTTTTTTTTTTTTTTTTTTTTTGGTCTCTTGGGGCCATTGGCTGTGTGAGAGGCAACAGAGATTAGATGGCACAATACACACTCATGCTCACACGCTAACCAAGGTAAGACATGTACTAGGTTGAGCATATGACATTGCGAGTATTCAACATTTTTTCCCCTCATCCAAGACAGCAAAAATGATGATTTATCATACACGTGTCACCTTCAGCCACAAAATGAAAACAGAACTAGTCCCAAAAGTCACAGGTCCAGGGCAAAGGACCAAAAAGGACTGTTTTGGTAGGAGCAAGGTGGGTCTCTCCAAGGTGGTCGTTGCAAACAGATGGCGATGGATGTTCTTGATCCACTGAATCAAGTTCTAGAAAGTAAACATGCAGTCCGACAATGTGTACCAGCGTTCCTGGCCTCTTGCTTTCCTTATTTCTATTCCTGTGGCTTCCACATGTGCACAAGCTAGCGCTTTACTTGGACCTCTGCCTCCTCTTTCTTCTTCTTTGTTTCAGCCAGTACATTGGCTTCTTCTTCCACTTGGCTCTGATGGCACTGAGGCTTCCGAGAAGATGGTTGAAAGTTCCACTTTCCTTCTTTTAAATAAATGTTCAAACTTTCCATTTTACCATAGTTCCAGGAAAATGGCAAGGATAATACAGAAAGCCCACATGTGTCCCACATATTGGTGCAATACTATTTTTTTTTAATGTTTTTATTTATTTTTGAGACAGAGAGAGACAGAGCATGAGCAGGGGAGGAGCAGAGAGAGAGGGAGACACAGAATCTGAAGCAGGCTCCAGCCTCTGAGCTGTCAGCACAGAGCCCGAGGCGGGGCTTGAACTCACGGACCGCGAGGTCATGACCTGAGCCGAAGTCGGACGCTTAACCGACTGAGCCACCCAGGCGCCCCGATGCAATACTATTATTAACTAAAGTTCAGATTTATTCAGACTTCCTTAGTTTGTACTTAATGTCCTTTTTTTCTACGCCAGGCTACCACACTGATGACCTTAACACTTTGGGGGAATACCAGTCACGTGTTTTGTGAGAATGTCCCTCGGCTGGGATTTGTCTGACATTTTTCTCATTAGATAGGACTTTTGTGTTTTGAGGAGAAAGGCCACAGAGGTGAAAATGTCACTGCCATCACTTCATATCAAGGGTATGCACTCTCAAGATGATTTGTTGCTGTTGATGCCGACCGTGATCACTTGGGCTGAGGTTGTGTCAGGTTTCTTCACTACAAAGAAAAGCATTCCCCCTTCTTCAGTTTTCTTTGGAAGGAAGTCATTACAAGAAGTCAACACTTGAAGCGTGGGGATTATACTCCATTTCCTGGAGGGCGGGGGTTGGAATTCTGCTATATGGGAGATTTGTCTCTTCCCCACCATTTGTTGACTTATTCAATCATTTATTTATATATATGGAATCATGGGTACTTATTTTACACTTTGGATTATAATCCCATGCAGCTTTGACCCCTGGTAGCTCTTTCAGTTGCCTGTTGTGTCCCTGGGAGATACCCCCATCAATTTGTTTAGCACTTCCTTTTGTGCTAAAGGAAAGCACGAAAAGTCAGAAAGCACTTACTTTCTGACCCTACAAGAGGCTCCTGGTTCATCCTATGTATTTCCTACCCTGTCCTAGAATTAGAAATTAGACATTTCCCAAGGAGTCCCCATTCCTTTTATCAGAAAGTGGTATTTCTTAGAGAATGAAGATCTGGTCACTAGGTGTTGGTTACTACTGGGGTGTTGTTCCTTCTAGCCCCCCTCAGCTGAAAAAGCAAGCAACTAACCTGTGTATATGCACACGTGTATAATTATTTCTATATGTGACCACCTATATATATTAAGGTAAATGTGAGTTCACACTGTGTCTCCAACTTTGAGGCACTCCCACATGGATCATTCTAGCTCTCTCTTTGTAGTGGATCAGTCACCTTCTACTCCAACAGTGAGAAACCTCGCTCCCACCATGTACCATCCATCTACTTGTTTAACTTCAGTGTACGTGTATGGTGGGTTGGCTCTTCAACCATTCTGGCCCATGAAAATGGTAGTCTCATATGGTTCATCCTAAGCAGAAGACAAGTATGAACTGGTGACACGGTCTCCACATGAGTCATTTGCATTGGTCATGACCAATATTATTACTAATGAGCATTCATTAATTCATCAGTGAGTGGGTGGATTTCTCCCACCTCACTGGCCACGCCTCTTGGTTTCTTGGTCAGGTCCTTCCTCCTGCCAGTCTCTGAAGGTTAAACTCTCCCAGAGCATGGCCTCGTTGCTGTTCCTCGAATTCATGAAGCTCATTTCCTCCTCAGAGCCTTGGCAGTTTCTGACCCTTCCACCTGGGCAGCTCTTCGTGCAGATCTTGGCATAACTGGCCCCTTCTCTTCTTCAGGACTCAGCTTAAATGTCACCTCAACAGAGTGGCCCTCCCTGACAGTCACCTTCCACCATACCACCTATTCTCCTCTTTTTAATAACACCGTTATCCAAGAAATTCTCATTTACTTGTACGTTGTCCCTCCCCTCTGTCAGCACTACCCGCCAGGAGAGTTGAGGCCTGGTTGCTCTTTCTCACCACTATATCCCCCGGACACAGAGCAGTGCCAGGCACAGGCTAGATGCTCAGTTCATACATGCTGAACAAATTAATGACTCCCCCTGAAGATCAGACTTTACAAAGCACCCACTAGACTAGAGGTCAGCAAACCTTTCCTAGAAAGAGCCATATATAAAGTTTATAGGCTTTGTAGACCATAAAGTCTTTGCCACAGCTACTTACCTCTGCCACTGTGGGGCAAAAAAAAAAAAAAAAAAAAAAAAAAAAGCCATGGGTAATCTGTAAATGAACAGGGATGGCTGTGTTCCCATTACACTTTATTTCCAAACACAGATGACAGACCAGATTTGGCCCAAGGGCCATGGTTTGCTGACCCCTGTCCCTCAACCAATACAAATCTTAGACCTCATCTTCTTATGTGAACAGTTCTTTGCTGCTGTAACTGAGTATCAGTCATCACTGAGGTAAGGCACTCTTGCAGGTGTACAAAGAAACATTTTTAGGGGCACCTGGGTGGCTCAGTCGGTTGAGCATCTGACTTCGGCTCAGGTCATGACCTCACAGTTCATGAGTTCGAGCCCCGCGTCGGGCTCTGTGCTGACAGTTCAGAGCCTGGAGCTTCTTCGGATTCTGTGTCTCCCTCTCTCTCTGCCCCTCCCCAGCTCGTGTTGTCTCTCTCTCTGAAAAATAAACATTAAAAACATATATTCATGATACAACCATGATCCCACCATTGTATCATGAAGCATAAACACCTTCTCCCACTGAGAAGGGTGGGGAGGAAAAGGGCACATCCTACCTTTCCCTGTTCCACCAAGTTCCAGGGCTGGAAAGGCAACTCCTGGCCCTAGCAAATAGTAGGCTCACAGATGGATTAGTTTCTTCCTTCTCTAGACATGTCATAAGGTCCATAAGGTCTTGGTCACATTGCTAATGAAAAGATAAAGCCCAAAATGGCAGGTGACTTCAACCAGGCCTTGTCATCAAGTTTTAAGGAAAGTGGAACTGACAGCTCGCCACCACCTGCTTCTTTAGGAAACGGAGAATCCCTCATCATGGCAGCTACCAATGGCGTGATGTAGGTGTGGCTCGGGTCTGGTCGGGCCCCAGCCATTCTGCACTTTGCCCCTTTCCCAGGACTGACACGCGTTGCCTCAAGATGAAGTTCTCTTTCCGTCAGGCCTACAAATTGGGATGTTAAGGCCTAACACTGCCAGGTGACTGTCTTCCATAGGAGCACAACAGACTGACAGAAGTCAAAGACCAGTTTCCCACACTCCACTCGGGGAGAGCAGTGACTGAGCAAGCACACCTGGGCCTGCTTTAAACGTCTGTCGGTTTGTATAAAGTGGTCTCTCAGAGCCAATCATGGAAAGCTGCCCATAGCGCCTTGGTGGAGGAAACAACAAGGTCAACACGTAACAGGAAGCAGAGTCAGGAGACTAAGACAGACCCTGGATCCAGCCGTACATAAAGCCTGGATCTCTAAATTACATGATCAGAGTGAAATGGACCATTTTGCTTAAGCTAGTTGGAGCTGGGTTTCTATTACGTGACACCAAAAAAGCGTGGACCAGTACACAAGCACTGCATAACACATTACCCCAAGACTTAGAGGCCAAATACATGATTATGTATGGTCTTCACAGACTCTGTGGGGCAGGATTTGGGAAGAGCTCGGCTGGGCAGTATTCAATCTGGGGCCTCTGAAGGGGCAGCAGTCAGATGTCGGCTGGGGCTGCATCATCCGAAGGCTTGTCTAGGGCTGGAGGGTCACGTCCAAGGTGCCTCACGCACGTAGCTGTGAGACTGGATGGGCTACTGGCCACAGGGCTCGGCTCCTCGCCACGGGGCTGCGGGAGCACCCTCAAGCAGGGCAGGCAAGCTAGCTGCACCCTGAGCCAAAGAAGGAGGCACAATACCTTTCCTGGCCTAGCCTGAGAAGTCACACATCACCCCTCACTCCTCCCCTACTCCATTGGCCACGCCACGCCAGCCCCAATTCAGGGTGACAGGGGACCACATAGGACAACGTGGATCACTAGGGCCCCTCTTGAGGCTGGTACCTATCCCAAGCGCCAACCATAGGCCGGAGGCTGGAAATGCAGGTGATTAAGATGTTCTTAACTCCTAATGAACACTCAGGCTGAAAAGAATGTAACCACTTTGTCCCCCCTAATCCTGACCAACTCTCCCCTTCAGGATGTTCCAAATTTTAAGGGAAAGGAAATCCTGCCTATTAAGGAATTGGAATTGGGTGCCTGGGTAGTTCAGTTGGTTAAGCATCTAACTCTTGATTTCAGCTCAGGTCACGATCTCAGTTTGTGAGTTCAAGCCCCGCATTGGGCTGTTCGCGGACAGCGTGGAGCCTGCTCGGGACCCTCTCTCTCCCTCTCTCTCTGCTCCCCCTCCGTTCATTCTCTCTCCTTCTCTCAAAATAAACATTTAAAAAGTTTAATTAAAAAAAAAAAAGGAAGTGGATTTAAGTGTCTAGGCACAGAGTTCTCTGGTCCCAGAAACAACACTCAGCAAACAACGAAAATGTTCTCTGTCCTCCACGTCCCTTCATGACCCAACCCTCCATTGCACAGTGTTGCATGTGGCCGGATCTTTACTAACTTTATCACAGCTACATCCGCATCTCCTGCCCGCAGCATTCACTCTCTAATCCCCTGAACTAGCCCCCTGGTCAACCTGGCATATAATTGCACGGTCTCCTTTTGTGTAGCGGGGGCAAGAACTCTTGGACTTGGGTTCAAATCCCAGCTCTGCCTGTTAGCAGCTGTGAGATCCTTAAGTCTTGGTGTCATCCTCTGTCAAATGGGACTGAAACGTGTGCTTCACGAGGCCATACGGATCCAGGGCATCATGAACGCAAGGGCACAGCACGGTGCCTTGCACACGGTGACCACCAAAGGAGGGCTGGTCTTTCCTGCTGGTGCTCTCACTGCAGGACGGCAATCGTTCTCCTCCGGGGAGACCGTGACGAGTTAAGCTCCGGGCTGTCTCTTCCCTCTGCCCTTCTCTTGTGGCCACCAGTCCCTCCTTCTCTGGGTGCACCTGCAGCCCTTCCCATCCCCCCTCGTCCACCAATCCTTACTGGTCGGTTGATAAAACTGAAAACAAGACAAGCCGGAATACTCAAGTGAAAAGTGAAGCCAGTACCTTAGAATCACAGGTCTTTGGGGTGTCCTCAGTGAAAATTTCATGGCCACTTAAATAAGCAAAAATGTGCAAACAATGGAGGTAAGAGCCCACTATTTTAGACATTTAAAATTTTTCTCAGTGTTAAGAAAAAAACAAAGAAAACTTCTCATGTAACTTTGGCCCCATTCAAAATCCTCAAACATCATTAACCCGTACACCTCCCAGGGGGAATCAGAGGCATTCTGTCCTGAGATTGCCAGAAAATGAGAAAATTAGAGACAACAGAATAAGCCCAACTTTCAAATGGACTGAGAAATGCACACGCTTCTCCCCCCGCCTCACCCCCCACCCGCCCACAGGGGCAGAGCCCTTCAGAAGTGCCCTGGGCACCCCAGGTGACCCGTGGCCAGAGGCAGAGGAAGACCGCCACTTAACGGCAGCAGCTAGAACTGGAAGGAATGTATTGACATCCAGGAGGATCTTTCACAAGCTCTTAACCTTTACACCATGTCAATAAAAAGCCCCATTAACATTTAAAAGGGACGTTTCTGGGTGTCCACTTGGAATAAGAGTTAGCATACACTCCAAGAGTTGGGTTATGTATCTCATCTGTCCCAGATCTCCAAGAGTTTACTTCCTTTCATGGTTAAAAAAAAAAAAAAAAAAGCCAGCCCATGAAACGGCAAACAGCCAAGAGCCACCTGCTAGCAACACAGCGACTCTTGGGGGGGCCACCAGGACCGGGGGGGCCCTCGGGCTGACCTCCTGCATTGGCAAATCACACCCAACAAGACTTTCTGCCCTCTTTCTCCTCTCTCCATTCTGGATCTTCAACCACACTTAACATCACCTCCGGGAAGCCCCCCTCAAACCCTCAGGGGGGGGATCTGTGCCCCCACGGCCACTTGCGCTTCCTAAACCAGGAGGCCCTGAGCTCGCCACACTGCCCTTGACCACTCACCAGCTGGTCTTGCACTCAGCGATGGGAGCATTCCGTGAAGGCAGGCATCGGGCACTCACCTATCCACACGTGCGCACGCGCACTGGCTCACTCCTCACAGAATACTCGCAACATGGCAGGCAGGCGCTGGGGATGTGAGGAACGAAGCAGACGTGGCCCGTCCTCAGTGTTGCCCCCCCACCGCCCATCTTCATATCCCCAGTGCCTATCAAGTGCGGTTCTCAGTAAATGCTGGCCGGATGGATGTGTCCCTCCCTCAGTGGAACTTCATCACATCGACCACTTCCGAGAAGAATTGAACGAATGCTGTAAAATGCTGGGGATTGCTGCAGACCCCGGATGCAAATGAGCGGCCTTCAAGCCTCACCCATCCCACATAGGCATTCTGATTGGTTGGTGTGGCTTCTTTATTTTCTTTAAACACTAATTTTTTTTTTTTTTTTTAAGTTTTATTTATTTGAGAGCGAGCCAGCGCCTGCATGAGCAACGGCAGGGCAGAGACAGAGACAGAGAGAGACAGAGAGAGGGAATCCCAAGCAGGCTCCACGCTGTCAGCGCAGAGCCCGACATGGGGCTCAATCCGAGAACCACGAGATCGTGACCTGAGCAGAAACTAACAGTGGGACCCTCGACCAACTGAGCCGCCCAGGCGCCCCTGTGTGGTTTCTTAATAAATGGGATCTGTCACTCACTTTTAAAACTTCGGTTTCACCCGTGACTTGTCCATCTGGCTTCTCTACATCCATGAAGGTGCACTCCTGCAGAGCACAGGAGAGCAGGAGCCGAGAAACTCTGGCTCCTTCAGAGGGGGTGGGCACTCTTGATCTTGCCGCCCCTCCTCCGTCCCCTGTTGTCCTAGCGCTGAGGCCAAACCTCACCCTGGCTGAGGACTCTCTTGCCCCGGCTCCTCACTCAGGGTCGACGTGCCCCTTGAGGCATCTCGGTTTATGACCCCAGCTTTATGCCCAAGTTACCGAAGAGACACATCTGAGATGAGCTACAACACGAACGAATGGGCAATTTTATTGATCATTACCTCCTACCCAACCTCCTAGTAGTAGATACAGGCTGTGCGGTTTCCAGCAGGGATCTCAGGTGCAGGGGAAGTCACGGGACAAGGCGAATTCTGGCAGGTTCTTCGCTGGCGGACCAAAAACCCACGTTTACTGCAATTCTCACAAACGAGTGCTGAAGACGAAGAATCACATTCTCACACCACCAGCACAGCTTAAATACTTCTTCGACAAAAATACTAATAATAAATTATCTTCAACTCAGAAAATAAAGTGTGCTCAGCAGAGTGACAGGAGGGTCCATTCATTGCATTGCACCAAGGGCTGGGCGAGGGAGGGCAGGCCCGGGCAGCTGCACCGGCGGGAGCATGGGGCTGACAGCACGTGCTGAACTTGGTCGAATGCATGCTTGATGCCAACGGTGGGTGGTGGCAGCCCCTAGGCCGCGGCCTGTCCCGCGTGAGATTCACCTGCCCCTCCTCCTCCTCACGTCCGCCTTGTCTTCTGTTTCTTGGCTTGTCTCTTTGCATCTTCTGGGCCGCTATTGTCAGAGGCTGTCTGGCCAAGAGCTCGCACACCCTGTAGTCGACTTGTCAACTGCAACAGCAAGGGAATGAGCTAGAACGAGAGAGAGAGAGAGTGAGAGAGAGGGATGCCAGGAGAATACTCTTGCCCAGAGGGACAAGGGAGCCTCACGTGTCAACACACCTCCTTCTTCGGGCAGCTCACCACCCACTGTGGGCTAACAGGTGACTCTTGGTTCAAGACGAGGCAGAGAGAGGCCTTGGCACTGGAGAGGGTTGGCAGACACACGGGGACAAAGGATTAGGGGAGATGTTACAAGAGGTTTATGGCCTTCAAAGGAGGCCTGAGATTTGACAAAGAACAGTATCTATTCTTGATAAAAGCCCTCAACAAAGTAGGAACACAGGGAACATACCCCTATATCATCAAGGCCGGATATGAACGACCCACAACTAATATCCTCCTCAATGGGGAAAACCTGAGAGCTTTTCCCTCTAAGGCCAGAAACACGACAGTGATGTTCGCTCTCACCATTGCTATTTCACACAGTACTGGAAGTCCTAGCTTTAGCCATCAGACAAAAAAAGAAATAAAAGGCATCCAAATCGGCAAGAAGTCAAACTTTCACTATTCGCAGACTACACAATCCTTTACGTGGAAAGCCCAAAAGATGCCACCAAAAAACTGCTAGCACTGATAACACGAATTCAGCAAAGTCGCAGGACACAAAATCAACATAGAGAAATCTGTCACGTTTCTCTACACCAATAATGAAGTGGCAGAAAGAGAAATCAAGGAATTGATCCCATTTGAAATTGCACCCAAAACTGTAAGATACCTAGGAATAAACCTAATCAAAGAGGTAAAGGATCTGTATGCTGAACACTATAGAAAGCTTATGAAAGAAATTGAAGAAGACACAAAGAAATGGGAAAACACTCCATGCTCCTGGACTGGAAGAACAAACATTGTTAAAATGTCCATACTACCCAAAGCAATCTACACATTTAATGCAATCCCTATCAAAATACCACCAGGATTTTTCACAGAGCTAGAAGAAACAATCCTAAAATTTGTGTGGGACCACAAGAGACCCTGATTAGCCAAAGCAATCTTGAAAAACAAAAGCAAAGCTGGAGGCATCACAATCCCAGACTTCAAGTTATTATTATAAAGCTGTAGTGATCATGACAGTATGGCACTGGCACAAACACAGCCACAGAGATCGATGGAACAGAACAGAAAACCCAGACACGGACCTACAACTGTGTGGCCAACTAATCTCTGACGAAGCAGGAAAGAATATCCAATGGGAAAAAGACAGTCTCTTCAGCAAGTGGTATTGGGAAAACTGGACCATTTTCTAAAGTTTTTTTTTTAATGTCTGTTTATTTTTGAGAGAGAGAGCGAGACAGAGTGCAAGTAGGGAGAGGCAGAGAGAGGGAGACACAGAATCCGAAGCAGGCTCCAGGCTCTGAGCTGTCAGCACAGACTTGAATGCAAGGCCTGAACTCACGAACTGTGAGATCATGACCTGAGCCGAAGCCAGATGCTCAACCGACTGAGCCGCCCAGGCACCTGAACCTGGACCACTTTCTTACACCATATACAAAAATAAGTTCAACATGGATGAAAGATGTAAATATGAGACAGGAAATCATCAAAATCCTAGAGATGAACACAGGAGTAACCTCTTTGACATCAGCTGTACCAACTAGACATGTCTCCTGAGTCAAGGGAAACAAAAAGCAAAAATGAACTACTAGGGTTTCAAGATAAAAACCTTCTGAATAGTAAAGGAAACAATAAAACTAAAGAGCAACCTTTGGAATGGAAAATATATTTGCAGATGACATTATCTGATAAACGGTTAATGTCCAAAATCTAGAAAGAACTTATCAAACTCAATACCCAAAAAATAAATGATCCAGTTAAGAAATGGACAGAAGACACGAATAGACATTTTTTCACAAGGAAGACATCCAGATGGCTACAGACACACGAAAAGATGCTCAACATCCCTCATCATCAGGAAAATACAAATCAAAACCATGTTGAGATACCACCTCACACCTGTCAGAATGGCTAACATTAACAACTCAGGAAACAATAGATGTTGGCGAGGATACGGAGAAAGAGGAATCCTTTTGCATTGTTGGTGGGAACACAAGCGGGTGCAGCCACTCTGGAAAACAGTATGGAGGTTCCTCAAAACATTAAAAATAGAACTACTGTACAACCCAGCAACTGCACTACTAGGTATTTATCCAAAGGACACAAAAATATTGATTCAATACTGATTCAAACATGTACCCCAATATTTATAGCAGCACTATCAACAATAGCCAAATTATGGAAAGAGCCCAAATGTCCATCAACTGATGCATGGATAAAGAAAATGTGATACACACACACACACACACACACACACACACACACACACTGTGGAATATTACCCGGCCATCACGAAGAATGTGATCTTGTCATTCGCAACAACATGGATGGAACTAGAGTATATTGTGCTAAGCGATAGAAGTCAGTCAAAGACAAGTATCATATGATTTCACACATATGTGGAACTTAAGAAACAAAACATATGAACATATGGGAAAGAAAAAAGAGAGAGAGGGAGGAAAAACCATAAGAGACTGTTAGAGGTGATGGGGTAATGGGTTAAATGGATGACGGGAATTAAGGAGGGCACTTGTGATGAGCACTGGGTGTTGTATGTAAGCTCTGAATCGTTAAATTCCACACCTGAAACTAATATTACACTACATGTTAACTAACTAGAGTTTAAGTAAAAACATAAACATTAAAAAATAATAATAAATTAAAAAGTTAAAAAAAAAGCAAAGGAAAGAAAAGAGGACTGGGGACTGGATTTGAGGCCTTCGCACTCGCTTCCAACCCTGTATCTTCTGGAACACTGGACACCTCGCCGTGTGTGGGAAGGTGTGTAACAATGGATGGAACCCTGCACTTTCTCGCAGGGCCTCTGCATTTCCTACCTTATCGTGGTTGTAGCCGGCCAACAGGACAAGCAGGGTCAGAGGCAGGGCGATGTAGGACCCCTGTGCGATGTCTTGCTCAGGCAGTTTCCTCTGTGGACACCAAGACCACCATTACTGCTTTATAGGCTCTCCGCTTCCTGGCCGCCCACCATCCCACAGCCTTGGCCCACCCAGCCGGGACCCCGGGCATCCACATGACCCAATTCTTGCTCTCCACGGCCAGGAAGTGCAGCGACTTGGGTATACTTTCAGGTGAATCCCCTGCTCCCCAAACTCCCCTGCTTGCTCTTTGACACTCTGGGCCAGACAGATGCCAATCACAAGGTAGGTCTCACCCTCTGAGCCTCCACGAGACTGAGGAAACCGAGCTGTGGGGAGCAGGCCATCCCTGTGGCTGAGACGTAAAGGGCCCCCTGGGCACTGAGTCCCGGCTACACACAGGGGCTCTTCCCTCCAAGGGGGTACGGAGAACCCGCCGTGCTAGGCTCGGGCGCACAGTGACAGATGCACTGGTCGCAGAGAGTATCTCTAGTGATGGGAGGAGGCAGGCTGCCATTTGTCTCCTAGCGGCCATTTGCCCTTTCTTCCAACTTTCATCCGGGCCGATCAGAATATACACACTTCCCAGCCTCCTCTGCAGCTAAGATAGCCATGGAATTAAATTCTGGCCAAGACCACATGGATAGAAGTGTTCGGTAACACATCCAGGCTGTTCGCTAAAAAGTGGTGCTGTGCCCTCCCCTCCTGCCGGCCAGGAGTGCCATCTGTCAAAAAGGTGATGTGCTAAGGGATGGCAGAGCCCCAAGAGAGGGGAGGCTGGGCCCCTGATACCTTGGGGCTGCCATAGCATTCCTGTACTGCTCCGTCCTGGATGCTGACATAAGACCGAAACTTCCATCTGACTAAAAGCCCCTGAAATTTTGGGTCTCTATACTAGCCAATGAACCTGTACCTTAGCTCACTCTATCCGCGCAAAAGAAACAAACAATGGAAACTTTCAGATAATGACAGAACAAGTTAAGGAGCCAGAGCACTGGTTCTCAAAGTAATGTCTAGGGAACTTCCTTTCAGATTTCCAAGGTCAAAACTATTTTCATAACAACACTAAGATATTATATGGCTTTTTTGCCTTCATTCTTTCACAAGTGAACAGTGGACTGTTCTGGAAGTTACATGTGATGATGTCATCACGCTGATAACAGAATATGATAAATAAAAATACATTACACCCATGTAAACCAAGTCTCTTTTGGATTCTCAACAACTTTTAACAGGGTAATAGGGTCCTGAGACCAAAACATCTGGGGAGCATCCAGGCTGGAGAACGACTGCGGGGTCATTTTGCCCGAGACGGTTGAGGCAGAATGGGACGGTCGTTCAGAAATGAAAGAATCAATGGGATGTGCACTGGGTGTTCTATGGAAACCAACTTGACAATAAATTTCATATAAAAAAAAAAAAAAGAAAGAATCAGGGCGGGAACACATTTCTACCTCCAACGGCCCACTCCTGGATTATCCGATATGTCTTAGACCCCAATTTGCTCTCCGTGGAAGTAAATATTTAATGGCGAAACTGCAGAGTGATGAAGGCAATGAGCTTTGAGCTCAAGGCTCAGGTCTGGCCACATGACCTTGGGCAATCACGTGAAGCCTCGGGCCATGTGGTGCTGATACCAAAAGCACCTGCTGCAGGGGGATGTGAAATTCAGCAAAATCAGCTACCTCAAGTGCCAGCAGTGCATGAAACACTCAGTAAAAAAATCAATGATGTGGCTCTCGGTTTGCATGTTGAACAAAAGAACAGAGTGGAGCACATACCAAGGCCCTCGCGAACGTACAACATTGAGCCGCCCATCCAGAAGGCTGTAATGCACTAGAAGCCACGTGATGTGGGACCCGCCACCTCCTCTGAGTTCCGGCTCTGCTGATCAACCGCAGGTAAGTTACTTACTCTCTCTGAGCGTCTGTAAAATGCGAGGGATGGCACCTTCCCGGAAAGGTGTGATGTGAGGACTAGCAGTGAGTACCCTTCAGGAGCAGGCACTCCCTTCCCTGGTCACTGGGGCCCTGGTCTCCCAGGTAGCCTCTGGCAGGGGTGTGTTCTCAGAAGTGACAGGCACATTCTTGGCCACAGCCGTGAGGCACGGTGGCTGCCCAGCTGCCACCCAGCATCATGTTCCCGCCACCAGCTGCCAAAGCGTCTCCCTGGATCCAGATGAGTCTCTGGGGCGGGGGGAATGTCCCAGACGGCTGCCATCAGTGCCCTTCACAGAGGCCCTCTGCCTCTCCCTGGGGTGGCAACGTGCCTCTACAGAGACAGAAGGTTCCCTACGTGCTCATGTCAGTGGCCCTTCCAATTGGTCCCAAACGTGGGAAATGAGGTAAGTGCTTCCTCATGGAGTCATCAGAAAAACTCTCCACTTCACATAAAATTTGTATTTGCCAAGTCACTGAGCACGAGCCCCTCATCAGAGATGCTCAGAAACCAGCAGAAGAGCTGTGTTCAAGTCCCACGTCTGCTGCGCACAAGCTGGGGACTTAGACCACTCAGAATCCTCTTGGGTCTTATCTCTAGATGACGGAAAAGAATCCCTACCTACCTCGCCTCTAGGATGCTGTTTGAAAAGCACAAAATGGTCACTTGCTTGCATGTAGGAAAGATAAATGTGGAACTATTCTTTCTACCCTACACCAGGAAAAACCCTAAATGGCTAGAGATGGCCATGTATAAAATGTAACCATACAGGTACTGAAGGAAAAATAAATTCCTTTAAAACTGGGAGGGGGGAGCTTTTCCAGACTAAGGCTCAAAATTCAGGAGCAAGGAGAAAAAGAATGACACATTTTAACATATAAAATAAATGTTTGCATAATCAAAATGAAAAAAGATGATAAATTAGGAAAAAATATGGACAACGTATATTACGAAGGTTTAACATCCCTCTTACACAAAGGGCTTCTGAAACATAAAAAATACCAACAATCCAGACAGATAGGTCCAGAAGTCAATAGTTTCCAGAAAGGGACATACCTGGGTTCTGAACCCCGTGGAAGGATGAGAAATGCAGAGGACAGAGACATGGAGATACCACTTCTCATCCATTATACTGCAAAAAATCTTTAATTTGACAACACACTCTGCGGGGGAACAGGGATGCTCGCATACGTAGCTGGTGGGAATGCAAATAGTACAGCCCTACGGACAGGAAGTGGCACCATCCAGCAAAATTTCAGGAGCATCGACCCTGTGATCCAGCAACTCTACTTCTTGAAGACTATTTCAAAGACAGACTGACAAACATCCAAAAACATGCACGCACAAGGCCAATCACTAAAGGGTCATTTGTAATGGCAGAAAACTAGGAATAACCCAAACATTCATCAAGCAGGGGCTAACTGAACACACCACAGTAGAGCCACACAGAGGAGTATTACATAGCCATTAAAAAGGAACAAGAAGACACTAAATCTATTGCTGTGCACACAGTTATGTTTATCAAGAAAAACTCTTCACGCCGATGAGGCCTACGACGACGGTCAACGCAGTAGCTACGGGGCCAGATGTTTGTTGTACTGTAGATCCCTGGGCTCCACTCTTACTACCTAAACCAAGTTCACACTCAGTAGGTCTGAGGCTGGGCCCTGGAGCCCATTTTTGTTGCTGCTGTGGGCATTTAATCCCCAGGTGATTCTACCGCATGCCAGCTTTGGGAAGCACTGGCCTAAAGAATTATCTCACGAATGTTAAAAATACCTGTGTGTGTTGTTCTGTTTTGTTTTTCAGTCTGTTCGACACGGGATCCATTGGGCTCTACACATTGCAAATGGCTCACAAAATGAGCAAGTTGCTTTTAACCTACAAGTATCCCACCCACCTGTGGGTTTTTTTTTTCTTCCTCACTTGCAATCTGTCAAATCAATCAGTTTCCAGCTTATTGTCCTGCACTTTCCCATAACCTGCATTTTGTTGACTACATCCTTGCAGCATCCTTTACATGTTCCTGTGTCCTCTCAACTTCCTGTAAACTGGCAGCCGGTTCTAGAAGTTTGGGTAGGGCAGGTGTCACGTGGCTCCAGATGGAGGACCACAACACCCCCAATCGCGACACAGTGATGAGCCTTGTTCCTAAAAATCACACCCGAGCCACTGACCTAAACAAATCCCCTGCCCTCGCTGACAACTTCCTCCTCAAAGGGAACCGAAGGCATCAGCACTCGAAAAAGGAGAAAAGCATCTAGGGAAATTCAGAGTGCGAAATCCAGAATGCAATCGGGCATCAAGGTGAGGGTCCCTCAAGCGGCCGTCCTCCCTCACCACCCCTAGAGGTTGTTTTCAACCACCCACCGCCCTTTCCTTACCGTGGGATTGAAGACCAAGGTGATGTGCTTATGGTAGCCCACTGCAGTGAAAGACACCTGAGGCAAGACGTAGTCATACTGGGATCTGGGGAGCGTGGAGTCCAGCAGCACAACGTAATTCTGTGCACAAGTAAGAAGAAGTTACTTTTTACAAAGGACTTTATGTTTTGAAAGAAATCCCCAAGTTTACACATCCAAACCAAGGTTGCTAACTTCAGAGGAGGAACCTCAGTGGGCTCTTCCCTCGTTGACAGCCGTGTGTCCCGGCATCTCGGAGACTGTGTCTTCTGATAAAGCTTTCAGAGCTGGCGGCAATATTTTATAAGCATATTCAACCACGACATAATTGTGCTCCTTTGAGAATCTGACTTTATGAAACACAGAAAGTTATTACGAGCCAATCTGGATGAGGGACAGACATGATCGAACTGGGAAAGACTGCTTTCAATCCAAAATGAGGTAGACTTTTAAGGCATGATAATTAAGCGGCTCACCAGCTGGCAAGTTCTAAGAACACAGCATCTCGGGAGCGGTGCGGGCGACGGTCAGAGCCCACTCCACCGTTGGGTGCAGAGCCCCAACGTGGTAGGCACCATGAGCACTGCCTTGGGCAAATACCGGCTGTGCTCTCAACCACGGACAAGGTCGGGTTTACTGCTCCCATCTCACAGCAGGCTGTGAGCCCAGGGGGAATCGGACCCCAAAGCCCATTACGCTTCCACACTGACGTGATGCTTACAGTGACTGCTGGGGCGCCTGGTGGCTCAGACGGCTGAGTGTCCAACTCTTGGCTTCCGCTCAGGTCATGATCTCACGGTTTGTGAGTTCAAGCCCTGTGTCGGCTCTGTGCTGACAGTGCGGAGCCTGATTGGGATTGTCTCTCTCCCTCCCTCTCTGCCCCTCCCCCACTCTCTCAAAATAAATAAATGAAACTTTAAAAAAAGCTCAATCTTTAAAAACAAATAAAAAAAACAGCATACAGTGGCTATTTCAAAGGGCATCTCAAGAAACGGGGAGCAACTCCAAGCTTCCATCGCAACTTATTTCATTATTTTACAGCTGTTTCATGACAAAAAAGGCCACAGTTTATCATCCCCACGGCAGGTGGTAAGAAGCCAGGAGAGGAAACGTCGTATGTAGGCTCACTACTGACAGGTGCACGCCGAGCCCACCAGAAAAGAACCGAATTCTGTGCCAAGTTTCCTCCCAGCACCTCAACTACAACAGCCTGCTCTGTCTGAACACAACTGATAATAAACAGTCTAGAATCAGTAAACGATGTCCACCGTTAAGGCCTGAGTTAAATAAACTATCATTATTTCCCACATTATGGACGGCTGTGCAACCATGAGAAACCATGTTATAAAAAATGTAATGATGGGATGGGGCGCCTGGGTGGCGCAGTCGGTTAAGCGTTCGACTTCAGCCAGGTCACGATCTCGCGGTCCGTGAGTTCGAGCCCCGCGTCGGGCTCTGGGCTGATGGCTCGGAGCCTGGAGCCTGTTTCCAATTCTGTGTCTCCCTCTCTCTCTCTGCCCCTCCCCCGTTCATGCTCTGTCTCTCTCTGTCCCAAAAATTAAAAAAAAAAAAAAAAAAATGTAATGATGGGGAAAAGATTTCTGATGTATTCTTCACTGAAAAGCACGGATTATAAAACAATGTACCAAACAGTCCTAGCCTTATTAAACTAAATACACATGTGTATGTATTAAACTAAATACACGTGTGTGTATTTACACACACACACACACACACACACACACACACACATATTGAAAAAAGACCAAAGGAGGGGCGCCTGGGTGGCGCAGTCGGTTAAGCGTCCGACTTCAGCCAGGTCACGATCTCGCGGTCCGGGAGTTCGAGCCCCGCGTCGGGCTCTGGGCTGATGGCTCAGAGCCTGGAGCCTGTTTCCGATTCTGTGTCTCCCTCTCTCTCTGCCCCTCCCCCGTTCATGCTCTGTCTCTCTCTGTCCCAAAAATAAATAAACGTTGAAAAAAAAAAATTAAAAGAAAAAAGACCAAAGGATACCTGTCAGCACACTGACCAGGATTATTTCTAGATGATGGGACTGTATTTGATTTTGTTTTCCCCCCAAAACAACTCCTGCCGTGAATGTGTATTATTTGTGTAAACAGGAAAACAGCAAATTAAGCAGAAGTAAATGCTACAGAGCCTACCCCCCTCTTATTCAGAGAGCACATCCACTGTCTCCGCGAAGGGAGATTTGGAGGGAGACGCAAGGACTGTTTGGGAGCCACGGGCATTAGTTACCTGGCCGTCCCGGAGCAGGGGTGGGAAGTGGAAGAAGAGAGACTGGCCCAGGGAGACCGTGTGCATTGGGCTGTCGAGATTTTCACTTTTGTAAAGCTTTACCTGGAGAGGAGAAACAAAGCAGGACGTGCTTTCAAAATTAAAACACAATCAACATTTCATTTCCAACACTGCGTTTCATCCTCAGGATAGCTCATCTGTTGCAGGGGAAAAGGATCTTTGGAAACACGGATATTTGAAAGAGAAACCAGACACCCCCAACAGGAATACATAATGTGTTCCGCAATCACCTGAGCCTCCAGTTCCCTGACCTGCATAGAAATGGAAGATTTTAAAACTGATTCCAGCGACTTTACGTTAATGTACAAAATGGTAACAGTTAGTATGAGGGCCATGTTAAAAGGAATAGCCTCTGATATAGCTATAATATGCTGGGCAAGTGACAGGCACTTTACACACATTGTCACCAATCCTGGCTCTGAACAGGCATCATTATTACCTCTAGGGAGGCCCAGAGCCTGCATCACCTAAAGGCGCACAACTTATTCGTGGTGGTCCCTGGGATTCAGCCCATGTCACTGAGGGTCTGGCCCACGTGGCACTGCCTCTCCATCGGCTATACCCTCAACCCCACAAGTATTCCTTAAGCGCACGACACATTCCCATTTTGCATTTGGTTTTCCGGGCTGCTTCCAGAAGCAGTTCAGTCGTTTGTTTCTAGCCTTCCTTTCTCTCTGGCCTGTTCTCATTCTCTCTACCACAAGCAACGGGACGTGAGGAGGTACGGTCCCGCCTGACGCAGAAGGCTGTGGGGCTCGAGCCTGGCACCTGCCACAGAAGAACGCCATGGCCGCCCCTCTCCAGGGCCCACGGCGACACTTTTCTATAGAACACACAAGTCACGAGGAGTTTTCCTAAAGTAAGCCACAGACTGGAGGCCTACGGGTCACATCCAAGACCACATATGTGTCTTTTTGCCCTACACAGTGTTCTAAGCAAAACTCAATTCATTGCCTGTTTTTACAAACCAAGTGATTTCAAATAACTCTAAGTTCCATCTTCTCTGGAACACTGGGAAGTGATGCCAACCCTGGGCCAGAGCTCCGACACAACAACCATCCGACAGAGCCGAGGAGCGGTGGGTGCACCCTGCCCAGCCCTCTTCACCCTGGCGTTGCCCTGCCTGGCCCCCACGAGCAACATGCTTGCCACCCTGGAAGGAAGGGCGAGTTGAGAGGGGAGTTAAAACCTAAGCGTACATTCTCTCCCAAGTCAAACACATCACTGTACATAAAATTACAAGCGCCTCTGAAAAATACGCTCTTGTGGCAATTCACTGACATTTTTCAAGGGATCGTAGGGCCTTATATAAACATTTCATTAACTGTAGACATGGAGATTTTGTTAGAACCTGAAGACACCTTAAGAGGGTTTCACAGAGGAGAAACCAGAGGTCCAGGGGCATGAAGTGACTGCCCGTGGCGGCAGGGCAAGCAGGACACAGCTCAGACTGTCCGACTCCTAGTCCCCTGCCCACACCTTCACGCTGGACAGAATTCTACAAGTTACAAGGCACTGTGCCCTAAAATCATGTCTCCGCTTTCAACTCTAGGTCGTACTAAGCATTCATTAGGTGTGTACCACAAAGCTTCCAAAGCTATATTTCTATGAATAGCTAAACAAAGTTATCTGAGAGTACGACCCCTCCTATGCTTCTCAGAGCCAAAAAGACCATAACAGGAAGAAGCTGGCCTTACCCATAATGTAGGGAGATACTCAGAGGAAGTGATCACGTTTCCACTTAGGTCGAATTGATTAATCTGCCGGAAAACTATGATGTTTACATCATCGATGTCGTTATTGCCAACCTGGAAAGAGACCGGGAGCGTTGGCAGTGAGGAAGCTGGGAGGCGAACTTGCTGGGTGACGTCCCAGGAGCTATTTCAGAGCAAATTTCACTTCTTCAGTAAGGGGGCCAAGTTCACCAAGTCCAAGGGCACAAACTGACAGTGAGGATGTAGGCTACGGCTGGCCCACAGACACAACTTGTTTGATGAGCACAGCATTTTTTCCCCCTAAGTTTCAATTATCTTCTCCAACGTTTTAAGAGAGAAATTTCATACACAAAAAGAGCCAGGTTTTCTGGCCTCTCTTGGAAATAGAGAAAGATGTTCTTGCCTGGCAGCAATCATCAGGGGCTGAGCAACGGCTGTCCCGTGGGTGGGTGGGTGCCCTCCTGTTTGTGACTTTTTCGTATCTGCCAGGCCATGGTCCCCATGACCACCCGTGATCCTGGCCTTAGTTAGCCACCATGGCAGAGAAACACGCAATTTAAAGATGCAGCCATCACAGCCTGATGCCATAAAGACATCCATAAAGAAAATCCACTTCCCAGCCAAATGGTCCTATATGGCCCGCCACTCTCCTGACCCCCATAATCTTCGTGCCTAACGCCCCCTAATCAAGCCACCAAGAGGCAGCCCCCCATCACACCCAAGCCCTCCAGTCTAGCAAGCGAGAGTTATTCCACGGGGAAAAAGCTTCACTTCAAATGATTCTCAGGCTGCTTCCCACGAGCTGCAGGGAGGGCTGCCTCTTTAGGGATCAATTAGCGAAGTCGTGATCAGGAATATCAAGAGACTCCACCCACCAAATGGAAAAAGCAAGGTCATCTGGATATAAGGAGGTCCGACGGCCCCACCACCAATTAAGCCCATGTTGTCTTTATTATCCTCCCTTGATCTGAAATGCCACTTAGACACTGAGCTCCTCAACTTGGAGGATAATGATCAGAGCTTGCAGGGAGACTGAAGAGACAACAGCTCAAATTTCTCTGGATTCACGACAGCCATGCTGCTCATTAAAAGCCCGCAGGAGATGCTGCTTGTGAAGATGACACTATTCAAAGAGGACCCTTAATTAGGGCCCAGAGCTCCCCCCGGCAAGAGATGAAAGGCAGGCAGCCAGAGAAGCACTGCAGGGTTTCTGCCGCGGAGCGGGGTGCCTTACCGCGATCTCCCGGTGGTGGGGGAGGGCCCGCTCGATGTGCTCGTTGCCTTCTGCCTTGAGCTGCACGTGGTACACACATCCCGGCTGCAAGCAAACGCAGGGGTCACGCCTCTCGAAAGGGGCTCGTCGCCTGGAACCTGACCTGCGCCTGCTCTGACCACAGGCCCTCAACGCGACCGCGACGCCATTTCCACCCCGTCGCCGGTCCCAGTCTGCGGCCTGTTAACCTGCTTAAGAGTCCCTTTTAAAAGCACCCTGATGAAGGAACATTTATCTCAAGGTCTGCAATTTCTTCAGTCCCCAAGGAAAATTAGATTTAGCTTCCTATTCCAAAATCGTAAGCAAAATATGCTTATTTTGACAAAACTGTGCTTATAGGGCTGTCCACCCCCCACATACACGCAGGGTGTGGTATCTGCAACGACAACTCCCAAATGCTTACAATGCACACGATTTCTGGGAAGTGAGATTTGAAATTTTTCTTTAAAAAAAAAAACTTGTTCTGAGGCACCTGAGTGCCTCAGTCAGTTAAGCATCTGACTCTTGATTTCAGCTGAGGTCGTGATCTCATGATTCGTGGCTACGAGCCCCATGACAGGCTCTGTGCTGATATGCAGAGCCTTCTTGGGATTCTCTCTCCCTCTCTCTGTGCCCCTCCCCTGCTCATGTGAGCTCACTCTCTGTCTCTCAAAATAAGTAATAAACTTAAAAAAAATTTGTTCTTCCTAAAACTTTTTATTCTATTGCTCAAATTTATAGGTGTACATATTTACCAAATAAATCATTACTCTAAGAAAACTTTTAGAGCAACTGATTTCTGATCAATAGCACAAGTGACCTAATGACATGCTAGGATCTAAAGCATCAGGCCGAGGTCAGAGGTGTCTATGTGCAGCTAATGGGGGACAACCCTAAGATACAACTGTTTATTTGTAAACCAGCGTGGATAATATGGTTCTGGTCTCCTAAAATAATGTGTGCTTTGATAGCTGTAGGGTGTGTTTTTTTGCCCTTTCAAGATTGCCTGTTTGGATATGCTGCCTGAACTACTTTATAATGACCACATGGCACCTTTACAAAGACGAAAAGCTATTGTTTTTTAAAAAGTGAGAACACCTCTGTGATGGCCATAATCATTGACACATTCACTGACTTTACAGCTCGGTGAGGACTGGCAGCACGGGGTTCGGTTCCAAATGGCCACGTGTGCCCCAGAGGGCAAGGGACGCGAGTAATCACTTGGGAAGACAAAGGCATAGTCCTGCCCACTTGCTCACGCACCTGGGCCACCGGGAGCTCATCGGGGCAGCGGCTCCGTCCCACCCGGCTCCCTCCTTCCTCAGGACCCAGGCCGACCAACTCGGGGACTCACCTTCAGCCTCTGGCAGGGGTGTCTCGCCCCAGATGTCCTGACAACGTGCTGGGAAAGGTGAAATGAAAGACCGGACCCTGACTAGGGTCAAAATCCCTAGGAAATCTTCAGCAAGGGCTCTCCAGCCCGGTGTCCTCTGGGAGACGGGCACACTCAATCCCAAACCCTCGCTGAGCAACGTCTAAGGCTGTCCCTCCAGCACCTGTGGCCTGGCATGTGGAAGGCGAGGGCTACCACCAGGGCGACCCTAAAACCCACTGAGAGCGCTAATAAATTCACACCTATTAGGAGGGGGAGGGTGTCTCAGAGCATCAATTACAACAGAAATCTATTGTGCTGGACAAAGAAACTATATTCCATTTAATTAAATAAAACGCGTGAAGATGGCGAGTTGAGAGCACGTCTGGGCCAGCAGGACACTGGGGAACCCAGAAGGGGAGGGAGAATTTGCGTTCCTGCAACCATGAGAGGGAGGTAAGCCGAGAACACGGAGTCCGCCCCGGGGAAGGGAGGCTCTCCTAGGCCCGACCTGCACAGGCCCCCACGCAGACCCCGTCTCAAACTGCTGCCTCACAAAGCTGCACACCGAAACCCCAGCTGGCAGTGACGGTGAGGACCGCCTCCAGGAAAGTCTTGTTTATTGTTGCTCATTAACTACTTGCTGAGTCTCCGTGCCAGGACCACTGCCTGTGCTACACGTATCAACTTACTTATACTTACACCTGTTCTATATCACACTCATCCTCACAAAGATGACAAAACAGATACAGAAAGGAAAAAACCTTGCCTGAACGTAAACAGCTAAGAAATGACAGAGGCAGGCCTCAAACCCAGGCAGGTGGAAGCAGAAGGGCGTCTGCACAGCCTTTAAAAAAGGACAAAACTACAAAGGCTGGGCTTGCACCGAACGCATAAGACCAAGGACCTGGCTCCCACGACATGTCCCCTCTCCCTGGGCCCTGGCTGCAGCAGCATACAGCTATGGAACACCCCTCCTGGCCTGTGTATTCTCTGTGGGAAGCAGGCCTGGAGGACAGCAGAGAGCAGGTGCCAGTGGCAGCATGTTCCTCGGGGGCAGGGCCTTCCCACACAGCGGAGGACAGCTAGGAAGGAGCATCTCAGGAAGGCCTGTGTGGACTCCTAAGGATGGCAAGGTAACTGTCACCTTGATGCCGCTGGTGAGAACACGCGGGAGAGAAGGAGCAGTGGGCAGAGTGCAGTGTGGGGAGCCCCCCCAGTCAGTGTGCATCCAGTTGGACCATCAGAACATATTCCAGTATTCCAGTCCTCAGCACAACCAGGGAAGACAACCCCGAGTCCGTCCTCCTCCTTCGGCTTGAACACCTCCAGCTCACCAGGAAACCTTGCAACCTGCCTCCCAGGTACCCCAACATCTGACACTGGGGAGTCCTGGACAATGGACGGGAGTATTTTTGTTTTGGGGAAAGAATAGCTTTGCCCCAACCTATCAAATGATTTATTTTTAACATTTATTTATTTTTGAGACAGAGCATGAGTGGGGGAGGAGAGAGAGAGGGAGACACAGAATCCGAAGCAGGCTCTAGGCTCTGAGCCATCAGCACAGAGCTCGATGTGGGGCTCAAACTCACAAACCGGGAGATCACGACCTGAGCCGAAGTCAGATGCTTAACCGACTGAGCCACCTCGTCTCTAAATCAACTGGCAAGCCGCTTCACATGCGAGCTCATGTGATTTGGACAAACATTACCCTTCTGTGGAGCTATGTGTGCCTGTCTATATGTGAACTATGAATACCCAGTCCGTGCATCTGAGAGCCCAGGGGCCCCACCACGGATCCAAGTGGCCCAGTCCAGCAGGTGCTGTCCAACCCTGCCAGTGACCACACGGTACACAGGTAAGGTCTGCTAAATGAGCAAATGAATGAATGCACACATAAAAACTGAGGACAAAGCACCAATAAACCCTAAACTGAATGCTGCAATTGAGGAGTGAGAAGGACAAATGAGTTGTATGGACACACAAAGAAGTTGTGGGTTTGTGTTTTTTTGTTTTTTTTTTAATTAGTTGTTAACACCTAGAAATCAGGAGCTTTCACACAGAAACCTAAACTTGTGACATCCCTTTTAACAATGCAAAGGATCTGGCAGCCCCGAGTCTGTCTTCCCACATGGCTACAGAGAGCTGGGGTTCAGTGGCAGCTGCCCCCTCTCGAGTTCACCAGCCCCGCGTGTGCACCCAGCACCCTTCAGCCATTCACAGGTCTCTTCCGGCCCCACAGGCATTTGGCGTGAGAGCCCCTGCTTAAGCCGTAACCACTCGATGCAGGCAACAGCTGCTCCAAACCCACTGTTTCCCAACTTTAATTTGCCACAAAACCCCAACCCAATGTGTCAGCTCCGTGAAAGGTAAGCTGTGCCAGTTAAGATACGGAAGGACGCTTCCAGAGCCCTAACCCCACAGCCCCAACCCCCCTGCCCAGCCTGTTCCTAGCCGTCTTGGGGGCAGGCACCACAAGGCAGCTGTCAACAACACAGTGTGCAGACACCCACTAATAAAAGATGTCCAGTCTCACCAGCAATCCACGAAGTCTGAACTTGCCCTCCTCATCCGTCACGGTGTCTTCTCCGTAAATACTGCAGTCGTTCTGTCCCACGGCTTCCACGGCCACACCCTGTTCTGGTTCTCCGTTTAAAGAAGAAACCGTTCCATAGCAACTAGAATGGCGAGAGACAGAGCATGATATGCCCGGGGTTTTCTGAAGCACACAAAGGATTTGAGGTAAAGCATCCTGCCTTTACTGACAATTCACAGTGCAAAGCAGTCCGGTGGGGAAGTGTACCTCGATGAGCCAAGGGGATTCGGTTCTGGCCTTGTCACTTCCAATCCGGCCTTCCTGCCTGAAGGCCCGAGCCTGCCTGAACGCTGCCATCAGTTTCTCTCCTCGGACGCTCCAGGAAATTACAATTAATGGAGGCCAAGCCTTGTTTTATTCCGCTTTACCTTGCTTTCATTAAGCTTTGTTTCAAATAATGAAGCATTCCATGAAATGCAATGAAAACAGTTTCTCATTCTCTACACTCGTTTGAAAATGGCCCATTTTCCTAAACTTCTGATCAGCCAATCTTCATCTCAAGCGCTCTTGCGACTGTTTACAAATATGTACGGTGTGTGTATGAATACCTTTCCAGCTACGTACAGCTAACAGAGCTAACGTATGGCGTGTCGTACACGTGTACGAGTATCTGTGTAAACCATCTCTGGAAGTGCTCTGACACACCGCAAAACCTGATGCGCTGAAACAAGGAAGGGGAACCGAACGTTTTACACTCTCGCCAACATTCTGCAGCCTTACTCCAGTGAGTTAATTTCCTTGTTTTAAAAATTTAATTTGAGTTTCAAGCTCTTGAACAAATAAAATTTTTAAGCAACTAAATGGGCACTCCCAGGCCAATTTCAGAATAGGAACTTCGTGACAGAATCGCTGATTTGGAGGGATCTGAAGAAAACAGGCAGCCGTCAAAACTCTCTGGGCCTGGTCTCTTATCGCCTCTGCCTCCCACGTGAAACCCGAATGCAGGCTGGGTGAAGGCTCCGGGTCACGGAGGCCTGAGTGGGGCTCCAGAACCTGGGCCTGGGGGACAGGGACAGGCAGGCTGCGTACCTGTAGGCCGTTCGGTACCCGGTGACGGAGATCTTTAAGTTCTGCCCCTCCTGCACCTCGATCATTTGTGAGGACGGCTCAAACCGGAACTCCTTCATCATGGGTTTGAAGTAATACTGGCCAGGGCTCTGTGGAGAGACACCCACGGACTGAGCCTCTGCTGCCCCATCTATATATGGCTTCACACGGGGCAACTAAAGCCAGCAGGGACCGGAATTTGGCCACCAGAGCCCCAGGGCTTCCTATGCAGACAAAAATGGTGACTCTGCCTCTCGAGGAAATGGTTACATGAAGCAATTACAACTCTAATAGCAGCCGGCATCACGTGCCTTTAATTCAGTGAGGCAGAAATCAATTTGAATTTTATGAACGAAGAAACTGAGGCTCAGAGAGGTCAAGTAACTCCCCTGAGATGACACAGTACATAAGCAGCGGAGGGAAGATTCGTGGCTGGGTGTGCATCAGTGCACAGCACATGACCTTTCAGATACGCCTCGCTGCCTGCGTGCGATGTCCCTGGAGCAGTCCCTTTACACCCAGGCCTCACAGAATGGCCAGCTAACATGTACTTGCTGAGTCCCCACCACTCAGGGCCTCAGGTTACATCCGGAATGAAACGCTGCCATCCTCCTATCATGGGGAACACGGTTTGCAGAACAAACACAAGCGAGCCACCAAATAAGACTCGGCAGTCAACAACGCGATGTTGTGGTCAAACAAAGGGATGCCTAGGAGAGGAGCCGCTGAGGCCACGGTAATTAATTACGCTGTCTTACTGACAAGCCGGTGGCCAGAAAACAAGTGTGTGCGGAAGGGAATAAGAATCGGCAGCATTAAGTTCTAGTAAGAGCAATACCCTAGTTATATTTGGTCCCCTAAGAAACGTGCAGCACTCGACGCTGCTCTTCTGTTCTCAGGTTGTCAAGCGATACCTAAGTCACGCAAGCCATGTCCCTGCTCCCTTGTGGGAACACGGGCAGGTGGCACATTACGGGACACTTTACCAGGTTTGAGAACGTCAGAATGCCATTGTCCTGAGTCAAGAGGTTGGATCGAAAAACACCACCACTGAGGGACAAGAGGACCCCGGGGAGGGGCTGGTCATCTTCCGCCTTTATCTGGGGGCAAGAAAGAACAGCAGAGCAAGGGCAACTCCGTTAGCCACTGGAGGTAACATTTCAAAAGCCAAGAGGCAATTCTTCTGGGTTGTTTTTCTCTTATTGTTATCCATCGGTAGACAGAAGGTCTACTCTTCGTCCCCAGGGGTAACTAATGTTAATAGTTTGGTACGTCGCCTTCCAGAACGGCTTCTACGCCCACATAAACGTGCAAACATTACAGCTAGCGCTGACCGACTGGCAAGTTTACAGCAGGGAGGCTGGGCAGGTGGCCCAAGCTCTGCACCTGCTGCTTCTCTCAAGTACGGATCCCGGCCTCCCTCCCCTGCCGGGCCACATATCTACCGTACTGTGTCTTAATGCACATCATCCTAAAGCAGGGGGCGGCCGAGCTCTGCATGAAGACCAGCCACCTACTTCTGTGATAGGAAAGGAGACGATCGAAACTTCCTGGAACATGTGTTCCTTGTGCACTTGTTTGCCTCTGTTCCTGGGAGTAGAACTGTTGGATGTTGTGCACTTTGAATTCAGAAAGACACACCCACATTGTACACCAAAGCGGCCATAACCAGTTACAGTTCCATGAATTATCTATGCGTGGGAAAATACACGCAAAAAAATGGATACTGTCTGAATCACTGCAAATCTAAGCTACATCCCAGTGTTTCAATGGTAATTCCTTCAGTCACTTCTGAAGTTGGGCATTTCTTCTAGTTTATCAGACACCGGTATTGCTTCTGTAAACTGCCTTTTCATATACTTTGTGGTTCTTATTTCTATCAAATTGTCTTTTTCTTACCAATTTTAGGAGTTCCTTATCATCTTGGGTATTTCTCATGATATAAAGATTTCTTCCTGGTTTGAATGTCTTTTAATTTGCTTTAAAAATGAATCCTGCATCGGGGCGCCTGGGTGGCTCAGTTGGTTAAGCATCTGACTTCAACTCAGGTCATGATCTCACCATTCCTGAGTTCGAGCCCCGCCTTAGGCTCAGAGCCTGGAGCCTGCTTCAGATTCTGTGTCTCCCTCTCTCTCCTCCCCTCCTCCACTAACGCTCTCTCTCTCAAAAATAAACAAACATTAAAAAAAAATTATCAAAAAAAATGCATCCTGTGCTACAGAATTTGAAATCTGTATGTGATGTAATCTGTCCTTCTTTTCCTTGAGTCTCCCTCTATATTGAAAATATTCACACTCAAGGACCTCTAGACTTACTCCGGGCACCACACACTTCTTCCCAGGAAGGATGGTTAAGAAGAGAGGGACATCAAATACTGCTACAGGAACATTCTGTCCTTTTCCACAGGACACAGTTAAGGATGAGAGTTTAAAGCACTTCCCAAAAGGTAGGCAAACAAGCTAAAGTCAACAGGTCTCCAAATTATGCTGAGTGAAAGAAGGCCTCCCCAAAGGAGTACATCCTATATGGTTCCGTTTGTGTCAAACGCTAGAAAATGCAAACTAATCCGCAGTGACAGAAAGCAGACCAGATGAGCAGGGAGATCGGGAGGGAGGGGGTACCAAGGGGTACGAGCACACTGAGCAGGGTGCCTGACTGTCACTATACTCCCGGGTGCACCCGTGTATGTTGAAACTAGCAAATTATATGCTTTAAGTGCAGTTTATCATATGCCAATTATAACTCAATAAAACCACTTTTCGAAAACGTAAGGGTTACCTCAAAGCTTACGCCGGCCAAAGCATAAGCCTTAAAGTCTCCTATGGTTCCCTCGACTGCGGTCAAAACGTAGCCTTCCTTCTGCGAGGACACCGTGTACTCCAGGTCACTGTGCAGGGGCCCGACGCTAAACAAAAGAAAGCAAGAGCACGCTGGATGGCTGCGCTTCATGCCTGCAGGAGGCCTCGCCGGCCCCACGGACACCTGCTCCCAAGCATGTGCTTTGTCACGGGCTTACCTATAGGCACCTTTGTCATCAGTGAAGACTGTGATCAGGGGTGAGCTCGCCCCCTTTTCACTGATGACGATCTCGACTCCCTCCAACTCCGGGTGGATCTGGCCTTCCAGAAATAAGCCTGCTTTCCCGTGGATCTCAATCAGCTTCCCTGGGCAACTTTCTAAAGAGGGAACAAATAGAAGAATGGGACTTAGCTGCAGTGGGATGGGGGCATTTTGGAAGGGGGCTTCCCGTTAAAGAAGGGCTTGAAACTGAGATATGTGAAGCTAGTTCCAAAGGAGGCTGTTCACTACATATATCAGAAGCCTCAGTAATTGGGTGGCCCACACCTCCCTCCATTCCTGGAAGAGTTTGCTCAATGGCCAGGAACGTGAGCACACAAATCTAACTAGGCTGGGTTCTCACTACCCCTCTCTCCACTGTCACAAGGCCTTTCTGGTGGAGGAGAGGCTGTGCAGCTGGACCCGGCGGGGAAGACCACCCCAAACAAAACGCCCGCTGGGAAGCCGCACTACTCAATATGCTCTCCTCCCAAACACAAACTGCATAAATGCCCAGGATCCACTGAACCCATGACGCTAGAGAAAACTGTTGGAAGCCAAAAGACAAATACCCCACCAGCAGTCACTTTAAATTGTCCAGTCCCAAAAAGACCCTCTCTCGCTCCTACCAACAGATACACACACCATCAACAGTTCATACATATGATGCCTAAAGCTCTCATTTCAGCACCGGATGGTTTTGCTTTTCACCTACCTTTCAGTAACAAACTAAAAACATCAGGGAAAAAAGTAATCCTTCCTCAGAAAGATCACCCAACTTCTAATAACCACAGTAACTTTCGGGACACCTGGGGGCTCAGTCGGTTGAGTGTCCGACTTTGGCTCAGGTCATGATCTCACGGTTCGTGAGTTCGAGCCCCGCATCGGGCTCTGTGCTGTCAGCACAGAGCCTGCATCCTGCTTCAGATTCTGTGTCTCCCTCTCTCTCTGCCCCTCCCCTGTCTGCACTCTGTCTCTCTCTCTCTATCAAAAATAAACACTAAATAAATAAATAAATAAATAACCAGTTACTTTCACGGACTGAGATGATCCATTCACTCAGCCACTCACCAAAAATGGTAACAGCTATGTGCCAGTGCCAAAGGGGATTATAAGGAGCCCTACAAAGATGGTTTCACTGTAACAACCACACAAAATAAATTTTTAAATGCAGGTAAAAGGAGCGGTGAACTGCAAAGATGTGTCACTGGCTCACCGAGTTGACACTTACCTCCGCTGACAGTGGCTTCCATGGACGGGGGATAGAAGAGTAGCTCTTTAGAGGAGGGTGTGACAGTGATTTTCTCTCCAGACCTAAAACAATGAAAATACTTCCATTTGGTTGGTTTTGCCCTCGGTTAGGAAGGGTATGAGAAGAGAGGACGCCGTAGAGAGAGAGCTCACCGTGCCCAGTAAGAGAAGTCATAGGAGAAGGGGCCTTGCAACTCGTCGACCATCTCCTGCGCGGGGGGTTTGGTCCTTCCTTCCCCAGCGTCGTCCTTGCCGTTCTTCTCCCTCTCCTGCCGGCGGCTCTCGATCTCGGCCAGCTGCTGCTCCCTCCGCAGCTCCTGCACGGACTTCAGGGGGCCCAGGACCAAGGCGGGTTCACTGTCTATGGAAGATCTGGAAGAAAGGAAGGAGCAGCCTAGAGCACGTGGTCACTTACCCGCCGCGGTCGGTGGGAACCGGACATTTCTAAAAGGAGTCACCCGTCAGTAAAAGCCTGACTGCCTTCTGACGCCACCCCAGCGGCACACTCTGCTCCTGTTCTGCATCAACGAATCGCTTTCCAAAAAATAAAAACTGAACTTCTTTGTGACAGTAGCAGTATCTAGTAGGTCCAGGGAACCAGTAAACAGGACAAATGACATTCCCTAACCATGTGGAATCCACATTCCAGGGGGGGAGAGACAGACAATAAACAGAAAATGATGTCAGACTGAATACAAGGCAGTAAAATAAAGCACCGTGGAAGGAGACCGTGCTGGCAGCGTGGGGGCGCTCTTCTTTACCAGGCTCCCAGGGTGGGGAGTGTGTTGGGCAAGGAAACAGCAAGTAAAAAGCCCTTGGAGCCTCGGGGGCAGTTCCCCTGCCAGGCCCAGGGGACAGCAAGGAGACTGAGGTGGCCTGGGCAGCGGACCCAGGGAAGAGTCAGATGCGTCAGAGGGTCCGGGGGAGCAGGTGTCAGACCCTGGATTTCATTCTGGGTGGGATGGAGAGCCACTGGAGCTGTAAGCGGAGGAATGACAACGTCCCTACTTTAAAAGGCCTCTGGCTTCTGCACAGAGAACACAGTCAGGAAGCAAGAGCCCATACAGGAAAGCCAGGCAGGATGGCCGTGGCAAGGATCCAGGCAAGAGACAGTGGATGGGACCAGAGTACCGAGGCAGCGTGCTGAGAAGGGACAAGATGATGGGCATATTTCAACTGCAAAGCCAAAGATCTGCACGTGGACTGGCTGGGTACGGATGCAGGGGAAAGAAGAGTCGAGAACCATCGAGAAAGATGACAAAGGGTAGGTCTGTGGAGGGCGACAACCAGGAGTCCGGTTTGGGAGCCGGGGAGCACAAGATCCCCATGAGGGATCCAGGTGGTCCTGTCCAGCTGAAACATGCATCTTCTACAATCCCCAGCACAAGCAACCAAAACAAAACCCCCCTCCCAGGTTTCAAAGATATATTCAATAAAGGCTGAAAATAAGGTAATACACGGTCGCTACTGGTCCGACCAATAATTGCTACTTTCCAAGCAGGAGGAGGGTAAAAGGCACTCTTCCAGCACCAGGCAGCGCCCTGGGCCCACCAGGAACATGCCCAAGTCCTTTGCCTAGACCCCTGGCCGCCCTGGGGAACGAGACACCCCTTCAATCCATTCCCCTCAGCCAGGAGCCGAGGGCCGTCCCCAACACTCGTCCCGCCTGACCCCACTGGTCAGCGATGCCACATGCTGTCAACTCCATCTCCTCGACAGCACCCCCAGGCATCCACTGCTCCCCAGCCCCACTACCGTGCATCTGGCCAAACCTCCACTGACTCACGCCTACACCCCTGCGAGGGCCTCCGCCCCCTGCCTCATGCGGCTTCTTCTGTGTGTCCACTCAGCACCCAGGGGGATCTTTGTGAAGCACAAACACCATCCCTCTACTTAAACACATCACAGTGTCTGTGCGACAATGCTGAGACCCTTAACTCGGGCTGGCCCTACGGGGCCTACCTCCCCCCCACACACACCCCAAGCATCCACGGGGTCCAATTCAAAGCCCTCATCATAGGTGCAACCTCACAGTCCTGCGCGTGACGCCTGGACTACTGTCTGTGTCCCCTGTGAGACCGTGGCTGTGCCTGAGCACTGAAGAACTCCCAACATTTGCGCAGAGGTGGATGAGCTGAAAAGGCGGAGGACAGAAAGACGGACAAACAGTTGAGGTCGCTTAAGGTAAGGAGGGGGAAAATTACTCAGATTTCCATTTTCTGGCACAAAGATGATCATGTTGCCGAAAACTCTCATTTCTCGAGGAAATTACAGTGTCGGGCATCTAACACCTCACCACACAGCAAAAATTCCTCTCAAAGAGGACATTCGCATGAACCTGACTCTCAGGGAGGGTCTGCCTTTCACATACTTTCTCCCTCATGACCCTTCACTTATCAGGTGCTCTCTACTTTCCAAGACTTCAAGGAAAGGTCTCTAGGAAAATAGGCAATTTTTCCAAATTTGCTAAAACACGTGAAATACGATGAACAAGCTAGAGATTTTTTTTTCCTTTAGCAAAGACAGGAAGTGTAGAGAGGTCACACAGAAATTTAAGGCACTGAAACGAGCTGTCAGAAGACTCTCCCTCATCCACAGTTAATTCTTGAGTCATAAAAGGAAAGGATGAAGGCTGCCATGAATTTATGGGTATGTCGTGTGAGCAGAAAGGCCATTCGTATACATACCTAGAGATAAGAAATCAAAAATAATTTTCAGAGTGTCTGTTAGAGAAGTCCCCAGCCCTCATCCACCCCCTCCTGCGCTCAGACCACCGCAGAGCACAAGTCTTACTTGATTGTCACGGTGACATCCATCATTTTGTCAGTGGTGATAGTTCCAAGGACATGGTGGCGGATGGCTGTCAACGTCAAGATACTGGGTGAAGACCTATAAACCAAAGTGGAAAGAAAACACTAGCAACATCACCTAGTTCTTCTCAAAGGGTCACAAGCAACGCCCTCCAGGGGCACAACCGTTCTGACCCTGAAATATACTACCGAAATCGCTCCTAGTTTGGGATGAGGGACCTCCCGAAATACCTATCAGTGTTTAAAGAATAAACTAATTTTCCAATCCAAAACTTTACGCTTCCGATTCTTGGTGAAACTCTCAAGCATCTGTGCAAAGGGAAAAATGGTAGACTGGAGTCCAAGCAACTCCCATCGGTGAGAGCTGGAAGACTGAACCAAGATGATAATTAAGGCACTTGAAAACCATACCCTTCCATCCTGGGCTTACAGAATTCTTGGGAAAGACAGCTCATCTCCATCTCCTCAATAATTCATCCAAATGTCTTGAAATCCTTACGTAGAAATTCTTTTTAATACCTAACTTTACCTCTTCCATTAAAAATACCAAAAAAAAAAAAAAAATCCTTTTGTCTTCCAGAAAGAACTCAAGAAAAGACACACACTCACTTGACCCCAGAGAAGGCTCACAAACACCATGGGGCAGGGAAGACCCAGCTTACGTGTCATAGGTGTAGAACGCTTGCTCAAACCGGTGGCAGGAGCGGGGGGTCACCTTGTACACACCTGCAGCCGGGAAAGCATAAGTCATTTTCAGAGGAGAGTGTCTGTGACACTGAGCGCTTCCAACATCTGAAATCCAAAGGCAGTGCCTCTCACTTGAATACACAACACACAGCAGATGGGCAATGATGGGATCAGAAATGCCTTTTCTGCTGCCTGTGACAGCTTCTTTCCAGCAACCCGGTCCATTTAATGGCCCCTCACAAGCTCAGGATTTCATTTTCCATAATTGAACAACTCACAGTAGTTTAATCTGCACAAACCGAGCCAACAGGGCCGTGCAGAAGGAACAGGAAGTACATTTCCACTGCAGATGAGAACGAGAATTTTCCACTTAACAGATCTCTATTAAAGATCCAAACGATAACCACAGCCTGACCGCCCTCCTAGAAATATTCCTAAAACAGGGCACAGAGCAAACCCCAAAAATTTACGAAACAATCGCAGAGAACACTTTAATGCCACGAGCCTGTATAGGGAAACACTCAGGTTAGGGGTATAAGTAGTTTGGCAGAGGAATACTATCAGTTTCAGGAAGGAGCAAAGTCTAACAACTTATTCCCCCAAATGATCATTAACCAACCTTTTGGACATTCTTCCTACAAAAACCTGAAATTAGTTCAAACTGCCTCTGCTGTTTTCATCACACTGAGGAACCCCTTGTGCAATAACTAGCAGGAAAAAATGCTTAGGTTTCTCCATTCGCTTTATTCTTTCATCCTACAAATATTGACAGAGCACCAGCACCTACTATAAGCCAGGTGTTGTGCTAAGTACGAGTAGACAGCAGAGAAGACTTTGTATTTCACCTCGGGAACCGAAAGAAGTCACTGAATTACCCACTAGGAAGAGGCAAAGTAAAGCCACAATGAGATGCCACTTTATACCCACCAGGATGGCTAAAATCAAAAAGGAAAGTAACGAATGGTGTGAACATGTGGGCAAACAGGAACCGCCGTGCACTGCTGGCTAGAGTACCAACTGGCACACGGGGCCCCTTCAGGAAACAGTCCGGCAGCTTCTTAGACAAGGAAACATCAACTGACCATATAGTCCAGCAATTCCACCCCTGGGCCTCTAACCCAGAAGAGAGGAAAACAGATGTCCACATAAAGACTTGCACACAAATGTTCACAGCAACATGGTTCATGACAGCCACACACTGGTGAATGCACACACAAAGTGTGAACTATCCACACAATGGGATCCAGTAAGGGAAAGCTACAATCCACTAATACCTGCTCCGACATGAACTTCAAGACACGAGGACTCGAAACCAGGCTAAGTGAAAGGAGCCAGCCCAAATACCGGAATGGCAGGACCTCGCTTGTAAGTAATGTCCAAAAAAAGGCCAATCCACAGAGACAACACAGATGAGTGGCTGCCTGGAGCTGGGGGCAGAGATTAACTGTAAACATGCATGAAGGATGCTTCTTCCAAGATGAAAATGTTCTACGCTAGATTATGTGTATGGTCGCATAATTCGGTACGTTTACTAAAAATCCTCGTACGTTGTAAACGGGTGAGGTTTATGGTCTGCAAATTGTACCTCAGTACAGTTGGTAAAAAGGGAGAGAAGCCACCGACGGATTTTAAGCAAGGTGTGAGATGGTCCAAATTTTATCTTAAAAACATCACTTTTAAGGAGAGATCACTGCCCAATGGTGTAGTATTTTTCAAGGGGCAATGACCTAGTGGTCTCTACCTAACTCACACCCAAGGAGACCAGGAACACTCTCTAGCTCCCAGCTCTAATTCTCTCGGTAAAAACAGCACTCCCTCCAGAGGAAAGAGACGGAAACACAGGGGTACACTAACCACAACCGAAATCAATAGCCTGATACACAAAGAACCACGGTAGGAAAAAAAAGGCCTTCACAATGATCCTCGGGTGCCTTTCCATTTCTCTAACTCAGAGCCCATCAATCCTTCCAGACTCACCAGGCTTGGACAGGCAGAATCGGTTGACTCCTTTGGAGAGGTTATAAATCCCCACGTTCTCAGGTCCATTTCCATCCTGATAAAATTCCTAAGGGACCAAAGCCAATACAATGACTTACTAGGGGAGACGGAGACACCAAGATGATTAATAATATTTCTGTTTCTGAACCAGTCATCTGTTTTACCCATTAATCATTTGAGCAGTTGGGCACTACAGGAAAATTAAAAACCTTCAAAAACTTCCCACAAAAACATGCTCTTTTTCACTCAATCAACTAATATTTATTGAGCACCTGCTATGTGACAGACCCAGGGCCGGGTCCTGGTGGCGGACGCGGCTCCTGCTCTCAAGGGGCTTACATTCTAATACGGGAAGACAGAAAATCCATTGTGGTCAATAAAGAAATTAGATTGCGGCTAATAGTAATGGAGAGGTGGGGAAAATGACCAGGAAAGCAGGCTAAAGCATGATCACAGCAGGAGCTTTTCAGCTTGCTGGGCTCAGGGCAGGCCCTCTCCTTCAGCAGGTAACATTATGGCTACAGCCTGAATGATGAGAGGAAACCAACCATGTGCATTTCCAGGGAAGACGCAGTTGCAGGCGGAGGAAAACATGTGTGCAAAGACCCAGAGGAGGAAACCAGCCTGGTGCAGAAGCGGCGAAGGCTGGTGTGCCAATGCCCAGGGAGCAAGGTGGAGAGATAAGGAGGAGGTCTGGGCTAGGGAAGGGCCATCGTTAAGGAATGTGGATCTCATCCTAAGGGAAAGGGAAACCTGCTGGAGACTTTAAGGGAAGGAACAATTTCCTAAATGTGTACCACCTGCTCTCAACTGGGCATCAGCTGACCCATCTCCTGGACAGCTGCTTCTTGAGTATTTGTAGCAGTTAGAATAGTCCACAGGACCTGGAGACACCAGCGGCAATCCCTCCACGTGTCTAAAGTAAGCAATCGCTTCACTGTCGTTTGCCTCAGTTTCTCCACTGGAACCTGACAATGACATCTGCCATTGTCTGAAGCCAGAAAGGTCTATAAAATTCATGAATGGACCTAGACAGTCCTACACACATGTTCTCCTTCCTGAAACCCAGGTGGTACACTGCCTATCAGGGAGCTACCTCAACAAGACAGTAAGATGTTAGCAGCTCTGTCCTTTGCACTGGAACATACTAGAGAAACTGACTCAGCTGTACTTATTATTAACACTGGCAGTACTGGGGCGCCTGGGTGGCTCAGTCGGTTAAGCGTCCAACTTCGGCTCAGGTCATGACCTCGCAGTCCATGAGTTCGAGCCCCACCTCGGGCTCTGTGCTGACAGCTCAGAGCCTGGAGCCTGCTTTGGATTCTGGGTTTCCCTCTCTCTCTATCCCTCCCCCGCTCATGCTCTGCCTTTCTCTCTCTCTCTCAAAAATAAATAAATATTAAAATAATCATAATAACAATAGTAGTACACACCAAGGAAACCAAATACATAAGAGGTTTACTTAAACTTCATTACAACACTGAGAAGTGGACATTATGATCCAAGGGCTACAAAATCAATACACTTTACATGACATCAATGGCTTTCCCAAATCACTAATCAAAGTTAGAATTTAATGTGGGTCTAGGACAAGAAAATCTCCCAAATCAAGGCATCCTTCTGCTAAGGGACTTTAAACAAAGCTTCCTGACTAGGCTTTCCCGAATAAGGGGGAGAATCGAGGGGCAGAAAAGTAAATCTGACTTAACTATGGTTATAATATTCTTGGCATGCTGGTCCTTCCTGCTTTCCAAAGGACCCTCCAAATAAGAGAATCACCACAAGCCATTCATACCAGAGTGATTGCGTGAGAAAGGGAACATCTCAGCATATAGCCCGTCTGCCTAAACTCAATCGTGGACACATCGTCTTCCAGAACCTCCACCTCCAGACTCTTGTTCTTCCAGCACCAATCTTCATGCATGATGCTCACTGGAAAAGCCACAACACAGACACACATGGGCATAGAGCATATCCCCTCCCTCAACAAAAACTGTAATGACTTAATTTTTTTAAATGTGTACGTGCAGACACACACACACACACACACACACACACACACACACACACACACAGCTAGTCGTGCTCAGAACTGAGTACTAAAGAGAAAATGAAACCAACGGTCATTAACGTCAACAAGAAAGAAACTGACAGTAATTCAAGATCACACTTACAAGTAAAAATATTTAGGGATCAACAAACTTTTTCTATAAAGGGCCAGAAAGTATTTTCCACTTTGCAGGTCAGGCAGTCAAATATTCAACTCTGCCTTCATAGCATATGAGCAGCTATAGATGATACGTAAGCAAATGGGTGCGGCTGTGTTTGAATAAAACTTTATAAAAATAGGCAAGTGACCCCCATTGCCATAGTCTGCCAAAACTTGATATAATAGAAAACAATTTCCCAGAAAAAAAGATTACTTTATAAGTTATTCATTGCCACCAGCTCCAAGTTGAGCTTTGAAGAAGCAGAAATATAGGCAATGGGAGTTTTCAAACTGCAGGGAAAAGGGAACCAATGTTGGCCAGGCACTGAACAAACTATATTTCATTTTGTTTGGCACTCTACAGAAAGGCTGTATTACTCCTATTTTAGCAGAGGAAACAGAGTCTCAGGGAGATCAAGTAACCTGCCATGGTCACACAGCTGCTAAGTAGTACAATACATCACTGGAAATATTTCATGCGCTCTGTTCTGGCATTTAGAGTGAAAACGGCATGAATGAGGGCCCCCTTCCAAAACGGAAGAAATGTGTGGGTTGTCCTGACAAGGTGGTAGTTATGCATGGAAGGAACATCAATTCTTACACAATCATCCATTGCTAAACAACGCACGTTCAAGGTCAAGGGGCAAAGAAAAGTTAAACAAGTAAAGGTATATAGCTGGGATGCAATTTGAGAGCTGGGTTTTAGAAATTTCAGAAAGACAGGAAGTACGTGAAGGCCACAAGCCGGTGCCTATGGTTCTTACTTTTGTATTTTCCCGGAAGCACGTTGTCAAAGGTAAAAGTCATTGAGTTGACCTTGCCGGACAGCTGGAGGCTCCGCTTCTCGCCCTGGCGGCTCAGGGACTGCAGTGTCACCAGCAGGTCACCACAAGTGTCTGCAGAGAAAAGATAGGAAGGATTCACTTGGCTGCCCTCACCAACGCCAGCACAGGTTTGAACCCTCCACCTCTGTGTGCCGCTGGCCACCACTTACCTCCTGAAGGGCAAGGCCAGCAGGGCTCCTTCAAAGCCAGGACGGGTCTACTTGATTCCAGGACATCTCCCCCTCCCCCTTGCAGGTCATTAGTACCACATAAAGAAGCCACCGAGGTTGAAAGTGACCCATCACTTGCTGAGTACCCCCATGCAAGGCACAGAAGACCAGGAGAGGGAAGAGTGTCACAGGGCACCTATTAAAGCAGACGCGAGGTGAAAGAGGGGAAGTGATATTTATGGAGCACCAGAAGAAGACAGAAAACCAGCAAGAAAGATCTGGGGTGCCTGGGTGGTTCAGGCGGTTAAGCGTCCGACTTCTGCTCAGGTTGTGATCTTGTGGTTCGTGGGTTCGAGCCCCACATCGGGCTCTGTACTGACAGCTCAGAGCCTGGAGCCTGCTTCTGATTCTGTGTGTGTGTCTCTCTCTCTCTCTCTCTCTTTCAAAAGGAACAAAGATCAAGGAACTTTACTGAATGGCACAGAACTGGGCCCTTTATCATCATAACATCACCTGTGACAGCAAAGATTGGCATGACTCTTACTGTGTTCCAGAAACTCGCACAGGCTCTCCATGCGCTAGCTCATTTGAGCCTCACAACAACCCTCCGAGGCAGGTACGGTTATTATCTCCGTATAACGGAGGAGAGACTCAAAGCACAGACAGGTTAAGTAACTTGCTGCAGGTCACACAGCGAGGGTTCAAGCCCACAAGCCTGGTTTCAGAGTCCACGTTCTTAACATCTGTGCCACACAGCCTGACATGACCATATTTAAAACCCTCTGAGAGCCGTTAATGCTTCCATGCTACAGAAGAAAAACAGGCTGGTCGAGTAAGTGCTTACTGTCTCACAGCTGGTAAGTGACAGAGCTGGGCAAGAAACCCCGTGTTCTTTTAGGAGCCAAAGCAGAAATGCTCCAAGAGAAATGTTTCTGGTGACGCCGTGTGGCACTTAGAAAGAATCGAACACAATATGGATCCACCTTTTACACTATCCAACAAGGAACAGTTCACCAAAATCCCACTTCTAACTGCCTACTCCTTTGAAGCTCTCTGTTCTTGCTTTCAAATGACATCTTACCCAAACAAGAGACTTTCCCAGAAACCGATGCCAAGAACTGTACAAAGGCCACGTCCATCACGGGCCTATTGGTCACAGTAAGAGGAAACGTCTGGGGTTTCAAGGTCAGCCCCGCTCTGGTCTCCACCTCAGGGACCATCACCTGTGGGAACACACAGGACAACGTCAGTGTCTGCATCAAGGCTGCGGCTCTCCCGGCCTGCAGGGCACCAGAACATTCACCTGGGCCCAAGGCTAAGTACTTTGAAGGACAAAGGTCCACTTCTAGGCCGAGTTTTATAATCACAACAAATCCTCAAACAGGCCACGAAAGAACACACATTTCTTTTCTTTTTTTAATGTTTTTTTTTTTACATTTATTTATTTTCTGAGAGACATAGAGAGACAGAGCCCAAGTTGGGGAGGGGCAGAGAGAGAAGGAGACACAGAATCTGAAGCAGGCTCCAGGCTACGAGCTGTCAGCACAGAGCCCAACACAGGGCTCGAACTCACAAACTGCGAGATCATGACCTGAGCTGAAGTCGGATGCTTAACCGACTGAGCCACCCAGGCGCCCCAAGAACACACATTTCTAATCACATACAAAAGAACTAGCCTTCAGCCGTGCCATGGTAAGCACAAAGGTGTATCTGGCGGGGCCCCAAAGAGGCACACAGCTGTCACCAGTACCCGGGGGGGTGGGGGGAACTGCACTAAAGCCCAGAACCTTCTGGCTTGAGGTCACTCATGACAAGCTATGAACTTGTCAATGCTATGTGGATGAGCTCCTGGCAGAGTGAGGCCTTTTCTTCTGGACGCCTGGGCTAAGAAGAAGGACTGGGGAAGAGTCCAGTGGGCAGCTATTTCATCCCTAGTGAAGTCTACCTCCCCAAGTTGCCCTTCCTTGGCAAGTCCCTTATGCTTCAAAAGGGCTTCCAAAGGCCTGCCAATGTGGCCAACTTCACAAGAGCTGGCTGACTGGCAAAGGGGCTAAGTACTCACACCACACTGTTCAGCGGAAGCAGGGAAACCACTCTCCTCCCACCCCATCTCCTCAGGGAGGGGAGTCTGCCTGCTCCGGGGGAGAGCACAGTCTCAGAGGGACCCTTCCCAGCCCTCTCCCTCACCTCACCTGCCCTTCTTCAGGGCAGAAGGGCAGCAGCTGACTGGACAGACGAGAGCCCGAGCTGCCCGGGGACTCAGCCTTCCCCGTGAGCAGGGCCGTGGCACTGAAAGGCACGGTGTGCTGACCTCTGGCTCTGTCCACCTCTTGCCTACCGTCCTGTGCTGAGGCCTTCACCCTCCTCGGTGAGGCCACAGGCCAGGGTGTGCCCAGCTTCTGTGCCTGCCTCGAGGGAGAAATCAGATGGTATTCAGGGTGAGGTGGAAAAACACAAGCTCCACGTTGGCCTCGGGGGCCAGAAGCCATGCACTGTGGACCTGCCATCAGTAAAGGGCTAATGTTGATCTCCTTTGGGACTTATGGCTAGTCTATAGCAGCCAGAAGCCTAGGAAGGTGCAGGTGTGATCGGCAGCCTGAAAGTAACTCCTGACAAACATCGGGACTGGAAAAAAGAGACGTCTGAGTATCATTTTCATAGTGGGTGCCCATCGGGCTCTACTGTGACATGCAGGAACGTAAAGACTTCAAATAAGAAACTGGGGACAGAAACGCTCCTTCTGTAACTCCATTCCGGCTAATGATAATCCTTCTAAAAATCACTGAATACCTTAAATACCTTAAGTAAAACATCAAATATCTCAAACAAAACAAAACTCATCATACCTGGACTTTGTAGGTCCCTGGCTTTGCTTTAAAACAAAATGATCCACGAGCATCTGTCTCCACGGTGACCAAAGACTTGTCCTTGTCTTGAGACGACAGGACAGCTTTGTATTTGCTCATCTGCTTGACAGTGTCAGGGAGGCGAGTGATTGAAATCTGGCCACAGACACTGAACCTGTAACAAGGGGACCACCCATTCCGGCATGAGAATTCACTTGTGACAGGAGAGGCACTTACCAACCCCAACTGCGCATCCCTCTTCCTGCCCCGGTCCCCAGGACTAGTTTAACCTTAAGAAAGAGACAGAAAAGCAGCCTAAATGACTGCGGTCTCAAAAAACAACCTTTGGCGGGAAGACTGAACCCCTCTCTGTGTACCGGAAAAGGCACAGTGGGAGCCCAGGACGGGGCAATCCCCCACCGAGGAGGCCATTTTCAGAAAATCTGCGGATGATAAAAATGTTTCGGGTAAAGCGGATCATCGATGGCGGAACAGCCTCGGACTGAGGACGTGGGCTGGGCTTACACGCAAGAGCTGTGAGGAGCCTGACGCTGTGGCATTGCCCGGGCCACGAAACGGGGCGGCGTTATCAAAGACGCCTTCCTCGCCTGTCATTCCATACAGTTCAGGATAAAAGCAACTGGGGAGATGTGAACAGAAAAGGTAATTAAGTTAAAAAAAATTACAAAGCCAAAATAGAACCCCAGTAGCCACCAAAGCGACTTCTAACTGAAAGGCCCTATTCAGGTAATGACTCACACTGGAGGCTCTAAGTGAGCAGCGTGTTAAGTGCTGCAAAGTGTCCCCGGAGAAGCGCGTGAAAGGCGCGGCCCTTCGCTGCCGAAGACCAACCAAGACCATCATCCTGCACAGTGACGGTCTTCGTTTGTCAGTCGGTTGATGTGTTAAAGCGTAATAATGCACAGGGCTGGAGGCTCCAGTTGTATCTTCGGCTGACTAAAGGTTGTATTTTCTAATCTTAATGGATCACTTTAAGTAAAAGTCAGTTGCTACTTTTGACAGAAAGAGAGTAAGTTGGATTCGATGCTGGATAATTACGGAGTACACACGACGTCGGAATGCCCACCCGCTGCAAATAAAAAATGGCAGAAAACAGCACAGCGGGAAGCTGTGTGTGCGGTCTAAGAACGGTGACAAGCCAGTCGTGTCTGCAGAGTGAAGTGACCAGCCTGCCACATGAGCTCACAATCTAGAGCAGAGGCCCACGTGCCAAATCCAGTCAGCTGCCTGTTTCTGGATGGACGGTGGGCTAAGAAGGGTGTTCACACTTCTACTTCCATACTTCTGAAGGATTAAAAGAGAGGCGGAAAAATCAAAAGAATAATAGTTTGACCCACAAAAATCATACGAACCTCCAATTTCAGTGTGCTAAATAAAGATTAACTGGAACACAGCCACGCCAGTCATTCATGAATTGGCCATGGTGGGTTTCGTCACAGAGGCCGTATGGCCCGTGAAGCCCACCATATTTATTCTCTGGCCCTTTACACAGGAAGTGTGCAGGCCTCTGATCTAGAGTTAAAGGCACACATCTTGGTTCTCACTCTCCCCAACTGGGCACTTTGAGAGTAAAAGGACAGGAAGGGGATATGGGTGAGCTATTTTCTTCCTTTTATTAGTGTTTATTTATTATGACAGAGAGAGCGCGCATGCAAGCAAGAGCACGAGCAGGGGGAGGGGCAGAGAGAGGACAGACAGAATCCCAAGCAGGTTCCACACTGCCAGCAAGGAGCCCAACAAGGGGGCTCGATCCCATGAACTGTGAGATCGTGACCCGAGCTGAAACCAAAGAGGTGGACGCCTACCTACTGGGCCACCCAGGCGCCCGAATTGATGAGTTGTTCTTTCACGATGTCTTAATTTATATACGTGTCATGGGTAACGTCACTTTTTTGTTCTAAACTGAACCTCTTTGTCTCTCAAAGTTTTAAATATTTTACCCATCCCACCTGTTTTAGCTCATAGTCTCAAAGATAACTATCCAGTTACCCCAAACCTCAAATGCACATTGGCTTTAGTTTAAAAAAAATAAACTAAAAAAAAAAAAAAAACTAAATAGGACAGTGTTGTGTTACACTGAAGCCCTCAAAAATTGATTTGTGTCAACAAATTCATCAGAGGTGAATACGTTTATTCAGAAACTGATGATTTTGATGCATTACAAGATAATTATATTCTCATAGTCACTTGGACAGAAGCCAAGGCGTTTCCTTCTCAAATAAATTGGGAATTGTTTTTTAAATAAGATACATGAATGAATTAAAGGGCAAATGTGTTATTTTAGCCCAAAAGGAAAATGAGTTTTTCGAAAGATGCTCGACAAATGTTTTTCTCTCTTTCGACCCAAATACTCCACTTTAAAGAAAAAAATAAATACAAGTATCATCCCCCATCTCCGTGAACGGCACCTCCTCCATCTACACAGTTGCTCAAAAAAGAAATCTGGGACCCCGACAGCACCAGTCTGCCGACCCCCTCCCCACATTATCTGTCAAAGGCATCTACTTCCTGTCCTCCCCTGCCGGTACCCTGGACCTGCCACCACCCTATCCCCTCCAGACAACTGTCACCGTTTCCTGTGGAGTCCCTGCACGGATACTCTGGGTTCCCTGCCATCCCTCTTCCACAGAGCGGCCAGAGCAGGAGAAAAAACATCTATTCTAAATGCCCTGATCCATACTGCTTCCTTGCCGAAAACGCTTCAACAGCTTCCCATCACGGGTGGGGAGAAGAGCCCACCTCCACAGCCTACTACAGGCTCTCTAACCTCGCCAGCTGCCTCCAGCCACGCTGGCCACCTTCCAGAAGGCTCCTCTCCCACCCCTCTGGGCCTTGGAACACACCGTTCCTGCTGTCTGGGAAGCCTCACTTAGCTAACTGTTAGTCCTCCCGGGTCTCAGTGACCCAGTGAGGGATCTCTCTGGGCCCTGGCCCCCTTCCCTGCACACCTACTGGAACTTACTACCACAAGTTACTCAGCTCGAGCCTGTCTCCCCAGGAAGACGAAAGCCCCATCTCCGTCTTGCTAGTTTGGTTCACTGTTACACACCCAGCCTTTATCACAGGGTCTCACCCCGAGTAGTTGCCCAAAAATGTTTATGAAAGAAAAGGAGGAAGGGCGTGAATCCAAAATGATTTTCTGAGCTCTAGCGCAATAGGGACAGAAGTACCGGGTTCCACTGGCGATGTACTTCCTTGTCTCCCAGTTGCCACAGAACCTCTGACTTTGACCTCCACCTGTCTACAGAAAATGTCACCATAGCCTCCTCAGTGACCAAGCCAATGCACCGTGCTTTCAGGGCTCAGCTCTGGGGCCTCCCTGACCATCAGGTACCACCGCATACTTAAACCCCGTTGCCTGGATCTTCCCGAGGCCGCCCCTCAAACGCCAGCGTTCCATTTTTGGTCTACTGTTACCTGCTCTTACACATCTAAGTTGCTGGCGGCCGCCTGGCCCCGTCTCCCCGAATTACCATCTATCCGGGCACCTAGTGAAGAGCTCCACCTAGTGGTCCTACAGATCCAGAGGCCACGACTGAACCCTTGTCACCTGAGGGGCTCCTCTGCCCTGCCCACAGCCATCCTGCTTCTCAAACTGTGAACCCCTAAATACTTTTCCAACCTGTCCCTGATTTCCCTGTAAGGTGAGCCCTCAGCAAGTCTGTTTTCACGCCACCTGTGCCCCAGTCTTGTCCCCTTCACAGCCACCCTCCACCACGGCCGCCGGAGTGCCTCAGTGAATATGAAAACCTAACCCGTGTCACCCTCCATGCTCAAAATCGATCACTGGCCGTCAGACCCCTGGTAGAGAGAACCCCGTTCTTCCAGTGGGAGTGTGAAGACGTCCTCTGAGATCTGCCCCTCCGGCCTCGTCACTCTCCTCGTCCTGCCCAGACACACGAAGCCTTTGCTCACGTTGCCTCTCCCCTGGGAGACCCTGCCCCGCTCCGTTCAAGCCACGGTTCAGTGAGCATTGCTGCTGTCTCAGACACAGATGGTGGCAGCCCAGGCTAGACATTCCACGCAGGGGAGACAAGGACCCGATGTCTGACTCCAGGGTTCTCTGTACTACGGTGCATCACTACAGGATAGAACTGCACAAATTCAACCACCGGATGTCCCCTCACGTGCTCACGGTAGGTACAACAAAGGAGGAAGAACTCTGACAGCGACCGGAAGCATCTTATGACAAACTTTTCCCAAGCAACTGTACTATCTTCCAAAGTCCTCAAGAGTTAAGCCATGGAAGGTCTTGGAGATGTGGAGTCAGACACGAGAGATCTTCTTCTAACTTAGACCCATTTTAACTTTGAAGCAAAACAATTTTCCTTAAGTATCTAAATAGAAGTACCTTTAGTTTATAAAACTTAGCACTAACCTTTTTGGATTTTTTTTTTTTTTTCATTTTATTTTAGAGACAGCAGAGAGTGGGGGAGCGGGGCACAGACAGAGAATCCCAAGCAGGCTCCAGGCTCAGCACGAAACCCCATGCGGGGCTCGATCCCATGACCCCAGGATCATGACCTGAGCCAACAGCAAGAGTCAGACGCTCAACTGGCTGAGCCCCCCAGGCGGCCCAGCACTAATCTAAGAATGCCAGCCTGGATTTCTCGCAGGTGTCTAAAACCCAATGTGGATCCTTGGCAGAAACACACAGTCAGATTAAAGGTAATTCTGTTCTCCCATGGCTGCGAACGTCCACACTGGTACTTCCAAAAACAAACACAATGACCTTACCCTGTTGCAATGATGTCAGCCAGCTGAGGTGTGTTAGGCGCAATTTTGATGGTGACAGTTTCAAAGTAGAGGTGCTCTTTCTGAGCGTGGATGGTGTATGTCCCAGTCGTGATGTTCTCCAGGCGGAATGAGCCATCGGCTTTTGTTTTGACTATAAAACAAGAACATGCAAAAGAAGATGAGCCAAAAACAACCGTATGTCCGCTCCGTCTCCACGAGAATGCTTGAGACAAAAAGCTGGCATGTTTCACAGTCTTTAAGATGGTTTCCTTTCCATTTCTCTCTGTGACCAAAAACCAGCCCTGGCAAACAGTCCCGGGGGCCAACGCATCTGCTGACCTTTGATCTGGTTATTCAGAGTGACCACTGCCTCCGGAACACCTTCTCCTTCGGGTCCATTCAAGACCCTCCCGGTGACTGAGAATCCCATGACGTGGAACACGGGCTGGAAGATGAAGAACAAGGTCTGCAGGTGCCTGAGCGCAAGAGCCTCCCTGGTTCACTCAACGCCACCAGTCAGCGATGCCACCGCTCAGCCCAGCCGCCCATGTGGGAGCCCCGTGTGCCAGCCAGGCCCCTCCCGGCCCCCCATCTCACGCTGCTCCCACACCGCTGCGCTTTCCCCGGGGTCCACCTGCTTTCTTACATTCCCAACACGTTGATGTCTGTCAAATAACTGGATGACAGAGATCTAGAAGTTTACTCCTCCAGTTAAAGCTCACGGAGTCAAACTTGAGAGAGCCCCCCACCCTTGCTCCCAGCTGCCTCCTCCCCTCCAAATGCCCCCTGTTCCGCTGAACCGCACCACCCTCCAGTCTCCCAACCTCAAGCCCCAGCGTACCTGGGACCCCTCCCCACACTCCGACACCTATCTGTTCTCTGCATCCCACCCCCGCCAGTCTCTTCGCACCACAACCCGGATTCATGGCCTTGTTGCCTCCACCTGGGCCACCTTCCTCATTTGCCATACCCCATGCTTGGTTTACACGTGTCTGTGCCCCTGCTCGTGAGTGCCATGGCTTTGCTCTCCCTGGAGTCGCTCTGTTCCAGCCCCCCTGATCTCTGGGGCCTCAAGCTGACCACATTTGGGCACGGCAGGCACGCCTCACGTGGGCCTGTTACACCAGCTGCTCTCTCGGCCTGGATCACTCTTTCCCACACGTGGAGATCGGGGCGGAGGCCTCTCCTTCTCACCACTCAGGTTTGGGCTCAAACCATTAGCACCTCTGTCCAAGAGGCCTTACCTGACTGTCCATCCCATCTCAGGGGCCCTGCCTCCTGCCAGGGCCGGTCACCATCTATCACGCTAAACTGTTTTATTAGCTTCGTCAGATTTTTACCACTATCTGAAGTGACCTTGTTTGATTTCTTATTGTTTGTCCACCTCTTATTGAATGCAAGCTCCATGAACATAGGGACCTTTTCTTAGCTGGTATACAGTAGGCACTCAATAAATCGCTCCTGAATGAATGAAGGCACGCATGCATGCATACATACAAGAGCGTTTGAGAGAATTTCAAATAAAATGGCTTTTTTAAAATTCAGGAAGCCCCTCTTGATCCTTCCAACAAGATGTGGTTTATCCACATACTGATCCCTATATTCACCCAACAGCTACTTGTATGAGACACCTACTATGTGCCAGGCACTAAATCACAGTAGGAGGAAAGAATGACGCTCTGATGGCTCCTGACCTCATGCAGCTCACAGGCCGCACCCTGAAATTTTAGTCATGTGTTCAAAAACTTGCATTTGGTTGAGATCTGGGAATGTCCTTCCCCGCTCACCCGCCCCATCCTTCTCTGCCAGCCCCCTGAAGCAAAAGCAAGGACATCTCCTCACCTCCTGCCTACTCCGGCGTGCACAAAACAGTCAAGTGCTTTACAGAATCTTAAAAAGCAGTCAGAACCCCACTGAGCATGTGACCTAAAAGCTAGCTCCTACCAATTTAAGCTACTTTAACATAGTACTTTCAAATGTAACATTAAAAGAAAGTGATTAAAATCTAATTTTTTCAATAACTGTAACACTGGGAGGTCTGTTTTTGGAGACTACTATTTTCTTTGGGGATCTGCTCTATCTAGCAAATTTTCTACAGTAACCATTATCTACTTCTGTAATTAAAGATAAAATGTGATGCAAAACACATTTACCACCTATTTTAGGATCTAGGGAGTTTGTCACCTCTCACTCACTCCCTCCCTGCAGCCCACACTCTCAGCTCCCACCTGGTTCATGGCCACAGCCTCCTAACTAACCCCTCCCTCACTTCCACCTTGCCCCTTGCAACCTCTCCTCAACATGACAGGCTGAGGAATCACACCTCCCCTCTGCTCAGAACCTCAGTGGCCCGCCAGGTCCTGTGCTATCTGCCCCGTCGTCTCTCCCTTCCCCACGCCCTCCATCCCAGCCACCCCGGCCTCCTTGGGGTTCCTCAAACCCTCCAGGCACACTTCGGCCTCAGGACCTTTGCACCTGCCACTCCCTCCGTCTCAAACACTTCCCACCCTGACTCTTTCCCCTCAGGTTGTTGCTCAAACACCACCCTCACGGTGAGGACTTCCAAGGGCACCCTGGAAGACCCCAACCCGTCTCAGTGTGTCACCTCCTTCCTTGCTTCATTCTTCTACACAACACTTATCACCTTCTGATACACGAGTGAATTTACCTATCGGAGCCACTGACGTCTGAAAGAACAGAATTTTGTGTCTCGTTAGGTCCCCACTGTACCCCCACCCCTGTGACAGTACCTGAATCGTCTGGCACTGGCACGCACTAAATACATCTCATGGCACAAAGTAGCTATAACTCAGGCTCCAATTTTCTCAGATGAGGAAATTACTGAGAGTGGATCCCAGGCTGAACTGGAACAGAGCACAAGATTCTGTTTTTCCCAGCAGCCTAGCCCTTATAGATACAATACTGGTTGTTTATTCTTAAACACGTTTGCAAGGCCTGTGCCCAGGGTGGGCAACTTGGACACCTGTCCCTCCAGACGGCAGGCAGGTCTTACCTCAATTTTCAGGCTGTCGTGTTCCACTGTAAAGTCACGTCTAGAAGGAGCAACATCAAAGGTGATCCTCTCTCCTCTATAGAAGGGGATCTAGAAGGAAGGGTCTGTTCATTACCAAGGGCCAACAACAAGATTCAACCATCAATATTAATAACTGACCCAACAGGCCACAAATGACAAGGGGTTTGAGGCGAGCTGAGAGACAAAATATTAATCCTGTTGCCGATCTTAAAAGAGGAAGGCCCAAACTTTTTCCAGCTATTTATTACCAAAGGGTCAGAATCTCGTCTTAAATAATTACACTACATAAAATGGTCATGAAACTGCAGGTCAATCATTTATTCCTTTTAACACCCAAATGGCATTGATTCTTGCTGCGTTGTAAGAGTCCCATACATTCACAGATGCAAATCTCGTCCACTCACCACAGTGTAGTCCCCACTTGGCAAGGAATAGAAGGAGAAGGAGCCATCTTCTTTGGAGACCACAAAGCACAAATACACCAGACTCTCGTCTTGGGGCTGGAAGCCGGGCACTGGTGAGATGTTGCAGCCCAGGACATCCTGTGCCAAGGGTGGGGGGAGGGAGGGTGAAAATGACTTCCTTTTCCACTTATGTGCTCTGATCATCAGCAAATGGCCATGCTACTGGAAAATTTTTCTAAGTTTTATGTCACGAGATACGTATTTCTGAAATCCAGGGCATAGTACTGGAGATAAAAGGAACACGGACTTTTTTACACTCGAGGTGAGAAGTTAAAAATTGGCACAGTCTCCTTGGAAAAAAATGACATGACTGTCTTCATCTATGACAGGTCACCACTCTCAACAAGAAAATGGAGCGCAGGAAGACGAAGTGGCCGGCCCACACAGCCAGCAAGAGGCAGGGTGGGGACTGGTCTGCACCTGGGTCGGACTGATTTCAGGGCCTGTGCACTTTCTGACATAGTCCACTCCTATCAAAGCCACTCAGCTTCTAGGGAGTCAACCGAGAAACACAGTGTTCTTAAACGTTGAAACAATACACCCACCTTGAGCTACATTTTCAGCAGTGTGTTCTTGGTCTGTAAGCCCGCAGCCCCGCCCACAAGTTTGTCTGTTCTCCACTTTTCTTTACTTACCTCTTTGGATACTACAGATGAGAAGAGAAGGAACTTCACCCCTTTCATGGGCTCCCCGTCGCTGCGGACTGACCCAGACACATTGTAGCCGGCTACGATGAGGGGGCTGGCGGCGTGGGCGTTGGAATTGGTCACCCGCACGGTGGTGCTCGCCTATGGAAGAGGGGAGTTTACCTTCCCAAGCAACAACCTCTCAGGATGTTCAACAACAGGAAGACGTGCTTCAGCTAAAACAGTAACAGGGGGCACCTGGGTGGCCCAGCCAGTTAAGCCTCAGGACTCCTGGTTTCGGCCCAGGTTGTGATCTCACATTTCGTGAGTCTGAACCCCGCATCAGGCTCCGTGCTGACAGCACAGAGCCTGGTTGGGATTCTCTGTCTCCCTCTCTCTCTGCCCCTTCCCTACTTGCTATCTCTCTACTGCGCTCAAAAGAATGATTTCCTTGGCATGGTAACACTTTACTTTTTCACATTTTTCCACCTTCCAAATTGTCCACCTCTGTTATCACTCCTGCTACCATGCTGTTCTATCTGCTCCAATTTTTTTAAATGAGCACGCTTTACTTTTTTTTCCGTATTTAATGGTGCAGATGCATGCATTTTTAAAGCCGTCTGCCAAAGCACAGTTTACACGGAGAAAACACACGCGTTGAAGGTGTACAGCACAGTGATTTTTCACAAACTGAACACACCCTGTGACTAGCACCCACCAACAGAATGGAACCAGCACCCAGAAGCCTCCTCACGCTCATTTCCAAGGCACTACCCCCCAAGGGCACTCATTATCCTGATGTTTAGCAGCATGCCCTACTTTGAAACACAATTTTATATTAATAAACTCAAATTCCTTTATGCATACAATTAACAATGTAAGCCTTAAAATTTATCCTAATCAGAATGTATAAGCCATGAGTTGTTTGTTTTGTTTTAAGCCATGAGTTTTAAACAAAACCTTTTTAAAACCCTGAAAACTGGCAGGCGTGAACAGTATACAGAGAAGTCTAGGTGTGAAACCCTACTATCTGTTATACATGCATAAAACCTTTTCAATAAAAACAGAAATAATGATTCTGATGGTTCTTTCACAAGAATGAGACACAGTCTCGGGGCACATGGGTGGCTCAGTTGGCTAAGCGTCCAACTTCGGCCCAGGTCATGATCTGACGGTTCATGGCTTCGAGCCCCGAGTCAGGCTCTGTGCAGACAGCTCAGAGTCTGGATCTTGCTTCAGATTCTGTGTCTCCCTCTCTCTCTCTGCCCCTCCTCCACTCAGGCTCTGTCTCTCAAAAATAAATAAATGTTAAAGAAAAAAGAATTAAAAAAAAAAATGAGACACAGTCTCAAAACTAGCATAAAAGTTAACATGATGAAATGTCCTTTAGATCTTTCTTCAATTTGTTTTTCCACAGATTCCAAAAGCTCACCTTCTCTGTTTCTTCCTTTTTTTGATCTTTTACTACGAACGATTTCCATCAAACAAAAAGATATGAAGACTACCCTAAAGAACACCTATATATACACTCTAACCAGCCAAAGAAATAAAAGCAGAAATAAAATTCAGGACCCTTGCGTACCTCCAAATCCCCCACCTGCCTCCCTCTATGGATGTCAATGTCACCACGGACTTGGTGTCTGCCATTCCCAAGCACAGCTTCATGCTTTGTCTACATAGGAAGTACCCTGAATGTTTGTCACGACTATCTAAACAATACTGTTTCCTTACCTTCAGCTACTTGCCGTTTTCCCTCAACTTTATGTTTTTTTTTTACTTTATGGTTTTTTTTTTAACGTTTATTTTTGAGAGAGAGAGAAAGAGAGAGCAAGCAGGGAGGGGCAGAGAGAGAGGGAGACACAGAATCCAAAGCAGGCTCCAGGCTCTCAGCTGTTAGCACAGAGCCCAACGCGGGCCTCAAACTCACAGACCGCGAGATCATGACCTGAGCCGAAGTCGGATGCTTAACAAACTGAGCCTCCCGGGAGCCCCAAACTTTATGTTTCTAAATGTACTCCTATTGATCTACGTAGCTCTGGTTCATTCATTTTTGCCGTCCAACAGAATTCTACTGTGTGATGAAACCACTCTCCACCTAAAGGACATCAAGGTTGCTTACGATATTTTGCTATTACAAGCAAAATTGCAATAAACATTCTTTTATATTCTCCTTGGGCACACGTACAACAGGTTTCTAAAATGTTAAGTGTATTTATAGATTGCTCTTTCAGGCTGGAAAAAGAACAACAAATAAATCTAATCGGGTCCTTCTGGTGTTGATTCAGCTTAAAATAGCTACAGTTAATAACAGACCTATTTCACAGAAGGAAGGCAATATTGTCACCTAAAACCAAAAGCAACATAAGCAACATCTGCTACACTGAGTTTTATCTTATAAATACCACCAAACCAATCAGTAGCACTGTCATTTTTCATCTACTTCCAGAAAAACCATAAACCCATTTCATACCTTGAACTGAAATCCGTACGTTTGTCCCCAAACCAGAACACTGCTGGCACAGCTATCAACATAAATGAAATACTCACCTCCTTCAATGCCCAGGTTGGATGAGTTGCAAGAATTTCATAATCTCCAGGAAGAACTTTAAAAAATGCAAACCTAAGACATACAAAGAGCCAATAAACTTTCTTTCAAAACAACCCAAGTATACTAATTTATGACTAGTATTGGAAGCACTAGAAAATAATGTTCAAATTATCACAAACTGGCCATTAGCTGGTTAAATGAGCATAAACAAAATTCAATCCTTCACTGTACAAATCACATCAGGGAGCACTTATTACTTCCTGTATATAAAAACAGGTGTTCTGTGGGCTGACAGGAAGGAGGTTTTAGTTTTCTCCTAAACCCCAAGGATTTCTGACCTGAGAACCAGTCACTGTGTCTTAGCCAGGGATCAGTCACAGAACTTGCAAGTGCATTTTGACAGAGGCGTTAGGCATGAATAGGCATAGAGAAGGGAAGGGGTGCCAAAGGAACAGAAGTGGGAAGGGAGGAGTCCTGTGTAAAGAAGAGAGAACAGATCCGACAGGCTGAGGCCATCGCTAACACAAGATGATGCTGATGACACTGGTAGGGCAAATGACAGCAAGCTTCGAATCCTGTGCCGGAGAGTTTAGATGTGTTAGCAGAAACAGAGTAAAAGGCGTTCCGGGCTCTTGCACAAACTACTGTGATGAAATCAGATGCTGACAAAGACCAGTTAGGTAGCTGTAGACAAACCAGCCCCAGAGTGACAGGAGATGAGGCTGGGAAGGCCACCAGCAGGATTCTGACATATTTAACCCTTTCAAAGCGCAAAGCCCAGACGACGAGAGGGCTAACTCTAGTGAAATGGACGATCAAAAATCCACCTAATTTCTTCTCCTGTGGTGTCATTTTGCTACTTTGCTACAGTAACATGGAAATGACTACTGGATTTTGCAATTAGTGAGATTGAGCCTCTACTTCTGCAGGGTAAGATCACTGTTTTAGATAAGTGCAGAGGAATGAGATTCAACAAGTTCAGGTCACTTTTCCCAGAGAGGTCAAAAGCAAACTACTACTAGTCTAGAGAAAATGGAAGCCCCGCGTCCCCCAGCAGGCTTCAATCAAGTAGAAGTAAACCTTATCCCCAGACTGAAAAATAATTTCGACAACCCTCATTTAGAAACTGGATAGCTTACCGACAGACTCATTATCAACTTCTAATTTGCAGTTAAGTTGGTTTTGTATACTGAAGGAGTAATGATTTGAATGCTTTCAAAATTATCAGTTGGAACTATTCTGAATTAATCTTGGCACATCTGTTAACACTTACAACTTGACGACATAGATCCATTAAATAAATGGCTTTAAATCTGACTCAACAAGGTTAATTTAAATAGTTGTTGCTTCGAACTACAAAATAATTTTCATGTAATAGTGATGAAATGATTTTTTAAAAATCGTAATAGAGCAAATCTATATGGAGCTAACACGATTAAGCATGTATTCCACACCAGGCAGTTTGAAATAAAAATATTAATTTAATCTTCCTAATAACCTTGGGAGGTGGGCTCCACCACCACCGTCACTTATAAATGAGAAAACTAAGGCCCAAAGGCATTAAGTAACTTGTCTGGGACCAAATCCAGTAAGTGGGAGAACAAGGACCCAAACCCAGGTTTTCAGGTTCCAGAGCCAGCCCCAGCTGTTAAATGAAGGCCTACTACGTGCCAGGCACTGCCGGAGGGACTGTAGAGACCTTAACTCATCTCCTCAGTGCTGGAGGAGAGAAGTCAGATGACTTCTTTCACAGACAAAGGGTTTGAACTTGCCTGAAGAGTCCAAACCAGGATTTAAACCCAGGACTCCCTATACCTGAAGCTCCTCCAGCCCCAGTAACAGCACCCCCTCTCCGTGAGGCAGGATGACACGGGCACAACTCACTTTCCACCAGGCTGGGTCACGGTGGACTGGATCTTCGCTTCGGTCCCCGTGTTTCTCAGAGACACCTGAACTCCTGCGGGGCCCAGGGGCTGCCCTTTGCTGAGAACCTGGCGAGGAGAAGGAGGTCAGGACTGAAGCCAGGTGCAAAGCTCTCTCCACTCAGGAGAACTGCCCGGCCCGTTCATGTCCCCCCTCATGGAGCTTATATCCTTCCTGGGAGCAAGACTCCTTAAAAAGATTAGACAGATCACGGAGACCCTTCCCAAGGAGAGCTGAGGGGCTGAGAGAGGGAGTAGTAACAGGGAAATAATACTTTGTTTCACTGAACCTAAGACACCATCAGCCAAAGAGACACCATTATTCTACAATCTCTACAGAGAAAGAAAACAATATCCATGATCCTCCTCCCTAGCAAGAAATTCACACATGAAACCAGGACCCCCTCGCCTCATCCAAGGGTGAGCGCCTCACTCTCGGTGTAAAGGTAAAGGAGAAATGAACCCGCCAGGAAGACAAGGACAGCAAAGAAATCTGCACGTGTCAACCTTGGTGCCGGATGGAGGGAGAAAAAAAAACTCCCCTGAGAATCTGAGCTCGAAGCTGCCATTCGCACAGGTTAGCACTCTAAATTCACACGACCAGGGGGGCCCAGAGAACTCTCAGGGAATCCAGTTTACTGAGACAGCCCCTGGGGGAAGGGGCCAAAGCAAACGCAAATCCTGTCTGGAAGAGGCCGGCTTGGGTTTCCCTCAGTGAGGACAAGATGCCACCCAGCCTGGGGCCTCCGTTCTTCCTGTCCTCACCCCTACGAAAGGCCAGCCGTAGCAGTTATTCGCCAGCAGCCTTTACAGGGGAATGGCCTGGCATTCCCTCGCAAGCGCCCTTGTGGAAGAATGATAGGGAACCTAGATCTGACCCTGAAAAACACCCACTACCTTGTACATGAAATTCCACCCTCCCAAAGCCTACCTATGGGTCCCGTGTGGGCTTACTCGCCCCATTTAAAGCAGGTTAATAGAAGACGCAGTATATAATACGGAGCAACCATTAAAAAGAACAATCTTCCAGAGCCAAACCTTTCCATTCACAGAGAACCCCGTGAACACAAAGTTGATGTCCCCGCCCTTTGTGCAGATGTCGCTGACGCCGTCCACGTAGAGCTCCACGTTTGTTGGCTCTGAGAAGTGAAGGTGGGAGGGGAGGGAACAAACAGGATACGAGACACAAGAGCAAGTTTAGTGCTGAGGTAAGGTGAATGTGCCCGGGCAAAACACCCCTTACCAGTTAACTTTCATTTGTTTTTGAGCACTTACTACGCGCGCAGGGTTAAAACTCCAAAGGTACCAGGAGGTATGAGGAAGATCTCCCCCCGACCTCTTCCCCGGACACCCAGGTTCCCACCCCAGGGTGAAACAGCGTGTGCAGGATGATATGCTTTGATGACAGTCTTTCGGCTGAGCCGTATGTCAGAGCCTCAGTGACAATTCGGGACGCACCAAATCGTTTCAGTTCCTGGATGCTTACCACGGACCAGACACGGAGCTAAGCGCGCATGTTCCTCACAACTACGTGAGCAGGGGGGTAAAAACGCCTCCAACTGATTATTAAACTGACACAAGGAAAGGTTAAAGGACCCCCCTCCCCAAAGTCACAGAGCTTGTGAGTGACAGAGCCCCAATTCAACCTGTAAAAGCCTGCCTCCAAACTGTCCCCTGACCAAGTGCGTGAGTGCAGCCACGGCAAAACGAGACGGGGAGCTCCAATGCCCACGGGAACCAAGCAGGGAGACAGGCCGCATGGGCCTAGGGTGAATGGAAAAGGGGAAGCCACTACTCACTTTGCACCAAATGCCAACTTTCTCACAAAAAAACGGAAACCTGGATTTTTATGTGCTATCTCCAGAATTTTCAGTATTAGCAACTAATTGATTTTGTCTAAAAAAACTGAAGAGGTCATCATAACAAGGGTTCAAGCTTTTAAAAGGTTAGGAAGAGGGGCACCCGGGTGGCTCAGTCGGTAAGTGTCCCACTTCAGCTCAGGTCTTGATCTTGCGGTCTGGGAGTTCAAGCCCTGCGTCGGGCTCTGTGCTGATGGCGTGGGGCCTGCTTGGGATTCTGTCTCCCTCTCTCTCTGCCCCTCCCCCGCACACATGTTCTCTCTTTCAAAATAAATAAATAAACTTACAAAAAAAAAAAGGTTAGGAAGAATGTAGAATGGTAAGTAGAGAAAAAAATGGGAAAATCAGGAGAATTTTGGGTAAAGAATTACACACACACACACACGCACACGCACACACACACAGAAGATGCCAGTAAAAAATGCACAAAAGACTTAAACAGACACCTCACAAAAGAGGCTGTCAACATGGCCAATAAACACATATAAAAAGCATTTATCTCACTGACCGTGGAGCAAACATGAAACACCACATTACCACCAGCATGGCTAAAATGAATAAGAGTGACCATACCAAGTGCTGGGGAGACGACGAGGCACCTGGAACCCTGATCACTGCTGGTAGAGCAGAATTTGCCAAACCTGCTTGGATATTTGATAAGATCTACTACAGCTGCACATGTAAACGCACTGTCACCCAGCAAGTTCCCTTCTGGGGTATACCCAACAGAAATGCAAACATGCTAAAACGTGTACCAAAAGATATGAACAAGGACGTTCGCAGGAACACTATATTTAGTGGCCAAAGTCAGCAGCCCATATGTCTGTCCACAGAAGGGGGTGAATCACCTTCTATTCACACGGTAATGAAATGAGTGAACAAAAGCTACAGGTAATACAGATGAACTTCTTTACCAATGTCAAGAGGAAGAAACCAGTTGGCAGGAGGGGAGGGGACCCAAACAAAACACTCCCACAGGGTGCTGAATCTGTAGCCTCTGCTTTAGTCCTATGCTGGGTTTCCTCCACCTCCGGCTTTCTGGAAGGCACAGGTCAGGTCCCCCCCAGCTACGAACTGGAAAAGAACTTTCCTCACAGAGCCACACTAGCTCTCGGCCATGTGAGCTGCACTTTACCCTTTGTGATGGCAGGGACTAAATTCTTCCTCCTCTAACTCAGGAGCAAGATGGCCTGAACCAACCAGCACCCCAGCCCCCCCCTTCCCAAGCTACAGAACAGGGATAAACACACATCCACTCTTGGAAGCCACGACAAAGCAGAGCCCTCTCTTCTTATCTCAACCCCATTCCGTTCCACATCTCCGGCTCTGATACAAGGCAGACACATCAGGAAAGTTTTGAGCTTTTGTCTGTATGTGTGCAGAATGCTTTTAAGTATTTATTCCCTACTAATTATGTGCCAGCCTTTCTCAGCACGTACACACACTAGCCCATTAAATCTCCAAGACAGGCCATGAGGCAGCTACAACCCCTCCCCTGAACCCCTAGCGAGAAGACACCAACCCAGGGGGAAGTAACTTATCCAAGGTTGTCACAGAGCCAGTAAAGCCCAAGGATGCCAGATCTTGTGATCTTTTCTTTTTTTTAATGTTTTTATTTATTTTTGAGAGACCACAAGCGGGGAAGGGGCAGAGAGAAAGGGACAGAGGATCTGAAGCGGGCTCTGCGCTGACAGCCTGACAGCAGAGAGCCTGATACGGGGCCTGAACTCACAAACTGAGATCATGACCTGAGATGAAGTCAGACGTTCAACCGACTGAGCCACCAAGGTGCCCCTCTTGTGATCTCTTAAGAGAAGTAGATCTGGATTTTCACGTGAAATCTCACGACGTTGAATATTTCAATCAAGTCACTAAAAATGCCCCAGGGGGCTAAGAAAGAAGCCATCCTAGGACAGGAAAAGAAGTCCCCACTCCTGACCTCTAGAAGTCATTCTGCTGCCACTTAATGAATGAAACTACAAAAGCAGAGCTTCCTGAGGCAGATTCAAGAAAGGATGCCTACTTTAAGAGAAATGACAGAAAACCTTAAGGTAGGTCCAAGATAAATCCAATTTAATGTAACAAGCAGGTGGGGGGCGCCTGGATGGCTCAGTCAGTTAAACTTCTGACTTTGGTTTAGGTCATGATCTCGTGGTTCACGGGTTCGAGCCTTGCTTCGGGCTCTGTGCTGACAGCTCGTAGCCTGGAGTCTGCTTCAGATTCTGTGTCTCCCTCTTTCTCTGCCCCTCCCCCGCTCGTACTCTGTCTCTCAAAAGTATATAAAAAAGTGTATATATATATATATATATATATATATATATATATATAGTAGCAAACAGGAAAAAGCCCTGTTCCACACTAGAAATGTATCCTTAATATTTTAACAGTATACGCACTCCAACAATTTAAATTAATATTCAGCACACAATCTAATCCTTTACAGAGTATGTCTGGCTATTCAGTTAACTTACCAAAACTCCACCCTAGGGGAGGCTCGATCTTCAGAATGAAATCTCCCTAAAAGGGGGGGAAGAAAAGGTAGAGGAATGAAAACCAATGACCTTTCAATTAGTTTAATTTACTTCAGGGCTACCATTTAATCTAGCATTTTCACACCTGCAATGAAATTCCAAGTATAGGGGTGCCTGGGTGGCTCAGGTGGTTAAGCGTCCACCTCTTGATCTCAGCTCAGGTCAGATCTCACGGACCATGGGTTTGAGCCCCACATCAGGCTCTGTGCTTACAGCATGGAGCCTGCTCGGAATTCTCTCTCCCTCCCTCTGCCCCTACCCCACTCGTGCTCTCTCTCTGTCTCTCTCTCAAAATAAATAAACTTAAAAAAAAAAAAAAGAAAAAGAAATTCCAAACATATACTGTGTCCTTCTAAGTCGCTGTGGGCTGTCTGGTTCCCTTCGGATGTGGTGGGCTGAAGCTGGCTGCCCAGAAGTCCCCATCCAACCAATCACGAGACACCACGTTAACGCCCATGGGAGAGTTCTAAAGGCGTTATGTTCAGCCACTCGCTGTCTTCTGATGCCAAACATGCGACTAATGGAGTCTCCTACTAACCCCGCCTACATCCAAGGTTGCCAGGGTCATTGTGTATCTTTAGGAACAAAAGTCGTTTCTTAAAACTAGATGTTACTCACACACCTTGCTTTCTTGAGAATGATACGAATAGTTAAAAACAAAACAAACAAACAAACAAAAAATGATTTTAAGACCAACCTATAGAAGTCAGCCCTACATACTGCAGTGAAAGATGTAATTTCAAGAATAGTGTTGTGTTATAATATTTTAAATTGGGAAAAGCCTCTACGCCTATCAATAGAGACACGGTTACATAAATTGACAGTTTTGATTTGATTCTGATGTGCTATGTGGCCATTAAAAATAAATCAGTAGACCTGTACACGCTGATGTTGAAAGTGTACCAAGATGTTACCATAGGGGAAAAAAATAAAAAATTGCAGAATAATTCCTGTTGTTTAGTTCCATCCGATATAAAAAAAACAAAGCCAAAGCTATGTGTACACACTGACTATTTTTTGCAACTTCCTGTGAATCTACGTTTCTAAATAAAACGTTGAAATGGGAAGGGTAATGAGGGTGGGGTGTAAGTAGGTGTGGATACACGTCTATGCATACACGCACATATGTGGGCATCTTTACAATTATAAAAAATTTTTTTTTCTTAATGTTTATTTACTTTTGAGAGAGAGAGAGCACGGTGGGGAGAGGCAGAGAGAGAGAGGGAGACACAGAATCGGAAACAGGCTCCAGGCTCTGAGCTGTCAGCACAGAGCCTGAATGCGGGGCTCGAACCCACGAAGTCTAAGATCATGACCTGAGCCGAAGTCAGACACGTAACTGACTGAGCCACCCAGGCGCCCCTTTATAATTATAATACAGAGAAAGCCGTCTCTTGGGATACACACCAAAACTTTTACCAGTGGTCATCACTACAGAGGGATGAGAAATTGGGGGGCAAATGGATAAATTTACTTCAAATACTTCTAAAGACCTTATTTTGCTGTTTCCCACAAAGCTCACAAATTCGAGTATCACTTGCACAGTTTTTTTTAAACAGTATTTTAAGCTGCTTGCAAATAAAGACTTCTATTAAATCAGGGTTTTTGGATGTCGGCACTGCTGACGTTTGGTCTGTCCTGTGCAGCAGGTTCAGCTTCATTTCCGGCCTCTGCTCACTAGATAAAGACGCCCTCCCCCAACACCAGACAGGTGTCACAACCAAAAATGTCTCTAGACACTGGCAGATGTCCCTGCAGACACTGAGAACCACTGTTCGGTTTGTACTCAATCAACCCACTTTATAAATTGTCTCCCTCAAAATTTGGCCAGGACTGTAGATTCCACTTATAATTTACAAAAGAGACAAGCCTTTGCTCATGTGCCAAATAAAGCCTGCTCTGGTTAGGGCGGTCCTGGAGGCCACACCACTTCCGATCATAAACGACTACAGTAGTCTCTCTTACCTTATCGTACAAGGGGATCATAAAGTAACCATTATTAGGGGCACAGTCTGTCTGGTATTTCAAAGTCCCGTGCTTGGTATACAACTTTATCTAGAAGGCAAGAGAAAGAAAAAAAGTCATAATATTGCCTTTGAGGATTAGCTACATTACACCACAATGCATTTGGCCAATATGCATTTGCTGAGGACCTACTATGTGCTGTGATGAACACCAGGCACTAAGGTCAGAGACAAATAAGACAAAGTATCCACGAAATAGTGTAATTAGATATTTTTTAGGTTAGAAACCCTCTAAAGACTACCCTGCAAAGTCATATTTTTCAATATTTTTCAGTGTATTTTTAGCGGCTGTCTCTGTGGATGTAAAATAAATTTTCCAATGTGCTATTAATAAGGTGCTTATTAAAATGCAATCCCCAAGCCCCACTTCTGTTTCTAAACTAGAAGGTCTTGGGTGGGGGGACAGGGATCTACATTCATCTCAAATGATTCCCAATATTTGCGAGTTAACACTCATCTAGGAATTTTTAATTTCCTCTTTTATTTTCATTCTTAGGCAAAAATAAATCAAAAGGCACTTAATGTATGTCTTTTCAAGGGATCTCTAAAGTTCTTGCATCCTGGGCATTTCCAAATACAATCTCTTAACCTTTTAAGACACTCAAGCAGCATCTGGGTTTTCCACATGCTGTGTGACAGTCATTTAACTTCCTGAGGTCCAGTTTCTTCATAAACACAAAAAGAGCCACTCCCCTTCGTGGTGATTATACAGACTCACATCAATGCATATTAAGCACCTGGCAGACAGCATGGCTCAAAAAAAAAAAAAAGTGTTCTTATCGTTTTACTATATTACTATGTGGTAGTACTAACTTCTCTCTGCCTTTACTTTTCTCTCGGAGCCCCAGGAAACTAAGTAGCACAAAGCCTTGCAAGGCAGCTTCTGAACTGGTCTGTGCCCACACACTGGGAGGCAACCCAAGAGGTGGCACGGGCACCCAGCAGAGCCCTAGAACCCTGCCATTGCCAGTGGGTTGACTCATTAAACACCTGACTTAGGATCAAAACTGGCAGAGAAGCGAGAGACAGAGGGGTCTTGAAGGTGATAATTATTTTCTTTAGTTAATACATGGTGCTGGATTCTGCTTCTGTCTCAACACCCTCCTACAAGAACAAAAGCTGGGATTTGGAACAAGGCCAGGGCGACCCAGTAGAGTGTGGAATCTATTTTCTACCCCTCCCCAAACCCATCTCAGCAACCAGATTTGTAGAATATACTGGTTCATTCCTTCACCACAGCCCTTCAGCTGCCAGCAATGGACTGGCTCAAATGTGCTTTCAGTCAGCCTTTGGGGTCTTAATCCCCCCAAAGTCCCTTCTCTTTGCCAGCTCATAGCCTCTTCCTTTTTTTTCTCTCTCTCCAATCCCCTTCTGCCCCATCACAGTACCCTTCTAAGAGAGAGGCCAGCCCTCCCTCAGGTCCCCTCCCATCTATCCTGACAAGTGACCTTACTTTTCACAAAAGCTTTCTGGGCCATAATGCCACTGTATTGATAATCATGCAACTGCCTGGGGCTTTACAACTTAATAAAAAAGACTTCAGCTAAAATCTCCAGCATTAATTTCACTAACTACCCAGAAAGACATTCAGGGCAGCTGCCAACTCTCCATTTTTAAAGGAAAAGGAGTCCCGGGGTGGGGGGATATCGGGAAAGATTAAAAATACATATTCCCAGCCCCAGAGATGCCAACAGAGATCTACCCTGACAGGATCTTTGGGATGGGAATCAGTGCTCTCTAAAAGCATCCCTGGGGGGTTTCGAGGAGTGGATTAGAACTTTTGGGGGCTCTGAGACGTGGGGTACATACCTCTAGGTCCCCAACCCCACTCCGTAGCTGACCCCACGATAGGAACCCCCACCCCAGCGCGACGGGGAGGGCATGGGATGGTGGAGAGCCCGCGGGGGGCGGAGACTTCAAGGAGGCAAGGACTCCTAGAACGTGGGGCAGGTGGCAACCGCCTGGCGTTTGAGGCGAGGCCACCGCAGCCCAGACAGGTTGAGTAACTGGCTCAGGGTCACAGAGCGAGCTCCGGCCCCGGCCGCGGGGTGGGCGCTCACCTCGATGAGCGAGTAGTTGATCTCCACGTCCGACTTGACGAAGCCCCCGCAGCCCACCACGATGTCCTCGGAGGCGCGTGCCGGACCCACGCCACTCAGCAGCAGCACCACAGCGGCGGCCACCACCACTGGCCCCGGCGGCCCCAAGCCCCCGCACGCCCGCATGGCCGGGCCTCTGCCGCCCGACCCTTCGCAGGCCTCCAGGTCCCGCCCCTAGCTCCGCGCGCTGCCCGCTGCTTCCTCCTCTGCCCGCCGCTGACAGCCCAGGCCCCGCCCCGGGGCTGCTGCGCGTGCGTGCTCCGGCGCCACGCCCCCTCGCCAGACAGGCTAACTACAGCGCATGCTCAGCAACAAAACCAGACCATTAGTGCCCTACGGTGGCCTGGAGGACTCCGCGCACCGTCTATCAGGTGCAGTTGCAAGGTCCCTGATTACAGTCACAAACTCCAAAGTTGAATTATGCTTTGGAATTCAATATCGCTGAAACTGGAAACGACAAGAGACTGTTGATTTAAGTATCCAACTACTCCCCCGAATGTTTTTGGCACATGTATTTCACAGGTGATATATAATCTCAAAAACCCGTTTAGGAATTTGAGTCAGTGCATTTTTCCATTATAAATAATCAGTACTTTTTAAAAAAAGCAATACATAGGCCATTTAAGGTCAGCATTATGTTTTTATTTTTATTTTTATTTTTTTTTAACGTTTATTTATTTTTGGGACAGAGAGAGACAGAGCATGAACAGGGGAGGGGCAGAGAGAGAGAGGGAGACACAGAATCGGAAACAGGCTCCAGGCTCTGAGCCATCAGCCCAGAGCCCGATGCGGGGCTCGAACTCACGGACCGCGAGATCATGACCTGGCTGAAGTTGGACGCTTAACCGACTGCGCCACCCAGGCGCCCCGCATTATGTTTTTTTAAAAAAAGGGTATTTGAAATTTATTTTAATCCCAGTTCTAATAACATTTGTGTAGAAACAAACTTGAGGGTTTTTCTCCCATAAGCAAGAGATGCAAACAGTTAATTTACTTTGAATTGTCTGTGATTTGAAGCATGGTTTGTCAGAAAACAAGTTCAAATCTCAGCACGTTGTGCTTTGCCCCAAGATTATACATATACTATGACAAAAACTGGATTTAACTGCAAGTTACCACATCAAAAGAGACAAAAATTGCTTTTCTGACCTGATATTGGAATTCTTCCATTTTGCCCTAAAAGAGAATCAAGCCCTTTATTTTGATAGTTTTTATATTTTATTTCTAAACAACCAGGTAAGAGAGAAAATTTCCCACTAGAATTTATCATTGTGACCAAGACTTAAGCAATATACAACTATGAATCATAGGGAGTTTAGGCCATGCAATGGTTAAAACCCTCATGGGTCCTATAATGGAATGATACATCCCCCAAGGATCTCAGTCATGAGCACATCTGATTTCAGTTTCTCACTCTGCACTCTCACTGGAAATACAGTGAAATTCTCATCTATTTGGTTATAGAGAGAATCTAGCTTAATATTTATTTCATTTATTGGGTATTTATAACTACAACTGAAACAGATGCCCTTTCCTCTCCCTAGCATGAGTCCCTGGTTTGTCTTAGCAAATCCGCATGGGGCTGAAAGCCACCAATTAGGAAATGCTGACCCATGGAACCTTCTCACCTTACAGAATGGGAAACTGAGGCTGAGAGGGGGGAAAGGGACTAGTTTAGGGCTCTGCATTCAGCCCTGTACTGTTCAGAGGACTGGGTTCTGTTCTTGGCTCACCCAACTGATTTCCTCTGTGTTCTTCCTTACTTTCTGACCATTCCCCCAAAATTCCCACCATTCCCCACAAATTCATCTTCACATATACAATAAAATAAACACTAGGACTGTGGCAATGCCTATCAGAGGTGGGGTCACATGGGGTCACAGTAAGAGAGGCCTCCCCCTAATTTCCATCAGCCTCCACCAAGATCACCTCAAATAAACAGACATAATTTATAAATGTGAACAGCAGACCTGCCACACTCAGCTTCAAAACTGAGTTTGTTCTCTGTGTCCCTGCTCTTCCAGAAGACCCAGGCTGGAGGACAGCTGAAGGCATACTGACTTGGGCCCCAGGCCAGGGTTGGGAAACCCCAAAAGAAAGGGGAGCCCACACAGTGGAGGCCATGCGAGAAGTGGCATTCAAGAGCTGCAGAGAAGTGACAGGGCGATGTGGAAAATGCATAGAGTCTGACTCCTTCCTCCAAACTGAGTACCTGTGTTTGCCTGTCTGAAAAAGCTGTCTTTTCATTTCTATCTTGAAAAGAATACATGCTCGTGGCAGAAAGAAAGAAAACAGAAAAAGGAAAGGAAAAAGAAAAGAAAAATGAGGATTTCCATGATCACTGCTGGACTGCACATCCATTTTTAAAATCTATGCATACATGTTGCATAAAGGATTTCCCAAAAAGAGCTACTGTCTGGGAACACACCTTGCTTTAACACCCAGGAGAGGAAGGCAAAGATTTGACTTCCTTCTCCCTCTTTCCCCAACCTAAGAATATACTTTTTTTTTTTGCATAAATATTGTAGCCTATTTTGTATTATAATCTTGTTTTCATTTAGCATTTAGCAACTATCTTTCCATATTATATTTCTGAAATGGCACAGTGAACCACTGCTTAGTAACCTATGGATAACATAACATTACTAACACTAATAATCGCTAACTCATTGAGCATTTACTGTGTTCTTGGCACTGTGCTAAACTCTTTATTAGTAATCTTAGTATCTTCCCACCACCCTACAGGCAGACAGTGTCCATCCCACCTGTTGCGGGACTGGAGGGTTTTAGCGGGATGCCACTGCACTTTCCGGGGCTCCGAGATCCCCTCCCCCAATGCCGGCCCGGGCCACCCAGAGTGCCCCCTCCAATCGCCTCGTCTCATCCCTTCCCGCCCCACCCTTGCCGCGCGGCGGGACCTTGCCCCGGGCCTGGCGATCCCGGAGCTGGAATCCCAGCCTAGCCTGTCAGTCTCCGCCCCTTCCAGGACCCGGAGCGCGGCAAAGGAGGCTGTCTCGGGACAGACGGACAGACCGCGGGCGGACAGACGGACAGACCGCGGGCGGACAGACGGACAGGCACGGGAGGCGCGCGATGGCCGCGGCTGCAGAGCCCTGTGTGGGACAGGGGGTAAGTCCCCCCACCCCCACCCCGCCTCCTGCCCCACTCTCCTTTTCCGGGCTTGGTAGGTCTCTCCGGCAGCTTTCTCCAGGGGGTGATACCGGGTAGGGGAGAGACCACCAAATTCCCAGGCAAACAGCAGGCAAGTGCGGGCCCTTTAACCGAGCCTGCCCCTGGAGACCCCAGCACCACTAACGGGGCCTCCCGACCTCCCAGCTGCCTGCAGGCTTTGACCTCTATTTGCATAAAGCTTCAGGACCCCCACCTCTCTGGCCGGCTTCCTCTTTCATCCAGGCTCTTAGCGAAGGACTCTGGGAAAGAGGCTCATGGGATGGGAGCAAGGGTCGCAAACTCCCAGGATTTCAGGGGCCGGGCCGGTAAGGCAATAATAATAGCTGATATTAATTGAGGGCTTACTTTGTGCCCCACATCCTCCTATGTGCTTTATTGGTACCAACCCATTTAATTCAATCCTTAGAGGTAGATTCTCTGAACACCACCCCTCTCCTTTGCAACAAAGGAAACTGAGGCACAGGGAAGTTGAAGTTCACAGAGCTGGCCAGTGGCAAAGTGGGGAGCAGTGAAGAAAGATAACCAGTGTGGGAGAGGGAGGGCTGTTAATATAGTAGGAAGAGAACTGAAGAGCCATGTTCTCTGAACTTCCCATTCATACTTTTTGTAGCATTAGAGAAGGCCAGCCAAGAGGCTGAGAGAAGAATCACAGACCCAGGGGCACCTGGGGGGCTCAGTCCATTAAGCATCTGGCTCTTGACTTGGGATCAGGTCATGATTTCATGGTTCATGGGTTCAAGCCCCGGGGCTCAGCTCCGACAGCATGGAGCCTGCTTGGGATTCTCTCTCTCTCCCTGTGTCTCTGCCCCTCCCCTACTCCTGTGCTTGTTCTCTCTCTCTCTCTCTCTCTCTCTCTGTCTCTCAATAAATAAACTTAAAAAAAAAAAAAAGAATCACAGATCAAGACCCTCTGTAGAACAAGCTTTGGGGTCAAACAGGCTTCATGGGAATTAGCTCTGCCACTTTCTGTATGTGTGAGCCTGAAGAAGGCTGTTCCCCTCTCAGTGCCTCAGTTCCCTGGTCTGTGAAATGGGAACAGTAACACCTACCTCTTAAAATATAAGGCTTAAACGACAGTCTGCACCCAGTATTCATCCTGGAACCCAGGTATCCCAGACTCCAGGACCCAGCCACCTTGGTTCAAATCCCAGCACCACCATACTGGGTGATAGTCACCCAGGTTATGTAACCTTTCTGGGCCTCAGCTTCCTCATATGCAAAATCAGTAGCATAATTGCTTGTACTTCTTAGGGTTGATATTATTAGCATTAAAGGAGTTGAGACTTATAAGGTACTCCAGAGAGTGCTGGGCCCATTTTCATGTCAATGTTAGGAGTCCAGATGGTTGCCTTGCCCCCTAATCAGGTGAATCTGGGACTCCTGCATTGTAAGATCACAAGGGTCGCCCTGGTGTTCCCTCAGGTCTGGAACTGGACAGAGCCTGAACCCATTGCTGCCCACCTACTGAACGTGTGCTTCCTGAAAACGGCAGGGATCTGGGTACCCCCGATGTACCTCTGGGTCCTTGGCCCCATCTACCTCCTCTACATCCATCGCCACGGCAACAACTACCTCCGGATGTCCCCGCTTTTCAAGGCCAAAATGGTAACCGCTGCCTCTGGGAGGCTGTAACCAGACAATGGTTGGGAGGTGTGGGAAGCTGGCTGGAGCCTTGGCGGAGACCCCAAAGTGGACACTCCTCCTTTCAAGGAGCACCCAGGGTGGGGACAAGACGGGGACCTCTTAGTCAAACAGAGCAATACTCCAGAGAGGCTACAGAGGTAAACTCTGTGGAACCAGATTCCCCCAAACAGATATGGTGACAATGAAAATCCACGCATCTGCAAACACACACATCCGGATGTTCAGATGTTCCTGGCCAGTTTGTGACTACCATACCTTGGAATTACCCACAGTGTGTGAGGTATACTCCTGGGGTACACGAGGCGATTTTAGGGTCACACTTGGGTGAACTTTTAAAAATTTTTTGAACAGTTACGTGTTGATTTTTATGTTTTCCCACTGGCAGTTCTAAACACCGGTTCTTAAAATTGTTCTGTATTTATTTTAGTGTGTTACAAAAACACGGGCATTCCAAGTGTGAGCCTTTCTGCTCATCCATCCCGTTCTCCAAACCTCTACAAGAATGTCCTTCCCAGGCATTAAGGAATCTGCTCCTGAAATCATTGTTGCACTATATACTAACTAACTTGGATTAAATTAAAAAAAAAAAAAAAAAAAAGAACGTCCCTTCCCATACCACCTCGTTAATTTTTGTCCTATTGTCGAACTCTTCCTTAAAGGGCCAGACAGTATATATTTGAGGCTTTGAAGGTCCATGTGGATTCCATGTCACCTACTCTGCCATTGCAGCAGAAAAGCAGCCACAAACGACAGTAAATAAATAAGCATGACTGTGTCTCGATAGCATTTTCCCGAAAGTCACTGAAATTTAAACTTCATGTAATTTTCACACATCACGACCTATTATACTTTTTTGAGTTTTGTTCAATGATTGAAAAATGTCAAAAACCATCCTTAGCTCACAGGGGATACAAAAATAGGCAGCGGGTCAAACCCAGGCTGCCAGTAGTACTTGGAGCCCTGCTTTGGACTGTGAGGTGCTTGTAATAGTTCCTGCTATGCGCCCAGAGGCCTCGTCTTCTCTCCCACCTGTGTCCACCTTCTGCTTTCCTGCTTTCTCTCATTCAGAAAAGAGATCCCCGCATCTTAGAGAAAGGTCTGGAGACATACCAGTCCTGACAGAGCTTCTCCTTGATTTTATAGCAGGGGTCACGGGTGTCTGGGTGGCTCAGTCGGTTAAGCATCCAATTTCGGCTCAGGTCATGATCTCACTGTTGGTGAGTTCAAGTCCCGCGTTGGGCTGTGTGCTGACAGCTCAGAGCCTGGAGCCTGGTTCAGATTCTGTGTCTCCCTCTCTCTTTGCCCATCACTCACTCGTGCTCTCTCTGTCAAAAATAAATAAACATTAAAAACTTTTTAAAAATAGTAGAGGTCAAAGGGACTTGAAGAGAGTGTAAGTTTTTCATACCCTGCGTGAATGTTGTTTTAGGCCGCTTATTTATTTATTTATTTATTTATTTATAAATGTTTATTTATTTTCGAGAGACACAGAGTGTGAGTGGGGGGAGGGGCAGAGAGAGGGAGATACACACACACACACACACACACACACACACACACACACACAGAATCCAAAGCAGCCTCCAGGCTCCGAGCTGTTAGCACAGAGCCCGATGTAGGGCTCGAACTCATGAACCATGAGATCGTGACCTGAGCTGAAGTCAGACAGTTAACCGTCTGAGCCACCCAGGAGCCCCTTTTTTAAAAATTTTTTTTGATGTTTATTTATTTGAGAGAGAGAGACAGACAGACAGACAGAGCATGAGCGGGGGAGGGGCAGAGAGAGAGAAAGACACAGAATTTGAAGCAGGCTCCAGGCTCTGAGCTGTCAGCACAGAGCCCAACGCAGGGCTTGAACTCACAAACCATGAGAACATGACCTGAGCTGAAGTTGGACACTTAACCTACTGAGCCACCCAGGCACCCCCATGGTGCTTCTTCATACCTAAAGCACCTCGCCTGCGTACTCTTGGTGCACCCTGCCCCACCCTCACATTCTGGAAAATACTGGGTTGGCCTGGGTCCCTGGGGCATACACTTCCAGGTCAAGGTGAGTCTGTAGGTAAGGCTCCCCTTCCTGCTTCTTATTCGGCATCTCTCACACTGGCACTGCTAAATTATGATGTTGGGACCTTAGCGGTGCCTCATCCAGAGCCACCGCCCAGTGGGCGTGGGGTCCCTGTCTGGTTTGCCCCCCACCCTTCTTTTTGCCCGCCGGCCTTATCTAGCCAAGCCTGTTTCCCAGGTGCTTGGGCTTGCCCTCATCATCCTGTGCACGTCCAGCGTGTCTGTGGCTCTCTGGAGAATCCAGCGGGGAACACCCCAGGCCCCAGAATTCCTCATTCATCCTACTGTGTGGCTCACCACGACGGTAAGGACAACCCAGGCTTGCTGGGCTTGCTCCTGGCTGAGAGGCTTCTCTTGCCCTGGTGGAGGGTGTGGGGCAGAGCGCAGCTCCCTTCCGCCCTCCCTGCCCCTGTCCACCTTAAGGGGCCTGTCCTGACTCTCCTGTCCAGAGCTTCGCCATGTTCCTGGTCCACACGGAGAGGAAGAAAGGGGTCCGGGCATCGGGGCTGCTGTTTGGATACTGGCTTCTCTGCTTTCTCTTGCCAGCGACCAGTGCTGCCCAGCTGGCCTCGCAAGGGGTAAGTGGAAGCCTAGGGAACCGATGTTGCAGTTTCAGGCCGTGGGTTGCCCTGCCTCCCTCCTTCCTCCTCCCCTTTCCGCACATGACTTACTGTCTACACAGGGACACACACCACGGTTGCTTAAACTCCAGCGACACACAGGCACACTCACTCACACAGGTGTATGCGTCATCCCATATGTTTTTATGGACACTCATTCCCAGGGTCTTACACACTTAGCTCACACACTTCACTTGCACAGCAGATGCACCCCTTTGTGCCCCACCTTTCATGCATCACACAACTACCGTCTGAAACACACCCACACCTGCCGCCACCCAGTGTGTCTGTCTGTGCCTTCAAGCTCCCACACGATTCAGGCACATGCATCGCCCATTCCCACACTGCACACCCATGCACACGTCCTCCCTCGCACCACTGGCCACAGGTGCAGTGTTGGTTCACGCCGTCAGGAGCTTCCCCGATGAAATTTGAAAGGGGCCCCATAGGGGCGCGTGGGTGGCTCGGTCGGTTAAGTGTCTGACTTCAGGTCAGGTCGTGATCTTGCGGTTCGTGGGTTCGAGCCCCGCGTCGGGCTCTGTGCTGACGGCTCGGAGCCGGGAGCCTGCTTTGGATTCTGTGTCTCCCTCTCTCTCTGCCCCTCCCTCACTCGTACTCTGTCTGTCTCTCAAAAATAATAAACAATCTCTCTCAATAAATAATAAAAATTAAAAAAAATTAGGTCTAATTAGTATTAGGTCTAATACCTGATACTCCAGATGGTAGCTGGCAGAGTTAATAAGCAAGGGGACTTACAAGGCTTGTCCCAGGCACCACAGGATGAGTAGATGTCTGCACCTGCCACCAGAATCTTCGAAGTATATAGAGGCCTATGTCCAGACAGTCTCCACAACATGTTACTCTCTCAAGTTTGTGTTCTTGAAAAGGCTCCAAGTGCGAGACACGAGTGAGTGGAATGACCTCCCAAAACATACCTGCGCACACACTCTTTCTGTATGAGCGTGCACATCTCCCCTCATTCTCACCTACCCTCACCCATGCTCCCCTCTGGACATAATACGCATTGTTGCATATCCATCCATATTTCTTTTTCATTTTATGTAGAGAGAGTGAGCACTGTGCTTTCAGCTCACTCTCAAGACCATGAGATCAGGACCTGAGCCAAAATCAAGAGTCAGATGCTCAACCCACTGAGCTACCCAGGCTTCCCTTCCCCCCACCCCCCTCCCTATATTTCGGTTTCCCATCCTGGCCAATAGCAGTTCCATGTTAAGGGACACATCGGATCTGTTTACCTGCAAAGAGAGAAATAGCCCAGACCTCGGTTCCTCAACCTCAGCACTCTTGACATCATTCTCTTTGGGGCGGGGGGAGCCGTTCTCGCCTTGTCGGATGTTAAACAGCATTTCCGGCCTCCACCTGCTAGATGCCAAGTGCACACCCTCCCTTGATGGTAAAACCCAGAGTGTCTGCCCTTGGGGACAAATTTGCCCCGGTTGAAAAGTGCTTGTGTAGTTGGGATGCTCACCTCAGATCTGGAGACCCCCCTGCAACGGGCTGTAGATCGTTTCTCCAGCCAAATGGTTGTTCCAGTCCTGCTCCCGAAAGGAAAAGGCAGAGACATACCATTCTGTCCTTAAGGACAGATTTTCACAAAGTAATCTTCGTAACCGATGGGAAAATTGCACAGGCCATCCACTGATGTGTGCAAAGCTAGGTTCCCCCAGCGGCCAGATGCAGCACAGAAATAATAATATTGTGACCACGCATTAATATTGTGACCCCGGCCACATGCCAGGCCCTGCAAAAGCCACTTTATGTCATGTCTTCATTGGATTCTTACAAGAATGTGCTATGGCAGATTCTCACAGTCCCGTTTTAAAGATGGGGAAACCAAGGCTAAGAGAAATGAGCGGCCTCCTCAAGGTCACATGGCCGAGGAGCGCAGAGCCCAAGTCCATCTCCCCCGAATTCAGAACAAATGTCCCGATAGAAACAGTGGTAAAAATGGCATTATAGGGGCGCCTGGCTGGCTCAGTCGGTTAAGCGGCCGACTTCGGCTCAGGTCATGATCTCGCGGTCCGTGAGTTCGAGCCCTGCGTCGGGCTCTGTGCTGACAGCTCAGAGCCTGGAGCCTGTTTCAGATTCTGTGTCTCCCTCTTTCTGACCCTCCCTCGTTCATGCTCTGTCTCTCTATGTCTCAAAAATAAATAAACGTTAAAAATTTAAAAAAAAATGGCATTATAGAGAAGGTGAGCCACGATGTAACTGGGATATCAAATTGTCTAATACCTCAGAAAACAGAAGTAAGAACAAAAGAGTAGAAATCCTGTAGAGGAACTGCCATTCGAAACGAGGGCTCTTGTTTTAAGCCACAAAGACTCAACTCACACTAGCTTAAGGGGGGAAAAAAGTCTGGAGGAATTCATTAGCTCCTACATGGGGGCTCTCCTGGGCACGGTTGGTCCAAGTGTTCAGATGACGCCATCAGATAGATCTCCATCTCCTTCTGTCTCTTGGTTCTGGCCTGTTATTTGTTCAACAGTGGGGTGACAAGAAGAACCAACAATCGCACTAGACCTAGGCTCCACCCCTGCAGCAACCCCAGTGAAAGATCTCCTGATGGTTCCAGCTCTCACTGGCCCAGTGTGGGTCGTATGTCCATTCCTGACCCCATCACAGTAGCCAGGGGACTGGAACGTACTCACTGGTCAGACCTCAGTCCCCTGCCCACCGCCTGCAATGGAGTCACTTCTGCATAAACCACATACCTGAGCATGGGAAAAGAAATTAAGGGAGTCTGACAGAGGGGCAGCAGATATGAAAGCCATCACGGTGTGGCAGCAAAAGTTCTTGATTTGGATCGGATCATCTGGGTGCCCTTGAGCAAGGTGCTATTGCTTCTGTGAACTTGGTTTCTGCATGAGTAAAATAGAGCAGCTAAACTCCAGCTGGGGTCAGAGTGGGGAGGGACTTGATGAGACAGTGCCCAAAAAGACTCCCGCATAGGCACAGGGTGGAGTAAATGCTCACTAACTCCAGTTCCCTTCTTTTTTATTTAAGTTTATTTATTTATTTTGAGAGAGAGAGAGAGAGAGCGTGTGCACACATGCGCGCAACTGGGGGAGGGGCAGAGAGAGGAGAGAAAATCCCAAGCATGCTCTGCACCGTGAGCCTGAGCCCGACGCAAGCCCCATGGGAGGCTGGATCTCACAACGGTGAGATCATGACCTGAGCTGAAACTGAGAGTCCAATGCTTAATCGACTGAGCCACCCAGGTGCCCCAAACCAGCTTCCGTCTTAAACCAGAAAACACTGGCCATGAGGAAGCAGAATGGGATATTGGGGTGGGGGCTGGAGTAGAGAAGGGCTTTCCTCCGTGGCACAAGGAGAAAGGAAAAGTATCCCCCCCTGCTCACATTCCAGGGGCTGTGGTCAACTGTCACCTGCCTAAGGGGAGACACATGCCCCCCCCATTTCATGCAGAGTATGGGGGTCGGGTGTTCCTAAATCGGGTCACCAGGCATGTGGCTCTGGCTCCCTGCCTGGGCACTGCTCATAGCTTCAGAAACCTGCTCAGCCGTGAGCATTCCTCCCCTTAGAGACACCCTGCCCAGCCTCTGCTCCCCACAGGCCTCTGGCTGCAGACTTCACCATGCCAGACTCGATGGGACTTGTGCTTTCTCGTCCACAGGGCTTCCAGAGTGACCCCTACTACCACCTGTCGACCTACCTGTGCTTGTCTCTGGTGCTGGCACAGTTTGTGCTGTCCTGCCTCGTCGATCAACCCCCCTTCTTCCCTAAAGACCCCCAACAGTCTGTAAGTTGCCGTGTCTCCAACCCAGCACCTCCCTTGTCCCTGTTTCATTTCTGGACTCAGTTTCCCCGTGGGACAGAAGGGAGCTAAACTAGGACACGAGCCTTTCATCATTTTTTACCCATTCTTTCATTCAGCAAAATGTGTATTCTATATCTGTGCCCTAGGCTGGCCAACTTTTTCTGATCAGAGCAAGACAAAGTATTTTAGGCTTTGTGGGCCATATGGTCTCCGCGGCATCGATCCAACTCTGCTGCTGCTGCACAGATAGTATGTCAAAGGAGCATGGCTGTATTCCAGTAAAACTTTACTTGCAGAAACAGGCACTGTGCCAGATCTGGCCCAGGAGCTGTGGTCCAGTCCCTGCGCTGTACCCCAGCTAGGTGCCGAGGATCTATGGCAAACAAGCAGACGTAGTCCCTGTCCTCATGCAGCTAACAGCCAAGTAGAGCAACCAGACATTAATCACATAATTGCACAAGCACGTAGAAAGTTACATTTGGGGCAAGTGCCCTGCAGGAGAAATTCGGGGTCCGTGAGAGTTTACAACAGGTAGCACTGAACTAGCCTGTGAAATCAGGAAAGAATTCTCTGAGGAAGAGACAGTTGAGCTAAGGTCACCTAAGGAAAAAAAATGCTCAGTGACATGAGTAATCAAATGAAGACTCTAGAACTTTTTTGTTCTGTGAGAATGAAAGAAAACATTAAAAATTGATAATAAGCTGTGATGGCAAAGATGTGGTGAAATAAGCAGTCTCGTGCTCTAGTGGTAAAAGGCGAAGACGCGTGCAGTTTTTCTGGAGCAGCTGGCAACGTCTCAGGACAGATCCCTCCGCACTTCTCACCAAATTCACTGAGGGATGTTGTCGAGGATGTTATTGTCTGTGTCACACATGCTCCGTGCTTCTAGGAGCTTCTTAGTCTCAGTATTAGTAATAGTTGTTCCCCTGGGAAGCTGTTAGTTCTTACCTATTGGTTGCTGTCAGATTTGTGGCACAAATCGCTTTGGGCCTTACCTGCTAGGAAGCACCTAGCCCACGGGTATTCACCTGTAACAAGCAGTCAGGGCATCTCAATGCGCACTTCTAGTAATACCGAGCTCATGGTCCGTTCATCCGGTCTTCCTGACCTTGGTTCCCTTGCCCTTATACTGGCCGTGGAATGTGAGACTTGCGTCCTTCACCACCACCATCTCTTGTCTTTACAGAATCCATGCCCAGAGGCTGGAGCTTCCTTCCCCTCCAAGGCCATGTTCTGGTGGGTTTCTGGGTAAGTAGAGTAGCAGGGAAGGGGCCCAGGTGCATTTGCTTTCTTATTCGTCACTACAGCTCTTCCCCCCAAGACGTTTCCGGTCAAGCCTACCAAGGTCAGCCAGGCTTTCTTCCTCCCAGCCTCAGTGCTTCTCTGTCCGATGTCAGTGTGTCCAATCTCCACACCCCATTCCCATTCACTCACTGGAGTGAGATCTGGGTTTGAGTCTGGCTTTCCTTCTTAGCTGGCCCGTATCACAAACATTCAGGACCTCAGTTTTCCCCTCTGTAAAAGGGGAACAGCTCTACCTTCATTAAATGTACATTGCTTAGTGCTTATGCACAGTAGGTGCTCAACAAAACCAAATCTATTCCTTGGCTGCATTCGTTCCACCAGCATCTAATATGCACCTGCTATTTGCTAAGCACCGGGAGTAAGGACAGAAGAGACCACATCTTTACTCCCCAGAGGCTCCCAGAGGTGGAGAAGACATGTGTTTCTCCAGGGCCAGCACACCAGGCAGTGAGGATGCCCTGTCCCCTCCAGACCACATTGCAGTCAGATCTTGGCAGCCCCTGGATTCAAATCCTGGCCTCGCCATTTCCTGGCTGTGTGACCCTGGGCAAGCTGCTAAACCTCCCTGCATCTCAGTCCCCGCCCCTGAAAAAGGATAATAAGAGCATCTACCTAATAGGGGTGTGGGAATTAAATGAAATAAGGCTTCAAAGCACTGAGCACAGGGTCTGGCCCATAATGAGTACTATACAAAGTGGTTGGTGAATACATAAAGACTAGAATGCCCTCGGGGTGAGGAATTGATGGGAAGTGCATACAGTTTGGCCAAACAGCTCTAGAGAGGACCTAGCCCTCTTTTTCCCAAATGTAGGCATTTGCGGATCATTCTTCAAGCTTTTTGCCTTATTGGGATTTTATTTTCCTTCCTTTACTTAGTGGTTTTTTTTCTATTTTTAAACTCATTTTTCTTTCTTTTTTTAAAAACTTTTTAAAAAAGTTTATTTGTTTTAAGACAGAGAAAGAGAGGGAGAGAGAGAATTAGCAAGGGAGGGACTGAGAGAGAGGACGACACAGGATCAGAAGTGGGCTCTATGCCGACAGTGCAGAGCCCGATTTGGGGCTTGAACCCACAACCCGTGAGATCATGACCCAAGTCGAAGTTGGATGCCCAACCGACAGAGCCACCCAGGCGCCTGGTTTTGGGTTTTTTTTTTTTTCTTTAAATCAACTCACTTTTTCTACTTTAATAAACTTTTTTTAAAGGAAACTTTCTATCACTGCCAAGTTGGAAAAAAACCTATTAAATCACTTGCCACATAGATCTCCTCCCCTCAAAATTTCAGTGAAAACCAGGTCATGTTAATAATTTCTAGGTCAGAACTAGATTGGCTGAATTTGCTCTGCATTAAAAAAACAAAAGGAGGGGCGCCTGGGTGGCTCAGTCGGTTGAGCGTCCGACTTCAGCTCAGGTCACGATCTCACGGTCCGTGAGTTCGAGCCCCACGTCGGGCTCTGGGCTGATGGCTCAGAGCCTGGAGCCTGCTTCCGATTCTGTGTCTCCCTCTCTCTCTGCCCCTCCCCCGTTCATGCTCTGTCTCGCTCTGTCTCAAAAATAAATAAATGTTAAAAAAAAATAAAAATAAAAATAAAAAAAAGGAACTTGGAAAGTCTCCGAGGCGAGCTTAGGACCAGCAGCAAACAAGACCATCTCCTTGGTATTATCAGGAAAATTACAGACACCTGAGAAGTAATAAACCACGCTCCCGCCTTGAAGTCTAGAGTAATTGATCTCTTGTGTATGTGTGCTGGCCCCCAGCTTGGCAAGGACAGACTGAAGACAGAGCAGACCGTTCCAATTGGCAGGTGGTGGTTTTAATAAGCAAGGAAACTTAGGAGGCTTGTCCTGGGCGGCCACAAAGTGAATAGATCTCCTCACCCGCCTGCCAGAATCTTACAAGTTAATGCGGGGGCCTCAGCGGGGTTCAGGCACATCTACCAACCAGATAGTCTCAACAACACATTGCCTTCTCAAGGCTGCATCCTTGAAATGACTTTTAGTGCAGGCAGAGTGGGCAGATCCTACTTTCCAAGGACAGAGGACGGGCGAGGAGCCTCTGATTGCCCACGTCCAGCTTGTGGGACACCCGGAGGTCATGTCCTCTCCGTGACCGCCTCCAATAATGTGCCACCTACAATCCAGTCCAAGTGTTGGTAAACTCTCATTTTAAGGTGAGAAAATTGAGATCCACTGGTGGGAAGGGAGGTGCCCAAGGTGACAGAGCTGAAAACTGGTTTTATTTGACAAATCTTTGGTCCTGTGTCAGGAGGTGAGGATATAGAGGAGGAGAATAAAGGCAAGTACTTTTTGCCCCCATGGAATTTACCATCCAGTGGAGGAGAAAGACACTCAACATATAACCATATCAAAAAAGTAAGTCATAATGGCAACAAGCATTGTAAAGAAAAGCTCAGGAAAAAAGTCTATAATAGGAAAATCTACGTGGACTGAAGGGCCATCAAGTGGGTATCTAAAGAAATCACATCTAAGCCCAGGAAGCGGCCAGGTGAAGAGTGGCAGGAAAAGGGTTCTAAGCAGAGCAATGTACATGTGCAAAGGTCCTGAGGCCAGGTGGCTGCAGAGGTGAACAAGGCACTTAAAGCTGAGGGTGGAGCTCAGGTTTCCAACTCTGGACTTCTGACTCTGGGGAGGTTTATTTCCCTCGCCACACAGGCTGTCCATTGATTAAGTCACTGAGTGTCTCTGAACCTCGATTTCTTCTCCTCATCTGTAAAATAGGTCAATAGTTATCACCGAGTGTTCTTGTGTAAGATTTAATGGGATGATCTTTGTAAACTGGGAAGTGCCCCACAAATGTTGGGGGTGCTGAGGCTAAATGCTTTCATTTTCCTGAGGGGCCAGGAGAGGAAAAGTGACTTACTCAGGGTCACATAGCTCCCAGGGCAGGACCCTGTGGGGGAGGGGAGGAGAGCATGGCGGGAAGAGCTTGTCCTGGTGACTCTCTTTTTACAGGCTGGTCTGGAGAGGCTACAGGAGGCCGCTTGGGCCAAAAGACCTCTGGTCACTTGGGCGAGAAAACTCCTCAAAAGAAATTGTTTCCCAGCTTGAGAGGGCATGGAGGAGAAACCGCAGTGCGGCCCAGCGGTGAGTGTGTGAGAAACGAGAGCCCGGCCCAACGCTTGGCCAGCAAAGCTCATCACTTGGCCCCGAGTACGACCCCAGACCCTACTCTGGGCTCCACTGCCATAGTCCCCTGCCTGCCAGCTGATCCCAGTAAGCATGAACTGACCAGGCCCAAGGGACATTTCCTCCCAGAGTGCTTCGCAGCTTCCAAGAGGACACAGTGGGTGCCTCCAGAGGGAAGCTTGGATGTTGGGACAGCAGACAGGAAACAGATGGGGAGTGAAAGGTTCTGTGGTGGTCCACAACGTGCAGCCAACTACTTACTATCTAACCCGAGGGATTCGTTCCCTGGGCCTCAGTTTTCTTATCTGTTCAACGAGGATGCCATTAGCTTCTGGGGGATGAAAAAAAATTATTTGTAGAAAAGAACTGAGCAAATACCCCAACAATGGTAAAAGCTCCAGTAGTGTCAATTATCTGGAGGATTTCCAGCCCTTTCTAGTCCTGCCAGCTCTGCCTCACCCTTGCCCTCTGTGGCATCTCTGGAAACTTCTGTGGTCCCCTCTGACTCTGAGGAACCCAGTTGGGAACCTCTGGTCTACAGAAAAGAGCTGTCAACATAGGATTCATTAAACGTGGGTTAAAGCAGTCTTGCCATGAAGTAGTTGATGACTTTGGCCAAATCACGTGCACTTCGTGTTTCAGGGGACTGACAAAAGTGCCTTCGCCCTGTGGGAAGAGTTAGAGGGTTCCCCTGTGTACTTTAGGATTTTTGGGGGGTTGTTGCATCCTCCAAATTAGAAGAAGTGAGAGACAGTCTTTTGGCTCACATAGCTTAGAAGGTAGGTCTAGCCTCAGGTGTGGCTGGATCCAGGGGCTTGCCTAATATCCAAATTCTTTCTCTCCATCTCTCAGCTCAGCTGATGTATTGGCTCGCCTCATATCCTGCCAGTGCAGTAACCCCAGCAGGAGTGTCTGTCCTAGCGTCTGTAGAGAAAATGCTAGGGAAGGCATTGGCTGACTCGAGTCAGGACCAATGCCATAGCCGGGGGCAGCCCCATGATCGGTAGCCCCTTCAGAGCCACAGTGGGGTATGTTTTCCCAAAAGGGGTAAATGATATGAGCAAGTCAAAATAGCAACTCATTGCAGGAGTATTTTGTTGAATTGCCCCTCTAGTCTTACATGATTTCTAAGTGGCCGAATTCATTCAAAAGGACCTTAGAGGGGGGCGTCTGAGTGGCTCAGTCGGTTAAGCGTCCCATCTCACGATTTGTGAGTTCGAGCCCCACATGGGACTCTGCACTGACAGCTCAGAGCCTGGGGTCTGCTTCGGATTCTGTGTCTCCCTCTCTCTCTGCCCCTCCCCCACTCACACTGTCTCTCTCAAAAAGATATAAACATTAAAAAAAAAAAAAAAAAAAAGAGTCCTAGAGGTCTTGCCCACTCTCTCCCAGCTGTGACCTCCCCTCAGGGGCATGAGAATATTGCAGCCAGGATAGAAACATTCTCCAGGACAGATTAAGAATCCATAGCAATCGACAGAAGACACGGCCATACAAAGGCCTCCCTGAGTTTTTTTCTGAGTTGACTGATTACACACAGAAAGAACCTTGGTTTTATTTCTGAAGTATTTTGCAATTTTGGGGGGAAGGGAGAGGACGTCATCCTGAGAGGTCAGGAACCAGCCACTCGCAGACCAGGTCAGGTTCCCAAGGTATGTTTGGTCCATGTGTTGTTCGGGGTTTTTTTCTTTTTTTTAAAGTTGCCAGTATTTAAAACATTGGAGATTTCATATAAAAATCTGGAATTCTGGTGTCTTTTAAAGGACATGGGCAGTGCCGGGTCACGTCCCCTGCATGGCAACAGGGGAGTGGATCTGGGCAGGCCCCAGTGGGCAGGGCATTGGTTGGCCACAGTCTGTTCCACTCCCTTTTGTTTTCCCAACTTGGACCTGGACAGTCACCCCCTGCCTCTTCCTGTGGTCACGGGTACACCGTGCACTAAATGGCCCCCGGTCCAGAGACCTAAAACCTGGAATGTGAAACCCACTGGAAAGGAGGAACCTGGTTACAGAGCCTTCAGGTGGATCCCAGGGATTCCGAATTCTGGGGTGAGCAACCAGAACAGGACTGAGCAAAACATCCAGCTGGAAAGAGGCCTTCATCATCATCTCCTGGCCACCCCATTTGGCAGATGGAAACACTGAGGCTCAGGGAAACGGGGACAGAGCAGGCATTTGAATCTCAGGCTCCTGCCTCCAAGGCAGGTTCTGTCCATCAAACCAGATTTCCTTCCTTCCTTCCTTCCTTCCTTCCTTCCTTCCTTCCTTCCTTCCACAAATCTTCACAACCGTATGCACATTTATTTATTTTTGAGAGACAGAGAGAGACAGAGCACAAGCGGGGGACGGGCAGAGAGAGAAGGAGACACAGAATCCGAAGCAGGCTCCAGGCTCCGAGCTGTCAGCACAGAGCCCCATGTGGGGCTCGAACTCATAAACCGTGAGATCATGACCTGAGCCCAAGTCGGACGCTTAAGGGACTGAGTGGTTGACACTCCTGTTAGGCCCTTTATACACGTCCCACATCTGTTATTTTTTCCATTCATTTGACAAGTATTTATTGAGTGCCTACTACATTTAGGAGCTGAATATGGGGGGGTGGGTGGAATACAAGCGAAGTCTACCCACCTGGAGTGCTAACAAGGTAATTACATAAAGGTGAATATTGGAGAGAGCGAGCAGGGCCTTGAGGGCAACGAATTAAACCCTGGGCTGTGATGAGGAGGGGTGGCCAGGTGACAAGAAGGTGACATCTTCTTGGCATTGGAGGCCCAAATACCAAAATGTTTGTGAGCAGCAAGCCGTGCCCAGCTGAGCGACAGACCCTCCAGAGATGCCAAATCAAACAAGCCGGACCGTGGTCAAGGGGCAAGGGGGCAAGGCCTTGGCTTGTTAGCGAAGGTCTGGCCACCAGTGTTCGCCAAGGTTGGGGTTTTTTTTCCCCCCTTCTTTCTAAAGATTTTTGTCAGTGGGGCTCGCAAAGAGGAACTATGCGAATCACGAATTGCGACCCGGTCTCAAACCCCTGCTCTGTCCTCACTGTGTGACCTCAAGCAGCTATCACCACCTTTCAGAGCCTCAGTCTTCCCCTCGGGAAAACGGGGAGTCCATGGTAGGGAAGTCCACCAGGCAGGGAAGTCCAGAAAAACCAACAAGCTGGTGCATGTACAGGGCTGATCCCAGAGCCCAGCCCCAGGTCCCGGCTCTGTAAACAGGCACTGAAATTACTGATAACCCCAGAGGTTGTCGGAGCTGGAAGAAGCTCAAAGAGTGGGACCAGCCCCTTCCTTGCAAGCATGAGGACACAGAGGCACAGAGAAGGCGATTGTCTGCCCAAGGCCACACAGCACCCAGACTCTCAGCTGCTGAGGACCTGCCTGCCTGGCTCTCCCTTGCACTCCCCACCTTCCCCCCAGTTTCCATCTGTGGTTTCATCCAGACCAGGAATGCTGGGCCCATGGACATCAGCTGTGATTCTAAACTGGTTCTAGACCAGCTCTAAACCACCTAAGGGCTAGCCAGTTACGCAAGGGAGGGGGAGGAGTTGCATTAATGGCTCACAGAATGCCTAGGCTCTGAAGGCACAGAGCTGGGATCAAATCCCACACACTTCTCAGCTGTGTGCCCTTGGGCAAGGTCATTCTAAACCTTCTTTTCCCCATCTGTGAAATGGGGTTAACACCTAGCTGGCCAGCTTCTTCAGAGGGCTGAGGAGTGCCTGGCACATAGTAGGTGCTCAATGCGTGTGCAGTGCCATCAGCATCCGTAACGCCGTAGGGCAGCCCTCCTGCCCTGCCCCTTCCTTCCTGCCCCGTTGTCTCATAAAGGGGTCCTCTGGGGGACACAGAAGAACAGTTGAGAGAGCAAGGCGGGATGCTTACCCAGTCATCCCCCTTGTTGGGAAAATGGTCCTGTAATGCCTGGTCCTACTGGAAACTCATCTGCCACCTCTGAGAATATGTGAAAGGACTATCTTAGTCCATTCAGGCACTGTAACAAAATACCATAGGCTGAGTGGCTTCTAAACCACAGACATTCATTTCTCACCGCGCTGGAGGCAAGGCTGGGCACTCCGAGATCAAAACCCCACAGATGCGGTGTCGTGGGGGCCTGCCTCCTGGTTTATAGATGGCTGCGTCTAAGGCTGTTCTCACATGCTGGAAGGAAGAAGGAGCTGTCTGCTCCCATTCATGAGGGCTTTCCCCTCATGACCTCATCACCTCCCCAAAGCCCCACCTCCAAATACCATCACCCTGGGGGTTAGATTTCAACATGTGAGTTTTGGTGCAGGACGGAAACAAATATTCAGTCTCTTGCAATGACCCAGAGCCATTTTCTCCTCTCCCGTAAGGCACACCAAGGCAGGAGCAGCTAAAAGGTATGGCACGGAGGTCCCAGAGACGGAGGTCTTCCTGCAGCAAGAAGGGAGCCAGAGCGGCTCGCTGCTGAGGGCCATCTGGCAGATGTTCCGTTCCACCTTCCTCCTGGGGACCCTGAGCCTTGTCATCTGTGATGTCTTCAGGTTTGCTGTCCCCAAGCTCCTCAGGTGGGTCCAGACCTTGGGTGCCTTGCTAAGGCTGGTGGTCCTTTCCTTAATGGTGTCTTTCCAGAGTCAGGGGGCACCAGCTCTCTTTCTTCCTCTGCCTAGTCCTCCAGTGCCCAGGGCACTGGAGAGTGGGTGAAAAGGATACTGAGGAAGGGAAAAAAGTACGGAGAAATTGACTAGCCTCAGGGAGAGAAGATGAATGAACTCAACCCCGACTGTATCAGTTAGCTTTTGCCGTACAACAAAACAACCCAAAAGCGAGGGGCTTACAACCACTTCCTTAGCGCGTGATAATGTGGGTCAGCAGTTGGGGCTGGGCTCGGCTGGGCAGTTCTTCTTCCGTCAGCTGGGTTCCCCCGTGTGTCTGTGCTCAGCCGTGTGTGAAGCTGGCCGGGGGCTGGCTGGTCGGAGACGGTCTCAGCTGGGACAGCGTGTCTCTGCTCCATGCGATCTCTCATGGCCCACAGTGCTAGCTCTGGCTTGTTCACATGGCCACTTGGCAGGGCTTAAAGACCCAGAGCAAAAGGGCCACTTTCTCTTGAGGCCTCGGGCTGGGGGCTGGCACAGTTTTACCTGCACTGTTTTCTGGGCCAAAGCTGGTTGTACGGCCAGCCCAGATTCAGGGGATAGTCGATTTGTGTGCTGTGGCTACCATGACAGTATTACAGGCTGGGTGGCTGAGACAACAGAAATCCATCTTCGCACAGTGCTGGCGACGAGAGGTCCAAGATCAAGACGGATTTTATGAGGCCTCTCTCTTGGACGTGCTGTGTCCTCACATGGTCTTTCTTCTGTGTGTGTGTGTGTGTGCCCGTAGTATCTCCTTGTGTGTGCAAGTTTGCTCTTAGAAGGACACCAATCAAATGGGATTACGGTTCCACCCTCATGGCCTTATTTTTTATTTTATTTTTTTTTCCAACGTTTTATTTTATTTTTGGGACAGAGAGAGACAGAGCATGAACGGGGGAGGGGCAGAGAGAGAGGGCGACACAGAATCGGAAGCAGGCTCCAGGCTCCGAGCCATCAGCCCAGAGCCCGACGCGGGGCTCGAACTCACGGACCGCGAGATCGTGACCTGGCTGAAGTCAGACGCTTAACCGACTGCGCCACCCAGGCGCCCCCCTCATGGCCTTATTTTAACTAAACTTCCCCTTGAAAGGCCCGATCTCCAAATACAGATGCATTCTAAAGTACTGGGAATTAGGATTTAACATAGGTATTTGGTGGGGGCACAATTCAGCCCATAGCACGTGGAGACAAAATACTCCCCTCCAGGTCAAAGGAGCAGCAATCACATTCAAAATGAATGTGCAGGGGGTGCTAAGTCTGACGTCGGCATAGGTCATGACCTTGCGGTCCGCGAGTTCGCGCCCCGCGTCGGGCTCTTTGCTAACAGCTGAGAGCCCGGAGCCTGCTTCGGATTCTGTGTCTCCCTCTTTCTCTGCCTCTCCCCTGCTTGCTCTCTGTCTCTCTCTCAAAAATAAATAAACATTAAAAAAAATTGTTTTTAAAAAGAAAATGACTGTGGACAGTGGGAGAAATCACTTGCATTTTTGCAGAAATTATCTACCACTCTGTCTGATCCTCTATACCTTGCCAGGCTCAGGCAAAAGGAACGACCATGGATGCCTTCTCTTACCGCTCGTACTCTCCCTCTCTCGAAAGCCTTTTTCTGGAGTTTACTGGTAATCCCACAACCCCGGCCTGGAAAGGGTATCTCCTCGCGGTGCTGATGTTCCTCTCTGCCTTCCTGCAATCAGTATGGGAGCAGCAGTCCATGTACAGACTCAAGGTGCTGCAGATGAGGCTGCGAACAGCCATTACTGGCCTGGTGTACAGGAAGGTGAGCCCTGGGCGAGAGGTGCGGGTCTTTCCCGTCTCCCCATCTCTTCCGAATTTATATGAAACGTTCTAGCCCAAAAGGGCCACATCATATCATCTGTGCCTGAAAATGCCCTCATTCATTACTTTACTACACTCTCACCTTCTTGGTTATTTCCATAAGACCTTGAGTGATCTGACCCTGGCACCTCTCCAACTCTATAACAACACACACCTGCTCTCTTGCTCAACCCACTCCAGCCACAAACATACCAGGCAACCTCCGACCTCAGGACCTTTGCGCTTGCTGTTGCCACTACCTGGACACCCTTTCCATTTCTTTTCATGTACTTTCCACTCATCCCCCATGAGGATAAAGGGCTAATCTTGGGGCTGTGTGGAAACCAGATGGAAGCAGATTAACAGCTACATCCCCAGGCAACGCTGCTTATGGTAAAAATGACGACCCATTGGTAAATTCATCTGGGCTGAAAGTTCTGTCGGTGGAGCATGAGTACCTGATGGGAAGCCGTAGCTTGGAGCTTCTTTTCCTGCAACGGCTCTTGTCCCCTTGGGAGCCCTGGGAGTGGCGCTCACAAGACTATCTGCCGTAAGACTATCGGACTCTCTGGCTCCCGTGGGGTCTGGAGCCCCTGAGCCTGGGCCACCCAGTCCCCGCGAGTCTCCTGTCACGCCCGCGCTGTCCCCTGGGGGAGAACCGGGGCAAAGGGAACAGCCCCTGGACGGCTGTGTGGACGGCTCCCCTGACCGCGTGGCTGCTGTGTCTTAGACCCGTGTCTCCCCCCCACGCAAGCTCCGGGTCAGTGTGGCCCGTCTGGTCTTGTGAATCCACGTGCCGAGCTGAGGCTTGAGGCCGTTGCTCTCCCATGCCCACCCTTAGGGGAGCCCTGCCCGTCTCCTCAGAGGTCAGCCCCCGGCTCCCCGCGCTGCTCTGCCTCCCCGTTAACCGTGTCTGCTTATTTTCCGGACCTGGTACGTAGACAGGGCTAGCCAATTTCTAGACGTAGGAAATGACTCTCCAGGAGCGCCCCTTTCATGCCAACTACCCAGTCCAGAGCCCACACTCCCGATCGCCCCCTGATGGGGCTCTCGACACTCTGGGCCCCCACACGCCTGCCCCAGTCACCCCAGGGCCAGGTGCTGGACGAAGGACAGCTCCTGTGCCCCAGAGCCCACCAAAATTACTCAAGCTAGCCAACCCTGCTTACCCTCACCAACCCTTCCTCCCTGTGAACACCACAATTAAGGCCCCACAGTCCACCTTGCTAATAGGCAATAATAGTAATTATTATTATTGATGTTACTGAATAATATTATCTTAAAACATTGCTTCGTAACATGCCTCATAACTGCCATTAAAGAAGGAACTATGTAAGTTGTGATTTAATTTTCCTCCCCACTTCAAACTCTGCTGTGGGAGAGCAAGCCCCCTGCCTCTATCTTCTCGGTACTCAGTTCACTGTGAGGCCCAGACTAGGTACTCGATAAAGACTGGAAGATTCTTCTGGAGATTTTCTACTCAGTCCTTCCTGGCTCACTCATTTACCCCCTTACTTCTTCCCTCACACACTCAGCAGAGACGATGGCAAATAGAGCTTAGCATTCAACAGGCTGGAAGGGGTCCACTGTGACCCCAGGGCCCACATCTGGGGCTGCCAGAGAACCAGGTCTGGTGTGTGAGGGGCACCATGTAGATGCCTTCAGGGAATTGATCTAACACCCTGTCTAGCTCCTGTCTCGCCTTGGTCATCCTAGATTCCAAGCTTGGCCTAGCCTTTTAGAAGGCCCTTCAACTTTGGGTAAGTTGGTCAACTTCTCTGTGCCTCAGTTTCCTTGGCTGTAAAGTGGGGTTAGCAATTCTGCACTTCATTGATCCCAGTCTCACTTTTTTTTTTAACCCTTCTGAAATCAAGATGTATATCATGTGTCTTAATTTAATCGCATTTACTTTTTTTGCCCTTAGTGACACAAAAACAGAGCGTTTCGTCCGTAGCATTGTAGACTGAATGAGATATGGCAGCACCTACTCCATCTGGTTGTGGGTTGGGCCCCATCACAGAAAACGGTGACCCTGTTCATTTAGCACAGTGCCTGGGGCATGGTTGGAATTCAGGAAATGATCCCCAGTATCATCATGAACCCAAGGGTTTTATATATTGTGCTACTAACTTACCACAACAGTGTTTTAGGGATGTCAGAGGATTTTTTTCTTTGGTCATCTCTCCAAATTCTCACGACGGCCCTGGGAGGTTGGCTCAGGAGATTCACTAGCCCACTTTACAGACGAGTGAACTGAGGCTAGATAGGGAAGAGACCTGCCTCTGCCAGCAAGGGCAGACCAGCTTAGACCCCAGACCGGCCAGGCGGCTGTGCTCTTGCTCCGTCCACGCTTTGGGCCTCCCTGCCCTCCTCCGCCCCACTCGTCCCGTCCTTCCCTCTGGCTCAGGTCTCCATCCTCCCGCCCCGCCCAGGTCCTGGTCCTGTCCAGCGCCTCCAGAAAAGCCAGCACGGTGGGTGACGTGGTCAACCTGGTGTCCGTGGACGTGCAGCGGCTGACCGAGAGCGTCGTCTACCTTAACGGGCTGTGGCTGCCGATTATCTGGATCATCATCTGCTTCGTCTACCTCTGGCAGGTGTGCCACAGTTCACAGGCCCCCGGCAGGTGTATCAGCGGCGTAGCGACAGTGAGCGAGCATAGAGTGGTCCCGAGTACCATCCAGTGGGTGTCGTCACGGTGACTGTAGATCTACGCCTACTGCCCCTACCCTACGGGACACGGGGCCAGCACCCTTTCTGACTGGCCGCCTTGTAGCCAGGGCCCAGCATGCACTGGGCACACGTAGGAAGAGGGAGGGGGACGAAGGACTCCTGGGAAAATGCAGAGCCATTAAAGGGGCAGACCCCTGACCCCAGCAAATCTGCAGAAGACCCACCCATCACCCTCCTGGTCTTTTGGTGGATGGTCCCTAACATCAGAAGGTCACCCTGAAATCCTGGCCCGGCTGGGGCGGGGCAGACATTGAAGTTGCCACAGTTAGCATCTGTAGCATTTTTCTCCAAATGATACTATTTTTGCCAGAGAAAGCTTAACCTTCCTTTCACCTTTCTTTGAGTATTTTCCCAATCCTGGCGGTGGGCTGGTTTGCCTTCCGGGCACTTCTCCATTTGGCCACTGGGTGGCGCGATTGCTGCATAAATGAAACAAACAGGCTTGCTCTGTGGTCAAGGAGATTACAAAATCGTGTTCTTAAAAGCCGAGAGGGGAAACTGAGGGCCACAGACTGAAGAGGGGTGGGGCTTGTCTAGAGACTGGGCCCAAATGACGCGGGAGGAATCTCAAACAGTCACAACCACTTAGAAATCATCTCCCCCACCCCCAGCTCCACATTTGCACCAAAGCAGGGGCGCCTCTGTGGCTCAGTTGGTTAAGCCTCTGCCTTCGGCTCAGGTCATGATCTTGCAGTTCTTGAGTTCGAGCCCCACATCGGGCTTTCTGCTGTCAGCCTGTCAGCACAGAGCCCGCTTCGGATCCTCTGTCTCCCCTCTCTGCTTTTCCCCCGCTTGCACTCTCCCCCCCTAAAAAAAAATAGAGGGGGGGGGAACCAAAGCCAAGAGGGAACATAACTGTCCCAAAGTCACAAAGCTGGTGGGGGTAGGGCTGTCAGACAAAATACAGGATGTCCGGTTAAATATGACTTTTAGAGAAACCGAATAATTTCTTAGGATAAGTATATCCCAAATATAGCATGGGACATACTTATACCAAAAAGCCATTTGCTGTTTCATCTGAAATTCGTACTTGCCGAGGCATCCTATATGTTTTTTGGCTAAATCTGGCAACCTTGTCAGGGGTGAAATGAAGACCTAGGATAACGACTGTATGACACGGGCACTTACTCTAGGTGACGGGCAATGCTGGATGTCCCTTTCACGGATGAGGACACTGCTGCTTAGGGAGGTTAGGCAGTTTGCATGAGTGTCCTCAGCAAGTGTCAGCTGGCTGCCCTCGCCAGCTTCCCTGGGATGCCCTGCCTTAGGACCCAGGTCTGACCAAATCCCTCGGTGTCTTCAGCCGGGCTCCTGGAGGCGTCTTGTGACCTCCCACCCTCTCTGTCTCCAGCTTCTAGGACCCTCTGCCCTCACTGCCATCGCTGTCTTCCTGAGCCTCCTCCCTCTGAATTTCTTCATCACCAAGAAGAGGAAACAGCATCAGGTCTGACATTTGGGAGAAGGGACACACTGGGCGGCAAGCGGGGCGGGGAGCCTGCAGGTCACGGGACTGTGGCTGGCGCAGGTACGGGGAGATGAGGAGGGGACGGAGGGCCTGGTGGCATGAGCCTTTCCGGTCACTCAGAGCACTGCCTTCCTCCCGGTGCCCCCAGCCCTGTGGATGGCTGTCACACGCCTCCAGCGTCTGGGCCACAAGCCAACCATGGGTCAACTCGGACGCCTCTCTTGTTCTCACACACCGTCCCTCAGCAGATGCATCCGGAATGATGGCCCCGTCTCACCCTCACTGGGCGCTCCTGCTCCTGCCCTCGTCATCCCTCTCTGCTCAGAACCACAGTGGCTCGCATGTCCCCGAGAGTCAGAGCCGAGACCCTTGGTGGCCAGCCGTGATCTGGCCTCACCTCCTGCCCCTCTGCCCTCGCCTGACCCTCAAGCTCCAACCCCACTCCCCCTCTGCCCTCCCCTGACCCTCAAGCTCCAACCCCACTCCCCCTCTGCCCTCGCCTGACCCTCAAGCTCCAACCCCACTCCCCCTCTGCCCTCCCCTGACCCTCAAGCTCCAACCCCACTCCCCCTCTGCCCTCCCCTGACCCTCAAGCTCCAACCCCACTCCCCCTCTGCCCTCCCCGACCCTCAAGCCCCACTCAGGGCCTTTGCTCCTATGGTGCTCTCTGCCTGGAACACCTTCACCCCCAGACATCCCTGCCCCCCCACCCCAACCCCTCACAGACCCCTGGTTACAGCAGCAACACGCCCCTCCCCTCCATATGCACCTGTTCGGCAACTTGGCCTGCCCGTTTGCCAGATGCACCTGGCTCCTCTCTCTCTTCGGACTGAAAGCTTCCCGGCAGCAGGGAATATGCACTGATGCAGTCTCAGCTTCTAGAACAGTGCTTGGCAATCAGGAGGAGGGAGGGAGGGAGGGAGGAAGAAAGGTCTCACATAGACTGTTTTCTCCAGCCTTCTGTTTGGCCTCCTCTAAGGCACTGTCCACACCTGCCCCTGTGACAATGCCCCTCCTTAGTGGGACACAGGGGCCCCACCCCGGACTCTTCTGCCTGACCCCCAAGTCCCAACGTGGTGCAGCCCACCTCCCTCCCGTAGCACACCCCCCCACCCTCTCTGACCACGCTGCCTGCCTCTGGGTCGTGCTGTCCCCTCCGCCCTCCTTCGTCCACCTCACCTACCCATTTGCACACCCAGCACCTGCTCGTCATAGCTCACGGTCACTCCCACCTCCAGGAAGCCTTCCCTGTGGCACCACACCCAGGCTGGTTCAGGGCTCCGCCTCTCCCACCTCCTCCCTGGTCTGTGGGAGCTTCCCATCATCTCTGGCCCACAATGAGGGCAGAAGCTGGGGGACAGGAGGGAGAAGGCACCTGTGGGGGTCCAGGGACAAGATGACAGTGACTTGGGCCAGGACTGTGGGGACAGCGATACTGAGAGGCAGACAGCCTGGGACCTGCTGTGGAATCAAGGGCATTTGCTGAAGGTGGGGTGTGATGGTTTGGGGGGAGGAGAATTCTAGACGTTTCCCTGACCTCTTCCCCTCTTCTTCCCTCTGGTACCAGGAGGAGCACATGAGGCAGAAGGATTCTCGGGCACGGCTCACCAGCTGCGTCATCAGGAACATGAAGATGGTCAAGTCCCACGGCTGGGAGGGAGCCTTTCTAGAAAGAGTCCTGCACATCCGGGGCCAGGAGCTGGGTGCCTTGAGGACCTCCAGCCTACTCTTCTCTGTGTCTCTGGTGTCCTTCCAAGTGTCCACATTTCTGGTGAGGTCACTCTGATCTCTCTGCAGAGCATGGACGGAGGGAGGGAATCCTGGGGAGGGGATGAGGTAGGCAGAACTCCCCCCTCCGCGCCCCCCCAGATCCTGGAGCCTTTCTTTGCAGACCACGCTGTCCGTTCAAACATACCTTTCCTGGATCCTTCCCAGTCAGGGATCCTTGCTTTGTGCTGAGTTAGCTGATTCTGAAGCTGGTAGTGGCTAACAAGGTCTGTCATTCTCCTGTAGAAGGTTCCAGCGTCCGAACTGTTGCTGCTTCTGGCATGGGGAGGAGGCAACAGGGGCAGGTTCTGCTCAGGTAGCCCCCCCGGTCCACACTGATGCCGGCTGTCAGATGGCTGCAGGGGGCCCCCTTCCCCACATCCACACACACTGGGCACCGTCCTGTCCTCCAATTTATTTCACAAACTGCTGCCGGATTAGCCTTCCTAAAGCATGGCCAGCCATGACTTCAGTCCATGTGGGGTTGCAAACAAACCTACGGTAACTCACTGCTGCATAAATAAATAATCCAAACTCTTCATAAAATATTCAAGGCTGGTGGCAGGTGGGCCTTAATCACTTATTTCCAGAAGGATTAGACATCCCCCCCCCCCCCGCCCCGGGGACGATCTGGAGTTACCAACACTGTCATCGCTGAGAAACACAAGTAGCATTGCTTACAGCCATGAGAGCTCCCCGGATAGGGTCACTGAGTCACCATCACACCGAGCGACCATCACAGTGGGCATCATGTAGAGTGGTCAGCACACTAAGGGACCATCATATCATCACCAAGTGGCACCTAGAACTGAACTACCCCCTCGTGACATCTAGAGCCACAAATGCCACCAACCCCCAAGGTTCTCGAGCGCTGCTGATACGTGCGACTTCAGGGTCATCTCCAAGAATTTCTAGACTCACAAGTCCCACCCATGCCTAGAACCCCCCCAAACCCTACCCAGACCGAATGCTGCAGTGTCCCCAGATGCCTGGAACCAAGAGTTTCTGGTCCTAGAACAGGGATTGCACACACACCTCCTTTCACTAATACAGTTGTATTTTTTCAGAGAAACACAGTTTTGTGAACCAGGAGTGAGAACTGGGGCGGGTAGCAGAATTTAGGGTGAGAACCAGACGGGCGGGAACATTCCAACGTGGCAAGGCTTGGCCAAACAGGCCCCTGGAGACGCCTGCTCAGGTTCCAGGGTTGTGCCCTCAGCTCATTGTCACTGCCCGTGTGTCCCCAGGTCGCACTGGCGGTGTTTGCTGTTCATTCGCTGGTGGCTGAGGAGAATGCCATGGATGCTGAGAAAGCTTTTGTGACTCTCGTGGTTCTCAATATCCTCAACAAGGCTCAGGGTTTCCTGCCCTTCTCCATCGACTCCGTGGTCCGGGTGAGGCGGTGGGGCGGGGAGGCCATCTGGGCAAAGACCCGCAGGGGTGTAGCAGGCAGTGCCCTGCCTCTGTGCATCCCCACACTGCCCACAGGACCAACAGGGGAGGGAGGGAGAGGCCGGGAGGGGCAGAGGATATAAGGAATGGGCAGCAATCACTGTTCTCTTATTATGTAAAGTGTTTTTATTTCCATTCTCTTCCCTGTCTCTGCTCACACTGTGCCACCTTGGTGTGGTAGAAATGAGAGCAAGTTGCCTCGCTGAGACATCTCTATTTAAATTTTTTTTTGATGTTTTAACTTATTCTTGAGAGAGAAAAAGTGCATACTGGGGACGGGCAGCGGGAGAAAGGAAGACAGAGAATCCCAAGCAGGCTCTGCACTGTTAGCAGAGAGCCTGATGCGAGGCTTGAACTCACGAGCCACCAGATCACATCCTGAGCTGAAGCTGAACGCTTAACTGACTGAGCCACCCAGGCGCCCTGAGGTGTCCCTATTCAAATGCCGCCTCCTTAGTTCCCAGAGATGGTTTTAGGGCTGAGAGCAGAGAGGGTTCCCCTAGGTGGACAGAGTCTGGAACCATTTCCAATAATGGTCTGATGACCCCCTTGGAAAAGCCACCATCTCCTTCTGGGGTCTGATCTGCAGAATGGCAGCCCAAGTGTCCCTACTATGCTAATTAGGGGTGAGGAGACGGGAGGTCACCACCGTCATCGTCGTCACCACCTCCGTGTGCAGTTTCCCGTGACCTGGAAAGCCTTGCGCTAAAGCTTTGCAAATGCATCAGGCTTGGGAGACTGGAAGGTTTTCCACATCCCAAGGCACCAGGCACCTGAAGCCCGAGTTCATTTTTTTGCTCTTTGGGCGCCAGTGACCTGAGGCTTTGGTTTCCCCAGGCCCGGGTGTCCTTGGACCGTCTGGCCGCCTTCCTCTGCCTGGAAGAAGTTGACCCTGGGGCTGTGGACTCAAGTCCCTCCAGACGCTGTGAGTGCGGAGTTCAGCAGGAGGGGGATGGGAGGGATAAGAGGAGCGGTTCCCGCAGTCCATCGACCAAAAGCCAGGGTCCCAGCTGGGGCCGCTGGTGACAGGATGGCACGCGCAGATGAGGTCACCAGCCGTGCAACGTGGAAACGGGCACGGTGACACTTTCTGCCGGTCATTCAGTGGCTACCCGTGCCCACTGATGGCGCGTCAGTCTGGGTTACAGCAGCCATCCCTCTAACAGCCCAGGTCCTCGCCCTCGTGCGGGAAGTCCGGGGAGACAAACACGGTGATGTGTTCGTCGATTTGGGAAATAAAGGCAGAGAGATTACGGGCACCCTTGTGTGATGAGGTTCTCCAAGCACGGGTTGTCTGGGTTTGCCCTCCAGCTGCTGGGGACACGTGCATCAGCGTGCACAATGGCACCTTCGCCTGGTCCCGAGAAGGCACCCTCTGCCTGCGCAGGTACAGCATGGCTTCTCCGCAAACTGCCTTCCCGGGGTCGGGAGGACGATGCGAGAGCTGCCGCGGTGTCCTGTGTGAGAGACGATGCAGGCTTCCCGCGAGGCGGGGGGGGGGGGGGGGGAGAGGGGCTGGAGAGCGGGCTCACCCACGCCGCTGTTGTCAGGGAGGTTGGGACCAGCCCTGGCAGAGAGTTTGGGGGAAGCAAGACTCCTGGGGGTGGAGGAATGGTGAATCAGCCTCCCCGGTCGGGGAGGGAACACCTCCCTGGTCCCCGCTCCCCACACTGGCCAAGATGACACCAAGGGAGGCCTAGCGGACAGGCCCCCCAAGACCCCATCAGCCATATCTGCTTCTCTCTCTCCTCTGTTAGCTCCCAGGTCATTGCCACCTGCAGCCCCCACTTTCGGTGGGGTCTTTGTGGCAGAAAACCCCAGCCAGCCCCAAAACTCTATAAGAAGGGAAAGAAAATATCCTGGGCGGTATTCATGTCGATTGCCATTCACTCCCCTCGTAGTACTTATTAAACGCTTGCTATGTGCCAGCCCCTGCTGTAGGCTCTGGGGACAGAGCGAAAGAAACGCGCAAGGGCCCTGCTTTCTTGGGGCCGACGTGATGGGGGCACACAAATGAGAAAGGGTAAGGGTGTGATGTCAAGGGAGGGGCATGTGTAGTGAGGTCATAATAAAGAGAAGGAATGAGCCTTGCGGGTGTCTGGAAGAAGAGCTTCCTAGTGGTAGGGACAGCAAGTACAAAGGTCCTGAGGCAGGAGTGTGCCTAGACCAAGATTTCTCCACGTCAGGACTATTGACATTGAGGACTGCAGAATTCTTTGTCGTAGGGGCTGTGCTATGCATTGGAGGATGGTTAGCAGGACTCCCAGTATCTGCCCACTAGCTTCTAGCAGCAACCACCCACCAGGTGTGACAAATGACACTTGGGGAGGGGCACAGTGCCTCCTACTTGAGAACCACTGTCCTACTCTCTTTGAGAAGAAGCAGGAGGTCAGTGTGGCTGAGGCCGAGTGGCTAAGGGACAGAGCAGTGGGAGGTCGGACATACTTCGTGAATTGTTGGGACGCTTTACCTTTTATCCTGAGTGACATGGGAACCGCTGGAGGCTTCAGCGAGGAGGCATCATGATCCCACTTTTAACTGGTTTTAACGGGTCCTTCTGGCCACGGGGTGGAAGATGGGCTACAGCACATGAGCAGGGGTGGAGGGCAAGGGCAGAAGCAGGGAGAGTGGTGAAGAGCCTACTGTAATACCCTGGACAAGAGGCAAGGCTGGTTAGACCCTTCTGCCACAATAAACTGAGTGTGTGTGTGTGTGTGTGTGTGTGTGTGCATATGTGCAAGCAGGTGTGTGCACGCACGTGTGCACATGCAGGCATGAGCGTGTGTGCAGATGTGCACTAGAACGTGTGCATGAATGTGTGTGCACTTGTGCATACACGTGAGTGTGCATGCACACGTCTGTGGCTGCACATGTTTGTGGTACGTGTGGTATGCTAAGGGTGTGCGTTTGTATGACTGCAGGAGTGTGCGTGAGTGTGCGGTGTAATGCACGTGTGTGCTTGTGTGACGGCACGTGTGTGTGTGCATGTGCACGTGTGTGGGGCAAGGTGGCCGCTTAAATAGCCGGACAAGGACTGTGAGAGAGAAGGACAGCTCCACGCTTACCCACAGTGACCTCTGCCTGAGTCGCCAACAGGAAAGGCTGGCTCTGTCGGGGTTCACCAATTCCACGCGGACTCAGGCTGGGCCCTGCCCAGGGACATATCTCCCCTCCTGTGTTGCCAGGATAAACCTCACTGTGCCCCAGGGTCATCTACTGGCGGTTGTTGGTGCAGTGGGGGCAGGGAAGTCCTCTCTGCTCTCTGCCCTCCTTGGGGAGCTGTCAAAGGTGGAGGGATCCGTGACCATCAAGGTGAGGCTGCCCCCTGCCTGTCACAATGTCCCTCCCCCCGCCTCCCTCCCGGTCCCCCCCACTCCTTTCCCCTCCTCCCCTCTCCTGCTCACTCCTCTCTGCTCCTCCCCGCTCCTCCTACTTCCCCCAAATTGCTCCTACCTCCATCCCTACCTGCCTTTTGATGGCCGAAGTGAGTTGTATTTTAGGGTTCCGTGGCTTACGTGCCCCAGGAGGCCTGGGTCCAGAACACATCCGTGGTCGAGAATGTGTGCTTCAGGCAGGAGCTGGACCCGATGTGGCTGGAGAGGGTCCTGGAGGCCTGTGCCCTGTGGCCAGACGTGTGCAGCTTCCCTGCAGGGGTCCACACCAAAATTGGGGAGCAGGTGAGGGTCTCGGGGCCTTCTTGTGGCAGGAAGGCATCGGAGCTCTGGGCCATTTGTCTCCCTGGCATGTGGGCCGTGTGGTGGGAGGGACAAAGAGGACACAAGGAGGCAGCAAAGTGGGACAGACGAAGCGAGTTTAGTTCAGGGCCAAACATGTAATAAATGCTCAATAAATAGTTGTTAACGAGTGAATGATTGAAAATAGAGACCAAGGCAGAGACATGTGGCAGGGTTTGGAGGTGAGGGCTCTCAGCGACTAGGAGTGAGGAGATCTGGGCTTCTGTCCTGCCCTGCTTTTCTGGGTGACATTGGTCAAATAGCTTTTCCTTTCTGGGAATCACCAAAGGGTCTGGGGCAGAGATGTCCAATAGACAGGATATATGCATCTGGAGCTACGGATTGGGCAGGGGTCAGCAAACGATGACCCACAGGTCAAGTCCAGTCCATCACGTGTTTTTGTAAATGAGGTCTTATGGGAATACAGTGACGCCCATTCATTTAATGGTGGTCCATGGCTGCTTTTGCATGACAGGAGCAGAGACCAGGGTTAACATAGTTACTGTCTGGCCCCTTACAGAAAAAGTTTGCTAGCCTCTGGATTAGGCAGTTGAGAGTGAAAAACTAGGAGCTGCCATTAAGGAAATGAGTGGGTTTCCAGAGAGAAGAGGAAAGGGCCCAGGACAGGGTCTGGAGGAGTCCCTGTGTGGCCTGAGCCATAAAGAGCGGCTGACAAGGACTGTCCAGGGAGGAGGATGGGTGTCCTGGAGGCCAAGGGAGGGTGTGTTCCAGAAAGAAGGAGTACTTGCTGCCCTCCCTCTGTGACCAGCTGTGACATCCTAAACCAGACATGTGCGCTCCCAAAACTTGCCCACCCCTATCCCCGGTGATGGGAGCTGCATCCCTCCAGAGCTCGGATCCCAAACCTTGGTATCATTCTTGGTTCTCCTCTCTTTCATACACCCATACATCTAATCCATCAGCAAATCCTGTTGAGTCCACCTTCAAAGAGGACCCAGAGTGTCCTGGCATCATCCACCATCAATTCCCCCCTACGTGGCTGCCCTGCTTTCTTCTGTCGTCACGCCTGATAGCTTAAGCCCAGTGCGGCAGCCAAAGGGATTCTGTTCATGCCTAAGTCAGACCTCATCCTTTCTCTGCTTGGGAATCTTCCAAGGTCTTCCCATCTCTCTCAGAGTCAAAGCCAAAGTCCTGATAGTCCGCAACAAGTCTTCTCAAGGTTTGGCCCCACTCATCTCTCCAGCCCCATCCTATCATGCTCCCCCTTTCCTGTTTCACTCCAGCCACATGGATCTCTGGATGTTTATTACACACCCGAAGCATGCTCCCACCCTGAGGTGCTCTTCTCTCTGCCGGGCATCCACGTGGTCCATCCCTCGCTCCCATCGGGTCTCAACCCAAACGTCCCCTTGGTGGAGAGGCTTTACCTGACTGCCACCCCCAGCACAGCAACCCTGTTCATGCTGGTACAACATACACGTTAATTCTGCTTAATTCTTCATAGCACATAACATCTTCTGATAGGTGATAGATTTGACTTGTTTATTAATTACATGTCTCCCACCCTACCCTCATTAGAGTGCAAGATCCATGAGAGCAGGGACTGGGTTTTTTTCATTATGGTATCCCCAGAGCCTAGGACACTGGGTATAGTAGCCATGTGGAACATATGAGTGGAGTGGAGTGGAAGAAAGGAAGAGAAAAAGAAAAGAAAAGGAGAGAGAGAGAGGAAGGAAGGAAAGAAAGAAAGAGAAATAGAAAGAAAGAAAAAAGAAAGAAAGAAAGAAAGAAAGAAAGAAAAAGAAAGGAAGGAAGGAAGGAAGGAAAGAAGGAAAAAAAGAAAAGAAAGAAAGAAAGAAAGAAAGAAAGAAAGAAAAGAAAGAAAAAGGAAGGAAGGAAGGAAGGAAAGAAGGAAGGAAGGAAGGAAGGAAGGAAGGAAGGAAGGAAGGAAGGAAGAAAGAAAGAAAAAGAAAGGAAGGAAGGAAGGAAAGAAGGAAGGAAGGAAGGAAGGAAGAAAGAAAAAGAAAATAAGGTTGGGCAACCAGAGAAATGACTGGTGTCCCAAGGAAGGCGGTATCATACGGTGGAGAAGCGAGAAGAGAAACCAGACTCAAGGAGAAGTGAGCCGGAGGAGAGAAGGTCGCTTCCCCCAGGCAGCTTGGCTGGAAGGGGACAGGCGATGCTGGGTGGAGGCTGGTGGGGACGCTGGTTCGAGAGCAAGTGTTCGAACCTGGGAGCTGGCCCTCACTCTGATGAGCATGACGTCCAGCCAGGCCCCTGTTCCTCTCCTGTGGCCACAGGGCATGAATCTCTCCGGGGGCCAGAAGCAGCGACTGAGCCTGGCCCGGGCCGTGTACAGGAAGGCCGCTGTGTATCTGCTGGATGACCCCCTGGCGGCCCTGGATGCCCACGTCGGCCAGCAGGTCTTCAACCAGGTCATTGGGCCCGACGGGCTGCTCCAGGGAACAGTACGTTTGGGAAAACGTGTCAAAGTTCACAGGGCAAAGGCAGGGGAAGTCCTAACCCAACCCTCTCCTCAAGATCAGTTTTCCTCTTTATAGTGGTCAGCGTTTGCTCTGACAATGCTGCCTAACAAACACCCCCCGATCCCTGTGGCTTGCGACAGCAGTTATTTCTTGCTCATGGGTCCGCGGTTAAACTACTCCAGCCGTACCTCAGGTCACCGGCCAGGTTCAGGGAAACCCTGTGTCTTCTTGTTTCAAGACACAGGTTGAAGGAGCCCCTCTATTTCTCCACTGGAACATAGAGAGAGAGGGTGGGAGGGCAAGAAGGGGAGCTCCTCCCACACACAGTCCCAGGACGCTGCCTGCCCCTGAGCCCCCAGCTCTGGATGACCGGTCAAACACACCAGTGTAACCTCTACCCCTTCTTTTCCCAGACACGGATTCTCGTGACCCACGCACTCCACGTCCTGCCCCAGGCTGATTGGATCGTGGTGCTGGAAGACGGAGCCATTGCAGAGATGGGTTCCTACCAGGAGCTTCTACGCAGGAAGGGGGCCCTGGTGGGCCTTCTGGATGCAGCCAGAAGGCCAGGAGATACAGGAGATGGAGGTACGGGCTGGGCTTTGCTGGTTCTCTGTTGCCGGGATCCTGCCCCGCCTTGAGGAGAAGGCTCCAAGGATCCCACAGGCATCCCCTGGAAGGCTCTGGCCACACCCCTCCTGGGAGCCCAGGCCTGGAAGCAGACAGCTCTCTGAGAGGCCACCCAACCCCCCAGTTAGAGCGAGCGACACCTTCTGTGAGCCAGGGAGAGTGCTAAGTTCATTGGATCTGTCTTATGAGGCATGTGCCCTTTTGGTTGCCATTTTACTAATGAACAAACTGGGGCAAAGGCAAGTACTTTTTCTGAGGTCACAACATTAGAACTTGGGTGTGTTCAAATCTGGAGTGTTCAAGTCCTAACTGCTGCAGAGGCTGAGCAAATGGTCATTTGGTGGCTAGAGGCCAGAAGGCCCACGACACGCCAGCTAGGGCTTCTAATAGCCAGAAAATACCATGCCTTCTGGAAAAACGATAACGCGTTGGAAGTGACGTCACCGATCCAAGCTCACCCATGGTGGCTGATAAGGACCCCCGTGGCACCTCACATACATTAGCTCATTTAATCATCGCGGTGCCTCTGTGAGGTCAGTGCCGTAATTATGTCCATTTAACAGGTGAGAAAACTGAGGCCCAGAAGTGAAGGAACTAGCCCAAGTTTACATGGCTTATAGGTGGCAGTGCTGGGATTTGAACCCAAGCAACTTGACTCCAGAGCATGTGCTTTTTCATCAGTAGGCTGTAGGCTGCTCCCCCGCCCCCGGCTCTCCCCCAACCCCCACCACCATGGAAAAGCAAGGACCCACAGCCAGGTGCCCCCAGAAAAGGCTCTGCCTTTTCTGAAAACATCTGTTGCACAGAACAGGGGCTCACCCTGGTAAAAGTCCAAAGCGTCAACTCGCAGTATCATCATCCTGGAGCTCGAAGATGGGGCCTGCCCAACCTGGAGGATGGTCAGAGGCAGGGTCCTTCCTGAGGAAGGTGACCCCTGAGGTTGGGTGCAAGTTGCCTAGAAAAGAACATTCCAGGTACAAGAAACTGCTCATGCAAGGCTGTCGGGGGACACCGGAGAGGTTTGCCATGTGCAGTGTTTGCTACTGTTTTCCAGCCCCAAGTTCATAGCAGGTGCGCAGTTCTATTTGCTAAGTGAATGAGCGCACGAATGAGTGATTCAATGAGTAATGGTCCCAGAAGAACCCAGGGAGGATTCAGAGACGTTGCAGGGGCCAGATCATGGGAAACAGATGCTCAGACAAGTTAAGGCCATACAGCCGGTGGGTGTCAATGCCCGCGTTTGGACCCCGATTACTGGCCCCCCATCACACGACAAGACTCCTTTGACCTTGCAGAAACAGAACTCACGACTGATGCCAAGGACCCCAGAGACCCTGCTGGAAGTGGGAGGCCCGAGGGTGGACCCGAGAGGTGAGTCTGCGAGAAGTGGACCTGAGAGGTGCTGAGCGTGGGGAGGGCGCAGGCTGAGGCTGTAAAAGCATTGCTGGGTCAGCACCCGCAGCGCGGGCAGGTCAGGGCGGCCAGAACCATTCTGGACCTCACAGCTGCTGAGTGCCCGCTCTGGGGGCCAGACCAGCCGAAAGCTGTTTGATCTTCAATGGGCCAAAGTGGTTAAGTCCTCATGTGGCCAGTTCATAGCAGGACCAGTTTGCCCTCAAATATGATGAATGCCCTAAAGTTTGTTAGGTTGTCTCATTGCCAGAGAGGGGCAGGGCTGGTGCCCGAGAAAGATCCTCGCCATAGCTGTTAATGATGTGCCCATCCCTGTCGTTCGTCATGCTTTTTCAGGCTTGCTACACGAAGGGCTTGAGTCTACACGCGTGGGATCACTTGTTACAGGCCAGAACACACGCGTGGGGGTTCACCAGGAGGCCTGCTGTCCCCTCGTCCCCAGCCCCTTCTAGACAGGCCATAGCTGGACTCATTGTGGGGCTGTCTGCAGCCCTGGAACCTTGCCACCTGGTACTCGCCCTTTTTATGGAAAGTGACTTTGTCAACAGCAGACCACTGGGCAGTGGACACAGTGCGAGCTTAGGTGACAGTTGTTGGGAGGCTCCTGGGGTACTGTGAGGGTCCTTGGTCCCTGGGGAATGTAGAGGCTGAGCCCAGCTTCTCTCCATGCCAGGTAGCCACCCCGAGCACTCCTGGGTCTTACACTGGGCAATCCCACTTGTCCTCACTGTGCACAATAATCCCAAGATCAGATAGATGATATAGGCAGGTAGGCAGAGAGAGAGAGAGAGAGATAGATGACAGATTGATGAATGATGGATGAGTGGATGATTGATTGGTAGCTAGACAGACCGACATAGACTAACCCCATCTTACAGCTGAGGAAACTGAGGCACAGACAGGATACGTCAGCTGCCCACGATTTCACAGTCACCAGATGGCAATTCACATTTAAGTTTAAGGCAGCCCCCTCATCCGCAGACGAAAGGAAGATACAAGAAGTCCTCAACATTTGAATTGCACAAAACTGACCTTCTTCCAAGGTGGACTAACAGATCTGCGGGTAAACAGCAGGGGCAAAATGACCGTAGCAATGCTTAGGCCAAAAGGAAAACTCTGAAAAACAGGTCCCAAAGTTGAGTAAATAAGTTCATTCAATGAAACAGCATCGGGAGAACAGGCTTGCTCGCCTCTGGGGAAGGAGGTGGCATTTAGCTGGGCACCGTGGAGGGAGGACGGAGCACGATGCCCCGTGGTGCTCCATATGCTGGTTGTATGAGTGAGCGAAGGAATGAACGAGTGAAGAGTGTGTGTCAGAGCTCACCGGCTCCCAGTGGCCATGAGGGTTGGGTGTGCACACACCCCCTGGACAGAGCCGCTGACTTGTCTTCATTTCCTCTCAGTGACAGGTCCATGAATTTGTTGGTCTCTGAGAAGGACAGAGCCACTTTGGAGGATGATCCAGAGTGGGCAGGATGGTCAACAGGAGAGGATGGCATCCAGTATGGCAGGGTAACCACCAGCTGCTCCCTCTCCTCTACGTCCACTGCTACAGCTACGCACTCCCCGGGGCTCAAGACCTCCCATCAGATACAGTGCCGGGCAGGGAGGCGGGGTGGGGGAGACTCACTTTACTGGACACCTACTGTGTGCCACGTTGGACTCTGGACTCTTCACGTTTCTTAATGCTCACAGCCACCCCAAAATTAGATGGTGACAGCTCCATTTTAGAAATGAAGAAACTGAGGTCTTAAAGAGTTTGTCTGCGTTCTCAGAGCTAGCAAGGGACTTAAATCAAGGTTGCTCAGAGCAAGCAACCTGGGACTTAAACCTAGGTCAGTTAGAATCTAAAGTTTGTACTATTTCTTTTCTTTTATGATGCTTTGTCCACCCCTCCTTTCACCTACCTACTTTTTCATTCCTCTGTCTGCCTACTTTTCCATTTATTCACCATCCACCCCATCCTACTCACCCATCCAGCCACCTACCCATCTACTCACTCATCTATCCATCTCACCTACCCTCTCACCCATTCACTCATCCAGCCATTCATCCATCCACCTACCATCCATCCATCTACCCATCTTCCACTTATCCACTCACCCATCCATCTACCCATCTTCCATCTATTCATCCTTCCACCCACTTATCTACCCATCCACCCACCCATCCATCTACTCACCTTCCATCTATCTACTCATCCACCCACGTATCCATCTATCCATCCATCCACCCACTTATCCATCTATCCATCCATCCACCCACTTTTCCACCCATCCATCTACCCACCTTCCATCTATCCACCCATCCACCCACCTTCCATCTGTTCATCCATCCACCTACTTATCCACCCATCCATCCATCCACCCATCTTCCATCCATCCATCTATCCATTCCACCCACCCATCTACCTACCCACTTTTCCACCCATCCATCTACCCACCTTCCATCTATCCACCCATCCACCCACCTTCCATCTGTTCATCCATCCACCTACTTATCCACCCATCCATCCATCTACCCATCTTCCATCCATCCATCTATCCATTCCACCCACCCACTTTTCCACCCATCCATCTACCCACCTTCCATCTGTCCACTCATCCACCCACTTATCCATCTATCCATCCATCCACCCACTTAACCATCCAGAATCCATCCATCCACTCATCTGTTCATCTGCTCTTCTATAGACTCACTCATTTATTTATCCATCCACCCATCTACCCTTTCATTCACTCAACTGCCCATCATCCCACCCAACCATCCACCTACTCATCCACCCAAAAGACATTTACAGAACCCCCACTACATGCAGGCAATGTCTCTACTTTGGTGGATGTTGCGCACTAGTGGGGGCAGACAGTCAGCAAACAATTAGGCTAATGAGCAAGGTAATATCAGATAATGATAAAAAAAATAAAGAAGGGAAATGAGATGGAGACCAACCAACTGAGGGTCACGAGCCTGCTTGGGTTAAGAGGCCCTAATGGGTGATTCTCCAGGTGAGCCCTAAAGTAAGGAGCCAGCTGCTGACAGAGGAGGAGGGAGAGCATTCCAGGCAGAGGGAACAGCAGGTGAAAAGGCTCTGAGGTGGGAAGGAGTTTGGGGCACCAGAGAAAGGAAAGAAATCCCATGAGACCAGCAGATAGTGAGTAGGAGGTAAGGTCAGAGAGACAGACTAGAAGGTGAGAATTTCTTCTGAGAGCAAGAGAAAGCCATGAGCAGGCCAGCGACGGCAAGATAGGGTCAGGATGATGTTTCCAGAAGTTCACTCTGGCTGCAGCCAGGTGAAGAACTTCAGATTTGTGGCAGCTGGACCTTAGCAGGTGTCTTAACCTCTTTGTGCCTTTCTTTCCTTATCTGTCAGGTGGGAGTTATGATGGGGGTAGAGACACATGCCTGTCCTATAGTATGTGTTCAGTAAATCACTCCAAAGCCAGAAAGTGCCACAGCTTTAAAGCTCCCACTGGCCTTTGGAGGGTTCTGCAGAGGAAGGGGGTCTTGAGGCTAGGTGGGGCCTGTAGGAAAGCTGGTGCTCCAGGTGGTAGGAACCGAGAGAGCACAGGTAAGGTCTGCACCGTGATTCCATCTGCCCTGTTGAGAACCTCACCTGGTCTTTTCTTTTTTCCTTTCCCTCCGGGGCCTCTCTCTGTCCCCATCCCCCCTACCTGTGCTACAGGTGAGGGCCACCATGCACCTGACCTACCTACGGGCTGTGGGTGCCCCACTGTGCCTCTATGCACTGTTCCTCTTCCTCTGCCAGCAAGTGGCCTCCTTCTGCCGTGGCTACTGGCTGAGCCTGTGGGCCGACGACCCCACTGTGGATGGGCGACAGACCCAGGTGGCTCTGCGTGGCTGGATCTTCGGGCTCCTGGGCTGCCTCCAAGGTACCCCTCGCCCGCCTTCCTCACCCTCCACCCTCCCGGCCCCAACTGAGGTGCTCAGGGCTCCCTGGCCCGCCCATCCCTGTCCTTTCTGGACATCTGTGCAAACATCCTGGGCCCAAGCGCAGACCTGCATCCTTTAGATAAGGCTGGAAGGAGTGGGGGGGCAGGACACATCCCTCCTTTCCTGGGATCTTCAGAGTCTGTGCCAGACTCCTCAGCAAGTGCAGAACCTTGGCCCCCAGATGTTGGGGTAGCTGAGGACTTGGGTGGGGACAGACCAACTGCAGTGGTTTGGATGGGCCAGAGACAGTTTGCCCCACCTCAGAAACGGAGTGAAGTCAGCCCCATTCCAGGCACATAGACGGGCATTGAGAGAAAGGGGGTATATTAGTTTCCTAGGGCTGACAGAAATTACCACAAACTTGGTAGCTTAGAACAACAGACACTTCATCTCTCAGCGTCCCGAAGCCAGCAGCCCAAAGACAAGCTGTCGGCAGGAGTGGTTCCTCCTGGAGGCTTTGAGGGAGCGACAGTCCCATGCCTGTCTCCTAGCTTCTGTTGGGGGTCTCCAATCCTTGGCTTGCATATGCCCCCATTCTGTGCCTCTGCCTTCATATCACCTTCGTCTCTGTCTCCGGATGTCTTCTCTTCTTGTAAGGACGGGAGCTATTGGATTTAGAAGGCATCCTAAATCCAGGGTGTTACCACCTTAGGATCTTTCCCTGAAAACGGCCACAAAGACCGTGTTTCCAAATAAGGTCACATTCCGAGATTCCTGATGGACACGAGTTTGCAGGGTGGGGAGGCACACTGTTCAACCCACTGCAGGGTGGTTCCATCAGGGGACACTCAGGATGGCCAAAGCATAAGATGGCCATCATGGGGAAGTTGGGGGAGGGGGGTCTCGGCTCTCACGCTCTGACACCCGCTCTCTCCCCAGCCATTGGGCTGTTTGCGTCCATGGCCATGGTGCTCCTGGCAGGAATCCGGGCATCCAGACTGCTTTTCCAGAGGCTTCTGTGGGATGTGGCACAGTGTCCCATCGGCTTCTTTGAGCGGACGCCCATCGGGAACTTGCTGAATCGCTTCTCTAAGGAAACAGACACAGTAGATGTGGACATCCCAGACAAACTCCGGTCCTTGCTGATTTATGCCTTTGGACTGCTGGAGGTCAGCCTGGTGGTGACGGTGACCACCCCTCTGGCTATTGTCGCCTTCCTGCCGTTGCTGGTCCTCTATGCTGGGTTTCAGGTACGGAGAGATTGGGGAGGCCCCTGGGGCCAGCTCGGGTCACCTCAGCCAGTCTCTTGTCTCTGGACAGGATTCAGCGTAAGAGGCTCTGCACACTGGAAGAATCCCTAGAAGAATTCCCAGAGGCAGAGACACCACAGTTTACTTCTAACACCTACACTCAACACTGTCTCCCGAATGTCCGTGTCTAAGTTCTTAGTATCTTACATTTTGTCCTGCTGCTGCTGAAATCAGCTTTCCGTTCTCCAATTATCTAGAAACCAAGGAGGCATTGCAAGGTCTCCAAGTGTTGTATTAGGTTGGACTCTTTCAGTTGCCAGAGCTGGAGACCAACTGAAATTAGCTTAAACAAAAGGACAGAAATTAACGTCTTACGTCCCTAAAGCGCAAGGAGCCGGTTATCACCACGATGCGGTCACTCTCTCCATATCTTTGCTCAGGGGGTCTCAAAGTGCCATCTCAGACCAGCAGCGTCAGGACCACCTGGGAGCTAGTGAGAAATGCACGTTCTCAGGCCCCACCCAGGAGCTACTGACTCTCAAGTCACGGTAGAAATGGAGCCCAGAAATGTGGGTTTCAGCAAACCCTCCAGATAATTCCGATGCATACTAATGTTTAAAAACCCCTGGCTTTAGCTCTGCATGGCCTGATTTTGGACGCACTGCCTTTCTAGGGTCTGATGGGTCTGATGGCCCCTGACAACCCTATACTCACAGCATCCCACCTCAGCAAGTCCAACCCAAAGTAACTTTTACTCCAGCTCCGCATTCGTAGGTCAGTCCCAGGGAAGATTTGACTGGCCTGTTTGGGGGCCCGTGTTCATCCCTGAGCGAATCACAGTGACCAGAGGGTTAGCACACTCTGACTGGCTAGGCTGTGGGAGGCTACGTCCTCCGTGATCGGGTCCCACGTTTGAACTCTACCCTCCACCTCCACCCCAGGAAATCAGAAGTAGAAGAGAAAAAAACACGGTAGTCAGACAAAAACCACAGCCACCACTGTCTTCTCGATGTCTTCTTGACCTGGGGAGGGACAGCTTAAGGGTCGGGCGGAGGTGGATTTGAATCTGGGCCCTGCCACTTGCTTGCTGGAGAGGCCTGGACCAGCTACTTGATCCCTCTGGGCCTCAGGTTTTCTCACCTGTAAACTGTGAAGGACACCAGTGCCCACCTCACATTAATAAATACTGTTTGTAAAGAGGCTGGCACACAGCCTGGCTGGCTATTCAGCAGATGCATATCCTTCTGGCTGGCACACAGCTTGTGGCGTCAGAGCAAATAACCCCACGGATCATTTGGGCATTGTTATGTTCCCAGCACCGGGCAGGTAACCTCCAGTTAAGTGAGCGGATTCCACTTGGCCGAATGCCTTCCTTGTCCTTTATGGTTTTGTTCCCACAATGACTGGCCCTAAGTGAAGCAGTTGGCTTTAGGGCTGGGAATGAGACATTCACACTAGATGAGTGGTTTCTCAGTCCTGGCTGTACGTTAGAATCGCCCAGAAGGTTTTTGAAAACTACCAAGGCCAAGGTGGTACCACCAGAGATTCTAATTTAATAGCTCTGGGATGGGGCACTGGAGGGTTTTGCAGCTTCCTGGGTTCTTCTTTTTAAAATTTTTTCATGTTTTTTTTTTTTTTTTGAAGGAGAGAGAGGCAGTATGAACAGGGGAGGGACAGAGGGAGAGATAGGGAGACACAGAATCAGAAGCAGGCTCCAGGCTCTGAGCTGTCAGCACAGAGCCTGACGCGGGGCTTGAACTCGTGAACCACTAGATCATGACCTGAGCCGAAACCAGATGCTTAACTGACGGAGCCACCCAGGCGGCCCTCTGGGTTCTTCTTTAAAAGAACCATGTAACTCTGATTCTGCAGGGAAAATAGAGCCCAGAGAGGGGAATCAACTAGCCCAAGGTCCCACAGCAAGCTGGTAACAGAGCCTGGTCTGAAACCCTGTACTTGAGGCTCCCTGTGCGTCTCAGACTACCTCTCTGTGTCTGTGACTTCTCCCCTTCCCACCTGTCCCACTTCAGAGCCTGTACGTGGCCAGCTTATGCCAGCTCAGACGCCTCGAGTCAGCCAGGCACTCGTTCGTGTGTTCCCACGTGGCCGACACGTTCCAGGGCATCACAGTGGTCAGAGCCTTCCAGGCCCAGTGCCCCTTTGTGGCTCAGAATGACATGCACGTGGATGAAAGCCAGAGAGTCAGTTTCCCGCGGCTGGTGGCTGACAGGTAGGAAAAGCATGGGGGCAGGCAAGACCCTGCAAGACATCTGTGTTCCCAGAGAGTGAGACGTAGGGTGACGCTATGTGGCCAGAGAGATCAAGCGGCCTGCCCAAAGTCACACAGCAAGTCAGGGTTAAAGCTGAAGCTATACCCCGTGGGTGCACTTGGCTCGTACCGTGAGCAGATGGAGTCTGCCCTGAGGAGTCCTCAGCAGCAGGTGGACAGGAAGTACAGATGTCAGCAGAAGGGAAGAAGCCTCTGTTGCCAGGCCGCTGGACCAGCCTCTGTTGCCTTGGTGATAGAGCAGCTACGTAAGCATCCTCAGCCTCTTTTCATTACTAAGTAAGAATACTCAGGCTTTGAGCACAGACAGGGGCTCAAATCCCAGCTCTGCGACTTACCAGCTGGGTGATCTTGGGCAGGTTTCATACCTCTCTGAGCCTCGTTTGTCAAGGGGGATGTCACTTATGGGGTGGCTATGAGGATTAAATACATACACTCAGAGCTAATACTTGTAACATGCTTACTATATGCTCAGCACGGTACTGAGCGCTCTACATGGATTTGTTCTTTTAGTCCTAAAAACAACTCATGAGGCCGAGACTGTTTTATGGATGATGAATCTTAGGCACAGAGAGATTTAGGAACTTGCCCAGGGCCGCACAGTGAATGTGGTAGAGTAAGGATCTGAATCCAGGTAATCTGGTGCCACAGTGTGGAGAGGGCCAAGCACACAGTAGGTGCTCAATAAATGTGAATTCCTTTCTCCTTTATGCCCCAGGTCCCTGGCCAGCTGAGGCTATCAGGCCATGTGGCTGTGGGCAGCATCTCAATCCCATAAGCCTTCTGGGCGACCTGCCCTGCCTCTTCCTGGGGTCCTAGCCCAAGGAGGAAAGACCTAATGAACATTTAGAAAGCACCCGCAATGTGAAGGCCCGGTGATGTCCGTGGTCTGTATGGCAGATCTTATTTAATCCTCTCATCTGTAAGGAGCCGGATTTTACTTCATTCCACAGATGGGTAAACTGGGCTTTCAAGAACAAAGGGACTCTCCCAAGAGCAGCTGTCTAGGAAGCAACTTATGTATTCATTTGCTGGTTGGTTTGTTGAAAACCACCATAACCTAGTGGAAAAGGTTCATGCTTCCTGGTATGCATCAGGGTGATGTGGCTTCTAAGACTTTCATGTGTGTGGACTCTGGCAAGTACCTAACTCTTCTGAGCCCCAGCGTCCTCATCTGTCAAGTGGGGACAACAATACCCCGCTTTGTGGGGTTGTTAGAAGGACTAGATTCTCCATGTAGTAAAGCCCAGAGATCCCTGAAGACAGATTCTTAAATTGGATCACTGTGTCCCCAGCACCTGCAGCAGACATGACACACAGTAGGTGGTCAATATGTTTGTTGAATGAATGAATGAATGAATGAATGTTGGAGTAGGAATGCAAGAGAAGGAGGTGCCATTTATCCACTCAGTTTATTATTCATTGAGCACCTACTACATGCTGGGTCCTGTGCTAAGTACTGGGGACAGTCATGAACGAGACAGAGTTGCCGCCCTCATGGAGCTCACAATCTACTGATGGAGAATGATGGTCAAGGACTGATTAAATCATTTAATTATTAAGAGTGGTAAGTGTTATGAAGGAAGTTATGAGCGATGTGTTAGAGAGAAAGGGAGGAACAGGCCAGGAAGGCTTTTTGGAGGAGGTGATGTTCAACCCAACCTGTGCATGAAGATGATATTGGCCGTATGAAGATGGAGGTCAGGTCCAGGCAGGGGGACCCCAAGGGAAACAGCCGGGCATAGCCCAGGGACGGAAAATCGGCACCATGGCAAAACTTTACTTGAGCACCTACTGTGTGCCAGGCTCTGAGCTGGGCACAGGTAAGACAAAAGCGTCAACTTCCCCCACCCACTGAGCTTGGGTGGGGCCTGGGGTGTGGAGGAGACCAATGCTGGGACCCCTGTGGGACTCAACTTGGTACGATGACCAGTCCTTGTGCCCAGAGAAACAAGTCCTGCAGACAAGGCCCTCCCCCCGCCCTGCTCTTACCTGCCTCTCCTTGCAGGTGGCTGGCTACCAACCTGGAGCTCCTGGGGAACGTGCTGGTGTTGGCAGCCGCCATGTGTGCTGTGCTGAGCAAGGCCCACCTTAGCGCCGGCCTCGTGGGCTTCTCTGTTTCCGCTGCCCTCCAGGTACACCTGCCTCCCAAGACAGACCCCTGCCAGTCGGACCTTCAAGGACCCAAGCCCAAACCAGCAACCAGTGAGGAAAATATAGAGGCTTAGCTGGGGTGACCTTCCTGGACCTTGGGCAAGTCTTCCCTCGCAGAGCCTCAGTGTGCTCATCCGGAAAATGGGGCAGTAATCTCTTCACTTCAGACATTGTAGAGCCTAGTTGAGATAAGGTATATAGAGTCCATTTCCAGGGTAGTGCTAAATTTTGTTAACTATTAATAATAATATGTCACGTCAGGTCATGATATCTATGAAGGAAAAAATATATATGCAAGTAGCATTCTTCTACTGAATTGTTCTAACAGCTTTATAAATATTAACCCATTTAATTCTGCCCACAACCCCATCGGGGATACTATTATTATCCTCATTTTACATTGAGGCAAAATGATGGGAAGTCAGGGGAGAGAAACTCTCAGAATGGAAGTCAGTGGGCCTGAGCCTTGCTGGGTGTCCTTGCGAGAGCCATACACCCTCTCTGGTCCTCTCGTCCCACCTGTATCAAGATGGGTTGGACAAGCTCCTTTCTACTCTACATACTCCAGTTCTACTGAAGGAAGGTCCTGGTGACGACAGTCAAAGCCCATCCCCTTACCTGTCCCCACTTCTGCCTCCCACCCTGCCTAGGGGGGCTGACGCAAGCCTGCGATGTCTTCCCCCCCCCAGGTGACCCAGACACTGCAGTGGGCTGTTCGCAGCTGGACAGACCTGGAGAGCAGCATCGTGTCGGTAGAGCGGATGAAGGACTATGTCCAGACGCCCAAGGAGGTGATGGGTGGAAGATGGGGATGGGGGTGTGGACCCAGGTCTATGCCTGCTACGGGCTTTAGAGCCCCTGCCACTGAGGGCTGGGGTTGCAGCCAGGGTGACAGTAATGGTTAAGAGCGTGGGGTCTGGAGCCAGGAGAAATCCTGGGTCCTTTGCTTCTTCACTTGGGCAAAGCAGGTCATTCTTCTGAGTGACAGGGGACCATAGGTAACAGCAGTGCAGTAGCAGTAGAACAGCAACATGACGGCCACATCACAGACACATCACAGCAACGTTCTAGGCACATCACAGCAAGATGACAATAACGGAAGAGTGACACGGCAAGGTAACAGCGCGGGTGTACTGGGGGGTCAGGTGAGATCCCACGAGAAAGCACTTAGTGTCAGGCACACCGTAGACAGGCCCTACACGCCCACGGCTCTGATGGGCCCTCTTTCACCTCGAGGGGATCGAGGACCTATTCAAGGTCACAGGAAGAGCACACAGCAGCTAACGACCCCCTCATGCACAATCTTGCCCTCCTCACAAAGACAAAGGGGAGAATATTATTCTACCCCTTCTAGAGGAAGACAGAATCTTATTTGACAATTAATAGTGGCTAATAATAATAATAAAGATAGAGTAGCCAATACCATCATTATTTTTATAATCTCAGAGGTCACTTGTTTATAGCTCTGCTATGTTCCAATGCCCCCAACGACTCTGTGAGATAGCAGTAAATATGCCCATTTTACAGAAGAGGAAACTGAAGCTCAAAGAGAGAGCGGCTCCTCTGACCCTGTGCCCCTCTCCCGTCCCAGGCGCCCTGGAGGCTACCCACCTGTGCAGACCGGTCCCCCTGGCCTCACGGGGGGCAGATCGAGTTCCGGGACTTTGGCCTGAGATACAGACCTGAGCTCCCACTGGCCGTTCGGGGTGTGTCCTTCAAGATCGAAGCCGGAGAGAAGGTGAGCGGCTCTGGCCCGTCTTCCTCCTCCTGGAAGCCAGGCCCAGGGTGGGCAGTGCCCAGGGTCTAGGCCCTGAGCACCAAATGCTTCCTCCACACCCGACTTCAGGCCCTCCACTCTGAAGACCCACCACGCCCAAACTGAAACGATCATCTCCCCCAGACCTGCCGCCATCTTGGCGAATGCCACCACCCACCCACCTTGGTGTCCTGGGTAAGGAGGCGTCTCTCCGACCGCCTTCTTTCTCTTTGCCTCCGACGTGAGTGCTGTGGCAGAGTGCTGGATGTTCCGCATACGCGATCCAGTCTGCACGGGCTCAGTTCCTGGCTTTGCCATGGCTGACCCTGGGCAGGTCACTTCATGTCTTGACCTCAGTTTTTCCATCTGTAAAATGGAAATAACAATGTCAATCTCACAGAGCTCTTGTGAAGTTTCGGTGACTTAACACATATAAACTGCTGGGAACGGTGCCTGGCACATAGCAAGAGCTGCAGAAGCGTTTGCCCGGGGTTTTAGCAATTATCAGGTGCACTTTTACTCTGACAACGACCCTACGAAGAAGTGCTAGTATTGTCCCATTTTACAGATGCTTAGGAAACATTTCCCACTTGCATTTCCTTCCTGCCTCCTCCTAGACTGCTCCAGGCCCCCAGTTGAGCCCCCAGCCTCCCATTTGGTCACCTCCAGTCTGTTTTCCGTGATCTTTATTTGGGCATGACATTCCCCTGCTTGAGACCTTCCCCCTGCTCCCAGCTTCCCTTACAGTAAAGCCCAAACTCTTGAGCTTAGCATTCAAGGCTCTGCCCAGCTCTTCATTCATTGCCCTGCCAGGGCTCAGCCAATACTTGGGGAGTACTGCCTCACGGGGCCAGGTGGGCACCTGGTACTCCCCTCGGGGGGTTTACCTGGCATCTTCCCCTTCCCCAAACTCCTGCTTATCCTTCAAGGTTCCACTCAAGTATCACCTCCACCATGAAGCCTGCTCTGATTACCCTGTTGACTTCTATCCCAGGTGGGGGCTTTTTCATCACAGTGTATTCAAATTAAGTTTGCTCAGTTGCATTATTTCCAGGACCAGACAGTGAGCCCTGTAGAGCAAGGATTCCTTAATTTCTCTATTCCTCATGCCTAGAAGAGTTGCCTGTCATACAGTGGGTAACACGATTCATTTACTTTTTTTTTTTATTTATTTTTGAGAGAGAGAGAGATTGAACGTGGAAGAAGGGCAGAGAGAGAGGGGGCTACAGGGTCTAAAGCAGGCTCTGTGCTGACAGCAGCGAGCCCAGAGCCGGGCTTGATATCATGAACTGTGAGATCCTGACCTGAGCCAAAGTTGGACACTTAACCGACTGAGCCACCCAGATGGCCCATATTTCATTCACTTCTTAAACATATAGTGTTGAGCCTCCAGCGAGTGTTGGACATTGAGAACGCAGCAATAAATGCTGAGGACGGATGGGGGCAGGAACAATGATGGGCAGATGGATGGAAGGATGGAAAAACGGGAGGGTGGGGGTATAGCAGGAAGTGTGGGTGAGTGGACAGAAAGATGGGAGAGATGAGTCACAAAGGGGAGAAGACAGAGAACTATGTACAGAAAGAAGGCTGGATGGAATGGGTGGACATATGGAAAGGCGGACAGATGGACAAATGCTCAAAGGATAATGGATAGATGGATGTATCTTGGATGCAGGGGAAACACCTCGCAGAGATGCCCAGGGACCCTCCGGGCTTCTGGGCAGACGTGGTCAGAACGAGCCTTGCCCTCCCATCCCCTGGCAGGTGGGCATCGTTGGCAGGACAGGGGCCGGGAAGTCCTCCCTGGCCGGGGGCCTCCTGCGGCTCCTGGAGGCGGCCGAGGGTGGGATTTGGATCGACGGGGTCCCCATCACCCACGTAGGGCTGCACACGCTGCGGTCCAGGATCACCATCATCCCCCAGGTGAGGCCTGGGGCACAGGGTGGGCAGAGGTGGGAGGCGTGGCTGGGCCCGGCCCTGACCCACTGCCCCTTCCGGCCAGGACCCCACCCTGTTCCCTGGCTCGCTTCGGATGAATCTGGACATGCTGCAGGAGCACCCGGACCAAGCCGTCTGGGAGGCCTTGGACACGGTGCAGCTCAGAGCCCTGGTGGCCAGCCTGCCTGGCCAGCTGCAGTATGAGTGTGCTGACCAAGGTTGCAACCTGAGGTAGGCTTGCCCCGCCACGACCAGGGCCCGGGAGGAGCTGCGTGGAGAGGCGAGTGTGGCTGAGGCTCCCCGCACTGCCCTGTCCCCAGGGTAACATGCCCTGGAAGTCTGCCTCCCCCACGGGACTGCCAGCTTCATTCTGTTAGTACTCACAGGATGAACCCTGTCCCTCATCAGCAATTCTGAACTCCAACACAGTCTCCGAATATCCAGTTTTGTTTTCCTCAATTCGGTTCCTCAATTTATTTGGGTGACAAAACCCAACCCTTACTGACACAAGGCTACTTATAGTCTATTTATCCCTCTCAGCATTTCTTTTGCTACAAAAGTATCGTGTTTGATGTGGGCACAATTCCACTCTCACTGTGGGTTCTAAGTAACATATGGTGTACGTTTCTGTCTGAAGAACTTTTAGGGGCGCCTGGGTGGCCAGTTGGTTGAGCGTCTGACTCTTGGTTTCAGCTCAAGTCATGATCCCAGGGTCATGGGACTGAGGCCTGTACCACGCTCCGTGTTGAGTGTGGATCCTGCTTAAGATTCTCTCTTTCGCTCCCCCCCCCCTCCTCGCCCCTCTCCCCCACTCGTGCTCTGGCTCTCTCTCAAAAAGAAAAAAAAAGAAATTTTAGTTGTGGTAAAATACACCTAACATAAAATTTAGCATCAAAAAAATTTTTTTAATGTTTATTTACTTTTGAGAGAGACAGAGCGTGAGCGGGGGAGGGGTAGAGAGAGAGGGAGACACAGACTCCAAAGCAGGCTCCAGGCTCTGAGCTGTCAGTACAGAGCCCGACCCAGGGCTGGAGCTTATGAACTGCGAGATAGTGACCTGAGCCAAAGTCGGATGCTTAACCGACTGAGCCACCCAGGTGCCCCAACCACTTTTTTTTTCTTTACTAGAATACATTCATCTTTATTCATAAATACTGGAAAATAGGGTCTACTTTTTTTTTTTTTAACTTTGCATCCAAGTTAGTTAGCATATAGTGCAACAATGATTTCAGTAGATTCCTTAATGCTCCCTACCCATTTAGCCCAACCCCCCACCCCTCCAGTCCAACCCCCCACCCCTCCAGTAACCCTCTGTTTGTTCTCCATTTTTAAGAGTCTCTTATGTTTTGTCCCCTTCCCTGTTTTTATCTTATTTTTGCTTCCCTTCCCTTATGTTCATCTGTTTTGTATCTTAAATTCCTCATATGAGTGAAGTCACATGATATTTGTCTTTCCCTGACTAATTTCGCTTAGCATAATACCCTCTGGTTCCATCGACGTAGTTATAAATGGCCAACCATTTTTTAATGTACAATTCGTAGTGTTAAATACATTCACATAATTATGCGACCCATTTCCAGAACTTTTTTTTTTTTTTAATTTTTTTTTTTTTTCAACGTTTATTTATTTTGGGACAGAGAGAGACAGAGCATGAACGGGGGAGGGGCAGAGAGAGAGGGAGACACAGAATCGGAAACAGGCTCCAGGCTCCGAGCCATCAGCCCAGAGCCCGACGCGGGGCTCGAACTCCCGGACCGCGAGATCGTGACCTGGCTGAAGTCGGACGCTTAACCGACTGAGCCACCCAGGCGCCCCTCTGGGTACCTCATTTAAGGGGAGTATTACAGTATTCGCCTTTTGTGACTGGCTCGTTTCACTCAGCATAATGCCCTCAAGGCTCATCAGTATTGCAGCATGTGCCAGAATTCCCTTCCTTTTTAAGGCTGAATACTATTCCATCGTAGGGACGTACCGCATTTTTCTTGCCCATTCCTTCACGGATGGATGCTTGCGTGCCTTTTTGAAAACAAAGACATTCTGGATCCTAAAACCCCATCTGCCCCCAGAGGTGTGAGGGTAAGAGGCCGTGGGTGGCAGCCTCATCAGAGCTTCTGCTCACTAGAGAAGCAGTGTAGCTTGGTGGCTGAGAGTTTAGACACGCGTCAAATCCAGCCTCCCCCAGTTACCAGCTCTAGGACCTTGGGCAAGTTCATCTTCTCTGCCCAAGAGAGAAGTGAGTGAAAAGAGAACTATAGTGAGTATCTCCTTCCTGTTCGAGGATTGACTTATACGTGTTAAGTTGCAGACACAGTGCCTGGATGGAGGGAAAAATAATGTTTCCCTGTAAACCTCAGAGAGGCCCCCTCACGAATCCCCTTCTGCAGGATTGGCTTATAAGGCTTGAAAGTTGCCCCGGGGTCACCCAGCTCGCCAGGGGCGTGGCCATAGCGGGTCCTGGTTCCCCAGAGACGCTGCTGGAAGGCTTCACCGTGAGAAGGAAGACCGCCCCAGACAGCCTTGGGTCTCCAGGGTCAGGGGTGTCACGGACTGTGTGACCTTCAGTTGCAACTGTGTGCTGTGTGCTGGGGCCTTACTCTGTGACAAGCACACTTCTAAGCACTTTTATCGGGCTTATTTTGTCCCTGCACCCTGATAAGTCACAAGACTCATTGGCACAGTAACTACCTTTGAGGTCACCGTGAGACGTGAGTCAAGACATGCACAGGCACGTAGGTTATGTCTGGCACAAGATAAAGAACACTGAGTAGAAGTGGAAATAGCCATTTCACTGGGGGAGAGGAACTGAGGCACGGGGGTTTGAATGTCTTGCCTGGAGTCTCCGTGCTCAAAAAATGGCGGGAAGGGGATTCCTGCCAGCTCTGTGGACTGGGGACCCTCGTGAAGGAGTGTGTGTACCTGCCCCACTAACTTCTGCAGCTGTCGGGGGATCCGTTCGTGGGCAGGCCCTGCAAGTCCTGAGATGCAGGTAGAGAAACGTCGGGCCTGACCGTCCCACTCCTTCCCAGTGTGGGCCAGAAGCAGCTCCTGTGTCTGGCACGTGCCCTTCTCCGGAAAACCCAGATCCTCATCCTGGACGAGGCCACAGCCGCCGTGGACCCGGGGACGGAGCTCCAGATGCAGGCCGCCCTCAGGAGCTCGTTTGCCCAGTGCACAGTGCTGGTCATTGCCCACCGCCTGCGCTCTGTGATGGACTGCGCCAGGTAAGCACCCCTCCCCGAGTAGGCCCTCTCCCCGCCCCGCCCCCACGGGCGTAGAGGAAGGCATCAGGGTTTAGAGCCGCACGGGCGCTGGAATGGGTTATCACGCGCGCACTGTACAGGTGGCAAAACTGATGCCCAGCAGGGAGGAGATGAGCCCAAGAACACGTGCCCGCAAGATGTTTCCAACCTAGCTGTCAGGGTCGGGAAACCGCAGGGAAGGCCGGACTTTGCCAGAGCAGACATGCTGGGCTTTCACTGGTGCAAGCGCTCGGGCGGATTGGGCCGGTAAGGGCTCCCCATTGCCCTCTCTCCTGCAGGGTGCTGGTCATGGACAAGGGGCAGGTGGCAGAGAGTGGCAGCCCGGTCCAGCTGCTGGCCCAGAAGGGCCTGTTTCATAGGCTGGCACAGGAGTCAGGCCTAGTCTGAGCCCTCTGCCCTCGCCTCGCCAACCCGGAGAGACTGCTGTGCCTTGGAGGTACAGGTGACCCAGGGGTCGTCAGTGGCACCTCAGTATTGGATCTAGACCCCTCTGATCTCTGGGAGGAAAACGGCAGAGAAAATGGCCGATCATCACAAACCCAGGAGGACACAGCAACACCCAGGTTGGCCTGATGAGGGCTCATCCCGCCACATCCACCCTGGAGGGGCTCCCTGTGCTGCCCGCCCGTTGGCCTCACCTGAGGTCCTTGGAAACCTGCACATGTCTGGGCTCCACCGCAGACCAAAGAAATCAGCATCTCTGGGGCTGGGGGGGGGCTGGGACCGTGGTGTGCGTGTGCCTTTTACAAACCACCCCCTTAATTCTGAGATGGTTGTCGAGTGACAAGCCACGACAAGAATCCAGAAAGTTCCTGCGTAGCTTTACTCTGTTTCCCCCACTAGTAACATCTTGAAAAACGATAGTATAATATCATAACCGGGATGTTGATAGTGGTACAATCGGCCGATCTTGTTCGGATTTCCCGCTTTTACGTGGATTTGTGTATGTGTGTGTGCGCACGCGCATTTCTACGGAGGCTCCTGCACCTACCCCCACCAGACGGGATGCTGAATGTTTCCATTACCACAGGAACCCCTCTGCTTGCTTTCGTAACCATACCCACCTCCCTCCGCCCACAACTGCTGACGCGTTCTCCATTTTGGTACCTATTTTTTTTTTTTTTATTTATCTTGAGAGAGAGAGCACGAGCAGGGGAGGGACAGGAGAGGGAGACAGAGAGAATCCCAAGCAGGCCCCACGCTGCCAGCGCAGAGCCCGACGCGGGGCTCAAACTCATGAACCACAAGATTGTGATCTGAGCCAAAACCAAGAGTCAGACGCTTAACCGACTGAGCCACTCAGGTGCCCCTTGGAACGTATTTTCAAAGCTTCCGGAGTATTCTACACCTCTTGGTGCCCCCCTACCCTCGGAGATGAGCCCCTAGGAGCGTCTTATCTGAACTGTCGCACCAGCCACACAACCCACACCAAGAGCAGACCGTCCCGGGAATGAGCACGTGCACACTTTCAACTCCATAAATAGGGTTCACAGAGCCAGCACCCCCAGACTCCCACTGAGAGAATCTCCTCACCGCACACTTCACTTCCTCTGTTTGTTGAAGACCAAATTCCAGCTCCCCAGGGGAGTCCCAATGGTGGTTGGGACGTCCAGAGCAGCCAGAGGCCTGGATAGGGATGGCTCAGGGCTCGCTTTCGTGAGGGGGAGTCACCACGCGCCATGCTGCTGGGGCCGGTTTCCCACAGCACTCGGAAATCGGATACAGGGCTCCTAAAACTGGCTTCAGGCACCAGGCAAGGGGGACAAGAGTCTAAAATAGCCCAGCCTGAGGCCACACAGGCATATACCTGTGAAGGGCAGCCTGAGAAAGGAGTCAAGTCCCTGGACCAGAACTTGAGGCCAGCCCCACAGTTCTTTAGTGACCTCACGGCATGGCTGCAGAGGTGAGCTGGGCACCAAATGCACGCCCGATCGATGTTCACTATAGTCGGCAATCCTGTTCTATCTGAGGACCTCTGTGGGTCCTCCAGGGGGTAAAGGCTTTACACACCAGGATCTTTTTAACCACATCACTCTTTAAAAAATGTTTATTTATTTTGAGAGAGAGAGAGAGAGAGAGTGCTGGGGAGGGGCAGAGGGGGAGAGAGAATCTTAAGCGAGGTGCAGGCTCAGCGTGGAGTCCAATGTGGCTCTCCATCCCATGACCCTGAGATCATGACCTGAGCCGAAATTAAGAGTCAGGTGCCAGGCGCCCTTTAACTGCATCACTGTTGACAGGTGGGCTGATAATTCTGGGTTGGGAGGGACGTTCAGCAGCAGCCCTGGCCTCTTTACTAGAGGCCAATAGCACTGTCACCTCCAGTTGTGACAAAAATGTCTCTAGATGCTGCCACTGTCCCCCGGGGGATCAATCACCTGGTGAGAGGCACTGGGCCTACCCGACCCGTGGTTAATCCGCTGAGACGTGGACAATGGCTGTGCTGGTATATCAAGAGGGGCCTGTGGACACCCACCTGCTTGCTGGGACCTGGAGCCCGCCCTGTCCCAGCCCGGTCACGGGGACTTTCAGCTGGTCCATTCAACATCGGGTTTTCAGCCCAGAGTAAACCAAAGCTAGATCTAACAGCAGTGCCTACCTCCCTTTGCCAAGGGGCGGCCAGAAGCTCCTGCTGTCGCCTTGCAAGCAGAGTGGGAGGTCTCCGTCCCTCGCCTGCCCCTGGTCATGCCTACAAGGGGCCGGCCCCACCATCACTAGCACCTCCCAGCTCTGTTTTATAAACGAGGAAACTGAGGCTCAGTGAGTTCACATGACCTGCCAATTGTCGCCCAGCTTGTAAGTGGCCGAGTGGGGGCTCTGCTCCTGGGTCTATTTACCACCACAGCCCAGGACGTGGCGTGGGGGGCGTCTGCCCAACTTTGAAGCAGAGGAAGGGACCAGACACAGCACTTTCCATTTCTCTACTTGGAACAGAGCCCCCTGATGTCCGGGCAGAGCGACCGCAGGCCAAAGAGGCAGCCGCTGTGTGTTTGGCAAACCCACTGGGGGTCATTCAAAGGCTTCTTTCATGGAGGGAGGTGGTTGGCCAGCAGGCGGAGCGTGCTCCCGGGGAGCCAGCGCTAATGAGGCTGTTGTTGGGCCCACACCACGGCTTCCTGGAGACCGGCCTGCAGGGGCCACCCAGGCCATCCGTCCTCCTGCCACAGGCTCGGGGGGGTGGGGACACAGATGCAGGAAAAGCCATGTACAGACCTTCTGTGGTCAGTCCCGGTCTCAGTAGGTCCCTTACCTTCACCTGTGTCCCGTCCCGTCACTGCAAACGCTTACCAAGCCCTGCCCCAATGCCTGCCGTAGCCTTCTAGGGAACCCTTACAACGGGAGGAGGAAGGTCCCATCATTATTCCCTTACTAGGATGCTTTGAGGAGGCCCCTTTTACAGATAGCATAAGGAGGGATAGCATAAGGAGGGATCCGAACCCAGGTGGCCGGGCTCCAGAGCTCACGTCCTATCCACTGTACCACACTGCCTCTCGCACACTTCGTTCACTCTAAAACACCAGCTCGCTGCTAGTTGAATTCCACTCTGGTATCCCACCAGAAGCGAAGGAAAGGGCTCCTTTCCTTTTTTTTTTTCCTCTTGGTTTATTTTGAGAGAGAGAGAAAGAGAGCGAGCGCACAAGTGGGGCAGGGGCAGAGAGGGAGAGAGAACTCCAAGCAGACTCCACGCAGTCAGTATGCACAGAGCCCAACTCAGGGCTCGAACTCATGAGCTGTGAGATCATGACCTGAGCTGAGATCAAGAGTTGGATGCTGAACCGACTGAGCCCCCCAGGTGCCCCAGGGCCCCCCTTTCCTTCTCGAGGCAAGGGATTTGTTCATGTGTCTTCACTGTGTCTCCCAGCACCTGGCATGGTGTGCAGCAAACGAGAGTGCTTAGTAAGTGACACCTGCGTGACTGGATGGACGGACGGACGGATGGACAAAGCGACGAATCCTACATCATCACCGGCTATGGTGCTGGGTGCTTTACCTGGATCTTTTTCCATCCCCACACCCACCTGGCCTGGTGGACATAATGATCCCAGCTGTACCAAGGAAGAAACCACGGGTGCCGAAAGGCAAGTTCTCGAGTCCCCGATGACTTCGCACTTGGCTCAGGGCCCGGCACAGAGGGCTTGTCCTGGATCAGAGAACCCAGCCACTTGGATGCATGCTACATGCCCGTGGTGGGCCATTCATCAGGGAATAAGCAGATCAACCCCCTGCTCTCACAGAGCAGCCACTGCACCACCACCAGGGAGGGACCAGCAAGAGGCAAGACCCTCTTGGTCTTGCATCCTTGGGCCTGCATCCTGCACCCTGGAACACCAGCAGAGTGTGACTTGTGGCTGGAGAGGCCAGTGAGGTGGCCAGAAGGGAGCTGCGGGCAGAGGTCATGGGAAGCCAGATTACGTGGGGTGTGTGGGTGCCGAGATGGGGACCGCAGGAGGGTTGGGATGTGATTTTTTTACAGACTTGCTGCAGGGAGGGGGCGGCCAGGGCAAAAGCAGGGAAACCACTGAGGTGGTGGCTGTCACAGGAACACGAGAGAGAGACCAGCGTGGCAGGAATGGGAGGGAAGAGAAGCGGTCTGATTGGGAGTGTTTTTCTGGAATGAGCTGCAGGACCCGCACGGGGATGTGAGAATGAACGGCGGACAAGAGCTCAACACTGGGAGGCACCATGTCCACTGCCCGCTCCCCTCTGGCCCAGGGGTCCCTTCCCGTGTGAGCAACGCTCCGCACTGAGCCCAGGGCCTGGCACACGGCAGGTGCCGTCTCCCTCCACGTTAGGAAAGCACTCACCCGGACCATACCTGGATGAGCAGGCGCCCCTGCCCCAACCCTGGCGTTTCTGGCTTCCACCTTCTTCAGGGTTAATGCGGCCTGCGGCCTTCTCTTCGTAAAGCAGAAGGAGCTCTGACTCAGGCCTGGGACCCTCTGGAGTCCCAGTTGTCTCACAAAGCACACCCGTAGGCACACGCTCAGATACCTGTTTAACAGACCCGGCTTGGGGTTTTGGTGATTCAGGGTCAGGCTCCACGGAGACAGGAGACAGGAGCACACCTCCCTTCTCAGACCGACACCCCCCCACCCCTGCCCCGACCCGGCACGTATAAATACCTCCTTCCAATGGTAACACCCTGACGGGAGCCCGGTACTGAACACTCAGGCTTCAGTCCCTAAACGCAACGACGTGCGAGGCAAAGGTGTCAGTCCAGGGACAGCAATGTCGGAGGGAAGACCGGCAGGGTCGGGAAGCTCCCTCTGCACATTTACTTGGTGTGCGGTTTTAGGGTGCAGCAGAAATGGCCTGCTCCCCAACTACAGGGAATTCTTCACCATCGAAACTCGTCCAATTCAAACTCAGAAACCGAACATGCCAGCCTCACTCACGCACTATCCAAACCCCAGAAAACATGCGAGTGACTGCAGGGAGAGGTACCGCTCTCCCTTACGCACCCCTGCACTTCCCAGCCTCTTTTGCAGTGTGGTTGGGGCCGTAGGACTGATTCTGGCCAACGGGCTGAGTGGAGCTGACTTGTGTGGCTTCTGGTTTGAGACACTGAAAAATGGGTGTCCATCACCCGCACTTTCCCCTCCCCTGCTGTGGTCTCTGGAAGCCAGCCTCGAGAGGTGATGTCGTAAGCCCAGAAGGGCCTGGATCACTAAGCTGCCGCATGGAAGGCAGGGACCCTAGAGAGGCACCCGACGCTCATCAAGACACAGGGGTGAGAAACAAACCCTTTTGTTCATTTCCTAAGAGTTTAGGGCTAATTTGCTAACTGCAGGACAGCCTGTCCTGTCCTGATGCAAAGGGATTTTCTAGGGTCATTTTGGCCACATGGGACTTTCACCCTCCTTGTGTCTTAGAACCTGACCAGGGTTGTGCATATCAGACACACTGCTGCTTGTCTCCACAATCCCAGGAGGCAGGTACGATCAGCCCCATCTTACAGATGAGGCTGCCGAGGCACAGAGACCAAGTGGCTCACACAGGGTCACAAGGCCAGTGAATCCAAGGGTGGGATTCAAACCCAGCCTCTGTCCACTGTGCCATGCTGACTCCCCGCTAAACTGCACCTGCTTAACCTCTAAGGTCCCATTTCCGACGAGAGCTCCCGCTGGAGACGACAGGTGTGCCAAAGAGAACGAAGAGAAGCAGACGAGAGGGTACCCAGTCCTGACTCCTGAAGGACAGGGCTGAAGCCTCTGTTAACGCCCCAAGAACACAGGACAACTGTTCAGTAAGAAACAAAATATTTTTTTTTACTGCAAATTATTTGCAAATGTTCACGTTTCCAGTGTAAGTTAGAAAAAGATCCCCAAGAAAAACTTGGTTTATCTAGTGTGAAAGAATGGTATAACTTACAAAAAAAATAAATATGTATTTCCACCTAAAAGAAAGATGCTTCTCTGGGTTTGAAGTCAGCAACGTAGTTCATAGCAAGTATGAATCTTGGAGTAGCAGTGACCTTCCTCTGCTTTGGGGTCTCACCGTGCTCCCTGAGAGCTCTAAACAGGACGGGCCTCGAAGGACTCTGCTTCTCCGTTCTCCTCCAGGAACACGTGGACCAGCTGTCAGAAGCCGGCCGACGTGGCCATTCCCTGGGAATGCTGCTCCTTGGCTAACCCTTCCTCCCAAGAAATTAAAGTCTTGAGACTGTTTTTCTCCTTAGAGCAGCATTTGAAGGAACAAAAAAAAAGAAGAAAGAAAAAGCAGCAGTCACTGATATTCGTGAATGGGTCCTTTTCTCATCCTGGAAGAGACTCAGTAATGAAACGTCGAGTTCTCCACACTGCCACCTTCAAGCTAACCAGATGCCAAGGGCGAGAAAAGAAATCTAAATACCCGGAGGCGCAGAGGGGAATCAACAGGGCTCATTTAGGTACCAACGCGTTGCACTTAGGAGGTACCTGGTGCTCCCTTGACCTTGACCGCTTCATAACCATTGGCAGATCTTCTCTCTCAGGGACTACAGAAGTAGAGCCATTCTAGCAATGGGTAGGAAGAGGGAGGAAGGAGAGCAGGGAGAAGACTGGAGCGGACAAGGAGCTGAGCAGCCAGGCTGGGGAGTCAGCACTGAGATGATCTCCGGGCCCAGACAGCCCACAAGTCCTGCTGAGTCCCGTCAGTGAGAAGTCCATGGAGATGGAGGCTGGCCCCATGTGTGACACATGTACCAGTGAAGTGGGGCTGGGACATCAGTACCTAGCGTCTGAGCGCCTGGAAGACCAGACGGTTGGTGACAGGAGAGTCCCTGGCCCTCAAGGTACTGCCCGAGGGTGAGAATGATCTTCCTAGGCCCCTCACCTCCCACCCGCAGCCCCGAGGAAACAAAGCATTCTGGGAGGGGCCAGACAAGGAAGGACGTCAGAGGCGCCACGGGCAGCTGTCGGGGGCCGGTGAGCTTCTCAAAGACGGAATCCACAGACTTTGGCTGGAGAGATCTGAGGCAGTTGGCTGGATTTGGTCACTAGCATATTTTACGAAACCCATTTCTCCGGCTGTCTGGCCACCAAACCTCCTAACAAAGCACCAAGAGCACAAGTGTGCACTCCCAGGGGCGTGAGAACGTATGTACATCTTGTAGGGGCAATGGAGGTGAGGGTGGGAGTGTTTGGGGGGGCTGCATCTCTGGGTCTCTCCTGGTGCTTCATGGTCAGTTCCAGGTTGGGGGCCGGACGGGCTGCTTTGTGTGTGTTTTCATTTTTTTGTTTTCTGTTTTTTGTTTTTTCTTTTTGGTTTCAGTAGACAGGAGGCTTGGGTTCCCCAGAACAGCGCCTCATCCCTGGATGCTGCCCTGTCAGCCCTGTAATTCCGACCAGATGCACCAGCTCTGGGGCTCACACCAGGCCAGCATCTTTGGCCATGCTGTAGAAAAGACCTCTCTCCTGCAGGAGGTCCAAGGGGTGGCCACACTCCCGGATTTCTCCTTTGTCTAGGACGATTACCCTGCAAGAGGAGGGGACACAGACATGAGGGACAGGGAAACAGTTGGCACTCTGGGCCCCCAAGAGCCACATGACCAACTCCCTGCTTTGGGTCAGGGCCCTAATGCCTCGTGTTAGGACTGGTGCAGTAGCCTTCCAACTGGCTGCCCGTCCTCAATCCCTCCTCTTGTCACTGTCTAAGTCCTGTGATGCTTACGCTCATCACCGGCTGTCACTTCTTACATTTCCTTCCCGGAGCAATCAGCTTTTGTTCGTTGCTGTGTTTGCTGTCTATATCCATACACAGCCCCCAACTAACCTATCAGGTCCCTCAGGCAGGCTCCTTCTCTGATACCTCCTTGCTGAGTCCCCAGTGCCTAGAACAGGACCAAGAATGCGGCAGGGACTTCACGCACGTATGTTGATTCAATCAATAATGGAGTGATGCCAGAAACACCCAGCGTAAAGAGAGGGCTGTGACTACACACGGGATGAGGCTGTACAAACGGGTAAATCCCAAGGCTGACAGGCCTTCTATGCCAGAAGCATCACCTTGTGTAGTCCATGATGGTGTTGAGCCGGTGAGCAATGGTCAGGACAGTGCAGTCGTCAAACTGCGTCCGGATGGTAGACTGGATGAGGTCATCGGTTTCGAGGTCCACGGCCGCGGTGGCCTCATCCAAGACCAGGATCTTTGTCTTCCTCAGCAGAGCCCGGGCCAGGCACACCAGCTGACGCTGCCCAACGCTTGAGCGGAGACAAAGAGCAGGAGACAGAGTGTCACAACCACCCCTGACCCTGAGCCCAGGCCCGGGCTGGGAGAAGAGAGAAGAGACACCAGGAGAGCACTGCCACTCCCCGCTCCTGCGCCCACGGCAGACGTCGGTGATGCCAGGACATTCTTGCTGCTGACCTAGAAGCGGGCTCAGGATCATTTTCGACACAGGACTCGGAGGGGATACCCAAAATATGTGACGAGGGCAACGCGGGCGATGTGACGTCACAAGATGGCCCCACATGCGTGCCTTCTGTAGGACCCTCCCCGTTGACTCTGGACTCAACCACGTGTCTTGCTTTGGTCAAGGGCATGCGGGCAAACATAAGGCCAGCAGAGGCTTGCACCGGGAATGCACACCAGGGTGTGTGCGCTCTTGCACCTCTGCCGTCACCATGACAACGTGCTTGGGCGGGTCTGCTGAAGGAGGAAGGACACGTGGAGCAGACCCTAATTGCCCCCACGGACCCCCAGCCAGAGGAGTGAGCCACGAACAGCAGAGCCGCCTGGCCGATCACCCCAGGTGTCTGAACGGTCACTGCCGCTGCTCAACACATCTGAGGCTTGGGGGTTGGCGGCCACAGAGATGGGCAACTGAGCCAGCCACTGACTAATAACATCGGAGCAGGACTCTGGTTTGCCGTTGTGCCAGACGTGAATACTTTGGTTGCTGGGTCATGGGTGGATCCTGGGACAAGGGCCAACGCAGCTGGGGCAGCGAGCGGGGACTCAGAGGGCTCAGAAAAGTGCTATTAACCGACTGACAGAGAAGCTTTTCAACAGTTTAACAAGCGACAGTCACTCTCAATTGAATAAATCTGGTGGAAGGAAGGAACCATATTAGCCATCCCGGTTATAGCTCATGGTAAAAAGTAAGTCTGGACTGAGACCCATTTCACAGATACTGAAACTGAGGCTCCAAGAGGTTAAGAGAAATTGGCTTGTCTGTGGCAGAGCCGGGACTCAAACCCAGGTCGGACACGTATGCATAAGGACCAAGGCTGAGCCGAGGAGACCCGGTCAGGGCCTCGCATGCCTGCCTACCTCAGGTTCTCCCCGCCTTCTGCACACTCGTGGTTCAGCTTATCGGGAAGGGCTGACACAAAGTCCTTGAGGTGAGCCAGCTCCAGGGACGTCCAGACTTCTTCATCGGAGTACTGGCTGAACGGGTCCAGGTTCATGCGCAGGGAACCCGAAAACAAAACAGGGTCCTGTTCGGGGAGAAAACGGCAGATGGCATGTGAGGCTCACGTCATGCTGGGGAGGGATGAGGCAGAAGGGTGGGGTGTGAAGACTTCTGATAGGGTCCCAGGGCTCCTTGGAATCACCCTTTCTGGAGACGTTAATAATGGGGGGAAAATAGTTTGGAAAACCTTGGGTTAAGTGAAATAAAATAGATTTCTTGTCGTAAGACTTTCCAGAGGCTTCAATATGCAAATGTGCTGGAACCTTCCAGAAGAGAGAAGCAGCCTGGGTAATCCCTGATCATCAACTGCCATGGATTCCTCCCTGTTCCCTGCCTACAAAGTACAGTCTTAGAAAAAATCTTAGAGAAAATAACGTGACAAGTAAACACATTAGGGAATCACCACCTACAGAAATCAATCTAGAAAATCCATTTTCCTCTCCTGGCTCTTGAGAGACTTATTCTTGTCCCGACTGGAGCCAGCGGGAGTGAAGAAATGATATCCAGTTAATTCCCACTGTTATTTGTATGCTAAGAGGAGATTCAGTGGCAAAGAAACAGTATGGTTTCGATGAAAATAACAAAATAGGAACACATTTACATTTGTCCTGAAAATATACCTACGTAAGCTTTCAGGGTGCCCCACTGACGCCCTCGGCACACCACACCCCACCTGTGGGATAATGGTGATCCTGAAGCGCAGATCATGTAGGCCAATCTTGGCTATGTTGATGTCGTCGATAATGATCTCTCCCTCAGCCGACTCGTTGATCCGAAACAAGCCCAGGGTCAGGGATGACTTCCCAGCTCCTGTCCGCCCCACGATGCCAACCTGTGGGGCAGGAAGGGCCCAGGGTAAGGCAGGAAGGCTGGTATCTGGGGGTTACCTCTTGCCCTCCCCCAGGGGGCCCGCATTTCAGGTATCCACCCTAGAGCAGTTCAGTCACCTGGTCGACCCAGTGTCTCCCAAAGCCCTCCCCATCAGTAGCTTCCCAGGGACATTCCTTCAGGGGCTGTTTCGGCCAAGGGTGAAGAAGGACTTCTGTCTCGGGGCGCCTGGGTGGCTCAGTCGATTAAGCATCTGACTTTGGCTCAGGTTATGATCTTGCAGATCACGAGTCTGAGCCCTGCATCGAGCTCTCTGCTGTCAGTGCACTGCCTGCTTTGGATGTCTGACCCCCTACCTCTCTGCCCCTCCCCAGCTCGTGCTCTGTCAAAATAAATAAATTAAAAAGGGGACTTCCTTCTCTTTGTCAGCTCTTTTTATAAGTTAAAATTATAATCACTTCTTTTGATAATTGAGCACAGATCTCCAAAGAGGGCCCAGGCAGAAGGGGTTTTCCATAAAGCCCCATTTGTTTTCAACTCTCGAAAATACTGGTAATCAGGTATTTTCCCCCTACTGTTTTTCAGTCCTTTGATGGTGAGTTTCCCATCCCGAGCTGCTGAAATATCTCAAAGATTCAAGCAAATCCCCCTGCACGCCACACCTTCTCCCCTCGACCCCAGCTGCATGAGCAAAAAAGAGGTTATGGATAGGACCGGTCTCCCTGTTCAGTGGCCAATGACGGACATTCCTGACACCCAGTTACAACTCTTGCCTTCTCATCTGGGCTCTTGAAAGGCAGGCTTCCTCCAACCTCTAACAAAAATGTCACAGAGGAGAGTCTCATGATACAACACAAACCATAAAGCCTCAGTGAGAACACCACCCACTCTATTCTTCCCCTTGTTCTTAGAGAAATTATCTCACGGGAATAAAACGTTCTGAGCCTCGCAGCAGGAACGGCTTAACACACACACATGTTTAGAGATGAAGGAAACACTGTCCCATGGCAGGTGACCAGGAAGACCCTCAAGTCTGATTCCTGAGGAGGGTCTAAAGGTCTCAGGGCAAGGACGTCTTACAGGAGCAGCCTGGGACCAGGGGTACATTCCAAACTTCTGACACCCTCACATGTTCATCGAGCCATCCCTACTAGTGATGACAGCATCTTCCTATTGTAGAGCTGGCAAACCTGAATGCCTGCAGGGGACAGCTAGGCACACAAGTGAGACAGGGAGGGACAGGGTGAGCTGAGAAGCTCTTGTCTGGTCTAGAAAAAGCCAGGCAGGGAGTGTAAGCCCAGTGTTGCTACATGTTCTGATCTTTTTTTTTTTTTAAATGTTTATTTATTTTTTCTGAGACAGAGAGAGACAGAGCATGAACGGAGGAGGGACAGAGAGAGGAGACACAGAATCTGAAAGGGGCTCCAGGCTCTGAGCTGTCAGCACAGAGCCCGACGCGGGGTTCGAACTCACGGACCGTGAGATCATGACCTGAGCCGAAGTCGGACGCTTAGCCGACTGAGCCACCCAGGCGCCCCCCCCCTTTTTTTTTTCATGTTCTGATCTTTCAAGAAAAGCAGGAAGTGGATCTTTACAGAAGGCACACCAGATTTTTCTTAATTTTCAACATACCCAGATTTCTTACCCCCGAAAACACACAGGTGGGCCTCATTTGGTACCCGGTCAACAGTATGCAACACACCTGGGACACTGAGCAGCTTTTACCTCCACAAGCCCCACCCCCACGGTCCAGGGCCATGATAAACTGGGGGAATGAGGCACCTGGTTTCGCCTGCCCCACTGTGAACGGATGGGGGAAACAAGGTACACCCACCTTCTCCCCTCCATCGATGGTGACGTTAATGTGCTTGAGAACCAAGTCCAGGTTTTCCCGGTAACGCAGGCCGTAGTCTCGGAATTCTACTCGGCCAACCTGAGGCCAGGTGCTGGGCGGAGCCGTCTCGGGGATTTGCCAGGGAGCCTGTGATCGGGGGTGGGGGGTGGCGGTAAGGGATCTTCAGTCCCATGTGACCCAAGGCTGTAGGTGACCTGCAGGTCCCCTCTGACCTCATCTCCCTCCCTCTTGCTCACTCGGCTCCCCACGGGGCTGCACTACCTCTCAAACACACCTGCGTACCTCGCTGCTGGGCCTTTCACCTGCAGGTGCCCCTGTCTGGAATGCTCTTTCCCAAACTACCCTCTCGTGCGCTCCCTGGCATGCTGCAGATCTTCCGCCAATTCAGACCACCCCCTGCCTCTGTGCCCTCCATCCCCTTCCCTGCTTCGCTCTCCTCCAGACCACCGGGCACCTCCTAGCACCGCAGGTGTGCATTAATTCGCTTATTCTGTCACCCACGCCCCCTGGAACATCTCTGCCAGGACAGGTTCTTTCCCTGCTCGCTGTCAAACTCCAGGCACACAGTAGGGACTCCACGAGTATTTGTGGACTGTACCAATAAGCGAGTGGTCTTCTCTGGTCAGACACAGGGCAGAGGTGTCAGTCTGAATGCCTTCTACATCGGGACACCAACTATGCAGCAATGGCCAATGAGAAAGATCACGGTCCCATGACCTCACTTCATCCTCACTACAATCCCATGAGAGGGGTCCTTTCATTACCCCCAGTTTACACATGAGGAAACTGAAACACAGAGAGGGTCAGTAACTTGCCCAGAGTCACACAGCCCCTATTTCTGAAAAGCTTCTTAGGTTCAGTTCAGCATTTCCTGAGCTCTACAACTGGATGTGCTCCGGGCCAGGCTGGAGGCTACCTTTGGGGGAGCTGAGGAATGGAGGGCACAGCAAGAGAGAACTTTCATCCTTTCTCCCCCATAAGCCTGTTACATTAATTTTCATTTACAACAAGCACAGTCCCCTTTCACAAATTTATGTATAATGCAGGGGATACGCTGTAAGAACACGGAGGGCACTGGAGAGAGAGGTGGGTGGAACTTCCTAACTGTGAAAATATATTCTATATAAATACATATTTTGGGGCGCCTGGGTGGCACAGTCGGTTAAGCGTCCGACTTCAGCCAGGTCACAATCTCGCAGTCCGTGAGTTCGAGCCCCGCGTCAGGCTCTGGGCTGATGGCTCAGAGCCTGGAGCCTGTTTCCGATTCTGTGTCTCCCTCTCTCTCTGCCCCTCCCCCGTTCATGCTCTGTCTCTCTCTGTCCCAAAAATAAATAAAAAACGTTGAAAAAAAAAATTTTATAAATACATATTTTGAGTAGTGCTAAGACCCTGGATCTTTACATTCTTTTGTATTTTTCAAGTATGTTCTTATTTGAGAAATTAAAAAAGGAAGTAATTAAAAGAAGTAAAAAAATTTTTTTAAATAAATTTAATTTCGGGGCACCTGGGTGGCTCAGTAGGTTAAGGGTCTGACTCTTGGTTTCAGCTCAGGTCATCTCATGGTTCGGGAGACTGAGCTGACAGCACAGAGCTGGCTTAGGATTCTGTCTCTCCCCCTCTCTCTCTGTCCTTCCCCTGCTTGGGCTCTGTTTCTCTCTCTCTCTCTCTCAAAACAAATAAACAAACATCCAGAAATTAAAAAAAATAAATTTAATTTCATACTTCATGCACAGTGAACTGCAGGCCATGTGAATTAGATCTTAAAAACTAAAAAAATAAATTCGATGTTGAGCGCGAAAACCCCTGTGTAATACACTCTTATTTCCACAGGGGGCGCTCACACCATTCTGAATAATGCTCTCCCATGAAGCGGGACCTGGTTCACCTGTGTCAGAGTCTTAAGGACGGGGCATTTTCTTGGGAGGCACTGTGTGCCAATGGCCACGTAACCTTGAGCAAAGTAACTTAACCCTGTGTCTTAGTTTCCTGATGCGTAAAATGGGGATCATGACAGAACATGAGCTATAAGGCTACATAAAGATTACACGAATTACTCTACGTAAATTATATGAATTACTCTATGTAAAATGTGTAGGACAGGGCTGACAGCTCCCGAGGGCCCAATATGTGTCCCTAATATTACTGGTGGTGGGGGCGATGAGGGGATCCACTGGTATTATCACCATGATCACTGCCAATGCCACCAGTGACAGTGTGTAGACAGAAAACGGCACTTTCTAGGGGCAATGTGGCACTGATGTCTGGACACTTGGGTCCTACCCTGACCACGTGTGACCTTGGATCAGTCACTGTCCCTCCCCAGGCGACCCTCTCCTCCATCTATAAAATGGGGACTTGGGTCAAACAACTGCCGGGTTCCCCAAACTTCGGTCATGATTTTTACAACATCCATGTACTGACTCTCTTGCTGTTGACTTTCAGGGCTTTGAATCAACTGATATTTAATTTTTTTTTTTTTTAAATTTTTTTTTAACGTTTATTTATTTTTGAGACAGAGAGAGACACAGCATGAACGGGGGAGGGGCCGAGAGAGAGGGAGACACAGAATCAGAAGCAGGCTCCAGGCTCTGAGCCATCAGCCCAGAGCCCGACGCGGGGCTCGAACTCGCGGACTGCGAGATCGTGACCTGAGCTGAAGTCGGACGCTCAACCGACTGAGCCACCCAGGTGCCCACTGATATTTAATTTTTAAACGTGACGATGAAACTCGTCTCATTCTGCACCACACAAGTCCCTCATACAGATATGTAACAAAGAACAAAAGACAATTTTCGCTGAATAGGGGTTGTCTGTTGAAGGCACCCAGGTGGCGCTGATGAGGTCAGGTGAGGGCAGGCGAGGGCAGGCCAGGGGCCGGCTTTACCTCCTTCTCCGTTTCCGAATATTCCTTCAGTCTCTCCACGGCCACGATGTTGGTCTCCAACTCGGACGACATGCGAACCAGCCAGTTCAAGTACGTGGTGACCTGTGCACAGAAGGGTCACGTGGAGCTTCTGGGGTGAGCAGAGGCTGCTTTATCTTCAGCAAGTGATTACGAATTACGCAATTTTTTGAGGTAAGAAAGGTACCAGCCTCACGTACCGCCGTCGCCAGACCGCACCTCTTAGGCAAGCACGTCTCAAAATAACCCCTGGGCCACACAAGCAATCAGAAAGGGCATCAGAAAAGATTTCCAACAAGATGGTAATCAGGGAAAACCCAATGTATCAAAATTTGGGCAATGTGGCTAAAGCCGGAATGAGAGATAAAGTGATAGAATGAAGAGCATTTATCCTGTCGCCGGAGGCATCCTCTTGGTTCATCAAGGGCTTTCCTTGACTGACGGGGGAATCCCGGCCCTGTGTCTCATCTCCCTCCAGCACCAGCGGGTCACTGGGCTTCTCAAACGCCGCTTGGCCCCTCACCTCTCCCCCAGCTCCTGCGGGGATTCAAAGCAAAGGCCCGAGACCCTGACAACCGTAAGAGAATGCAGCTGGGGGCACCTGTCTTACCTGCAGTGAGTAGGACACCGAGAGGCCCACTAAGCCGGCGCTGAGACTGTGCCTGGAGATCACGGCGAACAGGGCAGCAAACAGGACGATGCAGTTGCCTACGCACTCCAGCCGCACGGCCAGCCACCTGCTCACAGACACACAGGCAGATGGACAGACACACCAGGAGTTGGCTCGTCAGAGATTTGGTTTCTGGCTCAAGCCGGGGAAGGAGGGAGGCACTTTGCTAATGGAAAGAATTCCCCGAGAGCTCCCGAGACAGGCCTTCAATCTGTCCTCTCACGGGGGAAGGAGAGCCAAAGGGACACGGTCTCACTAATTCCTCATCGATCTCGCAACCCCGGGGGACTGAAACGGAGTTCTCCAGAAGGAGCCTTCCCGGGAAGCTAAAGCTTGCCTTTTTAAGAACCAACTTTTTTTTTTACGGAAACCTTTATAACATACCCATGTACACCCATCTGCAAAGACAGGTCCAGGAAAGTTCCTAAATACTAAGAAGTCATCAACTGTAAGAGGCAGCACTGTTGTAAAAATAACCTTTTCTTGGCAGAAGGGGGAAGGGAGAGTGAGAAATGAAATACTATTTTCAATGTAGCTGTAATGTTCCTAGATCACCCTCCTTTTAGAAATGTTAGAATACATTGTCTTACCTCTTGGAATATAAACAGATAACATTATTGGTTTTAAGCGAACTTCCCTAGCGTACCTCCAAGCGTTAGGAATATTAGTGATTAAGGTGTAAAACATTTTAGGGAAATGGTGCTGTTGATCTTATTTCCACTACAGCCCTTAAGATTCGTGTGACTGGGGGTGCCTGGGTGGCTCAGTCAGTTGAGCGTCTAACTTCGGCTCAGGTCATGATCTCACGGTTTGTGGGTTCAGGCCCCACGTCGGGCTCTGTGCTGACAACTCAGAGCCTGAAGCCTGCTTCCGATTCTGTGTCTCCCTCTCTCTCTGCCCCTCCCTTGCTCACACTCTCTCTTTCTCTCTAAATAAATAAATAAATAAATAACATAAAAAAAATTTATTTTTTTTATTAAAAAAAATTTTAACATTTATTTATTTTTGAGAGATAGAGTGAGCGAGAGTATTAGCAGGGAAGGGGCAGTGAGAGAATGGGGACACAGAACCCAAAGTGGGTTTGAACGGGGCTCGAACTCATGAACCACGAGATCGTGACCTGAGCCGAAGTCAGATGCAAAACCAAGTGAGCCACCTGGGCGCCCCGAAAAAGAAAAATTTTAAAAAGATTCACATGACTGATCTTCCTGGGTGTGAGCTTATCCTAAAAACAGACCCAAATTTGAGAAACTCCCTGACGATTCTGCAGGGGAAGGTCAGGTCTCCAGTGATTCATGGTCTCCCCACCCAGTCTTACCTTCTGGGATTATATTGTGTACGACGGGGCAACAGTTGGTTACGACACGTTGCTCCCAGGGTGAGTCACCCCTCTCCAGAATTTCCTATCCCACATCTCAAAAAACGTATCAGGACATGAGTGAGGAGAATATTCTTTTAGGGATAAGTCAGATACTTTTCTGAATTTAGTCGACAAGTAGCGAACTCCTGTCCCTTCTTTGGGACGGATGCTTTTTTCATCATGGCCATTTCACGTGGTCCAACCTCAGGTTGGTGAACAGCTTCCAAAGCTCATTATACAGGGGTGGTGGGTGATCACCCCTGTCAGCTGACAACCAGGCCACAAAAATACCAGCTGAGTCTGCCTGTCACCGATGACCTCGTACCGTCAGGACCACAGCGAACGGATAGTTCCTGCAGTATTTTCTGACTCCAGAAAATCTTGCTCCCTGTTGTTCCTCAGTGCCACCGGAGTGCCTGTGCTTCAAGCTGCCAGTGCTCCTGTCTGCCTTGAATGTTATTCTGTCCCTTCCCGCCCCCACCAAGTCTAACCATCCCGTGTGTGAGGCCCTCCTCCAGGAACTAAGGCTTCCTTCACCTCCTCCCGCGGGCCTCGGGTGCCCACCTGTTGGCCACGATGCTGGGGTAATAGGCCTTCTGGTTCTCGTCCACCTTCAGGTCGCTCTGGCGGATGAAGCGCTCCTGTTCCTCGAAGGCGCGGATGACGCTGACCCCCAGCAGGGTCTCGTTGAAGTGGGAATACACTGGGGAGCGGCTGACGGATTCGAGGCGTTTCAGCTGCCGGGACGAGGCCACGTAGAACCTCTAGGGGAAGAGAACGGACCAGGGAGCTGGCAAAGCCCCTCCCATGCCACCCACCCCCCACCAGGGCCGCGCTGGACAAAGCCTGGACACACACGGCACCTCCGGGAGGCAAGATGGCGGAGCTGGGCTGCTTTTTAACAGGCGTCTCTGCTCACCCGATGCCAGCACAACAGAATGACGACAGCGACCACATAATGCCAGCAGCTCAGGCTCACGGGAGCCGACTACCCTAGCACAGTTTGAAGTCCTTCCACAGAATCGGCTCATTTCATCGTCACCAAACAGGAGTTGGTGCTCATTTGCACAGTCAGTAAACCCAGGCACAAAGAAGCTCGCTGACCTCTTCCCCCTCAGGCGACAAGTGGCCGAGTGGACTCGGAGAAGCCGGCTGTCAAGGGTGAACCCCAGCACTGTCCTGCCTCTCTCAAGCCACAGACCTCTAGGGTTTTCTGGACCCAGCAGCGTGCCCTTTGGCCTCCACCTGTCCCCGCGGGCAGTCACCCCATCGGCTCTGCTCCTGCCCTAACCAGGGCAGATGGAACAAAAGCAAAGCAAATCGCGCCCTGGAAGCTTCGAGGACCCGCCCTTAGATGACAGACTGGTCACGCGAGGACATTTAGTTCTCACGGCCTTAGTTTCCTCGTCTGTACAAACAGGACTGGGGAGACTGAGGTTCCCCATTCTGGAGGTGGCACGTAATGCGAAGGCAGGTGTTTCACAAGCGACACAGCCAGACAAATGAACAAGACAGGGAACAAAGGGTGGTTAGGGACATGGCCTCCCCGCCTCCTGGGGCCCTTGTGGGAGCAGAGACCTTCCACAGAGAACAGTGAACATAATGGCGGAGTCGGACGGGGCTCCGAGTTTAGCAGCTGCTTCCTGGACGGCAGCGTGTGTGGTCACCTGAACCCACACCTGGGCAGCCTTCTGGGTCCTGGAAACTCTGTAAGCTAACCCAGCACCACGCCAGCCAGGGCAGGCCCACGATGGTTGCTCTGCCAGTCCCGAGGGTAGGCCAGATGCCCGCTCTGCTCCCGAGCCTCTCGGCCTTGAACAAAACCCTGATGCCTCGGCCCCGCGGCATCTGCCCTGGGAGGGTTCCTCTCCCCGGCTTTCTTTCTAAACATCCCGGATGGAAATCATTCTCAAGTATTTTCCCTGCTCAACCTACTCCACTTTATTTACTGTAGAAAGCTACCCTGAGATGTATTTGTCTTTAAATTGTTGTTTGCTTACTTATTTTTAATTTTTAAAAATATTTTATTTATTTTCGAGAGAGGACAAGTGGGGGAGGGGCAGTGAGAGAAGGACAGAGTATCTGAAGTGGGCTTTGTGCGGACAGCAGGGGGCCCAACACGCGGCTCGAACTCATGAACCGCAAGATGATGACCCGAGCTAAAGCCATCCAGGAGCCCCTAAACTCAGTCTTTTAAAAAAAAGAACTATTAGCTAGCTTCCCTTTTATTATTTTTTTTAAATTTTTTTAATCTTTATTTTTTTTTTAATTTTTTTTTTTCCAACGTTTATTTATTTTTGGGACAGAGAGAGACAGAGCATGAACGGGGGAGGGGCAGAGAGAGAGGGAGACAGAATCGGAAACAGGCTCCAGGCTCTGAGCCATCAGCCCAGAGCCTGATGCGGGGCTCGAACTCCCGGACCGCGAGATCGTGACCTGGCTGAAGTCGGATGCTTAACCGACTGCGCCACCCAGGCGCCCCAATCTTTATTTATTTTTGAGAGAGAACGTGTGAGCAGGGGAGGAGCAGAGAGAGAGGGAAACAGAATCTGAAGCAGGTTCCAGGCTCTGAGCTGTCAGCACAGAGCCCGACGCGGGGCTCGAACTCACAAACCGCGAGATCATGACCTGGGCCGAAGTTGGACGCTCAACCGACTGAGCCACCCAGGCGTCCCGCTAGCTTCCCTTTTAAACTCTATTCCAGGAGACATAATCCACCCCGCCAGACTCACCTTACTTTTTCAGAAACCAAGTGCCTGGTGCTTGTAAATAAAAATAACTGCTTGCTGGGCACCTGGGGGGCTAGGTTGGTTATGCAACCAACTGCTGATTTTGGCTCAGGTCACGATCTCACAGGTTCATGGGTTTGAACCCGGTGTTGGGCTCCACGCTGGCAGCACGGAACCTGTTTGGGATTCTGTCTTATCCTCTCTCTCTGCCCCTCCCCCAGTTGTGTTCGAGCTCTCTCTCTCTCTCTCTCTCTCTCTCAAAATAAACAAGCATTGGGGCACCTGGGTGGCTCAGTCGGTTAAGCGTCCGACTTCGGCTCAGGTCACTATCTCACGGTCCGTGAGTTCGAGCCCCGCGTCGGGCTCTGTGCTGACAGCTCAGAGCCTGGAGCCTGCTTCGATTCTGTGTCTCCCTCTCTGTCTGCCCCTCCCCGTTCATGCTCTGTCTCTCTCTGTCCCAAAAATAAATAAACGTTAAATAAATAAATAAATAAGCATTAAAGTAAATAAATAAAGGGGCTCCTGGGTGGCTCAGTTGGTTAAGCGTCCAACTTTGGTTCAGGTCATAATCTCAGGTTTGTGGGTTGTTGTTTTTTTCTTTTAATTTCTTTCAATGTTTTCATTTATTTTTGAGACAGAGAGAGATAGAGCGTGAGCAGGGGAGGGGCAGAGAGAGAGGGAGACACAGAATCCGAAGCAGGCTCCAGGGTCCGAGCTGTCAGCACAGAGCCCCGACGCGGGGCTCGAACTCACGGATCGTGAGATCATGACCTGAGCCGAAATCGGATGCTTAACCGACTGAGCCACCCAGGCGCCCCTGGTTTGTGGGTCTGAGCCCCGCGTTGGACTCTGTGCTACAGCTCAGAGCCTGGATCCCGCTTGGAATTCTATGTCTCCCCCTCTCTCTGCCCCTCCCCCACTCATGCTGTGTCTCTCTCTCTCTCTCTCAAAAATAAACATTAAAACATTAAAAATAAATAAATAAAAAATAAAATCGGTGGTATCGCAACAACATCTCAGTAATTATCTCCATTAAGGAACACGAGATCCCATCACTGAGTGAAAAAAAAAAAAAGCTGGCACCAACTTAAAGAGAACACAATGAGGGTGTCGCAGTGGGTCCTGCTCTCTCTGGTTCCACCCTCATTCATGCACACCAACCACGGGGCCACAGGGTGGTGGAGCCTGGGGGACGGCTGACGACCAAGGGCTCCGGACCCCGCGTGAGCAGGCCACGGCACAGCCTGACGCATGGAGGTCTTGGCAGCTCTCGCTCTCGTTTTGTGCTGTAGTGATTGGCTCCCATCTAAACCACTGTCTCCCGCCAGCAACTGTGCTGCAGGTAACCTTTTCGGGGCAGAAAGGGGCAGTGCAGCACCGTGGTTACCAACGCGAGCTTTAAAATCAGACAGACGTGAGTTCACACTCCCAGCTGCACCACCAGGGCCTCGACACGCTCCTCCGTCAGCTGCAAGCACAGTTTACGTGGCCATCACCTAAACAACCACACTGACTCCCTTGCTGTGTTTGTTCCCCGTCCTCGGTCCTGTATTCTGAAATACACATTGATAGCTGGAGCTCCAGCAACCACCTTAGACCATGAGGTCAACTTAAGAATAGAAGGCTTGTGGGGCACCTGGGTGGTGCAGTCGGTTAAGCGTCCGACTTCAGCCAGGTCACGATCTCGCGGTCCGTGAGTTCGAGCCCCGCGTCGGGCTCTGGGCTGATGGCTCAGAGCCTGGAGCCTGTTTCCGATGCTGTGTCTCCCTCTCTCTCTGCCCCTCCCCCGTTCATGCTCTGTCTCTCTCTGTCCCAAAAATAAATAAACGTTGAAAAAAAAAATTAAAAAAAAAAAAAAAAGAATAGAAGGCTTGTGCAAAGCTGGGAAAACTTAAAAAAAAAAAACCACAACAGCGACGAAGTCTGGGACATTAACAAATGTGTGCAACTGCCACACCAGAGCTGAAGGGCCCACCTCTAAATTTCTACTATGAGAAAAAAATAAATAGGAACAACAAACAAAGAAGTAAATACATTTCCACTAAGAGAGAGAAAGACAAACATCTTGTCTGAGCTGCTGTTATTCACATCTCTATTTTCTGCAGGGGGGCTAAGAACTAAAGAATTTCATAAAGCTCTTTTAAGTTTATTTATTTTGAGAGAAAGAGAGAGAGAGCACACGCGTGTGCACATGGGTGGGGGAGAGCAGAGGAAAAGGGAGAGAATCCCAAGCAGGCTCTGTGCTGTGAGCACAGAGCCCCATGTGGAGCTCGATCTCCCACAACCGTGAGATCACGACTTCAGTCGAGACCACAAGGTGGACGCTTAACCGACTGTGCCACCCGGGTACCCCCATGATGTTAATAATCTGTGTGAATAATCAAGGGGTCTCTGCTACTATAGCTTTTCTCCCTTTGAGAGGTACTGAAAAGCGACGAACACCAGTTGGGCCCTCTGCCGACAAATCGCGCACGGCGCCGTGCCGCGGGAACGGGAAGACGGCGTGAGGCCCGGACTCACACGGGAGCGTGAAACCCAGGAGGGCTCCTCCTGCAGCCCCGGGACCCCGCCTCTCACCTGCACGAAGAAGTAGATGAGGCCCAGCGGCGGGATGACGATGGCAGCGATGGGCGTGGCCAGCAGGATGATGGTGCAGGCGCCGATGACGTTGAACAGGGAGCCCACGAACATCTTGATGACCTGAGGGATCATCGAGTCCACCGTGTCCAGCTCCTTGGAGAAGCGGTTCACCAGGTTCCCGCTGGGGGTCCGCTCGAAGAAGCTCATGGGGGACCGGAGCACGTTCTGGAGCAGGTTCAGGTGCAGGCGGCGGGAAGCGAAGATTCCCCCGATGGACAGCGCCATGGAGTAGCCGAACACGGAGACACCTGCAACGTTCTGGCGGTAAACACCACAGTGGGGCCCGGGCCCGGGGTGGGGGGTGAGGACAGGCCATGCAGACGCAACAGGCCTGCACGCTCAGCTTCGAGGAAAAACGGCAACGGTAATGACGAGAGTCGTGGCTGCTATTTACTGAGGGCTCAGTGTCTATTCAACACCGTACAAGAGTTTTACGTGTTAATTTTTTTAAAAAATTTAAATGTTTATTTTTCAGAGAGAGAGAGAGAGAGAGAGCGAGCACGAGCAGAGACAGAGAGAGACACAGAATCCAAGGCAGGCTCCAGGCTCTGAGCTGTCAGCACAGAACCCGATGTGGGTCTCAGACGCAAAACATGAGATCGTGACCCGAGCCGAAGTCAGATATTCAACTGATGGAGTCACCCAGGTGCCCCACATGCACCTAATTCTTTTTTTTATTTTATTAAAATTTTTTTTTTAACGTTTATTTATTTTTGAGACAGAGAAAGACAGAGCATGAACAGGGGAGGAGCAGAGAGAGAGGGAGACACAGAATCTGAAACAGGCTCCAGGCTCTGAGCTGTCAGCACAGAGCCCAACGCGGGGCTTGAACTCACGGACCATAAGATCGTGACCTGAGCCGAAGTCGGACGCCTAACCGACCAAGCCACCCAGGCGCCCCCACATGCACCTAATTCTTAAGACTGACTCTGTATAAATCCTATTTGCACCCATTTTACAGAGAAGGGAGCTCAAGGTCAGATAGGTGAACTCCTCTGCCCTCGATACAGTCAGCCAGTCAGCAGCAGAGTCGGGGTTCTGATCCAGGCAGCCTGCTTGCTCCAGGGTCATGCTCTTAATCTGTATGCCACATTCCTCTAGACCAGTGGCATGCAACAGAACTTTCTGGAATGATGGAAATGTTCTGGACCTATGCAGTCCAGTGTGGTCGCCTCCAGGCACGTGTGGCTACTGAGCACTTGAAATGTGGCCAGGGCCACTGAACAGCTGATACTGTTACTTAGGTTTGACGAACTGCAATTCAAAGAGCCACACTGTGGCCAGCGGCCACCAGAGTGGACAGCTCAGCTCTGGAACAGACACAGCTGCTGTGTGAGGCAGGGAAACATCACACCCACTCTGTGTCCCACCTTCCCTCAAGGACAGTTTGGAGGCCAGTCCCATGCCCAATGACGAGGTGTTAGGGATGAAGAAATCTGGGAAATCCATGTCTACTCTTCTGTTTTGTTTTTTTTTCCAAAGCCATCTCCTGGAGACCATGAGACATCTGTGGCTCCTCTGAACAAGCCACAGCGAGACAGCCGTTCTTTGCAAAGAGACTTCATAGGGATGGAGAGGCTTACTCTTGGGAGCAGGGGCTGAAACAAGTGGCTGCAGCCAGCGCTGCCCAACCGTCTCTTTGCCACCTACCAGCTGTGGGACCTTCCCGCAAGTCACTTAACCTCTAGGCAACGGGGGTCCTCCTCTGTAAGATGGCAACAATGATACGTAACCTTGTAGCACTGCTGAATGTGAAGGGCAGCGTGCCGCAGTACAGAAAGTACTCAAATGTATCAAATCTATACTTACGTATCACAGACACTGAACACACGTAGGTAGGGACAGATGCACACTGCTTTTAGGAGTCTAAACACACGGCTCGGTTCGCATAGTGTAGCACAGTGATCAAGAGCAGGGGCTCCTGGGCCAGACCACCTCATTCAAAGCCAGCCCCGCCCATGTATTTGCTGTGCAACTTCTGGCAACTTACTTAACCTCACTGGGGCTTAGAGTCTCTATTTCTTTTCTTTTCTCTTTTTTTAAAATTAATTTATTTTTATTTACAAAATTTTTAATGTTTATTTTTGAGAGAGATAGAAAGACAGATGGAGCGCCTGGGTGCATCAGTTGGTCAGGCATCCAACTTCGGTTCAGGTCACGATCTCGTGGTTCATGAGTTCGAGCCCTGCGTCAGGACCTGTACTGACAGCTGGGAGCCTAGAGCCTGCTTCCAATTCTGTGTCATTCCCTCTCTGCCCCTCCCCTGTTTGCACTGTGTGTGTGTGTGTGTGTGTGTGTATCTCTCTCTCACAAATAAATAAACATTAAAAAAAATTTAAAACGAAAAAGAAAAAAAAGAGTGCAAGCAGGGGAGGGGCAGACAGAGAGAGAGGGAGAAACAGAATCTAAAGCAGCCTCCAGGCTCCGAGCTGTCAGCATGGAACCTGATGTGGGGCTTGAACTCAACTCACAAGATCATGACCTGAGCCTCAGCCATGATGCTTAACTGACAGAGCCACCCAGGTGCCCCTACTCATTTTTATTTTAGAGAGACAGAGTGTGTGCAGGGAACATGGGCAGAGGGAGAGAGAGAAAATCCCAAGCTGGCCCCATGCCCGGTGCCGAGCTCAATGTGGGGTGTGATCCCACAAGCCCGGGATCACGACCTGAGCAAAAATCGAGAGTCAGAAGGGCAAGTGACTGAGCCACCCAAGTGCTGCTAGAGTCTCCATTTCTAAAATGCGGAAAATACTAGCTGTGACCTCATGACACCTGCTGCAAAAGCAAAATAAGTTAAAACACCCAAAAATGTTTAGAACATAACCAGCGCCAAGTGAGTGCTCGGTAAACAACAACTCTTATTATTAACGCTGTTGTGTTTGGGGACCTTCGTGGAACCACAAGAAGGGTACACAGGGTTTCTCAATTTCGTCACTACTGACATTTGAGGCTACATCATTCTCTGTTGTGGGGGCCGGGCTACGCACTGCAGGACATCTAGCGACCCCCCGACCTCTACAAGGCAGTTGCCCCCCCCCCCGCACCGCGACAGCTCTAAGTACCTCCAGACATTGCTAAATGTCCCCCCAGGGGACAACATTGAGCACCACTAGCATAACCGAGTTCCCACTCTCAGGGAGCAGGTTAAAGTCCACAAGTGAGAGTTTACAGAAGCCCTATCACCCTGACCCAGGAACAAGGGGCAAGGGCCCTTGCTTGCCAAGGCTCGAGGGGGCTGCTGTTCCTCAGCTTTCCTCATCTGTAAAATGGACACATTGGAGTGCTCTTCATCTCCTAGGGCCCCATGAAACAGAGCATTCAAGAAACATTCCCTCTACAAGGTATCTGAGTGTCTACTAAGTGATAGGTACCGTTCATGTGACTTTGGCTTAGTTTGGGGGTCTGCAAAACCCTGACAAATGGGGGACCCAACTGCATAATAAGACATGGAGACATTTCAAGGGGCCAAAATTGGGTGGGCAGAGGAGGATGGGAAGGAGACGGCCCCCACCTTGCAAAATGCCCAGGGTGCCGTAGACGCTCAGCCGGACTTTGGTGTGCTCCTGGGTCCCGTTGACGATGGGGTCATCAGTCCAGAGGCTGAGCCAATAGTTAGAAGCCAGGGAAGCAACGTGGTTGCACAAGAAAAGGAAGATGCTCAGAAAGGAGATGAACAGTCCGATGGCCTTCATGTAGTCCCAGTACACGGACAGCTTGACCTGCAGACCCGGGGACAGAAGGCATTCGGAGGGTGTTCCCACCACACGCATCCAAGGTCAGGCACTCCAACAGCACCTGTGTGATCCAGTCCCCCCGCCCCCCCCCCCCCGGTGCTCACGCCCACGGCACAGTCCCCCTTAGTTGATGGATAAAGTCAGCAGGAGAGAAAGTCAAGGTCTCTGCCCTCATGGAGCTGCCGGTCAAGTGGCAAGACAGACATCCAGCGTCCAGGTGAATGTGTAATTATAGAGAAGGGCTGGAGCAGTGCAGGATTCCCTCAGAGCGTAAAATTGGGCATCACGACCTGACCGAACGGGGAGGTAACCTGACAATTTCCCTGAGGAAATGATGACCAAGAACGGAAAAAAAGGCACGTAGGGCAGAGGAAGCAGCATGTGCAAAGGCCCTGAGATAGGAAGGAACACAACACGTTTAGGGAACCGAAGGGAGGCGTGGGTGGCTGGAACACGGTCGAGCTACAGAACGAGCGGCGGTCACGCCACACAGGGCCTGGAAGATCCTGTTTGGCATTCGGAGCTTTAGTCCAGGCCCATCAGGAAGGTGTGACCTGTGGCCTAGCAACCGAGACCAAGTGCTACCTCCCCCCTCGTTTCCTCTCAACGCGAACACCGACTCCACACTGGTTCCACTGGCTGCTGGATGGTCGGCGCTGGCTTAGTCTGTTCCTCAGCTCCAAAGGGCAACCAAGGAGGACTTCTCCCACTCCTCCCTTCCCTGTGGAGCCCAGGAGGAGGGCTAAATAATTCTGTGTAGTTGTTCAAAGGGGGGCCTGAACACCAGAGACAGGGGCAGCCTGCTTTGGGCCAGCCCTAGGCCCAATCTGCCCGGCTCGGTTTCCACAAACGCCAGGTATCCGTCCTTGTGTGGGTGTGCTCATGGTCGCTTCAAGCTCTCATGTGCTGAATTTGGGGTCATAAAAACCACTGATGTGAATAACAGTCGGGCTGAAAGGTTAACAGGTGAAAGCCCGGAGGTCTCACGTGTAACTGAGTGCTTCTTTTGGACTTTTATTTTGTCCCGTTTTTCCAACTGAAACGGGGGGTGGGGGGGTGGGGGGCTGTTCCAGAATTACCACGTTTTTGTCACCGTTTGGCTTTGTCACACAGCCAAGCAGCCCGCTGCTGATCCCAGAATTACACTGCGGGACTTGGGGACCTCCCCAGCAGCAGCAGAGCACGGTGGGCGTGGGAGTCCAAGATTTCCGAGCGAGCTTGCTGAGCCCAGCTCCGCTCCCAGTTGAGCTCCGGCAAGTCACAAGCCCCCTGCTCTGTTTTCCTGGCGTATAAAAGGCAGGTAATACCGGGTCGTGCGGGATTAAATAAGCACTAAGTGGGCCTGGCATTCCTTCTCCGGTCTTTGATTTGGGGTCACTCCCCTGGCTCCCCAGAGGACCAGCGAGAACAGGAGGGAGGATACACTACAGCCACCTCCACCCCTGACCAAGGCTGCGATGAGAAGAGGAGAGAAGAAGCCTGAAACGGAGGATTCCAGGAGCTTCCGGATGCATCCAGGTCGATCTCAGAGAACGGTGTCCTGACCTCGCTTGTTCCTGAACCACCCCACATGGGGTGTGTACTTCTTATTTTAAAAATTCCATTCCCCCTTTTTTAAAAAACACACCACATGTATTTTTAAAAATAAACTCTGGATCGTTACCATAAATGGAAGATTATTGACACACGCCCAAAACAGGGGAGCATAAAACACATACAAGAAAACAAGGGCCTGAAACCAATTTTCCCTGGGACAACAAGACGTCAGCGCCTGTCAGTGCTACAGACTTGAATGTTTGTGTCCCTCCAAGTTTGGATGTTGAGATCCTAACCCCGAGGGAGATGGTATGAAGAGGTGGGGCTCTGGGGAAGCGGTCGGATCCTCAGGACGGAACCCTCACAACGGGGTTAGCGCCTTTAGAGGAGTGGCTCCACAGAGCAGACGGCTGTCTGCGAACCAAGAAGCAAGCCCTCTCTAGAAACGCCTGCTGGTACCTTGGTCTTTGGCTCGCCAGCCTCCCGAAGTGCTAGCAATAAAGGCAGGTTGCCTCTAAGCCACCCAGCCTATGGTTTTCTGTGACAGCCGCTCACCAGACTAAGACAGGCATAAAAGATAAACGAGCATCTAACTCAGACTTTCTAGGTAATCCTCAGGGTTAAAACAGAAATCAAAGACTCACATTACACAACGCGACAGAGAGGTTACCTCAGAGGCAACCTTACCTTGTACACAACTTGCCACACGTGGGAAGGCAGGATTTAGAGCACCCAGGTCACCTACAGAAAGCCCCCAGCTGCTCAGAGGAGGTCAGTAGAGCAGAGGCTACAAACGTCAACCCTGGAGTCTGGCTGCCAGGGTTCCAATCCTAGCTCTGCCGTCCCCCGGCTGCGACCTTGGGCCAGTCATTTAGGCTCTCGGGTCCCCGTTTCCAGCACTGGGAAATGGCACTTTTATAGGCTTGTTGAGGGGCGAGACACCAGCGAACATAAACAAGGCGTTCTGCACAGGGCCCCGCACGCAGGGACGCCAGCCACGGTCCTCACCTGCCCCGTTTGAGCCTTGTCTGCCTCCACCAGCTTCCACGCGTCCTCGTCCTGGGCTCCACCTTTCTGCGGCTCGGCGGTGCTCGTGTGGTGGCGGCTAACGTCCCCGCTGTAGGAGGAAGAGTTGCTCAGCTGTCTGGGGAAAGCAGGGCACACGGGCGTCAACCAAACGGGAGCCTCGGGGACAGAGGAAAGCCCAGCAGAGCATCAAGCTAGTTCAATCCTCTGATTTCACAGCCGTGACCCAGGGAGGGGACCCGGGACACAGGACCCCATGGAGAAGATGTTCCTTCACACAGGCAGTGCTCCAGAAGCATCTCTGGCCTGCCGGTGGTCGTCATCAGCTTTAAACACCACGATACACTATCACCAATCGTGTGGCCCAAAGCCATCTTTACAGCCTTCCCCGAGGAAGGCTCTCTCTCTCTCTCTCTCTTTCTCTGCCCCTCCCCCACTTGTGCTCTGTCTCTGTCTCTCAAAAATAAATAAATGTTAAAAAAAAAAAAAGTTCAGTTTCTCTCCAGCTGCATGACTTAGGGAGAGTGCTCAGTTTGCTCATCTATAAAATGGGAACGTAAGATTTTAACAGACCACACAGGGCTGGTGCCATGCCTGGCTCCTAATGGTGGATTGAACATCGTGGTCGCTACCAGTGTGACCATTTTGATTCAAATACTGGCTCTTACAGCCTGACCGGTCCAAGCCCCTCTGAACGACGTGAGCCAAGATCAATATCATGTGGGGAACGTGAGCGTCCCAAGTGCAGACGTCATCTGGTGAACAGTGCCAGGTGAGGTCTCCTAATGATTTGGGAAAGGAGGCAGAAAGCCCACATCTTCTAAGACCTCGGGGAGCTGAAGGCCTGGTCTCGGTAGGTCAGACCGGCTGCCAGCACTCCCATCCCTCTTGGCTCCCGACCCAGGCAGGTGGCAGAGACAGGGCGCCTGGAGAATCCGGAGGAACGGGTCCGCCCGTACCCCCTACCTCTGCAGCTGCTTCCCCGCGACGTCCGTCACCAGCATGCCATTCTCCATCTGCTTCGTCTCCTTCCCGGGACTACTGATACCTGTTAACCCAGGCAGAAGACAGGAGAGAGGGAAGTTGTGATGTCAGGAGCTGGACACCAAGACCCAGGACATTGAGGAAAACCCATCACTTGAACGCAGATAACCTGACGCCCCCAGGAAGCTCAGAAAGCAGGAGCTGCTTTGCTGAGGCCACAGACAGTCTCCCGGCGTAGGTGCCGGAGATACGTGTCGCTGGCTGGCTCCCTTGGGCCACAGGTAACGGCCTGCGACCACCTAGAGGGCCCCGCAGGGGAGGGTGCCCTGTGCCGGCAGCAACAGGTATAATGCAGTGCAGCTAACAGCGTCTCAGCTGCATGAAGCTTAGTCCAAGGGGCCAGGAAGCAAGGAGCCTCGTGGGGAATGGGGCACAGCTCACAGGTCCCTAAGCATCCCAAGCAAGGCGCGTACTCAAATAACAACCAGTTTTGACAAGAGCATCAGCCAACAGGAGGAGTCCGGGAAGGCGCTCCAGCCGCACCTCCCAGGGCCAGTTTTCGGTTGCCAGATCATGGGGAGGTCCAGACCCTCTAGAGTAGAGGGTGCCTGGAGCAGTGCCTTTTCCTTCACAGTGACGAACTTCCCTGACGACTGGTGGAGCCACCGTGAGAAATACCAGCCAGGCATGTGCCCCCGTCCCAGGAGTCACACCCTCAGCATCCACACTCATCACCGTAACCTCGACGGCAGTGGCTCACATTTATTAAATAAGTGGTGGCCGCTGTGCTGACATACGATATCTGCCTTCATTCTCCCGACCCCTCGGTCGAATGTTATTATTACCCCCCGCTCCGCACTCAACTCTGCACGCCGCTCCCAGGACAAAGAGAGAGCGTACAAGAGAGACGCACGGTGTAGGACTCCAAAGGGCTGGCCCAGAAGAGGAGGGGAGGGCATGCGGGGGAGCTGTTACTAAAGGGACAAATACGCAGCCAGCAAGGGCAGGGCGACCCTGGGAACATGCTGATGGGACGTGAAGTGGCGCAGAATGCAAAAAGGCAGGCTCTTGCAGATGAGACACTGCAGAGCGGGACAGGCAACCATTCCTGGGTTGGGGGCAGGGAGCTCTGAGCTGGTGATTCTCCATCTTGGCTGTGAAGGATGCACCCCCCCGGGGATGCCCCCTGCCCAGGTTCGGTCCCTGCAATGACGGCATGCAGGGAGGCCAGGCGCCCATCCTGAGTGAGAGCACAGTCAGGAATGAAGCGTTCTCTTATTTCCCAGCTGTGTGGGCTAGGCAAGCAATAAACCTCCTTGAGCCTCAACTTTCACATCTGCAAAGCGGGAGTCACAGCTACCTTTGTAAGCGGGAGGATGGATGAGGCCGTGCACAGGGCTTGGTAAGGGAAAGACACCACGGTGGTACTTAGCAGCACTCATGCCTAGAAACACGTTCTGTAGATAATTTCGGGGTGCAGCCAAGAATGACAATCACTGCTTTATACGTTTCTTTCTTTTTTTTTTTTTTTTAACATTTATTTATTTTTGAGACAGAGAGAGAGCATGAACGGGGGAGGGGCAGAGAGAGAGACACAGAATCGGAAGCAGGCTCCAGGCTCTGGGCCATCAGCCCAGAGCCTGACACAGGGCTCGAACTCACGGACCGCAAGATCATGACCTGAGCTGAAGTTGGACGCTCAACCGACTGAGCCACCCAGGCGCCCCTATACGTTTCTTTTTAATGCAGCATCTTTCTTATTTTTTTTTTTAATTAAAAACAAAAACTATATCACAGAGAAGAATGATAACAAGGATTTTCCATGCAGGCAAGGACAGCCACATATGCGCCCGGCACTGGAGGCCCCGGCCTGGCCATGACCGTCTTTCTCTGTGCAGGGACAGGGATGCCCAAAAACACGCCCAGAGACACCTGCGCTGTGGCAAGGGCTTCAGAGAGCCCCACTCTCAGGGCCGCACAGGCTGCCCTGTGCAAGCTTCAGCCTCCCCTTCTGCTCCTCACCCAGTATGAGCCGTAAGGTCTGGATGGGAGACCTCACAGTGGCCTCCCGTGACCCCCTTTCTCAACCCAATTAGCCCACAGGTTGATACAGCAGCTGGGGCAGCTGGAAAACTCTCCACCGAAAGGAGACAGACTGAGAGTCCTAAGGGGGCAACGTGAACATGGGTCGATCCACCACTCCGTCTTCCTTCTTTGCAAGGCATCAGCCCCTCCCTCTTCCTACAGTCTCTTCCTACAGGCAGGCCACGGGGGCTCTGCCCAAGGGCAGAAGCTTAGTCCAAGGAACCACTTCCCCATGACTTTGAACTATCAGTGACCCGACCAGGACTAAAGACAGCTTGGGTTGATCTGTCCTAAAGGAAGAGGATTCCCGGAGTTCCTCATTTGGTTTGGCCTTTGATTTCTGAGCTACCTGGTCCTCTTCCTTGTTTCAGCAGCCGGAGTCGGCTTCTGTGGCTTACGGAAGAGCCCTTACGTCTGGACCCTTAAGACATATTGCTGTTTAAGGAAGGCAGGAGCGATGGGTCCACTCCAGTGGCTGGTGATGCCTTTACCTCGCCAGAGGGAGCCAGCACAGCCTTCCCTGCTGTAATTCTGCTAACAGACAGCCCTCCTCTGGGCGCCCACAGACACCTGCAGTTACTCCATCAGGCATCTCCCGGCTCTGCCTTGGGTTGCCTAGGTCCTGCCCATGCCCAGCAAGTAAGGGTGGGATCATAATAACCACACTGTGGCCATTCACTGTCCACCCACTACGTGCCAAGCATTTTGTAGACAAGATCTCCTTCAAGACATGCTCATATCATGGTCATCTGACCTACATGGCAGTCAGGCTTAACCAAGGCCACCAAGCTGATGAGTAGATCTGGGGATTCAGACTACATCCCCAAGGGTCCACCAGAAAGCCTGGCACATAGTAGGTGTCCAATAAAGGTCTGCAGACCGTCAAGGGCCTCTCTCCAAGCACACAGCTACAGGACCAGTGCCTGGAGTGGGGGCACCTGGGTGGCTCAGTCAGTTGAAAGCCTGACTCCCGATTTTAGCTCAGGTAATGATCCCAGGGTCAGGGGATTGAGCCCCACGTTGGGCTCGGCACTGACTGTGGAGCCTGCTTAAGATTCTCTCTCTCCACTTGCCCCTCTTTCCATCTCGCACTCTAAAAAAAAATAAAAATAAAAATAAAAAAATAAATGTCCAGAGGGGATGGGTGGATGTTATCTCCTAAGGATGAGGGGCAAAGCTATTCAAGGGGCCTGCTGCACCTGTGCCTCAGTGGCCCCATCCCACATGTTCTGGGTAGATCCCTGACAAGCACACTGCACGGGGCCAGCCCTTTCCCTAAAAGTTATAACCATGTCAAACATAAAAAGATCTAGAAAAATGCAAGCCAACCCTCTGTCTGCACTGGTCACAGTATAACAGCTGGGTGGGGTGGGTGTGGCAGCTGGGGGACCACACTCAGGCCTCCACTCTATCACACGTTTCAGGTAAGAAAACTGACTTGTGGAAAGGGAGTCATTTCCCCCAAATTCACACAGGTGGCAGGACTGCCGTTTGACTCTGGGCCATCGGGCGCCAGGGCCTGGGCTTCCTGCGCAGGCCCTCAAAAACCAAGGGGCCATTTAAAATTATTTTCTTACTTGCTTACTTAGCCCACAGCCCTCAGTTCCTCGAGGTCGGACGCTGCTCACGACAGGGGTCTGGGCCACAAGGAACCTTACTCTGAACCAGCTACAGATGGACCCAAGAAAAGGGGAAGAGAAGGTGACTTGGCTCAGATTTCATCTTGGTCCCCCCCCAGCCCCCCAGGCTCACCTCCATCACTGCGGTTAGCACCACCACGTCGTTGATTATTTGGTGTTTGTTTCCACCATCCAACTGTGAGCTCTTGAAAACAGAGAGGAGGTCTTTTCCACTACTCTATTCCCATCATCAGGCACATTGGATGGCCATGTAGGGTGTAACAGACCGTGCACTGCACAATCCAAGAGGCACCATTCCACACAGTGGCTCAAGTACTGGGTGTCCCCATGGCACACACCAAGCGCTCTGTACACACCTGACACGCAGATGGACAGATTAACACATCAATGGTCAAGTGAAGCAGAGATGACCTTCCAGGGCCAGAATGGGCACCCCATTGGCCACCATGATGCCATCTCACATCCCACACCCACAAAGCTGGTTGCTTTCTTCTAATTTTTTTTTTTAACGTTTATTTTTGAGAGACAGAGACAGAGCATGAGCAGGGGAGGGGCAGAGAGAGGGGGAGACAAAGAATCTGAAGCAGGCTCCAGGCTCTGAGCTGTCAGCACGGAGCCTGATGCGGGGCTCGAACCCATGAACCACGAGATCATGACGTGACCTAAACTCGGATGCTCAACCGACTAAGCCACCCAGGCGCCCCATAAAGCTGATTTCTAAACCAACCCTGGAGACATGGGTAAAATCAATGCATAGTTTCGTCTAATCTGGGATCTTTATACAGCTGTGTTAATGTTCAAAGCTTACGTAGGATGTGCCTTCAATAATCAAGGCATCATGCATCCATTTGCTGATTTAACACATTATACTGAGCGTCTACTGTGTGCCAGGCACTGTTCCCAGTCCTGGGGATATACAAGTGACCAAAAAGCCCTCATGGAGCTTAAATTCCAAGGGAATGGGAATGGGAATGGGAATGGGAATGGGAATGGGAATGGGAAAGGGAAAGGGAAAGGGAAAGGGAGAGAGAGACAGACAAAGAGAGAGACAATACACGAAGTAACAGATCTAGACTTGGCTGTCAGGCAGTGGTTAGTACCACAGAGAAAACTAAAGCAGAGAAAGTGGAAAATGAAAGGGGGGAGTGGGGGGTGCTATAAAACAGCAAGAATTTTTTTTTCAGCAAAGGCACCAAACTTCTTCTCCAATACATGTTCTTCCAGTGCTTCCAGGTACCAGGTAAGGGGCTGTCCCTTACCCTTGGGGTGTAAGGGTCCCTGCCCTTGGACCTCCTAAATGCCCTTGCCTGGGCTCCATGTCCAGCCAGCCACCGGCCCTCAAAACCAGCACCTCGGAGCTCTGTTGTTTATTCTCAAGAAGGTTCTGGAACTCTGCTTGGGCACGGGCCAGCAGGCAAACCTCCCTCAAGGGAAGAATCCCAAGTCGCTGCGTTACAGTCGACGCTTCGTTTTTGACCAAAAACGGAATTGACCGGCTGCATCGCCTGGCCCAATCCACCAGCCTAGGCCCAGAAAGTTCTTCGTGCTCAGGAGGAAGAAATATGGCTACTGAGAACAGCCTAAAGGAATGTGCCATCTGGACGCTGGACTCTCCAGCAGCTGGTCGGTGTTTATGAGAGACTTTTGCAATATGGGGCGGTGCTTATGACCCACTGTTACCACTGTTAAGGAAAGAAAGAAAGGAGACCTGATGGCTGAATGCACAGAGGGCACTCCTCTGCTCGGGAGTAAGGCCGAGGCAAGACAGACACAGACAAACACTCTGGCAGGTGGGTGAGTGGATGGACGTTCTTTTTCCTGGTTTTGTGGGTTTTTCTGCAGCCTCCAGCTGTCTAAAATGAGCACATACTGATTCCCTAATCAGTAAAAAAAAAAAGAAAAAGAAAAAAAAAGAAACTGTCAGCAAAAATCTGAAAAACAGAAAAAATTAGACATGAGGTTGAGAGATGAATTAAGTAAGGTTCTGAAGTGGGAGAAAGGTGTTTCTCCCAAGACGACAGGAAAGAACCTGGGGAGCGTGGAGTCAGAGCATATACTCTATTTTCTGGGGGGGGGGGTGGGGAGAGTGCTGTGCATTGTAGAATGCTTAGCAGTGTCTCTGGTCTCCACCCTCTGTGTTAGCATCACCCTCCTCCATCCCAGTTGTCACAACCAAAAAAGTCTCCAGACACTGCCAAGTATCCTGGGAGGCACAGATGTTCCCCCGCTAAAAACCACTGCTGTAAATTTTAGAGCAGTCTTCCTAATAAAGACACCAGAGTACATAGGAAGGTTCTTTACCTTCCGGATACAAAGGTTAATGAGTCAGTTTGTAACTCTCTTTGCCACGGAAAGGAAAGGAAAGGAAAGGAAAGGAAAGGAAAGGAAAGGGAAGGGAAAGGGAAGGGAAAGGGAAGGGAAAGGGAAGGGAAAGGAAAGGAAAGGGAAAAGAAAAGAGAAAAGAAAAGAGAAAAGAAAAGAAAAGAAAAGAAAAAAGAAAAAGGAAGAAAAAAGTTTCCTACAAATCAGTGTAATAAATCCCTGCCAGGACTGGTCAGTATCTTCTCTTCCTAAGCCTACTTCCTGTTACCTCTACTATTCCCTACCCCCCTGGGAAAGAATCCCCCCAAACCAACCACTCTCCCCCTTCAGCCTGGGTGTTCTAAAAAAGATCTGATTAATCCAACAAGGGAAAAAAAAGTTTCCCTTTAGGGGAAGCCAAAAATGTGGCTCAAACAAATTCAGGGTCATTGGCTCTTGGAAACCTGCCACAGCTGAGCAATATCGGACCCCGATGCCAAGCTGCAGTGCCGGGGGCCCCTCCGAGAGAGGGAGAAAGTGAAGACGTCGCCCAGTGTGAGTTCAGACCCACAGGGCTGAGGACTTCTGGGGGAGGCTGTACGGCTAAATTGGGAAAATGACCCCGCAGTGGTGCAAGGGTGGCATTTTCATTGCCAAATTAAGTGCTGACGTGGCCAAAAGAAAAAAGAAAAAAAAAAAAGTAATTGGCAGTATTCCGTGTTCTGCACCAAATGCTTTGGATCTGTTGGCGGTGGTGGAGGAAGGGGAGTGAAAAAACCCATCTGTGGTCAGCAGAGTTTAAGGATGCTCTCTGTGCACCTGGATACAAAGGAGGGAGACCTCGTTCGGGGGAAAAAGATTCGGTAAAAGGCACACGTGTCACCTGAGAGAGCATACAGGGTTGTTTTCACCTGAAGGAAGCTGGACTGTGACATACAGGGGCTGTGGGGTTGTCTCATCCAGCACGTGGCAGTGGCATGACAATCAGAGGAAGGCAACCCTGAAGCAGGAGGGAAGCAGGCTAGACTTAAGACAGAACTTTCCGACCCCAAGAGCAGAGACACGTAGAAACTCATTCCCACCAGGAATGATAAACTGGAGGCATTTCTTGCCTCACGCTCGCAAAAGGAAACACTTTTAATACCAAGAGGGTTCAGAGCAGCACAATTTATAACAGCCAAAACATGGAAACAACTTGACCTGTCATCACCTGACTGAATAAACAAAATGGGGTGTGTATTACCCAGCCACAGAAAGGTTATCAAGTATAGACATGTGCTATCACACGGGTGAGCCACAGAAACATCACAGGAAGCGAAAGAAACCAGCTCACTAAGGACCACACGGTCTAGAATTCCATTTACATGAGATGCCCAGAACAGACAAATCTAGGAGCAGAAAGATGAGCAGGTGCCAGGGACCTAGGGGGCTGGGAGAAAATGGGGAATGATTGCTAATGGCTATGAGGTTTTCTGGAGGGGTGACCGGAATGTTCTAAAGTTGGTTTTGGTGATGGCTGCCCAACTCTCAACGTGCTAAACATCACTACACTGTATGCTTTAAATGGGAGGATCGTATGCTATGCCAACTGTATCTCAATAAAACGTGACAAACCACTGGGGCTCCTGAAGCACACTAATGCAGAGGCAATGGATGAGCCCTGACCCCAGGCAGACACATAAAGCACCAAGGGAAGGAACAGACGACTGAAACTTAGGCCAGACTTGAGGTCCCACCCCTGCCTAGCAGCCACTGTGTGTCCTTGGCCAAGTTGCTGCCCCTCTCTGACATTCACTGGATGCCCGCTGCATTGAGACCAAACCCCAAACTCCTCACCCTGAAAGGCCATCTCCCACCACTGTCCCTTCACCCACCATGGTCTGGCCACCCCGGCCTCCTTTCCGTTCCCTGCGTCAGCACACTGTTCCCCGGATTTTCTCCTTGCTGGCAACCTTCCATGCCAAGGTCACCTCCTCAGAAAGGGTGTCTCTGACCACCTTGCATGGCCAGGTGTCATCCGTATCACTCCCCAGCTCATCATCCTGTGTGGGTTTTTTTTCTTCATAGCACTTAACGCTCTAGGAAACCATTTATTTCTTGATTTGTGTTTTGCCCTTTTCTCCCAACAGATTCCAAGCTCCATGAGGATAGGGGTCTGTCTAGATGTCATTCACTTCTGTCTCCCCAAAACCTAGAACAGTGTTGTTCTAGGAATTCCTGAATCCCTAGCCCCCAGGAGCTCCGAACGTGACTGTATTTGGAGACAAGTTATCTGCAGGTGTAATGAGTTGAGGTGAGGTCATTAGGGTGGGCCCTAATCCCATATAACTGGTGTCATTACAAAAAGGGGAAATTGAGAGACAGAAACACGCCAGGTTTCTGTGTGAAAGACGGAGGCAGATGTGGGGGTGACGCACCTATAAGCCACTGGCCGCCAGCAGCTCTCCAGAAGCCAGGGGAGGGGTGGAACAGCCCTCCCTCAGAGCTTCGGAAAGAATCAGTCTGGTGAACACCTCGGTATTTGGCTTCCATTCTCCCAAACTGTGAGAGATTAAATTTCTGTTGCTTAAGCCACTCAGCCTGTGGCACTTTGTCAAGGAAGCCCTAGGGAGTTAATACAAGCACTCAACACATAGTAGTAGATGCTTAATAAAAATCTGCTGAATGACTACCTCGATGAAGAGTAGATAGCTCTTTCTTAGGGACCGGCCCCATTCACAGCTACAGGAACCTGGCCGTCCCTGACACAGAAGGGACAAGTTTCCCTAAACCTCACTTGCCTCACCAGTGAACCGGGAATAACAATTCTACTCCCTCGTGAGTCGATGGAAGGGATCCACAAGGGAACTCCGGCAGAGAACAGGGGCCCCGGGAAGCCCTCAGCAAGCAGCGGCTGTGTCTTAGATCCGTATCACAGACGTTCCGAGAACAAAAGCACCCGTGCAAATTGCCCAACGAGGCAGCCCGCAGCCCTGCCCCTGTGGACAGTCTATATGAGGCCTCCCTGGGGACGAAGCACATAAAGAACGTGCCCCGGAGGCTGGGGGAGTCTGTAATTTGCTCCTGGAGATGGGAGATCAGGGCCGGAAGAGCAATCTCTCGTTTTCATTCTTAGCAATCGCCGCGAGCCAAGGAGCAAAGGTGTCAGATGACCTCTTCCCTCTCTGTGGGGTCAGAGCTCCAAGCAGAGAAGGGAGGAGAGGAGCCTCTGAGATGCCAGTCTGAGTGATGAAACACAGGGCAGCCTGAAGGCGGCAAACCAATCCCCTGAAATTTAAGCCAACAGAGAGGAGAGGACAGATTCTTAGAAGTCTCACCACAGAAACCTTCAAATAAGGACAGGGTGAGGTTCCAGCTTTCGGAGTCCTGGCCCGAGAGGACACAGTGGGTGCGGCAGGTGGGAAGGGGGCAGGTCTGCACTGACCTGGCAGATGCCAAGGGCATGGGGTGAAGAGATGGGCACTCTTCCCGGGGCGGGTAATGACAACAGTTGTCATGGCCCGAACACTGTGTGCCAGGCACTACGCCCAAGGCTCTATGGAATTCAGCACATGAAATCTCCACCGAGTGCCAGAGCAGTGTTCTGTTATTATCAGTGGGGAAACTGAGGCTCAGAAGGGTTTGGGGGACCCTAGTAAGAGGGGCAGTGGGGGGCACCTGGGTGGTTCAGTCGGTTAAGCATCCTACTTCGGCTCGAGTCATGATCTCACGGTTCATGGGTTCGAGCTCCACGTCGGGCTCTGTGCTGACAGCTCGGAGCCTGGAGCCTGCTTCGGATTCTGTGTCACCCTCTCTCTCTGCCCCCACCCTCTCTCTTTCAAAAATAAACATTAAAAAAAAAAAAAGAGGGGCAATGGGACTCAAACCGAGGTCTTGCCAACCAGCAGCCTACAACCCCCACGACCCTCACATCTGTTCTAGATTAATGCCATACAAAGTCACTGCTTCCCACAGCCTCTTGAGAACCTCACCACCATCCCTGTGCCTGCCGAGAGAACACTTAAGCTCGGCTCAGAGCCACATCGCAGGAAAGTAGCAGGACTTGGGCCCAGATCTGCTGCCCCCGCCACAAAGCGCTGGCACCCCCTCTCAATGCGGCCCCCAAAGCGTTGGGACCCTGAAGAGGCTGGCCCGCTGCCGACAGGCCACCGCGGAGGGGGTGTGGGGGAACCTCCGGGAGGCAGCGGGGGCCCAGCGAGGCACCCCGCGCACCCTACCGTCATCCTGCTCGGACTGCTCCTGCTCGGTGCTGGCGTACGTGCGCAGGAACTCGGCGAAGGCCCCGTCCCGGGCCAGCAGCTCCTGGTAGGAGCCCATCTCGGAGATCTTGCCTCCGGTCATGACGATGATGACATCCACCTGGGGCAGGTAGCTGATACTGTGTGTGACCAGGAGCCGTGTCTGCGGGCAGAGAGGGGACCCGCGAGTCAGCGCCCGGGCATGAGCGCAATTCCCCTACGTCTAGCGGCCAAGCTCGAGTCTGAGCGCTGGGGACGCCCCCATCTACGGGTGCCTCCCTTCAACACTCACCTGCCAGGAGCTGGGGGGCCGCAGGGAGGGAAACAGATCCCAGCTCCACACTCCAGGGTCGGGGGAGAAAGGACCAATACAAGTGCAACACGGCGGGTGCTGGGGGGGTATGAGACCGAGGGTGGAAGGCTGCAATTTTAACAAGGGTGATGGGGAAGCCTATCTGGGAACAGAAATCTGAAGGATGAGAGGGACGCAGGGAGGGAACCATGCATGTGTCCAAGAACAGAAAAATGACACAGATACAAAACAATCTGTGTGCCGTGGCGTAATTTTCTTTTCAGGTAATTCCCCACCTCCCAAAAGACACTACAAAACTCGTACGTCTGTATGTATTTTATCCAGTTAAGTCAAGGTTTGGAAGGACGTTCATCAAACGACACGAGTCGGCAAACTTTTTCTTAAAGGGCCAAATGGTAAATACTTTTGGCTTTATGGATCCTCCGGTTGCTATGGCAACCGGTGGTGAAGTTGCCACAACGTGAAGGTGGTCGTACATACGATGGAAAAAGGGTCTGTGACCCAATAAATATATATTATATAAATAAAATATGTATATGTATTATATAGAAACATAAATGTAAAAATATATTTAAACTCAATGCAATTTGCATATGTCACAAATTTTTTTTTTTTCCCCTCCAGATTTTTTCCAAACGCTTCAGAAATGTAAAGACCAGTCTTAACCAGTCTTAGCTCAAGGGTGGTACAGAAACAGAGAGCAAGCGGCCTGGTGACACCTGTCTCCTGAGACAGGGCCTAGGACGCAGGACAAAGGAGGGCCATTTTTTTTTTTTTTTTTTGCTTTACGTATAACTCTTACACTCTTTTAGATTTTTGATAACGAAATTTTTTAAATTGAAAATTATGTTTATCCAGAATTTTTATGGTGTGTACAGGATGATGCTTACAATAGGTTAAGTGGCTTGAGGTCCATTATGTATACACATGACATGATAACCTATTTATAAGGCTTGAAATAAAAAAATCTGCATGAGGTAGGGTTGTCCAAAATTGCTTTTTTTTTTCTTTGTTGTGTTTTTCTGCATCTTCTCTATTTTCCCCATGGACATGTGGAAAATACTTCTTTCTCCAGAAGAAAAAAACCGAAAAGCAGTACTCCTTCTCAACCATCCTATAATTCCCCTAAAAATGATGATGATGATGATGATGATAAACAGGTGAGGACACATTTCCTGTCATGTACGGGTGCTATAGGCACTTTTCCTGCTCCCAACCTCCGTCCCTCAGCCTACAGCCACGTCAGCAGGGAAGGGAGAGCTGCCCCATCAGTCAAAAGGGATAGGATTTCCCTCTGCAAAGCCGCCCGTTATTAAATCGGGAAGAGGAGCCTCCTTTGGCCACGTGAAGGCAAGGACTTCAAGTCAGTGTCAAGGACGTCCCCCTATAAGGACAAGAGCAAGAAAGCTGTCCCAGAAAGGCATGCAAGGGAAGCATTAGAAACGTGTTCTGAAGTCCAATTAAAAAAATGGGGGGGGGGGGGGCGCACCTGGGTGGCTCAGTTAAAAAAATGGGGTGGGGGACATCTGGGTGGCTCAGTCGGTTAAAGATCTGACTTCGGCTCAGGTCGTGGTCTCACAGTTTGTGAGCTTGAGCCCCGTGTCAGACTCTGTGTGGACAGTTGGAAGCCTGGAGCCTGCTTCGGATTCTGTGTCTCCCTCTCTCTCTGCCCCTCCCCCGTTCATGCTCACTCACTCACTCTCTCAAAAATAAATAAACATTAATAATAATAATAATAATAATAATAATAATAAAATAATCCTGAAAGGTGGGAAGTGAAGGATTCCCAAAGGGGGCACATTTTTACTGAACAAATGCACAAGGACGGCCAGAGCCGAGCCCTGGCCCTTCGGCAGGTACCTTGTTCTTCAGCATCCCCTTGGGGCCAACCACATTTTCAAATATGTGTTTTCCCACGTGGGCATCCACTGCCGACAGGGGGTCATCGAAGAGGTAGATGTCAGAGTCACAGTACACGGCCCGGGCCAGGCTCACACGCTGCTTCTGGCCCCCAGAGAGGTTCACGCCCTGGGGAGAGACACAGCAGAAGGGGGGGGTTTCCTAGGGAGCCCTGCTCAGGAGGCAGCAGACCCCGGCTGGCGGCCCTGGAGGGCTGAACCGCCTCCCCTCGTCTGAGCAGGAAGCAGAGGCATGAGATTGTATCTGCACGGACTGTGCTCAAGGCCGACCACGGAATCCAGCCTCAACCCTAAAACAGGCAGAAGAGAAAACTGGAGCCCCTGGGAGCTGCTGAGCAGACAGCTGGCACAGTGTGGGCATTTGGCAAGGGGCGGCCCGTGGCACCAAGCAACAGGAAGGCTCCGGATCTTGGAGTCTGACAGAAGGCACCGGCAGATGCCGTAACGAGCCCGCTGCTGCTGCTTTAGTTAATAGCTACCACTTTGGCGCGCTTGCTCTGATCTCTCACTCACGGTGAAACCACAGAGAGCCAAGGCAGGCTGCACTCTGGGGGTGCCGAAGTTCCCCCCCCCCACCAGTAGGAAGGGCACCGATTTCTAATTCACACCAGGGCGCTCCATGGAGCACACCGCAGCAGTCACAGCTCTCCCTCCGACTACAGATTATCGATTACTGACTGTCATTTCCATCTATGGCTGGGAAGTCCAAGTGGACCCCACCGGGTTAACGGGGCCCGGTCTCTGCTGAGAGAGATGCCTGCCCTCCCTACACACCCAGGTGGGGCTCAGGCGGCCAGGTTCTTTTTGATGGCCCCTCCGGCCACAGCTCTTTGGCCCGGGGCAGACGCCAGACCCAGTCATAGTCTCTCGCTCTAGACTTTTATTGGCAGCCAGACTGGGACAATGAGGAGTCTCCATGTGGCAGAAACAGACACGTGCGTTAAAACAACTAACTCAGGGCCACCTGGGTGGCTCAAGTCGGTTGACCGTCCAACTTTGGCTCAAGTCATTATCTCACAGTTAGTGAGTTCAAGCCTCGCATCAGGCTCTGTGCTGACAGCTCGGAGCCTGGAGCCTGCTTCGGATTCTGTCACCCTCTCTCTCTCTGCTCCTCCCCCGCTCACGCTCTGTCTCTCTCTCTCTCTCTCAAAAATAAGCAAACATTAGTGGGAAGGTGTTCGGACAAGTCACTTAGCCCCCTCTATGCCTCTCTTTCCTCAACCATGAAATGCAAATGACAGTCAATCCCCTCTCATGGGCTTGCCGTGAGGATGAAATACATAAAAATGTCTATCATGGTGCCTGGCACACAGTAAATGCCCAACAGCTGCTGGCGACCATATTATTTTTACTATTATCGCTGCTTTGAAAGGGACTGTGGACATCTGAATCACTGGCACCCCTCCTCCCTGTAGAGCGCCCTGTCATGTGACTCCACAGTCACATGACTGCAAAGGCGAAGGGCACTTCTGCTCTCCCATCTTTCAGTTCAACCAGGTGAAGAGGACAATATGCTTTAAGGGACACCATGTGGTTTTTCTGTCTCTCCTGGGCTTCTGCTGTCACCATGAGAAGGGTGTGTCCCCTGTAGAGCTATCACCCCTTCAGCCGAAGCCCCAGCAAGAAGCCATGCGGGGCGGACCCCAGCCAAACCCATGGCCTAGAGGCGAGCTCAGCTGGCCTGTGACACGGAGCAGAGCTGCCTGACTGAGCCCAGTGTGGGTCAGCCAACCACAGTCAAAAGGGAGAATAAGTGTTTAACACAAGCCCCTAAGATTTTGTGGCTGACTGATACAGGCGCCATGCTGAGGCTGTACCGACTGACCTTCTCACCAATCTCCGTCCGGTCCCCGCTGGGCAGGATCTCCAGGTCTGGGAGGAGGGCACAGGCTTCGATCACAGCCTTGTAATACCGTTCCTGGAGGGGGCGTCCGAAAAGGATATTTTCTCGGAGAGAATCATTCTGAATCCAGGCCTGCTGGGGGACGTAGGCCACTGAGCCCTAGGCAGCAAATACAGAAGGCAGCAAGACAGACAGACAGACTTGGTTAACAAGATGGCAGCTGGCCCATCCACTCGCCAGGAGGATTCTACTTCCCGAGATGCTCAGCAAGGGGGAAACTGAGTCACGACAGACTCAGATGCCAGACCTGGGATCAGACCCCACACTAGGCCAATCACAGACTCTAATATCAGGAATTCAAGACTGGAAATCCGCATTAGTGAGATTACAGTTCTGTATTTAGTTAAGAATTCACTAAATGCCTCTAGCAGTGAACAAAACTCCTGCCTCTCAAGAAGCCACCTAGGTGGCTCAGTCAGTTAAGCATCCGACTTCGGCTCAGGTCATGATCTCACGGTTTGTGAGTTCAAACCCCAAATCGGGTGAGCTGTATCCCCGATTCAGGCTCTACAATGACACTGGAGAGCCTGTGTGGGAAGGGAAGCCTCTGCCCTTCTGTGGCATTCTCGGATTCTCTCCCAATCTGTCTGCCCTTGCTCACTTGCACTGTTTCCCAAAAATAAAAAAACTTAAAAAAAAGAAGAAGTCCCTGATGTGATAAAAAAAAATTATTTGATTACAGTTTGGGGTAAATGCTAAGAGAGAAAAAAAAATGAGTCCTTTAAAAAGTCCTTTAAGGGGCACCTGGGTAGCTCAGTTGGTTAAGTGACTGACTCTTGGTTTCAGCTCAGGTCATTATCTCACGACTTTGTGGATTCAAGCCCCACACTGGGCTCTGTGCTGGCAGCACAGAGCCTGCTTGGGATTCTCTCTCTCTCTCCCTGTCTTTGCCCCTCCCCTGCTCATGCTGTCTGTCCCTCTCAAATAAACGAACTTTAAAATAAATAAATAAAAATAAATACATACATCAATAAAAAGTCCTTTAAAAGGGAGCTAGGATGACTCAGTCGGTTCAGCGTCTGACTCTTGATTTCAGCTCAGGTCATAGTATCACAGTTGTGAGACTGAACTCTGCACTGGGCTCTGTGCTGAACATGAAGCCTACCTGGGATTCTCTCTCTCTGTCTCTCTCTCAATAAATAAATTAAAAAAAAAAAAAAGTCCTTTGAAAAGAGAGACCTAGCTTGGGTCATCAGGGAAGGATTCCTTGGGGAAATATCCTTGATGAAATTAATCAAGGTTACTTCTATGTCAAGTCATCTGTTTCAAAGGACCAACAGGTGAGGGTTAGTTGGTGTGACAAAGGAGAAATGGAAAAGCATTCCAGTCAGAGGGAACAGCATGCGCAAAGGTCCAGAGACAAGTAGAACCTGGCACATCCAAGGAACAGGAAGGCCAGGATGACTGGAACATCGTGTGAAGGGGAAGACAGGTAGGAGAGAGCTGGAGGGCAGCAAGGGCCGGCCCACCCCAGGCCAGGGATCTGGGTGAGGAGCCTGGGCTTTACTGGAAGGGCAAGGGGAGCAAAGATTATTATTATTTTTTTTAATGTTTATCTATTTTTGAGAGAGAGAGAGAGAGAGAGAGAGAGAGAGAGAGAGAGAGAGAGGCAGGCGCACAGAGCGTGCATGTGTGCAAGCAGCAGAGAGAGGGGGGGAGAGCGAATCCCAAGCAGGCTCTGTGCTGCCAGGGCAAACCCCGATGTGGGGCCTGAACTCACAAACCGTGAGATCACGACCTAAGCCCACTAAGAGTCGGACACTTAACCGACTGAGCCACCCAGAAGCCGCTATGAGTGAAGGTTCTTCCATAACGGAATTCTAGAGGGATACGGTTGGGAGAGGGACCCAGGTATTTCAAATCTCAATCTTCATTCTCAGATAAATAACTAAACTAATACCCTAACTGACAAGAGGCCAAAATGTCACAAAGTCTCACCACAGAACCCACAGAAAATTCAGACACGGCATACCCAAGTAAAATATTTGGAGAAAATTAATATTTTAAACACATTTCTAGCATGTTCCTTTGCAGGGCAAAATAACCAGTCAGAGAAATCAGTTCATCAAACCAAATACTCAGTGCACCCTCAACTTCTAGATGCATCATTTCTGCATTTAAAGCCTTTTTTTTTTTTTTTTTTTTTACTTTAAAAAATTTTGCTCTCTGGGGGACATGGGACAACATCTAGACACTCCTGGTTATCACAACCGGAGTCTATCAGCATCTAGCGGACAGAGGGCAGGAATGCGGCTAAGAATGGTACACAGCACAGGACAAGCCCACCACAGCAGAAAAGCATCCAGCCCGACACGTCAAGAGCACTACAGTGGTGGAAACGCATTAACGAAGCAGAACACAATGGGGACACTTTGGAGTCTACTTCCAGAAACGTAGGGCACACTGCCCATTAAGCTCACTTTATAACGTGTACTTTCAAAGCAGCGACGGAATATTTCTGAAAACCGCAGCTAAATGCCTTTAGTGTATGGGGCGCCTGGGTGGCTCAGTCGGTTGAGCATCCGACTTCGGCTCAGGTCACGATCTCACGGTCCGTGAGTTCGAGCCCCGCGTCGGGCTCTGGGCTGATGGCTCAGAGCCTGGAACCTGCTTCCGATTCTGTGTCTCCCTCTCTCTCTGCCCCTCCCCTGTTCATGCTCTGTCTCTCTCTGTCCCAAAAATAAATAAACGTTAAAAAAAACAATTTTTTTTAAATAAATAAAAAATAAATAAATGCCTTTAGTGTAGACCCAACTAACGTAATGTATACTTTTCTACCGATGCATACCAGGCTAAAGGGCCTCATATAAACAAACAAAAACACAAAACAAAAAAACAAAAACAAAAAACCCAAAGAACAAAAAAAGGACTTTGCTCTGAAGTAAAAACAACTGCATAAACCAGCGTTCCTAGGAGGAGATTCCAAGGGACAATAGTTCTGGGGATGCAAATAGTTGCACGGGCCAAGTATGCCTGGGACACACTGGGTTAACCAAACTTAAATCAGCTTTCTTCTCCTTGTGGGACTTCTCAGAACCTTTACTTTATTCACTTTTATTTTAAGTCTCCAAGAGGGAGGGGAGCTGCGTGTGCATTCTCTCCCGAGCCTGTCTGAGCCCAGAACTCTCCTCCTCAAACAAGCGCAGGATGAGTCTAGCAGACCACGCTGAAGGACTGGTGGCCAGGAAACTTCGAGGGATGCTTCCTACTCCAGGGCAACTCCTTCGTGGCGAATCAGCTAAACGCAAAACAAGGCTCTTGACTTACAGCGAGATTCACGTGTTCACTGAAGCAGCCTCTTAAATTCTCTCTTGAGGAATATTCCAACTTAGCTCCAAGTCCTGTGCATTTTAAAAACCAATAAATCTCTAGTTCTTCTTCCATTCTTCTATTAAGAATTCAAGGAAACACTCAGAATTTAAACAGCTCTCTTAACAAGAATTCTCCAACACAATATCCCAAAGACACAGACCAAAAATGTTACATTTTGTTACATTTATAAAAAGAGATACAGACACAGATCCACGGACAGAGACAACAAGCCAGAGGGACTCACGTATCAAGAGAGACCACAAGACGCACACTGAGGGCCAGAGGTGGCGAGAGGATTGGAGACAGTGAGTGGACCAGGGAGCATCCGTGTGTTCACAGAGTATTTATTGAGCGTCTACTACTTGCTGGACACTATTCTCTGTGCTAGGACACAGCGGGAAATAAGCGACATCAACTCTTGCCTTCGAGGGGGCACAGAGAAGAGCAGGGCGAGTGCGAGAGAAGGAGGCAGACCTCGCTGCTCTCGCTTCCTGCACAGGGGCCGCCATGAAACAAACCACAGCATCGCACTTGACTCTCCTCTCAGGCCAGCCACGCCCCCACCCCAGCCCCCTCAGTCCTTGTCCTACCTTGACAGACACGTGGCCCTCCACCTTGTCCATCTCGGCCAGGAGTGCTGAGAGCAGAGACGACTTTCCACAGCCCACCTGGCCCACCACGGCCACCAAGGAACCTTCCGGAACGGAGAAGGTAATGCTGAAATGACATAATGTGCTCTGCCTCAGCCACACCCTTGCCTGAAACAGGTGGTGACCCACCAGAGCTGGATGTACCCAGAGCGGAGAGAGGCGGACGGCAGGGCTGGAAGGAGCCTTCCCAGTCTGGAAATGACCACCGCTGTCCCTACTGCCAAGCTTGGCTCAGGGAGCGTGCGAGGGCCTGGGCACAGGAGGCTCCAGGCAGGCGCTGGGATGCGCACGTGTCTTAGAGACGCAGAGGCAGCGGGAGTCACCTGGGCGGCCAGATCATGATCAGGGGGCCAGATTAACCATGCAGGCGACCTGAGGGACAGACAGGAGCCTCAACGTGAACTCTGAAGGAAGAGTAAGCAGCACCAGACACAGAAACCCAGGAAGAGCTTAAGAGAAGGCCCAAGGGTGTGAACGGACAGGTGTGATCGGGGCTCGACATGTCGACGGCACAGGACGAGGCAGAGGGGAGTAAGGCCAGCCCTGGAGAGGTGGGTGGGCAGCAGGCACGCCCGAAAACCTCAAAGCTCGCTGTGCTGGGGGCCTCGGAGTTTGAAGCGGGGGACCTGCCATGGAGGAATCCGAGTCTGAGAAACACGTCTCTACGGAAACCATCCTTTCACAGACGATGGTGCCCCGAGTACGACAGTAAGCTCCAGGCTCCACTGGCAAGACCACCCGTCCAATGACACGGGCCAGTCGCTGGCTGCAGTCAGGGCCTCTTTGGGTTCACTCACCCTGGCTGTGCTCTTCGATGGATGCCGTTACGATTTCAACATATTAGTGCAAGCGTTAGATTCTGCTATCGCTGACTGTTGAAAGCTCATGAACCGATTATGCTTTTGTCCCTGAGCTGAGGGGCGAATGGATGAGGGGGCCACGACAGAAGAGGACGCCGAGCGAGGCGGCTCCTGTGACTGTCCAGGTGAGAATGGGTTATTTTTATAGGGTGAGGAGAGAAAAGGTTTGGGTGGGGAAAGGTTTGGGGAGTTCAAGAGCGGAAGTGAGGGTGAGGCACATGGAACAAAAAGACAAGAGAGACAGACGAGAGAAAAGCTAAAACTGAAGCAGGCAGGAGTGAAGTTAGACATAAGGAAGAACTTCCCAAGCATGCAGCCCCACCATGAATTTTCCAGGTGTAGAAAGAATTTTACCAAGATTCTTTTCTCTAGAGAGTCTGTCCCCCATGCTTCCTCAGTCGATATACAGCAATAATTCGGCTATCCAGTGAGGAGGTAATTGTGAAGGGGCAGGGAGGATAAATTTGGCCCCTAAAAAGGTTCCTTCTGGCCCTGTTTATTTTGGGGACTCCTTTGAGGAAGCCTGACAGAGCTAGTGAGAAAGGCCTCCCCAGCTCAGAAACAAGTAAGAGGCACTTGACGAGTTGCCTGGGGAACCAGGTCAATTCCTGGACACTGTGCTTTGGTACCAGATGGGGAGGTGGCAAGGAAGGGTGACTCGGCAGCTGTAGGCCTGGGAGAGGACAGAGAACAATTCCATCCTGACAAATCCCTTCCGACAAAAATTCCTTTCAGCAGACCCAAGCCTGCCTGCAACCTGTAGCATCACAGCCTTAGACCCAGCCTGGCCAATCAGTACGCTCTATCTCTCCTGGCACAGTGTTTGGCTCAGTGAGGGGCACATGACCCAACCTGGACCAATAAGAGCCAGCTGGGTCTCCCACCGAAGTAAGAGGCACACTGGGAGCTGACGGGGTCTATGTCCCATCGTGAGTGGGGGGGCAGCTTGAGAAGGAAGCAGCACACAGGGAAACCGAACAAAGACAACATGGAGAGAATCCTGATGGCACAGAGTCCCTGGATCATGCTGTACCTGACAGTGGCTCTGAGTTATGCAAGCCAAAAACTGTTGCCCAAACCCATCTGTGCACGGTTTCTGTCTTTTACAATCCAAGGGAACCCTCTGTGCCAGCACACTCTCATCTGCTCCTTCCTGCAGCCCTAACAGGTAGGACTAGACCTATTTCCCCGACGGGTAAATTGAGGCTCAGAAAGGCACAGTGGCTTATTCAGGGTCAAAGAGCTAGAGTGTGGCTGGAATCCACATTTGACCAGAGCCTCCTGGCTCTCTCCACGTCCTGGCTTACCCATTCAGCGTTGGAGGGTCACTCCTGGCCCATGTGAACGTGGCATTCTTCACAGTGATGCTGTTTGTGCCCCCACCTGAAAAGCACCAGACACAACAGGTCAGGGACAGATGAAGCCTGGGGACTGAGCACGAGCAGGAGGCTCTCTCTTTTTTTTTTTTTCCTCTTATCTTTTTTGAAGTTCAATGGCAGGTGCTAGATACTTGCACTAGACATTGGTTACATTAGCTCTGGTTTCTAAAGAACCCCAACCAGACCCACAAAGCAGAAGGAACCACAACAGGGCTCTGCCTTGAAGGTTACACCATCCAGATGCCCATCTCGCACAGGGTTGGGGGAGCCCCTGGGGGTTTACTCATAGCTCTGAGGTCCCCGTCCCCCCATCTTGGGAAGATCGGGCAGCTCTGGCTGGGGACGCTGAGCAGAAGCCAGGGTCAACAGGGAACAAGCACTGCTCTCCATCAGGTGGGCCTGGCCCTTGGCCCTCACCACCCCCTAGGCCCTTGCTTTCTGTTCAAAGTGGGGTCCTTGGCCCAGAGCTCCTGGATTGCAGGGTGGCCTCCTAATGCACCTCCCTGGATCGCTTCTCCCGCCACCCCTGCTCCCATCGCAGCAGGTCCAACTTCCTGAAACAGCAGGCAGGTGAACTGTGAAAAAGCAGGCTGTGGAACAGGAGGTGGGGTATCACAGGGTGGATGGGGGAGGGAAGAGCGGTAGACAAAGCCCGCATTCTGTGGATAATGGCTCCTGGGGATTCTAAGCTCCCAGCACCTCTTCCTTCACTTTCTCTCCCCTTCTCTCCCTTTTATACTTTATGCCTCCTTACTTAAAAAAAAAAAAAAAAAAAAAAAAAAGGAAAATTTTTTTTTTGACCCTTCATTATGAGCCTCCGTAAAACCACCTAGAGATAAGATGGGCGTGTTTTCAAGCTGTCAAATAAAGAAGTAAATTCCCCCACACAGAGAAGAAACAAAAGCCCATTGCAAGAGGAAGTTACTGGTTAACCTAACCTAACGAGCCCGGTCCCCAGGCCTCCCCGTCCGGTCCCGGTCCCCAGGCCTCCCCGTCCGGTCCCGTCCCGTGTAACACAGACCAAGGAGGAAAGTGGAAGGTGCTATTTAAGGAATTTAAAGAAAAGCCACTTGAGTCAGACAAGCTAGAAAACCACCAGACCCGGCCGGGAGTGGCCAAAGTGGCCCCATCTGGCACCCAGGGAGTGTGGATAAACATCTCAATAAGTCAAACAGCCTAGGAGACTGTCATTAGGGTGGAAAGGGGGTGCTGAGGCCCGGACCACACGAGAAAGCCTGGGGTTTTCCAGAGGCCTAGGGGTTTTCCAACAGGACACTTGCAGGTAATTGTGAGCAATTTTACTACTCTGAAACTTCCATGGGCTGTCCCAAATTTCAGGCCTGCGTTAGGCAGAGAAATGTGACCAGGAGTAGATGGCACCGTACCATTTACGGGGGGGGGACTAGGTCCTCAGGATGGGAAGAGGGGAGGGGGGAGACTAGGTCCTCAGGATGGCAGAAACTGGTAACCACAGGCCAGGAATGTTGAGAAGAAGATTCCAGCATCCACTGAGCAGTGGTTCTTAACCAGGGCAACTTTGCCCCCCAAGGGATATAATGCCTAGAGGCATTTTTGGTTGTCAAAACTGGGGTGGATGCTACTGGCATCTAGTGGGTGGAGGCCCGGGATGCCCCTCAGCACCCTAAAAAGCAGAGGACACCCCCCCCACACACACACACAGCGAAGGACCATCTGGCCTTGAATGTCAGCAGTGCCGACCGAGGCTGGGGAACCTGGCCGTAGACGGCTGAGTTGAAAATGTCCCAGATCGCTCCTCTCTTACGCTAGGGACGTAACGGCCACCACAACCACTGGGTCAGCAGGCACTGGGCTAAGCGTTGCACACACCATCGAAGACATCTGAATGCCTACTTGGTGCCAGGCACTACTTGTACCTTACAACCAACGTCTGCACACATTCGTGCCTCGGACAGTATTTATTGGGCTCCCGAGCCCGACTGTTTGAGTCCAATCCCCGTGTGGCCATGTCCTAGCTGGAGAGCCTTGAGCCAGTTACTTAACTTCTCTGTGCCTCATTTTCCTCATCTGTCGACTAGGACCGATAATAATGAGACGGACCACACAGAGCTGTGCTGCTTGGTGCATAGTAGGTGCTCAATAAAGCTCAGTGAGGGAGACACTGTCCAGTGGACTGGAGCACAGATTCCACTGGCCGGCTGTGGGTGCAAATTCTGACTCTACTTCTAATTAGCTGTGTGATCTCAGGCAGGTCACTTAGGCCAGTTTCCTCATCTGTAAAATGGGGGTTTCCACAGCTCCTCTGTGTGATGTGTGAGCAGCGGGTGGGGTAGTGTCTGCACGTCCTTAGAGCAGAAAGTGCGTGACAGGAGTGTCACTTAAGTGAAAGCAGTCACTGCTGGTAATGGTATGAATATTTATTATTAAGTGCTTAGAGATATAGCCATGAGTAAGATCCCCACTCAGGGGGATTGATGAGGAAAGGATAAATTAGTAAGCTACAAAAAAAAGAAAAACAAAAAACAACAAAACCCAATCAACAATAAAAATCCACGTTAACACCCTGCTAGAGAAAGGCACCTTCATCCTCATGACCCATATGGGGAAACTGAGACTCAGAGCAGTGAAGTGACCTGCCGAAGGACACAGAGCTAGAAGGTTGGAGCTGGTCTCCCAACATCCGTCCTCGGTTTGCCCGCCCATCTGCCCAGAACAGAATCAAGATCTGAGCTCTGGATCCTGTCCCTCGGCGGGAGGCCTCACCTCCAGCTGCCTCTCGGTGAGGACACACCAAGGAAACAAGCTGAAGTTCAGCCGCCTGGACGGTGCAAGATAAGGCCACCCCACTCTGCAGAGCCCCTGCTCCCTGGGGCCTCGCAGACGGGCTTCTGGGCACAGCCAAACCCAAGGGTAGCCTTCGAGGTACAGGGGAACCAAATGCACACACCGTCTTTGCCAGGCTTCCGCTCGATGCTGTCGGCCTCCAGCTCCTCGTGAGACAGAAAGATCCTGAGGCGTTTGAGGGAGACACTCGCCTACAGAGAAGGCAGTTACGGGGTGCAGTTATTTTTAAAAGCATTTTTGCGAAAACAGACCGAGGCCGACTTTCAGTGGTTTCCTCTGGGTGTGGAGGGGCCCACATCCTCCCTCATTTCTGGAGGCTCTGCGTTTCCTACAAGAGCGGGCCTTAGAATAAGAAACAGAACAGGTTTTGGTTCTTGTTTGTTTTCCTTTAAAAGCCCACGACTTGTATTAAAAAAGAGGGTAGGGGGACTGTCCCAGATGGCAAGGGACTTGTAGAAACAATGACCAAAGGCAGTGGTCCGGCGTAAGGGTTAAAAACTTGCTACCAGTGGGGGCACCTGGGTGGCTCAGTCGGTTAAGCGTCCGACTTCAGCTCGTGTCATGATCTCACAGTCCGTGGGTTTGAGACCCGTCTAAGACTCTATGCTGACAGCTCAGGGCCTGCAGCTTGCTCCAGATTCTGCATCTCCCTCTCTCTCTGTCCCTCCTCCACTAGCACTCTGTCTCTCTCTCTCAAAAGTAGATAAAGATTTAAAAAAATAATAATTAAAAAATTAAAAAAACTTGCTACCAGTGGATAACTAAGTCCCTGAGATACAATGCAGAGTGACCACAGTCAACAACACTGTTTATGAACTTCAGGTTGGCTTCTTACTGGTTGCCACCAGAAAAAGGAAACGAAAATCATGTGATGTGACAGAGGTGTTAGGTAACATGCCAGAGGTAATTCCATTGCAATACGCCAGCATATGAAATCAACACGCTGTGTGTACCTTGAATTTAAGCAACGGTACTTATCAACTCTATCTCACTAAAGATAAGTTGAAAAAAAAAAAAAAACAAAGCAGAAGAAATTTATGCTGAAGCATTTATGGGTGCAATGTCAAGAGGTCTGGGATTTGCTTTGAAATTCTTCAGGGGCACCTGGCTGGTTAAGTCTGTGAAGCATGCGACTCTTGATCTCAGGGCTGTGAGTTCAAGCCCTGAGTTGGGTGTAGAGCTTACTTAAAAATAAAATCTTAGATAGATAGATAGATAAATAAATAAATAAATAAGTTTCTTCAGCAGAGAAAGAAAGGAAGGAAGTGGGGCAGGAGAGGAGACAAGAAGATTTAGATGAACCAAGTGTGGCAAAATGTTGAATCTGGGGGCGTGCTACACACAGTTCATTATTATTATACTGTTCTCTCCCTACCTGTGTGTACGTCTGAATTTATTCATAATAAAAGGGGTTTTATTTGCTGGCTAATTTTTTTTTTAAGTTTATTTATTTATTGGAAGAGAGGGAGAAAGCACAAGTGGGGGAAGGGCAGAGAGAGAGAGAGAGAGAGAGAGAGAGAGAGAAGGAGGGACAGAATCTCAAGGAGGCTCCACGTGGCCAGCACGGAGCCCAACACAGGGCTTTAACCCACGAACTAACTATGAGATCATGACCTGAGGCGAAGTCAGATGCTTACCTGACTGAGCCACCCAGAAGCCCCCATTTCCTTGTTTATTTTATTATTTTTTTAATAAAGCATACCCACAGAGCTGTACAACCCAATCTTAAGGCTGATCTGTGGCTGAAAATGGGGTTTTCAACATGAACGTGTTCAACACTGGTGAGAAAAACACGAAAAATACTACCGGCAGGAAAGTGGTGGGAGCGTCACAGAGCGACTAAGTGGCCGGTTTCCTCTCTTTACAGGGTCACTGTGTGGACCTTATTAACTCTGGGTGGGTCTGGGTTGGGGTTTTTCCAATGGTGGGTCAAGGCCCATCAGTGGGTTGTGAAATCAATTTAGTAAGTCCAGAGGTGCATTCTTTGAAAAAGCAGGTGAAGATAGGGCAGGGTGGAACAGACCAGATCAGAACAGGATAAAATATTTCAGAATCTTACAGAGCACCTGGCTGCATTCAATATTTGCTTTGTATGCTCAAATGTGAGTTCCTCGCCAAGAGGTAAAACGGATTCCTTTCTTTGGGCTATGAGCAAACCAGCACGAAAGTCCCCCGTGGGGGCCTCGTCGAGCCAACCGGGCACGGTGGGACGGGTCACACAGAGGGAGCGGTACAGAGGGGGATTTGCGTCATTTCCCCTCCTGCTTCGTGTCCCCAGAGAATCCCTCCCTGACCCCCCACCCCCACCCCAGCCTCGCCTGTACCTGCACGATGCTGCTGATGACCATGGGGAGAATATTCAGGGGAAACCGGAGGATGTTGAACAAGGCCAAGGACACGAAAGCTTTCTGGGCATCCAGGATGTTGTTCTTGTTGACAGTCACGTAGACGGCAAATGTACACAGGGCCACCTACAAACAGAGCATCCTTTACTGACTTGTGTCCCCTGGGCAGTGTGGTCAGGCCTGCCCCGTGACAGGCCGCCAGAGGCAGGTGAAAACGCCTAAAACAGTGTCTAGAACACGGCAAGCACTCACTAAACACTCAAAGAACTGGATAGGTGAGTGACCAGGAGCTGGAAGTCGTGGCCTCTGTACCAACCTTCTCCAAAGCACACCGTACAGATATCCAGAGAATTCCTCAGGAGTGGAATCCCACCTCTGGGCTGTTGCCCCGGCAACCTTCTCTGCCGGAAACGACCTTCCATCCAGACCATGGCCTGGCTCCTCCCGCTGACCCTCCGAGAGGCCACCCCACCCCCCTCTGCCTGAAACAACCCTGTGACTGCACCTACTGCACCTCCCGCATGTCACAGCACCTACTGCTACCTTTTACTGCAGGACTGTAGGTATTTGTTGTCGGTCTCTTGCACTACAACATGACCTCCACCAAGTCAGGCGTGTGGTTTGTACCGGGCAGCATTCTCGGTACCTAGGACAATCCCCAGGCAGGATACCTCCTCTCGCCATGCCTCACATGCCTGATCCGTGAAATGGGTGTGGAGACGACAGGGAATGCCACTATTTCAAGTTCCTTCCAGCTCACAGAATTTATGATTTTATATCCCCAGGAAAGGAACATTAAAAAAAAAACGGGGGGGGGGATCAGGGCACCTGGGTGGCTCAGCGGACTGAGAGTCCGACTTCGGCTCAGGTCATGATTTTGAGGTTCGAGCCCCACATCATCAGGTTCTGTGCTGTCAGCGTGGAGCCCACTGTGCATCCTCTGTTCCTCTCTCTCTCTGCCCGTTCCCTGCCTGCGCTCTCTCAAAACTAAGTAAAACATTAAAAAAAAAAAAAAAAAAGAGGGGCACCTGGGTGGCTCAGTCAGTTAAGCGTCCAACTTTGGCTCAGGTCATGATCTCATGGTTTGTGGGTTTGAGCCCCATGTCGGGCTCTGTGCTGACGGCTCAGAGCCTGGAGCCTGCTTTGGATTCTGTGTCTCCCTCTCTCTCTGCCCCTCCCCCGCTCACCCTTTGTCTCTCTCTCTCTCAAAAATAAATATAAAAAAAAAATTAAAAAACAAAAGGGAAAACAAAAATAACGGCAAAGGTACCACTTTTCCCAGAAGTCAGACTTGCATTAAGCCCTGGGGTGCCTCCTGGGATTTTACTACGCAGGCTGCAGGCCGACCAGGATGGGGGTTCAGTTGTCTGAGACAGCAGCACATTACCTACCTGACCAGGAGAAAGGGAGGACGCCCTAAATAATCCAGGGCCGGGCTGCTCCGCTGGGGAGGGAGGCATGAGATCACCAGGGGGATTTCTGTGCCTCTCCCTTTACCGCTGGCGACACAGAATTGCCAGGTGTTGCCGGGCGAGGCCAATAACAGGTGTCCCACGAGATCACCCAGGACACGCTATCAGAAGCAATCTGGACAACCCTGGACCCCGACAGACGGACACAAGTCCCTGCCCCCCACATCAGCCCCAGGATCACAGAGCCATTAAAGGCTTTCCCTGTGGGAAATAAACTGCCCAGGCCTCTGCCTTTCTAAGCTCAGAGCAGGCTGCCGGGAGCCAGGATGTCTGAGTTTGAGCCCTGTCCCTGGTGCGGCAGTGGTCCAGGGCATTTTCAGGGTGTCTGCTGCCTCATTTGTTTGCTACCTACCGGAGGATAACACAGCTTAAAAATGAAAACCAACAGCTTTGCCGGGAATCAGCTGTGTGACCCTGTGTCACCTCCCGACTCCAAGCAAGCCTCTGCTTTCCTATCTACAAAATAAGGGAATCCGGTTCCACGTGCACAGGGCTGCTGGCCGCGACAAAGCAGGCATTTAAGCAAAGTGCTTAGCACACTGCCCGGCGCACGGTAAAACGCAATATATGGCAGCTGTTTTTATTTCTGGTTACAGGACCCAGTCCAAACTCCTTGGTCCACTCTTCCAAAGAATCTATTCACCGGGCCCCAAGGGCAAGGCACTGCAACGGAGAGCTGGAGCTGGTTCCTGTTCTGGCTCTGAGACATCAACAAGCTACGTGACGCACTAGCCTCTCAGCTGAAGACACTCTCACTCAAAATGCCCGACAGATCCACACAAAGGAACAGTATTCAGCCATAAAAAGGAATGAAGTGCTGACACGTGCTACAATATGGATGACCCGTGAAGACACGATGCTAAATCAAAGAGAAGCCAGAAGGAGCATCAAAGACCGTGTCTTATGTGATCCCAGGGAGAGGAAACGTCCACAAGAGGCAAACTACAGAGACAGAAAGGAGATGAGTGGGGCGCCTGGGTGGCTCAGTGGGTCAGGCGTCCAACTCTAGATTTTGGCTCAGGTCATGATCCCACGGTTCGGGGGCTCGAGCCCCATGTTCAGCTCCACACTGGCAGCACGGAGCCTGCTTGGGATTCTTTCTCTCCCTCTCTCTGACCGTTCTCTGCTTGTTTTCTCTTTCTCAAAATAGATAAATAAACATTAAAAAAAAAAAAAAGTAGGTTAACGTGTTCTAGAGCTGGGAGAGTAGGGAGGGACTGTCAGTGACTACAGGGCTCCCTTCTGGGCTGTTAGAAATGTTCTGGAACTAGACAGTGCTGATGGTTGCACAACCTTGTGAACATATTAAACACCACTGGGTTGTATGCTTTAAAACAGTGAATTATATCTCAGCAAAAAAAAAAAAAAAAAAAAAACTAAGAACAAAAAAACCACCTCCCTAAAGTCAGTCTGCTTTACTTAGTGGAGAAGCCAAGCCTTGACTCAGGCCCCAGGGCTTGTCTGGTTTGTAAAATCCTTTCCCTGTAACTTGCCTGACCTCCTCTCCTATCCTCCGCCCACTTGTGCCGTTCCAGCCCCAGTGGCCTCCATGACTATTCCCTCTATGGGGTGGGCACAGTCCTGCCACAGGGCCTTTGCATGTGCTTTTCCCTCTCCCTGGTGGGGGCCCTCACTTCCACTGGGCCTTTACTCAAGCGTCACCTCCTCAGTGAAGCGCTCAACCACCCTTTTTAAAACCACAAGCCCTCCCTACTGCTCTGTCTCGCATCTTTTTCTTTTCCGTAGCCCCACGGATTAGCGTGCTATATGGTGTATTTACTATCCGCACGAAGACAGGGAGCAACCGCACGTGTTCCACAGCCCTGGCTTCTCCAGGAAGTGGAGTTCATTCTTCCTCAAGGACTAATTTAGCACCTGCTGTGTACCGGCACTGTGTGGCGAGGAGCGAGGCAGGCTGGGCGTTCCTGAGACTCACAGTCTGGGGGAAGCAGGTGTCAACGGAGTTCTCTCCAGCAGCAGGGTATCTGGACGCGTGCGGAGGCGAGTGGGGTCAGCGCAAAGACTGGGGCTGTAGGCGAGGTGGGGGCTGGAGTGTGCCACAGCCTTGTAATGGGTGAAAGTCAAGGAGGTGAGGAGTTTTCTGCAAGCAATGAAGAACAAGGGTGCCGCTCCAAGAGCTAAGAGTGCCTCCACATTGAGAAATGCAGCTCACAGGTGAGCCCATCTACTCCAGCCCAACTCCTCTTTTGTGTGTGGACCTGTGTTCTTTCTGTCTGCCCAGCATCCATTCCTGCTTGTGGTTACAATACCGCAAATTTCTTTTGGGAAACAAAATCTCTCCGAGTATCAGGACGTGACTTTGGCCATAAATGAACTGCCCCAAAGAAAACCCCATGGAGAATACAGAGCTGAGAGACAGAGAGGGGGTCATTCCCTTTGAAATACCTAGATCCAGCCATTCCTGAAACCCCACTCATGCTCAAAACCAGCACTTTCCTATACGTTTCAATTTTGTGACTTAAAAATCCCACTTTTTTTTTTTTTAACTCTTGTCAGTTGGAGTTAGGTTTCTGCCAATTGAAAAATAGTTCCTAACATGGCTTATTCAAATCTTTTACTCATTCAGGTTTTCCTCCACATTACATTTAATGAATGTGTACCACGTGCCCAGAGATACAAGCAGGGGGAAAAAAAAAAAAGATAAGGTCCATGTATGATCTGATCAGCAGAGAATAATTGCCATATGGAATGATAATCGTCCTAACGAAGGGAGATACAGGGTAAGTAGAAGGCGAAAAGCTCATAAATCTTCTAAGACAGAAAATGCTAAATATTGACGGCTGCCTGGGGCTACTATTTTAGCAGAGTGCATTAAGCGTACATGATAGATGCCAGGCTCTGCATTTCAGAAAAACAGGCCCATTAATCCCGCCACAATGTCAGCCCTGCTCCTGTCTGACCTCCCTAGGCCTCTGTCTTCCATCAACCCTACTGGGGGGTAAACACCTCATCATTCTTGAAGTGCAGGAATTCACCAGTGGAAAGAATAGGCCAACACCTTCCAAGAGAACCAAACGCTACATATTTCATCCTAATGTAGTCAGAGGCTTAGGTGTCTGGGCCGGGGCCACGGTCCCCAAGTGACACACAGGCTCATCGGTTTCATGCCCAGCAACTTAATGGACTCCGCCTCTGGGAGCCCGCTGCCCCTGCCTTCCCCCATCCCCACTCCCCTGTAGTGAGTGGCAAATTCACGGTCCAGAAAAGCCAGTCCCCCTCCTAAGCATCTCCTGGGCCATGGCTTTCTGGCGGAGGCTAGGGCAGGAGACGTGAAGTGAAAAGTCAGCACATACAGGGGACAAGCTAGAAACAATACACTGGGTCAGAGGACCTGAGGACCAGAGGACCAGAACCAAGGGTCATGGGAAAAGGCTTCCCCATCCGAAGTCTAACCAAACCCACAGATTAAAAAAACCCTGTCACTTACTCCCCCTGGCTGCAGATCTTTACCTATTAGAAAAAAAACAAAAAGTACAATTCAAAACGCCTTGGATTTATGATTTGCCATCACTTGTATGAAAGTAAAGTAAATAAAAGAGATGCATAGGTTTAATTACATTTATTATGTATAGTCACTGCTATGCTGATTTATGCACAGGCTTTCTGCGCACTCAAAAAAAAAAAAAAAGAAAGAAAGAAAAGCTGAGTGACTAGGGCTGAAGAGGAAAAAGGCTGTGCCTTTCCCTGCAGACCAGCAGTTCTCAACTGGAAGGACACCTGACAAAGTCTGGAGACACCTGTGATGGTCACATTGCACAGAGCCTGACGCTATCTCACAAACTGTGAGATCATGGCCTGAGCTGAACCCAAGAGTCAGACGCTTAACTGAGCCACCCCAGGGGCCCCACGTCCAACTCTTGATTTTGGCTCAGTCATGATGTCGTGGTTCGAGCTGACAGCACAGAGCCTGCTTGGGATTCTGTCTCCCTCCCTCTCTGCCCCTCCCCTGCTTGCATTCTTTCTCTCTCTCTCAAAACACGCAAAACTAAAATTAAAAAAAAATGAGTATCACCTGTGCAAAGGAGAATATTTAATATTTAATAGTTACAAACACACAGGAACTATTTAACAGTTTAAAGGAAAAATAATCAAAAGCACACCCTATATAACCACCATCCAGTCTTCGAATACTTTTTACTTCTAAAAACCAAAGAAAGCCATCAGAGACCTGGAGAAAGTTAGGGAGACCGGAGTGTTCTGAAAGAATGAGCTAGCAGAACCTTCTAGCCCAGAAGGCTGGCGCACGTGAGCCAGAAAGGATCGAACAGAACTCGGAGTCCCAGAACAGCTAAAAGATGTCACTTCATGTGCCAACTGTAGTCAGCTGACAGCAATCACCTGGCGGGCCGCCTGGGAGAGAACCCCATGACTGGCTGGGGATGTCCAGGGTGGGCATGGGAGCGGGGTGCAGGCAGGGGCCCACACGTAACAAGCCCTGTGACCTAACCCCTTCGTGTTTCTTTTGCAAAAACCCAGAGGCAGGGAGGTAGACTGACCGGCCTCAGGGCACACCGTGAGCTGGCAGTAAAATTCAGCAGGCATCCAGACTCCAAGCCAGGGTTCCACACCTGTTTTTGTCTGGCCCACGCGCTTAAACCATTTTACACGATTCATTTTTTTTTAAATATCAAAATAATAGTATTTTATGACCCAGGAAGATGACATGAAATTCAAATCTCAGGGCCTATAAATACATTTTTACAGGAACACAGCCACGTCCGTTTATGGAGGTATTATGCACGGCTACACTGGCAGACGACAAGAGTTGGGGCAGATGCTGGATGGCTCAGAATGTCTACGTTTACGGACTGCTCCTTTGTAGAAAAGGTTTGCTCACTTCTGCTTTTCGCCAGCGTTTCTCAAACTTCAATGTGCGTACCCACCACCTGGGTGCAGGGCGGAGGTGTTCAGTAAATTCAGATCCTGTTTTAGGCCGGTCTGCAGTAGGGCCCGAGTCTCCATTTCTAATAAGCGACTTGGCGATGCCGATGCTACTGGGCCTCGGACCACACTGTCAACAGTGGGCATCTACTCCACTCCTCAAAGTGTGGACCCCAACCAAGGGCAATCGGTAACGCCAGGGAACCCGTCAGCAACGCAAATACTCAGGCCCCACCCACACCTACTGGGTCTTGTTTCAACAAGCCTCCCAGGTGATTCTGATGTGATTCGAGTTGGATCCTCACTGCTTTCCACCCCACTGCCTCCTGGGCGAGTTCAGACTCTGGGAGACATGAAGTCAAGCCTGATGAAAAACCCAGCGTCAGAAGGAACACACTTTGACACACCCTGAAAATGCAAGACTTTCCTTAAACATTCCACCTGTGACTCGAATGAAGCTGATAATACTGTAATAGAAAAGCTTCCCATTTATGAAAACGCGTGACTGCGGTTCACAGAAACCTCCCGTAAGAATATATATTCGCCAACAGGGCTGAGAAATAACAGTCATCATTAGGACAGCATTAAAATAATCATGATATAATTAAAAATATAAAGACACAAAAAAATGAACCCGGGGGCATGATTCTTAACTATATATTTTTTAAGTTTATTTATTTTGAGAGAGACAGAGACAGTGTGAGTGGGGGAGAGGCAGAGAGAGAGGGAGAAAGAATCCCAAACAGGCTCTGCACTGTCAGCACAGAGCCGGATGTGGGGCTCGAACTCATGAAATGGGGAGATCATGACCTGAGCTGAAGTCAGACACTCAACCCACTAGGCCACCGAGGTGCCCCTATTCTTTTTTTTTTTTTTTTAGTGTTTATTTTTGATAGAGAAAGACAGAATGTGAGTGGGGGAGGGTCAGAGAGAGAGGGAGACACAGAATCGGAAGCAGGCTCCAGGCTCTGAGCTGTCAGCACAGAGCCCGACGTGGGACTCGAACTCATGAACCGTGAGATCATGACCTGAGCCTAAGTCAGACGCTCAACCGACTGAGCCACCCAGGCCCCCCTATTCTTAACTATTCTTAACAGTGCACTGTGCCTAAGGGGTTTCCACAGCCCATCTTTATACGGTCTTGTGGTCTAGGGGTAGAAACTTTGTCTTTAAACTTTCGAAGTTGGCCAGCCAGGGAAAGACCCATTAAAGGATTCAAGACTTGCATATCGGAACATTCAATGCAACACGGATCATAATAGCAAAGAACAGGGACTATCCTACAAAGTCAGCAATAAGAGATCGCTTAAGTCCACTCTGGCACATTCATGCACTGAACATCCACGCTTCATTACAACAGATGAAGCAGGGCGCCTGGGTGGCTCCGTCGGTTACGCGTCCGACTCTCGATTTCAGCTCAGGTCATGATCGCACGCACAGTACATCAGTTTAAGCCCTGCATCAGGCTCTGTGCTGACAGTGTAGAGCCTGCTTGGGATTCCCACCCCCTCCCTCCCTCCCACTCTGCTCCTCCCCTGTTCATGTGCGCTCTCTCTTCCAAAATAAATAAACAAACAGATGAAGCAGATGTGAATGCACGAAATGGTCATATCTCAAAGTACAAAAGAGGTATAGAACACTATGTGTGACTCTATTTGAATATATTAAAAATATTTTTTTTTACCAACTACATCCACAAATATTTCTTTTCTAAAAAGATACATGAAACTGTCGCTTTGGAGGAAAGGGACAGACGAAGGGAAGACAATATATTTTCATCTTCGGACTTTCTGAATCGTTTCACCTGTTGTTGTTTTTACAGTGAATGACCAGTATGTGTTGAGCACCTGCTATGCACTACTGTATACACTGAGGGTGTAGCAATAAACAGAGAAGACACAGTCCCTGCCTTCCCGGAGCTGACATTCTAGTGGAGACAGACAGTAAACAGGGACATTGTGCAGTGCGTCTGGCTCTGCCACCTCCACGGTTTGTGACCAGCCGGCAAGAGATCAGAAGCTGACACTGGAATGTAGCCCAAATGTGGCACCAAGAACACCGCTGGGTTCAGCTGGTCTGCTTTCGTAGGAAGACGCTCTCAGGGAAGGAAGCAGGGAGCCTGACTGACATTGTGGCACAAATTTCTTATCTCGTGAGCCCAGCAAGCAGTTCCTGAACTGGCTACTTTGGAGTGTCCCTGGGCTGGAAGCTACTGAGTGCTGTTGAATAACATAAATTTGTGGGGAGGGAGCACTTCGTGAAGGGAGTGGGAGGAGAGGGCCCTGCCAACTCATGACCTTTTAAAAATATGTAGGTTTGCAAACACAACAAAACATAAAGCGAGGGGGGCCGGGATCAGGTTGGCCTCACTCACCAGGAAAGGTGTGCAGACCCAGGTGAAGGTCCCCACGGCTGCCAGGTAGGCCGATTTCTTCAGCACCTTCAGCTCCTCCTGCCTGATGGCCAGCACCTTGTCTTTGAAGGCCAGTTCCCACGCGTACAGCTTTAGCACTTTGATCCCGTTGAGAATCTCATTCATCAGCTTAATCCGATTGTCTTTGCTCTTCATGTGGGCCACCTTTGGAGAGACAGGAGCAATCAACACCACAGCAAGGGGCTCACTTCTGGCCCTGGCCCCAGGCCATCCCAGAAGGGTGGGGAATCGACCCTGCAATCCTTATGAATGCTACTCTCTTTTACACCAGAGAAAAAACTGCTTCGGATCCCTTCCGCTGGACGTAGAGATACCAATTAGATTTGGATTTGCAAAGCAGGTGTCAGGGAAGAAGAAAGGCAGGGGTCCTACTCTGCTAATCCAAACACAAGACAGATAATGATGCTGGACTTATTTTCTGCTCCATTTTTTTAGCTTCTTTACTGGGCCATACCACTGTTAAATGCTGCTAATACCATCTGGCATTTTCCAGATGCATCTGACATGCACCTAGTCATTGAAGGCTCTCAAGAACCTATCACGAGTGCCGTGGTCACTCCTGGGTCACAGATGAGGACGCTTCTTTTTTTTGTCACGTGAAGCAGAAGCCAGTGACTGAAGTGGTTTCAAGGGAGGGCCGTAGGGACAGAGCCTCTTCACTGTTTAACCTATTCCCACCCGCACCTGCTGAGGCCTCTTTCCAACAGGACCCAGGTCCTGGGATGCATCTCTCCTACTGTGTCATCGGTGTGGCCAAGCGCTCTCAGCTGAAATCCCAGAGGCACATCATAAATAGCCATCAATAAGGGATGAGAGACAAAAACCTCGACCCCTCTGTTTCGGACCATCTCACACCAGCTCAAGAGAATGAAGTCAGGCCCCACACTATGCCACAGAAAGATCCCTGAGACGCGGTGACAAATGCTAAAACCGTGCTGGCCAGATGGGTCGGTGTATAAACATATATGATGGTAACAGCACAAAACACACACACAAAAAACACAGCAGACCCAACTAGATAATGAGATCTCTCTTTAAATACATGTAAAGTTCTAGAAGGCTTTGCTTTGGTGTGTTCACTGGGACTGAGGGAGCAGGGAAGGGGGCATTCCCTTTTAATCTACACAGTGTATCCACTGAACATCTTTTATAAGGAAAAGGCATGCGCTGTTGTTACTTGGATGTTTTAAAAGTTAAAAAGCGGGGCGCCTGGGTGGCGCAGTCGGTTAAGTGTCCGACTTCAGCCAGGTCACGATCTCGCGGTCCGTGAGTTCGAGCCCCGCGTCGGGCTCTGGGCTGATGGCTCAGAGCCTGGAGCCTGTTTCCGATTCTGTGTCTCCCTCTCTCTCTGCCCCTCCCCCGTTCATGCTCTGTCTCTCTCTGTCCCAAAAAATAAATATTGAAAAAAAAAAAAAAATTTAAAAAAAAATAAAAAAATAAAAAAAAATAAAAAAATAAAAGTTAAAAAGCATTTCTGAAAACAGTGGAAGGGCTAGCATAAGGTAATGGGCGGCGGGAAGTCAAGGCTAGTTTTTATTCCACTCTTGAAAATGCACATAAAACACATAAATGACTAAATTCTGTGGGAAATAAGGAATTCTCGGAGGCCCATGGATGTGATTTTCGTCACTGGCCTGTGAGGCCTAACTATTTTGGGAGTTCTCAACCTTGGCTGTCCGTTGTCATCACTCTGGAAGCTTCAAGAACTGATGCCCAGGCCTCATCCATAATATTAGGTGAATCAGAATCCCGGAAAAAGAGCCCAGGCATCAGCATTTGCGAGAACTCCTCGGGGGATCCTAGCAGGGATGTGAGGCTGAGAACCCCTGGGCCTGGGCAGAAGGAACTCGGCTAAAATCCAAATGGAAAGGCGTCCAGCAAGGGCCTCCGCGTGGGGCCCTATGGAGGCACACACCCTACCTGGTAGGTCTTGGTTTTCATGGCCATCACGGCGTTGACGGGAACCATGAAGATCATCACAGCCACTCCGGCCAGGACGGAGGGGCCCAGATTCTAAGGACGGAAGAGAACACAGGCCTTCAACACAGGGCTTTCCAGCTGAGCCCCTCCACAGGGACTCCGCAGACCTGGCCCAGGGCATTCAGGACAACTGTGTCACTTTTACCCCGTGACGGGCTGTTAGGAACTTGCAGATTTATTCCTGAGCATCTCTTGGGGTCCCACAACCCCTTTAAGAGCATGCAGGTCCCTTATCTGAAACCCTGGGGTCCAGAGGAGCTTCGCAAATTGGAACTTTAGGAAGGTATCGAGACGTTAAGCAGAAGAGAGTTAACACAGCCAGCCCGGCGCTTTATCTTGTTTAAAGGCCTGCTTTACAAATTTGGCCCCTGGCTGGGATCTGGGAGCTTGGATCTGGGGAGGGTTACCACCATTCTCAGGACTGGTAAGAGCGGCTCACCAGGCCTCAACTCTGTACAAACGATATGGTTTATGCAGAACCCCCCCCCCCAGCTTTGCCTTCTGAGAGTCTGCAAGTTTGTGCCAGGCAGAGTCTGCCTATGTGACCAGCCCCCGATAAAAACCCTGGGCGTCGGGTCTCTATCAAGCCTCCCTGGATGGTAACATTTCACACGTTGTCAGAACTTGCTGCTGGGGAACTGAGTGCATCCTGTGTAACTCTGATGGGAGAGGACTCTTGGAAGTCTGGTACCTGCTTCCCCCAGACTCTGCCCCCTGTGCCTTTACCCTCTGCCCATCCTGCTGTACAAATCAGGGCCCTGAGTCTTCCTAGCTACTCGTCAGCCTGGCGGGGTCTTGGGGACCGCTGACACCGCGTGTCCCTACGCGCCCACTGGGGCCCTGGCAGTGCCCTCCCTAATCAAATACAGTGATTTTTCCAGCATCAAAACCAGAGTATTCACACTGAGAGAAATCATCAAGATCACAAGTACTTCACATCAGTTCAAGTAAGGTTTTGGCACCAAATGAATTAAGGAAAACTTTCAGAGCTTCTGGATTTGGGGATTTGTAGATAAGAGGCGGCAGACTTGTTCTGTTATCACAATTGCAGATAAGGGATCGACAGCCAGATTAAGAGGTCAGGATAAGCCACAGATCTACATCTTGTACCTTCTACACCTAAAAAGAAACAGCTTGAGAAACTGGCCCAGTGCACATGTACTCAGCAGCTACACACAGATGGAGCCAGAGGGGGATGTGATTTTTTTTTCCCCCATTCGGCATTTGGAAAACCAGGAGCGTTAGTCTCTTCCAGGTAATCACCCTCAGGGACAACAGTCCTCGTCTCCCCAAAAATGCTGCTGTTGCTCCAGACGGTTTGTGACGTATCTCCGTCCAGGGACGATTAATCCACCTTTGAGAATGAAGGTGATTTCTACCACCCACCTAAAGCATTCAGAATGAACTCCGACAGCAAACAGTAATGGAAAGACACTGGGCAGATCTATATACCATGCACTGTTCTCTGAACATCACCTGCTTTGATTCATTCCTTGGTCCCAACATCCCTGTGATGAGAGGTACCATTACCATCACCAATTTCCAAAGGAGTGACATCAAGTAACAAGGTCACAAAGCTGACGATGGAAGAGGCAAGGTTTGAACCCAAGCAGTCTGACTCCTGAGCTCACTCCAGCATCGCTATCCTATACAGTGTTTGTGATGGTCAAACAGAAATCCTATTTTCTTTCTTTCTTTTTTAACGTCTTTTTGTTTTTGAGAGAAAAAGACACAGAGAGGGAGCAGGGGAGGGACAGAGAGAGAGGGAGACACGATTTGAAGCAGGCTCCAGGCTCCGAGCTGTCAGCACAGAGCCTGACTTGGGGCTCGAACTCACGAACTGTGAGACCAGGACCTGAGCCAAAGTCAGACGCTCAACCGACTGAGCCACCCAGGAGCCCCGAGAAATCCTATTTTCTATCTAAACTAGTAACTCCCAACCAGGGAAGAATTTTTCCCAGGACACATGAGGCCATGTCTGGAGACATCTGGGTCCCAAGCGGCGTGGGGGTGGGGGTGGGGGTGCGGAGAGAGATTTGTGTTGCTGGTATTTTGTGCAAAGAAGCCAGGGACTCTGCTCGACGATCCTGCAGTCCACAGGCTAGTCCCCCAACAAGAAAAAATGATCTGACCCCAAATGTCAATAGCACATTCAGCAACCCTCATCCGAAACAAAACCATTTTCCTCATGCTTTATACATCAGCCCTGAAGGCCAATTCTAGAAGATGTGCTCCAGAAATATCTCACCCAGGGCTGTGCTTTCTGGGGAGGTGGATACCCCAAGATGTAGGCCCAAAAAGACATTTAGATTCTGGTATTTACTTCTAAGTTTCATTACCAGAAACAATTTATAATCCCTCATCTGCTCCATAAACAGACCAAAGAAATGTAAACTATAGTCATATCAACAGATAAGTCACTGTGCACCTATTAGGCACCAGGGCCCTGTGGGACTGCAGTCGTGGGAAATAAAAAATAAGACAAAAAGAAGGACACCGAGCCCGTGAGGAACCGACACATTTATCAGGAGAGGAGGGGCTGGTACACTGAGCAGCAAAAGACTATTTCAGAATGTAACATCACAGGAACTCCTATACTAAAGTTAGTGGGTTTAAAAAAAGGAAGAAATTAGTCTCATTGAGAACGAAAAGGAATTAGTGGTGGAGTGTCTGGGTGGCTCAGTCGGTAAAGCGCTAACTTCAACTCAGGTCACCATCTCATGGTTCTTGAGTTCAAGCCCCATGTCGGGCTCTGTGCTGACAGCTGGGAGCCTGCTTCAGATTCTGTGTCTCCCTCTCTCTCTGCCCCTCCCCTGTTCATGCTCTGTCTCTCTGTCTCAAAAATAAATAGACATTAAAAAAAAAAAATTAAAAAAAAAAAAAAAAGGAAGAAATTTGTCTCATTGAGAACGAAAAGGAATTAGTGGTGGGGTGCCTGGGTGGCTCAGTCGGTAAAGCGCTAACTTCAACTCAGGTCACCATCTCATGGTTCTTGAGTTCAAGCCCCATGTCGGGCTCTGTGCTGACAGCTGGGAGCCTGCTTCAGATTCTGTGTCTCCCTCTCTCTCTGCCCCTCCCCTGCTCACTCTCTTTCTCTCTCTCAAAAATAAAATAAACATTAAAAAAATTTAAAGAAAAAAGGAATTAGTGGATGTGGCAGTTGCCACAGCCTTAAACGGTGGGTAGCACTTCATCCTTAGCAAAGAAAGAGGGAAAGGAATTCCTGGCAGAAGAAAAGGCTCAGAGGTGACAAAGAATAAGGCAGGGGTTAGGCTACGAGCATCTCATCAACTTAAGTGCTCCATGAAACTCTGGCTGAGGCAAGGAGGAATGCAATATTCTCTTTTCTTGGACACCATTCTCAGTAAAGAGGATATAAACCTAAAGGGATAGAAGCCATTGAGGGAAATCCATTGAGAACAGTCAACTCAAAGGGAAATAGGGCCAAGAAATGATGAGAAGGGTGAGACTGAGTCCTCATGGCACTGCTTGAACTCCTGGATCCATCCATGCCTGAAGCCATACTCTGTGCTCTGCAGTTGCATGCACCCACAAAATTCCCTTTATTTGCCTAGATTGTTTTAAAATCCATTTCTCTTCCTTGCAACTCAGAGAACCTTGACCAACACAGATTAGGACTAGTGAGTAAAGGGAATGTGGTTAGTGTTTAGGAGGATACAGTAGGAGACATATGGTGTGTATGTTGTGAGGTTACTAATTACATGCACTGTCAAAAAAAGACAAACGCAAACAACTGTCATGCCACCAAAAAAAAAGGGCATAAACCCAGGGACCAAGGGAAGGGATAAGATATCCAGCAATTGTCTAACAGGCCAGAAAGTAAAACGTGAATGACGGCAAGGAATACAGAGGTTCTGCTTACGAACACCCACTCCCTCACCCCCCGCCGCCCGCATGTGGCGATCCCTCCCTCTGCACCACGCGAATGACGTCAAACACACACCAGCCACAGGAGGTAGAGGGCAAGGACGACCTGCAGAGGGGCTGACCAGATCATGTTGATGTACGTGGCCAGGTCCATGAACCTCTGGGCATCCACGGACATGAGGTTGACGATCTCCCCGACCGTGGAAGACCTTCTGGCTGAATTGGTGATCACCAAGGCCTGCAGGACAAAGGAGAGAGGAAGAGGTGAGTGAGGCAGGAGACGGCCCGGGACTCTCCCTCCAGGCCCTGCGAAGGAAGAAGACAGCTCAAGAGTGGAAAGCCCACTCTCTTTTCTCCTCCCTCGCTGCCTCGTCTGTCCCATCGCAAAGCTCCCGCTGTCACCAATGACATTCACTGCCTCGCCCTGACTTCTTCAACATGGAAAGGACCCCAGAGATGGCCTCAACCAGGGCCTCACACACTTCAGGGTGCACACACATCACCCGCGAAGTTACTTACAGTGTGGTTTCAGATTTGGTAGGACGGCGATGGAACCTGGGGCTATGCATTTCTTACAAGCTCCCAGATGATGCAGATGCCGTTCGTCTGCAGAGAACACTCAAGGAGCAAGGTCAAGGTCAGGGCTTCTCAACTTTGGCATTACTGACTTTAAAGGTGGGTATTTCTCTGTGGGACCAACCTGTGCATTGTGGGGTGTTCACCACATCCCCTAGATGGCCCCACTCCCAGTTAAGAGAACCAAAATTGTCTCCATACATTTTCCAAACATCTCCTGGAAGGATAAAATTATCCTGGTTCTCAAACATGGTTTCACACTATTACCTGGGGAGTTTAAAAAACATTGGTGCCCAGGTCCCACCCAAAATCAGAGATCCTGATTTTGTTTGTCGGTGGTGTAGCCTGAGGACCAGGGGTTTTGGAAGGTCTCCAGGGGAGACTAACTTACAGACAGGGCTGAGAACCAATGACCAGTCCACAGTTCCTGACTATCTCCTAGGCAGTCTCTTGTCAACCCTGCTCAAGCAGTGTCTTTGCCCCAGAAGCTAAGAAATGAAGGAACCAAGAAATTCCTTTAAAGCTGGATGTACAGGGGCGCCTGGGTGGCTCTGTCGGTTAAGCATCCAAGATCAGCTCGGCTCATGATCTCAGAGTTCCTGGGTTTGAGCCCCGCATCAGGCTCTGTGCTGACACCGCACAGCCTGCTTGGAATTCTCTCTCTCTTCTCTGTCCTTCCCCAACTTGCGCGCACTGTCTCGCTCTCTCTCTCACAATAAATTAATTAAAAAACAAAAACAAAACCAGCTGGCTGTGTACAAATACTATGTATTTCACTATTGAGGGAAAAGACGTCCTGCTCAGTGCAAATGGAGAGTTAGAAGCAGCCCAGAGTATCAACAGCAGAGACAGGATGTGAACCCGGATTTTCCCACGTCAGGTGCCACCTAAGAAATTCAGCTACCCAGGCGCCTAGGTGGCTCAGTCGGTTAAGCGTCCGACCCTGGGTTTCGGCTCAGGTCACAACCTCACTGTTTTGTGAGTTCAAGCTCCACGTCAGGCTCTGTGCTGACAGTGCGGGGCCTGCTCCGGCTTCTCTCTCTCTGCCCCTCCCCTGCCCACATTGCTTTGGTCTCTCTCAAAATAAGTAAGTAAACTTAAAAAATTTGAAAAATAACAAGAAATCCAGCTGCCCGTGGCCGACACGGCCCCAAGCAGATGTCCCACACCCACGGCTGAAATCAGCTTTGCTAAGGTCTCGCGCCTGATGGGTCAGTCCCCGCCACGTGCGGTCACGGGGGCCACCCTCACGCTGCCGCTCCAGAAGCCGGGCTCGGCATCCCCACGGTGGTCCCGGGAGGGGCGGGGGAGGGGGGCGACCCGGCCAAGCCCCCCCCCCCCCCCCCGCAGGGTCTGGGGCCACGGCCGGGCCCGTGCGCCAGGCCTGGGCTCACCCACCTTCCGGTAGACCGCCCCGATGACGGCCGTCTTGATCCTCATGCCGCTGACGAAGCAGATGTGGAAATACTGGTGCAGCACGAGGGTCTGGAGGCAGGCGCTGACGAACAGCAGCGCCGTGTAAAAGTAGCCCTGCCAGTCCGGGGCCTTCGTATCGTTCACGAAGTTGATGAGCAATCTGCCGGGCGAGGAAAGAATGCCGTGACCGTGATGCACGTGGCAGGGACTTCAGCATCTCGACCGTGTCCGGGCCAGGCGGGGTGGGCGCTATTCCTTAGTGTTACGCTCGGGAAAACAGACCCGGGGCGGTGACAGGGCTGCACGGGTGGCCTGAACCTGCTCCCGACGGCGCGCCCCGCGCCTCCAGTCTCACCACCGGACAGTCACCCAGAGGTGACCAAACAGAGACTGTGAGAGGCGGCGTTAGCAAAGCGGAGAGAAGGGACATGTGGCCCCAAAGAGACAGAAAGAGACAGGTAAACAGAGAGAGAGCAGAGAAGGGAGCTCCTCTCTGACTTTCTGCTTTTAGGCTGCAGTGCGACACGATCTGGCTCATTCTCTTGTCCTTGCTTTCCACAGATAATCCTCTCTCTTGCCTCTTTTGGCTTCAGGAAAGCCTGGTACGTTTCTGTTCCTTGCAACCAAAGTGGCCTCAGCTTGGATGGTGTTCGAGCAAAGCATGAGGCAAAGCGGGTCAGGGCAGAGAGGCTTGGCTTCAAGCCCACGGAGCCAGGCCACGTGACCCCAAGGCTGAGGTTAGGGTACCGTAAGTGAAAGGTCAAGGACACAAAGACTCATGCAGCGGGCAGGGAAGGGGTCTTACTTTAAGATCTCCGGGCCGGCAAACATCATCATGTCATGGAGGGCCTTGAATAAGAAGCTCATGAGGAAGTAGGGCCCGAAGGTCTTGTATAACACCTTGAACAGAGACGGCTCCCGGCCCTTCTGAGGGGACTTGACAATCAAAACCTCGGCCTCCTCGTTCACGTCCACCTGGGAGCTCCCTTTCGGCTTGGCGGGATCCTTGGAGGAGTACGCGATCTTCGCCTGCTGCCTGGAACACAAGGAGGGTGGAGCGGTTCTGGGGTCTTCCTCAAACCGGGCCGGCCAGCCGGGGGGAGGGCCAGGGCACCCCACCCCCTCAGGGGGGCCCAGCCAAAGAAAACCAGTCACGGCAGAAAGGAGGCCGAACATGCTGGTTAGGAGTACAGACGCAGGCTCCTGGCCAGCCAGCTCCGTGACTTCGAGGTCAAGTGGCTTCACCATTTTAGGCCTTAGTTTCCTCATCTGCTAAATGGGGACACAGGGACGAGTCTACCCCACAGGGCTGTTGGGAAAATTCAGTGTGTTCACATACGTGAAAGGCACTGAAAAGCGCCAGCCCCACCGTGATGTACAGATTCTATGCAATCTCTGATCAGAATCCAAGTTGACTGACAAGCAGATTCTAAAATTCATATAAAAACTTGAGGGACCGAGGACAGCCAAAACAATCTTTAAAAAGGAAATCAAAATTGGAGAATGCACACCTCCCGATTTCAAAACTTAATCAAGATAGGCATAAACACACACACACACACACACACACACACACACACACACACAGAGCCACAGACATACACATTATCAGTGGAACCAGAAATAAACCTGACTGATTTAGGGTATCCACAGTGTCAAGACTGTTCAACGGAAAAAGAATAATCGTTTCAACCGGTGGCACGGAGAAACCAGACAGCCACGCAAAAGAAGGAAGGTGGACCCTTAGTTCATTCCACGTACAAAAATCAACTCGAAATGGGTCAAAAAGACCTAAACACAGAGCTACGACTATAAAAATTCTTAGAAGGAAACGTGTGAAAATCTTCATGACCTTGTATTTGGCAATGGATTCTGAAAAATGACATAAAACGCAGAAGCAAAAGAAAGAAAAGATAAACTAGATGTGGTCAAAATTAAACACGTTGGGGGTGCCTGGGTGTTTCGGTTGGTTGAGCGTCTGACTCTTGGTTTGGGCTCGGGTCATGCTCTCTGGGCCGTGAAATCGAGCTCCACAATGGGCACGGAGCCTGCTTACAATTCTTTCTCTCCCTCTTCCTCTGCCCCTCCCGCACTCGTGCATGCTCGCTCGCGTGCGCACGCACTCTCTCTCCCTCTCAAATAAAACATTCAAAAACATGTTGTGCTTCAAAAGACACAATTAGGAAAGTGAAGAGACAACCCACAGAATGAGAGAAAATACTTGCAAAGGGAATATCTGATAAAGGACTTGTAACCAGAGCATGTAAAGAACTCTTACTACATACAATAAGGAAAAAAAACACCCAATTCAAAAAAGACAAAGAAGATACGCAAATGACCATGAATTGCTGCTTGATGTCATTAGTCATCCGGGTAACACAAACCAAAACCACAGTAAAGATATTACTTCACGTCCACTCGGTGGATCATCAGAAAGTCATATAATGCCGAGTGTCTGCAACCACGTGAGAAACTGGAACCCTCACATTCACCCCGGTGGAGTCCCCTCCTACTCGGAAGAGGACAGAGCAGAAACAGTAGAGTGTGGGCCACTTCCGAGATCAGGTCATGGCAAACACAGTGGCTTCCGTCTTGCCCTCTCTTGCATTGTTCACTCTGGGCAAAGCCAAGTACCACAGGAGGAGGAAATGGGGGAAGATCCCATGGTGAGAGGCTGCAAAGAGCCAGCGCTGACTTGCCAGCCACACGCAAACTAAAAGCAGGGCCTACAGCCCCAGTCAAGCCTTCAGATGATGTGGCCCCAGCTGACCTGCCGAGCACACCCTCCAGAGATGCTGGGCCGGGACCAGCCTGCTAGCCCACGACTGGATCCTTAACCCAGAGAAGCCGTGTGAGATCGTAAACGCTGGCTCTCATCTTCAGCTGCTACGCACGGGGGAATACGTTACGCAGTGAGAGACACACACCCCAGCTCCCATCTCCCAAATTACAGTCAAGGCAACACATTCCAATGGCCCGATGTGGGCTCCACCCCGAAATACACGGCGCATCCTCACCCAACCCAACTTTTGTGATTTGCGAACTCCTTCCATGGCGGGAGGACACTGAACAGCGCTCAACTGCAGAGGACTCGCATTTGTCACATCTATGCCACATCTGACCATTTATACCACCTGCTGCTTTCTGCTGGAGACCACAGCCCTCCAACCTGCCCTGGCTGGCTCCCCACTCCCCAACCCCCAGAAAAGGGCCAGAAACATGGGAATCTCCTCCATGCTCCTGGGTTGACCAGGCGCGGGTCCTGTCCATCTCCCTCCTGGGATGTGTGCTGACATCCATCCACCCTTTCCATGTGCACGGCCTCTGGCCCATGCAAGCGACCACCCCCCAGGCCTCCTCCCCGCTCGCTCATTTCCTCCCACTCTTGTTCCCTGACAACAAGTCCTTCACGGCAGCCAGAGGGACCTTCGTGATAACAGATCATCCCCTGATAGCTTCCACTGCACCCAGAATAAAATCTAAACTCTGGTGAAACTGCTGTAACCAACTACCACAAACTTCGTGGCTTAACGCAATACAAATTTATTGCCTCGTGGTTCGGGGGGAGGGGGTCAGAAATCTAAAGGGGGCCCACAAGGTGGCCTTCCTTCTAGAGGCTCTAGGGGAGAATCTGTTGCCTGGTCTTTTCCAGCTTCCAGAAGCCACCTAGATTTCTCTGTTTTGTGGCCCCTTCCTCCAATTCAAAGCCAACTACAGGCCATCCTCTCTTTCTCTCTCCCTGACATCCTGCCTCCTTTTACAAGGACCCTGGGGATCCTATCAGGCCAAGTCCCTTTGCCGTGTAAGGGTTTGGGGATCAGGACACGGACATCTTTGCAGGGGAGGTATCTCCCTCCACCAACCCCGTTGTCAATGTCACCACACAAGGTCTTTCCTGCTCCCTTTACTGACCGCCCCCAAAGCTGGGATTCCAGCTAGGAGTTTCAGAATTTTCTTCAGCACACGCAGGCGTCCTTGGCAAGGAAGACAAGAGGGCCAGGCAGACAGGAAGGGAGTGGCTCGGCCCTCTCCATTCATTCTCTGCACCACTTCCTAAGCAGGACCTGACCCTGGGCCTGTGTGGGCTGCTGGTGACCCAGGGCTGTTTCCAGTGGCCAAGAGACAGGTGCCAAAGGGTCAGGGAGAAGGTCTTAGGCAGGCAGAGAAGGAGGAAAGCTCAGGCCCGGGTGGGAGAGGTCAAGAACAGTGGGAACGATCAGCTAAGGCCAAGCCAAGAAAGAAAACTATCCAGCAAAAAAAGAGGCCCACAGAGGAAGCGGGCACTCCAGGAGGGGAGAGGAAGCAAGTAGGGCATCTGTGAGCTCAGGCTGGGAGGGGAAAGGAAAGTTGGAAGGGAAAGGTCTGAGTCAGGAGAAAACTAACTGCCCAGGAGCAGGGGAACCGAAAGGGGTGGAGAGGCTGAAGGCTCAGAAGAAAAAGGGACTTTCTCTGTGGATCGGATTCCAGTGTAGGCAGAGATGCCCATCAGTCACTCGTCCACTAATGAACTAAACACATGGCTCTGGGCCAACCGCTGGAGACAGCCCCACAGAGCCTCATGAGAAAAAAGGATTAGCAATCATGACTTCTCAAGACTGTGTGAGGGGTGCTATCACGGGGGGCTTCCCGGAGGTGACGTCAAAGCACAGACACGCAGGATGAGAGAAGGGGGAGAAGAGGATGGGCAAGGCCTGGAGCTAAGGATTTGAAATGAGGTTTGGCAGCCCTTCCCAGAACACCAAGAACTTCAGGGTAATCTGAAGGGGACAGGGAGCAAGCAGCCTCACCGGGGCTGGAATCAGCCAAAGAGCAATGAGGAGCTACAGATGACTTTGTCATTCATCTTCAAGGCTTCAGGAGAGGCCACATCTCAAACTTAAAACAGTCTCAGCTCAGGGCTCCTGGGTGGCTCAGTCGGTTAAGCATCGGACTTCAGACCAAGCCATGATCTGGCAGTTCGGGAGTTCGAGCCCCATGTCGGGCTCTGTACTGACCGCTCAGAGCCTGGAGGCTGCTTCGGATTCTGGGTCTCCCTGTCGCCCCGCTCGTGCTCGCTCACTCTCTCTCAAAAATAAACAGTAAAAGAAAAAAAAAGTCTTAGCTCGATTAAAATTTGCACATTTTCTGGATGTACTCTGAACATGGTGTTTGACCTGTAATAAATTCCCAATCGAACACAGAAGGGCAGACTACCTACAACCACAGGGAACGGATTTTACAAACCTAACGCACATACTCACTCAGAGGGAACATTACACAGAACAGTAGTTCTGGAAACCACAATGGGCGTGGGAAACACCTGCACAGCCCCTCGAAACTTGTAGCCCACGCAGGATTTTAAATGTGTTGTTTACGAATCCAAATGACTCAAGATCTTTCCCCTACTCTCCTACCCTTTTCTAGTTTTCTGTTTCTTGAATGCTTTCGGTTCCTCAAAACCAGAGGTTCTCAGAGAGAGGGTTGTTTTGCAAATTCCACATTCTCGGTCAATGATGGAGCCAGACAGCAGACCTTCTGTGACGGCCAGAACTTCAGTCCCCCGCCACCCCCCAAGAAAAGATCCCAACAGCAATGCGTGTAGCTTGAAGAGCTTGCCTGAAATGACCTAAGCCCGGAATCTAACTCTGTTTTTAGACATAAATCCATATTGTGTAGTGTTTTGTGGGGTTTTGTTTGCCAATTTAAATATACCTCAAATTTTTTCAGGAACGCAACTATTGTTGACATTAAGGGAACATTGCATTTTGTTCAGAACTTTGTCAAGTGCTGGCCACCACTCTGCAAAACGTCTTCTGTGAGGGTGACTGACACTGGTTCTGGAGATGTGGAGGGAACAGCAGCTGTCACAGAGCATCCTCCACAGTGGGACAAGCAGTGACTCTCCGTTCTGTTCTTCCAGCGTGCACCTGAGCATTTACTCACTGAAATACATGCGTCTCACTACAAATCACTTGTACTTCAGTTTTTCTTTCGTGTTGAGGGAGAGGGGCGCCTGGGTGGCTCAGTGCCGTTAAGCATCCTACTTCGGCTCAGGTCATGATCTCCACCCCCGTCGAGCTCTGTGCTGACGGCTCAGAGCCTAGAGCCTGCTTCAAGTTCTATTTCTCTCTCTCTCTATGCCCCTGCCCCTGCTCACACTGTCTCTCTCTCTCAAAAATAAACATTAAAAAAATAAAATAAAAAACAAAGTCTAATAAAAGCATTTTGCTAACTTAAAAAATGTTAGATATGTGGGTAGGTTATTTCTACTGATATATCACCTTAAAGTAACTGTATCAGTGTTAGAAAATCTTTTGTTCTCAAGGCAGCAATGAGTCTGAAAGGTTGAGAACCACTTTTCAACATGTGTATGTTGGTGCTTTGTTTTGTTTTTTTGTATTTTCTGTTGCATTTCTTTATAAAACAAAGACAATTCAGCAAAATACTCAACCCCATCTTTTTTTAATGTTTTTCTACATTTACTTTTGAGAGAGAGAGACAGAATGTGGGCGCGGGCGGGGGGGGGGGGGGCACGGTCAGAGAAAGAGGGAGACACAGAATCCGAAGCAGGCTCCAGGCTCCAAGCTGTCAACACAGAGCCTGATGCGTGGCTCAAACCCACGAAACGTGAGATCATGACCTGAGCCGAAATCGGGAGCTCAACCAACTGAGCCACCCAATCTTTAAACACTCTGATTTTTTAATACATTAGCTTTACTGAAGTATAAGTGATGTATGATAAACTCCACACACGGGAGTATACAATTTGGTCAGTTTTGACATGTAGGGATACATACAACTGTGAAACCGTCAGCAAAGCCAAGATTGGGAACACATCCGTCACCCCACAGGGTCTGCTGGGGCCCCTCTATAACTTCTCCCTCCCACCTGCATCCTGTTCCCTGGTGAAATGGAGAGGCCTTGCTACAAAGGGCCACACCAAGAAATTCCAGCTCAGAACAGGACTCTCCAATCGCCCACCACTTCCACAGAGGTTACAGGTGCCAGGTCTGGCTTATGCCTCTGGAAGCAGAGCGAGTGACCCATCTGCCAATGACCCAGGGCGTTGAGCCCCCATGCTGAGATCCCCTAATGGCCAAGGTAAGAAGACAGCCAGGGACGCCCCTGGGGCGTGGCCCACGATGGAGCCTGAGGCGCCAGCTCTCGCCTCGTCCACCCAGGCAAGATGGGAGCGCCCAGCCTGTGGCCGCACCCACGTAATAAAGACAACTTGTGCAGTTCCACCTGCCCGCCATTTACCCAGGCCTAGGACAGGGCTGATAGGATGATGCTGATCCCACTGAACCGTCAGAAAGCCCTCTGAGTACAAAACAGGGGAGGACGGCACGAGGGGACCTGCGGGACAGCCTCTCCAAACCCCGAGGGTCTGAAAAAATTACACATTAGCAGCAGATATCACATATGCTGAACGAATCCAGTAAGGGCCAGACCGGCGGTAGACAGAGCTTCCTGTGCAAGCCCGGTCCTCTCTCCGCGGAGCCTCCCTGGCGACCTCTCCCACGCCGTCTCCAGCAACCTGCTCATCATGAAGGATGCCACCGGCCAGGGCTTGCGAGGGAAGCTGTGCCTGAGAACCTTCACGCGGGTCACGGGCACCAGACTCAGCAGGAGCAGGATGTGCAGAAAACACCTCCCGTCTCGCCGTGCTCACCCACGGAGACTCACGCTCAACATGCCTCCCCTAAGAAAACTTCTCCCATGTCCATGGCCACCACGGACGGGCCACCAGCTCAGAGTCACAAGGTCCTCTGCTGGCGTCCCAGTGGCCGATGGCACCAACGTCCCCAATTCCCACCCACGAGCCCAGCCTGACCCAAGACCTATATGCTGGGTGTTCCAGCAACGGAGTGAGGAACCAGACCTCAAGTCCAGGGTTTCTCTCCGGAAGGGCCAGCTGCTCTCGGGCAGATGCAACACACCAGGCTGGCCCCATCGTCTGCCAGTGCAACTCAACGACAGGCCCACCGCATAAAAACCACAGGACTGATAACAGCCGCTTTTTGTTCTGCCCCTACAGCCACCAGCTGCTGCCCCCAAGTCACTCACAGCTTCTCAACCGGCTCCCCTGGACCCAGGATGCACAGGGCCAACGACCTACCTTAGTACGACAGCCACTTTTCTTTTCTGTTGACAAGTGACGTAATGATGTATCATACAACTGACTTGTCTCAGAGTTGAGGAAATTAAAGAATGTGCTGGGGAGGCCCTGGTCTGATTCCCAAAATAACCTGAGAACAGAGGCGTCTGGGTGCTCCGTCGGTGGGACGTCCAACTTACGGCTCAGGTCATGATCTCATGAGTTCGGGCCCTGCGTTGGGCTCCATAATGATGGCTCAGGGCCTGGAGCCTGCTTCAGATTCTGTCTCCGTCTCTCTATGTCCCCCTCCCACTCTGTCTGTCTGTCTCTCTCTCTCTCTCTCTCAAAAATAAACATAAAAATTAATAAATAACCCGAGAAAAGAGGTCATGCGATGGCATGCAGCTCATGTGGGAGGAGCATCGAAAATCGAGGACGCTATGGATGAACCATAATGCAAACTAGAGACTCGGGGATGACAATGACGCGTCAGGTGTAGGTTCATCCATACACCTGGTGGGGGCTACTGATAATGACAGAAGCTGTGCAGGTGCAGGGACAGGGGGTCCCCTGCGCCTTCAGATCGAAAAACTAACGTCTATTTTAGTTTTAAATCCAGCACAGTCAAAAGCACCCTCGATGGGGGCTTCTCTGGCTGAACACCCGTGGAAGTGATGGGCGTGGTGTGTGGAAGGAAAAACACATAGAAGAGCAAGAACACCCAGGAGGCCAGATGCTGTGAGGGAGGCAGGCAAAGTGGGGCGGCCTCGGGGAGTGCGGCTGGGCACACACCTGCTGAGCCAACAGAACCAATCACTGCTCGATGCACATTTTTCTCTTCTTTCCTACTCACACTGCCTTCGCTACAGGTACAACCCTTGCCCATTTTGCAGATGAGCAAAAACTGGCTCGGAGGAGTAAAGCAGCTTTTGCCCAGGACCATGAAGTCAGCGAGGGGCGGCAGGAAAGGGGTGGTCAGGTCGTTGCAGAGAGGCTCACACTTACCTTCTGGACTTGGCACACTCCTTCTTCCAGTTCTTAACCAAAACGGGCACGACTTGCTCTGAGGTGTCCTCCTTATTCAGGGACCAGAGGTCAGCGCTCTCCAGGGGCTGGCGGTAGCCCCGGACCATCAACCTGGGGCCAAAACACAAGGGGGAGGTGATGACAGTCTGGAGAGGAAGAGGAGGGTGACCCTCGCTGCCGACACCTGCCATGCCAGCCCGCTCTCCATGCCAGGGTGGCCGAGGGCGGTGCACAGCTGGCAAGAGTGGAATACGTATGGCACATACGGGCACATTAAATGATCAACGCTAATTCTGTGAGGCCGCCCAGGGCAAAACGGCCTCATTTTTTAGAGACACAAACTATTTAAGGTAGAGATCATTACAATCGCTCTGATTTGCTTAAAAAATATTTTGGGGGCAGCAGCGGTGGGGGGGGGGGCGCCTCAGTCAATTAAGTGTGTGACTCGATTTCAGGTCCGGTCATGATCTTGTGGTTCGTGAGATCAAGCCCTGTGTGGGGCTCTATACTATCAGCACGGATCCTGCTTAGGATTCTCTCTCTCTCTCCCCGCCCTCTGCCCCTCCCCAGCTCTCTCTCTCTCTGTCTCAAAATAAAATAACCTTTAAAAAACTCTTTTAAACATATATGTATTTTAAAATTTTTGTTAATATTTATTTATTTTTGAGAGAGAGACAGAGACTGAGTGCAGGAGGGGCAGAGAGAGAGCGAGACACAGAATCCAAAGCAGGTTCCAGGCTCCGAGCCGTCAGCACAGAGCCCGACACGGGGCTCACACTCACAAACCACAAGATCATGACCTGCGCCGAGCTGGATGCCCAACCGACTGAGCCACCCAGGTGCCCCCCCAAAAAAGTATTTTTTAAGGCCAAGTGGCAAAGCATCAATAATTGTCAAATCTGGGTGATGAGTTTATTGAGACTGATTAGACTAATCTTTCTACGTGTTTGAACACTTGCATAATAAAAAGTAAACCTGTCACTGCAACTTGCTATTTTGAATTAATACCAAAGTCGCAGGAAAATCACGTGAATTGCACAAAGAATCCCAGTCCGCCCTCCGCCTGCTTCACCGCTCCTTACATCTCGCCACATCTGCTGAGCCATTCTGGGTCTCTAGCCATAAACACACACGTCCACAAACACACTTCTTTTCTGAGACACTTCGAACTAGGTTATGGCAGCGTGTATCCCCATAAGGAAACCCACACGCTGTCACAGAAGCCAAAGCAACGTTACCAAAATCAGAAATTTGAGCGATGATGGCAGAGCCCGCAGTCCACATTCAAATTAATGCTCTGACTCTTGGGGTCGGCTCAGGTCATGATCTCGCGGTCTGTGAGACTGAGCCCTGTGTCGGGCTCTGGGCTCACAGGGCGAAGCCTGCTTGGGATTCTCTGTCTCTCCCTCTCTCTGCCCCTCCCTGGCTTGCTCTCTCGGTCTCTCTCAAAAGAAACAAACTTAAAAGTAAGTAAGTAAAGAAATAAAACATTAAAAAATTTTAAAAAGCTATTTCTTAACAGTAATTTGAAAGCTACTTAATAAAAAAAAAAAAGGTATTTGGGAAAAGTTTATAAAGACAAGGAACCATGCTTATCAGAGGGGAAAAGGATTCAAATAATCCCAGGTAAGATGGTGACGACGTGCAGGAAAAACTGTGCCCCAAAAAGGACAAGAGGGGAGCCCATCACACCGCCGTCAGTGGTCGCCTTGGGTATTTTCTGCTTGTTGATCTATGCGTGTTCTTACATTTCCTACGGAGCACGGGTATTACTTTTCTGCTAGCAAGGGGTCTGAAACAATGCCAACGTTGGTAATTATACCTGACATAAAAAAAAAAAAAAAAAAGTACCCAAATCTGGAAGCTCAGAGCACAAGGCTTGTAAGGGCCCCAGGTGAAGCCATGCGCAGAGGAGCAAGCCGTTCGTGTTTCACGCAAGTCGAGTCCATGCATGTGGGCGCAGGGTCAGCACCTGAGACCCGGGCCCCCGGCAGGCACGCTCGCACCCGGGGGAAGGGTGAGGGAGGGAGAGCACCGGCCGGGCCTTACCCTGTGATCCACCAGAAGGTGACTCTGGACAGGAAGGAGGCACTGGATTCCGGGCAGGGGTTCTAGCGGAGAGAAAACACAGGGTGGGAGGAAAAGAGAAATGATCCGTTAATCTTCTCATCTAGGCCGGTGCTCGTGACCAGTCTTCCTCTCAAATGACCGGCAGCCCCCCTCACGCCGAGGACTGGCACCCCAAAAGGGTTTCCCTCCTGAGCCCCGGCGGCCTTCAGAGAAACACACAGCAGCTTCCCACTTTCACCCAGGAAATATTTCCTGAATGACTACTATGTGCAAAGATGGTACAGTGTGCCACATCCCTGCCCCCTCTTAAATCCCCACCGCGACCCAGTGGCTGTGGTGCTGCCCAGGTCCCCCGAAGTTACCCCAGTCATTCATTCACTCATTCATTCAACAAGTATTTTCTGAGCACCTGCTATATGCCTAGCACCATGCACACAAATCTGAGCAGACACAATCCCTGCCCTCAGGAAGCCCACAGTGCACAGAGGTAGTAATAACACCTGCTAACTTCTCTGCGAGCGAGCTGTGTTACAAGTACTTTATGCAAATGATTTCATCTCATCTTTAGAACCAGCCTACCAAGGAGATAAAAGCATCATCCTCGCTTTGGAGATAAAGACACAGAGGAACAGACAGATGGAGTGACCTTGCCAGGCAAGTGGTGAAAACAGACTACGAGCCCCTAGCAGTGTCCGGAAAGAGCCATTAATCAAAGGATCTTGTGAGCAGGCACTCAACCACAACTGCAGTGAGGATTGTTTCCTGAAGATAGGTCAGTATTACCGGTGGGATCACTGGTATCTTAGTGAGCTCACGGCAAGAGAGCGGATAAGCGGATGGGGGCTGATCTCTCTGAAGAAGGTCAAAGAAGGCATCCCCGAGCTGGGCTCTGAAGAGTAGAGGATGACAAGTAAAGGGGAGAGGCAGGGTAGTCTTGGCAGCAAGGGTGTGTGTGCAAAGGCCCCGTGGCAGAAGGGAACATAACCCTATTCCAGGAACTAAGAGGGGTCTGACCAGTCTACACTGGAGACCAACTAAGGGATTTGGGTCTTCATCCCAAGGGCAATGGGAAGTCACCGACACAATCCAACAATAATACAAAGAGCAGGAGAGTGATGTCAGCATGGAGCCTCCGTGACCACCAGCAAGGGCCGACTTTCCATTCCAAGCAGATACATGGAGGTCGGCATTCTGAAATACACACTTTGGTGAAGGGCGCTCACCAGGCAAGGATGAGGTCTCTAGCCCTTTTTCAGAGACACAGCACGGGAGAGCCAGGCGAGAACACATGTTGTGCCTTGGTGGTTTTCCACCCAGGCTGCGAGCAATTTAAAAAAAAAACACACAAAAAAAACCTGTACCTGGTCCCCACCTCCCAGAGATTCTGATTAAGCTGGCTGAGGGTGGGACCAGGGCATCAAGTTTTTGTTTGTTTTTAACTCCCAGAGTCTCCTTGGCAAAGGGGTTTGGCAGGAAATATACCAGATAAGCCTGATACCAAGGAAGCTAAATTCGCGTGGAGTTTAAATTTTAAATTAAAAAAAAATTTTAAATTTTAAATTAAAAAAAAATTTTAAATTTTAAATTAAAAAAAATTTTAATGTTTTATTTAGATTTCACAGAGACAGAGAAAGAGAGGGAGGGAGGGAGAAAGAGCACGCACGGAAACAGGGGAAGGGCAGAGAGAGGGAGACACAGTCCAAAGCAGGCTCCAGGCTCTGAGATGTCACCTCAGAGCTCAACGTGGGGCTCGAACGCACAAACCGCGAGATCGTGACCTGAACTGAAGTTGGACGCTTAACCCACTGAGCCACCAAGGCGCTCAAGACCTGAGAAGCAACCAGAAGTGACTCCAATTAGCCCAAAAAGGGACAGTGCGAGTCACAATCAGGATCCTAAGTAGAACGGACTGAGACATCTGTTTAACATCCATTTAAACATCACATATGTTTAAATACACAATCTCACACGGACACGGAAAAAAAAGCAACTCTCTGGCATCATGCGTGAAAAGACACAAGTGAAGCAAGCCGTTGTTCTGAGAAGAGAAGATGGGCAGACAACAAGCATTTTCCCACCTTTTCTAAAGGAACTTCCCCACAGGGGAAGTGTCTCTGCATAGAAGTGGTCCAGCTAACACACAAGGAAGGAAGGACAGAATGTTAAGAAGATGTGCCGCGTTGCAACCACAATGGGTGACTGGAAAACTTGACGAAATCCAACAATTATTATTAATGTTTTCAGGCCACATAGCAGTAGCAATGGTTTACTGTTTAAAATATACTTCTCTTTCAGGGGCAACCTGTGTGGCTCATTTTGTTAAGCGTCCGACTTTGGCTCAGGTCGTGATCGCGCGGTCTGTGGGTTCGAGCCCCGCACCAGGCTCTGTGCTGACAGCTCGAAGCCCGGAGCCTGCTTCGGATTCTGTGTCTCCCTCTCTCTCTGCCCCTCCCCTGCAAGTGCTCTCTCTCTCTCAAAAATAAATAAACGTTAAAAAAATGTGTTGTTTTTTTTTAACGTTTATTTATTTTTGAGACAGGGAGAGACAGAGCATGAACGGGGGAGGGTCAGAGAGAGAGGGAGACACAGAATCGGAAACAGGCTCCAGGCTCTGAACTGTCAGCACAGAGCCCAACGCGGGGCTCGAACTCACGGACCGCGAGATCATGACCTGAGCCGAAGTCGGACGCTTAACCGACTGAGCCACCCAGGCGCCCCCCAAAAACGTGTTTTTTAAGAAAATGCAATGAAAGAAGAATTCTTCTCTTTCACCTACTCTCACTGGGGAGAAGGGCAGACAGCCATTCTACCATTTCTACAACCTTGTGTAAGTCAAGTTATTTCAAAATAACAAGTTACTAAATACGTTTAAAGCCCTGCCTTCCAGAGATACACACTGAAATGTTTACCTACAACGCGGTGCAGGGTGAAGAAACAGTCCGTGGCAGTTGGTGATACCCTGCTGTCTACGTATGTGCACACGCGGAAGTTTCCATCATGAAAAGCTAGATGAAAAGCTTCCCCAGTGACTCAGACACGCATCCTGGGCTCCGCTCCGGGGCCATGGAGTACTAGGAGTTTCCGGAGTGTCCCAGCCCTACCTGTGCCAGCGTCACCTGAGAAGCTCACCGAACACAGTGGGCCAAGGTCCCACCCCAGACCAGCTTAGATCTAGGGCTGGGGCCCTGGCCTCAGGAGATTTTTTTTTTTTAATGCAAATTTTATGTTTGAGAGAGCACAAGCAGGGGAGGGGCGGGGGGGGGGGGGGGGGGGAGGGGGGCCGGGGACAAAGGATCCAAAGCAGGCTCTGTGCTGACAGCGGCCAGCCCAACCCAGGGCTCAAACTCGTGACTGTGAGATCATGGCCTGAGCGGAAGTCAGACGCTCAACTGACTGAGCCGTCCAGGTGCCCCCTCACAAAAGTTTTAATAAGGAAATCAGACACTGCCGCCTCACAGACCTACATTCCAGACCAACCTAACACAGAGAAAGTTCCAACTGTGGAACCAGGGCTCAAATCCCAGGGTTGCCATTTTGCACCTGAATGACCTCAGGCAAGTGCCTTCACCTGAAAGCCTCAGTTTCTGAACCTGAAAGATGGGAGCAGGTCTTCCGGCTGCTCCGCCTTCCTCACAGGAGGGTAAGGAGGGAGAAGTGAACTGTGTCCGTGGGACAGTGTGGTAAGCTGGAACTTTTCCAACCCGGGGTGGCAACACTATTCATGGAACAGGTGGTGGTATTTGCTCTGTGGGCTGGTGGTGAGCGAGTTATCAGGGAATCTCACATGCACTTCAACTGTAGCCCAATTCTGACGCACCGGGAAAAGCCGGGGTTCCGGCAGGGAGCGGGAGGGGGCACAGCTGGCAATGACTCATTTCTTGAGCAAACGTTTAGGGAGGGCCTGCTTATATGCCAGGAGATGGCTACGGGCTGGGGACAGGGTTATGCACGACACAGTGAGGTCCCCACCCAATACCGCTTCCCAGCTTGGGGGGATGAACAGTAAGCAAACCAAGATGCAAATAAATACAGAAGTATAAACACAGAGGGGCGCCAGGCTGGGTGGTTAAGCGTCCGACTTGGGCTCAGGTCATGATCTCACGGTTCATGAGTTCCAGCCCCGTGTCGGGCTCTGTGCTGACAGCTCAAAGCCTGGAGCCTCTTCCAATTCTATGTCTCCGTCTCTTTCTCTCTCTGCTCCTCCCCTGCTTGTGCTCTTAGTCCCAAAAATAAATAAACACTTAAAAAAGGAAAAAGAAGGGTAAACAGAGCGAGCTGCACCAGAGGAAAAAAATGAAGGTCCCAGGAGAGAAGGGGGCCAGGGGGGTTGCTTATGTGAGAGGCAACAAAACAGCAAGGAGGTGAGAGAGAGGCTCTGAATCCCAGCCCTGCCACCTACTTACTAGCCATGACGACCTTGGCCAAGGGACCTGGTGATGCGCTTAAATGAGACAAAGCATGTTACGTCCTTAGAATAGTACCTGGTGCGGAGTGACTGTGGGAGAAACGGTATTAATGGGATTAATACTAACAGGAGAAACAATAGCACCATCTTCTATTTCTCGTAGCATCACGATGCGCCAAGCACTGTACCAGATGCTTCACATAAGGGTTGCCAAAGAAAGGCCCACAGGCTGGCTGCTGGCAAAGTCAAGTCTGATGGGTACATGGTGACGCACACTCATTTACATAGCTGATAGTCAAATCTGATTGGCACACGGTGACGCCCACTCATTTACATACCGTCTGCATCTGCTTTTGAGCTACAATGGCATAGCTGAGTAGGTGCACCTCAAACTACGTGGTCTACACAGCCTAATATTTACTATCTGGCTTTCTACAGAATAAGCTGGCTAAGCCCTGCTTACATCAGAGCCCACAACACCCCGAGACAGCGGTGACTAAGGCGTAAAACCAGAGCTCAAGTGACGGCCGTTTGCTTCCAAATCCAGTCTTCCTTGAGTCTTGCCGCAGGACACGGAGCATAGCTGTGCGGGTTACAGACCTCATACAGAGATGCCCAGCTGAGGGGCAGGTGGGGGCTGAGACACAGCTCAACAAGACCCCCGAGTCTTGTGCCTTTGAGGGGCTGCATCAGCCTGAAGGAGGCCGGCCGTTCCCAAACTCATCCACCCGGAGGGGGTACAATGTCTTTTTCTCATTTGCACAGAGACACCGTGCAAACAGCAGGGCATTAGGCATCTATGTGCACAGGGGGCTCACCAATCCCGGCATTCTCTCACAATCAGGCAACTCCAGCCGTGGCACAAGAAGGAAGCAATACTGTGACCGCATAATCGAAGGCACGTTCATTCCCTTTTCGCCCTACTGTATACAGATGGGGGTCGTACCCCTGAGACTGCAAGAAACGATGGCCCAGAGGGAAAAGAGGAATCCTCACCCCGGCTAGTAAAAATCCCAGCTGCTGCAAAAAAATGCACCCCGCCAAAGCAGTGAGATCACATCATTTACAAGAACGTTTCACAGTTTCTAATTTGCACTCTCCAAGAGCTTTGTCCCATTCACTTTCCCCCTCCTTTGAACCCAAACAGGGATTTTCAGGTTATTTTTTTTTTAAGTTTATTTAATGTTTATTTATTTCTGAGAGAGAGAGAGGGACAGAGACAGGGACAGAGCATGAGTGGGAGAGGGGAAGAGAGAGAGAGGGAGACACAAAATCCGAAAGCTCAGACCTGGACGCGGGGCTCAAATCCACGACCCGTGAGATCATGACCTGAGTGGAAGCTGGACACTTAACCAACTGAGCCACCCAGGCACCCCGGGATTTTCAGATTATTAGGAGTCATGTCAGGCTGACAGAAGGTCCCCACTGCCAGTGCAGAAAAGGAAACAGGTAAGTGGGAATCTGGTTTCTGGAAGCCCCTATCTGACAGAGAAGGCTTTATTTGATAAAAACAACTTGAGCTCTAAAGTAGTCAAGAACCGGTAATTTTTTACGTTTATTTACTTATTATTTGAGAGAGACAGAGATGGCACGAGCGGGGGAGAGTGGAGAGAGAGAATCCCGAGCAGCCTCTATGCCATCAGTACAGAGCCCGACGCGGGTCTCAAACTCACAAATCCCTGAAATCATGACCTGAGCCAAAACCAAGAGTCAGATGCTTAACCGATGGAGCCATCCAGGCGCCCCAAGAACGGATAATGTAAAAAAAAAGAAAAAGAAATGGGCTGGGCGCTGGACGAGAACCCAGACCGCATTCCATTCAATGGAACCAAGCAGGACATTCTGACGTAACTCGTGAATGGCAACGCTGTCAGTGAGGGGGTTTCCCAGCCTTGGAGGCTGAAGCAGAGCTAACTCCTGTCCCTGCCTGTACGAAGCTTATTCACTGGTCCCCCATGCACCTGGAAAGGAGAGTAATTCAGACAAGCCCTGGATGAAGGCAGAGGGAGAGAGAGTCTGATTCACGCAACGTACAGAGAGAGCCACATTCTTTGGCATCTGTATCTGGCACCCGGCGATCTGGCCAAAACCCACGTGGCTTAAACCAATTTGGTACAACAGCCCCAAGCACTGGTTCTTTAAGAGCTGGTCATTCATTGTCTCCCACCAGGCAGTTTGGGGAACGGGTCTTTCAGCACTCTGGCCTTTTTGTCAGAAATGCTCGGGATCCCCGCTCAGTGTTTCTGGTTTTGACTCTTTGAGTCTCCTGCCGGTTACTCGAACTCTGCACCACCCAGACGCCCAGCAGTAAGGGGAGGATGACACAGCCATACGGCTTACAGCAGGGGTTCTCCGACATGGCCCTCCAGTGCCAGCATTCACGGCGCCTGGGAAGCTGTTAGAATTGCAAACGCATGGGTCCCGCCAAGAGCTACTGACTCAAAGTCTGGGGGTGCTCCCAGGGCCTTCCGAGAGATACACACTCGGGTGTGCCAACCCTGAGGAAGAGCTTCTGATCCAGCCTGGTGAACTCAGGCAAGACACTTCACCACTCTGGCCCTCAGTAACCTCATGTATAAGATGAGACTCGCAGCCCTACCTCATCAGGAGGCTTCGAGGACTAAGAAACTTAAAAAGACAACACACAGGGTCACTGACTGGCTCCGCCCTCCTCCTGACCCGCCTGAGCTGCTGAGCTGGCTATATAAGTGCCACCAGCCCCTCCGTGTCCCAGGCACCCTCCTACTTTCAGCCAGAGGGGTCCCCGAAAACACCTGAAACCTGAGCGTGTCCCCCCCCTCCCCCCCCACGCTGAGAATCTTCCAACATGGCCAAATCCCAAGTCTTCATGGTGACATGCAACTCTACCCCTGATTTTGCAAGCTCAGCTCTAGGTCCCTCCGAACCAACCAAGCAGAACCCTGCAGTTCCCCAAACACCCACAAGGTCCTTTACACAGCTGGACCCTTCTACGTGCTGGTTCCTCGACCGGGAGCCCCGTCCTGTCCGGCCTTACAAGCCCAGCCGACGCCTCTCGTTTCTCAGACTCAGGCCTCCCCTCCCCTGGACGCTGGCCCTGGAGCCTCAGGCTGAGTTAGGAACCTCTCCTCCAGCCCCTCAGCCCCCAGCACTTTCCTGCCTCGGGGCCCCACCGTCCACAGCTCTTGGTTTATTTGGCCAGTGCCCCCTCCTCAACGGTCAAGTTTGTTCATTTCAGTACCCAGAGCCCCTCCACCCTGCACCCCTGCACAATACCAAACCACTGTGACCAACAGCATAAATGAGAGAAGCCTTAAGAACAGACTTTATGAGGGGCGCCTGGATGGCCCAGTCGGTCAAGCGTCTGACTTCGGCTCAGGTCATGATCTCGCCGTTCTCGAGTTCCAGCCCTGTGTCGGGCTCTGTGCTGACAGCTCAGAGCCTGGAGCCTCCTTCGGATTCTGTGACTCCCTCTCTCTCCACCCCTTCCCTGCTCATGCTCTTTCTCTCTCAAAAACAAATACACATTAAAAAAAATTTTTTTTAAACAGACTTTACAATGCGTTCATAAAGCAGTTCATGTTCAGTGGCTGCCTTTATTGTATGAGGGGTCAAGACTGACCATGAAGGGCAGGAAGGAACTTTCTGGGGTCCTGGTAGTGTTCTGTAGCTTGATAAGGGCTTGGGCTATTACTCATTTGTCACAACTCCTCAACCGGTAACTTTTACATTCAGGAATTTCACTATGCAAATTCTGCTTTAAGAGAAACATAAAACAGAAGCATATACAGATACTGCACTCTGGCTAGTGGTTTGCATGGTGCAAATGTCTGGGTAACGCATACTAAGTATTTCCAAGTACGTTTCAGATACCAAAAAAATGAGCCAGTTGGCTGGCTGGTTGGCCAGATATGTGATAAAGCAAGCTGAGCACAATGTTAACTGTAGAATCGAACTGGAGAGTGGATGGGTACTCACTTTCCGCGTTCACAGCAAAAGTGCCGGGGGAAATCTTTCCCATGTTTATGGACAGGACTAAAACTACCTCTTAGGCCAAATGAGCTGGGCAGTTTTACACGCGTTTTAAATGTCCTAAACCAATGCTTTTCAACCGTGCACCACCCGTAGATCCTGCTAAAATGAGGCTATGACCCAGCAGGGCTCAGTGGGCCCAGGACTCTGGATTTCTAACAGCCAGTGCCGTCGGTCCAAAGACCCCACTTTGAGGAGTGGGGGTCCACTATATGACCACATTTGCCGTTGATGCCTCCAAGGGCAAAAGGAAACACCTCCCTCCTCTCACGGGCCCCATTCTAAGCAGTAGCCTTGGGGCCAACAAGGATCACAGAAAGGGCCAGACAGGAACCCCAAGAGAGCCCTGGAAGGCTAGATGAGCCACTCCCAGATTCCAGGCAGCCAAGGGCCTGGAGGTACAGAGGGGAGCAGCCCCACGGAAAAACCAGGGCCAGCACAGCCGTCTGAGTCATGCAAACGGCACAGGGCCAGCTGGAGAGGAGGTCGACTTTGGTGACTCAGCAGGAGCGAGCCTGGAGAAGCCCAGTGCTGCCAGCTCCCACCCAGGCCCCACCTGCCCCTGGCCACCCCAGGGCAAGGCTGACTGCTCCCTGTGTGCACAGACAACATGTGACTGCGGCTCCGAAGTCAGGACAGCAGCTGGGGCTGGGCTCTCCCCATCTTCTGGGCTCTGCTGTGATGGGAGCCCTGAGGATAATGGCGAGACAGGCAGAGAAAGCACCTAACGGTGTCCTCCTCCCCCTGATCACCGGCCTCAGATCCCAGCACCAAATGGGGCTCAACCCACTTTCAAGAAGGGAACAGTGAGGTCCTGAAAGGAGGAAGGACTTGCCTGGGGTCACAAATCTAAGTCCCATAAGCTGATTCCCAGCATTCCCAGCCTGCACCTCAACTGCAGGTACACGGCTGTTTGCCCACCCGTTCAAAGGCTGTCCCCCGCGAGGTCACAAGCTTCCTGCGGGTACACAGGAGACTGCATTGTCCAAAGAGGGCCAGACGTTATCTGCCATCTCATGAGTTCGTCTTAGAACGAGACCCGACCGCTCCCCCATCTAGAAGTGGGGTCTGTGTCCCCAGCCCTCGAACCCAGGCTGACTTCTGTGAATGTCTCCATCAACAGACTGTGGCAGGAGTGACACTGTGTGAAATCTGGCACTGGGTCGTAAGAGGTGACACAGCTTCCGCCTGGCACTCTCTCTAGGAACACTCATTCTCAGACACAGGCCACCACACTGTGACGCCACCCAGGCCACCCTGACATGGACCGTCAACCCTAGCTGAGGCTCCGGCCAGGGGCTGGTGCTAACCACCAGCCCAGCGAGTGAGCAGTCGCCTTCCCACTGCTACCATCAGGGAAACCCCGAGGGAGAACCGCAGCTGAGCCCGGGCAACAGCCAGGACTATGAAACGTAACAATAACTACTAGTTTTTTTATTTTGAGAGCGGGAGTGCGCAGAAAGAGAGAGGGAGACGGAGAGAATCCCAAGCAGGCTTCGTGCTGTCACCATCAGATTTAGGGTGTGAGTTAGGGTCTAACGGTCCAACCATCTCTGTAAGATTAGACTCCTAAAATTGAATGGTTGGGGACAAGAGACGGAGCGTCCCAGTCCTGGGCAACCCAGCCTCCAGCTGCCCCAGTGTGGCAGAGCAGGCCCAAGGCCCAGGCTGCTGGGAACGCAGAAAGCACTACGGAGGAAGAAGCCAGCTCTACGAACCACCCTAATGTATGGGCACCCGGGGAAAGAAGAAAAAGGAATTTTTATCCAGATCCCCAGAGGGAACCAGACATCAGAAATTCCCTCTCCCGAGGTGCCTGGGTGGCTCAGTCGGTTAAGCGTCCGACTTCAGCTCAGGTCATGATCTCGCGGTCCGGGAGTTCGAGCCCCACGTCGGGCTCTGTGCTGACGGCTCGGAGCCTGGAACCTGCTTCCGATTCTGCGTCTCCTTCTCTCCCTGCCCCTCCCCCGCTTGTGCTCTGTCTCTCAAAAATGAACGTAAAAAAACATAATAAATTGAAAATAAATAAACAAAGGTTTCCTGATGGGGACATGCCGCTGACCAACACCCACCGCCATGCGCGCAAACCCTGCTCAGCAGGAGACACGGCAGCCACAGACACGTGAGCCCCTCTCCTCCTTTGTGGCAGGCGGGAGCCGGGATCCAGTAGGCGCCCCAGGCGTCGTCGCTGCCCCTGTGAACTTTGCACACGTACAAACACACACACGCGCCCAAGAACACGCTAACGCGCATATGCACACGCACACGTGAACGAAAACAGAGGCACGTGCACACGTACAACATGCACATATGCAAACACGCACACCTATGTGTTTTAGACGTAAAAACTTGGCTCCTCAGAGCCGATTCCCCACAGCTGCCTTCGTCCCCCACGCAGGCAGCCTCAGCCTTTTGATGAGGCTCAGGCCAAACCCCAGAGAATCGCAGCAGCTGAGAACTGCCCTTGCAACTGCCATTTCGCCAGCTAACAGCTGACTAGCCACGAACAAAGCGTCAAATAAATGCTCCAAAGGTTCCCCTCCCACTCAGAGTAAAGTCCAGTGGCTCACACAACTGCAGGCGATGGTCCCCACCTCTGAGACGCCATGTCTTAGCCCTCCGTGGCCTCTCGCTGCTCCAGGCACACTGGCCTTTCCTGCTGCTCCCTTGACAGTCCGTGGCAGCTCCTGCCCCCGGGCCTTTGCACTTGCCAACCCTGCCTGGACCACTCTTCATCTGGTATTTGCTCAGCTCGCTCCCGCACCGCAGTGAGGTTTCATGAGGGAGGCCTTTCCTGATGGCTCCTATCAACTCGAAACTGCACACGACCCTCAACCATCACGTGCATTTCTTCTCCATGCTTTCCTCTCCTCCTCAAGATTCACTGCCACCTGACTGATACACACTTGGGTCCAGGGTCACAGACTATCCCTCCGGCCCACACGACAACATAAGCCTGAGGTGGGCAAGATCTCTGTGTTAGGTACTGCCACAGCCCTGTGCCCAGACCGGGGCCTGGCACTTGGCACCAGATGGAACGAGGGAGGGAAGAAGCAGGAGAAGGAGGGAGAGGGGCAAAGAGGAAGGAAAAGGGGGAAGCCAGGAGGAAGAACGGAGGCAACAGTGGTCAACGACTATGTTCCCTTTTATTCTGTCAACAGGAAGACTGGTCATTTCCACCGCACCCGCTCACACCCACTGGTCCAGAGAAGATTCCTGCTTCCCTCAAAATAACAGAAGAGACTCAGGGTCGCAAACTCAAATCCCTCAAGGGCCAGGGACATACCACGACAGAAGGAAGCAGACTGTGTAATACAAGAGGGAGTGCTGGGCACTGTGTAGACTAGGGCCACACTCCTCCGCGGAGCTCAAGTACTGCTGTGGGGGGCAATGGCCCGAATAGTGACACAACTTCTCGCTACTCTAGAAAACCTGCATTGTTAGAAGGGGAAATATCTTCACGTTTAAATGTTTTGCTCACAGTTTCTAAAATCGCTATGGCAACCAAATGATCAAACCGGCAGGCCTATAAGACACAGACGTTTACAAGTATGAAGCAGATTCCTTCCTTAAGTCCCCCTAGCCACACAGAGGCCTCAGTTTTTCCATCTGTAGAGTGGGAAGGAGGATGTTACCTCTCTCTCTGGGCCTTGGCGGGGTAGGGGGGGAAGGTGGAACGAGATCCCACGTGGATGATACTGTCACAGAACAAGTGTCTAATCGATGTTAGCTAACACCGTATAGTATTCTTCACACAAACACACACACCCATGTCTCCGATCACACTTACGGGGTCGTGGATGGTTTCAGAGAACAGGGGCGATCGGTCCGAGAAGCAGGACAACACAAGCTGAATCAGCACGAGGGTAAAGTAAATGTAGAAAGTGACATCGCGAAACACGTCGATTTCAGCACCCTAGAAGTGTGGCAAGGAAGGAGGAAGAGAAGGTCACTTTCTGGAAGCAGCCTGCAGAAGCCGGGGAGCAGGTGCAGACCCAGTTAATAAGCTTTCCTGCCCTAACAGAAGAGAGGCAGTCCCATCCCAGCGTGCTCCCCGATGCCTGGTGAGGGCATCCAATGTGGCAAAAGGAGGCTCAGGCTTGAGAGTTAACCAGCCCACGTTCAAGGCCTGGCCCTGCTCGTACTGGCCATGGGGTTTTGTCAATTCACTCAGCCTCTGTGCACTTGAGTTTCTCCATGTATAAACAGATAAGTGGTTCTCAATCACAGAGGATTTTGCCTCCCAAAGAACATCTAGTAGCATCTGGAGACATTTCTGTTCACCCTAACTTGGGGTCTGCTACTGGAATCTATGTGCGGAGGCCAGGGATGCCCCGCAAACATCCTACAAAGGTCAGGACAGTCTCTTACAACAAAGACATCTCTGGTCCAAACTGTCCATTAGTGCTAAGGCTCAGAAACCCTGTCGGAGTAATTGTCAGCTGTCGGTAAGATTCTTCGCAGAAAAAAACCTTGGTCAGGTATCGGGCCCCCTAGGGGGGCAGCCGCTCTGCGAACACCACTCCCCGCTCAGCTCTGGTGCACACTAAAGATTATCTACAGTTGACTTGCCTTGCTGTTCACTGCTGACTGGGGCTCAGAGGGCGGTGTGCACCTGTCTGGGGCTCCCACCCCTAGAGAACCCACATGGGCCCCTGAAGCTACACAAGTAAATGGGGCTCTGAAGAAAGAAGGTTCTAGATGAAAGGCTGAATGAGCTAGCGAAATCCCTGGGGGAAGAGCTGGGCCCATATACTACTCATTGTCTGGATCCCAGGGCAATGCACAATTTCTGCATAAGCTGGAAGGAATAAGCACCTTTCCCAAGGGCCGCTCGAGGCCACCACTTACCTCTTTTAAGGCAGTCATGATTTTGGATCTCAAGATGGCAAGGGCGCACAGTAGGGCTACAAGCCAGAAAGTGAGCATGATCCCCGAGGACTGGACTCCCTTCCTTCTCTCGAGCTGAATTAAAAAGGTAGCAAGCAGCTGGAAGAGAGAAGCATACAACAGGAGTTGTCAAAAGACCGGGGCCCACGGCCGCCCACAATCCCGGCAGCTGTCAGGACTGGAGCAGGGCTGTCCTCAGCTCAGTGGTGCAAAAAACAGCCTGAGGGGGGACCTGGCTCCAGGACCAGCTCCGCTCTCACCTTACTGGGTGACCCTGAGCAAGTCACTGAACTTCTCTGAGCTTCCGCTGCCTCATCTGCAAAACGGAGATGCCAACAGCATCTAACTTGAAGGTTGTGGGAATTTAAGAAGATCATGAATAGATCTGGGGCAGGATGAAAAGTTGGGGGGGGGGAAGCTCAGTTTAGAACAGATGTAGGCAGGGTACCTGGGTGGCTCAGTCGATTAAGCCTCCGACTTTGGCTCAGGTCATGATCTCACCGTTGGTGGGTTCCAGCCCCACATCGGGCTCTGTGCTGACAGCTCAGAGCCTGGAGCCCGCTTCGAATTCTGTGTCTCCCTCTCTCTCTCTGCTCCTCCCCTGCTCATGCTCTGTCTCTGTCTCTCAAAAATAAGTAAACATTAAGAAAATGTTTTTTGGGACATAGGCCCACTTTTTCTTGAATGAATGGGCATGGCTGAGTGCCAATAAAACTTTATTGACAAAAACAGGCAGTGGGCCAAGACTTTATTTACAGGTAGGAAGACCTATGTTCAAATCCCATCCCTGACAGGGACGAATTCTCCTCTGGGCAACAGTGGTAACTGTTCTCCTTCAAAAGGAAATGAAGCTTTTTTTTTAAATCTACCTACAATTATGCATGTCACCTACAGGGGACTTTATGAGAATAATGGCTGGCGGGGGAGAATGGGATTTTATGTCATTCCTGACACCTGAGGCTATTACTTCCATTTCACACCGATTTTACGATCAGGGAGAGAAAACAAATGATAAAACGACTTTTTCTCTACAGAAGGAACTGCCACGGTAATTCTCCAGACAAGCAGAGCTGGCCTCCCGAGGCGTGTCCCCAAAGCCAGTCACGAGGAGCTGAAGGGTCACCCACGGCCCCTGCCCTTACTCCCCAGAAACACAACCGCCTGTCTGTCCTCATCTATGCACCTCGGGGGTGGGGGGGGATCTCTCTCCCTACAATCTATCAGAAACTTGCAGATCTGCCATCAAGGCAGATCCTCACTTTAGCCACTGCTCACCCTGGCCTCAACCCCTCCCAACACTCTGGGTCACCCCACGGGCCCCCCACTGGACTCCCAGCTTCCAGTTCTGCCCCAACAATCCAATCCGTTCTCCACTCAGAGGCCACAGTCAGCTTTATCAATACACAGAGCCAGGCGTGACACACCCTCGCTCAAAACCTCTCCCTTCAGGACTTGGGGTTTCAACCTGGGGTCCAAGGACGGGCTGTGGCTGGGACCCAGAGATCCATGAACTTGGACAGGAAAACATCTATAGCTTCACTTTCCCTCATCAGCATCCCCAGCTGTGAGTGATGGCAAGAAACCACGTAGTATTAGTAGTACCTGGGACACCGTCACCACTAGAAATCCCACCTGAAGGGGCGCCCGGGTGGCTCAGTCGGTTAAGCGTCCGACTTCAGCTCAGGTCATGATCTCACAGTTCATGAGTTCGAGCCCCGCGTCGGGCTCTGAGCTGACAGCTCAGAGCCTGGAGCCTGCTTCCGATTCTGTGTCTCCCTCTCCCTCTCTGCCCCTCCCCAGCTAGTGCTCTCGCCAAAAGAAACATTAAAAAAGAAAATTAAAAAAGAAATCCTATCGGAAAATATACAACTGAAGACATTACATGTCCAAGTATCACATATAGTCATCACTACTCGGGAACCACAGAGGCATCCTACCCGCTGGTAGATCTTGATTTGAAATGCATGTATCTATTTTGCTTCTTAATCTTTCGCTGCATTTATTTATTTATTTATTTATGAATGACAGAACGTGCGCGGGGGAGGGGCAGAGGGAGAGGGAGAGAATCTTAAGCAGCCTCCATGCCCAGAGCAGAGCCAGTCTTGGGGCTCTGTCTCATGACCGTGACATCAAGACTGGGATGCTTAACCAACTGAGCCACACACACACCCCTTTTGCTAACTGGTTTTACTCAACAATGGATAAACACTGTATGGCAAAACCATGCCATCAAATACACTGAGCAGCTTGAAAAAAAAAAACAAAAACAAAAAAACCTCTCTGGATTCACACAACAGGTCAGAGAAGTCAGCCTCAAACTGCCCCAGCCAGCAGAGTGCCATTCACATGACGTTCTGGAAAAGGCAAAGTGACACGGACAGAAAACACACCAGTAGTTGCCAGGGGACGAGGGTGTGGAGGTTGGGGCTGCCCACAGAGGGGGGGCAGCATGACGGAACTTTTGGGGGTAATGGGCTGCTGCAGATCTCGGTTGTGGAGCTGGCAGTGTGAGTGGGTTTATCAAAACTTAGGAACTCATTTAAGAAGAAAAAGTGAGTCCTACCACATGTAAGTTAAACCTCAAGTGGAAACATAAATGTAATCACAAATTCTTCACATATATCAATGTGTGTGCCTGAAGGGTGTCCTCTGTGCTCCTATGCATTTGTGTTAAGGACATTATCCTGAGACCTGACTGGCCAGGGAGAAAGGGGCCCATGACGCAAGGAAGTTTTACAACCCAAGTTTGGGAATGAAGAACAAAACCAAACCCACTTAACCTGAAGCTCAAGGTCCTATGAGGTCAGCCCTCTGCCCTTGCTGCCGTCCCAGCTGCCCTCCCCCACTCTTACTCCCTCTCCCTCAGCCACACAGGCCAACTCTCCATTTCTTCCTGTGACCCCAGGACTGTTGCACGTGCTATTCTCTCCAAATGGAGAGTCCTCTGTCCGCAGACTATGCAACTTTGTAACATCCTGCTCATCCTTCAGCTTCAGCTCCATCACCCCTTCCTGCCTAGCCCCCAGACCCAATACATTTGCCAAACTTCACCCGTGCAGTGCTTCGCACAAGAGCAAACATTTTGTGTCTTTTTGGGGATTCATTCATCGAGTGTCTGTTCGCACAACCAGACATATACTCCATGAGGACAGGAACTGTGTCGGTCTTGTCTCCAACTCCTTGCCCGAGAAAACTAGGAGGCTGCTGGTGCCGCCTGTGACTTTTTCAAGAGGAGCCAGATTTTTGGATTTTTGGATTTTTACCGGGAGATGTGAGATCTTCTCATTTCTTTTTTCAGTTTATGCATTCACTTTGAGAAACAGAGAGAGGATGAGCAGAGGCGGGACAGAGAGAGAGGGAGAGACACAATCCCAAGCAGGCTCTGCACCGTCAGTGGGGAGCCAGAGGCGAGGCTCGAACTCATGAACCCATGAAATCACGACCTGAGCCGGACGCTTAACCGACGGAGCCACCCAGGTGCCCCGAATTTCTAAACGCTGGCTGCTAGTTTTAGCTGGCTCCTACTTACCATAGTGATGCCCAAGAGGGTTGGGCTGACCAGAAACACTGGGGCCAGGAATTTGCCCCAACTTCTTTCCCAGAAAGAGTAGAAGAGGTCTGCCCAGCAGACGATCCACAGCAAAAATCCCAAGGCCTGGAAAAGAAGGACACACGTCTTACAAGGGACAGCACTGGAACTTTCCCTAGCACCCCCCGCCCCACAACTCCCCACCAAAAGCTCAGCCTTGGAGGGACCAGCCAAGCCCTCAACCATCAGCTGTCCTTAGACATAGCACACCACACACCCTCTGGAACACGTGCAAGTCCTGGGGAGGGGGAGCCACCCTCTGGGGCATCACACACCAGTTTGTAACCAGAGTATGACGTCCTCTCATACCCAAGGCATGACTCTCGTTGTCCGTGCACTGCTCTTCCCTTCCCCTGACAACTCAAGATCTCAGTCTACGGCTGACCTCCATCTGCCACCCTGGATGCTTGCATAAGGCCCCTCCTATAATAAGCGTTCATTAAACAACATTCATCCAACCCAAGTTCACTGGGGGCCCACTAAGGGCCACAGACTTTTCAAAGTGCCAAGGATACAACAGGGAACAAAACACACAAAAATCCGTGCCTTTGTGGAGCTGAGACCCTCGTGGGAAGAAATGGGCAAGAAACAAACTGGAAAAATATAGAATACCAGAGACAGTAAGTGACATGAAAAGGTAGCACATGACACAGGGTGGTCAGGGAAGTCCTTTCCAATCTGGTGACATACAGGTAATGAGCCAAACGTGGCTATCTGAAGGAAAGAACAATTTAGGCAGAGAGAACAGCAAGTGCAAAAGCCCTGAGGTATGAACATACGTGACTGGCTTATGGTTGCTATGTAATGGGCAATGAGTGGGGTAGATGGCTGAAGAGGAACCTGGGGCCAGATCAAGCTGGGCCACTGTGAACATTTTATTCCCTGTGGTAAGAAGCTACTGGAGGGCTTCTAGGCAAGGCTTTTTGTTTTGTTTTTTGGTAAAATCCGTTTTACTTTTTTTTTTTTAATTTTTAAAGACTGTTTCTCAGTTCTGTTTTTGTTTTTTTTTTTTTTTTAAGTTTATTGATTTATTTTGAGAGAGAGAGAGAGAGCACGAGCAGGGGAGGGGCAGAGAGAGAGGGAGAGAGAATCCCAAGCAGGCTCCGCATTGTCAGCACAGAGCCCTATGTGGGGCTCGAACTCACAAACTGTGAGATCATGACCTGAGCCGAAATCAAGTCAGACGCCTAACCGACTGAGTCCCCTAGGCGCCCCTCTGTTTAACATTTTAAAGGGAGACGTTGCTCTCCCCAAAAAGTACAAAGTGCTCAAGAGAAAGACATTGGATCTAGTTGAGGACCGGGAAATCGACAGCGTTTCACGTGGGATGAATGAGATGGGTTTCGATGAGGGTCCTATGGGCAAAGGGAGAGCCTCAGTGAAACCACTCAAGTTTCCCTCTTTTTATGGAAATCAGTCTTGGGAAATATGAAAACCAAAAGAGACCCCCTGTGACTAAAAGCAGCACAAGATCTGGACAGGATCCCGAGCTGGGGTTGGAGGGGGGTGGGGGCGCTGGAAAGGACAGTATTGGGACAAGTGACAAAATCGGACGCAGGCCATAGATTCTTTTTACAAGTATTACGCCCATGGCCTCCACTAACTGTACTGCCATTACGTGAGAGAATATCCCTGTTTTGAGAAAAGACACACTGAAGAATCAAGGGTCCATGTGGCAGGGATGGTTCCGATTCTCAGATGCTTCCGGAAAAAATAAACGCGTCCAGGGAGAGTGCCAGAGCAAAGCACAAAACAAAGGTGGAAACGTGTTAGAAATCGTGAACGTGACTAGCGGGTGTACAGGGCTAGCGGGAGCTCCTGGGATCTTTCTTGCCGGGCTTCCGCAATTTGAAATCATGTCAAGGTAACAACACTTTTGGGGTAATAAAAAAGACAGCCTCGGGTCATACGGCCAGCGAGCCGAGGAGCCAGCGTCTGCACCCACGTCTGAACCCAGAGCCTCAGCCTTTATCCACCACATCACTCGTCCGCCTTCTAGAAAAAGGAACTCAGGGCCAATGAAGTACAAGAAGCAGGTCAGTCTTCACCAGCCGCCACCCCCACCCGAGCACACCCCACCTCCCCCACCAGGAGGAAATCCCAAGCGACTCACAGTTTTGGTTTTGTTGAGATATGTCATCTGAATGTAGCCCCGGTCATGGTGGCAGAGATAGAGGAAGTAGAAAGGGAAGCAGACCCAGAGATAAGAACAAGGCACCCACACGAGGACGGTGTTCTGAAAGCACTTGGTGAAGTCGGGGTTGCTGGTGTTCCATGTGACACTCCACTCCTGCGGACAGAAACACAGGGTCACGGTCAAGAGGCTGCACCAAAGAGGCACAGGCATCTGCATGGAGTTCAAAGCTAGATACGACGGGTTGAGGAAAACAGACAAGGCCCTCCGTCCACCTGAGGCCCTCTGAGGCAGCACACGTAAACTGGAGAGACCAGGAGCCAGCAAGACCATGAAACAAAAAATAAGAAATAGAGGGGCGCTTGGACGGCTCAGGCGGCTGGGCCCCCAATCCTTCACTTCAGCTCAGGTCATGACCTCCCGCTTTGTGGGTTTCAGCCCTGCGTTGGGCTCGGCGCGGACAGCTCGTAACCTGCTTGGGATTCTCTCTCTGCCCCTCCCGCCCTCAAAATAAATAAACAAACTTAAACGTTAAAGAAAGAAGGAATCGAGGTAGGCCCTGTCTCACATAAGAGGTCCTAGGACCTGTCGCAAGTTCCACAATCGTCCAAGAGATGGGCACTGCCATTTGGAGGAACCCAGAAGGGTATTCTCCTGTCAGCTAAGGAATCCTTTGGTCGTCATGAATCATTCTACTTTGCAATCTTGTCAGCTGAGGGCTTTAGAAAGTCTGCTTCATCCCCACCACCGCCAGCATCACCTGCATCGGCATCACGGCTAACCCCCAAACGGCAGTCCTCTGTGCTAAGGGGACCCTATTCTAAGTTCTTCATATGGACTGCCTCCCTTCATTCTGTGAGGACTTCATCATTCCCCTTTCACGAGGGAAAGCTAAGGCACACAGAGGTTTGGTGATTCGTTCCTGCATCACCCCGCTGGTAAGATCTGAAGCCCAATTCGAACCCAGCCAACTTGGTTCGGAAGTCCCTGCACCGAACCACTAAGTTATCCAGCCTCAGAAATAAACCTGGTTTGTTTATTTTTTTTAAAAAACCCACATGTATTTCATTAGAAACATGCCAAATAGGAGCGCCCGGGAGGGCTCAGCGAGTTGAATGTCTGACTGGATTTTGGCTAAGGTCATGATCCCAGGGTCGTGGGATCGAGCCCAGGGTCATGGGATGGAGCCCTGTGTTGAGCTCTAAGCAGAGGGTGGAACCTGCTTAAGATATTCTCTCGCGCGCTCTCTCTCTCTCTCTCTCTCTGCCCCTCTCCCTCACTTGCACCCTCTGTCTAAAATAAAAAGCTTTTAACTTAAAAAAGAAACATGTCAAACAGATAAGGAGCCAGACACGTAATAAACAGAATGGGTTTATCCGCCCAGGAAAAAAACTTTCAACCAACAGTTAGGACTTCTATAATGAAGAACTGAATTCGAGTCCTGATTTGACCACTGACCAGTTACACAACTTTGGGAAAGTTATTCCCCAACCGTGGGTCTTAATTTCCTATTTCTACCATGACTAGGTCAGGTAAGATTAGAGGTCTAAAACAGGTGGTCCTCAGGCCAATTTGGCCCAGAGACAGTTTGTCGTTACTCCTGTTTTCGCACGCTTTTAAAAATCATCTTCGCTTAGCTGCCAACATCCAAAATCGGGAAACTTCATGAAAAAACTTAGATCTGGCTTCTCTCAGAAAAGCAGGAAAATCTGGCAGCACGGAACCCAAAATCCTGTTTGACAGCCCTCGCCAGGAGCTGGGGAGCGGCCTGGCTTAGGACAAGGTCAAGGCCCCATGCAGCCTACTTCCCACCCAGCAATCTCTCCCCACCACTGGCCGACGTGCCTTCCAGAAAGCTCCAGAGATCCCCGATCCCAACAGCCTCCACACATTCAGTTCAGCGAGACCACCAAGGAACTCCAAGGAACCTGGAATCTTAGGGCTCCGTGACAAGCCTTAAAGCCACATCAAAGAAGATTGAAAAAACAAGAAGGTAATGGGAACAGAAAGATCATTTCAGTTAAAAAGCACATTTGACTATCTGATCAAACTACAAGCTTCGAGCTTCTCAGAAAAGAGACCTCGTTACACACAACAACGTGAATATACTTAACGCTACTCAAGTCTACACTTCAAAATGGTTATTAAGATGCTTAATAAAAAGAAAGGATTTGACTTTTAAAAAGAGTGAGCGAGTGAGGGAGCTCTGGGTATTAACGAGGCACCTGAACGGCTTCTTCTGAGGTGTAATTATTCTACGATATCAACAATTATTTTTTCCAGAACCAAGAACAAGAAATCATTGAAAAAGAAACTTGAAAAGGTCACCACACACAAAGGGGTTAGCTGGGAAACTTCTAGACACAAAGAAACCCGAAAAAGGACAAAAGTCATGCCTCTGGGGACTTGGACATGTGGAAGACGGCCTTGTCAGCAAGAATGTGATCAGGAAGAAGAATGATTTATGTCGAAGACCCATCATTTTAACTACTTTCACGCCACTTGTAATTCTTCAGGTGGTGGTGCAAACGAGATTAAACTGTTGGCGGTTGTGTTACATACAGAGCCGTTCCTTGACCAGTTGCCAGAAAAAGCTCATTCCAAAGGAATGTGCCCTTCTAGTGAGACACAATGCTGCGCCTTAATGTATGCACTTATGTATACCAGAAGGTCGGTTCGTGTGAGACATCCCCAATTATTCCTTGCCTGGACTCCCGCAGTCATTTCCTAACCATTCCCCTGCTTCAGCCCTCCGGGCCCCCCCCGCTCAGGGCTTCCTTCCACCCACCGCAGCCAAGTTACCTTACGTATCTAGACATCCATTCATGCATCCAGATACATACCTACCCCCCCATCCATGAGCCCGTCCACACATCATCCATCCACTAGTCTATCTAGCCAGCCACCCGCTCACCCATCCGTGCACCAACTCCTCCACCTACCCACTGAGCCATCTACCCCTGCATGCATCCACCCATCCACCCATCCTCTACAAATGCAACCATGCATGCACACATGCCCACCCATCAACCACCCACCCACGCACCCAACCACCCAGGCATCCAGCCATGTTTCTCTGTGTTAATTCTATGAGCTAAAAATTTTTCAAATCACACACAATGGCATACATGCGGTGAAAGAGAAGCCTCCCTCCGCGAATCTGCAGCCCCCATTCCACCCCACAGGCAAAACTACCATTGCTAACACCCAAGTATCTTCCAGATACACTATTTTGTTTCCCCAGAAAGCACAATACATAACCCATTCTGTATCTCGCTTTTTAAAAAAATATCGGACACTGATTTTAATCAATAAAACAGAGGTCTTATTCCTTTTATTTTTTTAATTTTTTTTAATGTTTATTTATTTTTGACAGAGAGAAAGAGAGAGAGAGACAGAGAGTGAGCAGGGGAGGGGCAGAGAGAGAGGGAGACACAGAATCTGAAGCAGGCTCCAGGCTCTAAGCTGTCAGCACAGAGCCCGACGTGGGGCTCAAACTCACAAACTGTGAGATCATGACCTGAGCCGAAGCCGGACGCTCAACCGACTGAGTCACCCAGGCGCCCCTAGAGGTCTTATTCTTGAGAACTTAATTTCATTTCTTTTGAAAAAGGAAAAGTGACCAGCCATCTTCCCACCCCGAGTCCCTAGGTCCTGTCTCTAGGAGCAACCATTATTGGTTTTTTGTGCATCCTGCCAGAAACGATTTTATGCGTGTTTATTAACAAAAATACATATTTTCTGTTACCAAACGGAAGGCCACATACTCCTTACACTGTTCTGTCCCTTGCTTTTTTCCTCTGGAGAATTTTTTTTTAAGTTTCTTGAAGTACTCTCTGCACCCAACGTGGGGCTCAAACTCAGGACCCTGACATCAACAGTCACATGCTCTTTCGAGTGAGCCAGCTGGGCGCCCAGCTTTTCTCACTTAATAACAGATCTGAAAGGTCATCCTACACTGCACACAAAGTGTTTCCTCATTCTTTGTTCCAGTTGCTTGGTATTCCGCTGTATGATGGACTTGACTTTATTTGACCAGCCTCCTGCTGAGTGGGCACTGGGTTGCTCTAAGAGACAAGCAACGCAGCAGGGATCTGACAACCTGGAAAGTACCTCATTTCCCACACACGCAAGCATATTTATAAGATGACTTTCCAAAAGGGAACCCGCTGGGACAAAAGGTGCCTGCTTTTAAAATTTAGACAGACATTGCCCCCCACGGGGGTATCAATTTATACTCCACCTAACAAGGCACAAGCACGACGAGTTCCCCAACACCGTGTATTACAATCTTTCTGACCTCTGCAGACGTGGTGGTGGAAAATACCCCTCTGGAGCTTAAATTCCTTTTCCCTTGGTGTTGAGTGAAATTGGAAGATCTTTCCATGTGTGCTTAAAAGCAGTAAGACTCTCCTGCTCAGAGGAAAATCTACAGACTTAAATATTTGTGTTAGCAGGGGGGCTTGGGTGGCTCAGTCGGTTGAGCGTCTGACTTCAGCTCAGGTCATGATCTCAGCGTTCATGGGTTCGAGTCCTGCATCGGGCTCTGTGCTGACAGCTCAGAGCCTGGAGCCTGCTTTGGATTCTAGGTCTCCCTCTCTCTCTGCCCCTCCCCCACTCGCACTCTGTCTCTCTCTCTCAAAATTTTTTTTAATATTTGTGTTAATAAATAGGACAGATCTGATTGTCCTCTCCCCTCTGGGTAACAACCTCAAATGGCTCCCTATCACCTTCAAAAGCTGATCCTTGCTACGGCTCATGAGGCCTTCCACATTTGAGCCCCATCTGTTTCTACTATAATTTCTCCCACTCCAATGTGTCAACACAGGCATTCGCTCAAAGAAGCATGCACCAAGCACATGTCAGGCATTGTTCAAGGCTCTTGAGATTCAAGAGGGCCAGGGTTCCTGCTTTCAAGGCAATCCCCAGTTGCTGGTCAAATCAAAGGTTCTTTGGGATACTTCTTGCTAGATGCTCTCCCTGCAATGTCTTCCCGCTGTAACAAACTCCTACACATCCTTCAAAACCCAACTTGGATACCTCCTTTAAGAAGTTTTTCTTTCCCCCAACCCTGCTCCAAAACAGCTTTCCTCCCCACCTCCAACCTTTGCAATGATTTTTTTTTTAATTTTTATTTATTTTTTGAGAGAGAAAGAGACTGGGTGTGAGCAGGGTATAGGCAAAGAGAGAGGGAGACACGGAATCCAAAGCCAACTCCAGGCTGTCAGCACAGAGCCCGATATGGGGCTCAAACTTCTGAACCATGAGAGCACGACCTGAGCCGAAGTCAGATGCCTAACCGACTGAGCCACACCTCTGTCCTACAAGGACCATGCAAGGACCTCAGTGCCAGGACCATGTGTATTTACTCTTCGCTCCTCTCCTCCTCACCTGGCAGGTACCCAGAAGTTACTGGGTACCCATGCCATGCCTCCCCCCACCTCCCCTGCCCAATATCATTTCCTATTTTGCTTTTAAGAAAAAAATAACGCATCCAAGTAGAACCTGGCTAGGATCCCCGGCTTTCTAAGCTACGGCCTGAAACTCAGGCCCTGACCTCGTGCGAACCCGTGCAGGTCACCTCACTTGTCCAAGCCTCAGTCCCCTCACCAGTAAAATGGTCAGGAAAATGCAAGGGCCTGGAAGGGTTTCGGCCACCTTCAAACGGCCTGGCACGAGAGGTGCTTCGCCCGGGACTGGCCGGGTCCAGAGACGAGCGGTGACTGTCAGCAGCAGGTGCTAATAATTACTGATGATCGCCACCACTGTCACCAGCACGGGCCGGAGTCAGGAAGCTTAAAGCGCAGAGAAACGCTCGAATCAGGAAGTAAGCAGGAGGAAACCAGGGAGCATCTAAGGACACGGGACTCCGGCAACGGGAGGCCGAAAACCACTCAGCTCAGCGAAGGAGGCGCTGGCTCTTCAGAAGCAGCTTCCCGCTCGAAGCCACACGCCTGCTACATGCCCGCCCTGACCCAGAGGGAGAGGCGGGAGGGGGAGGCAGGGGAGGGGGGACACGGGAAGAGGGAAGATGGGCTTCTGAACATGACGCTGCACTGCTGTGGGAAGCAGACAGTAGGCCACGGGCCCCCTGCCTCAGCCGGCCAACAGTGGCCCTGACGACCGTCACCGGAGGGCAGACAACAGCGTCAGGGCCTCCGGCGTGGCCCTTGCTGGCCGGGACTGGATGGAATCTTCTGTGCGAAGGGACCCCTGCCCCGCCTTGACCGTCCCCGGAGACCCGCAGCGCGACCCCGCCATCCGGGGTTTCGTGGGCAACAGTGACGTAGAGGGCCCGCTGGATGGCTTCGGGAAGGATCCCGATTCCCGGGGAGCCTGCCGGCCCCTCATGGCTCCCCACCCCGGGGCTGGCCGCCACCCTGCTCCTCCTCCCCGCGGCCCTGCCCCCCGCATCCGGGGGGCTTCGGAAATCAGGCTGGCGCGACCTCCGCTCTCTGATTCTGCGGACGGAGCGGCCGTCGGCCCGATGCTGGTGACAACATTCAACCTGGGGGGAAGCCAGTCCAGGAAACAGTCACCAGCGCTGGCCCAGGAGGGCGCCCGGGGGGGGAATGTGGTCCAAGGAACCCTTCGTACAGAAGGTGCGTCGCGGATTCCCCCGGCCGCGGCTTCTTCCACAGGACGCCTCCACAGCTCGGTCACCCTTTTATGCGTCCATCCCCTGCCCTCAGCGCCGACACTCGAGGATGTGGGGCACGAGCCCAAGTGGGCTTGGCCCGCGTGCTTCGGGAGTTCGTGAAATTTCTACTGAGTGGTGTCACCTCTCATCCATCTCCTGGGGCAGAATAACGACAGGCAGCTGAGCACCTGACGTACCAGGCACGTCAGCCAGTCCTCAGAAGAGACGCTGCCGCCAGCCCCATTACACAGATGAGAAAACCGAGGCACTAGGCAGGAAGATACCTTCCCAGAGGCCACGCTGCACTGGCTCTACGTTGTCCCCACCCCAACCCACACATACATCCCCCCTCCTCTGCTAACAGCCCCTGGCCGTCGTTCATAAACAAATCCTCCTGCACCCTCAGCCACACACTCGGGGCAAAGCTCCTGGGCCAGGCCCTCGTTAGAACCAGGCAATCAGCAGAGTCCTTCATCTGCTTGCTGGCGATTAGATCTAGAAGGGCCGCCTAATCCACATCAATCCCATCACAGCAAAGATGCTACTCTCTTGTCCCCAGTGATGGAGGGTGAGGACGTGGGATTTACAGGTGTCTCGGCTATTTACGAGACAAGCACCAAAAGTTGGGAGGGGAAAGAAGAAGTGTCACCACCATGGAGAACTGAGAACAAAGTGGACATTATAAAAGGGAGAGACGACCTATGACCCAGCGATAGCACTGCTAGGAATTGACCCAAGGGATACAGGAGTGCTGATGCATAGGGGCACTTGTACCCCAATGTTCATAGCAGCACTCTCAACAATAGCCAAATGATGGAAAGAGCCTAAATGTCCATCAACCGATGAATAGATAAAGAAATTGTGGTTTATATGCACAAGGGAGTACTACGTGGCAATGAGAAAGAACAAAATATGGCCCTTTGTAGCAACGTGGATGGAACTGGAGAGTGTGATGCTAAGTGAAATAAGCCATACAGAGAAAGACAGATACCATATGGTTTCACTCTTATGTGTATCCTGAGAAACTTAACAGAAACCCATGGGGGAGGGGAAGGAAACCAAAAAAAAAAAAAGAGGTTAGAGTGGAAGACAGCCAAAGCATGAGACTCTTAAAAACTGAGAACAAACTGAGGGTTGATGGGGGTGGGAGGGAGGGGAGGGTGGGTGATGGGTATTGAGGAGGGCACCTTTTGGGATGAGCACTGGGTGTAGTATGGAAACAAATTTGACAATAAACTTCATATATTGAAAAAAATAAAAATAAAAAAAATAAAAGGTAGAGACGAAAGAAAAATGGTTCTTGGTGCCATGGGGGGGGGGGCAGGGGAGGTGCTGCTGGACTTCACCTGCAGTCCTTCCTCCCACAGCACCTCTCCAATAAATCCACTTTATTGTTTCACAAACTTTTTTTATTTTTTTTTTTAATTTTTTTTTCAACGTTTATTTATTTTTGGGACAGAGAGAGACAGAGCATGAACGGGGGAGGGGCAGAGAGAGAAGGAGACACAGAATCGGAAACAGGCTCCAGGCTCCGAGCCATCAGCCCAGAGCCCGACGCGGGGCTCGAACTCACGGACCACGAGATCGTGACCTGGCTGAAGTCAGACGCTTAACCGACTGCGCCACCCAGGCGCCCCTCACAAACTTTTTTTAAGTAAGCTTCACACCCAATACAGAGCCCAACGCAGGGCTTGAACTCACGACCCTGACATGAAGCCCTGAGCTGAGATCAAGAGTCGGACGCTTAACCGACTGAGCCACCCAGGCACCCTGTTTACACAAGTTTAAAATGAAATTTGCTCTCACTTACAACAGAAAGCATCCTAATAATACAAGTTCTGATCCACTGAATCAACTTTTATACAAGACTGTGATTCAGAACTTGACATGCATGAATTTAGGGCTTATTCCACTACGAGCAGTAGTATACTTACTTTCTGGGTAAATCACTAATCTTCTCTGAGGCTCAAACAATCCACCAGCCAAGTGGGGATACTGCCTTCTTCTCCAAAGGGGCCCATAAAAACCCATACATATGTTGATTATTACTATTATTTACAACCTCTTCAGCTGACTTTTTTAGAGCCCACTTCTTTCCTTCTGTTCTCCCCTTTTCCTATTCTTCTCCACTACCCCACCCCATTTCCCCAAAAAACTATTCCCTGGTCTCTTAAAGACACAGTTTCCTTCCTTATTTGCTGTGTGACCTTAGGTTACTTAGCCTCTCTGAGCCTCATCTTTGACTAAGGCTAAGAATACTTATCTCCTAGAGCTATTCTCAAGATTAAATAAAATTGCATGCACACAGGGTCCTACACACTCAATAGAGAACTACTGTCAGTAACCTTAATTCTTACACCAGTAATGGAAATAAATGAAGTTTATATCGTTAAACTCTTAATATGGTGATCTTACGTTGTTATTGATAATTAACAATACCACCTAGCATTAACTCAACACTAACTACGTGCCAGGCATTATTTCTATGCGTCTGAAGTGAATTAATTCATTTAACCTCCATGACCACTTAGAAGGGGAGGTTTTGTTTTGATGCCCCTTTGAGAGGTGAGGAAATTGAGACAGAGTAGACACACAGCTTGTATGTGATGAGGCTGGGACTCAAACTTAGAAAGTGTGATTACTGAGCTGTCCCCCAGGGATGGGTAAACATGAATTTTAGCAGGCCCTTCTGGAGCTGCGCCTGCAACCATGAAAAATCTGGGCCGAGAAGATGTGAATCCTCAAAGCGTCACCAAGTTCAGAACCCCCTACCTGTACTCACCGCCTATGGCTGCCGTTACAAATCACCACAAACTGGGTGGCTTCAAGGAACACAAATATTCAATCATACAGTTGCAGAGGTCAGGAATCTGAAAGGGGTCTTGGGCAGGGCTGCGTTCCTTCAGGAGACTCTAATGGAGAATCCGTTTCCTTGCCTCTTCCAGCTTCTAGAAGCCGCCCACATTCCGTGGCTCACTGCCTCTGCTTCCGTCTTCAAAGCCAAGGACACCAGACCAAGTGCCAGTCACACTGCCGCCTCTCTGAATTTACTCTCTTGTGTCTCCCTCTTGCACATACAAAAACCCTCGTGATACCTGGGCCCACCCAGATAACCCAGGACCCCTGCCGTCTCAAGGTCAGCTATGACCTTGAGCCTAATTGCACCCGCCATCCGCCTTGCCCTCTGCTGTGCAACATCACATAATCACAGGTTCCACGGACCAGGCCACGGGCATCTTTGGAGAGGCCATTATTTGGCCCACCAGGTGCCCTCAGGTTTACTCTGGTCCATCCTGAGCTCCATTCAATGGCTCTCCCTCACCCTCACTCCTCTTGGCTGGGTCAGGTTGAGAAGCCACCCCAGTCGTGCCCAGCACAGGCAAGTGTCACCCCACACTTAGCTGGCCGGCCCCACTCGGTTCAATCAAGCCGGTCACAGAGGCACCGTGTGCCGGTATCTCCTCGGCCGGAGCCCCGCGGGGATTCCCCGCCATCCTGATGCTCCGGCCTGGCCAACGCAGCTTCTGGAGGGCCACCAGACAGGGGCCTGCAGGGACAAGGGAAAGAGCTTTGCCCGGGGTCCTGCTAGCTGACCCCAGAACAGGAGGGGTGCAGGGAGACAACAGAGGGGAACTTAATTATGAATCTGAACTGCTCCTCTGTGCCACCTGAGTCTGGGAGTAAAGGTTGCTCTGACCTAGTTAATTACAAGGACGGACTCTGAAATGGGCATTCCACTGGGGCCTGAAGCGATCAGCTCAATAACGTATCACATTCCGCTTTCCACCACTAAATGGACAATTATTTATCAGGAGAGTACTTTGTGCCAGTAACATCTGGAGGTCAAGGTTCTACTCTCAAGAGTATCATTCTAGCAAAAGAGGCAGGGGCGTCTGGGTGGCTCAGTCGGTGAAGCATCTGATGAGGTCATGATCTCACAGTTCATGGGTTCGAGCCCTGCGTCGGGCTCTGTGCTGACAGCTCAGAGCCTGGAGCCTGCTTCAGATTCCGTGTGTGTGTGTGTATCTCTCTCTCTCTGCCCCTCCCCAGCCCTCTCTCTCTCAAAAATAAATTTAAAAAAAAAGTTAAAAAATTTAAAAGAAGAGGCAAATACTAAACAGATAAATAGCTATATGCCTGTCCAATGTTAGCAAATGCCCTGAAGAAGAGTAAAAGGGGGCAGAGAATAATGGTGGGTGGTAGGTGCTATTACAGAAAAAGAGCTCCAGGCCGGGATGATATTCCAGCATAGACCTGTAGGGAACATGTATGTGCCACCTTCCTCCATTAACAGCAACAAAAAGACTGAGGGCTTACTGAGGTTCTCAGCGGCATGTGCCAGGACCGAGCTAAGTGCTTTATATTCCATTTAATCCTCACAAACAACTATGGGAGGCAGGCACTATAATTAAATCCATTTTACAGATATAGAAACTGAGGACAAGTGACATAACCTGCAAGCAGCATGCATAGCCGGGAATTTAAATCAAGTGTAGACGCCTCTATCCACCAAGAAAATGTTCAGTTTGCTTTTTTTTTTTAACGTTTATTTTTTTTAAAGGTTTGCCAAATTTATCTTTTTAATTTTCTTTTTTTTTACATTTATTTATTTTTGAGAGACAGAGAGAGACAAAGCGTGAGCAGGGGAGGGGCAGAGAGAGGGAGATACAGAATCCGAAGCAGGCTCCAGGATCCCAGCTGTCAGCACAGAGCCTGATGCGGGGCTTGAACGCACGAACTGTGAGATCATAACCTGAGCTGAACTTGGACGCTTAACCGACTGAGCCACCCAGGCGCCCCTAACGTTTATTTATTTTTGAGAAACTGAGAGACAGAGCACGAGCAGGGGAGGGGCAGAGGGAGAGGAAGATACAGCGTCCGAAACAGGCTCCAGGCTCTGCGCTGTCAGCACAGAGCCTGACGTGGGGCTCAAACTTGTAAGCCACGAGATCGTGACCTGAGTCAAGTCGGACGTTTAACTGGACTGAGCCACCCAGGCACCCTTCTGTTTGTTTTTGAATCACATACATGTACTACTGTTCCCATTTAAAATTAGTATAAAAGGATCCATGGATGATTCTGGAGGCAGGGAAATTTTCTTAGAAAGATACAAGAAAAACAAAAGCTAGCAGCTACTACCTCCAGGGGGTAGAGCTGAAGCTGGCAAGAAGACATTATTCATTTTGTTTTATTATCTTTAGCGCTATTTGTATTTTTCACTCTGTAGGTATTACCTCTTAACTGCTAATAACAAAACGAATTCACGCTTTCAATAAACAAACAGCAACAGCAGGGACTTAAGGGTAGAAATTTCTAAATGCTGAGCTGGGCACAAAGAGAAAGCACATATTTACTGGGCACCTATAATAACCCCAAGAGCTGAAATGCCAGGCAGAGTGCTAAGTGTTTTCCAGGCAGGAATCCATTCAAACCCCTACAAAGTCAGGACTATTAAAGCTTCCCCTTCTCAAACCAGGGGACTCTGAGGCCCCAGAGTGGTTATGGGACTTGCTCGGGGCCACAGGGCCAGAAAGAGGCAGAACCGGGCGCTGAACCCACACGGTCCGACACTGAGCTCCAACCTCCCAAGCTGCACCACCTCTCAGCCAGGTACTTAGAAGAACTCCAGGGGCTTTCCAGGGGCTTTCCAAGGTCCATGGCCTCACCACCCCGCCCGGGGCAGCCTCAAAGGCAACGTTCTCTGAGGCAGGGCACCAACTGTCCTCAGACATCAGGGATTCCGAGTTCATCTGTGTGGGACGGAGAAGCAATGTTCTGACCCAGATGTGGAAATATTCTACAACCGCCCCCACCCACCTACCCAATGTGCGCAGTAAGGGCGATGGCTAAGAAACACGAGGTTGGGCCGACTGGGTCCTAGTCTCTACCTCGGCACAGACGTGCACCCGAAAGCAGGGTTTCTCAGCCTCGGCACTGGTGACATTTGGGGCCAGAAGATTTTTGCCTTGAGGGGGCCATCCCGTGCACCTGAGGATGTTCAGCAGCATCTCTGACCTCTGTCCAAGAGATGCCAATAAGTGCACAATCACATTTAATCCTGACAGACAACCCTAAGAGGCACGTACTAAACCCCATTCTGTAGACACAGAAACTCAGCTCCCGTATAACCTGGGAGCAAGCATACACAGCCAGGGGGGACCATCAAAGATGTCTCCAGACTTTGCCAAATAACCCCCTGGGGAGGCAAAAAACTGCCCCTACCATCCCAGAGCGGTGGCCTCACCAGGCCTCGGTTTCTTTATCTGTGAGAAGAGAACTCACCGATTAGAGAACCACCAGGAGGGCTAAATGACAGACCCGAAAGGTTCCAGGTTTAGTTCCTGGCCAAGAGACTGATCAATAAACCCAAGGGTTATGGAAACCAATTTGACAATAAATTTCATATATTAAAAAAAATTAAAAAAATCAAAAAATAAATAAACCCAAGGGTTGGTTGCTTTCATTCACTCATTCATTCATTCATTCATTGTCTCCATCACACAATGAATATTTATTGAGTACCTACTCTGTACCGAGCTCTGGACTAATCAAGGAGAGTGGGAATAAATCAGGCACAGTCCCTTGCCCTCTTAAGACTCACAGTCCACTAAAGATAGAAGGTCGCATGAGGCACCTGGAGGGCTCAGTCAGTTGGTTAAGTGTCCGGCTCTTGATTTTTCTTTTTTTTAAATATAATTTATTGTCAGGTTGGCTAACATACAGTGTATACAGTGTGCTCTTGGTTTGGGGGGCAGATTCCCGTGGTTCACTGCTTACGTACAACACCCAGGGCTCATGCCAACAAGTGCCCTCCTCAACGCCCAGTGGCTCTTTTTTTCAACTCGGGTCACGATCTCACCGTTCAGGAGTTTGACCCCTGCGTCGGGCTCCAGGCTGACGGCACAGAGCCTACTTGGGATTCTCTCTCCCTGCCTCTCTCTCTCTCTGCCCCTCCCCCACTCGCACACCTGTGCGCCTTCTCTCTCAAAATAAATAAGTAAATATTTTTTAAAAAGATGTAAGGTCACAAAACACAACTGCGAAGATCAATGCTTGTTACACAGGGAGGGGAAGTGTCAGGGTGAGGGTCCGGGAAGGGGGCATTTCAGCAGAGGAGAGTGCCAGGGTCAGAAAGAGCCAGCCGTGCAAAGATCCAGGGGAAGCACGTCTGAGGCAGAGGGATGGCGGGGGCAAAGGCATGGGGAAGATGCTGTGTGGGTCTCCACCTTTTCAAAATGCAGAAGGGAGGGAGGGAACGAATCGAACGAATTCAAGCGACAGCAGCAAAGACTGGAGACCCTGGAGCCAGAGGCCTGAGTCTGAATCCAGCAGCCACCGCTCACCTGCCCCTTGACCTTCAGAAAATCAGCTCACCTCTCCGGCTCTGGTCTCCTTCACCTGCAAACAGGTCTAATAATGGATGCCGCGCAGGCCGCGGGGTTAAGGGTTTAGCTTGCCCAGAGACGCCTCATCAGCTCTGGGCAGCATGGGCTGGGAGCGGTGGGGTGCAGGGCAGGCCGGCCACGAAGCTGGGGCAAACCCCGCGGGACTGAAACTCAGGCTGATAAGAGCACTAAGAAGTCATCGCCCGCGGAAAGTACTGACCATGCTCCAGGCACCGTGTCCCTGCTTCAACGTCCATCAGCGGAGCCACACCCTGTGAGGCGCGTCCTGCATTAACCCCATTCCACAGAGGGACACAGAGGCAAACAGAGGTAGGAACACTTGCCGGAAGGTATGTGGGCAGGACCTGGTGGAGCCTGGATTCGAACCCCGACAGGCCGGCTCCAGAGCCCCAGCAAAGGGACGGATGGAGGTGTGCAGGATGCTACTGGGCATCGGCCCCGCCTCGGAGGGGCAGAGGCAAGGCGACCGGTGGCTGACAAAGCCATATCCAGAACCGGTCCAAACGCGACAGGCAGCCGGCACAGGGGTAGCTCTAAGCAGAAGCAAGCTGAGAAAAGGAGCTGCAGGGAGGCCAGCAGTCGGGTGGGGACCTGCTGGGCTTCTGGACATTAATCCTGTTTTCAGAGACAACATGGGGCCTCCGCTTGCCCAGCACAGGCCGGCCAGAGAGACACGGGAGGTCTAAGGCTGCCCTGCCCCGACCCAGCACGAGGCCAGGGCTCCCTGTGGCGGGAGAAGGGCAGCAGGAGCCAGGGTCACGCGGGCGGTGACGTCCCCTGCCCGCTGCCAGGCTGAGCTGCTGTCTTTCCTCACTCTCTGACTCACCAGAGCTAAGAATAAAACCTAGAAGTATTAAGGCAGGGGGGAGGGTAGGAGGGCCACATCCAGATCTTAGCCCCGGCACCCGGGAAGGCAGGGCACAGCCCTGCTCAGGCAAGAGCCCCAGATCCCCACTAAATCCTAACACCCAAGGTGCAGAGCTGAACATCTCAGCAAGACAGGGACCGGGGCCACCCGCGAACCCAAGACTCCTGTCTTAAAAGGACGGCCAAAAAGACGACAGAGCCGTGTCCAAATGTCCACGGCGGCAGCAGCCTGCTCTGACCCGCCGTGACCCTGACGCTCCCAAGGACGGGCCCTTCCCTACAAAGCACACATCTGCCCTCACCGTCTCCATCCAGCCCTGACTGTCTTTGTTGACTTCTGTCCCCAGCCACTTCCCCTCCTCTGATCAGACTTAGGAGCTTCACCAAACCCTCCATTTGGTCACATTGCAGGACCCTGAGCGGGTTCAGGCATGTGCCAGCCAGAGGCATACATCTAAGGACACGGCAGTCAACAGGACGGACAGCATGCATCCACTGACTGAGCACTGCTTCCAGATGCTGAGGACCCCGCGATGAACAGCAGAGCAAACGGCCTGCCCTCCTGGAGCGGACAGCCTTGTAAGAAGGGACAGAACAGACAAGATAGAAGGAAAAAATATACAGACATAAAAAATACACATAGTGTGCGTGTGTGCATGTATTATGATGGAAAGGACTCGGAGAAGTGGCAAGGACTTGCTGAGAACGTGTATTTTGGTAATATATTAAAGAAACAAGGGAATAGGCCAAAAGGCCATTTGCGGGAACAGCATGGAAAACAGCTGATGCAAAGGTTCTGAGGTAGGAACACGTGTGCTATTCTGCAGTAATAACAGGTCAATATGACTCGACAGTAATGGGAAGTAAGGTCAGGGAGGAAGCTAGGGGACAGGGAGGGACAGACTGGAGGACTCAGAGGCCACTGCAGGCATTTCTAACTTTTACTCCAAGTGAGGTGGGGACCACGGATTTCATGTCATCATCGGATTTATTTGTTTCAGACGGTGGTTCTCAAGCGGGGTAAACTTTCCCCCAGGGGACATCGGACAGTGTTTGGAGACATTTCTGGTGTCACTACTGCCACCATGCTCTGGACATCTTGTGGGCTGCTGAACATCCGCAATGCAAGGACGGGCGCACAACAGTCACTGAGCCCTCAATGGCAACAGTGCTGGGGCTGAGAAACTCCGCTGAACGCAGTCCCTGCCCTTATCAAGTTTAGACTCCTTGTTCTCCAAACACACCCCTTATCAAGCAGAGTTTCAGCTTCTCACCACGTGACAATCAACCAGGCCTCAGCTTCCACATCTGGACAGTGGGGATACCCACGAAACGAAGCAAATTAGCACGTCATTAAGCACAAGCCGGAGCACGTAGTAGGCACTCAATAAATGTCACCGCTACTACGGGGACTGCGTCCAGATCCACCCCCTGCCTCAACCCTTCCACATTTCCACCAGTTAAATGCAACATACCACCATTTCAACATGGAGCATCTGCGTGTTACCGCATACAGCAGGCAACACAGACGGGGCCAGCAGGAAGCAAGGGCTGGTTGTGCCCCCACCAAGCCGCCTCTCCTTCCCGCCTCCAGCCCTTGTGCGGGCCGTGGCCCCTGCCTCCTCACCCTGCCCTGGCGCTGTCCCGAGTCAGCTCAGCCCCAAAGTACCTGCTCTGCCCGCCCCAGGCGCTTTCTGAAGAACGATCCCTGCCTCTCCCATGGGGGAGGTGCTGAGAAAATGCCTTTAAACGAAGCTGAGAACAACAGAAAATACTAACTTCTTTTGTAATTGATTAAAAATTTTTTTTTAACATTTTATTTATTTTTGAGACAGAGAGAGACAGAGCATGAACGGGGAGGGTCAGAGAGAGGGAGACACAGAATCTGAAACAGGCTCCAGGCTCTGAGCTGTCAGCACAGAGCCCGATGCGGGGCTCGAGCTCACGGACCGCGAGATGATGACCTGAGCCAAAGTCGGACGCTTAACCGACTGAGCCACCCAGGCGCCCCTGTAATTGATTTTAATAGGCAGTACGTGGGGTGGCCTGGGTGGCTCAGCCAGTTAAGCGTCTGACTTCGGCTCAAGTTGTGATCTCACTGTTCGCGGGTTCGAGCCCCACATTGGGCTGTGTGCTGACAGCTTGGAGCCTGGAGCCTGTTTCGGATTCTGTGTCTCCCTCTCTCTCTGCCCCTCCCCTGCTGGCGCTGTCTGTCTCTGTCTCTCTCTCTCTCTCTCCTCTCTCCAAAATAAACATTAAAATTTTTTTTAAAAAACACGTAGTATGTGACTCAAATTTAAATATGTGTGTGCATGCGTGTCAAACGGCAAAAAGTTACTCTTGCTTCCATCTCCCCCACAAGCCCCATCCCGTCCCGTCTTCACAGCCCCATACACCCCTCCCCGTATACAAATCCAACCACACGTGTGAGTTCCTGTGTACCCTCCTGAAATTCTTCAGGCAAGTACAAGCAAATACAACATGTTCTTTTTTTTATTATTATTTATTTTGGGAGAGAGCGAGCGAGCAGGGGAGGGGCAGAGAGAGAGAGAATCCCAAGCAGGCTCCGTGCTGTCAGCACAGAGCCCGACGTAGGGCTCAAACCCACAAACCATGAGCTCATGACCTGACCCGAAACCAAGAGTTGGATGCTTGGTTGGATGAGCCACCGAGGCACCCTACAAATATACATTCTTATTTGTCCTTTTTTGTACCTAAGAAGTATCATACCAAATATGACAAGTGTATCTTGATGTTTTCATTACAAAAAAAAAAAAAATCTGAATCTTGGAAGCTGGCCTTGTCCTCACCTTTTACTTTCCTCTGGAAGCATCCCCACCCCTCCGCTGAATGGGCGGGACACAGCATATTTACTCAGGCCCCTAATGCCCACCTCTCGGGTTGCTGGTCTTTTGCTCTCCCAAACAATGAGGCAAGGGCTCCCCTTAGAAGTTACTCTCAAGTGAAGAAAATACAGAAGGCCTGACCCGGAGGCCAACGGCTTCGCTTAATTGCTACTGAGCCTCACGGGCAGAACACAAATTACACCGGCTTAAGTATGACAACCTGCAGCTACACAACGAGAATTAAAAAAATGATGACAAATGTTGACCTGGTCATCCCCATGGGAATTCAATCTGTACAACATCACAAAGTAAATCCAACGTAAATGCAATTCCGATCCTCGAGAGAGATGGGCGTGTCACATTCACTAGAGCATCACTCACAACAGCCAAGACATGGAAACAACCTCAAAGCTCACTGGCGGATGAAGGGATAAAGGAAGGTGGTGTATACCTATGTAATGGAAATGTCATCCAGACATTAAAAAAGAAGGGAATTCAGAGAGGGAGGGAGGCAAACCATAAGAGACTCTTAAATACAGAGAACAAACGGAGGGTTGATGGGGGTGGGGGGATGGGGAAGAGGGGAAAAGGGGTGATGGGCACTGAGGAGGGCACTTGTTGGCATGAGCCCTGGTGTTGTATGTTAAGCGATGAATCACGGGAATCTACCCCCGACACCAAGAGCACACTGTATACTCTTGACAATAAATTATATAAAAAAATATAAATTTTTTTATATAGCCAACTTGACAATAAGTTATATTTTTTTAAAAAAGGAAGAAAGAAAAGAAAACCACTAACTCAAAAAAAAAAAAAAAAAAAAGGAAATCTTGCCATGTGCGACAACATGGATGGACCTCGAAGGCATTATGCCAAGTGAAATGAAGCAGAGAACAACAAATACTGTATGTTCTCATTTTACGTGCGGAATCTAAAAAAACTGAACTGAGGGCTCCTGGCTGGCTCAGTCGGTGGAGCGCGTGACTCTTAATCTTGGGGGTCATGAGTTTGAGCCTCCGTCGGGTGTCGAGATTACCAAAAACATAAAATAAAAATAAGCTTTAAAAAATAGAAATGAAAAGGACTAGGGGGTAGGGGAAAGGGGAAATGTGGGTCAAAGGGCACAAACTTCCAGTTATAAGATGACGAATTAGCTCCAGGAACCTAACGTACAGCATGGTGATCACAGTTAGCAAATACTGTGTTGTATACTTGAAAGCGGTCAGGAGAGCAGATCTCAGGAATTATAGGTGGAGGTCAAGGTAATAATGGGAGGGAATGGAGGTGCTAAGTAACCTAACTGCATAATCACTTTACAACACACGCGTTTAACAAACCATCCTGTCCTATACACCTGAGCTTTACATATGTTACACATCGATACCTCAATAAAGCTGGGGGTGGGTGGGAATCACTTAAATGCAGGAGTGTGCATTCCTGGTGGTTTATAGCTCTACAAATATTATCTAATGTCTGATTTTTAACAAAGTAACAGAAACCGCAGCGTCCAATACACTAACTACCAGCCTCACGGGGCTACTGAGCACTTGAAATGAGGCTGGACCAAACTGGGATGTGCTATAAAACTAAAACACTTAGTGTGGGAGCACATGGGTGGCTCAGGTTAAGCGTCTGACTCTTGGTTTCAGCTCAGGTCATGATCTCACAGTTCATAAGATCGAGCCCCACATTGGGCTCTGCACTCACGGCATAAAACCTGCTTGGGATTCTCTCTACCTCCTCTCCCTCTCTCTCTCTCTCTCTCTCTGTCCCACCCCCCACCCCGCACCTCTCAAAATAAATATTAAAAAAAAAAAAAAGACTCAGGACAAACAAAATGCAAAATACCTCATTAGTTACATGTTGAAATTCCAACATGTTGCATATATGGAGTTAAATAAAATATATACTTAAAATCATTTCACCTGTTTTTTATTATTTTTTTGTAATGTGGCAACCAGACAAAACTCCATACATGGCCTGCATTCTTTTTCTATCGTATGGTGCTGGTCCAAACAATAGAAGATAGGGGATTTGTTCAATTCATTCCACACCTGGCAAGTATTTATTTACCTAGGCTCCTAACTGGTTGCTGGTCTCCCCTCAGGGCCACCCTTCACCCCACAGTCAAAGGGATAGCTTCAAACCGTAACCAGATCCTGACACACTCTGCCTGAAGCTCCTCACTATGCCTATGGCCACCCTATGCCTCAGGACCTTTGCACGGTCTGTTCCCCTGGCCTGGAGCTCTTCTCCCCTCGCTGCCCTGGCTTCAACTCAGAGGCAGCCTTCAGGCCTCAGGAGAAGCAGCCCTCCGTCCTTCCTGCCCATGCCCTGTCAATCACATCTTAACTTCCTAATGGAACTCTGTACATTTCCCGTAGAGCACCCACCCTACGGTCACTAAATATTTCTTTCGGATATTATTTATTTGATGTTCTACTTACCATCTTAACACCGTATGTGATATGTGTTATGGAGTATGCAATATAGTATACATTACATGTAATACACGTAACTACGAAAAAAACATACAAATTGCCGTTTGCACAGGTCAAGAGTTGGCAAACTACAGCCCGTGTACCACATCTGACCCTCTGCCGGCTTCATCCCCAAACTAGGAAAGGATTTCACATTTTTAAATATGAAACGTAAAACAGATGGGTTGCTAGGGCACCTGGGTGGCTCAGTCGGTTAAGCGTCCGACTTCAGCTCAGGTCATGATCTCACGGTTTGTGGGTTCAAGCCCCATGTCGGGCTCTGTGCTGACAGCTCAGAGCCTGGAGCCTGCTTCGGATTCTGTCTCCCTCCCTCTCTGCCCCTCCCCTGCTCATGCTCTGTCTCTCTCTGTCTCAAAAATAAATTTAAAAAAAAATTAAAAAAATAAAAAATAATTTTTTTTTAATTTTTATTAAAAAAAACCAAAAACAAAACCAGATGGGTTGCCTGCTGCTAAGAGTAGTCATTTGATTTTGCCTTGGCCCACAAAGCCTAACCTCTTTACCACCTGGCTCTTTCCAGAAAAAGTTTGCCAACCCAGGAGGGAGGTCAAAAAACACCAAAGGTCGGCAATTTCCTAGGATCTGATGCTACTTACTCCAAACATTACTTTGCCAGATCTGCCCTCCCCTTAGGCTGTCAGGTCTGTGGGGACAGTGAATGCCCAGGTAGCAGCCCTGGACTTTTCATGCCCGACCTGCCCCAGGCCCAGACACATGGCAGGTGCTCAGAAGCACCCAAGGAGTCTATGAACCAGACCCCAGAGTGAGTCTCAGCAAAGTGAAAGTTAAGAGGGGACGCCCGGGCGGCTCAGTAGGTTAAGTGTCTGACTCTTGATTTCCGCTCAGGTCATGATCTCAAGGTTCGTGGATGGAGCCCTGCGTCAGGCTCTGTGCTCGACGCGGAGCCTGCTTGGGATTCTCCCTTTCCCTCTCTCTCTGCCCCTCTCCCGCTCACACACACTCTCTCTCGAAACAAACGCAGAATTTTTTTTAAAAACCGTACACAGGACGCGGCCAGCCATCACAGCAGGCACATACGGGGCTGGGTCTGAAGGACACAAAGATAAATAATGTTCCAAAAATCAACCGTGATGATGGATGCACACCTCTGTGGCTGTCCTAGAAGCCACGAAATTGTGTGCTTTAAATGCATGAATCATATGGTATGTGAACCGTATCTCAATAAAGCTGTTAAAAAAAAAAAAAGAAAAAAAAATATATATGTGAGGAAGACCCAGGGTCATTTTAACTATGTCATTTCTCACTTCATACGGTGTCTTTAGAACCTAACACCCCCCCTCAGAAACTACTAAGGACACATAGACCCGACTTCATCACCTCACTAAGAAGACACGTCATCTAGATGGGACTCGTTTGCATTTGTTAAAAATATATATATTTGAATGCAATGTGACTTCCCACTGCTATGCTGCTTCTAACTAGATTACATGTGCCCTTAACCTGAGATTTCTCACCCTTGGCACAGCTCACCTCCGGAGCCGGCTAACTCTGCTGTGAGGCTGTCCGGTGCATGGCGGGAGGTCCAGCCGCATCCCTGGCCTCGACTCCCCAGATGCCAGGAGCATCCTCCCCCCGCAAACCATGACAACAAAAACTCTCTAGAAAGTGTCAGTATCCGCTTTGGGGAGGGGGGCACAATCACTCCAGTGGAGACCCATTGTCTTAACAGTGTTTCCAGAGGGCCCCACCCCCGCCACCAATACCTACTGACTCCAAAGACCATCCACCTGCCTGACCATTCATTCAACACATACTGAGCCCTGCTTCATAACAGGAGTTGAACCACAACACCCACCTTTGTATCCTGCCCTCAAGTAGCTTAGGATCTTATCCAGGAAGTAGGGTGGGTACATAAATAGCTGTGACAAAAGATTTTAAAAGCACTGAGTGCCATTGAAGAGGTGCACATAAATGACACGAGACCTCCGGAGCAGACAGAGGGGTTAATTCACAAAGCAAAGAGGAAGAAAACTCAGCTTCCTCATGCTCACAGCAGGGACCACACCTGCCTCTGAGAGTCATTGTGAACATTAAATCTACACATGGCCTGATTTCACTTTCATCCCCAAATGGGTACTCTCGCTCCCATTTTGTAGAGAAAGCAACTGAGGCACAGAGAGGCAAAGCAACTTGCCCAAGGTAGCACAGCCTGCAGGTGAAAGTAGCAGATGTCAACACAGGCAGGCGGGCTCATGGCCGCATGTGCTGCCTCCTTGAGAAGTCAAGCATGGGGACAATAAACGGGCACCTGGTGACCAGTCTATTAGTGGAAATTAGTGTCACTGTTGTTTCCCCTTGGGAGCTCAGAGCGGGTTTCCTGAAGGAGGTAAAACCTAAAGGGGCAAACATGCCAAGAAACAGGCCATTGTGGAGACGGGGCGCCGGTGTTTCAGGGGGGCACAGAGCAGCATCCAAGAGAGTCACTGGACAAGCTTCGGGTGGGCATGCCCATCAACTAATAGAACAAAGTGCCAGGAGGGGACTGGGCAACCGAAAGGGCTCAGAGGACAGGCCAAGGACTGAGCGAGGGACGCAAAGGAAAAACCAAAGCTCCGTTCGGGATTCCCACCAAGAAAGTGCCGCGTCACCCACGTGTTGCAAAAGCTCCCAGACATTGTGAAACCGTGAAACCGAGAGCCCAAGTCTCAAGTGCAGCCCCCAAACAGGAAACTGGCGAAGCCGCCGTCATCCCCCAAAACTTCCCTGGAGCCACTCCGGCCCCGGCCCCCCTGCCCCAGAGTACGTGAGCTGGCCCACCCGCCAATCCCAAGGTCCCTCAACTCCACACACAAATCCAAGCTACGTGCTCCTGGTCTGTGGCAGACAGTGTCACGGTGGAGATGGGCCCCAGGGAGCAGGCAGTGTTGAAGGAGGACCACGACACGGGGGTCACGAGCACGGGCTCTGGTGCAGAGCCCCGGGCTCGAGACCTACAACACCACTTCCTGGCTGTGTGCCCGTGAGGAAGTCAATCCACCTCTCTGACTTTTGGGCGCCCACCTCTCACCAGATTATCAATCCTCAATGTTAGGGGAGGGGGTCGCTGTGGGGGCTGAGTTTGCTGCTGCCATTTCTACATTATTCCTGCCGCATCACCATCATCGAGTGACAACAGCAGCTCAGAATGCCAGAATGCCAAAGCCCCCCCAAGGGACTGTTATCCTGTCCTGCTACAGGATCAGCCGGGGTCACCTGGCACAGCCTGTTGGAAAAGACGCAACCCGCCCCACTCCTACCCTACCGCTGACCTGGAAGCATCCACAATAGCTATTTTAAAACAGGCCACTAGGGACACTCCCATCACAGCGCAGGACGGTGCCACGCCTCGGAGCCTAGACTCTGGGCCAAAGGGCCATGGGTCCATCCTGGCTCTGTTACCTCTGAGCTGTGTGACCTTAAGCAAGGCACATAACCTCTGTGGGCCTCAGGTGCCCCATCTGGACGATAATCAGTCTATCAGACCTGACAGGGCTTTTTGAGGATTAAATGGAAAGCATTCTGAAGAGCGCCTGGGGCTGGCCTCCACTTGAGCCCGTGACGCGCGGCCCCAGCCTCTGCCGCTCTGGCTGCGAAGGCCTCTCACCGCTCCCCCAGCTCGCCCAGCTTTTCCGTACCGGCTCTGTCCCAGGCCTGGAATATTCCAGGTCCGGTCAGGGCTGCCTCAGCTGCCAACTGGTGGACAGAGGTCTCACCCATCGAAAGTGCCCATCTCCGCCATAACTCACTACAACCGCAACGTGCATTTCCTCCAGCACCCCCGTCTTTATGTTCCTGTAGCACGAGGCAGAGGTTGCCAGCCAGATTCCGGGTATGAATCTGGTTCTGCCATCCGCTAGCTGAGTGACTTCACTTCTCTTGGCCTGTGTTTTCCCATCCGTAAGTTCTCAGGGTCTTTTTCCCTCCTACCTGTCATCTCCCCAAAGCAGGACCTCGTCCTAATTCACCTGCACAGAGTAGGCACTCATCAAATGCTTGTTCAACAAACGAAAGAAGGGGTGAATCAATCTATCTGAAGAGCAACCCAGAAACATGTGAGGAAAACCCAGAGACTCCGTGGCCTGCTGTGACCCAATAATCCCCGCTATGGGCACGGGTCCAAAGGAAGTAACTCCAAGAGCAAGAAAAGGTGCAATCTGTACATGCTGGCCCGTTCACAGCCAAAACCAGGAAGCTCCCAGGCACGCGAGACCTGAGCAAAGGGGGCCAGAGGATCCTGCGGAAAATGACCCAGTTGTCATGATCCAAAGCGAGGGGCCAGCCCCAGGCCTGGAGAGGCCATCAGTAAAGAGGGGTTAGCCCTGGCACCCTGGGCTTCATGCTCTCTGCCCAAGAACTAAGGCAGACGCAATGCCTAAGAGCGGGATCAGGGGTTAGGGGAGGGTTCCAATCAAGGAAAGGGGGAAGGGGGTGGGGGTATCATTTTTGCCAGAGAGGTTTACATACCATCAGAGCACATCCTTACACAGTGCAGGCACAGCCTAGGGCACTGGGCACATCTCAGTTTGTCTAATCCCTCAAACAAACCTATGAAGACACCAGTACCATTACTGTTCTCCGTGTTACAGATGCAGCAACTGAGGCACAAAGTATAAAGGTCTCCTGACCTGAGCCAAGAAGGCCATGTTACCCAGAGAACCAGAAGTTAACAGTGGCTAACTTGGGGGGGGGGGCAACCTAGAATCACATCACCATCCGGTACGTCTTCCATCTCTGGGTCCTCCCAGATCCTCCGGATTTCCCTTTGGACCAGAGCAGGGACTGCTGTGTGATGATGAAGATGGCCACAGTAACAATGACAACGGATCAGCAATAGTAACAATAACACCCACTTAGGAACGGGAGGAGCACATTCGTCCTACTTCAATTGTTTGAATTTTACAGTGCTATGAGGTAGGCACAGCTATTATCCCCATCTTGTGCATGAGAAAACGGAAGCACAGAGAGGTGAAGCGACCTGTCCAAGGTCACAAAGCAAGCAGCAGAACCAGGGTCTAAGCGGAAGCCACACGGGCAACCTGCACTATTCTCTCCCTCTAGACATCTTCACATCCGTGGCCTCCGTGAGACAGGGAGGCTGCGTGTTTCATTGACCACATACATATTCCCGGGCATCAGACCTACGGCAATAGAAGGATTAATACACACAAGAGGGAAGAAGGGAGGGAGGTACTGGAAGTTATCATAATGCATCGATTCTAAAACCCAGGTTTCAGGGGCGCCTGGGTGGCTCAGTCGCTCGAGCGTCCAACTTTGGCTCAGCTCATGATCTCGTGGTCCATGAGCTCGAGCCTTACATGGGGCTCACTGCTGTCAGTGCAGAGCCCGCTTAGGATCTTCTGTCCCCCATCTCAACTCCTCCCCCGTTTACACTCTCCCAAAAATAAAACATAAAAAAAATTGTTTTTTTAAATAATAAAGTAAAACCCAGATTTCTTCACACTTTACTGTGATACCCGTTTCTCACGCAGGGTGCCCCCTTCAACCTCTGCCGGCTGTGTCTTCACAGCAAGGCATCTCTGAAATGGGGATCCTCGTCACCGCTGCCTATCTTTCGGATTTGATGACATGTGGTGCAGCCTGGACCCTTTTCTAATCTAACTCATCTTTAGGGATGGCAAGAGGCTTCTCCCTAAGTTTCGAGAAATCAAGAAGGAAAAATGGGGGTGCCTAGGTGCCTCAGTCTGTTTAGTGTCCAACTTCGTCTTGGGTCACGATCTCACGATCCCTGAGTTCAAGCCCCGTGTCGGGCTCTGTGCTGACAGCTCAGAGGCTAGACCCTGCTTTGGATTCTATGTCCTCCATGTCACTCATGCTCTGTCTGACTCTGTCTCTCAAAAAGAAATAAATATTAAAAAGAAGAAAAAGAAGAAGAAGGAGGAGAAGGAAAAATGAAAAACGCCCTTACTGCTTGGCCAAGCGCACCCTAAGGGAGAGCCGGCAGTCAGCCCGGCCCCACCATCTCACTACTGCTCCATAACAACGCCATTAACTCTCACGGAGGGGGCGTAATTGTCGAGCTACCTGGCCGGGCCAGCTGGGGCAAAGCTGCCAACCGCTGATCTGACCATGCCCACCTGCCAGCTGCCTGCCTGTCTCCACAGTTCCTTCCCCAGGCCAGGCTGTCTGTGCCAAACCCAGGCAGAGGGGAGGCAGTAAAACCAATCTGACAAACCACAGCCCTTTCCAATGGGGCATGGTCACCAACAGGCCCCATAAGAGAAATCCTCTTGCAAGCAGAGTATTCTTCCCGAAACACGGCACTCGAGTAGGATTTGCCTGGCGAAACGGTTATGAATTTCAAGCACCTCAGGGTCCACAGGCTCCCTTCTCCCGTTTCTTTTTATTTTTTATTATTTACTTTTGAGAGAGAGAAAGAGACAGAGACAGAGACAGAGCATGAGCAGGGCCTCCCCTGCTCAGAGAAGGAGACACAGAATCCGAAGCAGGTTCCAGGCTCCGAGCTGTCAGCACAGAGCCTGACGTGGGGCCCGAACTCACAGACCGCGGGATCATGACCTGAGCCGAAGTCGGATGCTCAAGTGACTGAGCCACCCGGGCACCCCCTTCTCCCCAATTTCTGTAAGGGGGTGTTAGGCAATAGTATCCTGAATTCACATCCACAGGTAAACTACAGCACAGCTATTTTTATTGGAGATCCGACATTAGGTGTGGGCAGAGACCTGAAAATCACTAGCAGGCTACAACCAGAAACTGTCACAGTCCCCAGTCACCCAGAAGAAGAACTGCACAGAGTTAGCGGACTAGCAAACCGCTGCTTTACCCAAAAGCTGGCAGCATGTGGACTGAGCCAAGGCGAGGGCTTCTCAACCTCAGCACTAGTGACATCTGGGCCCCGATCGTTCTTTGTTATAAGGAGAGGAGGGCCTTCCCTGTACATCGTATAACATCAGCAGTGTCCACCCACTAGATGCCAGATGCCCTCCCTCCAGTTAGAACAACCAAAAATGTTTCCAGATGTTGACAAATGTCCCTCATGGGGTAAAATCACCAGGCGGCAAGAACTGCGGGTGTAGGCAGTTTGCAGAACACCCTACTCTTTCCTGTGAGTAATGACCTAGTTAAGAGCCATTTGGTAAATATGCGACCATGGCCACCCTGTGACTTCACATGTATAATCAAATAATAGGCAGCCTGAATTCAGGATGAATTTATTTGGCTTAAAAAAAAAATGAGGGGCGCCTGGGTGGCGCAGTCGGTTAAGCGTCCGACTTCAGCCAGGTCACGATCTCGCGGTCCGGGAGTTCGAGCCCCGCGTCGGGCTCTGGGCTGATGGCTCAGAGCCTGGAGCCTGTTTCCGATTCTGTGTCTCCCTCTCTCTCTGCCCCTCCCCCGTTCATGCTCTGTCTCTCTCTGTCCCAAAAATTAAAAAATGAAAAAAAAAAATGAATTACTTTAAAGGAGAGAAGTCATTAAGCACAGGGCAGACGCTACTGGTGGGCTAGCCTCTCCCAACTCCCTTCTCCCACTAAAAGACTGAAAAACCAAATGCTCGCTTTCCCCATCCACCTTGTACCAAGAAGTGGCCAAGCCCAGGGCAAGGACATCCAGGAAATCCTCAGAGACCGTCGACTCAATGGGGCCAGGCCAGGGGTGAGAGTCCAGCCCCAAAAGTACTGAACTTCAGAGGTTCCGTCTCCTGCACGGGGTACCTAAGAGGGTCCAAGACGTGCCCCTCCAACACCCACCCACTCAAGGCTGGCTTTGCATTTTCCCTAGGAGCTCCCGGTAGAGAGGCTAAAAAACAACGCCAGGACCAACTGCCTCAAGAGGCAACAATTACTGGCAAATTACTTAATTAGGTTCAGGATGGCATTTCATCAAGTAAAATATGCTCATTAAAAATGGGTCACATCCAAGATGTACTAGTGAGTGAAAACAAAAAATAAAGAATGTGTTTTTACAGATCATCCTTTTTTATTTTTTAATTTTATTTATTTTGAGAGAGAGAGAGAGAGAGAGAGAGAGAGAGAGAGAGAGACAGAGCACGAGCAGGAGAGGGGCAGAGAGAGAGAGGGAGAGAATCCGAAGCAGGCTCCAGGCTTCCAGCTGTCAGCACAGACCCCAAAGCAGGGCTGGAATCCAAGAACCATGAGATCATGACTTGAGCTGAAGTTGGATGCTTGATCAACTGAGCCACCCAGATGCCCCCCCACTTCCTTGTGTTCAAAAGATACCATATATGTTTAGCATCCGTGGAGAAAACAGAATGATTTGAAAGTTAAAACACCAATCTACCAATATGAGATTATCTCCAGAGAGTGCAGTTATGGAAGATTTTCTTTTGACTGTACTCGTCTCTGAACTGTTTCATTTTATACTGTATCTCTTATAATATCAGACCAAGACGAGAGGAAAAGAAAAAGTCCCTTTAAATAATCCAATCACTGCCATGTTTGCAAAAAACCTAGAACTGTCCAAGTATGTGAATGTCAGCTGCACTCAAAGTCATCTCAACCTGCCTTCCCTTGTTCATCAGTGATTTAAATACTCAAGCACATCTTCTGATTCCTAACCTATAGAGAAAACCACGGGAAAAATGAATTTCCCCACACATTAGCTGATACGCGACACCTCGGCACGCCTCTCCCAGACCTGGGAACCCACCCCGCCCCCCAGACACCCTGTAACAACTGGGCCAATTCACTTGAATTGTCTCAGACGCTGGGGGCAGGTGTCTGAATCCCTGGGGTCAGGCTGGGCTCTGTTCCAACTCTGCCAAGGCCTGTGTGGGGCCGGAGGCCACAAGAAGATGATCCACCAGAAGAGAATCACCACACCCGAAATCCCCCCCCCCATGCCCTCCACGCTCTACCGCTGTCCCCTACCGTCCAGCCGCCTCCTCCATAACCACGGCTGGCGTCTGCTCGCCCTCTGCTAAGCGCTCTGTACACGGCACCTCCTCCTCACAACTGTGTCAGATAGGCAACGTGATCGCGATCCCCACTTTACAGCTGAGGAAACTGAGGCTCCCAGAAGTTAAGGAACTGGCTCAGGGTCACATGCTGGGCAGTGGCAGGACGGATTTTCAAACTCAGGCTCCTGAATGTGGCCTCCTGACCCCACCCATGTTCTTCCCTCGCTTTCTCTGGAACTGCACTTTCTTGTCCGAGGCAGCCCCGTGCCTTCAGCCGCCAATGCTCGTCCCTCCCCGCCCAGTACCCCCTTTGAAAAGAAAGAGGCTCTGACTCAGGGCTGAGCCCTTTCTCCAACCCCTCCCCCACCAAGTATGCAAGTGCACTGGAGGTGAGCGGCCCATGGCCCACCCAGACCCCAGGGATCTCCATGGCACAAAAGTAAAAGCCGAGAGAGAGCCCCATGACAATACAAAAGCAGTCCTCGCGGAGTCTGATCATCTACCATGTGTCTCTTTTCCTTGACCTTGACTTAGTAACTTAATGATCCTGAGGAAGATGACTTATCAAAGGGCTCCTAGATAATCTAACCAAGTTATTTAGTTATTTATTTAGTTGATTACCAACCAAATTGCTTAGTCACCTTCCCAGCATCGGCAGCTCCAAATTCCGCCTGGGCCACTGGCCTCCAGTCTATCAGGTTGACTGGAGGGACCGGAGAAGACACTGTCACTTATACGTACCTATCATCTGCCCATAGTAATAAAAACAATAATGGGGATCGTTAGACCCTGCTAGAATGGCAAATTAACTCAACCCCTTTTAAAAAACAAGGCTCTAGGGGCACCTGGGTGGCTCAGTCAGTTAAGCGTCTCTTCATCTCAGCTCAGGTCATGATCTCACAGTTTGTGACACTGAGTCCCACACCAGGCTCCGTGCTGACAGTCGCAGAGCCTGCTTGAGATTCTCTCTCCCTCTGTCTCTGCCCCTCCCCTGCTTGTACGTACTTTCTCTCTTTCTCTCTCAAAATAAATAAAGAAATAAACATTTAAAAAAAAGTCTCTAGCTAGAGTGAAATCTTTTCAAATGTTCTAAGATACTCACTCCACCCCTGAGAATATGTTCTAAAAGTCAACAGGCACAATCCACGTGACACTGTTACAATGTTTTCTTTAAAAGAAAAAAAAAAGAGACAGCAATCTAAATGTCAAACCACAGGTAGTAATTACATAAATTATAGTTCACCAATACAAGGAACAACTGCTTCCACGTTGTATAATTTAAAAAGTTACACAGGACCGTGGGAAAATCCTGACAACAGTAAATGAAAAACATAAGACTGAAAATAATACCCACTGGCCACATGCGACCTTGGAAACTGCACACAAACCTGGACGAGAATCAGATGGTAACCCACCAGTAAACAAACAGTGGCCTGTGGGAAAATACCTGTGGCTCACCTGACTAAGGGGCAAACTCCCAATATATCAAGAGCTCCTGCAAATCAACAGGAAAAAGACGAAAAACACACTCACGGAAAAGAACACGCCTATCACTGGGAAATATATTGCTGGATGCTCAGCTTCTGACCTAAAGGGAAATGCAAACACCAATAAAGCATTTTTTAACCCATCAAACTAACAAACTTGTTTATGCCCAGTGCTTGGGATGATTCAAAGAAAGGGGAATTGTCATTCACCGTCAGTGGCAATGGACTTGCTACATTTTCCTTTCTGGAAAATAACCAGCTGATACCTATTTTAAAATTTTTACAGGGGGCGCCTGGGTGGCTCAGTCGGTTGGGCGTCCGACTTCGGCTCAGGTCATGATCTCGCAGTCCGTGAGTTCGAGCCCCGCGTCGGGCTCTGGGCTGACAGCTCAGAGCCTGGAGCCTGCTTCAGATTCTGTGTCTCCCTCTCTCTCTGACCTTCCCCCATTCATGCTCTGTCTCTCTCTGTCTCAAAAATGAATAAACGTTAAAAAAAAAAAATTAAAAATTTTACAGAATTCCGACCCATGTACAAGGATGCTTACTGGAGCACTGTTCACAGGAAAGAAAAATGGAAAATCATGGAAGCAGTGGTTACTAATAGGGAAGTGACTGAGTTAATTATAACAAATCTGCAAGTTGGAATATTAAATAATTATGAATATTATATATTATATTAAATATCATTATGTTAGGGGTGCCTGGGTGGCTCAGTCAGTTAAGTGTCTGACTCTTGACTTGGGCTCGGGTCATGATCTGTTTGTGGGTTCAAGTCCCACATCGCGCTCTACACACACAACGTGGAACCTGCCTGAGATTCTCTCCTCCCCACCCCCCGCCCCTCCCCAGATCCTGTACCTGCACACATGCTCTCAAAAATAATATTTAAAAAATATATGGGGCGCCTGGGTGGCTCAGTCGGTTAAGCATCTGACTTCGGCTCAGGTCATGATCTCACAGTCCGTGAGTTCGAGCCCCGCGTCGGGCTCTGTGCTGACAGCTCAGAGCCTGGAGCCTGTTTCAGATTCTGTGTCTCCCTCTTTCTCTGGCCCTCCCCCGTTCATGCTCTGTCTCTCTCTGTCTCAAAAATAAATAAACGTTAAAAAAAATAAAAAAAAAAATAAAATAAAATAATATTTAAAAAATATATTATGTAATACGTAAAGAGTATTATATAAATTCTATGTATTGACATGTATCGTGTTAAGTGGAATTAAAAAGCAGAGTGGGGCGTCTGGGTGGTTGAGTAGTACATGTGACTCTTGATCTCAGGGTCGTGAGCTTACGCCCCATGTTGGGCATGGAGCCCACCTGCAAAAATCTTTTAAATAAACAATAAAATAAAAATCCCTATGATGACTGCGTTGTAACAAAAAGTGTCGCTCTTACAAGTCACGCAACGGACGAAACCAGAAAGCTTACGTGTGAAAAATTAAATCGAGTTGCATCAGCATGATGGGACTCTCAAACTTTGCATGTCGTTCAACTGTCGACATAAATGCACTTTTGAAATGACAGAGAAGGCAAAGAATTTTAAAATTCAACCATATATATTTCTTTAAGGGGAGCAAAACCAAGCACTCTCCAGACAAAACTCCTTAGAATGTACGGTTTAACGCAGCTGGACAAAAACCCTCTCCTGTAGGAGGGAAGCAACGTGAACCTGGTCAAGGTCCAGCTTGCTTTCTCGCCTCATCAGGCCAGCAACACAACGGGTGCTTAATAAATGCTGCTGGGTGGTGGGTCCATGAGTGCACAGCGGCCACTAGGCGATCAGAACTATCAAATTTTCAAAGCACAGGTCCCCTCGTCCCCGCCATTCCTCAGGGAGGAACTTATTCTGCTGAGTCATTTACATCTCCTCGCATGCAAAGATGAGTGCCCGGGAATGCTCCAGGCAGGACTGTTTATCATGCCAAAATTCTGGAACGAAGACCCACAGAGACAAAGGTGGGGCGGAGGTGAGCACCGGGCACAGTCATGTGCCAGAAAAATGTATGGCTTTTAAAGAAGTGCTATTTCCTTTTTCTTTCCATCTGCAGGGACTTAACGTGGAAAAAAAAATTGACACTGCTATTTTTTTAATCGTTATTTAATTTATTTTGAGAAAGACAGGGAGAGAGAGAATCCCACGCAGGGTCCTTGTGGTCAACGCAGAGCCCCATGCAGGGCTCGCTCTCACATATGTGAGATCACGACCTGAGCTGGAATCAGGAGTCACACTTAACTGACTGAGCCACCCAGGCGCCCCAATTTTGGCTTTTAAGTGAAGGGAGCAAAATACAGAACATTATTTAGAATACAAACCCACCTAGGGAGGAACAAAAGATATCCAAACCCCCTCACCCTTTCATACATATTTGCGTATGCTTGGCATTTTTTCTAGGATGCCCAAGAAACTCTATCATCAATGGCCACCTCTGAGAAAAGAAGGAGGGGGAAGAACTAAACATCTGCTTTCCCGCTGTAGAGACTATTCACATTTTTAAAAATAACAGCACAATCAAAACAGTTACCACCCAAGATCTTCACGCTATCAGCCAGATCAACTGAACATCTAGTTTTTTTTTATTTTTTTTTTTTATTTTTTATTTTTTTAATTTTTTTTTTTTCAACGTTTATTTATTTTTGGGACAGAGAGAGACAGAGCATGAACGGGGGAGGGGCAGAGAGAGAGGGAGACACAGAATCGGAAACAGGCTCCAGGCTCCGAGCCATCAGCCCAGAGCCCGACGCGGGGCTCGAACTCACGGAGCGCGAGATCGTGACCTGGCTGAAGTCGGACGCTTAACCGACTGCGCCACCCAGGCGCCCCTGAACATCTAGTTTTAAAAGAGTTTTCCTTGGGGCGCCTAGCTGCCTCAGGTGGAAAAGCATGCAACTCTTGATCTCAGGGTTGTGAGTTCCAGCCCCATGGCGGGTGCAGAAATTACTTAGAAATAAAACTGAAGAAAAAAAAAATAAAGGAAAAAGAATAAGACTTTCTTAGCAATTTAAAGAGAGTCATCTTAACTGGTCAGGAAACGCCTTTGGAAGAGAATCAAGGGCAGCTGGGAGTGGGGAATCCCAACTCGGGTCTGACCCTGAAGGGTTTTCAACTGTGCTTCGGAAACAGGAGACTCATAAAAATATACATTGAATTTCACTATAAAAACCCGAGACTCGTTCCCACCTAAATGGATCAGAGGCCCATGCCTCTGCAAGTATTGCTGTTTCCTCGCCAAGCTTCCTCTTTGGAATTTTCAGGCCCTGATTATTAGCCCAAGCCATTTTATTAGTGCTTTGTGCCTTTTTGCAGAATGCTGCAGCCAAGAGTTTTATGAGATGGGCTCTGTAGTTCTGTGGAGTTAAACTCTGTAATACTCTGACCGCTCCAGGCACCCCAGGGTCTTTGCACTTGGAGTTCTCGTTACCTAATACTTCCTCCCCCTAGTCCTTTCATGGCCAGCTTTGCCGTTCAGATCACAGGTCAAATGTTACCTCCTCTGCAAGGCTGTCCCTGGGTATCCCTCTATCACAGCTCGCACGCCATGCCAGGTCCTCTGGTTTCTGTCCTTGTGGCACTTACCACGCCCCGGAATTATTGTGGTCATTCCTAGTGTAAGCTCCATGAGCATATGCACCTCATCTCCTTTGTTTGTGGCTGCACTTCCAGCGCCCTCCCCACAACAGGGCCGCAGACACACAGATGTTCAGTTAACAAGGCTAAATCGATGAACGAATCGGAAACAGTTGTAGGAAGAACAAGAGATGAAATCCAGTGTTGGGACACCCTGGGGGCTCAGTCTTTAAGCGTCCAACTTCGGCTCAGGTCATGATCTCACGGTTTGTGGGTTCGAGCCCCACGTCAGGCTCTGTGCTGACAGCTCAGGGCCTGGAGCCTGCTTTGGATTCTTTGTCTCCCTCGCTCTCTCTACCCCTCCCCCACTCATTCATTTTCTCTCTTTCTATCTCAAAAACAAATAAAACACTGAAAGAAAAAAAAAAAAACCAGAAATCAAATCCAGTGTTTTAAAAGACCACTCTCAAGCTCTGCATACCAGGAAAACTTTCATAAATGCTCTGCAAAGAGGAGGGCGTCTCCAATCAAGTAGCCACCTACGAGGCCAATAAAAGGTAAACCAATAAAAGGTAAACAGAGATTCTCAAAGGAAGGGAAAAGCCCCATAAAACCTCAATTACTACCTCCCCAGTCATCTAGACCCATTTTCCAGGACTTGGCAACCTCCCCCCGGACATGAATCCCACAGTTAAGCTAAAGGGATATTTAAGTGGAGCCTCAACTTGGTGACTGCCCATCTATCCCGAGGCAGTTTAAAAAGAGGGAGCAAAGCTTCAAAGCCAACCTCGACAGAGGTGTTTTCGCCCTGGGACTGCACCATCACACACACTAGGACCAGAAGGGAAGGGATTCCTGTCGAAAAGCAGAGCTCTCGGTGGAAACAGGCAAACGGCACGGAAAAGGCTGCAACCTCCTTCGTCGCATAATTGGAGGTGAACTGTCTTAACGTCTCATTAAGCTTCTCCAAGGCAACCCCTATAAGCCAATTACATGAGGCGTACAACAGCCTAAAATCTCTGGGGAAAACGCAAGGGCGAGGGCAAGGCTTGCCCCCAATTTATTCTCCAGAATCCTCCACGCCAAGGGCTGTGTGACTTCACCACCAAAGGGACATGTGGCAGCGTCTGGAGGGGAAGGTGCTGTCACAACACGGGGAGGTAGACACCCAGGAGACCGCTGGACATCCCGCAATGCACAGGGGAGCCATCACGGCAGAGGATTATCTGGCCCCAAATGTCAAAGTGCCCAGGCTGAGAAACTGTGCTGTGCCTCCACCTCCCCAAACCGGCTTCCTCAAAGGGTCCCTGTCAACCCCCAGCCTTCCAGAGCTAAGTGTGGGTTCGCTACCGCCATCGGGAGACGCTGTCCCAGTTTCCACGCCAGGCTGGGGGAAACACCTGCCTCAGGATGTTCGAGTCCTTGTCATTCTTCCAAATCCTTTTATTAGCGCTTTCTCTTTGCAAAATGTTCAGACAAGTTTTGATGGGCTAGAGGTTTACTAACCATTAAGATATGATAATAACAGCTAGACCTTATCCCACCATGAGAATCTAGAGCCAACATACGACACAAGAGGCTGGTTTCAAATGCCTCGGGCATCACTGGCAATGAGTTTATCCGCCCCCCCCCCGCCAGCAGACATGACCTTGATAAAGCCAGGGGTCTCTGCACCATTAAATAACCAATCATATGGACCCCGGGCATTTCACCAAGAGCTTGGGCTTCAAGGCTACCGGTGCCAGGTGAGTTCTCTCAGTGAAGGAAGCAGACAGGGTGAGGAAACACAATGAAAAACAGCCGGGGACCGACGCTGGGCTCAAGGAGGAGTAGGACTTGCAGCAAACGGGGGGCCGGCAGAGGTCTGTCCCAGGGAGGGCAGCCTGCCCTCTCCCCACCGCCCCCAGTGACCACTACCATGTACAAATGCACCCTCCCCCCCTTCCCGTTTATCAGATCTCCTGATTTGTCAGAAGTCAGGAATCCACATTTTTCCGTGAACTCTTTCAATCAGTAAACAGTAGCGATTACAAGTAATCCACAATTAAAATAAGGCCAAAGCAGCACAGTGGTGGACTAGATCTGATCCCCTGTTTGAAACCCGTACCTCAGACACTCTTATTTATTTTTAATGTTTACTTTTGCGAGAGAGCGAGCCAGTGCACGTGAGCAAATGGGGTAGGAGCAGAGTACGCAAGGGACAGAGGATCCAACGCAGGCTCTGTGCGGACAGCAGAGAGCCTGATGCAGGGCTCGAACTCAAGAACCGTTAGATCGTAGCTTGACGCTGAACCGACTGAGCCACCAAGGTGCCCACTCATATTTAAATGCTGACTGAGCCTACTTATGTTTGAGGCGCTGAGTCCTAGGACAAGAGGGAGGGGCAAGACTCAGTGCTGACCCTTGCAAGGTAGAGTCTATGCCATCATTGGTGGAAGCTAGAGGGCTTGGTCTCCGTGGGTATCCAATCCAGACAGGTGAGTGACTATTCTGTCCTAAGAGATGTCTGGGAAGACGCTGCAACCCAGCTCAAGAACCATTCCAGTCTTCGTGTCATTTATTCCTTTCACAAATATTTACTGGGCACCTACTATATCCCAGGCACCATTCTAACCATGGAGATAAACACAGGCAAAAAAAAAAAAAAAAAAAAAAACCCACAAAAACCAAAAACCTGCCCCTGTGGAATTGACCGGTTTGTGGGAGTTTACAGAAAATAAACAAAGTAAGTAAAATATCTGATGTATTAGATTAGTTCAAGGGGGTGTGGGGACGGGTACAGGACAGAGTGCAGAGAAGGACTGGGGGCACAAGGAAGTGGCAGGGAGTTAAGAGAAAGCTGCCTGAGGTGACATGTGACCAAACATTTGAAGGTAAAGGAACATTCCAGGCAAGGAAACAAGTGCAAAGGCCCTGAGGCAGGCTAGAAACCACTGTGGCAGGAGCAAAACGAGACAGAAAGTAGTAGGCGACGAGGTCAGAGAGGTGATGGGGCCAGCTTCTGCTGACTCCTGTAGGCCTAAACCTTTTCACTTCTACCTGAGGGAGGTGGGGAGCCACTGCAGCATGAGGGGAGCCCTCATGCACAAGAGGGATAAGACCTGACCTGCGTCTTGAACAGGACCCTGCCAGCTGCCGAGGTGAGACTAGACTGTAGGGGGTCAAGGACCGAAGCAGGGAGAGCGGTGAGGGGGTAATGTTCAACTCCTGGAGTGAGCTGAGCAACGGTGGCTCCGGCCAAAATGAGGTGGGGGTGGCGGCCGGCTGTGAGAAGCTGGCAGATTTGGAAACATTCTGAAGCAAGCGACAACAGCAGAGGCGTGGCAAGGGAGGGAAGGCGAGGAGTCAAGGATGCTGCGGGTTTGGGGTCTGGGCCTCCGAGGACGGGGCTGACAGTAACCGAGATGGGGAGGGTCCGAAGTCCCGTTTGGGACATGTCAGGTTGGAGATACCCACAAGACATCCCCCCGGGCGGGGCGATACCTACTCCTAAAAGTTGAATCCCCCACCACATTCAAAAGGTGACGCACCTCCAAGAGTATCACAAACAGACCCGGTCCAGCTGGGGGAAGGCCCGGGAACCCCGAATCAGCTCTTGCCCTGCCCTGTCCCCTCAAAGGTTCCTCCTTTCTCCTCCCAGAGCCATTTACCTTCTTACCTCAGGCCCATCATGCCGCCATTCTGGGCCTTGAATTCCTGCAGGAACGGATGGGGTGAGGGGAGGACCATCCAGGGTCCCTTTCGGCTCTAACAATCCAAAGGAAGGTAGAGGAAGGCAAAGTGATCGGTCTGAAAACCTACAGAAAACTTGGGGGGGGGGAGGTTAGGGGTGTAATTTGGCTGCTCAAAGACTGTTGTGAACCCAGGAGGAACTATAAGAGATAAATACACTCACTCCAAGGCCAGATCTCACCCCAAGAGAAATTTCTAACGGCTTCTAAAATATTCCCTTTTCTCCCAGCCCTTGGCTGCTTATTCACATAGTCAGGGATTTCGTGTGTTCTCCACGGCAAACGGGAGCTCAGGGGCCAAGTATGAGCAGGACTCCATGAATGGCAACACGGGCCTGCTACTTCTATTAGCCACTCTCAGCGACAGCAAGTGCAGCAGCAAAAACTAACTAGAGAATTCCAGCTGGTGTGGACCACTGACAATTACTGGACGCTAACTGTATACTCAACAGCAATACCCTACGCAACTGCCAAGGATTTGCTCATTTGATCCTTGGGCCACCGGTCTTTGCTTAGTATTGCATTGTCCCCCAGGGGAAACTGAGGCACGCAGAGAAATCACTCGCCAAAACTGCAGAGCCAGGATTTGAAGCCCGGGGACGCAGGCACTCGCTCTGAGGCACCACAGCGCACTGCTTACTAATTTGTTTCTCCGACTTTTTGACATTTTTCCGATTTTTCTATTCTGGGTCTGCAACATAATAAATATTTTTTAAAAATTAACCCAGGGGCGCCTGGGTGGCGCAGTCGGTTAAGCGTCCGACTTCAGCCAGGTCACGATCTCGCGCTCCGTGAGTTCGAGTCCCGCGTCAGGCTCTGGGCTGATGGCTCAGAGCCTGGAGCCTGTTTCCGATTCTGTGTCTCCCTCTCTCTGCTCCTCCCCCGTTCATGCTCTGTCTCTCTCTGTCCCAAAAATAAATAAACTTTGAAAAAAAAAAAAATTAAAAAAAAAAAAATTAACCCAAAAGGAGGGGCAGCTGGGTGGCTCAGTCAGTTGAGTGTCTGACTTCTGCTCAGGTCATGATCTCACAATTCATGGGTTCAAGCCCCATACCGGGCTCTGTGCTGACAGTGCGGAGCCGGGAGGCTGCTTAGGATTCTGTCTCTCCCTCTCTCTCTGCCCCTCCCCCACTTGCACTCTGCAAGTGTGTGTGTGTGTGTGTGTGTGTCTCAAAAAATAAACATTAAAAAAATTTTTTTTTAAGTTACCCACAAGGAGAGACTCCTATTCCCAACCACCATACAAACACCAGCCACAAAACAGCCCTTCTTACCAGCACTAATGGGAAAAACAAGCTGGTGCTGGTAAACCCAGCACCTATCTGGGTAAAGAAGCACCTCTTCTCTCCCTCCAGAGCATTTGCCTAAGTGAAGGTGGTTAAGTCCCTGGAACCCACACTGTGGGCCATTTCCACATTCTGGTTCTTCTGGACTTTTCAGTTCACAGGGCAGAGGCAGGCAGTGGCCCAGGAACAAAGCTCTGATAAGAGTCTCACGTGGGCCAGTCCCTTTAATTTCTAAACACAAGGCCTTGGTCACAGAGAAGCCAGGTATAAGGGGCGGGGCAGCAGCCCCATCCCTCTGCCCCCTCCCCAGCTGAAGAAAATGAGAATCCACAGGAAGGACAAGCAACTGGAAATACACAACTTCACCTTCAGAAAGAAGGGACTCTATTCGGGGCACAGGCTGAGCCTCCTATACAAATGATCTCATTTACTCTTCAAACAACCCTAAGAATTAGGGCTTTTTTGGATCCTGCCCCCATTTTACAGATGAGGAAACTGAGGCACAGAAAAGCAAAGTGGCTTCCCTCTCCCAGCCTGGAGTGTGCCGCCCTAGAAAACACAGAAAGTAGTGTGCCTGGGTGGCTCCGTGGGTGAAACGTCCGACTTCGGCTCAGGTCATGGTCTCACAGCTCGTGGGTTCCGGCTCCACGTTGGGCTCTGTGCTGACAGCTCAGAGCCTGGAGCCTCTTCCAATTCTGTGTCTCCATCTCTCTCTGCCCCTCCCCTGCTCACTTGCGCGCGCACGCTCGCTCTCTCTCTCTCTCTCTCTCTCTCAAAAATGAAACATTAAAAAAAAATTTTTTTTTTTTAAACACAGAAACTACCTGCTTTCTGTTACATTTGGTTTCTCTAGCTACCTAGAAGTTCTCACGCTGCAGTGGCCAGCTTTGAAACTCTGCCTCCAAGCTCCAAACCCTCCCTCCCCCACCCGAAACTGGGGCATCCAGGAATCCAGAAGAAGGGACAGAGGAAAGTCTGCAAGGGCAAAGACTCGGAAAAAGGGAGGGTCTGGCAACCAAGGCCATACATTGCCTGCCCCAAGCAAAACAACCATGTGGTAATTTCTGTAGCAAAAAGTCCAAAGAGAAAGAGGGAAAAAAAAAAAAAAAGACACAATTGGTTTTCCTGGATGAACTTCTTAAGCTAAATAGAGTACCCCCAAACACACTTTGCTTTGGAAAACCTCATTAACCATCAACTGCCAGTTGTCACTAATAAAGTCCATCCTGATGCAAAATGTGATTCCCAGTCAACCTATTTTTTTTTTCCCCTGTGTAATCTAAGATAAGAAAATAAACAAGGAAGCACTCCAAAATTCACAGCAACACTAGACCAGATCTCCCTCTGGATCCTTGCAAAAATAATCTTGCGGCTGTTACACCTGGCAGAGGGAACAGGGATTCCACAGGTTTTCCAAACGGAGTCCTACTTTGCAAATGCTCTGTCCTCCAGTCCCCCAGACCCCGAATGCAAAAGTTACCTGTCAGATTCCCAGCACTAGAGTCAATCTCTCATCCTATCAGCCTGAAATCTGGGAGACGTACTAAGGTGTATTTGATTGTTCTACCAAACGACACCCCCCCCCAAACAAAGCCTTCCCCTGGGGCCCTCAAGGATGACTTTTTCAACACTACAAAGGCAGCAGGCAAGGGAAGGGCCACAAAACAGAACAAGGAGGTATTTTTGGATGCTAATCACCAGCTCCTAAGAGCCAAGGCTGCTTCTCTCTCCTGAATCCAAGACAAAAGAGGGAAAACAAAACTATCCTGTCCAGGTTCGCCTACTGTGTTTCCCAATAATCAAGAGAGGGTGCCACAGACGTGCCCTCCTGGAACAAAGAGGTAAATCGCATTAGAGGGAAGCTAAAGCCCAAGACAGTGGGGATTAAACCACAGGCCAGCACTGAGCATGCAGAGGAAAACTTGCCAGGGAAAAAGCCACGTGCATCCCCACAGACAGGAGCCTCACATTACAGAGGTGGGACGGCCCTGCACCCCAAACCTGACAGAAGGGCCCGGTGAGGCAGCGGGGGCCAGCCCTACCTTCTTTCCTGGCTGTTCCCCAAACTTCCCATATCCTTCCCGTTTCCCCAAACCCCCCTATAGTAATTAAGCAGACAGAAAGTAAAAGACGGCAAAAATACGTAACCACAGGAGCGTAATGTTGATGCAGCACAACCGGGGAAGGGGCAAACATCCCTTCCTCCAGCCCGAGCCTCTTCCCAGCTCAGCCCTTTGGGAATGGGGCGTTCTTGGTGAAAGGGGGGACCCCAATCCACAAAAGACATGGGAGAACTTAAGCCGGGAAACCACCCCCTGTGCCGCCGCCCTCCCCCCACCCCCCAATCCCTGGCGTCCCCTCCCGCGGAAGGTTATTTTTAATTGCAGGGGCAACCGCAAAGCAGGAAGCCCTGTCCCCCAAGCTCTGGCCCCTAACGTTTCCCCTAAAGCCCCGGAGCCGGGCACATGCACAGCCCCTGCCCCGTTCCCGGGAGCTGAGCTGCCAAGGTCCCCCCGCCCCTCCGCCCGGCTCCCATCGGCGGCGCCCGCGAGGGGCCGGGCGCGGGACCCGCGGGCCGGCTGCGGAGCGGACGAGGCGGCACCGGGCGGCCGCGGGGGGCCGCGGGGGGCCGCGGGGGACCGCGGGGGCTGCGGGCCCTGCCCGGCCCGCCCGGCGCTTCCCCTCGCGGGCCGGCCTCCCAGCCGGCGGCCGCCCCCTCCCGGCGGCCCCACGCGGCCCGGGCGGCCGTGGAGCACGTACCCAGAAGGGGTCGGAGCCATCGGCGCTGCAGAAGCCCCGGAGCGCCATGCGGCGGGCGGGCGGGCGGACGGGCTCGGCTGCTGGCGGCTGCTGCTGGCGGCTGCTGCTGGCGGCGGCGGCGGCGGCAAGAGGGCGGGAGGCGGCGGCGGAGCGGGCCCGGGGCCGCAACGCCGCCTGGTTGGCCGGCGCGTCACGGGGATGCGGCGCCCCGCCCCGCCCCGCCCCGCCCCGCCCCTGCGCCCGGCTCGCCTCCAGCCGCGGGGTGCCGGCGGGCTACGCTGCGCCCCTCGGCGCGCACCCCGGCGGGGGCCCGGGCGGGGGTGTGTGTCCTCCAGGAGCTGCGGGGACCCCTGCGGCCGGACCTTGCGACCCGTTTTCCAATCCCGCGGTGGCGACGGCGACAGCAACGGTAATAGTATCGCCAGGAGAAAACAGGTACTGAGCCCTCCGCCAGCCAGGACAGTGCCAAACGGTTTAGCTGTATCCTCATTGGATCCTTACTAGGAGCCCAGAGGTTGAGTGACTTCTCCAGGGTCACCGGGTCAGCCCCGCCAGCTGAGTCCAGAGCTGATACAGAGGACAGAGACAGTAGGAGGTGGATACGCTCATCGGTCTACCCTTCACAGATGGAGAAACTGAGGCCCAGAGAGGTGAAGTGACTTGTCCAAGGTCACACAGCTGCCAACGGCACAAGTGGGATCTGAACCCATGACCCATCTGCGCCAGAGGGGTCATGGCGGGAAGACTCCAGTCTCCATCCCAAACCGTTGTCACCCCCCACATAGGTAGAAAGCACCTTGCCATTTTCTCCATCATCTTTAGCAGCACTCAAATAACCAGGTTTTTGATCCTCTTAGAGGTAAACTGAGGCCTGGAGACATATCTTCCTCAACTCAGGTGGGGGTTACATGGGGCAAACCCATGTTAAGTTGAAAATATCCTATGTTGAAAATGCATTTAGGGGGCACCTGGGTGGTTCAGTCCGTTAAGTGGCCAACTTTGGCTCTTGTCATGATGTTCGGGTCATGATCTTGGCTTCATGAGTTCGAGCCCCACATTGGGCTCTCTGCTGTCAGAGCAGAGCCCGCTTTGGATCCTCTCTCTCCCTCTCTCTGCCCTCCCCTGCTTGTACTCTCTCTCTCTTTCTCTCTCTCTCTCAAAATTAAATAAACATTAAAAAAAAAAAAGAAAATGCATTTAGTATATTTAAGATACAGAACATCACAGCTTAGCCTAGCCCACCTTAAATGTACTAAGAACACATACATTAGCCTACAGCTGGGCAAAATCAGATCTAACACAAAGCCTACTTTGTAATAAAGTGTTGAATATGTCCCGTAATTTGTTGAATATTGTACTGAAACTGAAAAACAGAATGGTTGTTAAGCAATTTTAACTGCTCTTGATTATGTGACCAACTGGGAGCTACAGCTTGCTGCATGGTGAGAAAGTATCATAGGGCATATCGCTAGCCTGGGACAAGATCCAAATTGAAAATTCCAAGTCCAGTTTCTACAGAATGCATATAGCTTTCACCCCATCGTGAAATCAAAAAATTGTAAGTCAAGCCATCATTTAAGTCTGGAACCACCTGTAGTGATAATTAACAGGCATTCACAGTCATGGGACTTCCTAAAGGCATGTTCTTAGCAATGAACATGAATTAACTTAAATGCTCACAACAACCCCATGAAGTTAGTATTATTATCATGATCCCCATTTTGTGGTTGAGGAAACTGAGCCCCAGAGAGGCAGAGTGATTTGTCAGGGATTACGGAGGCAGTAGGGCTACAAACCACTCTTTGAACTCAGGCAGACCGGGAAGGAAGGAATCTGTAACGCTGACCATTTTGCCATATTGCCTCAGCACTGTTTAATGTACAGGTAGTTAGTGACAGAGGAGCTGGGACTGGGGCCTGAGTGTCTAAGCTTTCACTGTGACACCAGCAATGCCTTTCCTTCCTTCTCTCCCCCTTAATCCTTTGCCTGATGTATAGTTTCCATTACACACACACACACACACACACACACACACACACACACACACACGCACACACACACACACACACACACACACACGCACACACACCCCAGCTGCACCAAATAAAACAGGAATGGTGATTGAATGTGAGACACCCCCCCACCCCCACCCCTGCCAAGGACTTAGGGAGATAGGATTGGTTTCTGTGATTTTTTTATTGGCCGAGGCTCCCCTCAGGGTGAGTTTTTAAGGGATAATTTCTTTCAAGTGATAATGCTCCTTGGCTGGTTGCTTTGACATTTATACATCTAACGAATACTTATTGAGCATCTATTATACGCCAGGGCTTGCTAGGAACGAGAGAAAGTTGCTGTTCCTATGCAGTTCGCAGTCTTAGGGTTGGGTTTTTTGTTGTTGTTGTTGTTGTTTGATTGTTTTAAGTTATCTTTAAACCCAACATGGGGCTCGAATTCATGACCCCAAGATCAAGAGTCAGATGCTCTACTCACTGAGTCTCAGAGTGCCCCCAAAGTGTTGGGGGTTTTTTAAAGTATTTTTTATGGTAGGAGGGCAGGTTAATTAAATAATCACATAAAGCAAAGGCTATTTACAGCTTTGGTAGAAGCTGGGAAGAAAAAGTGGAAGAGGGCCAACGAGGGCCCCGACCTGCTGGCAGTGGAAGTCAAGGAAGGCTTCTTGGGGGAAGGAGTTTATGCACTGAGATGCAAGCGATGAGTCCAGTCTTGGGCCTGGATTGTGTTCCAGGCTGCAGAAAACAGCTTACGGAAAAGCCATGAAACAGGACAGAGCAGACCGTCAGTAGAACTAGAAGATGGTCTGGGTGGCAGGAATCCAGAGAGTGAAGCAGATGGGACCCATCTGGGGCAAGACAGATCAGAAGGCTTGCAGGATCTTTTTGGTCAACGGGGGGGGGGGGGGGGGGGTTCAGCTTGGCCCTAAGAGCAACGGGGAGCCACTGTTGGTTTCAAGTGGGGCAAAACGGACATTTTCCATTTTCGTATGAACGTTTTGTTCATTAATTCTTTCAACAAATATTGATTAAGCAAACATATGAAAGGGTTCTTAACATCATCAGGGAAATGCAAAAAAAAAAAACCCAAAAAACAAGAAACAAAACAAACAAACCCAAACCCAGCCATTACAATTTACCAGAGTGACAGAAATGAAAATACCAAGCTTCAGCAAAGATACGGAAGTAAAACTCCTCTGTTAGCGGGGATGGACGTTGGTTCAACCACTTTGGAAAGCTGCTAGATAATTTCTGCTGAAGCTAAACATAGGATTACACAGGGGCACAGCAACTCCACTGCTTTCTGGGAGATGGGAGTGCTTATGTTCACTGAAAAACATCTATAAAAAATGTTCATAAGAGCTTTGTTCAAAAAGCCCAAAACTAGATGTCACTGAGTGGCCCATCCGTAGTCAAAAGGGTGAATGAATTGTGCCCTATGCACACAAGAGATCACTACACAGCCAAAAAAATAAAAAAATAAAAAAGAATCAGACTGGTGGAGTGCCTGGGTGGCTCAGTTGGTTTAGCGTCTGACTCTTCGTTTCGGCTGGGGTCATGATCTCCCAGTTCATGGGTTCGAGCCCCGAACTCTCTCTCCCTGATTCTCTCTCTCTCTCCCTCTCTCTCCGCCCCTCCCTGGCTTTCTCTCTTTCTCAAAATAAATAAATAAACTTCAAAAATCTTAAAAATTAGAAAAGAATCAAACTGCTAACACATATAACAGAAAGAAAGAATGGAATCTCACCAAACGCAGGAAGGAGCAGAAAAAGCTAGGCACAAAAGAGTACATTTGTTCACAACACCGTTTATAGGAGGATCAAACACAGTCACCGCTAATAGATTTTAAATGTTTTTCTTTAAATGTTTATTTTTATTTTTGAGAGAGCATGAGCAGGGGAGGGGCAGAGAGAGAGGGGGACAGAGACTCTGAAGCAGGCTCTGTGCTGATGGCAGGAAGCCTGATGGGGGGCTCGAACCCACGAACCGTGAGATCATGGCCTAAGCCGAAGTCAGACACGCAACTGACTGAGCCACCCAGGCGCCCCACAACTAATAGATTTTGATTAGAGTCAGAATAATGGTTACGTGTGAAGGGGGTATTGATTAGGAAGGGATACAAGAGAAACTCCTCAGTAGCTGGTAAAGTTCTATAACTGGATCTGGTGGTAGTTCCATGGTTTACACATACACATTTTAAAATTCACTGAGCTGGATGCTCAGGGTGGTTGTACTTTGCTCTAGAAAAGTTACACCTAATGCAGAAACGTTAAATAGAGAATGAATAAATGCTAAGTATGAGTAATAAATAACGAGCATACCATTTTCCAGGAATAGGCAAGGTAATGAGCAAGGTCCCATAGCTGGGATGTGGCAAAGACAGGCCCAGCCCTGCTCTGACCTGCCAAGCCCTCCCCGTGCTTCTCCCGCAGCCATAGACCCGAAGGCCTTCCCTTCTCTTCTCTGTCCCCTTCCTCCCCATCTTCAGCCCTTGTACAATTAAGAAACACCCTAGACCAAGAGGCTCTGGGCCCTGAGCCAAACCCACCCAGTGGACAGCCTACAAAATAAAGGATGATGAAAATGCAGGATGGAGATTTCAAGCACCAGCCCCTTTGCTAGTACGTGATTCAGTGAATCCAGCCGACAAGAATGCCCAAGAGATCCTTTTTAGTTCTCCCTGAATCCTGGCAGCCTGTTCCTGTCGGTTTATTTTATAGTACTGGTCACTATTTGCAACCATTTAATTGCTCATTTGCTCCACAGAGGCCTCCCCAGCCACACTGGAAGGTACCAGCCATTGCTGTCGCTCTCGGGGACTGCTACACCAGCCTCCTTCCTGGTGTCCTGTGCCTGCCCCTTCCCACTACCATCAGCAGCCAGAGGGGTCCTGTTAAAAGCAAGGCACCTACACACCGCCCCCCCACCCGCACAGAACCTGCAATGGCCTCCCCACCATGCTTAGTCCACAACCCGACCAGATACGATCCAGCAATTCCATTTTTGGGTCGGCACCCACAAGAATTGAACGCAGAGACCCAAACAGATATTTGCACCCTAAGTTGATAGCATCATTATTCCCGAGAGCCAAGCAATGGAAGCCATCCAAGTGTCTGCCCACTGATGAATAAAGCCAATGTGGCCTCTGCATACGATGGAAAATGACTCAGCCTTAAAAACGAAAGAAATGTTGACACAGGCTACAAACTCTGAGCCTTGAAGATGCTGTGCTAAATGAGATAAGGCAGTCAAAGAAGGGCCGATACGGTGTGAGTTCTCAGAGTATTCAAATTCGTGGGGATGAAGAGTAGAATGGTGGTTGGCAGGGGCTGTGGGGAGGGGAGAAGTGGGGAGTTCGTGTTTAATGGATGTGAACTTGGAGTTCTGCAAGAGGAGAGCACGCTGGGGATGGACGTGGTAAGATCTGCCCAACAGTGTGGACGTGCTTCATGCCACAGAAACGTCCCCTTAAAAAATGCTTAAGATGCTTGGGGTCACCTGGGTGGCTCAGCTGCTTGAGCAGCCGATTGTGGCTCAGGTCATGATCTGCAGGTTCGTGAGTTCCAGCCCCACGTCGGGCTCTGTGCTGACAGCTCAGAGCCTGGAGCCTGCTTTGGATTCTGTGTCTCCCTGTCTCTCTGCCCCTCGCCCACTCACTCTCTGTCTCTCTCTCAAAAATAAATAAGTATTTTGTTGTGTGTATTTTGCCACAATAAAAGAAATTAGAATAAAAGAAGCAAAATAGAGCAGTTAAAAAAAAAATCCTACGAGGCCCCGTGTGACCAAGCCCCTGGCCATCTCCAACATCATCTTATACCTCTTTGTCCTCAGTCCCTGTTCAGCAGGCACACGGAGGGCTTTCTGTCTCTCGAACACGCCAAGCTCATTCTCACCTCCTGCCTTCAACTCCTGCTAAGCCCTCTGCCTGGAGCCTTCTTCCCCCAGATCTTCAAGTGGCCCTTGCTTCCCCTCAGGGCTCCCAGAGGCTTTCCCTAATTGACTTACGCTGAGTAACCCCACTCCCTCTAACTCACCACCTGCTTTATTTTCATGCTAGCATTTAACACTACCTGAAAACGCTTAATTGGCTCTTCTCTCCTCCTAGATGAAAAACATGCCCTTGTCTTCCTTCACGAACTCCCTCAACAAGTATTTATGGAGCATCAGGCAGTGTCCTGGCCGGGAGCCAGCAAACAACCACCAGCCCTTTGTTTTTGCAAATGAAGTCTTATTGGAGCGCGGTCCCACACGTTTCTTTATGCCTGTTTTTATGGCTACTGTATCCCTACAACCTCAGAGCTGAGTAGTTCCAACAGAGACGGTCAGATCTGGGAACCAAAAAATCCTGCTGGGTCCTCAGAGGCCAGATCAGGTAGGGCCTCCCAGACCACCACAGGGCACATGGCTTATTCTTGGAGTGAGGCGGGAAGTCATGGGAGGGAACCGAGCAGAAAAGCAGTGTAACTTGAGTTAAGTTTTTTGGTTTGTTTTTAAGTCTATGTGTTTTGAGAGAGCGAGCAGGGGAGGGGCAGAGAGAGAATCCCAAACAGTCTCCGCATTGTCAGCGCAGAGCCCGATGCAGGGCTTGAACTCACGAACCGTGAGATCATGACTTGAGCCAAAATCAAGATTTGGGACGCTTAACTGACTGAGCCACCCAGGCGCGCCTTGAATTAGGTTTTAACAGGTCACTCTGGCTGCTGGATGGAGAATAGACCGTGGGCTTGGCAGTGGGAGAGGCAGCAGAAGCAGGGTATGATAAGATCGAAGCAAAACAGGGTTATGACTAAAAGGGCTAATATCAGCCTTGACTGCAAAGTGGACCCAGGGTAGTGAAGTGACCGGACTATTGTGCTCAGAAAGCCCTTATCTGCAGCTCTGTACCTGTGTTGGAAATCAAGGTAACTTCTCCCATCTTCTAGGAGAGAGACAGGTGCTTCCTTGGTAGTGATATCATTTCAGACTGCAGATTTTCTATAATTTTAGAAAGCAAAATTCTCAGTGAGTAAGAAAGGGGCAGTCAATCAAAGAAGGAGGTGACTTTGGTGCCTTACAGGTACGGAGTATCCTTGGGAGAAATCTCGTTTCCTGTTAGCTTTGCAATTAGTGTTGTTGTGTCTGTTATCCCAGCCTGAAGAATGGCCAGGCTGAGTGTTTCCTCTCTTGGTCTGAATCTAATTTCTGCTTACTCACAATTAAGGATCATTTACTGCATTTCCTTGTCCTGAGCCTTAAGTGTCTTTTAATGGACAGTCCCCCATTTTTTTTTTTAAATAACATCATCTTGCTGAAGAGAATGAGCCAATTATACCAAATGTCCCACATCCCGGATTTCTTTTGTTTCTTCGTTGGTGTGGTTGAATTTGTTCCTCTGTCTCTTATGTATTTTGTGAACTTTAGATCTGAAAGTTTCATTGGATTCAGGTTAATAAAGATGCTTTCTGAAGAGGATGCTGCTGACAAGGACAGTGTTAAGAGGATCTGTTTTCCACATAGACCTTCCACCCGGCTCTCTCCTAGATATTCAAGCAAGAGAAATGAAAATGGATGTCCACACAAAGACTTGTACTTGGAGGGGCATTATTCATAATGTCCCCAAACTGGATATTTGGGACAAGCCAAATATCAACAGGTGAACGGGAAACAATTTGCAATACATCCATATGGCGATTACCGCTCAGCAATGAAAAGGAGCTACACCTTAGATCCGTCTCAGAATCACCGTGCTGAGTAAAAGAAACCAGATGCGAAGGGCCACCTGCTGTATATGGTGACTGAAAGCAGACCACTAACTGCCTGGAACCTGGGAAAGGAGGAATTGACTGGAAGGTTGCAGCAGGAGGGAACATTCCAGAATGATGGACATTTCCTTCCTATATCTCGAATATGGTGGGGATGATACAGGCATATATGTCAGAACTCATCACAGTGGCTACTTTAAATGGGTGTGTTGTATTGCATTCAATTATATCCCGGTGGGGTTTCGAGCAAAAGAGAATCTGTGTAGATCTCTGCTTCTGTGTGTTCTCTCTCCTAAAACCCATATGCCTGTGAAAGTGCCCGAGGTCCAAGGTGTTCCCTCCTTTACAATTGTCCTTCCTCCACTGCACAGAAGTAAGGCAATCCTTGTCACTCTTGTCAGGACCTACTGAGGATGTAGTCGTTCTCTAGTATAAAAACCTGGATGCCAGACAAAAGCATCATGTGAAATCACCGTGTGTGGCTAAGGAAAGAGAATGACCCCAGAGACCAGCCAACACATCCTTTTGCAGTTCTGATGGTTTCCTCTCTCCTTCCAATCTCCATGGAGGAGGCATGGCTTGTTGGGTGATAGATGACTACAAATAATTTCTGTTAATGAGTGACAATGTGATATGTGGCAAATTACACAGGAGTTTCAACATGTGTGACCTTGAGTCACTTAGCAATGACAAAATTTCCATTCCAGTCCCCTGTTTCTGTGAAAACATTTCTCAGTATTTACTACAGTAAAAACAAAACATTGGAATAACACTTATCCTAAAACTCTGTCCCATTCCAGCCATGAGGAATACGTATCCACAGGTAGATGAACCTGAAACACACACACACACACACACACACACACACACACACACATACACACACACCACCAGCCCCATTCATCTCATTAAAAGCCTCATTTAGGGGACACCTGGGTGGCTCAGTTGGTTAAGCAAACAACTTAGGCTCAGGTCATGATCTCACGGTTCTTGAATTCGAGCCCCATGTCGGGCTCTGAGCTGTCAGCATAGAGCCTGCTTCGGATTCTGTGTCTCCCTCTCTCTCTGGCCTTCCCCCACTCGTACTCTGTCTCTTTCTCTCTGTCTCTCTCTCTCTTTCTCCCCAAAATAAATTTAAAAAAAATTTTTTGAAGCTCCATTTAGAATGAAACATTTTATATGTTGTACATCTGAAACTAGTATCACACTGTATGTTAACTAACTAGAATTTAAATAAAAACATTTAGGGGTGCCTGGGTGGCTCAGTCGTTCAAGCGGCCGACTTCGGCTCAGGTCATGATCTCGCGGTCTGTGAGTTCGAGCCCCGCATCGGGCTCTGTGCTGACAGCTCAGAGCCTGGAGCCTGTTTCGGATTCTGTGTCTCCCTCTCTCTGACCCTCCCCCATTCATGCTCTGTCTCTCTCTGTCTCAAAAATAAATAAACGTTAAAAAAAAAATAAATAAAAGTGAGTTCCCAAGATCACTTCTTAAAAAAATAAATAAATAAATAAATAAATAAATAAAAACATTTAAAAAATAAAACAAATATATGTAAATATATGACAATTACCTTTTTTTCAGTATATGTGCTCCTAAAGAGAGCAGTAGATAACAATTACTGATCATAATGTGGTATATTTATGCTGTTTTGATCAATTACATTCAAATAATAATTGTAGTGATAAGTCAGAGAAAAATGGTAACACAGCCTTAAGAACACAGGACAGTCTTCAAAATTAGACCCTGGGGAAACAGGACTTAAAAAAAATAAATATAACTTCACGAAGGCATTTTTGTTGCAGAGAAGTATGATAAAGTGACTAATAAAAAAAACCTTTTAAGTATATTATATTAAGGTAGAAATCTGTAGGGCAAGTAGAATGGAAATACAAGTTAAAGGAGCAAAAAAGAAAAAGAGTGAAATAAAATTTCCAACTGTTAAGAGCCTGTTCTTGTATTTTTTTTCCTACATAATTTCCATTTATTTTCATGATCTTGTGTGATTAGGCTCATGGAGTTTTGGGGGGTTTTGTTTAGTTTTTACTTCATAATAGTAAACAACTCTGCAATCCAGCAGACTTGGAGGAAGGTAGGAAAATATGGAACCCATAGGACTTCAGGGGGAGCACAAAGATGACAAGATATTTTGAGCAAATGGGGCTGAGGGGGCGAAGCTTTGCTGAGCTACAGAGGAATCTCTGGTAATCACGATAAAACACAAGTCAAATACTGGGTGCCTGCCCTGGATGGTTCTGTCATCAAGCTTCCAACTCTTGGTTTTGCCTCCAGTCATAATCTCCCGGTTTATGAGTTCGAGCCCCACATTGGGCTTTGCACTGAAAGCTTGGAGCCTGCTTGGGATTTCTCTCTCCCTTTCTTTCTGCCCCTCTCTGGCTCTCTCTCTCTCTCTTTTTCTCTCTCTCAAAAATAAGTAAATAAACATTACAGTAAAATTTTTAAAACTTAAAAAAAAAACTGCAAGACAAATTTATTAGATTTGTCCACAGTCCACAATGGTGATCTTCTTCCTGGTCTTGCCATTCCCGGACTCGAAGCAATCCATGGCTTCTGCAATATTCCTGCCCTTTTTCACCTCGCCAGCGACCACACGCTTGCCATCCAACTACTCAGTGTTGGCGGTGTGGATGAAAAACGGGGAACCGCTTGTATTGGGTCCAGCATCTGCCATGGACAGGATGCCAGGACCCACGTGCTTCAGGATGAAATTCTCATCATCAGATCTCTCCCCATACACGGACTTTTGCCAATGCCGACGTGGCGTGTGACGTCACCGCCCTGGCGCATTCATCCCGGAATCGTCCTGAGAAAGCAGGGAGCTTGATAACCAAATCCTGTCTCTCCTGCTCAGAGAAGGAAAGTTTTCTGCTTGCTGGCTTGGGAACTTCGTCTGCAAACAGCTCCACGGAGATGAGGCCCAAGGGCTGGCCGTCCACGGCAGGGGTGACCGTGGCTGGGTGGTGCAGGCGGCTCCAGGGTGGCGGCTTCTGCTCAGAGATTTTGTTTTTTAAAGAGTGATGGCAGGTGTATTTAAAAATGTGCAGTAAAAGTTATAGCCTAACATATGAATATGATAATTGGGAAATTAGGCTGCCACTATTTAAACTTATGATACACAAATTGTAGATTCAACTTGGAAATGTGCAAGGGGAAGGGCGCCTGGGTGGCGCAGTCGGTTGGGCGTCCGCATTCTGCTCGGGTCATGATCTCACGGCTGGTGGGTTCGAGCCCCACGTCAGGCTCTCTGCTGGGAGCCTGCAGCCTGCTTCGGATTCTGTGTCTCCCTCTCTCTCTACACCTCCCCCACTCGCTCTCTGTCTCAAAGGTAAATAAACATTAAAAGAAAAAAAGAAATGTGCAAGGAGAACATGGTTCTTAGAAGTTCTTTTAGGAGAGGGGCGCCTGGGTGGCTCAGTCAGTTAAGCGTCTGGCTCTTGATTTCGGCTCAGGAGATCAGCCCCGGTGTCCAGGCTTTGCACTGACAGTGTGGAGCCTCCTTGGGATTCTCTCTCTCTCTCTCTCTCTCTCTCTCTCTCTTCTCTCTCTCTCAAAATAAATAAATAGACATTTGAAAAGAGACGATCATAAGGAACAGAAAATGCGTTTAGAGTACTGTGCCACATTTATAGAAAAAAGTCTGCATGTAAGTGGACCTCCACGGTTCAGACCTGTGTTATTCAAGGGTCACCTGTAAACAGTTGTTTACAGAAAGTTCCTTGGGTTGGGAGGAGGAGGGTTGAGTGTTGAGGCCAGAGGGGCAGATGAGTTGGCCAAGGTAAATCTCACAGGATATTTGAGCTGAGACCTGAATGAAAAGGGTGTCAGCAACCAGAAAATCTGGGGAAGAGTGCTTCACGCTTAGGAGACAGCAAGTATGAAGGTCCTGTGGCAGGAACAAGCTTAGTATGTTCCAGGAACGAAAAGAAGAGGCTTGTGGCTGGAGTAGAGTGTCCCAAGGGGAGTGGTGAAAAGCTAGGCTGGGAACTTGCAGACTGTACTAGAGAGTCTGAATTTTATTCTCAAGACGGTAGAAATCCCTTAGAGCAGAGTTTTTCAACCTCCACCCTATTGACATTTGGTCCAGATAAGTCTTTGTTGTGCGGGGCTGTCCTGAGCAGTGCAGGATGTTTGGAAGCATCCCTGTCCTCTACTCATTGAATGCTAGTAGCAGCCTACCCCACTCCTAGTTGTGATGACCAAAAATGTCTCCAGACATTGCCAGTTACTCCTCTGGGGGGATATATCCCTAGAAAGGCACATTACCCTGCCACCAGAAATGGTGATGCTGGTTTACGCCCGATGAACGAACAGGAAAACACTCCTGACCCCAGCGAGACACGGCACAGTGAACACATTTTATCTCTGCTCCCTCTCGTAACCTCTCTGAAACGACCATCAAGGGACAAGAAAGGTTTCGATTGATGAGGACAAGGAGAACAGGAGACGAAACAACCTGAGATGAGGAATGGGCACACGATGCTAGCAGATGGAAAAAAAGTGGTGAGCCAGTGAGCGAACTACAGGCATGGAGGCCGGCAAGAACTAAGCTAATCCCTACCCTAGAGGCCAGAGGAGTCTGAGAAACAGTTACACGTGGAGGCTGAGACCTGAAGGGCTGCATGGAAGTCAGCACAAGGAAAGGCTGGATTCCTCCCGCCCCACAGAGCAGGTGACATCTTCCCCAGCCACAGCATAAGACAGAAGGTATTAGCGAGCCTGTATGTGGGAAGGGGCAGGGCGTGGGAAAGAGTGGGTGGTAGAACTCAAGACAGAAGGATTCAGGGAGAGTGTACCTGGGAAAGCGGGGGGAGCCCCAAGTCCCCACCCCCATTCTGCTCCCATGATGATGACAGGCAGGCCAAGACCTCTGAAAAGTCAAGATTGGCTAAGTCATGCTGCGGTAACAAAAAACACCTGAAACCCAGTAGTTCGAAACAACTAAGGTCCATTACTTTTGCTCAAGCTTCGTGTCCTTGTGGGCTATATTTACTCAGTCTGTTAGAGCAGTCGTGGTCTCACAGGTGGATAATCACCACGCCAAAGGGAAAAGAGGGGTTCAGAGGGTCCCACAGTGGTCATTAAATGCTCTAGCTTGAAGCGACACATACCATTTTTTAGATGAAATTCACAGAGTGTAAAATTCACCGTTTATTGATTTTTATTTTTATTTTTTTAGAGAGAGAGAGCATGTGAATGGGGAGGAGGAACAGTGGGGCAGAGGGAAGGAAAGAATCTTAAGCGGGCCCCATGCTCAGCACAGAGCTGGACATGGGACTCTATCCCACGACCCTAGGATCGTGACCTGAGCCAAAATCAAGCACTGGACACTCTACCAACTGAGCCACCCGAGCGCCCCCCAAATGCACCATTTAAAAATGAACACTTTGGGGCACCTGGGTGGCTCAGTTAAGTGTCCAATTCAGCTCTGGTCGTGATCTCACAGTTCGGGGGGTCGAGCCCCACATCCAGACTCTGCACTGACCGCTCAGAGCCTGGAACCTGCTTCGGATTCTGTGTCTCCCTCTCTCTCTGCCCCGCCCCTGCTCATGCTCTGTCCTCTCTCTTTCAAAAATAAATAAACAGTAAAATAAATTTTTTAATTAAAAAAATGCACAATTCTTGGGGCACCTGGCTGGCTCAGTCAGAAGAGCACGTGACTCTCGATCTTGGGGGTATGAGTTCAAGTCCCACATTGGGTGCAGAGATTACTTAAAATGTTTAAATCTTAAAAAACAAAACAGAACAAACGATTTGCTGGTATTCAGTACTTTCACAATATTCTGTAATCATCACCCTCTTTAGTTCGAAACACTGCGATCACCCGAGAAAGAATCCCGTGCCCATAAACGGTTGTTCCCCAGGCCCCTCCCCACCCGGCCTCCAGCAGACATCCATTTACAGCATTATATCTCTGGATTGACCCGTTCCCGATCTTTTACAGATATTAGCCCTCATTACTTGTGGATTTCATATTTCTGAATTTGCCTACTGTCTAAAATTTATTTGTCATCTCACAATCAATACTTGCGGCTGCTTTCACGGTCATTCACGGACATGTACAGAGTAGCAAAAAATTTGAGTTGCTTAACACGCATGTTCCCAACTGAGGTCAAACAATGCAGTGGTCCTTTTCCTTCAGCTCTCACACTCTAAACAAGTATCCTTCTTGTGGTATATTTGGTGCCATGTATTTTGCATTTTTATTGGCGCTTTTTGTCGGTGATTTCACTGTTTGAAATGGTCCAGAGGTGCCTGGATGGCTCAGTCGTTTAAGCTTCTGATTCTTGGTTTCTGGTCGGGTCATGATCTCATGGTTTCTGAGAGGGAGTCCCACGTTGGGCTCTGTGCCGACAGCGCAGAACCTGCTTGGGATTCTCTCTCTCCCTCTCTCTCTTTCTCTGCCCCTCCATTGCTCACGCACATGCACTCTCTATCTCCCAAAATAAATAAATAAACTTTTATTTATTTTTATTTTTTTTAAAGAGATAAGCTCTAATTTTTGTTTTATGTTTATTCATTTTTGAAAGACAGAGAGAGAGCACAAGCAGGGATGGGCGTAGAGAGAGGGGGATGCAGAATCTGAAGCAGGCTCTAGGCTCTGAGCTATCAGCACAGAGCCCGACACAGGGCTCGAACCCACAAACTGCGAGATCATGACCTGAGCTGAAGTCAGACGCTCAACTGACTGAGCCACCCAGACACCCCAGTAAATAAACTTTTAAACAAACAAACAAATAAATAAAAATGGTCTCAAGCATAGTGCTGGAGTGCTGTCTCCTGTGCTATGAAAGTATGTGGGTTAGATAAGCTTTGTTCAAGCATGGGTTATTATCTACTGGCTGTGACTTCAATGTTAATGAGTTAAAAATATATATACAATATGATTTCTTTTTTTTTAAGTTTATTTACTTATTTTGAGAGAGAGAGAAAGAGAGAGAGCAAGGGCACAAGCAGGAGAGGGGCAGAGAGAGAGGGAGACAGAATCCCAACCAGTCTCTGAGCTGTTAGCTCAGAGCCCACTGTGGGGCTTGAACCCAGGAACTGTGAGATTTATGACCTGAGCCAAAATCGAGAGTCTGACGCTTAACCGACTCAGCCACCCAGGCGTCCCTCAATGTGATTTCCTTTTTTAAAAAAAATGTTTATTTATTTCTTAGAGAAAGAGACAGAACGTGAGCAGGGAAAGAGCAGAGAGAGAGGGAGACACAGAATCGGAAGAAGGCTCCAGGCCCCCAGCTGTCAGCACATAGCCCAGTGCAGGGCTTGAACTCACAAACTGCAAGATCATGATCTGAGCCAAAGTCAGATGCTTAACCGACTGAGCCACCCATGTGCCCCAATATGATTTCTTTAAAAAGAAACACACAGAAATCAAGGGGTTATGTATTCATTAGTTCATAAACATGTTGTGGCCAGAGGCTCACATTTCCCCTAGGAACTGTATTTCCCCTAGGAACAACAGCTCAGTACCTGCTAATTCAGTGTAATGCTTTGTTGAGCATTACTACCATGGATATTGAGGATCAACTATAAATGGAATCATATACTCTGTGACCTTTGTTCTGGCTCCTTTCACTTAGCATAATGTTTTTGATGTTCGTCCATGTCATAACATGTGTCAGAACTTCATCATTTCAATGGCTGGGTGATACTCCATTGTGCGTACACACCATGTTTTGTTCGACGGTTCATTAGCTGACGGACATCTGTACTGTCTCCATCTTTCAGCTCTTGCGAACAGTGCTGCTATCAACATGGGTGTCCATGCATATTTGTGTGAGTACCTGTTTTTAGAATTTTAGGTGGCTACCTAGGAGTGGAATTGCTGGGTCATGGGTAACTCTGTGTTTTAAGTTTTTGAGGAATCAATGTTTTCCACAGCAGCTGAACCATTTTACATTCCTACTAGCAATGTATGAGGGTTTCGATTTCATCCCACCCTCACCAACACTTGTTATTTTCTGTTGGATTGTTTGTTTTCATTGTAGGTAACCTCCTGGGTGTATGTGCATTTCCTTGATGACTAAAGATGTGGAGCATTTTGTTATGTACTGGCTGACCATTTGCATATCTTCTTTGGAGTGTCTATTCTAAGTCTGTTGCCCGTGTTTTCATTGGGTTGTCTGCTTTTTTGTCATTGGGTTAAGTGTTCTGCATATATTCTGGATGCTAGGTCTTTATCAGACATCTGGTTTGCAAATACTTTTTCCCATTTTGTTGGTTGTCTTTTCATTTTCTAGATAATGTCCTTTAATGCACAGAAGTTTTTAATTTGTGAAAGTCCAATTTTTCTATTTTTTTGTTGTTGCCTGGGCTTTTGGTGTCCTAAGAGTCCATCAGCAAATCCATGATCATGAGGATTCACCTCAATGTTTTCTGAGAGTGTTATAGTTTCAGCTCTTATATTTAGATCACTGATCCATTTTGAATTAATTTTTGTTTATGGCGTGAGGTAGGGGTCCAAATTCACTCTTTTGCACACACATATCTGGTTGTCCCAGGACCATTCATTGAAAAGACTGTTCTTTCCCTCAACGATTGATGTTGGCACCTTTGTAAAACATTACTTGGCCATTGGTTAGAACTATTCATGCAGTCCAGGCCAACTTCAAGGGTTCAGATGTGATTGAAAGGAGGGAGACAAAAAAAATACTTGGTAAATAAAACCAATAACTACCACAACCTTCATGGAGGAAATTGCAGAATTCTTCTCCAGGAAACTGAGTGGTCGGAGAGGAAGATCTAAAGATACTGACATTTGATAAACTCTCCAAGGATAAGCCTGTATCCCTCACATCTCCCTACAATGGAACCGACTGGTCTATAAACCTCTCTTCACTGCAGACCTTTCCAGAAGCTTTTTGTGTCTCACTCTAAAACATGAACAGGCAGCCAAAGAGTCCAGACATCTGAGAAAAGCTGTTATTATGAAAGACAAATCCAAAACAATTAGCAAAAAGGGATTTGGAGAAACAATGAGGGTAATCAAGTTCCAAAAAGCTACTGTAAACATCGTAGAGAGATAACAGATGATATATCATACCTAAAACATGAACAAGATATCTTTCAAAAGGAACATTCAGGGAACAACAACAACAAAAAAGGCTCTGAGAAAGAAGAAATCAAAGAGTGAAAAATATTCAGTGAAACAAGGGGAAGAAAAAACTGAGGACATCTTCCAGAGAGAAGAGAAAAGAGGACATTAGAAGCTCACAACAGAAGGCCTAACATCTAAAGAATCACAATTTCTCAAAAATAAAACTGAAAAAACAAAGGAGAGAAATTTATCAAAGAAATAATATGAAGGAAAACTTTTCAGAGCTGAGGGACATGATCATGTTTTGTAGATGTGACTGGGAGTCGCATGAACGTGAACTCATGACTTCTGTAACTTACCTCAGAATATTTCATCAAACCACAACGAGATACCACACTGTATGTTCCGGAATGGCTGTAATAGAAAAGGCAGCATCAAAAATGGACGTGGTTTCCGGTTTCTCTTCCTTCTCCTCAACAACATCATGTCTAGCTAGCTCTTTTGTCCCCCAACTGCTGGCGTTGCTGATACCACAGCAACTTGAGGTCCACCATCCAATAAAGACACAGCAACTGTCTACTGAATTCTCCACCAGCTCCCACGATCGTGTAAGATTTAATTCTCAAAACAGACCCCTTATTATGAGTAGTAAGGACTCACACCGATTCTGCTTCCCCAGTCAAACCCTAATTGATGTAAGGTTGGTACTGATTATCCAGGGAAAGGTGGCCACGTACGTATTCATTGACACTACTGCGAATGTAGGACATCTCTGAAAGGCCTTACGAGCCCCTGGGAGCCACAGGATATTTGGAGGGAGGGGTTTGGAGGTCAGGGGGGTAGAAAGACCTACTGTTTGTATATTTGTCTGTTTGCATTTTTTTCGCTTTGTGCACGTATACATGTTTCAAACACACGCTCAGGGTAGAATATAACATGCATATGGAAAAAGTGCGTAATATATGTAGACTGTATAGTGGTATCTCATTGTGGTCTAAATTTGCATTTGTAAGCCTTGATTACAAGGACTCATTTCTAGGTTATTGGCCATATGGATTTCTTACTATTGCCAAGGTCCTGTTAAAGTCTTTTGCCATTTTTCTACCAATTGTCTGTCTTTTTCTCAGAGGTCTGAAGGAGTTCTCTGGTCTGGGGACAAGTTCTTTGTCATTTATGTATATGGCAAATATCTTCAACTCCCCTGTGGGTTTTCTCCTAACCTTTTTTTGAAGAAGTTTCTTTCGAGCAAGAGTTTCTAAATTCAGTTCAGTTGAATTTATTAACCTATTTCCTTATTGCTAGTGATCTCTGTGTTTTATTTAAGTCTTATGGTAAGTCTTGATATCCAATAAAGCAAATCTTTCACTTTGGTTTCCCCCCCAACCAAGAGTGTCTCGCGATTTTTGCCTCTTTCCATTCCCGTGTAAGTTTTGGAATCAGATTGTCAAGTTCTGGAGAAAAAAAAAAAAAAAAGCTGAACTTTTGATCGGGGTTGCATTTGATCCATAATCATTATCAGGGAGAATTAACACCTTTAAATCTTGAATCTCCTAATCAATTAACATGGTATATAACTCTTCATTGATTTTGGTCTTCTTTAATGTCTCTCAAAAAATTTTTTCTACAATATTTCAAAGAGGTTTAGTACCTCTTCTGTGAGACTAAACTTTTTAAAGTTTATTTATTTATTTTGAGAGAGAGAGAGAGACAGAGAGAGTAAGCAGGGGACGGGCAGAGAGTGAAGGAGAGAGAGAATCCCAAGAAGGCCTCATGATGTGGGGCTAGAACTCACAAACTATGAGATCATGACCTGGGCTGAAACCAAGAGTTGGATGCTTAACCGACTAAGCCACCCAGGTGCCCCTGGATCTTTTTCTTAGGTACTCATTGGGTATAGGAGAGAGTCTTGCTTTTAACTCTTTTGAATTGTGTGAATTTTTTTTTTTACCATATGCATATATTTTCAAATAGAATTTTTGATCATCATTTATTAAGTTGTGCTATGCTAAGCATTTTATATACTATACCTGTTTTCTCTTCTTCTCCCAGGAACCAGAGCCCATGTACTCATCCAGTGACAGAAGGCAGAGCGCCTAAGCCATGATACTTACTTTTAGGGCCCCGTGAAAAATAGTTTAACTATTTAGAATCAAAAGAAAATGATAAATAGGGCCCTGCCTTTATTTTATTTGTCTTTATGCCAACACAATCATAAAATATCGTGTTAGATTGCTTTTTATGCAGGAAAGCAGCCCAACTGGTAACCCTACCAGGTGGGTACTATTCTTATAAAAATATTCCAAGGGAGGAAGCTCCCTTGGCCAAAGTCAGACAGCTGGGAAGTGTGGGAACAGGGACTTGAACCCAGGCCTGGAGGCCCCTCAAGCTCATTCTTGGCCACCAAGCTCAAGGACGTCTGGATCAAGCATGTTCATACCGAGGGGATGAGTCTGGTTGGAGTCAGGTACTCCAGGAGGAGAAGAGTTAGAAGAGATTTTACATAGTCTCCAAATATCTTAAGGGCTGCCATGTGGAAAAGGACTAGCCTTGTTTGAATTGTTCCCAAGAACGGAGCTAGGGTAGGTGTGGTGGGGTTTCAGAGAAGTAGATTTTGATCCAGTGATACAATGAACTTACTGGAACTAACAAGACCACTGGCAGTGGCAATTTCTCCTGAGGACCGTAGATACAGAGTCTGACCCCAGCCGCTGACAAGAGGAGAATTCAAAATAAGGCTCTGTTGGAGAGGCTTGCTGCCTTGGGAGGAGATTTGGATGAGAGCAAGGTGAACTTTTATGTCCCTTGGACCTGAAGAGTCTACAGCTGTAAACTTGACCAGTTCATCAGTATAAGGAGGTGGGACCCCCCCCACCAGTAGCCCCAGTTTGCCCAATCCTTACTGAGCCCTCTCATACACCATGGGTGGGAGCCTAAATGGATGGTCTCTTTGGAAGAGCTGTTCACAGTATCTGTCAATATTTAGACTCTTGGTACTTTGACTTAGCAATTCTGTACGGAAGAATCTGTTCACAGTATAAACACGCAGATATGCACAGACATGTGCCCAGGGGTGTTCGCCACAGTATGTTTATAATTGCAAAAGTTTGGCAACAACTTAAGTGCCCATCGGGGGACTGGTTAAGTGGATGATGATATAGGATTGATATATTGTGAGTGATATCCCCACCTTTGAGGATGTGGCCCTGGGGGAGTGTGGGGGAGCGTCAGACAATTAACAAACATATGTAATAACTTAAATCATATAGCACGTTAGAGGGTGGTGAGGGCTGCTTTGGGAACTTGGGAATGTGGGGTGCGGGTGGAGGCAGGATGCAATTTCCAGGAGGGTGGCTGGGGTAGGTTTCACCGGGAAGGTAAGGACTCGAAACCTCAGGGGGAACCTGCCCCTTCCGGTCATTCTTTTTATAATTTTTTTTGAAGCTAAAAAAAAAAATTTTTTTTTAAGTAGGCTCCACACCCAACGTGGGGCTTGAACTCACAACCCAGAGATCAAGAGCCGATGCTCCACTGAGTCAACCAGGTGCCTCCTTCCTTCATTGGAAGGGGGAATTTGTAGGGACAACACCTTTGGTGGGTCTGACAACCAGCAGGCCTTGCAAGGACTGTTGTTCGTTTTAGTCCCGAAATTAACAAGAGTTCATAACACTCTTGTCTAAGGAAGATGCCCCAAAGCATTTCAGTTTGCAAATGAAGAGTGGGAGGCCTTGAGCTCTCGTGGCTGTCTTATCCACTTCCCAGAAAGGAATTCAAACATCTCAACTGAGGGAAAGGTCCCTGCCTGGGCCGGCTGTTTGTTTGCCTTCCTTTGTAGCAATGGGTCCATTGTGTTTCCGTCAGTTTAACTGCGTGGGGAGGTTCCTCAGCTTTGTCCTTGATAAAGCCCCACAGGGCTTCCCCCAGTAGGCAATGATGAAGCCACTGGTGTGGTAAAGTCTCTCCCCTAGACAGGAGGTTACTAATCAGCAACTCCTTAAACCACAAGAATTTGTCCCTATCAGTGCATTTATTCTGTGTCTTGGCAACAGACAGATGGGAGTCACCAAAGGGATCAGTTGCTTGCTTTCCCTGACTCCAAGCAGGCCTTATCTGAGTCCTTCTAAAAATGGCTCCGGCCTCTTTAGAGTAACAGGTGTCTAATGGGGGTCTGCTCTGGTTTACATGTTACCTGAAGTAGAGAGAGGGGCTCCTTCGAGAGGACAGGAGACAAATAGATTTTTGCACAAAGCCAGAAGTAAGTATCGCAAGACGGATCAATAAAATCCCAATGAGGGGATGAGGGAACGTTTCACCGACACTGGCGACAGTGATGTTGGGGCCAGAGAAGACACAATTGGGGTTTTGACCTAGGGAAATGGGGGGGGGGGGGGGGAGGGTGGCGTCCTAGGCAGAAGGCACAGCAAAGAAAATCGCATGGGAGCTGTAAACAATGGAGCATATTCAAGCTGTTCTAAGTAGTTCCTTGTGTGTAAAACATAGTGACAGAGAATAAATAATAGTAATAACTAACGTTTGTTGTGTACTTACATATGCCCAGCAGCATTCAAAACACTTTCTACTCTGTCTGATCCTCATAACAATCCTGTAGGCAAGTTCTGTGTATCAATATCCCAGCTCTCTAGGTCAGGAAGCAGAGGCAAAGATAGATTGATAATTTGCCCATTGGTGGCACCACCAATAATAATAACCACAATAATCAGCTGCCACTGATTGGTCACCAAGCACTCCCCTGAGTGTTAGATGTACCTTCTCTTCTGATTTGACCCTCTCTGTTCAGGTGAGGAAACTGAGGCTTGGGTAGGAGTAAGATTTTTATACATTATTGAAGCTAAGTTGGTACTCATTCTAACCAGCTTGTTTTAAATTAAGATGTTAATTGTAGTTTCCAGGGCAAACTCTAAGAACGTAACTGAAAAATATATAGTACAAGAGATATAGGAATCAAAATGGTATACTAGACAACCTCTATCTAATAAAAAAGTAGGCAGTCATGGGGGAACTGAGGGACAAAAAAGATAATGACACAGAGAAAACAAATAGCAAAACCGAAGTAAGTCTTATCAGTAATCGTGTTCAATGCAAGTGGATTAAACTCTGCAGTTAAGGAGCAAGCTGACAGAATAGTAAAATAATAGGAACCAACATTACCCTCAAAAGAGAGCCAAAGACATAAACAGACTGAAAGACAAAGGATAGAAAAAGATAATCCATTGTAAACAATGGTTATACTGATAGCAGAAAGGTAGACTTTAGGGGCACCTGGCTGGCTCAGTCAGTGAAGCATGCAACTCTTGATCCCGGGGTTGTAAGTTTGAGCCCCACATTAGGTGTAGAGGTTACTTAAAAGTAAAATCTTAAAAAAAAAAAAAAAAAGAGAGAGAGAAAGAAAAATAGACTTTAATAAGAAACTGTTACAAGAGACAAAGGACATTATGTAATGATAAAAGGGTAAATCCATTAAGAATATGTCACAAAGATTAATCTATATGTACTCTGAAATATATGAAATAACAACTGCCAGACTTGAAGGAGAAATGGTTCAACAATAATAGTTGGAAACTACAACACCCTGCTTTCAATAATGGATAGAACTGCTAGATAAAAAATAAACAAGGAGAGGGGCGCTGGTGCCTGGATGGCTCAGTCAGTTGAGCATCAGACTTCAACTCAGGTCGTGATCTTGTGGTGCATGGGTTCAAGGCCCATGTTGGGCTCTGTGCTGACAGCTCAGAGCCTGGAGTCTGCTTTGGATTCTGTGCCTCCTTCTCTCTCTGCCCCTCCACTGCTTGTACTCTGTATCTCTCTCAAAAAGAAAAATAAACATTTAAAAAAAGTTTTTTGTTTTTGTTTTTGTTTTTTTTAATTTTTTTTTCCCAACGTTTATTTATTTTTAAGACAGAGAGAGACAGAGCATGAACGGGGGAGGGGCAGAGAGAGAGGGAGACACAGAATCGGAAACAGGCTCCAGGCTCTGAGCCATCAGCCCAGAGCCTGACGCGGGGCTCGAACTCACGGACCGCGAGATCGTGACCTGGCTGAAGTCGGACGCTTAACCGACTGCGCCACCCAGGCGCCCCTAAAAAAAGTTTTTAATAAATAAATAAGTAAACAAACAAGGAGAGAGACAACTTGAACAACACTCCAGAGTAATTAGACCTAACAGGCATATATGCAACATCCCACTCAAAAACATCACGTCAATAGAATGGAGGGGGAGAAAAACCAGATGAACATCTCAGGCGAGGCAGAAAAAAAAAAGCGTCTGATAAAACCCAACACCCTTTCGTGATCAGAATACTCCACAACTGGAAGGGAACTACGTTAACATCATAAGGGGCATATAAGAAAAACCCTTCTCATATGCAGTGGTGGGAGACTTAAAGCTTTCCCCCTAAGATTGGGAACAAGACAAGAATGTCTACTTTTGCTAATTCTGGTCAACATTGCCCTTGAATATTTTATAGTGCAGGCTTTATTATTATTCGGGTATGATGAGGCCAACAGATCCTGAGAGGACTGCCATTGAAGAAAAGTTTATTGGGGCGCCTGGGTGGCTCAGTCCATTGAGCATCCGACTTTGGCTTGGGTCATGATTTTACAACTTGTGGGTTCAAGCCCCGCATTGGACTCTGTGCTGACAGCTCAGAGCCTGGAGCCTGCTTCCGATTCTGTGTCTCCCTCTATCTCTGCGCCCCCACCCCACACTCTGTCTGTCCGTCCTTCATAAGTAAACATTTAAAAAATATTTTTAGTAAAAAAAAGAAAAGATAGTTTATTAGACCCACAGATGCCAAGAGAGGGGCATGCCATATCATGGGGTAGGGAGCACGCAGAGAAGGCCTGGGTCAGTCAGGATAAGGGGTACCCATGGGCAAGAAAGACCCTTTGTTGGAGTTTCAGAGGGAAGAAATGGGAGAGGCAGAGTAAACAGGTTTTGGATTGGCTAGTTTGAATAGTTTCAGTGGGCTCTCAGGTATAGAGGCCATCCCGAGTTGTCTGATACTTGGCCTCCTAAACTACAAAACGTTGCTGAAAGAAATTCAAGAAGACCTAAATAAATAGGTCTTTTGTGTGTTTATGGACCAGAAGACTTAATAGTATTAAAATGGCAACAGTATACAAAAGCAATCTACTGATTTCATGCACTCCCTATAAAAATCCCACTGTCCTTTTTAGCAGACATGAAAGAGCCAAATCTAAAATTTGTATGGTATTTTAAGGGACCCTGAAATGCCAAGAGAATCTTGGGAAAGACCAAAGTTGGAAAACTCAACTTCATGGTTTAAACCTCACTACGAAGGGGCACCTGGGTGGCTCAGTCAGTTAAGCGTCCGACTTCAGCTCAGGTCACGATCTCATGGTTCATGAGTTCGGGCCCCGTGTCAGGCTCTGTGCTGACAGCTCAGAGCCTGGAGCCTGCTTCGGATTCTGTGTCTCCCTCTCTCTCTGCCCTGACCCCACTCACTCTCTGTCTCTCTCTCAAAAATAAACAAACATTAAAAAAAATAAAAAACTTTACTACGAAGCCACAATACCCAAACAGTTTGATAGCAGCATGAGGATACACATGTAGATGAATGGAATAGAGTTGAGATTCTGGAAATAAACCTGTACGTCCACTGTTCATGGATTTTGACAAGAGCACCAAGACCATTCATTGGGGGAAAGAACAATCTGTTCCACAAAATGATCATGGAACAACTGAACATCCCCACGCAAAAGACGGAAGCCGGACCTTGAACTCACCTTGTTTACACACACGCAAAAGACGGAAGCTGGATCTTGAACAAACATAATTTACCAAAACTAACTCAAAATGGATCAACAACCTAAATATAAGAGTTGAAACTATAAAATACTTAGACAAAAACCTAGAGGCAAGTTCTTCATGATCTGGGATTGGCCATGGTTTCTTATCCGTGGCACAGAAGCCCAAGCAGCAACAAAAATAGATTAATAGCAACAATAATCAATAATTTCCTATTTATCAAAACTGAAAACGTTTGTGCATGAGAGCACACTGTCAGGAGAGTCAAAAGACAACCCACAGAATAGGAGAAAATATTTGCAAATCGTACATTTGCTATGGCTCTGATACGCAGAATATTCAAAAACAAAAAACAAAACAAAACAAAACAAAACAAAACCCCAAAAGACAATGATTACAACTCAAGAAGAAGAAAACAACTAACTCCGTTTAAAAATGGACCAAGGGTTGGGGCACCTGGGTGGCTCAGTTGGTTAGGCATCTGACCCTTGGTTTCAGCTCAGGTCATGATCTCACGGTTTGCGGGTTCGAGCCTCGCATGAGGTTCCATGCTGACAGTGTAGAGCCTGCTCAGGATTCCCTCTCTGCCCCTCCACCTCCTCTGTCTCTCTCTCTCTCTCAAAATAAATAAATGAGCTTTAAAAAATAGGGGCCAGATGTTTGAAAAGACATTTCTCCAAAGAAGATACTCAAATGGCCAACAAACACATGCCAAGAGGCTCAACATCATTAGCTACCAGGAAAATGCCAATAAAACCACAGCAAGACACTTCACCAACACTAGGATGCCTGTAGCAAAACAAACAAACAAAAAGAAAGAATAATCCTTTGGATGTGGAGAAATTGGAGCCCTTAGACTCCAGTCCCTGTGGAAAACAGCCTGGCGGTTCCTCAAAAAGGTACACAGAGACTCGCCAGGTGATCTGGAGCTCCCACGCCTGGGTATACATCTCCGAATGGGAAACACGTGTTCACACATTAACCTGAACCTGAATGTTCCCAGCCTCTTTGGTCATAACAGTCCCAGGGAGTGGGGGGAGTCTGCTCAATGGGGATAGAGTTTCGCCTTGGAGTGATGAAAATGCTCTGACGTAGATAGTGGTGATGGTCGTGCAACATGGTGAATGTGTTAAAAGGCACTGAATTCTATCTTTTAAAATGGCGATTTTTACATTATGTGAATTTCACCTCAATAAGTTAAGAAATGAATAGAAAGGAGACCCAACATGAGGAGAGTTTTGCTAAGTGTTTGTGGGGAAGTCCTTGGATCTCTGGGGGAGATTCTACAGGTTGTTCTTTTCTCCTCTGACCATCGTGGCGTTTGAATGTGATCTTTGAAACGGCTTGGGTCACCTCACCAACCCTTTAGAAAATGGTGTCCCTCGGGGCGCCTGGGTGGCGCAGTCGGTTAAGCGTCCAACTTCAGCCAGGTCACGATCTCGCGGTCCGTGAGTTCGAGCCCCGCATCAGGCTCTGGGCTGATGGCTCAGAGCCTGGAGCCTGTTTCCGATTCTGTGTCTCCCTCTCTCTCTGCCCCTCCCCCGTTCATGCTCTGTCTCTCTCTGTCCCAAAAATAAAATAAAACGTTGAAAAAAAAAATTTAAAAAAGAAAATGGTGTCCCTCTATGAGAATGCCACTGACATGCAATTTTGCATTGTGCCCTGAATAAATGCTCCCCACCGGGTAGGTAGTTGGGAGCTGAAGTTTTCAGCCTGTGTTCTTCCCGGAATATGGTTGAGTCCAAGGAAGGGGTTGTTTTTTTAAAAAGTTGTTTGCCCAGAGGGGTCCCTCCAGAATCTCCTTAATGCCACCACATATACCCACAGCAGCCTTGGAGAAATCCGTGAGAATATGAAGAAAGGGGGCCAGGGACAAAGGCATGAATCAGCTTTTAAACCTGCCAAGCATCTGTACTTCTAGTTATGTTTCATATGAATTTTTCTTACCAATGAAGAGATTTCCTCTGCACGAAAAGTCTAATAAGGGGCGCCTGGGTGGCTCCCTCGGTTGAGCGTCTGAGTTCTGCTCAGGTCATGGTCCCACGGTTTGTGGGTTCAAGCCCCGCGACAGACTCTGTGCCAAGAGCCCACAGCCTGGATCCTGCGTGGGATTCTGTGTCTGCCTCTCTCTCTGCCCCTTTCCCGCTCACGCTCTGTGTCTTTCTCTCTCTCAAAAATAAATAAACATAAAAAAAAGTTTAAGTCTAATCAGTCAGCTTAAACCAAAATTTATTGACTCATGTACCTAAAACGTCCAGCAGTAAATTTGGCCTCAGTCATGGTCCAGGAGCTCAACAGTCTCCATCACTTGGTTCTGGCTTTCTCTTTGTTCGTGACATTGTCAGTCAGGTTCTCCGCACTCACAGACAAGACAACACCCATAACTTTCAGCTATATTTCTCCTAATAACTCCCAAAGAAAGACTACATCCCTTGTCCAATAGCTCCCGCTGATGTCTTGGGTTTGAATCTCATTGGCCCTGCTTGGGTCACACGTCCATTCCTGAACCGATTGCTGAGGCTGCTGGGCTCGTGAGGAATGTCCTCAGTGGCTAAAACGGGGTCTTCTGTCCACTGTCCACAGCCCCAGTGCAAGGGGGGTTTGAGAGGGAAGTTAATAGCTCCCCAGTGGCTCTGTGGGGTGCTGACCATTCTGGAAGAACGGACACTGGAACCTGAGCAGACACAACAGATGGCTAAAGCCCATGACAGACAAAGCCCTGTGCAATCTGCCCTTTCAAATTCACTGTCTCTCTGACCCTGTCACTTGAGCCCGCTTTCACTTCCTCCCGTGTCCTCACTGTTTCACCTCAGGGCCTTGCCACATGCTGTTCCATATTCCTGGAATGCTCGTCCACCATGGTGCCTAGCTAACACCTACTTATCCGTTAGCTCTCATCTCGAACAGCACTTCCCCAGGGAAGCTGTGACAGTTTTGTATATACAACTGTAACTCCCATAGCACACGCCGATCTTGTAAGATGACTCTGACACTGCCCATTGAGACGGGTGGCCTGTGTTCCCTTGCCCTGAATCCGGGTGAGCTTGAGACGACCATCGAAGTGCCATTATGTGACTTTGGAAGGAGTGACATTATGTGACTCTCATAAGAGGTGGAAAGCTTTTGCCCGGTTGTCTGGGGACGCCCAGTGTTGGAACCCAGGTGCCAGGCCATACAGAAGCCCGAGTAGCCAGGGAAAGGTCCCCGTGGTGGGAAACTGGGATTCCTGGTCCTTATCCCTGGGTGAGAGCCAGTTGATAGCGGGCACTGACTTTCCAGCCAGCCATGTGATGAGCCATTTAAAAATTTTTTTTTTCAACGTTTATTTATTTTTGGGACAGAGAGAGACAGAGCATGAACGGGGGAGGGGCAGGGAGAGAGGGAGACACAGAATCGGAAACAGGCTCCAGGCTCTGAGCCATCAGCCCAGAGCCCGACGCGGGGCTCGAACTCACGGACCACGAGATCGTGACCTGGCTGAAGTCGGACGCTTAACCGACTGCGCCACCCAGGCGCCCCAAATGATGAGCCATTTTAAAAGTGGATCCTCCAGGGGCCCCTGGGTGGCTCAGTTGGTTAAGCGGCCGACTTCGGCTCAGGTCATGATCTTGCGGTTTGTGAGTTCGAGCCCCGCGTCCGGCTCTGTGCTGACGGCTCAGAGCCTGGAGCCTGTTTCCGATTCTGTGTCTCCCTCTCTCTGACCCTCCCCCGTTCATGCTCTGTCTCTCTCTGTCTCAAAAATAAATAAACGTTAAAAAAAATTAAAAAAAAGTGGATCCTCCAGAAACTTGACAGACACAAGAGACCACATATTGTATGTTTCTATTTATATGAAATCCCCAGAATGTTAACCCCTATAGGGACAGAAAGTAGAGTAGGGGTTGCCAGGGACTGGAGAGAGGGAAGTATGGGGAGTGACTTTTCATGGGTACAAGATTTCTTTTTAGGGAAATAAGAATGTCCTGGAATCAGATCCTGATGATGGCTGCACAACCTTGTGGACCTACTAAAAACCACTGAGTTGTAGAGTTGAAAAGGGTGAGTTTTATGGTAAATTGTATCCTTAAGAAAGTAGACCCAACCATCCCAGTCAAGCTGCCCCTGGCTGATGCCATGTGGGGCACAGTCTTGCTGTCCAGGCCAGATTCTGCCCAAATTGCAGCTTTGTAGACAAAAATAAACATTGCTGTTTTAAGCCACTAAGTTTGGGGATGGCTGTTACACAGAAAAATAGATGCTGATATAGAAACTTTCCCCAACCACCTCCCCAGTTGTAGGGCAGGGCCCTCCAGGTCTCTGCATGAATTACACTACCATATCAGTTTGTAATTAAATATTTTACTACTCGCTGTCTTCCTCATTGGCCAGTAAGCCCTGTGCAGTGTCTTTAGTAAGAACCAGTCCCCAGAGGTGTATGGACCCACAGTGGCTGAGAACCATGTGGCAGATGTCAAAGTGGATGGAAAGGGGGTCGAGCGGGCTTTGTGGCACACAGCTGGGCAGGAAGATTGTGATCACTGGAGGCCCCTCTCCTACCTGGACACTCATGCTCTCCTGACGCATTTCTCTGCTGACAGGCTTAATAGTTTAGAAAACATCCTAGAAAAATGGAGTCCGGAAGTCAAGCGATTCCGCCCCGACATGCCCATCGTCCCGCTTGCGAACAAAAAGCATCTCCAGAACGATGAGCGCCCAGGGCAGGAGCTGACCAAGGTGAAGGGGGAGCTTGTAAAGGCCTTTTCTGCCTTCCTTTGGTTTCATGCTTGAGGCACCCATACCCAGCCAGCACTCACTCCCCCTTCTGAGGACCCCGCCGTGGTGTCACAGGTAGGTCCATCAGAGCTGCAGGGGGCCAAGGATGTGTTTGTGAGAATGTCATCAAGAGCCAGTGATGGTGACCAGCAGAGCCAGCAGCAGGGTGACCCATCCAGGTATCCCCTTGCCTGGCTCGGTTCCAGACTGGCTCTGTGCCACCAGTCCCCTACGTGGCCTCGAGCAAAGCGCCTGACCCCTCTCTGCTTTCGTTTTAGTGTGTATATTCTCACAAGGTCAGAGAGGAAAGGGAAGCCCTTCAGGGAACAAAGATTAGGAAAACTGGGGGAGGTTTGGGGGAGGGCATCAACGGGGTCCCATATTCTTTTCCAGCATGCAAAAGTCCTCAGTGTGCAGAGCTGTGAGCCCATTGCAGCAACTGCCCAGCACAGGTTCGTCTCACCCAGCTGGAATATGAAACCATCTGTCCACGTGAGCAGAGGAAACCCTAGGACCTGGCATCAGACTGTGAATGTGGTTGAGACTCGGCCCAGCTGTCTGAACTCGCGCAGGTCGCTTCAATTTCTCAGTCTCACCTTTAAATCAGGATAACCGTAGCACCAGCCTCCTGGGAATGGATTCAGCGGTGCCCACAAAATGTCTCACACAGTATCTAGTATAGGGGTGAGTACTTCAAAACCAACGGCCGCTCCTGTTTTTTTGGAGTGTGCTCAGAGCAACGATATTGCACAGAAAGACAGAAAGAAGCAACTTTCCCCCTTCATAAATCCAGAAAGGAGGGATTTGAATTTGAATTTGAATTCCCCTGGGATTTCAGGCCCATCCCTTTGAATCAGCAGTTTGGATGCGGTTGCCATCGTCTTGGTGGCCATGAATGGCCCATGTGGAGGCATGTCATATTTTCAAATTAAAAAAAAATTTATTATTTTTTATTTTTAATTTATTAAAAAAATTTTTTTTAATGTTTTCTCATTTTTGAAAGACAGAGAGAGACAGAGCACAAGCAGGGGTGGGGTGGAGAGAGAGGGGGGCACAGAATCGGAAGCAGGCTCCGGGCTCTGAGCTGTCAGCACAGAGCCTGACTTGGGGCTCGAACTCACGAACTGTGAGATGGTGACCTGAGCCGAAGTCGGACGCTCAACTGACTGAACCACCCAGGCGCCCCCCCGCAAAAAAAATTTTTTAATGTTTATTTTTGAGAGCGAGACAGACCGTGAGTGGGGGAGGGGCAGAGAGAGAGCGAGACACAGATCAGGAGCAGGCTCCAGGCTCTGAGCTGTCAGCACAGAGCCTGACACGGGGCCCAAACTCATGGGCCACGAGATCATGACCTGAGCTGAAGTTGTATGCTTAACCGACTGAGCCACCCAGGCGCCCCCAATGTGTCATATTTTCAAAAGCTGCCTCGACTTGTTTGACAAGGAGATACTGTTTCTATAACGTGGTTGTCTCCAATTTGTAAAATTCCATCTACGGATTCCCCCCCCTTCCTACTCTCTACTGCCTCTTGCTGCACATCCTAAGAAAAGTCATGCCTACCAGGAGGGCATAACTAAATCTCCGTAAGACACTCGACTCGTTTAAACTCAACTTTGTCCAGCTGGGTTCCTCTGATAAAACACGTTTCACCCAAGAGTTACTCAAGAATTCCTTAATCCCTAATCCTTTTGGTAAACAAGGCATTGAATAAATGTATTGCTCATCCCTCTGAAAAAAAAAACCTTTCAAAAGGTTCAAAAGGTGGCATTCTCATTTTACCTGGTGGATCCTTTTTACTTCCTCCAAAGGACTGACATTAATATCCACCGCCTTCCCCAACCCCCGCAAAAAAAAAAAAATCTACATTAAAACCTCCCACATGTCAACATTCCAGGGTGAGAACCATGTATGTGCCACAGTTCAGAAGTCGGAACCTGTAACCTCCACGGGTTGCATTTTGTCAGTCACTGTAGAGAAAAGCTGGGGTATAATTCCACTCCCGCCACACGGTCTACTTGCTTCTGGCCAGTTAGTTGTCTCCGTGTCAGTTTCATCCGTGAGATGAGTTGCTTTGCGGGACTTCATTCATTCATTCTACAAATATTTGTTCGACCAGAGATGAGCAAGACAGGTAAGGTTTCTGTCCTGCGAAGCAATCCAGTGTGGGCACCGGTGTGAACAGAATTACAGCCCCAGGGTATGGAGGCCGCGCTGCCATGATGAGGGTGTAGGGTAGGGGAGTTTGGGGGCCGTCTGAGGATGAATTTTGATGAATTCATACATGACTTTTGATAAATGCACACAATCACATAGTCACAATCAAGATGTAGAACAGTTCCAGGACTCCCCAAATCATGTTATTCAATCTTTATAGACAGTCCCCTTTATTCATCCCAGCCCCTGGCAACCACCTTCCACACACTTTTCCAAAGTTCACACCAAAGAGACTTTGCCTCTTCCAAAATATGTAAGTGGAATCATACCTGATGTAGCTTTTTGAGTCCTGATTCTTTCACCAAACACAATGCATCTGAGATTCATCCACGTTGTTGCAGCTATCCGTGACCGGTTCCTTTTTATTATTATTTGTTATTCCATGGTACAGGCATATACTACAGCTAATTTATATCCATTCACCAGCTGGAAGGCATTAGGTCATTTCCAGGTGGGACGATCACAAATAGATCTGCGATTATTTCATACTGGCTTTTGTGTAGACGTTAAGTTTTTATTTCTCCTGGGTAAACAGCGAGGAGTGGATTACCGAGTTGAATGGTGAGTGTATGTTTGGCTTCATAAGCAGTTGCGAAAACAATTTCCAAAGTGACTCTACCACTTTGGATTTCTACCGGCAATGTATGCACACTCACCGGCATTTGGTATTGTCATCGTGGCTTGTTTTCATTTCAGCCATTCTGATGGACACATAAAGATTTTTGTCTACTATAAACAGGGCTACACTGAATATTCTTATGCACATATCGTTGGTAATTAGATGTGAGTGTATGTGTAAGATACATTTCTAAAACTGGAATTGATGGGTCATAGGGTGTGAAAGATTGACTAGATATTGCCAAATAGCCTTCTTTTTTTTTTTTTTAATTTTTTTTTCAACGTTTATTTATTTTCGGGACAGAGAGAGACAGAGCATGAATGGGGGAGGGGCAGAGAGAGAGGGAGACACAGAATCGGAAACAGGCTCCAGGCTCTGAGCCATCAGCCCAGAGCCCGACGCGGGGCTCGAACTCGCGGACCGCGAGATCGTGACCTGGCTGAAGTCGGACGCTTAACCGACTGCGCCACCCAGGCGCCCCCCAAATAGCCTTCTGAGAAGGTGGGGCCAATACACCCACATTCCAGCGAGGAATGGTGATGCCTGTTTCCCCACATCCTTTCCAACACAGTGTAGTACCCAATTTCAGTACATGTTTTTCAATGAAATTTTACCTTATATACATATTTCTTAATATTTAGTTTTGAGAGACAGAGAGAGAGAGAGAGAGAGAGTGGTAAGAAGTGGGGGAGGGGCAGAGAGAGTAGGAGACAGAATCCTAAGCGGGTTCCAGGCTCTGAGCTGTCAGCACAGAGCCCAATTACGGGGTCTAAACACACAACCCCCGAGATCATGACCTGAGTTGAAATTGGACGCCTATCTGACTGAGCCACCCAGGCACCCTGAAATTTTACTTTAGATGATTGCTGTGTGAGTATCTACCTCATCGGGTTGTTGGTGACAACTTTAAGTAAGGCTTTAGAGGTGTACCTGTCACACACAGAGTGGCAATGGATATTAACTATTGTAATGATTACCACTACTAATCAATCAATTGCATTACTATTTGTCTCTCTCTCTCTGAGTTCCTCATCAACATATCCAGCAATGCTTTTCTCTGAGGAGCTCAAACTTCCTACCTATGGAATTTAGTTAATCCTTATAAATCTCTTGAGTTGTTGGCCAGGAATTCAGGCTCTGTGGGTTTTACAGAATAGGGAAGTGGGATGAATAGGGCCTTTCTAAATTTACAGAACAGATCTGAGTTCTACAAGGTCAAAATCAGGGGTGCCTGGGTGGCTCAGTCGGTTAAGCGTCCCAAATCAGCTCAGATTGTGATTTCGTGGTTTGTGAGTTCAAGCCCTGCATTGGGCTCTGAGCTCACAGTGCAGAGCCTCCTTGGGATTCTCTCTCTCTCCCTCTCTTTCTCTCTCCTTCTCTGCCCCTCTCCCACTTGCATGTGCACATGTTCTCTCTCTCTCTCTCTCTCAAGATAAATAAACTTAAAAAAAGGAGGGGGGCACCTGGGTAGGCTCAGTCAGCTAAGTGTCCAACTTTGGCTCAGGTCATGATCTCACTGTTCATGAGTTTGAGCCCCAGGTTGGGCTCTATGCTGACAGCTCGGAGCCTGGAGCCTGCTTTGGATTCTGAGTCTCCCTCTCTCATGCTCTGTCTCTCTGTCTCTCAAAAATAAACATTAGAAAGAAAAAAATTAAAGGGACGTAGTCAGGTAGCTCAGTCAGTTGAGCGACCGGCTTGGACTCAGGTCATGATGTCATAATTTGTGAGTTTAAGCCCTGCATCTGGCTCTGTGCTGACAGCTCAGAGCTTGGAGCCTGCTTCCGATTCTGTGTCGCCCTCTCTTTCTGCCCCTCCCCTGCTCACATTCTGTCTCTCTCTCTCTCTCTCAAAAATAAACATTATACATTTTTTTGTTATTAAAAAAAATACACCAGTAACGAGGACACACATCATAACTGAAACAAAAGTTTCAAAAAACAGTATTTCCTTGTTTGCTGTTTGTTCCATTTCATTAAAAATATGTTCACCGGGGGCCACTAATAAATAGATTTTAAAACCTACTATGGGTAAAGACTAGCAGTTTAAAAGGCACTGTTCTGGGGCGCCTGGGTGGCGCAGTCAGTTAAGCGTCCGACTTCAGCCAGGTCACGATCTCGCGGTCCGGGAGTTCGAGCCCCGCGTCGGGCTCTGGGCTGATGGCTCAGAGCCTGGAGCCTGTTTCCGATTCTGTGTCTCCCTCTCTCTCTGCCCCTCCCCCATTCATGCTCTGTCTCTCTCTGTCCCAAAAATAAATAAACGTTGAAAAAAAATTAAAAAAAAAAATAAAGAGCACTGTTCTATGATCTAAGTCACAGATGCTGGCCTTCCTGGCAATGGAAGGAAGCACAGAATTGGATTCCTAACTGGAATCACAGAACCTCCCACTGTTTTGGGTACAAAACTGGGATGGTTGAGTTTATTCGTTCATCAATTATTCACAGATAGCTCTTGGACTCCTCATGTGTACTACCCAGTATTAAGTGTCAGTGGAAGAGAACAGGCCTAGAAAAGCAAGAGGCCTGGATTCCAATCACCTCCATTTGCTGGTGATCTTGGGTAAGCCTCATCAGTTATCAAAGACTCAGTTGCCTCCTTTGTAAAATGGGAGTAATTAGTAGAGAAATCAATGAGCCAAAGTGTGTAAGATTTAGCACACTGTCAGACTCCTAGTAAGTACTTAATACAGGGGTTCTCAAGGTGTGATCCCCAGGCCAGCAGCATCCCCGTCACCTGAGAACTGAGAACTCGTTAGAAAAGCAGTTTTCGGATATTATCCTAGATTGACTAAATCAGCAACCTCAGGAGTGGGGCCCTTTAACAAGTCTTCAAGGTGATTCTCAGACACTCTCAAGTTTGAGAACCACAGGCTCAACACATGGTAACCATTGACAATTAGTCCCTGAGGCTGCAGAGACGAGCACTGGGGACACGTCGGAAATATTAGTCAACTGAAGTGCCAGTGGCACGCAAAGGTAAAGGATCTTAGTCCTGACTCCTCCTCCCTCCTCCCGCAGCACCTAGAGAGCTCGCTGATTGGTGAAATCCCTCCGGAGAGTCACCACCCGACCAACCCCGGAGACAGAAAACTGAAAGGGGTGGGACCGAGTGTAGCGAGAGCGGCGCACCTATTGGCTGTAGACCATGCCGCAGAGAGGGGCGGAGCTGCGCGTGCGCACAGCCGAGGCGCGCCCCTGACGGCGGTTGAAAGATGGCGACTGTCGCCGAGCTCAAGGCTGGTGAGTGCGCGTGGGCCGTTTGCCGGGTGAAAGGCGTCTGGCCTTCCTCTTGTGAAAAGGATGGAGCGAAAGGAGCGCGCGCGAAACACAGTCCGGCTTTCCGGGGGCGCGGGGCTCGTTCTGCGGCGTTAGGGTCGGCAGAACGTCCGGCTGGTGTGGCGGCCGCTGCGCCCGGGCCCTGTGTGAGGGAAGCGGTCGCACTGGGGCAGTTTTGGAATCGGCTTTGAGCTGGAGCAGGAGCTGCGGGACCCTCATGTGCCCGAGGGGCCTGCAGTCCTGCACGTTGGGCCTCTGGGCGCATTTGTGAGATCGCTCTCGGGCCGAAGCTTTGGGCCACTTCCTTCATGTGGGACTGAGTGATGACAGTACCCACAGCCATTTATTGGGGTTAGGTACAGTCCCAAACCCTTAGCTCAGTTGTCACTGAATCCTTGCAGCCACCTGTGAGGTGCGTCCCGCTCTCCATGGGGAAAAACTGGCGCTGGGAAGCTGCCTGGCCATTCTCCAGGAGTTTTCAACAGAGTTCCACAAAGGTGCGAGTCGATTAAGCTGCAAACGTTTGTTCACCGTTGATTTTGTGTGATCGGATGTCCAGACAAATAATAGTAGTTATAGTTACAAGCGACAGAGCCTTAAATGTCAAGCACTACCCAATCCCAGTATTGCATAATAGATCCTGTGTCACAATCTCATGCCCATTTTATAGACTGGGAAATAAAGGTGCCGAGAGGTGAAATAGCTCGCGCAAAGCGCCTTAGCTAGGAGGCCCAGTGCGAGAGCCTAGATCAGCCGCACCTGAAGGCCAGGTCTTAATCCCTGGGTGATACTGCTACCCAGTTAATAAAACCAGTTGAGTTTTCAGGGAACTTGGGATCCAAATCAGTAATTCTTAAAGATTTGGCAGGGAGGGGTTGAATCCCTTTGAGAAGAGGATGCTGGAAGCATTGACGTAAATGTGTGTTTGGGCGCTGGGCTGGTGAACAGTCCTGGAAAAGGCATGCTTTTATCCACAAGAACAGAGTTCACGGGAATCCGATCTCACTCCCCGCAGGGAATACATAACACATGTGATATTGCATCAGCTCCAGAGGATTTATCTTTTTTTTTTTTTAAAGATTTTTTTCAGTTTATGTATTTATTTTGAGAGGGAGAGGGACAGAATCCCAAGTAGGCTTTGCACTGCCACCACGGAGCCCGATGCCAGGGCTCGAACTCACACGAGATCGTGACCTGAGCCTAAATCAAGAGTCAGAGGCTTAACCCACTGAGCCACCCAGGCGCTCCTCTTCAGAGGATTTAAAGATACTTTGGGGAGGGGGGCACCTGGGTGGCTCAGTTGGTTAAGCCACCCACTCTTGATTTAGGCTCAGGTCACGATCCTGCGGTTGCGAGTTGGAGCCCCACGTGGGGGCCCTGCGCTGACCGTGGGGAGCCTGCTTGGGATCCTCTCTCCCTGCCCCTCTCCTGCTCATGCGCTCTCTCTCCCCCCCCCCCCCAAATAAATAAACTTAAAAAAAAAATAAAGGTATTTTGGGATATTAAGGCAAGTTAAGAACCTCTTTCTGAAGTTGTTATAGCCCCGTGTTTTAAACATAATAAATAGCAGGAAGGGCAAAATAATACAGAACCCCAAAAGAAGATGTAACTCTGGGGTTTAGGAGTGAGTGTCCTTCACAGATCTAGGGAGCCCTTTATGTGTTTTCTGCATTGCCCAGTTCTGAATATGCTCTGTGTTGAAGAGAATCTCAGTGACAATATGTTTCCCAGTCAGTTATCGTACATTGTATGGACTTGTGCCTTTTTGAAGCTTGCACATCTTTGCATCTCCCTTGGTTCTGCCTCCGAGAGGTGGAGCTCATCATGTTGGAGAGGGCAACTGAGGCGTGAGCTGGCGATGAGACGGACAGCCTAGATTTCCTAACTCCAGCTTCATTAATTCGCATTTCTCTGCTGAGTTTGAGGCTGTGCTGTGTGCACATACAGCCTTTGGGACAGGATCCTGGCCAGCGAAAACTCTCCCATCTACTTCCAAAGATGGAGTTAAAGAACGGGTTCGGTTATGATCCCAAGACTGTGATAAGGCTGGACCTTCCTTTTATGGGCCTGTTACAAAGTCTGATTGGGTGATAACTGTACTTGCATACCTGCCAAATAGGTTGAAGGGATGATTTAAAAACAAGGAGCAAGAAAGGTTAAAATTCAGTCTAGATTGTATCTCTGTAATGGAATCCTAAGACCCAGGTTTTTGTTGTTGTATAATAAAGCTTTAAAGGAATTTTGTGACAAATGGATAAGTTCTTTGGGCTCTGTTTATGAGTTTTTCTTTATGTTGATGTACTTATTTGGTGCCTTGGGTAGGGCACAGTATGTATTAAACTATGTTTATTACACCCTGTATTATAATGCTCCCAGGTAGAGTTTTTGAGCTCTTACTGTGTTCTAGGCACTGTGGGTGAGAGGTGTTGATTGTCTGGGTTTGTAACTTAGCCTTGAGGGACAATGTGAACGAAGAAGGTTCCAGATCACTGCAAGGAATGATGCCAATTCAGCCCGGTGCCCGTCAGTATCTATACTAACATTTATAGTTAAATCTCATTATCATAACTGATACAGCAATCCGACCCTTGCTCCTCAAGAAGTTAGATTACACTCAACATATATATCCCCGATGTCTCAAGGTGGCAGTGATAGATTTCTAACTAGGCCAATCTACGTGTTAGATTTCTAACTAGGCTTATAATTTCAGAATCCTGTTGTTTTTTAGGAAATTAACTTGTGTCTTAAAAAAAAACAAACCCAAAATACCTTTTTGCTCTGAATGGGCCATTCCCCAAGGGTTCTGGATAGCATAGGTTTTTATCAAAAGACAACATATTCCTTCCTTTTATGGAATGCATTCATTGTCTTTAATCATCTTTCTACACCAGAGATTTTCGTGACATATAGAACCTATCTGCAGTGCTAAACACTCTTGAAGACATACGAGACAGTAAGGGTTAATTTCAGGCTCCGGTGAGCTAATTCTATGCTCCCTTTTCCTCCCTCACTAAAGATGCATACCAGACTATAGCTACTGACAGTGATGATGTTAGAAAGATAAACTTGAGTTTGCTTAAATATATTAAAATAGCAAATCATTGCAACTTGAGAACTTTATATTTTTATTACAAACATGAATTGTGGTAGCTAATTGGATAACTTCCATTTAGCACGTTGTTTAGATCGAAACAGTGGGTATTAGGCCACTTTACTAGGTACACATTTTTCTTCCAAGTATGCCTAAGAATTGAGGGGTGCCTGGCTGGCTCAGTTGGTGGAGTGTGCGACTCTTGATCTCAAGAGTTTGAATGAGTTTGAGCTCCATGTTGATGTAGAGATTACTTAAAAAAAAAAAAAAAAAGAATGACCAAATTTGTTCTATAATTGAAACATAATATTTTATATTTAACAGTTTTAAAGGACACCTTGGAGAAAAGAGGAGTATTAGGGCATTTAAAAGCAAGGATCCGAGCTGAAGTTTTCAATGCCCTGAATGATGAAAGTGAACCCCGACCGCCGTTGTCTCATGAAAACCTTCTAATTAATGAATTAATTCGGGAGTATTTGGAATTCAACAAATATAAGTATACAGCATCTGTCCTCATATCAGGTAAGAGGTTATTGTTACTTACCTGAAACAACATCTGCTTTTTCCCTGCCCTCAATTCTCAGAAAATGTTTACGCTGGAAATCCGATTCCATTACCACAGTGTCATCTGAGTGACAGGGACATAAACATCTCATGGGTTCTTTCCATAGCTTGAACAAGTTCTCACGGGGCTTACTGTATTGTAGGGGAAAATAAATAAACACTAGGTGCACCCTTTGAAAAATCGCCTGATACTGAGAATAAGCAGTTGTTGGCATTTTGTTTGCTGCTAGCTTTTTTCTATAGATATACTTTAAAAATACAGTTTTGATGTATATAGTTTTTGTTAAAAAATATGAAGCACTAGAGATAAAACTTTAAAATACTGCTACTATTATAGGTGAGGGATATATGCAAATGTGTGTAAAAGCATGATATTTAAAATGGATTAGGAAGGAGTTTACTTCCCTATTGGGGGTTAACCTTGGTATTGGGGGGAGGAGATGGACAGTTGAAGAGACATTTGTCTGTTAAATTTTATTTGTGAAGAAAGTAAAGAACTGAAAGGAATGCACGGTTGTCAAGACTTTCCTCTGGGCTGAGGGAGAAATGGGATTGGAAGGATTGCACCTGTATCATTTCATGGCCTTGTTTAAGGTTTGCTCTGTGCTTTAAGATTGTTTCACCTCTCATTAAAGAAAAGAAACCATGAAGTAGATTTTGGAAGAGAGAATGAGTTCTTTGAGATGCTGGAACTTTGATTTAACAGCCCCTTTATTGATATTCTAGATGTCTTATTTAATGTTAAGCATATACCTTAACTGAATAAAGACCAGGATTTTTCGTGGTCTAAGGATCTTCAGTATCAGTAGCCACTTTCCTCAGTTTGTTACAGATGGCTACATAATACTATTAGTACTCAGAAAAGAAGAAAATTGTGAAAATAGAATGAATGCGGTCTTGGACTTGGGCTTCCCTAAAATGAAATATGGTAACCATCATTTTAAGTTTCATATTAAGTGTCTCGGCTTTGTTCAAAAACTGAGGTATAGTTAACAGTACAATATACCTTTTTCAGTATACACTGCGATGAATTTTACCAAATGCATAGTTTTGTAACTACCACCTCAGTTACAGTCTCGATGTAGAGTATTTTTATCACCTCAAAAAATTCTCTGCCCTGTTGTGGTCAACTTCTTTGTCTACCCCCACCCCTAGCAACCACTGATCTGTTGTTTTCTGTACCTGTCATTTGCCTTTTCCAGAATGTTATAGAAATGAACCCATTCAGGAAGTAGCCTTTTGAGTCCGCTTCCTTTCACTTAGCATAATGCATTTGAGATTCAGCTGTGTTGGGTTTTTTTCCCCCTGAATAGCACTCATTTGTATGGCTGTGCCGATTTTATCCATTATCGCCAGTGGTTTGTAGTTTTTGGCAATTATCAAGCTGCCATAAACATTCACACACAAGTTTCTGTGTGAAAGTAAGCTTTCGTTTCTCTTGAGTAAAGAGCTAAGAGTGGGATTGCAAGGTTGTGTGTGGTAAGTACATGCTCACCTTTGTAAGGAATGGCTCAACCCGTTTCCAAAGTGGCTGTGCCATTTTGCCTCGCCTACTGAAAATCTGAGAAGTCTGTATACCTGGTGAGTGGTTCTTATCAAAATCATATGTGCTTTTTAGATGAATAAAGACACCTGATTTTTCCTCCAGAATCTGGTCAGCCTGTAGTACCATTGGACAGACAGTTTCTCATTCGGGAACTAAATGTATTTGAAGAATCAAAGGATAACACAATGTAAGAACTTTTTTTTTTCTATAATTTATTTATTTTTTTATAATTTATATTCAAGTTAGTTAACACATGAAGCAACAATGATTTCAGGAGTAGATTCCTTAAGCCCCTTGCCCACTGAGCCCATCCCCCCTCCCACAGCCGCTCCAGCAACCCTCAGTTTGTTCTCTATATTTCAGAGTCTCTTCTGTTTTGTCCCCCTCCCTGTTTTTATATTATTTTTGCTTCCCTTCCCTTATGTTCATCTGTTTTGTATCTGAAAGTCCTCGTATGAGTGAAGTCATATGATATTTGTCTTTCTGTGACTAATTTCGCTTAGCATAATACCCTCCAATTCCTTCCACGTAGTTGCAGATGGCAAGATTTCATTCTTTTTGATCGCCGAGTAATACTCCGTTTTATATATATGCCACATCTTCTTTATCCATCCATCAGTGGACATTTGGGCTCTTTCTGTACTTTGGCTATTGTTGATAGTGCTGCTATAAACATGGGGGTGCATGTGTCCCTTCGAAACAGCACACCTGTGTCCCTTGGATAAATACCTAGTAGTGCCATTGCTGGGTCGTAGGGTAATTCTCTTTTTAATTTTTCAAAGAATCTCCACACTGCTTTCCAGGGTGGCTGCACCAGTTTGCATTCCCACCAGCAGTACAAAAGAGATCCTCTTTTCTCTGCATCCTTATCAACATCTGTTGTTGCCTAAGTTGTTGATGTCAGCCTTTCTGACAGGTGTAAGGTGGTATCTCAGTGTGGTGTTGATTTATATTTCAGTGATGATGAGTGATGTGGAGCATTTTTTCATGTGTTGGTTGGACATCTGGGTGTCTTCTTTGGAGAAGTGTCTATTCATTGTCCAATTTCTTCAGTGGATTATTTATTTTTTGGGTATTGAGTTTGATAAGTTCTGTATGGATTTTGGATACTAACCCTTTATCTGATATGTCATTTGCAAATATCTTCTCCCATTCCATCAGTTGCCTTTTAGTTTTGCTGATTGTTTGCTTCACTGTACAGAAGCTTTTTATTTTGATGAGGTCTCAGTAGTTCATTTTGCTTTGGTTTCCCTGCTCCCAGAGACGTGTTGAGTAAGAAGTTGCTGTGGCCAGGGTCAGAGAAGTTTTTGCCTGCTTTCTCCTCGAGGATTTTGATGGCTTCCTGTCTTACATTGAGGTCTTTCATCCATTTTGAGTTTATTTTTGTGTCTGGTGTAAGAAAGTTGTCCAGGTTCATTCTTCTGCGTGTCGCTGTCCAGTTTTCCCAGCACCACTTGCTGAAGAGACTGTCTTTATTTCACTGGATATTCTTTCCTGCTTTGTCAAAGATGAGTTGCCCATACATTTGTGGGTCCATTTCTGGGTTCTCTATTCTGTTCCGTTGATCTGAGTGTCTATTTTTGTGCCAAGAACTTTTTTTAATAACTTTTTTTAAAATAAAAACTTAAAAATAAATTTTTAGATAGTGGTATATTGGAGTCATAATCACATAGTGGTGGTTTTATTTCGTTTTAACTCAGCAGGTATTTATTTGGTTCGAGTGTGTGTTTAACACTGCACCAAATCCAAGGTGTGTAGCAATAAACAAGATAAGGCGTCTGCTCCCTGGAGCTAAAATTCCCGTGGTTTCAGAGGACTGAGCAACAGTCCTGCTAAGGGTCACGTTTCTTGGTTTCTTGGTCCATACCCCACCCACCCACTTTTATTTCCCATCTGAGACTGTCTTTTATCACTTGTTTCCTTACTCACGCTGAACTCTTCCTCCCGATTATTTCCTTCACTTCAACTTAGGATCCCCCCAAAACCCAATCAACTTGTTTTGACCATTGAACTTAGTGAAAACCAACCCTCTGTTTTCATTTTGTTACTGTCCCCTCTTTTGCCCTCTCTGCATGTTAAATTCTCCTATCACCATTTATACTGAAACTCTGCCTTTGAAAGGAAGGGTGACCACTTTTGAGTAGTTTCTTGGTTCTTTTCTTACTTCAGAGTTGCTTAAACTTTTCCCAGAGAATCCCTGAATGGCAAAAATAAAATAAAATTAAATTAAAATAAAATAAAATGAAATAAAATATAAAATAAAATAAAAATAGAATGTACGTAGGAGGCCAGGGGACATGGCTCAAAGCAGCCTTTCCATTAGCAAGAAATTTCTTTGAAATCTTATGTTTTCTCTTTCAAAAACTTTATTGAATTTTTCTCTTTCTACTTCATGATATAATTGTTCTACCATAAAAATGTTATAAAGGACATACCAATTAAATTGAACTTTCCCACAAGTCTTTGCACAATGAATGTTCTAGGATCATACTCCACCTTTACCCTGTACTTTGTCCCAAGGCCCCGGCCCCAAGAGTGGCTGTATATTGTGTATTTCCAATTTGAGAAGCTCAGTTTCACTGGAGTTTCTGTGGCATTTTGTAATACTGACTCTTCTCCCTTAAAACACCTATTGTCATTTGTCTTTTATGACCTTTACTGTCTAAGTTTTTCTTTCCCTAACAGTGTTCTCAATTTCTTCATTGGCTCTTTTAGGCTTCCTTTAAATTGTGACCACTCAGGTTTTGTCCTTAACAAAACTTTTCATCTTGTCCCCTCGCCCACTTTTCTGAGTATGCCTGAGTCTTTAATGGTGCCTCTGAGCTGTGACTCCACTTTAAATCAAACACATGCCCTAAGTTGTGGGCCCACGTTTCTGCTGGCATCTTAAACTCACCGTGTCCAAAAATTAAATCTGCTGTTTTCATCTCCTTAAACCCCCCTCGTAGGTTCCTCATGTAGCCATTTGGGTCTTAAACTCAGAGTCCATTTATGTTTGTGGCTCCAGCTCCTTTCTCCACCAGTCACTTTGCACATCGCATCCCTTCTACCTCTGCGGTATCTCCCATCCACTCCCGCTGCCCCACGCTGTGTTGTTGAGAAGCCGTCTGCTTTCTCTGTCTCTAGTCACTTTCTTTGCCAACTTACACTTCAAACTGCCAGCAGTTTGCTTTCTGAAAGACAGTTACTGCTTTGTTTAAAAACACTTCTGTTGTGAAGTTTTCAGATTTTAAAAAGTAATATGGATTGTAAGATTGAAATTTTCTCACCCACAAAAGTAACACACACATTGACAAAAGTAAGTGTGTGAGATGATGGATATGTTACTTAATTCGCTGAGGAGAATTCCTTTGCCGTGTGTGTGTATATATATACATGTATACACATAAATATCAAGTTATCACCTTATATAGTTTAAATACCTTACAATTTTATTTCTCAGTTATACGTCAGTAGAGCTGGGGGAAAAAAGGTAAAATGGTAAGTACACCACATACTAGATACATGTGCCAGTGTGAGTGTAAAGTAGTTTTCCACAAACACATTCATATGTTTCAGAGAAACTTAAGAATTTGCACACAAAGTAGGATAAAGTCTAAAATAGCCTTATGTTAGGTCAAGCCATGCCACCGAATGAGTTTGCCAAATTTATGAGGAAGACTAGTTTTCAGAGTTTCTGTGTTTTAACATTGCAAATAAAGTATTGTAAGGCCGAACCTGAAAAAATATTCTCCTTTTTTAACTTGTATTTTTTTTATAAATTTTTTTTTTAATGTTTATTTATTTTTGAGAGAGACAGAGACAAAATGTGAGTGGGTTGGGGCAGAGAGAGGGAGGTGCAGAATCCGAAGCAGGCTCCAGGCTCCGAGCTGTCAGCACAGAGCGGGGTTCTAACTCACGAGCTGTGAGATCATGACCTGAGCCGAAGTCGGTCGCTCAACTGACTGAGCCACCCAGGCGCCCCTTAACTTTTATTTTTTAAAAAATCTTAGTATCCGTGAATGTGTGGATTAAATATACTAGTTTTTTGTTTTCTAATAACATTTAAAAATATCTGAATCTTAAAATTTTAAATCTTAAAAACTTTATTGATGTTAAGAACAAGATTGTTTAAATTTAAAAATCTTCTTGAACCAATTAGCTCTTTGGGACACATTGGTTTAAAATAAACGAAAAGACCTATTTTATGTTCCTGGATTGTAAGATATATTCCTTTCATAAGAGTTGAGGCATCTTAAATAGAGAAACTTACTTTCCTCCTTTCCTTGTGTTATGAAACAGTTGGCATGCAAGGAGTTACTTATTGCTGCGTAACACACTGCCCCAGGATTTGGTGGCTTGTAACAACGAACATTCATTATCTGTGGTCAGAAATCTCTGGGTGGGGCTAGTGGGGCATTTCTCAGGAGATCCGCTTAAAGGGTAGCCAGGGACGTCGTCGTCTGGAGACGTGGCTAGGGCTGGAGGATCCCCTTCTGTGTGGCTCACTCACATGGCTGCTTGCACGAGACTCCATTCCTTCCATGTGTACCATTCCCTAGGACAGCTTGAATGTCCTTATGACGTGGTGACCCAGCAGAGAAGGCAAGGAGGAAGCTGAGGGGCACGGTGGTTTGTGACCCAGTCTTGGAAGTTGCACAGCACTCTCATTTAATACGTTTTTAGGTTCAAAGAAGTGACTTGAGCCCACACTCCAGGAGAAGGCAGTTAGGCCCCACCTTTTGGAGGGAAAGGAATGTCATACTTTAAGCTATCACACCAGCTACTAAATAGTTGTCCCCAAAAACTCAGTTAAGTTGTATTTTCAGTGATGAGATTGGAAACGTTTCTGGTGTGCTTCTGTCTCTCCCATCGTCAGCCGCATAGCTTCCGTTTGTGCAGGGATGCTCGGGTACATCTCTGAGCAGTATATTGTAATGCAAAGAGTATGGGACTTGGGATTCAACTGGAAAGTTTGTTTACTTACTATCTAAGGAATCTCCAGGGGCGCCTGGGTGGCTCAGTCCATTAAGCGTCCGATTTCGGCTCAGGTCATGATCTCACAGTCTGTGGGTTTGAGCCCTGTGTCAGGCTCTGTGCTGACAGCTCAGAGCCTGGAGCCTGCATCGGATTCCGTGTCTCCCTCTCTCTCTGCCCATCCCCTGCTCATGCTCTGTCTCTCTCTGGCTCAAAAATAAATAAAAACATTACAAAAAATTTAAGAAATCTCCAGCATATCTTCCCTGAGCCATGGTTTTCTCACGTATAAATTGGGGATGATGATTATGACATCTACAGGGCGAAGATAGAATGGAGAGTGATTTGGAAACTGTAAAAATCACTTTTTCTTTAAACTGCCTGCCCTACAAATAGCTTATTAAATATTAGTTCTTACCTGACTCCTGAACAGCTGACATTTATATGCCATTTAATATGTGCCAGGCATGGTTTTAAACCCTTGACATTTATGAACTCATTTAGTCCACAATAACCCTAGGAGGTAAGGACTACACTTATCCTCATTTGTAGAGGAAAAAACATTTAAGAGGCTGGGGACATTAAGAATCTTGTTGAGGTCAAGTGGTAAATCCAGGATTTGAACCCAGGCAGCCTGGCTCTTGAGACATATGACCTAATTTGACAAGGATTTATTCATCCAGCGTTTCCTGAATATCTGTTGTATTCAGACAGTGCTAGGTACTGGGAAGTCTTACACTGGACTTTAAAGTTGAAAAGCTGAATTCCTGTGTATTGTTTGACTTTGCATTTCAGTTTAGTTGATGTTTAAGTTGGTAACGTGGGTTCTCTGGATTTTTAAATTGTCTTTCGAGTTAAATGGTACTCTTAAATTTAAATATTTTTTTAAATGTTTATTATTAAGACACAGAGAGAGACAGAGTATGAGCATGGGAGGGGGAGAGAGGGGGGGAGACACAGAATCTGAAGCAGGCTCCAGGCTCTGAGCTGTCAGCACAGAGCCCGATGTGGGGCTCGAACTCACAAACCGTGAGATCATGACCTGAGCCGAAGTCAGACACGTAACTGACTGAGCCGCCCAGGTACCCCAAATGGTACTCTTAAATTTAAAAAAGCATGAATAGTTTGTGATTTGGATAGTAACCCTGCATCTTCTTTAAGTATAGAGAATTACCTGGCCATTCAGGTGGCAGAGGCTGCCTTAGAGTAGAGTTTTGGGGGCGCCTAGATGGCTCGGTTGAGCGCCCAACCTTGAGTTCAGTTCAGGTTGTGATCTCATGGTTATGAGATGAGCCCCGAGTCGGGGTCTGTGCTGAGCGTGGAGCCTGCTTGGGATTCTCTCTTTCCCTCTGTCCCTCTCCTCTGTGCGTGCATGCTCGCTTTCTCTCAAAATAAACATAAACATAGAGGTTTGTTTTAAGCTTTTCCTGTATCTATAATTTTAACTGATTGTGGTTTTCTTCCTGCTATAGACCTCTTTTATATGGAATTTTAGCTCATTTCTTGCACGGAACTAAGGAGGACCTCCAAAATCCATTTTCGAGAGGGTCTTCACTTCAGCCTCCAAACCCAGATCTTGGCAGACAACCTAGCGGAAGAAGGCAAAGGGGTATGAATTTCCTGAAATTCATCATTTTGCTGTCAGCACGTATATTTTCTTAAATATTTCTCTCTGGAGTAGTTTTTCTTGAGCTTTTGAGTCATAGTTTAATTCTACTTACACTTAATACAGTTTTGGTCTGTGTTACTTATCATCCTAAAAACAAAATGCTTTTTGGTAGGAGAATCTGGAGGGGAATGACTGGACAAAATTCTCAGATATTATTTCTATACAGAAGTTTGGAAAAACCTGATTTTCACATAGATTTGTACTCTTTGGAGCAGGTTAGATTATTGGTATACTGAACAAATAGCATTTTATCAAATCATCACTTCCCCCCCCGAAAAGTGAGGAAAGATCTCTGCTTACAGATAGAGAAGCCACATGTTTCTGTACCCTTTGCATTTTTATTTAAAAAAATTTTTTTAATGTTTATTTATTTTTGAGAGAGAGAGAGACAGACAGACAGCATGAGTGGGGGAGGGGCGGAGAGAGAGGGAGACACAGAATCCGAAACAGGCTCTGCGCTCCGAGCTGTCAGCACACAGCCCGACTTGGGACCCGAACCCACAAGCTGCGAGGTCATGACCTGAGCCAAGTCAGACTGACTGAACCACCCAGGCGCCCCCTCCCCCACTTTGCATTTTTAGAATACTGTTTGTGGAAGACTGGCAGCTACCTATAAATAACGAATTCTTAGGAGGACAGCCTCGGTTTCTTTCAGAATGCTCCCTCTTCAAATGAGCTTTCTGTTGTTTTGTTCACATCAGCAATAGGCTGTCATTTTGCTAATCTGAACTGAGTGGTTTATTAGCTCCTCCTTTCCAGCTTCGGTCGAGTTGACCTCTTTCTAAGGCCGGTCATAGGTGGGGCTCAGGCAGCAGATTAACAGAACAGCTATAGCCCTGGAATGTGGAAAGAAACTTGTAGAAACCTCTGAAATACAGATCGCCCTTGGTAGTTTTCTTAAGCTGCTGTGAGCAGTATTGATCATGCCAAATGCTTGCTGTGTCTCCTCGGATCTGAAAGTGAAGTATTTGTGAGGCAAGGCGACCTCTTGAAGAGGTGATTTCTGATTTCACTACGAGTTATCCATTATCTTAGAATGCTGAGCTAATAGACCGTTGAAAAAGAAATCATCCCACCTCCTTACTTTACGCTTGAGCAAACTGACCCTGAGAAGTTAGGTGACTCCTCTGAAGCCTGCAGCTGATCATTTTTAGCCGAGTCGGCATCCCTCCGTGCCCTTCTTGTACACTTTTCGGGGTTTGTGAGGAACTGTCATGAGTGCCTGCTGGCCGGCAAGTACTTAAAACAATTACGTGAGTAAATGTCGAAACGTTCAGATAATACAGTGTAAACTTCCCTTTCATCTCTTCCGTCTTGTCTCGGCCGACTCCCCACTTTCCCTCCCTTCCACGGAGGGAAGGCCCCCCGTTAGCAGGTCGGCAGGTCTCCCTCGAGATCCGTTTCCTGTGGATTTATGTATTCTGCTCCTGTGCGTGTCCTCCTGCAGTTGGCTTTTCTTCACTTGTCCTGTCAGCACGTGGACATCCCCTTCTACCTCGTTCTTAACTTCGTGTAGTATCGCGTGGCTTTGCTAATCGTTCTTTACCGATGTGCTGTTATGTTTTTAATTTTTGGCTTCTACCATGTAGCGGTATAGAATTACTTCCTGCCCACACAAGTGTTTGTCTTGTGCGGATGCCCAGAAGTCCAGTTGCTGGTTCAGAGCATGTACGTACTAAAAAATGTAGTAGAGGGGCGCCTGGGTGGCGCAGTCGTTTAAGCGTCCGACTTCAGCCAGGTCACGATCTCGCGGTCCGGGAGTTCGAGCCCCGCGTCGGGCTCTGGGCTGATGGCTCAGAGCCTGGAGCCTGTTTCCGATTCTGTGTCTCCCTCTCTCTCTGCCCCTCCCCCGTTCATGCTCTGTCTCTCTCTCTGTCCCAAAAATAAATAAACGTTGAAAAAAAAAAAAAATTTTAAAAATGTAGTAGATACTGTCTGATTCCCCTCCAGAGCGGCTTTACCAGGTGACGTGCCTACCGAGAGCGTACGATAATTGCAGTTTCTCCGTGTAATTGCCACCAGGGGATGTTATACACATGAACACTCGCTCACGCGGCAGACCCGCGACACGGGTATTTTCATTCCCATGAGGGAAAATAATCTCTGGAGAAAGCACGTTTCTGGCTTGCAAGCTTTTCATTTTTATTTTCTTCCGTTGTACGACGTAGTAATTCAGCACTTGCCTACAACACCTGGTGCTCATCGCAGGTGCCCTCCTTCATCCCCATCACCTCTTTCCCCCACCCCCAGCCGCCTCCCCTCTGGCGACCTTCGGTGTGCTCTCTCTAGTTAAGAGTCTCTTTCTTGGGGTGCCTCTCTTTTCTTCCCCCTCTGCTCGTGTGTTTTGTTTCTTAAATTCCACATAGGAGTGAAATCATAGAGTATTTACTCTTCTGACTGACTTCGCTTAGCATAATCTTTTCTAGCTCCATCCATGTGGTGGCCCCGCTTGTAAGCTTTTTCTAATCGATCTCATTCATGGCTAATGGCTAACAACAAAGTTACAAGGAACCGAGTATTTCTTAACTGAGTTCTGTTGTTTTGAGATGTGGGTCACAGAGTAGCAAGTTGTGGCTTCACACCTGGGAGGTGGGAGGGCTGGGGAGTGGAAGAGAGAGGGAGGGAGGGAGAGAGCGAGCGAGCGCGGGCGAGCCAAAGAGGGAGAGGGAGGAGAGTGCATTAGTTCCTTTGGGGCCTTCAGAGACTCCGCTTAGAGTAAACCTTTGGGCGCTTACTCTGTGGAAAGCTCAGAAATGAGGATGGCAGCTGAACTAAAGAAGAACCGTGATTTTGCAAGTTATTTTTCTTGACCGTCAAAAATTTTCTTGATAACAATGAACTCTTTGTGCAATGATTAAAAACAAATTTTTTTTAATGTTTATTTTTGAGAGAGAGAGAGAGAGAGGCAGAGCATGAGTGGGGGAGGGGCAGAGAGAGAGGGAGACACAGAAACGGAAGCAGGCTCCAGGCTCTGAGCCGTCAGCACAGAACCCTACGCGGGGCTCGAACTCACAGACTGCGAGATCATGACCTGAGCCAAAGTCGGACGCTTAACCGACTGAGCCACCCAGGCGCCCCTGTGCAATGATTTGTGAGGAATTATCAGCCCAAAATTGCATTGTGTCCCAGTCGCACACTCGAGGATTCTGTTTACTTTCTGGATTCTAGCTTACTGTTTGATGGAAATGTGTTTGATTTGACAACATTGACAAGGTTATGGAGACATGAAAATAATTATTCTTCAGATTACAATACCTGATCTCTACAGAAGCTCATCCGACTGAAACATAAAACACTTAAAATGAAATTCTCTTTTATTTGAACACAAGACTAAAGCATTCCAGCATGAAAGCACTTCCTTTATCAGAGCTTTCAGAGTGCTGAAAAAAAGAGGGTTTATGTAGACACTCTCACCTTTGGAATGGTAACCAGTTCATTAGTGGTGCTGGTATTAGTGCTTGAAATATGGAGGCAAAGTAGTTTTGGGTATAAATAAAAAACCAGATATCTCATAGCAGAGAAAATCATTAACGGAGCTTGATAGCCCATCTGTAAGGTACATGCATAACAACTTCATTTCTTTACAGTGCTTTTCTAGAAAACCTGAAATGGTTGTGGCCTCAGTTTTGTTCTGTCCAGCAAAGCTGCCTAAAAATGAGGGAGGTAGTCGTCTGTGATCCAGCCCAGTAGTCTCCCATTTTTTATGAGGGTGATCAGCTGTGGTGGACTAGTGGGAATGGGTGTAGAAGCAAATTGTCTTTAGAATTAGAAAATCCAGGAGCACCTGGGTGGCTCAGTCGGTTAAGTGTCAGACTCTTGATTTCGGCTCAGGTCATGATCTCCTGGTTTGTGGGTTCGAGCCCCACATCGGGCTCTGTGCTAACAGCTCGGAGCCTGGAGCCTGCTCCAGATTCTTTGTCTCCCCCTCTCTCTGCCCCTTCCCTGCTCACGCTCTGTCTCTGTCTCGCTCTCTCACACAAAAATAAATAAACACTAAAAAAAAATTAAAATAAAGAAGCATCAAGAAAAGAAAATCCAGTATGTGCTTGTGGTGTTAAAATTGCATATTTCTAACAACTGCCTAGATTTGTATTCTTTTTCTCTTGTCATCTAGTTGTCATAAAAATGGGTTTTTCCATTGTAAAAAGTGTCTGGGGAATATTTTCAGTTCTTCACAATTCTCAGAATTTAGTCTTTGCATTGCATTTTTGTTGCATTTGATTCTTTTAATCTAGAACACTTCTGCCCTCTACCCCTTTGCCTCCATGACAAAAGAAATTCAGCAGAAGTGACTAGGGCCCCTTCTATTGCCAGAGCACAGGGGGTGGTCACTGGGGCCTTGGGCATTTCTGAACTCTTCCTGGAGCTTTACTGTTGTGTTTTTGACTGAAGATTTTCTACAATTTCTGCGATACTTTTCTGATTTGGGTAGGAAGATGTAAACTGCTAGTTTTTTTTTCTGGCCACAAGAGGGTGCTGCCGAGAGGCATTTCTGTTTGAAGAAAAGTTTCTTAGTTCTTAGTTTCAAAGGTAGAACTTAGTTTCAAAGTTCTTCTTAGTTGAAGAATTTAGGCATCCTTCAAAATGCTCATTGAACACTGTCCTTGCAAATTCCATTCCTTACGTATCGTGTAAGAGAAGTTTATAACTACTACTTACCCATGGGTTTACTCCAGGATGCTCTCTGTTCCACCCTTAAGAGTGAGTCTTTAGTACTAAACATTTCCGATTTCCTCAATAATGGTTTAAAAATGGTGAGTTCCTTTCTTTGTCCCAAGTCACCTGAAGAACTCCTACAGTATCAGGGGCGCCTGGGTGGCTCAGTCAGTTAAGCGTCCGACTTAAGGTCAGGTCATGATCTCGTGGTTCACGAGTTCAAGCCCACTGTTGGGCTCCGTGCTGACAGCTCGGAGCCTGGAGCCTCTTTCGGATTCTGTATCTCTCTCTCTCTCTCTCTCTCTCTCTCTCTCTCTCTCTCTCTCCCCCTCCCTGCCTCCTTCTTTCTGTCTTTGTATCTCAAAAATAAACATTTGAAATCTCTTTCAAAAAAAGAACTCCTATAATATTCAAGATACAGCATTCAAAAATACACGTAGATATGTCTGCACACTGCTTATTTTGACTTGGGATAAGTACTGACATTTGTTTCTGTTAATTTCAGATGACCACCTAAGAAAGGAGAAGGGGAGTATTAATAATATTGAAGATCCTCTTGTTTCTCAAGCAGTAAAGAGATGACATTTCCATCTGGGGCGTCTTTTGTCTTAAAATTGTGTGTATTCAGTACCATATTTATTCTGCCAACATTACCAAAATATATCACTAATGTTTGTACTTTGTAGAGATTCGAGTTTCTGCAAAACATTTAGCCCCTCCTGTTTTACTACATTTGTGAATAAAAACTAACTTGTAGCTTCCAGCTTCTTGGATTTGACTTGAAAGAGAAAAAAAATACTGTTTTCAGAAGGTATGATAAAGTTTTTTAAATTTGTAAGAGCTAGAGGGATTTTATTAGTACCTCTATGTTCTTAAAAAAAAAAAAGTTCAGGCCTTTATAGCCATATGCTCTGCTCTTTAACAAGGTTACATTAATTAAATTTCCTTCGGGCTGGAATTAGGTGGATTTGTAGAAAAATCCATTCATGTTCTGAGAAAACATTTAAAAGAACACTAAAGCCAGAAAATATTTTCTATGAACTTTGTTTTTTTCCTTATGATTAGTGGTTTTTCAGATAACCATTTATAATTAGGTTTAGATATCTGAATTACTATCTAAATTTGAACTGTTAAACTAGGTAACAATGTACTTTTTCTTTCCTTGGACCATTTTGGCTTCTATTGGAAGATTTAATTAAAAGGAAGAGGGGGAAATAATTCTTTTAATTTTGCTGTAAGTAAAACAAAGAGTTTATTTCATTATATAAAGAATGTGGAGTAAGCATGAAGAGACAGGCTTTAGGAGAAATACCAGAAGGCACTTTTTAAAAGATGGCATTGTGTAACCTCCGTGTGGCCTTCAGCTGTGCACTTACAAGGCGAGCTACGCCAGGGGCTGCCACTACCTACTCGGGCTCCGGAAATCTCATTAAATGCCAGTTTTTCGTTCTTGGAATAAAAAAAAAAAAAACGGTAAGAGCTCTTAGTGTGCGATCTCTAAAATGCTATTTTGATATTTATTCAGACATTTTTATAACGTGGAGTCTCCAGACCGATATCCCTGACAACACCTGTTACAATAGCGCCCGGTCGGCCGCAAGTCGCAAAGCGTGTTCTGGGCGTGAACTGCGCGGGCTCCCGTTTACCGACCGCGTTTAGCTTGAACATTTTCCACAGGGAAAGTGATCATGGCTGGAGCTGGAAAAACTGGCGTCCTCTTCAGGGTGCGGACTCTGTGCTGCCTGTGGAAATTACTGACACTTATTATTGACTTTCTGTGCGGTGGTCAGCGTTCAGTCCTTACACCTTAACCAAGAATTTTTATCTGAGTGCCAAAAGTTTAAAGAAGTCCCCTCAAGACATACTTGACAAGTGAGAGGATTTTGCGAGGGCCTATTGACGAGCTAGAATTACTTACATAGATAGAGAAGTGCCATCAGGGCTCATTTCCATTTTTAAAATTAAATCTGTAATCTATGGTAACAGTTACGAATTCTGTTGTATTGGGTGTGGGGATACGAATATCTGAATTCTTCTCAGAAGACTTGGTTTACATGCAAGGATGTTGGCAATGGACGCTAAGTTTACCTCAGGAATTACAATCATGCAGGACTAGATTAAGAAAAAATTCTGGATTTTATCATTTTGGATACTGATATAAAGTCATCACGATAGAAGCTGAACAGAATTGTCGCGTGTAGTCGATAGTGCTTTTGTATGCATTGTCCTGTCATTTGTTTGTACCCAGGCCACTTTTATACTTTCGATGTGTCATTTAATAAAAAATACTGGAGCAACTCGTCTTTGTGCAGAGGCTGTTCCTGTGCCTGTTCGGTCATCAAGAGGTGGACGCCAGGACGGGAAGAATGGTTGGAGGCGGCTCCCCAGGTCCCCCCTTCCCCCTGCAGGCTCCCCGGCAGCCTGGGTGGAGGGTGGAGGGTGAAGGGAGGGAGCTGTGCCCCGCGTGTGCCCTTGCCATCAGCCACCTCACCTGCCACACTTACTCTTCACCCCGGGGGCTGGTGGGGACGGTGTTGTAACCGGGGACGTGGCCATTTAGGGCTTCAGAAGAGCATATGCAGCACTCTTTTTTTATATTTGGAAAAAGGGAAGACTACCTATTTTCAAAAAGCTAAGATTTTTATGATTTCCACAGAGGACCTTAGGTTGAGAAAAATGTACTCCAGAAATGTTTATACTCAGGATATTTGAACCGTGTCAATTAATTTATAAGCCAGTAGTTGAAGAAGGTGCATGGGCAGAGATAGCAAAAAAAAAAAAAAAAGATCTGAATACAGAGGAACCATCAAGCTCTTGTCCTCTAACTCAAAAAACTAAATCTGCATCACTGCTGGTGGTTTTCATGGGTTGTTAAGGAGAAGTTCTCTTCCAGAAATACAGAGAAGTTTTAGGGGAAGACTTGGATTTACACAAAAATAGGATGGGAATTGGGACTGAAGAGGGATTTAGGAAAAGTGGAAATCTAAAACTTGGGCAGTTAAAAAACAGCAGGAACAGAGGTGGTGTTTGAAGATGATAAATTTAGCTTAGCATATATGTTTGCATAGAGTAAACTAATAGCTTTATAATTATGTGCAAGAATGCATTTGTATATGACTCGCATGCCTGTATGATTATATAAAATTTGATGTGTTCCTTTAACCTAAAGCCAAGTGTACACGAAGGATTAACATTTGTGAGAATATGCCTTTAAAGGCATTTAGGACAATCCTCCCCAGCCACTTGGGTATTTGATTTTTGTAACAACCGTTCTGCAAGGATTGTGTGGTCTTCATTAATTTTTGTTTTTTAAATAAAAGGTAAAACTACCTCTAAAAAAAAATAGACCTTATTTCTTGAATATAACGTGCACAGAGTTTCCATACGCCACCTATCCCCACACTCGCAGCCTCCCCCATTTTTAGCAGCACCCCCCCCCATCAGGGTGGCACGTTTGTTCCAATCGATGGACCTACACTGACCACATTCTCCCTCAAAGTCCATAGTTTACATTAGGATTCATTTAAGGTGCTGTTCATTCTGTGGGTCTGAACAAATATATCATGACCTGTATCCACCATTATAGTATCATGCACAGTATTTTCACTGCCCTAAACGTCCTGTGTTCTGCCCATTCATCCTCCCTCCGCCCAGGCCCTGGCAGCCCCAGGTCTTTTACCGTCTTCATAGTGTTGCCTTTCTCAGAATGTCAGATCTGGCATCCTGCAGTGTTTGGTCTTTACAGACCAGCTCCTTTCACGTAGGAATATGCACCTAAGATTCCTCCATGTTTTCGTGGCTTGAGAGTTGGTTTGTTTTTTAGCACCAAATAATAGTGCATCACCTCAGTGTTCCACGGTTTGTCCAGTCACCTGCTGAAGAGCATCTTGGTCGCTTCCAAGTTTTGGCAATTCCGAACAAAGTTGCTATAAACCAAGTGCAGGCTGCAGCATGGACGTAAGCTTTCGACTCGTTTGGGTAAGTCCTAAGGAGTATGATTTGCCGCATCGTATGTCAAGAGCGTGTCTCGTTTGGGCAGGCACTGTAAAACTCCTTTTGAGAATTTTAGGGGCCTTCCTGATAGAGAATCTGGAGGTACGAAGGCACCATGGGTGGAAATGGATGAAGGAAAGAGTGTCGCAAGTCACTCTGCCGTGGGGTCTTGTCTTGGAGAAGTGTGGAGCCGTCATGACTGAAACAGAAGTGCCTTCTTGCAAGAGCAATCGAGCCAGGCTTGTGGCCAGGAATGACATCCCTTCATTCACAAGAAGGCACGGTCCTGTGCACATCTTGGGCTGGAGGCCTTGAGCGCTGATACCCTTCTACATAATTAGGTCGCGAGGCACATGCAGGAGTGAACCATGCTTGACCCCGATCTTTGATATCATTAAAAACTGGGGGACAATCACATTTTTGAGCTTTTTTGCTAAAAGGAAAAGACTCCGAGAGAGAAATTTCCCCTCTGCCATCTTGTTTCATGAGTTTATGGAAACTCCCTTTACACAGCACCTCAAACAAAAGACAAGCCAAGGAAACTTACTGGACAGCTCTCAGAGTAACACTTTTTTTAAAAGTATTTTTCCCCCTTGATCTTAAAATAACTGGCTTTTTGAGCCATGAGAAATAAAACAGGCATTTGCTTTAATTACTGTAACAATGCACTTTTGAAGATTCAAACATCTGAGCTTTGGCACTGGACACATATTTAATGAATGACTGTCCCTGAGCACTGGTAGAACGTACCAGAAAGGTATGGAATGCTTTATATAAGGCCTTCACATATGTTGTCCTGTTTAACAACCCAGTAAGGTAGTTGAGGCAAAGATTCTGTCGCTCTGTGCTTGAGAAGCCTTGAGAAAACACAGGCTCAGTTCACGGCCTATCCTGTGGCTTCAGAATAGAGAGACAGCAGGCTTCAGAAAGCAGGAGAGCCTGAGGAAGTGATCAAGAGGGTCTGAGATACTCTGGGGAGCCGGGTGGCTGGAGGGGGGACAGGCCGGCCCTCGCCATCAGGCACCCAAGGCCTGTGGTTTCAAGTTGGCTGGGAATAATAGCTAAGAGGAAGCTGCACAATATGTCCGTTTCACATGGATCATCTCACCGACTGTTTACCAACAGCCAGGGCATAACTGCTGCTCTTCCCATCTCACAGATAGGGACGCTGAGGCACGGAGCAGTTAAAGGAATGGCTCCTGGCGGATCGGCTACAAAGGGGGCACCGGCCACTAACCTCGGAGACCTGTCTTTAGCCTGCAGGCCAATTCACCTGGGCATCTCCCTTTCCCTTTAAAGTCCTTCTGGAAGCGAATCATGGCAACGGTGGGCTCCAGTCCCATCGGGAGCCTGGGCAAATCTCTTCGCTGCTCTGGGACGTCAGTTTTCTCACCTGCAAAATGGGGGTGATCAGTCAAGCTCCCTCCCCCATCCGATCCGGTTACCCAGGGAGGGGTTGTGGACCTAGGTGGGGTGCGTGCGAAGCCCGGAGCCCGGGGGGGGGGGTCTTCCCAGCTCCTCCGACCCCCTCCCCAAGCCCTGTGGCTGGGAGTAGCTGGGGCCCACGTGGGCCCGCGCGGCGCAGTCGCAGCGGCCGGAGGCAGCGCGCCCTCCCCCGCGCCCGCCGCGCCGGGAGGCCGCTCCGCACCATATTTAGTCAGGGGGAGCGGGCAGCCCCGGGCTGGTATGCGGCGCTGGGGATTCCTGCAGGAAGGCGCCCGCGCCTGCCCTTTTTGGGTTGTCGCCCGCCCAGCGCTCCCCGCCGCGCCCGCGGAGGGAGGACCGGCCCGGGGACCCGGGGCCCGTGCGGGGCGGGGAGCGGGGCGCGCGGGTCCCCGGCCTGGCGCGGGGCCAGCCCGCCGCCTCGGCTTCCTTTTATGGCCTGTGTGCGTGCGGGCGACGGAGCCCGGGAGAAGACGGAGAGCCGGGGAGAGAGCCGGCGACGGAGATCCGGAGCCAGAGACGCAGGGCCAGAGATAGAGGGAGACAGTGGGAGACGTCTGGGAGAGACACAAAGCCAGAGACCGCGGGAGAGGTCGGGAGAGACACAGGCCAGAGGCAGAGGGAGACAGAGGAGAAAGTGAGAGACAGAGACATACATAGTGACCGCAAGGCAGGAAGAAAGAGTGATGGAGAGTCACTGCATCAGAAGTATGGGAGAGAGACGAGCAGATTGACAGACACAGGCAGAGGAGGGGAGGGAGGGGTCCTACGAGAGAGGGGAGCAGGGGTGAAGTTTTAAGCAGCTTCTTCATTTGCAGGAACTCCTTGGGCGGGGGAGGAAGAGTTGGGAACTTGCAAGGGCAGGGTCGCACCCACTTTCTCTTTGCATCCTGACTCACACCTTGCAAGTTACATAAATATACCCTCCCCGACACACACACACACACCCATGTTTCCGCTGCAGAGACTGAGGCTCAGAGCAGGGAAGTGACTCGCCTAAGGTCAGGCAGTCAGCGAATGGCACATACGGGCCTCAAGTCCCTGCAGCAGGTTGTTGGGTCCCCACCCCCACCCCCCACTTTTTCTTGTGGGTGGAGGTGGAATAGCAAGTTGGGAAAAATAAAAACTTCCCCTTCCCAAACGATTCCCAGCCGTCGGGGGCTCCTGCCTTGCACTTTGCAAAGTTCAAAAAATCCCCTTCCTCTACCCTTCATGCAGTGCGGCCGGCCCCCTTTCCAGGCACTGAATGGCGAATAAAAGGGGGAGTGGGGCTGGGAGGTGGCAATTCAGACCCCCACATTTGCCCCCTCTGAGGGGAAGGAAGCGGTTAAAATCGGGGTCGTGCACTGACTGAAGGGAGACCTTCTCAAGCATCTCCCCTCCCCGCTCCCAGACGCTGATCGCTCGGCCCCTTGCTCTGGGAATCAGAGCCTCGGTGAGTGTCCCAGAGCCGGGTTGGGGTGGGGAGGCGGTGTGAGACACCGGCCCGAACTCTTCTGCGGGGAGCGCCACAGCCCCCTGGGTCCCAGCCACGTGTGCGCCCCTGTCCCAGCGCCGCCGCAGGTGAGGCCAGGAACGGCACAAAACGCCGCGCTTCCCGGGCCCTGCAGGGGGCGCTGCGGAGCCAGCAGCCTGGGACCCTCCCCCCTCCTCCCCCCGGGCCGCCTCCTCTTTCCCACCGGGGGCAGCTCCGGGTCTATAAAGAGAGGCTTCCCGGGCGAGCCGGGAGATTTGGACGCCCCTGCCTGGGAGGTGTGCCAGATCTGAGCTCTCCACCCGGTTTCTTCTCCGCTGTCCCCCCAGTTGGAGATCTGTAAGTAGGGTGGTACTGGGGGGTGGGCAGCTGGGTAGGGGTCATCCTACAGGGGCTGGGGAGCAGCAAGGTGTTTCTGTTGCCATCCTTGTCATACGCTCAAGGACTCTGGTGAGGAGGTGGGGATTCACAGTTTTCATTTCTCTGCTTCATCAACCTAGGTTTTCCCCAAACCTCCATCTCCCCAGGTGGCCAACCAGAAGTGCCACCTTGGGGGTACTTGTTAAAGACCAAAATTCCGGGCTCACCTCCAGTTACACTTGAATCTCCAGAAAAACTGTACTTTAAAAAAAGGAGGAATCCCAGATGATTCTTACGAGACATATCTGGGAGATGTGATCCCTTCAAATCTCAGAGGAGCAGCTTCCATTGGCTTCTAACTTTTATTCTAGGCACAGATAAAGTACAGCTGAACTTCCCTAGAAAGTCATTTCCAATCACAGAGGCGGGCAAAGTAACGCTCTGAGTGGATTTGGAAGCCTGGCTTAATTCTGTTGAAAACGTGCTAAATCAGTGAAAAACACGTGGGCAGATGCTTCGCAGAAAGGCGAGTGCGTTTTTCATGAGTTTAGAGGATGTGTTTGTTGATCACCCTAGAGAGGGAGGGCTGGTTATGATGCAGTTGATTTATCACAGCCCAGTTTTCTTCCAGACTCCCCTCCCCCGTTCCAAAGTTAAAAAAAAAAAAAAATCTTATCCAGGTTGACCCCAAGGGCTTCAAATACCCAGACAGATGGGACAGTTTCGATTTGCATCCATGGCCTGCAGGTGTGTTAAGTAAGAGTGCCCTGGGATTTCCTGTGAGTAGCTGGCTCCCATGTTGCTCTGAACGTCCCCACAAAGTGGACCAAAGTGAGAAAAAGTCTGGCTGATGTCTGTTTCAGTTTTCCCCCTGCACAGAGAGCTGGTGGGGATTTTGCTGCCTGAGGAAGGGCGCCATTCAAAGCTATGCTGATCAAGACGTTGGAGAAAATAGTTAGAAACCCAAGGAGAGGGTTTGGTTACAGTGTTAAGAACTGAGAGATTAAATGGTTAAGTGGCCAGGGTTTGGCCAAGGCAGGTGGATTGTTAGTAAACCGATTTGCATAGTTGTGTTTTGCTTCGTCTTCTCGATTGGTTTAGTTTCCTTAAAGGTACCAATGGAGAGGTTTTTCTGTTTTGTTTCTTTTTACAGACAGGGAACTGGAAGGTGCTGGGCTGAAAGGCATTGGAGGGCAAAGTGTAAAATAGGTTGAATTTCTGTGGAAGGAAGCCTTCCATTGGTGCTTTTCCATTGAGATAGCCACCACTGATGGGATACTTATGTACCAGGCACTGTAGCAGTGTTTGATTTAATTTATCTCATTTAAATGCTGCAATAACCTTTTAAGGAGGCACCATGATGCCTGTTTAGTCAAAAGGCAGCTGAGGCTCAGGGAGGTTAAGTAACTCGCCCAGCATCACACAGCTAGCAAGTGGTGGAACCCATTCCTGGGTCTGTCTGATACCAAGGCTATGTGGTCTTGACCCACCACCTTTTGTCTTTACCATGAACAAAACGTCTTTTGGAGTCAAGTTTCTGGGGGGACCAAATGCTTCCGGAAAGCAAGAGTTTATCATCTTCTCTCTAGAGAAAACATAAGCCGACCTTTTGGGAATTTAAAATAAAACGCACCGTTTGTCCCCTGGTGGTGTGGTAATCTAGCTGGGGCCGATGGGTAGACTGCCATCCCAAGAGTCTAACTCATGAACTAGACGAGCTTTCTCCAAGAAGCTTCTGGGGCTCGCCTGGTACACACCGTGGTTTTTTATTTTCGCATCTGAAATAGACGTGTTCTTCCGTACAAGGTATTTGTTATGGATTTGTTATCATTACTTTTCTGTCCGAGGGCTGAGATTGAGGCAAACATGGCCATGTATGGTAGTGTTTTCCATGAGGCCATACCCGGCTCGCTTGCAAATTAGCGTCGTAACACAGCTTTGTTGGTCGTGACTCTGGGGGATTTCTTGGCCCTTGTCCTTCCCATTTGGGAACAAGTGGAGGGGCCCGGAGGAGAAGACATTTGGGAGGAAAGGAGGATTATTTTTCCCTGCTCTTCTCTTATTTGGATTTTTTTTTTTAATTAAAAAAAGGTTTTTAGCCACTCGGGTTTATTAAACTACTGCTTTCCAAGATAGGAGTAGAAAACAATACCTGGTGATTATCTTTGCCAGACCATATTGCACTGTCAGTGAACGAACTCCAAGGCTCCACAAGACCATAAGGATTACTGTCCAATCCTGTAACGAATTTCTCTAACACTCTTCATTCGGGGCAGGCCCCCACAGTCTCCTACTTCCGTGTCTTCCTCTAGCATGGTCTCCTCTGTGTTCCCTCTTCCCGGAGCTCTGCCCCACCAAGGTTTGGCCAAACCAGCCAGTCAGAATCGTGACTTGACCGACCGCCATCCGAATTGATTCACCTCCAAGGACCTGGGTCTCCTATTCAGCATTTGGTGCTCATTACTGACTAAATCAGTTAGATTAGGACTTGTGATCTTAGGGACCTGCAGGGGAACGTTCTGGAGGCTGTTGATGTCTAGGATCAAGGAGCTGGCAGACTCGGTTCTTGGTGAGGGCACTCTTCCAGGTTCGAAGAAGGGTGCCTTCTCGCTGGGCACTCACACGGCCTTTCTTGACAGTTTTGTTTTGGAGGAGGAAGGGTCTCTTCTTTCTTCAGCACATCGGGGCCAAGCAGGCGGACGCCCTGTTGGAAATTGAAATGGATTTCCGTGTAATTCTCAAATCAGATCCGTGTGAGATTTTTCCGGAAAACCAAGTCCGCTGTTAAATCCGCTGGAATCCTACAATGTCATGAGCAAGTTTGGAAATCCTCCACACCGGACTTCACAAACCTCCGTTTTCCCGTCTGAAAAATGGGGGTGGGGTGGGGGAGAATAGCTCATGTTTGGTGAGCACTTTGGCCAGTCGACACGCTGAGCCCTTACCTGGCATCATGTTACCATCTTGGCAACAACCCTTGGGAGTAGATATTGTTGTTGGCCCCTTTTTACTACTGTGGTCTGAATAACTTGCTCAGGATAGCTTGACTGGCCCAGGAGGAAGACTGGATCCTGCAGATCTAGCTCTTTGTAACTCTAGAGCCCAAGGGATTACCCTGTCGGGAGGATTAAGTGGGATAATGCACACGAAGGGGGTAGCATCGCCTGGCCTCTGCCTCACTTCAGTGGGCGATTATTTATCACGTACGTGCCCAGAGACCTTAAGGATTGTGCTGCATGTGGCACAGCTGGTACTTAGCAGAACCAGAAAGCCTATCTCGTGTGACTTTTGTGTAAAGGAGAAACTTGTCCCTTATTTTCCTTTTGTGTCCTGCCTCCATAATCCCAATCCCTATTTGACATGAAGGTGGTAGTTAGAACCTTCCACTTGAAGATGGCCACACTTGCTCCCCTACGCCAGGCACATCGCAAATTCCAGTTCTACTGGCCCATTTGTGATTCATTTCGGGCCATCATGGCATCCTGGAAGGGCTCACCTAGGAATGGGAACCTATCTGGCTTTTCAGGGGGCTCTTTGGCTCCCTGGGGTCTCTCCGCCTTCCTCCCCTGACCTTTAAACAGTTGAGCCATGGCCACACGTTGGAGGAAAGGCTGAGTTCGGAGAAGGCCAAGCGGGAATTTGCAGGAATTTTGTAAGGCTCAGGTGAGGGAGGAACTAGTTAGTGCTGTCCATTGCTCCTGCACGGGGGAGTCCCGTATCTTGAACCTGCATTAGTGATTCAAGGGTTTGGATGGAACAGCCCTCATCAAAGTCCCCAAGAAAGGGCTCACTGCTCACTCATGCAGGCTTGAACTTGCCCCATTACTATACCCGTTCCTTCCTTCCCCTGGTGAAGCAAACCGTGGAGCAGATGACGTAGAATCTCAAAGGGGCCTCGGTCTGAGACCGCTGGGTCCTGATCTGGGGACACGCTTGCCAGTCCCCCGTCTCCTCGTAGAATGCCTGTCTCCCTGAGCCCCTTCCTCCTTGCCCTCTCGATTCTTCCTTACCCCCTTGGTGTAATCGCGGTCAGTGTATTCTTGGGTGTCTTTCCAAAACTTTGCTACGTCGAATTTCCTTTTTGTCAGACAAAAAAAAAAAACTGGCATTCCGGACATTAGGATTTTTTTTTCCCCACTTAATCGTAGATCTTCAACGTCTTTCTCTATCGGCATGTTTTGGCACGTTTAAAAATCAGCTGTATAATCCTCTAGTATTGGAAAGTACAGCTTCTTACTGAAATAACCCCTTATGGAAACATACCAGCTGCTCCCCATCACTTAGAGTGTTTCAGGGAACATCCTGTATCTATTTTGGTCTAATTATATGAATTTATCTGTAAGATCAATTCCCAGCAATGCCATGGCCAAGTCAAAGGGCACGCGCATTTAAAATGGATAGATATTGAGAAATGTCTGTCACATTCGAGACTGTACATTAATTGTAAGCACGTTATGCCAGGGCTGGAAGATACAAAATACCCTGGGGCTTTGAGGGCCGGAAATGACCACTTCTCTCTTTCCCAAAAGTGTTCTTCATAGGAGCTATATCGTGTCTCTTGCTAACCAAGTTCTCTTGGTAGGAGAGAAAAATAATTTCACTCTACTAACTAAAAAACTTCCTTCTGGAGTTACTTTATTTATTGCTTAATGTTTATTTATTTTTGAGAGACACAGAGAGAGAGAGGCAGCGTGAGCCGGGGAGGGGCAGAGAGAGGGGGAGACACAGAATCCAAAGCAGGCTCCGGGCTCCGAGCCGTCGGCACAGAGCCCGAAGTGGGGCTTGAACTCATAAACTGTGAGATCATGACCTGAGCCGAAGTCAGACCCTTAACCGACTGAGCCACCCAGGTGCCCCGGAGTTACTTTAAACACAATATTTAAGTCAGGGGAGATGTCCCAAAGCAACAGTGAAATGGTCCACTGCTCGCCTTTTTCCTGTTAAGGTGAAGTCGGGCTTCCTTGGGATCACACCCTGGGGAGGTGGGGGGTGGTATGATTGATGGAGGGAGTGCGGAGGGGGCCAGGCCTTGACGCAAGCGAGAGCTTTTCCGCTAAGAGTAGATTGGGCGTCAGGTGAATCTGGGTTTAAATCCCGACTCCAGCTTTTGCAAGAGAAGGCTTTTACTTTAGTTTACTTTCCAGGACCTCTGTAATCTTACAGGAATAATAAATTATGCTCACCTTGCTGAACACTTAGGACACATAGCAAGCTGGGGTATTTAATAAATGGCCTGGCCCGATACCCCATGAATAGAAGGGGCCCAGTAATTACAGTGGCTATTACCAATAACAGATTTAGAATCCAATTGTCTCATGCAGACAGCTTGGGGCAGAGAGAACCGATGCATCTAGGGATCCTGGACCCTCTCCTGTTTCCCTCTACACGCCCGGCTCCTTCCACACCTGCCCCAGGACTTGAACTAGTTTCTCCGATGCGGAGGTCCTTCCAGCTGGTGGACTGTGTCCTAGACCGGGCTCAGAGGGCGTTCATTTTGTCTGCACGGCGCTTAAACTGTGCGATGATTTGACTTGAGTGGCGGCTGTTTCGCACCTAAAGTCAGACTTCTGGGTCGACTGCAAGCCTGGAAGTTCAGGGTCCACATACTCATGAGGTGACCCCGGCTGGAGTGAAGGAGCTCCCACCATCTCTAGGCAGGGTAAGAGGGCTCTCGGCCCAATTGCTCCCGTGACCCCTGGGGACACTTAGGTTTGTGTCTGTGGTCCAAGCTCTTGAGCCGGCCGCTTGGCAATAAAGTCTTCAGGGAAGCTGTCGACCAGGCGTGATGATGTGCAAATCCTATACTATTCGGGCCCTGGGGTATTTGATTCATTTTTTATTAGTGCGGAAGCAGAAAGGGCAGGATCTTTTTACCCCTGCGTCCCTCTGGGGAAGATAAAGCTGATGTTAAAACACACCAAGCTGAACGGTCTTGTGTGGTCCGATTCCAGCCCTTTGATACGGAATCACAGATCCCATAGAATGTCAATGTCAGGCCAGCCCACTTTCTCCCCCCGGATGAAACATGCAAGGCTCAGAGGGGGAGAGTGACTTGGCCACAGGCACCCCGCGAATTCGTGGCGGAACTGGGACTTGTAACCGGGTGGTTTCACAGAGGCTGAAGAACGGCTTGTTTGTGCTGAAAGAATGAAGCTGTGTGGTGTTGGCGGGGAAATCAGGACCACGTGCACAGCGGACACACTGAGCCGTGTTGTGTCACACGTTTCTGGCCTCATTGCCACAGAGCCCTTTGTTTTCATCAAAAAGTTTGAGAGCACCCCTCGATCCCTGAAGTGTCCTTAGTGTCCATCTGTCCTTCGTAATAGTCCTACAGGTGCCCCTTTGGCCCCCAACCTCTGGGTGTCTGCGTCTTGTCTTGGGATGTGTTCACTGCCCCCGTGTCACCTCCAGCAGTTGGCCTTCCGGGCCTTAACTGTCTTCCGCAGAGAGTCCTGGGTTTTCTTCTAAAGCAGTGGTTCTCACCGGGGACGATGTCGCCCCACCCCCCAGGAGACACCTGGCAATGTCCAGAGGCCTTTGGGTTGTTAAAACTGGCAGGGCCAGGGGCGCATAGGCGGCTCAGTTGGTTCAAGAGTCCGACTTCAGCTCAGGTCATGATTTCACGGTTCGTGGGTTCGAGCCCCGCGTCGGGCTCTGTGCTGACAGCTCAGAGCCTGGAGCCTGCTTCGGATTCTGTGTCTTCCTCTCTCTCTGCCCTTCCCCCGCTCGCACTTTGTCTCTGTCTCTCTCAAAAATTAATAAACATTAAAAAAAAAAAAGAAACTGACAAGGGGAGGAGCTACTGGCATCTAGTAAGTATAGGACAGGGATGCTGTAAACAGCCTAGAATGCATAAGACAGCCCCTCCCCCAACAAAGACTGACCGGCCTCAAGCGTCCATGGTGTCAAGATTGAAAACCCCTACTTGAGGGGCGCCTGGGTGGCTGAGTCAGTTAAGCATCCGGCGTCCGCTAAGGTCATGATCTCGTGGTCTGTGAGTTCGAGCCCCGCATCGGGCTCTGCACTGGTGGTGTGGAACCTGCTTTGGGATTCTCTTTCTCTCCCTCTCTCTGCCCTTCCCCCACTTGTGCTCTCTGTCTTTGTCTCTCTCTCGCTCTCTGTCTCTCTCAAAATAAATAAATAAACTTAAAAAAAAAAAACAAAAACGAAAAACCTCCTTGGAAGTAAGGACCACAGCAGGGAACAGGAGACCAGGTTTTGTTTCCACTTAGCACAAGGAGAGTCCTCTGACTGGAACTGGGCCCCTGATCATTGCTGTTACTTTGCAAGCTACTTTTTATTTTCTTCCTCCCAGTGCCTCCCCTAATGCCCCACCTGGGACTTTTTTACCTGGTTGTCACCGTCCCAAATTTTTTTTTTTTAATTTTTTTTTCAACGTTTTTATTTATTTTTGGGACAGAGAGAGACAGAGCATGAACGGGGGAGGGGCAGAGAGAGAGGGAGACACAGAATCGGAAACAGGCTCCAGGCTCCGAGCCATCCGCCCAGAGCCCGACGCGGGGCTCGAACTCACGGACCGCGAGATCGTGACCTGGCTGAAGTCGGACGCTTAACCGACTGCGCCACCCAGGCGCCCCTCAAATTTTTGAAAACTCAAGGCTCTGGGTGCATGCTGAGGCACGTCCTTATAACGATTAAGCCAAATTATCCGGAGCCTTCTACACTGATCCAGGATGTTTCTTGGGTGTGCCTGCATTTCCTGTCCTCAAATGTTCTGCCTGTTTCAAAGAAGACAAAGCAGGAAAGATCACCCTGAAAATACACCTTTATTCAGATTCCACCATAGCTGGCTGTGCCATGATGGGCAAGTTACTTAACCTCTCTGTGCCTCCGTATCCTCATCTGTAAACCAGAGTTGATGGTGCACCCTGTAGTGTTTCTGAGGGGATTAAAGGAGACCATAGCTGGTACCCAATAAAGATTTAGCGGCTCTGATTACTAATATTAATATTATTAACTTGCTAGGCTCACTACATTTTCTCAAGGGCAAATTTGTGAGATTTCATCGGTGTTTGGTGGGAAAAGAGGTCTGTGGCCAAATGTTTTGGGGAGCCTTGGGTCTAAAGGAGTAAAATCGCTTTCGGGTTTTAGGACCTGCCAAAGTCTTGGACGTCCTGATACTGTCCTGCCTTTCCATGCACAGGTGGGGGGTGGGGATGTGGATGGGGCAGGGGTGGGAGGAGGGAGCACTTTGCCAGTGGATTTAACCGCAGAGTCGTTTTCTTTCGAAGAGTATCTCAATCTCCCTGAATCCCACCCAACCCCCACCCCTTAATATTTCAAGGGATTAGGGTTCCAGGGAGCACACTCTGGGAAATGCTGTTCTCGGGTGAAGCCAGGCTTCCTCTTGCCTGTGACCAAAGCAGATTTCGTGCATCGTAACTGTCAGAAACAGCAAAGCCCTGAGAAGCCAGCCAGCTTCTCTGTCTCCTTTTTTGGACAGATATGGACTCTTTACACTCGGTCTTGTTTGTGTTTTTGATTCTTAGATTAGACAGAGTTCCTGGCGACGGGGATTCCTGTGTCCTTGTATTTTTCTGTTGTGTTTTTTGGTGTTTTTCTGACTTTAAAGGCAGCTGACCAACATTGCAATTAGAAGGAACCCAGTTCATTGACATGTTGCTCAGAACTTTCCCCCGAGCCCTCTTGAGTATATTTAGAAACTATTTTATAATTTTTATAATTTTTAGTTGATTGAGTGAGTGATTGAACCGGCTGGGAGGGGTGGGGGGGGCGCGGTTAGGGGACCGAGGATCCGAAGTGGGCTCTGTGCTCACAACAGACAGCCCGATGCGGGGCTCGAACCCACCAACCGTGAGATCATGACCTGAGATGAAATTGGATGCTTAACCGACTCAGCCACCCAGGTGCCCCTTGGTACTATTTTAAAAATGTTTCATTGCACACTAACAAGTGTACTTAACACTACTGAACTGCGCACTCAAATGGTTAAGGTGGTCAATTTTATGTAATGTGTGTTTTAGCATAAAGAAGAAAAAAGGAAGCCAGAAGTTTTCATGGAAGTGAATACTTTGTATCAGAAAAGTGCACGGGGCCGCCTTGGTAGCTCAGCGGGTTAAGTGTCCAACTCCTGATTTCCACTCCGGTCGTATCTCCAGGTTTGGGAGTTTGAGCCCCAGATTACGCTCTGAGCTGACAGTGCAGAGCCTGCTTGGGATTTTCTCTCTGTTCCTCTCTCTCTGCCCCTCTCCCGCTCTCTCTCAAAATAAATAAATAAACTTAAAAAAAAAAAAAAAGGCAGCAGAACATCAGCCCCGTAAGCCCCCCTCGGCTTCTGTTCTTCCAGTTAAGACATCTGACTTGTGTCACCATAGGGACATTTTTGCTTGGTTTTGAACCCTCCTATAAACAGAAGCACGTAGTATGTCCTTTTTTTGCGTTTGCCTTCTTGGTTCAAATGTGCACGTGAGGCACTGTGTGGGGTACCTGCCAGGGTCGGTTCACTTATTGCAAATTCTCCGTCGAGCTTCTGCCAAGCCCATCGGGCTCACGTGGGAGGCAGAAGGGCGGGGGCTGTGGAATCAGACGTGGGCTCAGAACCTGGCTCTCTTACCGTTGAGCTGTGTGACCTCAGGCAGATGCCGTCACCTCTCTGGGCCTCTGTGTCCGTATCTGTTAGGGGGAGCTGACCGTAAGGCGAGATTCCCAACAGCGTGCTGATGTTACTTGCTGACCCCGCTGTGAGTGTTGACTATCCCTGCTGGTATTCAGAAGACTTGGCCCCGGCAATGACCTACGGGCCAAGTGGGAGGCGTGTGACAGCGATATGGCTTACACACGGAAGACAGTGGCATGCAGGTGATACAGTAGCATTTTTCCTTTTTTTTTTTTAAAAGTTTATTTATTTTTGAGACAGAGAGAGACAAAGCATGAACGGGGGAGGGTCAGAGAGAGGGAGACACAGAATCGGAAACAGGCTCCAGGCTCTGAGCTGTCAGCACAGAGCCCCGCGTCGGGCTCGAACTCACGGACCGCGAGATCGTGACCTGAGCCGAAGTCGGATGCTTAACCGACTGAGCCACCCAGGCGCCCCAGCATTTTTCCTTTTAAAGGAAAAGGTCAAGCGTGCAGAAGTCAATGCAACAGCGTAACCCACCTGAGGCACCCCATCCCTCAACCCCAGGTTTGTTACTTCAGATACAACTCCTTCCCACTGGCTCTGAAAAGAAGGCACCCTAAATACATTTTAAACGTTTACTCATTTAAGTGATCTCTACGCCCAGGGTGGGGCTCGAACTCGTGACCCCGAGATCAAGAGTTGCGTGCTCTTCTGACTGAGCCAGCCAGGCGCCCCGGAAGGGACCCTAAATAGATGGAACCACAGTGCCATTGTCACATCGAAGAATTTAACAGATTCCCTAATATAAAGGATATTGTTAATGTTGAATTTTTCTTGATTATCTCCTACATTTTTCTTTCTGGAGGCATGGGTCGGGACTTTGTTTTTTCTTACAACTGCATTCACTTTCTCAAAACTTTCCGTGTGAGGGGTGGCTTTTTATTTTATTTTATTTTTTTAAGGTTTCTTTATTTTTTTGAGAGAGCGCAAGCAGGGGAGGGATAGAGAGAGAGGGGGACAGAGGATCTAAAGCGGGCTCTGTGCTGATGGCAGAGAGCCTGGGGTGGGGCTTGAACTCATGAACCGTGAGATGGTGACCTTAGCCGAAGTCAGAAGGTCAACCGACTGAGCCACCCAGGAGCCCCAGGGGTGGCTTTTTAAAAATGTGAAATGTGCCCTTGCTTCTGATTTGCCCTGTATGTGTGCGTTGTGGGGAGAGAATGTGTGTTTCTTCCCCTTCCTCTCTCCCAATTAGTCTTTTATTGTCCTTGTTTGACTTTTTCATTGTGAAAACGTTCCAACATATGCCCAAGTAGAGAGGTCACTAGGACAGCCCCCCCCCCCCCCAGGCACCTAGCGCTCCACTTTGGTAATGATCAAACTGGGCTTTGTTTGTCTTCATCTCCTGCTTTTCCTCTGTGTCTCAGAGCACCCCCCCCCAGCTGCTTCTAGTTTATAAATTTCTCTCCTTTTTTTTTTCTGTATGTTCTTAAAGAAATGGAGTCATTTGTCCTATGCTTTCCCACCTGTGGATTTCATTGCACCTCCCCCCCTTCCCCCCATGACAGTATATAGTGCGTTCCCTGTGCCTCGCGTTTCCTGGGGTGTTGGACCCAGAGGCTTTGCCCGCTTTGGCCCCCATCCCCAGCCCTTTTCCTTTCTGGAAGAATATTTTCTTGGTGGTAGAGGCACTTTCTATGGCATCCCATCTGGGGGCACATCGTTCTGATCGACTCCTTACTCTGATGGTTAATGTTGATTAACACGTTTAGGTGACCCCCTCCTGATGTATCCATGATAAAGTGCTCTATCCACTTTTCATCTTACACCGTGGGTCTGAAAGTATAGACCCCAGACCCACATTCCTCATCATCACCCAGGAACTTGTTAAAAATGCCAATCCGGGGGTGCAAGTGAGAGAGGGGTAGAGAGAGAGCATCCCAAGAAGGGCAGAGGGAGAGAGAGAGGCAGAAAGAGAGAGAGAGAAGCCAGGCTTGAGCTCGAGCTCGAGACGCGGGACTCGAACTCATGAACTGTGAGATCATGACCCGAGCCGAAGTCAGATGCTTGATGACTGAGCCACCCAGGTGCCCTAGACGGGAGTATTTTTTAACGTCAGTTTAAAGTGAGGTTTTGGTGGGGGGAGTGGGGATGCTCTTGGGATGATGTCCTAAGCAAAACCCGTAAGAATTTAAAAATGCAGGTAATGTGATTGTTAAACCCAGGACCATGTGTCTGTCTGCAATTCTTTGTTTCACTCCTTTTGAATGATGAAGTGATTATTCAGATTTGGGGAATAATTTGCTCATTTCTCCATCTTGTTAAAAATGAGCTACTAGGGGCGCCTGGGTGGCGCAGTCGGTTAAGCGTCCGACTTCAGCCAGGTCACGATCTCGCGCTCCGTGAGTTCGAGCCCCGCATCAGGCTCTGGGCTGATGGCTCGGAGCCTGGAGCCTGTTTCCGATTCTGTGTCTGCCTCTCTCTCTCTGCCCCTCCCCCGTTCATGCTCTGTCTCTCTCTGTCCCAAAAATAAATAAACGTTGAAAAAAAAAATTAAAAAAAAAAAAATGAGCTACTAGATCATGACTCGGGGGAAAAGTAACCACCCACTCTGAGCTTATCAGTTTCTTATCATTGTTATTTTCACCCCTGAAGGAGAAGAGGGGCGGTCGGAGTACTTGCCTGTCCTTTCCTGCCTTGTAGTCTGTGTCTCAGGAGTTGGCTGCCCATTTGTGAGATGTGGGGGTTCTTTTGGTGAACTCAAAGGAGCTGTGAATTCTTCTCTCCTGAAGTAGGGCGTCAACCACACAGTATGTCCTGGTGGCCATACATCCTAACTCAGCCTATGTCTTAGTTCCTGGAGGCACAGCAGCAGTGGGTGGGGGAGGACCGCTGGGGCAGGTGGGAGGAGCTGGCTGGCAGCAAATGTTACTAGGGCAGGGGCAGCTCCTGCAGGAATGGTCTGGAACAGGCTGCTAGACAGAACATTAAGAATCTGTTGCCTCAGCACCTGCCTGGTGGACACATCCAGACGGTGGGAGGAAGAATGGGCTCCTCATGTGGACAGGACGGTCACTGACTTGGAGTTGTACCTACAGACTTTTCTTTGTCAATTACTTAGTGACCTCGAGGAGCTAAGGGAAGTCAGAATCAAGGTTTTGCTTCCCTCCCCGCCCCCCATTCGTTACCAGTTTGCAAAATAACGTCTTGGTTCCCCAGCATCTTACCCGGCCGGCCTTTAAAATTTATTTTAATCATCATGCCTCATGGGTTTAAACGTATTCATCTCTCCATTCTTACCTTTACGTTTCTTACTGATGTTCAAACTCTGCCATATTGGACCAGATAGAACCATAGTTTAATATTTTAGCATACAATATTCTAGACTAATTTTTTTTTATTTTTTTTATTTATTTATTTATTTTTTTTTAATTTTTTTTTTTCAACATTTATTTATTTGTGGGACAGAGAGAGACAGAGCATGAACGGGGGAGGGGCAGAGAGAGAGGGAGACACAGAATCGGAAACAGGCTCCAGGCTCTGAGCCATCAGCCCAGAGCCTGATGCGGGGCTCGAACTCCCGGACCGCGAGATCGTGACCTGGCTGAAGTCGGATGTCTAACCGACTGCGCCACCCAGGCGCCCCTAGACTAATTTTTTAAGTAATCTCTACACCCAACCTGGGGCTCGAACTGAGATCAAGGGTCGCACGCTCCACCGACTGAGTCAGCCAGGTGTCCCAGTGTTCTAGAATTTTATTTTTATTTTTTAATGTTATTTATTTATTTATTTTTGAGAGAGCGAGAGAGAGAACACAGGCAAGGGAGGGACAGAGAGAGAGGGAGACACAGAATCTGAATTAGGCTCCAGGCTCCGAGCTGTCAGCACAGAGCCCGACGCGGGGCTCGAACCCACAAACTGTGAGATCGTGACCTGAGCTGAAGTTGGACGTTTAACCACCTGAGCCACCCACGTGCCCCTGTAGTGTTCTAGACTATTTTTTTAAGGTACTCTCTACACCCAATGTGGGGCTCAAACTCACAGCCCTGAGATCGAGGGTCGCATGCTCCACCAACTGAGCCAGCCAGGCTCAGTGTTGTAGACTTTTAAACATGTATACACACACACACACACACACACACACACACACACACACACACATAATTACAAATATATTTATTATAAATATTTCAATCAGCTTTATTACGATATAATCTACGTACAATAAAACTCACCGTTTTTTAAAAAATTCACTGGCTTTTAAGTATACATACAGCCCAGTGAGTTTTGAGAAATATGTACCGATGTGTAATCACCACCATGATCAGAATATAGAAAATGTTCCTCCCTCCTCCGAAAGTTCCTTTGTGCCTCTTGGCAGTCCGTTCCCCTCCCTGTGCTGGCAGCTAACTACTGATCTGCTTTCTGTCGTAGTGGTTTTGCCGTTTCTTGACTTGTAGGTCAGTGAAGTCATTGAGCCTTTTGGGTCTGGCTTCTTTGGCTCTGCATAGTGCTTTTGAGATTTGTCTGTTTTCTCCCCCGCTGAGTATTCTATTTATACATAATTGTTAAAGGATCTTTCGATGTTTATTTTGAGAGAGAGAGCGTGTGTGCGTGAGCACGGGAGGAGGTGAGAGGCAGAGAGAGAAGGAGAGAGAGAATTCCAAGTAGGCTCCACACTTTGTGCTCAGCACAGAGCCCCGACGTGGGGCTCATTCTCCCGGCCGAGAGATCATGACCTGAGCCGAAATCAAGAGTCGGACGCTTAACCAACTGAGCCACCCGGGTGCCCCTGTACATAATTTTAACTTGGACATACATCATGAATAGCTTTGCACGATCAGTGGTCACCTATTGTACGATTCCATTGATAGGAAATGTGTAGGAGAGACAAAGCCCTAGAGACAGAGAGTAGATGAGTGGGTGCCAGGGACTGGGGATGGAAACGGGGAATGTGGGCAGACCAGTGCAAGGGATGCCTTTTTTGGGGTGATGGGAATGTTCCAAATTTCGTTGTAGTGATAGATGCGCAAGTCTGTAAATTTGCTAGAAGTCATTGAATTGTACGTTTACAGTGAGAGAATTTTATGGCATGGAAGTGGCCCTTGGATGAATAGGTTAAAAGAAAAGGGTGAAATTTCGGCATAAACGCAAGCCACATCCTTGTGTGTCTCTTACCCCTTGTCTGTGGCCTTAGGCTGAACTCCTAGCAATGGAATTGCACGTGAAAGGGTTTGCAGAGATGTTAAGGTTTTTCCATCCATAAGGGTGGCCTGTGCAGAGGCCCAGCCCCTCCAATGCCTGACAACACCGGGAATTACTGATAGTTTTCATCTCAGCCAAACTGATAGGAGAAAGTCAACATCTCACTGCTTTCAGATTCTTCCTTTACTGGCGAGGTCGAGCACCTTTTTCTCATGTGTAGTGGCCGTTGGAAGCTTTTTGTAAAAAAAAAAAACCAAAAACAAAACCCGATTTTTGTTGATCATAAGTTTAACAAAAAATTAGGGAACCACAAATACGGTAGGGGCGCCTGGGTGGCCCAGTCGGTGGAGCGTCCAACTTCAGCTCAGGTCATGATCTCGCGGTTCATGAGTTCGAGCCCCGCGTCGGGCTCTGTGCTGACGGCTCGGAGCCTGGAGCCCGCTTCGGATTCTGTGTCTTCCTCTCTCTCTCCTCCTCCCCCGCTCACTCCCTGTCTCCCCCTCGAAAGTAAACACTTTGAAAAATTAAAAAGCTACAAAGACAGTAAAAATACATAATTAAAAGTATACCCATGTTCACAGTAGCATTATTCACAATAGCTAAAACACGGAGGCCAGTCAGGCGCCTATCAACAAACCAATGGAGGAGCCAAATAGGGTGTATACCTCCTGCGGAATAGTATTCCGCCTTGAAGAGGAAGGGAATTCTGACACATTTGCCAGCCTAGATGAACTCTGAGGACACGATGCTGAGGCCAGTCACCAAAAGACAAACACCACTTGTACGAGGAACTTAGGGCAGTCAGAGTCCTAGAGACGGGAAGTAGAATGCTGGTTGCCGGGGGCCGGGGGAGGGGAGTGGGGAGTTAGCGTTTCCTGGGGACAGGGTTGCAGTTCTGCACGATGTAAAAAGTTCTCAAGGTGGATGGGGGTGACGGTTACACCCCAGTATGAATGCACTTCATGCCGCTGAACCGCAATGACCCTTAAAAATGGTTGATAGCAAATTTTGTGCTACGTATATTTTACCACGATGGAAAAAAACTGGGAAAAAATGATAGAGAGTGAAAAATCCCAGGGGTGCTTGGGTGGCTCGGTCGGTTGAGCATCCGACTTCAGCTCAGGTCATGATCTCGCGGTTTGTGAGTTTGAGTCCCACATCTGGCTCTCAGCTGTCAGCACAGAGCCCGCTTCAGATGGTCTGTCCCTCTCTACCTCTCCCCACCTTGTGCTCGCTCTCTTTCTCTCTCAAAAATAAACATTTAAAAAAGAAAGTGAAAGGCCCCTCACACTTAAACTCATTAAGTGCATATTTCTCCTTTTTTTTTTTTTGCCTGTATTATTGTAAATATTTTATTTTTTTTCTTTATTAAATGTTCATTTCGAGAGAGCGAGAGTTGAAAGGGGGAAGGGCAGAGGGAGAGGGAGACCGAGGATCTGAATGAAGCAGGCTCTGTGCTGACAGGAGAGAGAGAGAGAGCCAAATGTGCCACTTGAACCCACCAACTGTAAGATCATGACCTGAGCTGAAGTTGAACGTTTATCCAACTGAGCCACCCAGGTGCCTTGTATTCTAAATACTTTAAAATAAAAATGGGGGGGGCGCCTGGGTGGCGCAGTCGGTTAAGCGTCCGACTTCCGCCAGGTCACGATCTCGCGGTCCGTGAGTTCGAGCCCCGCGTCAGGCTCTGGGCTGACGGCTCAGAGCCTGGAGCCTGCTTCCGATTCTGTGTCTCCCTCTCTCTCTGCCCCTCCCCCGTTCATGCTCTGTCTCTCTCTGTCCCAAAAATAAATAAAAAACGAAAAAAAAAATGGGGTATTATACCTACTGTTTACACTCCTTTATTTCATTTTTTTTTTTAATTTTTTTTTTCAACGTTTATTTATTTTTGGGACAGAGAGAGACAGAGCATGAACGGGGGAGGGGCAGAGAGAGAGGGAGACACAGAATCGGAAACAGGCTCCAGGCTCTGAACCATCAGCCCAGAGCCTGACGCGGGGCTCGAACTCCCGGACCGCGAGATCGTGACCTGGCTGAAGTCGGACGCTTAACCGACTGCGCCACCCAGGCGCCCCCATTTCATTTTTTTAAAAGCTTTACTGAGATATAATTCACGTGCCATGTAATTCACCCATTTAAATGGTACAATTGAATGGCTTTGAGCATATTCACAAAGCTGTACGTCCGCAGCTGCGATAAATTCCAGAACATTGCCATTACCCCTAAAGAAGCCCTGTACCCCTTAGCTGTCACCCTCCCGGGCCCTGGCAACCACCGATCTGCTTGAATCTCTGTGGATCTGCCTGTTGTGGGCATTTCGTATAAAGGGCATCCTACAGTCTGTGACACCTTGCGACTGGATTGTTTGACTTGGCGTAATTTTTTTGAGATTCTTCCGTGGTGCGGCGTGGATCAGTACTTCTGTCCTTTTTCAGGCTGAGTAATATTCCACTGCATGGATAGACCGCATTTTATTTATCCGTTCTATCTGTCCACGGACACCTTGGTTCCTTCCCTGTGTTAGCCATTGTGAGGAATGCTTCTGTGAACTTTCGCTACGAGGTTTTGTGCGGACGTCTGTCTTCTTTCCTCTTGGGTTTACACTTGGGAATGGAATTGTTGGATCCTATGGTATCTCTGGGCTTAACTATTTGAAGAACGCCTCTCTTTTATTTTTATAGTAAACAGTACGACGTGGGCCTCTTTGGATGTCCACGCACGTAGACCTCACTCTTGCCTCGAGACCCCTGGATAGCAGTATCTTGTCGCATGAAAATAACGTGGTTTGTGGATCTGGTGCCATGATGGCTGACAATAGGCAATGATGCAGACCCTCTCGTGAGGGACTTTGAGTTGTTTGCATTCTTTGGCCAGATAAACATACCGCACGGAACATCCTCCTACTTGGCAGAATGTTCCCTAGGCATGCGAGGCAAGGGCTTCGACCGTCTTTGGGGCTCGGTTCTGGCCCAATACTGATGCTGTCGCTTTATTCCACAGGGGACCGACCAGGCACCATGGCGCAGAAGGGCCAGCTCAGCGATGATGAGAAGTTCCTCTTTGTGGACAAAAACTTCGTCAACAGCCCAGTGGCCCAGGCCGACTGGGCCGCCAAGAAGCTGGTCTGGGTCCCTTCGGAGAAGCAGGGCTTCGAGGCAGCCAGCATCAAGGAGGAGAAAGGGGACGAGGTGATCGTGGAGCTGGTGGAGAATGGCAAGAAGGTGACGGTCGGCAAAGATGACATCCAGAAGATGAACCCGCCCAAATTCTCCAAGGTGGAGGACATGGCAGAGCTGACGTGCCTCAATGAGGCCTCTGTGCTGCACAACCTGAGGGAGAGGTACTTCTCCGGGCTCATCTACGTGAGTGTCTCGGGGCAGCCAGTCCCTTCGTGCAGGCCTACGGGTTGGGAGGGGGAAAGTTTCGTTGGAAAGGGGCCCCATGGTGACGTGGGATCGTTCAGACTTGGGTCCAGACCTCAGCCCCGCCTCACTTAGTTCGGTGACACCAGAAAATGCTGCCACTCACCAAAGCCTCAGTTTACCTGTAGGTGAAATGGGAATACCCCCCCCCACATGTGAAGGAAGTGCAGAGATGGCACGTGACCCCACATGCGACGTGCCAAGGGACATCTTGGAGGTGACAAGCTGCGCGAAACCTCTTGGGAAGGCTGGACCCCCTGGGCAGCCAGGCGGGAGGCGACCTGGGGGTCTGGCTAGGTTCTGCGGAGGCCTTCCCTGGCACAAATGGGAATACCTAGATTGGACCCGGGACTCCTCTGGGTCGGCCGTGCAGACCAGAGCTGCCCTGTCCACTGTGGTAGCCACCGGCCACCTGCGGCTAACTAAATTTAGATGCAAGTTTCTTAGAAGTCGGAATGCATCTCTTTTTTTTCAACGTTTTTTATTTATTTTTGGGACAGAGAGAGACAGAGCATGAACGGGGGAGGGGCAGAGAGAGAGGGAGACACAGAATCGGAAACAGGCTCCAGGCTCTGAGCCATCAGCCCAGAGCCCGACGTGGGGCTCGAACTCACGGACCGCGAGATCGTGACCTGGCTGAAGTCGGACGCTTAACCGACTGCGCCACCCAGGCGCCCCAGGAATGCATCTCTTTGGTGGCACTGGCCAATATCCAGTGCTCGACCGCCACCTGAGGCTGGTGGCTGCTGCATTGCATAGCACGCTTCTGTCCCCGCAGGAAGTCCTATGGGGCAGCCTGGGATAGATGATGGGGCACGACATGACTCGGGGTGCGCACGTTCCTTGTGGGTTTGGACCGACTCCCCGGAGCCAAAGGGACCTCGGTGGCCCCCTGGTGTTCAACTGCTGGGCAGAGGGCCCTCGGGGTTAGACTCGGTCTCTTTGCCTCTCGGAAAGGGCACGCCGATCCCTTGGGTGAGTTACCTCAATTCTCTGGCATTTCGTTGCCTTCTCTATGAAATGAACGCAACAAGAGTACCGTCCTCACGGAGTGGGTTACGCTGAAAAGAAAGCACTTGTCACGCCTCTGGGCACATTGTCAGCGCTCACAACGCTCGGTGTTACTGCTGGTTATGCCGTTGTTAGGGTCTTGTTTCTTGGATCATTTGCAAATTGGCAAAGACAGTCACTTCATCATTGTGCCCTCCGACCCCGTCCCTTACATGTTGCCGCGTGAAAATTACCAAAGCAAAGCAAACCAAAAAAAACCCTTGTCATCTATAAAAATGCTCTGCAGACTTTTTTTCCTAATTAGGAAATTAAGTCACGTTCATCGCAGGAGATTCGGAAAGTTCTGAAAAGCACAGCCGACACAGAAACCAGTCCTCGCCCAGAGATCACAAACTGATAAGATGTTGCCATGTTCTCGGTGTTTCTCTGTGACTATGGTACATGTTTACCTATTTACGAACCTGTGCACATAGGTTAGTGGCTCGCTCTTTCTTCTGCATGAGTCAAGGCCGAGCATTCCCACATTTCCATTATAACCCCCCAAAATACCCTCTTAGGGGCTATGTAATCTCTAGGGTAACCCATGTTGTGTAACTTGACACGTCTTACCTCATTTAACCAGCAGACCATCCGCTGAAAAGTATGCTTGTCCCATTTTACACATGAGCAAGCTGAGGCTCAGAGAGCTAAAGCCTGTCCTTAACTGCCCTGAGCGGGGAAAGTACCTTTAGTCCAAGCTGTTCCTTGTACGGCAATACCATCAACCTGGAGCTGTCAGCACAGGACGGACGTTTCTAAGGAGGCTGGCAGGCAGGGAGCTGGGGTAAAGTGGGAGTTCTCCCAGGTCTCCCACCGAAGATGTGTCCTCTCCCGGGGGGAGGTCAAGGACGGGCCTGTGTGTAAATCTCCCCTCCTGTCCTCTGACCCAGCGTTTGAGCCCAAAATAGAAACCAGGAAGAAATGAAGGCCTCCTGAAGGTCCCAAGACCCAGAATATCTAATCTGACAAACAGACGGAAGCTTTGATTCATTTTTTTTTTTAAATTGTTGCTATGCTTCCCTGCACAGATTAGACGCAAAGCCTCCCGGCCTTGTGACCACGTGCCTACTCCTGTCTCCTTCCTTTCTGCTCAATTTAATCACTTAAATTGAACCGGTTGTCCGTGATGGAGATCAAGAAGGAAGCGGGGGAGGGGAGGCACAGCCAGTTAGTCTCCAAGCACCTGACAGCGGGAGGTACAGCCCTTGAGAGCAGGTGGGTGTTGGCAGGTGATGCTGGAGCATCCGGTGTGTGTGTGTGTGTGTGTGTGTGTGTGTGTGTGTGTGTGTGTCCGTCCATCCATCCGTCCGTCTGTCCAGCTTTGCCCTTGGTAATGAAGAGAACTTTCCCCTCCGTTCTGCAAAGTACACCTCAAATCAAGACTATTGTCCTCTTGGTTCTAGAAGAGTCCATAGAAGCCACTGGGTCCTATTTCATGAGCCTTTTGATGCAGGTTCTTGCCATCTTTGTGCAGGTTCTGATCCTGGCACACAGCAGCGGGGGGGGTGGGGCGCTGGTGATTCTGAGTCCTCGCCCACCCTCACCTGCCCTTCTGGGCGCTGGGTTCCCTCTGCCCAGAGCTTAGCGCGACCACTCAGCAGTTGGCTCTATTTTTATTACATGGAGGATGAGACCAGGGTTTCGGGCACAGGAAGATCAGTAAAGTGTGGGCTTTGCCTGTCCTGGGTCCCATCCCAAGTCCTTCCCAGCGTGTTGTGTCCTTGACCCCACTGGTGACAGCAAAGGTCACCTCCCACTCTGCACATGACCTGTCCGAGGCAGAGACCTGACCTGACTTGCCTGGGAAGGGAGGGACCTGTGTCACACTCGGCTGGCCTGCCCAGCTGGGGGATGCGTGGGCTCTTGCTTGTTCTGTTTGCATCGCTGTGGGATTCCAGGGGTTACTCGGCTCAGCCCGTGCCCCGAGCCGCTTGGTAATAAAGAGGAGGAAGATTAGACACACTTGAGCTCGAGGCAGATGCAGGAGATAGTTTCTAACACGATGGATGGAGTAAGAAAATGTGCTGTATCCGTACAACAGACTATGATTCAGCCTTAAGGAAATCCTATCATATGTGGCAACAGGGACGAACCTAGGGGACATTATACTGAGTGAACTAGTCACAGAAGTAGCTGAACTAGTCACCAGCTGAAGTAGCTGAACTAGTCACTGAACTAGCCAGTCACAGAAGGACGAACAATCAGGATGTCACTTACCTGAGGCATCGAAGATAGTCGCGCTCAGAATCACTGCAGAAGGGGGGTTGTCAGAGGTGGGGTGTGTTGGGGGGTGCGGCTAAAGAAACCGGTGGGGGTGGGGGCCTGGGTGTCTCAGTCGGTTAAGTGTCTTGATCTTAGTTTGGGTCATGATCCCAGGGTCCTGGGATCGAGCCCCACATTGGGCTCTGCCCTGACAGCATAGAGCCTGCTTGGGATTCTCTCTCTTCTTCTCTGTCTGCCCTTCACTCAATCTCTCTCCCTCTCTCTAAAAATAAATGAATACATTTAAAAAATTAAAAAAAAAAAAGAAAGAAACTGGGTTTTAGAAAAGTTAAATAACTTGATAAGAAACAGCTGGGTCTTGAAGCCGGGAAGGCTGGCCCTGGGAGCAGTGCTTCTAACTGCTACTCATTTATTCCTTCCAATGATCCTGGGAGACAGAGGCTCTTACCGCATTTCAGAGACCAAGATACTGAGGCTCAGGCGTGCTTGGTCCTGTTGCTGCGATTCAGGCAAGGTCTGGCTGCCTCCAGGGCCAGAGTGATGACCCCTGGATGGTAAGGGGCTGTAGGATATCTGGAGGCTTGAGCAGGAGGTGATGGCTGTGGGCTGGGGCATGTGGGGATGATGCCACGGGCACCATTAACTTTGAGCTCGACAAGCTTTACGTGCACAGGAGCAAGAAGTCTAACTTGTCACTTAGGATTTCTTGAGCACCTACTAGGTTGTAAGCCTTTGGCCCAGAGTGAGTAATTTTTTAAAAATGGAGGAGTTAATTTGATACATCTCTCCCCCTTCCTCTCCAACTGCCCCCCCCCAAAAAAAAGAAAAAGAAAATCTCAGTTGCTGGCATTGCTTTAAAAAGCAGCCCCTGGGCCATCCTGTTAGGTGGGCTGTGGGCCTTGTTTTTGAATAGGCCTCACTGCTCCCTGTTGTCTCCCAGACCCTGAGGCTGAGAATTGTTGGTCGTTAATCACCTACCTATTGTTCTCCTCCTACCTGGCTTACTTTAGTCCCATCTGACGTGCTTGGTCCCTGTAAACAGTAGGACTTTCCACCCCTGTTTCAAGCCCCTGGGGTTAGGAACCTGATCCAGTGCAAAGGTGGATGGCCTCTCCTATTGATTGGGTTTCCAAGCCCAAATTCCCGACTTGTGAACCCCAAAGGATATTTTCCTCGTTCTTACGTCACTGTTCGAGGAAGACCAGGGGATAAGGAAAGGCCTTCCTTCCAAAGTCAAGCAGGGGATGATGTTTTCTTTTTGGACACTTGGCTCAGTGGCCTGAAGGAGTACCCACCCAGGGATGCTGAGAGCAGATGATGAGCAGCGGCCTCTTGAGTGCCGGAGAGTCCTGGAGGGTGGGAAAAAGATACATGACTGCACCGAGTCTTAGAAGGTAGAAAGAAGACACAGCTGGAGCCTACCCTCTGCTGAGCCCTGTGAACTCACTATTCAGATCTTTCGAATTGACATGGCCTCAAACCTTTCTAGTAACGTGAGGCTATCCATGCAAAGACCTCAAGAGAATATTTAAAAATAAGAAGCATACATGACGTCTTGTGGCTTTTTCTTGTGTTTGTTTGTAACTATCTAGTTGAATTTAAAACATTGGTTTGAATAGGTAACATACAGGTAGGAAATAGTCTATCAGCGTATCGGGAATTTTACCTTTCACCCCCATTCCTTCTGATTCCCTTCTGTAGAGGAACTGCTCTGGTGTTTCTTTCATAGGCTTCCAGAAATACTTTATACACATACAGGCAGATGCATGTATATTTGTTTTGGTGTACATTCATATATATGTACAAACACACTCTTTTTTAATGTTTACTCATTTATTTAGAGCGAGAGAGTGTGAGTGGGGGAAAGGCAGAGAGAGAAACGGAGAGAACCCCAAGCAGTCTCTGCACTCTGAGTGCAGAGCCCAAAGCGGGGCTCGAGCCCACGAATCCTGAGATCACGACCTGAGCCGAGATCAAGAGTCAGACGCTTAACCGACCGAGCCGTCTAGGTGCCCCTAAATATACTCTTTTTAATGGCAGCATGCCATAATTATGAAGCTAGCCCCCTGATGATGGATATTTAGGTTGTTTTTAGCCTCTCTTCCCATTCAAATCAAGGCTGCAGGAAATTGCATTCCTGGTGGACCGTGTCTGTCTTTAAGGATAGATGTTGCCATGACATTGTGTGACAACCTGGCAAAGAAGGTACGGGTCTCCATCTTTTTATAGACGGAGAAGAAGACGGGGAAGAAGAGACTCGGGTTCGGCCACTCCCATGAGTCACACAGGTGATGAATGAGGGCAGAGCTGAGGTTCTCCCCTGGCCCGTGCGGCTCAAAGCCTGTGTTCTTCCCACTTTCCTCCGTTGGCGCTTGTTCCTGCCGCAGGCTGTGGGAGCAGACTCCTGCTCAGAGCTCTGTGGCTGACCATATAAAGTGTCAGGGAAAAACTGGAGTCACTTCCTAATACGGTCACAAGAGGGAAACCCTGGGCCTGTGGCTGGGACCTGCTGGTGGCATGGGGCCCTGAAATGCTGGCCGGGACACAGGAGGCGGGGCTATTGAAACCTCATGAACTTGACCAGCTGGAGAGGACCTTGGGGACAGTGAGGAGGCAGAAACACCGCCACCAGCCGGTGAGCCGGGCGGGTCTGGTGAAGGCAACGGAGGTTGAACACTGTCGATCAAACCTCCAGATTCTGCAGCCCGACCACCCTGCCGGGGGCATGCCTGCTCAGCCCTTCCCCTCGGGTCGTCGTGCCCTGGAAAGATTTGCTGCGCCGAACAGAGATTCAGATCTGCCTGGAAGCTCGGGTTAAGTGCTTGCTGGGTGCTTAGCACCAGGAGGTGTCCCAGGCAAACAGGGGGAAAGGGACAGTTCTTCAGAAGCTGGTGATGGATTTGGGAGAGCCACACATTCTTTCTTTCATTCATTGCCTTCAGCAACTATTGACTGGGGTCTGCCTTGTATACGGCCCTACGCTGGGTGCTGGAGAAACTGTGATGTGCAGCTTGCGGTCCAGAAGGTGACATTTAGGATGAGCCCTGGAAGAGGAGACGGAAATGGCTGTGGGAAGATTGAGGGGGGTGGGGAACATACTCGAGGTACAGAAGCAGCACCTGCGAAGCTTCCAGGGTGACAAGGGTTTTGTCATCATGAAACCAAGGCAGCATGGTATGGTCACTAATGTTTATTGAGCACCTGCTGTATACCAGGCACTCTGTTAAATGCCTCATGAGCACTCTCTCAGAGCAAGCCTTTGAAGGATCTGTTACATACCGTCATCTTGTAGTTGAGGTTAGTAGGCTCAGAGAGGTTAAGAGACTTTCCCAGGGTCACACAGCCAGGAAGTAGCAAAATGAGGGTTCAAACCAAGTCCTCAGTCCTCACTTCTGTATCCTTAGCCATTGACCTTTACTGCCTCCAGCTCAAGGGCTTGGTGAGGGTGTGGTTTGGGCTATAAATGAGCATTGTGGTTGGCAGTGGGCACAGCCCAGAAGGATCTGGAGGTGGCATTCAGACCTCAAAGAGAGGTAGGACTTGGCTGACGTTCATTCAAACGAGTGATCGTTGACTGGGCACTTAGTTTATGGGAGGCTTCGCACTGGGGACCAGGACACAGATGAGTGGGGGACACAGAGCCCCTGTTCTGGAACAACTGTGCCACCAGCTCAGCAAACATCTCCCGAGCACCTACTGTGTCCCAGCCCAGTGCAAAGCCCCGGACCACAGAGATGAAGACATCGACATCGGGGGTCCCTGCTCCAGGGCAGATTTGTAATCAGCTTACCCCTCAGTCATTTATTGAGCAAGCATTTAGTGACCACCTACTGTATGCCAAGGCCCAGGCCTGAACTGAAGCAGAGGAAGAGGGTGGTCCCGCCCTCAGGGCACTTGCTCTGGTGGGAGGGGCCTGGAAGATCAGATCAGGGAGTGGGGAGTCGGGCGGATGGTGGACTCATCCGTCTCTGTGCGGTCTGGCCCCTGCCCGCCTCTGCAGGAGCCTCACCCCGCACCCTGGCTTGTCCCCTCCTCGATGCTCCAGGAATACCGCACTGCTTGCAGGCTGCACGCACACACTCGCCCTGCTGCCTTCTGTGCCTTTGCTACCTCCTGAGCAGGATAAGCCCTTCTTGTGTCTTGAGACCTCCTCACTGGAGGTTTCTCTGACCGCCCCCAGGGTGGGTTAGGGCCCTGACTTCCTTGCTTCCCTAATCCCCTGGGCTCCATCCTGGTTCTTTGGATGTTATTGTTCAGTGTCCTTGTCCCTGCTCTGATCTGTGGGTTCTTCTGATTTATTTATCTCCAGCATGGTGGAGACCTGTCTAGCACAGACCTGTACACAGTAGGTGCTCAATAAATGGCTGATGGATGTTTCGACAGGCCTGTGCGACCTCATGCCTGCCTTTTTAGGGGAATGGTGAGAACCTGAGAGATTATTCCCTCCTTCCCCCACCAGTCCTGTACCTTTTGAAGATTACTGTCCACCTCAACACCATTGTCCCTTAGCAGACTGAGCGCTGGAGAGACCCTCCTCCAATCAGCTGTAGCCAGGGCTACAGTCTCTTTGAGGGCAGGACCTTGTGTTCTTTGCCTTCTTTAACCCCAGAGCCTTGCACGGTGTCTAGGACGTGCACACCGAATGAACAAGCAAGTGAATGAACGAACGATGTGTTTCTCTTTCTATAGGATGGGCAGGGGTCAGGTAGCCTCACGGGCGGTGCTCAGGCCTGGGAGTTGGCCAAGCTGGGCTTAGTGCTGTCAGGGTCTCCCTCTGTGACTTTGGTCAAGTTGCTTAACCTCTCTGGTGTTGGCTTTGCCCTGAGGGTCGCCCAGAGGTGGACCATTGGCTCTTCCTTGAGTCCCTTCTAGGGGGAATTGGAGGGAGGACGTGCTTGGGGGCTGTTGGAGCCCCGGGCGGCCCTGATGGTATCGTTCGGGAAAAGCAGTTCCTGTGGGGCGGGTCGGAACCTGTGCCCTGACCTGTGACCTCAGCCCAGGGGGCAATCTGATGTCCGGTAAGGAACAGCCATAGCGGTGATAGTGCCTCCCGTGTGTGCGCGTGGTGGGGCTTGCGGGGTGCCTCCACCCCCTTTCCCTGTTCTGATTATTTCCAGATGCTCCTGTGCCCTTGGTAGGGCAGGACGACGATTTTGTTTTAATTATGGTAAAACCCATATAACATACAATTCACCACCGGATCACTTTCAAGGGTACAATTCAGTGGCCTTCAGCACATTTGCTGTGTTGTGCAGTTATCACCCCTGTCTCGTTTCGGAACGTTTTTATAACCCCATACCCGTGAGCAGTCACCGCCCTCCCCCCGGCCTGCCCCCCGCCCTTCCCAGTCCTTGGAAACCAGGGATCTGTTTCTGTCTCTATGGATTTGCCTGTCCTGGCCATTTCATATAAATGGAATCATACGCTATGTGACCTTTGTGTCTTTCATAGTGAGCATACCATTTTCAGGGTCCGCCCATGTCGTACCTTGTGTCAGTACCAATCTTTATATATATATAAAAATTTTTTAAGTTTATTTATTTTGAGGGGTGGGGGAAGAGAGAGAGAGAGAGGGGGGCAGTGCAGAATCTGCCATGGGTCTCGAACCCACAAACCTGTGAGATCATGACCTGACCCGAAACCAAGAGTCAGATGCTTGACCCACTGAGCCACCCAGGTGCCCCAGTACCAATGCTTTTTAAGGACAGCTGTGTTTGTCCCTGTTTTGTTTTGTTTTGTTTTGTTTTTCTACAGATGAGGGAGTACCTTGTTAACTGTGCAGAGCATGAGATCTGGGGAGGAGGTGTCGTGGTCTCTAGGTGCAAATTTCTGGCCGGCTGTGTGTGTGTGACAACCTCCCCAACCCTGTTTCTTCATCTGCCGTATGGGCGGCAGGGAAATCACCGTGCGACTGTCACAGGGTAGATGGGAGGCTAAATAGAGAGATGCCCGTGAAGGGCTTAGAGCTCAGTGTATACAGTATACAGTAGGTGCCCAACAGTTGGTGGCTGTGGTCCGAGCCCGTGAGTCTCTGGGAGGTCTGAACCTGGACGATTGGAAAGCACGCAGCCATAAAGCAGAACACGGGTGGTCCAGAAAGCCAGTCTTGCCCCTTGGTCCTCTTCCTCCATCCCTGTCCTTAACAGGGATGCCAAGGGGTTCCCGTGAGGGCTCTACGCCTCAGTTTCCCCATCTCTAAAACGGCAAGACGAACGCATCCAACAGTTTTGCTGTGAGGATGCGGGGAGAAAATGCACACGGAGCGCTCGGTAAGTGTTCGAACGCAGGCGGTGACGGCTGTCGCTGCTCCCGGACCTGCGGGCTGGGCGGCCGTGTTCTGGAAGTCAACTCGGGTTCTCTGTCCGCAGACGTACTCCGGCCTCTTCTGCGTGGTGGTCAACCCCTACAAGCAGCTGCCCATCTACTCGGAGAAGATCGTGGACATGTACAAGGGCAAGAAGAGGCACGAGATGCCACCCCACATCTACGCCATCGCTGACACGGCCTACCGGAGCATGCTGCAAGGTGAGCGGGGGACGGGGACCGGGACGGGGACGGGGAGGGGCTCCTCCCCTCCGGGCCCGCCCGCCTGCATCCTCGCCAAGAATGCGGAGCTGGGCGGGCGGGCGCTGGGCCCCGGGAGCCTTGTGACTGAAAAAGGGAAAGAAGGCAGCTGAGCATCTGGGCGCTCGGCTGGGAGGGCGAGAGAGAGCAGGCAGCTTGGGCAAATACGGGCATGGGCGGCCGGGGCGCCCGGCCCCTCTGCCGCCCCCCGGCCCTGCGTCAGGGTGCGGACCGCATGGTGCCCTCACCCCCGAAGGAAGGGGGTGACTGCCAGCCCTGGGGCTGAGCCAGCCTGCCCTGCACTTGGAGCCAGCCGAGGCTGGAGTCCCGGGGGGTGGTGTGAGAGGTCTTCTCCTCTCCAGCCTCAGTTTCTCCATCTGTAAAAAGGGAGTGATAGGGTCCGTCTTGCAGCTTGTGGAGATTCTAATGCAGGCGTTTCCAGTCTGAAGGCCGTTGTTTATTATCTCCATGTTGATGCCTCATTATTATTACTATTCTTAATGAACTTTTAACTGAGGCGAAATACGCAGACAGCAGGGGGTGGCCAGATGTCGTGTCCAGCCTAAAATTGATTTTTGCATAGGTCTGCGGTCCTATAACCACCACTCAGACCAAGATGTGAAATATTTCCAGAAAGTTCCCTCATGCCTCGACCTAGTCACTACCTCCTTTATAACCCCCCCCCCTCCCCGAGGTAACTGTTATTGTGACTTCTGTCACCTTCAGTTTTGGCTCTTGTTAGACTTCATAAAAATTATGTCCTTATATTCATATTTTTCTCATAAGCTCCCTTTCTCACAATCTAGTTCCGACTGAACAAGATTTAGTTAAGAGCACAGATTCTAGAATAGGGGCGCCTGTGTTTAAATCCCGGCTCTGCCACTCAGTAGCTGTGTGACCTTGAGCAAGCTACTTAACCTCTCTGTGCCTCTGGTTCCTCATCTGCAAAAGCCAATGACAGTAACTGTGACCTATCTCATAGGCTGATGTGAAGATTAAGTGAACTATTGAACATGCAGGGCTTAGAACAGAGCCTGGTACTTAGCCAAAGCTCACTAAGTGAAGGAGCGCCTGGGTGGCTCAGATGGTTAAGCGCCTGACTCTTGATTTCAGCCCAGGTCATGAGTTCACAGTTTATGAGTTTGAGCCCAAGTCGGGTTCCACGCTGCCAGTAGGGAGCCTTCTTGGGATTCTCCCTCTCTCCCTCTCTCTATGCCCCTCGCCTGCTTGTGCTCTCTAAATAAATTAAAAATAAATTAATAAGTAAATAAATAGCTCAATAACTCAGCATAAACTATTCTCATCATCGTGCATAAAACCGGATGTTAGACATTGCAACTACATACGTGTTTTTTGCATGCACATTGAAAAGAATATATAACTATTAAAATTATTATTATTATTATTTTAAATTTTAGAGTGAGAGAGCATGAGTGGGGGAGAGGGGCAGAGGGAAAAAGAAAGAATCGTAAGCAGTCTCCATGCTCAGCACGGAGCCCGATGTGGGGCTCAATCCCACGACCCTGGGATGAAATCCCACGACCTGAGCTGAAATCAACAGTCAGACTTGTAACCGACCGAGCCACCCAGGCGCCCCTGTGACTATTGAAATTAAAATCATAATCTGAGTGGCATCTAGAATCACTTTGTTGTGCTTCATGGGTCATGGACTGCATTTACTATGCTTCATGCAGGGCTGGGTATGACAGAAGCTTGGAAAACAGACGTTTGCAGTTGTGGGGCCTCCTCTTAGCCTCTATTTGAATAGCACTTTGGGTCAAGGCACAGACCTCCTTTAACATGAACACACACATTCTCTTTTTTTTTAAATCTTCACCATCTGTGGGATAGGGTCGGTGTTACTACCTACACTTTCCAACAGAGGCAAACGAGTTTCTCAAAGTGCTTGGAAACCCAGGCCATGACCCAGGAGGGCTCACTCCAGGAATGCAAGGCTGGTTCACTCTTCAAAAATCAGTCAATATGACAGTCTAAAGAAGAAAAACCACACCACCATATCCAGCGGTGCAGAAAAAAGCATTTGACAAAACTTAGTATCTGCTCACGAGAAAGTATCTCAGCAAAGTAGGAAAAGGAAGGACTTTCATCAACCTGGTACAAGGAATGTCCAAAAAATCTATAACATCAGATTTGATAGTGAGAGTGACAGGTTGAATCCTTGCCCCCTAAGATGAGTAACAAGGTAAGGGTGTCTCCTCTTACCACCCTTGTTCAACATCATATGTACTGGAGGTCCTAGCCAGTGTAATAAGGCAAGAAAATGAAACTGGGGCATCTCCAAGTTGTGAACTTTACCTGTTGGACAACCTTGGTCTTCTTTCAACAAATCCCTTTGCCTCAGCAGGGTCGAGCCCTTGCTTTCCTCCTCGGGTGTTTTGGGGGCATCGTAAAAAGAGCAGCACCCATCCCAGTGCCATTGATTTTGGGGAGGGGTGAGAGGATTTTTCATCTTATAAATGGATCTGGTCTTGAGATACAGGAGTTCTCCTGTCTCCTTACGCTTGGGAGAGGGCAGCAGAAAAGGGCTTTGCCAGTCCTAAAGCTGTATATAATTGCTACATGACTATGAGGTGCAAATAGTCCTGAGGTTGTGAATCAGCAGCTAATGGGCTGTATCCAGCCTTCAGATAACTTTGGTTTGGTCCACACAGAGTTTTCAGGATACTTGAAGTAGTTGTCAACTTTTTTTAAAATGTTTATTTTATTTATTTTATGTTTTTTGAGAGAGAGAGGGAGACACATAACTGGATACAGGCTGCAGGCTCTGAGCTGTCAGCACAGAGCCCGACGCAGGGCTCGAACTCATGAACCGTGAGATCGTGACCTGAGCTGAAGTCAGACACAACCGACTTAGGTTCTTGTGAAAATATCGGAACATCTGCCAACACTGGGCCTGTGTTCCCGTATGTCAACCATCCGTTTAGAGAGGGCATGAGTTTCCCAGGACTGGGGGCACTCATTTGTGTTCACTGCCCGGCCCTTGGGTCTGAGTTTTCAACCTCTGGGATAGCTACCTCCAAGAGTGTTCTGAGTCAGGAATGGAGAACTCCGTTCTGGAAGTTCCTGAGGGCAGGGATCCAGGTGTACCTTGGAGACACCCCTCAAGCTAGAGGGTCTCAGGTAGAAGTGCCCCCAAGTTACTGACAGAGCAGGTCAAACCCTACAGGTAGACCCAAGCTGGACCACTGCAGACCTGGAGCTGCCATTACCTTCAACAACCAGCAGAGGGAGCCTTGCAAAGATGGCCACATGGACATGTAATCTCGGGTTGTGACGCGATGTTCCTGGAGTTAGATATGTGTCATTGCTTAGAAAAACAAACAAACAAACAAACAAACAAAAACATTTATTTGTGGTCTCCCTTGATGGAAAAGTTAACAGTGATGATTCACATACCTTTTTAGGGAAGTTGAACATCACAAAGTTGCAGCATTCATGGCATTTGGGGGTGCTTTGGGTTGCAAAAAACCCCCACGTAGCAACCAATTAAAGCGGCTTAAACAATAGGAGTTTATTATCTCACGTAACAAGAAGAGAACAGGTGGACGATTTCAGGGTTAGTTAATCCAGCAGCTCAAAAACAGACCTCTCTGGGATTTTCTCGGCTTCTCCCTCATGGTTACAAGATGGCAGCCATAGCTCCAGATATCATGTCTTCATGTGATGATAGCAGAACGCATGAAGGAAGTGGAAGGCTAGGTTCTTTTTTCCATGTCTCTTTTTTTTTTTTTACCCCGGGAGAAAAATCTTTTCCAGGAATTCCTCAGCAGGCATCCCCTTACGTCTCATTAATTAAAACTTGGTCACATGCCAACCTCTAAACCCAGGGTTGGCAAACAGGACCGGGACCTTCATAATTGGTTCAGACTATTCCTGGCTCTTTCCTGGAGCTGAGGGAGCTCCCACAAGCCCATTTTTTTTTCTGAATACTGGAATGAAATGAAATTCCATTAGCGAAGGGGAAGGGAAAGTCACAGGTAAGCGCTGCCACAGTGCTCTTAAAATACATGTGTGTAAGTTTAAAAAAAGAAAACCTTTAATATTTTATGTTCATTCTAGAAAAAATAAAAACATATACTTAAGCTAATGAGAATATACCAGCACCCATAATTCTCTCACCCAGAGGTCACCACCACTAACCTTTGGTATGCAGCCTTTCGTGTGGTAACTGAGCTGAAAGTCTTGAAATGAAGGGAGTTTGGAGTGTCTGAAAATAACTGATTCCAGAAAAAAAAGGTCACTTACAACAGGGACTAAAGTTTCACTGGAAGGGGTGGGGGGGGAGACGTTTTGACTGGGCTGGGGCAATGGCATTGCAAATTGTAAATTTATTTTATCTGCATATGATAGGAATTTGGCTATAATTGGAACTAGATGCCAATTCTTACATTGAGTATAAAATTAAGGGCTGATTTTTTTTCATGTTTATTTATTTTTGAGAGAGAGAGAGAGCAGGGAAGGGGCAGAGAGAGAGGGAGACAAAGGATCCGAAGTGGGCTTTGTGCTGACAGCAGACAGCCCAATGCAGGGTTGGAACTCACGAACTGTGAGATCATGACCTGAGCTGAAGTCGGACGCTTAACTGACTGAGCCCACCCAGGCGCCCCAGGGTTGATATTTTTTAACCTTTTTTTTTCTTTTTGGACAAAATCACGTGAGAGCATATCGCAGCATTCCTCACGTCGTGTTTGATCTCTGCAGCACCAGCTAAAGAGGATAATTTTTGCAGACTTATTAGAGTTTTCCCAAGTGTTCTTTTGTTTCGTTGTTCTTAAAATACTACCATGTTGTCGTTCGCGGTGACTCTGTGGTCACAATTTAGTTGTGAACGGACGTGACTTCCTTTCCGAGCTCATTGACCTCGCGACACATTGCACCTTCAGGGAAATTGTCTGTTGTGCATGGCTGCTGCTTTGTTGTGTGTGTGTGTGTGGATGATGGTGGGTGCTGACACCCCGTCATCGGCAAGATAAAGCTGCTGAGTTGGATAAGAGGCAGTGATGGGGACCAGAGAGGGCTGCTTCAGTGGGGTCTGGTTTCCTAAGTGGTGAACTCATCGAAGAATATTTCTGTGTCGGGATCATTTGGCTTCCGCAGACAACCTCCCGACTGTGGGGCATGGTAATACTCGATGACGGGGATCCCCATGTCAATACATTCCATTCCCTGCGGGCTCTACATTTTGACACAAAATCGCATAGTGAGATGGAAAATGACTCAGAAGCGTTGGCACATTTTAACCCCCAAGGGAAATCCATTAACTGTGAGCACGCCCATCCGTAAAAGATAAACCGTTGAGTGTGAATGTTAATCAGCAGTTGCTACTTAGGCGTTCATTTTGGCATTACCTGGTCCTTTCTGGAAAACTGGCAATGATAGACTCCGATGAAACAGATCATGGGGAAAAAGTGGAAGCTTTGGGAAAAAAACCTTCTTCTCTCTAAAGCGGAAATTTGGTTTTTGCAAAGGAAGGTGTAGGCCCAGTTTGTGACTCCGTTGATGAATATTGCTGTCCCAGTCTGTAAGGTCATTCGGCCGGGAGCCACAAGGAGCTTTCTGTCTTTTATTTTTGGTTTGTTTTAATGTTTATTTACTTTTGAGAGACAGAGAATGAGCAGGGGAGGAGCAGAGAGAGGGGGAGAAACAGAATCGGAAGCAGGCTCCAGGCTCCGAGCTGTCAGCACAGAGCCCGAGGCGGGGCTTGAACCCACGAACCGTGAGATCATGACCAGAGCCAAAATTGGACGCTTAACCGCCTGAGCCACCCAGGCGCCCCGAGCTTTCTGTCTTGTTGGAGACATAAAGCAAGCAACTGTGGCTTCCTCCTCCACAAGGTTTTTGTAGAACAAGATGGGGTGTGAAGAGGTGGGTTGGGATGGATAACGCCTGTGGTGAATGTAGAACGTAATCTTTGAATGTGTTACATGAGTGACCCCTTAAGTTCCTGAGGACCCATCAACTGCCTAAGAGCCAGACTGTATCCTTGTCTGCCTATTCATTTCTGTATCTCCAGCATACCTACTAGTGCCCAGCATATAGAAGCTGCTCAGTTAATACTTGTTGATAATTAATGGATGTACTTAATCACTAACTCTTCCCCAGATTCTCCTTTCTAAATGTGCTAATCCCCCTTCACTATGTCTAGATATGTGTTGGGGACCCTACTTACAGCTTCTCCTTGAAGGTGGTTGCAGCTGGAGCCTTCTGAGCTGCCCTGGCTACCCTCCATGACTGGTAGCTGACATCCGAGACCTTCCTAACCATGCTTGGAATTCACTTCACTGCTCTCTTGGTGGATTCCTTGGCCCTGGTTTCATGCCTTCCTCTTCCTTGATTTGCTGTGCTGTTTAAATGGAGCACCTTTTCTAGTACCTTCTCAAGAAAGGATGTGTATGAGGCAGATTGAGATCCTGCATATCTCATCTGAAGACTTGATACTTCTCTAATATGTGACGGCTAGTTTAGCTGGGTTTAAAATTTCAAGCAACAAATAGTTTTCTTTCAGAATTTTGAAGGCATCGCTTCACAGTCTTCTAGCTTGTGTCATTTTTGAGAAGATAAAAGCCAATCGGATTCTTAATCGTTTGTGTGTGACCAATTTATTCCCCTCCTTCTCTGGAGGCTTTTAGACCCTTCTTTATCCCCCTGTTCATGATGATGGGATTTGTCATGGATCTGTTTTCACCCATTGTGCTGGAGACTTCATGGACCCTCTTAATCTGTAAACTCATGGCCTTAAGTTCTGGGACATTTTCATGAATTACTTCCTTGATGATTTCTTTCTTCTCTGTATTCGCTGTTCTGCTTCTCTAGAAGTTTTCTCATGTCCAGAATTGAACTCTGGCACTATCCCTTTTTCATCTTCTTATCCTTTTCTGGACACTTTCCTCAACTTTGTCTTACAAACCTTCCATTAAATTTTAATTTCTGTTCGTGTGTGTGTGTGTGTGTGTGTTTAACTTCTAAGAACTCTATTTTGTTTCCTGAATATTTCTTATAGCATTTTTTCCCCATGTGATGTGATGTCCTTTTCCTTGGAGGATTCGTCTCCATGTTGAGTCTGTTACCTCCAGGATGGTTCTTTTCCTATTGACTTATTTCCATTTCTGTCTGACATATTAATAGCTTTCTTCAGAAGTTTGCTGATTCTTGGCTATCCGTGCATCAGGGATGCATCAGTGCATGGGCACCACAGCAGTGATGGGCGCTCTGAACTTGCACGAATAGCTTGCTGGGGATGAGCTTGGCTATTCCCTGGGGCACTTCTAGCTGCTCTTTGCATCTTTCCTTGGGCTGATCAGATTTTTCAGGGAAGATTTGTGTTGTCTTCTGCCTGGAGGGTCAAGATCTGTCCACAGTCGTTTTGGTTGCTTGTGTGTGTGTGTGTGTGTGTGTGTGTGTGTGTGTGTGTGTATGTGTAAGAGAGAGAGAGAGAGAGCGCACGGGTGCGAGCAAGTGAGAGGGGGAGGGGCAGTAGGGGGAGAGAGAGAATCCCAAGCGGGCTCTGTGCCAACAGCAGAGCTCAACATGGGGCTCAATCCTATGAACCGCGAGATCATGACTTGAGCCAAAATCAAGAGTCAGATGCTTAACCCACTGAGCTGCCCAGACGCCCCTGTGTACCAGTATTTTGCAACTCTAGTTAAGAGGCTAAGGGCTTCAAACTGTGGAATGAAACTTGCACGTTTTCCTTTCCATATGGTCCCTGGTGCACCCCAGGCCAGAGACTCTCTGTTTAATGCTCTCCAGAGAATAAAATCTGCCCCTTTCTGTGGGCTGTGGGAAGGGCAACCATTTGGCTGCAGGGAGTGTGGAAGGTATCTGGCTTTTCCAGCAGCTTCTCAAGCCGACTTTGAGCTCATCCTCATGTTTATAAGTGCTCCTTCACCCATTCTTCCAGAGACCCCCTGGTGCAGCTGGTTACTGAGGTTTGGCCAGTGGAGGGGGAGAGGGAGGATGCACAGGGGATTCTGGGATGAAATCACATTTCTTCCAGTCTTCTCCATTGTCAGCTCACACTTCTTCCCTGGGACTGCCATCACTCATCCTGTTTTCTGGCTTCCCAGATTTCATTGCTATTTACTCTCTCCTCTCTGGTTCATTTCACCCGCTCCACGTGTGTTTGAAAAATCCCTTTACTGTCATTTCACTCAGGTTTGGGGAGGAAGGAGCCTAAATGCATGTGTTCAACCCACTCTCCTTCAATGGAAACTCTCTCAAACCTTCTTTTCCAAAGTGGTGATAAGGATAATAGTGGATTTTTATTGTGTGCTTGCCCTATGCTTTCTGGGAACATTCTCTATCAATCCTTACCCCAAACCTACAAGGCGGACAGGATCAGATTAAGATCTTTAAAATGAAACCTTGGGGTGCTTGGGTGGCTCAGTTGGTTGAGCGTCCAACTTCAGCTCAGGTGGTAATCTCCCAGTTCGTGAGTTCAAGCCCCACATCAGGCTCACTGCTGTCAGCCCGGAGCCTGCTTCAGATCCTCTGTCTCCCTCTCTCTCTGTCCCTTCCTTGCTTGCACTGTCTCTCTCAAAGTAGATAAACATTAAAAAAAAAATAAAATCAAGCCTTGAAACTATTATAGTGCCCACATATGTAATCTAGAATACAAGCAATACTAAATTGTAAAGCCAGGAAGGCCAACAAAGTTTTTATGTTTCACCATAACATTTTCCTTGCTGGTTTTCATGAAACAGCAAATACTGTGCCCTTCCAAAATTTTTCATTATATTTCCCTTCATTCCTTCCCGTGTGTGCATGTGCACATGGGCCTGTGGTTATGTGAGTTGTCAGATAATCCAACATGGGAAGCAGGTGCTAATATTAAATTTTTTTAAATGTTTATTTATTTTTGAGAGAGAGGGGGGGAATGAATGAGCGGAGGAGAGGCAGAGAAAGGGAGGCAGAATCCGAAGCAAGCTCCAGGCTCCGAGCTGTCAGCACAGAGCCTGACACAGGTCTCGAACCCACGAATCGTGAGATCATGACCTGAGCTGAAGTCAGACGCTTAACCGACTGAGCCACCCAGGTGCCCCAAGCGGGTGTCATTATTATCCTCCTTTTATAGCTGGGGAAACTGAGGCTCAGAGAGGAGAAGAACTTGCCAAAAGTCCCAAACATGTCAGAGCTGGATTTGAACTTGGGTTTATCTGATGCCCAAGCTGAAGGCTCGCCTGGTCAGTGGGGGGCTCCAGCTGCTGCACTGAGCCCCCGACTGTACCCCCATGGAAGACTGTTTGCTCCTAGACGGTCTATCTTATTACAGGTCAGGGTGTTGAAGCCCGGGCTGCCTAGGACAGTTTGTTGACTGGGGCAAATTAACATGATACATGTGGGGAAAACACCACCCTTGACGTAGCACTTTGGGTCTCCCGCCTCCCCTGCAGTGGTTTGCAGGTGGGGGTAGGGGGGAAGAGTGTGGAGGGCGCATAGGATTTCATTCTGATGTGCTGAGTACAGCCCTCAGGATGTGTTACCCCATGCAAGATCGCGTCTGGACGCGTTTTGTCCTCGTGTAATTAGCACCAAGCAGCCATTCTCAGGGGATTAGAAAAGAAACAACAGCCAGCTGGCCTCTGTCAGCTCAAACCCTCTTTAAGCTGGAGAGCCATCTGGGAGGTGGGGTGACCTAACCTCTAGGCTCTCTTGCTTTGCAAGTTCCCACACTCGGTCGCATCGCTCTGTCCGTGGTTGGCGGGCCCTGGGGGGTGGGGGGCAGCTCAGGGTCACCAACACCCCCCAAGGGCTGCTCTGCGAACTTGGCAGAGAGAGGAAGGGCACCCACGTCCCCTCCACCCCCCGCCCCTGCCCCGGCTCACTGCTCTGTAAAGCCTGCATGGCTCGGCCCTCTCCAGCACCACGCAAGGCAGCACCCTCCCGCAGAACAGCCTCCCCGTTAGACAAAAAGGAGACTCAGCGTACCAGGTGACTTGGCCCTTGAGCCCTTGTGCAGCTGGAGATGTCACCCTCTGCCACCCTCAAAACATTGATTTTTCCCTCGGCGGTGGTGTGGTACCAAAGTGCCGTTGCCCCCATTTAACAGACCAGGAAACTGAGGCCCCAGGAGGCTAAGGGACTAGCTTGGGCCTTCCCATTAGAAAGGGCCGGACCTGGCCTAATACCCCATCCTCTTGGGACAGAATCACTGCCGTCTAGATGCCTTGGCAGGCTCACTATTTTGGATGACGTTGATGATGGCTCTGGTGACGAGCCTAGCGAGCGCTGCGTTCTCCGATGTGCCTTGGGTTAATTGTCAGCTTTGTGCATCCAGTCTGACATCACTGTTTCCATATCCTTGAAGGGTATGGATTTTTATCCCTCTTCTCCTCAAAAGAACAGTGTCTTGCCCAAGAGGCGGGACCAGGAAGTCATGTCAAGTCGTTTTGCTCCAGAGACCGTGTTCCTACAACGCGCCCCCAGAGAGGGGACCGGATGCGTGGTCTTCGGCCTCTTGGAGATTTTGTCGCGGCTCTGTGTCTGGCCTGGCAGGGCGGTGGGGGGGTGGCTCCATCTGCCTGACTCGGTCCTCACTGACACGCCGTGACCAAGCAAGGTCGGTGCTGAGTTGTCACGGGCAGTTCACGTTCTTTGCCAGGAAATGCGGAAGCATAGAGGATCGTCTGATGAGCCTTTTAGGGACCGCCCTGTGGTGTCTTACACGGAGGGGAGAGAGCTAGGGAGAGTTTGTTTATTTTTTAACAAGCAGTAAACACTGAGCTGAAGGAGCAGGCATGCTCAAGGGACTTGGGGAGCTCTGGCTCATAATCGCTGATGAGAAACGCACGCTCCGGCCTCCTCCTCCCTCTCTGTCCTCCCAACCCCAGAGGAAATCCCTGGTCGCCTTCGATTCAACAGTGTTAACCGAGGCCCCGCTGTGGGGGGGGTGGTGGGCTGGTGGAGGGGGGGGCACAGTCTACTCCCTGGGGACAGACAAGGGGAGGGAGAAGGCAGGTATTCATCAAATCATTGCACAAACACACGTGCTATGTAAGGGACTTCCAGGGGGACGCCTGGGTGGCTCAGTCGGTTAAGCCTCCGACTCTCGATCTCAGCTCCGGTCGTGATCTCGCGGTTTGTGGGATCGAGCCTTGTGCTGGGCTCTGTGCTGACCGTGAAAATATCGGCCTTCCCGCGTCCCACCCGCCAACTGGCCACGTCTGCTGTTAAAGATGCCAGAGCCTGCTTCGGATTCTGTGTCTCCTTCTCTCTCTCTGTCCTTCCCCTGCTCACCCTGTCTCTCTCTCAAAATAAATAAAGATGAAAAATTTTCTTTTAAAAAAAAAATTTTTTTAACGTTTATTTATTTTTGAGACAGAGAGAGACAGAGCATGAATGGGGGAGGGTCAGAGAGAGGGAGACACAGAATCTGAAACAGGCTCCAGGCTCTGAGCGGTCAGCACAGAGCCCGACGCGGGGCTCGAACCCACGGACCGCGAGATCATGACCTGAGCCGAAGTCGGCCGCTCAACCGACTGAGCCACCCAGGCGCCCCGAGATGAAAAATTTTCTTAAAAAATTAAAAAAGAAAAGACGCCAGACCTGGGGCGCCTGGGTGGCTCAGTCGGTTAAGCATCTGACTCTTGATTCCGGCTCTGGTCGTGATCTCACAGTGGGTGGGTTCAAGCCCCACGTCAGGCTCTGCCCTGGCATTGAGGATTCCCTCCCTCTCTCCCCTTTTCTCTGCTCCTCCCTGCTCGCTTCCTCTCTGTCAAAATAAGTAAACAAACAAAAAGATGCCAGAGCTTTGGGTAGGTCTGGAAAATTCCTGCTGGGTCCTGCATGAACCCTCAGAGCATGTCTCTTCCCACTCAGAATCTCTTGCTGCCCACTCTGCTGGGGGAGAAGGTGGCAGACCAAGACCAGAGAAAGAGAAGGGCCCTGACCTCCAGGGTGGTGGGTTCGGGCATCAGCTCCTGAGCTGGGTTCAAATCCCTGTTCTGCCGATGCACCCACTCCTTTGTGCCCCAGTTTCCTCTCTTGCCCCGTGAGGCTAATCACTGTGCCCACCCCAGTTGTTGCAAGGGTTCACAAGTGCACGGGGAACATGGTGCCTGTTCGCAGCAGGTGTAATAAGCATTAGCTGTCATGCCAGGACCCGCAGTTGAGGCCCAGCACTGACGTTCACCGTGGGTCTGGAATCCTCCGACAATGGCCTTCACACGTGGCACTAGGGGGGCTCCTTCTCTTCTGCACACGGCGGGGCCTGTGTCCTCCCTTCTTGACTGGCTGCGGTGAGGGGCGGCGGGGTGGGTAGTGGTGACCCTAAGGGACACGGGCTTGGCCGCTGCCCTCTCGCTGGGTCCCACAGCAGCTTGGCATGGGAAGGAAAAGAAGCAGTGAGCCTGGGTCTGTTTTCTCCTTTTATGGTCAGCCTGCAGGCCTCTGGCTTCCCAGCCATAAACCACGAGCTTGTGTTTGGGATCGGGCCGAAATAGCTGGTCTGTGGGGGGGCTGGGCGTCCCCTGAGAATCTTCAGGCCAGCTTCGGGGGAGGGACCGCTGGAGCCCGTCATCTGCTCGGAAATCTCACTCGCAGACTTGCACGCCCAAGGCCGGACCCCGAGTGTGGGGGAGGGAGGGGCGTGCAGGGGTGCGTGTGAGGTGAGGGGAACGCCGGGTCTCTGGGCTGAGCGACCTTGGCATGCCAGCCCCGGCCCTGCAGATCTCTGCTCCCGGACGGTGTCCCTTCCATCTCTGACCTCCTGTGGCGCAGGCCCCGTGCTTGAGATGCTCTGCTTTTTTGGTGTCTCCTCCTGGGGAAACGCTACACATCTTTCTCCAGGTAGCGCAGAATCGCTTCAGCTGAGAAGACTTGTTGGCTCTCAGGCAGCTGCCAAGCTAGTTGTCTTACACAGTATTTTGGGCAAATACCCATCGTAGGATCGGCTCGCTTTATGTATTTATTTTTTAATGTTTTTTAAATGTGTATTCATTTTTTGAGAGAGAGAAACAGAGTGTGAGCAGGGGAGGGGCAGAGAGAGAGGGAGACACAGAATCCGAAGCAGGCTCCAGGCTCCGAGCCATCAGCACAGAGCCCGACGCGGGGTCTGAACTCGTGACCCGTGAGATCATGACCTGAACCAAAGTCAGACGCTTAACCGACTGAGCCACCCAGGTGCCCGCAGCATTTCCTCACTTTCTGAAGTCATTGCTCTACCCATCTGACTCCCACACTGGATCGTCAGTCTCTCAAAAGCACACTGAGTAGGTCTTAGTGAACTTGAGGTTTCCGGTGGCTGGCACACAGTCGGGGGTCAGGACTTGTTTGCCAAGGGGTTATGTGAACACAGACATAAGTGTTTCCCATTGCTTCGGTCTCCACTGCCTTAGAGAGAGCGAGATGCCAATCAGTTAGCATTTCTTGAGTACCTCCTATGTGTCCGGCGTTGTTCCCGGCCCCCGGAATCAGGGCCAGCTCTTGACCTCCAGCAGCTCACAGGCTAGTAGGAGAAGCGTGAAAAGCAGTTTTGAAACCTCCGAAAAATGAATAGCTCTGTTGAAGGAGTCCGATCTCTTAATTCAGAGATGGTGTAAAATTAACATAGTGTTTTTAAAAAGGTTTATTGTGGTATGCTTTATTTATTTTTAAAACGTTTATTTATATTGAGAGAGAGAGAGAGAGCATGTGTGTATAGACTCATGTGAACGTGAGCAGGGGAGGGGCAGAGAGAGAGGGAGAGGGAGGGAGAGAGTCCCAAGCAGGCTCCAAGCTGTCAGCGTGGAGCCCAACTCGGGGCTCCGTCCCATGAACCGCAAGATCTTGACCTGAGCTGAAATCAAGAGTTGGACACTTAACCAACTGAGCCGCCCAGGTGCCCCACAGCACCATCTAATTTTATATTTCTCTCACCCCACGAAGAAATCGTGTGCCCGTGGGTAGTCACTTCCCAGTCGTGCCTCTAGTTCCACGGGATACCTCGTCTACTTTCTGTGTCTCTAGATTTGCCTGTTCTGGAAATATCCTATCTGTGGGATGAATGAGACACTATGTGGTCCTGTGTGCCTGGCTTCTTGCCCTGAGCGTCATGGCTTCCTTCAGGCTTTATCCACATTGTGTCCAGTGTCTGGGCTTTATTTCTTCTTTATGGCTGAGCGATACTCCATTGTATGGATGCACTGCATTTTGGGTATCCATTTAGCAGTCGACAGATGTCTTTATTGTCTCTACTTTGGGGCTATTATAAATAATATAAAGTAGCATAAGTTTTACTAAGGCGGAAGAGAAAAATTCTGCCTGTTACATGGCCCGTTACTATTCCAGATAATCTGTACTCTTCCCCGCTAAGAAGTATTGAGGTTGAAACAATGATCACAGTGAAATTAAGTGCTACAGCGGAGGGAGCTTTTGGACTGTCACAGCCAGGGCCACCACTAGGCCATGTGGTGCCCTTATAGAAATAGAAAAAGGCGCCCCTTTCTCGAGGCACTTTTCCTTCATCTGCTGCCACATTGTTTTAATAAATATACAAATCTATAATGACCAGTGTGAATGGTTCCCCTTAGCGTTATGCAGTGTACGACTTGAACCACTGCCCCTGGCAGCCCCAGACGGGGCATGCAGTTGAAAGGCCTCCAACTGAAGTGCAGGGAGGTATAGCGTCAGAGAAAATCATAGAAGAGGTGACTTTCAAGGTGCCATTTCAAGAATGGATTAGGGTGTGTACCCCAAAGAATTGAAAACGAGCACTCGAGTGAAAATTTGTGTTTGGATGTTCAGAGCAGTACTATTTACAACAGCTCAAAGGTGGAAACAACCCAAATGCCCATCAATGGATGAATGGATACGCAAAATGTGCTCTACGCGTACAGCGGAATGTTATTCAGTCCTGAGAAGGAATGGGATTCTGATACATATCACAACGGGGGTGAACTTCGCAAACGTCATGCTAAATGAAAGAAACCAGACACAGGAGGCTCCATACTGTACCGTTGTATTTACGTGAAGTGACTGCCAGCAGGTGTGGGAGGTATGGCGTGAAGGGTGCCTCCTGAATGGGTAGGGGCTTTATTTGGGGCTAGTTTTGGAACTAGATGTGCACAATGCTGTGAATGGACCACACGCCCCCGAATCATTCGCTTCATTTGGTTAATTTTGTGTTATGTGAATTTCACCTCAATGGCAAAAAGAAGAAGAAAGAGAACGGATCAGGCAGGAAGAGGGAGGCGTGAACAGAAGAAGCAGGGAGTGCAGAGCTCGGAGGGGACCCTGCTCCCCGCGTTCAGAGGGCTCTGCTCTGTTGTGTCAGATACAAGCCCAGGCTCAGGAAGGAGGCGGGACGAGCCAGGAAGTCGCGGGTCGGTATGCGGTGCCCGTTTCAAGCCCTCTTGGTGCCCGTAGCCGTCGCTCTATCAGCTTCCCACACTTGGAGGCCGTGTGTTTCCGATGGGAATGTCTCCGGCCAGAGGTCCCCGGCAGCCCCCAGCGTGGAGCCTCCCTGGCAGCTTCTAAGCCTTCCCCTAGGACCTGCTGCCTCTCTCCTGGGGACCTTGCGGGGGAAAGGCCCCAGGACAGGCATCTGACCCTATAAATCTCCCAGGGCTGCCGGGAAAGTCTGCCTTTTCCCCTGAAGCAGATGCATCGAGATAGCCCCTCCGTTGGTAGTCGCAGAATCGTTCCTGAAAAGAGTGGAGGTTGTGCGGGCCAGCCCGAGGGCGGTCTCTCCCTGCCTGGCTCTGATCACAGGCTTCTTGGTTCCTCTCCTCCATGCCTGCTTCCTCAGTCTGTGTTTAATGGGTTTCTTACTTTGCTCTGTTCCCGAGCAGATTCTCCTCCTGGGGGGAAGTTGGAGGCACAGACATCCGTATTCCCTGATTGCAGAACAAGGAGCCCGTGGTTGTGTCAATGCCAGGCACCTCCCTCTGCCGATCTCCCAGATATAAGGAGGGGTGACCCTGACTTCGGTCTCTCTCCACAGTGCCCTGGGGAGGCTGAAGGGTTTTTTTCTGTTCTTCCCCCGGATGAAGTGCCACCAGTCCACAAGTGTGGGTTCTCCGAAGAAAGAAAAGAACGGTGCCGTGGCAAAAAAGCAAAGGGTTTGGAGTCCCACAGACCGTGGGTTTGAGTCCCAGCCTGCCACCTGCTAGCTGTGAAACCGTGTTCATTTTCATTTTCTTTCTTTCTTTTTAATTTGTATTCAAGTTAGTTAACATACAGTGTAGCCTTGGCTTCAGGAGCAGGACCCAGTGATTCATCACTTCCATACAGCACCCAGCGCTCTTGCCGAAAAGTACCCTCCTCAGTGCCCATCCCCCGACCCCCTTCCAGCAGCCCTCAGTTTGTTCTCTGTATTGAGGAGTCTCTTATGGTTTGCCTCCCTCTCTGTTTTTATCTTATTTTTCCTTTCCTTCTCCTATGTTCGTCTGTTACGTTTCTCAAATTCCACATAGGAGTGAAGTCTTAGGATATTTGTCTTTCTCTGACTAATTTCACGCAGCATAATACCCTCGCGTCCCTATGAATCAGCACTCCTGTATCCCTTGGGTAAATACGTAAGAATGCAATTGCTGGGTCGTAGGGTAGTTCTGTTTTTAATATGTTGAGGAACCTCCACACCGTTTTCCAGAGGGGCTGTACCAGCTTGCATTCCCACCAACATCTCCACATCCTCGCCAACATCTCTTGTTGCCTGAGTTGTCAATGTCAGCCCTTCTGACAGGTGTGAGGTGGTATTTCATTGTGGTTTCGATTGGTATTTCCCGGATGATGAGTGATGTTGAGCATCTTTCCATGTACCTGTTGGCCATCTGGATGCGACTGTGCCCATTCTCTAGGGTGGCTGTACAAGCAGCTGCAAATGTCGTGGCCAAAAACCATGGGATTGGTTCTCCCATGCCTCTGCTGGCCTGAAGTCAAGGCGTTGGTGGGATTGCCTCTTTCTGGAGACTCTGGGGGGGAATCTGGGCCATGCCTGTCTCGTGGCTCCTCATGGTGGCCTGCAGTCCTGGGCTTGCAGACACGTCACTCCGGGCTCTGCCTCCTTCTTTATGCCGCGGCCTCCTCCTTCCCCCTGTGTCTCTAATCTCATCCTCCTTTCTCTTAGAAATAAAAACACCCGTTATTAGTTTAGGCTGCACCCCAGGTCCGGAGTCATCTTATCTGGAGATCCTTTAATTCCGCTTGTGAGACCCTCTCTCTAAATAAGGTCACCTTCTGAGTTTCGGAGCAGACCTCTCTTTTGGGAGGCCACGGTGACCTTGGCCGTTCACCCCACTTCTGCGTTCTGTTTTCCTCATCTGTACAATGGGGGTGATGTCAGTGCCCACCTCCGGGGCTGCCATGGGAATTGGATGGGTCGCTGTCCCGAAGGAGCTCCACACAGGTGCAATGAGCACTCTGGAGGGGGGAGCCGCTGGGGGGCATCGTGGGTGACCACTGTTCCTCTCCTCTGTCCTAAGGTTTGGGGTTAGAATGGTTTCCTCAAGAGCAGTAAAGAGTATTTTTTCACTGACCATTCTTTGGTGGAATGAGGGAATGGTTGTGCCTGCTCCCATCACCAACATGACCAGGTTAGAAGCAGACGGAGTGACAGGAAGGGTCCCTCCTGTTCTGATTCTCAGTCCCTCAGACCCTCCCCTCGGGGACAGCCACTGTTGGCCACATCTAGAGTGTGTCTTTGCAATATATCTGATGCATATACAAGTATCTGAGGGTGCGTGTGCATATACACGTACGTGTGTGTGTGGGCATGTGTCTGCATGCATGTGTACGTATATTCCTCTTTTTAAAACACAAAAGTCATAGTGCTGTGTTTCCTAGCTGTTTGATTTTTAGCTTAATATATCTTGGTGTAGAGAGTGTTCTGCGTCAGTCTGTAAACGCCTCCCTGGTTCTTTTTCCTGGCTGCCTAATGTGCCATAAGACGGCAGTGCCAGAATTTAAGTACTAACAGTTATTTAACTAACTGTTCTTCAGTGGACGGGCCAGTTAAATAGTCTGCTTCTGGCCTTTGCTACTACTGATGTTGTTGGAGTAACCAACTTGGGCGTCTGTCTTTAGACACAGGTGTGGGTGTTTCTGGAAAGGTATGGGGCGGCCAGGAATTGAAGAAGAAGATGGGGGTGTAGGTAGCAGTCAGCACAGCTATACTGGAAGAGGGGACTGTGTGGTGAGGGAGCTCCGATGCGGAAGGGGAGCGCTCTGTCTCTCTGTCCTTCGGGTTCCTGGGGCCCTTCTCCCTGCAAGGGCCTTCCCTTAGCCTCAGCTCAGAGGTCGGGCTTGCCTGAATGGAGTGTCTCCACACCCCCTGAACGTGGCCCTCACAGGCAGCTGAGGCCCATGCTACCCCTCAAGGTGGAAAATGTGAGAGCAAGAAAGACAAAATAAATAGTCTTTTGGTGCTTCTGCCTTTTGCTGTGAGGGTTTGGCTCGGCCAGGCCACCAAGATGTCCGTCTGTAATCTGAGAGAAGAAAAGGAAGACTGACTGGAGGTGTCATAGGATCCATGGAGCTTGCTCATTCATCCCATTCACCTTGCCCTGCGGTGGGCCACATCTTTCTGTGACATAAACGGCCCCTCTGGATAGGGTCATTACTGTCCTCTCTGCTCCCCAGTGACACACAGGAATGGCATTCTCCAGTTCCATCCATCCGTCTGTCCATCCATCCATCCGTCCATCCATGTGTCCATCCATCCATCCACCCACCCATCCATCCATGTGTCCATCCATCCATCCATCCATCCATCCATCCGTCCATGCATCTGTCCATCCATCCATCCATCCATCCATCCATCCATCCATATGTCCATCCATCCATCCATCCATCCATCCATGTATCTACCAATTAATCTGTTCATCCATGTATCTATCCATTCATCCATCCAACCATCCATCCACCCATCCAGCCATCCATCCATCCGTCCATGCATCTGTCCATCCATCCATCCACCCACCCATCCACCCATCCAGCCATCCATGTATCTACCAATTAATCTGTCCATCCATGTATCCATCCATTCATCCATCCAACCATCCATCCATCCATCCATCCATCCATCCATCCGTCCATGCATCTGTCCATCCATCCATCCATCCATCCATCCATCCATCCATGTATCTACCAATTAATCTGTTCATCCATGTATCTATCCATTCATTCATCCATCCAACCATCCATCCATCCATCCATCCATCCATCCATCCATCCATGCATCTGTCCATCCATCCATCCATCCATCCATCCATGTGTCCATCCATCCATCCATCCATCCATCCATCCATGTATCTACCAATTAATCTGTCCATCCATGTATCCATCCATTCATCCATCCAACCATCCATCCATCCATCCATCCATCCATCCATCCATCCATGCATCTGTCCATCCATCCATCCATCCATCCATCCATCCATGTATCTACCAATTAATCTGTTCATCCATGTATCTATCCATTCATCCATCCAACCATCCATCCATCCATCCATCCATCCATCCATCCATCCATGCATCTGTCCATCCATCCATCCATCCATCCATCCATGTGTCCATCCATCCATCCATCCATCCATCCATGTATCTACCAATTAATCTGTCCATCCATGTATCCATCCATTCATCCATCCAACCATCCATCCATCCATCCATCCATCCATCCATCCGTCCATGCATCTGTCCATCCATCCATCCATCCATCCATCCATCCATCCATCCATCCATGTGTCCATCCATCCATCCATCCATCCATCCATCCATGTATCTACCAATTAATCTGTCCATCCATGTATCCATCCATTCATCCATCCAACCATCCATCCATCCATCCATCCATCCGTCCATGCATCTGTCCATCCATCCATCCATCCATCCATCCATCCATGTGTCCATCCATCCATCCATCCATCCATGTATCTACCAATTAATCTGTTCATCCATGTATCTATCCATGCATCTATCCATCCGTCCATCCATCCATCCGTCCACCCGTCCGTCCATCCATCCTTCCATCCATACATACATACATACATACATCCGTCCATCCATCCATCCACGTATCTACCAATTAATCTGTCCATGCATGCATGCATGCATCCATCCATCCATCCGTCCATCCAGGTGCTGGAGATACAATGTTAAACAAAACATACAAGCCCCGACTTCCACAGTAAAACTTGTTTCCAGTATAGGGAGATAGACAATGTGGGCCGCATGAGATGGTTCTTAGACCGACCATGACAGTGGTGGTAGGACAGGTTTACAGATTTAGGATCCAATTCTTGGGAAGTGGATCCTTCCAATGCAGAGACCCTTTCATGCCTGGGTTCCTTCTCCCACCTAGACTTGAGCATAGCTTTTTCCTGGCCTGGGAATAGCCCTCACTCCTTCACGTGGCTGGGTCCGTGCTGGTCTCCCCAAGCTGCCTTGTCCTCCAGCACCTTCCCGGATCTCCTGCAGCCTGAGCCCCTCAGGACCCACGCTCTATCTCCTGTACTGCAGGAAGCAGAAAGAGCCCACACTCTGACCCATAGTGCTTCAAAACCCTAGTTGGTCACCGAAGTGGCCGTGTCACTTTGGGCCACCCACCCTCTGTTACCTCAACCTGGAAAGGGTCGGGATCAAAGGTCACACGTAGGAAGTGCCTGCCACTGTGTCTGTCCCAATAAATAGTAGGTGCTGGGTTCAGATCCTGCCTCATCCACTGCTGTGTAACTGTGGGCAACTTTTAAGATTTCTGTGTGCCTCAGTTTCTTCATCTGTGTAATAGGAATAAGATAACCTGTCTCTAGGGTGTGCGAGGGCTGAATGTGTTAAAACAGGTCAGTGCTTCAAACGAGGCCTGGCACAGAGGAAGTGCTATGTATTACCTGCTACTATGGGATATTTTTAGGGCTCGCCATCATGTCTGATACATGGTAGATACCCTGAAAGTATCTGTTGAATGAATGAATAAACGAGTCAATTTTTCGCACCTAGATTGAGCTTCCCCATCAAGAAGTGCCCTTCTTCTAGGTTGGGGGGTGGCTTTAACAAGCTAAACTTTCTGTATCTGGAGCTCAGGGCTGGGGAGCTGGGAGGTCTAGAAACTGAAGGAAGAGAGTTCCAGAACTGGGTGCTTCTGCCTGAGGATCTCATGGTCCTGTGGGGGCACAGACACAAGCAATGGAAAAAAGCCCACCTGGGACCGAGTGCTTGGGGAGCACAACTACCATGGGACCAGGGGCACGAAATGTCCTATCTGTCTTAGGGAAGGGCAGGAACCAGTGACAGCTCCTGAAGGTCTGCCTGGGAGGAGCTTGGAGGCCGACATTACTGAGGGGGCCGGAGGCTTTTCTTGGGGCTTAGTGTCTCTAGCAAGGTTACCTATCTGTGCAAGGTTGACATTGTTGAAGGAGATTTACAGCCAAGCCATCCCCTGGCTCCCTCTCCATGGGGAAGGCTTCTTGGAAGAGGTGTCATCTTTGAGGCTGAGGGACCAGGAGGTGGTCAGGAAACAAAGAAAGGAAGGCCTGTGCAGCAGGAGCGATCTGAACAAAAGCAAGAATACGCTTCGTGGGGTCACTGCACATTGAAGTAAAGGACGCATGGGCGCCGAGGCTGGGAGGTGGGCCGGGCTGGTCACCAGAGGCCTTGGGTGCCCTGCTCTGGAGTACGGGTCTTCTCTAAGGGCACTGGCTTATTTATTTATTTTTTTTAATATTTGTTCTTGAGAGAGAGACAGTGCATGAGCAGTAGGGGGGCAGAGAGAGAGGGAGACACAGAATCGGAAACAGGCTCCAGGCTCTGAGCGGTCAGCACAGAGCCCGACGCGGAGCTCGAACTCACGGACCGTGAGATCATGACCTGAGCTGAAGTCAGAGGCTTAACCGACAGAGCCACCCAGGCGCCCCTAATGTTTATTTATTTTTGAGAGACAGAGAAAGAGAGAGAAAGCACAAGAGGGGGAGGGGCAGAGAGAGAGGGAGACACAGAATCCAAAGCAGGCTCCAGGCTCTGAGCGGTCAGCACAGAGCCCAATGCGGGACTCGAACCCACAGACTGTGAGATCATGACCTGAGCCAAAGTCGGACGCGTAACCGACTGAGCCACCCAGGTGCCCCAGGGCACTGGCGTTTTAAAGACGGCTTTATTGAGATAATATTTGCGTACCAAAAATTCACCCATTTTAAGGGTAAACTTTTCAGAGGTTTTTAGTAAACCGACGGTATTATGTAAGCATCACCCTAATCCGGTTTCAGAACCCCAAATGCCGATTTGCAGTCACCCCACCCCCAGCCCCGGGCAACTGCTGATCTGCTTTTTGACTTTATGGATTTGCCCACTCTGGACATTTTGTGTAAACGTAGTCCTACAATATGTGGCCTCTTGTGTCTGACTTAGCACAGTATTTTCAAGGGTCATCCGTGTTGTAGCTTGGGTGACAAGTACGTCACTGTCTTTATGGCTGAATGATATTCCCTTGTATGAATAGACCACCTGTTGTTTATCCATTCACCAGGTGACGGGCATTTGGGTCCCTTCCACTTTTTAGCTCTTACGATAATGCTGCTGTGAATGTTCGGGGGTCCGTCTTGCAGAGATACAGGCTTTTAGTTCTCTTGGGTATATGCCAACAACTGGAGAGCCGATCACATGGTAAATTTATGTTGGACTCTTTGACAAACTTCTAAAGTGGGAGAGCGTTAAGTCGCAGAGTGATCGGCAGCTCGGTGCATCAGGAAGATCGCTGTGAGAGGGGTTTGGAGGGGGATGGGACAAGATCTAGGGAGATCTTTGGCGAGGTGCAGATGGAGAGGGGGATCCATAGAGTGGATTTCAGAAATGCCTTCCACTCTACTGTTGCCCGTCGGCAGACAGGATGCTCTGATTTCTCAGTTACGGTTAATTCGCCAAGGATTGAAGGTGTCCGTAACTCTCCCAGTATCCCTCGTAGGAGAGGAAGTGGGTTCCGGAGCCTGGCTCCATCCTCTGAGGCCACTTTAAGAGCAGAAGGTGATCTGTAACGTTTGCTTGATCGTGTTTAATCTCACGATGCCCTGTGTCCCCTGCCTGGGTTCTCTGGTGGTCAGCAACGGAGACCAACTTGGCACCTTATCTAGGACAGGAATGAATGCAGGATTATCAGGGGGCTCACAGATGGGGTGGGAAGACTGGGGATCCGGCCTCAGAAATGGCGGGGACGGGCTCCTTGGGATCTGGGGGCAGGAAGTAAGGCCCCTCGGGGCTCTGTCCACCTGCTGTGCGTCCCCATCCACTTGGCTGGGGGACCGAGTGGGGCCGCCCCACCAAAATGGGGTATATGATGCCAGGGGTGGGGCCGGGGGCACGTCTCCTAGAGGAACACGGGATGGTCTTCCCAGAAAAGGAAAATGCTAGGTTTTCAAACCCAAACTGTCCACTTCCCTACATTCCAGGTGCAGGAACTGAGGCACGGAGGGGTTAAGACCATTCACCCAATGCCACAGAGTTGGAAAGTGGCCGAGTGGGACCCCAGTCTGTTCTATCTGGCAGAGTGAGCTCCTGGACACCCCCCACAGCTGGTGGGGCTGGGATGCCCACTGCCTTCTGAACTAGTCAGACTCCAGCAGCCTTCTGGGGCCGCCTCCAGGACTCTCAGGGGTAGGGAAGAGTATCTAAAAGGGCTTTGCTGCCCTCCTGGCTCTGCTCTTGTCCCCTGTGCCCTGAGCAAAGAGCCCAGTTGGCCCCTTGCCACCTTTGGTGGGGCCAGTGAGCAGGAGTTTAGGACGGGGGCGGGGGGGCTGGGGAGAGCCATTAGCTAGGAGCTGATTCTAATTCACGGCCTTTTTCATTTCTGTTCTCAGATCGAGAGGACCAGTCCATTCTGTGCACGTAAGTGGAACTCATCTTTCCTGTTTTTCTACAGTTGAGGTCCAACCTACTGAAGAAAAAGGTCCTTGAGGGCAGGGCTCTTTGATGCGTTCAAGGGAGCTGGCCCAGAGCAAACTCAGCGGATGGCCTCATGCTGAGACCGGCACAGCCAACCCGTCAGTGATGCCTGGTTCCATCTTGTTCTGCACTATCCGCCTTTCTAAAACGAGCATTTGGTGCTCGCTTACTGCGTGCCAGGCCCTGAAGCAAATATTTCACAGACGGATTTGCATCTAATTGCCTAACAGCCCTGTGAAGGGAGAGGGCATCTCTGTGAGGGAGGAAATCTGGGCATGTGTTAAACTACTGCCCGAAACTCTCACGATCAGCAACCACATCCGTGCCATATTTAGTGGTTGGGGTCGCTGTGTCTTTGGTGAAGGCCCAAAGACGTCGTCAGAAGCTACTACTCAATTTAGAACCATTCAGAGAATCTTTGACATTCAGGAAAACCCCTCTTGTCATGGGCAGAGCGATGGGCGCCCAGCGATCTCCACATCCTCACTTCTGGAACCCGTGGCCATGGCAGGTCACGTGGCCTGGGGGAGTGAAGGTTGCAGATGATATTAAGGTTGCTAATCAGCTGACCTTACAATAGGGAGATTTTCAAGGTTATCCAGATGGCCCAATATAATCACAGGGTTCTTAAAAGTAGAAGAGAGGGGAGACATCAGGGCAGAGGGCCAGAGATGCAATGTGAGAACTTGACCTAAGGTTGCTGGCTTTGAAGAGAGAGGACGCCAGGGATGAGAACAGCTTCTAGAAGCTGGAAAAGACAAGGGGCTGGACTCCTGCCTAGAGCTCCCAGGAAGAAATACAAGCTGGGATGCCTGGGTGGTTCAGTTGGTTAAGCATCCAACTTTGGCTCAGGTCATGTTTCATGGTTCATGGGTTCGAGCCCCCCATCAGGCCCTGCTGTGAGCCCAGAGCCCGCTTCAGATCCTCTGCCCCCCCTCCCCTCCCCCTACTAGTGCGCTCTCTCTCGTTCTCTCTCTCTCAAACTCTCGGTCCCTCTCTCTCTCTCTCAAAAATAAATATTGAAGAAAATACAACCTTGCCAACACCTTGGTTTTCGCTCACTGAGATCCGTGTCAGACGTCTGACTGCCGCAGTTGTGTGGTCACAGATGCCGAGTTTCTAGTAATTTGTTACAGCAGCAACCAGAGGCCCATACCCGTCACTCCCACTTGAACCCCTGTATCACTCCCTCCATCATTTGTTACCCAACAGACTGAGTGGGTCAGGCCTCCTGGTGACCATTAGGCAGATGAGAATGAGCCCAAAATAAACAGGATCCCTCTTCTCAAGGATCCCTTTTCTCAAAAGGGAAACAGCAGGAGGACAATAGTCACATACTTGTCTTTTATGCTCTTTGAATTTATTGCTTCACACTGTGAAGGGACGACCTTTCAGAAACTAGAAAAAAAAATACATACACACTTTTTAAATCACTGAAGTAAATGTATAATGACAAACTGTGAAAGTTACAAAGAATGAAATATATTAGGAACTAGGAGAATGTGTAAATGGGAGTTGTTCTAACCGGGGAAAATAGGAAAGTAGCGCTGTGGCAGGCTCTGTTCTGTCGACGCAGAGCCCGATGCGGGACTTGAACACCTGAGCCATGAGATCCTGACTTGAGTCACAATCAAGAGTCGGATGCTTAACTGACTGAGCCACCCAGGTGCCCCTCTTCTGCTGGGCAGAAATGGCAAAGAAGAAGGGAGGGGAGCGGTTGCAGCACGTGCAAAGGCCCTGGGGTCAGATGCATCATGTTCTAATTAAGAAACTGAGAGATCAGTTTGGCCTGAGCATGTCCCCCAGAAGAAGCCCTCTTTCTAGGAAGAGCCATTCCCAGGGCTGGTGGCTTTTATATTTAGTGCATTGGCTTAGGGGAAAAGATGTGCAGCCTGCCCATGCTGGCTCAACCACTTATAAAGCATGAGCTCAAATCTTTGTGATGAGTAAACCCTGGGAGAATTTGGGAGAAGAGTTTCATGTGGGGAACAGCAAGGGCAAAGTTTATGGGGTGTGGGACCATTTGCCTTTTGGGGGACAGAGGAAGTCGAAAGGGCTGGTCAGAAGGGGATGGGCAGGAGGATGTGGTCAGAGAGCAGGGCCTTACAGGCTGGGGTGAGGGTGTGGACAAGAGGCAGATCAGATCTTTCTGACCATTCAAGGGGCCCAGAGGTGCCACTTGGGGACATACGCTGGTGCTGTTAGGGTCTGGGGGGGGGGCTTGCATGAGCCACCTGGGAACCCCCATCCCTGTACTTCCCACTGGGTTTCTCAGACTCAGTGGTGGGAGATGCCAGTGTTGGGTCATTCTCTCCTCCAGGGGAGGTGACTCAGGCTGACAGCAGCCTTCTGCCACTCTCCAGAGCCCAGGGACAACATTGCTTCTTATAAAACTACAGTGTTTCCAAAGGTTTTCCACTGGGTTCTTTACGTATGGCCGGTGTTCCCTCCCATGTAGGCTTCCTGCTTTTATCCCGTCTCCCCTTATCCCTTCTGCTCTCTTTTTAATGGTTTTGTTTTTGAGAGAGACAGAGAGAATGAATAGGGGAGGGGCAGAGAGAGGGAGACACAGAATCTGAAGCAGGTTCCAGGCTTCGAGCTGTCAGCACAGAGCCCAATGCGGGGCTCAAACCCACAAACTTTGAGATCATAACCTGAGCTGAAGTCGGACACTTAACCAACTGAGCCACCCAGGTGCACCCTGCTCTATTTTTTTTTTAATGTTTATTTATCAATTTTTGAGAGAGAGAGAGCGAGCGAGCAGGGGAGGGGCAGAGAAAGAGGGAGAGAAAGAGAATACCAGGCAGGCTCTGTGCTGTCACTGCAGAGCCCCATGCGGGGCTTGAACTCCCGAACCATGAGATAGTGACTTGAGTCACAACCAAGAGTCGGATGCTTAACCGACCGAGCCACCCAGGCGCCCCGTTGGAATGTTACTATTAATTAAACTGTAGACCTTAGTTTTCACTGGTTTTTCCAGTGTTATCTTGGTCCAGGATCCCATCCAGAATTACGTTGATTCATTATGTCTGCCTGAGCGTCCCCTGGCTGGGACACTTTCTCGGGCGTTCCTGGTTTTCATGACCCTGCTGATTTTGAGGACTGATGGAGGATTTAGTAGAACGTCCCTCCGTCTGGATTTGTCTGATGTTCTTGGTCATGAGTCGGAGGTCATGGTTTTGGGGGAGAATGACACGGGAGTGAGGTGCCTCCTTCACCCCACCGTGCCAGGGGGCACCTCACATCCACGTGACATCCAGGTGACCTAACATGACCTTCATCACCCGGCGCAGGTTCAGCTTCTGGGTTTGGTAGTGATATCTGAGCCAATCACCCCTTTCCTGGTCAGGTTGCTTTTGGACCATGTCCTGCGTAAAGCCATCTCAGGTACCCCTGGGTGTGGGTCCTGCCAGACTTCTGTCCCCAGATGTGGCTGTACATCAGTTCCTTAGTGACTGGTTCAAGAGACCAAGAAACTGATCCCCTGGCTTCACCCGGAGACTTTTTTTTTGGGGGGGGGGCAGAGTCAGGGTTTGTTTATTTATTTTAAAGTTTATTTACTCTATTTGGAGGGGGAGGGGAAGAGAGAGAGGGAGAGAAAGAGTCCCAAGCGGGCTCTGTGCGGTCAATTTGAACCCACGAACCATGAGATCATGGCTTGATTCGAGTCAAATGCTTAACTGACGGAGCCACCCTGGCGCCCCTTGATTATTTTTTTAATTTGAATTTTAGTTAGTTAATATACAGGGCAGTGTTGGTTTCAGAAGTAGAATTCAGTGATTCATCACTTGCATTCAACCCGCGGTGCTCATCGCAACAAGTGCCCTCCTCAATGCCCATCCCCCATCTAGCCCATCCCCCACCCCGCTCCCCCTCCATCACCCCTGTGTGTTCTCTATCGTTAAGAGTCTCTTGTGGTCTGTTTCCCTTTCTTCTCTACCGCCCCCCTTCCCATATGTTTATCTGTTTGCTTTCTTAAATTCCACATGTGAGTAAAATCCCATGATATTTGTCTTTCTCTGGTTGACTTATTTCACTTAGCATATTGCCTTGTAGCTCTATCCATGTCATTGCAAATGGCAAGACTTCATTCTTTTTTTTTAAGTTTATTTATTTATTTTGAGAGAGAGAGAGAGAGAGAGAGAAACAGCACGAGCCAGGGAGGGGTAGAGAAAGAAGGAGAGAGAGAATCCCAAACGGGCTCCACGCTGTCAGCGCAGAGCCCGATGTGGGGCTCGAACTCACGGACGGTGAGATCACGACTTGAGCCGAAACCAAGAGTCAGACACTTAACTGACTCAGCCACCCGGGCGTCCTTCATTCTTTTTGATGGCTGAGTAATATTCCGTTGCGTATATATACCACGTCTTGTGACTCGGTGCCTGGGGCAGGGCTGGGCACTCCCGCATTTTTATCTAGTGTGGGGCGCTCGAGAAGCGGGTAGGCCAGCCAGCGAGCTGGGAGGGAGGCAAACACTGTCACAGGCATGCTCGCAGGGGACGCCGAGGGTATGGCTGGATCGGAACTGCGTGCGCCCGTCTGCCTTGGGGTGGAGAGGGGGTGGTGTGGCCCTGGGAGCAGGGTCCCTGCCAGCAGAGGAAAGGAGCTAAAATGCCACCCCTCTGGGGCCCGTTTGGGAGCCCGGAAGGGGAGGGAGGCGTGAGCTGGGGGAGGACTAGGGGGTCCTGGAGATTCTGATGCACACTTTGCAGTGGGACTGTCTGGTTCATCCCCCAGATTGCTGACCCCTGGGTGCAGCCTTTGTGGCAGAAAGACTTCTGGGGCTACCTGTGCCTGCAAGGCTTGAAGAGAGGCCCCTGGTCTCAGCTCCTGGGGAGCCTCGACTGGGAGCAAGCCCAGCCCGGGATGGGGGTCCTCAGACTGTTAGCCGACTCTCCTGGCTGACGAAGTAAAGCATTTTGCGGGGGGAGGTACTGGGGTCCTTTATGCTCCTAAGTGACACTGTCACCACAGTTTGATGCCCTGAGCAGGTCAGCATGAAGCCATTTTGGCTCTAGGACAGGCTAGATTTTCACTTTAGGGGCAGCCCGTGAGCTAGACAGGGAAGAAGGGAGTCCTGGACTCAGCTCTGCCATGAGAGCCACTTACCCTGTCTGAGCCTCAGTCTCCTCACCTGCAAAATGGACAACTATACCCACCTCACAGGGCGGTCGTGAGGAATCAGTGGGTTAATTCACGGAAAGCACTGAGAGCAGGGCCCGGTGATGCCGTTTTGTGCGCAGCGAACAGAATTGTTACTTGTAAGTTACTTGCGAACGCAAGTGCCACTTCCTGCTCAGGCACGAAAGCGAAAGCAAGGGGAAGAAATGTCCGGAGTGACAATGAATGCTAGCGATCCATATTCATGATCAGTGTGTCCGTATTATCTTGATGCATTGTTAGGCGTGGCCAGGGGTTCTACAGATAGCTGCTTCCAAACATTCTTTGTATCCCCAGACCAGGATTGACAGAGGCAGATGCTCAGGGGAGCCTGGCAGGTGACAGGAAGGGGTGGGTTAGGCCAGGAGCACAATAGGGAGTGGTGGGGACTGTGGCAAATTGGAAGGCTCACGCCATTTGAGGGGCGGCTGTGGTTCTGCCCCAGACAACTTCTGCCGCAGGAGAACGCTGCCCCGGTGTTCCCGGGGCTACGCGGGTCTTTTCCCCTCCCCAGGAGGATCCAGCTGCCTTCTGTGCGTGCTGGTCTGCCCTTGTGTTTTCTACTCAGCAGTGCCCTCGCACTGTGTTGTATCTCATCAGACATACACCAGCGTCCCTCCTCCTAGTGACTGCCCAGACATGCCGTATTTTATTTACCCTCCCCCACCCGTGGATTGTAGCTTTGATTGTTTCCGGACTTCAGAACTCAATGTAAGCGTGTATATAAGGATATATGTGCGATCGGTCCTTATTATTTACTGATGCCATATTTGCAAATTCATTGCTACTTGCTGATATGTATGTGTAACCTCCAACCGATGCTCATGGTGCTTGTGGGGGCGTTCGAGGACACGTGCAGAGCCAGGAAAAGTCTGAGTGGCCTGCCAGCTGAGGGAACCCTGCCGCCTTGTTTCAGCTCTCTGGCTGTGAACAAGTGTCCCTTACATGCTAGATTTAGCACCACAGTTTTTGCATTGTTGTGGCCTTTGGTTGGTGACTTCGCTGTTGATAATGCCCCCCAAGCCTCCAGCTGAAGTGCTGTCTTCCCTTTTTTTAAAATGTTTATTTATCGGTTGAGAGAGAGAGACAGAGACAGAGAGAGAGGGGGCCAGAGGATCCGAAGCAGGCTCTGCCCCGAAAGTGGAGAGCCCAGCGCGGGGCTCAAAATCACGAGCTGTGAGATCATGACCTGAGCCGAAGTCGGATGCCTAAGGTGCTGAGCCACCCAGGCGCCCTGAAGTGTTGGCTTCCTAAGCACAAGACGGTTGGATATGTCCGGTAGAGAAAATTCATGGGTTGGATGGCCTTCATTCAGACATGAGTTACAGGGCTGTTGGCCATGAGTTCGATGTTAGCGAATCAACAATATATATGGTAAAGGGTCTTTAAACAGAAAGGCACATAAAACAAGGTCATAGAGTGAGCAGCTGGCGGGAGCCTTTGGAGCACCTGTGCCCCAGGCGTGTGTGTGAGCCTCGCACCTCCCAAGGTTCCCAGGAAGAAACAGCATTGCTCGTCGGCATCTGTAGGAACATGGCATTTCTTGTCCACATCTGCTGAGTGAACGGATTTAACGTCGTACCAGAGAGGAGCAGGGAAGAGTATGGCTTACTTACAGATGGCTTCCGACCTGTGTGACCCTGCACAGGTCACTTAACCTCTCTGAGCCAGGTTTATGGAGAGGCCGTGAGGATGAAAAGGGAACCACCCCACAACATCGGTCGAGCGACCGACTTCGGCTCAGGTCATGGTCTCGTGGTCTGTGGGTTCGAGCCCCGCGTCGGGCTCTGTGCTGACAGCTCAGAGCCTGGAGCCTGTTTCGGATTCTGTGTCTCCCCCTCTCTCTGCCCCTCCCCCGCTCATGCTCTGTCTTTCTCTCTCTCAAAAATAAACATTAACATTTAAAAAAAATACATAAATAAAACAGTGCCGGCCAATAAGGCTTTGTGTGCTGATGGCTGCTGAGAACTTGACACGTGGCTCATGTGACTAAGGGGCTGGATTTTTTTTAACTGACTTTAACTAATTTAAATAGCCTGTAGCTAGTGTTTTCTGCATTAGCGTGGTTCTGAAGTATTTCTTACCTCCGTCCACTCCTCTGATTCTGCCCATGTCTCGTTCAGGCTCCTTTCACCTCTTGCCTGGACCACTGCGGTCGCCCCCTAACTAAACTTCCTGCAGCCATGCCCCCCCTGCTCCCCAGTGTGACCAGGTCTCATTCATGCCTGCCTGCCTTCCTTCCTTCCTTCCTTCCTTCCTTCCTTCCTTCCTCCCATAGCTACTCATTGTGAGAAGTCATATGGCACAGCAGGGTGTGGATTTCAGAGTCAAACCTCTTGGGTTTTGAGGTCAGCCCTATCGCCAACCAGCTTGTATGCTCCCAGAGCCAAGTTGCTTAACTTCTCCGAGGCTCAGTCTCCCCATCTGTAAAACGGGCAATAGGTGCTCCTCTGGGTGGTTGTTTGTGGGATTCAATGAGTTAATTTGTGTAAGAGAGGAAGCAATGCCACTGCCTCCTGGCGAGCCCCCCTCTTCGCCGCCACCCCCCCTAAGAATCAGCCGCCTGCGCTTTTGATGTTTCCGTCACGGGTCCTCAAGCCCCATTCCTCTCCTGAAACGGTTTCCTGTACTCATTGGAACGAAAGCAAAACTCTTCACCGCAGCCGAGAAGACTGTGCGTGATCTGGCCCCTTTCTTCCCTCATCACTTACCACCACCCGCCTCCCTCCTGACGCTCCAGCCACACCAGCTCCTCCCTGCTCCCTGAGTGTGCCGAATATTTCCCTGCGGTGGATCTTTGCCCTTGCTGTCCCCTCTGCCGGCTGCCCCCTACCCTTGGTCCTTCCTGCAGGGCTCCTTTGCATTTTGTAGGGCTCCGCTCCCGTTCTGGCGACCCACCCATGGCCCCCCCTCCATCTCAGCCCCCCATCATGCCACCCTGGCGGCAATAACAGACCCTCAAATGACCCTAATTGCTTATTTCCTTGGCTAGGGTCTGTCTCCCTCTCCTGGAATGGGAGCTCAGTGAGGGTGGGGACAGTCTCCTTGTCCCCTAGCCAGTGCCCAGTAAGTAGGCAATGGCCGCACCAGTAGCTGGGTTATGGAAAGAGCCCAAATGTCCGTCACCTGATGATGGATAAAGATGTGGTGTGTGAGTGTGTGTGTGTGTGTGTGTGTGTGTGTGTATACACAGCAGAATGGAATACTAGGTGATGAAAAAGAATGAAATCTTGCCATTGGCAACAACATGGTTAGAACTAGAATGTATTATGCCAAGCAAAATAAGTTAGAGAAAGATACCATATAATTTCACTCCTATGTGGGATTTGAGAAGCTTAATAGATGAGCATAGGAGAAGCGAAGGAAAAATAAGATGAAAAAACAGAGAGGGAGGCGAACGCTAAGAGACTCTCAGATACAGAGAACAAACTGAGGGTTGCTGGGGGGTAGGGGGTGGGTTCAACGGGTGATGCGCATTAGGGGGGACACTTGTCGGGATGAGCCCAGGGTGTCATGTGTAAGAGATGAATCACTGGGTTCTGTTCCTGAAGCCAAGACAGTGTAGTTAGTTAACTACGCTGTATGTTAACCAACTCGAGGGGGAAAAAAAAGCAGGCATTGGCCGTTGTTGCAAAGGCAGTCCCAACCATTCCGCTGTTATTTGCCAATATATCCAGTCTCCCCGGAACTGTCATCAGCTTAGCTCTGCTTATTAAATTTCATTTTGGCCATTGTTAAAATCAGCCAGAGTGATTTGAGGACCAACATGTTGATAGCAGGGTATGAGCTTTGACAAAGTAGCAGGGGTCAAGGTAAGCCCAGCTGGGACTAACAGTTTGCTACAGATGATTATGCAGTCAAGAAGCTGGAAAGGGAGCAAATGTAATTTTTAGACCCGAGTCCTGTCTGGTCTAGGAAGCAGTTCATACAGTGCAAGTAAACCTGGGAGCATAGGTGAGGCGTGGAGCGGCCCTGGGTTGAGAGAGAGCTGTGTGTTCAAGGAGTAACCCGTGTGTGACGAGGGGCTGGATTAAGGAAGAAGGGAGTAGGGGAGGGGGAGATCAGAGGGCGGTAAGGGGGTCTTCTAGGCCCTGGGGAGGATGTTAAACTTTAAAATGGACAGGAGAGCACGAGGAGATACAGCCAGGGGTCAGCAAACTCTGACCAGTGGGCCAAATGAGGCCCTCCTCTATTTTTGTAAATAAAGTTTTATTGGCACACAGCCGTGCTTACTTGCTTTCCTGCTACCGCGGCAGAGCTGAGTAGTTGGGACCGAGAATGCATGACCCACGAAGCCTAAAGTATTGACTGTCTGGCCCTTCACAGGAATGGTTTGCCACCTCCTGGCTTATCCAGTGGGAAAATAGGACGTGATTTATATTTTAGTAATAGAATACGTGTTGACGTTATTGATAAAAACAGAATATAAGCATTGTAGAGGCATTAATATATAAGTATTGATATAAGCGTTAGGGAAGAAATTAATCATTAGTAAGGAGTAATAGCTCACATTTTTGTGTATCTGGTATTGTTCTGAACATTTTATATATATACACGCTCATTTAATCCTTATAACAATCATGTAACTGCTTTAATTATGCCTGTCTTATAGATAAGGAAACCACCGCATGGGAGTAGTTAAATGACCCGCCCAAGGCCATACCGGTAACTGGCGGAGCAGAGATTTGAACTCAGTCTCACCTTGGAGCCCATTGTGCTATTCTGCTGATTGATGCTGCAGGGGAAGGTGGCATTGCTTCTGCCTAGAGGCACTATTCAGAAGAGAGGCAATGCTTACCTGGGCTTTGCAGGGTATGTAGGAGTTGGATAGCTGGAGGACAGGGGCAGGAGTCACCTGAGGACTGGGGACTGAACAGCTTGAAACCCAGAGCTAATTTGGCTTTGATGCCAAGGGCAGACCGCAGGCTGAAATGGGCTTGTATGTGGGGTTCAGCCCTGGGATCCAGGACCAGCAACATGATGTGTAAAATCATGCAAAATGAAAATGCAGAGCCTTTTATTCAAAAAGCATTAAGAATTTGAAGACGGCAGTAACATAAGCGATCATTGCCGCTGGGGCAGGACTGGGCAGTGGGGTAATTACACGGCCAGGAGGCCTTGCACGGTCACGAGGAGGGGACCAGGCAGCAAGGGCCCTATGAAACAGGACAGTGGTTTAGGGTGCTAGGATCAGGAAGGCATCTTCACCCCCAGAGATCAGAGGTCAAAAAAGCAAAGATACTAATGTTTTGAAAGCAGCCCAGAGCACATCAATCTTCAGACACCCATGAGACCGGAGCTCGGGGTGTTTTCTTTGGCACAACCTCCCAAGACAATTTATTTTTATCAATAAAACTTGGAAACTGTTGAGCCAAGTAGTCCACATGGGGAGGAGCTGATTCCTGGAGCGTATGCCCCTCTTCCCCTCCCTTGTAAAGTGGAAGGCCAAGGCCACAATCATGGTCATGCCACATCTTTGTTGTAAAAGAGAAGAGGCAGGAGAGGCTGAAAACAAAGATGGAAAATGAGGAGGTTATAATGGGAAAGGAGAGCATCTGGGGGTCTGGACGCCGGGTATACTGCGTCCTGACTCTTGCCTCAGATCGGAATTAGGCTCAGGACCACCTGCCAAGGTGACTTCCCACGCTCAGATTTTCTCTCCTCCTTCTTGCTCTGATGAGAAGCTAGCCCCTTCAGCCCGGATGATGTCTGTCAAGCATTCTGAGGTTAGCCTGATTGAAGTAATTCATACTAAGGTGTAAATGACTGAGTAGTTTGGTTCATTTGGTCCCTGGTTACATTTAAAAAGAGCCTGCCAAGGCGAGTCAAGACTCCCACATATATGGAAGAGCCCTTGGATGGAGAGGGCTTCGCTCTGGTCACTCTGGGTTTCACTCTGTCTTTTCAACATTCCATCCTCTCTTCTCACTTACCAAAATAAAAAGGCAACGGGCAAACAGCAGCTGTGGCATCGAAGAGACCCACACCAGGATCTCACTTCTTCTCCATTACCTCTTTGTGTGATAGCAGGAGCAGTCACGATCTCCAACAATTCCTTCAACCTCTCTGAGCCTCAGTTTCCCCAGGGGCGTGATGGGGATCATCAGTGAGTCTTTCGTTAGGTTGTTGGGAGGTTTATGAAAAGATTCGTGAGCCCAGTGCCTAGCAGAGTGTAGGCCTTCAACAAACATCAATTCCTTTTCCTGTGCCCTTCTTCTGGCCTCAGTGCTAAAGCAAGTCCCCCGAGCGTTGGGCCTGTCTTATGGAATGACTGGGCAAAATGCAGTAGAAAGAGTCCTGATGACATCGGCATCAGAGACCTGACTGTGCCCTTGCCTCGCTGTGTGACCTAGGACAAGCTGCTTACCCACTCTGGGCCAGAGTTCCACTTCTGTAATAACCAGGAAGTGATATGTCGTACCCTCAGGATTAGGGGAGGGAAGGTAAAGGAGACAACGCGTGTGAAACGGTGAGCGTAGGGCCTCTACTCCTAAAAAAGTCAACTCTCTCCTTAAAATGTTTTTGTTTGTTTGTTTGGACTCTCTTTCCCCCTGAAGAAAGGGGCATAATGACTCCACGGCTCCCCATTCACAAAGTGCCTCTGAGGCCACATGAAATAATGTGGCCATTGGGATAAAGACCATTAGGAAGAGGGAGAGGGCTGTACTGAGGCTGGCTTGAGGATGTGTCCTCATACCTGGAGATCAGACACTTGATGTCTGGACGTCGGGCCCCAGGGCGCTAGGTCCGGAAATTCAGCACACGTGTTTCTTTTTTAGCCCCGAGCAAAGTTGTTAGCGGGTCCTTGGCAGGGCAAATTCATTTCTTTCTTTCCTAATTAGGAAAAAAAAAAGAGCAGGGACTGAACCAGTGCTGTGGCACCGGTTCAGCGTGCACAACCTTGAGCTGACCTTGCGGTAGATGCATTCTTTTCCAGACTTAACAAAAATGCTCTCTTGTGTTTCAGAATATTCAGCGAGCTCAGAAAATCAGAGTCTAGGCAAATAAGGGAAAGTCAAGAGAAGAAAACCAGAGGGGAGGACAAGAAGGGAAGAAAGTTTTGGTTGAGGCCCTGTCTTTCCAGTTAACTAGAAAGAATGGGAGAGTTAGAGGCAGTATCTGGAAACCTCAGATTAAACAGTCCCACTATGATGATCCTTGGTGGCCAAGAGAGGAAGGTGGTTTGAAAAAGCCATTTGATTAAAAAAAAAAAAAAATCTGCTCATTTTCTAGGAGTACTCTTTTGAAAAAACAATCCTCTGCCCATCTGAATGTATCGGTCATTTACACTTTAGTGTGAATTACTTCAACCAGGTTCATTCTTTGATGTTTGACTCCGATCATTAGCTAGCCACCTTACAATCAGAGTGGGCTTCACCAGAGGATGAAGTGGCTTATATCTGCCCAACAGCTGGTAAGATAACCTGTAAGGGAAGCTTCTAAATCTTTTACTTTAGGTTCTGGTACTGTGAGAGGTACCTATTTCCTTCCTGGAAAGGAAGGTACCTATTTCCTCCTTCCTTCCTGCCCTTTGCCTGATCTTTCTATTGGTAACAAAGCCAGTGATGTCTTAAAAGTAGATGATTTGCAGAGAAACTATTCTGTGTGGTTCTATAATGGTGGGTTCGTGTCATTAGGCACGTGTCCAAACCCATAGAGCGCACAACACCAAGAGTGAACTCTGGTGAGCTCTGGACTTTGGGTGATGGCTGTGTCAGTGTATTCATTGATTCTAGCAAGCGTAACGCTCCAGTGGGGGACGTTGGTGGTGACGGAGGCTGTGCACCTCGAGCTCCAGGGGGATAGAGGAACTCAGTGTTCTTTCTGCTCTGTTCTTTCTGGGTTCAGGTCATGATTTCATGGTCTGTGGGTTCGAGTCCCTTGTTGGCCTCTGTGCTGACAGAGAGAGGCCTGCTGGGGATTCTCTCTCTTTCCCTCTCTTTCTGCCCCTACCCCTTCTTGCACCCTCTCTCAAAATAAATAAATAAACTTAAAAAAAAAATAGAGGAGGGGCGCCTGGGTGGCTCAGTCGGTTGGGCATCCAACTTCGGCTCAGGTCACGATCTCGCGGTCCGTGAGTTCGAGCCCCACATCGGGCCCCTATGCTGACAGCTCAGAGCCCGGAGCCTGTTTCAGATTCTGTGTCTCCCTCTCTCTGACCCTCCCCCATTCATGTTCTGTCTCTCTCTGTCTCAAAAATAAATAAACGTTAAAAAAAAAATTAAAAAAAAAATAGAGGAGTCCAAATACACCTGAGTTTGGACCTTGGTGGGAAAACTCAGTTTTTCTCTTTCTGTCTTGCCATCTGAATTCTTTCTTGCATCCTCTCAGGAGTAGATGGAGCGAGTGGCCAGCGTTTGAGGCCCGGCCCAGCTCCGTCCCGGTGGCACGACCCTGGGCAGGCCTCCCTGGTAAATGACCCAGAGCTGCAGAAAGACACCCGCAGAGCACCGGGGGCAGTGGTTTCCAGCGGCTCACTGTCCCCGTGTCTTTCAGAGGCGAGTCTGGAGCCGGGAAGACGGAAAACACCAAGAAGGTCATCCAGTACCTGGCCGTGGTGGCCTCCTCCCACAAGGGCAAGAAGGACACAAGCATCACGGTGAGTGCAGCACCCCTCCGTGGTTGTGGTCGTGACCTAGCACACGGGTCTCTGGGCTCTGGTGAGAGGGCCAGGCCCATATTTACCGGCCCCTTGCCCCAGCAACTCACAAGGGTGGTCTTTTCCCACCCGGGTGGGCCCTTAGGGCCTGGCTGCTTCCTCGCCTCAGCCAGGATCATCGTCCTGAGGGTCCTGTTCCATGAGACGGGACGAGCCCTCTCCTGCCACCGCAGGACCCTTGCTTCACCTCAGGGCTTCCCAAGTACTGGGAACTGCCATCTTGGACCAGTCCGTTCTCTGCTGTGGGGCTGCCTTAGGCGCTGCAGGACTTTGAGCAGCCTCCTGGCCTCTCCCCAGGAGAGGCTGTCCCAGGTGGTGACAAACGAAAACGTCTGCAGGCATCCCCAGGTGCCCCCGATTGAGAACCACTGCTGTAAACTCCCTAGAGCTGAGACGCACCTGTCCCTCTTCCACGTGCCCCTTTGGGACCCCAGGGCCTGGGAATACCAGCGTCACCCAGCTCTGGGCTTTGGTCCAGCTCAGTTGCCCGAGTATCAGCTGGGTGGCGGGCATCGTGGGATGGGGTCCGGTGCTGAGTCCGAGCGATGCCGTCATTCTAACCCACCGGGCTTCCAGACGCTTGGGGAGGAGAGAGACTGTCAAATAACCATGCAGATAAACCCACGCTGCCGCAGTCTGGGGGCTCGGAAGGAAAAGAAGAGTAGGTTTCTGGAATCCTCCCTTCCTCGGCCCGTCCCTCGCCTCCTCTGTCTTAGCGCTGACTCATCTGTCCCACAAGAGGGGACACTCAGTGGGGCGCTCTGTCTCAAGGTCTAGGGCCGGGGAGATGGCAGAGTGGATCCTTACGACAGCTTTTGGGGGGGGGGCCCGGTTCCTGCCGTTCCGGGTCTTGCTCTCCAGCCCTCGCAAGTGACTCAGTCACGGGGACAGCTGGCCTGGAGGCGCTGGGGGAGCGGGCACGGGCGCTGGAACCCTGCGGGAGACTCAGGGTCCTGCCTTTCCCCGCTGTCTCTGGCACAGCGTGTAGGAGCCTAGAACCCCACAGCTAAGTTTACCTGGCAGTTAAACGTTGCTTCCTGCCGTCTTTTCCCTCCCTGTAATCGTAATTTGACATAAGAAATAATAACGCTTAATAACTGGTCTTTACCAGGTGCCTACGATGTGCCAGACGCTTTGTTCTCTGTGCGCGCAGACGCGTCTCAGACGCGTCTCATTGATGACGTTTTAAAGAGCCCCCCCTCGGCCCCAGCAGTTACAAAGCCTTTTGCGATGTCTCAGTCGCTGAGAAGTGTTAAAAGGGAGCAAGCAATACCGAAAGGCCACGGGATCAAAGGAAAGCTGCTGCCTCCCTAGTTATCTCGGGGAATCCAGGCTGTCTGGTGGGGGTGGGGAGGGGGCGGGGAATGGAAATCCTAATTCTCCAGACCCCGACGCGCGTGTGATTGAAATAACACTGACGTTTCTTTTATACTGTATCGTTCAACCACAGCAAGGCCCATCTTTTGCCTACGTGAGTAACTGAGAGTGTTTTCCTGGTGTGGACGGGAGGCACAGAGTGTATTAGGCCTGCATGCTCCTGACGCACCCACTGAGTCCCGTAGCTGATGGTAGAAGGGGCCCTCGAGTTTCCCAGCCCAGACCCAGTTCCCCGGAGTGCAGTCCTGCGGCGGTCGGATGCCAGGGTGTGGTGCGGGGGCCCGTATACCAGCCGCAGGACCCCCGTCGGAATGCCCCAGGGTGTCCTCCAGCCAGGAACGGATGTCCCCAGTTCAGAACGAATCTCCTCGCCCTTCCCATGAACGCATCTGCCACCGGTTCCCCTGACTGGACCGCCCCAGAAGCGTCTGTCCCATCTGGTTGAGCGTTTCAGGACTGCCTGTCCCTAAAGCTTCCCTGGCTTGATTGACAGTTAACGGCCCTGCTGTGGCATGCCTTCCTCCCTCCTCCCTAAATTTCTTCCCTGAGCCCTGCCCCCCACGCACCAGTGTGCCCTTGTGCATGTGTGTGCAGTGTGTGTCTGTCTTTGCATGCTCGTTGCTTGACCCGAGGCTCTAGAGCCGGGAGACTTGGGGTTTGCGATGCCCTGGCTTTGGTGGCACGGTAAGGCCCCAGCTACGCGACACACGACAGGGTCCTGCGTGGACCTCTGCAGATATAAACTCGTCTCTAACGCAGAGCTTCGGGGGGCTGACGTATGGGTCCCATTCTGGAAGAGACCCTCAGGAGCCCTAGCATGTGCTAGGATCACATCTTAGTTAGCTCCTGGGAGGCAACGGCATGGGTGGATCAGAAGGACAGTTGGGATTCTTGTTTGGGATCTGCTCCTGGGTGACCTTGGCCAAGTCACTTAACTCCTCTGAGCCACAGTCTCATCATCCATACCATGAATGGATTGGATCAGACCCCCATGTTTAAAGCCCCCCCGAGAAGGATCTTTTGGTCCCACCAGCTGGATTTCCCATTCTAGAAAGGGAATCTTTCTCGGTGGATATTGGGACCCCAAGTTTGGGTTGACAGGAGTAATCCCTTTAGTTTTCTTCCCACCAGCCAAGGAGAGCCCCGTGCTCTCCTCGTACGTGTCCGCGGGTCCGCTCAGATGGGTTCATCTCTGGGAGCTGCAGAGAGCATGTGGAGAAATTAACACTGTCCCCTTTAGGGACAGCTTACCCATGATGCCCTCCCCGTGCACAGCAGCCCAGGGAGAGAGCTGTGTGCTCCTTTCCCCCTCTAGAACCATTCCTGGCTTCTCTTTAGCCCTGGCCTGCTGGCCTGAGCAAAGGGGCTGGGAGCACAGCAGAGGGAACGAGGAAAAAACCCTCAGAACCCAGCCTTTCCCCCGGGGGAGACCTGGGGGAGGAGCTTGGACGGGAGGCCACTGGACCAGTCTGCAACTGCCGTGTTTTGGGGCTAGGCAAAAGCAGCTCATCGCTTTCCCGGCATGCGTTACCTCGTTGGCCCTTTCCCGCCATGATTAATCACATGACCGCGTTTGTGCACAGGAGACCCCCTCAGAAAGGGCCGGTGGGCTGTGTACAGTCTCAGCTGCATTTAACCTGATGAATGAAGCTCAGGCAACCTGCTTTGAAGCTTTTTCCTGCCAGTCAGTTAAAAGTATTCCCCGCAGGTTTTGTATTCTCTATTTGTCTTTCATAAAAGGCTTCAGGCAACTCGTCCTGAGAAAAGAAAAATTGCAACTTAAAAAAACAAATCACACTAAAACCGTCAGGAGAGGGATTGTAGTGGTTTAGCTTGAAGACAGATGCTTGTTAAACATGAGCAGTAGCAGGACCGCCGTGGACAGCAGGGCAGGTTGTGCACTGCACAACTCCAAGGAGCAGAATTCATTACGATATAAATGACATCCCCAACATTGTGCAGCGGTTCTGAGTGAAATGGCATTGTATAGATGAGCAAGCCCTGGTCAAAAAGTGGCCTTGCTAGGGATCCGGTGTCCTAGCTATCAGAGAGCCCAGCCAGTGGCTTCTCTCCTGAAATCCTTGAGCAAACCTGGACATGGGCATTGGAGTCTCAAACAGCGCAGGCTATAGGATAGGAGAGAACCTGTAGATTAAGGGCAGAGTTTGGGGACAACATCCGTCTAGGGCAGAACCGTCAGTGCCTGGGTTACTTTCTCCATTAACTAGATGTGGGTAACTTTTAGGGTGAGCTGGAGAAGCAGCTTCTACAAGCAAACCCGATTCTGGAGGCTTTTGGCAACGCGAAGACGGTCAAGAACGACAACTCTTCACGGTTTGTAAGTAGCAAAACTCCTGTGGCGTCCTCCCCTGCCCGAGAATGCAGAGTCTGTGCATGCAGGGGGCCCGCGACGGAAGGGGTGGAGGGCGCACATCACAACAGCATTTTGTTCCGTATCTTCGGTCCTGCCTCAACCTTCCGGTGCCGCAAGGAAGGGCTCCTGCCCCACATCCCCTCGTTCGTTCGTTCGCTCTTCACTCAACGGTTAGCCAGTGAGCATCTGTTGTATACTAGGCACCTGTTAGGCGTTTGACGTTTATTCAGTAGACGTTTACTGGGCACCTAGGAGGTGCTGGACGCTTAACCCAGTGCTCATTCAAAACGCAAATTGGGCACCCACTGTGTCCAGGCACGTACATCCTTCAGCAAGTATTTATTAGGCGCCTACTGTATACAGTCACTCGTATGCTTTTACGGGCACCATTCTCTTTTGTTTTCTCAGTGGCTCGGTTAGTTATTAGGCACCCACTGTGTACTAAGATGCTGCACTAGGCTCACAGGATTGTAGCAAGCAGTGCAGAAGCTGTTCCAGCCTTCATGAAGTTTGTGGTCTAGTTGGGGAGCTAAGAGTCCCCGCCACCTTCCCACAGATGCGTCCCGGGGCTCCAAGGGTCTCCCTTTCTCCCTTGAGCCTAAGGAGGGGGCAGGAGAACCCTGAGAGTGGGTGGTCAATGACATGAAGACATGGCCCACATGTCCCAAAGAGGAGGATTGATTCCCAGCTGGATGAACTTGACCCTGGTGGGTTGTGGCTGAGCCGGCATGCTTCTGGGGTGGGGGCAGGGAGGGAGCCCTCCAGCCACCGGCTGCCCCAAAACTTGCCTTCTCCTTACTTATGGTTCTACCTCTCAGGAGCAGTATCCCATTGGGCGGGTCGTACTACCTTGCCCAGCCTCAGTTTTCCCACCTTGCAAATGGGGATAACCAGAGCCACCTGGGTGGCTCGGTCGCTTAAGTGTCCGACTTGAGCTCGGGTCATAATCTCACGGTTCGCGAGTTTGCGCCCGACATCGGGCTCTCTGCTGTCAGCGTGCAGCCTGCTTCAGATCCTCTGTCCCCTTCTCTCTCTGCCCCTCCCCCACTTGCACGCACGCTCTCTCAAAAATTTAAAAAACATTTAAACGAATAAACAAACAGGGGTTGCCATGACTGGCCGAGGGCCAGTGCAAGAGCCAAATGAAATTGATTTGCCAATGTGTTTCACATCGCGAGGCCTGGATCCTCCCCCAGCTCAGCTGGTGGTAGTTCCTTCCGACATGCTGACCTGTGAGATTCTGAGTGTTTGCAAGAAACTCTCTCTGTCCCCCCACTCCCACCCCCAAATGCTCCCCGACATGTCTCCACTTGCCTGCAGGGTGGGGGGTGAGGAGCTGAGGCTGGGGAGCCCCCCGTGAACCGTGTTTTCCTGTTGGCAGGGCAAATTCATCCGCATCAACTTCGATGTCACTGGTTACATCGTGGGAGCCAACATCGAGACGTGTATCCTCTGCTGAGCCTGGGCCACGCGGGACCCGCCCCATAACCCACCTCCTGCCCTAGAGCCTGAGAGGCCCAAGAAAGGTGGCAGAGCGGCCCCTCCGTCCCCAGGCTCTTGGGCTCCTTCCAGAACAAATCTGCCTGGGGTTGTTGTGGTCCCACAAATGCGGACCCCGGTTGTGAACCCCAAACAGCTTGCCTTCGATTCTGGGTTGACGTCTCCTTAGCCGAGTTACCTTGGGCCAGTTACTCGACCTCTCTGTGCCTCGTCAGTGGAGTGGGGGTGATAATACTGCCTGCCTCTCAGAGGGATTGTGAGAATGAATTAACTCATGTACGGCTCTTAGAACCACACGAGGGGCAGAATGAGGCCGGTTGAGGATTGGCTTTTGCGTGATCGTGCCTTCATCCTCCTTGAGCCGTGGACCCCTGGTGCTGCTTAGGGAGCTGGTCTGTGACCGGTGTCCAGCCCAGAGATAGGAAAAGGTGGAGGAAGAATCTGCCCCCAAGGAGAGAGTCTGGTTGGCAGAGCGGAGCCCCTTGGAAATGTCTGGACTCGGGGACCAAGTCTATGGTCCAGTGACGGATCCCCTGAGAAGCATGGCAGGTGCCTCTCAGGCCCCAGGACGTTGTATTTTTATTGCTGCTTGCAGAGCATTTGCTTGGCTCCTGGGACCCTGGGGAATGTTCTAGTTGCATTTTGGTGCCCTGGATGAGGGGGGGATTTGGAGTGGCTCCGGTCTCCGTCCATTCTCAGCTCTGCCTCATTTGCTGTGGGGCTTGGGGCAAGTCACTTGACCTCTCTGAGCCTCATTAAAAAAAATTTTTTTTTAATGTTTATTTACTTTTGAGGGACACAGAGAGAGAGAGAGAGCAAGTGAGCCCGAAGCAGGCTTCAGGCTCTGAGCTGTCAGCACAGAGCCTGATGCAGGACCCGAACCCCCGAACCACGAGATCATGACCTGAGCCAAAGTCGGACGCTTTCCCGACTGAGCCACCCAGGCGCCCCTCTGAGCCTCACTTTTGCCACCAGTGAAAGGGGGGTGATAACAGCACCTACCTATGGGGCGGCTCTTAAATTGTCATTTAAATGAAATGACCCGCGTGGCCCTTGGCCCAGGGCTTGGCCGGAAGTGAACGTCCGTGGCTGTCACATCATCGCTCTCTTGGGTCATTTTCCATTTTAATCCACTCAGACATTTTCCCCCCAGAAAATCAGTATTCGTCTGGCCTACGATGTCTGTATTCATCTAGGGAGGCATCCACAGCCATTGGGAGCTCCTTGAAGTCACACGTGAGAACCAGACTCTGTATCACTGTATTAAAATCAGCAAAACCCTAACCGCTAAAGAACAGAGGGCCACGCATTTCTGCTCTGTGCCCCCCAGATCCCCCGGATTAGATGGTGTCCTCTCCCCTGCTCTGCTGTGTCAGGCCATGAAGAGTGGTTTTGCCTCACAAGGCCTCTTCTAATATAGGTCCACAGATTCTAAAACCCAGAAACTTCTGGAAACCAAAACTCGGCTGGCGGTAAAACCCGCCGAGCACACACAAGGCTCTTTGTCGTCTCTTTGTTCCCCGTAGGAGAACAATGACATCTTTGGCTGCAGGACTATCAGTGGGCTCCCTCAGAGCCATTGAGAACCTTCTAGAATGTTCGTAGTATGTCCACAGTGGTCCACAAATCTAGAAACTTCTGAAACTGTTGGGAAAAGAGATTGTAGACCTTGTGGTATTTTTATAACCACTAACCTTACGCAGGGATTGCTGTGGGAGGGGGCGGGGCACCGGCCTGGGCCCTGGGCTCACTGGGTGTCCTGGAACTCTGGCCCGACTCTGGGAGCTGCCCCGAGCTTCCACGGGGGTGCGGATGAGCAGGAGCTGGGCACTGGCGGGCCGGTGGAGCTCGGATTCTTGAGGCTTTACAGGCACAGCTTCCCGTTGGTTCGGTGGGAAGCGGGCCCCGGGCCTCCAGCCAGCCCAGCCACGCTGACACCAGGTGCCCTTTCTGGGCAGAGATGCCCCCTCTCGGGGGGAAGAAGAAGAAGATTCTGTCTTACAGTCTGTTCTCCGGTCCCTTCACACACGCTTCTCAGCTGTTCGTTTCTGGTGTTGGTGGCAAATCCTGGGCAGAGGCCCCGTCCCTCAGCTTCCGCCCTTCGGGTCAGGGACCGGGACGGTGTGCTCCCTGCGTCGCCTGCTCGACACACAGACCTCCCGGTGCTTCCCAGGCCTGCTGACCTGGAATTCCGGGGGTGGGCCGGCGACCTGGGTGTTTACGGGCCTTCTAAGGCCGCACAGATGGCAATGGGCTCAGGAGGGAGAGGCAATTGCCGGCCGGTTTTAGGGCTCCGGGAGGGCCTGCCCCACGGTCCTGCAACATCACACTTAAGGAGAAGAGATCTACCTGGTGCAACCTCCCAGCCGCCCGTGTGCCCTCCGCCACCCTCCGGGACCCCCGTGGTCTCCCTGCCCCTGCACAGGGCAACAGACCTTCCTTTCCTTCATTAGGGCTGTGTTCGTGTTCCCTTTCCCCAGGCTAGTTGAGCCCCAGCCCCTTGGCCAGGGTGGTTTTGGCCACCCACACATGGCTTTGCCACCTGCTAGCTGTGTGCTCTCGGAAAACGACCTCCTTCCCTGAGCCTCCGTTTCCCTATATTGAAGATGCAAATAATATTTGCCTTTACTTCCCACGATAGTTGGTGAGGCTTAAAAGAGCCCACCCCCCTCCCTCAGTTGGTGAGACAGGGATGGGGAGGAAGGTTGGGTTCCCGAAAGGAGACACTCTGTGGTATCCCTGGAGTTCTTAACTCCTCCCAAACCAGATCTGCTGGAGAAGTCTCGGGCCATTCGCCAAGCCAGAGACGAGAGGACGTTCCACATCTTTTACTACCTGATTGCTGGAGCGAAGGACAAGATGAAAAGTAAGTGACCTGTGAGGATGCATCACTGTGGGGGGGGGGCGGGAGCAGTGGGGGGTGGGGTTCAGCCCTTCCCATGGGCAATATGTAAACCAGTGGGCATAGCTGTGTTACTATAAAACTTTATTTACAAAGTAGGCAGTATGCCATAGTTTGTTCACCTCTGTGGTAGGAAAAAAAAGTATTTTTACGGAGGTATAACTAACATATAACATGTTACTTCCAGGTATACAACGTGATGATTCTATATTTGTATATATTGCAAAATGGTCACCACAGTACGTGTGGTTAACATCTGTCAATGGTAGGGGAGATACTTTTCCCATAAATGCAATATACTGTGTACCAGATTCCAGTAGGAAATTGCATGTATGTCTGAACTTACCGCAATTTGCTAACCAACCCCCCCTTTTTTTTTTGCATATGCTTAAAAGAATATGCAAATCACATACCTGAAAAAAAGGAATCTACCAGTGGATATGGGTACATAGTGCAGTCTAAATTCTAGTAATAATTTTAAGACTGAAATGTTATGAAGACAATCCAGACTTTGCTTCCCATCGGTTTTGTGGCCCAGGATTCGTCCTTTTGCTTAAGAAAATCGCCAACAAAGATGTGTGTGCTGGTACCTTTGCTGTGATGAGGCGTATTTCAAGGTTCAGCCGCTGGGGGAAAGTGAGGAGGTGCCAAACATATGCGGTACCTTGGAAATTAGATTGTCAGTTACAGTGTGGGACCTTATGAGGTGGCTTAGGGAGAATGATCCAGTTTTGTGCTCTGTCCCTAGTCTTTAAGGCTAACTACTGAAATTCTTACAGGCCGTTTTTATTCTTGATGATAGATCTGGAAAACGGTGAGGCTTTTAGAGAAGATCAGATATCTGTCAATTTACCCACAGTCTGCGAAATGAAATCTTGGCAAAGACCCAGGTCCTTGTGACTTTAATCAGGCATCAAGGCTAATCCACAGGCTGGAGTTATCTGGTGTCTTGGGTCACTTTAACATCAGGCACCTTCCAAGTGACTTGACCCATAAAAGACCTTTATTTAAAAAGAAAAGCATCTCATTGACTTTCCTCCAAAAATATTCAACCAAATCCAGCCTCATTAAAGATTGATCTGGAAGAGGACGCTTGATGTGCCAGAGGGTGTCCTAAAAGCAAAGAGCACAAGAAAAAGGGAAGCAGTTATAAATTTGGGGAGAGAAAGGGGAAGAGAGAGCTGAGTAGCAACAACTAAGTGTAACCACAGAATATACTTTACAGAGAACAATGTTTCATGATAAACAATGTTTCATGATAGGAACAAGGAGTCGCCACCAATGTTTCATGATAGGAACAAGGAGTCGCCACCAATGTTTCATGATAGGAACAAGGAGTCGCCACCAATGTTTCATGATAGGAACAAGGAGTGGCCACTCATGATAGGAACAAGGAGTCGCCACCAATGTTTCATGATAGGAACAAGGAGTCGCACCAATGTTTCATGTAGCGACTTGACTGGAAATAGTTGGAGGTGAGGGGAGGGGGTGTGAGAGAGCTAAATCTTTATCCACCATTATAGAGGGGTCAGTAGGTAAGATCTCATCTTGAAATATCCAGAAATAGCCTATTATACGTGATATGGAAACATAACATTATAACTTATATAAGCCCATGTAATATGGGACATGTTATATAGTATATACAAATGTATGTTACATGTGATTAAATTAAAGCTATTATGTAGAGATCGTGGTAAGTGCCGGAAGAAACAGCCCAAAGAGTTAAAAGCAGTGCTATAGGGTAAGGTAGGAATTGGAAAAAGGGCAGACAGGGAATGGTTTTTATTATAAACCTTTTGGTAGTAGTTGATTTTTAAAATTCATGGGAATTAGCGATTTGATAAATTTATTTATTTTTAATTTTTTTTAAACATTTACTTATTTTTGAGACAGAGAGAGACAGAGCATGAACAGGGGAGGGTCAGAGAGAGAGGGAGACACAGAATCTGAAACAGGCTCCAGGCTCTGAGCTGTGAGCACAGAGCCCGACGCGGGGCTCGAACTCAGACCGTGAGATCATGGCCTGAGCCTAAGTCGGACGTTTAACCGACTGAGCCACCCAGGCGCCCCAGCGATTTGATAAATTTTCACAAATAGATGGATAAGGATTGATCTTGCTTTTCAGGCAGCGTTGTTCCTAACGGCAGGGTACTCTGGGGCAGTTGAGATAAAGGTGTGCTTTCCTCCAGCTAGCTGCAAGCCTGTGTCAAGGGACATGGCTTAGCAAGGGGAGCCAGCACTGGGTTTTAGCTTCCAGGCACCCTGGAGCAGTGCACAACCTATACCACTGTATTAGGCCAGTGATGGTTGGTGAGGCCTTCTGTGTGATGGAACCAGAAGGAATGTTTTAAACCGTCCAAGTCTTGGGACAGGTTCCTGCCTCATGTTCAAAGTCCATCCTCCTGACCACCACCCCATCTTCCTCTCCTTCCAGATGACTTGCTTTTGGAGGGCTTCAACAACTACACATTTCTCTCCAATGGCTTTGTGCCCATCCCGGCTGCCCAGGATGATGAGATGTTCCAGGAAACCCTGGAAGCCATGGCGATCATGGGCTTCAGTGATGAGGAGCAGCTGTGTAAGTCTTCATGCCTTCAGGCTGGGTGCCGGCGAGGAGGCCCGGATTCATGCCCTCTGGGCCACTAACTTTAGTTAGAGAGCCTTCCCGGGTAAGGACAGATTTCTGCTTGCTGAATTCTGCTCCGCCCCTCCCCACCCCCGCCCTCCAGACACCCTCAAAAAAAAAAAAAAAAAAGAAGAAGAAGGAAAGTGAACATTACCTTAAGGTAGCTTATTGGTGTTTTAGAAAAGTGGCTTCATATGTTAGGGTTTTTTCAGTTACAAATGACCCAAATTGGCTTAAGCGAAAAGGAAAATGATCTCACAGAGCTGGAAAGTTCAGGGATATGGGTTTCAGGTACAAGGAGTTCGATGGGCTCAAAGAGTGTCTCTGGAACCTGGTCTCTCAGCAGTATTGTCTTTAGGTAGGCTGCAGTTTCTTGGGTCAGAATGGCTGCCGTAGCGCCAGCCCTTACATCCCTTGGGTTTATGTCCAGCAGGAAAGAACAGATTGGAATCCCTGCCTGAGTCCCTGAATGGAGTAGGCTGATATTTCTTAGGTGCATATTCCTGAGTTATTCACAATGATCGGGGTTATGGAAAACTCTGAGAGGCTTATGTTATGGTCTCTACTCCATTTTGGAGCTGGAAACAGAGAGGTTGTTGGTCTCGTCAAGAACGCATGGGCAGAGGATAGGCAGGGAGTGGGGGGCATATCTGAGGCAGCGGGTTTACTTGTTCTCTTCCTGGAAAGGCAGTTCTGGTGACAGGCCAGTACCGATCAATGTCACCAGCCCGTGACCAAGAAACACATTTGGTTCTGAGATCAAGAAAGCCCAGAGAGATAATCTTGGTTTCCACACTGGGCTTTAAGAAATTCTTTGCCTTCTGGGTTAGACGTGCCCCAGTGTTCAAGGTTAATCTCTTTTGGGAACACCAGGACATGGTTGTGGAAAATGTTTCTTCCTTCCCACGCCCACACCCCTTTGGAGCCCCAGAATAGTGCTAGGGTTGCTGCGATGCAGCACAGAGGGAGGGACAGCTTCCCCGGAGATAACTGGGGGCCCAGAAAAAAAGGCTCCGTGGGTCAGTTGACAAATGGGTGGTGGTTGTGGATTTTGGCCAGAGCCCCACATCAGAGCCCAATATTAACAGCATCCCTTCCTGAATGGCATGGGCTCTCCCAGAATGATTCACTTTATTTGGGACACGAGTCCTTTTTACTTCTGATCTTGGCTTTGGAAAAAACAAAACAAAACAAAACAAAACTACACACATGAACAGCTAACGATTAAATACTTGCTGTATGCCAGACATATGCGAGAGCCTCTTTTCAAAAAAAGGTACCAAGGTGTCCAGTTTTAAATAATAAAAAAAAAAGAAACGAACAAACTAAAACTTTGACCAGTGAGGATTTACTCAATTATCATTTGGCCTTAAGAAAGAAATCGATAGGGTCTTCTAAATTGTTTTAGAACAGTATTGACTCATATGGAAATGGTTCTAATACATTTAAAGCAAAGATGTCAGGTGACACAGCAGTAGAAGTGCTTTATATGCATTATTTAGTATTTTTTTTTAATTTTAATGTTTATTTATTTTTGAGAGAGACAGAGACAGAGTGTGAACAGGGGAGGGGCAGAGAGAGGGAGACACAGAATCCGAAACAGGCTCCAGGCTCTGAGCTATCAGCCCAGAGCCCGCCACGGGGCTCGAACTCACAACCCATGAGATCATGACCTGAGCCAAAGTCGGATGCTTAACCGACTGAGCCACCCAGGCGCCCCCATTATTTAGTATTGAAAGAACCCGACGATGTGGCCACTGTTATCCCCAGTGTGCAGATGAGGAAACTGAGGCACAGAGAAGTGAAGGAACTTGCCCAAGGACACAGAGCTGGAAGAGCTAGGACTCCCTCTGGGGCCTCAGGGACTCCCAAGCCCCACTGTGTGGTCGTCTGTGCTCTGTTTTTGTCTGTGGGGATGTGGTTTTTGTCCTTTAAACCCTTCCAAAAATCCCTGTCAGAACCAAGGTATGGGAATTGAGGCTAGAAGGAGCCCAGTGTATTCTGAAACGTGGACTCGTGGCATTACTAGTCACGTGGAATCCCACTGCAGGATGTTTTGCTTTCTCTGATCCTTTCAGCTCTCCTGATGACTTTCAAGGAAGAGAGTAGCAGAGTGGCACCCACTAAGTCCTCAGCCCCTCTCTGGTACTTGCTAATGTCCCCTTTCACCCCAGAGAGCAGACTCCAGGCCTGGCATCTTGCTGGAATTTGATAATATTATTCCTTTTCCTGTATTTCTTTTTATAGTTGCCATCTATTTATGGCAAGGGAAGTTGATTTTTTTTAATGTTTTTATTTATTTTCAAGAGCGAGCATGAGCAGGGGAGGGGCAGACACAGAATCGGAAGCAGGCTCCAGGCTTTGAGCTGTCAGCACAGAGTCCGATGCGGGGCTCGAACTCATGCGCCGTGAGATTATGACCTGAGCTGAAGTTTGGACGCTTGACCGACTGAGCCACCCAGGTGCCCCAAGGAAAGCTGATTTTGCATTTGTGAAATCATTTCCTAGTAAACTGCAGGAAAGAGAAGTAAATGAATGATTAGAAAAATGCACAGCAGCCCCAGTTAGAACGCCAGAGCTGCTCCCAGTGCCCCACCGAGAAGCTGAAGGAGAATGGGGCTGAGCGGGGGGGATCAGTCCAAGCCCTGGAGCTTCGTGGGGCCCCAGGAACCACCCACTCTGGTTCCTGGAGCTCTTGTGAGGGACAAGTACTTGCCCAGGCCACACAGAAAGTTAGCAGCAGTAGAGGACTGGAACCATAGTAACATCCCAGCAACTGATGTTTCTTGGGTACTGACTGCGTTGAGGCGCTTTGCGTTTACTCCACATGACGATCCTAGGAGGTGGATGTTTTGATGGGCCTTCAAATGGTGAAACAGGGGCCCAGAGAGGCTGATACCTGACTTGAGGTCACACAGCTAGTAAGATTAGGGCCAGGATACGAACCCCCTGGCAGCTAGCTCCGGCACCCAGACAGACCCTCCCAGGGACTGTCTAGATCCATTTCCCAGATGTCCTCATTTGTAAGTGACTCCACTTCCAGGTCCCAGCCATATTATCGTTGGCTGACAATTATTGTGCACAGTGTAGATTTCTGTAGCCCTATACTGCTTGAACTTTGTCCGAAACAACAATTTCTGTACAATCACTAATTGTATGTCCTTACTATTTCTAGTAAGTTAGAATAAATGCCTAACGATCCAAACTTTTGGAAAGTTTTGCCCGTCACCTAGAATCATCCGTTCTGGGTACCCTTGGCAGTGCTCAGGCCTCGTGTTAGAAAACCCTCTTTCTTATTCTTCTGTAAATAAGGGCGGTAAGTCCGTTCGCTGTGGCTACTCGAACAAATAACCACAGACCTGGTGGCTTCAAACAACAGAAACTGATTTTCTCACGGCTCTGGAGGCCACAAGCCCAAAGTCACAGTGTTGGCACAGCTCGCTCCTTCCGGAGGCTGTCAAAGAAAACCCACCCCGTGCCTGCTTCCAACTGGGCGTGTCCTCTCCTCTTCTGCTACCAGGACACCTGTCATTGGATTTGGGGCCCCCCAGGTTCATCCAAAATGATCTCACCTGAGATCCTTGACTTAGTTACCTCTGCAGGGCTCCTCTTTCTGTGGAAGTTCACGTTCCCAGCTTCTGGCTGGACACATCTTCTGGGGGCCCGTGTACAAGCCACTCTAGGTGGCTGTTCAGTGCCCGCTGGGCCAGGCTCCTTGCTTGCCTCCACCGTCTGGACAGAAACTTCTTGAAGCACGTGCTCCAGTTTGCAGACGGGGAAACTGAGGCTCAGCACGGTGCAGCTGGGGTTTTCTAACTCCAGAGTGCCTGGTTTCACTCACTGCCCCAGACCGCCAGCCCTCGCCGCCCTTGCGTTTGGTGTAGCCCCTTCCAGCCACTTTGCTGCCCACTGGTACTCTTTTGGATGGTTCAGTTCCTGCGGCCTGAGTATGGTGGCCATTCTTCCATTTCTGTGATCCCATTATCGGTACCAGAAAAAGCAGCGCGATGGGGCCTGAGCCCACAGGGAGGGATCGACCTACACAGGCTTCAAAGTTGTTTTAAGTTGGCTCCCAGCATTTAAAGATGAGTAGGTTTCACATTAAGAATCTGGGTTTCCATCCGCTTTGGATACATCGGCCTGGGAGCAGCACTGGGCTTGCTGCATGACTGGAGTCCAGCTGTACCCCTTCAGGTGGGGTTGTGGCTCCCATGCGTCCCTACAGTCCCCCTCAGTTTGCTTTATTCATTTAGACCAGTGGTTCTTAATCTGCGGAGGTTGGCCTCCTAGGGGGCGTTTTTTGTTCTCAGAACTCAGAAGAGGGAACGCTACTGACACCTAGTGGTGGGAGACCAGGCGTGCTGCTGAACATCCTACAGACAGGCACAGGGCAGCCCCATGAGTGATTTATCTGGCCCCCAGTTTCAATAGTGCCAAGGTTGAGAACCCTGAGTTAGACGGCTTCCCTGGGCTCTGGAGTCACTTCAGCAATTCTTAGTTTAAACTTCGAGTTCAGAAACTGTTAGTATAGCGGTGGCTCAGTCGGGTAAGCATCCTACTCTTGTTTTTGGCTCAGGTCGTGGTCTTGTGTTTTGTGAGATCAAGCCCTGCATGGGGCTCTCTGCTGGCAGTGTGGATGGAGCCTGCATGGGATTCTCTCTCCCCTCTCTCTGTGCCCCTCTCCCACTCTTTCTCTCTCTCAAATACATAAACATTGAAAAAAACTATTAGCATAGCACCTAATAGTTTACAAAGCCCATTTAGTATGGTTTTTTTTAATGTTTGTATTAATTAGTCATCTCTCTTTCCATCCATCCATCCATCCATCTGCCCATCATTTACTCCATCCATTTGTCAATCCATTGATCAACCCATCAGTGTATTGATCCATCCATCGATTTATTTATCCATTGTTTACTCCATTTTCCATCCTTCCTTCCATGCTGCACCCCCCATGCATCTTCCCTGTCTCCCCATGTGTATCTGGACCCTTAAGTAGGCTTTGAGAATGCAGAGATGATAGGACAGCCCCCCATTCACCAGTCACTCATGGTCTTGAGGGGATTTCAGACATAGGCGCCATTTTTTTTCTATTTATTTTTAAAATTTTTTTTCAATATATGAAATTTATTGTCAAATTGGTTTCCATACAACACCCAGTGCTCATCCCAAAAGGTGCCCTCCTCAATACCCATCACCCACCCTCCCCTCCCTCCCACCCCCCCATAGGCGCCATTTTAATAGTAACATGGGTTGAGTACGGAGTCAGAAGGGCTCCAAGGGTCTGGGGACACATTATTTTGTCTGGAGACACCTGGCTGTCAAGTGGGAAAAAATTTCCCCCTTCTCAATCCTCGCATGAGCATCTTGTATACTTAGCCAGACTACATTGAGAAGCACGGGGATTGTTGCTTTGTTTTGTTGCTTTTTTTTTTTTTTTTAATTTTTTTTTTTTTCAACGCGTATTTATTTTTGGGACAGAGAGAGACAGAGCATGAACGGGGGAGGGGCAGAGAGAGAGAGGGAGACACAGAATCGGAAACAGGCTCCAGGCTCCGAGCCATCAGCCCAGAGCCTGACGCGGGGCTCGAACTCCCGGACCGCGAGATCCTGACCTGGCTGAAGTCGGACGCTTAACCGACTGCGCCACCCAGGCGCCCCTACAGTTTTGTTGTTTATAGTGGTAACTCGTTCATTCTTCTCGCTCTATAGTGGGGGTTGACAAACATTTTCTGTAAAGTGTCGCGTAAGTAAATACTTTAGCATTTGTGGGCCATTTGATCTCTGTTGCAACTGTTCAGCTCTGCCCTTGGAGCAGCCAACAGCTATTGACAATACGTAAATGAATCATTATGGCTGTGTTCCAATAAAACTTTATTGACAACAACAAGCAGTGGGCCAGAGTTGGTCCATCGGCTGTAGTGTGCCAGCCCCTGCTTCACTGTGTTCCTTTGAGCACAAGATTGTCAGCAAGCATCTGAACATATTCTGCTACCCCCAGCCAGGTTTTCTACCCTGTTAGCATAGTATTAGATTAGTTTGCCTCTTTCCTAGACTTAGGAGCTCAGAACTGAGTCTTCTTTCGAGAAAGATGTAGGCTGACTCTAAGGTCCCCAATAACTTGTAGATTCTAAACCTCCACGGCCCCTCGGTGTTGAGGTCTGTGCCTTATCTTCTCTTCTGTCCTCATCCAGCCATACTGAAGGTGGTGTCGTCCGTCCTGCAGCTTGGAAATATTGTCTTCAAGAAGGAAAGAAACACAGACCAAGCATCAATGCCGGATAACACAGGTGCTTGCTGCCTTGTTCCCATCACAACATCTGTGATGGGAAGGAGCGTTTGGTTGTTTTTTGGATACGGTTATTAACAAGAGCTAAACTAAGTTATTTTCGCTGACTTCTGTCTGAGACTTCTTACTGCTGAAGATCCTACAGTGGGAAGTTCTTGACTCAGAGTGTGGGCGAGGAAAGCTAATAGTTTTAGATCACACAGGATCCTTAGGGACCATCAGTTCTATAACCCCCTGTTTGTTAATTTTGTTAAGCAAATATTTTTGAGCCTGCACCATACACCAGGCCCTGGGATTCATCGGCAAACTCGACAGGAACAGCCCCATTCCTCACGTGGAGGACACAGACCCCAAGTTTCCCCGCAGTTAGAGTTGCCGGATAAAATAGAAGATACCCAGTTAAGTTCAAGTTTCAGATTCACAACCAACATTTTTTATTATAAAATGTCTCACTCTATAATATATTGTATGTTCCATGCGGTGTTTGGGACCTAACTATAATTTTTAAATGTTGGTTGTTTCTCTGAAATAAAGGCTTAACTAGGCATCCTGGTTTTTTTGTTTTTTTCTCAATATGCCAGCCCTACCTGCTAATACCTGCAGTGTTTTGTGTTATGGAAAGGTTGCTTGGTTATCTATCCCCCGTGCTTGTTGGTGGCTGAGCCGAATGGATAGCAAGTTCCTGGCTTGTCTACCTGTTGTCTGAACACGCCCCACACAGACTATATACTGTGTTGTTTTTGAAGCTCCCCGGAGCTTACCCTCCACAGGCCCTGCCAGTAGTTTCTGGTTTCGCACACTCTGAAATATGGCGAGTTAAAGGTCTCTTCCCACCCAGGAGACAACTTCAGGGAAAGACAAACCAAACAAACAAACAAACAAACAAAACCCCAAAAAAACAAAACAAAAACCAAAAAACAAAAACACACCCCTTGCAAAGACAGGGAAAAAAATCCTGAAACCACACCGCGGATCGTTCACCACGCATAGGCAAGCCATCAGACAAGAGTAGCCTTCGTGTTGAGCAAACAGTAATGGTGGATGATGATTTTCTTTTGAGGACGAGTTTTAAGAGAAGAAATACATGAATATTACAAGAATCCACCATCCAGAAGTGGCATTTGTGAATATGTTCTAATACGGCTTGGTCGTTAACATGAAACAATGTAGCCCACGTTGACGTCCCAGTCACCTCCTTGTCTCCCGGCAACCACAGCTGTATGTTACTATGTCCCCTTCCAGTTGTATTTTAGGCTTTTCACACACATGTATCTAAACCATATATAGTGTTGCTTTGTGAGTGTGATTTTAATGTACATAAGTGATTTCACCTGGGAGTCAGCATTCTGCAACTTGTTTTTCTCTCTGCTCACCCTTGTCTGGATCAGGGTTTTTCAACAGTAGCGCCCCCTGGTGTGACAATCAAAAATATCTCCAGACATGGCCTGATGTCCCCTGGGGGCAAAATTATCCCCAGTTGAGAAAGAGAGTCGTTCCCTTTAACTGCTGTTTGGTATTCATGGTACATTTGTTCGTTCCCATATTAATGGACATTTAAGTAGTTTCCGGTATCTTCCACCACACATAATGATGCAATGCATATCTTGGCATAGTGGGACACATTTATTGGTAGTTGACCATGTGCCAGGCACTTTACGTGTCTTCCCTCGTTTCATCTCATTGACAACCCAACAAGGTACCAAATGGCTGTGTCTTTATGAACTGAGAAAAGCAAGATTCTAGGAAGTTAAATAGCTTTTCCCAAATCACATGGCCCTATCCCACCCCATCATTGCCACTTAGCAAAACATTGGGGATGAGGTCACCAATGACAGCAGTTTTCAGGACCCTTTCATGCTATGTTCACTACATCATGCTCCATTTCTCAAAAAGTATCAATTGCATACACAGATCACAAGTATCCCAGGTGATGTGCCTTCGTTCCTAAGCCTTCTCTTTGGTGATACACTTAATATGCTTTTTTTCTCCATCCAGCTGCTCAGAAAGTTTGCCACCTCATGGGAATTAATGTGACAGATTTCACCAGATCTATCCTGACCCCACGTATCAAGGTTGGACGGGATGTAGTACAGAAAGCTCAAACAAAAGAACAGGTAATGATGCATTTGCTGTTTGTTTTTGTGTGTGACATTTATTCCTGAGCTTGCATATTTTTCTGCAGACTCTTCCATCCATCTGTTCATCCATCTATTCATTCACCCATCCATGCTTCCTTCCTTCCATCTCTCCATCCATCCATCCATCAATCCATCCATCTATCCATTTATCCATCCATTTATCCATCCATTCACCCATCCATGCATCCATCTGTTTATCTATACATCCTTCCATCCACCCATCCATTTATCCGTTCAACTATCTATCCATCTGTTCATCCATCCATGCACCCATCCATGCTTCCATCCGTCCATGCTTCCTTCCTTCCTTCCTTCCTTCCTTCCTTCCATCCATCCATCCATCCACCTGCCCATCCATCCATTTATTCATTCAACTATCCATCCATCCATCCTTCGATTTATCCATCCATTCACCCATCCATGCTTTCTTCCTTGCTTCCATCCATCCATCCATCCATCCACCCATCCCTCCATCCCTCCATTTATCCATCCATTCACCTATCCATCTATCTGTTCATCCATCCGTCCATCCATCCATCCATCCATCCATCCCTCCATTTATCCATCCATTCACCCATCCATGCATCCATCTGTTCATCCATCCATCCATCCATCCATCCATTTATCTATCCATTTACCCACCATCCATGCCTTCTTCCTTCCATCCCTCCATCTATCCATACATCAATCCATCCATCCATTCATCCATCCATCCATCCATTTATCCATCCATTCATCCATTCACCCATCCATGCATCCATCTGTTCATCTATACATCCTTCCATCCACCCATCCATTTATCTGTTCAACTATCTATCCATCTGTTCATCCATCCATGCACCCATCCCTGCTTCCATCCATCCATGCTTCCATCCATCCATCCATCCATCCATCCATCCATCCATCCACCTACCCACCCACCCATCCATCCATCCATCCATTTATTCGTTCAATTATCCATCCATCCATCCATCCATCCATCCCTCCATCCCTCCATCCCTCCATCCCTCCATCCCTCTATCCATTTACCCATCCATGCATCCATCTGTTCATCCATCCATCCATCTATCTTTTTATCCATCTGTCCTTCTCTTTATATCTCATCCCTCCAATACTGGAATACTCAAAGTCCCATGTCAGGTTTTGAAGATCCACTACTGAACAAGAACAGCAGAGTACCTCACTCATGATCTCATCCCGCTCTCTTAGTTGTGCATCCAAAGTCAGAGTTAAAGATACATTTTCAGAAATGACTGTGTACCCTTTCTAGAGGCAGAACTGACTACCTCTAAATTGCCCCTGGGAAGGAACAGGCTCTCCCCTGTTCCAGGTTCTTCTGACAAGAAGCGTTTAATTCTCCACACAGTCATTCCTTAGGTCTGGCCACTCTCTTCCTTACTGCCCCTTTTCTACTAGTTCCAGAGATGGCATAATTTCTTTTTTTGTTGATGTTTATTTTTCAAGAACTGATTACGGGCAGAAGAGGAATAAAAATCTGAGCTGCCAGCCGGGCTCCTATGAAAAGACAGCCCCCTGGAGATGAACCTGTTCCCTCACTTCTCCCCACAGGCAGACTTTGCCGTAGAGGCTCTAGCCAAGGCCACCTACGAACGCCTTTTCCGCTGGATACTCAGCCGCGTGAACAAAGCCCTAGACAAGACCCACCGGCAAGGGGCTTCGTTCCTGGGGATCCTGGACATCGCTGGATTTGAGATCTTTGAGGTACAGCTTGGTGGGATCATGACAGCCGTGGTCTCGGCTCTTTGGGCAGAAGCTTCCCCTCGGAGAGGTCATTATTCTGGAGAAAGGCAGGCCGATGACGACCTAGGGTGGGAGGCTGTCTAGCTGAGGTTAGATCCTCGAGGGTGTAGGAAGCGTGTTGGTTTCTGGAAGTGAGATGGCCAGAGCTGCGGCTGGGTGCGACAGGCGAGGCTTGATCCCCGCCACCTCTCTCTTCAGTCCTCCGCCACGAACTCTAGGCAGACTTCGCTGGGGACAAGCCCTCTCTGGGCCCTGAAGTGGCAGACGGGCTCTTGTGGAAAGGACACAAGGGTGGCAGGCAAGGGGCTCTCGCCGGGCAGAGCTCCCCTGGCCCCGGTGTCCCCTGACCAGGACGCCCCTCCCCCACCCCTCTCGCGGGCGCAGGTGAACTCCTTCGAGCAGCTGTGCATCAACTACACCAACGAGAAGCTGCAGCAGCTCTTCAACCACACGATGTTCATCCTGGAGCAGGAGGAGTACCAGCGCGAGGGCATCGAGTGGAACTTCATCGACTTCGGCCTCGACCTGCAGCCCTGCATCGAGCTCATCGAGCGGCCGGTGAGGGCCCGCCTCTCACTCCACGCGGCCTTGTCCGCCCGCATGTGGACCCTGCCTTCGCCCCTCCCCACCGAGTCCCTGCGAGCTCCAGCACGCTTCCCTTGACCCGCAGTGTGCTGGCAAAGGCATTTCCTTTTCTTATTTCTCTCCCCTCCCCTCCCTCCCTTCCCCTCCCCTCCCCTCCCCTCCCTCCCCCTTCCCTCCCTCCCTCCCCCTTCCCTCCCTTCTCCCTTCCTCCCTCCCTTCCCCTTCCCTCTCCTCCCTTCCTCCCTCCCTTCCCCTTCCCTCCCCTCCCCTCCTTTCCCTTCCCTCCCTCTCCCTTCCCTCCCTCTCACTTCCCTCCCTTCCCCTTCCCTCCCTTCCCTTTCCCTCCCTGCCTCCCCCTTCCCTCCCCTACCTCCCTCCCTTCCCCTTCCCCTTGCCTCCCCTCCCCTCCCTTCCCCTTCCCTCCCCTCCCTCCCTCCCTTCCCCTTCCCCTTGCCTCCCCTCCCCTCCCTTCCCCTTTTCTCTCCTCCCTTCCTCCCTTCCCCTTCCCTCTCCTCCCCTCCCTCCTTCCCCTCCCCTCCCCTCCCTTCCTTTCTCCTCCCCTGTCCTCCCCTCCCTTCTGCCTTTTCCCCTCCCCTCTCCCTATTCCCTTCCTTGTCTTCCCCCTCTCTGACTCATTCATTCCCAAAGGCAAGGGTCTTTGTTTTTCTCACTGATGGATCCCCAACTCCTAGAACCATGGCCACAGTAGGTGCACAATAAGTCACTGTTGAATGACTATTTACTGAGCACCTATTCTGTGCCGGGCCCTCTCTCAGGGGCCGGAGATGTAACCATGAACAAGATGGACACAGTCCCTGCCCTTCCTGAAGGAGCAGACCAAGAAACAAGACAGACAAAGCCACTAAAACTTCTCTGATAAGGCCTCTGCGGAGAATGATTTAAGGAGGCCTGCTTTGGGCAGAGCAGTGAAGAAATAGTTCTCAGGGTGCCTGGCTGGCTGGGTCGGTGGAGCATGTGACTCTCGATCTCAGGGGTCATGAGTTCAAGCCCCACGCTGGGTGTAGAGCTTACATTAAAAAGAAAAGAAATACTTCTCTAGCGAAGTGAAGACCATTTCTACCAAAGTGAATGGCAGGTGTGAATTTGGCTGTGCTCCTGGCCTGTCTGGGCCACAGAGAAGAACCCTGAGGTGAATTTATATGCAAAGCATCAAATTCAAGCCTGAGATCTTTGTGCTGTTCCGCGTGTACTGTCCACAAGGGGGCAGAATTGCACACGTTCTGTTGGAGCCTGCCCTTCTGTCCTCAGTGTGGGTCCATCGGCCACAGGCCATCTGAGGATAGACTTGTAGGCGTGGGAGGCATAAATCCGGCTTTGTAGGCAGATACGATCACAGAGGTAGGGGCTGCCTACGGTGCGTTTCGGCGGCCAGCTCTTTCTGGCAAGCCCGAGGCTTGAGCACCCTAGCTGTGATCCCACCCTCCGTGCTTTCCACAGAACAACCCTCCGGGTGTGCTGGCCCTGCTGGACGAGGAGTGCTGGTTCCCCAAAGCCACAGACAAGTCCTTCGTGGAGAAGCTGTGCACGGAGCAGGGCAACCACCCCAAGTTTCAGAAGCCCAAGCAGCTCAAGGACAAAACAGAGTTCTCCATCATCCACTATGCCGGGAAGGTACCAGCCATGGGCCCCAGGGCTCTCCCTGTCCCCGGGGACCAGGCGGGGCGTCAGAGTGGGAGTAGTTAGGGAATGGCAGAGCCCAAAGGCATCTGGTGTAAATCAATCCAAGCGAGTCCTATGTATGATTTGTCTGAGTGTCTGTAAGAGATATATGTCCTAAGACATAATTGTATATCTATTCTAACCTCTGTAACCTCTTCCAACCAAGGTAGCCAGGTAATTCTTTCTTGCGTAGACTCTGAATCCTTCCCGCTACAACTTAAACCCAACAGGAAGGGCCAACTGGGATGGGATGGCCAATAAACACACCTTCACACCCTTCCAACAAAAGTCTCCCTTATCACAGCCTTGAGTTTCCTATCACATGCCTGTGCTGTCCAGGGAAATAGATGATGGTTGTTTTCCTCCCCCTCCTCCCCCTCCTCCTCCTCTTCCTCCTCTTCCTCCTCCTCCTCTTCCTCCTCCTCCTCCTCCTTTTTCTTCTTCCCCTCCTCCTCCTTCTCCTCCTCCTTTTGCTTCTTCTTCTTCTCCTCCTCCTCCTCCTCCTTCTTCTCCTTCTCCTCCTTCTTCTTCTTCTCCTCCTTCTTCTTCTTCCTCCACTCCCCCTGTGCCTCTTTCTCCTCCTCTCCCTCCCTCCCTACTTCTCTCTTCCTCCTCCTTCTTCATAATGATGGTCATCATTTGATAGCTGTAAATATATAGGACCTTCGCCCTTGGCTCCTGAGGGTCCTGGATAGTGTAGAAAAGACACAGCTTAGTCTGGCTTGCAGAATCGGAGTATTTTATTCTCTCTCCCCTACCCGCCCCCCAACTGCCGCATACAAACAGGCAATGCCCTACACCAGGGGTTGGCAAACCACGGCCCATGTGCCAAATCTGGCCCACAGCCCGTTTTTGTAAATAAAGTCTTATTGGCACACAGCCACGTCCATTAATTTACATAATGTCCTTGATGGCTTGTGACGGTATGTGACAAAGAAGTTGTGGCCTACAAAACTGAAAACATTTACTATCTGGGCCTTGTGCCAAAAACGCTTGCCAACTCCTACCTTATATTCAAGGGAGTGTACGTTCCCTTAAGCACCTAGAGTAACACTTTTCTTTTCCCTACTTTCCAAGTGATATTTTTTAGTTCCCTCTCCCATCAGGCCTGGCTATCATCATCATAACCCACATCCCGTAATAACCCACCAGAGTTATTTTACAAGTTCTTTCCATTTCATAGTCACAATAATAGCATTAAGAGTTTGGCCACTGTCAGTGTTGAAGTTAGGAATTTAAAAAGCTCTATGTATCCTTTTGCTTTATATCCGTATATCAGAATCTCCAAGTTACCCAAACTACATTCGTCACAGATGGGAAATGAGATCCTCAAACGTAATTTAATTGTTGCCCGGTCTTCTCCACATGAGAGAAGATCTTTGGGTGTGAGGGAGAGTGTTTGCCATCCCCCAAAGCCCTACACCTTTAGGAGGTCACAGCCATCCTTCCGGGCTCTGCAGAAAGGAGGCTGCCAGAAACTTGCTAAGAGAAGGCAAGGATAGCTCCGCAATGGCTACTGTTGGCTGATGCCCCACCATGCGCAGGGCCCTTTAACATACTGATCTATCAGTCTCTTCATTGGTGTTTGCGGATTCCCATCATGGCGGCTCTAATGCCATTTCCGCTCTGACCTGGGAGGATCCGGGAGGGAAACAGGAGGCCGTGGGCCCTGCCCTTAGTTTGTAACTAAAGCAGAAACACCTGACCAGTGGTGGGATCCTTGGCAGGTGGACTACAATGCCAGTGCCTGGCTGACCAAGAACATGGACCCGCTGAATGACAACGTGACTTCCCTCCTCAATGCCTCCTCAGACAAGTTTGTGGCCGACCTGTGGAAGGACGGTGAGGCCCTGCCTACTGGCGCTGGAGGACTGGATGCCAAGTCCTCTACCTCCTTGCAGTTACCCCTGGCCTGTTCCCACGCCTCCTCCCAGGATGGGTGGGCCTGTGTGGGGTGGGGAGAGGGCAGTGTGGGCGGGTGTCGGGGATGACTTGTTGACACATTGAGCCACTTCCTGAGTGGTGACCCCTGACCCCTCAATCCCACACCTGGACCCCAGGGGGAAGGTCTTAAATCAAGGCACAGGCTGTAATAGAGGAAACGGTAGTGCAGGGGTCATGGAGAGTTCCCATCTGGAGCCACAAAGACAGTCTTGTCTCTGCCCTGCACTAGCTGTGTGATCTTGGACAAGTCTCTTGACATCACTAAGCTTTAGTGTCCTCTTTAGTAAAACCGGGAAGATGACAATAGTTCCCAGCTCTCCTAGGATTATTGTGAGGGTAGAATTAGACCAGAGGCTCAAGCTTGAGCATGTATTAGGACCGCCAGGGCAACGTGTCAAAACTCAGACTGCTGGGCCGTACCCCGGGAGGTTCTGACTCAGCAAGTCTAGGTGGGGCCTGGGAATTTGCATTTCTAACACATTCCTAGGTTCTACTGCTGATGCTCTGGGCACCATACTTCGGTTGCCTCTGAGAACCAGTGAAGAGATAATCCATGTGAAGGGCTGAGCACCTGCCACACCCATAGGAAAGGCTTAGTACATGCCAGCTGCTGTGATGACTGTTAGGGGCAGTGGGCTTTTCTGCTTTTGTTCCTCGACCTTGGTGCCCACAGCAAATTCTGTCCTTGGCACAGAGCCTGTGGGTGTTGGGCTTATAGGACCGGCCACCCTTGATTTTGGTGTGGTAGAGAATTCTGCACATGGGGGTCTGCTGTGCCAAATGTCTCCTGAATGCTCACCATGTACCAGGCCCTGGGATGGGGTAATGGCATCTCCCCCTGGGATTCCTGACCAACCCAGCAAGGTCCTTCTCTCAAGGAGCCCAAAGTCTTGCAGGAGACAAGACTTGATTACCTGAGTACAAGGAACAGAAATGGGGCATCTTAATGCCAGTGGAGTTGAACTGAATCACCATCAACCAACTGAATATAACTGTCTTCTATAGACGGCTTCATCCAACAACGGACGAATACACATTCTTCTCAAGCTTACATGGAATGGCCACCAAGATAGACCACATTCGGGGCCATAAAACACACCTTAATGAATCTGAAAGAATAGAAAGCATACAGTGTCTGCTCTTAGACCGCCATAGACTCAAACCAGAAATCAGTAAGAGAAAGGTAGCTGGAAAATCCCCGTATCCATGGAGATTAGACAAGACACTTCTAAGTAACAGGTGACTCAGAGAAGAAATTTCTTGTTGTGTGTTATTTATCAAGAGACATTTAAAAATGCTTTGAACTAAATAAAAATGAAAGCACAATTTAGCAAAATTCATGGGGTGCAGAAAGAGCAGTGCTTTAAGGGAAATTCATAGCAATGCCAGTGGTTTGAGCTTGGCATGCGCGGGACCCACTGGGCTGGTGAAGTCTCTCCTTCTGAAAGAAAAAGAACCTTTTGGTGGTTGCAATAACACCACCACATATTCTTTGTTGAGCGTTTGTAAATGTGCCAGATTCCTACCTTGGAATACTTACTACATCTTCTGCCCAGAATACTATTTTTATGGATATTTACCGGATCACTCACTCACCTCTCTCAGGCCTTTGCTCAAATAACTTATCAGAGAGATCACTCCCACCACTCTCTTTCCCCCTATATGCTGCTTTATCTTTCTAAGCATGCCTCACCACTTAGAATATTACTTGTATACATAACATTTATCCTTCTCTTTCCATTAGAATATGTGTAGAGTATGGGCTGGGGTGTGTGTGTGTAGAGACACAGGGTCTTTGTTCATGGCTATATCCACGGGGGCTGGCACATAATAGGCTCTCAAAAAACATTTGTTGGTAGATGAAGGACTGAAGGCAGGCAGGAGGGGTAAATGCTCTCCATGCCTTATTCACTTACTCCTGCCCTGTAAAGTAGATGCTGTTACTACCCCCATTTTGTAGAAGGAGAAACTGAGACACAAAATGACACCAGGCCAAGGCCGTGGCATGAGCAGGATTTATTCCCGGGTCTCTGTGACAACATCAGAGAGAATTTGGGCTCTCAGGGGCTTTCAGGATTTCCCAAATAGACAATACACAGAAAGCAATCCTCTGCACACCTCCCTTTACCTATTGCCAGAGGAAAGGTGTTGGCCAGCAAAGGAAAGAAGGGGGTGGTGCTCCCCAGGAGGGAGCAGAGGACTTGGGGTCTCCACACTCTGGTCTTCTGGCCTGTTGTGGGGGGTTGAGGGCTCCTGGGTGGGCCAGAGGAGGCTGACACCAACATTAATGTGCCCCACAGTGGACCGCATTGTGGGCCTGGACCAGATGGCCAAGATGACCGAGAGCTCGCTGCCCAGCGCCTCCAAGACCAAGAAGGGCATGTTCCGCACGGTGGGGCAGCTGTACAAAGAGCAGCTGGGGAAGCTGATGACCACGTTGCGCAACACCACACCCAACTTTGTGCGCTGCATCATCCCCAACCACGAGAAGAGGGTGAGGCCCCCTGCCCGGCTCCTTGGGTGGTCAGAAGGTCCTCCCTGGGGCTAGCGTCCGGCGGCTTTGGGAAAGGGAGAAGCAGACCCAGGTAAAGGGGCAGGAGGAAAGCTTCCCTCCATACCCCAAGGGCTCCGTCTGACATGGGAGGCAGGTTGTCTGAATTTGGTACCCGTTCCGCATCCTGGAGACAAAGGAAAGCAAGGGAACAGAAGGGGCTTTCAGCCCTGGAGTTGCTGACCAGGGCATCAGGTCCCTCACGCGTTCGTTATTCCAGTCAATATTTACTGAGCTGCCCCTGTGTCAGATGCTGGGGATATGGTGCTGGATGAACTGCAGTCCCTGCCTGCAGGTTCGCATCATGATCTAGTGCAGGGGTGCTCGGCTGGGGCGGTCGTGCCCCCCAGGGGACGTTTGGCCATGTCTGAAGACACTGTTGGTTGTCATAACTGGGAGGGAGCTGCTGTTTGCATCCAGTGCATAGAAGCCAGGGAGGGATGCTGTTAAACACCCTGTGGTGCACCGGGCGGCCCTCACGGATGGAAAAGCAGAGACCAGTCCAGCCCCAGGTGCCAGTGGTGCTGATGTTATGGGAGATCCAGTGGGAGAGAGAGACAAATGAGCTGCTATCACAGTGTAACATGGTAAATTATGAGAACAACGTGTAGCTGGGCTTCCACTCCAGCCTCAGGGCTTGGAGAAACCTGCCTCCGGAAGGAGGAGGGATCCCCTTGGTGAGGTGGGGCAGGCATCCTAGGTAGAGGGACCAGCAGAAGCAAAGATGTGAGTCGAGAAATGAAGGGTCTAGGTAGGGAAACACTAGGTAGGTCGTTGTTTCATGCTGACGTGTGATGGTGTGAGGCCGGGATTGGGGAGAGACAGGGCTGAATCACTTGGGAGGGGCTGGTCCTTGTGGGTTGCCCCGAGCTTGGCCTTCCTTCCAGAGGATGCCACTGGGGCTTTTGAAAGCAGGGGTATGTCATGATCCGACTGACGTTAGAGAAGGGGTGTGAGAGGTTGCAGGGGGGAGGCAAGACAACAGTGGGAAGCAGGTGGGGTGCTCTGGGGGTGAGCGGATGGCAGTGGAGAGAAGCGGTTCTATTGGGAGTTCTTTGGGAGGTCGCTGCTGTAGAACTGAGGAAGGAGAGGTGACGAGGAGGAAGCCGCAGTGTCCAGCCACATGATGCTGGTGTCACCAAGAACCAGAGAGACCTCTTGTGGGCCTGATGAGGTGGGACCCCAGGCCTGAGATTCGGGGCTTGCTGCTCCCGGAGTCCCGGCCCCAGGGGTCCACTGGCCTCTCTGCCCTCGCAGTCGGGCAAGCTGGACGCCTTTCTGGTGCTGGAGCAGCTGCGGTGCAACGGGGTGTTGGAAGGCATCCGCATCTGCCGTCAGGGCTTCCCCAACAGGATCGTCTTCCAGGAGTTTCGCCAGCGGTGAGCCCGCCGGGCAGGCACGGGGTGGGGTGGGGGTGCAGGGGCCATGTGAGCCAGGCCGGGGGGAGGGGAGGCGTTGGGTCAGTGACACCCACCCTGTGTCTCCAGCTACGAGATCCTGGCTGCCAACGCCATTCCCAAAGGCTTCATGGACGGGAAGCAGGCCTGCATTCTCATGGTGAGCCCTGCCCCCAGCCCCTCCCCAGAAGTCCGACGGCAAACCTCCCGGCCCCTGGTGGCGTCGCCAGGAGCTCGTGGGGGGCGGGACCCTCCTTAACGTGCCTCACGTAGGCCCCGTGTCCCAGCCGAGAATGGGAACACCTGTCCCCCTTTCCTCCTCCAGATCAAAGCCCTGGAACTCGACCCCAACTTGTACAGAATCGGGCAGAGCAAAATCTTCTTCCGAACGGGGGTCCTGGCCCATCTGGAAGAGGAACGAGACTTGAAGATCACCGACGTCATCATGGCTTTCCAGGCCATGTGTCGCGGCTACCTGGCCAGAAAGTAAGGACCCCCATGCCGTATCGCCTCCTGGCAAACAGCCCAGATGCGCACGCTCCCAGAGGCTCTCGGGCCTCGTGTCCTGCTTCCTTGCTTCTACGAGACGGTGTAGTTTCCGAGGCATCCGTGACTGACTGGCTGCTTTTGGTGGCAGAGACAGAAATGGTGTGGCTTTAGAGACACGCACTAGTTTCAAGGGCAGGCCGGGAAGGGGGTAAGATCGTGGCCTTGGAGTTTTAGACATGGCTCCCCACTTACTTGCTGGTGAACCTTGGACAAGTTACTCTCTCTCTCTCTCTCTCTGAGGCTCAGGTCTCTCCACTGGAGAATGAGGATACTCCCACCTGCCCCATGGGGTTGTCAGTGAGGAGTCCATGAAGTATGGCATGAAGAGGGCTGAGAGCAGGGCCTGGTTATCGTGTGAGAAGTGTGAGAATGTGGTAAAGAATCTGAGGAAAGAGTGTCGAGCTGCATCCGTAGCCCCATGTCCGAAAGGGGTTCATAAGGCAGAGTCTTGGACGATTGTGAAGCCTGGGGTCTGTGTGAGGGCTGAGGTTCCTCAAGGAAACTCCCATCCCAAAGAGGAGGACAACAGGGCTGGGAGACTGGCTCTCTATCCAGGGCGTGTGTTACCACGAGGTACGGACCACGCTCTTATCGGCAGAGCCCTGACAGTGTTGGGCTGCTTCATTGCAAGGGGACCCAAGACAGGCAAGGCCAGAAGTGGGGAGCTTGCAGTCCAGGGACAGACCTCTGTTGTTAAATTTCATAACTAAATTCTCTGATGCCGCTCCTCCCAGCCTCACTAAATAGAGAGTTCACCCGTGTTTCAAGATGGCGGCCGAGCAGGGGAAAGAGGAAGGAGCTCTCTGTGCTGTGGTTTCGCAGACCCAGCAGCCCTTAAACGGGAAGAGCGCTGGTTCGGTGTCACATTTGAGATTTCTAAAATGCACCCGAAGGAGAGAAGAGGTCTGTCAGACACTCAGCTTTGGGGAAGACATGGGACGGTTGGAGATGTGTAGGAATGGCCTTCCTTGGTGTAGTTTGGACCACCGTCCCGAGTCCAGGCTACTTTGTGAGCTGGGGTTTTCCTGGCCCATGAAGGAGCAGGGCTCTGGCCTCCAGATTAGTTAAATGGTCTGTGCCCAGAAAACGTGCGTGTGCTGATGCTCGGAGCTTCCTGAAGAATCTGAGTGGGAGAGGGGCGCCTGGGCGGCTCAGTCGGTTGAGCATCCGACTTGGGCTCAGGTCATGACCTCGCTGTTCGTGGGTTCGAGCCCCGCATCAGGCTCTCTGCTGTTAGTGCAGAGCCTACTTTGATCCTCTCTGCCCCTCTCTCTCTGCCCCTTGCCCACTCAGACTCTCTCAAAAATGAAAACATATACATATATAAAGAATATATATATCTATATAAAGAACCTGAGCCGGAGAGAATGGGGGGATGTCCCCACACGAGTCACAAAACCACATGCCCAGCAGATGCGTCTTGCTTTCAGGATGCTGCGGGACAGGACCCCGTGGACAACACGGGGAGGTGGGTGCCGGGCCCCCCAGGGCTCCTCACGACGTCCCCTTCGGTCTCCCCAGGGCCTTCGCCAAGCGGCAGCAACAGCTGACAGCCATGAAGGTGATTCAGAGGAACTGCGCGGCCTACCTCAAGCTGAGGAATTGGCAGTGGTGGAGGCTCTTCACCAAAGTGAGTGCTCCGCTCCCTACCCCCACCCCCACCCCCCCCACCCCACCCCCACCCCCCGCTCTGGGGACGCTCAGCCCGGGCTGTCCCCTCCAGATGCTCCCGAAGCGGGGCTGTTGACCTTGAATGACCTTGGCTGTGATCCAGAGCATTTCCATCACCGCAGGGACCCCCTCGCGTGGCTCATTTATGGCCACACCCACTTCCCCGCCATTGTCCCGTCACCGCTCATCCGTTTTCCGTTACCGTGATGTGGCCATTTTTAGAACGTTACATAAATGGAGCCCTCCGGTATGTCATCGTGCGGACTGGCTTTTTCACAAAGCACCCTCCCCTGGAGATCCTTCCAGGTCGTTGGGGTATCCACTGTGTGCTCCTCTGGGGACAAAACTTGTTCTTGCCGGGTCACTAGCTGTCACAAACTGTTGTGCCAAGTGGTGACAGGCAGTCTGTGACAGACACCGCCTCCTCTTACGTGCCCTTGAGTGAGAAAATTGGCACAAAGCTTTTTTGTCGAGCAATATTTTTCGAGCTCCCGTTGTGTTCCAGGCATGTGCGAGGTGTTGGGGGTACCGCGGGGGGAAGAGACATCATGGGCTCTGGTCTCATGAATGTTCTAGTTGAGTGGGCAAGCAGACAGGGAGCAGATGAACACGGAAATAAATACCTAAAGGTGAAATGGGATAAGTGGAGGGAAGGAGCCGGAGTCTACACAACAGGGGATTCCCTGGGGCCAGGTGAGGGCTTGAACACAAGGAGTCAGGAGTCAGCCTAGGGAAGAACAGGAAGGGGAAGCTTCTTCTTGGAAAGGTTCATCTTCATTGACCTGACTTCTGAACCACTGTCCTAAGGAAGCCATCTGAAATAAAGAAAACCAGAAATTCAGGGTATTTGTTATGGCCTTATTAAAATAGCAAAATGTCAGGGCACCCGGGTGGCGCTGTTGGTTAAGCGTCCTATTCTTGCTTTCAGCCCATGTCATAATCTCACAGTTTTGTGGGTTCAAGTCCCACATCAGGCTCTGTGCTGAGAGTGCAGGGCCTGCTTGGGATTCTCTCTGTCTCTCTCTCTCTCTCTCTCTGTCTCTCTCTCTGCCCCTCCCCCACTCATGCTGTCTCTGTCTCTCTCAAAATAAATAAATTTTAATTTTTTTTTTCAACGTTTATTTATTTTTGGGACAGAGAGAGACAGAGCATGAACGGGGGAGGGGCAGAGAGAGAGGGAGACACAGAATCCAAAGCAGGTTCCAGGCTCCGAGCCATCAGCCCAGAGCCCGACGCGGGGCTCGAACTCACGGACCGCGAGATCGTGACCTGGCTGAAGTCGGATGCTTAACCGACTGCGCCACCCAGGCGCCCCTAAAGTTTCTTTTTAAAATTTATTTATTTTGGGGCGCCTGGGTGGCGCAGTCGGTTAAGCGTCCGACTTCAGCCAGGTCACGATCTCGCGGTGCGTGAGTTCGAGCCCCGCGTCGGGCTCTGGGCTGATGGCTCGGAGCCTGGAGCCTGTTTCCGATTCTGTGTCTCCCTCTCTCTCTGCCCCTCCCCCGTTCATGCTCTGTCTCTCTCTGTCCCAAAAAAAATAAATAAACGTTGAAAAAAAAATTAAAAAAAAAAAACTTTAAAATAGCAAAATGCCAGTGTCCAGCCCCAGCAGACTCATTAATTTAATAGAATATTTTTAACTCTTAAAAATGATGGCTGTCTAAAAACCCTCGACAAAGTAGGGTTGGAGGGAACATACCTCAATATAATGAAGGCCTTATATGAAAAACCCTCTGTGAACATCATACTTGATGGAGAAAACCTGAGAGCTTTCCCCTAAGGTCAGGAATGATACAAGGATGTCCCCTCTCACCACTTTTTTTCTTTAATGTTTATTTTTGAGAGAGAGAGAGAGAGAGACAGAGCTCCCATGGGGGAGGGGCAGAGAGAGAGGGAGACACAGAATCCCAAGCAGGCTCCAGGCTCTGAGCCATCAGCACAGAGCCCAATGCAGGGCTTAAACTCACCAACCGTGAGATCGTGACCTGAGCCAAAGTCGGATGCTCAACGGACTGAGCCACCCAGGCGCCCTCCCACTTTTTTTTTTTAATGTTTACTTATGTATTTTTGAGGGAGAAAAAGTGAGTGCACATGAGCAAGGGAGCGGCAGAAAGGGAGGGAGACACAGAATCCCAAGCTGGCTCCACACTGTCAGTGCAGAGCCCAACGTGGGGCTCGAAACCACAAACCGTGAGATCATGACCTGAGGCCATATCAAGAGTTGCACCCTTAACTGACTAAGCTACCCAGGCGCCCCTCACCACTTCTGTTCGACAAAAATGACAGCTATCAGAAAAGAAAGTTGTCAAGATGATAGAACGGCATGGGGTAATAATAATAATAATAATAATAACCACCTTACAGTTCAAAGTAATGGAAGCAGCATATAAAATCGGGCAGCATGATCTCGGGTGTATTTGGTAAAAGGCTGGCGGGAAGTGCCGATAACGCCCGTAACGACCTTGATGGGGAGGTAGGATGTGGGAGATTTTTTTTCTTTTTTCTCGTTTTCCCCTCGGAAGGAAACATGTTGGTTTGTCCGCAGTAACGCTCTCTGGGCAGGGACTGCATGGGAGAAGGGGAGACTTCTTCCTTGACGCTCGGCGCCTTTCTCGGTTGCCCTAGTTGACGGTTTCCCAGCCTCGGTGCCGTGGGTGTCCGGGGATGGACCGTCTTGTGTTCTGGAGGCCGTCCCCGTGCGTTCTAGAACATGCGGCGGCGTCCCCGACCTCTGTGCGCTAGGTGTCGGCGGGGTCCCCGGGAGTTCCCGGGGTCCCCCCCCCCGGGGGGTGCGGGCCGGGGTACGCCCGCCCCTGGTGGCGGAGCGCGATCTCGGTCGCGACGGGAGCCCGTCCCTCGTGTGCTGAGCGCAGCTCACGCGTGCCCGCGTGCGCGCAGGTGAAGCCGCTGCTGCAGGTGACGCGGCAGGAGGAGGAGATGCAGGCCAAGGAGGACGAGCTGCAGAAGACCAAGGAGCTGCAGAAGAAGGCGGAGAGCGAGCTCAAGGAGCTGGAGCAGAGGCACACGCAGGTAGCGGGCCGGGCGCGGCTGGGGCTGCGGGGCGGCCGGCCGGCCGCGCCCCCGCGGGGCTCAGCCGCCGCCTGCCTTCTCCCCGCGGGCAGCTGGCCGAGGAGAAGAGCCTGCTCCAGGAGCAGCTGCAGGCCGAGACGGAGCTGTACGCCGAGGCCGAGGAGATGCGGGTGCGCCTGGCGGCTAAGAAGCAGGAGCTGGAGGAGATCCTGCACGAGATGGAGGCCCGCCTGGAGGAGGAGGAAGACCGGGGCCAACAGCTGCAGGCCGAGAAGAAGAAGATGGCCCAGCAGATGCTGGTAAGGCCCCGCGGGGGTGTCCGAATCGCTTGGCCCTCATCGCAGGGTCCTGCGTGTCCCCGTTGGCCGGGCGTGGGGACCGGGGGTTGGAGAGGAATGGCCGTCTGCCCCAGGACACACGGCCAGGGTGGGGACTTGAAGGCAGGCCCCCCCACTCTCTTCCGCCCAGCACTCCGCCCATGAAAACCTTCTCAGGCGCAACCCCACGTGAGGGGCAGGTGCATCAGTTAGCCATCGCTGCGGGAGGAAGCCCCCCAGAACTTAGCAGCCGTTGTGTCACAGGGTCAGGGGTCTGCGAGCGGCCCGGCCGGGAGGTTCTGGCTTAGGGTCTGTCATGAGGCTGCACTTGGGACGGGAGCCCAGGGCTGGAGAACCCCCCCGCCTCCATCCACGAGGCAGGAGGCTTCCGTCCCTCACCTGGGGGCTGCTCCCCGGGGCTGCCGGAGGGTCCTCACTGCAGAGCGGCTGGCTCCCCTGCAAGGAGGGGTGGATCCGGAGAGGGAAGAGGAGAGGAGAGCACGGTGCCTCGTAGAGCCTAATGTCGGGCGTTACACTCCGCGGCTTCTTCCCGATTTTGTCTGTTGGAACCGCTTTGCTAAGTCCGGCCCACGCTGAAGGGGAGAGGACCAAAGAATTTGTGGACACAGTTTGAAACGGCCATGGTATCTACTGTTCCCGTTTGACGGACGGGGAAAACTGAGGCCCCGTGAAGCCAAGTGGTTTCGCAAAACTTGTATTTCCAGTAAAAGGAGACCGCAGAGCACAGGGGCGAGGAGGCCCAGCCTCTGGGTGGGTCAGTCCCCAGAGCTCTGAGGAAGGGACTCTAGGGTGAGCGAGAGGCTGTGATTTTTTTTCCCCTTCCCCCACCAAGGACCTGGAGGAGCAGCTGGAGGAGGAGGAAGCTGCGAGGCAGAAGTTACAGCTCGAGAAGGTCACGGCCGAGGCCAAGATCAAGAAACTGGAGGACGATATTCTGGTCATGGATGATCAGAACAACAAGCTGTCCAAAGTGAGTGGGGCCAGCGTCTGCGGTAACACGGCCGGCTCCGCGGGGCCGAGGGCTCCGGATACTTGCCCCTTCGGGCCAAATACGAGACGCCGGAGGCCACGCAGAGGGCTCTGGCTTCAGCAGCGGGAGACGGCCTCCTGACTGCCGTCCAGATACCGGCGGGCCATGGACGGGGTTCCCGGTGGTCCCACCAGCACCGGGTCTCAGAAACTCCATGCCAGTGGAGCCCCCCTGGGTGTGCAAAGGCAGCCACGTGTGCCTGACTCTTGGGAGCCTCTCCCTCATTCTCGTGGACTGCTTCCAGTCCCTAATAGGGTGACCGGCTGTCCTGCTTCGTCTGGGACTGAGGGCTTTCCGGGATGGGGACTTGCAGTGCCCAAAAGTCCCCATGTACACTGCAGGGCGCAGGCCCCCTTGGGCAATAACCACTCCCCAGCCCCACCGAGTTTGGGCTCCCTTTAGTTCCTTGAGCTAGATGTCAGCTGGCCACCTGCCATGAGCCAGGCCCTGTTTTGGGCGCAGGGCCTATATGGTGAAGGAGGGCGCTGCCCTGGCAGGGCTCATACTCTAGTGAGGCAGAAAATAGATAATCATACACCTAACCATTAATGACCATCACAGTCAGGCTTCTGAAGGAGGTTCATCATATTGTAAAAATACAGCACTGAGGGATGGAAACCAGGCATTCAGGGAAGGCTTCCTGGAGGAAGCGGCATCGAAGTGGGAACCTGACAAATGAAGAGTGGCTGGAAGGGGAGTGGAGGAACAGCTCAACAGATAGTCCTATGTGTGCAGAGTCCCTGTGGCAGAGAACAGCTGACATGTGCTCATAAGGGAAGAGGGCACGCCTGCCCCGAACATGAAGTAGGAGGGGCAGAGGTCCCACGAGATGAGAAGTGACTGGGTTATAGGGAATTACTGTTAAGGAACTTCTCTTTATCGTTTTAAACCTCGACGTGGCACTTGGTATTCATGGGGGGTTCCCTGCCAACTGTTGATCTGGAAATTACTAAAAGTGAAAGGCCCGTCTTGCAGAAGAGAAACAAAAAAAGCCACCGATATTTCTCTTTCTTTTCCCAAAAAGGAGCGAAAACTCCTCGAAGAGAGGATTAGTGACTTAACCACAAATCTTGCAGAAGAGGAGGAAAAGGCCAAGAACCTTACCAAGCTAAAAAACAAGCACGAATCTATGATTTCAGAACTGGAAGGTAACCCAGCCACCCCCAACAGGGTTTCAAATGGACGTGGTACAGCTGGGAAGATCAGAGAGCAGATCTGAGTGTGGCACGTTGTTTCAGGAGAGGTACAACCCTCCCCAGGCTCCCGCGGCCAATACGCCAGTAATCGTCAAGGGGTTTTCATCAGCACTGACTTTCTTGCTACAAGATAGCAGTCTGGGCCGTGACGGTTACCTGTAGGGCCGGGTGCGTGCGAGCGTGCGTGCGTGCGTGTGTGTGTGTGTGTGTGCGTGCGTGCGAACTGCCCGAGCAGAAAGGCTTGTCCTCCGGGCGCCTTTCTGGTAGCTGCCGCCTCCTGAGGGGGCCCCTGGCTTTGTCACAGTGCGGCTGAAGAAGGAGGAGAAGAGCCGGCAGGAGCTGGAGAAGCTTAAGAGGAAGCTCGAGGGCGAGGCCAGTGACTTCCACGAGCAGATAGCGGACCTGCAGGCACAGATCGCGGAGCTCAAGATGCAGCTGGCCAAGAAGGAGGAGGAGCTGCAGGCCGCCCTGAGCAGGTAGCCTGGCCTGCGGGGGGTGCATCCTGACGTCTTGTGTTCATGTGTCCCGGGGGCCCACAGTGGGCCCCGTCTTCCTCCTCCTCCAGGCAGGCCTCCGTCCTCCCGGGTGCCTCCCCTGCCCTGCTTGTACTTCCACAACGGTGCCACTGACTTTCTTCTGTCCCCGCCAAGCCCATCCTGTCTCTGTGTGTCCCCTGCTCCCGCCGCGTCTGCCCCTCAGACCTCCAGGCCTCTCTCATCTGCAGTTGCCCACCACTCCTGCCCCTCCCTCGTAGGGCCCTTGCCGTGAATGCCCGTCTCCCCCGACTTTTGCCCACCGCTCTCCACCCGCCCCCGGGCTGCAGCAGCCCCCAGATCCCGCCAGTCCTTTGGAAGCGGTGGCGACCCCATTCCCTGTTTGCCCTTCTCCCAGCTCCTGGCTGGGTTCATGCCTCATACTGGGAATCTTGCAGCCCCAGCTAAGGGTTGGTTTCCTGTTCGCTGCGTGCCGGGCTCTTTCCAGACGGTATGTTCTTTCACACCTGGCCGGTACGCTGCTGTGATCTCCACGTCACTGAGCAGGAAGCCGTGCTTGGTGACGTGAAGGAACGCGTGATTGTCACACAGTCTTGCGGAGGCGGGGCTGGGGTGAAAGCCCCAGAACTTTCTCACTGATCCCCTGGCCAGGTCTATCTTTTCCAGCGTGGGCTGGGGGGGGCGCGAGGGCGATGAACCGCAAACATCACCTGGGGCGTAGACCCATGCTGGCTTGTGCAGGGAAGGCCGGCTTCCTTAGCCTGGTGCTCACAGGCCCCGCCCCCCGTCCCCCCACCGCCACGTACAGCCGGACCCAGCCGACCATCTAGCTTTCTCTCTTAACTGCTCCCCATTCCCAAGCTCACTACCATCTCACCTCCCCCTGCCCTGTGCAGTCTTGTCTCTGTGCCCTCTCTTCACGCTTTTCCCTTTCCATCCACCACGGCAAAACAAGAGCCCGGCTCCACCGTGCGTCAGGAGGGAGCTGCCTTCCATGAAAGTCCTCACGTGCTCCCGGCCACTTGGACGAGGCTTCTCCCGTCCCACCTTGACCCACGGTTGCTGCCTCCCCCACACTGGGGGCCCTGGTTTAAATACCTCCCCGAGCAATACCTGGTCACGTGCTTCGCATGGAGCAGGCACTCAGCCACTGGTAGAGCAAAGAGGAGAAAGGAAAACGAGTAGTTGCTAGGGAGAAATAATTGTCCGATGTTTACAAAGCATCTGTTAAGCACCTGCTGTGTACTAGGTGCCTTGCTAGTCTGGGGCCATGCTCTGCACACACACACACACACACTCACTCACCACTGTTTGTGGACCTCAGACGAGTCCCAATGTGCACGCAGTCCAACCTAGCAGGAAGGGGTCCACCGTGTCTCGGGGACATGGGGGGGAACATGCTTTTGATATCCAAGGAACAGGGTTATCTGGTCCCTGGAAACAATTTTTGGCCACGCCGTGAGATCTCGGGGGCCAGAGACCCCAGGGCCTTCACCATGCTGGTCTGTCGCCGGCAGGCTGGACGATGAAATCGCTCAGAAGAACAACGCTCTCAAGAAGATCCGGGAGCTGGAGAGTCACATCTCAGACCTGCAGGAGGACTTGGACTCAGAACGGGCCGCGAGAAACAAGGCCGAGAAGCAGAAGCGGGACCTGGGGGAGGAGTTGGAGGCGCTCAAGACGGAGCTGGAGGACACGCTGGACAGCACGGCCACCCAGCAGGAGCTCAGGTGGGAGACCGGCCGCAGAGCCGCCCCCGCCCCGCCGCGTGCGTCAGGTGGCTGGTGGAAAAGGGGCAAACCCAGAGCGGATCCCGAATGACAGGGTTCCTTGGGCCCTACGGTTACCGCCTCAGGTTTTTTTGTTTATTTATTGTGAGAGAGAGTGCGAGAGCAGGGGAGGGGCGCAGAGAGAGAGAGAGAGAGAGAGAGAGGGAATCCCAAGCAGGCTCTGCACTGTGAGTGTGGAGCTCGATGCAGGTCTCGTACTCACGAGCTGGGAGATCATGACCTGAGCCAAAATCAAGAGTCCGAAGCTCAACCAACTGAGCCACCCAGGCACCCCTGTGATACATTTTTAAAATAACATTTGTTGGGTTTGTCCTTAAGATTTGCTACGGGCTAACAGACACCAGCAACAACAACAACAAAAACACCCCAAAACAAAGAAACCGAAAAACCCAGAACAGAAACAGATCACTTGTTGGATAATGAATGCTAAGTTCAATGAAAGTAGGTCACTTATTCATTCAACAAACATGCAAATGGATTTTGAGTGCATCCTTTATCAGGTGCTGTGCTAACTCTGAGGTTGATGTCCCGCACTTCAGGTTTTGTGCCACACCTGTCACCTGGGCCTAGAAGCCAGCAGTTTTCTGCCCCCTTCCCACCTGGCCAATGACACAGAAAAGCCCTTGGTGTAGTCTTCAAATGCACGAGCTCAAAGCCAAATCATTTGGGTTCAGATTCTGGCTCTATGACACAGCGGATGTACCAACATGGGCTAAGAATCTCTTGGCCTTAGATTTCTCCTCTGTAAACTGGAAAAATTAATGTATCTCCCTCTAAGGGTCACTCTGAAGATTATACGAGATGATGTCTATAAAGAACTTAGGTCAGGGCACCCAGGTGGCTTAGTCGGTTGAGGTCCAACTTCCACTCAGGTCATGATCTTGCCGTTTGTGAGTTCCAGCCCCGTGTCGGGCTCTGTGCTGACAGCTTGGAGCCTGGAGCCTGCTTCGGATTCTCTGTCTCCCTCTCTCTCTGTCCCCCGCCCCCTTGTGCTTCCTGTCTCTCTCAAAAATAAACATTAAAAAATAAATAAATAAACATTAAAAAAAAAAAAAAGAACTTAGGTCAAGGCCTGGCATATAATAAGTAAGCTCAATAAGTAAGAGCTAACATTATTTGAGGAACATTTTGTAATTCACAGATGTTGTTTCAACACGATTTTGAGTATTCTGTGTATTTATTTGCTGGCCTTGAGAGTGTATTGGCCTTTGGTGTATTTTTGTGCTGGCCTTGAGAGTTTCTGGGCAGGTGACATGCTCTTTACTTTGCCGCTGAGGAAATGCCCGGTCCAGAGAGGTTAGGGGACTCAGCCGAGGTCACACAGCCAGGGAGGGCTGATGATGGGGACTTCAGCTCTGGGTCCCCGGAGATCTCTTGTTGCTTTGCACGGCACTGTCGGAGGTGAACCCGTTTCCGGCCGACTGCCATCCACCGTGTTCTTCCTGCCCAGGGCCAAGAGGGAACAAGAGGTGACGGTGCTGAAGAAGGCCCTGGATGAGGAGACCCGGTCCCACGAGGCGCAGGTCCAGGAGATGAGACAGAAGCACACGCAGGCAGTGGAGGAACTCACTGAGCAGTTGGAGCAGTTCAAGAGGGTAAGTGGTGATTCGTGTGTGTGTGTGCGCGCGTGTGAGACAGCATCATGCCGACAGCTTCACATAACCACGTATCAGGGTGTGTGCTGAGACGAATCCTACACCACACAAGAGCCTCATGACAGTGGTGGCAGCCAGCATTTATTCAGGGCGCGCCGTGCACGTATCCGTTAATCCTCATATCCACCTATGACGTAGGTACTCTTGAGCCCATTTTACACACGAAGGAACTGAGGTCAAGAGTGTCTAGAGGCGGGGGCGCCTGGGTGGCTCAGTCGGTTGAGCATCCAACTTTAGCTCAGGTCGTGATTTCATGGTTCGTGGGTTCAAGCCCCACGTCAGGCTCTGTGCTGACAGCTCGGAGCCCGGAGCCTGCTTCGGATTCTGTGTCTCCCTCTCTCTCTGCCCCTCCTCCACTCATGCTCTTTCTCTCTCAAAAATAAACATTAAAAAAAAAAGAGTGTCTAGAGGTGAGGAGACTTACCCAAGGTCACACAGCTAGTGACAAAGCCATGATTTGAACCCAGGCAGTGCAGCTGCCTGCCTACCTCTTGCCCACTCCAGGGCAGGGTCTACAACACCCTGCCCTCCGCTTAGCCACAGTTGAGAACAACTTCTGGGTCGCTTAAGATGGAGAACATTCTTTCCGTCTTAATTTCCCTGCAGGTTGGAGGAAAACAGTTAGCTCTCCGGCAGAGTTTGAGAATGACTGGATCTAGTCGTTCTTTTCCCTCGTGCTTGGCTCTCTGGGGTGTGTGGGATTCGAGGCAGTTAAGTAGCCCGAGTCTGAATGCTTCACACCCAAAACTTCTTCTCCCTTGGGAGAATTTCCTTGTGTTTCCTTCCCAGGGGTGAGCTGTTTAGCTTGCGACATCCGGATTGTATCCCCCTTAGCACTATGGCTCCCCCAATCCCTGCCCTTTCTAGATATCCCCCCCCCCCCAGCTAGACTAAATGGGCACAGCATTACCTAAAAATTGTGGGCAGTTTGGGTTTGTTTCTCTCGCCAGCCAAGGTCACTCTTCTTCCCTGAGGGGGTTTACTGAACACCTTTCCGCCTCTTCTAGAAGAATCTCCAATTTTCCTGTACAAGAGAACAGTGGCAACAGTCCCTTAGGTAGCACTGACCATGTGCCTGATACTGTTCCAATGCTTTCCAGACACGAGTTCATTTCATTTCATCTGGGGCCTTTGTTAAAATGCAGATGTCCGGGCCCCGTCTTCCACCCTCCTACAGGGGGGTCTTAGGCCCAGTGTCTGAAAAGTGCAGGGCAAGACTGAGCCCCCCTGCACCTTCCAGGTGAGTAAAAGGACTCGTTAAGTCGGAGCTGAATACTAACGTTGAACACTGTGTCACTTCTTTGGACAAATAAGATTTGCTAATTGTCACTACACAACATACATTTTCTCTTACGGTGCTATGCTGAGTAAATGTGGTGAGGGTGAGACCCTTCTTGTTCCTGATCTTAGGGGAAAAGCTCTCACTTCTTCCCCACTGAGGATGTTTGTGTTTAGCTTGGGTTTTTTTGTTTGTTTAGAGATGGAGAGATAGAGATAGGAAGGGGCAGAGAGAGCATCCCTAGCAGGCTCCGTGCTATTAGCCCAGAGCCCAAGGCGGGGCTCAGTCCCCTGAAATGTGAGATCGTGACCCGAGCCGAAATCTAGAATTGGACACTTAAGTGACTGAGCCATCCAGACGCCCCTAGTTTGTTTTTTGAAAATCAGAACTATTGAGGTCTGTGCAGTAAGACTCATCAGTTTTAACTGTATAGTTCAACTAATTTCGACAAACGTATGCATTTGTGTAACCACCACCCGTCATGATGGAGAACACTAGATTTTTTATTTTTAAACATTTTTAAATTTATTTCGAGAGAGACAGAGAGTGAGAATCCCCAGCAGGCTCTGAGCTGTCAGCGCGGAGCCGGATGTGGGGCTCGAACTCCCTAACCACGAGATCAGCATCTTAGCCGAAAGAAACCAAGAGTCGGAAGCTTAACCGACTGACCCACCCAGGCGCCCCACAACACTACGTTTTTTAAAAATGACGCTGGAATGCAGTTTTCTTTTTTCTTTATTAAATGTTGGCAACAAAGAATAGGTCTATCGGGACATGACGACAGGTTGGATGTAGCTTGTGGAATGCTGGTTTGCAACCTTTGAGCTTTAGCAGAACAGAATGCAAAATGTCTCACCGTGACCGTGTGTCCCCCACGCTGCTGTGTTTCTCCCCAGAGGGGACAAGCACGGGTCCCTGCACCTCCCTGACCGGAGGGGAAGGGAAGGAGGAAGATCCACCAGTGACAGAGTTAGGTTCTTAACCTGCTTTCCTGGCCACAGCTGTAATGCCTTCCCTGCCCTGTGCTTCCCTGGCCAGGCCAAGGCCAACCTAGACAAGAACAAGCAGACGCTGGAGAAGGAGAACGCAGACCTGGCCGGGGAGCTGCGGGTCCTGAACCAGGCGAAGCAGGAGGTGGAGCACAAGAAGAAGAAGCTGGAGGTGCAGCTCCAGGAACTGCAGTCCAAGTGCAGCGATGGGGAGCGGGCCCGGGCTGAGCTCAATGACAAGGTCCACAAGCTGCAGGTGAGCGGCCTGCACGGCCAGCGGCCCTTAGAGCCATCCCTGGAGGGGGACGAAGCTCTCCCCGGCTAACTGAAGTCTTTGGCTGCAGAGCAAGTTGGTTCCCTCTTGTAAGGTCCCTCGAGGAGAGGAGGGCTTCTCCCTCCTCAATTCACTCTTGAAAGGCCTTCTTCTGCTCCTTCAGCAAGTGTATGAGTATTTGCTGTAGACCATGCACCATGTTTGACCCTGAGATACATCAGCAAGAAAGACACATTCCCTGCCCCCATAGAACTCTGACCTAGTGGAGGGAAAGGCGTTTATAATTCCATGAGTGAGTGTAAAATGACACTGTACGTAACTGGGGCGGGGGTTGGGGGGGCGGGGTCTGGCCGGCGGGAGGAGGAGTCGGGAAAGGCTTCCTGAAGGAGGAGGTATCATCTGAGATAAGTAGAAGTCTACCAGGCAGAGGGGACAGCGTGTGCAAGGGCCCAGTGGTTAGTGGGAAATCAGAAGAGACCACATGAGTGACGCCAGAAAGCTGAGCTGGCAGGGGAAACATGGTACAAGATGGGACGAGGGAGGTAGGTTGTGGCCAGATGACACAGGGCCTTCGAGGCCCTATTCTGTGTACATTCATCTTTATTCCGTGCGACAAGTCGTCATTGATGGGTTTTGACCTGAGCAGTGACAAGGTCTCTGGGTCTTTGGTCTTAGTTAGCTTTGATTTAGACACTTGGCCTGACGTCCATTCATGGGATCCAGGCAGACTTTTGATAAGTCAGTGTGCTTACAGCCTGGGACCAGGGGGCAGGGGGAGCATTAAGTAGGATTTCTTTCCACATGCCGTTGAGAGCAGGGGTTCTGCTACCGTAACACAGGCAGTGTCCTGGAGACGTAGAGTCAAGATTATTTACGTTCTCCTCGTAAGGGGGAGAGGATGGACGGTTGACTGATACCTCAGTAGAGGGCTTCTTACCTTTAGTGTCTGCATCTCTGGTTGGGGCATGAAGGTCAATGAAAGGGCAAAGAGTAGAGGCGAGGAAGAGGGTGGTGGGAACAGGGCCCTTGGAAGTAAAGGTGCCATCTGCATCCCCCCTCCAACTTCAGGGAGCAGGCGAGTTGTCTAGACTCTCTAACCTGCTGCTTCATTTTTGCCAACCTTGGCAAGGATTCAGGGTCCATTTAGTAGGATCAGGAACAAGCCAATACAGTCTGGGGCTCAAAGAGGTTCTTAGAGCCAGGCCTCCCAACTTATAGGTGCTACACTTCCCTTGGGGTCATGGGGTTACCATGATCAGGCCCCATAGCCCATGGCTATTTCCTAATCAGTGAATACAACGAGGCCTATCATGTGAGTCGAGAGATCTTCTCTTACTTAATAAGGATCCTGTTCTAGAGGGCTCTAACCACAGTCTCTTGGCACCCTCAGAATGAAGTGGAGAGTGTCACAGGGATGCTCAACGAGGCTGAGGGGAAGGCCATAAAACTGGCCAAGGATGTGGCATCCCTTGGGTCCCAGCTCCAGGACACCCAGGTGGGTATTCTGCCACGTGATTCAGAGGGAGCTGGGGTGTGGACTTCCTGGGGGTGGCTCCCTGAGACTTCCACATGGCATCTCGTAGGAGCTGCTCCAAGAAGAAACCCGGCAGAAACTCAATGTGTCCACCAAGTTGCGCCAGCTGGAGGACGAGAGGAACAGCCTGCAGGACCAGCTGGACGAGGAGATAGACGCCAAGCAGAACCTGGAGCGCCACATCTCAACTCTGAACATCCAGGTGCTGGCCGTGTGTCCTTGCCTTTCTAGGTGTAAGCCTTGAAGGGTAGCTCAGGAGCTCGGAGAGGCTGTGGTTGAGCGTTGGCGCCATTTTGTTTGGCTCACTGGCTCCCCCTGCTGTTGAATTTCCTCCAGGAGGAGAAGGTGGTCTCTTCTCAGGGTGCAGTCAGGGATGGGACTCGCTCATTGGCCCTCCTTTTACCCCAACCCGGACACTGTCATTTTAGCTCTCCGATTCGAAGAAGAAGCTACAGGACTTCGCCAGCACCGTGGAGGCCTTGGAAGAGGGCAAGAAGCGGTTCCAGAAGGAAATCGAAGGCCTCACCCAGCAGTACGAAGAGAAGGCAGCTGCTTATGACAAACTGGAAAAGACCAAGAACAGGCTTCAGCAGGAGCTGGACGACCTGGTCGTCGATTTGGACAACCAGCGGCAACTGGTGTCCAACCTGGAAAAGAAGCAGAAGAAGTTTGATCAGGTAGGGGCTGGAGGGCCGTCGGCTCTGTTCACGGACACGGGCTGGGGCTGGAGGGTCTTTGAAGCAGCTGGTGTGGCTGCCATGTATGTGTCTCCCACCCATCCTCCCAAGGAAAGCTAGCTTGCCTTGGGTGACCATGAAGCATCGGGGCTCCTAGGTCAGAGCGAGGAGAGCACTGGCTCTTGGACGTGACTTCCAGATATCCCCACCACCAGGGCCACCTGCGACCCCAGGGATGCCTTAGTTTCTAGCCCTGAGAAGGAAGGAAATTTATTTCACTTCACTCAACAAGTATTTATCGAGTGCCTCCTGAATACTCCACATAATTTAATGCTCCACCTTTCGATACCACTTCCCCCAACATTTCACGATGAAGAATTTCACGCACACAGCCAAGCTGAAGCACCGAAGCGTGAACACCTGTATACCCACCACGTGGATTGGATCATTAATGTTTTACCAAATTCGGATGAACTGTCTCTGTCATTGGATGCATTTCAAAGCAAATGACAGATTTCCCCCTCTATACTTCAGCACTCTGTGTCTTAACTGGAGTTCTTCTTTAACAGAAAATTTTGCTTCTTGTGTATACATGCAAATGCACAAATCTCAAGTATCCACTCACTGGAGTTCTGGTAAATGCATAATACACCCATGTGGCTCAAACCCTTAAAAAATGCCAACTTTTAATACGCTACTCAGATTTAGCAAAGCTGATTGGGTGTGCAAGTGACTTGGGATGATCCTCGAAATCAATCTGGGGATTGTTTTGGGAGGCCAATGCCAGGGGTGTGGGGGCTCACTGCCCCTCCCCGCCTGGGCTCAGAGGAGCAGGCTTCCGGGCGTCACCCTGGCTCTGTCCTTCTCCATCTCAGGCGGCCAGCCTGTCTTCACTGCTTCCACTATGCTGCCCCATTACTGGCTTGAGGGCCTGGGGTCGCTTCTTTTATTTCCCTGTCACACATCACGTAGGCTTTTGTGCTGACTGCTGTTTTGGGGGCCCCTATTACTTACCTGCCTTCGCTCACTTCTCAAAGCCTGGTTTTTGGATGTGTCAGTGTATACGCTTATGCCCCTGTCTGTGCGGATGACATTAACGTCGGCCTGGAGTGTTCCTTGAACTGCCTCTCCAAGCACAGAGCTAAGTATGTGCCGCTCTGTCCCCACGCTCACCCTTTCCCTACTCTGGCTCAGAGAGTGCTTTTGAGGGCTGGAGATGAGTGGCCGTGATAAAAAGAATTAGTGGCCTCTGGCAGGATTAAATGTCACTGTGACCTCACTAGTAGTATGTTCGAACCAGCACGGGCAGCATTAGTGATTTCAAAGCACAAAGACTCAGCAGGTGCTGGCTGTGAGTGAGGTCCACCTACTGGAAGTCAGAAGGAAGCTCTTTATTAACTATTTGCATAGATGCCTTAATGACTTCCACCGCCTCTGAAGAAATTCAGGCAGGAGGCTGCTTGCGCTTATTTGCAATTGAAAGGGAGCCTGGGTGGCTCATTGGGCTAAGCGGCTGAGCGTCACTCTTGGTTTTGGCTCAGGTCATGATCTCTAGGTTTGTGGGTTCGAGCCCCACGTCGGGCTCTGAGCTGACGGTGCGCAGCCTGCTTCAGATTCTCTCTCTGCCTCTCTCCCTCCCTCTCTCTGCCCCTCCCTGCTTATGCTTTCTCTGTCTCTCAAAATGAATAAAGTTATTTTAAAAAAAAAAAAAGGGGGAAGTCGAACTTCACCTCCGGGGCTGGGCTTCCGTTGTGTTGTAGTTGTTAGCCGAGGAGAAGAGCATCTCTTCCAAATACGCGGACGAAAGGGACAGAGCCGAGGCAGAAGCCAGGGAAAAGGAAACCAAGGCCTTGTCGCTGGCGCGAGCCCTCGAAGAGGCCCTGGAAGCCAAAGAGGACCTCGAGAGAGCCAACAAAATGCTCAAGGCCGAGATGGAGGGCCTGGTCAGCTCCAAGGATGACGTGGGCAAGAACGTAAGTGGCTCCTCCCTGTCTGTGCCTGTCCACAGGTCACCAGCCCCCTCCCCACTATGCATTACCCACGGGGCGGGACGCGGGCACCCTGAGCCTCTTCCACGGGACAGGACCATCAGGACTGAAGGCCGTCACGCAGACGGGGACTGGTTGGAAATAGCACTTGGGGGGGGGGTCCCCAAGGAAGACTCTGGCCTTGACTCTTGGCCCTGCATCCCGCGGGGGGGCAAAAGCCATCTGTGTGACCTCACAGAGCTGCCCGTCCCCGCGGGTTGCCTGAGCGTCTTCATGAAGACTCCCCTCCCGCGAAAGGTCCACGAGCTGGAGAAGTCCAAGCGGGCCCTGGAGACCCAGATGGAGGAGATGAAGACCCAGCTGGAGGAGCTGGAGGACGAGCTGCAGGCCACGGAGGACGCCAAGCTGCGGCTCGAGGTCAACATGCAGGCCCTCAAGGGCCAGTTTGAGCGGGACCTCCAGGCTCGGGATGAACAGAACGAAGAGAAGAGGCGGCAGCTCCAGAGGCAGGTAGTCCGGGTGGGGGGATGTGGGGCGGGGAGGCGGCGTGGCCCGGACCCAAGGAGACTTGGTTCTCTCAGTGGCCTGCAACCTGGAGACGAGCAGACCCCCCCTGGGGGGGGCGGGGGGGGGGGGCTGTGCCCCCCCCCTCCCTGCCCCTGGGAGCTCTCCAAATGCTGGGCGCGGTGGGGGTAGGGCCTCTGAGGGACAGCCAGGCCCAGCAGCGCCCCCCTTCCCCCCTCGCTCAGCTGCACGAGTATGAGACAGAACTGGAAGACGAGAGAAAGCAACGTGCCCTGGCAACGGCGGCCAAGAAGAAGCTGGAAGGGGACCTGAAGGACCTGGAGCTGCAGGCCGACTCGGCCATCAAGGGCCGGGAAGAAGCCATCAAGCAGCTGCGGAAACTACAGGTGGGGGATGCGGGGCACGGGCCGAGGGAGGGGGTGGCTCCCCACTGGAGGGGAAGCTGGGCCAACAGCCGCAGGACGCAGGCCTGTCACGGGTGCCTGAATATTCAGCTGGGGTTTTCCACTGGGGTTCAGCCTCGGGGGGCTGTTTCCCACCCTGGGTAAGGCACAATCACCAGGCCTTTGTCCAAGGCCCTCAGACCACATGGCCATGTTTATTTAGGTCTGCTGAGCCCCTCCGGAACGGTGCCCCCCAACAGCAACCTGGCCCCGTGAGGTGGGGTGGGTGGGCCACAGGGACCTCTTTGTGGTTGATCTGAACTTCCTCGGGGCTGGCGTGGAAAGATGGTGAGTTAGGACCTCTTGGCTTGTCCCACCTGTTGACTCACGCAGGCCCAGATGAAGGACTTCCAGAGAGAGCTGGAAGATGCCCGTGCCTCCAGAGATGAGATCTTTGCCACCGCCAAAGAGAATGAGAAGAAAGCCAAGAGCTTAGAAGCCGACCTCATGCAGCTACAGGAGGTAGAGCCTTCTCGATGTGGGCCTTGGCCGGGGGGGTACTGTGGCCGGAGCCCGTGGCACCCACGCACCTCTTTCCCTCGTCCAGCACTCCACAGGGGCGGGCCCCTGGAGTGACGACAGGGGCAGACGTGGGATTTTCTCCTGTCCGGGACATGCAGGGCCTCCCCTGAGCTCAGAGGCGGCTCAGCTGCTTTCCAGGGTGGCCGTGGCCGTAGAAACTGCTGGGGTCTGGAGCAGGTGGCTTCTCGCTGGGGTTCAGCCCTTGCCTGGCAGATCAGCGGTTTCCCCCCTCCCCTCCCCTCCCCCGTGCTGTCCAGGATCTGGCCGCGGCTGAGAGGGCTCGCAAACAGGCCGACTTGGAGAAGGAGGAACTGGCAGAGGAGCTGACCAGCAGCGTCTCAGGAAGGTAGGGGGCCGCAGCGGGAGAAGGGGGTCCCAGGCTCAGATGAGGACAGAGAGGCAGCTCATGGAAGAGACTCCTGAAAATGACAGTGTGCAGCCAAGCTTCTCACAAGGGTCTTGACCCCATTTGGGCATGTAGCCGGTTTCATTGGTTCTGAATGAACAGCATGGTGGGGAAGGGACACGGGGCGGGGGGAGGGGGGAAGACATCCAAGAGGAGAGAGCTCGTCTTTCCTCCAGGCCCGGCTTTGCCCATACCGACGGGATAGAGTCCCGGCTCCCTACTTCCCAGCTGTGTGACTTTGGACAAGTGTCTAAGCCTCACTGGGCCTCAGTTTCCTTTTACAAAGGAGGGCGACTCCAAGGCATCACCTCACTCCTCCACACAGAGGTTATTTCCTAAGCCAGAGGGAGGCTGGAGCCCCAGACCGCCTGCATTTCCCTTAGGAACACACTTCAGGACGAGAAGCGCCGCCTGGAGGCCCGGATCGCGCAGCTGGAAGAGGAGCTGGAGGAGGAGCAAGGCAACATGGAGGCCATGAGTGACCGCGTGCGGAAGGCCACGCAGCAGGTGCGGGCAGAGCAGGGCCAGGCTGCACCCTGTCACACGCCCCACACTGCTGCACTGCAAGCTCGGGGTTGGGGTGGAGAGCGGGGAGACGGGTGCAGGGGTCAAGTGCATCTGCTCCCTGCACCCTCTCCCTCCCCGCGTGGGCACGCAGCCCCCGTCGCCATCTCATCAGGCGGCCAGTGTATGTCTGGCTCCCTCCGGCAGACAACGTGGGCCTGGAGAAAGGGCCTCGGGGGTCTCCTCCTTGCTGTCGCCCCAGCCTCTGGCCCCGGCCTTACAGCAGTGAGCACTCAGTGACATTACTAAGCACCAGCTCCGCGACAGGTGCTGGGGCCCTGCCTTGTGACCTAGAGACAGGGAGCCTGGGTGGCCCCAGGACGCTGCCTTTTGTGCTGCACCTTAAAGGAGGCCCAGGAAGGAACTGGTGGCTGGAGGAGGTGGGGAGGGCTCCTGGGTGCCCCTGCCCCAGCGACCCACGTCGAAGCCCACCAAGGCTGAAGGCCACAGGCGTAGTGGGTCCTCTCAGTGGACCCACCCCCCCCACTCCCATGCCCTCCACCCCCTGACCTTCACTGCCCTCCGCAGGCTGAGCAGCTCAACAACGAACTGGCCACTGAGCGCAGCGCGGCCCAGAAGAACGAGAGCGCAAGGCAGCAGCTCGAGCGGCAGAACAAGGAGCTCCGAAGCAAGCTGCAAGAGATGGAGGGGGCCGTCAGGTCCAAGTTCAAGTCCACCATTGCGGCACTGGAGGCCAAGATCGCGCAGCTGGAGGAGCAGGTGGAGCAGGAGGCCAGGTACGTGGGGCACGGGTTCCAAAGAGCGGCCTGCTGGCCAGCGAGTACCCGGCCGTCGGGGCTCAGGCTCTCTGGACCTCTGTCCTGGCTGTGGAATGAGCCCAGTGGTCACCACGCCGCAGCTGTGTGTGGAGAACCGTGTGTGAACACGGGAGCGAGGCAGGCCTGGCCCCGAGAAGGCCCGTCCCAAACGGCCCTGAGTGGCAGGGGTCCTCCGTGAGGTCCGCTATCTTCCCGCGAGCACAGTGGCTATGCCTGGCCTGTGTTCTCAGGATGTCGTGTTCACGGCCACCCAGGAAAGTGCAGATCAGCAACCCCATTCAGCACGTGCCAATATGGTCAGGCTTCTCCTTATAAAGAGAAAATAAGATCACGGCCCATCTGTGACCATCAGACTACGAGGATTCTGACCCACTTTTTTTTTTTTTTTTTGGTAGTGGCTTTCTTGCCAACTCACAGACCATACAAAAATTCAGCCTTTTCACGTGTACTGCTCAATGGCCCTTTAGTAGAGTTGTGGATAGCTGCGCCCTGTGTACCATCCAGTGTGGGACAGTTTCAACACCTCATTAGGACACCCTGTACCCCCCTGGCCATCACCCTGACCTCCCCCAGCCCTCTGCAACCACAGATCTGCTTTCTGTCTCTCTTGTCTCTTGTGGATGTTTCACGTGAGTGGAATCCCACAGTCTGTGCCCTTCTGTGACTGGCCTCCCTCCCTGTGTCTTCGAGGTTCGCCCACGTGGTAGCAGACGCAAGTGCTGCGTTCCTTTTTAAGGCCGAGTACTGTTCGTCTGATTTGGGGGGTGAGCCCTGATTTGGGGCCTCTCAGGGAAAGCGCTCACAGTGGGGGAGAGGCTGGTCGGGTCTACGTGCCAGGTGCAAGGGAGCCCATCCCCGCTTCGCCCCCCTCCTCCCCCGTATGCAGAGAGAAGCAGGCGGCCACCAAGTCGCTGAAGCAGAAGGACAAGAAGCTGAAGGAGGTCCTGCTGCAGGTGGAGGACGAGCGCAAGATGGCCGAGCAGTACAAGGAGCAGGTAACCCGGGACGCCGGCCTCTCCCAGCCCCACAGGGACCCCACGGCGCCCCCTGCTCACCCCCGGGCCTCTCCCTGACAGGCAGAGAAAGGAAACGCCAAGGTCAAGCAACTCAAGAGGCAGCTGGAGGAGGCGGAGGAGGAGTCCCAGCGCATCAATGCCAACCGCAGGAAGCTGCAGCGGGAGCTGGATGAAGCCACGGAGAGCAACGAGGCCATGGGCCGCGAGGTGAACGCGCTCAAGAGCAAGCTCAGGTGAGGCTCACGGGCCTCGGGTGCCCACAGGGCGTTTCTTTCCTGATGCAGAGGACACCCCGCCCCCCCTCCCCCACCGCCCCCTGTTCCTTTCCAGGTTCTCCCCCCTCACCAGCACTTATGCGGCACCACTGTGTGCCAGGCACACGAACAGGCCGCGGATCCACCAGGGCCCTGCCTTGGAGCAGCGGACCCTCTGTTCGAGGGGGAGAGAGCATCCCAAGGAGGCACTGCGCTGTCAGCACAGAGCCCAATATGGGGCTTGATCTCACAAACCATGAGCTCATGGCCTGAGCCAAAATCACAAGTCCGACACTTACCTGACGGAGCCGCCCGAACGCCCCCTCGCGTGGTTTCTTTAATGATGCGCATCCCTTCCCAGCCCACCCTTGGGCGAGGAGAAGGAGAGGGAGGCACACCCCTGTCTCCTCAATCCTTGTCCTCACTGCTGCATTGCCCGTGCGGGTCCCTTCTCTCCAGAACCTCTTTTCTGGGTTTTCTCTTGACCACTTTGGTCTAATCAGGGTCTCCCATCCCTGCTGCTGTTTGGGGCCGGATCATCCTGTCTCACAGGAGCTGGCCTGTGTTTGCAGGACGGGGCATGGCACGCTCTGGATTGTGACAACCGCAAATGTCTCCAGCCGTTGCTCAGTTTCCTGGGTGGGGGGTGCGGTCGCCCGGGGGTCTCGAACCGCCGCCCTAACCAGGGCTGTTTTCTCTCCCACGCCCCTGTCCCTCTGGGCCTGAAGCTGGATAGGCGACACCCCTGCTCCTCAGGCCTCCTTCCCACCTCCACTGGTTCCCAGAAGGCGTGGGCCCCGAAGCTTCCTGCCACACTCACCCCCACCCCTCCAGGGGGGTGATACAGTCTCTTGGGTCCTTGGTCTTGTCTCCTCTGCGATCCTGCCACCCCGTGGGCCCTAACACTAGCTCTAACTTGCCCATCAAGCCCAGGCTCGGTGGTCGGTCCGCCTCGCACACACCCTCAACACCCCAGACCCCTCCTGCTTTGAGGTATGCACTTGGTGAGTTAAACCAGACTTTCCACCTTCTGCTCAGGGAAAAGCAAACAGGCACAATGCCAGTTCATGCTGGGCCTTGTCTGTCACAAGGAGCTGACCTCACTCGGTGCTGCCTGGGCCTGACTCCCCTCCCCCTTCTACTCTCTTGGACATCTGGTTTTCACTCTGTCCCCAGTCTCACCATCCCCACCCATCCTTACAAGCTCTCATGTCCCCGTCAACCCGCCTCCCCGCAGCTGTGTCCATTTCTTCTACTCCGTTCCCGGGCTGAACTATCTAGCGCCAACTAAGGGCATCACATCAGGTACACCTACCTCTCTTGTTCCCTCAAGGACGTCGCTCCAGAAATTCTTACCCTTCTCCTTTTCACCATTTTCACGTCAACAGTCATTCCAGGAGCTGAGAAAGCCTCTGAGCCCCACGCCCCCTGCTACCCTTCACCACGAAATCTTAATGGTCAGTCCTCAGTCCTCCCCGACTGAGCTGCAGCTTCCTCGACCCACACCGGGGTTTGTTCCTGCCCTCTGGGTGTCTTTCCTTGTCTCCCCTGCTGGTACCTCATCTCAAAGCCCGCCTGCCATTGGCCTGCCCCAGGGCGCCATCTTGGTTCTCTCTTCATCTCCTTTTCTGCTCCCTCCTAGGTGACCTCACCCAGCCTGGTGCCTTTTGAGTTCCACCCACAGCGTGTGGCTTCCTGGCCCAGACTTCTTCCTAGAACCCCAGACCTGCTTGCCCTCTCCCCTCAATGCCTCACAGGCAGCTTACACCTTGAGCTGAACCCCTTCACGCCCAAGTCAGCGTCCCTCACGGTCTCTGCCAGCTCAGCAACTGGACTGATAAAGCTGCTGTTGACCCAGTCCACTAATCTGTGCTCTTTTTCCCTCTCCCTTATATATAACATCCAATCTGCCATGGAATCTGACCAACTTTCCCTTAAAAACACTGTACATCCGGGCACCTGGGTGGCTCAGTCAGTTGAGCGTCTGACTTCAGCCCCGGTCATGATCTCATGGTTCATGAGTTCGAGCCCCGCATCAGGCTCTGTGCTGACAGCTCAGAGCCTGGAACCTGCTTCGGATTCTGTGTCTCCCTCTCTCTGTCCCTCCCCGGCTCATGCTCTCTGTAAAAAATAAAAACTTAAAAAAATTAAAAAAAAAAAACCAACACTGTACATCCACAATCCAAGAGACAAATGTTTCTTGCCATCCTCATCCAAGCTACCCTCTCCTACCATCTAGGTAACTTTCACAGCTTGTGTTTCACTTGTGTTTATACTCCGTCTTTATAGTCTGTTCTCAACATGGCAGCCAGAGGGATCCTGTTGAAATAGATATGAGTCACAACCCCCCCTTGCTTGGAACCGTCCAATGGCTTCCACCTCATTCAGATTGAAAGCAACACCTTTATGATGGTCGGTTCCACCAGGCCCTACGTGATCTCCGTCCACTGCCTCCTAAATGAGCCCTCTGCCTCTACACATGCTGCCCGGGGCCTTGGCACGGGTGGTTCCCACTGTCTGGAAGGCTCTTGCCCCAGCTCTCGGCATAGCTGGATCCCTCCTTCCTTTCCTTCAGGCATTTACACACCCACGTTAACCTGTCTACAACTTCCAACCTCACTCCCTGCAGTTCTCTTACTGATCTGTCACCATGTAACCTGCTGTTTATTTACTTATCTCATTGGCAGCCTTCACTCTGGCCCCATGAGCACAGAGGTTCTGTCTGCTTATTCGTCCCCAGTGTCTGGGATGGTGCTGGGAACAAACCTTCAATCACGGAGTCAGAGCTGATGTTTCCCTAAACTCATTCTCATACCACCTTGGCCATTTTGCCTTAGCCTTTTACTACCTGCACCATCGTTGACTTCACGGTGTCTTTGAAATTAACTGGTCTAATCATAAACACATCTATTTGCAAATAAAATTTACCATCCCTGTATTGTTAAACCAGCATCACGAGCAGCAACAGGTCACAACGAAATTAAAATACAGTGAGAACAAAACAGTAATGGGTTCTACCTACTCTGACTACAAGTTGATGACTAGGACCAGAAGGCCTCTTTCTCAGTTGACAAGGGACTGACAGAAGATGACGTTAGCACCGAATAGACCGTCCCTGACATAATGAGATGTATTTTAAAAAGAGTGGGAAACGGAGTACTTTTCTCACTGTGCGATCGAGTTATCCAGGGGCACGCCCAGGAACCATCTGAAACCACCTGCCATTATCAGCTCCAGACTCTGAGCATCACTGCAGGCAGGTGACGAGGGGACAGCCCAAACCCCTTTCAGAAGGGGGAGGATGGCTGGCATGGGGTACAGGGCTTCGGGAAGGAGACCCCAGATCACACAAGGCTGGGGAGGGCCTGTGGGTCCCCCCCAGTGAAACAGAAACAAGACGTAACCTCTCAGGTCCAACAGGGGCTTGGGAGCAACACCCAGGACGATGGTCAGCAAGACAGCTGTTCTCACATGGAGCTGTTCCCCCCCCTCCCCTCCAGAATTTGCTTGGCTGGTGACTGAACCCTGCCCTCCTCAGTGCCAGGCCGGGGGGTGGGGAAGCAGTCAGCCGCTCTGGCTGTCACTGCTCCCTGTGGTCAGGACCCCTGATTCTCTTAGCACATGTTCAACGTACCTTGTGGGTTCTGCCCCCCAACAGCTGACCCTCCTCAGGGCCTACAGGCCAGTATGGAACAGACTATTTCTGACACTCCCGGTACGAGCATATCCTAAGGCAGGGCCAAGAGCGGTCACACCTTCCTGCGTCCTCTGGGTCCCACGTGCAAAACCTCAAGTCCAGCACTAGAGCCGTGAGTGAGGTTAGCAAGCCCGGCCAGCTCTCGGTGAACAAGGAAATGCGAAGCGAGTTTCATAGTCGTGCCGACCAGGTAAACCTCAACGTGAGCGCCTGTTAAAGAGCTGGGCCCGGCCTCTGCCACACCAGCAGACGTGAGCTTCTTAGCTGAACCAACAGCTTACGCACGCAGGCCTCAGAGTTCTTGGTGTCCCGTGCTTCTCTGCCAGGTTGACTTAGAAGTGCCTTTGATCATTTCATCGAAGGGAATGCCTTTAATGATTAAAAACGCACTTAGAGGACTCCCTCTCGTTGGCGGAGGATAACCACCAGAGACTCTCTCTCTCTGTTTCAGAGGCCCCCTTCCCCAGGAAACTCCGCAATGACTCACCAGGTACCATGCCTCCAGCTTCGCGGCTCATGTGTGTTGCACTTGGTTTCCACTTCCGTTCTGCCCTCCCGCCCTCCCAGTCCCTGCGACCCCCTTTTTTGGCCCTCACGAACCTCCATGGGATTCCTGCAAAATCTGAAGGCCTGGATGTCTTAGTTCAAAACTCTTTTTATCATAGCCAAGATCAGTACAACAAGACTTAATCTCTTGACCCGTCTTCCTTCCCTACTTCTGCTTGGGCATCTGACACGGCACGAAATGTGTCCACGGCACCAAATGTGTCCTCGTCACCGTGTGTTGACAAGCGCTTAAGAGGCTGCGTGTGTGTCACTCGGATTGTTGGTACCTGCATAAGTGGGCCTCTCTCACACTTGGCAGTAGGACACTTGGCTGTGCTGTCCTCCTCTGTCTGGTTAAGACGCTGCACTGAGCGGGTATGACACTTCTACAGCCTGGGCCCTTTCGTGGAGAAGGGCCTCAAATCTGGTCCACAAATAACAATTCACGAGCACAGGTTCACGGGAACCACAGCCCGGCCTCTGGTTGTCCCCACGGCCGGGCTTTCGTATGCATGTCTGCGAAAGAAATGGGCTCTCACTGCGCGTTCTACAGTCGCTGGGGCCGCATGAGCCTTGAGCGAGGCCTAGCTGATAACGGCACTTTCCGCACGCTAGGACACGTGCTGGCCACTGCTCAGCCAAGCGTGGTCCGGACGGAGCCTTTTCCAGGGGTCTTGCGAGCCCGTATACACAGCGGGGGATGGACAGGACACCCGAGACTCGAGGAAGGACACAGGGCCCTTCACACGACAGAGTTAAGAGGCCTCGACTTGTGTGGGAGTCTACCAGCTTTTCACACGTGACGTTAGGCAACCAGGGCCTGGTTTTCCTCTCATCTTCCTTGAGAGGCCAAGCAGGCCCTGGCTTGTGTACCTCTTCTCTTTTGGAGAAGTAGCTGTCGCTACCCCAATACTTAAAGCTGGATGAGGGACTGGCAGGAGCTCTAGGAAGAGTGCCCGGCCTCTAGAACACGGCTTTCTGAGCAGCGCCCCTGCCAGCTCAGGCTGGACGGTGGGACCCACTAGTCGATGGGAAAGTGAGTCCTTGCAAATCAGTGCTTCTGCTCTGGTGCTGGATCCCGCCATGCCACTAGTGCCTCGGAGAAGTTCTCGGAGTCTGTGAATAGAAGCCAGACCCTCCAGGATCAGACACTTGAAGAAAATCTTTAGAAGGGGTCCCTTACTTTCTGTGACTGATGTAGCCAGTGCCCACCTCGGCCTTGGATTCGAAGCCAGTTCCTTCAGGAAGGGTACCTGAACCGGAAGACAGGCTCACAGGACTGGTGGCGGAGCAGGGGGCTAACAGTGACCCGGGACATGATTTACGTCTTAGATCAAAGGAACACATTTACACCTCAGCTCTTGTAGCTTGCAAATCCACACTGTCTCGGGAGGCCAAGAGTGCCGGGAGCCTGGAAGGGTAGGGGAGACAGTTTCCCAACCCCAGGCTGTCCCAATGAGTTTTGAACCAGGAGGATTAGAAGCGGGAGAGACACGTGGAAGCTACTCTCCTTTCTGTCCTGTCCTCCGAGACCCTGCTTTCAGACTCAGGTGCTTGGAAAGCACAGCGCTAAAGACTTTTTAAAAGGTCACTTCTAGAGAGGGTGATGGAAAGTTAGTTCCAAGGGCACAGGGCGCTTCTGAGCTTCCCTCTGACGTGAGTGAAGCTGGCCTGAGTCTTGAGCTGGGAGTGGCTACAACTTTAAGTATTCATCCCTGATTGTGGCCCCTCAGAAAGTACCATTCTGTGAACCTAGGCGGGTTTTCCCAGCCCGGGTTTCTCCCACCCTCGGACCCCAGAAGGCTCGCGTTGGGACTCCCCTTCTCAGTGTTCAGGATGTTCTGGGCCTTCCTTTTGCCTCCAATCTTACCTCTCTGAGTTGTCTCTTTGGACTAAAGAATCTCTAACTGGGATGGGCTCTCCCTCATAGCTTTCAAAAGTCCAGCCTCTGCGTGGCGAAGCGGGTCATTTTTTATGACAAAAATTCTGCATTCCTCTTAGGCATCCTAAAATGAGTTAAGACCTGTCTTCTGATTCAGGTCAAACAGGGCCAGATCACCAGAGCCAAATACGATTATTTGTGGTCGCAGAAAACACAGCAAACATTTCTTTCCTGGAGAGGACGCTGAGTGCTGGTTATCTGACTTCTCCTGCCACCTGCCTGCCCTCCTAACCAAAGCCACACTGCAGGTGACCTAGGCACACCCTGACAGGAACTCAGGGCATCCGGCACTCCAGAGATGGGAGCCATAAGCACACAGAGAAAGGGGTATCCTACCAGCTAAAGCTAAAATACACCTTAGATTAACATGTCTAGCTTACTTTTCTAACAAATATTCATTGGGCACCTATTATAGGCCATGCACGGTGCCTGTGTGGTGAGTAAAAATCAGCAAGATCTCTGTCCTGGGAGAACTCACACCGAGAATTCTGCTCTCAAACAAGCAGGGGACCCTGCGTTGCTTTAACCAGAGCGCACACCTCTGGCATCCGCACAGTGACCTCTTTGCCTCAATGCTGCCTTTGATGCTCATTTCCACCTTCTTCCGGTTGAGAACCTAAATCCCTCCCCTTTGTTCCCTTCTGAAGGCAAGGGGGTACAAAATGAGAACACGTTCTCCTTCACACCTGCTCCACAGGGTATGAATAAACCCACGGGAATGCGTCAGCCCCCACTTGATTCGTTTTTTTCTTCTTTTCCAAATAAAAGACCACAGAAGAGAATCCTGTGGGCCATCGGATGACCTAGCCCAATTTTTTTTTTTTTTTGAGAGAGGTGTGGGGTGGGGGTTGGGGGGAGTTGGAGAGAGAGAGAGAGAGGGAGAAAATCTTAAGCACATTCCATGCTCAGTGTGGGGCCTGATGTGGGGCTCGATCCACTACCCGGGATCATGACCTGAACAGCTATCAAGAGTCAGAGGCTCAACTCGCTGAGCCACCCAGGCGCCCGCACCTGGCTTTTTTTTTAAAGCTGATTCTCTTGCTTTGAAAAATCTACTTTCCTCCCGTTCCAGCTGATTAAACGTTACCACACCTTGAGATATGTCAGCGCTTGACTTTAACCTGAATATTTTCATTTCATTTCAGTTTGTCTGTGTTTGTTTTCTGTCCCTTTAAAAGCCTCTTCCAATCTCAAGGGGGGGCTTTCTGTACTAAAGAAACGTGTATTCTTTTAAAACCCACAGGCGAGGAAACGAGCCCTCCTTTGTTCCCTCTAGAAGGTCTGGAGGACGTCGAGTTATTGAAAACGCCGATGGATCTGATGAGGAAATGGACGCTCGCGATGCGGACTTCAATGGAACCAAAGCCAGTGAATAAACAACTTGTGAAAAGCAGAACAAAACCAAACCCAGTGGACTCTGCTTAGCACTAAATCCATTTTCAAATCCCAAATGTCACAGACACCCCTCACAACGAATATAAAAACCACCACCCTGCGTCCAGGGTATCGATGGAGTTTTGAATGCTGTACCAAACGAGAAAAACCCAAGAAGCGACACAGACACCCCCGCTCCCCCCATCAGTGAATTGTGCAGAAATCTTGAGTTTTTAGGAAAATAGAACCACAGTAACTGATCACTGGCAACTTAGTTTACGTGAAACAGGGAGAAAGTCACCAAAATGGGTGCCACTGCCTCCCACTCCCAAGCCATTCCCTAGCCTGTCTACCCTTCCAACGTCTCGAGTGGGCCCCTGTTTGAATTCTTTCCCCTCTTGGTTACCGCACGTCAGATGCACACAGTTCACCGAGACCAAGTGCCTTCGGTAGTCACATGAATTCAAAAGGAGACGCTGCTCCAGCGGAATGAGAGCAAGAATGTTACACTGTTTTATATGCACCCCGATTGTACTTAAGGACACCTTCACTAATAAAAGGTTATAAATCACTGGAGTGCAGTCGGCTCTTCTGTTGTTTTCTACGGAGTGAAAGAATGGGGTGTGTTCTTGCTTAATCCTTACGATGACCCTGGGAAGCCAGTGTTCATAAATGGGGAATCTGAGGCCTGGGGAGGGGAAATAAATTATCTGAGATCCCACAGCTGGCCAAAAAAAAAACAAAACAAAAAAACCCCAACAGCAAGCAAGCAAGCACAGATGTCACATGAGTCTGTGTGAGAGGACTTCTCCAAGCAGAGGCAGGCAGCTCCAGGCCCAGGAAGTAGGAACTTGACCATGAAGAACATCCTTATCAATCAAAACTCATACGTACATACTGTCAAGGATATAGGATATCCTTGAATTAAAAAAAATTTTTTTTAGTGTTTATTTTTGAGAGACACAGAGCAAGAGCAGGGGAAGGGCAGGGAGACACAGAATCCAAAGCAGGCTCCAGGCTCCGAGCTGTCAGCACAGAGCCCGACATGGGGCTCGAACTCATGAACTGCAAGATCATGACCTGAGCCGAAGTTGGACATTCAACCCACTGAGCCGCCCACGCGCCCCAAGATATCCTTGAATTTCAAAAATTCAGCAGGGATCGACAAACTTTTTTTTTTTCTTTGAGAGCGAGAGTGAGGGAACATTAGTGCTTGAGCAGGGGAGGTGCAGAAGTGGCAGGGGAGCGAGAGAGAATTCCAAGCAGGCTCCTCACTCCATGTAGAGCCTGATGCAGGAGTTGATCCCATTAACTCTGGGATCACAACCTGAGCTGAAATCAAGAGTCACTCAACCCCCTGAGCCACCCAGGCACCCCAAACTTTTTTTAAACAAACTTTTTCTGTAAAGGCTGAGAGTCAATATTTTAGGCTACATGTGGTCTCTGTCACGTGTTCATCTTTCCGTTTTTGTTTTCCCCTTTAAAAACATAAAAACCATTGTTACTACGGGGGCCATGCAAAACCAGGCCGTGCGTCCTCTCCTTGCAGAAGTTCTATTCCACACAAATTGATTCCACCCACTGATTCCGTAGAGGTCAAATAGATTTGAGAAGAGGTATGGCAATGGAAGAACTCAAGCCAATAGCCAAACGTGAACCTACCCTCAACAATACACAAACATATCCTAAATACACTTCTAAGAAGCTGACGTGAAGAGGAATTTTTTTCAAGTAGAGTTTTTTCGTATTTGATTACTTGGTTCAAAAACAAACTTTTTGCCACCGTTCGAGCAAACATCAAGGCACAAAGCAGCCTTTACCCACCACCACCACCACCACCACGTGGAAAATGAGTTTCTCTTGATTTTATTGTTCTTTTAAAAAAATAGAAGTCCATCTTTTCCCGATACAGGTTAGAATGTTCCCATGGTAATGAACTGGGCACCAGAGATTAATTCTCTGTTGAATTTCAAAAGCACTTGAAAAGTTCTATTTTCAACTCAAGGATATTTCTGCTATTCTCTTGGAAAAATAACTTAGTAACAAAGGGTGGTTAAGCTGCGCGCATGCTCCCAAATTCACGTGTTCTTTTTAACTTGCCTCCAAAAGTGTGAGCCAGCCGTTCACGACGGGCAGGGCTGAGCACATACTCCGTCCACGTGAAAATCCCGTGTTTGTGTCTTCTTTCACAAGGAAGCTTCCAACAACAATCCTGTGGTTCAATCCTATGTGGAGGCCACCATGGTTACTTTATCATGGCTTTGAATGAAGTTCTGTTCTTAGGGGCTGTACTCCTAAGGCCACGCCACCCCAACGACCGTCGGGGAGGTCACCCCCAGGGCCAGGGCACAAGTTCCAGGAAACCCAACTATCGGGAACGATCTAAAGAAGGTACAGATGTTTCCATCGCCCTTGTCCACACAAGATCGCCTCTGAAACACAAGCACAGCTCCCAACGCCTCAATGAGAGGCAGAGTGAGTCCCAGAGGTACACTACACCATGGTGTGTTTTTTAAAAAAAAGGCACGTGCCTATCCTACTCTTCTGTCTTAGACACAATTTCAGTACACAGACCCTTCTGGTGCCACAGAGCACGGAGATTTTCTTATGGAAGATAGCCTGGGCCTGAGATGGGCTCACATCCCATTTTTAAGGCAATTCCAGTCATTAAAAAAACACCCCCAAATCCTTCAACACTCAGGTCAGTTCAAAATGATGGGGTGGCCTCAGCATCCACACCACGGAGCCCTGTCCAGAGGGTCCGGTTTGTCCCTGTCGATTTGCAACGCACTGGCAAGGAGGCTGGGGAGGAGGAGACAACATTTCACGGGGACAGCTACCAGGGGCCATGGGCGATGGCCTCAGTGGCTAGTGTGACTGTTTGCTCGTAGTTCTTAAACTAACTTAAACAAAGCAAAAACCTAGTTTAAGGAGGGAAAGAAAAGCAACGACTCCCACACAGACACACCAGGGGCTTCGGCTTCCGTGGATTTCCTAAAGCAACATCTTGACTACACCCTGGGCTGACGGCAGCGACGGTGAGGAAATATTTGAAGGCGGCTTCCCAAATTCCAGGCGTTTTCCCAACCTTCAGACAGAGCAAACCAAATTAGGCGGACATTACGGCTGTCACAGACTGGCTAACATCAGGGCCCACAAAGTTCTAAGAGTAAAGAGAGGCAGGAGCAGGGTCTCCCTGGGTGTCAATTTTCCCTCCTGCGAAACGAAGAAAAGGACACTGGCCATCGAGCTCGCACATTCCCGAGGCCACACAAAAAGCCCAGTCACGCCAGGCCCACTAAAAACACCCTCTTCGACGGGGTCGGAAGTCACGTGCGCACCGTGGAAAACGACTCTTCGTTCCCCATCATCTCTCTGTCTGCCCCACACCTACCCAAGTTACTTGGCTCGGGGTCCAGGAACATGGCGACGCAGCTTAGGAAATCAACCCATCCAGAAGCTGTCCTGATTTTCCTCAAGTAAGAAAATACCCAAAGCTGTCAGAGTCCGAGTTGTGCTTTCCCATCAGGTTACTGGAATCTAGTCTGGCTGGAATGGAGTCCCTGTTTCCTGAGGTTCTAAAGATTTTTTTTTTTTCTTTTTAAGGAAAAAAAATCCTCCTCTAGGGGAAACAGAGAAGCTTTTGAAGCTCAAATCCCAAACAAGTGTTTCATACAGGACATTCTCACAGCATGACCAGGAGCTGGGGCTGCAGATTCGAGTAATAAAAACGAGCCTCTTCCTGGCCATTCGCCCTTAACCTTCACCGGAAGACACCACCTCACTGTGTCCCAAGGGGGTGGAGAGTTAAGGTTCATTGACCTGATCCTCCAACTTTTACAAAATGGCTATTGGTCAGGGGTGAGAGGCTCCCCCCAGGAGCGGACAGCTAAAAAGGTACTGACCCTTTGTCACCTAGAGGCACGCCGCTGCTGCTTGGCTGTCTCTCACCACCGCCATCTCTGTGTTTGCTCCCCCGCCCCGAGGCCGAGCCGCTTGTTCGGTTTGGGGACTGATCGTACACGAAGTTCCGGCAGGATGCAAGTTTGGACTCCAGCGCCTGCAGAGAAATGTGCTTTCATCTTTCAGGTTCAAGAGCAGACCTCCCCTCTCCCCAGAGCCTGTACACAGACAATAACCTCAAACGGGGGTTCTCGAACTGTGTTGTAGGGCGGGAGTTCCAAGAGTGGGGCCCTGAAGGAACCCAGCGTGCATCCGCCCTTTAGAGCCACTGGCCTAAGACAGTTAGGAGCTTCCTGGAAAATCACCAGCCCTGCCAATGATCCAGTTCTGCCTATGGGAAACGTGAAATCAACTTTCGGGATGATCTACTCTTTTGTTTACCTTTATCAAACGTGCACAGAGTGGCTTGTGTGGGAGGGCTGTGCCTTGTTGGAAAGAGACCCCATAAAAACCAAGAGGGCGTTGAGACCGCCCCAGGCTTACCTATGCTCTAACCGGGCGAAACATTTAAAGAGAAACATGTTTACAGAACAGAAAACCAGAAAACCAAAATCTCAAAGTAAAAACACGAGAAAAGAGTCGCAAGCTTCTATGAAGGCGCAGCTCTGACTACATACATTCTGGCTGACGACAGGCTGGCAGGAGTTAAATCATGTGATTCGCCAGCATCATTTTAAAAAACACAAGCATGGGGCGCCTGGGTGGCGCAGTCGGTTAAGCGTCCGACTTCAGCCAGGTCACGATCTCGCGGTCCGGGAGTTCGAGCCCCGCGTCGGGCTCTGGGCTGATGGCTGGGAGCCTGGAGCCTGTTTCCGATGCTGTGTCTCCCTCTCTCTCTGCCCCTCCCCCGTTCATGCTCTGTCTCTCTCTGTCCCAAAAATAAATAAACGCTGAAAAAAAAAAAAACAAAACACAAGCAACAGCTACACAGAATACCTGTGTTATTTCTTAAGCACACACAAAAAACCTTTCCCTGTAGTGAAGGTAAAACCTCAAGTCGAGTTCTTTGCTCTAGCCCTTTGAGATGCTGTCTTTGACTCCCTCATTTAAAAGGAAAAGAACTTTCAAATGTTTCTCAGTTTTCTTAAATTAAGAAAAACATCACAGACACCAGCCAGATTTCCCGAACTCCAAGGAAAAATGGCAGGGGAAGAAAGATATGCACAGAGGTCAAAGGGCTGATGGAGTCAGAGCTCTGGATGTTTGTCAACAACAAAGCCCACAGGAGCTCGAATGACGCTAGGGGACGCTCTGTTACAGGGGAAAGGAACCAGTGAAGTGGCCCCTCTCAGGTATCCTGAAACACAGGCAAGGAACCACACCAAACCCGGGGAGGCGGCGGTCTTACCCCTACTTTCCGCAGCAGGTCTCCCACAATGTTGAGGGCCGATATCCGGGCTGCGGGCGTGAGGGGGGTCCCACCCGTGGAGTCATCCAGACCTGGGTGTGCAAAGGGAGCACACATAAGAGCGATCCCCAGTCTAAGTCAGTCCACTCACGTCCCTACATGTGGAACCCCGGTGAGGGGGCAGGGAGGCTAATCCCCACGCTCTGATCCTGGATGCTGCCCGTTTCACTCAAAAGTTAACTAACCCGGGGCGCCTGGGTGGCTCAGTCGGTTAAGCGTCCGACTTCGGCTCAGGTCATGATCTCACGGTCCGTGAGTTCAAGCCCCGCGTCGGGCTCTGTGCTGACAGCTCAGAGCCTGGAGCCTGCTTCAGATTCTGTGCCTCCCTCTCTCTCTGACCCTCCCCTGTTCGTGCTCTGTCTCTCTCTGTCTCAAAAATAAATAAACATTAAAAAAAAAAATTAAAAAAAAAAAAGTTAACTAACCCGCGAGGAGTCTATGGGATGACTGACCTTTTGCAGCCTTACAATGACTGTATTAACTGTTCACCTTTACACGTCACTCTTTTAAATCAAAATCCAAACAAGTCTTCTTGAAATTCTACGAATTCCATACAGTTAATGAACATGAATAGCATCCAAGCAAACCACATCTGGAAGGGTCTTAACTCTCCAGAGCCTCTCTCCTCCAAGCAGGGGCCGGGGACCAGAGGCACCAGGATCACTGGGGTGCTGGTTAGGGCACAGGATCTCGGGTCCTGCCCAGACCCGCTCAATCTCAGGTGCATTTGAACGAGATGCCCCGCTGAGTCACGTGCATACTAAAGTGGGGAAAACACTGCTCTAGATGGGCATTCTGGAAATCTCACCAGTCTCTTCATCCCAGGGGACGAGCCTAGGGATATGGCAGGAACAGGGAGTGTGAGCTCTGGAGCCAGCTGGCCTGAGTCTGGATCTCAGCTCTGCTATTTACCGCCCATATGACTTGAGGCGAGCTGCTTTCCTCAGGGCCTCAGTCTCCTCATCCGTCAAATGGGGACGGCACCTGGGCCAGCGCTAAGAATTCAGTGAGGTCACACGTATGCAAAGCACTTTAAGCACAGCGGCTAACTAGCCCACACGGGGCACTAGCAGCTGCCTACGGTTATTTCCTATTAAGCAGCCTGATAACAGCCTCTGTGAATCAGCAGAGGAGCTGGGGCAAAATCTCCAATTTCTCGTTGTTGGGTTTTTTGTTTTTTTTTTTTAACCACGCACCCCAGGCTACACCAGCTCCAGTTCCAGACACACGTCTCACTAGACCCACAAAACGTTTTCTAAATTTTTTATCTGATCACTGGAATTTTAAATTTAGGAGCGTTCACGTTCAACAAGAGGATTTCTGGCTTCTGATGAAGAACGGAAAGGTCCGCTAATGCTGGGCCCACATGTCACGGGGTGGGAGCACAGTGGCAGCCGCCCCTGGGAAGAAGCTTCCATTGTCCGGCTCACCGCAGACTCCACCGCTCCCTACTGCCTCACACCCGAGCTCTTCCAGTTTGTCTCAAAGCTCTGCCCCTCTGAGCACCCAGTTTGCTTCCTGCAGCACAGCCAGTGCCAGTACCTCCCTGACCCAGCACCCTACCCGTGGAAGAGCTTGGTGAAACAAGGCAAATCCCCCTGACTGCCGTTCTCTTACCACGTCTGAACGTCCCCGGTGTGTTTAAGCTGGCGCTGGGTCCCCGATGAGCTATGGGGGTGGACGGCACGGAGCCCGTGGCCTGCACAGCTGTGTCTGTCTTGTTGGCCTCCACCGAGTTGGGCATGGGCGTCCTGGGTTTCTCCTGCTTCTGCTGCACAGCCAATTCCTGCCGCAAATCTGAGCCAGGACAAGGATTCAGATTAAGCCCTTGCTTCAGGGGACAGGGCAAAGGGAGGGTCGACAGTAGACACTGGTCAGGGAAAAGAAGCACCAGAATGAAAACCCATGGGCGGAAACCCTCAGTGGAGTGAAACCCACAGGACCTTGCCTAGCAGGCTTGTGAAACTACACGATTTTGTAATAAAACCAAAAAGGTTTAGGGGCGCCTGGCTGGTTCAGCCGGTAGAACATGTGACTCTTTTTTTTTAATGTTTTGTTTATTTTTAATACAGAGAGCGAGCATGAGTGGGGAGGGGCAGAGAGAGAGGGAGACACAGAATCCGAAGCGGGTTCCAGGCTCTGAGCCGTCAGCACAGAGCCCAACGCGGGGCTTGAACTCACGAACTGTGAGATCATGGCCTGAGCCAAAGTTGGAAGCTTAACCGACTGAGCCACCCAGGTGCCCCTAGAACGTGTGACTCTTGATCTCAGGGTTGTGAGTTCAAGCCCCATGATGGGCATGGAGCCTACTTAAAAATAAAAATAAAACAAAAACAAAAAGGTTTAAAATTTTTGAAAAACTATGGCATTGATGGATACACTAATGCTTTACTTGCTTCAAGATATTTCCAGCTCAACAGGGTATACAGCATACTAAGGGAAAAGACACTTTCCCCACCAACCCCCATATGGGCCTCCTGACTCATTATCGCTATAATATGGGGGAGATATTTTCAATCCTTTTTTCTCTGCATTTTCAGATGTACAGTTTATCTATTATCTATTAAGCATATGTTAGGAATAATTCTTACTAAGTGTAAACAGAAACACGTTTACGATCTATGATTTATCTTCCTTCAATGGTAGGTCTTAATCTAGCCATATTCACATCTATACCTTATTTGTTTTAACAACTGTTTAACGTTCCATAAAATAAAATGAATCTCTGTCATTTATTTAACCACTGCAGAACTACCTTTCAGACCTGCAGTTTTCTTCTTTTTAATCCCCCTTCTACTGGCTATACATTAGAAACTAAATTAGTGTTATGAACAATTAATTGGGATGTTTAAGAAGTTCTTCTACACCCAGATCTACCCCAGAACTGCAAACTTCCACGGAGCAAATGCTGATGGGAATTCAGAGCTGGAAACCACTGCCTCGGCTGCCATCAGGTCAGAGAAACAATGGGCTAGCTAGCAATTCCATTAAGACTTTTCTCCCCACAAAACTCTTATACTCCTGCTGAACAAAAAGCCAGTGGTGGTTTGAATTCCCACAGAGGGTCTTTACAGGGTCAGACATCTGACAATTCTTACCATGGGGCGGGGACAAGGCCTGCCCAGTGTGGTTCTACGCCCTCTGACTAGGGCAGGTCACAGATTTCCAGCAAAGGTAATACTGGGCAACATTGTAGGAGAAGCTGTTCTCAGGTAGGGAGAGGGGCAAACACCGGTCAGGGCACACAGAAAAAAGCCAAGTCTTCCTGACCTCTGGCTTCATCTTTCAGGCGCTGAACAGATTCGAGAAGATTCTCCTTCTCATCAAGTTCACTCTCCAGGAAGGCATTTCTCTCAATGGCTTGATTCAAACGCTGCTCAAAGTCCTCCAGAGACATGATCGTGGCCCTGGTAAGAGAAAAGCAAAGTTGTCCCGGAGAGGAAACAGTGGCATCCATGTGGTGCCTACAGAACAGGGAGATGAGAAAGGGCAGACACAGGGGGCATGAGTCCCAGCATGGACACCTCCTGGACACCACAGACTTGAGCAAGCATCTTAACCTTCTGGGACCCAGGCTGTTCACCTGCAGAAGGAGAATCATCTTAGCTCTTAAGGTACACAAAGCCGTCCTGAGGATTAAGTGAGAAATGTCCATAGAGCACTTAGCAAAGGGCCAGCACCTTATTTAGGACAACATACAGGGTCCAAATGCCAGGAGAGCAAACTCCCATCTCCTCCTGGAGACTCAAAATGCAAATCAGTGTTCCGAATACCCTACTAAAATAAAATTGTACCGTTTTTAAGGTTTTTTATTTATGTATTTTTTTTTTTAAGAGAGAATGCAAGCAGGGGAAGGGGCGGGGGGGGGAGAGGGGGAGGGAGGGAGGGAGAGGGAGAGGGAGAGGGAGAGGGAGGGAGGGAGGGAGAGAGAGAGAGAGAGAGAGAGAGAGAGAGAGAGAGAGAGAATCCCAAGCAGGCCCCACGCTCAGCACAGAGCCCAACACAGAGCTCAATCCCATGACTCCGGGATCACGGCCTCAGCCAAAATCAAGAGTTGGACGCTCAACTGACTGAGACACCCAGGAGCCCCAAGTTTTTTTTAAATATAAAACTTGAGTATTCCAGAACTTTATTCATTCTATAATAATGACTGGGGCCTCACCTCTATCTCATCTGATTTTAACACCAAAATGTTCAGCATTTGGCAAAAATGTGAATACATATATATAGAGGGAGAAAGGGAGAGAGAGAGAGCGCACATGAGAGTGAGAAATGTAAGAAAGAAATGTAAGAAAAGAAAGAAAACCCAGGCTAACAGCTGTATAAACCCTGCCCTGCCACTGTGACTGATCGACTACAGAGAGATCAGAGAACTTGATAGTAATGAATACATCAGACAAAGCTGCAAGACAAATGACAAATTCTCAATATTTTCAATCCACATCAACAAATATATAAAAGGTCTCCTAGAAATGAAAAACAACCAGCAACCCAAGTTTAAAAAAAAAAAAAAGGCAAAGTTCAGAGAAAAAGAAACAAATCATTCTTAAATATATGAGAAGGAATCTATGTCACTCATAATTCAGAAATGTATCCACTGGGCCCTGACTAGATTGGCAGAAATCTGAAGTCTGAAAACCACTCTGTGTGGGAAGCTGTGTGGAAAACAGGACACGTAGCCGCTGGGAATGTAAAGCGATGTAACTACAGAGAGAACAATCGGGCAACAACTATCAAAATCACGCATGCGTCTATCCCTTTACCCTGCAATTTCACTTCTGGGGATTTATTCTCCAGATAAACATCTGTGCAAGCAGTGTTCATCATTCATCACAGCAATGCTGATCACTCCACAAGAATGCAAATGTAGCAGCTATCCATCCACAGGGGACTGGACAAATAAAGTATTATGTATTATGCAATACCAACCATACAATAGGATATTATGCACTTGGGGGGAGAAAAAGAACAAAGAATTCTCTGTGTCCTGATACAGAAAGATCCCCAAGATCTACTGTTGTATGAAAGAAGATGTACAACAGCGTGTATAGAATGCTGGTGGGGAGGAGAGTAGGGATAACACCAATTTCTATTTTTATCTGCCCGAATTTGCATAAAAAACTCTACCCTTTGTATATTATTTTTCAACCACGTGAATGGTAGACTGGCTCCCATGAGAAGTGGTCCCAATTCTCCCTCCCTTCTTTGCATCCACATCCTTGCCACGGCCTGTGAGTGGAATGTACTTTCCCTGCTCTGGACTTGGGCCACATGACTTGCTTTGATCAACGAAATCTGGGTGGACTTTGCATCTTCATAAGTTTTCTGCCTACAGCTCCAGTGATGGAATCCACCCCACATGGGAGCCCCAAATTCTCTTCCCACGTCTCTGGCTAACACTGGGACCATGCATCTGCACAGCGGCCTTGAAGCAGCCCTGAGGTAACCTACATGGTTAGAATTAGCAGAAAAAGACTTTAAAGTAGTTTCTTTAGCTATGCTCAAGGATATAAAGAGAAACCACAGTAGAGGAATGGAAATTACTATTTTTTTTTTTTTAGAGGAAATTCTAGAACTGAAAATACAATCTCTGAAAGCTCTATTGGAATTGGCTTATCAGCAGACTGGAGAGAAAGGTGCAGCGAACTTGAAACTAGATCAACAGAAATTATCCAATTTGAAGAACCGAAAGAAAAAATATTAGAGGAAAAAAATAATAAAAGGACCAGAGCCTCAGAGACCTGTGTGGCAATTATCAAAACGACTGATGTGTGTAGTTGGGGTCCCAGAAGGACAGAGGACAGAGAGAATGGGCCAGCGCAAATCTTTGAGAAATCATGACCCAAGTGAAATCTGTCAAGAGAGATTTACAGACTAAGGAAGCCCAGCAAATCCCCGTCAAGATAAATACATATAGGGGCGCCTGGTTGGCTCGGCCAAAGAGCATCCAACTGTTGATCTCAGGGTCACCAGTTTGAGCCCCACATTGGGTATTGAGAATCATTGAAGGAAATGTAAAAAATCTATTCTGGTTAAATCCAACACTTAAAAAAAAAAAAGACACATGTATATAAAACCGAGGCACATCATAATCAAACTGCTGCAAACAAAAAATCAAGAGAAAAATCTGAGAGCAGCTAGGAAAAAAACACATTATATACTGGGGAGTGACCACTCAAATGACGACTAACTTCTGACCTAAAGCAAGGAAACCAGAAAAACAGTGGAAGAACCCACCGAAAGAAAAAAACACAACAGCTGTCAACCCAGAATTCTACATCCAGCGGACAAGAATGAAGGCAGGGGTGCCTGGGGGGACTCAGGTGGCTAAGCTTCTGACTTCAGCTCAGGTCATGATCTCATGGTTCACGAGTTAGAGCCCCGCATCGGGCTCTGTGCTGACCGTGCAGGGTCTGCTTGGGATTCTCTCTCTCCCTTTCTCTCTGCTCCTCCCCCACTCTCTCTAAAACAAATAAACCTAAAAAAAAGAAGAAGAGAATGAAGGCAAAAGACACTTGGAGATAAACTAAAACAAGGAGACTTCACCATCAGCAGACCTTTGCTATAAGAAATCTTAAGGGAAAGGGCACCTGGGTGGCTCGGTTAAGCGTCTAACTTTCAGCTCAGGTCACGATCTCGTGGTTCGCGAGTTACAGCCCGACATCGGGCTCAGTGCACACAGCTCAGAGCCTGGAGCTTCTTCAGATTCTGTGTCTCCCTCTCTCTCTGCCCCTCCCCACTCATGCTCTGTCTCTGCCTCTCAAAAATAAATATACATAAAAAAAATTGTTTTAAAAAAGAAAAAAAAGAAAGAAATCCTAAGGGAACTTCTTCAAGCCCCAAGGGAGGGGATACCAGAGGGAAATCCAGATCCTCAGGAAGGAATGAACCCAAAATAGTAAATATGTGGGTAAACATAAAAGGCTATCTTTTTACTCTCTTCATTTCTTTAAAATATACTTGGCTTTTTAGGGGCACCTGGGTGGCTCGGTCGACTTCAGCTCAGGTCATGATCTCACCCTTCCTGAGTTTGAGCCCCGAGCTATGCTGACAGCTCAGAGCCTGGAGCCTGCCTTCGATTCTGGGTCTCTCTCGGCCCCTCCCCCACTAATGCTCTGTCTCTCTTTCAAAACTAAACAAACATTAAACAAATTTTTTTTTAATGAAATAAAACACACTTGGCTTTTTAAAGCCAAAACGATAGCTACGCATTTCAGAATCTACGGCATTTGTAGACACAGCAGTATTACAAGTATAGCATAAAGTTCAAGGATGGTAAAAATCAAACTGTAAGGTTGCAAAGGCTGTTGCATTTTACTTGAAGTGGTACAGTGAAGTTATCCTAAAGCAACCACTAAAAAGTAACACAGGGGCCTGTGGGGGCAACACAAAGCTTCCCCATCTTAACAAGAGTGTGGGTCGTGGGAGCGTATACGCCATTTGCCCAAACTGATGGGACCTGTACGCTAAAAATCCGTGCATGCCACTGTATGCAATGTATATCTAATTTTTAATGTGTTTCCATTAAAAAAAAGGGGGGGGGGCTGGCACAGAGTAGTTTTTCAATAAATTTTAGTTATCATTGGTAGTATTCTGCTCAGCAACAGAATGTCAGTTTACAAAATACCGTTCTTCGGGGGCGCCTCGGTGGTTCAGTTGGTTGAGCACCCTACATCTGCTCAGGTTAGGGGGCGCCTGGGTGGTTCAGTTGGTTGAGCACCCTACATCGGCTCAGGTCACGATCTCACAGTTTGTGTGTTCGAGCCCCACATCGGGCTCTCTGCTGTTAGAGGTGGAGCCCACTTTGGATCTTTGTCCCCCTCTGCCTGCCCCTCCCCTGTTCGTACTCTCAAAACTAAATAAACATTTGCAAAGAAATACTGTTCTTTGAACACGCTTACCTTAGGGCAGTAATGAGCACATGTGTGCCTTTCTGCCTGGAATGTTCTCACCTCATACTCTTCCCCTGGGTCATGCATATACATCCCCCTGGTCTTAGCCTAACTGCCACTTCCACTGGGAAGCCTTGCCTGACATTTACCCACTGATGGTGTAACTTCTGTGTCCACTTAAGTACCCCCATCGCACCTAAACTTGCAGCACTTACTGCTGTCATCAGGTTGCACTGATGTGTCTTTTGTCTGTCTCCTGGACGGTCACTGGCTTGGTGTGGCTCACGGCTGAATCCTCTAGACTCAACACGGTGCTTGGCACCCACGTGCTGGGAGCCAACAGCAGAGAAAAAAGGCTCCCAAACCCATTTCTGCTTCCCGACATACCGTTTTGCTCTTTCCAAGTCATCGTTGGCTTGCTCCAGCTCTCTGATGTATTTCTGAAGTTGATCCTTGATTGCTTTGGTCTGGGCGAGGTCATCCTCTAAGGCTGAGATCTGCCGGTGGCCTTCAGAGTGCTGCGTTTCAAACTTGTCCTGAAGATCAAAATCGACACTGAGTGTGTGATTTAAGACTTCTGATAAGCTATGTTTATCTCCCTTCCCTGGCATTGCCTTAAAATACCGAGGATTACTCCTGGACTGTGCCCACTCCTGTTGTCATGGGCGCTGTTGCTTCTAGCTCATGAGCATCCGTACCTCCCCGTGTGCACAGCCCGTCAGCGCCCTGATTTTTTTCTTTTTTTCAACGTTTATTTATTTTTGGGACAGAGAGAGATAGAGCATGAACGGGGGAGGGGCAGAGAGAGAGGGAGACACAGAATCGGAAACAGGCTCCAGGCTCTGAGCCATCAGCACAGAGCCTGACGCGGGGCTCGAACTCACGGACCGCGAGATCGTGACCTGGCTGAAGTCGGACGCCCAACCGACTGCACCACCCAGGCGCCCCAGTGCCCTGATTTCTTTAAGGGATTTAGCTCCTCCTTAGTATAGGATCTTTATGGGGCCATTCTTCCTATCACTCCCCAAGGTGGCTCCAGACAGCCTCGTGGCCACCCACCACAACCAGGGGACAAGCCTAACCTCAGTCAGTAGAACCTTCTCTCCACAGACACGGACTCTGAAGCAAAGGAGGGCAGATGGCAAGAACGGGGCCACCGCTCAAAGCTCTTATGTACCAAGTACGTCTTGCCTCCCAGCCCACTAGCACCTTGCACCACCCTGCCCCCTCCCAAACTTGGTCCCTGCAGCCTCTGGGTAAGAAGCCCCCAACGATCTTCAAAGCCATCATTTTGTTCAAGGGCATCCACACAGCCACAGAAAACCACATAAATGTCTCCAAGCAACATCCACAGGGCAATACAGATCCACCTCACGTGACATCCCTGGATTACACGTAAGGAATCACAACAGCTTTGGTTGCTGCTGCCTCGTAACAAGAGCAGAAAACCATGTGCTTAGTTTGATAACTGTTCTAACTTTATGTCGAGACTCCCCGTGTAGCATGGGGGTTTGAAAGGGATTTGGGGACCTTTGGGGGAGGAAGGGAAGAAGGGAGGGAAGCAAGGAATCAAGGGAAGGGAAGCAAAGGAAGGAAGCAAACAAAAAAACCCCACAACCTGTTACTTATCACCAAAAGTAGCTTAGTGTGATTTGACTAGTACTTTCCAAGGAAGGAACAGTCAACTGCAGCAGCTAACATTCATCGCATGCTTACTCTGGGCCAGCTTCTGGGCTCAGGACCGTGCTTACGATGCCTCGCCAAATGCCATTTCGGAGATGTGAATGGAGCCTACCCCATTAGCCCAAAGTCAACTGGTAGCAAAAGCCTGAGCCTAGATCCAACCTGGGCCACTGGGGCTTGTGCTTTTCCTTTTTTCGCCTTTTTTTTTTTTTTTAATGTTTGTTTATTTTTGACAGAGAAAAAGAGACAGAGACAGAGCATGAGTAGGGGAGAGGAGAGACAGAGGGAGACACAGAATCTGAAACAGGGTCCAGCTTGGGTCCAGGCTCCGAGCTGTCAGGCCAGAGCCCGATGCGGGACTCAAACTCACAAACCGCAAGATCATGACCTGAGCTGAAGTCAGACGCTTAACAGACAGAGCCACCCAGGCGCCCTGGGGCTTATGCTTTTTTTTTTTTTTTTTAATTTTTTTTTTTCAACGTTTTATTTATTTTTGGGACAGAGAGAGACAGAGCATGAATGGGGGAGGGGCAGAGAGAGAGGGAGACACAGAATCAGAAACAGGCTCCAGGCTCTGAGCCATCAGCCCAGAGCCCGACGCGGGGCTCGAACTCACGGACCGCGAGATCGTGACCTGGCTGAAGTCGGACGCTTAACCGACTGCGCCACCCAGGCGTCCCGAGGGGCTTATGCTTTTAAGGAAACTGTGCTAACGGCACCACTTACTTCAGCTCAGGTCATGGTCTCGAGGTCCATGGGTTTGACCCCTGTGTTCGGCTCTGTGCTGACAGCTTGTGGCCTGGAGCCTGCTTTGGATTCAGTGTCTCCCTCTCTCTCTCTCCCTTCCCCCGCTCACGCTCTCTCAAAATAATAAACAAACAAAAAAATTAAGAACAAAAAAACAAAGAAACAACTATGCTAAAGTGCCCTCAACCATTTCATTACAGGTCACATAGGTGTACACACACACACACACACACACACACATTCTGCTCTGGCTCCTTTCCCAAATTACCTTCCTTCAACAAACACCCTTACTGCTTTCCCTTCATCTACACACAAAAGAAAACACTTCCCATAGGAAAGGCCCAAAGTCAAACTGGGAAGTTTGAAAAGCAGTCAAACTCTTCTTGACTCAATTGAGTCAACAAAGGCGTTGCTAGAAACAGTCTGGATGCACCGGGAGAATGACACAATGGTGCCCAGGCCAGAGAGGCGTGGCGAGAGCCCTGTGAAAGACACACTCCCGCAGAACAAGCAGATTATTTACAGGGTGAGGACACGGAGGCCATTCCACATCCTCACGCTGTCCGGTCCCCTCTGATACTCTGTTTCCTGGCCAGTCCCCTCTGATAGTGTCTCCTGGCCGCAGCAGAGGAAGCATCCCCGCTCAGTCAAGGAGGGGCAGACCAAGACCCACACAGGGGCCAATTCCCAGGCCTGGCTCTCACGGCCTCACACCCTTTATTTGTGTGCATCTCCAAATAAAACAGGAAGGCATGGGATCCTAGGTCATTAACCTAAATTCAAACACAGGTTCAAGAAGATGCAGTTAACGGGCCTCTCCACCAGCATTCAGATTCAAATGACGTCCTTTGAACTTGCAGACATGAAAAGCTGTTGCTAAATGTTGTGCTTTCATTTGGCGCTAATTATTATAAGCGGTCAGTTGATGGAGCCATCAACAGACGCTCTGTTTGATCCCTTATAGGCTTTTACATTCAACTTGTGATGAATAAGCCAGTTGTCAAGAAGTCTGACACAGCTGAATACTTAGGTGACTGGCAAATAGGTGCTGGTGGCAGTTTTTATTTACTTACTTATTTTTTAAAGTAATCTCTACACCCAACATGGGGTTCGAATTCACTACTCCAAGATGAAGGGTTGCACGCTCAGGGCGCCTGGGGGGCTCAGTTGGTTAAGTGTCCGACTCTTGATTTCGGCTCAGGTCGTGATCTCAAGGTTTTTGAGTTCAAGCCCCACGTCAGGCTTTGTGCCAACAGTGTGGAACCTGCTTAGGTTCCCCTTCCCCTCTCAAAAAATAAGTAAATTTTTTTTTTTAGTTTATTTAAGACTCGTATGCTCTGACTCGACTGTGCCAGCCAAGTACCCCAAGGCAAGTAAGTATTCTTCATTCCAAGGTATTTCTATTGCTTCTTCTACTCTATGCTCTGTGCCTCATGCATCTGTCATGTGGCTGTCATAAAAATGTCTTCTTGAAGGGGGTGCCTGGGTGGCTCAGTCGGTTGAGTGTCCGACTTCAGCTCAGGTCATGATCTTGCGGTCTGTGGGTTCGAGCCCCACGTCAGGCTCTGTGCTGACAGCTCAGAGCCTGGAGCCTGCTTCAGATTCTGTGTCTCCCTCTCTCTCTGCCCCTCCCCTGCTCATACTGTGTCTCTCTCTCTGTCAAAAATAAATAAAACATAAAAAAAAAAATTAAAAAAAAAAAAACGGCTTCCGCAGGTTCAAGGGCTCAGTCTTGAAACAATTACTTCATCATTGCTCAGTATTAGTCTGCCTCCGTGGAGGGTCTCGTTCCTTCTCCCAACTATCATTTATACTGCTGCTGATCTTCCCTCCACGCAGCTTCCCACCCCGAGTCCCCTTCAGGCTAAGAGCTATAGTGATCCCTCAGTGCTCATGGCAGGGGTCAAATACTAATGGCTGTAGGGGCCAGGCTGTTTTGAGTTGTGTGGGCCAGGTGTAGGCATAAAGCAAGGGACACTCATTCCTCAGTGTCAGATACAGAGGTGGGGGACCGTAGTGGGGACTGGGATGGACTGGTGAGCACTCAACCATTACTTGGCTTTTCGCTGGCGGGGAACGAATGCAGGCCTGGTATGGCCAGATCCGCTGATTCTCAAAGGAAGTCAGAAATCCCAATTTTTATAGGAAGCCTCACAACTTTGAATACTGATGTCAAACATTTAAAAAAAAATACTACAGATGTAAGTTTTACTATCAAAAGAACGAACTCTACACAAAACCTCAACTCTAGCTAACACTAACACGCTGAAGTATTTACAGGGAGGTAAATAGGTATCTGCAAATCACTTTGAAATGCAACAGAAAAGTAGACCGAGGGAGGGATAGCTAGGTAATAAGAATCAAGTACAGCAGAGGTTACTGGTAGAGCACAGGTGATGGATATATAGACGTGTGCTGGAAAATTCTTTCAACCTGGCTGTGTGCATGGAAGCTTTCATAATATACAGAATAAAAAGCCATTGAAGGCTAAGCAAAAACCATGCATGTGCCAGAATGACCTGTAGATGGCCAGCTTGGGGTCTGCGGTCTACAACATACAACTTGCACTCCACAGCTCAGCTTCTGAGGACTTCAGGGTCTTTCCTCCGCCCCTCCCCATCCCTCAATCCCCAGTCCATTTGTTGGCCCCGCTGTTTCCCATGAACTCATAAAGCCAGGATTCCCAGGTCTGCTTGACATCTGTTCTCGTCTGTGTCTGTGGAAGGTCCAGATTAGCTCTTCCTTAACCCCTCTGCCCCAATCTGCCGGCCACACAAACACAGACGCACACACCCTCTTCTCACCTTCAAACACCAGCTCAAATCCCTCCCAGCAGCTGTGTCTCCATTGCATACAGACCCTTCTGTGTGAAGGATCTCTTGGTCAGTACTACGTCATGGAGTATCTTTTCCCTAGGTGCTTTTTGGAGTCAGGTTTGTCTTCCCCACAAAGCTGCCAGAAGGCTGGGAGCACATCTTCCACTATCCACCACACCTCCCCTAGCAGCTCGTCAAAATTTACATGGTGAGCTTTACTAAAAAAAAAAAAAAAAAAAAGACAGGCAGACATGCCTGTGTCCCCCCACCACAGACTTACTGAGACCGGGAATCTCACGGTGGGGGTGGGTTCAGGCCTGATACTTACAAAGCTTGCCGAGTGATCCTGCTTATCAGTGAGGGCTGAGAAAGTCTCCGGGGCACAGTGTTAGTGATTATCTGCTAAGCCCTATAGCATGTCCAAAAGGTAGTCTTTACCCTTTAGACCAGTGGTTTTCCAGATACGTGGCAATATCCGAAGATATTTTTGGTTGTCATAGTCTGGGGCAGAAGGAGCTACTGGCATCCACTGGATGCAGACCAGGGATGCTGTTAAACATCCTACAGTGTGGGGTGCCTGGGTGGCTCCCAACTCTTGATTTTGGCTCAGGCCCTGATCTCATAGTCATGGCTCGAGCCCCACATCAGGCTCTGTACTGGCAGCGTGGAGCCTGCTTGGGATTCTCTCTCTCCCTCTCTCTGCTCCTCCCCTGTTCTCTCTCTCAAAATAAATAAATAAACTTAAAAGGAAAAAACAACAACAAAAAAACCATGGGTAGCCTGGGTGGCTCAGTCAGTTAAGCGTCTGACTTCGGCTCAGGTCGTGAGCTCATGGTTAGTGAGTTTGACTCCCGTGTCGGGCTCTGTGCGGACAGCTCAGAGCCTGGAGCCTGCTTTGGATTTTGTGTCTCCCTTTCTCTGTCCCTCCCCTGCCCCTACTCACACTCTGTCTCTCTCTCTCAAAAATAAACATTAAAAAAATTTTTTAAACAAAAAAACCCCCCACAAACATCCTACAGTATAAAACTCAGCCCCCTAAACTGAAAATGACCTGACCTCAAATGTCAGCAGCGTCCAGGCTGAGAAACCTGGTCTCGACTGGCTCTGTCCGACAGAACTTTCTGTAATGATGGAAATATCCTGCACCACTCTGTCCAGTAATGATACCCACTAGACATGCGGCTGTCATGTAGTTGAAACGTCGCTGGTATAACCGAGGAGTTAAATTTGTCCTTATTTTACTTTGACTTAAACATCAGTAGGCATCTAGGGGCTATCATACCCCCGATCAGCAAATCTAGTGACACTCCATCCTCTCAAAACGTTTTCTTTTGCAGGCCTTGTGGGACTGTGGTAGACACCCAAGAATGGGCCACGGGGACACCTGTGTGGTCTGCTCCCACAGAGCTCTGCCCATGGGGGGCAAACAAGGGTTCCACCACCACATCCGCCCAGCAGGCCTAGGGGTGGGAGGGAGCCCGGGGCTGGCCGCGGCCCCTCGCAAGGCAGGGCTCCCTTGTCCAGCGGCACACCCCACACCCCACACCTGCTGCCCGTTTCCTCTCACCTTGATGGTTTCTAGCTCTAGGCGAAGGCGATTATTTTCCGACAGGAGGTCCCTGTTCCTGGTTTCAATCTGTTGCAGCTGCGTCTCCAGTTCGGCTTCATACTCGCGGCTTCCCTCCTGGAACTCTCGCAGCTCCTCTTGGGTATTTTCGGCCCTACAGAATTGCCGGCCGTGTCAGGGGAAGCGTTTATCGAGCACTTAGAGCTACTGAGGGTTATGCGTGGATTAGCTCTTCACTCAACTGCCTTGTGAGGCGGAAACTATCACTGACCTCACTTTACAGATAAAGCCAGGCTCAGATAGGCCGACTGACCTGCCTCAAGGTCACACGGGTCAGAAGCAGACCTCAGGCCTGAACCCAGGGGTGCCTGACTCCAAAGCCCATTCACTCTTCACTCATTCTTTCACCATATATATTTTTTAACTCAACGTGTGGAAAGTATTGTGGGATTGCACACCCTCTGCAGATTGACTTTTAAGTAGAAACCGGACCTAAGTGCTTCCTTGTCCCACTGGAAGGGGGACAAACACCCAATTCCAGCTTTTCAGTCCTTAAAAGTCAAGCAACACTTTTTTTTTCGGTTTTAAATGCTAAGCCTGAATTATCTTTAAGTCGAATTAAGAGTAAGGAAATTAGGGGTGCTAGGTGACACACACTTAAGCGTCCTACTTTGGCTCAGGTCATGATCTCCTGGCTCGTGAGTTCGAGCCCTGCGGCAGGCCTGGAGCCTGCTTTGCATTCTGTCCCCCACTCTCTCTGCCCCTCCCCTGCTTGTACGCTGTCTCTCTCTCAAATATAAACATTAAAAAAAAAATTAGAGGGGCGCCTGGGTGGCTCAGTCGGTTGGGCGTCCGACTTCGGCTCGGGTCATGATCTCGCAGTCCGTGGGTTCGGGCCCTGCGTTGGGCTCTGTGCTGACGGCTCGGAGCCTGGAGCCTGTTTCAGATTCTGTGTCTCCCTCTTTCTCTGACTCTCCCCTGTTCATACTCTCTCTCTATCTCAAAAATAAACAAATGTTAAAAAAAAATTAAAAATAAATAAATAAATAAATAAATAAATAAATAAATAAATAAATAAATAAAATTAGGGAATTAGAGGGACTGGAATAAGACCTCCCTACAAAGAGTGTAAGAGCCCACAAGAAATAAAAAGAAGAAATGCTGAACACACACTCTCCTCCCAAATATGGACGCAGAATCACTTCTTTCAAATTTAAAATCTGCAACGACCCATTTTGTTAGACACAGGGAGAAGTTCTTTCCTCACACATGGGGGAGGGGGCTGACCAGCTAAGGCGTCTGGAACCGACGGAGCCCCGCCGGAAAATCAGCTGGGAAGGAACACGGTGGTTTGCTTGGGACCACAGGCTTTGGTGCTCACATCCTAGGCCTGCTCCTTACTGGCCGTGTGACCTTGGTGGACACATTAGTTGCCTTCCCTGAGGCTCAGCTTCCTCATCTGTAAAATGGGGTGACAACTGTTTCCTCAGAGGGCCGTTTTGAGATTTAACGGAGAGAATGTATGTCAAGTCCTTTGTAGTGCTTGTGGCCTAAGAGTGACAAAATCGATGGCTGCTGCCACGGTGATGGGGAGAAAAAGCAAGGTGGACTTAGGAAGACTGACCTCTGCTTGTAGGTCATGGCCAGATCTTTCCAGTAGCTTGCTTCTTCCTCCTCAGAGCTGAAAGTCTTTCCGGAGTCCTCCATTGTGGAAACAGAGGAAGGGGTCACTCTTCTTGCAGCATGGTGTCTGGGAGAGAAAAGCTTTAAAATTATTTGCATATCTGGTTCAACAGCAGATGTTTATAAATTTTTTTTAACACTTATTTTTTTTTTCAACGTTTATTTATTTTTGGGACAGAGAGAGACAGAGCATGAACGGGGGAGGGGGAGAGAGAGGGGGAGACATAGAATCGGAAACAGGCTCCAGGCTTTGAGCCATCAGTCCAGATTCTGACGCGGGGCTCGAACTCACGGACCGCGAGATCGTGACCTGGCTGAAGTCGGATGCTTAACCGACTGCGCCACCCAGGCGCCCCAACACTTATTCATTTTTAAGAGAGACAGACAGAATGAGCACGGGAGGGCCCGAGGAGGGGGGCACAGAATCCGAAGCAGGCTCCAGGCTCCGAGCTGTCAGCACAGAGCCCAACATGGGGCTTGAACTCCCCAGCCACGAGATCATGACCCAAGCCAAAGTCGGACACTTAACCCAATAGTGGATCTTTAACAGGGAGGAAAAAAAAAAATTCCTGAATTTTATGTCGGGTTAAATGATAAAACATTGCCAAAACTTGACATCAAAGCCAGACAAAATCCAGCCCACCCACAGGAAACATTCCACAAATAGACAAAACTACCAAGATTTTATTTATTTCATTCGAGGAGGGGCAAGGAAAAAAAAAAAGGAGCTGAGGACATTCTCCCAGGGTTCCAGTTTAGACACCCGGTGCCCCCACCATCCTCATCACCAGAGACAAATCCTAAGAGAAGGAATGTCTTTGAGGAGGAGGATAAGGAGCCCGGTTTGGGACACTTTGGGTTTGAGAAGCCTGTGGCACATCTAGAAACAACAGTGGATCTGAGACTCTGGGGCGAACCCTGGGCTGACACAGATTTGAGAGTCCTGATCCTGTAGCTGCTTCTTCCCTTTATCCTGTGATGGAACCGCCAGACAATCTAAGGAGGACTATTTATGGAACTCTGAGGAATGCCAATGTTTGCCTGGTAGGCAAAGAAAGAAACAGCAGTCAAAGGAGACAGCGGAGAAACAGAGGCAAGAACCAGACGGTGAGCTGTCCTGGGAGGACGTGGCATCTAGGGGAAAGGAGGGAATGTTCCCCAGTATCCACGACGCAACAGAGAAGCTAAGATAAGGGCTGGAAAATATCCAGGAGACTTCGCGAAAGAAACGTCGGTCACCGGTGACGTGGGCAAGGGTAGTTTCAACACAGAGGAGGAGGGAGGAAGAACAAACGGGGTGGAATTACCAGGAGGCAAAGAAGAGGAAGTAGAGGGAATTTTGGAGAAGTGGGTGTGAGAAGACAAATGGGAGGGGAGCTAGAGGGTAGGGGGTGGGAATGGGGCCTTGGCTCTGAGGGCTCAGAGAAATGCAGGAGAGGCTAGAGCACAGATCTTTCCCAACAGCTGTCAGGTCACAGACTCCCTGCTGATAGAGCCTCTCCGTGCAAAAGCTTATTCCCTGAACTTATGTAAGGCTCTGAACTTGTCAAAAATGCAAATGAGAGGTCTCCAAGGTCCCTTCCTTCCCTCCAGGGAGCTCTCGGTCTGGTGTGTGTCCTTCAGGACCAAAGAATGAATGCGACCCCTCACTGCGCAAGACATAGCAAGCTGTATTTTTGACTACAAATATGAATCATTCAGCTAAATAAGTTAGTGTTGGCATGGACAAAATCACCAACTTCTGGATCCCTGGTTAAAAAAAAAAAAAATCAAACAATCATAATTCTATTTGAGTGCAGCACTTCTTGATAAATAGATTTGTTAGTACCAATATTCACATCTTCTTCGTAATTTCTCTCCCTTCCCTATTCCAGGGACAACATGCTTGTTCCCCACCCCACCCCCACGCCCTTTTGGGGAACAGAGTCTGTCTGAAAGCTTGATGGAAGCACAGAAGCTGGGTAGAACAGAATGCTGTTCATTCGTCGTCGTCTTTTTTTTTCCAGTCCAGCATTTTTTGTTCCATCTTTCTGTAACAACACCCTTATCTTGGGGAAACCAACCCTATGCTCATTCCAGAGTGATTCAGATGTACTAGATTGACTCAGCATCAGCATCTGGGAGGAGGCACATGATGGAATGGATGTCTCCAGCATCAGCCTAATCTCTGCTGAATCAATGATAGGGGTGGGCCTAACCCAAACTAGGTCAATGATTGGTTCACGGGTGGTCCCAACCCCAACTGAGCCAAAGACAGGGGTGGGCCTAACCCAAGCAGGGCCAATCAGTGTCCAGGCATAGGGCTTTTGCAGAGCCAACGAGAAACACACTCTCCGTGTTAACTAATCTTATTGTGATAATCGGCTCCCAATATATACATGTATCCACACGTCATGCTACACTAACAGGGGCACCTGGGTGGCTCAGTCGGTTAAGCGTCCAACTCTTGGTTTTGGCTCAGGTCATGAGCTCATGGGTGGTGGTTCTGAGCCTTGTATCAAGCTTCACGCTAACAGTACAGAGCCTGCCTGGGATTCTCTCTCAAAATAAATAAACTTTAAAAAAAAGAAAAAAACAAATCATCATGCTATATACCTTAAACTTACACAACGTTATACATCAATTATATCTCCATAGAGCTGGGAGGAAGAAAGACAGACATTCTTTCCACTAGGGTAAGGCAGTAGGAGGTAAGCCTGGAGTTGTCCGTGGCCATTCCTCCAACACAAAGGAGGGGTCGGCCAGAGAATGAAGCCAAAACCGAGGAAAGCAAGGCCAACAGGTGGAGACACTGGGTCCTGATGACATCATTTGAACACCTGGACCCCAGTCATACCTGATTTAAGGTTATGACAGATGACCAACTCCCTTTCTTGAATGTGCCAGTTAGGGTTGGATTGCTGCCCCAAGTATCCTAATGAAGGTAAATAGAGAATGATCTTGTTCATTGGAAGTAAAAGGAATAGAGCAGCTGGACTGTAAACGACAGTAATTAATGTGGCAATGGGTGAGGGTAAACTTAGGTCTGGTAGGTACTCCCTGCTGGAGCCCGAAGCTCTAATAAGCCCAGATCTCATCTAATACCAAGGCACAAACCAGTGCCGACAATGTCAAGAGCCCGCGCGAGTGAGCACCGTGTGGCCACTGATTATCTTACTGAGGACAGTCTCAAATGCGTGGCACGGGGGTCTGTGTAGTAGGGCAAGAAAGTGAGGAACAAGGAACAATGGATGTAGGCGGACTTTTCCCGCTGTTTGGAAAAACAACATGTCCAATATTCAATGTAATTAGTTCGTGCATACTTCTCTAAACATTCTCTACCCCAGACCCCAATCATTAGCTTACGTTCAAGCCACATTGCCTTCTTTCTGTTCCTTGAACATACCTCGCTTGCTCCCACCTCAGGGCCTTTGCACTTGTTATTCTCTGCCTGGAATGCTTCTCCCTCAGATCTATGCCCAGGTGTCCCTCTCATCATTCAGATCTCAGCTGAACCGCCTTCCCCGAAGAGACCTTATTTTGATGCCCCACCTAATACCCCCTCCAGCCCTTCTCTATTAACCTCTGCTTTCTATCATCATTTTGAGTTTTGTTTTTGTTCATCTTCCCCCATGGGAATACCAGTTGTTAAGCACAAGGGCCTTCTCTGTCTTGCTTTTTTATCCCAATGCCTAGAAGAGTGCCTGGCATGTCACAGGCACTCAATAAATGCTTGTGGAATGGTACTAGCAGGAAGAGGATGTCAGGTGAAGGAAAGGCAGGAAGCCAGAAAGCTCTCAAGACCAGTTTATGGCTGACATCTGTAAATCCTTAAGATGCTCGTTAGGATGGGGAAAGCTCCACTCTCCCTCAGCACCTGAGTGGCATCTCCTTAGCTGGAAGGATCTGGGGGGGGAAGATACCACATTGGAAACTACCCCCTTCCCGGGTTTACTAGAGGAGTATCTCATACTGGAGTTTAATAACCTTCATCCTGAACTCTTATGACAGATGAGTTTTAGGGAGAAAAAGCTTCCTAAAACATTTACTGTAGCCGGTGAGAACTAAAACTGAATCCTCAGGAAGGGACTTTGAGATGTTTTAAGATACCACTCTTCCACTGTGAGAGAGGCTCTAATTACAACCATGCTGATGGGAAAGCTCTGGTTTTGTTTTTTATTAAAAAAAAAATTAATGTTTTGTTTCTTTTTGAGAGAGAGACAGAGCACCAGCAGGGGAGGGGCTGAGAGAGAGGGAGACGAGGAATCTGAAGCAGGCTCCAAGCTGTCAGCACAGAGCCCGATGAGGGGCTCGAATCCACGAACTGCAAGATCATGACCTGAGCCCAGGTCGGACGCTTCACCTACTGAGCCAGCCAGGTGCCCCTGGTTTTGGACTTCAGGGCGAGGGCAGGGGAAGCTAAGCAGAGACCTGAGCTCCTACCGGAGCCTGCACAATCTGTAACTAATTCAACTCAAGGACCAAAACCACAGGCCTGGCATTTCAACCAGAAACCCCTGCACTGGAATAACAATCCTTAGGGAAGAGGAAAAACATGTTATAGAGGAAGAAGTAACAGCTGAACCTCACTTTGCTATGCAATAACGATCTTAAAAAGAGGTATGATTTTCGAAACGTCTCACATTCTAATGTGCATTATTCTTTGCCATGGAAAGCAAGTAAGAGGACTCGCAAAGACTTCCTTCTCCCGGCATAATTTCCTCAAGTGTATCACCAGCTTCCATTAGCCGTGTACTGGGCACCTAGGAAGTTATCTTCAAGTTTATGCTCTTTCAGCCGTTCGACTGCAAGAGTAAGCAAGTCAGTCTCTTGGGTTCTTAGGACCAGGAACTGGAGCAGAGACACGGCATACCTTGGCCATCTCCACAGGCACGAGCAAATGGCAGAGACACCCCAAACCCAAGTGCAAGTTGGGGGAGGGTGTTGTCTTTGAATCCCAGTTCAAGATCTCCTTGGGGTTGCAAACAGGCTAATGAGAGGTCAGATTCACCCGTTCCATCTGGCCCAGACAGTCTTTTAAAAGGCGCTGTGGCAGGCAGCTGTTAACGCTGGGTCTCAGTATATACAACTCTGTAGCCACTAGCTTAAAAAATGAGTGAGTGCTCCTGCCTTTCTTCCTTTTGTGCTACGAGTGTTACGGGCCTTCTGCCTCCCGGCTTGTGCTCTCAACACACCATCGTGCCACTGTGTCCCAGCAGCTCTGTGGACAAACCTAATGGGTACCTCAAAAGTATATGCTACGGTATGCAAGGAGGAACAAGCTGGGAGCAAGAAGCTAGAAAAGCATACATTCTCTACTTGGCATCGCTTAGATCTCCTACTCCTACAAAAATGTGTTTCCGCAAGCTGAAAACATACTTGAGACACACATACCTTTGATTTCAAAACCCTAGAAAACACAAAGCCATGTCCCTTGGCTCTCCTCTCAGCGAAGAAAGCCAGCACAGCTGGTCAGGAGCAAAATACATGTATAAACTATCAAGAAGTAACTAGCCGCCCTTCACCCCAGCCTCAAATCCTTCCCAATCAAAACACACAGAAGAGCCGAAGGGAAAGGGAGGGAGGCAAAGACACTGCCAAACGTCAGCACGTGCTTCCCCAGCTTCTGGCGGGTGCAGGGGGGTGACGTGGGCTCTGCATTTTGCAGAAGTGGCATCACTGGGGCAACACCAGTCAAGAGTCAGCAAGTCTGGCTTCTGTCTCTGTGCTTTCAAAGTCTGTAATGATCTTCCTACAAAAATACTTAGATAGGCATGCAAGGACATATACTCGAGGGTGCACGCCATCATCCACTGATGTGGAAAATTGGAGAAACTCGACTGTCAACCGGGGACTGCCTGGAAAATTACGCAGTTGTTAAGAATCATACGAACTAATATGGAAGAAAGTTCATGCTATGTTAAGAAAGGGTGCCTGTTTTGTTTATAAATGTATCTCGCTCTCTCTGCATACATGAAAAGGGTCTGGAAGCTTGTACCAGACGGGGTAAAGCAGGCAAAGAGATCAGAGCCTGTAACTGACACACTGCTAAATACATTGATTTTTATGGTAAGCATATATTGCCTTTGAAATTTTAAAAAGCTTAAACTGGGATCAAAAAAATAGAACGGCTGTTGTTCCAGGATAATTTTATTCTACTGAATCAAGATGCCAAGGGAAGAATTTTCCCTACTGTGGCTTCTCTCTCCACCCCTTCTCAAACATTTCCAAACACCTACTAAGTGCCAGGCGCTGCTGGGACAGGCAGAGACGAAGCACCCACGTCAGGTCTAGGTGCAAACAGTACTAGCTGCCGACACAAACCTTCTGCATGCAGCCCCACTCGCGTTAGGAAAGTATCTGGTAAGGAAAGGGAGTGTAATCTCCCTGGGCTCACACATTTCAACGCGAAAGAACACACTTTGGAAACAAAAATAACATCCTAAGAGAATCAGCCAAGTTAAGAAACTAATATCCGAAATGAGAGAATAAAATATGCCAAGGAGAGGCCTCTGAGACCTCAAGGATCTAATGCTACACGAGTGACACACTAAGAGGAAAGATTTAAGTTTCAATCCCGATTGAATACCAGGGTGGTGGTGGGGGCAGAAAAGTGGCTCTGGGAGCCACTGGGATCCAATTGCTCTTCAAAGAACCCTACCCATGTCCTAAAATGCCATCCTATCCAAGAATACAGAAACAAAACCAGCATAGAAAATGACAAATTTCTGCCCAGTGCACGCTGTAAAAGGCCATTTCTTTAGAAAGGAAGTTAAAAGGGGCCTCGAGGCTAAAAGTAGAAAGAGGCACAACCTGGTACAAACCCTGGACAAAGAAATCAGGGAAGCTCAGACCCTCAGGAGGCAGAGAACTTGAGATGGCTGGAGAAGATAAGGTAGCTTCACAAGGTGATGGCGGGATTTCCCATGACCTCGGAGAGGCAGGTGAGCCCCACGACTGCATTCAAACTGTAGAATAAGCGTTTTCATCCTTTATCCAATCCTTCCCCTAAGTGCTGTCAGGGGAAATCTGAACCTTCCCGCAGCAGAGATCTGAGAAAAGCAGAGGGAAGGAGGCTGTTCCAAACACGTTCCCGAAGACAGGGAGATGCCAAGGAGGGGGGAGGTTTTTGGAAAGAGGCCTGCACTGAGGGTGGAAGTAGCAAGGGGCAGTGGACGAGAGGGGGGAGGAGGAGGGACGAGAAGGAGGGGGGAGTTTGGGGCAGCAGGAAGAAAGGAGGTGGCGGGGACTAAGAAAAGGCCGAAAACAGCGAGAAGAGAGACTAGGAGAGTCAAAGGGCAGCCTACGGTGGGGGTGAGAGGAGGGTTGGAGGGCAAAGGAGCCGGGCAGCGGGGACTGGGGACGAGGAGGAGAGCAGGTCGGAGAGAGGCCAGCGCTAAAAGAGAAAGGAAGTTGGCAAAGGCGAGAGGTGGGCGCGAGGACACAAAGGTGGGAAGGCACAAAGTTAGCAAGGGAGGCTCCAGAGAGCGGGACTTTTGAGCCCAGCGCCCGGGAAGCGCGGAGCGCGGGCAGCCGGGAAGCGACGGGAAAGCGAGGGGCGCGGCAGGTTCCCTGCAAGGCGGCTCCTGGGAGTCCCGAGAGCGCGGCGGGCGCCAGGGCAGGCGGAAGAGTTTCCCGGCGGTGGCGGCGGTCCCGGGACGGCCCCCACCCGCGGCCACCGCAGCCCCGAACTTACCCGGGCTTGGTTCGCGAGGACGGGCGGCGGCGGCAGCAGCAGACTGCGCTGCCCCGGCCTCTAGCCACCGCCACCGCCCCCGCGCCCGCGGCGGGCGGCGTCCATTGGCTGCCGCGCCGCGGGACCGCGTCCGCCTCGGCCAATCAGCGCCTAGCAGCGCGGTTTGGAAACTTTTTTCCCAGGCCAGGGCGCGGCGTGGCCACGCGGCTGCGCTGGGCCAGCCCCGGCTTGGGAGGCTCCGGCTGCTGGGCAGGGACCTGGCCAGCCTTGGAGTGTGCAGGCGGGTCCCTGGACATCCCGGGACGGGCTTGGACTTGAGGGCCACGCTCTTCAAGAAAATGCGACTCCCTCCCCTAAACACTGATAGCATTTTCCCCAAATGGAGGGAAGGACAAAGATCCAGGTCCGCTTAGGCTAAGCAACGCTCCATGTCCTTTACACCCAAAATAAAAATTTCAACATCATTGTCTTCTTCAAGGAGAGTAGACCTAGAGTATGTTTGGTTTCCAGCCTGGCTTTGAATTCTGGCTTTACTCCTACTAGCTGGTTGATCTTGGGCAACTGACCTAGACACTCTGTGACTTAGTTTCCTCATCTCTAACATGGGGGTTCATAATAGGATTCTACCTACGGGTTATGTGGAGACAAAATGAGGTAACTTGGAGTTTGTAAAACGTTTAGGACAATACCTAGCACACAGTTAAATACAGTCTATGTAATTGTTAAGCCGTTGTGATTTGCTTATTGGTTATATGTGTCAGGCACAATGCTAAGCTCTTGACATGGGTTTTCTTAATTCTCGTAACAATCCTAATTGTTCACCAACAAATATTTATTGAGCAATCAGGCTTATGACACAATGTCAGACAAGATGCCAATCCTCAAAAGGCTATGCTAAAAGCAAGAGAGAAAACCAGCAAACGGTAAAATAATTTCAGATGTTAGTAAGTGCTAAGAATAAAGCAAAGTCACTTGATAGAAAAGGGCTGAGAGAGGTCACTTCACACAGTCAGGGAAGTCTGCTCTATGGAGGTGACAATGGACCTGAGACCCAGATAATGAGGACCACAGAAAAGCACTTTTATTGTCCTCATTTTAAAGATGAGAAAATAAAGGTGCAGGAAATTAAATGCATTGCCTAAGGTGTTCCACTTAGTAATTACAAATCAGTCCTCAAACCTGGGTCTGTTTGACTCCTACACCCACATTCTTCAGCACTACCCTAGAGGCAAAGAGATTTTTAGCTATTTTGAGGCCTCTCTCCACACTCCTGGAATCCTTCCTACCTCCCTGCCTTGGGTAAGACTGACCTTTCTCTAATTTGACTTCATTTTGACTCTTTGCTAGTTCCCAAAGCTCAGAGACCCAAAAGGGAACATCACTACCTATATCAACAGGGTTAAGGAAAGTACCAAAATGTCTTTTTTTTTTTTAATTTTTTTTTAACTTTTATTTATTTTTGAGACAGAGAGAGACAGAGCATGAACTGGGGAGGAGCAGATAGAGAGGGAGACACAGAATCTGAAACAGGCTCCAGGCTCTGAGCTGTCAGCACAGAGCCCGACGCGGGGCTCGAACTCACGGACCGTGAGATCATGACCTGAGCCAAAGTCGGACGCCCAACCGACCAAGCCACCCAGGCGCCCCCCAAAATGTCTTTTAGGAAACTTCCATCCTGGTCACAAACACGAATAATTTGCAGCCTCTTGATACTTTTCCTCTGATGCTTTCTTTCACTCTCAGAATTTTATTTGACTCTCTCTATTCCCTGGGGTTTCTGGGCAGGGAGTAATCATCCCAGTTTACAGATAAACTGAAGCACAAATCGATGAGTTTGGCCTGCCTAAATGTCATTGATCATATCACTTAAACTAGGTAGTTTCCAATTTCCTTCATTTTCCATAAAGATAACAGGGAGGATACTGAAATGATCATGAAAATCCTCTTCAGGAATACTTTAGGGAAATGGATTGGTTATTGGGTAAAACCTTTAAAATGAAATGAAAATTCTGGTGCACTTTAAAACCTTTTCCTCCCTTTATTCAATTTGTTTTCCTTGTAGTTTTTACATATTAAGAATTAGCATTAGAATAATTAGAATTAGCAGAGAGTTGTTTTTCTTATGTCCTTCCATCATAATTTATTATTGCAAAACACTGAACTGAACATAGGCAGGAGAGAAGTTGCTGGGGGAGAAACTCCTGTAGTGGCAGCGAGATTAATTGAGGTGAATTAAATGTAAAGTAGCCGCTTAAATAGCCCCAAAAGAAAACTTCATCCCGGTTTCATAAATGTGAAGATTATAATTTGTACAGGGAAAAACTGAAAGTTACTCTCTGATAAAAGAGTTTGCCCAGGAAAGAAACAGGAGTAAGATTAACAGGCCTATATTTAAGAAAATATATCTTCAGAAAAATGTGAAAACACTCTTTCACAAGTATCAAATTGCATTTCACTTCACAATTGCTTCCAAGCGCTGGTGTCCTCTGCTTAGGCTGTTTTTCTACAGAAAACACTAAAACTGCATCTCATCAAAAATTATTTGTAATTCAGACTTTTCGTTAACTTTTCATAACCGATTGGTTCCGTTTTATTGACTGCATTTAACTTGTTGAGATCAGGCACAGTTCTGGGCTTGAAAGAATGCCAAGCAAAGTCCAACAAAATGTGTCTGCTCTGTATTGTTCTTGCGACTAAAAGTCTTTTTTAAAAGGCAATTAAAATCCACAATTACTTTGTTTCCTTTTTATATATTCAGTTACTTTGGTCTGTGTTTAGCGGTACTCAACTGCAATAAAAAGAAAAACTCCTCCAAAGAGAAGCATTATTTGTTTCGTACTTTGGGAGAAAAAAAAAAAAAAACACACTAGACACAGGGCTGTTTTTCCTCTGTTCTAATTCCCCCTTGGAAAATAATACCCACACACAGACACAGCGAAGATTTACTCAGCAGTAATAAATACCTAAGCAGGCAGATGATGTGTGTGCTTGTCATCTGCCTTCTGGAAATTGAAAGGCAAGCACGAAGGGTGCTTCAGCTGCGTGTTTGATCTTGCCCTCCACAATAGGCGTCTACAAGGACGTCTACAGGGATGGATCAGCTTCCCCTGAAATTTCCCCCACTTAATGCGAATTGCCTAATGAAATTGCCTCACCCCGCAGCCTGGGGGCGGGGGAGGGGTGGGGAGGGGAATCTCATTGGGTGGTTTCTGCTTATTCTTCTGCAAAATTCATCTGTTTTCTCAGCAAACTTCTATTCTAGGTCGAACTCAGCCAGCACATCTTAAATAGGTCTGGATTTAGACAGGCGCTTTGTTTTTCTCATTGGCAACAGGAAATCGCGAGCAGTTGGCAGTTTCAAAAATGACCATGGTGCTGAGCTTTAAAATAAAACCCTTCAGGTCACAGTAAAGACTGCGAAGCACCTACCCCACCACCACCACCACCGCAACCATGGCACATGCATCCACCTAAAACCCAAACTGTCACTGGCTTCACAGGGCTTCCCCCAACCGGTCCCTGGAAAAGTTCACATGCGTTGGAACGAGCTCCGGACCAGCGCTTTCAAAAAATGATGTTTTCTGGGGCGCCTGGGTGGCTCAGTCGGTTAAGGTCCCACTTTGGCTCAGGTCATGATCTGGCGGTTCAGGAGTTCAAGCCCCACTTCGGGCTCTCTGCTGTCCGCACAGAACGGGGTTCCGATCGTCTGTCCCCGTCCTCCCCGCCCCTCCCTTCAAGCACGCTTCTGCGTGCGTTTTCTCTTAAAAAAAAAAACAAAAAACAAAAAAAAAACCCACACATTAAAAATGACGCTTTTTAACTAAAATCACGAGGACCCCTTAAGAGTAGGTGACACTGTCCCGCCGACTCCGGGTCCACATCTTCATTTCTGCCAGCGGGGCAAGAAGCCCCGCTGGCAGTTATTTTTCTCTCCTCTCGCCGCTAGGTCGCACTAGATTAAGGATGTTGTGGAAAATATGCGTCATTTCATTAAAAAAAAAAAAAAGTAGACTCGTCACGTGACGGGAGCAGGGAGCGAGGGAGAGCGGAACGCGCGCCAAAACGACTTTTTTTTTTTTTTTTTTAAATCGAAACCCCACTTAAACCGTCTTCCCTCAAAAGACCGAAAGAGCTGAATTGTACCAATTCCCGGTTGGGAGGTTTTTTCCCCCCCGGTTCCACCTCACAAGCCCCCTCATTCTTCGCTTTCAGGTTCCTTTCCACTCCACCGCGATAAGCAAGGGAGAAGGCCTCCTTAAACTTGGGGTTTTCGCCAAAAAAGCCGGGGTCTCCTCCGGGAAAGGACCCTATTTAGGGGTTTATCGGGAGGGGACTGAGCCTGACGAGGCTGCAGGGCCGCGAGGCCCCGCCCCCCCCGGGGTTCCCAGCACACCCCGCGCGGGAGGACGCGGCGGCGGGGGCGGAGTGGAGGAAGGGGCGGAGCGAGGTGGGGAGAGAAGGGCGTCGGTTTTGCGACAGGGGCGGCGCGGTGCGGAAGCGGAAGTGGAGGGTGCGCTTGGCGGCGGCGGCGGGAGCTGCGGAGTCGGGAATCAAAACAAAGGGCCTGGGGGGGCGGGGGGAAGGCGGCGGGGCCGGAATGTGAGCGGAGGTGGAGCCGGCGGCTGAGGTGAGTTGGCTGGCAGCGCTGGGTACTAGTTCCTGACGGACTCACTGCTCTGGGGCCACCAGCTGGAGGCGGGACAAGTACCCCCCCTTCCCCTGCCCTTTGCTGGCGGGGGTGGGGGAGGTTGGCTACTCCGAGGTGAAGGACTGGGACCCACCAGTCAGGCCGCCAGCAAAGGTTCCGGTTGTCTCCCTTTCAGGTCCGTTCACGACTGTCATTGCTGCGCCGCTACTGCCTTTTGGGGGTGTTTGGCTCCCCGCCCGCACCTGCCTCTCTGCTCCCTGTGGGGCTTCCAGGTGTGGAGAGCAACCCTTCTCGAGCAGTGTGCACAGTTGGAAGGTTCAGAGAGGAGTAAAGGGGCGGGGGTTTTTAACCCCCGCCCCGAGCGTTTTTGCGTTCTCCTCGGTCTTTCAGCACTCTCTAGGGTGTAGTCTCTGGCTTGACAGATAAGTGTTGAGTTGCCCTGAGCCACTCCCACTACTAATTGCAAAGCAACACCGTGGTACACGTGTTAGTTTCCCAAGCACCTTCCTGGTATTACCAAGAGCTTTCCAGTTACATTTGTATGTTTTGGACTCCCCAACTTCTCTGAGCGGTAACTGTGGTGTTTTGCCTCCTGGGGGATGAAAGCCCAAGTGGTCTTCCTAGACGTTTATTGAACTCTTCACTCATTGGACAATTGTTGATAGGTACCGGACACTGCTAGGTGCAGGAAATACAGCCCTGAATGAGAAAACATGATGCCTGCCTTCATGGAGTTTATATTCAATAGGGGCGACGTAAAGCATCAAGCAAATAATTTTAGATAGAAGACCCTATGAAAACAAAGTAATGGGTTGGGGTGGTTTGTGGATCCAGGACTAGCTTGGGTGTTAAGGCCACTTCTAAGTTTCATAATGTGACTGTCTCATTAAATCCCAACAACAGCCCTTTGAGGATGCTGTGGTTACTATCAGGCCCATTTTACAGATAGAATTTGAGGTTCAGAGAGGTTGTGAGCTCTCCAAAGCTGCACAGATAGGAAGCCGCAAAATTGGGACTTAATACACAGACTAACAGTAGAGTCTGTGCTCTCAAGCACCGTCTGAATTGTTCAAAGACTCTCACTCACATCGGATAGAACTTGCTTTGGCTGCCTAAGTACTTAGTGGCATTCCCAGGAATGCTTGGGAAATTTTCTGGGTGCGGGCCACTAACCTGCTAATACATTTGTACTTTCTGTTGATTGTGTTGAGCAATATGGAAGGCACCTTGTTGTGGTGGAAAGGGGTGGACAAGCCTGGTTCTGCCCCCTCTCTAATTGTGTGATCTTGGCAAGTTGCAAAACTTAATTAAACTTCTGCTTACTCCTCTGTAAAATGTGGCTTATTTCTCTCTCGTCTATCTCACAGATTGACTGTAGGGAAAAAAAAGATTACATAAATGGATCTTACTGTCTGGTTGCTTTCATCATTGTATCTCCTGGGCCAAGCACAGACCTGTTATATAGTAGACACTAAATAAATATTTACTGAATGAGGAAATAATGTTAAATAAAAGTACTTTGTAATCTGTATTGTATTCTCCCTGTTACCTCACTTTCAGCATTGGCCTTGAAGAGGTGAGAGAGCACGTTGAAGTTGTGTATTGTGAACATCACAAATTCCTATGATCTAAAGAGGAGATTGTAAGGGAATATAAGACCTGCCTTGAGTAAGAAAAACAGCTAGTATAGCTGTTATAATTTATCATTGTGGCTGTTAATGCTGTCTCTGCTTCTAACTTAACTCCTAACTGTATGTAGTAGGTAAATAGTTACTTTATTCATTCCTTCATTTAACAAATAATTACTTAGTATGTAAGATTTAGCAAGCCCTGTGCTTGGCACAGACTATACATTGGTGAAAACAAATGGATGGGGAGCGGGGAGGAGTCCTTTGTCTAATTCCCCCCCCACCCTGCATATGCCTTGGAGAGGGAGAAACGAGGCACACTCTACAGAGGAAGAAACTGAAACTTAAGGGCCAAATAGTAAATGTTTTAGGCCTTCCCCGCCAGTCTCTGTTTCTGGTAACTCAACTCTGTAGTTGTAGTGCATAAGCAGCCCCAGACAGTACTTAAACAAATTTCTCTATTTATAGATACCAAAAGTTGAATTTCATATAATGTTGTGTCGCACAATTTTTTCCCCTAAGAATTAAAGATATATAAAATACATTCTTAGTTTGAAGGCCACTTAAATACAAGCAGCAGGCTGGTTTTGGCTGGCCCGCTATAGTTTGCCTACCCCTGCTTTCTGTGATCAGTTGTATATTTTAGAGTACTGGTTAGTCATTGTTCCCTTCACCATATTGTGTCGATGTTAAACTCTTGAGAGGAGCATCTTATCAGAGTGATAGCTAAAAAAATTGTTTTCAGGGGCGCCCGGGTGGCTCACTCGGTTAAAGTGTCCCAACTCTTGATCTCAAGTCAGGTCTTACGGTATACGGGACTGAGCCCTGTGTGGGGCTCTGCGCTGACCATGCGGAGGCTGCTTGGCATTTTCTCTCTCCCTCTCTCTCTGCCCCATCCCCACTCATGCCCTATCTCTCTCAAAATAAATAAATAAAAACATTAAAAAAATTGTTTTATTTATGTTCAGGTGAACTTTCTGATAAATTGATGACCTTAAAATGGCCACTGTGGGTAAGAAGAGGTGGTTGTTTGGTATGATGGCGAAGACTTGGAAGTGACGTTCCGCTGTCCTTACCATTGGCAGGCTGCCTCCATGCCCAGTGGCTGTTATCGATTTGATCTGCTTTTATTGTACTGTTTAAGACTTGTAAGAATGTGGTTGCACTGGAATAGATACAGCACATCTGTGACTTGAGATTTCTCGGTTGGATTTTTGGTGGTATATCAGATTGCACTTTCATGATAAGTAAATGAAGGAATTGGTTTGATTTGTTCTGTAGCAGAATCACATTCAGAGTCCACAGAGGTCACTTAATTTGGACCTTTTGTAGTCACATCAATGACACAGTGGGTTAGGTTGCTGTTAAGTCAGATGCCAGAATCTTACATAATTGGAAATGAAGACGTGTGTTTGTTCTTTTACTAAAATTACATGCTCTTTTCTATTAACATTTTGACCCTCGCAAGTAGAGCCTTTAGGGGAGAGATGGTTGAGAAGAATTAAGAAAAACTGTAGAAAAGGCCTCCTCGGGGCTGGAGGAGGTTGTCACTTGGCTAGAATTCTACTTTTGTTTCTACAATCTGACTTACTGGGAGCTATTGTACCGTAAATGTAGTTGCGCCGTAAGTACGGTTGAAGTTACACTTTTTAATAGTAAAATTTGTCCTTATGCAAATAACTGATGTTGAGATCTCGTTCTTAACAGGGTGGAAGAATGACAGAAAAGAAAGATGGGAGAATGTTGAACCACTTTGTATGGCTGTATGATGGAAGGAAACGGAACTGAGGACCCCTGCAGTAGAACACTTGGATGGCTCCGACAAAATAATGATGCTAAGCCATGGCTCTGGAAATTTTCTAATTGCTTTTCTCGTCCTGAGCACACATTGCCACTTAGCCCCCACACGGTAACTATGTGCAAGACTGAGGACATAGCAAATTCCTTATGCAAATAGATGAGTGGCCCATTTGGTCTGGGGCAGTCTCTCTTTCCCTGGAGTCTGTGCTAAGTTTTACTTTGCATCCTGCTTTTTCCTCCTTGTAGCACATGATTATAATTTCTGACTCAAGGAGAGCATAATTTTTTAACTGTAGCTGCTTTGAATATTTAATGTTAACATTTTGGGAAGACTTCTTAGGAAAGTCAGAGATTCCAAAGATGAAATCCAAATTGTAGAGTCGAATCAGAGGAAAGTATAAAATAGACTTTATTCTATTGTAGCCTTCTGAGGTTTGAGTCTTAAAATCAACGGAAGATTGAAAGGACCTTATTGGCGGTCTTTTTCTGTTCAAGATTTCTCTTGAACATTTAAACATGTCTGCAACTTCTTCCTTTGTTTTTTCATAGTGATTTTGACTTTTTCTGATGTCATGCATGCATCATGTTCCCACTTTTCTATTTTGTTTCTTTCCTTTTTTTGGCTTTTGCATTTGGGATTTGAATGAGACTTTATGAATTTATATAAGGGCATTAATAACTTTTTAAAAACTCAGCTAAATTCCTTATCTCCTCCAGGGTTTCATTATATACTTATCTTTTTTGCATGGCATCAGTAATTGTGGTCATTTACTTTAAGGACATCTGACAGCAGGGTTGGCACCTCAAGCAGGGCTTCCTGGGATGGTTGGTCAGGCCCCCGTGGGGTCCGACAATACAGGATTGCACTTTCACTTTATAGATCCAGACACCTGCTTCTTTCAGTGGTACCCAGACCTGAGTCAAGACCATAAGAGCCAGATCTATATAAATCCGAATGCCAGTAAATGAATTTCTAGCCTGAACTGTAATTACCAAGAGAGCAGGACACACTGCTTGTTGGCAGTCAGTCGGTTATCAGCAACCGCCCCCCCCCTCCCCCCGCCCTTTTAGGAGAAGTCGACCTGAAAAATCCTACATCTTCAGATCCTGATTTCTCCCAAATGAGTGTGCTCTCCCAGGTTAACGTAGAACCACAGCCAAAGGGGTGAAACCATAGCAGTCAGATGGCCCGTTCTGTACTCTGAGGGAAGAGCATGTCTCCATCACCATATCTGCTTTCTCTTAATAGTTCCTGCAGCCAGCCAGGAAGGGCTGTCGATTAGTTAGATCCCCTTTCAGTGACCAGGTACCCTGCTGAGCGCTTTATGTGCACTGTCGTGTTTTATCCTCCTAGCCGTTGTAGGAGCTACATCGTGTTCCCAACTGAAGCTCGAGGAAACCGAAGTATGGAGAGGTTATGTACCTTACCCCAGGTCCTACAACTGCTGAGTATCACATTCCAACCCAGGTCTCTAACACCAACGACAACACAACGTCCTGTGTCTGTGTTGGAGGCATATGACAAGCTATTTCTCTTGAATATTGTGCCCAAACAGTTTTCTAATTAATCCTTTTCACTGGCTACATAGCAGTGGTTGGCCTTGTGGCTTTAGGTCATGATAGCCTGGAGTTTGCTTCTTGTCCCCAACAGCATGTTTAAGACTCCGTGGATGGGCCATGTGGGCAGATAGCTGATCTCATCCGAAAGTTTGGAATCGTCTGGAGGACCTTAGTAAACCCTTTATGGTCTGACTGCAGGAACCATTAAGTATTTTCCTCAACGCACTTGGCTTGTGAGCCATCCTTGTTGAACACCATTCGTGATTGTGTTGTTTTCGTACCACCTGTTTTGTCTTCAGAAGGCCCTGTGAGGCAAGGGGAAGTTATCAAAGGGAAGTCCCTGAGGCACAGATGGTTAACCTGCCTTGCTGACCGTGTAAGCAGCACCCTGCCCCAGTCTCTTAAAATCCAGGAAGGACACGGTCTTGATTTTGTTTGTCCGTTTCCCTGTTCTGTGAATAAGGCCCCTGCTTTCAGCCGCCACTCCGTTCTCCTTCTGTTTGGTTGTGATCGACTGATGTAAACAGAACTGAACACTACTTCCGTCTCTAGATTGCAGTAGGATGTGAGTAACCAAAACTCACCGGCCCCGTGAAGCTAACTTGCCTTCTGGTCTTCTCTTCCCAGAAAGATTACATGGAGAACAAGAAAGCTGCTGTGGAGTTAAAGGACGTGCCGTCTCCCCTTCATGCTGGCTCTAAACTTTTTCCAGCAGTCCCGCTTCCAGATATTCATTCTCTCCAGCAACCTAAAATACAGCTTTCACCTGTCCCCAAAGTAAGCTGCTGCGCTCATTGCCCTAATGAACCCTCCACTTCGCCGATGCGTTTTGGTGGTGGCGGCGGTGGCGGCGGTGGTAGCGGAGGTAGCGGTAGCTTGATTCACCCAGGCGCACTGTTAGACTCACAGAGCACCAGGACAGTCACGTGTCAGGTAGGGTCAGGGTTTGCCTTCCAGTCTGCATCTTCGCTCCAGAATGCCTCAGCTAGGAACAATTTGGCCGGCCTTGCAAGTGACTTCCCCAGCATGTGTCTAGAGAGTAATCTATCTTCCTGCAAACACCTGCCCTGTTGTGGAAAGCTTCATTTCCAGTCCTGCCATGGTAACGTGCACAAGCTGCATCAGTTTCCGGCTCTCCAGGGCTGCGCCTCCGCTGGCTATTTCCCCTGTTCTGATTTCACAAGCGGGGCTCCGGGGCATTTGGAAGAGCACATTTCACAGTCGGAGCTAACGCCTCACTTGTGCACCAATTCTTTGCACCTAAACGTGGTACCTCCGGTTTGTTTAAAGGGCTCACTTTACTGCGAAGACTGTCTCAACAAGGTGTGTATCTTTTTATTTGTTATGTTGGGTGCAGCTGACTTTTGAGGAGTGACTTTTTTAAAGTGGATCTATCTCGAAAAGTCTTTGTGGTGCATGGGGCTGAAGATTCTTCTGTGAGGTAGCTTTCTCCCCAGCAGCATAGCCTCTGTCGGTCCCGAAAGAGGCGAAGGGTAAAATGGGAAGGCCCATCCAAAAACGTGCAGAGTCCTTATTCACGTAGTTTGTGCTTTTAGAGGCTCTCGTTGTAATAAATCCGTTGCCTACACGTACACCTAGTTCAGCAAAGCTTCGGGTTCTGTTGTGTCTTTAAAGGCTAGAGTTCTCATAACTAACACTCACCTCATATATGGACCCATTCATGTTAACATAGGTCACCCCATGGTGTTCTTTGGTAATAATTTGAGGGACTCGGAACTTGGCCTCGATCACACGGGTGTTCAAGTAAAGATTTTAGTTTCCTTTACGGAAAGTATGTCTGGGTCTCCTCTGCAGGATACATACGCCCTGGGCTGTGAAAGTCGTCCCAGACCATTTAAAGTCACTTTGTGAAGTGAGTTTGTGAATTAACAGCTGATAGTTCTGGGAATGCACTGAAATATTGAAAATACATTCTGTCAGAGGCGACAGATTCTAACAGGTGGAAAGAAGAAACACTTAGAATGTGTTTTCAGTTGTTGTTTATAACTCTAGGTTCTGAAATGATGTGTCTGAAACCTCCTCCTTTTTTTAAAAAAATTTTTAAAACAGCCGGCAAGAAATAGTATAATTGATGCTGCTAAAGTCTGGCCAAATATACCACCTCCAAATACTCAAACTGCACCTGTTACTATTCCTCTGTGTAATGGCTGTGGAACCAAAGGAGCAGGGAAGGAGACCACGTTGTTATTGGCGACCAGTCTAGGCAAAGCTGCTTCGAAATTTGGTAAATGACAGTATGGTATAAAATGTGCATATTTAAGTAGTTTTCAGTATCTGATACACTGCATTTAATCACCTTGGAAAGATTCTTGTGGTCTAAAGCTACTGTGTATGTGCATCTCCATTTCTCCCTCTTGGTAAAAAATCTTTTTATTCTTAGACACCGACGAGTCATTTGCCTTTTACATTGCACTGAGGCTGTTTGAGGTCGGATGCCGTATACAGAATACTAGGTATACGAGGTATATATTAGGAGAGATAAGTGCCAGAGGGGACTTAGTGTCAACTTAGGTTCCTAATTACACTTGTTGATGGCGCACTCCATAGAAGTACTTACTATTTAGAAAGATTTAGTAATGGTTGATAAAAAACAAGAATTGAAAAACCTAGTATCATTTCCCCAAAAAGTAGTTAATGTGATACTTTGTCTTTGGAAAACTTTTTTTTTTAAATATTAAATCAGATGTTAATGCAGTGTTAAATTTTTTTTTTTTTTAATCAAGGACAGTAACAACTTCACCCTTTGTCACCTCTTCATTGCTCTTCCATACTGAGCAGGTAGACACGCGTGGGCAGAGCATGACAGGTCCCAGAGCCGCAGTGTCCATTCGCCTACATGTTAGTGTACAGAGAAACGTAGACATAACGGTCAGCATGAGGATGGCTCATGCTTTGCAATGGATTTGTTGTGGGCCTGAAGTAACTTGACCTTTAGATTTGTTCTTTCCTGAAAAAGAGGAATAATCACTTAGGAATGCTATTGCAACTTGGGGTTGTCCTTTTAGGTCAACCAGTGAGGTTGGTATCCTTAAGCTTAACATCAATCAATAATTTCATTTTTCTGCCACTAAAAATGATAGGTAGCTACCTATTATTTTAATTTGCCATTATTTCTTTCACTATGTGTGATTGAAAGTGTTAACATTTCCTAAGGGTCACCAGAAGTTGCACTAGCCGGACAGGTGCTGGAAAACTTACCCCCCATTGGAGTTTTTTGGGATATTGAAAACTGTTCGGTTCCCTCTGGCCGCTCAGCTACTGCTGTTGTACAGAGAATCCGTGAGAAGTTTTTTAAAGGCCACAGAGAAGCAGAATTCATCTGTGTGTGTGACATCAGTAAAGAAAACAAAGAAGTTATTCAAGAGCTGAATAATTGCCAGGTAAAAAAAAAAAAAAAAAAAAAAAGGTTTTTTCATCTATTATGGTACAAGAAGAAGCACATGTGTGTTTTTTTTTTTAAATAATTTTAATTCAGGGGCGCCTGGGTGGCACAGTCGGTTGAGCGTCCGACTTCACCCAGGTCACAATCTCGCGGTCCGTGAGTTCGAGCCCCGCGTCGGGCTCTGGGCTGATGGCTCAGAGCCTGGAGCCTGCTTCCGATTCTGTGTCTCCCTCTCTCTCTGCCCCTCCACCGTTCATGCTCTGTCTCTCTCTGTCCCAAAAATAAACGTTGAAAAAAAAATAATAATTCAAAATTTGTTAAACCTGCATTTCTACTAGGTTGGCAAATAAAGGAAATTAGCAAAAGATTATCTCTGAAGTACTAGAAATCACTTAATTGTATTTGATCTTTCAGTAATGCCACGTATATGTGACTAGTGCTGTGTCACAGCATGGTTACGTGTGCATCCTTTCTTTTGACTTTCATGGCTGCTCTATGAAAAGGGCTCATAGGATTTATTATTTGAAATTTGCAAATTCACCTGAGGCACCAAGATGTTAAACAACTTTTTAAAGATCACGTGGCCAGTAACCAGATGAGCTAGGATTTAAATCCAGATTGTCTGACTGCAAAGTCTATTCTCGTAAGCTGGAACTAGATTCTAGTTCTTTTGACGCTTAGACAAGTAATTCTGTTTTTATGCCATATTGCTGCCTAAAATTACATACTTATGCTCCTTAAAAAACTAATAAATCCTATTGTGTATTGTATGTAGTTGAAATGCCTCTCAAAACCTTTCCTTGCCCTTGGAGACTTCAGTATAAGCCTGATAACTTTAACAGAAATAAATCCATTTTTGCTCTTTTGGAGACAGATGCCTTTCCTCTCCCATCACCTAACCCCAGATCCTGAAAGCTATAGACTATGTGTAGCAGAGACAAGTGACATCATATACAGCCCTAAATCTTAGGTTCGTCATCTCTGTCCATCTCTGCTACTTCCTGGTTGTTGGCAAAAGCTGTTAGAGCTGCATTACTTCGTATCTCACTTCCTTGTCTGCCTGTTTTCTGAAAGGGGGTTGGATGAAGTACAAGAGCAGATGAAGAGAGGCGTGCAGGGCTAACAATGGATCTAATTCATTTGTACAGAGACACAAATTTGAAATTACTGAGATCTGTTTATGATTTTTTTTTCACTGCTAAGTGGCAAGAATAACAACAGCTAGAGTTTCGTTCCTTGAGGACCGTCTCTGAAGTTGTGGGCAGAATGTGTAGTGATTTCCTAAGCTCAGCTCTTACTAATTTGTCCTCACTCTGAATCAACGCAGGTGACCGTTGCCCACATCAACGCTACCGCCAAGAACGCGGCTGACGACAAACTGCGCCAGAGTCTCCGAAGGTTTGCGAACACTCACACTGCTCCAGCCACTGTGGTTCTCGTGTCGAGTAAGTGCAGAGACATCTGCTCATTTCCACTAAACGCGCTGTGTGGGAATTATTACAGAAGCCAGAACACATTCGAGTGAAATATGCCCCCAGAGAGGCTGAAATGCACAGGCCATATTTGTGCTTACCCCTGAGAATGGTTTAGAGAAAAAAGCAGAGTCTGTGTAGATTTTGTGGATTTTCTCCTTAGAGCTTGAATATGGATTCTTGTGGGGCCGGTTAAAGAAAATGTAATTTTTTATTCTACTTTATTTTTTTGTATCCTGGGCCCAGTATTGCTAGTTTTAACAATCTAAGAAGAATTTCCAAAGCTGCTGCTCCCCGAAATATTAATATTTGCTCTCTTTTACTATTGGAAGTAACGTGTCTTGGAATTCAGTAGAAGTATGTGGTAAAATTGCCCTACGGTGTTCATTCTTGTGTGAAACGTGTTCCTGTTTCAGTTAAGGGGGTGAGAGCTGGGGGGCGGGGGGGTGGAGCAACTCTGAGTCCAGTCCAGCCATTCCTTCCTTCTCAGTAGGGGGCAGTACAGCTGTGTGTGTGTGTGTCACGTCTTTCTAATGTTTGGGGATGGGGTGGGCTGTGCCTTTTCTTTCAGCTGATGTCAATTTTGCGTTGGAGCTTAGTGATCTGAGACACAGGCATGGTTTCCACATAATTTTGGTCCATAAAAACCAGGCCTCGGAAGCACTGCTGCATCATGCTAACGAGCTGATCAGATTCGAAGAGTTCATTTCCGACTTGCCCCCCAGGTTACCACTAAAAATGCCGGTAAGTGGGTTTGCGTTCTTCTTTTGCTGCACTCTAATGTTAGCTTTTGGGGGCTGAAGACCGCCCTTAACGGGGTCACCAGGTGAGGCTGTTCTTTGCAGGAGGCTGGCCAGATTTTTGAAGTAAGGCTTAGAAATAGTTCTTTTCTTACCAATAGAGAATTGGCATGTATGAATTTTGCTTTTAGCTTGTTTCACGGTATCGTGGGGAATTGGCTTGTAGGTTTATCTTCCCAACACCTCTGGTCAGTGTCTCCAAAGCCAGCAGTGTTTGTGTCAACTGGATGAAAGCAATAGGGAAAGATTTATTACGTCTTTTTCTTCCAGTCATGGGTAAAGAATATGGTGATGGTTTGCACACACTCATGTGGCTGCAGTCAGATAAACAGAGTAAATCGTACACGTCTTGGGCATTTAATCCTTAAACTTCAGTAGCCCTCTGAGCTGGTTTTGCATAGTTCTGTTCCCCACCACGCATGTGCACGATTCAGAGCGGTTATTGCTACACCTGTAGCTTATTGAGCCACGTGCTAGGAGAAAGCTCGCTTATTTCCAGCAGGGTGAGCATTCCTTACGGTCTTGATTTGGGAAAAGCACATTTACTACACTCTTGAGCTGCATTTCAGCCATTTGGAGAATATACATATGACTCCTAAAGAAATTGGCATTTACTTTTCTAGCCTCAGAGGCCTTTAAGTCGAATGTAGTATTTTAGGTCAGAGATTGTCCACTTTTGAGGTCCCTGTTCTTCATGGTTAAAAAGAAGAAAAAGACTTGATTATTCAGAGCATTAAATCTTGCCATTCTCATTGGCCAGAGTGGTACTTCAAGGTACATTTCCCTCTTTCTGGGTTTTTTCGGTTTAAGTAAGTTCACCGTCTTCCCTCAAGATCATTACCACCTCCCCTCCGAGGTTGTTAGCTTAAGTTTGGAGATCACTCCTTGTTCTTCTAATTTTGTAATTGAATGTGTGCCCTTGAGTTAACCCGTTGTAACCCTTTTCCTCTGTATCAGCAGTGCCACACTCTGCTCTATGTTTATAACCTACCAGCAAATAAAGATGGCAAGAGCATCACCAACAGGCTCAGGCGCCTGTCTGATAATTGTGGTGGGAAAGTGCTGAGTATCACAGGCTGCAGTGCAATTCTCCGCTTCATAAACCAAGATAGTGCAGAACGGGCTCAGAAGCGAATGGAAAACGAAGATGTCTTTGGTAATAGGATCATTGTGTCATTTACTCCAAAAAATAGAGAACTCTGTGAAACAAAGAGTTCCAATGCAATTGCTGATAAAGTGAAGTCTCCCAAAAAACTTAAGAATCCAAAATTGTGCCTCATCAAAGATACGAGTGAACAATCTTCCAGTGCCAAAGCCACGCCTGGAAAAGGGTCGCAGGCAAATTCTGGATCTGCTACAAAAAACACAAATGTTAAAAGTTTACAGGTAACTTTGATACCTCTTGCTTTCTGAAGTTTACGGTAGGTTCGGTTTCTTCTTCTCCGTGTTTTACATGCCCCGCTTGCTTTCAGCATGTCCTTTTTTGTTTTCCATTTTTGACGATTCTCAGTTACGTGTTTTCTGTACAGGGTTTAACACATCTTGGTCGCTTCAGTTTTAAATTCCGCTGCGCTTGTCTCTTTTAAGGAGCTCTGCCGCATGGAGTCAAAGACTGGAGCTAGAAGCAGTGACTCCCAGCAAGGCCACCTGAGGCTGGTGGCGCCTCCCCACAGAAGCTTGAGCGCTGCAGCGCCCGCACCCAAAAACTCGGGGACGGCAGAACCCGCTTACAAAACCAACCTGAAGTAGGTTACATTACTCTTCCTCACGGCCTCTTGTCTGATGTGAAGGCAAGCACGTGACCTTTTCCCTTCATGTGTTCCCTCCATTAGGAAAGAGAACCCCTGTCCCCGGAGTGTCACCAGCTCTCCTGTAGAGAACAAAGAGAAAGAGGAGACTCCGTTCCAAGTGAGTTACCCATCTGCTTTCAGCAAGCTGATCACGTCACGGCAAGTCAGTCCCCTGCTCGCAGCACAGTCTTGGTCTTCTCGGTGAGTCCACCTGCTTGATCGTGGCGTACTTGCGTGCAGTAGCAGGGATGATGACACGATGCTGGTTCAAAGGAACTCCGGTGACGCAAGTGCATGAATACAGAAATAAGAGATGAGTCCTCCCTCCTTGTCCTCCAGCCCCCCTTCCTCAGGCCATCTTAGCTTACGATGGGGGGCCGTGCTCCTCAACGTCTCTCCCCTCCACGTGGGAATCTGGGTAAGCAGAGGTCACAGAAACTTAACTCAGACTCCCTGGCCATGATGGGAGGCACGTGTAGATGTCCTTACTGTTTCCTCCTCACTTTGTCGTGTTGGGGAAGCAGCCCCAACTACACGTGCCCTGGTTATTCTTATTCACAGGGTAATTGCAGGGAGCCATTTGAGAAGCAGGAGTGGGGGGCAGTCTGTAGACCACTGTACTTACCCAAGTAACGCTTACCTTATCTAAGCTCTCCAGACTCACACTGAGTACTTCTGGAAGCTTGGAGGACAGGAGCCATGAGGCCACGTTGCACCTTGTGAACTCCTTCACGCATTGTATTTGTTGCGCTGAGTTGCTGAAGGCTCGCTCCAGAAAGTGACTTTGGATCTGCAAAGTTAAAATTAAAAATTCTCATAAAAGACTACAACACGTGAGCGACAGTAGCATTTTCAGAGCCAGGGAGAAGTTAAATGACTTTTATTGGTATTGCAGGCTAATTCACCAAGAATCAACGCCCAGAGTAGAAAATGAATTCACCGGGTCTGCCTCTAATTTCTGCCTCTAGTTTTAAATAATCCAATGAAAGAATATTTGGTATGAAATTGTGTACTGGTTGTTAATAACAGGTCAATAGGTAGTACTTTTGGAAATAAGTCTAAATCAGTGTACATTTAAGATAAAAATACATTTGAAAACGAAATATTCTGCTTGGTTGCATTACAGAAAGCTGTTTTTATATATAGCTTCAAACAGAGCCTAAGTGATTTAAACTAAGGAAATAGAATAACAGTTTTTAAAAATACTCCACTATGTATGTTTTAAGCAGGAGTATGTCTCCAAACCTTTTAAACAGAGCGTCCCCACTTGCTTTCAACATTGCAAATTCGAGCATTGGTGCTGACAGCCCAGACCCGTTTGCAAATGGTGCTGACATCCAGATCAGCAACATCGACTACAGATTATCCCGGAAGGAGCTGCAGCAGCTTATGCAGGAGGCATTTTCTAGGCACGGCAAGGTAACCTTCTCACCCCCTCTTGCCTTCCTTTTACCCTTTGCTAGCGCTTCAAGTCGGGAGAACGTAGTTCAACACACGTAACCGCAGCCAGGATAGACGTATCACTGAATGAGTTTGAACTCCTTCCTTTTTCCTGTGGTCTGCTCACGGTGATGCTGTACTTGTAGTTTTTAGGGCGTAGCCCCGGAGAGCAGGAGACCTAGGGGAGAGGCACTCGTGGTCACGGGCACGGATTTAAGTAGCACTTTGGGAAATGAAACTCTGATGGATTTTACTTCACTCTGGCTGCTAAAATACAGAAGTAGGACTCTAAAGTAATGTTGGCTGTTTTTGTGAGTATCTTACTGTGTCTGATGGGGTTTTTAGGTGCCGTTTGCTAGAAGTGCACCTATTCCAGGTGATTAAAATGGCTATGCCCCGGGTGTCTGCAGGGTCTGGAGAAGACCCCAAGGACTCCTCACACATTTTGGCTCCCGAGCCTGCATCAGAGAGCTGTGCGTGCCAGAGCACGCAGGCAGGCCGGGCCGATTTCACGTCTCTGAAGGTCACCCAGTCCTGGTTCACTTAGGTTTTGCTTGGCAGAAGCGTAGCATTCAGACACGTTCCCTCACAGAAGCACGGAAGTCCACAGACGTGTTCCTTCATAATTCACCTTCAGGTTGAAGCTGACAGGGTTCGGGGTAGACCTAGCATTCCCTTTTCCTTTTTACTGCTGTAGGTGAAGAGTGTTGAGCTCAGCCCCCATACAGATTATCAGCTCAAGGCTGTTGTTCAGATGGAGAACTTACAAGAAGCAATCAGTGCGGTGAATAGCCTCCACAGATACAAAATTGGCAGCAAGAAGATCCTGGTCTCACTTGCCACAGGAGCTGCTAATAAATCACTCTCTTTACTGAGGTAAAAACAAACCATTTATTTCAGGAAATAACTTCTTGGCCCAGAAACAACTTTGGAAAAAATAAAATAGATTTCATCACATTCCCAACCCTCTTTGATGATTACACACGCAGCAATGTTTATTCTCAGTTGTGACAGAACTTAGAAAATGAGCTGGAAGGTAGCAATAAGCTGGTTAGAATAATTCAACTCTTACTCAAGTCCACTACTCAAAGGTGAAGTACAGCTTAAACTTGGCAGGCGGTTAGGAGTAAAATAATACACCGCATATCCAGAACAGGTTCTAAAAATAGTAGCCCTCTACAGTAAATGTTTATAAGCCTGGAAAGTCTGAAATGTTCCCTTCAAATCTTAGGAGAAGGTGGGTTTGTCTGTAGAGGGTAGATCTACAAAGCTGCAAGCTCTCAACCTGCAGATATATCCTTAGCATCAAATAGACACTCAGCTCTGTAAGTCTGCCTTCAACTCTGTCAATTGTAGGAATCTGGTGGTGCTTTCATTCTTAATGTGCTTTGATTCTTCTTCGGCTTTCCCTGTTTTGGGGACAACTAGTAAAACAGAACTCACTCCTAAAAATCTGTTTAAACTCTCAAAGATCTTTTTCCGTAACGTGTACTTCACCATTATTTTAAATTATGTTTTTTTCCCCTAGAATAAAAATAATAATGCTCATTGAAGAAACTTTGGAAAGGTCAGAAATACAAAAGAAGCTGGGGGGTGGGGGGTGAGGCGTGGTGGGAATCCATAATCCTGTGGCTCGAAGCCAGTCATGCAACGGTTTGCCTATTTGTTTTCTTCTGATCGTTCTTGGCTGCCTTTTTTAAAACTATAGTTGGGATGATATTGTATCTGCTTGTGTATCCTCCACTGTGGGAATTCTACGTCCACGTCTGTAACACGTGACACACGACGTGGCAGGAGCCATTCAAGCTGTTCTGCCTTTTTTTTCTGTTAACAAGGTGTTTGTCTCATTTGAGCGGTCAGTGTCCTTCTGATACACAGGTGTGAAAAGTGCTCTGCTTGAGTCTGATAAAAATCCCAGTGTCTGGCTTTATATTCTTTAATCACCTTGTCCCTAAAGTCATTTTTTTTTTCAAGGTTTTCCAGAAAATAAATTTTGACATACCAGAAACTGGTAAATTTATGTTGTGTATACAGTTGACCCTTGAACAGCTCAGGGGTTAGGGGTGCCAACCCCCCCATGCAGTCAAAAATCCCCATATAACTTCTGATTCCCCCAAATCTTAACTACTAATCGCGTACTGTACTGTTGACTGGAAGCCTTTACTGATAATGGTAACATAAACAGTTGATTAACACCTAGGTTGTATGTGTTATATGCTACGTTCTTACAATGAAATAAGCTAGGAGAAAGAAAATGTTTCCAAAATCATAATGACGAGAACATTTATAGTACTGTACTGCATTTATCGAAAGAAATCCACATGTAAGTGGACTCGTGAAGTTCAAACCCATGTTATTCAAGGGTCAACTGCACATTGTGTTAATCAGTTTTATGAACTCTGTTTTTGTTTTTGTTTATTTTTCCGCTCCCTATGAACTGTGTTTTTAAAATACCACTTGGAAATCCTCTGTTGATATCGAATGACATCTGTTTTCTAATTGAGTAAAATTTTGTTTTACAGTGCAGAAACAATGTCTATTCTTCAGGACGCTCCTGCCTGCTGTCTGCCTCTTTTTAAATTTACAGATATCTATGAAAAAAAGTAAGTTAGGTTTATTATTATTTTTTTCATTGATCTGGTCAGTACTGATTGGCAGCTTCCAGAATTCCTATATTAATTGGTGATTGGCATAAATCTCTTGAGGAAAAGCTGTTGAGGACTATTTCCAGCCTGGTGGAGGAAATGACGTAAAGACAATGGTATCGAGATTCACGTTTCTATTTTAACATACATTTTAAAAACGTGTTTCATTTTTAATAAATTTAGACCTCAGTCCCTAAAGCTGTATGTTTTTCCCATTGACTGATTCGTTTTGCTCATCACTGAATGAACATTTTCGAGCACCTTCTAGGCTGTAAGCTCTAAGACAACAAGGACTGGATCTGACTTATGACCATCTCTTCAGGACCCAGAGCTTAGTAGATGCTCAGGAAGTATGGGTGGTATGGAAGTCTAGGGGCACCCGGCTGCCTCAGTTGGTGGAGCGTGTGACTCTTGATCTCAGGGTTGTGAGTTCAAGCCCCACGTTGGGTGTAGAGATCACTTTTAAAAACAACATCTTTTTTTTAAAATTTATTTATTTAAATTGAAGTTAGTGAACATACAGTGTAGTCTTGGTTTTAGGAGCATAACCCAGTGATCTAGCACTTACATAGAACACCCAGTGCTCATCCCAACAAGTGCCCTCCTTAATGCCCATCACCCATTTAGCCCATCCTCCCCAAAATAAAATCTTTAAAAAGTCTGAGCCTCTGTGGAGAGTGCAGAGCTGGGAAGACACGATCCTTGTCCTTGAGCTTATGTCTGGAAGGGAAGAGGAAATACTCGTAAATCATCACATAGAACAAAGAAAACTATCCCCAAGTGAGTGAGGAGGAGAAAATGCTATAAGGATGGAAAAAACAAAGAGCTGGACTGTTCCTCTGAAGCCCCGGAGCCCTGAGTAGTGGCGGAACAACAGGCCATGTGGTGGCGGTGCAAGCTGAGATGGAATGAACAGGGCAGAGAAGGACACAAAGAAGGGACAGTGCTGTCCCAGTCCTGGGTCCAAGCAGATGCTGTTGGAACACCGAAGTTTCAGTTGTCAGTGAAATAGGACATTGTGACTAGTTTTATGTAGCAGGCAAGGTGGAGAGGAGAGGCAATTTGATTCTGAGTTGTTTTGTCCTGGCGGACTGAGAGGATGCTAGTATGGTTAAAACAGAAATAGAAAATAAAGCCTGTCCAGAAAGTGCAGTGAGGTTTTGACCTTGGCTTGGACATGGGAGATAATGAAGATGTGACCGTTACTTTCCTAAAGGGGATCAGGAGAGGCAGGGGAGCAGGGAGGGAGTGAGGGGAAGCCAAGAGAAGGGCAGAACTGGATGGAATACCACCTGGGATGGGAAGCAGGAGAGAACCAGGAGGTGAGGGTGTTACCAGGACATGCGGGGATGGCTGGCGTCATTGAGGGAGCGGAGAATGTGGCATGGGGTTTTGGGGGGAGGGGAGGAGGAAGCCGCTGGTGACTTGAGAGCCATCCCTCCCGAGTCCTGTGGATAAAATCCTGGAGGGAAAAGGATATGAACTCAAATCTGTCTGCCTTCCAAGCCTGTGCCTTTAAGCTCCCAAGTATGAAAGATACACACACGGTGGGGGGATGATTGAGGAGTCCAGTCTCAGGAAGTGTGGGTCTCAAGGTTCAGGAATAGGTGAGGTGAGGGAGTAGCTGGAAAGGAGCCTACCTCTTCTGAGGTAGCAGAGCAGAGATGGGGAGGGGTGGTACAGAGGGATTTCCAGCTTGGGGAGTGGAGTCAAAAGAGGTCATGTCAGATAGCTTTCCATCTGAGACAGTGAGGTGAGGTCATATGCAGCAACTGCAGGGGTTCGAGGGTTAGGTAGCAAATGACATAATGACTGATGGGCAGTGAGCCAGAGGTGACTCAAAGGAAGTGCCAAGTGTTACTGGCTTGGGAGTGAAAGAATTTAGAGTAGAATTAATCCCATCTTACTTTTGAAGAGGTGGAGGAACCGTTCTTAGCAATAGCCCTTTACTTAATCAGTACAGGCGTTTCTGTGTAATCAGAGAAGAACATTCCAAGTCAACTTCTGTCCCCTTATCCTTGCTTTTAGATTTGGACACAAGTTGAACGTGTCGGATTTATATAAGTTAACAGACACGGTGGCAATCCGCGAACAAGGAAACGGAAGACTGGTGTGTCTGTTGCCCAGCAGTCAGGCCCGGCAGAGCCCCTTGGGGTCTTCGCAGTCACATGACGGCTCCTCGACAAATTGCAGTCCAATTATATTTGAAGAGTTAGAATATCACGAGCCTGTCTGCAGACAGCATTGCCCCGATAAGGACTTCAGGTAGAACCTCATTTCCTTCTAGAAATAATCCTTGTGTATAAGGTCCTTGAACGTCTGTTAGTTACCTTGAAGACCTTTTAGACCACTGAGAAATGTCAGCTAACTGTTTTGTTCTCTTTTCTGTAGTGAACACGAATTTGATCCAGACTCCTATAAGATTCCTTTTGTGATCCTCTCTTTGAAGACATTTGCGCCCCAGGTTCATAGTCTTCTGCAGACACATGAGGGCACCGTGCCTTTATTAAGGTGAACATGTCAAAGCCATTGAGATATGAGGCCTTAGTTCTCCTCTTTCTAGAAAGTCTGCCCTCTGCCCACACCTCTTCCCAAGCAAGTATTATAGAATGCTTCATCCTAACATTTTTAGCACCTTGCAGTCAAAGTAGATCTGAAATAGGATCCATTCACTCAGTACTTGAGCAAGAAAATTTGTGCAGATTTTTAGAAACATAAGCAATGAATAGGAAAGCTTGTTCTCCACAAAGACGAGATTATTGTAAGTGCTGTACTACAAGTGCACACTCGTGCTAGAGGAGGGTACACAGCCTTCAGCCCCAGGCTGCAAAATTTGAGAGAGAAAAGCCACTAATGCGTTGAAGCAGGTAAATCACTGACTGAGCGCCCAGTTGCCTTATTTTTAACACCCTCTGCTGGGAAAATTGTCTAGGAATTTCTGGTCTCATCAGACTGCATCAAAGAGGTCAGTGCCACAGTGATTGTCTCCCCTGCCTCGGACCTTAATTCTAATGTTCAAACCCAGATCCTGGGGATTTAAACAGAAATTACTTACTTGTGGATACATTAAGATAGAGATTTCTGTTTAGCAGGTGCTTTGCTTTTCCATTATTGTAATTACCCTTCTTTTTCCCCACTTCAGCTTTCCAGATTGTTATGCTGCAGAGTTCGGTGAACTAGAAATAGTGCAGGAAAATCAAGGGGGTGTTCCCTTAGAACACCTCATCACCTGTGTTCCAGGTGTAAACATCGCCACTGCACAGAATGGTGTCAAAGTGGTCAAATGGATTCACAACAAGCCCCCACCTCCAAACACAGGTAGGAGGCAGGTATCGGATGTTTCTGAGCCACCACCTACTAGGAGAGGAGGCTGTTGGCTTTTTTCTTCCACAGCAGCCCTGTTTGCCAAGCACAAAGCACTGTGGATGTCTCCTTTGATCTTTTTTTTTTTTAATGTTTGTTTATTTTGAGGGAGAGAGAGGCGCATGCCCATGCACTCGAGTGAGGGAGGGGCAGAGCTAGAGGGAGAGAGAATCCCAAGCAGGCTCCATGCTGACAGCTCAGAGCCTGATGAGCCCAAGAACCGTGAGATGGTGAGCTGATCCGAAATCAAAGAGTCGGATGCTTACCCAACAGCCACCCAGGCGGCCCTCCTTTGATCTTTTAAAAACTACCCTCTAAAGTGCTGAAGGTTTGGCAGAACAAGACTTTTGGGGAGTACCAGCATAAGCTATGTAAAAAATGTAAAATCCACATTTCACAATGATGAATCTCTTTAGCCCTACCTAATTTTGTGAGACTTTTTGGCTTGTCAGTTGGCTAGCCTTTTAAAAATAGTTTCAGGGGCGCCTGGGTGGCGCAGTCGGTTAAGCGTCCGACTTCAGCCAGGTCACGATCTCGCGGTCCGTGAGTTCGAGCCCCGCGTCGGGCTCTGGGCTGATGGCTCAGGCCTGGAGCCTGTTTCCGATTCTGTGTCTCCCCCTCTCTCTGCCCCTCCCCCGTTCATGCTCTGTCTCTCTCTGTCCCAAAAATAAAATAAAACGTTGAAAAAAAAAATTTTTTTTTAAATAGTTTCAAATAGTTGAAGGAAATCTCTCTAAATGCAGATTTACCTGTGAAATTCATTGTGGTCAACATTTCTGACTTTGATAAATCTGAAAACAGATTTAGCTGTTAGTATAAAAGACCAGGAAGTGTGAACCTAGATTTGGGTGGGTTGCTGAGTTCTGGGCATCCCTGAGTCGCAGGTGTCTAATCCCACGACCTGTGAACAGCACTGCAAATCGTTGCCGCTATAGGCACATTTCCTTCTCTTTGACCCTAAATACTTCCTCCCTTTCTCTCCCTCTATAGGAAGAAGGGTGAGGTAAACCAGGGAAGGAGAAAGATTGGTAGCAACGCTGCTTGCCACCTTCTCCTGCCTTTCCCCTCAGCCCTGGCCCATGCAGGCTCCCGGGCCTGTGCTGTTTCTCCTTCCTCCTGTGTCGTTAGCCTGCCAGTGTCTTAGAAAGGTTTTTGTCTGCTTATACTTTTATAATGAAAACTTTTTCTCAATTACATGGGCATTCAAGAAAAATTTCTTTCTTACTCTTATATCAGCTAGTTTTACATTGCTGCTTTCCATGATTTTCTGGGTAATGTTTTCAGCTTCCACATGGGTTAGCTCGGCTCTTCTGGGCTACCTGCTTGCTGACCATCTATAACTTTGTTTCTGTGGGAAAGTATGCTCCGCAGGACCAAGATGCAAATGAGTCGTTGAAATACAACAAGTTTATAAGGTGGAAACTTGCTGTGGAATTTCACTTCTGCTTTAAGTTAACACTATGCTGAACTGTGCTTTGACTACTGGACTTCGAGAAATAGTGGGAAAACATCTGCCAGCCCATAAAGAAGTTGGGCTGGCCCATTGATTATTATATAGAACCTGAATATAGATGCTGAGAAGTAAAGAGGCCCTTTGGTCTCATCTGCGTCGTCATGGGTGAGCTCAGGCGAGCGAGTGCAAGGTTAGTTACCTTTGTTTCAGAGGTGAGATCCCACTTTATATCTTAGGAATGCTCTCTTTTTCTCTCCCTGTCTAGATCCTTGGCTTCTGCGTTCTAAAAGTCCTGTGGGTAACCCCCAGCTGATCCAGTTTAGCAGGGAGGTGATTGACCTGCTAAAGAGCCAGCCGTCCTGTGTCATCCCAATTAGTAATTTCATCCCGTCCTACCACCATCATTTTGCAAAGCAGTGCCGGGTATCAGACTATGGATATTCCAAGCTGATAGAATTACTGGAAGCTGTGCCTCATGTGTTGCAGGTAAGGAAAGTTCAGGAATTATTATTATTTTAAAGACGAGAATGTTCCTCTGTGGCTTTGGCTACCTCAGCCGAAGAAATGGGTTAGCTGGTAACCTCATCCAAGATGGCTTCTTGGTTTTTGCAGAAAGCTGTGAGTTTCAACTTAAAGAACGAACTCCTTAGAGCCCTGTCAAGTGTTTTTCTTCTAATCTGTGTAGACTGACCTCCCTTCTCCTAACCCAGAGCTCTCCAGGGTTGTTCACTCTTACAGAGGAGCTGCCGAGAACACGGGCTTACCTCTCGTAAGTGAGTGAAAGACGAGCTCCTGGGCTGGAGCCTCATGTTGGTTCCTAAGGAATCTTTCTTTACCTGTTAACCTAGACTATTATATAGCTTCCTACCTGTAAAACAGCTTCCCACTTGTAAAATGGCTTGGAATACCTTAGCTGTCTTTTGTAGACAAAATTAGTTGCTTTTTGTGTCCGTATTCACAACTATTTGAGGAGGGGTATGAAGGGCAGACAAAAAGGGGGTGGGGGGTCCCAGGCACTTGAGCAGATGTTCATTTTGAACATCTACATTCTGTTGATCTACATGTGTTTGAAAATGCAGATATCACACATAAAGGGGCTTATTGTCTGAAAGCGGTAACAGGAGAGAGAAAATGCCATCAACCAGAAAGTCAGTATGTGCCAAGGTCTTACGAGTATAAATAATCAAAGTGTTTGATTTACAGATCCTCGGAATGGGCTCCAAAAGGTTGTTGACCCTTACCCACAGGGCCCAGGTGAAGCGCTTTACTCAGGATTTACTAAAACTTCTCAAATCCCAAGCCAGCAAACAGGTCATTGTGAGGGAGTTCTCACAGGCTTACCATTGGTGAGTTGATGAGAAGGGGGGGAAAAATGAAAGCAAATATTTTAAGACACTTTTTCTTCCCACAAATCTAAAATAATTACCTAACGTTTTCTATTTAACATTCTTTTGGAAAACTTACAAAGTTTATTTAGCAAGTGATATGTCTCATTCTTTACCCATTTCCATGGTTAAATTCTAGGTGTTTCTCAAAAGACTGGGATGTCACTGAATATGGTGTTTGTGAATTGATTGATATCGTATCAGAGATTCCAGACACAACCATCTGCTTGTCCCAACAAGATAGTGAAATGGTGATTTGTATCCCCAAAAGAGGTATGTTGACCTTAATGTGCTGAAGACAGTTGCATATCTCGGTGGTTATTTTAACATGTTATCACATATCCTTTTCCCTGCCCCCATGGTTCCTGCAGATTCCATGGAAGGAGCAGTGTGAAAACTATATGCTGTGCAGTGGATCGTAGGTTCCTTCAGAGCAGGGAAGCCACTCACCAATAAGAAAAGCTGGTTTTTTAGAATTTAGAATTTAGAATTTTCCCTCTAGGGGGAAGAGGGGCATAACCAGCACTTTGCCAAAATGGCTTCTTCAGCCTGTCTATGGCTGTTGACACCATAATTATCCATCTGAGAGTCGGTTACCATGGCTCTTGCTTGACTCTTATCTTTAACTGAGCTACCTTACCATGCACTCTGGAGAAGGAAAGAAGGCTCAAGCAAATGTTTTGCTTTATCGTTCATATTTTGGCCACTCTGGTTGAGGTCTGGGAGCTAGGGTAGGTGAAATTACATCTATCTACTGTCCTCTTCTCCCACTGTTACTAATCGGTGATTCTTAACCTGTGTTCCTGCAGAACACTGATATTCATGAAATTATGGCACTCCAGAGCTTTTGGAGTGAGTAATGTCAGTCTTCTGATTCTCATTTAAAAATCAATAGAGGGGCACCAGGCTGGCTCATTTGGAAGAGCATGTGACTCTTCATCTGGGGTTATGAGTTCAAGTGTCACATTGGGTGTAGAGGTTACTTAAAATTTTTTTTTTTACATCTTTTTATTTTTTATTTTTTTAGAGCTTGTGAGCAGGGCAGAGGGGCCGGGTAGAGGGGGGAGAGAGAGAGAGAGAGAGAAAGAAAGAAAGAAAGAAAGAGACTCTTAAGCACGTTCTGTGCTTAGTGTGGAGGTTCAGATCCCACAACCCTGGGAACCTGAGCTGAAATCAGGAGTCGGGTGCTCAACTGACTGAGCCACCCAGGTACCCCTAAAAAAAAAAGAAAAACTTCTAAAAAATTTCTTTTTGTTTTTTAAACGTTTATTTATTTTTGAGAGAAAGAGACAAGCAGAGGACAAGCAGAGGAGGGGCAGGGAGAGAGGGAGACAGAATCCGTGAAGCAGACTCCAGGCTCTGAGTTGTCAGCACAGAGCCCAACGCAGAACTCGACCTCACAAACCGTGGGATCATAACCTGAGCTGAAGTTGGGCGATTAATTGAGCCACCCAAGCGCCCTAAAAACTTTCAAAAAAAATTACATACATAAAAATTAATTGAAATAAAAAGTGAAATGTAAGCTTTTATTGCCCTGTGTTTTTGTTAAACTTTTGTTGCCTGATACTCTTTCTGCTAACAATTTTAACTGAAGGTCAGAAGAATAAACAAAGCATGTGGCTATTCAGAAGTGCGAGTTTACAGAAATAATTTCTAGGTTATTTTTACAAGTACAGAGACCTGTCATGTACATGCTCGTACGTGTCAGGCTCCTATATATGGGATAGGGGTGGGGGACAGGGAGCTAGAAAAAGTATGTCCAGCTTGCAAGGTGAAATTACATGGATATGTATGTATATTTCACTGTGTACCATAATAGTTTCCTGGCCTCCTGGTATTGTGTCCTTGAATGAGTTTGAAAACCATTCTGCAGAGAGAGCATATGAATGTGCTTGTCTTAGGCTGTGTGCATTTGGAAGGCAAAGATGATACCTCTTGTAATCTGTACATAGGACTAACTATACCACTAATGTTCAACACAAATCAATGGAAGATTGTGATGACTGATCAATTTTTTTTTTTTTTTAAAGAGCGTACCCAGGATGAAATAGAAAGGACAAAGCAGTTCTCCAAGGATGTTGTTGATTTGCTGCGGCACCAACCTCATTTCCGGATGCCCTTTAACAAATTTATCCCCTCTTACCATCACCACTTTGGCCGGCAGTGTAAACTTGCATACTATGGGTTTACTAAACTACTTGAACTTTTTGAAGCCATACCTGATATTTTACAAGTGAGTAGAGATTCCAATGATATTTTTCTAAACAATATATGGGAGAATTTTTTTTTTTCTCTCAGGCCTCTTTTCCTGGGAAGTAAGTAGTTAGGAAATAGGAAAACTTGAAATATTTTGATCAGAGAAGCTATGTTTTTGGCTCATTAGTATTTCAAGGTAAGTGTGGGGTTTTTTTTCCCCTTCAATGAAGATAGAAACCATCTTCAAATTTATTTTAGAGTAATTATTGTCAAAAGATGAAATAGTTTGATTCTTTTTAATAGTTTGATTTCTTAAATGGAGTGTTTTTCCATTAGTGCCGTATTTTTCAAGTCTCTTAGGTTGGTGCTGGGGACGAGTACGCGAGGCGATATGAATGCTTAGCTGTTAAGCCGTTGCTAAGTTAAACCAGATTTTTGTTGTTAATTTCATTAGCATTTGTGTTTTTTAAAATTTATTTATTTATCTTTGAGAGAGAGCGATACCAGAGTGCGAGCAGGGGAAGGGCAGAGAGAGAGGAAGGGACAGAATCTGAAGCAGGCTCCAGGCTCTGAGCTGTCAGCGTAGAGCCCGATGCAGGGCTCAAACTCACAAACCAGGAGATCATGACCTGAGCTGAAGTTAGACGCTTAACGGACTGAGCCACCCAGGCACCTAAAGTGCTTTTAAAATTCTTCTTGGGGCGCCTGGGTGGCTCATTCGGTTAAGCATCTGACTTCAGCTCAGGTCCTGATCTCACAGTCTGAGTTTGAGGCCTACATCAGGTTCTGTGCTGACAGCCTAGAGCCTGGAGACTGCGCCGGTTTCTGTTCTCCCTCTCTGCCTACCCCTCCCCTGCTCATGCTCTGTCTCTCTTGCTCTCAAAAATAAATAAACATAAAAAATTTTTTTTAAAAATTCCTCTTGTGGGTGGTCAAAGACACATTACTTTGTTAACCCTTCTTTTTAATTTTTTTTTTTCAACGTTTATTTATTTTTGGGACAGAGAGAGACAGAGCATGAACGGGGGAGGGGCAGAGAGAGGGAGACACAGAATCTGAAACAGGCTCCAGGCTCTGAGCTGTCAGCACAGAGCCCGACGCAGGGCTCGAACTCCCAGACCGCGAGATCGTGACCTGGCTGAAGTCGGACGCTTAACCGACTGCGCCACCCAGGCGCCCCTGTTAACCCTTTTTAAGTGTGCAGTTAAGTGGTGGTAAATGTATCACATGCTGTGCAACCAATTTCCAGAACTTTTTCATCTTGCAGAACTGAAGCTCTATATCCATTAAAGAACACCAAAGTGCTTTTCAGTTACTAACCGAATACATTTCCATGCCACTTAATTCTATGAACAGTCATAACTTGTTCAATCTCACCTTCTTCCTGCTGTGTGTTTTCCAAGGTATTGGAATGTGGAGAAGAAAAAATCCTCACTTTGACAGAGGTAGAACGATTCAAAGCTCTTGCTGCCCAGTTTGTCAAACTCCTTCGGTCCCAAAAAGATAACTGCCTTATGATGACAGATCTGCTTACGGAATACGCTAAAACTTTTGGTTACACGTTTCGTCTCCAAGACTACGATGTCAGTTCAGTTTCAGCTTTAACACAGAAGCTCTGCCATGTTGTAAAGGTTAGCAGATTTTTATTTTCACGGCAGTGTGGCGTCATCTTCGCTGGGGTGTTTTCATGTGCTTTCGCGTTTCTTTGTTCACACCTTGCAGTAGTTTCTGTTTCACAGTAAGTGCTTTGTTTGCTATTAATACCTTATTAGGTAATAGGAGATTACCCTAATAGGGGCTCTGGTTTGGCAGCTAAGATTTTTGGTCTTGCTTCTGTGTGTTTATTCAGGGCCTTGTCAAAGGAATGACTCTGAACTGATGAGGTGTCTTTTATCCGAGGATGTTTTTTTCCTCAGGTATATTCTTCTAAATGGATCATCATTTCTGAAGTTTTGGGGAGGCTGTAATCCCAGATCTCTTTCCCCACAGATTTTGACTCACTCGAGTAGATCTAGGAGCAGGCTAGGCTCACAACAGCCCTTGTTGCTGGTAACACGGGATTGGAGAGGGTAACTTCCTCTTCCTTCCTGCCCTGGACTGAACTAACCCTCCCTGTCCTAGACTGAGCAGCTGGGTGGTTTCAGGCTGCCTCCAGCCTGGGGCCAAGAAAACTCACTAAGAGGAGGCAGAGTGGAAGTGCCACCAAGGGGGGCAGCCCTGGTTACAGACGTGGAAGGGATGCATCCACATCCTGTCCAGTTGAGGGGAGAACCTTCACAGGACCCAGAGTAGGGAGGACGCTAGGAGTGTGGCACTGCCAATCCAAGGAGGGGAAACGGCCAGCACTGTCACCTGCTGGGACGAGTGAGGCAGGGACTAATGTGACCTTCGGGCCTGGCTACATGGAGGAACTTGGTGTTGCTGGCCGGGCGGGGTCGCCACCGGTGAGTGGGGACCAGAGGCACACTGAGCAGGTCGAGGCATGAGGAGGAGTAGGAGGCAAGAAAATGGTGACAGGTAATACAGCCTTTCGACTTGTCTCCTTGTGAAGGAGCAGCGGGAGTGCACAGTGGCGGCAAGGCCACGGGACCGAGTGAGCCCATGAGCTTTCTGTGGCTGCTTTGCTCCCAGGTGGAGAGACCCGAGCATGGTTGAGAGCCGCCAGGAAGGATGTGCTCGAGGGAGAGAAGAGAAATACACAGACAAGAGGTGGTGGGGTGGGGTTTCCGAGGAGGCAGGCATGGGAATCGGCATTCAGCAGACGGCAGGGCACAGCCTTGATATTAGTGCTTCGACCAGAGGGAGGGAGTAGCGGGCAGATGTAGACACAGGGAAGTTTGCTGTTCCTCTCTGGAAAGAGGAGGGGGGTACCCACCACAAGCTATTTTTCTGTGAAGTGAAGGTGAGAGCAACTGCATAGAGAGAGGATGAAAGGCACAGGATTCGAGATTGAGGCCCCTCATGGTACGGTGCGGTGTGGGGGGCCCGCCAGGACATGAGGCAGGGGCACAGGGAGTAGAGGAGCCCCGCAGGAGGGAGGCGGTGCCCATAGCGCTACCCTGGGTTTGCTGCCGGCTCGGAAAGCAGACCGTCGGGCTCGAGGTGGGAGTTTGCCAGATGGTGCAAAGAAAAGGCACCAAAGGGACAAAGTTGTTTACAGAGCATGACAAGAGTGGTAATGAATTCATGGCCTATCAGCGCCAAGGTGGACACGAGAGGAAAGTGAAGAAGGCAGAGGGTTTTAATTGGGAGGAGGTGCGAGTCCGTGCAGGTGAAGCTGGAGAAGGGGAGGAAGAGCCGATCATTCGAATCTCTTTTCCGTCTCCCACCCCAGCATCTGCCACAGGCCTCCTTTGGCGCGCAGGGTGCACGGGAGGTTTGCATGAGCTACCTCGGCAGCGGGCGGTAGATGGCGAGATCCCACGTGTGACCTGGGAATGGGTGTCCACGGTGGAAGTCAGTGGAAGGGGATATCCCCGGAGATGAGGAAGTTGAGGAACTGAAAGGCCACAGGACGGGAGGGGCCCCCTGGATACTCAGTCACCCAGCATAAAGGCAGTGGAGTGCTTCAGTGGGTAGCAGGACTCAGCCATGACCAGAGACTCTGATAAGCAAGGGCGAGTGAGTGGGAAGTTTGGGCGTAAGCAGTCAAGATGGGGGAGGATTGGAGAGGCTCCGGGGCGCTGCCCTGGCTGCTGCTGCATCTCCGGGAAGCTTCTGGGTAATGCTGAGAAGCGGACCCCTCCACCCTGCCCCCCACCCGAGATTCTGATGCAATTAGGCCCAGTGTGCTCTGAGCATTGGCATCTTTTATAAGCTCCCTATAGGATTCGTTGTGTAGCATGGGTTTAGAATCAAGAGATGTATCTAAGTAGCCTCCAAAGAACAGGTTTTTATTTTTACTCCTTGAAAGGCTGCAATAGTAGCAGTGGTCTAGGCATTGAACAAGATGACTCAGACTCCCCTAGACCTGACTCTGTTGATAGGGGAAATCTGTCACCATGGTAACTGGTGTGGGGGGTCTGCCCTCCATCCTCCTGCCTGGGCTCTGGGTGAACGTCCGAACCAGGGTCACAGTGGGATGGTGACAGTTCCTCAGGTGCTGCTCTGCCTGTGAGAGCCCAAAGCACACAAGCCTTTGGTGACCCAGCCCACGCCGAGGCACTGAGACCTGTGGTGTTGGCTGGAAAACCAGAGGGGAAAACACGTAACAGTAAACCTTGGCTTGCGTGCCGACACCTCAGCGGTGCACGTGCCTGTGGGTCTCAGTTACCAAACATCTGTTTCTTCACGTGCTCTTTGGTCCCCGAATGATAACCTCTGTCTTTTTCAGGACCTTCCCCTTCCAGCGTGCTTCATCACTCAGACCCGTTATCTCCTTGAGAACCAGAAAGAATCGAGGGGTAGACATGTAGTCAGGAAAATACCCACTTACTGGCTAGTGATGATGGACTAGAAGAAAATGTGGGTGTCCTTAAAGTGGGCCTTCCATCCCTGCCCCAGTCTAGCTCCTGGGACACAGTCCAAACCCCTCCCTTGCCTCTTCCCTGAGCGCAGCAACCTTCAGTTTAGGGGCTTGGGGAGTGGAAGGAGTGCCCTAAAAGAGGGCTGGTGTTGATGGAAGTTTCTGATTGTGGACCAGCAGAAAGGGAGAGAACAGCTGCTGCCCCGGTGTCCCCTGAAATGTTGGTCTGGTGTCCCATAGCAGCTGGAAAAGAAGAAGTTAGAAAATCTCCCTCTGTTGGTCTCACTAGCCCAAGGACAGTAGCCGAGTGGGTGTGGCATGGCACCCCTCTCTCTAGCTGGGAAAACACGTGGACTCTTGTCCTCCCAGGTTGCTGACATGGCGTCAGGCAAACAGATTCAGCTGATCAACCGCAAGTCCCTGCGTGCTCTCACTGCCCAGCTGCTGGTGTTGCTGATGTCTTGGGAAGGAGCCACCCACCTGTCTGTCGATGAGCTCAAGAGGCGTTATGAAACTACCCACAGTGCTCCCCTCAACCCCTGTGAATATGGATTCATGACCTTGACCGAACTTCTGAAGAGTCTGCCCTACTTAGTGGAGGTATGAATATTGACAGTTCTGTGGAGCCGTCTTATGAGAACCGCTGAACCATATGTTTCTGGATCACTTGATGGTCTGGCTTAGAGGATGTAGAGCTGGAAGGGACCAGTCGGTCATTTCGTAGTTGAACAAACCGAGGCGTAGCAGGGGTGGGCACCTTGCCCAAACGAGTAGCAAGCTAAGAGGGACGCCTGGGCCTCCTGAGTCTCAGGCTGGGGTGCTCTGTTATATACTGGCTGCAGTTTGCTACTGTTAGGTATGTCTGAATTAGATGGATTTTGTGGGGGCTCCGGGCGACTCCTCAGTCAGGCACAGGTCAGAAAGGAAGGCTGGTCACCCAGGTTGCCTTTTTTTTTTTTTTAATTTTTTTTTTTTCAACGTTTTTTATTTATTTTTGGGACAGAGAGAGACACAGCATGAACGGGGGAGGGGCAGAGAGAGAGGGAGACACAGAATCGGAAACAGGCTCCAGGCTCTGAGCTGTCAGCCCAGAGCCTGACGCGGGGCTCGAACTCACGGAGCGCGAGATCGTGACCTGGCTGAAGTCGGACGCTTAACCGACTGCGCCACCCAGGCGCCCCCAGGTTGCCTTTTAAGAATAGCACTTAAGGTTAGAAAAATCATAAGACAATACTACAGAAATAGATAAAGCCCCCTCCACCCCACAAAATTATCAAAATTGACCCTAGATGTTAAAAATTTGACCAGTTACCACCAAAGGGGCTATAAGATTGTTGAAATTTACGCCAGGACCAGATAGGTTCACAGTTGGATTTTTAACTGACTTTTAAAGCATAACTCCAACTTCCTAAAAACCATTCTAGGCCGTGTTGAAAGCACATAACTCACCACTTCATTTTATGAAGCCGAAGAAACTTTAATACCAAAACCTAAGAGTCCCCCAAAAAACAGTGGTACTAAATAGGATATTAACCAGTAAAATCCAGCAACATAGGAAGAGAGTGGTATACTGTTGTTACCAAATAACCATGTGATTGATAAGTAAATAATTAAAAGATACTGACAAAAAGTCTCTCCTTGGCCAAACTTAGGCCAGCCTCCTGGGAGCCGCCTTATAGACTAGACAATGACCTTGGATGTCTTAGTAATTTTCCATCCACCAACACCCCCTTCCTCCTTGCCTATAAATCCCCACTTTTCTCTCTTGTATTCAGAATCGAGCCCAATTCTATACTGGTGTTCTTTCTTTTCCTTTGTTGTGGTAGTTCTTAAATAAAAGGTATTTTTCCTACTTTAACTACTGTGCAGTTCTGGTTTGTTCCCCAGTACCAAATCCAACATTTTCTAGAGTCTCTCGGTTCTCTGTTACATGAACACTGGTTCTAGGAGGCGTAAATAGATAATCCAATACAAAAGGCTTTCTGTGGCCAGTGAGGGTTGGGAAATACCCCTTCCCTTAGAGATTTTCAATGTACATTAAGACTCTGGAAAGGTTTCTGGTAAAGGAATTTGTTTACTTGAGGACAGAAAAGCTTTGGGGTTTCTTCCCTCAATGCCCTGCAAGAATACCACTGTCGTCATCCTGCAGCACATTGTTCCTTGGAAGGCCACTTTGGGAGTGTGAGTTCCCTGGGCTCAGTCCCTGCCGTCTGATGCAGCTCTCTTCCCTCGTCACTGCCTCCTTGTTTGAGACCCCAGGTTGGCTAGTTTCCTTCCTTTCTGACACACAGTTCCCTCAGACCTCTGCCGGCTTAGAGGCACAGATAGAACCAAGGTTTGCTCAAGGCGCTGCTTTCTCTCTGAGGAGATCCTTGGATGAACCCCTCCTCCTCCTCCCTGGCTTGTTGTCCCTTTTCAAGTTGACTTGGTGCCTTTTCATTCTCAGCTGGAGGCCCGGACCCCTGGGGGGCAAGGCCAATACTCTGGGAGTTTCTAACGCATCTTTTTCTCTTGAGCCAGGTTTTTACTAATGACAAGACAGAGGAGTGTGTGAAGCTCACTAGCCTGTATTTGTTTGCCAAGAACGTGCGGTCTCTACTCCATACTTACCACTACCAGCAGCTTTTTCTCCATGAGTTTTCCATGGCCTATACCAAGTATGTCGGAGAAACACTGCAACCCAAGACCTACGGCTACAGTAGTGTGGAGGAGCTCTTGGGAGCAATCCCTCAGGTGCGTGTCTGCCGAGCTTCTTGGAGAGCGTCTTCCGGGACAGCCCCAGGCCTGTCTCCTGCACAGGAGGTGGAAATGCTGCCGGGTCGATGACGTGGCGGGCATTTTGAAAAACATACCATTGGCATAAAATGAATGACTTCAGCGTTTCTCCTTCATTCTGTGAGCCCGTTTTAAGTTCCTGTCTGCCAGGTGATTAGGTGATGGAGTGAGGTCAGGGCACCTGAGCAGGTGATGAGGCAGTGCGGTCGGTGCAGCCATTTTTGGGTGCAGTGAGAAGGGACCACGAGCAGGGCCCATGCCCGGGCTTGGGGTTCGTTCTAGGGCCGAGATGTCGGGGATGCGTAGAAGTGAACCCTGTGACAGAAGGGGCTGCGTCAGCGGATGCAGGGTAGTGACCAGCAGTGTGGAACGTTCAGGGCATTTACAAGTAGGCAGGGGCCCATCAGTGAAGCAGGAGCTCACTTGCGGGGGCCTTCCTCCTTCAGGTGAGCGGGAGGGCCTGGAGGGGAGGGCAGGGGGGAGACTCAGGTTTGTGTGCGGAAAGCACCAATGTCACTGCTGCGACCCGGACCGGTGGGAGGGGAGGAGAGGGCTTGGCGAGGATCCTGGCCGTGGCCGGAGTCCAGGTAGGAGTGAAACCCAAAGCGCACCTGTGCGAGAGGGATGGGGGAGGCAGGGAGGACCTGGTGAGGCTGAGGTCGGGGGCTCGGTGACAGGCGCGTGTGGGGCGGTGCAGGGAGCCAAGGACCTCTGCTCCGCTCTTGCTCTGCTAAGGACGTGGAGAGAGGACTTCGTTTCAGAAGTAGGACCGGGGACTTGCTTTGATTCATCTCCATGAATCCTCTTAGGGTATGTTTACTAGAAAAATTAGTAAGGGCTCTCCTGTGAGAACTGTCTCCTTTAATAGACCACAACTGGCGTTTGGGAGATGGTCTTTGGAAGAGCCGCAAAGCATATTTTTAAAGCTGAGTCTCACCGTTTTTAGACTACGCATCTTCTTGTAAGGGACGTGTTTCTGCCAGCTTCTATCACTTTAAAAGCTAAAAGAAGCATAGAAAATTTTTCCTTGGCGTCACTTTCTAACTTGTGAGGTATTTCGGGTCAGCACAGTTGGTCACGTTCTGCCTGGATTTAGGACTTATTTCCTCTCCTTTTCCACTGCTTAACCAGTAGTATGTCTTGTGTGCAGGTGGTCTGGATCAAAGGACATGGTCATAAGAGAATTGTAGTGTTAAAAAATGACATGAAAAGTAAGTAAGCACCCATCCCCTCCCCGCCCCGGAAACCCCGGTTGTCTCAGCGACTTCTCCCTCTGATGGGCCCTCTTGGTCCTCCAGGCCGTGTGAGTTCACTCGGGCTCTCCCCTGTCAGTCCTGAAGACCAGCCCTCGGCCACAGAGCGCATCCCGGCGGCGCCCGAATCTTGCACAGCCCCGGAACTCAGACTTGGAGCAGGCAGCGATGGTAAGCGTCGAAAAACGGAACAACGCTTGTGAAATGCTGCAAGTGGCTGGGAGTGGGAAGGGGGTGGGGGTGGAAAAGGACCACAGTGGGTTGTTTTCCTTTGTTAAAGTCAAGTCTTCTTACATTTTCCAAAGCAGTCCGGCGTTTAGTTGGTACCTGAAAACCTGGCCTGCTTTTGATGGCATTTTATGGTTAGCGGTTAAGGCTCTTAAAGCATGTGGACGCCCCTGTAGTGACAATATGTGAGCCCAGTTCAGATGTTCGAGGACAAAATTTCTTGGACACTTGTTAAAACGGTATTTTAAGACTATGGCAATAGGGTCAGCTCTGCTGCACTAGAGGAGGGAGATCGAACTCAGCTCTGAATACAAGTGTGACTGGGTGGCTCGGTCAGTTAAGTGTGCGACTGTTGATTTTGGCTCAGGTTGTCATCACAGGGATTGTGAGTTCGAGCCCCGTGTCGGCCTCTGGGCTGACAGTATAGAGCCTGCTTGGGATTCTCTCTCTCTCTCTCTCTCTCTCTCTCAGAAATAAATAAACTTAAAAGTGGGGTGGGTGGGGATGTTTTAGTCAAGGAGCAGAGTGAGGGGGGACATCTGGGGTGGAGAATTGGGGACCTTGTTCAGAGAGCAGGGGTGCGATTTCTCACAAAACCCCGCAAGATATTTGCTAAGAGCAGACTTGGCAAGGACCGGACAGACATGGAAGGCCAAGGTCAAGGCCTGTGGGGAAGAGGGTTCAAAGGGCCTGGGCTAAAGTTGGGTCAAGGTTAGTCTTTGTCACAGGATCTCCCTGGGAAAGACTGGATAATAATATATTAATAATACTAAGAACAACAGTGGCTCACTTAGATTTTATGTGGAACCTTCTCTGGCTAGAAGCTGGCTTGAGCTCTGTAGCAATTTTAACTTTATTGTAAGGGTTCTGGGTGGGTCCATTGCTGTGTATGCGCCTTCAGTCTTCATACGACCGCGTTAGTCGCTAGTTAGAAGTGTTGCCGTGGCCTGTGCGTGTCCAGCGCCTCACGTGTGCAGCGTGTTAGACTTTCTAGAGCTCCTGAAGGAGCTCTGTGCCCTCAGCTGTCACGCGTTGCCTCCAGTCTACAAATGAGGGACCCAAGTTCTGGGAGGTTAAAGGGCTTACTTACCCAGGTTCACTCAGTTGGGGAGTGACAGAACCGGGGTTCAGCTCTTCCGGTTCGGAGCTCTGGCTCATTTAACTACTTTATACACCGTCTGCGGATTCTTGTTTCTCCTCTTTAGAAGCCGATTGTGGAACCCTCCCCCCCCCTTTTTTTTTTTTTCTTGGCTGCAGCCCTTAGGAGATTGCTATTCCTAAGAACGGGAAATACTGCCTTGTGACATTTCCCTCACCAAAGAGTGACCAAGGCCTTTCTGTTAATGGCTTTTTTTTTTTTTTTAACTGAGAGTTCTTGAGTACTTCCTGGCCTTTTTCGTCCTGAAGGCCGGGAAAGAAGGCCTCAGGCACAGTCTCACGGTAGAGTCACGCCTGCCTTCTCTGTCCAGGGCCCCATCAAACCGAGCAGGAGCTCCTCCGCCTGACCAACGACTCCCCCGTGGACCTCCTGTGTGCGCCCGTCCCGTCATGCCTGCCGTCCCCTCAGCTGAGACCAGATCCTGTCATCCTCCAGTCTGCTGATCTCATTCAGTTTGAGGAGCACCCTCAAGCGCCTTCTGGTAGGATGCACTGTGTTGTCGCGGGGGTTTTCTCTGTGGATTAAAAGAGAAAAGAATGATGCCAGTGTGGTAAACGTTAGATGGAGGTGGGGAGCACCTGTGGTTTTTCAGGCACAAAAATACCTGCACTGATGATGGTTATTCAGGACCCTGTTTTCCAGTCAGTCTTCCTGCAAAACTAGGCTCACAGCCCAGGGTGGCTCAGGGAGCGGCAGGCCCGGACAGGCGGTGGGTCTGGAGGGCTGATGCGGCTGGGCCGTGGACAAGGCCACGGGGGCGTGTGGAGGGCTTGCTGGGCGTGTGTTCCCCGCCTGCGTAAAGGGCAATGGCTCGTGGGCGCACCTGGCACCAGCCGCACGCGGCAGCCCGGTCTGGCCTAGAGTTGGGTGGCTGCCCCCCGTCCCCGGGCCTTGTGAGGCTGTGAGCAGGGGAGGGGGGGCATCTGTGACGTGAGCTCTGGGCTCTGCACAGTGATCTGAGAAGGGACGGGAAGCTGGCCGCCTGGAGCACCGACCTGGTGCTGGCCCCGCGTGTGCCCCTTGTGCCTGACCCCACGCTTGGGCTCACAGACATGTTCGTGCTTCACCAGAACCACAGCCTTGCAGGGCAGGTGACGAGGGGTGCAGCTTGGGCCGCCACTGGAGACCACGCTGGCCCCAGGCTGCTGGACTGGGAAGTGGCTGAGCCGGGATTTGAACCCCAGCCTTCTTGTCTTGCTTCTGTATCACCTGGCCTCCACAGAGGATGGCCCACCGCCTGTATCGAGGCCCTTTCCTTGTCGCCTTCGTCGATCACGAGTTCTTCTCCGCTCTGTGTACTGTTTCCGGGGAACGCCAGGCACAGCCTCGTGTTGCCCAGTGAAAGAACTGAGGCTGTTTATCTGGAAAGTGGGAGGGGAAACATACACGTGGCTCTTGCCCCTAGAAGGTGTGACCTGTGACAGAAGCAGGAACGTCCGTCTGTCTCAAGGAGGCACAGCTAGAGGGGCGTATGGTGGGTAGTAATGCTTCCGTGGGGTTGTGGCTGTGGTGCATTTAGTAAACGTGGGCTCCCCCATGCGCGTGTGACGAGGGGCCCAAATGTGATTGCAGTGGCGTCTGCTGTTGTCCTGAGTGTCGGCCTGAGCAGGGAGCCGGGGCTCTGCATCCCGACTCTCCCTCTCTCCTTCGGTGCGAGAGCCCCTTACACACGCGGGGGGTCTCTTCCAAGCAAAACTGGCCCTGTGTGTATAGCGGGCCAAGTGTTTGGGGCTCAGCCAGAGAAAGAGCAGCCTGTAAACCCTGCCGGAAAAGCGGCTGTGTTTCAGTGTCTGGGTACTTGAGAGTGATCCCGACTCTGCAGCTCTCTCCCCGTCTCTGCCCACCTTAGGTCCACGCAGAGTGCTGTCCTCTGTCCGTGGAAGGGCCCGGGGCTTCCTGACACTGAGGTCCCTCCTGGTGTGAGAGTGTTCGGGTCCCAGGAGGCTGGTGGGTCTTTCCCTGACAGAGAGAATGATTGGGCAGAGGATCCAGAGTGGGGAAAAAATGTTTCTGAACCATTGGCTGTTGAGTTCTGGCCAAAATGACGTTCTCTAAAACCTCATTCCCGGGAGAGCCGATGTGCAGTTTATAAAATACGTGACTCTAAGTGACTCAGAGTGACCACATAGCTGGTACGTACATTGCGACCTGGGCATGATGTTTGGTGGGTTGTTTTTGAAACATCTTTTGAGGGGCCCAGGGTGGCTCAGTAGGTTAAGCGTCCGACTCGGTTTCGGCTCAGGTCGTGATCTCACGGTTCGTGAGTTTGAACCGGCGTCGGGCTCCACGCCGACAGCACGGAGCCTGCCTGGCATTCTCTCTCCCTCTCTCTCTGCCCCTCCTCTGCTCTCTTTCTCTCTCTCTCTTAAAATAAATAAACTTTAAAAAAGTTTTACAAGACATTTTTTCAGGTAATCTTAGAGAGAAACTAAAAACCAACATGTCTGGCAGGTCCTAGAACTGAAGGGGTTTGCTTTTCTGTGTTTACAGAAATCATGATTTTAAACCAAGAAGAGAGCATTGAAATTCCAGTACCAGTAAAGAACAAAAACCCGGCCTCCGAGTCCAGCTCACCCTGCGTCTCAGCAGCTGCCCCAGTGCCTCCCTGCCCCTCCTCGGAAACCTCAGAGTCCCTGCTCGGCAAGGACCCCGTGGAAAGCCCGGCCAAAAAGCAACCCAAAAATAGAGTAAAATTGGCAGCCAATTTTTCCTTTGCACCTATAACCAAGCTTTGACTCGCGTTTTGAACATAGAATTAGGATGGGGAAACGCTGTCTGATTCTGCACACAAAAGTGGGTTCAAAAAACACAGCCTTTTCTGTTTGAATGAAAACCCCCTAGAAGCCACTTACTTCATCTTTAGATGTATCCCATAACGTTTTGTTTCTTTTACATTGAACACAGCCTTGAGCTGAAATGTTTTTCTTTTTTTCCTCCCCTAATTATTTGGGAAAAAAACAACAAAAAAGCCACCCCAAAACTTCCTGGCATTTGTTAAAGAATTCTTAATATATTTTACCCAATTTTTCTTATCACGAAATGTAATGATGTTCTCTAAGAAGAAAGCAGTGAGAACTCAGCTCGAAGGGAGTGGTTTTACTTCCCTTCAAGCCACACCCGTGGTCGAATCTTACATGTAGCACAAGATAGCCTCTGAGCCTTTGCTTCCTGGTGTTTCCAGACAGTCTGAATCAAGTGCATGGTGTGTCTTTGCATTGAAGCCTGCTCCACAGCCTGTGCGTTCACACACGGAAGCAGAAGGGCGGGCGAGCTGGTGAGAATGTGTTTTCACGTTGGATTAGGAAGGTTCCTAGCTTCCATGTGACTTGTAAGCGTGCCTTGGTTTCTTTTGTTTTTTGTAACTATGTCTGTAGTTGACAAATGTGGCTTCATGACGAAAATTTTTAAATGTTTCCGCTTCAGGGTTCCACGTAGGAGCTTTCTAGGACGTTGAGGATGTTTTAAGCTTCCCTTTTATGTTCCATTCCAGTTTGATAGGCATTGGGTTAAGGAAAAGGAGATGGCCTTGGTGTCATGAATTGAAAGTCAGCATCTGAATTCTAGCACACAGTGTTGTGTGTTGAGAGGCAATGTTGGGAAGAGAGTCTGATTTCCTAAAATATGCATGAAATGCATAAATTACAAATCAGAGCCGAGGGGGTGCGTTAACAGGAGTGATACCGATACTCTTTCCACTAGGAAGAGACAGAATTCTATCTATACGTGTGAAGGCCAAGGTTGATCATCTTAACCTTGTATTTGTCATTTTAAACCTGGTTTCGGTAGCCGGGAAGCTTTCTGCGCGAGTGCATGTGTGTGCGCGTGCGTGTTGGCTCCGTGTCTTTTAAGAGTGTCCGCTTTTACTGTTACTTCTCGCTGTTGTTGGAAGCATGTTTGGTTGTTTTGTGGTGTCTCATGTTGCCCTTTGGGAAAAGCCAGCCTCTGAGGGAGCACTGCCCTGTGGAATGACCTTCGCCTCGAGGTGGCAGAGGCATCCGGTGACGGTGACCTCTCACCCCTCCTGGAGAAACCTGACATTTACAATGGGTTGTATTTGTTGGGCAAAAAGGCGGATTCATTCATAGAGCAGAGAGAACCCGTGGGCTTAAGGTCTTCTGCTACGGAGATGGTTTCTTTGGGGGAATTGTTCATATTTTGTAATTTCTAGAAGGCCGGAGAGTGGGCTCTGATTTCTTCATAGCCAGCATTTGGATAAAATGCCACAGAACAAGGGCTAGAGAGAGATTTTTACAAGTCAGGTTTTTGTTCCCCAAAATCTCTAAAATGAAGCCAGTGATTCTCAGTTCTCCACACATGGCCCCAGTCGAGATGGAACAGCACTGGAAAAGCCTTCCAAGCATTATGGCCCCTCTGCGAACCCTCTGGGAACGAAGGCATTTCCTCTACAGACATAGGACGGCAGGAAGTCAAATACAGATGTGCAATTTTTTTTTTAAGAAGCTTTTAAACAGTGTAATAAAGTTGGTGTTGAGAACCTCAGTTGCCTTATCCTGAGACTTCTTAAGGCTGAGTTTGCACTCTTGGACTTTAGTTTTGCTCGCAGATGCGGGATTGACTTTAAAAACGTAAGAGGTACCATTACAAGTCACTTAGGGACAGTCTCAGAGCGGCTTCTTTGAGCAACAGACGGAGAAGAGCCTGCAGACGTACGCTGTCGTGGGAGTCTGGTCGAACCGAACCGCTCGCCGGGGTCACCAGTCAGCCTGGGACGCGTGTGTGACTCTAACGGTCGCTGTTGGAAGGTGAGAGAACACAGCGAGAGCTCGGTGTGTCGGTGATGTACTCCACAACGGCCAGTCTGATCGTGATCTATTTTTTTATCCAGAGGCTTAATTAAATGATGTGACAAGATGATGTATGAGAATTAAGACAATGAAATTCTTTATTTCTGGGTGGAAAGATGTACCAGATTAGATTTATCTGTTTTAAAAAAAAAAAAAAAAAAAAGACAAAAAGTCGTCACCAAACCCCCCTTTCCCATCTTGCACTGTTTGTTTTGGATTGGGCTTGGGGGAAGAGATGTTTTTCTTAACTGTCTACTTTGTTTCAACACTTTCTTTGTGGTTCAAGTGCTGTTTTGTGTGTTGGGACCAAACAGTTGTCAATAAACTTTACAAAGCAAGCATCTAATTGGAGTTTTCTGAGTTGATGTGGGATTTGTTTGTGGGGTGGGACGAAAGGCCAGTCCAGCCCTCTCTCCGTGTTGGGTTCTCCCAACTTCTCACCCCTTCTGAAAAGTCTGTCAGGGAGAGCACATCAACCTGACATCTCAGCGGCCCTTTCCGTTTGGCACACGGCCCTGGACGGTGGCCACGCTGTTGGTGCTTCGTGTTCTGGACCGTCCAGGGTCTCCAGCCGAGTTCCAGGCATGATCACACGTGGGGCGAATGACAGTAGCCGCAAACCCCCTCTGGTTATAAGCCTGAGATAATCCCTCAGATCTCTGTCCCTGTGAGAGAAATCCATTTTTGCAGGCTACCTTGTTTTTTGGCCACTCCCTGGGCATGCTTTCCGAATAAGCCCATCGGGAAAAGACTTCTTACACAGATTCCACTGTGAAGCCCGTCCCCTGAGACCACCGTGACCCCTTGCAGGAATCTGAAAGCACCCAGAAGACACCTGAATGTTTGGATAAATTGCTTCTTCATGAAGTACAATTATTTTTTAAAGCCCAACATTAAAAAGCTCTTAAAAGCCCTTGGCGATCCTTTCCGAACATCTTCCGCGGCAGCAAACCTTTGCGGAAAACCTTGGGCGGCCACCGTACCCCTTTCGAGGGAGGCAAGGAGGTTTCGTGGGTCCGGACTGGGATTTGCGATGGGCACTGCCTCTCTCCTTGTGCATTTCCACGCGGTGTGGAGGCGGTGGCTTCGGAGATGGCCAGCTGAGTGAAGGCCCCCCCTCTCCTTGCACAGGAGGTGGGTGTCGACATTTAGAACCTGGCTCCAGAAGCTTTGCCCTAGCGGTTCCCTTCACCACCGTGAGGAGCGTGGTGCTCTGGGATTTCTCTTCCTGTTTTCTAGCTGCTTCATGTGGGCAGAGGCCGAGTCGCGCCTCAGGAGCATCCCTGCTGCTCCCCGTACCAGTGACCTGCCGTAGCCTCCGCTCACGCCGTGGATTGGACGGGTCGCACGTTGGCCCTGGGCCTGAGCAGGAGCAGGCCCCCTGACTCGCTGCCCCATGAACCGGCGGCCAGGGTGGCCTCCACTCCTTTCTTACCTGGCCTGCACTCCTTTACCACCCGCTCCCACGATAAATAGGAGATAATGGGCAGTCTGCTGGTTAACAGCGTCAGCGTCCCCTAATGCCAGTCTTTGGGGACAGATGCAGAGAAGACCGAGCCAATTCGCTTGTCTGCATTACTCCTTCCCAGGAAAGTTCTAGACTGTCTCCCTGGGAGGCTGGCAGCCCTGGGAAACAGGAGGAAATAGCCGGTCGTCTCTGGGACAGGGTCAGCAAATGATGGAAATGGCGGGAAAGAGAGAACCCCCCCCCCGCCCCCCCCCCTCACTTTTCAGGTGCACAAGGCCAGGAGCTTAGAAGATCTCAAGTCGGAAATAGAGGGCTGGTACTTTGCTCAGCAAGGCGAAGAGAACAATTACCATTTCCTGGGAAGGAAGGATTTGGAAATGGGGAACTCGGAGCACAGAGGAGGAAGGATGAAGGACGTGTGGGTGGAAAGCAAGTGGTGGCTGCCACAGTATGAACCAGCCAGGAGCGCTGTGGGGGGTCAAGGGCAGGGCGGAGCCGTCTCTTCCGGCCTTGGGAAAGCCTCTCCTAACCCCCTTGCCCGAAAGCCTTCCCAGATGCAGGGCCTGGCATGGGAGAACCCCCCACTCCCGCTTCCCACCCTTTGTCTCTCAGAGTTTATTTTATTTTTTGAAATTTTTAAAACATTATTTTTGAGAGACAGAGCGTGAGTGGGGGAGAGGCAGAGAGAGGGAGACACAGAATCCGAAGCAGATTCTAGGCTCTGAGCTGTCAGCACAGAGCCTGACGCGAGCTTCCAACTCACAAACCACAAGATCATGACCTGAGCCGAAGTCGGACGCCCAACTGACTGAGCCACCCAGGCGCCCCCTCCCTCAGAGTTTCTGATGTCACTCACAGTGAGTGCAGGCAAGTGACCCACAGGCTTGCAGGGACCCTGCCCTCGGTGTAGGCAGCCTCTGAATCTGGTGTGTGGCCCAGACGTGGGATCGGGAAGGAAATCCCTTTTCGCTTCCCTACGTGAGGAGGATAATAGGGTTTTGTACATATACGTGGACTCTGAGTCCTGACCCCACCGACCTCCCCCATCCCCCCCCCCCCCCCCGTCACGCATGAGGACGAAAGCCCCGGGTTTTGTTGGCTGTCAGCTGGAAGCCACCTGGAGGCCATCCACCGTTCCCTGCCACATGGGATCCCTCAAAACAGCAGCTTAGTTCATCCAACCCGGGAGGAGAACCTCCTCCAGTCCTCTAAGAGGGAGCCTCATAGAATGTGACCTCATCAACGGAGGGGCCTCCCGTGGTCCTTGCCAACTTCAGTCAGGTAGAAGAAGCAAGCCACAGGCGCCCAGGTGATCCTGGAGTATTTGACGAATGAGGGAGTGACCGAGGAGGAAGGCCTGAGACACCCAGTCGAGCTCCTGGTGTGAGAGGAGAGGGGTCCCAGCCCTAAACCTTCCGAGGGCCGGCAGCCAAGTTTCACAGCCAGGCAAGGGCCCCGAGAGACCGACTTGTAGTTCACGCGCCTTCCACCTCCGCGCCGAGGTTTCCAAGTGGGAACAGGAGGCTTCGAGGACTGAAGCAGAGAACCCCCCACTGGCCCCGCGAGGAACTCGGGGCTGGGCATGTGACCGTTAGAAAAACAGGACAACAGGCCCGAAATGGAATTGCTGATGCTGAGCTCCGTGCCACCAAACCGGCACTTCCCTACCGTTTTCGGCTCTTCCAGAAATAGAATCCCGAACCAGTCCGTCAGGAGTCTCCCGATCGGCTCTGATCAAGTAATCTGCCCGACAGAGCCCTGTGGCCCCCTATTCCGTTAGCTGCCCCCTCCCACATTCCCGCCGCCTCTGTGCTTTACCGCTGGCCTAGGGGGACAGAAAGCCCACAACTGTTCGTCAAGACGCGAAACCCACCACAGCTGCTTCTCCTGTGGGCGGAGAGTCAAGGAGCCACATACACCTTCTCGGGAGAGAAATAAACCTTGGTGGGCGGAGGGGGCCCCGGGGGCCGGCTAGCAGTGTCCTAGGCTTCTCTGGAAACGCCACGGGGCCTGGAGTGAGGTCAGCGAGAGGGCGACAGGGAGCTGAACTGTCTCAATAAAGCGGGAGGGCAGTTGCTGATGGGGAGGCCGGGGACACACGTGAGCCCCGTGGGGGCTGGAGGCAGAGCTGGTGGCAAAAGGAGTGGCCCATCTTCACTGGTGTGTGTGGCTGTGATGCAGACCCGCACCCACCTCCGTAAGCATTCTGGAAGGTCGGCTTCACGTCCCAAGTCCTGTGCAGCTTGCCTTCTGCGGCGAGTGGGGAAAGCTGGTGAGTTTCCTGTGGGACTTGGCGGGAGGAGGGAGGGGACAGCCGTGGGAAGGGATGTGAGGGATGTGGAGAGCTGGTGGGGGTTGCGGTCCAGGGCATGTGTGACTCAGGGACCGTAAGCCCCGGGAAGGTGCGGACATCTTGGAGAAGCAAGGGGAGCGGGGCTTCAGGTGACATTCACGTTACGACGACTCTTGTCGCCTGTTCCCCCATCTGCTCACGGTCAGCTTCACGAGGGCAGGCCCTAGCGGGTCTTACTCTCTGCCCCAGGCCCCCCAAGAACCCCGGCGAGGCTTGGGCTGACCGTGGCTCCTAAGAACCCGCTTTTCTAAGCGCATCGTTAGTGCCTTATCTACCACGTGCACTGCCCCAAAGCCATCCCACGTAGTTCATGTCCCGCGAATGCCCCACTGTTCTCTCTCCATGTGACAGGGCTGGACGCGGAGGTGCAGAGCAGGGAGGCATCGTCCGGGCACACCCGGGAGGGCTTCGGCTGGGATTTTTCACCCCGGCTGGCTGACTCCACGCCGAGCCCTTCGTCGCCTCCTAGGTTACTTGCCCTTTTGCTAAGCCTGCTGGTCGGGGGTTTTGTTCAGATTTAACCCCGGTGAGAAGGCCTAGCCCTGCCCTCCTGTTTGACGTTCGTCTCCCCCACTAGAACGCAAGTTCCAGGAAGGCAGCACCGCACCTGCCCTGTTCTTCCGTGTCCCCCGGTCCCTGCCGGGTGCTGCCTTCACCGGGTGCATTAAACACACAAACGAATGGAAAAACCACCTGGCGTTTGTTCCTCAAGCCAGCTTTCCTGAGGGTCTTGCCCCAGCCCCTGGCGCTCACCCAGCCCTCCTGACTCAGGACGTGGCCACATCCCGCGGGCCCCTTTGACCAAATTCTTAAGGTCGCGGGACCTCTGTGGATGCTGCAGAACCTCTGGGTGTTCCTGCTGCTCCTCCAGTTTGTTCCCTGAAAGGACGGTGTGAGCAGGGGTGTGAAGCCGGGCGAACAGTGAGGCTGGAGGTGGAAAAGGCCTCGGAGGTGCTGGGCCTCAAGTAAAGCGTTGCCAACCGGGCCCAAGCCCCAAGCCTTTACGACGAGGGCGGGGGGCAGGTGCCGGAGAGCTTGGGCCTGGGGAGTAGCAGCACGTTAGATCTGCACGTTAGGAAGGTCATTGTGGCTTCAGCGTGGCGCACGGGGTAGACCAGAGGAAGGGCTGGCAGGGAATCTGAGGAGTTCGTGGCACAGGCAGTGACGCGTGAGGGCCCGGGAGAGGTGACAACAGGCGGCAGAGTGGGAACCACATAACCCCAAGAGGCTTCGGTGGCTGCGGCACTACAGCTGAGGAGATGTGATGGGGTGGAAGGGGGGGGGGAACGGTGTAGGAAGGGGCCGGGTCCAGGGGGGCCTTTTCATCCGCGTGGGAGAAGCCGCATCTCGCCCTAAAGACGCGGGCGCCATTTCACAGAGGAAATGACATTTACGTTTGCGTTATTCAGAAAATCAGCCGGCCGCTGGGTGGAGCGTGACGGGTGCTGAGGAGGCCAGTGACGAGCCACCGCAGCTGATGAAGCAAAAGGTGACGGTGGTTACACTGGGGGCGTTGTGGTGTGGACAGACTCTGGGGGAACTCAGGAGGCAGAAGCTAAGGACGCGGCCGTCGGGTGGGTGTGTGGAGGAACGGCCGAGTCAAGGTCAAGTCCTGGGTCAGTCGTTCTTGAGATGGGAAACACCAGGGGACGCTGAAGCAGTTTAGGGTGGGGGTTGGCCAACTTTTTCGTAAAGGGCCAGAGTAAATATTTTAGGATTGGCCGGCCAGGAGGTCTCTGTCATAACTACTCAACTCTGCTGTTGTAGCTGAAAGCAGCCAGAGACACCATAGACACAAATGCTCTTGACTATCTGCCAGTAAAACTCGATTTACAAAAACAAGTGATGGGACAGTTGACTGACCCCTGATCTAGGACACGGCACATTTGACGTGCCTACTCTGGTTCCAAATGGAGATCCTAGGAAGCAGTTGGGGGAAATGAGTCTGAGTACAGGGGGGAGAAAGGTCTAGGTGAAAGAGAGACTCCGGGAGCAGTCGGGGGCCACGGCCATCTAAGGCCAGGAGAAGGGAGGAGCAGAATGCTGAGAGCCGGGCTTGAGGTCAAGGACGAGAGAAAGGAGACTGGAGAGAGGTCCTCCCGCATGGTGGAAGTTTCGCCTAGATGATGAGGGAGCGTGGGGCAAGCTGAGGGCAAAGTACAGGCTAACAGCACCCCCAGCACCCCGCCCCCCCCAGCACCCCTTCCTCCTCCGCAGGTGGGACATGTGTGATATTCCTCAGACACTCCCGGCTACCCAAGAACAAAGGCAAGGGTAGTTTAAGTGCTTGCCACGGCGATGTGGGAAACAAAGGCAAAGGAGAAATTAAATCCCCTTACTGCCTACAACCCACTGACAAGTCCTTGAAACAGGCAGAGCCCCCTCCCTCTAGAAGCTCAGCTGTCTCACTGATGACACTTTGCTAGGGGCAAAAGGGAATCTCGGCTTAACATTATCCTGACTCCCCCCAGGATCCTGTAAGTCTACGTCAGCATAGAAAAAAATCCTTTGGAAACTTCCTTTATCTCAACCTCCTCCAAGATATATGCAGGCAACCATACTCCAAGCTTATGGCCCCCCGATAGATATCTGAAGGGTCTCATGACCGAGGTTTTACTAAAGGGTAATAAATGACATTTCCTTAGCAACAGTTAGCCCCTCAGGGTCCTGGAAACCTTGCTTCCAAATACCTTAGAGACTTACTCTATCCCTAAGCCCCTCCCAACCTGAGGGTATTATACTGAGTTACGTGTCACTTCCCGTCACAACCCCACCACAGCTCTTTCTGCCCACGGGTCCTGTCCCTGTGCTTTGATAAAATCACCTTTTTGCACCAAAGACAGCTTCAAGAATTCTTTCTTGGCCGTTGTCTCCGGACCACCCCACCATCACCCCAAAACTTCATCATAGAGAATGGGACGTGTTGGCATTGTGCGTCATAACACCCCAGGGAGCTACCGTGAGGGCTGCGTGGATTGGATGTAAATTGGGGGTGCCAGAATACTCCACCCCCAGAAACGCCACTTTGGCGAATGGACTATTTTGAGCTAAAGGCCCTGGAGAACCAGCAAGTGCAGGGAAAGCTCTCCTTTCGTAAAGGAGACCACCATTTATAAAGGAAATTTCCATTTGTAAACTGTGTCTCCTCCTCCCATACCAGGAGGAGGGACAGTCTGATCCATGGAGAAGGCAGATCTTAAATCTGCGTAACAAACCTTACTAAACAACCCTTGTTTACCGTACTTTTCCTGGCCTTCTACCCACCCACAGGAAGCCCAAAACCCCTTTTCCTTTTAGCCCAGATGGGCTGTAATATGTTCTAAGGACCTCTTTGGGTTGTTCATTGCTGGGTGCTCCCGTGTGTACCTGTGCAATGCATGTGTTAATAAATTCCTGCTTGTTCTTCTCTCAGTCTCCTGTCTTTGACGAATCTCATTTATAGGGCCCCAGGGGAAGAACCTGGGATGGATAAAGAAAAGGATTTTTCCTTGGGGTGCCTGAGTGGCTCAGTCAGTTAAGCATCTGACTTTGGCTCAGGTCATGATCTCATAGTCCCTGGGTCCAAGCCCAGCGTTGGGCTCTGTGCTGACAGCTCAGGGCCTGTAGCCTGCTTCGGATTCTGTGTCTCTCTCTGCCCCTCCCCGCCTCTCAAAAATAAATAAACATTTAGAAAAAAGAAAAGAAAAGGATTTTTCCTTCCCTTCATAGCTACGTGGTGACATCCCTGGTGCGAGGGGTCAGTGACAAGAGAGTGACAGAAACCAGATTGAAATAGGTTGAAGACCGGACTGGAGATGAGGAAATGGAAATAGCATAATGGCGGACAGTTCTCAAAACTAAGACCGTGAAGGTGAGAGGACGGTGGTGGCTGCAGGGGAAGACGGGAGGGAGGGCTGGCTGGCTGGCTGGTTGGTTGGTTGGTAGGTTGGTTGGTAGGTTGGTTGGTAGGTTGGTAGGTAATGGGAGAGATTTGTTTAAATTCTGGTGAGAAAAGAAAGGACTCTGGAGGCAACAGGAGGAGGGCTGGGTTGAATGGGGATTCCACCACCACCAACCCACAGGGCATCGCTCAAAGGACTTGGGACCACTTCCTCATCTATATGTGGAAGTGACGAGAACATCTGCCTCTGGGGTTGATGTGAAGAGCCATTGAGAAAATGCACATGTAGCTCTCAGTAAATGCTTCTCTTGTGTTATCTTTCCTGCTCCAGATCCAGAACAAGTGCGTCTGGGTTTGCAAGATTTCCTGGCTTTGCAGGCAGCCTTGGTGATCCAGCAGCATCTTGAATTATTACTTTCTTCTGCCCTTGTGCGAAAGCCTGAATAAATGATGGGTTTTTGTTTTGTTTTGTTTGTTTAAAACAAATCAATAGAAATAGCAGGAGCATAAGTCAGGTGTACCCCGGGGCTCAGGGGGATGTACTAGAGGCAGGATTTTTATGAGGGTTTCGATCTTCTTCGGCTCATTGGATCAGTGAGTGACTGCTCTCTAATTGGTCTGAGATCAGGCCTTCCAGACCGATGTTTTCTACAAAGAAGCGAGAGTAGCGGACCCTTTGCAGCGGTTTTTATTGCAAGAGTGGGAAACATCTGTAGAGTGGCTTGAATCGCGACCCCCGCCCCCCCCCCCCCGACAATTCCTATCTCAGAATGTGACCTATTTGAAAACAGGGTCTTTGCAGAAGGAATCGAGCTAAGGATCGACACGAAAGCGTCCTGGGTTTAAGGTGGACCTTATAAGAAGAGGATGGGACACAGATACGCATGCAGAGGAGAAAGCCACGTAAAGACAGATGCAGAGACTGTAGTCATGAAGCCAAGGAAGACAAAGGAGTGCCAAGAGCCCCCGGGAGCTGGCAGCCGTGAGGAAGAATTCTTCCCCAGAGGCTCCAGAGGGATCATGGCTCTGCCCACACCTTGGTTTCAGACCTCTGGCCTCCAGAACTGTGACAGGGTCCATGTGTGTTGTTTTAAGCCACCCTGGTTGAGGTCACCATGTTATGGGAGCCCTGGGAAGCTCATACAGTCCGGCTTCATGCTTGGTCTAAGGCAGTGAAGGAGGACGCCGGGTCCCCTGAGGCCAGCGTGGTGGCAAAAGGGAGTGGCCTGAGGCAGAAACACATCTGAGATGGCGGGAGGCGCTGAGGGCATGTTGCCCACTGGGCCGCGAAACCCAAGGCTACAGGGTCCTCCGTCAGAGAGACTTTGTGTCAACCGCAAAGCTGCTGTGACTGGAGAGACATTCAGATTAACTTTTGACTTACAAATATTTTTGGAAAAGGTGATCTAGGAACTTTACTTTTATCTTAAGGAAAAATCAGAAATTCCGATGAAGCTCTCTCTGTCCCCCAGAATGTTTATCGTGACATTTTTTTTTTAAGAGAGAGAGAGTGGGTGGGGGGGGGCAGGAGAGGGGCAGCGGAGAGAGAGAGAGAGAGAGAGAGAGAGAGAGAGAGAGAGAGAGAGAATCTCAAGCAGACTGCATGCTCAGTGCATAGCCCTGGGCAGGGCTTGATCCCACGACCCTGGGATCATGACTTGAGCCGAAATCAAGAGTCGGACGCTCAGCCAACGGAGCCACCCAGGCGCTCTGTGACATCTTGATAAGACTTAAAAAGTAGAAGTAGCCTAAATGTCCCATAGGAAGGAAATGGTTAGATAAAGTCATAGCCACAAGATGGATTACTAAGCAGCCATTGTGAATATTTATGAAGAGCGTTTAATGTTACAAACAGCTTTTTATGCCGTGGGAAAACGATAGTGATAATAATGCTAAATGAGAAAGGAAAACTGGTTATAAATGGTACAATATGATGCCAATCATGGGAACAAGACAAAACAAAAAAGCATAAAAAAAAAAAAAAAAAAACCTGGAAGGAACTCTCCCAAATGTCAGCGTGGTCTCTAGTTGGAAAATTTGTGGGAGATAAAAACAGAAAACAAACAACGTCCTTATCCTTTCTCTACTTTTAAAATGGTTTACTGTGTCCTTGGGTTACTTCCACAATCAAGAAGAAAAGTAAAAACTTTAAAAATGCTGTGTACGTGGTTTCCATTTTTATTTTCTCCGATGGATGATTGCACATCAGCACATCTTGAGTTACGCTAACTACTTTAGGCCGGTCACGACACATACACACACGTACAGAGAGGTCACATGGGCTGTGCCGAGCTGGCTGTAGCAAATGTACATCAAGTTACACAGGTGGAATTATTAGGCTGGTTAAAACACACCACCGAATGATGGGACACAGTTGGGTCAGGCCACCTCTCCCGCCCGCCGCTGCTGTTTCCAGAGGTCTGTGTGTTAGGCTGGTGAGTGGCGTCCTGCTGGCAGTCCCTCCGGTGGTCCCCGGTGGGCGGAGAGAGCCTGGGTCAGCATCTGCTCTGGGTCCCCTCCTCATCTGCCCTTGCCTGGTGTCGGAGCCTCTGGCCCTCTGCTACCTCTTTCGAGCACTGGCTGTGCTCCAGCCTGGGCCCTCATCCCCACTGTGCTCCACACATCTGGGGCAGACATCGCAAGGGAAGGAAGAGCCAAGAGCCGGTGAACACACTCCCGATGTGAACCGTGCCCAGACACAGGAAGGGAGGAAGCAGGAGACATAACCACAACACCACACACAAGCTCAATCTTTATGGATGGACCCTCTTGTCTCCAAGACGTCTGGACTGTGTGGAGCCCTCCAGAGCACAGCCCCTGGGAGAGGACAGACGGGGGACGGGAGCTGTGCCCATGTGGGGCAGGCCTGACAGCAGAGCTAGGAGGGTGGATGGGGGATGTGTCCAACATGGTGCTAGATTGTTGAAAAGTCACGACTATACACACCTGGGGATCATGCCCCTCTCCCAGTTCATTCGCACAGTGGGTTAGATATAGATAGGTAGAAGTGGAGATATACTTTTTCAAGGGAGGGCCTTTCCTGGTGGTTGGATAAACAGTGAGACAGAGTCCTGGGTTTGGCATGCTCTGGGGAGGGCCATGCGACGGTGAGGGACTCCCTATTGCTACACTCTGTACAGGGCGGCCGGGCCCGCCCGCCACGCCCACGGCCCCTGGCGGCAGTCACAGGCTTGCCTTCAACCCCTTCCACCTTGGAGAGCTCTTGGGCCCCAGTGAAATGGGGGCTATGAAGACAAGAGGGTGGGAGGCGGGGTCCCCGCGGCCCCGGGGGCACCCCACACTGGGGGCTACATGATATTGCACTGGGTGGCCCCACAGCAATCCTTGATGAGTGCCAGCCCAGTCTTGGCCACTGTGGGCTTGCTAGGTGGGGGTTCTGCTTTCTTCTCTGCTCGGGAACCTGCAGCAGGGTAGGGGCATGGAGGGAGAGCGGGAAAGAGGGAGAGAGGAAGAGGTGAGATGAAGAGAGCCCTGACCATGTGCATCCCCTGTCCCATCCCAACTCCTGGCCAGACATTGCTCCAGCTCCACAGATCAGGTGTTGTGGAGAGCTGGCATGTGTTTTATATGGTTCCAGTGACTGTTCCCACCTCCCTGTGGGCCCAGTGGTGTTCAGTCCTCAGCTTCCAACCACAGACTTTAGCTCTTATCCTATTCAGTTCTCTGCCAGGTCTAGCACAAGGTCTGGCATTCAGAGTATTTGGTGAATGGATACATGGGAACTTTTGTCCAAGTTGTTTCAATCTGAGGGCTCCCGTCTTTCAATTTTGGAAAATGCTCATACGTCATCTTTTCAGATACCTCTACGTCTTGTCCGTGATCGCCCCTTCTGGAATGCCTATTAGAAATAAGTTGGACCTTATTATTCTATCTTCCATGTTTTGGAAGACATTTTCCATCTCTTTGTGTCTTTGTGTTACATGCTGGGTAATTTCCTCAGTTTTGTCTTCCAGTTTACGAATTCTCCCTTCAGCTGTGTTTAACCCATTGGGTTTTTACTTCCATGACCCTAGATGGTTTTGTTTAGAAAGCTGAATTTTTGTAAATCTACCTATTCTTTTTTCATGCAATCCTGCTATTTCATTTTGGGTTTTATCCCTTTTCTTATCTCTCATTATTTTAAATATACTTACTTTATTGTCTCTTAGATAGTTTGTTATTTCTGGTTCTTGGGAGGACATTCTCTTGGTGACTCCACTCACAGTGGTTCATTTATTCATGGGTTTTAAATTTTTATTGAGAGCTCATCTTCACGGAGGTTGTTTTATCTATGGGTTACATATTATGGGATACAGAAGGGTCCCTACTGAACAGTATTGCATTTGCTTTGTTGGGATTAGAGGTTTCATTGTTGTTTTTTCTTTTTTTAAGTTTATTTATTTTGAGAGGAAGAACACAAGTCAGGGAGGGGCAGTCAGAGAGGGAGAGGGAGAATCCCAAGCAGGCTCCAGACGCCAGCTCAGAGACCAATGCAGGCTCAAACTCACAAACTGCGAGATCATGACCTGAGCCAAAGTCAGATGCTTAACTGACTGAGCCACCCAAGTGCCCCTTCACTGGCTTTATATTAGTTTCAAATTTTCAACTTTGGATCCCAGCACTAGATGAATAGTGTAAATTTGGACATTTGGCCCCTTGCATGGGGTGAAGGCTTGGTGTTTTGATTTCTTGCCAGATTTTTTGCTATCCAGCACCATGTATAGAAGGCAAGTTTCCTTGCTCCTTCTCCACACGGTTAGGTGGAGTTTTTCTAATTTGCCTTTCATGGAAGAGACAGTCCCCTGAGGATGCTGGATTTTGGTAGGGACTATGTGCCTTGGGATATTAAGGGCCTGCAGAATGGACCTTCTTCTTTCTTTATTCCCTCGCAGTCCACAACCATATTTCATGGGATGTTAATAGCTGGTCAGGAAAAACTGAGTTTATGGCCATAGTAGATGGTGGCGGCCTTTGGGTTTTGTCTTCCTAGCAAGATTTCCAGTCCCTTCACCTCTGATAACAGTACATGTCCCTGTGGCTACAGGAGTGGGCATGCAATGCAGAGTGGGTCAATCACAGCATCCCAGCCTGATACCAGTGACGGCCTAGGAGGTAGGAACACGATCCAAGAAGGGCCAATCAGAATGTTCCTCTGAGACTGATGTGTTTGGGTATGAGGAGAAAGAACAGATGGTATTGCTTTGCTGCTGCTAAGTTCTGGTTCTGGAATTCGGGCCCCATGAAGAAGCCTGTGTAATAGGAGAAAATGCAGAGAGGGGCAGAGATAAGAAAAGGCAGGAAAGCGAGGGCATTCTAACAGCACCCAGCCCCTGAAGCCCCCTTTTTGCTAGGGCCAGTTTGAATAGGGCATCTGTTTCTTATAACGGGTCATTGACAGCAGGACCTGTTACCACTTTTATATGCTAATGGACACTGGCACCAGAGGGTCAGATAGGTAGCACTTCCCACACTGATTTCACACGGAACCCTTTTTGCTCTGTCAACAGAGGCCAGAGTTCCCTGAGCCTCAGCCCCCACCTTTTGGCCTCAGTGGCCACACAACTCCTTCTAAGAAACCCACCAAGCCGGGGGAGCCTGGGTGGCTCAGTTGGGTAAGTGTTGGACTTCGGCTCACGTCATGATCTCACAGCTCGCGGGTTCGAGCCCCGCGTTGGGCTCTGTGCTGACAGCTCAGAGCTGGAGCCCACTTAGGATTCTGTGTCTCCCTCTCTCTGCCTCTCCCCCACTCAGACTCTCTCTCTTAAAAATATTAATAAACATTAGGGGCGCCTGGGTGGCTCAGTTGGTTGGGCGTCCGACTTCGGCTCAGGTCATGATCTTGCGGTTTGTGAGTTTGAACCTCGCGTCGGGCTCTGTGCTGACAGCTCAGAGCCTGGAGCCTGCTTTGGATTCTATGTCTGCCTCTCTCTCTGCCCCTCCCCCACTTGCACGGTGTCTCTCAAAAATAAATAAAATGTAAAAAAAAAATAAAAATAAATAGACATTAAAAAAAAAAAAAAAGAAAAGAAATCCATGAAGCCTGTGTTTGGTAAGGGGACAGCTGCTACCATGACCAGCTGCACAGTTTGTGCACAGTGACAATGCGGGGCCCCTTATTCCCAAACTATTAGGAATCTCAAGAGAGCAACAGCAAAACATGAAAGCGAGCACAGCGCCCCCTTCCAGGCATCGGGGCCTGAGCAACCTGACAGCAACCTTGCCCATGAAGCTGGCCCTGCCCAATGCCATCCTGCACCCAAGGTTGCTCTCTAGATAGCATTTTGTTGTTCCCCCTCTGGCTCCCGGACCTCTTTTAAATCTCCTTTTCTCTTGGATGGGGGGAGGACGAGGAATAACATGTGCACTCACTGGCTGGAGATTTGGTTACTTTATCTAGAGGTTTTAACTTGATTCTCAGGAAATCCGCCATTTCCTTGTCTTCTTCTTGCTCCCTGTGGACATAGGTGTGTAAAGACAAGAGAAAAATAAAGTAAGCAAGGAAAGCATTAAGGAACAGAGGGAATGAGGCAAGAGGTCAACTGTGTGAGACCACGTGTCAGGCTTCGTGGCTGGTGTGGGTACGCTGTGTGTTGGGTGTGGCTGGGGCATATATGTTGCCCTGGGTTCTGTGTGGCGGGTGTGCATGTTGTTGTGTGTTACGCGTATATGGCGTGTGCATGTTGTGTTTCATGAACTTGCTCAGAAGCACAGACACTATCAGCAATGGAGTAACTGTCTCCCTGGGGCCAAGGTGAGATCCCAGCGCAGAAGCAGGGACACTGTAAGACTCAGCCTCTGCTGAGGGTTCTGCGAGCTGAGGGTTCTCCTGACCCTGTACTTTTGAGTCACCCTAGGCATCTGTGCTCCCATGAAGTTCATGGCCAGAGTCAGAAAGCAAGTCACCTGAACTCTTCCGAGGGTCACCAGGAACGAAGGCAGCGTTCCTCAGCTTGGCTGAGCCAGGCAAGGTGCATTCCAGGCCTCGGAGGACCCAGGAGGACACAGACAATAAAGAAGTTGCCTTCTGGGTTGAAGGAGGCCCTGTGAGCCTCTCTCCTTGCAGAGGGCTCCAAAGGCCCTGCTCCAGGACAAAAATATTCGAGAATCATCATTCACATCTTTTCTATGCGGGCCTTGTCAGGGGACTGCAGGTGCACCAGGGCTCCAGCACCCACAGATTTCCAGAAAAAGTGGCAGGTGCATCTGCAAATAGGAGACTGAGGGCTAGGAAGGGGGCACTGGAGCCACCAAGGGGAGGATAAAGAATGAAGCTGGGAAGTGGAGAAGGCAGGGAAGGGAAGGAAGCAAGTCAGTACAGGGGGCAGGGTTTCTGCAGAAACCCGATGGAAGTTTCCGGAAGGTGCCTTGATGAAAAGTTTGCCTTGGGAGAAAGGTCAGTGAAGAGAATGTGTAGGAAGCTCTGCCATGTGTTATGTGACGTAATTCTTGCCCGGTCACCTCCTCGAATGACACTGACTTAAGGCCCAAAGGCCTTTGCAAGACTTTTTTGGAGCTGGATTCCAGTTTCCTTTGAACATGAAACAGGTCCTCAGGCCACAAGGCTGGCGATTCATTTGGATCCAGTGTTTGGGAGCATTTGCTGAGGCCAGACTGGGAGACCCTGCAGCAGAAGGTGGGCTTAGGAGGAAGCCGAGCCTGCGTTCCAGCAGCCTGGTGCGCGGGGACAGGAGCCCACACTCACCTTAGCCGCTCGACCTCCGCATCATCCACCAGAAAGTCTCTCTTCTGCACCAGCTTGTGGATCTTCTGGATTAGCTCATCCTCTCTCTGCTTCTGCAGCTTGGTCTTTTCTTTTTCTGGGAAGGAGAAAACACCGGCAAAGAAAACAGTCGAGTGTCTCTGCTGAAAGCACGTGAGTCCAGGGGCCAGGGTTAGTGACCAACCAGGTCACTCGCTGAGGGAACTTGAAGAAGCAAGGGGACCTCCTCAAGCCTCAGTTTCCTCTCCTGTAAGAACACACGGAGGGGCTTAAATGCAGTGGTGTTAAGTAAATGGCTTAGCAGAGAGCCAGGGCCGTGGTGAGCACTCCGTCAAAGGTAACGGTGCAACGAGTCGGGTCCCGCGCAGGGCAAAGGGGTTGGAGGGCTCGGGCTGGGGTGCGGGAGGGAACGGCTCTACAGCCAGGGCAACCCAGTCTGCAGATGGAAATCATCCACGCTAATGGCATTAGCCCTATCCCAGATACCCAGGGCTAGAAGGCCAAAGAGAAATCCAAAGACCCCAGGGCTGGAGAGGATGACCGAGAAAAGTAGAAGGGTAGCGCAGACCCCTTCAGAAGATAAAAAGGAGGGGGCAGCGGATCTACAGGCACCACCCACCTGCCTCCGGGCACCACCCACCTGCCTGCAGGCACCACCCACCTGCCTCTGGGTACCACCCACCTGCCTCTGGGTACCACCCACCTGCCTCCGGGCACCACCCACCTGCCTCTGGGCACCACCCACCTGCCTCTGGGCACCACCCACCTGCCTGCAGGCACCACCCACCTGCCTCTGGGCACCACCCACCTGCCTGCAGGCACCACCCACCTGTCTCCGGGCACCACCCACCTGCCTGCAGGTACCACCCACCTGTCTCTGGGCACCACCCACCTGCCTCCTGGCACCACCCACCTGCCTGCGGGCACCACCCACCTGCCTGCAGGCACCACCACTCAACTTGGTGATACGATCTTTGGCTTGCCAACGTCACCCACCTACTTGCCAATGGGAACTGCCAGCCTGCCAGGCTCACCCTGTGCTTCCTGGCACCACACACCTGATCCCTAACATCTCCATGTGCTTACCCACATGACTCTCTGACTCCCTTGTCATCCCCTCCAGCAACCTCCTTAGCCCAGGCCATCTCTTCCTGGACCACGTGTGCCCTCCTAACTGCTCTCCCTGGCCTGTCCCCCACAACATGACAGTGAGCACCCATTGGAGACTCAGACGATCCTGGCTTGACGCCCTAGCTCCCCCTCTTCCTGGCTGTGGGACTCTGGCATGTTCCTCAACCTCTCTGAGCAGCTAGTCTCTCAACACAGATAATCCTGAAGTTGCTGCAAGTTTTTAAGAGAATTAAACCAAGTAAAATAGGCTTGCTGCCTGGTTTGTAGCAAAGGCTCGTAACAGCCGGCTACTCTTATTATAAGCTGTTATTTTACATCCTCACTGTTGTTTTAATGACTAAATACCCACTTCTTTAATATGAATTGAATCAGGTACAAAAGAAATAAATACCGATTTAAAGAAGGAAAAGCAAGTCTCACGGCATAAGTGTGCAAATGATAAGCGCTTCATAAATTGCAGCTATTATGTTTGTATTCCCATGAGTTTGTCACGTTCGTTTAATCTGTTTCCCAGGCCTGGGCACTACTGATATTTGAGACTGGAGCATCCTTTGTTGCAAGGGCCGTCCTGTGCCCTGGAGGGTGTTTAGCAGCGTCCTTGGCCTCCACCCACTAGATGCCAGGAGTACCCCACCCCGGATGTGACACTCAAAATGCCTCTAGGGGGCAAAGTCACCCTGCTTGAGAACCACTGCTTTAATCCTTTCTAACAACCCCACGAAGGAGACGCTATGTTTACGTCCGAGGGGAAAGTGCCACGGCCTCTCCAGCCAGGTCTACGCATCCCCAGCTCTGAGGTAGCAGTGATGGCAGAGATGAGACATCTTGGCTTGTCCCAGAGAGGCCCTCAAGGCAGGGAGGGCCCTGGAGGTCTCCCCAACCAGTCACCTGCACCCACCATGGGGAGCTGGTGAATGATGCGACTCTGGCTGGAGAAGTGTGAATTTCTTGGCCATTCAGTGATCTCTTTCCTTAATACCTTTATTGATGTGTTGCCGGGAGCATTGTCTCCCCTCCTCTCCCCCCCCCCCCGCCCCCAGCTTAATCCAGCTAGAAACCTGGCTCTGGTCCAGGGAATACACAAAGACTCAACAAGGATTCAGGGAAGAGGTGAGGAGGAAATCAGAAGAAAGAAAATTTTAACGTGTGAACTTCTGCCCAAAGACTCGATTTCCTGGGGAATCAACGGGACCCGCGTTAAGGACCTGGGCTCCGTTGCCAACTGGTCCTGTGACCTCCTCAACCTGTGTTTCTCAGCCGGACACTTGATGGCATTTCAGGTGAAATGTGCTCTTCATTGTGGGACTCCCCCTGCGCTGTAGGTTTGAACGTCCCTGGACTCTGCCTACTGAGTATCAGTACTAATCTTGTCTTTATTTAAACTTTTGGTATTTTAGGGGGTGCCTGGGTGGCTCAGTCAGCTAAGCATCAGACTCCTGATTTTGGCTCAGGGCGTGGTCTCCCGGATCGAGCCCAGCATCTGACTCTGCACTCACTGTGACCGCACAGTCAGCTCAGGATTCTTTCTCGCCGTCTCTCTGCCCCTCCCTGCCTCTTCTCTCTCTCTCAAAATAAATAAACATTAAAAAAAAAACTTTTGGTATTTTGTTCATCGTGGATTGTGTGTGTGTGTGTATGTGTGTGTGAGTGTATTTCGGCATTTTAAATATTGCATTAATATATTATTTGCCCTGATTACTGAATTTTTGTACTCCAGCTGTCCTCCTCATCCTAGTCTCAGTCCTGGTTAGTTAGCAACCCCAGGGACTATGTGAAACAAAGACCTTGCTCCCACCCATTTCCACCTGTGTTCCAGAGGCTGCCACAGCCCCGACTGGAGCCTCTGTGGCCTGGAGTGGCTCTGGTTGGTCCCGTGCTCACACACTCATATCTCTTTTGCCTCAGTGGCCCCCACGTGTTCTGCTGCGCCAATGGTGGGCTCGGAAATCTTTCTTCCCTCGACGAAGAAGGCAACCCATGTTCGACCCATCAGAGTTCTCCTGGGAGGCTGAAAATTAGGACACAGGGGTCCTGAGGGTTGGACTTTTGTGTTGGACGATCATGGGAAGGAGACAGGAGTGGCCTTGCTCAGCTCATGTGCTAGAGGGAGAAAATGGAGACTGTGTCCAACATGGAAGGAGAGAGAGAGAATGAGACAGACAGAGACAGGCAGGGAGGGAACATTCTAACAGCTTTCCTGTTTCTGGTTCCAGACCCTTGCGAGGATGGGTGGAGCTTCATGCTGGTATTGGGTTGAATGGTTTCCCACCCACCAAAATGTCATGTCTACCCTGTTTGGAAATAGGATCTTTGGGGCACCTGGGCGGCTCAGTCAGTTGAGTGTCTGACTTCAGCTCAGGTCATGAGCTCACGGTTCATGAGTTTGAGCCACATGTCGGGCTCACTACTGTCAGCCTGTCAGTGCAGAGCCCATTTGGGATCCTCTGTCTCTCTCTCTCTCTCTCTGCCCCTCCCCCGCTTGTGATCTCCCCCAAATAAATAAAATATTTAAAGAAATATTTTATAAAAGAAATAGAATCCTTGCGGGTGTCATTAGTTGAGGTCATACTTATTAGGGTGAGCCCTAAATCCCATGATTGATGTCCTTGTGAGGAGGGGAGAGGACACACAGATGTACAGGGAAGAAGCCATGGGATGACAAAAGCAGAGACAGGAGCGAGTCAGCTGCAAGCCGAGGAGCACCAAAGACTGCAGGCAGCCACCAGGAGCTGGAAGATGCAAGGAAGGATTCTCTTCTAGAACCTTCAGAAAAAGCACGGCCCAGCCGATGCTTTGCTTGCGGACTTGCGTCCTCCAAAACTGAGAGAGAATAAATCCATGTTGATTTATGCCACTAAGTTCGTGGGAATTTGTTAGGGCGGCCACAGGAAGCTAACGCGATGGCCTTGGGCTCCAGGAGCCTCCCTGATCCTTCCAGTAACTGCCCATTTTGTGGTTCCCTAAGCTTGGGTGGGTTTTCTCCGCGGGATATAAAGCGCAACAGCGGACCCGGCCTGGTGGCTCTTCACCCTGCCTGCTCCTCGTAATCACATGACGTTTTAAAAAATGACCAATGCCAGAACCCCACACCAACTGAATCGAGTCTCTAGTAGGTGAGCGTTGTCAGGCCATTGCCGTTTTTTCTCCCTTCTTTTGCTGTTTTCTGTTTGAAATCTGACTTCCTGTGGTACAGTTTTATTGGGATATAACTCACATATACCATCACAATTCACCCATCGAGATATGCAGCCATCACCACAGCCGATTTTAGAACAGTTTAATCGAGGCGCCTGGGTGGCTCAGTCGGTTAAGCGTCTGACTCTTGATTTCGGCTCAGGTCATGATCCCGGGGTCATGGGATCCGCGTTGGGCTCTGCGCTGACAGCACGGAGCCTGCTTGGGATTCCCTCTCTCCCCCTCTCTTTCTCTGCCCCTCCTCCACTTGCGTTCTCTCTCAAAATAAATAAATAAATAAATAAATAAATAAATAAATAAATATTTTTGTGAAAGAACAATTTAATCACCTAGAAGAGAAACCCCACACCCACTTGCTGTCACCCCACACGGCCTGGCACCTGTGAGTGCTCCTTAGAGGAATGGTGCCGGAAGGACGACGGGCTCCCACTATACCCATCACCAGCAGAACAGGAGTGTATTTAAGGCCCAGAGAAACGAAGGTGCTACATCAAGTTCACCCGTCTGGTCAGCCTGGATTCAAACCCAGACCACGGGACTCTAGTGGTTCTCAGACGGGTGGCAATTTCCCACCTCCCTGCCGGGGTATATCTGGCAGACATTTTTCACTGTCATGACTGTGGGGGAGATGCTGCTGGCATCCAGTGGGCAGGGGCCACTGCTAAACATGCTACAGTGCACAGGACAGTGTTCCCCACCCACCCCCACCCCCCCCCGGCCCCAGCAAAGAATGGCCCAGCGCCACATGTTCCAAACGAGAAAGCATTTGGAACGGTGTCCTCTTCTACAACGCATTCTGACGGGCTTCCTACTCAATCGTAGCTGCCACTTACTGGTACCCGCTGTGTGCCAGGTCCTGTCTGAGTGACCAGAGTAGGGGATCCTTTTCTCTTCCTCAGCGCATGTGCAGTGCTAGCTCGCAGCCTGCGGCAACACAGCGGCTGAGACATACTTACCAGACGGATAGAAGGGCAAACGTACTCAAGTAGAAGCCCATGGGGTGCTTATCCGGCCTGGGCGGCTCCTCCCCAAGGCCAACGCAAGGTTCCTGGGCCAGAGTTGTGTATCTGCCTCCCATACACCTTTCCTGTGCACCTGCCAGACCTTCACACCTGCGCATAACCCAGCCTGGATGGGCAGGGAAGGCTCTCTTGGGAAACGGGGCCAAATCAACCATGACCTGAAGGAATTGGGAGAAATGTGTGTGTGTGTATGTGTGTGTGTGTGTGTGTGTGTGTGTGTGTGTGTGAATCAGGACTCATTCCATATTCTGAAGCAAAAAGACACTTTCCAATGCAATACATATCAAAGCAGATATGATAGCATATTAAACAAGTTGTAAAAGAGATTTGGTAAATTTTTAAAAAAATACCACTTTTCTCATTAAATATTTGTGGATTTAGAAAAGACAATCGTGGCTCATAAAACGGTACTTAGGTTACAAGGTAATAGGCTTATTACTGTCATTTTAAAATGAATTAATATATAAATATGTTACAAGGATGGGTAGGAATGTGTTGAGTTACTGACAATAACAACGGGAATAATTTATTAAGCACTTGTTACAGGATGGGAGCTGTGGTTAGCACCGTATATGTTTTTTCCCTCAGTCTGTCTCACAAGGATCCTATAAAGTACATACCACTATTGTCCCAGTTGACAGGTGACGAAATCGAGTTTTAGTGGAGTCACTTGCTCAAGGTCATGTCATTAAATAATCGACAGATCTAGGTTGAACCCCGAAGTCAGAGCTTGTAAAAATACCACACTCTACCTGCCCCCAAACAGAACAGTAATAATCGTTAATACTTACCGGACTTTTGGGGCGCCTGGGTGGCTCAGTCGGTTAAGCATCCGACTTCGGCTTAGGTCATGATCTCACAGTTCATGAGTTCAAACCTCACATTTGGGCTCTCTGCTGTCAGCATGGAGCTTGCTTCGGGTCTTCTGTCTCCCTCTCTCTCTGCCCCTCCCGCCGCCCCTCTCTCAAAGAAATAAACATTAAAAAAAAAAAATACTTACTGGATTCTTAACCTTTGGGCCAGATATGAAGCTAGGCTCGTGGCTTGCAATGTTCTGTGTATCACAATGAGATTTATACCCAGCGAGTTAAGAGCTATACCTACTCCTACCCCATTTCCGGAAGAAGGGAAACTGAGCCTCAGATAAAGTGACTTTCCCAAGGTCAAAGAGCGGGCCAGAATTAGTACTTGAACCTGGATCCCCCTGATGTGGAGGACTGCACTGCAAGAATGGGGCCGCGGTAGAAGAGATGAACTTTGTCTTCCAGACCCAAGGGGCACCGACAGGGCCAGAGGACTCTGAGCGGCTCCTTAACGAGGGTGGAGTCTCACACGGTTACCTGGGATGGCGACCAAGTTCTGTAGCTCTTGTTTCAGGTCCATAATATCGTTGCAAAGCTGGATGTCATCCATCCTGGGGAAACAGGACACCACACCACAGCAGTTTACATCGACAGAATATTCTACACCCTGAGCACCCCCCGGTTTAAACAAAGGGTTTGGGGGCGGGGGTTGTCCTTTGTAAAGGCCACACAGGCTCTTTATACAAGTTGTGCCTCAAAAGAAGAAAAACAAAACGTGCCTATTGTCACACGACTCAGAAATGATCGATCGCTGTTAATAACACCTTGATGAGAATGGCTTCCTGTCTTCACGTCCTTGCTTCCGTTCCCTTATACCAGCGAGCTCACGCTGCAGATTCGGTGTTTTCTTTACCGGCTGTGTTTCACAATTTTAAGCATTGCAGAAATTCACACTATAGAGAAAATCTCCCTCAATCCTTTAGAAAAAAAACCCATTGTCAACAGTTTGGTATATATTCCGCCAGATTTTTTTTTAATTTTTTTTTAACGTTTATTTATTTTTGAGACAGAGAGAGACAGAGCATGAACGGGGGAGGGTCAGAGAGAGAGGGAGACACAGAATCTGAAACAGGCTCCAGGCTCTGAGCTGTCAGTACAGAGCCCGACGCGGGGCTCGAACTCTCGGACCGTGAGATCATGACCTGAGCCGAAGTTGGCCACTTAACCGACTGAGCCACCTAGGCTCCCCTATTCCGCCAGATTTTTAAAAATGTTTTTGCTTGTACTATAAGTTGTAACACCATTGTTATTCTACAAACACATCTTGCAATATTTTTAACTTCATGGTATATCTTAGGCATTTTTCCATGTCAGGACATGCAAATCTCATTAAAAAAAAATTTTTTTTAAGTTTATTTTTGAGAGAGAGAAACAGAGCATGAGCAGGGGAGGAGCAGGCAGAGAGGGAGACACAGAATCCGAAGCGGGCTCCAGGCTCCGAGCTGTCAGGACAGAGCCCGACGTGGGGCTTGAACTCACAGACCGCAAGATCATGACCTGAGCCGAAGTCAGACCCTTACCAGGCACCCGTAATTTTTAATGGCTGTATACTATTCCATTATACCAATATACAGTGACTTATATAACCATTCCCCTATACACAGACGTCTGGGTTGTTTCTAGGATAAATTCCTAGAAATACATAAATTCCTAGAAAAATTAGTTCCTAGAAATGCAATCATTGGGTCATGTGACATGAACACTTGCTTATTTATTTATTTAGAGAGTGGGCGAGCACAAGTGGGGAAGGGACATAGGGAGAGAGAAAATCTTAAGCAGTTTCCAATGTGGGGTCCATGCAGGGCTAGATCACATGACTGGGAGATCATGATCTGAACTGAAATCAAGAGTCGGACGCTTAAACAACTGAGCCATCCAGGTGCCCCAACCCTTGCATTTTAATTAGGAACTTCCAAATTGCCCTCCAGAGGGATTGTGCCTGATAGTCCCACCAAGAGCATGAAAGGATGGTCACACTTATGACCTCAGCCATCGGCTGCATGTGCAATTTTGCATTATGTATTACAGTTTTGTAGGTGTGCTAGGATATTAACTTATATTACTGTAAGTAACATGTATACTGGATATCTGGAAATTCAGCAAATCAATTTATAAGGGCTGCTCTAAATTGTTTTAATGTTTATTTATTTACTTATATTGAGAGACAGAGAGAGAGAGAGAGAGAGAGAGAGAGAGAGAGAGAGAGAATCCCAAGCAGGCTCCATGCTGTCAACACAGACCCCAATGTGGGGCTCGATTCCATGAACTGTGAGATTATGACCTGGGCTGAAATCAACAGTCAGACTCTTAACTGACTGAGCTTCCCAGGCGCCCCAGGTTGGCTTTAATTACCATCATATATAGATATTAAAATTTTTTATTTAATTTTTTTCTTAATTTACATCCAAGTTAGTTAGCATATAGTGCAACAATGATTTCAGGAGTAGATTCCTTAGTGCCCCTTACCCATTTAGCCCATCCCCCCTCCCACAACCCCTCCAGTAACCCTCAGTTTGTTCTCCATATTTAAGAGTCTCTTACGTTTTTGTCCCCCTCCCTGTTTTTATATTATTTTTGCTTGCCTTCCCTTATGTTCATCTGTTCTGTATCTTAAAGTCCTCAGATGAGTGAAGTCATATGATATTTGTCTATCTCTGACTGACTAATCTCACTTAGCAAAATACCCCCTAGTGCCATCCACGTAGTTGCAAATGGCAAGATTTTATTTTCTCGTTGCTGAGTAATATTCCATTGTATGTATATATACCACTTCTTCTTTACCCATTCTTCTTTGTCCATATTGATGGACATTTGGGGTCTTTCCATACTTTGGCTATTGTAGATAGTGCTGCTATAAACATTGGGGTGCATGTATCCCTTCGAAACAGCATACCTGTGTCCCTTGGATAAATACCTAGTAGTGCCATTGCTGGATCATAGGGTAGTTCTCTTTTTAATTTTTTGAGGAAACTCCATACTATTTTCCAGAGTACCTACACCTGTTTGCATTCCCACCAGCAGTGCAAAAGGATTCCTCTTTCTCTGCATCCTCCCCAACATCTGTTGTTGCCTGAGTTGTTAATGTTAGCCATTCTGACAGGTGTGAGGTGGTATCTCATTGTGGTTTCGATTTGTATTTCCCTGATGACAAGTGACATTGAGCATTTTTTCATGTGTAGGTTGACCATCTGGATGTCTTCTTTGGAGAAGTGTCTATTCATGTCTTTTGCCCATTTCTTTACTGGATTATTTGGTTTTTGGATGTTGAGTTTGATAAGTTCTTTACAGATTTTGGATACTAATCCTTTATCTGATATCTTGTTTGCAAATGTCTTCTCCCATTCTGTCAGTTGCCTTTCAGTTTTGCTGATTGTTTCCTTCACTGTGCAGAAGATTTTTATTTTAATGAGTTCCCAATACTTCATTTTTGCTTTTGTTTCCCTTGCCTCCAGAGCCTTGAATAAGAAGTTGCTGCGGCCAAGGTCAAAGAGGTTTTTGCCTGCTTTCTCCTTGAGGATTTTGATGGCTTCCTATCTCACATTAGGTGTTTCATCCATTTTGAGTTTATTTTGTGTATGGTGTAAGAAAGCGGTCCAGGTTTATTTCTCTTCATGTGGCTGTCCAATTTTCCCAGCACCACTTGCTGAAGAGACTGCCTTTATTCCGTTGGATATGCTTTCCTGCTTTGTCAAAGATGAGTTGGCCATACATTTGTGGGTCCATTTCTGGGTTTTCTATTCTGTTCCATTGATCTGAGTGTCTGTTTTTGTGCCAGTACCATACTGTATTGAGGATTACAGGTTTTGAATACAGCTTGAAGTATGAGATTGTGATGCCTCCTGCTTTGGTTTTCTTTTTCAAGATTGCTTTGGCTATTCGGGGTCTTTTCTGGTTCCATACAAATTTTAGGATTGTTTGTTCTAGCTCTGTGAAGAATGCTGGTGTTATTTTGATAGGGATTGCTTTGAATATGTAGATTGCTTTGGGTTGTATCGACATTCTAAAAATATTTGTTCTTCCTATCCAGGAGCATGGAATCTTTTTCCATTTTTTTGTGTCTTCTATTTCTTTCATAAACATTCTATAGTTCTCAGTGTATAGATTTTTCACCTCTTTGGTTAGATTTATTCCTAGGTATTTTATGGGTTTTGGCGCAATTATATATGGCATCGATTCCTTGATTTCTCTTTCTGTTGCTCCATTCTTGGTGTATAGGAATGAAACCGATTTCTGCGCATTGATTTTATATCCTGCTACTTTGCTGAATTCATGGATCCGTTCTAGCAGTTTTTTTGGTGGAATCTTTTGAGTTTTCCATATGGAGTATCATGTCATCTATGAAGAGTGAAAGTTTGACCTCCTCCTGGCCAGTTTGGATGCCTTGTATTTCTTTGTGTTGTCTGATTGCTGAGGCTAAAACTTCCAATACTATGTTGAATAACAGTGGTGAGAGTGGACATCCCTGTCTTGTTCCTGACCTTAGGGGGAAAGCTCTCAGTTTTTCCCCATTGAGGATGATATTAGCGTTGGGTCGTTCATATATGGCTTTTATGATCTCAAGGTATGGTCCTTCTATCCCTACTTTCTTAACGGTTTTTATCAACAAAGGATGCTGTATTTTGTCAAATGCTTTCTCTACGTCCACTGAGAGGATCATGTGGTTCTTGTCCTTTCTTTTATTGATGTGATGAATCACACTGATTGTTTTGCAGATATTGAACCAGCCCCGCATCCCAGTTATAAATCCCACTTGGTCGTGGTGAATAATTTTTTTTCACGTATTGCTGGATCCGGCTGGCTATTATCTTGTTGAGAATTTTTGCATGCATGTTCATCAGGGAAATTGGTCTATAGTTCTCCTTTTTCTTGGGGTCTTTGTCTGGATTTGGAATCAAGGTAATGCTGGCTTCATAGAAAGAGTTTGGAAGTTTTCCTTCCGTTTCTCTCATTTGGAACAACTTCAAGAGAATAGGTGTTAACTCTTCCTTTAATGTTTGGTAGAATTCCCCTGGAAAGCCATCTGGCCCCGGAGTCTTGTTTTTGGGGAGATTTTTGATTACTAATTCGATTTCTTTACTAGTTATGGGTCTGTTCAAATATTCTATTTCTTCCTGTTTCAGTTTTGGTAGTTTGTATGTTTCTAGGAATTTGTCCATGTCTTCCATATTTCCCATTTTATTGGTGTATCATTGCTCATAAGAAACTGCTATTATTGTTTGTATTCCCGCTGTGTTGGTTATTATCTCTCCTCTTTCATTCTTGATTTTATTATTTGGGTCCTTTCCTTTTTCTTTTTGATCAAGCTGGCTAGTGGTTTATCAGGTTTGTTAATTCTTTCAAAGAACCAGCTTCTGTTTTCATTGAAACTGGGGTTTTTTTTTTTTTTCGATAGCGTTGATTTCTGCTCCAATCTTTATTATTTCCTGTCTCCTACTGGTTTTGGGTTTTATTTGCTGTTCTTTTTCCAGCTCTTTAAGGTGTAGGGTTAGGTTGTGTATCTGAGGCCTTTCTTCCTTCTTTAGGAAGGCCTGGATTGCTATATACTTTCCTTTTATGACCGCCTTTGCTGCGTCCCAGAGGTTTTGGGTTGTGGTGTTACCATTTTCATCGACTTCCATACACTTTTTAATTTCCTCTTTAACTTCTTGGTTAGCCCATTCATTCTGTAGTAGGATGTTCTTCAGTCTCCAAGTATTTGTTATCTTTCCAGTTTTTTTCTTGTGATTGATTTTAAGTTTCACAGCGTTGGGGTCTAAAATATGCACGGTATGATCTCGATCTTTTTGTATTTGTTGAGGGCTGATTTGTGTCCCAGTATGTGATCTATTCTGGAGAACGTTCCATGTGCACTGGAGAAGATTGTATATTCTGCTGCTGTAGGATGAAATGTTCTGAATATATCTGTTAAGTCCATCTGGTCTAGTGTGTCATTCAAAGCCATTGTTTCCTTGTTGATTTTCTGTTTAGATGATCTGTCTATTGTTGTAGGTGGGGTATTGAAGTCCCCTACTATTATGTTATTATTATCAATGAGTTTCTTTATGTTTGTGGTTAATTCATTTATATTTGGGTGCTCTCACATTTGGAGCATAAATGTTTATGATTGTAGGTCTTCTTGGTGGATAACCCCCTTAATTATGATATAATGCCCTTCTTCATCTCTTGTTGCAGTCTGTATTTGAAAGTCTAGATAGTCTGATATAAGTATGGCAACTCCGGCTTTGTTTTGTCGAACATTAGCATGATAGATGGTTCTCCATCCCCTTACTTTCAATCTGAAGGTGTCTTTAGGTCTAAAGTGGGTCTCTTGTAAACACATAGATAGATAGATAGATAGATAGATAGATAGATAGATAGAGCTTGTTTTCTTATCTGTTCTGTTACCCTATGTCTTTCGTTTGGAGCATTTAGTCCATTGAAATTTAGAGAGACTACTGAAAGATATGACTTTATTGCCATTATGTTTCTTGTAGAGTTGAAGTTTCTGGTGGTGTTCTCTGGTCCTTCCTAGTCTTTGTTACTTTTGGTCTTTTTTTTTTTTCTTTTCTCTCCTCAGAGAGTCCCCCTTAAAATTTCTTGCAGGGCTGGTTTAGTGGTCACGAACTCCTTTAATTTTTGTTAAGCTGGGAAATTTTTGAGCTCTCTATTTTTTTTTTAACGTTTATTTTTGAGACAGAGAGAGACAGAGCATGAATGGGGGAGGGTCAGAGATAGGGAGACACAGAATCCGAAACAAGCTCCAGGCTCCGAGCTGTCAGCACAGAGCCCGACACTGGGCTCGAACTCACGGACCGCGAGATCATGACCCGAGCCGAAGTCGGCCGCCTAACTGATTGAGCCACCCAGGCGCCCCTTGATCTCTCTATTTTGAATGACAGCCTTGCCGGATAAAGAATTCTTGGCTGCATATTTTTCCAATTCAGCACGTTGAATACAACCTGCCACTCCTTCCTGACCTGCCAAGTTTCTGTGGCTAGGTCTGCTGCAAACCTGATCTGTTTTCCCTTGTAGGTTAAGGATTTTTTTTCCCTTGCTGCTTTCATGATTCTTTCCTTGCCTGAGTATTTTGTGAATTTGACTATGATATGCCTTGTTGATGGTTGGTTTTTGTTGAATCAATAAGCACTCCTCTGTGCTTCCTGGATTTTGATGTCTGTGTCTTTCCCCAGGTTAGGAAATTTTTCTGCTAAGACTTGCTCACATAACATTTCTACCCATTTTTCTCTCTCTTCGTCTTCTGGGACCCCTATGATTCTGATGTTGTTCCTTTTTAATGAGTCACTGATTTCTCTAATTCTTAAATTGTGCTCTTTTGACTTAGTCTCCCTATTTTTTTTTTTCTGCTTCATTATTCTCCATAAGTTTGTCCTCTATATTGCTGATTCACTGCTCTGCCTCATCCATCCTTGCCACCACGGCATCCATTCAAGATTGCAGCTCAGGTACAACATTTTTTATTTCATCCTGACTAGGTTTTACCTCCTTTATCTCCACAGAGAGGGATTCTAATCTATTTTCAACCACAGCTAGTATTCTTATTATCATGATTCTAAATTCTGATTCAGACATCTTGCTTATATCTGTGTTGATTAAGTCCCTGCCTGTCATTTTTCCTGCTCTTTCTTTTGCGGTGAATTCCTTTGTTTCATCATTTTTAAGGAAGAAAAGGAATAAGGTAAAAAAAATCGAAATTAAATAATTAAACACACACACACACACACACACACACACACACAAATGAAATAAATGATGCTAGATCCTAGGTGTCTTTTGGTCTGGTTGTTGAAAGGAGCTTGATAAATTAGGGAAAAAAGCGGGGGGGGGGGGAGGGAAACGTTTGAGAATTTGAAAAAATGAATACAATAAAATGAGATGATGGAAGTAAAATAGAATTCGAAAATTTACAAAAATGTAAAAAATATAGTAGAAAAAATGAAAGAAAAATATTCTTAATAAAACTGAAAATAAAAATTTTTTTCTCTTTCATATTCAAGAAAAGAAACGAAAGAGAAAAAAAAAGAAAACTGAATAGATGGACCAGTGAACAGACTGAAATATGATTGAAATTACCTGGTTTTCCCCTAGAAGTCAAACTATGAAGGGCTTTACAGTAAACTAGGCAGGCGGAGAGACTTGTGTTCCTGAAGAGCAAGGTTGGCCCAGTAGGGCGGGGCTTAGTGTAATGACTTTGTTCTCCACTAGATGGCGCTGCTCTGCTTACTGGAGGGGATTATTGTGGGGCTTGCAGGTGTGTATGCGCATGCGCGGGAGAGTTAAAAATGGCGTCATCCATCTACCCAGTCTCTAGTATAGAAATCTGTCCTCTTCCCAACCAGCAATTGCACGCCCGTCCTTTGCCTCGGGCTTCCATTACCCCCCCCCCCCCCCCCCGCTTCCACGTTGTCGGTGACCAAGCCATCAGGTTGCCAGGCGCCACCTCCCTCCTGAGTTTTATCTCCGTCGCGGCTGTGGGCTGTTTCCCGACCCCTCCCTTTGGAGGGACTGCGGCTCCACCCGCTCGGATCCTCTCTGGGAGGCTCTCCCGGAGCAATGGCCGGTGGCGGCCTCACCCAGGAACGTTCGCGGGACTGCTGCTGCTGCCAAGCCCAGAGACCGCGGCAGGGCTCCAGCCCGCCCCAGAGAAAGTTCACGCGATCCCATAGCAGCGGCGTTTCAGGGATCATGGAAAATCACAACACGCATCTGGCCCCAGGCTTCGCCCTTAACGACCTTGTTCCACCACCAGCGAATGTGGTTGTTCTCCGGGGTCTGCTGGGCCCGGGTGGCCACACAGCCTCGACCAGATGTCCTCCCAGCAGGGGAACCGCCTCTCCCCGTGTGGCCTGAGGATAACTGGACTTCACTCCGCACCTGGGGATCCTCTCTTCTCACCAGAGCCCCTCCAGGTAAGGAGCTGTGGAGTTTCAGACTCTGCCCTCCCCTGTTTGTAGAGTCTTAATAGAATTTCAACCCTCTCCTTTCTCCTTTCTCCCTTTTAGTTCAGTCCCTGAGGCTGTTTCCGCTTTTCCATTTTCTCTCCAGCTGCTGTTGGGGGGAGGGGGGTCTTTTCCCAAACTCTCCCCCGTCTCTGTCCTCTCTCCACAAGCAAAAACAGCTCCCTGATCTCCACAGCTTCTCTCTCCCCCAGTTCACCTCTCTGCACTGCATACCTGCTGAATTCTGTGGTTCAGGTTGTGTCGACTGTTGTGTTAATCCTCAGATCACTTTTCTAGGTGTGCAGGATGGTTTAGTGTTGATCTGGCTGTATTTCATAGATGCGAGATGCAAAAAAACTTCCATGCTGTTTGCCATCTTGGCTCCTCTCCCAGCCCCCTATCTTGATTACTTAGGGGGGTTTTCAAGTTGGGTTTTTTGGGGGGGTGCTATTTTAGCTACTATCGGATGCACATGGATTCACATAAGGCTTTTTCTTCATGTTGGATTTTTTGGAGTGGGGGCCATGGATTCTCAGATGTGGTACCACAGAGTAGAAAGTACTAGACATGGCTATGGCCATTGAGACCTATTTTCAGATCACTCCCCCGTATGGTGTGGAGGGGCTGCGCCTTCATTCTGCAGGTGTTTATCGAGAATTTTCCATGCCCACCAGTGTCGTGGGCTCCAATCATGCAGCAGCCTCCTCTGCCCCCATGAGCCGAATTTAGGTGACAGAGGGTGACCACATATCTACTAGAATGTCACATGCTCTGAAGAAGAGTAAAGAGAGGGGCCGGAGGCTGGGCGGCCAATTTGAACACATCACCCTACTACCCCAGGATGAGAGAGAGGGGAGCGTTCGTGTTCTCGAAAGACTCGACTGAATCCACACAGCAAGTGCCAGTGGGTCCACTGATCTTTCTGCCTCTTTGCGTGGGTCCCCTGCCACCGTTCAGAAGGGCCATCCACACACCAGCTTGGGTCTCCCTGCCCTTTGCCTGTCGAGAATCGCCCGTCTTACCCCTTCCAATCCCAGCTCCTGGCTTTCGGGACAAGCCGCAGGATCACGTCCCTGTTGCCAGAGGCCCTCCAAGCATTTGTCAGGCCCTGCCCTAAAATGTCCTAGCAGGTGGCAGCTGCCTCGAGTGAGCGTGGGGGCTCGCCGGAAGGGCACAGCCTGTTCCCATGGGCTCCTGTCGGCGATTGTTCAACTGGAGGCACTCCAGAATCCATCTCCACATCAGCTGCAGAGATCAGGCTGTATCAGCAGCTCTGATGAGGATGCTTTTGGTCCCCAGGGATATTAGGCAACGTCTGGAGATGTGATGGTTGTGACAACTGGGTGTGTGTGGTGACTGCCGCTGGCATCTACTGGGTAGAGTCCAGGGATGTTGCTAAACATCCCACAGGGCACAGGACAGCGTCTCAGTGGAGAATTCTCCAGTCCAAAGTGTCAGTCACGTTCACATTTAAATATCTTGGGTTATAACCACAGAATTGAGACGGGCTCTGGACTGATCGTTTTTGAGAGATGAAAGAAAGGCAGAGAGAGGAACAAAAGAGGGACAGACGGTGGTCAGAAGCCAGAGCACTGGCACCAAAATTGCTCTAGTTCAAAGAGGCCGTGCACCAGCAACTTAACCTCTCTGTCCTCACTTTTTATTTTTTTAAGTTTATTTATTTATCTTGAGAGAGATCATGAGTGAGCAGGGGAGGAGCAGAGAGAGAGAGAGAGAGAGAGAGAGAGGGAGAGAGAGAAACCCAAACAGGATCCACTCGCTGTCGGCACAGAGCCTGACGTAGGGCTCCAACAAACCGGGAGATCATGACCTGAGCCGAAATCAAGAATCTCCGGGACGCTTAGCCTACGGAACCACCCAGATGCCCCTCACTCTCCTCATTTTCAAAACGGGTATAATAACAGTCCTGCTTCCCAAGATTATTCTGCATGTCAAGTGCCGAGCACAGACCTGGGACACATAGAGTAAAATGCTCAATCATTGGTATCTATTATAATTATTAGCTAGGACAAAGAAGCAGACAGAAAAAGAGGGAAAATTATGCTGGGGAAATATCTGACAAAGGCAGCTAATGTGTCTCACCTTGAAAAATAATAATAATCTTTATTGGTTGTACTCTTCTATGTACAAAAGTTTTTTAAGTTTATTTATTTATTTTGGGAGAGAGAGAGCATGAGCAGAGGAGAGGCAGAGAGAGGGGATCCCAAGAAGACTCCGCACGGTCAGTGCAGAGCCCGATGTGAGGCTCCAACTCACGAGCTGTGAGATCATGACCTGAGCTGAAATCAAGAGTCAGATGCTTAACCAACTGAGCCATCCAGGCGCCCCTCTATGAAAGTTTTAAAATGAATTCTGTTCTGCTTGTAGAACAGAATTGGGAAATACAAGCGAGTACCAAGAAGGAACCTAAAATTACACATAACCTTGACCTCCTGTGCACCCAGAGGCCATTGTTCCACTCTGAGTATCTCCTCGTAGCTCATGCCAGTCCTTTTCCTTTCTGTAACCCACGTGTTACAGAACACTTGCCCTGGGAGGCCTCAGCCCTCGTTCTCTGTCCTCAAAACTGCAGTCAGCATGACTTTGAGTTCTCTCAAACATCTTCAAATCCACCACCATCAACAGGTAAGGTGGAATTCTCGTGAAGGTCTCATGGGGAGCCATGCTGCAGATCGTCATTATTAGGCAGCGCTATGGTTTTCCTCATGTTTCTCTCTTGTTACCAGCTTCTGTCTCTTCTCTTTCTCTCCCTTCCTCTTCCATCCACCTTACAGCCAAAGGAGGAGGCCCTCCCCGCCCCAGCCCCATCCCAAACAATTCAGCTCTGGTCTTCAACTTACAAACCCCTGTTGGCAAAACCCAAAGCCTGGTGGTTCCTTGAACATCCCACCAGGAAAGGAGCTTGTACCCTCATCCCCCTCCCCAAGCTGTCTGTCAGACTATTCACCTAAATAAAAATCAAGTCTTTCTCTGGAAGATGGAGGGATGGGTTCTACCATTAAAGGAAACAAAAGGTCAACATTCATTGAGCATTTACTATGTGCCAGGCACTGTCCTCAGCATTTTCTTTTTTTAAATTTTTTTAATGTTTGTTTATTTTTGAGAGAGAGACACACACACAGAGCATGAGTGGGGAAGGGGCAGAGATCAAGGGAGACACAGAATCTGAAACAGACTCCAGGCTCTGAGCTGTCAGCACAGAGCCTGATGTGGGGCTCGAACTCATGAAGCGAGAGATCATGACCTGAGCTGAAGTCGGATGCTTAACCACCGAGCCACCCAGGCGCCCTGTCCTCAGCACTTTTTGTGCATAAACTAATCTAAATTCTCACAACCGTCCCATGAGAGAGGTGTTTTTATCTCCATTTCACAGAAGAAGAAATGGAAGTCAAGCAACGTGCCCAAAGCCCCACCCTGGAATGTGGCAGCTGAGGTTCAGCCTGAGCTTATGCTTTTGATGGCTTCGCCATGGTGTCCCTTCTCCATGTGGCTCCATGAGCTGCAGCCGACACGGTTCGTGGCCCATTGAACTGACCTTTGCTCTCTATCTTCCTCTCAGAGCCCTGATTTGTTCAGGAAGCAATGTCCTCAGCCCCCAAGGGAAGCCAGTTGACTTCGTAAGCTCAGGCTGCTATAATAAAATGCCATGGATTGTGTGGTTTAAACAGAGAACGCTGATTTCTCACAGTTCTGAAGGGCTGGGAAGTCCAAGATCAAGAATTCAGCCATTCCATTCCTTGTGTGAGGGCCTCCTTCCTGGTTTGCAGGTGGCCACCTTCTTGCCATATCCTCACATGGTGGAGAAAGAGAGCATCTCTCTGAGGTCTCTAGTGTAAGGGCCCTAACCCCATTCATGGGGGTTCTACCCCCATGACCTAAGTACCTCCCAAAGACTCCACCTACAAGTACCATCACATTGGAGATTAGGGCTTCAACATACAAATTTCGTGGCAGGGTTTGATGGGGGAGGAAATTCAGTCCACATCAACAGGTATGGCAGTCCCGTTTGCCTTTGCTGGACATCTACTTGTCTAGCTCCGTTGCAACTGGAGGTAGCCGTGACACCTGCTTCGGGCCAATGAGATGGAAGAGGAAGTCTGCTTGGGAGGGCGGGCTCCTGGGAAGGATGATGTGAGTCCCGAGTTCTACCCCACTCCTAGTCCTAACGCACCAGCCATCTCACTGTGGTGAGAGTGGCAAGGGGAAGTCGAGGAAAGAGCCACCCTGCTGACTCTCAGACCAGCTGCATCTGGACTCCCTGTTAAGAAACTATTAAATGTCCTTACAATTTAAAGAGTGACCAACTGTTTTGGTTTGCCTGGAACTGTCCCAGTTTTAGTACTGAAATTCTGATTTCCCAGAAAACCCCTCAGTCCCAGGCAAACTAGGACCATTGGGCACCTTCGATTTAAGACACTATTAATCGAATGTTCTGTTACTCGCAGCTGAACACATCTTCAGTGATACATGTGTGCGGATACGTGCGCTTTTAATAAAACATATGTATGCTCTGCTCATTGCAAGCATCATAGCGTGACGTATTTCAATGCCATTAAATAATACTGTTAAGAAAGCATTTCAGTGGTTCGTGCAAAGCATTTTTGAAACTTGGCTGGAAGTTCTGAATAAGCCACAGCCCATTTCTCTACGGGAATAGAGCTGAGCCCTGGAAATCAAACTCTGCTGCTGCCAGCTCATTCCCAGAAAGAGAGAGAGAGAGAGAGAGGAATGGCACCTCCAAGAACCTGATTAATGCAACAGGGAAAAGAAGCCAGCCGTGTCATTCTGCATCCCAGTTTTTCATGCTGGAACGATGGAGGAAATTGGTCATTTTACCAGCTCTGGATGGGGAGAGGTGATCACGCTCTGTCAGAATAATAGTGCGGCTGCTTTACAAAATATCTTTGAAAATGACATGGTCTGGAGCCTAATGGGAACCTACCAGAGACCACAGTGTGAAGGTAGACCACAGTGTGAAAGGAAAGGGTTGACTTTTAAAAACAACATTTATCTGGCTCCTTCTTTTATAAATTATGGATGTAGTGGTGTTGTTGGGATGGGTGAGAAGTAACATCCACCCAGAGATGAAGCCCTGGGTTTAGGGGAAGGAGCCTGGACCCCAGCCTCAGACCCACTGTCAACCTCTCCGACGGCTAAAAGAAAAAAATCTGTTTTTCTATACACTCTACACTTCTGATACCAAATGTGTGCAATTTTTTCCACACCGAGCAATTCTCCAATTCTTGGTGGACCCTGACTGGCTGCCCTACAGTTTAACTAAATTCTGATACTCACTGTCTGGGGTTAGAACAGACCCCAAGGTTAAGGGCTTCAGTCCCATAAGACCACCCTGGCTTCAGATGCCAGTCACAAGCCCAGGTTACCTGTACCTCTGACCAACTGGCCATACGTCAGGGGTTCCCGTGACCCCACTCCTCAAGCTCAATACTTTGCTAGAACTGCTTATAAAATTCAGAGAAACATTTATTTACATTTTCTGGTTTATTATAAATGATATGAAGGATACAGATGAACAGCCTGATGAAGAGGAAACACAGAGCAAGGTATGGGGAAGGGGCCCGGGGCTTCTATGCCCTCTCTAGGCTCTCCAAACATCATACTTTATTTTTTTTTTAAGTTTATTTACTTAGAGAGAGTGCATGCAAGTGGGGCAGGGTCAGAGAGAGAGGGACAGAGAATCCACGTTGTCAGCGTGGAGCCAGAAAGGGCTCAAAGTCACAAACCATAAGATCGTGACCTGAGTCAAAATCAAGTCAGATGCTTAACCAACTGAGCCACCCAGGCATCCCAGCATGATCACTTCTTTAAAACAATTTTTTTTTAATTTTTTAAGTTTATTTATTTATTTTGAGAGAGAGACAGAGAGAGTGAGTGGGAGAAGGGCAGAGAGAGAGAGGGAGAGAGAATCCCAAGCAGGCTCTGCACTGTAAGCGCAGGGCCTGATGTGGGGTTTGAACTCATGAACCATGAGATCACGACCTTAGCCGAAACCAAGAGTCGGAAGCTTAACCGACTGAGCCCCCCGGACGCCCCCAGTACGATCAATTCTTAAGTCAGCCTCCAGATCCTCTCCCTTAGTCTTTCTGGTGATCTGCCCCCATCCTGCCATCTAGGGGCCCCAGCCACCAGTCATCTTATTAGCATACAAGGAGACGCTCTAATCACCCAGGAAATTACCAGGGTCTCATGTCAAAGACCAAATAGTAGAACAAAAGATACTCCTAGCATCTCCTATCCCTCAGGAAAGTATAAGAATTTCAGGAGCTTTGTGTCAGAAACTGGGGTTTGTGTCAGAAACTGGGGTCAAACCCCAGACATATTTCTTCTTATGCCACAATGACTTTGAGCAAGTGGTTCCTCCCCCAGGACCCCCAGGACCTGTGTTCCCTCATGTATGAAATGAGGGGATCCCTGGGGCCATGTCCTGCTAGCACATAGAGGAAATAATGTGCTTAGACCCAGCCAGACCTGAGAACGTCCTCAGTTCCACGGTTCACTGACTGTACAACTTGGGCAGTGTGAGAAAAAAGCCACTGCCCCAGTCAGAGGAGGGACCTGGAGACTCGGAGCACAGTGAAGCGGGGCTTTAATTAACATTCTTGCAAGAGCAGGTGTCAGATGGAGGACGCACTTGAGGTGGTTACAGCAGACAACTTATCTCCCAACATCAAGCCCCTCTCCTGATTCCTCATTGGCTGAGTACTACAGAGGTGACAGCCTTATCTGGTTGTCACCTATGCCCGTGCAAGGCAAAAAGTAGTCTGATTGGAACAAATGATCCTTGAGGTGACAGAGACTTCGGTTCTTTGGCGCATGCTCATTGCAAAGCCCGCGAAACATACACCTGCGAAATGGAGAGGGGAAGAAGAACCAGGAAGTGAAGTGTCTATGGGTTTGGGGCTCCATTGTGCCAGGGGTGCGGTGGGGGGGGGGGGCGGGTTGTAAACCTATTGTTTAATAAAAATTTTTTAATGCTTATTCATTTTTGAGAGAGAGACAGAGAGAGAGAGACAGAGTGCAAGTGGGGGAGGAGCAGAGAGAGAGATACACACAGAATCAGAAGCAGGCTCCAAGCTCTGAGCTGTCAGCACAGAGCCCAATGCAGGGCTCGAACTCATGAGCCTTGAGACTGTGACCTGGGCTGTTGTTAACCAGACAGCACAGCTTTTATTTGGTATTTCTGAAAATGGATCATCTCCCTTACTTCTCATGGGCAGGTCCCTTCATTGCTCTGGGTCTCAGTGCCCTCACTGAGGAAAAGAACTGATACCTTCGTCTTGGGGTGGGGAGTAAGCTCACAGTGTGGGGCAGGCAGCCCTGCGCTTGGCACGCACCTCAGCATCCTGTTGGGGATTCAGGGACCAATGAGGTACCTGCTGCAGGTTTAGGGGTGTCTTTGTGACGCATCACTGAAGAGCAAGCTGCCTGTTTGCTCCCCGTGGTTTGCTCACGGTCTGCGTGTTAACTGGCTTCTCCTTCGGTTGTAACCAGACCTTCATTCCTAGATGTGAACTTCTTTTCCCAAAAAAATGTCACCTCCCTGGAGCACAGATTACTCTGCTCTCCTCCAGAGCTTTATACATTGTCTCTCTTTTGAGTCAAAGGCAATTACTAATCCTGAAAACTCATCAAGGTGAACTGTGTGTGGTCTGTGCCCTTTTCTGTGTGTATGTTACATGTGAATTTAAAATCTACCTGAGAGTCACCTGGGTGGCTCAGTCGGCTAAGCATCTGACTTCGGCACAGGTCATGATCTCACGGTTTGTAGGTTCAAGCCCTGTGTCGGACTCTGTGCTGACAGCCCAGAGCCTGGAGCCTGGAGCCTGTTTCGGATTCCGTGTCTGTGTCTCTCTCTGTCCCTCCCCAACTCGTGTTTTGTCTCTGTCTCTCAAAAATAAACGCTAAAAAAAATTTTTTTTAATTTACCTGAAAAAATTACCAACCACATTGTTTAGTTTTATTGTAGCCCTGGAAGGGTATTTCTGATCTTTTGTTACTATATAAATATGCTTTTATTTTTATTTTTTAAATTTGTTTATTTATTTTGAGAGAGAGAGAGAGAGTGAGCAAGTGGAGGGGCAGAGAGAGAGAATCCCAGGCAGGCTCCCCACTAATAGCACAGAGCCCGATGCGGGGCTTGAACTCATGAGCCATGAAATCTTGACCTGAGCCAAAGTCAGATGCTTAACCACCTGAGCCACTCAGGCTCCCTGTGTTATATAAATGTGCTTTAAATACAGCCTCCCTGTAAAAATGGCAGACAGTATAGAAATAAAATTGTAGTTGTGTTTATTAATGATTTGGTGCTATATTGGTGCCAGGCTCTGGGCTAAGGATTTTACACAAACCATCGCAGTTAACCCTCATAGCAACCCGCTTAGGTGGGGACTATTATTTTCAGCCCGGTGAAGATGTTAGGAACTTGCTCAAGGTGACAGAGTGACAGGAACTTGAACTCAGGCAGCCTGATCTCTCCCCTGGGAATGTGAAAGTTCCATCCCATATTGTGGTGTGAGCTCAAGGAAGACAGAGATCAGAGTAGTTGGTGGGGGATGGTTTTCTCAGCTTGAGGTGTCATAGAAGCACAGCCTCGATGGTCAGGGAGAAGGGTACCAGGCGTTCAGACAAACGGGGAAACTCACTCCATCACTTAACTGTAGAAAGAGGTGTGGTGACCTGAGTATGTGGCAGTGAAAAGTCCACCTGCATAGGACATATTGGTGGGTCCAGATTCTGAAGGACTACCATGGGAGCCATCTTAGATTCTAGAGTGATAGCATGGCACGACAATGTGTCTACGAAAGCCAGTTTGGTAGACACGGTGGCCCATGTGTATACATCAAGAAGAAAGAGCACCCTCACTCTGAACTTTCTGTTTAAGGTGCTCAGGAGACTTCGTGGAAGATGGGCTGGTTCATGAATCTTCAGCAGCATTGACAAGCTACAGCCCACAGGCCAAATCCGGTCCAGTGTCCGCTTTGGTACGTCTCACGAGGTAAGAATGGTTTTTACATTTTTAAATAGTTAGAAGAAAATTAAAAGAAGAATAAAATTTCCGGACACATGAAAATTATATGAAACTCAAAGATCAGTGTCTATAAATAATGTTTTACGGGAACACAGCCGTGCTTGTCCATTCATGCGTTGTCAGCGGCTGCTGTCGCTATAATTGCAGGGCTGAGTAATTGGGACAGAGACTGTATTCTGTATGGCCCGCCGAAGTCTCAAAGTTTTCCGGGCTGGCTCTCTGTAGAGAATGTTGTGGGGTCCTGATCTTCAGAAAGAACCATGCGTTAATCAGAGTCTAATCCGGTTGCTGAGGCTGGAAGAGCCCTCACCTTATGCGGATGAAGAAACCAGTGCCCAGTGAGGGGAATACTGATCACTTATGCACTGACTTGCTGATTTGTGTAATAAATCAATCATCCAGAAAACATTTATTAGGAGCCTACTGTGCGCCAGGCTTCCTGACTCAATTTTCACTTCCACAAGGCACCACGAATCCAGGCCAGCCACCAAGGGTTCTATTGCTTTCACTCAGGGTCCAGTCCGCTCTCTTCTCCGTGCTCCAGTGGGGAATTGGTCTGTGCCCAACACATAGACAGTTGGCCAACAGATTGCCTGCAGGCACCAGCTAATGCGATCTGGCGGTTTCTACAACTGCACTTGTCCTGAGTGTCCTTTGTCTCTTGAAAGGAGACAGAAAGTTTTGCGATTTCATTTCTTATTTTGTGCTTATCCCTCAATCTCTTGCCAAGATAGAGCCTAGACCGAGACATGTAAGTTGTCCCCTCGATGGCTCAGCAAGCCAGGAATAGAAGAGGGGTTCTGGCTCTGGGTTTCCCTATTCCCAGCCCTGAGGCCCTCAGCTGAGTGGCTCCCCAAGAATTAAAGACGTGGACGAAGATTAAGCTCCAAACTGGTGAGGGTGGGAGGGAAGAACAAGAAAGAGGAGGGGTGCCTGGATGGCTCATTCGATTACGCGTCCCACTTTGGCTCAGGTCACGATCTCACAGTTCGTGGGTTCGGGCCCCGCGTCGGGCTCTGTGCTAACAGCTCAGAGCCTGGAGCCTGCTTCGGATTCTGGGTCTCCCTCTCTCTCTGTTCCTCCCCCACTCAGGCTCTGTTCTCTCTGTCTCTTGAAAATGAATAAATGTTTAAAAATTTTAAAAAAGGAGAAGAAAGAGGAGAAGGAGGGAGAGATGGAGGAAAGAGAAGGGAAGAGAGAAAAGGAATCACCATAAATGCCCAATAATAGCACATTAGTTCCATGTATAATTTTCTACCTCTACGAGGACCAATTCTATAACCATTACAAGTTATTGCCGGCCAGCCAGCAAGGTTTGCTAGAGAGGACGCCTTGAGAAAATACAGCCAACAGAGAATAGATGAGGTAAGACACTAAGGGGTTAGGGTTTCCAGATTTAGCAAGGAAAAAAGCACCCTATTACATTTGATTTTCAGATAAATGTCGAACAGTTTTTAGTATAAGATGCCACCACGCAGTATTTGGAATGTACCTGCTCTAAAAAAAATGATCTGTTGCTTATCTGAAATTCAGGTCTACCTCGGTGTCTCGTATTTTCTCTGGTTATCCCACAAAAAGATGGGAGGCCTGAGTTTCAGTATCAACCTTGTTGTCTAAGCCCAGGGAACGGGGAGCCCATTCTGTGCTGGGAGAGGAGGGAAGTCTTCTGTAGGCTGCAGGGGTCACAATAACCATGGCATCTCCTACACTTACGCCTCCCCACTGCCACTGGAGAGCCCTCTGCTGACAGGTTTCCAGCGATGTAGGACTTTGAGAAGACAAGGATGGAAAGTCACAAGGAGAAATAACAAATAAGGCCCATGGACCGATGGGGCAAGAAAACTGAGGACGATTTGAGGAGGTGGGAGGAGGAAACTGGGGCCTTGACAACAGTTACACTCTTGAGTCTGCCGATTCCATTTCTAAGATTTCATCCTAAAGAGATCATTAAGGGTACCATAAAAATTTAGCGATGATGATGCAGAACGTAGCCTTGTTCGCAATAGCAAAACACTGGGCACAACCTCAGTGTCCACCAATAACAGCAGACTGCTTAAATTAGGGGACATACGCATAATGGAATTCATAACACAGGCATTAAGAATGCTGCTCAGGAGAGATGTGATTGATGTCAGAGAATAAACCACATAAAAATGGTTAACCAATGTTAGGATCCAATTTTGCCAAGTACATAGGCATACCCTCCATTTGAAATGTGACAATGATCGTTCTGAAGGAAGTTTTATTTCTTTCATTTGCTTCTCTGTGTTTTAATTTTTTTTTTCACAATATGCACGTATTATCTGATACCACCGTGGATGGAAAAGACGCTTTGGTCTATGATGTCTGCATGACTTTTAAAGCTTTTTGGTTTGGGTTTGAAATTGCCACGGGTCACCGCTTTCCTCAGAGGCAAACCCGGCCAGCCTTGGGTCACTGCAGCCACAGCAGAAGCCCGTCCGTGCCCTTATCTCTCTGACCTCATTTCTGGGCACGGAGCGCCCATTCCAGGCTAGCAGCCTACCTGCAGCCGAGGCTCCCGTCAAGTCTTCCCCAGGTCAGAACACCTTTGTCTCAGACTCCTTCCTAAGCAGCCTCCAAGGCAGCCTTCCTGATGCTCCCGGGCTGGGTTAGGTGCTCTTCATTCACACTGCCCATGCCCCATGTCCTACTACAGACCGTCCCCCTGACAACCACCTGGGCACTTGCGTTTCTCCCCAAATAGACCGTGTACCCTTTAAGGGACTTGCCTCTTCCCTCTGTGATTCTAGCACATCGCCTGTGCCTGACGCATCACAGTAAGCCTTTGCTGAAGAAAAGGCAGGCAGGCGGGCACAGAGGAGCTCCCACAGTCCTGGAGCTTTTATTAAAACAAGGCCTCGAGACTGCAAGTGCAGGTGGACAATTTTCAAATCCCGTGACAGAGACCTCATGAGGGCAACAGCATTTATCAAAGGCACTGAGTCACCCCCAGAGAAATCCAATTAAACATCCGTGTTTCAAGTGATTCTGCTCTGCATTCTGCTTTCAGTACAGTTTCTATTCTGAGCCCCCTCAGCGTTTGGGCCTTCCCGTGCCTTCCGTTCTCCGCCACCTGCTGAGTTCCTGGCCGTATCTGCTCTCCCAGACCTACCTTCCCCACTCCCACGGCCATCGCTCATGCCGATGCAGTACTAGCAACAAGCCAGCCTTCACCTGAGCATTTACCCCGGTCAGGAACTGGAGGTGGCACGATCTCGTTTCATCTATAGGGCAGGTATTATCATTCTTAACTTTGTAGAAGGCTCAGAGAGGTTAAGCAACTCGTCTAAGTTCACACAGCTGACGAAGGGTGAAGGCAGAGTTTGAAAGAAAGCAGTGTGGCTCCAGAGCCCTAACTATTGCCACTACAAGAAAGTGGCTAGAGAGGTGACCCAGATACACCAGGTTGTCCGCTCTGCCCCAGGACCCCCATCTTTTGCCCCATCCTTGCAGTCAGGAGACTCTTCAAATGCTTTCAACAATGTGGACTTTCTTGGGGGGAGGGCTTTAGCACCATCCCATAATTTCCATTTGCCAGCAAAACCACCTTGACATGTAAATGTTTTTTGAGACGGGCAATAGAAATTTCCCCCCAATCTTGTATAAAGTAGAAAACCATGTTTCTGTTACTCTGTCCCACCCAATGTCGGTAAAGGCTTGCTATGATAGATGCAACTTTCCAATAAATCCCCTGCTCCCTCCTTATGACCAGATTGCTGGCCCAAAGCCCCCTGTACAGGAATTCCAAAGCTCTCATTCCTTACTGAGCATCTAAGGACAGCAGGAAAAAAATCTTAGAAACAGTTTGCAAGCCCCAACCCAGGAAAGGCTCCCTCACCCCTCTCCCCACCCATCCCTGGTAGTCTGTGCATTTGACTGCACTTCACAATCTGGCTTAGCTCTAGTCCTACCAAAACACCAAGTGTTTGGGTGACTCAGTCCGTTAAGTGTGACTTCCGCTCAGGGCATGATCTCACGGTCCGTGAGTTTAAGCCCGGCCATCAGGCTCTGTGCTGACAGCTCACAGCCTGGAGCCTGCTTCGGATTCTGTCTCCCTTTCTCTCTGCCCCTCCTCCACTGGCGCTCTGTCTCTCTCTCTTTCAAAAATGAATAAACATTTAAAAAAAAAAAACAACACCAAGGATCCTTCTGGACCATGAACTATCCACAATCACCATTCGAATTTCCTGTTAGACTCACTACACCAGCAGAGAAGGATCTGTTTTTGATGATAAGTATATTAACATTTAAATCAACCTTATGTTTATTCCGCACCAGTGATTAACGGCCTCCTTTGTAAGGAAGCAGAACCTTAGGGCTTGGCTGAACCACAAAGAAACAGCAAACGTCCTCTGCTGGATGTCCCAAAGGCAGGCAGAGTAGGGTTATAATTAGTGGTGCTGCTGGCGAGTATTTAATAGCTGGCTAGGAGCCGGGAGGACATAGGAGCCTTGGTCTGTATCATTTGCCAATTTCCATGGTGTAAATAGTCCCGCCACGGCAGATTTTGCGCTTCCAGCAGTTCAACAATGAACTGGCAAAGATTCCTGCAAGTTTACATCACTGGTTGGAATGAGCAGGTGGGCAAACTGGGGGAGTACCTCTTCACTATTCTTTAAATATTTATTCAACAACTGTCTAGAAAGAGAAGCTGAGAACTGTGTAGGGAAAAGATTACCAGTGGTGATGAAGATGGTGAGGGTGATGATGATGGTGATTTTAGCTATAATTTATTCAGAATTTACCATGTGCCAGGCATAAAGGGCTCTGTACAGATTATCCCCATGAATCCATATAGAGTTATAACAACGCTGAGAGGTGGCTACTTATGTAATCATAAGCATCATAGTTAGGTGATCATCGCTCATAGCTGAAGATCCTGTGGCTCAGAGAGGTTAAGTGGCTCAACCAAAATCACACAGGTAGTTACATGGTGGAGCCAGGGGGCACCTGGGTGGCTCCGTCAGTTGAACGTCTGACTTCGGCTCAGGTCATGATCGTGTGGTTTGTGAATTCGAGCCCTGCGTCAGGCTCTGTGCTGACAGCTTGGAGCCTGGAGGTTGCTTCGGATTCTGTGTCTTCTTATCTCTGCTCCTGCCCCACTCACAGGCGCGCGCTCTCTTTCTCTCTCTCTCTCTCTCTCTCTCTCTCTCTCTCTCTCTCAAAAATGAATAAACAAGGGGCGCCTGGGTGGCGCAGTCGGTTAGGCGTCAGACTTCAGCCAGGTCACGATCTCGCGGTCCGTGAGTTCGAGCCCCGCGTCAGGCTCTGGGCTGATGGCTCAGAGCCCAGAGCCTGTTTCTGATTCTGTGTCTCCCTCTCTCTCTGCCCCTCCCCCGTTCATGCTCTGTCTCTCTCTGTCCCAAAAATAAATAAACGTTGAAAAAAAAAATTAAAAAAAAAATGAATAAACATTAAAAAAATTTTTTTTTAAATGTTGAAGCCAGGTGTTAATCTGAGTGGTCTGACTCAGGTGCTCACATTAAGACAGAAAGGAGCCTTTCCTTTATTCCTCCAAGAAATTTAACTCTGACACCAGTTCAACATAACCCCCTTAAAGACAAAAAACCAAAATCCTGCAGATGGCAGGATCTACTTAGAAAGTTGCTTAGAGGCCATCTATTGTTATTCACACCAGGGCCCTTGGAATGTGTTTGGGGGGGCAGGGGGGGTGGCTTGCTCCTTTACTGGAGGAGAATTGCAATTTGGGGTTGCTCAGTATCCAAACTTCAAATTTGGGAGAATCATTCAGTATGTCAGTTTTCATCAGAGAAGTTACAACAGGGAGCCCACCCTCCCCGCCCTCACGTTCCCAGACTTCACCAACCAGAAGATCCTGCCAAGACCACTGAGCAAATGGCACAGCGATGAAAGCGTGGCGAGGCGGGACCTGTAATGTCCAGCAGCGATGACCGTGGTGTCCTGATCAGATCAGACCTACGGCCAGCCTCCAGAGCCCTCTTGACTCCTACCCATTTTCCAAGCCTGTCCTTCAGACTCTCTCTTCAGTTCTCTGCGGCCCCCCACCACACCCCACCCCAGTGTCTTGCAGTCAATCTCTTTTCATTTTGCTTGAGCCAGACAAAGTTGATTTCTGTTGCTTGCAGCCAAGAACCCCACCCGAAACAAGCTTCTCCCCCAAGGGGCTCCTGCCACCCCCAGGAATCCTCCCTCTGAGGGAAGTTCTGATGGGGACAGTTTTCTCCATCTTGTGTCACTTTAATGAGTCTCTACCACCTTCTATGGATTGATACCTGGCTAGCATGTCCCTTCATTCAGGACAGGAAGATGTCACCAAGAAGGTGTTAGAAAGGACTCATTTTAAGATAAGGGCTTCCTTTAGGTGCTTTGGGGGCCAGTTTGAAGGCAGTGGGCATTTACTCTGAATTAGATATTGTCAGCAAGTGGAGGCGATCCTCTGATAAGTTATCTCAATCATTCCTCCCTATAAAGTGAGCAGAACACAGCAAACTGAAGCTGTGGTTGGCAAGGAAGCAGCAGTCAGTCACATGAGCCAAGACATGGAGACGTCTGGTCGTTCGTGAGCTTTACACAGTGTTCGCACCTTATTCACTTTCGGACACCCTCATGAAGTTGTTTTACTTTTGTTCCGATCTATCACGGTCTCAGAATGGCCTTGTCTGCTGTTGGTGATCTGCACAAGTGTTTACATCCAGGGGCGCCTGGGTGGCTCAGTCGGTGGAGCGTCTGACTCTTGGTTTCGGCTCAGGTCACGATCTTGTAGTTCGTGAGTTTGAGCCCCGCATCGGGCTCTGGGCTGACAGCGTGGAGCCTGCTTATGATCCTCTTTCACCCTCTCTTTCTGCCACTTCCCTGCTCGCTTGCCTTCTCTCTCTCTCTCTCTCTCTCTCAAAATAAATAAAATAAAGGTGAAAAAAATTGTGTTAAAAAAAAAGAAGTGTTTACACCTAATAGGAGAACACTTTGGCCTAGCTCTGAGTACCGAGCGAGCTCCTGGCTGCCAGGGGCTGCTTTTCTCTTCCTCACAGCAGAAGAATTAATTTATATACTTCCTATCTCCCCATAAGTAATTATGAAGCCCTTGGCTCTAGGGACCAGTCCTACCTATTTTCATCTTCCCGACGGTGCCTGGCCTGGTGCCTTGCACACAGAACGTGCTGTGGGAATGCTCCCCGAACTAAATCATGAGCTCTCAGGGACCTGGCACTATGGTTATGATTCTGCTTGATGAATATGCAGAAAATATGCAGAAGCATATTTGCAAAATTTAAAAACGTGACTCATACAACTAGGGAAGAAACACTTGTCAAAAATTTATTTCACTCATTAACTAGGGAACCGGGAAGATGGCAGAGCTCATTGTCAGAGCATTGAGAGACTGGATTCATAGGTACTTAAAAAAAATTTTTTTTTGATGTTTATTAATTTTTGACAGCAAAAGAGAAAGAGTGTGAACAGGGGAGGGACAGAGAGAGAGGGAGACACAGAATCCGAAGCAGGCTCAGGCTCTGAGTTGTCAGTACAGAGCCCAAAGTGGGGCTTGAACCCACGCACCGTGAGATCATGACCTGAGCTGAAACCAGATGCTTAACCAACTGAGCCACCCAGGTGACCCCAGATAATTCTCCTTTTAATGTATTGTCAGGTTAGTAGTAGCCTAACACTGTGTCATAACGCCTATGGCATTCACCTCAGTTCATCTAGTTACATTAGACCTTTTATCATCTCACATCATCACAAGAAGAAAAGTGAGTACAGGACAAGAAGATATTTTGAAAGAGAGACCACATATTATTATAACTGTTCTGTTTTATTATTAGCTACCATCGTTAACCTCTTACTGTGCCTAATTAACAGGTTAAACTTTATCATAGGTATGCGCATCTAAGAAAACACAGTATAGGGGCGCCTGGGTGGCTCAACTGGTTAAGTGTCTGACTCTTGATCTCGACTCAGGCCATGATCTCATGGTTCGTGAGTTGGAGCCCCATGTCGCGCTCTGCATTGACAGTGTGGAGCCTGCTTGGGATTCTCTCTCTCTCCCTCTCTTTGCCCCTCCTGTGTGTGCACTGTCTCTCTCAAAATAAATAAATAAAGTTAAAAAAAAAAAGAAAAGAAAAAACACAGTATATGTAGAATTTAGTACCAGCCATGATTTCAAGCATCTACCTGTGTATGTGTGTGTGTGTGGGGGGGGGGGGTCTTGGAGTAACCCTGCAAATAAGGGAGAATTATTATATATTATATATATAATATATAATATAGTACATATAATATATTGGATATATTGTATATATATGTTTGGGGTTTGTCCCTGATTCCTGGCAAAGAGCTTGGTGGAATTCCACCCTTGCTGGAATTTCTGGAGGAAAAGGAATATCTTTTGTTGTTCATAATGATCCCCTCAGGCACAAACACCTGAGTTTATGCCAATGAGACGATCAGAGTGTGACCCCTGGATAGCTTCATGTGGGGGCCGATCACCAAAAAGACCAAACATGTGATTAGAAGGTAGGAACTTTCAGTCCCACAGCCCACCTCTGATTAGAGGAAGGGGAATGCAGTCTGTGTTATAAAAAACGCTTGAATTTCCGGGTTGGTAGGCACACCTGGGCTGGGAAGGAAGTGTGCCCCGAAAGGGCAAGGGAGCCCTATGTCATCCCACCATCCCTAGTCTTGTGCCCTCCACATCTTTAACATTTGGCTGTTCCTGAGTTGTATCCTTCCTAATAAACCAGCAAACACAAGCAAAATGCTTTCCTAAATTTTATGAATCAATCTAGCAAATTACCCAATCTGGGGGAGCGGGAGAGAAACCCCAAGTTTGTACTTGGCTGGACAGAAGCGTAGCTGGCCCAGGACTCGTGATAAGTGTCTGAAGTGAGGCAAGTCTTGTGGGAATGAGCCCTTCCTTTAGCTTATGGGATCTCACCGTAGCTCCAAGGTAGATAGTGTCAAAATTGAATTAAATCATTGGATACCCAGTTGGGGGGTGTCACAGAATCAGATAATTAGTATGGAAAAATGACACGCATTTGGTCAAACACACCAAATACTCAACAAGAGAAGGTAAGCAATTTGCCCAAGATCACACAGCCAGTGAGCCACTCAGCTGGGATCCCAGCTCTTACACAAATAAAGCTCTTGCCCTTCAAGCACCCCATATGCTTTCTCCAGCTTTGCTGACTACCTCACATCCTCCAGCAGAGGCAATATTCATATGCCTCTTGCAGGAAAGAAGGCTCAGTATGGCTAAGTCAGTGTTTCCTAAACACCTGTCTATCACCATGGCAATGACTGCCCAGTCTCATGTGTGCTCCACTCTTATTCAGTATTTTTCTTACCATCGATTCATTCTTTATATGAAAAAAAATTTTTTTAATGCCTATTTATTTTGAGAGAGAGCGTGCGCAAAGGCACGCAAGTAGGGGAGGGGCAGAGGGAGAGAAAGAATCCCAAGCAGGCTCCACACTCAGCGCACAGCTGGACACAGGTCTCGATCTCACAACGGTGAGATCACGACCTGAGCCAAGATCAAGAGTCAGATGCTAGGGGCGCCTGGGTGGCTCAGTCAGTTGGGCAACTGACTTCACTGGGGTCATGATCTGCCAGATTGTGAGTTCGAGCCCCGCGTCCGGCTCTGTGCTGACAGCTCAGAGCCTGGAGCCTGTTTCAGATTCTGTGTCTCCCTCTCTCTCTCTCTGCCCCTCTCCCGCCCACGTTCTGTCTCTCTCCTTCAAAAATAAACATATTAAAAAATTTAAAAAAAAAGAAGAGTCAGATGCTCAACCAACTGAGCCATCCAGGCGCCCCTATAAGAAAACTTTTTTTTTTAATTTTTTTTTTTTTGAACGTTTATTTATTTTTGGGACAGAGAGAGACAGAGCATGAACGGGGGAGGGGCAGAGAGAGAGGGAGACACAGAATCGGAAACAGGCTCCAGGCTCCGAGCCACCAGCCCAGAGCCTGACGCGGGGCTCGAACTCACGGACCGTGAGATCGTGACCTGGCTGAAGTCGGACGCTTAACCGACTGTGCCACCCAGGCGCCCCAAGAAAACTTTTTAATATAAAACGTTTTACAGCACCAGAGATAGAGAACCAGTATTTTTCCTTAAAAGATATGAAAATAAATTCTTAACGAATGTTCCCCAGCTACCACCTAAAATCATCCCAGAGTGTAGCCCACTTTGGGAAAAACTGGACCAACTGAATCGCCTGAGGTCACACAGCCTAGATCTCAACCCGGGTCCCAGCTGCAAGTCCAGAGCTGGTTCAGCCACAAGCAGAACCCCCTGCCCCTGACCACGCCCTGTTTCTCATTAACTGTGCCAGCACAGCAAGAGGAGAGGAACTCTTGAAGTTTCTCAAGATGCCTCAATGTGACCAAAGGGGAGAGACAGAGTGATGGCAGACGACAGATGGCCGGAGGGCTGACTCCTCCAGGCAGTTAATGATGCCCTGGGCAAGTCTCCCTGAATTTAATCAGAGCGCATCAGGGACTGAGACACTATCGAAACTGTGCCCGCGGCACATGCAGTTTCCCCCCAGAATGCGAAAGGCCAGCCGTAGAGGGCCTAAGGGCACCCGGGAGACAGGGAACAACACTGGATAATCACCTGGGGGCGGGAGGGCGCTGAGCTCCCTTTTCATGACCTGGGACAGCTCGCCAAACTCCAGTGGGGAAAAGGTGAAGCCAAAACGCCAGTTCATTCAGGCGTTTTCGCAAGTGTTGCTTTCAAACTGAAATTTAGATCTCACTTTATAGACGGACAATTTTTGTCTTGGGCCAACCTCTAGCTCCACAACTCCCTCACGGAATCACAGAAAGGCTGTGGTGAGCATTCTCACGGCTAATACGTAGGCGCCACTTAAGGGGCTGGGCTCTACCCCGAGTTCTTTCCACGCGTGTATGCATCTCTTTCTCATTCCGGCGCTGTGAGGCATGAATTTGTACCGCACCAGTTTTGCACAACAGGGACCCGAGGCTTAGCGTTTGTGCAGTTAGTCAGTGTAAGGCTGGGGGCGAATTTCTGCATCACCCAGCTCTACAATCCACCTTTATCGTATCACATTCTAATCCCCAAATCCCTCTGCAGTTCAGTGAAGAAGCCCAGAAACTCACTAATCTTCCAACTCTCGGCTGGCTCGCTTGATCTCTTCTAAAAAATAAAAACAAAGAGGGAGACCGTGTGTTGGTTTTCAGAGGTCAAAAACAGGTGGGTAACGGAGCGAGCTGAAAGCGATCGTCGCTGAGTGATTATAAATTCGGCCTTTGGTTAAAAGCTTCTAGAAAGCTAATCGCTGTGATTTTCTGGACAACTACAGCACCAGGTTCAATTAAAGCCTTAATCAGCGTATTTTGATAACAGACACGATGGTGAAGACAACAGATGGCACTGGGATTTTCGCACGCCACGGGAGACCACGCACATACATTTCATTCTGATCCCGATCACGATTCTAAGCAACTGGAGAGAGAGGTACCTCTCGCCATGCCAGGAGCCATGCTAATGCGGGGTAGATTTTATATGTTGAGGCTGAGACCAATTTTCATCAAGAAAACATTGTGAAAAGAAAGTAAGAAGATGAGTCAGCTGTAAGCAGCTGACGGCCACCAGAGTTCTGTCTGCTTCACCCAGGGGAGAGGTGAGGGGCTGTTTGTGCAGTGGGAGGTGGAGGCGAGGAGAATTACCCTGACTTCTTTTTTTTTTGTTTTTAAGTTTCTTTATTCTGAGAGAGACAGAGAGTGAGTGGGGAAGGGGCAGAGAGGGAGGGGGAGAGAGAATCCCAAGCAGGCTCCATGCCATCAGTGCAGAGCCCGATGCGGGGCTTGAACTCACGAACCATGAGACCACGACCTGAGCTGGAACCAAGAGTTGGACGCTCAACCAACTGAGCCACCCAGGCGTCCCGTCCTGGCTGCTTTTAAAACTTGTAATGGCTGCACTGTGCCTCGGGTCAATTAAACCAGACTCCAGGGTAAGACCCAGGCATCAGCATTTTCTCTAAAGCTCTCCAGGTGATTCCCATGTGATTCACTGCCTCCAGCCTCCGGCTGCTTCTTGTGTAAAGGCTCTGGATGTAGACCCATCTGGGCTCCATCACGGAAGCCGAACCACCCTGAATTATGGGGCAAGGGATGCACTGTAGCAATTAGACCTTCCACAATTGTGGGAAGAGCTGGGGACGGGAAGGTCTGGGAGGGGTTGCTGAAGGCCAGAGGGGTCACCGGCCAGCCCAGCTGGCAGGTTAAGGATGCAGAGGGAAGGCAGGTGGAGGGGTCTCTGGGAGGCTGTTGCCTTGTCTGCCAAGCTTCTAGAAGACATAGGGCCACTGTTGGTCAGCAGGGCCAGCAGCTGGGATGACAAGCTGGATGGGAAGTAGGGGAGAGTGAGGATAAGCTGGAGCCTCTGTGGCCTTCTCTATCTGATTACCTCCTCATCCACATGGCGGCCCTCCATGAGCAAACGCTGCGCTCCCCTTCTTCCTCTCAGATCTCCCACCTTTAACCTGGAACCAGACAAGGAAAAGGATTCTGGGAAATGGAGCTCTCGGCACAGCTGACAGAACATCCCAGCACGGACTAGAGGGAAGAGAGATCTCCTCCAGCTCCCTTGATGCCAGATAGTTTAGTAAAGGTGTAAAATGTGGGGAGAAAGGTTGGCACCTTAACTGCCAGGATCCAGATTTATTTGGGGGAAGAAAGAGTTTTTGCTCAGAATCATACCTTGACGAACCCCTAGGGTAATGTTTCCGAGCCCAAGCATCGTTTGGTGCCCTGGCTTCTTGGAAACAGATGAAACTGCTCTGTACACCACAGGGAGGGGAAGTTGACTTCCTCAGAACTGAGAGGTTTGAGATAGAGAACAGCAAGCAAGGTGGCGAGTCTGGGTCCCGCGCATGCAGAAAGGCCGAGAAAAAGGAACCGCTTGGTACAGGATGTCTAAAAGAATCTCATTGGCTGGGAATGTGGACTGTGGCTTTTTTTTTTTCAAAAAATTTTTTAAACGATTTTAATGTTTATTTATTTTGAGAGGAAAAGAGCACATGCAAGCAGGGGAAGGGCAGAGAGAAGGGGAGAGAGAGGATCCCAAGCAGGCTCCATGCCCATTCCAGGGCTCGATCCCACGAAATGCGAGATCATGACCAGAGCCAAAACCAAGAGTTGGATGCCTCATCGACTGAGCCATCCAGGAACCTTTCGGGGGCGGGGGGCAGTTAATTGCTATGGAGAGCTCAGTGCAAGCCCTTTCCGGATGCTCAATTGGTCAACTCCTCAGATGACCTATGGGAGTAGCCTAGGGCTTTGCTATGTTCTGTTGTTATGGAAACTGGTGAAGCATCCAAGTTTCCTGCCCACGTGGATGGGGTTCCAGGACCCAGGAAACCAAGCCCAGGAGCAGAGAAGAGCTGAGAATGGAAACCCTGGAAATGCACAAGCATCCCAAGCGGTGGATTTTGGATTGGCCCAGGCTGTGGCCACACAAGAGTAAGACAATTCTCCAAGGGTCTGGAGAGGGGACACCCACTGGCCCATCCCATCTGAGGCTTCCGTGTATCATGCAAGAATCATCCAGCTTCTATCTCCTCCCTTGGACTGCATTAGGGCAGAGCTCTCGTCTAGATTGTTCATCCTACATTCCCAGGACTCGACACATGGTAATTACACAGTAGATGCAGGTTGAATGAAGGAAGGAATAAATAAAGGCTGGAATATCCCCAGGTTTGGAAACTCATTACCTCGCAAGGTTCCAGTTTTTTATAGCTCCAAGTGTTTGGAGAGGCCTCTCTCATGCTGAGATAGTAACCTGATTCACCGGTGCCTTCCATGGTTCTGGTTGCCCATAGAAGAAACAGACTCCCTCTTCCCCATGATAATCTTCAGCTGTTTCAAGACATAGCTCAGGTGCCCCTGAGGCTTCTCCTGTCCAGTCTGTACATCCTTGTCATGGAGGAGACCTTCAGTCTACCTTCCAATCTCCTCCTGTCTCCCATGTCCCCTGTTGAAGATAAATCAAGTACTACTAAAAGCCAAGAGCATGGGTCCAACATCTGTTCTTACTAATGCAGATATCTGTTCATTTCCAAACTCAATTTCTTCCTGAAGGAAAGGAAAGTAATATTAAATGAGCACTTGACTTGTGGTAGGCGCTGGGCTGGGCACTTAATACAAATGACTTCTTTTACTCCCCATAACCACCCTGTGTGATGTTGGAGCCATCCCCATTTGACAGATGAGCCAATTGAAGCTCAGAGAGGTTAAGATATTTGTCCAAGACTGCACAGCCTGTAATGGTAGAGCTAGAGTTCAAAGGTGGGTATAATCTGACTTGGAGCGAGTATAGGTCTCTCTCTTTATCAGAAAGCAACCTGTCAAAGGTGAGGACACCCAGAACTGAAAATACAGGCTGCCCTTCCACTGGTAGAACCCAAGCGGGAGTGTCTTAGATTGACTTAATCTAATGCAAACCCCCTGGGTTTAGGGGACCGAGGACAGGAAGACCAACAGTGGGTCAAAATTCCAGAAGGAAAAAATTCACGTAATGCATCCTCCAATGAATAGCAGCCCATTAAATAAAGTAAAAAGACATAAATCAGGATATTTACATCTCCTGGGTGACTGGGGCCAGCTAAGCTTGTCGACCCAAAACACGAAGGCATACCTGCTAAGCTCTCTGTGTTTTCCATCCTTCCTTTTCTCTTTGAGCATTGTATCTGGGAAATATCAAGAGAAGGCTGGCTCTCACGTGAGTAGGAATGTGGAAATGAGGCCGGCCCAGTCAAGCATCATCTGATTCTGCACAGAGTGCAGAGGAAAGAGCTGAACCCTCAACTGAGACCATCAAGTGATACAGACAAGCACTTTTCAACCTCTGCTGCCACTCAAATCAGCAATTTTCTGGAAACAAGCAAAGAGAGTGAGAGACCCTTAATTGTCAGGCCACTGTACCTGCATTTCTGAGGCTCCCTCTGTCTCCGTCTCTCTCTGTCTCATAAGATGCCGTTTCTTTGGGAGATTTCAGAAAATAATGAGAACTTAGCATAAGATGAAGTGATGTGGGCTCTGCACGTAGAGTGTGCCTTCCCCTCCACTCAGCCTTACCACCGCCCTATCTGTCATTGTTGCTGCCACACTGGGGCTCCAGCTCAACACTGGGCCCTTAAGCGAATTGCTACAGTCTCTCCTAATGTGGTCGGCCGAATAACGTCCTTCAAAGACATGCATGTCCTTGATCCCTGGCACCTGTGAATGTGTCACCTCATATGTCAAAAGGGACTCTGTGGGTGCGATTACATTAAGGGTCTTGAGATGGGAGATTTTCCTGGATTATTCAGTTGGGTTCTAAACATCACCACAAGCATCCTTGTAAGGGGGTGACGGAATGAGATGGGACACAGGGGAGGGAAGGAGATGGGTAATGTCAGCAGACAGAGGTTTAAAGATTCTGTCCTGCTGGCTTTGACCGTGGGGGAAGGGGCCACCAGCCAAGGAGTGCAAGAAACACAGGAAGAAGATTCTCCCCTGTGGCCACCGGAAGGAGCACGGTCCCTTGGACACTTGATTTCAGCCCAGGGAAACCGATTTCAGACCTCTGGCCTCCAGAACCATCAGAGCATGAAGGTGTGTTATTTGAAGACACCAGCTTTGTGGTAGTTTGTTACAGCAGCCACAGGAAGCCTGTATACTTAGTAAAGCGTCTACACTGCAAGCTGTGTAGACAGTGTCACGCTGTCACTCTGGAGGAATGCTATGAACTGGACCGACCCACAGTCTCACCATCAGAGGACCAGGCAGCTCTCACTGCCAGGGTTTGCCACCACCAGGAGAGCCCTTGAAATGAGTCAGACACATTACCAGGATTGTGGTCGGAGAAAGATACTGAACACATACTTACACCAATGGATGTAGATATTAATGGAGGGAAATGTTTCTTTTTCTTTTGTTAAATTCTTTGTTTTTGAGAGAGAGAGAGAGAGAGAGAGAGAGAGAGAGCGCCACATGAGCAGGAGAGGGGCAGACAGAGAGGAAGACAGAGGATCCCCAGCGGGCTCTGCACTGGCAGCAGAGATCCCGATGCGGGGCTCGAACTCACGAGCCGTGAGATCATGACCTGAGCCGAAGTCTGACACTTAACCGACTGAGCCACCCAGGCGTCCTGGAGGGAAAGATATCTAAGGAAAGGATATGGTTATGGGGATAAGACTGGACACAGACTGGGAAGTGCTGGGAAAGCTTCCTTCAGGTGGAAGCCTGGACCTGAGCCCTACAGGGAGAGGGAAGGTGAACCAGGCAAAGAGGGTGGGGGAGGAGGGGTGCAGGCAGTGGGAAGGGCACAGAAAGCAGACCCAGTGGAAGGGCAGACCCCAGACTGCGGGGGGGGGGGGGCGGTGGATCTGAAAGGCACCCTGCAGGGTGCAGAGCAGGGGTGGGGGCTGCGGGTGGAGAAAAGATGAAGAACAGCGCAGAAGAGACAGGAATGGACCCAGGGGGACCTCATAGGCTTGATCATAGTAACAAATTCAGGAAAGTGTTTGAAACTGGGAGCTGTGGTCTGATTTGCATTCTGAGAGGCTCCCTCTGGCCGTGGTACCCTGGCCTGGAGGGCAGCACGGTGGGAGGCTGGGAGGCTCTTAAGATCCAAGAGACAGATAGAAGTGTGCACTTGGGTGGTGGCCGTGGCGATGGAGAAACGTGATGGTTCTAAAACTATTTTAGGAGGTAAAATGTGACTCAGTTTGGGGATGGACTGAATATGTGAGGTGGCAAACTGGAAGGAGTCAAGAATGGCGTCTAACTTCGGAATCTGGCGTTCCCACATGGGTAGAGGGTGGTGCGGGGCCATTTGCAAAGCTACGTTTGGTGGGGACAGGCTAGGAGATGGCACGGGGATCATGAGTTTCGACTTGGGCGTGTTGGGTTTGATGTCTCTGAGATACGGGTGCAAAGATAACAGAGATCATAAACTTCCTTCCCTTTCTTAGCATTTTTCCTTTAAAAAGGTGTGTGTGTGTCCAAAAAGGCAAACACTGTATGATTCCACCCGTGTGAGGAACTCAGAGCCATCACAATCATAGGGACGGAAAGCAGACTGTGGTTGCCAGGGGCTGGGGGAGCATGGCGAGGTATTGTCTAATGAGTACAGCCTTTCAGCTTTGCCAGTTGAAAGTTCTGGAAACGGTGGTGGTGCCACGGTGGTGATGGTTGTACAACAATGTAAACATTCTTAACGCCCGTACAAACGGTCGTGATGGTAAATTTTATGTTACATGTATTTCACCACAATAAAAAAAACTGGAAAACAAATGTGTGTATACGTGTGTTTGTGAACTAGATACAAATGTGTGCATAAAGTACATACATACCATTTAGGGATTAATAAACATGTCTCCATCATCTTGCCTGAGTCATAACCTGTACAGGACCCTTAGAAGCCCTGTTGTACCTCATTCTCTCAGAGGTAAACACCGTGCTGAGTTTATCTTTTTCTCTTTAAGTTGGCTGCACACCCAGTGCAGAGGCCAACACGGGGCTCGAACTCACAACCCTGAAATTGAGAGTCAGATTCTTAACCAACCGAGACATCCCGGCGTCCCTAAGCTGAGTTCATCTTAATACTTTTTTCTTTTTATAATTTACTATCTCTATATGAATGCCAGCACAGTTTTGGGTTTTACATATTTTGCCCTATACATAAGCTTGGCCGAAAGTCTTGTTTTTGAGATGCATGTGGGTTAATGCCTATAGTGCATTCATTTTCACTGCTCCGTAGTATTCCACGGCGTGATTAGGCTGTACCTGGTTTGTCCTTTTCTACTGCCGATAAACACTTGAGGTATTTCCAGTTTTGTTGCTCTTACAAATAAGGCTGATAAGAACATTCTGGAATATTCCTCCTGGCACTCACGTGTGAGAGTTTCTTTAGGGCTGTGATGATGGAAATGTTCTACAAAAATGTGTGTGCTTTCCAATAGGACAGTCATTAGCTACAATTGACTAGTGAGCACTTGAAATGTAGTAGGGTTACTGAAGAACTGTACTTTTTATTTTACTGTAATGAATTTAAACAGAAATAGCCACATGAGGGGCACCTGGGTGGCTCAATCAGTTAAGCGTCTGACTTGATTTCAGCTCAAGTCATGATCTCAGCGTTTGTGGGATCAAGCCCCACGTCACGCTCTGTGATGACAGCATGGAGTCGGCTTGGGATTCTCTCTCCTTCTCTCTCTGCCCCTCCCAGCCTGCACCCGCTCACTCACTCTCTGTCTCAAATAAATAAACATTAAAAAAAAAAAAAAAAGAAAGAGCCACATGAAGCCTGTGCCTACCCAATTACACAGAGAAACCCTAGGGTATACTGAGGCAAGAAATGGCTGGTTACTGTAGAGTTAAGTACATGCTCATCTTTACTAGGTACTGCTGGGCTGTTTTCCAAAGTGCTAGAGCCAATATCCCTTTATCTTAGCCTCAGGGACCCTGGGTGGCTCCCTGGGTTAAGCATCTAACTCTTTTGATCTTAGCTTAGGTCTTGATTTCAGGGTTGTGAGTGGAAGCCCCTCACTGGGCTCCACACTGGGCATGGAGTCTACTTTAAATTTTTTTTTTAATGTTTATTTACTTTCGAGAGAGAGAGAAAGAGAGAGAGAGCAGGGGAGGGGCAGAGAGAGAGGGAGACACAGAATCTGAAGCAGGCTCCAGGCTCTGAGCTGTTAGCACAGAGTCCGATGTGGGGCTCGAACTCACAGACTGCAAGATCGTGACCTGAGCCGAAGTCGGGACACTTAACCGACTGAGCCACTCAGGTGCCCATGGAGTCTACTTAATTAAAAAAAAAAAAAAAATCATTCTCCAACTTCCTAGGTCTTTTTTAGCTAAATACAGCATCCAGATGGAAGTTTCTGAGGATAAACAAGGTTGTATTAGTCAGGATTCTCCCATGAAACAGAAGCAATAGGAGATTTGTTTGATTGATCTATTAATTAATTATAAGAAAGTGGCTTATGTGATTGTGGAGGCTGAAAAGTCCCAGGATCTGTCATCAGCAAGCTGGAGACACAGGAGAGCCAATGGTACAGCTCCAGTCCAAACGCCAGCAGGCTCAAGCCTCAAGAAAAGTCGATTTGTTAGTTCCAGTCCACAGGGAGGAAAAGATCAATATCCCAGCTCATCAGTAAGGCAGGCAAAGTTCCCTCTTACTCAGCCTTTTTGTTCTATTCAGGCCTTCAACGGATTGGATGAGGCCCACCCACGTTGGGAAAGGCAATGTGCCTTACTCTGTCTACTGATCCGAATGTTAATCTTACCCAGAAACACCCTCATTGACTCCCCCAGAATAATGGATGACCCAGCGTCTGGCCACCCATGGCCCAGTCAATTGGACACATAAAATTAACCATCACAAGAGCCTAATATGGTGATCTCCCTCCCAGCTCACCAGAACCCAGGAGGCCCAGGGGAGATCCTTGGAGCCAAGAGAATGAAGTCCCTGATGGTAAGGTCGTCTGAGTTCCCAGAGAGAAGAATGTCCTTCCAAAAGACAACTTGGAATAGCAGAAACTTGTCGAGTGGGGGCCATATATCTTTCTCCATCTGATCAGCCCAGATTCCTACCCTCACCCCTACCTTCCAGCACACTTAGAAACTCAAGAGGGTGCACTCAGAGGTCCAACCTGGACCATTCTCCTCCCTCCTCTGTTCTTCTCCATCCATTTCCTGCCCCCCTTTCTCCTTCCCTCCCCCCTCCTCAATTTCCTGTACATTTTGTTCAAGACAAATTGTTTTCAGATCTTCTGCATCTGAAGCCATCTCTTCCCACCTGATATGTACGGTGGCTCTTGCAACAGTGACCTGTTCTTAGGAAACGCTATTTAAAACCCAAAGTGCAACCAGTGTGACGCAGGACTCCCGAATGTGGCTAAGATGTGTCAAGTTACATAAACGCGCATGCTTCATTCTGCCCTTGGCTTGAAGCTTTTCCTAACAGACTTCAGAATTATCAGCTCATTAAAGACAAAAAAAAAAATGCAGGTGCATAAAACATTTTTAAAAATAACAAGAGTAATAACAAAGTCAAGGTCCCGGAGTAGAGTTGGTCGTAATGGTGGAGAGCCGCTCCCCAGCTTCTCGGGGAGAGGAGTGTTTTCTGAGTATTCTCTGGAGATGACTAAGCAGCCCCGATCCCTTACTCTCCCTCAAGGTGCAGTGCTGACAGTGAAAAGGAGGAAGGGGATTTTGATTTGTTTATTTCCTAGGAAAAGCCACCCATGTTCATACACGTCCTTGCTACGGTGCTCCCAGGGAAGCGTCAATGCCCCTATTGTACAGAGGGGGAAACTGAGGCTGGCACAGGGCTAAAAGAAACTGCTCCAAGCCACAGAGTTGGCAAAAAGTAGAACCGGGGTTCAAAGCCAGTTGACAGGCCCCATAGCATGATGGTTGAGATGGACACCAGGAGTTATCATTATCTGCTCTTAATGGACAATCCTAGGCAAGTTATTCGACCTCTCTGTGCATCAGTTTCCTCCTCTATAAGATGGAAAATAGCCGGGGAGGGAAGATGTTATCTATCTGTATAGTTGTAGTGAGGATTAAATGAATCAAGGCAAGTAAAATATTTCAAACAGTATCCAGCATGGCAAGTGTAAAAAAAGCTGGCTATTTACAAGTCATGCACTTTCTACCCTCCCAACCTGAACGTCTGCCAGATTCGAGGGCTTGGCCTCTTCACCATGCTGGGTACTTCTTAATAAATTTTTTTAATGTTTATTTATTTTATTCTTTTTTGAGAGAAAGAGAGTGACGGGGGGAGGGGCAGAGAGAGAGGGAGACAGAATCCGAAGCAGGTTCCAGGCTCTGGGCTGTCAGCACACAGCCCGACCCGGGGCTGGAACTCACAAACCGCGAGATCGTGACCTGAGTCAAAGTCAGACACTTAACTGACTGAGCCACCCAGGTGCCCCTGGGTACTTCTTAATAAAATGAAGTGACTGGGGTCCAAGCCCAGACAATGGAAATGCTAAAACGCAAGGGCTCCGCTCCTGACCTCCATCCTTCACACACCCCCGCCTCCCCTGCCTGTTGCAGTTCTGAGTCTCCCTGATTAAAAGCTGCCACTGCCCAGGGCAAGCTGAGAGACAGAGCACGCTATCCCTTTTATGAAAATCCAGCAAGCAGGTGTAAAATGAAGATAACCACCCCCTGCCCCTGCTCAGAGGCGGTAGATTCTTAATTATCTGAAACCCACATAAACAGCAGGGCCAGGATTGTACAGAGGATGCAAAAATGCTGAGGCGGGCAGGCACGGGCTGCAGAATTCTGCGAAGCTAATGGCGCGATTCAGTGCTTGGAATTAAAGGTGAGAAAATGAGTCTGAGGTTGTCGGCCGCCTCCGTAGGACAGGATAGGGACATGGAGCAGAAGCGGGAGGGACAGGAGGTGGGCAGCTCAGAGGATCAAGGAGAGAAAAAGCGGACTTCACGCTTTATCTCTGGGACATTTGCCACCTATTACAGAGGCGTTTTGGTGATACTGGGGGGTTTACTGACTCATTCGAATGAAGCTCATAAAATTACCAAACCTCAAGAGGGAGAGCTCCAACGACCATGTAGCAACCTACAAACCAGAGGACAAGCTAAGGAAGACAGTGAGCGAAGATACACTGTGCCCTCCAGGGTCACTCATAGTCCTTCCCTGAACCGTACCTTAGTTGAGGCGAACAGAAGGCTGCCCCTGATTCATCCTTCCATTAGTAAGCACTTTTCATAGCTTATGTGATAATGTGTGCTCAGGGCTGGTCCACTGGAAGGGTTCAATAAATGTTGATTTCTATGGTCCCTGGGAACCCTTACAGGGCACTACAGCAAATTCCTAGCAGGTTGACTTGCAAAGCTCACCGCCTAAGTTAGAGCTCATCATTCTAGGTTCCAAATAAATCACTTATCTCCAGAGAAAGTATGGAAAAGTCCTGAGTGAGTCCTGTTTACTGAGCCTGACTCAGCTGAATTCTTTCTATTTCTACCACACTTAATTCAAGATGGCGGAACAAGACAAAACCCAGTGTGGGATTGTGAGATTATGGGATTGTGTGCGTCCAACCAGGAGTTTGAATTTGCATTCTCGAGTGCTGGGTGAAGAAGAAAGGAAATAAAAAGTAAACAGCAGTTCTTTTGTGCTCTGTTATGCGCCCAAGGACACAGACCGAGGACATGGGAGAGCCAGGAAGACCCATGAGTCCACTTCTCATGAATCCATGCTAGTTCTCTGTGGATTGGGTAAATCTCCCTCTTCTAGTTCCTCACCACCCTGGCAAGAGGATTGTTGAACCAGCAAGACAAGAACATGGAAACACAAATGCTAAACACTGGGGGGGGGGCGGTGCTTGGGGGGCAGCAGCCATTGGACCCTTTCTTAAAAGAGTCAATGTAGCAGGAGACAGTAAATGTGAGAAGACACCCTCAACCATGAAATATGGTCTGACTCACACAGCCTCCACAGGAGCTGATGGGTATTAACTTGATTACTTTGGAGCAGGTGTGACAAAACCAATCTCATCCTGGTTATTACAGCTACAGTCATTGGGACTGTTTCAGTCCATGACTGTCACATTCCTGTCACTCAGAGCTTCCCCACCTGAGTCTGCAAATGCTTAGTTAGGTCTGAAATTCTATTTCCTTCTTATCCTGTGCCAAGGACCCGTGTGTGTGTGTGTGTGTGTGTGTGTGTGTGTAGGGAAGTTGTTGGGGTAAGGATGGAGTGTGAAAGAATAATTTATTGCACATTCAACAAATATTATTTTGCTGAATAAATGCTAGGTGCTGTTCAAGATTCTGGGAAGACAGAACAGTAAGGAAGATAAGATTCCTACTCTTGTGGTATATACTCTATGAAGTATTTCTTTCGTTTGTTTCCTCATTCACTCACTTAATCAATTCTCTGGAATCATTGCACCCTAGCTTGGCTACTTAATAGCCAATGCAACCTTGGGCAAAATTTTTAACCTCTGATTTTCTCTTCTCAAAGGGACACAAGAGGGGTGCTTGGGTGGCTCAGTCACTTAAGTGTCTGACTCTTGATTTCGTTTCAGGTCACGATCTCGTGGTTCATGGGTTTGAGCCCCACGTCGGGCTCTGCACTCACAGCGTGTGGGATTCTCTCTCTGCCCCTCCCCCATTCACAGACTCTCTCTCAAAATAAATAAACCTAAAAAAAAATAAAAGGGATGCAAAATAGGGCCCCTCTAGCTGTGTAAGGGCCTGGCTCTGAGAAATAGCTAGGAAACTGAATCAAGAATGGCCCATGCCTGTCCTGCTAGCCTGGGAGGCCGCAGGATGATGGATGAGGCAATTGTTCAGGTCTGAGTGGGCACTGATCTCTAGCCTGTCCTTCCGGGGTGCATCACGTGCCTCTCAGATTGACAAGGTGGGTGCACCTCCAGGCAAGGTTATGTACTACGCCAGGCTGGAGCTGGGGGCAGCCATCAGCTTCATCCACTATTGTCTGCAGGCTGCCAGCAAGACTCCCCAGGGGCCTGGAAGCCGGCCGCTCCCTTGGAGAATGTCAGTGAGCCCCTCTTCTGTCCTGACTACACTGACATCCTCCTGTATTCTTTGAATAACATGATTCATTCAAGTATCTACTGATGCGCTGGTGCTAGGGTGGTGAGCATAGCTGCTTTCAAGCATCTACAGTTGACATCTGTCCCTAAGTGGGCATGATGGGGAAATTCAGTGAGGTCGCAAGTCAAGAGTTTCATGCAGTGCTTGGCCCAGAACTGGAGCTTAAACATGAGCCGTTCTTGTCCTTGTGCACTCAGTGTGACACCTTGTACACTCACTGGCGTGTACCATATGCTGGGATACTGTGTGTGTGTGTGTGTGTGTGTGTGTGTGTGTGTGTGCACCCGGTGCAAAGGTCAGTCGATGCAAGTGGCAGCCATTGTTCCTGTAGCAGCAACAGCAACCTCTGGTCCCTCTTGAGCACCCGCAGGCTGAGGGAGCCATTCGGTACTTCCTAGAACTCATATGTTTTCTGTCTCCTTTCTTTTAAAACAGGAGAAGGATATTATAAGTGTCAGTCATGTAGGGTATTTTTTAAACTGGAGAAAATCAAATTTAATTATGTAGTATGCTGGCTCCATAAGAATATGAGGCCCAGTCATGTGCTTTTAATGTTAAAAACTATCTATATATGAGAACAGAAGCTTAATTATAGTTTTAGAACCAAATATAAGTGTGATCCTCACTGCGAACATAAAGAAGTAAAAATAGAAAATAGAAAAAAGATGTGAAAGCAAGACCTGGGCACTAATTTAATTCTGGTGGATAGTACATCCTGATTAAAGGTTATATATCAAGTAATAGAAGAAAAGTGGTAAAACTGTCCATCAGAATTAATAAAAAACATTCTTGGGGCGCCTGGGTGGCTCAGTTGGTTAAGCATCTGACCGGCTCAGGTCATGGTCCCGTGGTTCATGGGTTTGAGTCCTGCATGGAACTCAGTGCTGACAGCTCAGAGCCTGGAGCCTGCTTCCGATTCTGTGTCTCCCTCGCTCTCTGCCCCTCCCCCGCTCACCCTCTGTCTCCCTCAAAAATAAACATTAATAAAAAGGGAAATTGTTTAAAAAATAAAATAAAACAGAGGAAGAAAGACTTTTAATTTGCACATATACAGTAGTACAGGCGCACCTCCCTTTACTGTGTTTCACTTAATGACGCTTCGCAGATACTGTATTTTTTACAAATTGAAAGTTCAAGACTTAGATGGAGGAAGTCACTGCAGATGTGGTAGAAACAGCAAGAAAACCAGCATTAGCAGTGGAGCCCAAAGAAGGGACTGAATTGCGACAGGCTCTTGATGAAACCTGAACCGATAAGGAGCTGCTTCCTATGGAGGAGCCAGGAAAGTGGCTTCTTGAGGTGGAGTCTCCTCCCAGTGAAGGCGCAGGTGGTCGAAACGACAACATTCCATCCGCTTCATGGATGAAGCAGAGACAGAGTTTGAGAGGGACCCCAGATGTGAAAGGAGTTCTACTGTGGGGGGGATGCTAGCCAGGAGGAGCACCATGTACCACAGAGAAGTTGTTCGCGGAAGGAACAATCCATCGATGCAGCAGACCTCATTGTTGTTTTACTTTATTTATTTTTAATGGGTTTTTTTTTATGCTTCTTTTTGAAGAAGAGAAAGAGAGAGAGAGGGAGAGAGTGCAAGCAGGGGAGGGGCAGAGAGAGAGGGAGACAGAGGGTCCCGAGTGGGCTCTGTGCTGACGGCAGAGAGCCTGCAAACTCACGATCGTGAGTCAGACACTTAACCGACTGAGCCACCCAGGCACCCCAATTGTTGTTTTATTCTAAGAAACTGCCAGGGCCACCCCCACTTTCAGCAGCCACCGCCCGATCAGTCAGGAGCCGTCAACCTCGAGGCAAGATCCTCTACCAGCAAAAAGCTTACCACTCGCTGAAAGCCCAGACGATGGCTAGCATTTTTTGGCAAAAAAAGTAGTTTTTCAAATTAAGGCATGCGCATTTTTTTTGGAGACATAACACTATTGCACACTTAATAGACAACAGTATAGTGTAGCCCTAACTTTTGTATGCTCTGGGAAGCCAAAAAATTCATTGTACTCACTTTATAGCCATATTCACTCACATTCACTTTATTGCAGGGGGTCTGGAACTGAATCCACAATACCTCTAAGGTATACCTGTAGAATTTATAGACTGTGGCAATCTCAAACTCTCCTGTTGCCGCTGAATTCTCAATCCTTCTATACTTTTTCTCCAGAAGTTTGAGAGCTGGCTTTCCCTTTGTCCTGACTCCATCCACGAGGAAGAGCAGCATGGAGATTTCAGCTTTCCCCAGAGCCTGGACTTTGCGGTCTACTCGCTTATGTGGGGTGACTATACCCATTACTCAAATCCAGGAATGGCTGTTCTGTGGGCAAGCCCCGAGAATCTACATCTAGTTCAGTCTCCCACATACCTCAAAGACACAGAACTTCCTGCCACTCATCTGTACTTGGGTGCCCCACAGGCACCTCAAACTCATGTCCAGTCCTGGCTACCTCAGTGGTTGGAATCACCTGATTTTTGCTGATACTTCTCCCACACAACCAATCCTTCCTCAAGTTCTTCTGAAAAACAAAACCCCAAAAAACATGACAAGGGAGGGACTGTTTCTCAACACTCATGTACTCATGTTGAGTACTCATGTACTCGACACTCATGTATTCCCAGATCAAAAGGAAGAGGTTTCTTATCTGTAGATGGGGGATGTTCTAGAACTTTCCTCGAAGGGCTCCTGTGAGAAGGGATATGGGCTTCTTGTGCATGTGAAGCATTTAGGACAGGGTCTGGCCCACACAGAGAGTCGAATAAATGGCAGATGTTACTACAGTGGTTCGTCTCATGGGCTGAGAGAGAAGGGCACATGATGCAGTCCATGCAGAGGTCATATAAGGAGAATATGGGTTTTGAAAGCAGGAAGAGCTGCATCTGAATCCTGATTGCTCTATTTACTAGCTGGGAGGCCCTGAACAGGTTAACTTCTCTGAGCCTCAGTCTTGCTCATCTGCAAGACAGGATAATCCCCTAACTGGCCTCAGTGAAATCACTGAAAGAATGGATAGAATGCACATCTTCCTCCAGTGGAGACAGGGTCAAATCATGTGACTCTGAGGTTGCCAGTGACCCCAGGAGAGAAGTCTTACCATTTCCCCCCATTTCTCAACTGAGAGAAATGTAGCCCAGAGAGAAGCTGTCCAAGCTCTCCCAGTTTTGTTGGATCTCAGAACTATCTGAACCCAGAGTGTGAGCTCTTAACGACACGGGCACAGGTACCACCTCTGGGTCCCCATCTCTGTCTATCTGTCTGTCCGTCTCTCTCTCTCATCCCTTTCCCCTTCTCAAAAGGAAAGCTACAAAGAGCTTGGGCTTTGGAGTCAGACTGGCTTGAATTCCATCCCAAATTCAGGTCTTGTTTATAAGGGAAGGCTCTGATGACCATTTCTCCAGGCAGTAGTGAGAATCAAGTAAGACTTTTTAAACGTACATAATGCCTTCAGGCCAGCGCCCAGCCCACAGTCATAAAGAGCAAATGTTAGTTTCTCCGGGTGTCCTCCCCTCCACACCCCTTCCTTTCCTCGGCCGCCTCCCCGAGGCACTCACATAAACCTGAGCTCAGACTCCCGTCGGACCAAGACTTCCCGGAGACGCTGAATTTTCGCCATCTCCAGCTCGATCTCCTCCGGCATCATGGTTGTCTCTGCCATGGAGATGATGTCCAGCTGATCTGTGCAGGAGACAGGAATCGTAGGCGTCAAGACCCCAAGGCCACGCCGGTTTTCAAGAATTCCCTTAGGCTAGCCCTTGTCCCCATTCCAGGGGGCAGCCTTGCCCCAGCGTCCTTGACACTCCAGGAGGGTGCACGTGCGTGTTTATGAGCCAGCCCTTTGGAAACTGGGAAAGACGTTTTCCATGTGAACCCTCTTATGAACAAGAGGAGGCTCTGTTGGCTCACCAAACCTGTTCAAGGTTCTATATATGGCCTTGACAGTCCCTGCCTGGTCCCAGCTCCTGAGTCTCTGCTGTCTTTGACTACAGCCATTTATCCCTGTCCCAGCCTCAAGACCATGGCCAATGTTAGGCAGAAAATCATTTTATAATAATTATTTTATAGCAATACTCTGAATTATTATCTTACAAGAACACCAAGTAACGTAAGTCATAGTAATATGAAGTAAGACAAGTTTGTTGTAGAAAATTCAGGTAATAGGTAAGCGAAAAAGAACAAAATAAAGTCATCCATGACTTCACTGCCCAGAGAGAACCACTATCCACATTTTGATAGACATTTTTCCTGTTTCATATTTACAATCAGAATTATATTTATGGCAATATACATAAAAGAATATATTTTTAAACTGTGTCTATTACCATATATACGGAAAGACACTACATACCTATGCATATATGTATCTATATATGCATGTATATTCATTCACTCGGGCTACAGTAACAAAATACCAGAGGCTGGGGCTTAAGCAATAGACATTAACTTTCTCACAGTGCTGGAGACTAGAAATCCCAGTTCAAGGTCTGGCAGCATCAGTTTCTAGTGAGAACCCTCTTCCAGGCTTGTACATGGCCACCTTCTCACTGTGTGATCACACAGCCTTTTCTTTGCACACACACAGGCAGAGAGCTCTCTGGTGTGTCTTCTTCTAAGGACACTAATCCTGTCAGGTCAGGGCCCCAGCCTTATGACTTAATTTAACCCCAGTCAGTTCCTCAAAGGCCTTCTCTCTTAATTAGCCACCCTGGTTATTAGGGCCTCAACATATGAATTCAGGGGGGACATAAAGATTCAGTCCATAACAATATGGATGCATGTGTATACTTATATATGTATACGTAATAGCACATATATTGCTATTAACATTTTGGTGTAAATTCTTCCAATTATATATGGCAATTTACATTATTATATATAATATACATGTGGTGTGCATACATAGAATAACACATATGGTTTTTTATGTGTTTTCTATGCATAATATTATATATACCCGTACATACATACATTTCACAACAGCAAAGATAAGAAATAATCTAAATGCCTATCAATGGGTGAATGGATAAAAAAGCATATATGTAATGGAATATTATTCAGCCACGATGAAGGAGGATACCCTTTGTTACAGCAGGGATGGGCCTTGAGCACATTACACTAAGTGAGAAAAGTCAGAGAGAGAAAGACAAGTACTATATGATGATCACTTGTATGTGGAATCTAAAAAGTCAAACTCGTAGAAAACAGAGTAAAATGGTTGTTACCAGAGGATAAAATTGATGTTGTTTAAGAGTTGTTAAGAGTACAGGGGCGCCTGGTTGGCTCAGTCGGTTAAGTGTCTGACTTTGGCTCAGGTCCTGATCTCACAGTTCGTGGGTTCGAGTCCCCCATCGGGCTCTGTGCTGACAGCTCAGAGCCTGGAGCCTGCTTCACATTCTGTGTCTCCCCCTCTCTCTACCCCTCCCCTGCTCATGCTCTGTCTCTTTCTGTCTCTCAGTAATAAATAAACGGTAAAATAAATAAATAAATAAATAAATAAATAAATAAATAAAACATTAAAAAAACTTAAAAAGAGTTGTTAAGGGTTCAAACTTGCAATATATAGGGAATACACATATCTTTCTTTTAAAAAACTGGAAAAATGCTTACTAAAATGTTAATACTCCCACACACTATTATATACATATGTATCCATCATTATACAGGTCTGGTTTTTGTAATATAAAGTTAGGGTCTCACATTTTATTACCTGTTCTTTTCATTGAACATATCGTGAGCATTTTCGCACATCCTCGGATGTTCTTCCCCAGCAGCAGTGTGAGAGGCTGGGTAGTCTTCTATTTGTGGCTGTATCATGAATCACTCCACCAACCCCCAGGCACTTGGGTTGTTTTCCATTTTCTCCACCACAAACAGCCCTGTAATGAGCATTCTCTAAGCTCAATCTTTACGTGCACCTAAGAGGTGTCTTTAGGCCACACTACCAGAGTGAATGGCTAGGTTTTAACGGATACAGATCCTACAGTCTTTCACAGGTACAGCCAAAGATACAGGGGAGGAGATATTCTTGCTTTAGTGAAGCCAATTTCACATGACCTACTCTGCTTGTCCCGTCTACACCCAGCACCTTGGTTCTGCTGCCTGGTGTTTGTCTTTTTCCTTACCTCCAAGTCAAGGGTTTGGAAAGCTGCTGTCTCTCTACCTGTCTCCCTCCTATGACCTGGAGCCCTGGCCCTGCACACTCCTCAGGGGCTGGGGACTGCAGACTTCCCTGAAGTCACCCCCTGCCAGCTTGGATCTCAGAATGTTGCCCACTCGCAGAAGCCCGTACGACTGCTGGGAAACTCCTGATCCTGGGTTCTCCAGGATCAGGGGTAAATTGCCATTCCCTTCAATCATCTACCCCTAATAACATCCATTCCATAAGCCTCCTCTCCACCCATCAGGATCCCCCATTTTGCTGAGGAATCTCGAAGGAAGGGCAATTACCTTTAGCTGATTCTCACCTTGAAATGAATGGCCTCCCTAACACTCTCTGAGATAATTCGTAATTATGTATGAGATAATGAGGATAAAGGCAAGGGGAAGGACCACGAAATTAGTCAGGGCAAAGAAACGGTGGCATCACAGCCGTAGGTCTGCTGGAGATCGTCTCCCTCCCTACCTGGCCTGGCTTCTCGGAACAGCATCTGTTTCTCCTTATATTTTCCGAGAGCTCCTAGATTTCATAGCATGGACCATGCATGGTGTTGAGTTGGGGAGGAAGGCAGCGCACAGTGGTCTAGATGGATGGCGGCGACATGGGCAGAGGGAGGAAATGTTAAATCAAGGGTATTCACTATCCCCTCCCCCAGCCCTCCAAGGGCAGGAGGTCCTGGAGATCATGCCGCTGTCCTCTGTCCGGCTGAGCTGGTGCTGAAATGCGGGTGGAAGGGGAGGCAGAGAGGAGGAGGGCGTGAGTCTGAGAAAGAGGAGAGAGAGGGAGGGGGAGCAGAAGAGCTGTCTCAGGACTGGGACTTGAGAAGAGAGACAGATGTCTAAGGAGGAATTTTAGGAACTGTCCATGTGACATGCTGAGTCATGATCTCAAGGTCCCTGGAATCAGATTTGGGGTCCTACTGCCCCTGACACCAGACCTAGATGGCTCCCGGGGCTGCAGCAATGAGGTCCGACTTGAGGAATGAGGGAGAAAGGAAAGGACAGGAGAAAAAAGTTAATATCAATTGTTACTGTGTGCCAGGCTCCAATCAAGCTGGAGGACCAGCTTGGGGGAGCAGGGACTCTGGGCACAGGGTAATAGAGGGTTGTGGGGAGGAGGGGTAGAGGATGTTCTGGAGTCAGGTGGCCAGAGCTTGTGTCCCAGCTCTGCCCCTCACTAGCTATGTGGCCCAGGAGAGTTAGTTAACATCTCGTGACTCAGTTTCCTCATCTGTAATGTGAGGACAATAAGGGACCCCACCACCCAGGGCAGTTGTGAGGATGGAATTAACCAAGGGATGAGAGCCTCCGTGCATGGTGACGATTCCCTTTGTTATTACCACCAGCCCGCTCTGCCGTGCTCTCTCTTCTAATCCTCACCATAAGCCAGCAGGATCAAGATGTTCTCTGTTGAACAAACAAGGAAACGAAGCCCAGAGCTGAGTAAGGAAGGAGCTGAGCCCTTGTCTGCCTCCAAAACGCTGGTGCTTTGCCCCATCACGGCTGCCCTTTTTGTACACAGGTGCTCTGAGTCCAACTACCACTGTCCATCCACAGCTGAGAGTCAAGGGCAGTGTCTTAGTTCCCCATGGCTGCCGTAACAGATCAGCGCAAACTCAGTGGCTTAAAGCAACAGGATATTATTCTTCCTCCGTTCTGAGGCTGGAAGTCCCAGATCAAGGTGTCAGCAAGGCTGTGCTCTCTCCAAAGGCTCTGGGGGAGGGTCCCTCCTTGCCTCTCCCAGATCCTGGCAATCCTTGGCTTGTGGCGGTATTGTTACAACCTCTGCCTCCGTTTTCATGTGGCCATCTTCCCTGTGGCTCTGCGTGTCCTTCTCTGTCCTTTTCTGAAAAGACCCTATTTCCAAATAAGGTCACATTCTGAGGTTCTGGGTGGATGTGAATTTGGGAAGAGCACTATTTAGCCCACCAAAGTTAAATAGCTTGCAAGGTCCCCCAATAGCCATGTCAACTTCTCAAAGAGCTTTGGTCACTGCACAAGGAGCCAGCCCTAGCTGGAAGCAGCCCAGGCCCCGGGAAGCAGTCAGGGGGAGGGGCAGAGTTAGAGATCCTTGGTCTGAAGCCAGTCACGGGCTATATGAGCTTGAATAGGCCCTTTACCTCTTTGCTTCTCTTTCTTCCTTTGCAAAATGGGGTTCAATAGCTGCCATGTTCTATGCTGTGGCTGAGACCTCATATGATCTCATTTAATCCCTGTTTTATACCTGATGAATCTGAGGCTTAGAGAAGGAAGTGACTTGGCCAACATCACACAATCAGAATGTTGCAGAGACAGAATGCAAACCCAGTGCTCAATCTCTCTCTCTCTCTCTCTCTCTCTCTCTCTCTCTCTCTCTCTCTCTCTAAACCACATTACACAGCCTCTGGGCAAGGGCTAAATGCATCTATGGATGGGACCCAGCAGATATAAGTATCCTCATTTCTCAGATCATGGTTCAGATGGGTAATCTGTTTTCCATGGGACAGTTGCTGAAAACAGCAGTACACCCTGGGGCGAAACGTGGGACAAAGACTTAATCACCCACCATGGATTGGCATTTTACCAATTTCCAGGTGCCGAGATGAACATTTAGCATTGACCTGGAACAGAGAACGGGGCTGATACCTGTGTTGAAAAGCCTTGCTCCTCGGAGCTTTCCTTCCCCTGGAGAAACGAGCGAAGCCTAGATCTCACATCAGATAGAAGATAGTTAGAATGCCGACTTGTGGATAGTGCTCTGTGCCAGGCTCTGTGCTAGGCTCATAATAGGCCTCATCTCTTTTAAATCTTCACAGTGTCCTGGGTGAGGGGTTAGCAACTATGGCCACAGGCCAAATCTGGGCCCCTGCCTGATTGTGCAAGTAAAGTTTCATTAGAACACTGGTCTTGCTCACTGAGGCATTATTTATGGCTGTTTTCACACTACCACAGCAGAACTTTGTAGTTGCAACAAAGACTGCATGGTCCATAAAACCTCAAATATTTACTGTCTGGCCCTTTACAGAAAAAGTTGCCTGCCCTAGATGGTAGATGTTACAATTTCCCCAGTTTAAAGATTTACTTATTTATTCTTGAGAGAGAGAGAGAGAGAGAGAGAGAGAGAGAGAGAGAGAGACACGAGCAGAAGAGGGGCAGAGAGAGAGAGAGGGAGAGAGAGAGAATCCCAAGCAGATTCCACACTGTCAGCACAGAGCCCAATGCAGGGCTCGAACCCATGGACCATGAGATCATGACCTGAGCCGAAGTTAGATGCTCACCTGACTGAGCCACCCAGGTGCCCCCAAAATTGAGCATATTCTATTGCACTGGGTAAGTGGGAAATATCTGTTCTCAAGTGTTAGCAGACACGGTGATTATCTGGGCAGCTTGCTAAAAAGGCAGAGTCTCTGTTTCTACCCCAAGTGGTTAGGATAACACCAGGTTACTTCAAGCTGTACTACAAAGCTATAACCATCAAGACAGTATGGTACTAGCACATAAACAGACACATAGACCAGTGGAACAGAAAACCCAGAAATGGACCCACAACTATATGGTCAACTCATCTTCAACAAAGCAGGAAAGAATACCCAGTGGAAAAAAAGACAGTCTCTTAAACAAATGGCACTGGGAGAACTGGACAGCCGAAGAATTAACCTGGACCGCTTTTTTACACCATACACAAAAATAAATTCAAAATGGATGAAAGACCTAAATGTGAGACAGGAAACCATCAAAATCCTAGAGGAGAACACAGGCAGCAACATCTTTGACCTTGGCTGGAGCAACTTCTTACTAGACACATCTCCGGAGGCAGACAAAAGCAAACATGAACGACTGGGACTTCAAGATAAAAAGCTTCTGCACAGTGAAGGAAACAATTAACAAAACTAAAATGCAGCTTAGGGAATGGGAGAGGATATTTGCAAATGATATATCTGATAAAGGGTTAATATCCAAAATCCATAAGGAACTTATCAAACTCAACACCCAAAAAATAATCCAATGAAGAAATGGACAAAAGACATGAATAGACACTTCTCCAAAGAAGACAACCAGATGGCTAATAGACATATGAAAAGATGCTCAACATGACTCATCATCAGGGAAATACAAATCAAAACTACAGTGAGATACCACCTCATACCTGTCAGAATGGCTAAAATCAACAACACCAGAAACAACAGGTATTGGCGAGGATACAGAGAAAGGGGAACCCTCTTGCACTGTTGGTGGGAATGCAAACTTGTGTAGCCACTATGGAAAACAGTATGGCGGTTACTTAGAAAGTTAAAAATAGAACTACCTTATGATCCACAATTGCACTACTAGGTATTTACCCAAAGGATACAAAAATACAGACTTGAAGGGACACATGCACCCCAATGTTTATAGCAGCATTATCAACTATAGCCAAACTTTGGAGAGAGCCCAAATGTCCACTGACTGATGAATGGATAAAGAAGATGTGTTATACACACACACACACACACACACACACACACACACACACACAATGGAATATTACCCAGCCATTAAAAAGAATGAAATCTTGCCATTTGCAATGACGTGGATGGAGGTAGAATGTATTAAGCTAAGTGAAATAAGCCAGTCAGAGAAAGACAAACACTATACAATTTCACTCATATGTGGAATTTAAGAAACAAAACAGATGAATATACGGGAAGGGGAAAGAAGAAAGAGGGAAACAAACCGTAAGAGTCTCTTAATAACAGAGAACAAACTGAGGATTGATGGAGGGAGGTGGGTGGGGGATGGGCTACGTGGGGGATGGCCATTAAGGAGAGCACTTGTGATGAACACAGGGTGTTGTGTGGAAGTGATGAATCACTGCATTCTACTCCTGAAACCAGTATTGCACTGTGTGTTAACTAACTAGAATTTAAATAAAAATTTGAAAAGGAAAAAAAAAAAACGGGTAAGACCAGGTTGAGCCATTGTGTCCGGGGACCTCATGCAGGAGGTCTTTACACCAGACTCTGAGAAATGCTGGTGCCGGTCATGAAGAAATGAACGTCACACATGATCACTTTCTTTGTAGACTGGGCTTCCATGATAGAACTAGCATGATGGAAACTTTCTTGACAACATTTTCCTGCTAGAAGGCAGGCATCCAACAGCTGTTGGATGGGTGTGCCCATGAGGAGGACAAATCCTGGAAAAAGACGGAATAGTGTTTCCAGCTGGCTAGAGAAGATGGCGGTCACAAGGCTGCTGCGTAGAGAGAGCAACGCTCTAAAGCATGGAAGTCCCCAGGGCTCTAACTGCCACTGACGTCACTGAGCTCCCAGGAGCTGAGTCACTTCTGGGGGATGAGGCAGCTAAATCCATCTTTTTATCCCCAAATGCCACCACACCGGGGAAATGCATGCCCTCATTTTAGCACTGCCCCACAAGCAAGCAAGAGCTGAGCACTGGGCATGACTGGGACGTACCAACAGGTCTCATTACATACCTTGAAAATTTAAAGCCGTCCTGGGACAGGGTGGGGGCAGTGGTGATGATAGGTGAGGGCTGGCAATCTCCTAGAAGCTTGTAATTTAAGTATAGGCAGGAAGGGGTAAAACCATGCTGGGGAACAGAGAAGTCCTCCCTTTCCAACGATGGGTCCAAGTAGGAATTTAAGCCCAGGGTCTCCCGGACAATCTCTCCTCTTATTTCTGCCTTGTAACTTTCACACACACAGTATATGCCCCCAGAGGTCACTCACGTGGAACACTGCTGGTCAGCGTGGTGCTGTGTCACCACGTACCTAAATGCCTTGGCAGGAAGATACTATCATTATTGCCCTTCCTTTATAGACAAATAAGTGAGGCTCAGAGAGATCAGAAGTGATTGGTCACAATCACTGAACTAGGGAGTCCCAGAGTTGGACTCAGACCCAGATCGTTCTGATTTCAAAGCCCATGCTGTAGATCAAAGGGCTGTTGAAGAGCATTTCCCAGACCTCAATCACTGCACAGAATTCACCACAGCCATGTACTACCTGCTGTGGCCTCAGTGTTTGGGTCCCATCCCCCAAATGCACAGGTTGAAATCCTAAACCCTCGTCTGATGGTATTAGGAGATGAGGCCTTTGGGAGGTAATTAGGGTTAGATGAGGTCATGTGAGTGAGGCCCCGTGATAGGATTAGTGTCCTTATAAGAAGAGACATCAGATTTGATTTCTCTCTCTCTGCTCTCCCCCATGCAAGGACACAGTTAGAAGATAGCCATCTGCAAGCCAGGAAGAGGTTCTCACCAAACATGAGATGTGCCAGTGCCTTGACCTTGGACTCCCAAGCCTCCAGAACCATGAGAAATCAATGTTTGTTGTTTAAGCCCCCCAGTCTATGGTATTTTGTTACAGCTGCCCGAGCAAAGCCACTCTCTATATAATCATTTCCTCAATAGTTCTTTAGGCTGACTTTTTATTCTTTTATTCAATTAAACTCCTTAAAGGAAATCTCATATCATATCCATAAAGAGTAAGTCACTATCACTTAGCATAATTGGGAAGGAGCCATAAAAATAATTCCAATGGAAACAAAGCAATGTTATTAAATTCTGGCTCAATGCTCAGATTGAAGCCGAATTTTTCTTTCTTTCTTTCTTTCTTTCTTTCTTTCTTTCTTTCTTTCTTTCTTTCTTTTTAATTTTTTAACGTTTATTTATTTTTGAGAGGCAGAAAGACAGAGCACAAATGGGGGATGGGCAAAGGGAGAGACACACACACAGAATCTGAAGCAGGCTTCAGGCTCTGAGCTGTCAGCACAGAGCCCGACGCGGGGTCGAACCCACAGATCGTGAGATCATGACCTGAGCCAAAGTCTGGACACTTAACCGACTGAGCCACCCAGGCGCCCCTGAATTTTTCTTTCTTAACAATGTGGATTAGCAAGTTCTAGAAAGCTCACAAGTGCTAGAGAGGCATTAAAGGCAGACCACCAAATTGAGGCTTGCTTCTTTGGTAATCGTGAAGGTTGATAATGGCGGGGGTGGGGGGAGGAGTGATTTTCCCACAATGTAATTCGGTGTTGTTTGATGCTAGAAGCATCTGGGTACCACGGAGGGTACCCTTGTCACCCCACAACACCCCTGGAAAAGCCGTCGTAGAGTGGAATCCCAGCCCTTTGGGTTGGAAGGGCATCGGAGGTCACTTAGTCAAGTTCATATCTGCGTCTGACAGGCTGTCACCTGACTCAACAGGATGCAGTTCTGAGGGTCCCTTGACAAAAAGCAATAGGCCCAAACTCTGGTGTTGTCCCTGGAAAATTAAATGAGAACAGAAGCCTGAAGGAAAATTCTCAACCGTGTATCAAATTTCTCACCCAAAGATGCATCAGCCATTTTGAGTCATTATTTCAACCCAGCTCATATCATAGGGGCAATTACATGAGTGGACCTATTCATTTCGGCCCCAACCAACATTTCTGAGATGCCTAGCATCCTTAGAACAACCTCAGAAGGACACGTGAGACAAGGGCCATGGTAGTTGTCTGTGGGGGACTGGGAGGGGTCAGTGTTGGGACGATCACTTCCACCTAATATGTCCATTGTTTGAAATAAAAAAAAAAGTTTTTAACATTTATTTTAAAGAGACAGAGACAGAGCACAGGCAGGAGAGGGGCAGAGAGAGAGAGAGGGAGACACAGAATCCAAAGCAGGCTCCAGGCTCTGAGCCGTCAGCATAGAGCCTGACGAGGGGATCGAACCCACAAACCATGAGATCATGACCTGATCTGAAGTCGGACACTTAACTGACTGAGCCACCCAGGCGCCACCTCCCCCCTTGTTTGAATTTTTAAATAGACTTCCCATTTGGGAGTGATTTTAGATTTATAGAGAAGTTACAGATACCACGGAGATTTCCCATATACCCTTCACCTACTTCCCACCACTGCTAACATCACCAAGACACTGATGTTGGTGCATTGCTATTAGCTATATTGTTTGAATTTTAGCATGAGCGGATGGTATCTACTCAAGGTAGATTTAAAATAAAGAAACAAAGGGGGCGCCTGGGTAGCTCAGTCAGTTAAGCATCAGACTCTTGGTTTTGGCTCAGATTGTGATCTCACGGTTCATGGGATCCAGCCCCGCTTTGGGCTCTGCAGTGGCAGTACGGAGCCTCCTTGGGATTCTCTCTCTCTCTCTCTCTCTCTCTCTCTCTCTCTGACCTTCCCCTGCTCACTCTTGCATGCGCTTTCTCTCAAAATAAGTAAATAAACTTAAAAAATAATAAAGAAACAGGAGCAAAGAAAAAAAACTGGTGGGTGCAGGTGCTGAGGGAGCGAGGCAGCCCCTGAGGAGGGCAAGTGAAGGGGACAGTTATGGGCATGGGTTTTGGGATCTCAGGGCTGGCTCCTCTGCTGACCTTGGTCCCACCCATTGATGACTCTGGGCCTCAGTTTCTTCATCTGCAATGTAGGGACAATCATACCCATTTCATAGGTGATGTATGTAAGTGGCAGGCATATAGCAAGTTCTTTCTATAACTCTCTCTGTAATATCTGTTCTTATTACTCCTTTAATAAATATGCATTAAAAACCCACTTGGTGCCAGATACCGCTCTAAGCAACAGGGATGGAACAAGATAGATGAAATCCCTGCTCCTGTCAGGTTGAGCTTCCAGGAAAGGGCTTACATGTCAGGGAAGAAGGTCATTAGCTCACCATCAGCTCACTCCTGATGGCAGATTCCGGTTCAAGTCTCAGATCTACCACAAAGTGTGGGATCTGGACACACCACTTAATCTTCCTAAACTCAGTTTCCTCTTCTGTACAATGGGCCAGTACCTCCCACCTCACAGAGCTGCTGCTGTGGAGGCGAACTAACATGTCAAGGGCTGGGTGTGGTGCCTGGCACGACAAAGGGTGCTCAATAGCATTCTGACTGTCATCCTGTGTCCTTCCCCTGGAGGAAGCCAGACTAACGCGGGGAAGGAAACAGAATGAGGGTCATCGCATCTGGAGAACAACAGCTTGCATTTGGCCCATTCCTCTGTCCCTCTAGGTAAGACCGTTGGTCCTCCCGTTCTGCCTGCCTGGAAGCAGGGTCCAGAAAGTTCCCCCCAGCCCTCTGTCAGGAGCCAGTGCCTTAGCTCAGCACTGGGTGTGCATAGGCACGTCCTCCCACCCAGCAGTCTTAAATACCAGGGAAATATATCTGAGCCCCATTACTGGGCAGAGAATATCCTGATGCATTCCTAGGGCTCCTGGGGACACCCCAGTCTTTTATTGTCATCAGTCATTCACGTAGGAAAGAAGCTCATTTCAGCCCCCAAACGTTGCGTTATGGGATGCACCAAGCATCTCCCCCTTCTTGGTATAATGTGAATATAATAGGAAACAGCCGGTTGCTTTTAATGACTCATCATTTCCCAAGAAGACGAAGTAACCGCTTTTAGTTCAAACGCTCCTGGCTGCCCCACCCCCTCCCCAGCCTGCCTTGTGAAGGAGGGTGCCGCCCGGCTCCTGCTGGTAATCATCCCTCCTGGGGCACCGCGTCTCCCCGAATGTCCTCTTTATACTCACGATCGCCCAGCAAGGAAGGTTTTGCAGCGGAGGAAACTGACTCGCCTCCAAATCTTGACAATGGTTATTATTCTCTCAAGTGACTTTGGGCACATTTTTTAGCTTCTCTGAGTTTCTAGTTTCTCAGCCACATCTGACTTGTCTGAGATCACAAGAGTAATTAGGAGACAGCACCCTCAGCCCTGGGGTTAAGAAACAAGCTCCTGAGTCAAGCCAACTTGGGTATAAATCCCGGCTCTGCCCCTTTCTAACTGCTGACCTTGGGCAAATGACTTAACCTTCAGGCTGAAGTAAACCTTAAGGCTTAAAGTAAGCCTCGGTGTCCTTATCTGTAAACTGGGGGTAAAGAAGTAGAATGTGAGAATACTGAAGGCTCATTCTGAAAGCTCGGGGACGGAAGCTAAGGCAAGGGTTTTATCTTACTTTCACTCAGTAGCCTCTAAGCCCTTTGCCTGGACCAGAGTTTCTCACCCTCAGCACTAATGACATCTAGGGCCAGATCATTCTCTGCTGAGGGGGCCGTCTCGTGTGTCGTAGGATTATTAACAGTATCCCTGTCTTCTACCCACTAGATGCCCGTAGCACACACCTACCAACCCCAAATGTCTTCAAACAGGGGGGCAAAATTATCCCAGACCGAGAATCACTGGTTTAGATCCACTTTTTCAGGAGGGCTCCTAGGAGCATCTTACTTCTTGTTTGCTATACAAGGTAACATATTCACAGGTTCTGTGGATTAGGTTGTGAACATCTTGAAGGTGCCATTATTCAGCCTATCACAGTTTACATAATAGAGAAGGCCGAAGAAATCTACCATGGAGGGTCCTAGGATGGGATCATTATCATCCTTGAGGGTAGAAACTCTGGTCTGTAGGGAGGAACCAGCTCAGCGAAGGACGTGGGACAACAGAGCAGTGAGTGTCCTCTTGCTCACTGGGCATTGTCCACGTCACCCAGCTTAGTGCCAGCAGCCATGGTAGAGCACCGCTTAACTGATAGCATGGCTCAAGTTGGAATGTTGGCTCTGCCCCTTACTGGCTTGTGCCCCAGGACACGTTATTTAAATTCTCTGAGCTTCCTCTTTCTCGCTTGTAAAGTGGGACCAACAATACTCACTTGCCATATTTGTTCATCCCGTTTGCACAGTTGGTAAGTGGGTTATGCAACCTTACCCACCCTCAGCATCCATCATTTGTTAAGTTGAGACAATAATAGAAACTATTCATTGGCTGTAGTGAGGGTTGAGTCAGAGATTGTAAATCTAGGCTAGTACATCAAAAAGACCAAGTTAGATCTTGATAAGTGTCAATTATCATTCACCATCATCATCACCATCACCACAAACATCACCATCACCATCAAAAAAGAGAAAGCATCCAACCTTAGAATCCACCACAGCTGGAGCTAAGGATGGGAAAGGACACAGGAGATCAGCCCCTTGGGAACCCCTGGCCCCTTTACCTCCCTTCCCAGAACTCTGTTCATTGGGAATACCCCACCTCATACAGCATCTCATCTCATGTCTTCTTGAGGATGAGAAGCAACCAAAAGCCACGTATCCCACCTACATCATCCACAAAACAAGCACTAGGCCTGGGCTGGGGGAGTGATATTAAGGTAATGGAAACAATTTCTTTTTTAAAAACAAGTATTCTAGAACATTATCCTTCAAGGAAATCATCTTGGAACACTTTATGATCCTAATAATACCAACATTCCTCAAGCCTTTTAAGACGTTTCTTAGGCCCTTATACCACTATTAAATCCTTTCTGGATTAAGGAGAGGTACTAATAAACAAACCTTTTGCTAATTGCTTTCAAATCAGTTTATGAGTCATCGAAGAGAAGTAGTTTAACACATTTAAATTCATGTTTTTATATTCACATGATCTGATTACCCACTTTATTTGCACAATCTGGCTCAGAATGACTTTTGGTAGTTCCAAAAAGTCAAACTCCCTCTCCAAGGCAAAGGTTTATCACCCTAGTGGATGTTCACAATATCTCAACACAGACTGGGACTACAGGTTCAAAGGAGGATTTTTAGAAAGGTTTTCATCTGAATAATGTGTGTTACCATCAAGGTGGGGCTTTGAAGGTGATGACACACGAGTTCTGGCAGATTATTTAGCAGTGTGTAATGTCATTTTTCATTACTTGGCATCCTCCCTCCAACACTTCTAAGTGACCTTCAATGAATCATCAAACAGCTCTGTCATATTTCTCCCAGCCCCGAGCAGAAGGGCTTGGGTTAGTTTCTGAGATCCTTTGAGACCATAGAAGAGAATGAAACATTCTCGCTAATTCAGTGGGAATTGTTACGGATGTCGAATTAAAACTGTGGAAATTGATAACCCTGTAATAAACAATAGAATGATTGTCCAATTAAAATTGCATAACAACAAATGTTTCTCAGCACTTCTGCAGGTTCATTCTATTATTCCAAGTTCATTTAAGAAAACATCCTCCAGCCCTTCAACCTCAATGATTTCATGAATATAGGCAATTATGAATCTATCCTGAGCCGTGATTCATGCATCTCTACTAAGACGCCCTAACACTTGCAATTTACAAACCAATTCCGAAGTAAGTGAAGGGCGAGGGTCACGCAAGGATGGGTAGGAAACCAGATGGTGCTGCTGAAAACCATGCTTGGTGAGGCTAAAATTATTGGAATCTAGAGGAAAATTAATTGGGACTGTCAAAAGTAATATTTCAGTTTTTAAAAATTGCCTAGCCTAGAAATCATGTGGCTCATTTCATCCCTCACCGGCTGGAAACTTAGGGATAAACTGCTTGGAGAATATTATTTTCATTAAGAAAATTCGAGACAGGGACTATAGCATGGGATAAACCATCGTATGAATGGGGGTGATTTGGGTGTGAGTTGAGGAGTCTGAGAGCACCAGCCAAGGGAAGCCAGTGCAAAGATTGCATGTAAGCATGGGTGGGCCAAGGTCAATGTTCACCAACACAGATGGCACGCGGGGAAGCCAGAGGCAAAGCTGGATCACAGGAAATGTTGGATGGGAAGTCCAGCATAAGAAGTAAGACATGCCCCAACAGGAAGATCGACCACAAAGGCAAGAGCTTCAGGATTGGAAATACTCAAGGATTTTTTTTTTAATGTTTATTTATTTTTGAGAGAGAGAGAGACAGAGTGTGAGCAGGGGAGGGACAGAGAGAGAGGGTGACACAGAATCCAAAGCACGCTCCAGACTCTGAGCTGTCAGTGCAGAGCCCGATGCGGGGCTCGAACTCACAAACCGTGAGATCATGACCTGAGCTGAGGTTGGACGCTTAACCGACTGAGCCACCCAGGCGCCCCTCAAGGATTTGTTTTTTAATTAACTAAAGTCTATACTTTATTCAGATTTCCTTAGTTTTTACCTAATGTCCTTTTTCTATTCCTGATTTCATCCAGGATAATCACACGACATTTAGTGGTCATGTCTCCTTAGGCTCCTCTTGGATGTGACAGTTTTCCTTGTTTTGGAGGATTTTCCTTGACAGTCTGGAGGAGTACTCATCAGGGATTTTGAAGAATGTCCTTCAATTCTGATTTGTCCGATATTTTTCTGATCATTAGACTGGGGTTGTGGGTTTGAAAGAGAAAGACCACAGAAGGAACGGCCATTCTCATCATTTTCTATCAAGGTCACATGTTCTCCAGATGACTCATCAGTGCTGACACTGACCTTGAACACCTAGCTGAACAGTGTTTGTCAGGTTCCTCCCCTGTGAAGTTATTCTCTCCCTCCACCCCACTCCTTCCCATACTGTCTTCTTTGGAAGGAAGTCGCCAAGCGAAGCCCACATTTACAGGGTGGGAAGTTATGTGCACTTCCTCGAGGGCAGACTATGGTATTATTGTCATAATCAGAAGCAAAATATTCCCACATCAGAAGATAAAGAGGGTCACAGGCCCATGGAGCAAAAGCCAGAATTTCTTGTGTGCCCCAGCTAGGACTGGAGGTGTGGCGAGGGCCAGTTCCCCAGCAATGTTGCAAGACTCACAAAATCTGAGCATTAAGTCCAAGGTCGGAGGGGGGGTGAGGAACCACATGCAAAAATTAAAAAAAAAAAAAAAAAAAAAAAGGCACAAAAGCAAGACAAAGGTTCGGCCAGTTAGTATTGTTTTTCATAGGCCCTGACGTTTTTCATTCTCTCTGGCATCCCTTTTGAATACTCAGGGCTCTGTCCTCTCAGGTGGTCCTTCCTCTGTGGGGCTCTGGGCCAATGACATGGCTTCATACGTCATTTGATGGTGGTGTATTCAACATAACCACCACAAACCAGACCATATTCTAGGAGCCGGCCTACGGAAATGAAATATCCATCCTCGCAGCGAAGGTGGACAGTAAGCAAGAAGACAGAAGACATCCTTTACGTTGACGGGATTATGCAGTGAGTAAAATGCAGTTATGAGCTACCAAGTGACGAACGGGGACTCCTTCGGACAGTGGGGTCACGGAAGCCACTCTGACAAAGTGACATCCGAGCTGCCGTTGAATGACCAAGAGGCGCAGGCTTGGGAAGACGGAAGGAAGGATCCCTACGGGCAGATGCAGCTGTAGGTACGGAAGCCCACAGATGGAAACAAGCTTCATGTTCAAGAACAGAGAGGAGGCCCACGTGGCTGGAGCAAACTGAGAAAGGAGAGCAGTGCTCTGGGATGCAGAGACAGGAAGGGACCAGAGGACGCCAGGCCTGGAGGTCCTGGTGGGTTTGATTCCCAGTGGTTGACCCACAGAAGGCCGTTAAGTGGGGGCAGTGAGATCTGATGGTGGGTTTATTTTTTATTTTTTAATTTATATATTTTGAGAGAGAGACAGAGCGGGTAGGAGAGGGGCGGAGAGAGAGGGAGAGAGAATCCCAAGCAGGCTCCACACCATCCGCACAGAGCCCGACATGGGGCTCGAACCCACGACATGGGGCTCGAACCCACGAAACCGTGAGATCCTGCCCCGAGCCAAAACCAAGAGTCGGATGCTTAACCGACTGAGCCACCCAGGCGCCCAGAGACGTAATGGTGTTTTTAAGAGTTGCTGTCTCCTGGGAGAGAGCACACTGTTGAGGGAACAGGCACAATAGACGCTAGACCAGCCTCCTTCTATGGCCTCAGAGGGCTGCTGAGGATTAAATGCATCGTAAAGTGTGCAAAGTGCTTAGCCCAGGGCCTGGTCATAGCAAGCGATCGATAAACGCAATAAAATAAAACAAAGGCAATTCCTGCAAATGCAGTTATGCAGATGCCTGCTGCTTTTCCCCATTCAGCCACAGCCCGCTGGGCAATAACCCATCCTAAGGGTGTTTGCTGAGCGTGGGACAGCCTGGGGGCTGCTGGTGCCCATCCTGTTCCCTGGACATGGCTGACTGGCAAGGAGGCACGGTGTTTTGGGGGCACACACACACAAAGTGGGGGCGTGGTCTGAAACACCAGCCCAGGCCCTAGTGAGCCCTGGCGTGTGTCCAGAGGGTTCCCTATGAAGGCTAGCAAAACATGCCATCCCCAGATTTGCCGCTTTGGCCTAACAATTATTTTGAGCTGGAGGCATTTGAGAAAAAACAAAAGCAAACAAACCAGAAACAAAGAAAGCTCTCTGCCCTGCCCCTACCTACCTAAAAGCAGGACATAAATCTATAAAGGTGTCTCCTTCCCCTGGCTATCAGGAAGGGCAGAGGTTAATCACTAGAGACAACTGTAGACCCTTATCAGCACCAGACAAATCTACCAAACAAACGCTGCTAAAAATTAGCCCTTATCTACTGTTCATTTTCCCCACACAGTTAGCTTCCCACAATGTACTGCCTAGAAGCTCAAAGTCCCTTTCCTTTGCCTTGTCACTTCTCTAAAAATTTATTGCTCTTTTGTTAAAATGCTCTATAAGCTCTATACACTTTTTTTTTTAAGTGTATTTATGTATTTATTTAGAGGCAGGGAAGGGCAGGGAGAGAGGGAGAAAGAATTCCAAGCAGGCTCCGCGGGGGTCAGTGAGCAGAGCCTGATGTGAGGCTTGAACCCACGAACCATGAGATCATGACCTGAGCTGAAACCAGGAGTCGGACGCTTAATCGACGACACCACCCAGGTGTCCCATAAGCCCAAATTCTGACCACTACCGTGAGTTAGTTACTCATCACAGGGTGCTCCCTTGTGTATGTGCGATGCACATGTTAATAAACTTCCATTCGTTTCTCTCTGAATAATCTATCTTTTGCCAGTCTAAATTATAGGGCCCCAGCCCAGGACCCTAATTTGGGCAGAGGAAAAAGATTTTATTTTCTTTCCCTACACCTGCTTGGCATCTCTCAAAGTGGGTGCCAGTAACTGAGGGCCACAGTCTGGGTTCAGCAAAGGCTGGGGGAATAGGTGCTGAATCTGGAATGGGTCTTATACAGGGCATAAAAAAATGGGGTGGGAACGAAGTGTACCATGGGTAAACTTGAGGTGATAAAAGGTATTTGGGTAATGTTAGGAACAGCTAAACTCCACGGTGTGGAGATCAGAATACACTGTCAACAACACCCGTGAACCTGGAAAAGTCCGATATGAATCATGGAGAGCCACGTCAGGGAACGGCTATTTTGAGCCCAGCTAGAGAGTTGGGCTCTGTCTGCCTTTACTGAGAGGGATGAGTGGCTGAGCCAGGCTGTTAGCTATTCAAGTCAGTGCTTCCCCTCAACAGAATTTCAATCAACTGAAGGCTAGGAGTCTAGGCCACCTATAGCTCATAGCTCAAACCTGCCATCGCACGGATCCTGAGAGCAGAGCCTTCATGGAAGGGGGAAGAACCGAGAGATGGACAGAAACAAATGAGGGACTTTGAAACCCTGGATCAACCGCTTCTAGAGAAATACAACCTAGTGCCTCCCCTTTTTGCTTAAACAGCTCCGGTGGTGTTGTGTACAACCAGGAGAGTCGCACAAACACTCCACATCCTTTTAGGAGAAGGATGGGAGAACGGTGGGAGGAGGAGCAGAGCTGTGGATCAAAGGGCCGTCCCAGTGTCTCCCGCCTGCCTTCAGTCACCATGCCCACACGACCATCTCCTCAAGCTGGGTCTGCAAACTACAGCCTGCGGGCCAGATCTAGCCCACTGCTGTTTTCGTGTAGCCTGTGAGCTAAAAATGGCTTTTACATTTTTCAAATTGTTGGGGTGGGGGTTCAAAAGAAAAGAACTAGATCGTGACAAGCGAAAATTACAGAAACTTCAAATTTCAGTGTCCATAAATAAAGCTTTATTGGAACATAGGCATGCTCATTTGTTTATGTACTGTCTCTGGCTGCGTTCACAGAGTTGGATGGTTGGGACAGAGACCATATGGCTTCAAAGACACAAATATTTACTATTAGCCCTTTCAGAAAAGGTTTGCAAAACCCTGTCCATAGGGTCCTTTAGACACCTAGGAAAAGTGATTCTGTAACTTGTCTTTTATAAAGTAGGATATTAAAGGTTTTAATTTCCAAACTTATTATGTTGATGAACTTGGTAAAAACCAGTTGGTCTTTCTTGCCAGGTAAAATGAGCAGAATAGCTAATTATTTCTATTAATTTGTTTAGAAGGAATCCCCATTCAAGTTTTAAGGTTGTAAACTGAATGTATATCTAGAATTTAAATAGTAATCCCAAAGACAACAGCAATTATATATTCAATTGAATACATATAAATAATATATATAAATATATATATTTATAAATATAAATAAATCATTATTTAGCCCAATTTTTCCATAATCACAAAACTTCTCTTTCTAACACTATTTTTTCATAATCTGATAAATAATCCAAGCCATAGTTGAAATAAACTTTTCAATAAGAATAATAGCTATTATTTATTAAGCCTTTACTATTTGCCAGGTAGAATTCTGAGCATTTTCTTATTATTTTTTTTAAATGTTTGTTTATTTTTGAGAAAGAGAGTGTGGAAGCGGGGTAGGAGCAGGGAGAGAGGGAGACACAGAATCTGAAGCAGGTTCCAGGCTCTGAGCTGTCAGCACAGAGCCTGATGCGGGGCTCAAACTCACAAACTGCAAGATCATGACGTGAGCCAAAGTCGGATACTTAACTGACTGAACCACCCAGGCCCCCAAGTTTTACTTACAGTAACACATTTAATGGTCCCAATGAACATATCAGGTAGGTACTAACATCATACCCATTTAATACATAAGAAAACGAAGACATAGAGGCAGACTAAGTATTTTGCCTAAGGTCACATGTAGCCAACAAATACTAGGTCTAGGATTCAAAGCCCAGGAACCTGGCCCCCTGAACTGGGCTATGCTATATTTATCTCAGCTCTATTTAAAAGAGGTGAAGGTAACAAGATATCACTGTCTTTGAAATTTAATTAGTCACACAACACAGTTGACCCCAGAAAAACACATAGATATCTAGATAGATACATAGATACATAGATAGATACATAGATACATAGATACACAGATAGTTACATAGATAGATCTGTTGGGTTTCAGTTTCTCTGGAGAATCCTAAATGATACCAGCCTAGACTCCTTGAACAGTATCTCCTTTTGCCTAAATCGAACAGGTTTCGATTCCCTACCCGATTAAGGGCAAAACAGTCTTCCAATTTTTATATTCTCCGAATCATCAGCATAGGCCGTTCAAATAATGGATTTTCTGGGTTTCTAATTATTCCCTCGGTTGTGCACTAACTAGGCCAGCTCCCAAAGTTGCTGATTTGCAGGTGGGGAGACTAGTTGACTTTGCCTAAAATGGATAATCTGGGAGTCAGCAAATTGGTTTAGGTTTTCTGGTGGATGTTTGTTTACTTACCTTCTCTCTTCCTGAGAAGGAAACAAATATCCTGCCCCATTTTCCTCCAGCAGAAGAGCCGGAAGTGACAGTTTATACTTGGGACGGAGCCGGGGGAAGATGAACAGCGTCTCAGAACCAATTACTGAAATGACCAGAAGGGATGTCAACTGAATGCATAATTTCCTCATAAGTCCCATTTCTCAAGGTAGAAATGCTTCAGACATAATCCAAACACTTTTCTGCAGAGATTAAGCGAGTGGGATGGAAAGAGAAGCGGAGCAATGGCTTCCCAGGGCTGGTAGTAATTGGCCTTCAAATGGGTGTGATGGTCCCCTGTACAGATGGACAGTGTGAAGTCCTGAATGGCCAGGAGATTTGCTAACTGATAGCAAGGTCAGAATCAGGCCTCTGGCCTCCAAGTTCAGCTCTGCAAGCCCAGTGACCTTTGCATGATGTCTTTCTTTTGCCCCCCAGCCAGCATCCATTTCCTGATTTTCCTTTGGGAGGCTGGGCATGTGATCCAGAGCCTGGCCAATCAAAATATTCCACTACCCCCTCTTTCCTTCTCTCCTGTCACAGTAATTGGTTCAAGTTGGCAAATTAGCCCAGTTGGAACAATGAGAGCCAGTCCCAGGACTTTTAGTGAAACTATTGGAGAGGACAACTCTTTCCGTGCTGGCATCACCAGCTGATGGGTAATGTAAGCTTGGAGCTGTTGGCATCACCACATGAAAAGAACCTTTCTGAGAGTGAAGCCAACACTGGTAGGTGCAGAATAAAGAGAAGATGAAAAAGACTCAGTCCTATTGATCCAGGACTGAAATGATCTGTTTTTGAACCCCTGGATCTAGCCATGCCTGAAGCCAACTCAGTCTGTTCATAAGCCAATAATCTCTTTGTTTAGCTTGAGCCAGTTGAGTTAGCTTTATTGCTTGGACCTGAGAGCCCCGAGTGGTGGCAACTGTCATCCTACAGCCTGCAGGGCTGGCCAGTTCCTGCCCTGCACATTTCAAATACCTGGCAATGTCCAGCAGGCTGAAGGTGACAATGGCCATTCTTGCACGCACAGTTTAGTGAGCACCTACTACATGCCAGACACTGGGCCCAATGCTCCAGACACAGAGGTGAACAAGACAGACCCACTCTCCATCCCCACAGAGTTCAAAGAGAGACGACGGAGTCAACTATTACAACAGAGTAAGTATGTGTTTTGGCAGGGGGAAGCATCAAGATGTTTCCTAGTTTAGGGGTCAGATACGTGTCCCTGAGGAACTGACCTTTCATCCAACGCTCAAAGAATGAGTGAGCTGTGCGAGAGGAAAGGAGAACACAGGGAGAGTGGGAAAGGGGGGAAGAGAAGAAGACAACTATACATAAAGCTCAAACAAGAAAAAGGGAAGATAGCTGAGGATTTGAGCTAGGAACTGGCAAGAGACAAGGCTGGGGGTTCCTTGCTCTTCCTTATCTGCAGGCCTGTTAACTATACTTCTAAAACATATCCCCAATCCGTCCATTTCACACCATCTCGTTGCCCCATCATCAAGCAACTGCTAGAGCCACATGGTTGCAGTCTTGAACCCATACAATCCATCCATCACACGGCAGCCAGGGAGGGGCAGTAGGGAGCCACCGAAAGTACACGAGCCGAGAAGGGGCATGCTCTTCCTAGGACAGGGTCTCTACTTTGCCCCCAGAAGAGACCGTCTTTAGCTATCTCTAAATTGGGGGCCCTGAAGTTATTTCCTGGATGTGCAGTCAGACCACCAGTAGACTCTCCTGCAAGAGCACCCCAGAGGGATCCTGCCCGTGTCGGCAAAGCCATCCAGGCTGCTCTGAATCAATGTGCAGTGAGTAATGACTTGTCAGAGTTGTGGGTCTTCCTTGAACTCTTCAGGCACCCAGGCAGGGAACTTGCTCAGGCCTGCTGCACTTCCGATCGGTTCAGCAAAGTGTGTTCACGGCTTCCTTTGTGGAGGAACCACTTGGCAGAGGTCAGGGGCTGGGGGGAGGGGGTGGACACACGCGACAATGTCCTGGGGCCAAGCCCACGGAGGGAGAGAAATTCACAAGGCAAAGGAGGAAAAGCAAGGAGAAAAAATAGTTCCGACGTCAGAAAAGCGAATATGGTGAGGGAGGCCAGACTCCAAAGGCCACATATTGTATGACTCCATTCCCAGGCAACATCCCAAACAGGCAAGATCCCCAGAGGCAGAAGGAGTTGTTCAGGACAGGGATGTACTGGAAGTGATGGGCTTCCGTTAAGGGTGACACAAACGGTTTGCAACCAGGAAGAGGTGACGACTGCATGACCTCGTGAATGTACTAAATACCCTGAACGATACACCGGGTAATGGTTAACCTTATGCTATGCGACTTTTGCTTCGATTTGAAAGCAACACAAAGAAAAGAAAAAGGGGGAAAGGACATAACTCTAGCCAGGAAGATACCAAAGATTTCACGCAGGTTGTGGCACTGGAGCTGGACCCTGACCGACGGTTTGGGTCTTGTCCTACAGACGTCAGCAGGCAGGAAGAAGGCGAAAGACATTTTCTGGACATTGGTTATGCTCAGGGCAAGCCTTCCAAGAAGGACATAATACATTGCCCTATTTTATAGATGGGGAAGGGAGGCCCAGAAAGGGAAATGAGCTAAGTCAGGTTGCACAGCTGGTGAGTAGCAGGGAGCGGAGATCAAAGTCAGGCTTGTCTCGCCCTGAGCTGGGTTGAGCTGCCTTCTGCAGAAGAGCGTGTACACTCAGAATTCTCCTTTAAATTAATTTATCCAAGGGGCGTCAGGGTGGTTCAGTCGGTTAGGCGTCCGACTCTTAGATTCAGCTCTGGTCGTGATCTCGCGGTTTCATTGGGTTCGAGCCCCACATCAGGCTCTGTGCTTGATGGTATGGAGCCCATTTGGGATTCTTTCTCTCCCTTTCTCTCTGCCCCTCCCCCACTTGTGCTGTCTTTGTCTCTCTCAAAATAAATAAATAAATAAACTTTAAAAAATTAATTAATGGGGCACGTGGGTGGCTCATATGAGGTGTCTCTTATATATGTGTGTATGTATATATATTCTCATATATATGTGTGTGTGTGTATACATATATATATATTCTCATATATATATTCTCATATATATATATACACATATATATATTCTCATATATATATATATATATATACACACACACACACATATATACACACATAACACTTCTTCTTTATCCATTCATCTATCAATGGACACTTGGGCTGCTTCCCTAATTTGTCTATTGTAGCTTTAATAGCCTTCTCAGATTATTGAGGATATTCATATTTTCCACCACACCATAACTCAAGTAGTATCTTCAAGGGTAGCTGCACTGTGGAATCTGAACCTGTTAGCAATGAACTTTTTATAGGAAAATCCATTCGTCTGTTACAGGAAAATCCATTGGTCTGTCTTACTCTTTGAAGAGATCTTTTAACCAGGCATAATTTAGTAATACCATACATTGGTCACTTAGAAAATATTGGTTCACTGGGGCACCTGGGTGGCTCAGTTGGTTAAGCGTTCAACTTTGGCTCAGGTCATGATCTCCCCGTTCACCAGTTCGAGCCCTGCGTCGGGCTCAGAGCCCCGAGGTTGCTTTGGATTCTATGTCTCCCTCTCTCTCTCTCTGCGCCTCCCCCACTCGTGCTCTGTCTCTCTTTCAACAATAAATAAACATTAAAAAAAGAGAAAATACTGGTTCATTGAGTTACGCGAATCCCTAAATTTTGACACATTTCATCACAAAAATCACATTAATTCACATTCCTACCAACCTCATCAGGAAAGTCTTGTACTGGGAAGCTGTCAAGCTCATGGGAACAGATTCAAGTTTTCCAAAATCGTAATCATCTATTGAAAGCTCAAGTTGTATCACTGGCAACAAATACCGTCAGTTGTTTCCCTTAAAGTGATAGGCTCGCTTCATTAACTTTTGCAAAACTATCAGTGAACACCCAAGCCTTGAAAACTGTCAGTTATTCCTTTATGTAAAAATGGCATTCTATACCAAAATAAATAAATAAATAAATAAATAAATAAATAAATAAATAAATAGAAAAAAATAAAAAATTAAAAGCAGTGAGTTCAGTACAAACAACTGTAGTGCTTTTCCTTCGGAATACACAAAAGTGATTTGTATGTACTTCCCATCTGGCACCCAGAATATTTAAAAGACATACGACTCAAGGGTCAAGAGTCCAAAAATTAATAATTTTTATTGTTTCATCACGAACATTCTTTTAAAATATTTATTTTTGAGAGAGCACCGACAGGGTAGGGGCAGAGAGAGGGGGACACACAGAATCGGACACAGGCTCCAGGCTCTGAGCTGTCAGCCCAGAGTCCAATGCGGGGCTCAAACTCGTGAACTGTGAGATCATGACCTGAGCTGAAGTCAGTCGCTTAACCAACTGAGCCACCTAGGCACCCCTCATTGAGAACATTCTTAAGTGAAACTGATGTTTGTTTTTAACTGTGAGCGCATGACAGCAAAGAACATAATGATTACTCAGAGTTCGGTTCAGACTTAAGTCCTAATACATCAATAATTACTTAGGGGCGTGTGGGCGGCTCAATCAGTTGAGCATCCGACTCTTGATTTTGGCTCATGGTTCATGGGATCGGGCGCCATGTTGGGCTCTGCGCTGACTACATGGAACCTGCTTGGGATTCTCTGTCTCCCTTTCACTCTTCCCTTTTCCCACTCATGTGCGCACGCGTGTTATAGATATATATATATATATATCCAGCTTCTACAAGAAGCTCAGTTTAAATATGACAGTATAGGCAGATTGAAAATAAAATGACAGGAAAAGGTATATAAATATCAATTGGAAGAAAGAAGGAGGGGCTATACTAGAATCAGATAAAGTAGACATCAGGGCACAGAAAAGTGCAACAGGGACAATATATAATTATAGAAGGGTCAGTCCATCAAGAAGATACAGCAATCCTGTTTATGCACCAAATGACAAAGCCTCAAGATACATGATGTAGACTGACAAAGTGGAAAGAATGAACAGGTCCACAGTTATAGCTGGGGACTTCAATACTCCACGGTCAGCAACTGATGGGGCTACTAGACAGGAAAGCAGCAAAGGTACACAATAAGTAAACAGCTCTACCAAGGAACTCAGTGTACTTGACATTTATGGAATCCTCCACCCAACAACAGTAGAACACACTTTTCCCCCAAGTGCCTATGGAACACTGATCAAGATAGACCATATCCCTGGCCCCAAGACCAAATTTAACAAATTTAAAACAATTGAAATAATACAAGTTGTATTCTCTGGTCATAATGGAATCAAACAAGAAAAAGCTCCCAATGCTTGGAAATTAAACAACCTACTTCTAAATAATCCTTGCTTCAAAAAAGAAGTCTCAAAGGAAATTTAAAAAAGAAGAACCAAATTTATTTATTTACTTATTTTTAAATGTATGTTTATTTTTGAGAGAGAGAGAGAGAGCGCATGTGTGAACAATCAGGGAAAGGGCAGAGAGAGAGAAGGACACAGAATCCAAAGCAGGCTCCAGGCTCGGAGCTGTCAGCACAGAGCCCAGTGCAGGGCTCAAACTCTTGAACTGTGAGATCATGACCTGAGCCAAAGTCAGCTGCTTAACCGACTGAGCCATCCAGGCACCCCAAGAGGAACCAAATTTAGATGAAAATACAATATATCAACATATATGGAATGCAGCAAAGACAGTACAGAGAGGGAGATTTATAGCACGAAAATGCTCACGTTACAAAAGAGAAAGGTCTCAAATCAATAATCTAAGTTCTTGTCTCAAGAAACTAAAAAAAGGATAGCAAAATAAACCCAAAGAGTGCAGAAGGAAGGAAATAATAAAGAGTAGAATCAGGGAAACCAAAACCATGAAAACAATAGAGAAAAATCAATGACAAAAAATCTAATTCTTAAAGTAACAAGAACAAAGTTGATAAGACTCTAGCAAGACTGACACGGATAAAAAGAAGATACAAATCACTAGTATGAGGAATGAAACAAGGCATAGCTCTACAGATCCTACAGCCATTAAAAGGATGATGGTGGGGGGGCGCCTGGGTGGCGCAGTCGGTTAAGCGTCCGACTTCAGCCAGGTCACGATCTCGCGGTCCGTGAGTTCGAGCCCCGCGTCGGGCTCTGGGCTGATGGCTCAGAGCCTGGAGCCTGTTTCCGATTCTGTGTCTCCCTCTCTCTCTGCCCCTCCCCCGTTCATGCTCTGTCTCTCTCTGTCGCAAAAATAAATAAACGTTGAAAAAAAAAATTAAAAAAAAAAAAAAAGGATGACGGTGGGGGGCACGCAGGGGCGCCTGGGTGGCTCAGTCAGTTGAGAGGCCGACTTTGGCTCAGGTCTCGATCTCACGGTTCATGGGTTCGAGCCCCGAGTCAGGCTCTGTGCTGACAGCTCAGAGCCTGGAGCCTGTTTCAGACTCTGTGTCTCCCCCTCTCTCTGCCCCTCCCCCACTCATGCTGTCTCAAAAATAAACATTTTTTAAAAAGGATGATAAGGGAATACTACCAACAACTTGACACTCAGAAACTTGATCACTGAGAAGCAGCATAGAAGAATTTGGCAGTTTCTTACAAAGCTAAATATGTGTTTCTGTGTGACTCAGTAATTGCACTCTTGGGTATCTACCTCAGAGAAATGAAAATTTATGTTCACACAAAAAATTGGACGAGCGTTCACAGCAGTTTTATTCATAAGCCCCAAACCGGAAATGATCCAGGTATCCTTCAATGGGTGAAACACACTGTGGTACACCCATTCAATGGACTACTACCCAATGACAAAAAGGAGTGAATGATTGATACATACAATTTGGATAGATTTTTTTTTTAAAAATTTTAATGTTTATTTTGAGAGAGAGCATGAGCAGGGGAGGGGCAGAGGGGCAGAAAGAAAGGGAGAAACAGAATCCCAAGCAGGTTCCACACTGTCAGCACAAAGCCCAGTTCAGGGTTTGAACTCATGAACTGCAATATCGTGACCTGAGGTGAAACCAAGAGTTGGACGCTTAACCAACTGAGCCACCCAGGCATCCCAGATTTCTTTTTTTTCAAGTTTACTTATTCGAAAGAGAGAGAGAGAGAGAGAGAGTGAACCAATGGGGAGGGGCAGAAGGAGGGGTGAGGGGTACTGGGGATCCAAAGCAGGCTCTGTGCTGACAGCACAGAGTCCAAACTCACGAACCATGAGATCATGACCTGAGCCAATGTCAGAGGCTTAACCAACTGAGCAACCCAGGTGCCCCTGGATAGATTTCACAAGAATAACAGTGACTAAAAAAAGACAATCTCAGAAAGTTACATACTATGTGGTTCCATTCATAAAGCTCTTAAAATGACAAAATTATGGAAATGGAGACCTGAACTGTAGTTGTCAGGGATTGAGTGGGGGAAGGTAATTGTGGTTATAAAACTAGCATGAAGCATCCCTGTGAGGAAGACACTGCTCTGTTTCTTGACTGTGGTGTGGTCACACAGATCTAAGACAGAGTGCAAACGAGGGAGGGGAAGACAGAGGGAGACACAGAATCCGAGGTGGGCACCAGGCTCCGAGCTGTCAGCATAGAGCCCAACATGGGGCTCGAACCCACGAACCGTGAGACCATGACTTGAACCAAAGTCGGACAATTAACCAACTAAGGCACTCGGGCGCCCCTGATGGTATAATTCTATTTTATTTTCAGAACACATGAAATTATTTATCGAATGCAATGTATTATTTGATCCACTAATATAAATTCTGTAATTTTAACAATAAACACCAGAGGAACTTTCTGTAGATCCACCTTCCTTTAGTGTAGCTCCAAACCCCTCTATAATAAAACAACACATCACAGAAAGATGTACCTTTAGACTTAATGTGAAATGATTAGGGAAATTGTCTTTAACAGTAACATTTAAATGTTTAACTTTTTTTTTTACTTTTTTAATTTTATTTTTTATTTTTTAAAATTTACATCCAAATTAGTTAGCATATAGTGCAACAGTGATTTCAGGAGTAGATTCCCTAATGCTCCCTACCCATTTAGCCCATCCCCCCTCCCTCAACCCCTCCCGTAACCCTCAGTTTGTTCTCCATATTTATGAGTCTCTTCTGTTTTGTCCCCCTCCCTGTTTTTATATTATTTTTCTTTCCCTTCCCTTATGTTCATCTGTTTTGTCTCCTAAAATCCTCCTATGAGTGAAGTCATATGATTTTTGTCCTTTTCTGACTGACTAATTTCACTTAGCATAATACCCTCCAGTTCCATCCACATAGTTGCAAATGGCAAGATTTCATTTTCTCATTGCCGAGTAATACTCCATTGCGTATATATACCACATCTTCTTTATCCATTCATCCATGGTTGGACATATGGGCTCTTCCCATACTTTGGCTATTGTGGATAGTGCTGCTATAAACATGGGGGTGCATGTGTCCCTTCGAAACAGCACACCTGTATCCCGTGGATAAATGCCTAGTAGTGCAATTGCTGGGTCGTAGGGTAGTTCTATTTTTAGTTTTTTGAGGAAGCTCCATACTGTTTTCCAGAGTGGCTGCACCAGCTTGCATTCCCACCCTAACAGTATAATTTTAATACACACACACACACACACACACACACACACACACACACTAATACACACACAGTGCATGTAAATCTGGGGAAATCTGAATATATCAATGGACTGAATCAATGTCAATTTCCTGCTTTTGATATTACACTGTAGTTACACAAAATTCTATTGAGTGAAAATGAGTGAAAAGTAAACAGAGATCTCTCGATTACTTCCTAACAACTGCACACATAGTACAATTATCTGTAAAATGTTAAAAAAAAAAAAAAAGGCCAGAGGGAGAGAAGATATTTATCACACACAAATATACCTATGGTCAGGAACCAAACATAAAGAATGCCCTGAAACTATCAACATAATAGGAAAACAACAACAACAACAACAACAAAAACAAACCAGCAAAATGATATAAACTGAGGATTCCCTGAAGAGGAAATTCAAATGTCCAATCAACATATGAAAAGATGTTTAACCTCATTGGCAATCAGGAAAATGCAAAAATGAAACAACAAACAGGATTTCACACTCATCAGGTTGGCAAACTGTTAATAATCTCAATAGCTGATGGCTGTCTGGGGTGGATATTTTAAAAATGGCTACTTGGACCCGCTGGGAGGGCTGTAAATTTGTACAATCACAGTTGGATAACAATTTGACAAGGTTTATTAAAACTGAACATGTGCATACTCTCTGCTTAGCACTTCCTCTTCTAGATAAATACCCCGTGGAAACTCTTGCTCCTGGGCCCAAAAAGATGCATACTGGGATGGCCATGATGGCAGCATTTGCTAATAGTGAAAAAAAACAGAAACACACAAACAAACAAACAAAAAACCCATATATTATCAATAGGACATTGGTTGAAGAATTTGTGGTATATTCATATGCTATAAATACTTTGAACAGTTAAAAGAATTGGTCTACATGCATCAACGTGCATAAATCCTGAAAATGTAATGTTTAGTGGCAAAGACAAGAGGTCAAATGATATGTACAACATGAGGTCACGTATTGTTTATGGGTGTACACATCATGCAGTAAAAACAAAAACACGTGGGGAGCGTGGCTCAGTCTGTGGAGCGTCCCATTCTTGATTTCAGCTCAGGTCATGATTCCAGAATCGTGGGATCAAGCCCCGAGTTAGGCTCCATGCTGTCTCTCTCCCTCTGCCCCTCCCCCACTCACGTACACGCGCGCGCGCGCTCTCTCTCTCTCTCTTTAAAACAAAAAAAAACCCACAACATGTAGGTAAGAAGGATACAACTATTTCAAATAGGGGTCATTTCTAGAAAGGCAGGGGACTAACAAGGGATCTTTAGCTAAATTTTTAAGGGTGTTTTTTTCTTAATCGACATGATAAAGACCGTAGTATTTGACAAATCTGGATGGCAGATACAGGAGTTTAGGTTTTCTCTCTGCTAGTCTTACGCCTGAATTGTTTTAAAAAGCACACACAGAACGAACCCCCCAAGTTTGCTCCATGATGCAGGGGCATACCCCCATGTGGAAGACGCAGCTTTTCGATGAAACAGCCTCACACTAGCAGTTGCTGGGGTGGGAGTAGGGGGTTGAGGATGGGGGAGAGTGAGGGATGCGGCATTCAGGTGGCTTTCCCTGCATATACTCTCCAGAAGTGGCATCCCTTCGGGAATATTTGGGGTGAGAAGTGACTGTGATCTTTCGTAAGGCTACGATGAAAATATATCAGAAGAGGGTGTGTGAAAGCCAAGGTCAGGCTATTCAGTGGTGGTTCAGTGAGGCAGGCAATGGAAGCTGTTTAAAGGAAACATCTTTAAACATCTTTTGGGGGCACTTGGGTGGCTCCGTCGGTTAAGTGTCCGACTCTTGGTCTCGGCTCAGGTCATGATCGCATGGTTCATGGGTTCAAGCCCCCAGTTGGGTTCCATGCAGATAGCATGGAGCCTGCTTGGGTTTCTCTCTATCTCCCTCTCTCTCTGCCCCTCCCCTGCTTGGGCTCTCTAAATGAATGAATGAATGAATGAATGAATGAATGAACGAACGAACAAATAAACTTTAAAAAAAAAGAGAGAGAGAGAAACACCTTTTATGCCACCTGCCCCACCTCCACATCCCCCTTCTCGGCTTATGCACCATTCACTTTAGGACCTGGCTGTTTCTGCTCTTAAAGGGGCTCAGAGGATGCCTTTAAGGGTATTTCAAACACCCTACTACCCTTGAAACCATTGGAAGGAAGCATAGTACCTTGTTCCTGTCATTGGATTCAGAATGACCTTTCCCCTCCTCCCCACACCCATGCATCCATGCTAGAATTTCTCACCATCAGCACTTTTGACATTTGGGGCCAAATAAATCTTTGTCAGGGAGGAGGGGGGCTGACCTGTGCATTGGGAGTTTACTACCATTCCTCGCTGTTTACCCACCAGACACCAGTGGCACCCCCACCCCGGGTGTGACAATGAAGAACGTCGCCAGACCTTGCCAGATGTCCCCTCAGGCCAAATCGTCCTTGATTGAGAACCGGTGCTCCATACAATTGGCCGGATGCACAATTAGTGTGCTTTTGGTCCAGGTCCCCCGGCCACCCTTGAAGCTTCCAGCAGCAGCTGTATTTAGGACGCTCACTCTCCCTGTTCACCGTGGCCTTCCAGCCACATGGCCAACAAAACTTCCTTCGTTTCCTGAAAGGTTTCCCCAGTGGCGTCTCTCAGATCAGTTAGGCTGCATTTTATATTCAGGCGGAAACAAACTGGCTTCCCAGAACCCTTCCCGGTTTTTGAATCTCTCCATGGATGCGTGTTTGCAGGCAAAATCGGATGCACGGAGGGATGACTCTGCAGGTTTAAGAAGCCTGTGCTGCCCGCCTCCCAGCCTCTGCGCCTGAGTTATTTGACGTCTGGCAACAGAAGGGCTGAGTGAGTCCAGCATACATCTTTCCTGACTAATCTTTTAGAATCAATAACCTGAGTCACCGTACCTGACATTTGCAGCACCCTCTTTAGAAACGTGATCTATTTATTCGTTTTACAATTGCACCTCCTGTCTCCACGTCCCAGTGAATTACATACCTATCCTTAGGCCCCAGGGGCCTTCTCTCAAATGCTCTGTGCAGGCAGCTCTCTGCTTCTGTTCCTGCGATTTCCTCCTCCAGGAACACTTTCCTTTCCCGGACTCCTCTCCGAGGTAAAGCCTTCTGTCGTACGGACTTCACACTGTCTCCGACCAGCTCCCTCACTCTACCCAAGACCAGGCCTTTCGGGCCAGGAGATCTCATGGTATCTTAGACTTACGGTGGCCGGGTTTCACAAATGAACTCTAACTTCAGACAAACAAAAGTTTTAGTATAAGTTTCTCCCAAATATGATATAGGGTATACTTATACTTAAAAAACCATTTGTTGTTTGTCTGAAAGTCAAAGTTAACTGGGCATTTTTATCTGCCAGCCCTACCTGGGATTCTCCTGCAGAGCACTTACCACAGGTGGAAATTCTATTCCCGTTGTGTGACTAGCTTCATGAGGCCAGTGGATAGGTCTGTTTCCCCCCTGTTCTATTCCTGGCTTCTCGCACCAAGTTTTGGGCACAGAGGGCACGGAACGAACTCTGATAGGTGAATGGATGAGTGGGAGAAGGAAGGAGGGATGGAAGGAGGAAAGGAGGGAGGGAGAAAGGGAGGAAGGATGCAAGGAAGGGAGGAATGGAATCTATGCCAGGCAGGGATAACGGATTGCTTTTACTTTCCAGGAAGCACTACACCGTGACTTTGCTCATTCCCTTCCTCTTCTGGTTCACTGAGCACAGGGGTCATTTCTGTCTGAATGCCTTCCTGGGGTCCCCAGGCTGGGTCAGAAGTCCCTGAGTTCCCAATGTACCCAGATCTTCCCTCTTATGAGGCACTTAACATATTGCATAATTACGTATTAACGTGTCTGTCTTTCTCACCAGCCCATAAATTCCTTGAGGGCAGGCACAGTGTCTCGTGCATCTTGGAAACCCTGTAACCAGACAGAGCCAGCAAATGCTCAGCCATTGATGTGTCAAACTGACTGCATAGCCCCAGTGTGGTCCGCCCCTGCCTCTACCTTTGGCCACCTTCAGGCCGTTTGGGCATGTGATAACATCAAAAACAAATTCACAAGAACAAAATAGAAAGCAAAAACAACAAACCCGGCTCCAATAGTAATATCTTTTTTTTAATTGAAGCTTTATAGGGAAATGGTTACCTGACTCATCTCAGAGCAAAATTCCTGAATATTCTTTTGATTTGCCTCTCTTCTCCTTTATACCCCCTTTATGCTTCCCTGAATCTCCTCTTCACTTCTCCTCCCACCCCTCTCTGGCCACGCTGGCTCCAGGGACCCAATCACCCGCCCCAACTCCCTGTACCTGTAGTGCACAGGTTCTTTTTCTTAGGTGGGGCTGTTTAGTCCTCTCTGGACTTCTCCAATTAGCATCCCACTCAGAGAATCCTCAACCCCCTCAGAGAATTCTTCCTGGGAGTCAAATTCCTTTGAAGTTGGAGAAGGATAGGGGAATTTTTTCTAACGTTTATTTGTTTTTGAGGAGAGAGAGACCAGAGAGAGAGAGAGAGAGCATGCATGGGCAGGGAGGGGAAGAGAGAGAGGGAGACAGAGGGTCGAAACAGGGTATGCTCTGTCAGCACAGAGCCTGATGCGGGGCTTGAACTCATGAACCATGAGATCATGACTAGAGCTGGAGCCGGCTGCTTAACTGACTGAGCTACCCAGATAGCTCCTAAAGCAATCATTTAAATTAGGGCTTCCTGGGGTGCCTGGGTGGTTCAGTTGGTTAAGCATCCAACATTGACTTTGGTTCAGTTCATGGCCTCAAGGTTTGTGAGTTCAAGCCCCACAAGGGGTTCTGCACGGACAGTGTGGAGCCTGCTTCAGACTCTGTCTTCCTCTCTCTCTCTCTCTCTCTCTCTCTCTGCCCCTCCTCCACTTGCTCTCTCTCTCAATAATAAGTGAACATTAACAAAAAATAAATTGGGGCTCCCTGTCACAGCAGAAGATGATACTGTCCATCCCAGAGTGGGACAGGAATCAAAGTAGAAAATGTGCTCATTCAGGGCAGACAATGTAGGGTTGCTGTGGCATCGAGACCAGAACTACCGAGAAGTGAGATGTGGCAAGAGGGAGAGCAACCAGTGGAAAGGAGACCTGAGAAGAGAAGAAAAGGATGAAATTCTGAAGACTAGGGGTCCTGATGTTGAGAAGGGGCTCTCAGACATTCCCCCGTGGCTTCACCTAAAAACGATGGCGCCTCTTCTCTTAGGCTATTTCCTACTGATGTTGCTGTGATTTCTTTTCTGCATCAAGGTCACCACCATCAAGGTGCACCTGAGCACGATGATACCTCAGAATGGAATAAAGGGGAGGCCACCAGGTAAAGAACCTGGAGAGGTTCCAAGGGATGCATCGGAAAACACATACAACTTATTCTCCCCTTCCCTTCTACTTTCGTGGTTAGATGAATGTATGTGTATAAATTTGTAACTTCCTATTGTACTGACCCTTTCATCATTATAAAATGTCCCCTTTTTGTCTCTAGTAATGCTTTTTGTCTTAGTCTATTCTGTTCAACATTAGTAGAGCCACTCCTGCTCCCTCCTGTTTGCCTGTATATATTTTTCCATCTTTTTCTTTTTAACCTATTCGTGTCTTTGAATCTAAAATGTGTCTTTTGGGGGCGCCTGGGTGGCGCAGTCGGTTAAGCGTCCGACTTCAGCCAGGTCACGATCTCGCGGTCCGTGAGTTCGAGCCCCGCGTCGGGCTCTGGGCTGATGGCTCAGAGCCTGGAGCCTGTTTCCAATTCTGTGTCTCCCTCTCTCTCTGCCCCTCCCCCATTCATGCTTTGTCTCTCTGTGTCCCAAAAATAAATAAAAATGTTGAAAAAAAATTTTTTTTTAAAAATAAAATGTGTCTTTTGCATGTAGTTGGATCTTTTTTTTTCTTCTAATCCAGTCTGCCAATCTCTGCTTTTTGATTGGAGCATTTAATCCATTTACATTTAATGCAACTATTGATGTGATTAGATTTACACCTGCCATTTTGCTATTTGTTTTCTCTATGTCTTGTGTCTTTTTTGTTCCTCTATTCCTCCTTTACTGACTTCTTTTATGTTAAATAGGTATTTACTAGCATACTACTTTAATGCTTTTGTTTGCTTTTTTATTATCTTATTTTGAGTTTATTACTTTAGTGGTTGCTCTGGGGTTCCCTTCAACTTTCAATTATGATAAAATCACAGAATTTTGTATAGCTGAATCTAATCACTTATTTGTCAGGTTAACCGCTTTATTCCACAAGGAATTATCAAACACTGTTTGATGTGTCAGTGTGATAGACACTGTGATAGACACTGGGACTTAAAGTTGAATAGGTCATGGTTTCTGCCCTCAACAGAGGGATATGACCCAGACAAAACAGCCATTACAATGCAGTGTGATTAGAGCCACATTACGGAGGATGTGTGGGGTAACAAGTTATGTCCGCAAAGGTAATATGGCCTAAAGGAAAGATATCCATTCAACTTGTAGGGGTCAGGAAATGCTTCTGAGGAGGCAAGAAGCCCACGCTATTCATTGAAGAATGAGTAGGAGTTAGCAGGTCAGAGAAGTGGGAACCAGGTATAGGTATTCCAGAAGGAGGGAACAATCTGAACCAAAACGTGGAGGCATGATAAATTGTAAGCCTTGAGAATAATACAAGGACATGGTGGCAGCTGGATCACAGGTCATGGCGTGTGAAGGGAGAGAAAGTAGCCAGGCAGGCTGCTAGGGACAGTGGCATCCTGAAGACAATGGTGAATTCCTTCACCATTGGATTTAAATAGGGGGTCATATTCACATTGTGCAAGATGACTCTGTCCACTATCTGGAAGATCCATGAGACATGATGCAGTGGAGACAAGAGTCAGAAAGCTTTAGGGAATTGTTGGAGGTCAATTAGGTTAGGGGTGAACAAAGAGAGGAACCAAGGAATTCTGATTTCCAGCGTGCTTTTTCCCACTACACCATGTCAACTTTGAGTATTTTTTTTCTGCCTTGTTAAGAAGTTTTTAGTCTCAAAATGAACCCCACAAAATGAATTCAGACTTATATATCTCTTACATTCCAGACCTAGCCAAACACCTTTAACTCAGCAATTCCACTTTTAAGAATCTATACAGAGGAAATAATGGGACAGATGTGAAAAACCTAAAAAAGAAGGGGGGGGCGGTGTTGTAGCATTGTTTATTTATTTTTATGTTTTATTTATTTTTGAAAGAGAGAAAGACAGAGCACGAGCGGGGGAGGAACAGAGAGAGAGAGGGAGACACAGAATCTGAAGCAGGCTCCCGGCTCCGAGCTGTCAGCACAGAGCCCGACGCAGGACTGGATCCCACAAACTGTGAGATCTTGACGAGCTGAAGTTGGATACTTAACCAAATGAGCCACCCAGGTGCCCCGTAGCAATATTTATGAGAGCAAAAATGTTACGTGGCTTAAATGTCCCTCAGTAGGGAATTGGTCAAGTATACCCAGACATTGGAAAATTATGCAGTCGTCGAAAAGGATGAGATAGTTCTGTATTGTTGGCATAGGAAGTTGGCCATGATATACTGAATGAAAAAAATTAGGCTATGTTTACTACGTATACTTCCTTTCATTAAAAAAAAATAACATATGTTAACACATGTCCAATCAAAGACTGGAAGGATATATACCAATTCTGATAGTAGTTTGAGGGTGAGAATTGGCTTTTTCTTCCTACTTTTTACATTCCGTATTGCTTGGATTTTTATAATGAGCACATATGACTTTAAAAAGGCTTTGAAAATCTTACTGACAGCATCTATGCAGCCCCTGCAATAAATGCCACGAAATTAATTCAATCTCTTAAGCCTCAGCTGCCTGAAGAGAAAGGAAAATGTCAACTCGATTAGCTAGAAATTGCTATAAAGAACAGTCAGGCATTAACTATGGTCCTTTCTGAGAACATGGATGGAAAGTCAGGCCAGAAGCCTCCCGGCCTTATTGGTGAATACACTTGAAAGGAACATTCTTTAAAGCTGTTTCCAGGACACCTGAGTGGCTCAGTCGGTAAGCATTGGACTCCTGATTTTGGCTCAGGCCATGATCTCGAGGTTCGTGGGATAGAGCCCTGTGTCAGGCTCTGTGCTGTCAGCATGGAGCCTGCTTGGGATTCTCTCTCTCCCTCTCTGTCTCTGCCCCTCCCTTGCCCATGCTCTCTCTCTCTCCAAATAAATAAATAAACTCAAAAAAAAAAAAAAACAAGACAAAAGAAAACAAAAAGTTGTTTCCTGTCCTTGCAGTCTCCAAAGAACACTTAGTGGTAGAGCAGACAGTGAGCCTAGTTTACCTGGGACTCAGTTTCCCGGAATGCAGGACTTGTCAGTGCTAAACTCAGGACGGTCCCAGGCAAACCAAGATGGTTGAACACCCTAGTGGTGGCCATCGTTGGGTAGTTTTTCAGATGAAATTTTTCTAATATTCCCCTATTCGTTTCCAGCCTTCTTCGTTGCAAGAGACTGTCGATGCTTCAGAACCCACGTGAGTGATTTCTCACAAAATACTCATTATAACCAAATCCCACTAACTGAATGGTTGCTATGTTCAAAGGAGGGCCTTCCAAGTGTGATTTTCTGAGTGTTGCTCTCCATTTTTCCTGCTCTGTCCTCACCATGTTCACAGTATAATAGAGTAGTGATCTTGATCTTGTAGCTTTAACGCAAAGTCACTGATGGTTCAAAGCCTACTGCATATCCCCAGAGATTAGAATCTCTATTTGGACTGAGATGGTGTGTGGGTATGGGTGACTTTAGTATGTACCCCGGGAGAGAAACTGACCCAATGGAAGGCAAGTAGGGCTGGAGGAAACTTGACAGTTCTTGGTCCCTTCCAATGGCTTGTTGGAGAAGGACTTGTTAGCACATTCAGGCTTCAGTGCTCTCCACCAAAGCAGTTAATATTTAATTATTGGCCATGGCTAGGCTTGTAATAATTACAAGTTAGAAAATAGAAGAAAAAATCAGCTAGGCATTAACAGAATGAGTCATAAGTTTTGACACTATGATTTGATTATGGTATGGCTTGACTTTGCAAAACACGCTTCAACAATTCTACTACATGCGTTTATAATTGCAACGTAAAGGAATTAATCTTGCAAGCTCATTTTTTTGAGACTTCTAAAACACTCTTGAGATCACAAAAGACCCTCTTTTATGACACTGAAAATTATTTGGTCCTAGATGCAGGATTTCACATATTTTAGATGACCTCTGCTATGATGCCATATACTCATTTGAACCTTAACAAACGTCCTAGACTGAATTGAGGTGCGCTGCAACTTTAGAAAAACAGGGCTGGTCATTATGCAATTAACATCAAGCCAGGCTTTAAGATTTAGAGAATTTCAAACTTCTTTAAAAAAAAAAACAGGGGCGCCTGGGTGGCGCAGTCGGTTAAGCGTCCGACTTCAGCCAGGTCACGATCTCGCGGTCCGTGAGTTCGAGCCCCGCGTCGGGCTCTGGGCTGATGGCTCGGAGCCTGGAGCCTGTTTCCCATTCTGTGTCTCCCTCTCTCTCTGCCCCCCCCCCCGTTCATGCTCTGTCTCTCTCTGTCCCAAAAATAAATAAACGTTGGAAAAAAAAAATTTTTTTTTAAATAAAAAATAAAAAAAAAACAAACTGTGATTAGGGGTGCCTGGGTGGCTCAGTTGGTTGAGTGTCTGACTTCAGCTCAGGCCATGATCTCATGGCCTGTGGGTTCAAGCCCTATGTCGGGCTCTGTGCTGACAGCTTGGAGCCTGGAGCCTGTTTCGGATTCTGTGTCTCCCTCTCTCTCTGCCCCTCCCCTGCTCATTCTCTCTCTCTCTCCCCCCCCCTCAGAAATAAACATTAAAACAATTTTTCTTTTTAATCTGTGATTAGGGGCACCTGGGTGGCTCAGTGGGTTAAGCGTCTGACTTTGGCTCTGGTCATGATCTCATGGTTCGTGAGTTTGAGCCCAGCAACGGGCTCGCTGCTTCCAGCATAGAGCCTGCCTCGGATCCTCTGTCTCCCACTCTCTCTGTCCCTCCCCTGCTCATGCTCTCTCAAAAATAAATAAATATTTTTTAAAACTGTGATTAAAAATGGGGGTGGACCCGATATTTCTCTTGAAAATACAAAATCAGGTAATAACACTTGGCACAGGGGAAGAAAAAAGTTTTAGTATTTTTCCTCACGTTGTTGAGTGTGGTCGACTTTTTTGTTTGCTCACTTCCAGACTTGAAAGTGAGTGACACCTCATATGTGGCTGCCCAAAGGGAACAGAAAAGATCCATGGGGTCCCTGTGGCTTCTGGTCTGTGACCCCATATCCCCAAAACATGAGTGAGTTTACTAGCCACAGAAAAGCCTTTCTGGATTGAGTGTCAGAGAGCCAGAAACAGAAAGCCACAGGTTATCGCAGCATTCTGGAAGGAGATTTCAACAAAGGTCAGAAAAGGACATTAATATTCATTCTTTTAATCAGACAGCTTCTGCCCCACTGACCAGATCTGCGGGCTGAGTTCGTGGCTTCTTCTCATCTCCCTCCCTTCTTAAAATGAAATGTTTACCTTGGAATAATTTCATATTTGCAGAAAAGTTGCCATCATAGTGTAGGGGGTTCCCATGTCCCCTTCACCCAATTTCCCCCAAGGTTCACAACTTCTAGAACGATGGTGCATTTGTCAAAATGAAGCATTAACAGTGGTACGATACTATTCATTAAACCACAGGCTTGATTCGAATTTACTAGTTTTCCCATTAATGTTCTTTTTTTCTGTTGCAGGCCCAGCCCAGCCTCCCACACTGCCTTCGTGTCTCTCCTTGGTAAGTAAGAGCCACCCCGTCTGCATCAGGACCTCACCCGGCCTCAGCTCCCTTTTCTCATTAGAGTGTGTTAGAAACTAGACGGCAGCCCCGACACGGAATCACTCATGCCAAGCCCCACATCACCAAACGAAGACTTAATTACAGTTCTGGCTCTCCCAGAAATGGAACCTTAAACCAGTCAGTCAGGAATTGCCTGGTCAGATGAGTTACCTCATCTGCCTGATAAACCCATGCCATCCCCTGAAAGACAGTAAGCAGCTGGCCGTAACCAACCCGCTTTTTTGCCTAGTACAGCTTCCCTCTTCCTGCTCCCTCTGGCTACAAAGTCTCTTGCCCTGTACTGCTCTTCAGAGCTCCCTTCTACCTACCAGATTGGTTGTTGCCCAATTCATGAACCGTTGATGAAAGCCAGAAAGATCTTTAAAATTTATTCAGTTGAGGGGCACCTGGGTGGCTCAGTGGCTTAAGCGTCCAACTGTTGGTTTCGGCTCAGGTCATGATCTCAAGGTTCGTGAGTTCAGGCCCTATACCAGGCTCCCTGCTGATGGTGCAGGGCCTGCTTGGGATTCTCTCTCTCCCTCTCTCTCAAAATAAATAAACTTTGAAAAAAAACAATGTTTAAAACTTATTCAGTTGAATTTTGTTTTTCAACAAGAGTCTTCTCACATTGGACACATCCATTTATTTTTTTTTTATTCATTCAGCAGATATATTTTTTTTAATGTTTATTTACTTTTGAGAGAGAGACACAGAGCATGAGCAGAGGAGGGGCAGAGAGAGAGGGAGACACAGAATCCGAAGCAGGCTCCAAGATCCAAGCTGTCAGCACAGAGCCTGATGCGGGGCTCGAACTCACGAGGACCATGAGATCATGACCTAGGCCAAAGTCAGATGCTTAACCGACGGAGCCACCCAGGTGCCCCTCATATAGCAGATATTAATTGAGCACTTGCCGAGTGCAGGGCAAATAAAACAGGTGTGATCACTTCTGTAACAGAATTAAGGGGAAACGGTAACCACGTGATAGGAAGAAAACTGTGGCAAGATGGAAGGGCTCCGAGCCTGCCGGAGGAGACCGCGGAAGGCCTTTTGCGGCGAATTTCTAGCTGAGACCTAAAAGCGTGAGAAGGAGGAGTTTGCCAGGTGAGAAAGGGGAGAATCCAAGCAAAGGCACCCAGGAGAACGGGCTCCCCTCCCCGGGAACTGAGAGCAAAGCAAGGAACCGGAAGGGGATCCAGGTGAGGCCAGAATGCAAGACAGACAGGACACCCTGCTCTGAAACGAACATGGATCAGAACAAACGAGTCGGCTGCGTATCAGTGGCTGTGTCCCCCCGGCGCTTGGCTCGTGCAGGTACTGCGGGTTGGCGTGAGCCGTTGTGTGTCATTGTCTCCCCTCCTAGAAAGCGAGCTTCTTGAATGAAGCAACTCTGCCTCACTCGCCTCAGTTTCCTTCCCCCTCCCGGTCCCCAGCAAGCCGTGTGCACAAAAAGAACCAAAACGTGTGTTTACTGGATCAAGTTAGACTTTCTGTTACATCCCATTCCCGTTACTGTTGGTTCAGATTATACGTGTTCCATCTAGTTTGTCAAGCGTTATTTTCTCTTAAGCTGCCACTTCTCCACCTGCTCTGGGCTGCATGCAGCTCTTTAAGACTTCCTTCGTCCAGACACTAAAAAGGAAAAGAACCCTCTGTTCTGTCCCTAGGCGGGGGGCGGGGGGGGGTGTCCCCTAAAACAGTGGAAGTGCATGCGAAAAGGGACCAGATTCCGACATGTGATGTGTCTCTCAGCGAGAAGCGTGATTCGGAGGAGGAGGAGAAGGACGGGTAGGGGGGCGAAAAGGGGAAGGAGAGGAAGGACAAAGGGACATCTGGACAAGGATGTGCTCAGCGGTTATCTGAGGGTGGTGGGATTATTTTAAGTGACAGTTGCATCCTTTGATCGTCTCCAGTATTTTTTAATTAAAAAGATCATGACTCAACCATGCCTACGTGATGAAGCTCCCATAAAGAGGGAGACGCATCTGCAAACTCACCACCCTTCCCCCCCCCCATACCTTGCCCTACGCATTTCTTCCATCTGGCCGTTCCTGAGTTACGTATCCCTTTCTAATCAACTGGTGATCTAGTTTTTAAAAACGTATGCACATTCATCCTCTTACCTGCAGAATAAAGAAGCTGGTTATTTTTATTGGAGAGGGGAAAAACAATCTCACCCCTTCGTGGGGCACCTGCAGGGGGACTGAAGGATTTTGCTCTGTAAGAACCTGCCGTCCTTTCTTTGGTCACGCACCTCTACTGCATTGCCTTGAGAGAGAACACCTCACTCATCGAATGCTGTCTGCTGGGACTGGCCTTCGAGATGCCCCACCCTCCCTCGCCCCGGGTTGGGTTCCAATCCAGCTGGACCGACAGACGTGTTCGAGGCTTTGACCTCAGCTTGGTTTCCCCCAACTCCCGTTCGGCCGCTGTTTGCTCATAGGGCTCGTCCCGTGACTGGGGAGGGCCCACTGACTGAGAGTGGTTGTGAAGGTCAGCAGTGGGAGGAGGCACTGGGATGTGGGGGAAGTTCAAGGGGTCCGGCGCCTAGGGAGTTTTCACACACAGGAGGCAGGATTGCTTTCAAGCAACAGAATGGACTCTGGTTAACTCAGAGGTTTTTCTCTCTGTCCTCTGCTTGGGTATTTGAATCTTGAGCACTGTGGCTCAGGGATGAAAACGGGAAAGGGGGTGCTGATTCAGCTCGAATTTTCTACCACCTGGACTTTTATTTACTTACTTATTACTTACCTGGAGCTTTATAGGTGTCGGGGGCGGGGGGGGGGCTCTCCTTTTTAAGGCCTGCCCAGAAAAAGTGTGCCAACCCCTGGCCTAAACACTAGAGGGAGATTAAAATAGAGTTTAGGCTTTGTCCCTGCTCTAATGGAGCTTATGATCGACTGCATGAGGCAGTCCCCATAAAACTAAAACAGATCCAGGACCCAGGATGGAAAGTGTAACAGGAGGTCAGAAATGGAAGAAATTCTTCATGGGAGGTGAGCTAGAACGAGTGGTGGCTTCTGGAGCCTTGAACCTTTGGCAATGCCTATATTTCTCTGTAGGTGGGGCTTGGAGACAATAATCTGGTTGGGAACTTGGAGCTACGTTTGCAGTGTCCTTTCCATAAAGGGCCGGGGTCAGCTGTGCATATCACATAAAAGGAGTGAAGGATGCAGGGTGGGGGTGGGGTGTCAATGAACCTGCCACCAAGGAAAGGTAGGATCAAGCTTAAGCAGAGAAGAGAGGGTGGTATGTCACAAAGAAAGGGGGAACAATAACGTCGACAGCAATAATAACAGCAGTTACTATGATCAAGCCCCTCTCATGTGCTGGGCACTGTGTCCAGTGCCCCACAGGTACTATCTTCATTGAATGCTCTCCGTAATTGTTATGAGGTAGGTACATATTATCCCTGTTTCACAGAAGAGGATGTGAAGGAGACCAATACCCAGATCAGAGGTGCATTGTAGAGCACAGAGGGAAATAAGTCTGGAGAGGGAGAGAAGGTGTGGATTCTGGAAAGTGGGGGAGACCAGGCAGAGGGTATTATACTCCAATTAAAAAATAAAGACAAACAACCAACAAAATACGATAGAAAAATTTGTAGTTGGAGTCAGTAGCAATGGGACATTTTGGGGAAAGGGAGAGATAAGCCAAAAAAGACGGTGATGAAAATTCTGGTCAACAGCACGGCGGGCAGAAGCAAGGGCAAGAGACCAGCTCCGAGGCGGGTCTCACACACCTTTGAAATTCACAACGTGCTTTGGCCTAGTCAGGACCCCTACCATCAACAAGTGTGCGTCACTAAATTTCACCCAGCAATTTCCAAACATATCGACCCGAGTCCTCCCTTTTTCTTAGAAAACCCATTAACAGCTGCTATGTCTCCGCTTAGAAAAAGCTGCCTTTGAGAAAAGGCTTACGGTCATACGAGAGATCACGTTATCGGGCACTGAACATCCAGATGGCTGATTTTATAAATGCGGCAAAAAGGCAAATGGCTCCATGCATTTCTGTCTTTAAATCCTGCCTCCGATATGCCTCTGTGCGGAGTCTCCAGATCTTTATACACCAAACAGCCGCGTATGTCACCCTAGTAAGTAATCGAACACCAAGGGGTTTAGACTCGCTCGCCAACTTCAAGCTGCTTTGCTTTATTTTTAGATAATAGAAATGGCAGCTGAGTAAATACTGTAAATCTAGATACCCGATTCCAACCGCACAGAGGCCAAAGTAATTTCTCTCTCAAGGCCATTTTTAGAAGCTTGTGAGCGTCTTGCCCAGTCTCCCTACCTCCTCAGGAGGTGAAGCAACGTTCTTCAGTTGCTTAGGAATTAAATACATCGATACAATTCAGCTAACACGTACTGAATTCCTAGTGGGTGCCGATTCCTATGTTTAACAGCCTCTTCTTTGAAAGGAAGATCTGTTAACCAGGCAGCGCTGGTAGATATCAACCCCAGGATGTATGGTAATGACTCTGATCTTAAATATGAGAGAGAGAGAGAGAGAGACTCATTTTAGTTTGCAGAGCAGCTAAATGACAACTACAAGATTTACCCACCGCTCAGCTTCAATCAAGCTGAACATCTGGATGTTTATTACATCTTGACAGCATCGAGAGAGAAACCTCTGGATAATTAATAGACTGGGTTCTCGCTCATTCTTCAGTCCCCCTCGGACTCCACGTTTTCAAGTACAGACTTTCACTAGACCAGGTTTCATTTGAAATCATTTTCTGCTCTGAAGGATGATTTCCCTGTCGCTCTTGAAAACGCATAGCTTTCTTTGTGCTGGAAAAACTGGTTAATTCAATTCCTGGAGTCTCATCGCTACCTCTTCAGGAGAGCGTGTAGGTCATTTTGGGGGGAAAAAGTATTTCCATGGAAGATTATGCCTCTAGAGGTCACCTCTCCAGGTTACCTGATTCTAGTCTCTCCTTGTCTTTGAGCTGTCTTACAACTCTGTGAGAGTGGTATAATGAGGCAAAAATAATTCTTGTGCACAAGGAAATCCATGCCCAGCTGGTAGAGATCCCACTGACTTCTCTCTCCTCGAGGGAAAACTCAGTTTTACTTTCATTTACCCCTTCATTTCAATATCCCTGCTCCGCAAATCAGAATATTCTTCAGATTCTGTGGAATCGGTTATAACATCGAGTTGGTGCCCTCATTGAGCAGAATACAAATCTTTAACATGTGTTTATTTGTATATCATTGGGAGAGTCATGATTTTACCTTTTCCTGAAAAGTATCTTTTAACCTTAACCGTAACAGAGAAAGATACATCAATGTTTTTCCATATTCCCTCAAATATGCCTTGTCTCTTGCCTCCCGCCCCATTAGAACCACGAGTGAATCTCTCCTGCACCAGAACAGTCATGTTGTCATAGAATAGCAAGCTGAGAAACACATCAGCCAGTGGGCAATTATCTTTTCAAAATACAGTTAACTGTGCTGCAGAAAGGGAGTTACGTTAATGGTGAGGCCGGGCTACCTAACACAGGTTATGCATCTCTCTAGCCGGGACAAATGTTTGAATACGACTGCTAATCATAATAGCAATAGTATCTTTTGCATTCAGGAATGGATGCCACATCTAGGGCAACAGGACTCGTGGGTTGAGTTGTTTTCCCAAGAGCAACAACAGATTTACAATTTAGGATTTAATCATTTATTTTGCTGAGAGTTTTCAGGTGGTGGCCATCAGGGTCCAACAGAGGAAGTCCTTTATTAGGAAGGGAAGTCTTATTTACTGACCTCCTTTGGGATATACAGGATAAATGGGTCCAAGTAGTACTTTGGCATCTGCCCAGCTTGAGCACCTGGCAAAATCACCATCCCTCTGGGGTAGGGGCTTCTAGTCCATTAAAAAGGGAGGTGGGGAAATGGGTTAACTGTATTAAAAGGTACGGGGGCGGGGGGGGGGGTGCAGTTCTAATGTGCAGCCGGAGTTGAGAATCACACAGAACTAGACTATCTCCAGAAATAACAATTTTTATCCTGTGCCCTATACAAGCAGTAGAATCAATTGAACATAAACATAGGCAGACGTAAACACACATGGTCTTTCTTAAAAGGAGGAGGAGACACCTGAATCATCAGGAATATTTGATTTCCTAGTAGACTTTTTTTTTAGTTTTTGTTTATTTATTTAGAGAGAGAGAGAGGGAGAGAGAGCAAGAGTGGGCAAGGGAGGGGCAGAGAGAGAGGGAAGAGAGAGAGAATCCCAAGCAGGCTCCATGCTGTCAGGGCAGAGTCCAACACGGGGCTCGAACTCACAAACTGTGAGATCATGACCTGAGCCTAAATAAACCAAGAGTCAGATGTTTAACCAGCTGAGCCACCCACACACCTGTTAGTATACTTCTATATACTAAGAAATTCATTAAGAACCTTAAAAGAACTAAGCATTCTGTCTCCTCCCTCACCCAGCTAAAAGAAGTGCTCATGTCAGCTCACAAGAATGGAGATGTCATCTGCCACCCAGCGCACTCCATTTTCTTGGTCCCTTTCATTACTGTCTGTGCACCCTTTGAGGTGCTAACAAAGAAAAAATGGTCAATCCCTGGACACAGTTTTCAGGAGAAAACTTGGAGCCAATGTTCTCCGGACTGACATAAATCCCCCTCGTTTTGGTAGCAGAGTCAAGGGCTGTTGTTGGAAGGAGTATTTCTATTTATCCACCTGAAACATTTTCTTTGTTATAAGTGAAAGTGACAATTTCTTCTTCACTTCAGGTTGTGGTAAACAGAAGTCTTCCCAGGCATGAATGCCTTGAGGAAAATCAAATCCATTCTGCATGGGGAGATTTCTTTATGCTTCAAGGAGTTCATAATCGAGTTTCTCTTGGCTTAATCTTCACATCCAAGACGTTGCCTATCGACAATGCTTTGTGTGTGTGAATAGACAGCTGTGAGACATCTGGAGAAAAGAGGGCAGAAACCTAGGGACCAAGGGCAGAAACCTAGGGACCAAGGGCAGAGATGGCATAGAAAAACTCCGGACTCCCCCACATCACAAAACTGGAGTACCTGTATCAAAAAAGAATTAGGCCTGATCAGTGCTTCTCAGCTGGGGACAAGTTTGCCCCTCTACTGAACATTTGACAATATCTGGAGATATCTACGGTTGTCACAATTGGGCAGGAGTAAGGGGGTGGCGGTGGTACCATTGGCACCTGGTGGGCAGAGGCCAGAAATGTTACCATCCTACAGTGCACGGGCCAGCCCCCACAGGTCAGCGTGATCCAGTCCCGATGTCAATGTCAACAGGCTAAGGTTGAGAAATCGTGGACAAATGGACTCCACAAATTTCCTTCAGCCCTAAGACATCAGGATGCTAAAACATCATGTTCAATCCCAAATAAGAAGTCTATTGCTATGGACTTAATTGTCCCCCAAAATTCCAATGCGGAAGCCTTAACCCTTGGTGTGACTGTATTTGGAAGTAGGGCCTATAAGGAGGCAGTTAGGTGTGATGAGGTCATAAGGATGGGGCCCTGAGCAGAGAGGATTAGTGTCCTTGTTAGAAGAGACATCAGAGCCCCCCCCCCCCGCTTTCTACCTATGCACTTGCACAAAGAAGCGGTCACGTGAGCACAGAGAGAAAAGGTGGCCTCCTGCAAGCCGAGAGAAGAAGCCTCGGAATGAACCGTACCTCACCAGCACCTTGATCTTGGACTCTGCAGGTTCCAGAGCTGTGAGACATAAATGCGTGTTGTTTAAGCCATCCTGGCTCTGGTATTTTGTTATGACTGCCTGAGCAGACTAAGGCAGCTGTTTATAGTAATCCCATCGCTAACCTGTCCTCACGCAACCACTCTGTGCTACGCGCTGTGCTAAGCCCTTGACACACCTACTCACGCTTACTCCTCGACAAGCCCTCGTGAGGTGGCAATTATTACTATTCTCCCTACAGAAGAGTCAGTGAAGACCCAGAGAGGTCACACAACTAGACCAAGATCAACCGGTTGGTAAGAGAGAGAGGTGGGTTCTGAGCCCAAAAAGCCTGACCCCTAGTTAGGAATCCCTACATTTCATGACCACAAGATACCACATTCCCAGACGCTCTTTCTCCACACTTGAAATTGTAAACTTGAAGGGAAGGATGAAGAAAAGGGCCAGCAGAGAGAGAAATTGCCACAGAGTGGGGAGGCCACAAGTCCCTGTACCTTCTTCAAAAAGCCAAATGCAGAATTACCCCCTGGTTTGACAATATCACTCCTACGTACATACCCAAAAGACAAACCAGCAAATACTGCTCATAAATGTTGACAGCAGCGTGATTCATAATAGCCAAAAGGTGGAAACAACCCAAATGTCCATCAAGTGATGAGTGAATAAACAAAATGTGGTATATTCATAAATGGAATATTATTTAGCCATGAAAAGGAATAAAGCATTGACATCTGCTACAAAGTGGATGAGCCTTAAGAACACTACACTTGTGTAGGTGGCTCACTCGCTTAAAAGCGTCCAACTTCAGCTCAGGTCATGATGTCACAGTTCGTGACACACATCGGGCTCTGTGCTGACAGCTCAGAGCCTGGAGTCTGCTTCGGATTCTGTGTCTCCTCTCTCTGACCCTGCCCTACTCCTTCTCTGTCTCTCAAGAAGAAAATGAAGCTTAAAAAAATTTTTTTTAAACACTACACTCAGGGCACCTGCGGGCTCAGTCGGTTAAGCGTCCGACTTCGCCTCAGGTCATGATCTTGAGGTTCAAGAGTTCGAGCCCCGCACTGGGCTCTCTGTTGTCAGAGCAAAGCCTGCTTCGGATCCTCCGTGCCCCCCTCTCTGCCCCTCCCCCACTTGCTCTCTCTCAAACGTAAATAAACATTTAAAAAAAAATCACTACGCTCAGTGAAAGAAGCCAGGTTCCATGTAGTAGAAAACACCCAGAATAGGTAAATCTGTAGAGACAAAAAGTAGTTACCAGGGACTAAGGGAAGGGGTGCATGGGGAGGGACTGTTGAATGGGTACTGGGTTTCTTGCAAGTGCATAGAGGTGATGCTTGCCCAAGACTGAATGTACTAAATGCCACTGACTTGTCTATTCCAAATGGTGAAGGGTTAATTTTATGGTATGTGAGTTCTACCTCAGTTAAGAAAAGACAAGAGGAGAAGAGAAGAAAAGAGAGAAAAAAGAAAAGAAAACAGAAAAGAAAAGAAAAATCTCAATAGAGAAGGAAGACACATAAAGCTAACCTAGTCCTGGCTAAGCATTTGGGAAATCATAAAACCCTGCTCTAAGGTAAAGCTGATCCCTAAGAAAGCAGACCTCTTAGCTCTTGGAACCCAGCCCGGCCGCCCTGGGCCCAGGGCTGAACCGCTCTTTACAGATGGCGTTTGCACCAGATTTAACCACCAGGATGTGCTCCGGGGACGCCTTGCCTATGTCTATTTAAACAGGATGAAGACAGATGGATCCTGCGGTGGGCGGCAGGTCTCCAGCATGAACACAGCACTGCAAACACCTAGGGGGCAAAACGGTCTCACCTGCTGTGCTGGGCACAGAAGAACCAAATAGAACCAAAGCAGGAATAACTTTTGTTCCTTGTCAGAATGATGGCCACCTTTTAAGAGCTACCTGCTAAAAGCATTTCACCCCCGGAGTGGGGCCTGGACAAATGTCTAGTTTTCAGCTGTCTTCATTCCTTCCAGGGCTAAGGATGGTGCTATATAGATTGAATGTTTACGTTCCCCCTCCCGCAAATCCACATATTAAAAAGCTAACCCTCAGGGCGCTTGCAGCCTGATGCAGGGCTCAAACTCATGAACTGTGAGACCATGACCTGAGCTGAAATTCAGAGTTGGATCCTTAACCAACTCAGCCACCCAGGTGTCCCAAGTTTCTGTATTTTAAAAGCCACCCAGGTAGGGGCGCCTGGGTGGCTCAGTCGGTTGAGCATCCGACTCTTGATTTCGGCTCAGGTCGTGATCCCAGGGTGGTGGGATTGCTCACCATGGAACCTGCTTAAGCTTCTGTCTCTCTCTCTCTCTCTCTCTCTCTCTCTCTCTCTCTTCCTCTGCTTCTCTCCCCCGCTACGTGCTCTCTCTAAAATAAAATAAAATAAAATAAAATAAAATAAAATAAAATAAAATAAAATAAAATAAAATAAAATAAAATGTTATAAAAACTGCCCAGTTTATGGTCTTTGTTACAGCAACCTGAGCAGACTAAACACAGGAAGAAAAACATGAGTTAAGGAAATACTGGTATGTCTCTTCCTCTGGTGATTATTGCCTCTTTCCCAAATTTCTCTCTGAGACCAAGATTATGGGGAGTGAGTGGTTTCACTTCTCAGCCCTGGAGACCACCAGGGGAAACTGGGAAGCACAAAGAGAGAAGATCTAAAGGAACATGGTCCACACTGCAATGACCCAGATTCTTAAAATAGGGCTCCACAAACCATTGCAGATGTCTTTCCTTTCTAAAAAAAAATATGAAATGCCAATGGAATTTAACATATTTGGAAATTTACAAATAATTGTAGAGGGAAAGGCATGAACTTTTTAACCAGTCTAGATTCAAATCCCTTCTCTATGGACTAATGGGGCAAGATTTCTATCCCTCTGCTACACATACACACACACACACACACACACACACACACACACACACAGTGCTTCATCTTTTTTTTTTTAATATATGAAATTTATTGTCAAATTGGTTTCCATACAACACCCAGTGCTCATCCCAAAAGGTGCCCTCCTCAATACCCATCACCCACCCTCCCCTCCCTCCCACCCCCCATCAGCCCTCATTTTGTTCTCAGTTTTTAACAGTCTCTTATGCTTTGGCTCTCTCCCACTCTAACGTCCTTTTTTTTTTTTTTTTTTCCTTCCCCTCCCCCATGGGTTCCTGTTAAGTTTCTCAGGATCCACATAAGAGTGAAACCATATGGTATCTGTCTTTCTCTGTATGGCTTATTTCACTTAGCATCACACTCTCCAGTTCCATCCACGTTGCTACAAAAGGCCATATTTTGTTCTTTCTCATTGCCACGTAGTACTCCCTTGTGCATATAAACCACAATTTCTTTATCCATTCATCGGTTGATGGACATTTAGGCTCTTTCCATCATTTGGCTATTGTTGAGAGTGCTGCTATAAACATTGGGGTACAAGTGCCCCTATGCATCAGTACTCCTGTATCCCTTGGATAAATTCCTAGCAGTGCTATTGCTGGGTCATAGGGTAGGTCTATTTTTAATTTTCTGAGGAACCTCCCCACTGCTTTCCAGAGCGGCTGACACAGTGCTTCATCTTACAGGGTTGTAGTGAGGGTTGAATCAGATAAAACTCTATCTCCTCAATTCTGAGGACATTTCTCCCCAACCTTTTTTTTTCTTAAGTATATTTATCTTGGGCAGGGGGGAGATAACAAGTGGGGGAGGGGCAGAGGGCGAGAGAGAATCCCAAGCAGGCTCCTTACGGCCAGCATGGAGCCCGATGCGGGGCTCGATCTCACAAACCGCGAGATCATGACCTGAGCTGAAATCAAGTCGGACACTCAACCAACTGAGCCACCCAGACACCCCTCTCCCCAGCATTTTAACATTCCTGAAGTTAGCATGCCTCTTCCCCCATCCCACAAATATATACCTTGACACAAATATCTAAGTACGATAATATTATCGGAGGACTTTTTTCGAGTGAAGAATTTTTTTTTCTTTGTTCCTCGGCTGTCCACTGTCACCTCCTCGTCCTTCCCTCACATCAGCCCTGTCCCCAATCCCTTCGCCCAGGTGGCCTATGGCAGCAACTTACTCTCCATCCTCCCACGTTGTTCTCCTACTAATAAGATCACACGCACACACACGGGGATGCTACGTATTCTATGTGCTAGAGAGACAGAGATGGAAACAGAATTTTGTTTTCCCAAAATTAGATCCGCTCACAGACATCTTCCTGGATCGCGTTTTCCTCCCTCAACCTACCCCTGAAGACAACAATTCTTGTTCTACTTTTTGTCTTTTTGAAAGGCTCCAGCACATTCCACACTGGATGAACAATAATTCATGCAACTGCCCTTCTAGTGATGGGCTTCGTTTTTGTGTCCAGCGTCATTTTTTTATTTTTTATTATTTTTATTTTTATTTTTTTTGCACATATGTCTTTGTATGCTGGTGTTTTTATTTCTGTTGGATAGAGTCCCAGGAGTCTAGGACTAGACCACTAGGTCAAAGCATAGGAGCCTTTTAAAGTTTAATATCCGGAAAGGCTGGAACACGCAACAGTTCTACCAGCAGCGTCTAAGACGGCTCTGTTCTCTGCATGAAATTAACGTGGCCATGTTTCTGTTGTTCCGGAAAGGCGTGAGGGACTATGAATAGTGTGCCCCCACCTCTGTGGATCCTAACATTCAAGGAGATACAGCTTAAGTATAAAGTACCTAGCAAGCCTGCACCCATCATGGCCTTGTCCGCGTACCTCCAGTTCACAGTAACCTTACCTACTCCTGCTATTTTGTATCCGATCCGAAATTCTTGCCTCTTTCCCTCAGAGTGGAAAGCTCGGCTAATCTAACTGCAGTATCAGGAACAAATGGCCTCAACCGGGAGACGGACAGGCAATTCAGACCAAGACTCCAGCTCACTTGATTCTTTAGTCTGACGACTTCGAAGGTTTACAAAACACGATTAAATCATTTGCACCTCGGTCTTTGTGGATTAACAGCCACCTAGTTCGGCAACTATTGATTGAATGAGAGGCTTCTCGGTGCCGGCCAATTTGGCAGATGCCAGGTGTTCAGCACCGAGCAGCAAATATGACACCCAGGGTTTCTGTGGTCCTTGTTCTCGGAGACAGAATCATCGCACTGCACTCGGATTTGCCCAGAAAATGTGGTTTGACCCTATTAGGAGTCTTCTCAAGGGCTTTCAAAAACACGCATATAGCAGAACAACTTAATTCATTTCCGGGCAACATTTAGCTCAGAGGGCATTGGGTCAGCACATTGAGCTGAATCCTGTTTCTGAAGGACTTAAAGGACATTATCTCTTGGTCCTTTGGTTTGGCATCACGGGACACAGGGACTGCTCCCAGTAGACCCCCTTTTTTCAGCTTGGTTGCGGTATAATTGATAACATTGTGATCTTTAACTTTTGTTTTAGGCTTATTTATTTTTGAGAGAGACAGAGCACGAACAGAGAGGGGCAGAGAGAGAGACACAATCTGAAGCAGGCTCCACGCTGAGTTATCAGGGCAGAGCCCGACATAGGGCTCGAACCCACAAGCTGTGAGATCATGACCTGAGTTGACATCGGATGCTCAACAGACTGAGCCACCCAGGCGCCCTTGTAAGATCTTTAAAGTATACATCGTGATGATTTGTTACAGGGATACGCTGTGGAAGGACTCCTACTACCTAGTAATTAACACATCCATCGCCTCACTATTTATCTTGTGTGTATGTGTGAGAAAATGTTAGTTCTCCTCTCTTAGAAATGTTCAATGATAGGATACAGTATTATCAACTGTAGTCACCACATTTTACATCAGATCTTCAGAACTTGCTCATCTTATAACTCGCTAGTTTGTACCCTTTCTACTAACATCTATTTCCATCATCCTCCAGCCCCTGAGCAACCACGTCCCTGGTCTCATAGGAACGTTTCTATGAGCTTGACTTTTTATTCTTTTTTTTTTTTTAGATTCCACATATAAGTGATATCATGCAACATCGTCTGATTTCTTTTACTTACCACCATGCCCTCAAGGACCATCATGTTGTCACAAATGGAAAATGGCAGGATTTCTTCCTTTCTCCTGGTTAAATAACATTGCTCTCTCTCTCTCTCTCTCTCTCTCTCTCTCTCTCTCTATATATATATATATATATATATATATATATTCTCTTTATCCATTCATCCATTGGTGGACCTGTAGGTTGTCTCCATATCTTGGCTATTGTGAATAATGCTGCAATGAACATGGCGGGGCTGATATCTACTCAACATCCTGTCTTCATTCCCTTCGGGTCTATACCCAGAAGTGGGGTTGCTGGATCATATGGTAGCTGCATTTTTGCTAGTAGACCTTAAATCCCTTTTAAAGGCAGGGACCGTAAACATCTTACTCAAAGCGCTACCATAGTCTCAAGAGCTTAGCACAATAATTGGCATATAAAGAGGCCAAAAGTAAATACATACTGAATGGATGAGGGAATCAATGGATAGATGGACAAATGAGTGAATGAAAGATCTCCCTGTTTGGGAATTTCAAATGAACAGAATAATTAGCGTCACACATTTTCCAGGTTGGATGTTATGGAATCTAGACATACTTCTTACCATTTGTAATGCAGTCATTTGTTGTTCATTCAAATACAAACGCCCCTAGAAACCCTGCTCTAGTGCAAACAGCCTGGACTGTTTGGGCCTTGTTCAGTCCCTCCTGGCTGTACCCTTCACTGGGGTGAGTCCTTCGCCTGTTTACCCACACCCAAAGGAGCAGGACGGTTCCAGCTCTTGGCTGTTTCTTGTAAAGAGTAAATGAAAAAAAAACCAGGAAAAATATAGATTAGAAAGTGCTGTACAAACGTCGGGGTCACTATTCTCCCCATACCCACAATCCCCGGACCTCTTGAAGCCCTACTCCAAGTGAGAATGGGCAGGACTGGTTACAATATATTTAATTCCTACGACCCCAGGCTAACCATACTGCTGTTCCCTGCTTGTCACATGGCCTGCCCTTACAAGACCACCCCCCCTCGTCCCCCTCTGTAATCAACTGCTGCTGTCTCCTCCCTTCAGGATATCTGCCTGGCCCCTTCCTCCGCACCCACTGCCACTGCTTTACATCCCAGCTCGTGTGACCTCATGATCAGATGATTCCAGAACCCTCCTGGTTGGTCTTCTTACCCCTGCGGTCCTTGCCCTGCCATGGTACGACCACTGCCAGACAAGTCTTCCTAAACTGCTACTTTCTTTACCTCTGTCCCTTGCCCTGCTTCAGACACCTGTCATGTTTCATCTGGCCACGTCTAGTGACCCTGCTCAACCAACCTCACACCTCATGACTCCTCTGACTCAGCCAAGGTCGCGCATGCCTCCAGCAGCCGCCACACGCTTTGTCGCCCCCATTCCTTTCCAAGGCTGGTCCACCCACTGTGACTTCCCTCTTTCTCCCCGGTTGTCTAAATATACCCAGTCATGGCTCACTTTATGTCCTGTTCTGTCAACACCATCTCTCCATTTACCGTGTGCTCTGTGCCAAGGGCTTTCACATATTTTCTCTTTGGATCTTCTCCATTACCCTATGAGGCAGGTCCTGTTATGATCTCCATTAAATAGATGACAAGACTGAACTTCAGAGAGGTTAAGTAAGCAGCCCAGGGTCACACAGCTAAGGAGGCCTAAAGCCAGGATTCAAATGGAGGCAAAGCCTCCACTCCCAAACAGCACACCCCTCTGCCCCTAAAGTGTCCAGGTTTTTCCAGATCACCCAAAGGAGGCCTTGTCTGGGAAAAGCTACACTTCTTCCTCACCACAGAAACGCTCTTCCTGCTGAATTTCCGGGAATGCATTCTGTAGTCACCACATTCGCTCCCCTTTCACCCTAAATGCCCTGGGAAGTAGTGAGATGTAGTCCTCGAGTGTCCAAGGGACAAGTGTGTAATGGAAAAGGAAATTAATCAGCCAGAGAACAGAATCAATACTAAGAAACATGAAGACGTACTAGAAACACTAACGGACCTTATCTGCCTGAATTAATGGCAGCCCCAACCAATCCTAAGAGATACGGAAGGCAGTAGGACGGAGTCACCATGCTTGGGTTCAAGTTCCAGCTCTGACACCCATTAGCAGAGTGACACTGGGCGAGTCGCTTAACCTCTCTGAGCCTCGGTTTCCTCATCTGTAAAAAGCCAAAAATATCTCCATGTACCTCACATCCTGGAGTGTTTCATGCAGCCGGCACACGGAAGTGCCCAGGGCATGGTATTTGTTACAATCATTCCCTTCTACTTCCCTTACAAAAATTCTTTCTTTTCTCCTTTAATGGTCCCTGTATATAGAGGCATTGTAATTAAAAAATAATTTTTAGCAAGTCTGACTCTAATTCATTCAAACAAACTTATTCTAGGAGTCTGGTCCTTAGCCGCCCCATTTGGACCCTGCGGGAAAGTTTTGTCTCAATGGGGAGTTGAGCCTTCTACATCGAGCCTTCTATGGACTTACCCCTGGGCTGCTGAGGGCACTCACTTCTGCTCTGCTCTGGTCTCCCTCAGGCGTTCAGAGCCTAGCAAGCTTTACTAATACAGTTCCTAGGTCACAGGTGCTGTCTCATGTCTGTGTCTCTTCACAGGGGCTGTTCCCTCTGCGTAGAATGCTGTTCCTCTGAATCAATGATGAGATACTGTTCATCTTTTCAGGCTACTTCAAGACCCACTATTGGCGCGCCTGGGTGGCTCAGTCGGTTGGGCGTCCGACTTCGGCTCAGGTTGTGATCTCACAGTTCATGGGTTCGAGCCCCGCGTCAGGCTCTCTGCTGTCAATGCACAGCCCATTTTGGATCCTCTGTCTCCCTCTCTTTCTGCCCCTCCCCCGCTCTCTCGCTCTCGCAAAAATAAACATTTTTTTTTAATTTATAAAAAGAAAAAAAAAGAACCACTTTTACTCTGAGACCCCAGAACCATCCCTCGATGCTACCACTTAAACTTAGTATATGTTTTGTGCTGTTATATGAATATACCTGTATATTAAATATACCTCTTTTAATTTTGCTTTTTAAAACCAATTTAATAACACAATTTTTATTGGGGCAAAACACATAGAAAATATGCCATCTTAGCCATTTCAAAGCGTACAGATGCGCGGTATTAAGTACACTTCCATTTGTCAGAGGAGGAAACTAAGGTCTAGGGAAGGTAGGCGACGTGTCGAAGATCACAAGGCAAGAAGTAGCAGAGGGAGGCCCGGAACACAGGCAGCCAGAGAGCTCTTTAAGGGTGGGGTCTGTATATGCCAACTAATTTGGATGTAAATTAAGAAAAATAAAATTAAAAAAAAAATAAGGGTGGGGTCTGGGTCTTTGTCCTCTCTGTACCTCTGAAGGTAGCACACAGTAGGGGCTCAAGCCTGCAAGGAAGTGACCAGTGAAGGAGTGAAGGCACCGCATGGTCAGCACCCCTGGGGGCTTTGGGAGTGCTGACCTGAGTGGCTAGGCCAAAAAGCCTCTGCCTGTGCTGGTCTCTAACCCGCAGGCTCATCCAGGTAGCAGATGATTCACATCAGTGAACCAGGCAGACCCTGAACCCTAGGACGCAAGAGCCAGGGGGAAAGAAAAAGGTGGGGGGAGGGAGGGTCCCAAGTTCATGGAACCTGCCCCTTGGGATTTCCACCTCCCTGCCTGGGGCCGGGAGCTCACCTGAAATGCCCTTCTCTCCTCTTGTCATCAACGGAAACCCTGCTTAGCCTTCAGGCCCAGGGCTAGCACCCCTTGCTGTCGCTCTGGGGTCCCCCAGGAGGAGCTGACCTCTTCTTCCTCTTGTTTCCCCGCTGTCCCTTCGGAGCGTTTGTTTCGTTTTACTGGCATTACAAATCATGCTGTTCCTTACATCTGTGTCTCCACACTCCCCAAATCTGTAAGCTTCTTAAGGGTGGGGGCATCTAACATCGTGCTAGGGATAACAGACACTGGCGAGGGCCATTTACAGTCACGGAGGGCTCGAATCAGGCTCCAGCCCAGCCACGTACCAGCTTTGTGACCTTTGGCAAGTTTCTTAACCTCCCGAAGCCTTGATGTCCCCATCTGTAAAAGGGGAATAAGAATCCAGCTGACTGGGCGCCTGGATGGCTCAGTGGGTTAAGCCTCCGACGTCAGCTCAGGTCATGATCTCACGGTTTGTGGGTTTGAGCCCTGCGTTGGGCTCTGTGCTGACAGCTCGGAGTCTAGAGCCTGCTTCGGATTGTTATCTCCCTCTCTCTCTGCCCCTCCCCCACTCACACTGTGTGTGTGTGTGTGTGTGTGTGTGTGTGTGTAAAAAATAAGTAAACACTTAAAAAAATTAAAAAAAAAAAAAGAATCCGGCTGACTTAAAAGAGTTATTGCAAGAATTGAATAAGCCCAAGTTGACAGCTAGAACTCATTAACTACTATTATTATTAATAAGTCTTTAATAACGAATCAGACCAAGAACAGGCACAAATAGTTTTTCCTTCAGTTAACACCTAAGAAGGAAATGCAAAAATGAAACAATGGTATGAACAAACAAGAAACATAAAAAACTAGGTTTGTTCTAAGCACACGCTAGATACTAGGACGTTCGTAATCTCCCGCGTTCCTGGCAACAGTTCCCACCACGGCAAGTTACACAGTCCGCTGCCCATCCAGCATATCCCAGAGACTGTCGCATCTCCTCAACCTTAACCGGGAGCGTGGCCCCCCGGAAGACATCCCAAGCTGCCCCTACCCCTTGTCATACCTTTCACACTCAAGGAAATTCCTACCACTGATACATTTGGTTGATTAGGAAAGACTCAGGACTACAGCAAAGGACAATTGCATTGACGCCCCTCACTTGCCCCCTGTCGTCTTATTCTCCACCCAGGAGCTGATGTGACCATCGAAAATCAAAACCCAGCTCATGTTAGCTTCCTGCTTAACACTCTGCCCCAGTTCTCCTGCAATGGGAATAAAATCTGTACTTTTTTTTTTGGTAACCACAGTCTACAAGACACTAACTACCCAGTGTGGCTCCTCTCTGATCCATCTCCATTCTCTTCCCTGACGCTCTGAGTGCCAGCCTTCCTGGCCGTCTGTCTCTTCCTCTAACGTAGGAAGGTCCTTTGCATTTGATCAATGACATTTACAAATATATCTCTTTCAGGGGCGCCTGGGTGGCGCAGTCGGTTAAGCGTCCGACTTCAGCCAGGTCACGATCTCGCGGTCCGTGAGTTCGAGCCCCACGTCGGGCTCTGGGCTGATGGCTCAGAGCCTGGAGCCTGTTTCCGGTTCTGTGTCTCCCTCTCTCTCTGCCCCTCCCCCATTCGTGCTCTGTCTCTCTCTGTCCCAAAAATAAATAAACGTTGAAAAAAAATTAAAAAAAAAAAAAAACAAATATATCTCTTTCATAGAGAAGCATTTCCTGACCATGAGATGGAAAAATCCCTCCCCTATTAATTTGTGTGACACTTGCCATTTGAACTACAATATTTGTTTGCCTAGGTATTATCTGACTCCTTCACTTCCCTGAATAGAAGCTCCCTGTGGTCAGGAACCTTGTCCGTCTTGTTCGACGCTGTATCCGTAGCCCCTAGAACACCTCCTGGCACTCACAAAACACTCAATACCTATTTATTGAATGAATAAATGGTTGGGGGGGGGGTAGGGAGCAGATTACAGTCATTTTTCACTTTTATATCTCAGATGAAGTTGAATTTTTTATAAAGTGCACATACTATTCTGTAATTAGAAATAACGCCAGAACAAAATAAAATGGAGATGATGAAATTAGCATATTTAATCAGACAGATGAAAGGAACACAAAACCGTTCCCAAAAGTTGGTTATGTGGATTGCTGGCAATCCATATTATTTCAGTCGCCACACTGTTTATGAAACCAGAGACATTGGCCAGTGTAACGATCTGCTTGCTAGCCAGACTAGCAAGACTTTTATTAAACAATCGTCACCTCCTCTGGTGATTGAGTTTCCCACTTTATTCCAATCTCCTACCCTCAGCACTTTTATTTCTACCTCTGTGCTTCTGGCAATGCTGTTACCTCTCAGGGCATTGCCTCCCATCCTGTGCCACCCTCCCCCCCAACCCCACATTTCCCCTGTCCAAAATCTCCATCACCCTTTATGGTACATTCAAATCTATCAAGAAATGGCTACAACCACAGCCGACTGTGCTTTTTAAAAAAGCTCCATGCTTTTTCAAAAGTCACCTTGTCTTTGTGTCTCCCTCAATTAATTACAGTTGGTGGAAAGCAATATTTTTATACATCTAACCACACTGAAATGTCACTATCCATTTTCCAACTGAGTAAAAAGAAAAAAAAAACACACAAAGAAAACAATACCTCACTGCTAATGGAAAAATGCTGTCTAAGGTGGATAGGAGCAATTGCTTGGAATCCTTCTCGAAGGAAAAAACGCCAGGTGGTTTTCGAGGGTTCAAAAGTCATTCCCTCCTGCATTCCCATGAGGAGGAAGCTGGTAGATACACAACTGTCTGCAATTGACAAAGCAACGGACCCAAGAAAGAATTGACTGGTAAGCTCGGAATAAATTTCTCCAATGCTATCGGGCGCCATCCCCTCATGTCCTGTTATGACGACCATTCAGCACTGACTGAGCGCTTACAGGGTGCCAGGCTCTGTGCTAAATGCATTATATACACTATTTCGTTTAATCCTCCTGACAGCCCCAAGTGGTCATTATAATTATTATCCTGTTGGGGGAGGTTATGGAGAGGACATGACCGCCATTTAACCCAAGAGCCGCCCCGGGAGCAAGTGGAGACTCCTCACCCCACTCCCTTGTCCTTGAAATGTACAAGTATTCCCCCAGCCGGAGCCACTCCAAGGACACAGCTACGGAGACCATCTGGAAGTATACGTGACTGAACCCTGTTCTGGCCTCTATAAAAACTTTTAATATTCTGGCAAGCAGGTACAGAGGTCTACTCCTCTTGCAGCCACCTATACATTTTCTTGTTTATTACACCTGCCACCTACCCATCAAGAACGGTCCCTTTCTTGTCTCTCCGTGTATGGGGGGCCAGTTTCAAATTTCACCCGGGGAAGCTCTCAAGATCTCGAACCAACATATCCCCATTTTACAGATGAGGTAACCGACACACAGAGAGGTTCAACAATTTCCCAGGGTGTCAAAGCAACAAAGCGTTAGAGCTGGTTTGGAGCCATTTAACCTGATTTCAAAACTCTCATTCTTTGCTACTAAACTATACACATCTTCCACCTGAAAACAATAATTAAAATAGGGTGCCTGGGTAGCTCAGTCGGTTAAGCCTCCTACTCTTGATTTCAGGGCAGGTCATGATCTCCTGGTTCGTGAGACTGAGCCCCACATCAGGCTCTGGGCTGAGCGTGGAGCCTGCTTGGAACTCTCTCTCTCCCTCTCTCTGCCCCTCCCCTGCTCGTACTCTCTCTGTGTCTCAAAATAAATAAATAAACATTATTAAACAAGTTAAAGATAGCAGTTAATACCACCTACACTGAAAATGACAGGTTCTGCAATCCTTTCTTCCTTTTTCCAACGCAGGGCTTGAACTCATAACCCCAAGATGGAGAGTCACATGCTCTACCAACTGAGCCAGCCAGGCACCCCAAGCTCAGCTCCTTTTTATTTTTTAATGTTTATTTATTTTTGAGAGAGAGAGAGAGACAGAGTGCAAGCGGGGGAGGGGCTGAGACAGAAAGAGGGAGACATAGAATCCAAAGCAGGCTCCAGGCTCTGAGCTGTCAGCACAGAGCCCAGCGTGGCGCTCGAACTCACAAACTGCAAGATCATGACCTGAGTGGGAGTCGGACGCTTAACCGACTGAGCCACCCAAGTGCCCCAAGCTTAGCTTCTTTTTAATGGGCCCTTGTTTCCCCACCAGCATTTCATGCATTACAACTTACGTTGGCTTGGCAATATTTATTCCACAGAATCAATAGCACTAATTTTCACACTTCATTAATAAATAAATGGAGGTCGCAGATGTTATAGTTATGAATCCATAGATCCCAGGGAAGTTGAGAGGGAGTTAAAAAAAAAAAAAAAAAAGCTACTTGGATCAAAAAAGGCCAGGGTACAGACAAGAGTTCAGAGATCAAAACTCTTTAAAGGTAACGGTCCCAGATTTAAGAATCAAAATGGGGACCCTGGATCAGTGTCTTAAGAAGATTTCAAGTTTGAATAGGTAGGGCGGGAGGAAGCAGATTTGGGGATCCAGGGAAAAGGAGATGAGATACTGTGGTTTGTATGTGAATAGGAAGCAAAAGTCAGAGTCTTTGATGGCTTGGAACACAGGAGATGAGAAAGCCTTTCTGCCCAGCTGTTAACAGTTTGCAGCCTAAGATTCAGAAGGATAAAAATTTCAGGAGCTAACATGCTATCAATTGGGGATTCAGTGCAATTTTTCTGTACATTTGAAAACTGTCCCAGTAAAACAGTGAGAAAATAAAAAGCTGTAAGAGAATTATTAGGCAACTGACCGACACGGCAGTTTGAGTTCAGAGTGCTGCTGTGTGGAGTTCCTTGCAAAGAATGAAAGCAGGAGCTTTCTACAGATGCAGTAATAAAATAATCGGAGGAACCAACATGTATTGAGCACTTACCTTGAGCTCTACATACATTTTCTTGAGTATTCACAGTTCAGCTATAAAGTAGGTATTATTATCATCTCCGTTGCAGAGAACAGAGGCAGACTAAGGCTTAGTAAGGCTGCCTAAACTCACATAGCCAAGCAGGGGCAGAGCCAGCATTCAAACACAGGGCTTATTTGAATACAGCTTCTACTCTGCAAGGACCCGGCATTCTTTCAAGGCCACTGAGAGTTCCAGAGACCAACAGGGTGGCCACATATTCGTCAAATCACTGTATATGTTCTGGGACTCTCTCAACAGATGTAGAAATCTTCCCGAAACTGGGAAAGCAATAAACCCTCATGTGAAAAGCAGAAAGGGGCTCTGGGGTCTGACAAAGCTGGGTTCAGATCCTGGCTCTGAAGTCTAAATGTCACAGCACCTCGTAAGCCCCAGTTTTTCCGTCTATGGAAGGGAAGTTATAATAGTCACCTCAGGAGGCTGTTGGGGGATTGAATGAGACGGTACCTTTAAAGTTCTTGCATGGCAATCTATCAATAAAAGGCAGCCATTGTGGGAATTATCCTGAGCTTGTAGGAAGCAGAGACCCTCAGCCTTGGTGTCATGCCAAAGCACCAAAGCCAAAGGGTTTTCAAAGCCCGAAACAGGAGGAAGGACCCAGATTTTAAAAGGAGCAAGAAAAGGAAAGAGGTTGGGACACTATGGGTTCCAGGTGCAGCAAGACATTTGACTGTGATTTCAACTTGAACCCTTGAGAACCAGAATACAGTTGAGCCATTCTAGGAAGATTTTTTGAATTTGTAATGACAGGTATGGAGAAAGGGCGCGCGCACACACACACACACACACACACACACACGATCTTCTACCCAGTCAAAAAAAAAAAAAAAAAGAGCACATTCACAATACTTTGGTCCAACACAGCTGAGCATGGTTACCCAGAGCCAAAGCAGGAAGCTGAGGGTCCTTGAGAAGGGTGAGAAGCCCTTCCCTGCCCGGCAGGAGGCACCATGCTGGGCAAGCAAGGCAAGGGCAGGGGCACCGGGAAGAGCCCCGGGTTTGCAGGGAGGGCTGGTGACCCTGGAGCCCTTGCGGCTGCCTGTATACTTTGAACGCAGGAGTTTCAACCACTGCGTCCTATTAATTAAAAACAAAACACCCTTCGCTTGTTTGTAGACGTTGTTGACACCAAAACACCGTGGGGAGACTCAGCAAATAATATCGGCCCGTTTCAGAAGCGCCTTCTAGGATTGTACCCACACCAAAGACTGAATGAGTCAAGGGGGAAAGGGGAAGGGTGTGCACAGGGTTAACCTTCCCCTAACCCTTTCCCTCCCACCCGCGACCCAGGACAAGGCGGGGGAATAAACGCTGGGAATTTCAGCTGTGCCCTGAACCTCGCGCCGGGGGGAGAAACACGGCAGAAACCCAGCGGACACTCCCCCCTCTCCAGGGACGTGGGCGCTTTCCAGGTTGGTCCAACGGCTACCAGCGTCCTGGCGCATCCTGGGCGGGGAACAGACTCTCCTCTCTCGGCTGCGGATAAGACCCTACTTTCCAAGACCAGCTGCGAGCTAACGGATCCGGGACTACCGAGTCCACCCCAGGCTCCCGGCTTGCTGCCTCGCGATTTCCCGAGCCTCCCGGTGAAGCCCCAGCCGGAGGGTCCCCCTTTTGTTCGCGGGAGAGCGCGTCGCTGCGCCGCGCTGCGCATCCCACCGCCCCCCGCCCCCCGCGCCGAAAGCCCCGCTGCGGGGGCGCTCCCCTTGGTCCGCTCCCTGCCCTCCCCGCGCCCCCGCGACCCCCAGCGACGGCACACGGCTCCCCAACTGTGCCCCCCTTCCAGCCGAGTACTCACTTCTCCCCAGTCCCTCCGCGGTCCACGCCGTCTGCTCCACCGCCCCATAGCGCCTCAGAGGCTTCTCGGTTTCCAGATGGGTGGACAAAGATTGCTTTAACTCCATCGCTGATCCCCGCGGGCAGGTCGACGGGTCCCCCTTTACTCCATCCCCGCCGCGGGCTGCAGGGAGGGAGGCGGCTCCAGCCAGCAGCGTTTTAAGGGGCCGGGCGCTCGTGACGCTGCTCCATCTCTTCCGCCGCCAGGGCCGGGGAGCGCGGACTGGTACCCAGAAGGCGGAGGGATGCAGGACGCATGCGCAATGGGGGTGGGAGGGGGGGCTTGGGGGCTGGGTAGGGAGAAAAGGGGGCAGATGATAACTCTAAGAAGAACAACACAAACAACAACTAAAATAGAACCAACTCAAAGGAAGTAAAAACAAGGCCGCTGCCCAAGCTGGAGCCGGTGGTGATGCCTGGCCTGGGCACCGTGCGCAGCTTGTGATCTGTCCTCGGGCTGCTGGATTTTGAGTGGGATTTGTGAGCGCGTCTCTAGCTGTGGGCGATGGATCCATCTTTGTGGGGAGTGTGCAGAATCCTGAGCGTGGACCTGAGCGCATTTTTGTGAGAATCTCTTGTGATTCGCTTCTGCGTGTATAACTTGAATATGAAATGGAACAGTCTTGTTATGAGGGTGCCTGTGTGGACACGGTATGTGTTTGCATGAACTTGAGAGAGGCACGAACGCATTTTGGACACAGTTATAACAAAGCTGTTTGGAACAGGGGTCTTTACTTTCCAGAAACTCGGGGGGGGGGCGGGGTGGGTATCTTACTAACAAAGCATGGCAGTGTTAAAAGTACAAAGTAAAATGACCAGCTAGATTGATAAAAATTAATAACAATTATTGAACGATGGCTAGGTGGTAAACACTTCCTAACAACTGTGTGAAAAAGATGCTATTTTGTTGGCCTTGTTTTACAGAGGATGAAACTGAGTTGCAAAAAAGGTTATTTGCCCCAAGTCCCACACTTACCAAGTAGCCTGGTCAGCAATTGAATCCAGACTCAGTTTCTTTATTATACTGGCTGCTTAGATTGATATGGTTTTTTTGTATGGTAGGAGTTGGAATAGGCGCTATAGGATATAAGGTATTTGTTGTTGGGTGTTGCTTTTAAGATGTCATATGGGGGGCGCCTGGGTGGCGCAGTCGGTTAAGCGTCCGACTTCAGCCAGGTCACCATCTCGCGGTCCGTGAGTTCGAGCCCCGCGTCCGGCTCTGGGCTGATGGCTGAGAGCCTGGAGCCTGCTTCTGATTCTGTGTCTCCCTCTCTCTCTGTCCCTCCTCCACTCATGCTCTGTCTCTCTATGTCTCAAAAATAAATAAACGTTAAAAAAAATTAAAAAAAAAAGATGTCATATGGGGCAACTTTTGGTATCCCCATGGTTTGTGGAAGTGTAGAATGGCCCAGATGTTTAAGAAAATTATTTTGCCACCTGTAGTAAGTGTCCTTAAAAAGTTACTATCAATAACGAACTTCTAAATAGCCCATGAGAGAAAACGGAAATAACAATGAGAATCATAAAATATTTAGAGCTGAACAACCATGAGAGTACCACATATCAAAACTTGTAAGTTTTGATAGAAGTAATGTATGGCCCTAAAAACATGCATTAAAAAATGTAAGACTAAAAATAAGTGGGTTAGGGGTGCCTTGGGTGGTTCAGTTGCTTAAGTGTCTGACTCTTGGTTTCAGCTCAAGTCATGATCTCACAGTTCATGAGTTCGAGCCCCATGTTGGGCTCTGTGCTGACAGCAAAGAGCCTGCTTGGGATTTTCTCTCTCCCTCTCTCTCTGCCCCTCCCCTGCTTGCTCTCTCTCCCTCTCTCTAAATAAATAAACTTAAAAAAATAAAATAAAATTAAGTGGGTTAGGATGAATGGATAAACAAAACATGGCCTATGCATACGGTGGAATACTATTCAGCCCTAAAAAAAGGAAGGATGAACCTTGAGGACATTATGCTAAGTGAAGGAAGCCAGTCACAAAAAGACAGGTGCTGTGTGATTCCACTCACATGGCATATTTACAGTGGTCAACTATCATAGAGGAAAGAAAGTAGAATGGTGGCTGGGGAGGAAGCAATAGAGACTTATTGTTTAATGGGCATAGATTTGCAGTTTTACAAGATGGAAAGAATTTTAGGGATGGAGGGTGGTGATGGCTGCACAAAAATTTAATGAATTTTTTTTTAATTTTTTTTAACGTTTATTTATTTTTGAGACAGAGAGAGAGCATGATAGAGAGAGGGGCAGAGAGAGAGGGAGACACAGAATCTGAAATAGGCTCCAGGCTCTGAGCCATCAGCACAGAGCCCGATGCGGGGCTGGAACTCACGGACCGCGAGATCGTGACCTGAGCTGAAGTCGGACGCTTAACCGACTGAGCCACCCAGGCGCCCCGTAAAATTTAATGAATTTAATACCACTGACTTACACACTTAAAAATGGTTAAAATGGTTTTTAAAAAGCAGATTAAGTGTTCAACTGAAAAGACTTTAATAAAAAAGAACAGATAAAACCTGTGAAGTAGAAAAAAGAAAATAATAATGATAATAGCACAAATTAAAGAAATAGAAAACCAAGAAGCAATAGGGAAGATCTGCAAAACCAAAGCTAATTCCTCGGGTTGGGGGAGGGGAATGGAATACTGATAAAGAAGTCAAACCTCTCAAGACTCACCAGAATAGGCACCCATGAGTAACATTAGGAATGAAAAAGGACACATAATACAAATACAGGAAGGTTTTTTTAAACTGGTTGAAATAGATAACTTTCCTTTTTTTTAATTATTTTTTTAATGTTTATTTATTATTGAGAGACAGAGAGAGACAGAGCGTGAGCCGGGGAGGGGCAGAGAGAGAGGGAGACACAGAATCCGAAGCAGGTTCCAGGCTCTGAGCTGTCAGCACAGAGCCCGATGTGGGGCTCGAACTCACAAACCACGAGATCGTGACCTGAGCTGAAGTCCGACACTTAACTGACTGAGCCACCCAGGTGCCCCAAAATAGATAACTTTAAGTAGCAAACTACTAAAATGTATTTAAGAAATAAAAAACGAGTTAATAGTCATTAGAAAAACTGAATTCTTAATAAAAAAATTTATTTTTCTCCTCAGTCCCAAAAAGGCATCGGGCCCAAACAGTTCTGTAGGTGAACTTAAATAAAATAACAGATAGTCCTTATTTCATAAAAATTGTTTCAGAGCTCATTTAATGAGGACAATATATGACCTTGATATCAAAACTAGATTAAAATGGCACAGTAAAAGAATTCTAGGGGTGCCTGGGTGGCTCAGTCAGTTAGACGTCTGACTTTGCCTTGGGTCATGATCTCACAGTCCATAGGTTTGAGCTCCATATCAGGCTCAGTGCTGACAGCTCAAAGCCTGGAGCCTGCTTCAGATTCTGTGTCTCTCTCTGTCTCTGCCCCTCCCCCACTCACCCTCTGTCTCTGTCTCTCTCTCAAAAATAAATAAATGTTAAAAAATTGTTTTAAAGAATTCTAGAGTGAGCTCACCTATAAACACAGGCACAAAACCTCTAAATATCAAAATACATCATGAACATTTCCAAGATGTACTAATGACCCAATATCAGAAAATATATTGATATAATATACCATATTAACAGATTAAAAGAAAAAACTGATTACCTTAATGGATACAGAAAAAGCATTTGAAAAATTAGTAATCATATCTATCTTTTTTTCCCCTTACAATTAAGAATAGAAGATCATTTCCTTAACCTTCTAGAGAGTAAGTATCAAAAGCCAACAGCAAACATCACACTTACTGTTGAATCTCTGTGTCTGATCATTAAGGTCAGGAACAAAGCAAGGATGCTTACCACCCCCACTCTGGGAGATCGCAGCCAAGTTAGGCAGGAAAAATAAATGAATCATTAGAATTAAAACACAAGAAACAAAAGTTTCTTCTTCAGATACTATAATTGCCTCTCTAAAAATGCAAACAGGTCTACATAGAAGCTATTAAAATTAATAAGACCAAGTTTTTGGAAACAAGATAAACATACATAAAAAGTAATATTTCTGAACATTATTAATCAAAGTTAAAGATATAACATAATACCAAAAAAAAAACCCACAAACCTTTAAGGAGAAAACTATTATTTTGTGTCAACTGGGACAATTAATGAATGAATTAAGTTTATGTTGCATTATTCAGCAACAGAAAAAAAGTGAAGAGATAGATATGTGATGTTCAAGGGTACAAAAGAATCAGTCTCATGAAGATGGCAATTCTCTTCAGTTGCAATTGTATTTGAAATCTCAGTAGGGAGTAGGACTTTAAAATCAACTTGGCAAGCTGACCCTAAAATTACATGGAAGAACCAAGGGCAATGGGGAGCCTGTGTGGCTTAGTCAGAGAGCATTCAACTCTTGATCTTGGCTTGGGTCATGATCCCAGGGTTGTGGGATTGAGCCCCACATCAGGCTCCATGCTAAGCTTCCTCCTCTGTCCCTCCCCCATTCATGTGCACTCTCTCTTTCTTAAATAAAAAAATAACAATAATAAAATAAAATAAATCTAAGCGCTAGGAATAGGCAAGACAAGGGTGAGGAAAATGAACAGGCAGGAAGAACATAGCTAGCATATGCCAAAAATCGAGAGCCCCCAAATAGACCCACATGTGTTTGGAAAGCTGGTCTTATGACAGAGGAGGTATTCCGAATCAGTATAGAAAGGATAGACCATTTCCTAAGTGATAGTGAGATAATGGAAAACTAAAATAAAAATGTCGCCCTTGTACTTTCTATCATATATACACACAAACTCCAGGTCAATTAAACACCTGAATGAGAAAAAGCAAAATGTTTAAAATGAGTAAGTCATATAGAAGAATGTCTTTATTCCCTTGCAGTGGAAAGATATGTTCATTAAGACCCTGAAACACAAACCTTCAAGAAAACTATTAAGTTTGACTCTATTAATTTTTTTTTATTGAGGTGAAATTCACGTAAGCTGAAGTTAACCATTTTAAAGTGAATAACTCAGCAGTATTGTCCTTTCACAGGGTTGTACCATCACCCCCTCTATCTAGTTCCCAGACATTTCATTACCTTTTAAGGAGACCCCCGTGCCCATTAAGTAGTTATCCCATATTTCCCTTCCCTCCAGTTCTTGGCAATCACTAATCCTTTCTTTCTCTGTGAATTTACCTGTTTGGGACATTTCGTATGAATGGAATCGTATGCTTTGACTTTCTGTGTCCGTCTTCTTTTGCTTAGCATGCTGTTTTCAAGATGCATCCATGTAGCATGTATCAGTAATTCACTCCTTTTAATGGCAGAGTAGTCTTCCATTGTACAAATACCCCACATTTTGTTTATACATTAATGGACATGTGGGTTGTTTCCACCTTTTGGCTATGGTGAATGGTGCTGCTGTGAACATTTGCATGCAAATATCCATTCAAGTACCTATTTTAAGTGCTGAAGAGTGGAATTGCTGGGTTATATGGGAATTGTGCTCAATCTACGTCCAGCTTTTCGAGAAATAGTTCAACTGTTTCCCACAGTGGCTAAACCATTTTACATTCCCTCCAGCAGTGTACGAGGGATCTAATTTCACCACATCCTCACTAACACTTATTATATCTATATATATACACTCATATATAATATGTATATATCGTATACAATATATGTATGTATACATATATACTGTGTGTGATTATAGCCACAGCAATGGAAAAGAACAACTACTACCGAAAAAAAAAAGTAATGACTTTTAGAGACATAAGATTAAACAAAAGAAACCAGATACAGAATAGTACATGCTGACTGATTCCATTCATATGAAGTTCAAAAACAGATAAAACTTATCTATAGTGGTAAGTGTTAGAATAGTGGTTACTTTTAGGAAGGGGAACTTGTTGGAATGCTAGAAATGTATTGAAATGATTAATGACATACTGGGATGTGTGTGTGTGTGTGTTTGTGTGTGTGTGTGTATGGATGGATATACATATATATGTGTAGAGATATAGATAATCATTGAGAAAGCCACTTAAGATATATTTACTTTACTATACAGGAATTATGTCTCAGTATTAAAAACCAAGTAAATAAAAGTGTGTATAACTGTTAAATAAAAGGTGGTCAGACAGTTCAGGGATCTTTGTCATGTTATTCTCTTTACGTTTCTGTGTTAAACCAAATTAAAATTGAATGTCATAATTTAAAAGGAGGAGGAGGAGGAGGAAGAGGAGGAAGGAGAAAAGAAAAAACAGCCAGACATCTTGGATCAATAATTCAACTCCTAAGAATCTACCCTGAGAAATATTTGATATACTAAAAAATACTTACACACAAGGTATTTCTTACAGTTTTTGTAAACTGTGGGGAAAGGCTAACATCCTACAAAAGGAAAACGACTAAATCAATTCTTATTTAAAATTACAAAAGAATTCGAACTGTCATGGGGAAATATCATAACACAATGATAATTAAAACGTTAGAGGAAGAGTGGGATGAAGAGTTCATCACATTGTAATGAACGGTATGGGCTGCTGTTCTCTATCTTTTGGTTAAGGTCAAGTGTACCCTGTGATCTCAATCATATAAAAAGTATTTTATAGAATGATAATAGTAGAAATTAAGTGAAAAATAATCTGATCCCAATTTTGTTATCTGTTCACATCTATACACACATATGTACACATATAGAATAAAAGATAACATTAAAATGACACATACCCAAGTATTGAGAGTGACTACCTTTGATGGTCAAAATAATAAATAACGTTTTGTTTGAATTCTCCAGTATTCCTACAAGGTATATGTGTTACTTTTATAATCAGGAAAAGACCAATAACGTTTTTAATGCTAAAAAAATAAAAATATTAGGAGTAAATACACAAGTATATTTTTAAACATTTTATATACTTTATATATTAATATACTAATATTGTGTATTTACAACCACAATAATAGTGGTTATTTCTAAGAGTTGAGAGTTGGGGAAAATCTTTTCTTTTCTTTTTTTTAAGGTTGAAATTATTTTTATTTTTTTATTTTTTTAATTTACATCCAAGTTAGTTAGCATTTAGTGCAATGATGATTTCAGGAGTAGATTCCTTAGTGCCCCTTACCCATTTAGCCCATCCCCCCTCCCACAACCCCTCCAATAACCCTCTGTTTGTTCTCCATATTTAAGAGTCTTTTACATTTTGTCCCCCTCCCTGTTTTTATATTATTTTTGCTTCCCTTCCCTTATGTTCAACTGTTTTGTATCTTAAAGTCCTCATATTAGTGAAGTCATATGATATTGGTCTTTCTCTGACTGACTAATTTCGCTTAGCATAATACCCTCTAGTTCAATCCGCAGAGTTGCAAATGGCAAGATTTCATTCTTTTTGACTGCCGAGTAATAGTCCATTGTATATAGATACCACATCTTCTTTATCCATTCATCCATCGGTGGACATTTGGGCTCTTTCCATACTTTGGCTATTGTTGATAGTGCTGCTGTAAACATTGGGGTGCATGTGCCCTTTGGAAACAGCATGGCTGTATCCTTTGGATAAATACCTAGTAGTGCAACTGCTGGGTCGTAGGGTAGTTTTATTTTTAATTTTTTGACAAACCTCCACACTGTTTTCCAGAGTGGCAGCACCAGTTTGCATTCCCACCAGCAGTGCCAAAGAGATCCTCTTTCTCCGCATCCTCCCCAACATCTATTGTTGCCTGAGTTGTTAATGTTAGCCATTCTGACAGGTGTGAGGTGGTATCTCATTGTGGTTTTGATTTGTACTTCCCGGATGATGAGTGATGTGGAGCATTTTTTCCTGTGTCAATTGGCCATCTGGATGTCTTCCTTGGAGAAGTGTCTATTCATGTCTTTTGCCCATTTCTTCACTGGATTATTCATTTTTTGGGTGTTGAGTTTGACAATTTCTTTATAGATTTTGGATACTAACCCTTTAACTGGTATGTTGTTTGCAAATATCTTCTCCCATTCCATCGGTTGCCTTTTAGTTTTGCTGATTGTTTCCTTTGCTGTGCAGAAGGTTTTGATTTTGATGAGGTCCCAGTAGTTCATTTCTGCTTTTGTTTCCCTTGCCTGGGGAGACGTGTTGAGTAAGGAGTTGCTGTGGCCAAGATCAAAGAGGTTTTTGCCTGCTTTGTCCTCGAGGATTTTGATGGCTTCCTGTCTTACATTGAGGTCTTTCCTCCATTTTGAGTTTATTTTTGTGTATGGTGTAAGAAAGTGGTCCAGGTTCATTTATATACATGTCACTGTCCACTTTTACCAGCTCCATTTGCTGAAGAGACTGTCTTTATTCCATTGAATATTCTTTCTTCTTTTGTCAAAGAAGAGTCGGCCATACGTTTGTGGGTCCATTTCTGGGTTTTCTATTCTGTTCCGTTGATCTGAGTGTCTGTTCTTGTGCCAGTACCATTCTGTCTTGATGAAGACAGCTTTGTAATACAGCTTGAAGTCTGGCATTGTGATGCCTCCTGCTTTGTTTTTCTTTTCCAAGATTGCTTTGGCTATTCGGGGGTCTTTCCTGATTCCATAAAATTTTAGGATTGTTTGTTCTAGCTCTGTGAAGAATGCTGGTGTTATTTTGATAGGGATTGCATTGAATATGTACATTGCTTTGGGTAGTATTGACATTTTAACAATATTTGTTCTTCCTATCCAGGAGCATGGAATCTTTTTCCATTTTTTTGTGTCTTCAATTTCTCTCATAAGCATTCTATAGTTCTCAGTGTATAGATTTTTCACCTCTTTGGTTAGATTTATTCCTAGGTATTTTATGGGTTTTGGTGCAATTGTAAATGGGATCAATTCCTTGATTTCTCTTTCTGTTGCTTCATTCTTGTTGTGTAGGAATGCAACCGACTTCTGTGCATTGATTTTATATCCTTCCACTTTGCTGAATTCATGCATCCGTTCTAGCAGTTTTCTGGTGGAATCTTTTAGGTTTTCCATAAGAGTAGCATGTCATCTGTGAAGAGTGAAAGTATGACCTCCTCCTGGACGATTTGGGTGCCTTTTATTTCTTTGTGTTGTCTGATTGCTGAGGCTAAGACTTCCAATACTATGTTGAATAACTGGTGAGAGTGGACATCCCTGTGTTGTTCCTGACCTTAGGGGGAAAGCTCTCATTGAGGATGATATTAGCATTGGGTCTTTTGTATATGGCTTTTATGATCTCGAGGTATAATCCTTCTATACCTACTTTCTTAAAAGTTTTTATCAAGAAAGGATGCTTGCTGTATTTTGTCGAATGCTTTCTCTCCATCTATTGAGAAGATCGTGTGGGTCTTGTACTTTCTTTTATTGATGTGATAAATCACATTGATTGTTTTGTGGATATTAAACCAGCCCTGCATCCCAGGTATAAATCCCACTTTGTTGTGGTGAATAATTTCTTTCATGTATTTTTGTTTCATGTATTTCCAATTTCATGTATTTTCCAATTTTTGTTGGATCCGGTTGGCTAATATCTTGTTGAGGATTTTTGCATCCATGTTCATCATGGAAATTGGTCCGTAGTTCTCCTTTTTCATGGAGTCTTTGTCTGGATTTGGACTCAAGGTAATGCTGGCTTCATAGAAAGAGTTTGGAAGTTTTCCTTCCATTTCACTTTTTTGGAACAGCTTCAAGAGAATAGGTGTTAACTCTTCCTTAAATGTTTGGTATAATTCCCCTGGAAAGCCATCTGGCCCCAGAATCTTGTTTTTTGGGAAATTTTTTATTACTAATTCAATTTCTTTTTTTTTTAATATTTATTTATTTTTGAGAGAAAGAGACAGAACGTGAGTAGGGGAGGGGCAGACAGAAAGGGAGACACAGAATCCGAAGCAGGCTCCAGGCTCTGAGCTGTCAGCACAGAGCTCTCAACGTGGGGTTCAAACCAGTGAACCATGAGTCATGACCTGAACCAAAGTCAGACACTCAACCAACTGAGCCACCCAGGCACCCCAACTAATTCAATTTCTTTTCTGTTCAAATTTTCTATTTCTTCCTGTTTCAGTTTTGGTAGTGTATGTTTCTAGGAAGTTGTCCATTTCTTCCAGATTGCCCATTTTATTGGCATATAATTGCTTATAATATTGTCTTACTATTGTTTGTATTTCTGCTGTGTTGGTTGTGATCTCTCCTCTTTCCTTCTTGATTTTATTTATTTGGGTCCTTTCCTTTTTCCTTTTGATCAAGCTAGTGGTTTATCAATTTTGTTAATTCTTTCAAAGAATCAGCATCTGTTTTCATTGATCTGTTCTACCATTTTTTGTTTTTGTTTTTGTTTTTTTGGTTTTGACAGCATTGATTTCTGCTCTAATCTTTATTATTTCCTGTCTCCTGCTGGTTTCGGGTTTCATTTGCTGTTCTTTTTCCAGCTCTTTAAGGTGTAGGGTTAGGTTGTGTATCTGAGGGCTTTCTTCCTTCTTTAGGAAGGCCTGGATTGCTATATACTTTCCTCTTATAACCGCCTTTGCTGCGTCCCAGAGGTTTTGGGTTGTGGTGTTATCATTTTCATCGACTTCCATATACTTTTTAATTTCCTCTTTAACTTCTTGGTTAGCCCATTCATTCTGTAGTAGGATGTTCTTCAGTCTCCAAGTATTTGTTATCTTTCCAGTTTTTTTCTTGTGATTGATTTCAAGTTTCATAGTGTTGGAGTCTAAAATATGCACAGTATGATCTCGACCTTTTTGTATTTGTTGAGGGCTGATTTGTGTCCCAGTATGTGATCTATTCTGGAGAACGTTCCATGTGCACTGGAGAAGAATATGTATTCTGCTGCTGTAGAATGAAATGTTCTGAATATATCTGTTAAGTCCATCTGGTCTAGTGTGTCATTCAAAGCCATTGTTTCCTTGTTGATTTTCTGTTTAGATGATCTGTCCATTGTTGTAGGTGGGGTGTTGAAGTCCCCTACTATTATGTTATTATTATCAATGAGTTTCTTTATGTTTGTGATTAATTGATTTGTATATTTGGGTGCTCTCACATTTGGAGCATTAATGTTTACAATTGTTAGGTCTTCTTGGTGGATAACCCCCTTAATTATGAAATAATGTCCTTCTTCGTCTCTTGTTACAGTCTGTATTTTAAAGTCTAGATTGTCTGATATAAGTATGGCTGCTCTGGCTTTCTTTTGTCAAACATTAGCATGATAGATGGTTCTCCATCCCCTTACTTTCAATCTGAAGGTGTCTTTAGGTCTAAAGTGGGTCTCTTGTAAATAGCATATAGATAGATCTTATTTTCTTATCCATTCTGTTACTCTATGTCTTTTGATTTGAGCATTTAGTCCATTGACATTTAGAATGAGTACTGAAAGAGATGAATTTATTGCTATTTTGTTTCTTGTAGAGTTGGAGTTTCTGGTGGTGTTCTCTGGTCCTTCCTAGTCTTTGTTACTTTTGGTCTTTTTTCCCCATCTTTTCTCCCCTTAGAGAGTCCCCCCCCCTATAATTTCTTGCAGGGCTGATTTAGTGGTCATGAGCCCCTTTAACTTTTGTTTCTTTGGGAAAGTTTTGATCTCTCCTTCTATTTTGAATGACAGCCTTGCTGGATAAAGAATTCTTGGCTGCATATTTACCTGATTCAGCACATTGAATATATTCTCACACTTCTTTCTGTCCTGCCAATTTTCTGTGGCTAGGTCTGCTGCAAACCTGATCTTTGTTCCCTTGTAGGTTAAGGACTTTTGTTCCCTTGCTGCTTTCACGAGTCTTTCCTTGCCTGAGTATTTTGTGAATTTGACTATGATATGCCTTGTTGATGGTCAGTTTTTGTTGAATCTAATGGGAGTCCTCTGTGCTTCCTGGATTTTGATGTCTGTGTCTTTCCCCAGGTTAGGAATGTTTTCTGCTGTGACTTGTTCACATAACCCTTCTACCCCTTTTTCTCTCTCTTCCTCTTCTGGGACCCCTATGGTTCTGATTGTTCCTTTTTAATGAGTCACTGATTTCTCTAATTCTTAAATCATGCTCTTTTGCCTTAGTCTCCCTCTGTTTTTCTGCTTCATTATTCCCCAGAAGTTTGTCCTCTATATCACTGATTCACCGCTCTGCCTCATCTATCTTTGCCGCTGCAACATCCATTTGAGATTGCAGCTCAGTTATAGAATTTATTTCATCCTGGCTAGCTTTTGCTTCTTTCATCTCTGCAGAAAGGGATTCTAATCTATTTTCAACCCCAGCTAGTATTCTTATTATCGTGATTCTAAATTGTGGTTCATACATCTTGCTTGTATCTGTGTTGATTAAATCCCTGGCTATCATTTCTTCCTGCTCTTTATTTTGGGATGAATTCCTTCATTTCGTCATTTTGAAGGAAGAAAAGAAATTAATAAGGAAAAAAAATTAAAATGAAAAACAACACACACCCACACACACACACACAAAAATGAAATAGATGATGTTAGATCCTAAGTGTGTTTTGGTTGGTTGTTTAAAGGAGCTTGATAGATTAGAGAAAAAAGGGGGGGAGGGTGGGAAGGAAAACTTTTGACAATTTGAAAAAATGAACACAATGAAATGGAATAAAATGAAATGGAAGTAAAATAAAATTCAAAAAATTTACAAAAAAGTAAAAAATATAGTAGAAAAAATTAAAGAAAGACATTTTTAATAAAAATTGAAAAAGAAAAATAAATTTTTTGTCTTTCTGTATTCAAGAAAAGGAAGTGAAAAAGAAAAAAAAAAGAAAACTGAATAGATGGATCAGCGAACAGACTGAAATACGATTGAAATCACTTCGTTTTCCCCTAGAAGTCAAACTATGAAACACTTTATAGTTCGTAAACTAAGCAGGCGGAGAGACTTGGGTTCCTGAAGAGCAAGGTTGGCCCAGTTGGGTGGGGCTTAGGGTAATGACTTCGTTCTCCACTAGATGGCGCTGCTCAGCTCACTGGAGGGGATTGTTGTGGCGCTTGCTGGTGTGTATGCGCATGCGCGGGAGCGGTAACAATGGCGTCACCCAGCTGCCTAGTGTCTAGTATCAAAACTCTGTGCTCTCCCCAGCCAGCAATCGCGCACCCATCCTTTGTCTCCAGCTTCCTCTGTTCCCGCTTCTACGCCGTCCGTGACCAAGCCATCAGGTTGCCAGGCGCCACCTCCCTCCTGAGTTTTATCTCCGACGCGGCTGTGTTTCTCGACCCCTCCGTTCGGAGGGACTGCGGCTCGGACCGCTCAGATCCTCTCTGGGGGGGTCTCCCCGAGCAATGGCCGGTGGCGGCCACAGCCAGGAACGTTCGCGGGACCGCTGCTGCTGCCGAAGCCCAGAGACCGTGGCTGGGCGCCAGCCCGCCCCAAAGAAAGTTCACGCGATCCCGTAGCAGCGGCGTTTCAGGGATCATGGACAATCACAACACACATCTGGCCCCAGGCTTCGCCCTTAAGGACCTTGTTCCTCCACCAGCGAATGTGGTTGTTCTCTGGGGTCTGCTGGGACCAGGTAGCCACACAGCCTCGACCAGATGTGCTCCCAGCAGGGAAACCACCTCTCCCCGTGTGACCCGAGGATAACCAGACTTCACTCTGCTCCTGGGGATCCGCCCTTCCCACCGGAGCCCCTCCAGGTAACGAGCTGCGGAGTTTCAGACTCTGCGGTCCCCTGTTTCTAGAGTCTTAATGGAATTTCAACCCTCTCCTTTCTCCTTTCTCCCTTTTAGTTCAGTCCTTGTGGCTGTTTCTGCTTTTCCACTTTCTCTCCAGCTGCTTTGGTGGGGGGGGGGGCGAGGGGTCCTTTTCCCGAACTTTCCCCTGTCTCCATCCTTTCTCTGCAGGCAATAACAGCTCCCTGCCCTCAGGGGCTTCTCCCTCCCCCAGTTCACCTCTCCGCGCCACGTACCTGCTGATTTCTGTGGTTCAGGTTGTGCAGATTGTCGTGTTAATCCTGAAATCAGTTTTCTAGGTGTGCAGGATGGTTTAGTGTTGATCCGGCTGTATTTCATGGACGCGTATTTCCAAAACTTCCATGCTGTTTCACCATCTTCGCTCCTCCCCGAAATCTTTTCCTTCTTAATTCTCTGAATTCTCCAGTCATCTTTACTGAGCACATGCTGTTTCATCTGTGAAAGATGGATGAATTCTGATTCTAAAAACGCATGAGTAATACAATTCTGTAATCCTCGAGGACAAAACCAGCCCTCACAGCCGTGCCCAGAACCCTGTCTGTTTGCATTAGTCTAGGGTGATAATGCTTCAAGTTCAGTAACTGGTTGAAGTAACCATCTGCGTGGAATTATTAAATGGCTTTTCCAGCCCTGGCTTCTTATCCTGGCTCAGTGCTCGCCCTTCAGGGAATGCCAGATTCAGTAGGGATGCTGGATGATTACAAAGAGCCAGGACAGCAGCGGGGCCCGATGCCACACACTTTCGTAACTGTCATCTGGGTTGATTGAAAGGGAAAATAATGCAGTATCGTTTTGGTAATTTGATGCTTTAGCCAGCGCGTTAACAATTTGCAAATGTGAATGACACTGAGTTTATCAGAACGGCACAGTTTTCAAAAACACAGGCTTTGAAATTTGGAGGATCTGAGTTCAAGCCCCCATGCCGCCACCTGCCAGCTGTGTTACCCTGTGGGACATATCACTTAGTTTCTCTAAGCTTCCCTTTTTTACCTCTAAACCTCTAATGACACTGCCTACCCCAGAGGGCTGCCATGGTGACAAAACGTGACAACGCATGAGAGTACATCGGGGGGCCTCAACATGAGTGGTTGCCATCATCATCGTTGTTGTTTTTATTGTTATTACTACTACTACATTGTGTTGGATGACCTTTTGAGTTCTCACCTTTTTGGGCATTCACCCAATGAAGTCTCCAAAACAAAACATTGACTTATTAAATGACAGTGGGCAGAGAGGCTGGAACCCTCACACGTAGCCGGTGGAAGTGGACAATGACACAGCCACTTTGGGAGGCAGCCTGGCAGTTTCTCAAAAGGGTAAACACAGTTACTGTAGGACCCAGCAATTCCTATCCTGGCGATGCATCCATGAGAAATGAAAAAATATGACCCCAGGAAAATGTGTGCCCAAATGTGCACAGCTGCAGCCTCCATGAGAGCCAGAAAGGTGGAAACAACGTAGATGTCCATCAACAGACGAATGGGCGAACAAAATGTGGCGATGTTCTTAGAGTGAAATAGCATTTAGTAATTTTGGAAGTACCGATAGATGCCACAACATGGATAAATCTCAAAAGATGCCAGTCCTCATAGACCACATGTGTGTTGTATGATTCCATTCGTATGCCATGCCTGGGCTGTAGATCTGTACAGAAAGCACATCCATAGAAAGTCTGTAGAGAAAGGAAGCAGGTAGTGGTTGCCTCGGGCTGGGGGTGGAGGGAGGTGGGGTTCCAAAGCACAACAATACACTTTCATCATGCAGGGCTGGGGTTACCATAGACGGTCTCCCATCCAAACTGGTTGTGTTGTTGGGTTTGTTCTGTTTGTAAAGCTCGTGATCGATGTCTGAGGAGGGCATAGTGTTCGTAAAGCAAATCTGGTTGTGTTTGTTTGGCGTCTACAGTAAATACAGATGGGGCACAATAGAGTGAATTGTCAGTAGAACCCCTCCTGGCTTAGGGAGAAGTGACTATGGAATTAAGAATGTAAGTATGAGTCTGGGCTTTAAGGTTTCATCTCTGTAACGATGAAGGAACATAGCATTGGTTCCAACACACACCATCACACAACAGACACTACCAACATTCCGGTGTGCACGTACATCCGGGTTTATAGTCCTAGCTGCACCCCTTGCTGGGTCATGACCTCAGCCAAGTCACTTCTCTCCATGCTGCTGACATAGCTCCAAGATCCCTGATGGTCTATTTATTGCCATATCCAATAGCACCGTTTCTGTCATCATCCTACTCAGTCTCTTAAAAAAAAAAAAAAATGCAACCTTGTGAGCCAGACCCTACTCTCAACTCCTGCTCCGCCTGGCTTCCAAGATTGCTCTCTCCTGGTCCTCCCGGTTCCAGCCCCCGCTGTTCCGTCTCCCTCACGAGCTCCTTCTCCACTGCTCACCCCCTTCGGTAATGGTTCCCCAGTGCTTATCCTCTGCCATCTCTTCTCTTCACATTCTTCACCCCTTCCTAGGTAAAACTATCCTTTTTTTTTTTTTTGTGGCCTCACCATCAGTGGCTTCCAATCTCCATCTCCGGCCCCTGTTCCTCCAGTGTGCTCCCTCTACCCCACCTCTTGGAAATTCCCAGAAGTTTTGGAGAAATTGATAAGAGGGAAATGGATTTGAAGAGAAAATAGAGTTAAAGAGAGTTTCAGAAGGCACACTGTGTCTATTCTTCAAGGAGGCTTAGGAGAGAGAAAAGAAGCTGCGGAAATATGTGCCCAACCCCTCAGACCTGAAATCCTGCATCTGTTAGAGAGCAGGGACTGTTGCTTCTGCATGAAATGCTCAAGGAGATGGGATCAGCTGTTTTGGCCCACACTGGGACGTGATATTCTTATGGAAGGCACCAAGTCTAGTGCCTGGGTAGGGTACGGAGGGAGTCAGAAAAATCCCAGGGTGTGTGGGGACTTTCCCTGTGCTATGGTGCTTTTTGTTTTTTTTAAAGCTGACATTCATTGCGGTTACCACATACTGGGCACTTTACAAGACCTACCCGTCTTCACGCTATATTCTGAATATCCTGAGACGGGGGCTTTTCGTTCAGAGAGGCCCTCACTAATAAGTAAGTAAACCACTTACTAACAAGTACAGGACCTGTACACAGTCTCAGCCAGCCAGTCTCAGAGGCCACACACTCACCCACAGTTCATACCCCCTCTCAAAGCTTTCCTTCCTTCTCAAGGAATCACCATGGCAATGACGGGAAAAGGGGTGTATAACCTCAGTCTGAACATGTTCACAATCAGACTCCTTAGATCTCTCTCCCAAACCTGCTCGACCTGAATTAGAAATCTCACATGCTTCCTCAGTACCTTATTCTTAAATATTCCACAGTCTCCCCCACACATAGTCGGTCACCAAATCCTACTGATGCTACCTTAGGAATCTCTCCCAAATCCAACAGTGCCCCCCCATTCCCACTGCCTTGCTTTAGGTCAGTTCTGCGTCATCTTTGACTTAGACTATTGCAAAAATCATCTTCTCTGTTTTCCCCCCACTAGAGACCATTCTCCACACTGCTTCTAAAATTATCTTGAAACATACACACATCCAGTGCCACTCATGTGGTTAAAAACCTCCATTGGATTCCCGCTGCCTGTAGAATAATTTACATAACCAGTCTTCCTTGGTTTTAAGGAAATCAGGTTATCCCCAGCTTCTTGAGATTATCAAGAAAACTGTGAGGAAAATCTCACAGTTAAAACTTGGTAGACATCTTTTATTTCTTTAGGATGAATTCCTAACAGTAAAACTGCTGAGTCAGAGGAAATGTGTATTGTGAAAAGCATCTGATGCCTTGTATTAAACCATCCTCCAGAAATGTCATGCCAAGTTATATTCACCAGAAGCCTGTACTACAACTTACTACAATTCACATGTTTACAGGAGTATATCCGTGGAGTAGAAATGTGCTCTGTGCACTTTCAAATCATCAGAGCTGGAATATCAAACGGCACAGAGTAGATACTCAGTACACGTTTGTTGAATGAATGAGTGAACAGAGTAAATGGAAGAAAAGTCCATTAAATGCTCCCTGATTTGTGTATAGCTTTCATAAGCATATCATAACCCAACTGCTCTGGGCTGTGTCTTCATTTGCCTGACTGTTTCACGTGGAATCGTCCAGAAGCATCCCTTTGTGCACGGGGCTGATATTTTTGGATGCTCCACCATCCTGCTCCATCCAAGGAGCGAGATCCTTGCGTCCTATCCACACGGACTATGTAGGTACAGGCTCGATTCTACTCTCTTCAAATTTCCATCATCACCTAGGCGGGTTAGTACTCTTTGCAAAAGGGTTGACATAAACGAGGTAGCAAACTTAGTAGAGGTGCTGAAAGTTCACAGATCTGTGTTCCCAGATGCATATATACAACTCTGTTGGACAGCTCCACTAGAATAAATGTCCCAGAAGCACTCAAATCCCTTCTTTTCAAAACCAGCCACAGCTGAAAAAAAAAAAAATTAAAAAAAAAAAACAGCCACAGCTGATGACATTTTTGTTCCAGCCAGCCGTGCAAGCCAGAAAAATGTGTATTTTGACCTACAAATCTTGCTGATATTAGCCTGAATGCATCTATATTAATTAACCTATAGTTTATCCCTTCCTCTCTGTTTCTACTATCATTGAACTAATTTGGGCTCCAGTGATCTCTTCCCTGGATGCGATAGACATTTAGCATTTACCCTTTTAACAAATGTTTGTTAGCACGCATTCTGTGCCAAAGAATGCACTAGATTCCAGGGTTCAGCCATGAAGAAGTGTTGTTCAGTAGTTGGCAGAAACTGTGGGCTGATGCAGGTGGCCAGTGCATAATATATCACCTTCTTGGAGATTCATGATGAATATTAGCATCTTAGAAGCTCTGAGAACTGTTGAGTTTTGTGTAACCCTGTGTTTCCCACACTTCTCTGAACAAAGAACCCTCTTCTCAGATAAGAGCTATGAAGTTCTTAAAACCAGATCTCAAAAAGCACATACTGGGAAATCCTCATGAGAAGGAACATAAAGGTTTCAACCAAGAGCTTATTATATTTATTTCCCTGGGGATGCCCTAGTTTGCTAGGTTCTGTCTATAAACAAGCTGCTTTTGCGAATATGTGGTTTCCCTGTTTTATGAAACAAATACGTATGTAACTGGCCATCTGCAAAGAGTGCTGTGGTAGAGGTAAGCAACAAATGCCAAGAAGCACTGGTTTAGATGAAGAAGGTGACACATGAGGCTTCCTGGAGGAGGTGACATTTGAGCTAAGTTTTGAGGTATGAATAGGAGTTCATCAGGTGAAGAGTGAAAGATTTCCAGGCAGCTGGAACAGCAAGTGTAAAGGCACAGATGTGTGGGTCTAATGAGTTTGGGGAGGGCCAAACAAAAGTGGCCACTCTTGGTGCGCCCGGGTGGCTCAGTCGGTCAAGCATCCGACTTCGGCTCAGGTCATGATCTCATGGTTCGTGAGTTGGAGCCCCACGTTGGGCTCTGTACTGACAGCTGGGAGCCTGGAGCCTGCTTCGGATTCTGTGTCTCCTTCTCTCTCTGCCCCTCCGCCGCTCACGCTCTGTCTCTTTCTCTCTGTCTCTCAAAAAATAAAAAATAAACATTAAACATTAAAAAAATTTTTTTTAGGTAGCTCCTATTTTGAGAGCTTGCTGTATGCCAGGCTCTGAGCTCTGGGTTCTGTGCACACTACAAGCCTATGAGATAGCTTTTCTTATCCACCCACACGCATGCCTTTTTTCCCCTTCTTTTTTTTTAAAGTTTATTTATTTAGAGAGAGACAGAGACAGCATGAGTGGGGGAGGGGCCAAGAGAGAGGGAGAAGAGAGAGAATCCCAAGCAGGCTCTGCACCGTCAGCACAGAGCTCGACACGGGGCTCAAACTCACCAAACTGTGAGATCATGACCTGAGCCGAAACCAAGAGTCGGACACTTAGCCCATTGAGCCACCCAGGCACCTCTCCCCTCCTTTTTAACAGATGAAGACACAGCTTCAGTGAGATTAAGTGAGATTCCCAAAGTCACATAGGTGGTGCCAGATATTGAACCCAAGTCTTTGTGCCACTAAGGCCCATGTGCTCAACCACTGAGCTATCCTGCAACTGAGCTGCTGTATGCGTACAAGTCCAGGGCCAGCACGGGCAGAAAAGAGCCACATTTGCTTCCCAGGTCAAAGGAACTTGGAGATTATCCAGAAGGCCACAAGGAACCATTGAAGGAACGATTGATTTTTAGCAGGGAAGAGACATAGTCAGTACTTCTGAAATATCATATGATGTTACAGGGGAGAATGGGTTGGAGGAGTGGAAGTGACATAAAATCAGAGGCAGGGGCATCAGTTGGGAAGCTCTGGTGGTAAGATACAAAAGTGCTTCTCAAAGTTTAATGTGCTCAAGTGGACATTCTGATCCAGATGGTCTTGGATGAGGTTCTGAGGTGTGAGATGTTGCCACGTGATGTTGAGCAGCAAGGCTCTACGTGAGAAATGTCGGGGGCTTGAAATGAACAATGGCACTGAGATCCAGTGGAGGGGATGGACCCAAGTGACGTGAAAGGGACAGGACTTGTTGACCAAGTTAGCACGGGGTAGCCACTGTCAGCTGGCATAGCTCTTATGAATGGCAAAGAAGGAATGTTTGAATTAATCTAGGCGGCTCTGCTTGTAAGTGACAGCTTTCCTCTCAGTTCCCTGTGTTATCGTCAAGGACCCATGGAGATATTGGGACCCTTGGGTTAGGATTCTCTAGCAATGTATATTTTTGAGAAGCATAAGATAAAATAGAAAACATTTATTCGGCATATGTCATGAGTTAGTCACTCCATGCATGCATCTGAACACGTTATACCTCCTTCTGGACTATCTCCATGCCTACCTCACACACACACACACACACACACACACACGGGAGTTGATCATTCCTTCGTGTCGCTACTGTACTTTTCATCTACCTTTTACACTACATTAAAACTGCGGGAAGTACAGTCCTAGAAAAGGTGAGGATTTGGGAGTCATCAGAACTTTGGTTCAAGTCACAGTCCTGGCATGCATTGGCTTAGTGATGAAGACAAATACTCTCATTCTCTCAGCTCTGAAAATGGGTGCGAGATTTACTATGAGATCATGTGTAATGCTCTCCTTCAAGTCACAGGAAACCTAATTCACAGTGCTTTCAAAAACAAAAAACAAAAAAATAAAACAAAAAACAAAAACCGGCAGATTTACCAGCTATGGTAACAGAGAAGACCAGAGATAGGGTAGGCTTTTGACATGGGTTGGTCCAGAAATTGTGAAATCATCAGAGTTCCTCTGCGATTCTGGCAGTAATATTTGCCTCTTTCTTTGCCCTCCCCTCATGCTAATAAAAACATGTTATAGGCCTCAAATGGGTATTAACACTCCAACCAGAAAATGAGAGCATGCCTTTGTCCTGGGTTTCCCAGCAGGTTAGGAGGTTCACTCTAATTGGCCCATGGCGGGTCACATGGCCATTTCTGAACCAATCACTAGTCAGGGGCAGGAAATGTACAGATCAGCTTAGCTGTGGGCCTGTGCTCCATTGCCTGATCCAGGAATGGACTGATTTACTACCCCTGAGCATTCCCAGTAGAAACTGGGCGCTGTAGGGGAGGAGGTTGGGAAATGAATGCTAGCAACTATTCAGCACGCCATGCCCATTAGCACATTATGTAAAGGGCGTAGCACAGAGCCTTGGCTGCAGTCCGTGGGCACGCATTAAGCTGTAGCTCTAACTGGCTTACAGGTCTGTCTGCTGAGAGCGGGATCCTTTCTTCTCTTACCTCAGCCAGTCCCTCGGTTTTCCTATACTGGCTGGGCCATAGCTGAAATATTTGTTGAATTCATGTGAATGATTGGAGCGGGAAGTACAAAGTGATAAAGTTATAGAAACTATTTTACCCAGAAGAAAAGAGGATTGCCTGACTTCAGGGAACCTGAAAACATAAGCTCTTGCTGGTTCATGGCATTAGTAAAATAAACAAGCTGGATACACCTGAATTATAGACTGGGGTTAAAAATAGGATATATTCCGGTCTGCATTTTAGTGGTCTGCTCTAATTTTTTGTCAATTCAGAAAAGAAATGCTAAGTAAAGTATCATGGGATGCTTTGCCTGTCGTGAGAGTAGAAAGGGAAAAGATTAATCTTTTTCTTTTCCCCACTTAACATCTATTCCAGAAGCATCCTTTGTGCATACAATATGTAATCCCCTACTACACCAGAAAATACATTTCAAGAGAAAGGCTCATCGATCACTTCGTGGATCTTAAGAATCAACCTCTATCTATTAACAAATATACTAACATTGATCGATCCTATTACGTTCCAGGTACCGTCCTTCAAATTTGAACACAGTTAATCTCATTTAATCCCGAGTAGATTGAGGCTGTGAAAGGTTGAGTTGCTTCCCAACGATCACACAAGCAGTAAGTAAAGAAGGAGGTCCTGAGAGTCACTTGCTTCATCATCCCTGTTCTTATTATTAGAAAAGATTTCCTTGTATAAACCTCAGGGACTTTACAAAGGAAATATTGGATTACCGTAATGTGACTCATCAGTCCGATTTAATATTACCTATTCATTATAACGTAATGATGCTTGCATAACAAGAAATGTTGTTGTATTTCCCCCTCCGGCTCTGTAGCAGCCATACATAGACCACAGAACCATACGCATGGGCTAATTATATGACCTACATACGCAATCAATATTAAGAAAATTTTCAACTGCTCATATTTATGTGGTTGAAAATATATGGTCTAATTTTGGTCAGCAGCAGCATCTAGGTAATGCTGAGTCAGAAGGAAAACATTTGTTGTTGCCATGAGAAATGGAATAGAAAATCTGAATCATACTGTACCACATCAAATGTTACCACTATTAATATACCATGCGCTCAATAGTGAGCAAGATGGAATTAGACCATCTCTGACCAAGAGGTTCCTCATTACACCAGCAGACAGATGCAAGAAATACTGTCACAGCCCTGTGTCACTTCATCGTATTTTGTTCTTTACCAACTAAGCCAATAAGCAATTGGTATTCTGGCCAATGTCACCAGCATAACATATCGTCAAAAACACGGGTCGCAAACTCGTGGCTATAGGGCCAGGTAGGTAATGGAAATAAATACTTCGGGCAGACTGTAAGAGTACAAGGTATGAAGTTGATGGTGAACTTTCTAATGGAAGCGAATACTATCTCACACAATGCTTAATGGAGGACCACAGCAACCATGAGGCCAAATCTTCCCATTTTTCAAGAGATCCCAGAAACTCGTCTTTTTTGATAATGTTTGTTTATTCTGGAGAGAGTGGGAGACAGAGCACAAGCGGAGGAAGGTCAGAGAGAGGGAGGCACAGAATCTGAAGCAGGCTCCGGCTCCGAGCTGTCAGCACAGAGCCCAATGTGGGGCTCGAACTCACAAACCGCGAGTTCATGACCTGAGCTGAAGTCAGACGCTTAACTGACTGAGCCACCCAGGCACCCCCAAAAACTCATATTTTTAAAATATTTTTTAATGTTTGTTTATTTTTGGGAGTGAGAGACAGAGCATGAGTGGGGGAGGGGCAGGGAGAGAGGGAGACACAGAATCTGAAACAGGCTCCAGGCTTTGAGCTGTCAGCACAGAGCCCGATGCGGGGCTCGAACCCGTGAACTGCAAGATCATGACCTGAGCCGAAGTCAGATGCTTAACCAACTGAGCCACCCAGGCGCCCCTAAACTCATATTTTTCATATAAAATTTCCCAAGACTTCAAACCTTGTGGGTGCCATAAAAAGCCACTCTCACCCGCAAGCATCTATTAAAAGACTTCTGGTACACCTCTCATCTCTTCTTCTATCGTCTGGAAGGCTAAACTTGCTTAACTTCCAGTTTTCCTTTTGAGATCAGAGTCTCTGGTACATGCTATGTCTGTTTATTTGAGACATCAGAAAATTTTAAATCAATGTTTAAATAAACTATTGCTGCTTGTGGTTTTAATTCACTCATTCAGCCAAAAATATCCATTGAGTACCCATTGTATGCCAGGTGTTCTTCTGAGAACTTGACATACATCAGTGGGCAAAATAGACAAAGAACCCTGCCCACCTGGAGACTGAGGGAGGAGAATGGGGGAGACATACAATAAGCAATAAATGTAATAAATAAGCATATGGGATAATAAAATATGTTATGTGCCATAGAAAAATAATGTAGATCAGAGTAAGGAGTATTGGGAGAGTACGGGGGAAAGGGGACTGGTGACCATTTTTTAATTTATTTTGATTTATTTTAAATAAATAAATGTTATTTATTAAATACATTTACTTATTGTTTATTTATTTTGGTTTATTTTGAGAGAGAGAGGGAGCGAGAGTATGCATGGGGGAGGGGCAGACCGAGAGGGAGAGAAAGAATCCCAAGTTGGCCACCATTTTAAGTAGGGCGGTAGGGGTAGACGACCTTATTGGGAAGATGCCTCAGAGCAAAGAATTGGAGAATTTGAGAGAATTGGCCATGTTATCTAAGGGAAGAGCCCGTGCAAACACCCTGTGGTATCCAGCCTCCAAGATGGCCCCCAATGATCCCTGCCTCTGGGTATTCGTACCCTGAAGGGCTGGATTTGGAAGAGTCTAGAATAGAGTGTGGCAGAAGGGTGTCTTGAAAACGAAGTCATAAACAGCATGCGTGGGCATTCTCCCAAGTGCCTTTCCTTTGGACCTGGCACTCTGCCGGGAGCTGCCCTATGGAGGGGTTCACGTGGTGAGGACCTGAGGCCTCCAGCCCCCAGTCATGTGAGCGAGTCGGGAAGCACATCCTCCAGCCCAGAGGTTCCAATCAGTCTTGTCCTCAGACCGCAGCCTCAGCTGAAGTATCAGCTCACGAGAGACCCTGAGCCAGAACCGCCCAGCTAAGCCCGTCCCAGATTTCTGACCCACAGAAACTCCGTGAAGGAATCAGTGTTTGTTGTTTTAATTACATCTGGGGGCAATTCGCTACACAGCAACAAGGGTAGCAAACGTGCCACCTTCACTACAGACGATAGAATTATGTGTGCTGAGCTGCAGATGACCAGGAAACCTGCTACTGTTTTTTTTAAGACATTTACATTGCTTCGTTTTAAGCTTCTGAAATTTTTTTCTATTTTTAAGCCATGCCTTTTTGTGCGTGCACATATATGTATGTGTATATATTTGAAGGGCACGCACATTTCAAGTTTCAAACATTCGTCTAAGCCCTTAGAAAGGTCAGAGTGCTCTCAGCACTGTGCTCGCAGTGCCCACAAGACAAAATATCCTGCAACTAGCTTCTTTGTACCCGGATAGGTAAGCCATTATTATGTACAACTTCTCGACTTCGTACACTTGACATTTGGGGCCAGACGATGCTCTGTCGTGGGGGCTGTCTGTGCACGGCAGGGTATCAAGCGGCATCATGGCCTCTCCCGCTAGCGGCCAGGTTGTGACAACCAGAACTGCCTCCAAATATTACCAAATAACCCCTGGGTTTAGGGTTGCCAGATAAAACACAGAACTTCCGGTTAAACATGCATGTCCGGGGCGCCTGGGTGGCTCACTTGGCTAAGCATCTGGCTCTTGGTTCTGGCTCAGGTCACGATCTCACAGTTGTGGGTTCAAATCCTGCATCGGGCTCTCTTGCTGTCCACGCACAGCCCATTTCACATCCTCTGTCCCCCGCTCTGTTCCTCCCCTGTTCACATGCTCTCTCTCTCTCTCTCTCTCTTTCTCTCAATAATAAATAAACATTAGAAAACATAATAAAATAAAATAAACATACATGTCAGATTAACAGCAAATCATTTTCATTCATATGCCCCACATTTGGGGCATATTTAGACTAAAAACTTATTCGTTGTTATCTGAAATTCACATTTAGCTGGGTGTCCTTTATTTTTATTTGCTAAATCTGCCAACCCTCCCTCAAGGGCAAAATCATCCCCAGTTGAGGACCATCGTCCTTGATCTTAATTCCCACCCTCCAACGCTCCTCTTGCTTCTCCACCGACTTGAGGTTTAATGGCATATAAGTTATATAATAACTAGCACAATCAAAGAAACCCACTTTCTTAAATTTCAGGAACTTTCTATGCACAAATGCAATTAATGCCAATGTCAGTACCCACTGACACAGAAATCCACCAACAAGTATTTCTTGAACCCTTCGGGCAAGGCACTGGGCTGGAGGGATACAGAGCAAATCTCAAGCATCATCCTTAACTTCAATGAGTTTCGGTTTTGTTGGGAGAAAAAGGAATATACATGAGATGGGCTCACGATACACAATAATATACAGTTGTGCAGTTGTGTGGTACAGACTATAAATATTCCGAGAGCCAAGAGGGAAGAACCTGAGGCAGAGCCAAAACGGGCAGAGATGGCTTTATGGCAAAGTGTTTGGGGTCGGACTTTGAGCACCAATCTTATTAAATACTTTTTTTTTAAAGTTTATTTATTGAGAGAGACAGAGAGAGAATGAGTGGGAGAGGGGCAGAGAGAGAGAGACACACACACACACTGAGGATCTGAAGCGGGCCCTGTGCTGACAGCAGGAACCCAATGCAAGGCTCGAACTCACGCACCGCAAGATCATGACCTGAGCCAAAGTCTGACCCTTAAGTGACTGAGCCACCTAATCGCCCCTTGAGCACCAATTTCAAAACAAACAGTAGCTGCTCAGTTCAATAAATATCTGTTGAATACATGGATAAATGAATGAATGAGCAGTAGGTACTACCGCGAATTTTTTCTAGTCCCCCACCTCCCTGTATTGCATCCATGGCTCTTCCCTAGCTCCAGCAGCTCAGGGGAAGGAAGATACAGTGAAAAGGTACAGGTAGCCCCGATGTCAGTCAACCATTAGCTTCTGGACTTCAAAATGGGCTTTGGCAACTCATCATGGAAGGATGGCTTGTAAATACCTCTTACAGTCCAGTAATTCACCTCTCAGAATCAAGAGTCAAGTCCCAGAGGGCTCAGGGTATACAATCCCAGCAATGATTAATAGATTTGTGGAAAATACACAGAGACTCCAATTTCCTTGCACTGGGAGGCAGACAGATAGAGGGAGGTGAAATAGAAGTGGGGGAGACAGAGCAGAGAGTTCCCTGGGGCTGGAAATAGAGAAACCCCATCTGGGGAGGACTTGAGTCAGCACTGAAATGCTCCGGCTCGCTGGAGTGAGCACCGGACCCCACCAGCAAGGAGGAGCTAGGTCAATGTTCAGAGATAGCCCAGATCACTGCCTAAGCCAGCACCGGTCCGGGTCCATGCTCGGGAGCCACAGGGCAGAACTGCCCTGCACACTCACCTTCCAGCAGGACAGACCCATCTGTGGCTCAGTCGTGGCCCAGCCCACTAAGTCACCCTGTGTGCATAAGCCCTATTTTCTTTTAACAACCTCGGGGGAAATAGACGGGAGAGTCTTTAGAACTGATACTGACTAGAGCCAGCACAGGAATGAATATTAACCTAGCCAGAAAAGAAAGAAAGAAAGAAAGAAAGAAAGAAAGAAAGAGGACTTATGTGTAGAATTTGAATAAAAAAAGGCAAAGACACGATCTCCTAAGAGGGGACTCCCCAGCAAATGTCAGATGCTCTGACAGGACCATAAAGAAACCAGTCCACAGCAATAGGTAACAATAGTGGAGAGGAATAAAGAAAGGTCGATTTTCCCCTTTAACATTTGTGAGAATTGTTCATCATTCTTTCTACACATTCACAGTTAAAAATCGCCTCCTCGAGCCTTCACCTTACAAGTGACCATTTTTTTTTAAATGTTGATTTATTCTTTGAAAGAGAGAGAACAAGAGGGAGATGGGCAGAGAGAGAGGGAGTCAGAAAACACCAGCAGGCTCTGCTCTGTCAGCAAAGAGTCCGACGTGGGGCTCAAACCCACGAACTGTGAAATCATGGCCTGAGTCGAAATGAAAAATCAGATGCTCAACCAACTGAGCCACCCAGGCGCCCTTCAAAAGCGACCATTTTACACACTTTTTTTCACCCTCATGAAAAGTTTTTCATTGCTTCAGGTAAAGGCATAATTGCTCCAAACGGTTGAGAAATGACTCAAGATGTATATATTGCTTTTTATAATTTCTCCCAGAGGGTAAAACAAACCGCTTGCGATCATTAACTCGATTCAAAATTTTCACACATCACCTGCGGGAAATCCTCTAACGCTATTCTCACAAATTCATTATTGGCCCAAAGCCTGGAAATCGTGGTTCATTTTCATATTATTTATCATTATGGAATAAAAACAGTCTGCAAAAATGTGACAGATTATAATTTCTCCCTGGTGGGTTTATATCTTACTATTCAGTATATTAATGTAATACTTCTTGTTTCTTTATTAAGACCTCTAAATATTATTCACGCGTTTTCTCTGGCATTCAACCCAAGCATAAACTGATTTTTTTTCCTCCTACCTTCCTTTAGTAGCAAATAAATAAATAAATAAATAAAACTGGCCAAAACATACAAGAATCTGTACTGACACAGGTTTTGTGTGTGTGTGTGTGTGTGTGTGTGTGTGTGTGTGTCTCTCCCGTAAGAACATTCTCCTGATCTTCACTTTGGAAGCCTGCTATGAAAGAAATCCAGTGAACGGGAAATATTTTCACTTTGGGTTAGTACTTTTTGTTTCCATTTTCCAGTTTATAATTCTTACACAGAAGACATTCAGATAAAATGATACATGAAAATTCCACAAACCTGAACTCTACGCGTAATTTCATTCCATTTGATCAATCCCCATTCAAATTCGAGAACTAAAAGGCAAGCATTGTGTACAAGGAAAGGAATCCTGTCCCCCATCCTCCCAAGTTAACTTCCTGATGGCTACTTGCTATTCCCATTATACCCAGAACAGGGTTTTTAAAATTTTAATTCCAGTATAGTTAACATACAGTGTAATATTCGTTTCAGGTGTACAATATAGCCATTCAACACTTCCTACCCTACTCAGTGCTCATGACAACAAGGGTACTCCTTAATCCCTGTGACCTAATTCACCCATCCCCCACCCACCTCCCCTCTGGTAACCATCAGCGTGTTCTTATAGTTAAGAGTCTGTTTCTTGGTCTCTCTCTCTCTCTCTCTCTCACCCACAACAGCGTGATTCTAATACTGAAACAACAGAAAGGAGCCTAAAATGAAAATGTGGTAAATACAGCAAGAGTAACCACACAAAGATCGGGTGTGACCTTGAGGTACGTGAGTATGTGCGTTCATAAACAGGACAGATGTATAAATGTTTCCTGAACTCAACTCCAGAGCAATGCAACACGCTTTTCAAATATGTATTCTCAGTTAAGAATGAACACATTCAATGAGAATTCAATTCTCATTGAATGTGTTCAGGGAAATCTATTTCAGCCAAGACAGTAGGAAAGAATTTAAATCACAAAAGAAATTAGCAGACTCCAGAGCAAAGGAGCCATGTGATCACTAGATGGAGAAAGTAGCCTCAGTAACTTGAAGTTGAAGCTCAAGTTTGCCTCCTTGGTATTTGTAAGAGGAAACTTCATACTGCATTTTTTTTTCCTGCTTAGGCTCAAAAAGAGTGACTTTTGAGAAGCCAGTTGGGGAAAATTTCAATTCTAAATTTTCGGCTCTTTGAGAGTACGTACGTACATACATAGGAAGTAAGCCAAACATTTGTCAAGAATTCAGTAACTGACAAGGAACACATATAAACAGACAAGGACAACTTGTATCTCAATCCAAAATAAAAGCATAAATTTCGTATTTGCAATAAAGATGATTAAGGAAGATTACAGGATGTAAGTCTCATTTCCTTTACATATTTCCCAGAATGTTCGTACCACCGATAACACACAAGAGTCAGAGTCATTTGCTGTGCTTAACTAAAATTCGTTTGCTTTTTCATGTACATGACATCACATTATACCAAAAATTTAATATATGTATTTTATACATAAAATTTAAACTTAAAAACGAAGCAACTCGTGTTGCCCTTACAAAACTTCCCACCCCAAATGTGAAAAGAACATCCTGGCTCCGTGGCTCAGGGGAATAAGACACTCACACAAGGACTAGAAAATGAACAAATGCCCAAAGGGCAATATTCAGCATGGCAGGTGTCTGACCAACTACTTGACCTCAGCATAGAGGCAGAATATCAGTCACATTGACTGAGTCCTTCACTAAGAAACACCGCCAAGCACTGGAAGGGGCTCAGCTCCAAAAGGGGTTGCCGTTTAACCGGAATCCATTCTCAACCCCCAACATTCACAGAACTCACAACAGACCTACTCCACCCACTGTCAAGCTAAAAACGAACATACAGTCAGTTCTGCTATTTGGCGATTAGCTGGCTCTCTGGCTGAACTTGTGTTTTTAGGTCATAGAGGTTTGTGGTCCTAATAGAGAGGCTGTGGGATTAGGGGTGGAAGACCACCCTCACGGTATGGTTTCAGGGGTCCCGGAAAGTAATGTTCGGTGTAATTCTGCAACCGTCATGAGCGGGGCGGTCATCGCCGGCAGACAGCCACAATGCAGGAACCACAGACTATGAAATATTAACATACGTAAACAGGGGTATATAAACAGGTCAGTGTTCTCCAGAGAAACAGAACCAATGGGATGTGCATGAATATATAGAGAGAAAGAGATTGATTATAAGGAATTGGCTCACATGATTATGGAAGCAGTTCCCTCTGCCAGGTGAGTTGAAAGCTGGAGATACAGGAGAGCCAATCATTTAGTTGCAATGTGAGTTTGAAAGCCTGGGAACCAGGAGAGCTAATGGTGTGGCTGTCATCTGAAGGTCAACTGCCTCAAAACCCAGAAAGGGCTGATGTTTCCGTTTGAGTCCAAAGCAGGAGAAAAAAAACAGTATCTCAGTTTGAAGGCAGGCAGGTAGGAAGAATTTTTTCTTACTTGGAGGACATCAGCCTTTTTCTTTTAATTGGGCTTTCAACGGATTAGATGAGGCCCACCCAGATTAGGGAGAGTAATCTGCTCGAACCATTCTAGCTATTTAAGTACTAATTTCATCTAAAAACACCCTCAGAGAAATGCCCAGAGTAATGTTTGGCCAAATATCTAGACCTCCCAAGGCTCAGCCAAGTTGACACATAAAATTAGCCATTACAAAAGCTTTTCTAGTGATTTGGAGAAAGTCCAACTACAATAATTCCGCCTAATTCTCAAGGACAAATAATCCTGCCTTCTAAAGATGTGATTAAATGGCTTTCTAAGGAATATGTGCAAGTTGGGCACGGGGAATCAAAGCCTACAAGTCACAAGCATCCCTAAGAAACTGAGCCTGGAGCTGGAATAGGTGAAGGTCGGGGCTGTGCTGACCTTAAGACAGGATGGCTGCCTGCATATGGGGATGAAAATGATAGCAAGATCAGTCCAGATTTCTCAGCACCAATCAAGGGGCAAAAAGCAACAGACAAGAAATCCATAAACTACATGAATTCATTCAGCAGTGTCAACAGAGTTTCTGCTGTGTGCTGGACACTTCAGATACAAATATAAATAAGAAATATATTCTTCCCGGGGCGCCTTCAGTCAGTTAAGCATCTGACTCTTGATTTCAGCTAAGGTCACAATCCCATGGTTTTGAGTTGGAGCCCCACAGGGGCTTGGCACTGAATAGCATGGAGCCTGCTTGAGATTCTCCCTATTTCTCTGCCCCTCCCCCACTCAGTCTCTCTCTCTCTCTCTCTCTCTCTCAAAATGTATAAATAAACTTAAAAAAAAAAAAAGAAGCATGTTCCTCGCTCCAGAATCTCACCATCTGGTAGGGAGTACAAATATGCAAATAGATAATGACCACTCATTCTGGAAAGTTTACGGTACATTGTGATGACCTTGGTTCGGCTGGTTTCAAGCCAATGGGAAGTGGACGGCATATCAGAAGACTTCTGCCAAAAATACATCATCTTCTCTCCACCTCTTTGAACCACAGCGATCGTTCCTGAAACTCCATCCAGAGATTTGTGTTAGCAATTAAAAAAAAAAAAAAAAAAAAAACTCAGCTAGAAAGGCTCTCTTCCCTATCTCAGTAAATTAGTTTAATAAACTCCTTTTCTACATCTACCTGAAATCAGCCACAGGAAGAGAATGGGAGTTTTGAGAGGCAAGGAAAGGAAACAAGAACTAATTTGGAAAATACAGTATTATAGCCAGAGAGCATGCAGGGAAAGGGCACCTAGATGGAAGAGGGCATCTCTGAAAAGAAAATGGGCAAGGCAAGGTCTCAATCTTCAGGCACAAGAATCCATTAATTTTCTAATACTTTTAGAACATGAACCTAAGTTCAAATGGAAGCTGCCTCCAGAATGTTTATTCACTTCAAAATTCTCCTTTAATGCTGATCAAAATGAGGGGGTCTCTGCTACCATCTCTCTAAAGCATGACTGCCGTGCCATTGAACTGCTCCAGCCCCTGACCTCATCACAATTACTCTGTCCTGGAGTGTTTGGGTGGTCATGGATGGGGGGAGGGGGTGAAGGACAGAAGGGGGTTAGGTATGGCCATTCGACAGAGAAAGAAGAATATATTGGTGAATAAAGATTTAAGGAAAGACAGACTTACAAAAGGGAAGAGAACTAAAAGCAAAGCTTTTAACTGATATATATCCAAAATGTTACTCAATTATTAATTACTCACTTCTGTTCACTTGGTTGGCTACTGCTCTCAGCTCTTTATGGGTTACCTTTACCAGCAGGGGGAGGGGCAGAGAGAGAGAGCGGGGAGAGAGACAGAGAGAGAATCCCAAGCAGGATCCCTGCTGTCACTGCAGAGTCCAACTCGGGGCTCGATCTCATGAACCATGAGATCGTGACTTGAACCAGGACCCAGAGTTGGATGCTTAACCGATTGAGCCACCCAGGCATCCTTATCTGTTCTCTTTAAACTCCAAGTACATACTTGATCCTTAAACTCTGATTTCCCCTTTCACTCATTGGCCTTTGGCAGTATTAAGAGGAAATATTTCAGTAGTTTTTAAATTGCGTTTTTTGTGATTTGGTTCCTTTAGATTCCAAACCTTATGGGTAAAACTAGATTGAATGTAGCCAATTGTAAAGTCTAAATCCTCAGGCACAAAAATCTACTAACTTTCTAATACTTTCAGAAGATGAACCAAATTTCTGAATGCAAGCTGCCTCCAGAATATATTGTTAAGTATGTTCTGGATAGAATTTGTTTTGCTACATATTCCATAAAAATCCACATAAAATTCCACTGAACTAAAAGTAAATTGCCCACGTAGCAAAAAAGATTTTTTGAAAGCTTCAAACAGATTCTAAAGGGTGACAATCTTTGGGAGAAAAACAGTAAACAAATAAAGTATGTAACAATGATACGTGAGTTAGAAATTGTAGTTTCAGGTAACATACCTCAACTAAAGAGCCTACCTACGTTTAATTTGGTTGGTTGTGGTTAATATAGTGATCTGGCGACCTATTTTGATACAACCTCAAATATCAAAGTTAAATCTCTTATCTACAATTTTATTGTAAAAGAAATCAATTTTTCTTCAAAGAATTAAAAAAAACAGACTTATAATTATTAATAAAGTCCTACAATGTTGAAATGTTTTCCTCTTTGAACTGTATCTCTTAGTGGCTTTAATTCCTTACGTTCATGAAACAGTTTTTATTCTGGCCCCAAAAGTATCCATACAAATCAGGAGAAGTTTTCCCAAAGCATCCTTCATTTGTATGAACCCCTAAATGCCAAATTCACTAGCTACAGAGTGGACAAATGATCGATTACTTTATCTACCCAATCGCCTTACTGCACAGATTTTGAGGAAAATATTTTCACGTGCTTCTCTCAAACTTGGTATTAGAAAATTTAAACATATGCAAACTTATACATTGCCTAACTCTCTCTCCCCAAACCATGATATAGATAAGAGGGAATCACTTTTATTAATTTTCCTACAAATGAAAAATACCAAAAAGTTACAAATCATGCATGATTTTTTACATACAAGTAAGCTAGCTAGAAGCATTTACATTACCCAAAGTTGAGGAAGGGTCAGTGGACATTTCCCTCTAGGTTAGAACTTAAAGACCTTTTCTTGGGGCACCTGGGTGGCTCAGTCGATTGAACATCCAACTCTTGATTTTGGCTCAAGTCATGATCCCAGGGATGTAGGATCAAGCCCTGCATCCATACTCAATGTGGAGATTTTCACTCTTAAGATTAAGATTCTCTCTCTCTCTCTCTCTCTCTCTCTCTCTCTCTCCCCCCCTCCTCACTCCCATTCTCTCTCTGATAAGATAAAAGATAAGATACTTTTCTTGCTTTGTCTTTTAAGATCTCATCTCATCTGATCCCATCCTACAATCATCATTCCACTTTGCAGACCTCTAGTCTTGTGACTGTCCATCCTTTGGGACCCAACTTAGGCATCTCCTCCAGGAAGCCTTCCTAGATTACTCAGGGCACCATGATTTCAAAGTACCTGCTGCTTATACCACTAACCTATGACTGGGTGGTTTTACTTGTGTAAAATCCAAGCTTTCCATTGACCACTTGTCATAGATGCTGCTCAAGCACTCAATGATGAGTTGGACTAGATGTCCTGAGAAATTGATTATCAATTTTTTTTTTACTTTTACTCCCAAATAATGATTCTTTCCACACACTTCTCATCATGTTGTTTATCCTCTTTACACCCCCACACTGGCCATTTAATAACATTTATTGGATGTTTACATGAAGGCTAGGATTATGGTTATTTTATCTGTTACTTTATCTGGTGGATAATAAGAATGGCCACATCCATTTGTATGGAAGTAAAGATCGCCCCTGGATTGGGAAATAATTTCTCTCAGTTATTTGGGTAAGAGGTCTATCTCCGAGACTGGAAGTGGGAACCAGTCATCCAGTAAGACAGGACTCGAGCACTCTTGATATTAATGACAACTCCCTGGTGGTGGTGGTCAATGGTATTATCAAACAGTGACAATCACAGAGTCCAAAAAAAGGAATGCTGGAAGGTACTATTCGAGGTACAGGGTAACTACCCCAAATGCCTGGACCAAGGACAGGATTTGTGATCTCTGAGTTCAAACTAACTCATGAGATGACCAGAATTCGGTATTCTGGGGGCACCTCAAAGGCTCCGTCAGTTAAGTGTCCAACTCTTGATTTTGGCTCAGGTTATGATCTCATGGGTCATGAGTTTGAGCCCCGCATTGGGCTCTGCACTCACAGTGCACAGCCTGCTTGGGATTCCCTCTCTCTGCCCCTCCTCTGCTTGCATTCTTTCTCTGTCTCTCTCAAAAATAAATAAACATGAAAAAAATAAACAAAGAATTCAGTATTCTGTAAAATTTTTATAAAACAATGGTTTTGACAGGGGCACCTGGGTGGTCAGTCAGTTAAACATCCGACTTCAGCTCAGGTCACGATCTCACGGTTCATGAGTTCCCTCCCCACGTTGGGCTCTGCTCTGACAGCTCAGAGCCTGGAGCCTGCTTCAGATTTTATGTCTCCCTCTCTTGCTGCCCCTACCTCACTTGTGCTCTCTCTCAAAAACAAAATAAAACAAACATTAAAAAAATGATAATAGTGCCATGTCATATACCCCTCTGCATCTTTCTTTTAAAAAAATGCTTTTGACATTTTTCAAATTCCCCTTTCAAATTTCCCTTTTGTTTTCCACACGCATTAAGTAAAATTGTCTTTTAAAATCTGGTCTGTCTCATGTCTGTTCATGGAAACGAATTATAGGCTTTGCCTTTGCCTGAGCAAGCACGGGGCCAGAAGAACACGGTGGGCAACACACAAGGGCGTTAAAGAAACCTTACAGAATGGGAAAATCAGGAGGAACAGTGGGGCCACCTGTTCAATTCCAAACCTGGGGAGGTTTAGGGTTTACCAAGAGTGGCAGCATTTTATTTACTTTTTTAAATGTTTATTTATCTATTTTTGAGAGAAGGAGGGATAGGGGAGGGGCAGAGAGAGAGGGAGCAAGAGAATACCAACCAAACTCCATGCTGTCAGCGCAGAGCCCGATGCGGGGCTCGAACTCAGGAACCATGAGATCCCGACCTGAGCCAAAATCAAGAGTTGGACACTTAAGGGACTGAGCCACCAGGGCGCCCCAGCAGCATTTTAAAACAGACAAACATTGCATTACTTGGAGTAACTTTCATTTCTCACACTAAAACATGAAAGTACTATTGCATAAAAATCAGAAGTGTATCACTTGCAAAAATTCAGAGAATGCATGCTATATGTTCTCTACAACACAGGGCAGCACGTGACTGAGTAAAGATGATCACACTCATTTATGAATAATAAGCTTTTCCCCCTTGACGGTATAAACAAGGTCTGTGTTCCAATTACTTCTTTTTAAAAATCTTTTTAAATATTTATTTATTTTTGGGAGAGCGAGAGACAGAGCACAAGTGGGGGAGGGGTGGAGAGAGAGGGAGACACAGTATCTGAAGCAGGCTTTGGGCTCCGAGCCATCAGCACAGAGCCCAATGCAGGGCTCGAACCCACGAGCTGCGAGATCATGACCTGAGCCGAAGTCCGACGCTTAACCGATTGAGCCACCCAGGCGCCCCTGTGTTCCCAATTACTTCTATACAAAATGCAATTATTCCATCAAAAAAGTAATGCTGAAGCTCGTCTAAAAGATTGCCAGGCAGTACTTTATCATAGTTACTCTAGATACACTTTTTCAATGACAAAATCTGTCTTATATATTATGAAATAGCTGTTGTATTAACTACTTTCAAAATAATCCGAGTACTGTAACAAATTGTAGAATTAAGCTATCTAGAGATGTTCTCACCATTCTCCCAATAATGTAAAATATATTAATACCTAGTAAATTCAAATAAATCATAGACATGATATAGTTAGGACTTAAACACATTTATGTTACAAATTGTATGAATTATATGCTTAAAATTCTTAAGTGCACATTCCTTAATTAATCTTAAATACAAATTCTCAAGATAAATGCATGAACACTTCAGCTCTTCCCATCTTAAAACTTGTGAAATGCTCATGAAAAACTCGTGAAAAACAGCATTGGGGTGCAATTTTTAGGTGAAGTTTGCTGAACCTTCCTGAGATATCCACAGCATTTTTAAAATTTTTTTTTCAACGTTTATTTATTTTTGGGACAGAGAGATACAGAGCATGAACGGGGGAGGGGCAGAGAGAGAGGGAGACACAGAATCGGAAACAGGCTCCAGGCTCCGAGCCATCAGCCCAGAGCCTGACGCGGGGCTCGAACTCACGGACCGCGAGATCGTGACCTGGCTGAAGTTGGACGCTTAACCGACTGCGCCACCCAGGCGCCCCTCCACAGCATTTTTAGACCCACTGGTTTTGAGGTTAGACAAACAGTAAATCAGAAAGTCTGGATCAGGTTTCTCACACCTGCCTCAAAGACTGCCCATAAAGATTTATTTGAAAACACTGATTTTTAAAAATATAACATCGGTGTGAAATTTGGGGTAACTGTTTTCCTTGGAAACCTATGAAATAGAGTTTTCCTTCCAGAGGAAGAAAATTTGTTCATTTTCTTAGAAAAGAAACTTCACTCGATATATTTTTTAAAAATTTTTAAAAATGTTTGTCTTATTTTTGAGAGAGACAGAGCATGAGGGGGAGAGGCAGAGAGAGAGGGAGACACAGCATCCGAAGCAGGCTCCAGGCTCTGAGCCGTCCGCACAGAGCCCGACGCAGGGCCTGAACCCGTAAACCAGGAGACCATGACCTGAGCCGAAGTCATCACTTAACCAACTGAGCCACCAAGGCGCCCCTCAATATATTTCTTTAAGAAGCCAGATGTTGTGTATATTTCCTAAGTCTAGAATACAGATATGGGATACTTCGGTCAACTGAATTTGCTCAAAACTAGAACACATGAACTAAAAAGTACTTAACTTCAAAATTACAATAGTTGTATGGGGCGCCTCGGTGGGTCAGTCGGCTAAGTTTCCCACCTCAGCTTAGGTCACGATCTCACGGTTCGTGGGTTTGGGCCCTGCATCAGGCCCTGTGCTGACAGCTGGGAGCCTGGAGCCTGCTTCAGATTCTGTGTCTCCCTCTCTCTCTGCCCCTCCCCTGCTCATGCTCTCTCTCAAAAATAAACAAACGTTAAAACAAATTTTTCAAAATTACAATAGTAGAAGACATCCATGAAATACATTTCTATACAGGACACACCAATCACATACTATTATTTTTTTTTTTTGATGGCATAAAATGTTCTTACAGAACTTAGCATCAGGAGAACAAGAAATTATTCTATAAAGTATTTCCAGAAAAAAAAAAATCAAGTTATTCAATCTTCTCCTTGATTGAGCTCTATGTAAACACCAATTTACTTATATAAGGAATATTTTTGGTATAAAAGTTCAACAGATCCAAAGTGTTTAGGAGACAACCTGAGATTTTAGAAGCAAAATAGGTTCTTTAAATCAACTGGCATTAAAATATTAGAATAGAAATAGTAATAATTGCAAAATGCCATGATGGCACAGTGGTCACCAAAGTATCAGAGACGTGAACACAGTAGAGAAGTGATACTTTCAGACTAGCATGGGGAAAAAAGGTTTGAATAAAATTTAAAGTATTCATTGATACTTAATCAGTGGGTCTATGCAATAGTAATTCTCCAAAATGGAGCACATAACTGATGAGTAGACTCTTATCTGCAAGCAATCCACTGCATTAAAAAATAAAATAAAATAAATCCGTCATTGTCAGGGAGTCCTTGGCTTCTCATTTCTTGGGAGGCCTTTCAACGGCACCGGCCTCTTTCACATGAAGGAAGGAGAAAGCAGACTTGAACGTGCCATCACCGCTCTGTTGTGAAAAGCAGAGGAAGGTAGCCCACAGAAAACCACAAAGTCCAGTGTAAGCTGTCCTCCAGTGCGTGGGAACCAAGCTGAAGTTGGTCAGCTGTAACAGAAAGAAAGAGTATGCTAGGCTCCAGACAAACCACAGCCATGAATTAGCATTCTGAGTCGTTCGACACTCACCTGCACAAAGGGCCAGTACATCAGACCACTCTGGAATAAAGAAAAACTTTATTAGAATGCGTTTCAAACACACACACACACACACACACACAATCCCACAGCTCATGCCATGAAAGATTAAGAAATACCAGGCAGATAAAATGTGGAGGTGGTATTATGTTTCAGACTAAGCCGATTAAATCAGACTACTTAAAGTCTCTCAAGCAGAAGAGGGTAAGAGCTGTGCAAAGAGATTTCAGGTAAGAGATATTTATATTAGTCATATCCACAGACCCAGAATGAGAAGACTCTCAGAATCAGTACCATTTCTCTTAGCCGCTTTCAAAATAACAACATATATTTATACATTGTGGTTTTACTGTTAGGCCAGGCAAATGCTATAGGAGTGTGTGTGTGTGTGTGTGTGTGTGTGTGTGTTAAAAGAGATAGAGAGCACTAGTGGGGGAGAGGGGCAGAGAGAGGTAGAGAGAATCATACACAGGCCCAATGCCCAGAGCGGAGCTGATGTGGGTCTCCAACCCACCACCCTGAAATCATGACCTGAGCCAAAATCAAGAGTTGGACGCTGAGCTGACTGAGCCACCCAGATGCCCCAGGAATATATTTATAAAAGGATCATCAGTAAAGTTTTAAATTTTTCATTCTTCATGGAATGATTTGTTAATAACATAGTCTATGTCACACAATGAGAGCCAGAGGGGACTCTAATTTTATCTAAAATGTTTGATTTTTTATGTAAAAAGATTGAAGGCAAATAATATGTTCTACTATTTCTTGCTATAGAATAAGTTTAGCTGACATTCTCGTATATTACAAAATACCACCAAAAAGGGAGTATTTTGTTTTGGGGGTTTTGTTGTGGGTTTTTTTTTTTTTGTTGCTGTTTTTTAAGGGGAGAAGCAAAACTGTATTCTTCAAAAACTAAAGTGTTGAGGGGCACCTGGGTGGCTCAGTCAGTTAAGTGTCCGACTTTGGCCCAGGTCACAATCTCATGGCTTGTGAGTTCAAGCCCCCGCCCACGGAGCTCTGTGCTGACAGCTCAGAGCCTGGAGCCTGCTTCAGATGCTGTGTCTCCGTCTCTCTCTCCTTCTCTGCTCCTCCCCCACTCGCAGTCTGCTTCTCTCTCTCTCTCTCTCTCTATCAAAAATAAAAATAAAAAAATTAAGAAAAATATATCAGTGTTGTAATAGACAAAAGAAGGCTAAGGAAATTTTCCCAATTAATGGAGACTAAAGAGACAGGACAACTAAATGCACTACCTGACCCTAGACTGCATCCTCTACCTTTTGAAAGGAAAAGAAATGCTGTAAAGACCATTAGATAGTGAATTTACAAACACGGTATAAAGTTGGTGGGTGAGATGAAAGGATTATTACCGTTGTTAAATGTATCAAAGTTGCTAACTCTGCTGTGGTTATATAAAAGAACATATTTATTCTTAGAAAATAGATACTTAAGTATCTAGGGGTAAAGGGTAATTCTGTGTGTAATTTACCCTCAAATGATCCAGAGAAACAGAAAGATCGATGGATAGATGGATAGAGCCAGGAAATAATAAAACAAATAGGCAAAATGTTAACTATAGGCGAATGTGGGTAAAGGGTATTCTTTGAACTATTCTGTTATTTTTCTGTCAGCTTGAAATCATTTCCAAGTTAAAGTTTTAAAAACCTATAAAAGATGGGGCATCTGGGTGGCTCAGTCAGTTAAGCGTCTGACTTCGGCTCAGGTAATGATCTCACGGTTCATGAGTTCGAGCCCCTCATCTGTCTCCGTGCTGACAGCTCAGGGCCTGGAGCCTGCTTCGGATTCTGTCTCTGTCTCTCTCTCTCTGCCCCTCCCCTACTCTCTCTCTCTCAAAAATAAACATTAAAAATTAAAAAAAATAAAAACCTATAAAAGAGAAGAATGTAATACAAGATATATTTCTAAGAGGGAATATACCTGAGCCACCATATTGCAGGTAGTGAAAGGAGACATAAATTGCAAGCTATCTGTACAAAACAAAGTAAAAACTCAAGCACTACCTACATGTAAACAACAAATAAATGAGACATGTTCTTTCCACCTTCATCCAAAGAACTTGGATTGGGCATGGGGTTGATTCCTCAGCAACCAAAAAGCAATTCTTCTTTCACTCACATGTCCCTTGGGCTACAAGAAAGCCTTTGTGACAGATTCTTTTTGGACGCTTCTTGTCTTCCAACTCCTAGTGTTTGTGCTCTTGGTTTCATTGATCAAGCTTGGCTCAAAAGCCCGGTTTTAACCAGTTTCTCCCATATCTAATGTCCTCCTCTCTGGGCTCTCCTCTGTGCATCTGGAAGTCTCCCTTTGGATATTCTAATGGCATCTAGAATTCAATATTTCTCAAACTGAACTCATCTATCTTTTTTCCCCAATCGGCTCGCTGTCCTCTATGCACTATCCCAAGTGATGAGCTACCACTCAAGGCAGAGACCTGTGGGCCATCCTAGATGCGTCCTTGCCCCATTACCCCGACCACCAATCATTCACCCAGAACGACAAATTCTACCTCCTAAATAGCTCTCCAATCAGTCCTATTTTTTTTTAATTTTTTTTCAACGTTTTTTATTTATTTTTGGGACAGAGAGAGACGGAGCATGAACGGGGGAGGGGCAGAGAGAGAGGGAGACACAGAATCGGAAACAGGCTCCAGGCTCCGAGCCATCAGCCCAGAGCCCGACGCGGGGCTCGAACTCACGGACCGCGAGATCGTGACCTGGCTGAAGTCGGACGCGTAACCGACTGCGCCACCCAGGCGCCCCAGTCCTATTTTTTTTAAGTTTTATTTATGTATTTTGCGAGCATGAGTGGGGGAAGGGCAGAGAGAGAGGGAGAGAGAAAATCCCAAGCAGGCTTCGCACTGACAGCTTGGGGCCCGATCTCATGAACCGTGAGATCATGACCTGAGCCGAGATCAAGAGCCCAACGCTTAACCGACTGAGCCACCCAGGCACTCCCCCGCCATTCTCTGTTTCTAATGTGACCTCGGTTACCCTGACCTTCTAGCTGGTTTCTCCTGCCACTATTCCTGACGTATAGGATCCTTGGCAGGATATCCAACACCCAATAAAAGTGGCCTGTGTGTCTTCGTTAAGGGAGGAGAATCTGAAAGACCTGCAAGTCCCTGCTTAAAGCCCCTTTCTTTCCCAATTCTGCTGGCTTGCTCTTTTTTTTTTTAAACGTTACATGTAGATGCCTCCATAGGATCTCTGACATAATGGGCAAACTTGTTTCTTTTTCCAAAATAAAGCAGAAGAAAATCACATTTGGATTTGTGAGTCCCGATGGGCTCCTGATTTCTGCCCCAAGGGAAATAACAAGAGCTCTGAATACTCTTTCCCCTTAAAGGAGAAGAAACTGGGGCACCTGGGTGGCTCAGTCGGTTGAGTGTCCGACTTCAGCTCAGGTCATGATCTCACGGTCCGTGAGTTCGAGCCCCTCTTCGGGCTCTGTGCTGATGGCTCAGAACCTGGAGCCTGCTTCAGATTCTGTGTCTCCCTCTCTCTCTGACCCTCCCCTGTTCATGCTCTGTCTCTCTCTGTCTCAAAAATAAATAAACATTAAAAAAAAAAAAAGGAGAAGAAACTGTCCCTGAGCATAACGGCGGGGGGTGTGGGGAGGGGAGCATGCAGCTTCCGCCCTCCCTACCATCTGCCTCCAACCATCAAGCAGGCAATGCTGATTCTGGGGCTCAGTATTACTCCATAGAAGATGCCAGAATCAGTACAGGCAATAGCCCAGTGTGGCTTGGCACCGCCTCTGATAGGGAATTAAACACACGTGAAGCCCAAGGCCCAGTCTGTGCATATTCGGCCCTCCTGAAAACTCACTTAATTGGGATTAATAGAATAAAACATGCTCTAGGCCAGGGACAGAAAGCACCCCTGATTTTGCCAGGCCTTCAGGGTGCTGCTCAATAAATCTTCAGGGAATAAGTTAATAAATACTTGTTGGACTGGGTTGTGTATATTTGTATTGAGCAAACGGTGCGACACGTGACTTGCTTTGAGTCTAGAAGTGATCTTGGGGAACATCCTTCACAGGGACTCAGCAGAATGTACACCTGGGGACATTGGCTCTGAATGGGCATGATTCCATTAATCACTCATGTGTTACTATTCCTCTTGTGCACCAACCTCTTTGGGTCCAAACTTCACTAAATAAACTATAACCATGATAAGAGTAAATTTTCAAAACAGGACTCATCATGAACATTGACTAAAATTCAGACACGCATGTATAGACACTCCCAATATAGAAACACCCTTAAAGCGTCTTACTCATTCACTAGCAAAACAATCTTAAGATCTCTCCATCAATATACCGTCCCCTGGTGCCAACCAACTGGAGCCCTAACTTAAGAAGAGTTTCCTTAAAATGTACTTAATTTTACAAATATACGAAAAGATCTGGGTTACCTTTTCAAAAGTCTGTTCTTACCTTGTACGTATTCCAGAATTTCTGTTTCAGGTCCAAAAATATGTCATCCTTTTCCTGGAGAATACTCATGCCTGTTTGTAAAAACACACACCAAAAGAATTTTTGAAAGATTCAGTGGGAAGAATACTGCCTAACAGTTAAAATTTCCTATCTCAAAATGCAAAGTAGCCAGTGGTATCTTCTCATTCATCATGTCCCTTCTGACCCAACAGTGAAAACGACATAACCTCCATTCTAAAACCAGATAAATCTTTGGGCACCTGGGTGGCTCAGTTGGTTGGGCATCCAACTCTTGATTTTGGCTCAGGTCATGATTTCACGGTTCGTAGGATGGAGCCCCAAGTCGGGTTCCAGGCTGACAGCAAGGACCTACTTAGGGTTTTCTCTCCCTCTCTCTCTGCCCCTCCCCTGCGCATCTTCTCTGTCTTTCTCTCTGTCTCAAAATAAACAGTTTTTAAAAACAAAAAATAAAATTTGAAAAATCCTTAAATAAATAAATAAACAAAAACTAGATAAATCTTAAAGGAGTGATAAATATGAAGTAGAAATAGCAGAGTATAAAAGTGATAGAAAAAATACACATTTTTTTTTTAATTTTAAGAGAATTCACAGCATTCAGATAGCAGGATGACTGGTGACTTCTCTGCCTTCCAAACTTGTTGTAAGATGTTTAAAATTTTAGAAATATAGAGGTGCCTGGGTGGCTCAGTCGGTTAAGCGTCCAACTCTTGATTTTGGCTCAGGTCATGATCTCCTGATGCGTGAGATCAAGCACCGTGTTGGGCTCCAGGCTGACAGCGGGGAGCCTGCTTGGGATTCTCTCTTTCCCTTTCTCTCTGTCCCTCTCCTGCTCACAGGCGCACACACGTGAGCTCTCTCTCCCTCTCTCTCTCTCTCTCAAAATAAAAACTTTAAAAAATAATTAATAAATGAATGAACAAATATTTAATTTCCTTCTTTAAAAAAAAAAAGTGGCTGACGGACCCTGAGTGCTCTGGCAACTACAAAGTTCCCCCTCAATATTCTAATCAGAATTATTCCAGTATCATTATTCCAATCAGAATCTGAAAGCAAGAACATCGCTTGAGCCTTCCTAAAAACATTCTGAAAACTTTGCATGTTCAACAACCCTGAAAAGAAATTCAGGGAGCAAAGACAAAATCCTCCTATTTTAGGAAGGAGTAAAAATAAAAGTGCTTTAAAAATTCTCCTTCAAATCTGATTAGGAGGAAGGGGAAATGAGAGGTGTTTTTTTCAGCCTATTGCAAGGGATTTTTAGAACAGAATTTAGGAGAATACCCTTGCATGGAAGTATTGGTAAGGTCGGGTTCCACTTACCCAGCACTAATTAAGCGTTAAGCACTTTATGTGCCTTATTCCGTTTGACTCCCCTCTCCAACAATCTGCGGATGTTGGTAGTTACAGAAGCAGAAAAATGACCTTGGGGAGGTTAATGTTATACCACGTCCAACCCGGGTGCAGATTCCCAGCTGGACCTCCCCATCATAATCCAAGCTCCCCCAGGTGGCCCCAGCACAAAGGATCCTCTGATACAGGCAATTTCCCAGTTGGAAATGCCTGGAACAAACATCCAACCCACTCCTCCCACCTTCATTTTCACACGAGGAGAGGGAAATCAGGCCAGAAATCCAAAGAGCAAAACAAAGCAGCCATCTGGGTAGGGGTCCATGTCAAGAGCCAAGAGCCTCAGACTTGAACCGCAGGCCTCCTGGGGCCTGGTTACCGAGGCTCCTTTCTGCTTTCACGCACAGTGACAACACCCAAGATTAAGAACACGGTATGGGGGTGCCCGGGTGGCTCAGTCGGTTAAGCGTCCGACTTTGGCTCAGGTCATGATCTCACAGCTCGTGGGTTGGGGCCCTGTTTCAGGCTCCGTGCTGACAGCTCTGAGCCTGGAGCCTACTTTGGGATCTGTGTCTCCCTCTCTCTGCCCCTCCCTAGCTCGTGCTCTGTCTGTCTCTATCTCTCAAAAATAAATAAATGTTAAAAAAAAAAATTTTTTTTTTAAAAAGAACATGGTATGGAATGGATTGTGTGGATTATGTTGTCTTTCGGCAAATCACTTAACCCTCTTCGAATCTCAGTTTTCTGCTCTGTAACACAGCAATAATAAAGCGGATCTGCCTCCCTTGGTTGTTTGAAGATCAAATGGGAATCCGGTTCCCAGAGGCCCAGCCCCTAGGTCCCAAATCCTCACCAGCGTTCAAGACCACTGCAGTAATGGCCACGAGGAACTTCCTTGCCAATGTGGCATGGAAGTCACACCTTGGTACCAGGCACCCGGCAGCCCCAGCCTTGGGTCCTCTATTTCCCTGACCCCACTGACCCCATCAGCCATGGGATAGCTGAGCCTACAGCAGGCAACGAGGCCCTTCATGCTTCCTGTGGGGTCTGTGAGAAAAGGAATGGAATCTGGCTCCCCAAAATAAGACCCATAAGGCATTGTGGTTTCTTCAAGGAGATGATTGGAGCCCCACAACCCAGTTTAGAAGGCACCAACAGCCACTGAAAAGACGACCTTCTTGGGGGAATCTGTTATCCCCAGTGCAAAGGCCAGGCCCAGGACCCTTGGATTTTCTTACAGAATTGGTGCCACTCCCCTGCCCTCGCCCTCACCCGCTATAGAAACTGCTAGGAGGACAGAGGCTACAGAGCCCCTGGCATTGGTTTTGGCATTTAAGGTCCTGTGGAAGATTCCCAAAGTCAGGCCTTTAGGACCCAGGGTGATTTTCTGAGGAAGGGCCTCCTAGGTCTTTTCCTAGGCATAGAGTTCTCTATGGCAAGATCCGAGGTCCCCTCACATTTTCTGTGGCTTTTTTCTACAGGGAATGCACCCCCAAAGGAAATTCTTGTTACCAAAGCAGGACTGAGGCCTTGAGCATGAATTTTCTGGGGGACTCTGTTCCACCTGTTCTGCGCCCATGGTCCCCAGTCCCCTCCCATTTCATTGATGTGTCTGCCAGTAGAAAGGGGGCCCGTAGCCCTGAGCGTGGATTTTCCCAGGAGCAGGACTGCCCTGTCCCATAACTAGGTCACTAGGGTTGCAGCTGCCATGGACAGGAGCTATGCTCTCCTCGACGTTTATTCGGACCTTTTCCAAGGGGAAAAGGCGGCCCCCCAGTCCTGCCTCCCTCCAGGTCTAGCCGACTTCCCAGGCTCCCTGAAACCTCCAGCCACTCAACTATGCGCAACCCCAGCGTCCCAACTCCGATCCTGGACCCTGGCCTCCTAGTTCTCCGCTTCTCCAACCACCACCTCTGAACTTCTCCCCTTAATCTCCTGTCCCCAGACTTGTCAACTCTTGCACCTCGACCTCCTGCTCCTGCCTTGGCTCTCTCAGCCGTCTGAAATCCTGCCCTCACCCCCACCCCTTGGCTTGCAGCCCGGGTCCGGCCCCAGAGACCCTGGTTCCATCCCAGCCCCCAGGAGCCCCCAGCCCCGGCCTCCAGTCCCCCAACCTTGGCTCCAGGCCCCCTCGTCGGATCTCGCCCTGGACCCGGTCCCCGCCCGGGCCGCTCACCGGCATAGAAGGCCGAGACGGCCACGGGCCCGCCGATCGCCTGATCGCACAGCACCTTGGCCAGCACGGCGCGCGGAGCACGGCCGGGCAGCGCGCGCTCCAGCACGCGCAGCCATACGTAGTTGAAGTTGGCGTGGAAGGTCACGGCCACGGTGGCCACGCGCCGCGTCTGCTGCCAGTCGGCCGGACCGCCCCGTAGCCGCTGCTGCAGCGCGTCGCCGGCGGAGAAGAGCGCCGCGTAGAGCAGCACGTTCGTGGGCCACGGGTAGCGCCGGGCAGCGCGCAGCAGCGCCCGCCACCCGCCCGCCATGCCCGCGCTGGGGGCGACCGCCAGCGACCGCCGCGCAGGCCCCCTGGGCCACGCCCGCCCGCCGGCCCTGCCCTCGGCGCCGCCTCCGCCACCTGCACCTGTCTTCCCAGATGCTCCCGAGTCATTGGGCGGCCCGCGCACACCCAATCCGCGCCGTCCAATCCCGTGGCCACTAACCGTTGCGGGGCTGAGCCTTTGAAACGTGGCCGGTCCACAGAACGCGTGGTCCATGTCCATGAAACGTCCAGAATGGGCTAACGCGCAGCGACGGAAAGTAGACTAGCCGTTGCCAGAGGCTGGGCGATGGAGAGAACGCGAAGCGACTGGGTGTGCGGTTCCTTGGGGGGCGACGAAAGCGTTCTCTGTTAGGGGTGATGGTTGTACGGAAAACCATTGCATGCTATTTCAAACGGTGAATTCTATGGTATGTGAATTACAGCTCAAAAAAATGGGGGCGGGGGGGGAAGGGATACCAAAATTCAGTTACCAAGAGGATGGTGTATGTTAAATGTTTACAGGCACGGAACTCACCCTTCCAACGCACACAATACACTTGTGTCGCTTAGAGGCAAAGAAAGCCACAAGTTAAAATGTGAGGCCTTTCGTGGATGGGGAAGTGAGGCTGGGGGACCTATTGCCTTCACTTCAGTGTGTGGACTCCCTGAATATTGCCTCGGAAAACGTGCGGAGCTCCCAGGCAGAGTCCCTGAAGCACGGCTCAGGGGGGACCCCGGCAACAGATGTCATCTCTGACCTAACGGAACTCAGTTGTCTGCTTTTTTTTCCTCCCCTTTTTCTTCCTTCTCTGTCACATTCAAACCCATTCTCATTCTCTCTCTTCTTCTTCTCTTTTTTAGTTTTTATTTATTTTGAGAGAGAGAGCCATCCAGCACGCCAGCAGGGGAGGGGCAGAGAGAGAGGGAGAGAGAGAGAATCCCAAGCAGGCTCCACACTGTCAGCACAGAGACCCTCAAGGAGTTAAATCTCACCACCATGAGATCATGACCTGAGCCAAAATCAAGAGTCAGATGCTTAACTGACTGAGCCACCCAGGCACCACCCCTCCCTTCTATTTGTTTACCCTATTTTATTTCCTTTTAGGGTTTTTTTTTTAACTCTTGGCTTTTCATTTTAAAAGGATTCCAGACTTCAAAAAAATTGCAAAAATTGTACAAGAGTTCCCATATAGGCATCACCCAAGCTTCCCCAAATACTGACGTCTTGCATAACCATAGTACAATGATCAAAGCAAGAGAGCAGTCGCTGATGTCATACTATTACCTAATCTACAGACCTTATTCAAATTATTGCCAATTGTCCCCCTGAAGTCCTTTTTCCAGTCTGGCATCCAACCCCCGATCCCTTTGCGTGGCACTGAATCGTTACGTATCTGTCACCTTAGTCTCCACCCGGGGGCACTAACCTGTTATTTTGCAGACTTCCTCCACGTGTCAATCCCATTGTTAGGGGATGAATTGTGCCCCTCCCAAAATTCATATGTTGGAGCCCTAAGCCCCAATATCTCAGAATGGGGCTGTTTGGGATATAGGTTCTTTAGATGGGACCCTAGTCCAATCTGCCTAGTGTCCTGATAAGAAGAGAAAATCTGGACACGCAAATGGGCACCAGGGTAATGCACACACAGAGGAAACACTGTGTGGGGACACAGTGAGAAGGAGGCTATCTGCAAGCCAAGGAGAGAGGCCTCCAGAGAAACCAGCCCAGCTAATACCTTGGCCTCAGACTTTAGTCTCCTGAACTATGAGAAAAATACAGTTATTTTTTTAACCCACCTCATCTGTGGTATTTTGTTCTGGCAACTCTAGCTGACTAACACACCCATTCTCTTCAGTTCTTGGGAATCTACCAATTTCTGTGTTCTTTGACCCTTTCTATTTGCGTAAGTCAGCATCTAGGCATTCTTCCTCAGCCCACCCCACCCCCTCGTTCTGTTGTGACATAATCTTTTCTGACTCTGACCCACCTGCCTTCCTCTTAGAAGGACCCTTGTGATTACAGTCAGCCCATCTAGATAATCCAGAATAATCCCCATATATCAAGATCCGTTCCTCAAGGGTCATCTACAAAGTCCCTTTTGCCATGTAAAATAATGTATTCGCAGGTTCTGGGGATTCAGATGTGGACTTCTTTGGAGGACCAGTATTCAGCCTACTGTAACTCCCCTTTATCGTGTCCTCCTTCTCTGTAACCCTTCTGATCTCTTCTGACAGCAACTGATCATGTTAGCTGAAATCCAGCTGTCCATTTCTCCATGTGTAGAGATTAGGCCCGTTTGTCCACACTTTTTCATTCATTCACTTAATTGATCGTATTCTTTTTTTTTTTAAGTTTATTCATTTTTTTATTTCTGAGAGAGAGAGCAAGAGAGCGAGCATAAGTGGGCAGAGAGAAGGAAACAGAGAATCCGAAGCAGGCTCCAGGCTCTGAGCTGTCAGCACAGAGTCTGATGCGGGGCTTGAACTCCCAAGCTGTGAGATCGTGACCTAAGCCAAAGTTGGATGCTTGACCGACTGAGTCACCCAGGTGCCCCAGTTGGTCATTATTCTTGAGCACTATTATGTGCCAGGCACTAAGCTATGTACTTGTGGCAAGGATTTGTATTTGCAGGGCCTTTTTAAAAAAATCTAATCCCTGGGGCACTTGGCTGGTTCAGTCGGTTACGCATCTGAGTCTTGATTTTGGCTCATGTCGGGATCTCACAGTTCTTGGGATGGAGCCCCATGTCGGACTCTGCACTGACAGTGCGGAGCCTGCTTGCGATTCTCTCTCTCCCTCTCTCTCTGCCCCTCCCCCACTCGCTCATTCCCTCTCTCTCTCAAAATAAATAAACATTAAAAACAAAACTAATTCCTGCCTACATCGGGGGGGGGCAGTGTGGCCTTCGTTATGAAAAAAAGAAAATCGCCCTCATTATTCCTACACAACTGCCTTGACCAGGTTTGTTAGGGAGAAAAACAGAGCAAAATTGGAGACTGGAAACAGGGAAGTGGGGTGGAGAGGGGTTCGAGTTGCCAGATCGAATACAGGATGCCCAGTTAACTTGAAATCTTCAGACGAGCCCTGCATAACGTTTTAGTGTCGGTATGCCCCGTGCAATATTCAGGACACACACTAAAAAAAATTTCACTGCTCCTCTGAAATGCAAAGTTAATGGGGCACGCTCTATTTTTTTTTAATTTATTCTGCTAAATCTGGCACCCCCAAAGGATGGTGCTGCCAGTCATTGAGGGACCACTACGCGTGTCCGTTATCTACGAGGCACCCGATGCATTAACTCATTTACTCCTCACAGAAGCCCAGTGAGGCAGATTGCTGACAATCCTCAGGGGGCCACGTATCCTCCAAAATCTACGGCGATCTTTATCAAGCAGCTCAACAGATTTGCTTAATGGGAGTTGAAAGAAAGAGAAATAAATACTAAGAAGGCTGACATGCTTTTACATGAGTTGCTATATACTTGTGTCTTCCTAAAAACAATAAAAAATCCAGTTAGTAAGGACAATCTATTAGTCAAGCAAACACTGAAGGACCCGCATGGCCTTCAAACAAGAGGCGACGTTCTAAGATGAATTAAGTCGTTACATTGATGCTTCCTCATCTGTGCAGGCTGTGATTCAGAGCCCTCCGGCAATAACGAGGCAAGGCTTTCCATGTGACATTAATATCCCTGAGCAGCGCGGGGCAGGGTAGCTGGAGAACCGAGTGCTGTGTTAAAATTTAACAGAGGAGTTTCATGAGCAAGCTTTGGGAATAAAGCACTGATGTGGGAGCTGAGTTTCAGTTTACAGCTAAGGGTCACATTAAAACTACATTAGCATGATTACAATGAGGCTTCTCGTAAGTTACTGTTTCACGTTATTTAAATGAGTCGGGGCTTCTTACGAACCACTGAGTGCGCCACGGTGTCTAAAACCTCCTGGCTCCCCCTGAAGACTTCTCTGAAATTTCTGACAAACTAAAGGTTTCCAAGCTTAAAAAAGGCCGCAAGACTGACAGGTCTGTTTTCCAAAGCGCAGAGAAAGCAATCAGTTAAGGCTACCCCTAAAAAAAAAAGTCACTGAAGCTCTTCAAACCTTTTCAAAATCACATATAAGACATGACTTGTCTCCGGGAATGGGCACAGAGCAGGAAACTGTCTTCCTCCTTGTCACCTGAAATGAGGTTCAAGGGAGGCTGGCAAGGATACTATGGAAACCTCCCTCGTTCCTCGTTTGTTTGCCCACCCATCCCTTCACTCCAGAGCCGTCCCTTCTTAAAGAAGGCTCTGGAATTTCCCCAGCAGAAGGAAGGGAGCTACGTGTGCCCAGCGAGCACAAGGTTTTCGTTTAGTGTGGCTGCGGGTGGATAAAAAAGAGCCATGCTTTATGCAAATTTGACTACAGAAGTCCCATCCTCCCACCCCCCACCCGGCCCTACCCCTTATCTGCGCTTTGGGGGACTAGAGGTCAACCCCTACCAGGAAGCAAATGATCCACCTTGTGACGAATCCTCAGAGGGTCAATCGTAGCCTAACCTGAGGTCACAGCGCCTAAGTCACTCACAGCACTTCATGTCATTGTGTGGACATTTTATCACCTCCCGTCACCACAAGAAGGGTGAGTACAGGACAATAAGATATTCTGAGAGACCACATTCACATAACTTTTGTTACAGATTATAGTTACAATTGCTCTATTTTATCACGAGTTACTGTTTTGAATCTCTCGCTGTGCCTGATTTATAGATTACACTTTATCATAGGTAGGTATGTATGGGGAAAAAAAACCCTAGCTTATACAGTATATATGTTCAGTACTGTCCGGGGGTTCAGGCATCCACTGGAGGGATCTTGGAATATATCCCCTGACGATAAGGGGGGACCTGTTGTATGACTTTTTTTTAAGGTTATTTTTATTTGGATGGATTTTCTTTGAATGATGAATGGGATTGAAATTATAGGGGTGGGAGTAAGAGGCACCACCCACTGCTCGATCCCTATCTGAATGTGCACCAGGAGGTAAAGAACAGGCACTCCAGATGGAAAAGGTCAGAAGGAAGGTTAGAAGGAGGAAGATAGATAGAAGCCCGCTTCCCGCCAGAGTCTCAGTTTCTCCTGTTAACAGAAATGATATTAAGCAATCCTGTCAAGAAATCATAGCATTTCAGCTCCGATGTGGAATAACCATGTCTAAAAATTCTGTCTCACGGCACCTACGTGTCTTAGTCGGTTGAGCATCTGACTTCAGCTCAGGTCATGATCTCGCAGTTCGTGAGTTCGAGCCCCACATCGGGCTGTCAGCACAGAGCCCGCTCCGAATCCTCTGTCCCTGTCTCCCTACCCCTCCCCTGCTTTTGCTCTCTCAAAAATAAGTAAATATTTTTTAAAAATTGTGTCTCCATGACCTAGGCAATTCTCATACCCTTGACATTGACACAAATTATGTGAAAGGTGTTTGGATCAATATCATGGGTTTTAGGACATTTTGATGTTGGCCAAAGGTGAAACAAAACACGGAGGCTAAAACTCTATCTGTTCTTTGCTCTTGTTTAGAAATTTGGAATACTTCCTCATCCTTCTATCCTGCCTCCAGTAGAATACTGAAACATGGCAATAGATTTCTTAACAGGGATGGTGGGCTTTATAGATCCCACCTGCAACTTGGTATTTTGAACTATTTTTTTTTTATGTTTATTTTGAGAGAGAGAAAGAGAAAGCACGAACAGGGGAGGGGCAGAGAGAGAGGAAGAGAGAGGATCCCAAGCAGGCTCTGTGCTAACAGCTCGTGGGGGGGGGGGGGCGGGGGCTTGATGAGGGGCTCAGTCTCATGAACCAGGAGATCATGACCTGAGCCAAAATTAAGTGTCAGAAACTTAACCAACTGAGCCACCCAGGCAACCCACAACTTGGTATTTTAAGATGGTTCTATTTGAAAGAAATATTTGAAGTAGAGTGTTTCTCTGGCTAAGGAAGTCTGTTTTCATCAGCTTTATTTTAAGCAACTATTTCTTACAATTGGTGTGGGATAATAGAGCAATTAAATTTATTTTATTAATTTTCCATTGTTAATTTTGGGGGAAAAGAAATACTTTTGCAAGTCCTCCTAAAATACATTAAAAAGAGATGAAATTTAAAAATCTGAAACCATGGAAAACCCAACATCAGAGGGAGCTTTAAAGATAGTACATATTCAACATGCAAATGAATTAAGCATTTCCACATAAAAGGTGAATTAATTATGGAGACTTTTCTTTTCCAATTATGCTTTTTTTGAACTCTGAAACTCCAATTACTGTAGGAAATGTATGACTCTACTAATATGTGGAAGAAATAACTAATTAGTAGAATACGAATCTAGGGATGGGTTTAGTACTCTATTCATCTGATCCAATCAGAGAGAGAAATCACGTTGTAATAAGAAAAGGGAACGTATAATACAGTTGATTCTTACTCTTCAAAGTAGATATATTGCATAAAGTTGCTATGCACCTTAAATTAGCAAATGTTGAACCATTACTTTTCCAGGATTAGGTTCCCTTGAGCCTCTGGCCACAGCATTTTCATCAACTGATGAATCCATAAACTCGTTTTGTGTTTCTGTTGAAGGGCACCCTATTTAATATGTACTGTTGATTCATTAGCGTTGATCTCAGCCAACAACATTATATAACTCGTTGTCTGAACAAAGCTTATCTATAGGCGTTTTCTGTTGAAGGCTCACGACAGCCTTCTTGCGCTCAGGAATGCTAACCACTGCTTTAAGCGCTACGTTTAAGGGCCATTTTAAATAGTGAATTCACTCAGAGCACAAAAACTGAAGAAAACCTGGCACTAAATAGATTGAGAAAGGGACACTTGTTTACAGTCTGAGAGCTGCGATATGAAGACAGAGCGTCACCTGGTTCAACGGCAGCTGGGAACACACAAGCTGGTTGACTCAAATGTGTTGCTGCTCTGTGTGTGCACATGACACTTCAAATGACAGCAAAAGCATCAGGAGTGTAGATGTGGGGGTTCCAAACAAACTTTAGCAGAGCAGTTGAGTTTGCAAATATGGAACCCACCAATAGTGAGGATTGACTCCATACAGAATTGCTGATGGGGAATTGGAATAATGAGGGGTTGGAAAACAAGAGACTCTGAAGAGTATACAAAGGGACAGCTGCTGTCCCTCCTCCTGGGACTGAGATGAAACACCAAAGGAAGAACTCTCCTCACTCCCAGGGCTGAGATCCTGATCTTGTTGGGAGGACACAGCCGAGGCTTACTGAAAGGCAAAGTCAGTGGCTAGAAAGGCCTGCTAGCTGCTGGCATTTGCTGGAAATCTGCCCTCTAGGGTAAGCTGTTATGGGGCAGTGTCTCATTAGAGGTCCTCTGTTACAAAACCACTAGAGACAGGGTGCCAACAGGGGATACCATGATTTATAATAAGAGATATATATTTGATCTTCATTCTGTTTCTGGCTGAGAGCTCCTAAAACCCTTGGAATTTCCTGAGCAATCAGAGAGCATTTTTTGTTATAGAATTTGATTTTTTTTTTACTCAGCTCCTGAAATAGCTCCAGAGCCTTAAAGCTGAAAGGAGTGTCTTAGTATTCGTCCCAAGCCCCTTTCAACCACACCCGAGTTCGCGTTTGTGTGAATGAAGTGACTCTTGAAAGCCTTTAAGGAGGCGTGGCGGGAGGGGCGGGGACAATTTCCAGCAGAACCAATCAGGTGATTAGAGGGTGGGATGTTTCAGCTCCACCCCCAGCCCCCTACCTCCAGGGAAGGGACAGGGGGTGGAGCCTGAGTTCAATCACCAGTGACCAGTGATACAATGAATCATGCCTGTGTAATGAGGCCTCCATTAAAAAAAAAAAAAAAAAAAAAGATGAGTTCAGAGAGCTTCTGGGGTGGTGAATACGTGGAGATTTGTAGAGAGTGGGGCCCTCAGATGTGGGTTCCACATCCTTTCCCCCTACCTCGCCCTATGCTTCTCTTCCATTTTGCCTTATATCCTTTTTTTTTTTTTAGACTTTATTTGATTATTTTGAGAAAGAGAGAGAGAGTACAAGCAGGGGAGGGGCAGAAAGAGAGGGAGAGAGAGACAATCCCACCATTCTCTCTCTCTGCCTCTCCCCTCCACCTTCTGTTTCAAAATAAATAAATAAACTTAAAAAAAAAAGTAAAGCTTATATTACACATGCCATTTTCTTACTTTCCTTTTTGAATTAACAGCATATCATCATCCCTCGTCAATAGGTAGGTTTCCATATCACTATTTTTAAAGGTGTGTATTAACCAATTTTACTATAATTTAATCAATTTCATATATTGTTGAATATATAGGTTGTTTTAACATTTTTACCATTATATACAATGTTGCTGTTGACATTCTCACAGTTAAGTCTTTAACTTCATTATCTTACATGTCTGGTAATAGAATTTGGGGGAGAAGAGATACGTATATTCTAAGTTTTTTGTTGTTACTGAATGCCAAATTACATTCAGTTCAGTATAACTGAAACTTATAGAAGATTTAATAATAGTTTGAAATTCTATCAGTAATGCAAAAGAGTGTTTTCTTCTACTTTAACAGTAGATATTACGGGGCGCCTGGGGGCTCAGTCGGTTGGGCGTCCGACTTCAGCTCAGGTCACGATCTCATGGTCCGTGAGTTCAAGCCCTGCGTCGGGCTCTGGGCTGATGGCTCAGAGCCTGGAGCCTGCTTCCGATTCTGTGTCTCCCTCTCTCTGCCCCTTCCCCAGCTCTCTCTTTCTCTCAAAAGTAAATAAACATTAAAAAAATTGTTTTTAATGCGAGTAACAAAATTCTTTTTCATATGGCTGCCTCAATCTTAACATACCTGCTTCAGATTTTCCAAGACTTCATGCCCAACCCTGATTCCATGATATTTGGCTGATGATAGGTCTGTGAATCGCCAGAACTGCTCCAACAGCAAAGAAAGGTCTTTGAGTAATAGCAAAATCAATGGGGATGTCTTCCTCAAGGTTTTGAAAATCAATGATGAATTGTCCATGGTAGTGGTTGGTCTTGCTTAATTTTCTTCTGTTTCCGGCTGATTATCAGTGAACAAATATTTTCAATGTTTTGGAACAGAGATTTCAAATTTACAGCCTGAGGGATGGATTCATTCATAGTTTACTCTCTATTCTCTTATCCTGCTCTATTTTCCTGTTGGTACTCACAACTAGTTAATATTATACAGCTATTTGTTATCTCTCCGTTCCAATGGAATGTAAGATCCACAAATGCAGAAACTCTTAATAATTGTATCCCTGATTCCTAGCATATAGTGGACTCTCAGAAAGTATTTGTTGGATGCATGCATTCAGTAATCATTCACTGAACCCTCACTGCATCCCAGACACTGGGCTATCAAGACTTGGGATGTAAAATTGCTTGCTCGGCTCGCAGAGTGTCTTTAACGTGTGATACTCATTTTTTTTTAATGTTTATTTTTGAGAGAAACAAAGACAGAGCACAAGCAGGGGAGGGGCAGAGAGAGAAGGAGATCCAGAATCTGAAGCAGGCTCCAGGCTCTGAGCTGTCAGCACAGAGCCTCACACGGGGCTCTGAGATCATGACCTAAGCCAAAATCGGACGCTTCACTGACTGAGCCACCCAGACGCCCCAACATGTGATACTCATTAAAACCAGATTGAAAACAATGGGAATGTTTGGAAATAAAATCTGCATGTTGTGCCAGTGTGTAAATTCATTATCCATCCATCCATCCATTCATTTCACAACCGTTTTCAGAGTCTACCTGCTTGTTACTGGGGACAAAATAATATCAAAGACAGACTCTGTCTCTGTGGAAATGGCGTTTCTAGTCTATCCAGAGAGACAGACATTAAATAATAATTACAACCATTCCAAGTGCAGGAGAGAAGTGCAGGTGCACTTATGATGTTTCCCTGAGAAAATGATACTTAAACTTCTACCAAAGAGGTTAGAAGTTTAACAGGGGGAAGGAAGGCAAGAACAATGCAGTTAAAGAAAACCACTTCTCAGGAAGGAGTCTGCTGTATTATAAGAACAAGGAAGAAATGACAGCTCAGACCCAAGGAGGTAGAAGGGGCCACACCGTTGTGTGGACCACGTGAAGGATGCCTGCTTGGCTCCGTGGATAAGCCAAGGCTTCCAAGCAGAGGATCGGACTTCTCTGTTTAACAGACTACGTAGGTATGGCAGGGTCCCTGTGTGGAGCTGGAAGTGAGGACAGCTTCGAGAGATACTGAGGAGGTTTACATGGAACACTGACAACACTGATTGGAAGGGCCTGGGGAAGGAGAAGTGTGTGAGACACATACCAGGGTTCCTGGCTTGAACCACAGGGTGGGTGATGGTACCTTTACCGGGATGAGGAATGTCAAGGAGACCCTCGTTTTGGAGGATGAGTTCAAAAAACGAGGGTCTCCTGCCCATCTATGAATGTACATGACTGGAACACAAGTTTCAGAAACACGGTTACCCTTTACTGCGTGTGATGCAATCTGATATCTTTTTTTTTTAATTTTTTTTTTCAACATTTATTTATTTTTGGGACAGAGAGAGACAGAGCATGAACGAGGGAGGGGCAGAGAGAGAGGGAGACACAGAATCGGAAACAGGCTCCAGGCTCTGAGCCATCAGCCCAGAGCCTGACGCGGGGCTCGAACTCCCGGACCGCGAGATCGTGACCTGGCTGAAGTCGGACGCTTAACCGACTGCGCCACCCAGGCGCCCCTGATATCTTTTAAATCAACATGATGGAAGGGGATTTTACATACAGTAAAGTATATCCATATTACATGTTTAGTTTAATGAGTTGTGATAAATGTATATACCTCTGCATACCACTGCAATTCAAATTAAAATTTCTATCACCTCCAAAAGCTCCCCATCACCCATGTGCGGTTAATTACCCTTCATCCCTGGCCACAGGTTTTTGGATGAGTCTGCACTGTCCAGAATTTCACATAACTGGAATTACACAGTATACACATTCATTTATATGTGACTTCTTTCACTCAGCATAATGTTTCTGAGATTCATCTATGACAGCAGTCCACACTATGGCTTATTTTTAAATTTTTTTTTAAATATTTATTTCTTTATTTATTTTGAGAGAGAGCGTTCATGAGCGTGGGAAAGGAGCAGAGAGAGAGGGAGGGAGAGAAAATCCCAAGCAGGATCCATGCTGTCAGCAAAGAACCCGGCACGGGTCTCAAACTCATGAACCATGACCTGAGCCGAAATCAAGAGTTGGATGTTCAACCCACTGAGCCACCCAGGCGCCCCCACTACCTACTTATAGAAAGGTCCAAGAGCTACGAATGGCTTTCTATTTTCAAATGGTTGTGAAAACACTGGAAAAGAACATTTTATGATGTGGAAATTGTATTAAATTCAAAGTTCAGTGTCCATGAATAAAGTTTTAGTGGAACATAGCATTGACTCATTTGTTTACATATTGACAATGACTCATGCTATACAGAATTAAGTAGTTGTGACACAGATTGAATGGCCCCCAAAACCTAAAATATTTACCACCTGGGCCTTTATAGAAAATGTTGACTTTTATGGTGTTCCACATGTAAGTCGTTTGTTCTTTTTCATGCCTGTGTAGTATAAATAGGCAACAAATATTTTTCTTTTTGCCTGATGATGGACATTTGGATTGTTTCTTAGTTACCTTTATTCCATATAATGTGCTCTGGTGCTTTCTTTTTCTTTTCTTTATTTCTCTCTCTCTCTCTCGCTCTCTCTTTTAGTGCAAAAAAAGGTGATTTTATTAAAGCACAAAGACAGGACCCACGGGCAGAAAGAGCTGCTCTGATCTTTTCTATCCAGTTCAGGTTTTCAAAATTGCTAGCCACCACCCGCTAGGCTGATTTCACAACTCATCAGTGGTTTTGACCGTCAGTTTAACAACCACACTGGTATAGATGGTAAAGAAAAAAATGGAGGATACAAGGTGGAAGAAAAGAGCATTAGGGCTGAGTGCTGAGGAAATCCAGCAATTAAACATAGGATAGAGGAAGAAGGATGAAGAAGAGACAGTCAGACAGAGAACACAGCCAAGAGAGTTTGATCTCGGGAAGCAAGGGAAGTGTCGATTTCAAAAAAGAAGTGATTATCTGGATCTAATGCAGCTGAGACATCATGTAAGCTGCATGGGGATGATTTTAGTGAGATTTGTTTGGGTGGAATGAAGGCACTGAAACCACATTGAGATGAGTCGGTGGAACGTGCGTGATGAAAATTGAGACCATAAGTGTAACTGGAGGGAGCTATGGATGGGCTCCACTGAGGAGTCTTTGTCTGCCTGGTTTTGGTGTGCCTTTTTTTTTTTTTTTTTAATGTGAAAACCACAAGAGTGTTTAAAGAACACTAAAAAGCAAGTATAACCTGAATTTTACAGATGAGTAAACTAAAACAGCGCAAAGTCAAGCAACTGGCCCAAGTAGCTTTTCAGTTTGAAGAGCTCCGATTTACTTGGATCTACAATCTGAGCTCTGACAGTGTGCTATTCTAAAAACCAAGAAAAAGCTAGCCCATGGGTAATCCAACAGTTGTACCTGTGATTTACAAGTCTGCAGTTGAAGGAATACTTTCAAAGTCTTTGGTAGGCGTTGGGCATCTTTTCATGTGCCTGTTGGCCATCTGGATGTCTTCTTTAGAGAAGTGTCTATTCATGTTTCCTGCCCATTTCTTCACTGGGTTATTTGTTTTTCAGGTGTGGAGTTTGGTGAGCTCTGTATAGATGTTGGATACTAGCCCTTTGTCCGATATGTCAGTTGCAAATATCTTTTCCCATTCCGTTGGCTGCCTTTTAGTTTTGTTGATTGTTTCCTTTGCTGTGCAGAAGCTTTTTATCTTCATGAGGTCCCAATAGTTCATTTTTGCTTTTAATTCCCTTGCCCTTGGGGATGTGTCAAGTAAGAAATTGCTGCGGCTGAGGTCAGAGAGGTTTTTTCCTGCTTTCTCCTCTAGGGTTTTGACAGTTTCCTATCTCACATTCAGGTCCTTTATCCATTTTGAGTTTGTTTTTGTGAATGGTGTAAGAATGTGGTCTAGTTTCATCCTTCTGCAAGTTGCTGTCCAGTTCTCCCAGCACCATTTGTTAAAGAGACTGTCTTTTTTCCATTGGATATTCTTTCCTGCTTTGTCAAAGATTAGTTGGCCATACTTTTGTGGATCAAAACCACACTCAGAGATCACCTCACGCTGGTCAGAGTGCCTAAAATGAACAAATCAGGAGACTATAGATGCTGGAGAGGATGTGGAGAAACAGGAACCCTCTTGCACCGTTGGTGGGAATGCAAACTGGTGCAGCTTCTCTGGAAAACAGTGTGGAGGTTCCTCAAAAAATTAAAAATAGACCTACCCTATGACCCAGCAATAGCACTGCTAGGAATTTACCCAAGGGACACAGGAGTGCTGATGCATGGGGCACTTGTACCCCAATGTTTATAGCAGCACTCTCAACAATAGCCAAATTATGGAAAGAGCCTAAATGTCCATCCACTGACAAATGGATAAATAAATTGTGGTTTATATATACAATGGAATACTACGTGGCAATGAGAAAGAATGAAATCTGGCCTTTTGTAGCAACGTGGATGGAACTGGAGAGTGTGATGCTAAGTGAAATAAGCCATACAGAGAAAGACAGATACCATATGTTTTCACTCTTACGTGGATCCTGAGAAACTTAACAGAAACCCATGGGGGAGGGGAAGGAAGAAAAAAAAAAAAGAGGTTAGAGTGGAAGAGAGCCAAAGCATAAGAGACTCTTAAAAACTAAGGACAAACTGAGGGTTGAAGGGGGTTGGGAGGGAGGGGTGGGTGGGTGATGGGTATTGAGGAGGGCACCTTTTGGGATGAGCACTGGGTGTTGTATGGAAACCAATTTGACAATAAATTTCATATTAAAAAAATAAAGTCTTTGGCAGGCTTCTTGGGAGGAAAACGTGATTATTCACGATCTGAGATTTGTGAACAGCAAGAAATCCGTCTACTTTTAAATCAGGTGGGGCTCTGGTCCATACAACATGTTTATGGAGGAAAATCACTAACCTACAAAATATCAACATTAGGATCTTCTAAAAATAAATAGAAAACCCACATTGATGGACATTCTATAAAGTATCTGTCCTGTACTCATATCTGTTGTGAGACACACAAATAGTCCTTCTGTTGGAAGAACTATTCAAGAGCACACTATTCTAGACTTTCTATCAAGACTTATCTGGGAAAAAGTGTCAAAATATGAATAGAGTCTATTGATTAGAAAGTAATATCATCAAGTTATTTAGAGACGAAAGGACATCATCTGCAAGAAATTGCAAAATGATTCAGGGGCAAACTATGTGTGTTCATATTTATTTATTCACTTAGAGAGAACAATATAGCAAATGTGGTGAAATGTTAACATACAGGGAATCGGGAAAAGTTTGAGAGAATTCTTTTTCCTTTTCTTGCAACTTTCCTACACGTCTGAAATTATGTCAAAACAAAAAGAAAACCGAGAGGGTGGTAAGAAATCGTATCTTGGCAAACTTCCTTGGATATAAAAATATATGTGGCATAGGAAAATTCACAGCTTTTCTCATTTAGGTCAGAATTAATGTAAAGTCAAGAATGTTAGTGTCTGCTAACAACACAAAAAAAGAAAACCAGGTACCATGTGCCTTTTGACGAAGAGAACAACAATCATCTCTGAATAAGTCCCCAGAACTTCAGACCTAAACCTGATTAAGCCTAGATCCAACCGCCAATTTGCAGGAAATATAGAAAACAGAGGCAAATTCAGACTAAGGAAAATTCTACAACAGTAATATGATGTCTTCAACAGATCAATTGTAAAGGAAAAAAAGATATAGGAATACCTATAGATTAAAAGAGAATACGTGTGTGTGTGTGTGTGTGTGTGTGTGTGTGTGTAGAGAGAGAGAGAGAGAGAGAGAGAGAGAGACTGTATATTAAGAGACTATATATATATTAATGTTTATTTATTTTTGAGAGGGTGAGGGGCAGAGAGAGGGAGACAGAGGATCCAAGGAGAGCTCTGTGCTGGACACGGGGCTCGAACTCACGAACCAGGAGATCGTGACCTGAGCCGAGGTCAGATGCTTAACCAACTGAGCCACCCAGGAGCCCCTAGATATATTTTTATAGTGTTTATGGATGCATGTTTGGGTGATAAAACTGCAAAGGAATGATTAGGACATGATTACTGTAAAGATCAGAAAGTGGTTATTTTTTCTTGGGGTGAGGGAGCTGGGATTGTTTGGGGCAGGGCTTATGGGATGTCTGAGAAGGTTCCTCTCATGGAGGGGATGGTGATGATAGGGTGTTAGTTGGGGACAATTCATTTCTTTTAAGCTGTTTCCTATATTTTCACAACAAAATTTGTCTTTGCTGCTTTTGTTTCGTTTTGTTTTGAGCTGCGTTGGTGAACTTAGTGAAACTAATGAAACAAGGTAGGTTACAAATCGTCTCAGTGTTGCCACCTTAAGTCTCCTTGAGGAACCGCAGGCTTCTCTCCGAAATTGCCGGGTGAGATTTAAAAAATGATTGAAATCAATTTTTTTTTTCCAGGTAATTGACTTAACTTCAATGCATGAGAGAAATGCACGCAAATGGCAAATATCCAGAGAGTGTAGAAGAATATAAAATGGGATATTGCCAATTTCTTTTCCCTCGTCTGTAACCCCCCTGCTCCCATTCTGTAGAAGCTTTTACCTTCTACTTTGTAAAAAATATCGTTGTGTCTGTTCCTTAATTTAGAAAGAACCTATTGTTTCCTTACTCTAAAAAAATGATAAATTTATTGCCATTTGCACCAGCTCTCCTATCCTCTCCACTTCCTGATTTTTGTTACTTAATTTTATTGCTTCTAGAAATAAAAGCGAACACCCTTTATGCCTTAAAATATTACACTTAAAACTTTGAATCTTGACTTTGCCATTTCAGAGAGTCTTTACTTAGTGTGAAATGAAGTTGAGGACATTGGTGATTCCACTTACATTCCTACTCACCTTGCCTCTTCCCTCCCACTTTTTGGTAATTTACTAATTTTCCATCACCCTGGTGAATGATAAATACATCTTCCACATATATCACTTGGTTGATTCAAAAAGTTAAAGGTTACTTTACATTGTCACCATGGAAATGGCATCCCTCAAAAGAGTTCCTTTTTTAGCTTGTGGTGTTTCAGATTGATAATTCTGCCATTTTCATTTCATTTCCTGAAATTCAGGGTCGGCTTGTGAAAAGTTGTTAAACAACGTGCTAAATGTGAAATGTCAATCCTCACTCTAAACTTTCCCTGTTCAGAGCATCAAATGAAGAATTCATTGGGTTTTATAGCGGCTTTCTGATTTTGGTAGTCCATTGAAGAAGGGAGTTTGAAAGTTGTTGTATACTGATAACGATTGTCTGCCCATGTCCTGCCTGATATAGCATGATTGTTTATGAAGGGTATCTTTAATAAAGCTGGATACAGTTTGGCTTGGGAAAAAAAAAAGCTAAAGGTTAAAAGCAACATTTACAATACGTTTATGTAAATATCAATCGGGACACAACAAAAATCATGTGAATAGACTCAAAGGGGAAAAATAACCACAAACTTCTTTTATTTGATTTGCTTTTTGCCTATTTCAAGAAAAGGTCTGTATTGGCACATATAAGCCAAATGTTCTCACAATGAGTGGTTTCATGTTTTGTTTTCCTACAATATTTTTCTCATATGTCTGTACTAGCTCATAGAATGCTACATTTATATAGCTGTCCATCCACAAGTGAAATGGTTTTAACTTATTTTGCTGTGTGTGTGTATGTGACAGACAAGTATAAAATGAAAGCTATGGACATTTTCCCCAAATGTACTCATAATACAAAATTTTGGATATAGTTTCGGGAGTTTTACGGGCCTCCCCCTGGGTCACAAAGTAAAAACCTCTGTTCTAAACAGTGTATCCTTAAAGGCAGGGATCTGGTCTTATTTTTGTATTTCTAGCATCTGACTGTCCAAGATGGCAGCCAATACATATATTTGGGTAAATATTAAATGAACCAATTATTCCCAGTTTTTCACGGGGGGAATAATTTTCATGCTTTAAGTTTACTCTTTTTTTTTTCCAACGTTTATTTATTTTTGGGACAGAGAGAGACAGAGCATGACCGGGGGAGGGGCAGAGAGAGAGGGAGACACAGAATCGGAAACAGGCTCCAGGCTCTGAGCCATCAGCCTAGAGCCTGACGCAGGGCTCGAACTCACGGACCGCGAGATCATGACCTGGCTGAAGTCGGACGCTTAACCAACTGCGCCACCGAGGCGCCCTTTAAGTTTACTTTTAAAGTAGAAGAGGTTAGGGGCACCTGGCTGGCTCAGTTGGTAGGGCACGTGCCTCTTGATCTCGGGGTCGTAAGTTCCAGCCCCACATTGGGTTTGGAAATTACTTGAAAATAAAATCTTAAAAATAAATAAAATAGAAGAGGTTAATTTTATCTGTCTAGTTTTTGTTTGGTAGAATTTACTTTGTGATATAATCCAAAGATACTTGGAGGTGGTTTTAAAAAGTAAGATTTTGCGGGGAGCCTGGCTGGCTCAGTTAGTGGAGCGTGTGACTCTTGATCTAGGCGTCCTGAGATCGAGTCACACTTTGGTATAGAGATTACTTACAAATAAAATATCTTTCAAAAAATATGAATATTTAATGATATCCTTGCTGATAGGTTCAGGGGTGAAATATATCGATGTCTGCTATTTTGAAATGTATCAAAACAGAAGACATATTGGTGAACAGACAGATGCTTATGTAATAGAGCAAATATAGGGAATTGTTCATTGTAAAATCTAGAAAGTGGGCATGTGGCTGTTCACTTCACTTTCAACTTTTTCCAAATGTTTGAAATTTTTCACAAGTCGGAAAAAGTGATTTGCTTAAGCAGAGGTACATTCAATGTTAGATCTTGTAAGGCATAAATAGACATAAGTCTTTCTTCTGTTTGCAGAACTCTGGGGAATCTGAATAGTTCCCGGGGTACACTCTGAACTGGCACGCAAAGGTTCTTTTGGTAGAAAACAATTTTATTAACATACCTGGGCAATTTACCAAATACAAGTTAGCGCAAAACATGTAATTACTGCGCTGAAAATGTGACCCAGTCATTTACGCAGATTTCAGAAGAGATGCGCACAAAAGAGATAAAAGGAATGGTTTTGTGGTTGTAACGTCATTTTGGTCTTTGCTGAAGTGTTTTCTGACTGCAAACGTGGTACACTAGTCTCTTTCAGTATTCCTCAGTAGAAGAATATAATAAGCAAATGTATGCCCTATCCCATTCCTTAGAAACACATGATTCTACAGCAGGGGTGGAAGCGGTTACGGAGGCAGTGTGTGTGGTGGACAGGCGCTGCGGTCACGGTGCTTGGGTCTGGCTGGATCCTACCTAGACTGGCACCGGGATATGGATAACTATCTCTCCATCATAGAGCTGTTGTGCCATAAAGTGGAACAGCAGCAGCTGACCTATTATTATCACCTGACATATCATAATTATGGCTTGACATAATGAAAGAAGCCGGACCGGTTGTTTCAAAGTCTTTTCCATCTGGAATTCCGCGGTGAAACAAATACCCCAGCTCGCATCAGCACCGCTTTTAAACACCCGCGATCACTTGAGAACCTCATACCTGAACCCCCGCAAACCCCTCGGCACCTAGCAAACTGGCCATCCTGCGCATGTGCGGGGGTGCTCGCTAGCCCCGCCCCTCTGTGGTGCATGGCCTGTTCCATTCCTGAGGGATGTTGACGGTGCGGAAAACTTGGAAGCCTAGGACACGGAAGTACAGGTGCGTGAGTAGTATTTCCAGCCTCTCAGTGCAAGAGTGTCACTTGTGGTTATTATATGTTTACCCCGACGCCTGCGACGGGCTTGTGAAAGTTTGCAGCGGCTGTGCCGTGCCTCCCCCCCCTCACCTGGGCACGTTAGGGCTGGCCGGCGGGACGGCCAGGTACGGAAGCCTAGAGGGCCCCGCCCACCCCGAGGGGCCCCGCCCCGCCTCCCTGAGACCCGCAGATTTCCCACCCCGCGGCGACGCCTGGCTGCTCCTCCCCGTCTCCGCCCCGCCGGCCGCGGCCGCGGGGGACGTCAGCGCTGCCAGCGTGGAAACCGCGGCGCGGCGCGGGAGGCGGAAGTAGCTCCCGGACCGCGGGGCCTTTATCGGGCTCCGCCGGCCGCCTCAGCCATGGACGCGTCCCTGGAGAAGGTCTGTACTCGGGCTGGGGGTCGGCCCTGCGGCCCCAGGCCTCCGCCTCCGAGGCGACTGTTTTCCGGTCGCGAGCTGCCATTGTGACCGGGGAGGGGCCTGGGGGCTAACTGGCCCTGACCGAGGGGGCCTGGCCGCGAGGGCGTCCGGCCGGGCGCTCGCCGCTGAGGCCTGGTCACGTCACGGGGCCGGGAATCCTTCGGGTGCCCGTGGGCCGAGAGGGACTGGGCCGGTTCTGCCGGGAGCCCATTGCGGGGGCCGCGGGGCCGACCTTGGGGCCTGCCCGAGCTCGGCTCACCCTTTCGGCTGACGGAGCTAACGACTTGCGGCCCCAGAAGAGCCTGGACAGCAGCCCCGGTTGTTTCAGAGCCGACTGCAAGCCTGTGGGTTTCCTGTGGTCTCCAAGTTAGGGCGGGGGGGGGGGGATTGTTGAAGCAGTGGGTTTTCCAACTTCAGCGTGACTAGGAATCACCTGGGGCCCTTGGTAAACACCCACATTTTCGGCCCTCGGGTGGGGAACCTCGTGGGGGCGGGACGGGGATCTGCTTGTTTAACAAGTTCCCCCACGTGATTCTGGTGCTGTAGTTTGTGAAGACCCCTGAGGTCAGGAAGGGGTGGGCCTTGTGCGGATCGTGAATTGCTTTGGGGGATTGCTGCTCTTCCGCAACTTGTGACTCCCCCCTTTTCGTGCCGGGGGAGACGCTCGCGTCGATCTGAAATCCACTGGTAGCTGCCCTTTCCTCTAGTTTGTCTTGGGGAAGCAGCAGCGTGATGATGCACCTGGCCGATTGCTCTGGCAAGGGAAATGGATTCTAATTGTCCCGGATTTAGGGCTTGTAAATGAGAACCAGTGCTTGGATCCCTCTTTGGATACCTATCTGCAGAACCTGACGTTTTGCCCGCCCTCAAAGTCCTTCTCCCTCTTCAAGCTTGGGAGTCTGCCTGTGCAGACCCAATTGTTTTTTTTGCACATGTAGAATTCTGTAGCAATGCTAGGGTTTTAAGACTGCTTTATTTTAATTTTGAACCGGTAGCAATAACACTTGGTCATTTTTCAGTGCGGCAGTCCCTGTAGATTTGTTCCCTTGTCACTGGAAAGTTGAAGGGATGATGGTGTCTTCATGGGCACACAGCAACGACAGCCCGGGTCATTTCTCATAAATTGGGCGGAAGGCAGTCAAGAAGAGAAAAAGATTGTATGTGTTGAGCGTTACATGTTTATTGGGGAGGAATGAAGTCTTTCGAGGCTTTTGATTAGTACAGTGTCTATCTTGTGGTACTGCGAGTTCCAGGCCAGATCAGTGATTCTCAAGCACGGTGCAGTTTTGCTCCCCAGGGGACATTTGGCAGCTTGTCTGGAGTCTTTTCTGATTGTCACAACTAGTGGGTAGGCAGGTGCGACTGGTGCCTACTGGGTAGAGGCCAGGGACGCTGCTAGACATCCTGGAGTGCACAGGACAGCCTCCATGGCAGAGAATTCTCTGCTTTAAATGTTAGTAGTGCTGAGCCTGAGAATTCCTGCTCTAGATCATATGTGTGACACCCATAGCTGAATATAAAATGATGCTAAGATTATCTCTTCAGTGTTGTTTCCTGTCCAGTTTCATAAGACAGGATGGCTCTGTGTCTTTTCAGTTAGAAACCTAGAAACTGGAGTGATCCTTCCTCCAAGAATAGTTTTTTATGGGCAAATCTGCAAAAAAGAGTGGGTCGGAATCCTGCTTGAAATACTACTTTTCTGGCATTTGATTAGTAGATTACACTGGTTTCTTCCTGTAAACATTCATGGCTGATAAAAGACCTTAACCTCTCCAAATGAAGATCAGAAAAGGTACTGCAACTCCAGAGTGCTTAAAAGGCTGGAGCATTCGCAAAAATGGCAGTGATCTTTGAGGAATTCAGAATGTGTGGGCCGGAAGTTTCTGCCTGCCTTAGGCCAGTATGGAAATTCTGAATGTAAGTGTTTCAGAACTAGGACTGTGTCTTATTTTTATATTCCCTGAAGCAGTGGAGGGCCTCATACGTAATGAACAATTTCTGTTTGTGCTAAGAGAGCAGAAAAGAAAAAGAATTCCTATAGTATGAATGTTGAGGATTTTATGTTGAGAAAAACAGTTTGAATCAAAGTAGAAACATTGAATTGCATCCATTATTCCTGTTTCTTTGAGGACTAGACTATTTTGGGTGAAATTCTACGTTGCTAATATAAAAATGAGAACTCTTTGAGCAGTTCTGAATGATCCCATTTAAACCGATCCTTGCATAATTTATACTGGCTACAGAAACCACAACGTTATTTGATTCCCATTCTCTCATTTCAAGTAATCGCTCTCTCTAGAATGTAGTGTGCTATCATCATTTAGGAGAATCAGACACTGCATTCCCTTTGGTCCAGGTATGATTCTGTACGCTTGCTTTTTCTTTAGATAATATGTAGATGGGAGACCTGCGACAACAGGGCTGTGTTCTTGCTTGCTTTTCTCTCTCAGTACTGTTTGTTGTCTCTGAAATTAGTGAGGTCTCAAGAAACCAGATAGGTCAGTTGAAGGGGCAAGGAGTTTAAACTGGAAGAGTAGGTAGGGGAGCCTCAGCCCCCCAAAACCGTATGTCCAGCTCATAAGGAACAAGGCCCTTTGCATAGTCGCACAGAGCTTACTTCGGTTAATAGTCAAGTTTAAAAAAAAAAAATGCGACAGGAAGGAATTATTCTGATGCTTTAGGTCTTATTAAGTTAACACACCTACATACATTTTTTTAGCAAAAACTTGCTACTTTTAACTTGTCCCACAGCCCGGACCTTTTTCTGTTGCTTGGAAAAGCTCATTCTTCCTGGGTATTACGTTTAGACAAAGTGTGCTGCGTTGTATTTGCGTTTACTTTAATTCCCACCTTGAGTAAACTGAAAGCAGGGTGTCTCAAACTCAGCGCTACTAGCGTTCTGGGCTCATTCTCTGTTGTGAGAGGCTGTCCTGTAGAGTGTTTATTTTGACAGCCTCCCTGGCCTCTACCAGTAGCACGTCCCACAGTGTGGCAGCCAAAGTCTCCAGATGAAGCAGTTGTTCCCTGGGGGTTGGGGGAACTGCCTCTGGTTGAGAACCACTGACTTGGAGAGTCTGGAGCTGTATGTCCAGTACGGTAGCCACTGGTCACGTTGGCCTACTTAAACTTAAATTTAGATTAATTAAAGTAAAATAAAAGCTAAAATTCAGTTCCTCGGTCGGCACATTTGAAGTGCTCAGTCGCAGTGTGGCTTGTGGCTGCACTACCTGACTGTCGATGTAGAACATTTCCATGCCCACAGACCGTTGTGTTGGACAGCGCTCTGGAGAGGGGCTCGTTTGCTTGTCGTAGGTCTAATGCTTGTCTCTAAAAGAGGCAACTTTGACCCTGGGTCTGATCTAAATAATTAAAAACCCAGCCCATTACTTTTTCTTGCACTCATTCTGAGCAAAAGCCGCCCCCTCCCCCTTGGACCTGATTTTGGAAAATTCTTTCATCGTACTGTTTGTAAGTTTACAAGGAGGAGTAGGAGCATGACTGGAACATTCCTGGTTATTAGTGATAAATACTACCAGAATCTCTATTCTGTTTTTTATTTTAAAATCTCACTAAGGAATTCCTGTTAGCCACGTTTGAAATGACCATTTTCTGTGGTCTGATTTTGTAGATCTTAAATAGAAAAGGCGACAGGAGAGGAGGATAGCCTGTAATTTTAGTACTCATTTAAAGCTGATCCCTTTGTGAGGGTTTTGCATACAGGTGCATGATGGCTAAAGTGGTAACTGATTATCAAATGTTGGGTGTCAGGGAAAACATGGTACAGAGTTCCTGATCCTAAAAATTTACGGTCCCGGTGATTTTTGATTCATTCAGGATCGTGGAGGTAGTCAGTGCAGAGCTGTAGAGGGTCCCCATTCCAGTGTGGGCTCCACCATATCTAGGATGATGAGTTATAATTATAGATAGGAGTTGCTTGAGTTTAATGTCAGCTGTTTTTACTAAAGCAGTAACCTGGTTTGATTTATAATTTTTATTGAAGGCCAACTATGGTCAGAGCCCAGTGCTGAGAGAAACACAAGGTAAATAAGACACGATCCTCGCAGGAGGTTATGTTCTGGTAGGGGCATACATGTTTACACAAGTCCTTGTGTAACAAGGAGGGGTTAAAAAGTATCAAGGAAAAAATGGGGAATGCATGAACTTGAGTGACCAGGAAAGATTTCTGTGGAAGAGATTCTTTAGGTAGAATATTTAGTTCAGAATCCTGGCTTTTCTAGAGTGTTTTAAAAATGTAAATAAAATGTGGATGCTTACTTTATTATATGATTGTGCCTCATATTACTCCTGGTAGAACATAAATTAAGGGAAAGGAAATCTGCTTCATATTTTGAAGTTAGACATCAAAAATATGCTTCCAGTCACTTTGAAAATGTCCACAATCTGAAATCGCTCTTTTCTAAGCAATATTCAAAATTAAAATATTATTTTTAATTTATTATTTAATTTTTGTTCTTGCAGTCGTTTTTGCTTTCTTAAATGTTAAGTATTTAGTTGCCTTAAAGTTGGATAGTCCTTGAGGTCTAGCCTGGGATCCCATCCACATTTTATTTCTGTGGAAAATGCATTCTGAGTTTCAAATGACTGAGGGAGGAGTATGCTTTTCCAACATAATCTTCTTCCTATATTCAGAAAAGCAGAAACAGCAAAATAAAGCCTTCACTTTAAAATGCAACTCCATGACACCTGAACATTTAGCTACAGTGAGCTTCTCAGGATCCTAGTGAGACCGGACATCATATTAGGTGCAGTCCTATGAAATGTAATTTTGTACATTAAAAACAGTTGAGGAGTGACTGGGTGGCTCAGTCAGGTCATGACCTCATGGTTCATGGGATCAAGCCCCAAGTTCGGCTCTGCACTGGCAGAGTTAGGATTCTTTCTCTCCCCCTCCCTACCCCTCCCCTGCTTGTGCTCTCTCTCACTCAAACTAAATAAATAAACATTAAAAAAAAAAAAAAGACAGGGGCACCTGGGTGGCTCATTTAGTTAAGCATCTGACTTGAGCTCAGGTCATGATCTCACAGTTGGTGAGTTTGAGTCCTGTGTCAGGTGAGCTCATGCCCTGCTTAGGGTGAGCCCCACTTTGGGTGAGCCCCCTCTTCTCTCTCTCCCCCTCTCTCCCCCTCTCTCCCCCGTCTCTCCCTCTCTCTTTCTCTTTTTTTCCTCTCCCTCCCTCCCTCCCCCTCCCTCCCTCCCTCCCTCCCTCCCTCTCTCTCCCTGCCTCCTTCTCCCTCTTTCCCTCCCTCTTTATCTCTGCCCTCATGGGATTCTCTCTCTCTCCCCCCAATCCTTGCTCACTTGCACCCTCTCTCAAATAAATTAATTAATATATTTAAAAAACTGTTGAATGTTGGCAGTTTCACACAGTTCGACCTGGAAAGTCCAAAGACACATAGATACAAAGGCTTCAGAATTGATGGGTTCCTTAAGAAGATAAGGCCAGCAACATTAATGCTACAAACTTCCAATTCAGTGTAGGACAGAGTGACATTGATGAGGATAATGGGTACCTTTATCTTTCTGATTCCATCCCCAACAAGTCCTAGGAAAGACTCCCAATAAGAAGCATATCTCAGTGAAAGATTTACATTTTCCAGTGACTATAGCATGATTTTTTTTAAGCAGTTTTCTTGTGTTCTAGAATAAGTGTGTGATTCCAGATAAACTAGTAAATGTTACAGAAATAGAGCTTGGCTGGTATGCGGTGTTCTTCCATCTGTGTAGTTGTTAGGAAGTATTTATTCATGATACAAAGTCTGAGTGAATTGATTCTTCAGAGTAGCGGTCTCTGGGAATACAGTTTTTGAAACTTAGACTTGGACCCCTAGCATTCCCAGCATAGATCTTCAGGCGAGTGATCTGAATGCTCTGTTTTTGTTTTTGTGTTTTAACCCTCATATTGCATACTTCTGTGACAGGTTTGATCTGAAGTTACTAAGGCTGCCTCCTCGTCTCCACCAGGTTTTTACTTCTCGGTCGTGTATTTTTGCCCCTTCCTCTTCCCATATGTTCTTTTCTGCTTCTCTTCTTGATGAATTGGTAAGATTAAGTATTAATGCCCTATGCAATATTTGCATGTCCTTCTTCAACCAGGAATATTATGCTACTTCATGAGCCAGTAATTACAGTGTATCTTCATGTTCTCCCACACACACTCAAGCAGAGAGTCCGAGATAGTTAAAAATAAGATTTTCCAGGGGTCTCCAGTTCTTAGAAGACAGACGGTAGTGCCTGGCTCTTAATGAAAACCTTTTCTTTAAAAATCAGGCACGAGCATTTACAGATGTAGAGATTGAGATTACAAAAAGGTAAGCCAGGTTTGTGGGGCACTCTATCAACTTCCCAGAAGATCCCTGTCATTTTCTCTTGACATTGACCTGAGAGGAGCAGGTGCTGCTGTGTTCTGGGTGCTTCTCAGAGATGTGCTGCATTTGGGGTACTTGAGGAACTGGTGCTGGGTAGCAGGCACTGTTTCTGTTTTCACCGGGGAGGAAAATCAATGATTTCGAGAGAGTTGACAGTTGCACGATTATCACTCTCTGGGATTAACAAGGTTTAGGAAGATGTGGAAGGCCACAGTAGTTGGTATGTAAGAAACACAGCATTTTGAAGGTTTCTCTGATCCCTGTGATCTGTTGGAGAAACGTGGTGATTTTTATGTCTAACGCGTGTGTGGTAAATCGGCATTTGACGACGCCACAGTCTTTTGTCCAATATGAGCAGCTGGTGGTCTCGTGTGCCTCAGTTTTTCTTTGTTAATAACTCTGATTATGAATGTTCCTCCCCTGAAAAAATTATTGAAACTACAGTATCGTTTACTTGTATTGATGAATGTTGTGATGTATACGTTTTAAAATTATATGTTAGACTGCCTTTTTCCCTCTTTATGGGGGCTGCTCTGTGTTTCCCAAATAGCAGTTATTTATATACCTTTTTTGAATTTTGCCACTGCACTATACCACTCGCACTATTATTTGCTTACTATTTCTTTTAAGTTGAGTTTAAATCCACTCACCTACCTTTTTTAAATTGAAGGACAGTTTATATGCAGTAAAATTACCCACTTTAATGCTACAGTTTGAGTTTTGGCAGTTGTATACCGAGATATAACCCATCAGCATCATCAAGATACAGGACATTTGCGTCTCCCTGAGAAGTTCCCTTGTGCCTCTTTACAGTGGATCCCAGATCTGTTTTTTGTTCGCATAATCTGTCCCCACTTTATTTTTAACTTAGATTTTGCTAAGCAGTGGGGTCTGTGAATTCAGTTTGAGGTCTTATTTTTTCCCCTAATTCACATGAAAATAAAGATATAATTTTGGTGTCACACTTGGTTCAACTAAAGGAAGTGTATACAAGAGCTTGTTAAAGCATGCTTGAAAGCTGAGAACATTAAAAAAAATTTTTTTAAGTCTATTTATTTATTTTGAGAGAGACATGAGTAGGGGATGGGGCAGAGAGAGAGGGAGAGAGAGAATCCCAAGCCGGCTCTGCACTGCCAGCTCAGAGCCCAGTGCGGGGCTCAAACTCACTAAACTGTGAGATCATGACCTGAACCAAAACCAAGAGTCGGAAGCTTAACCAACTGAGCCACCCAAGAACCCTGAAAGCTGAGAACATTTTAAAACTGACTGTAGAGCAATAGTTCCCAAATTTTATGCCCTAAGATTATTATTTTTCTACTGCAGTTTTTACTTTCGAAAGGTTGTTATAAACAACTTTATAGTAAGTAATCTTTATTAACAAACGATTGTTTATCTGATTGATTGTAATTGCCAACATCCATACAGCACGTTGCATCCTGCAGGTGGGGTGTCAAATCAGTGTCTCAGGTCATGACCAGAAGTTGTTGAAAAATGAGATCGAACAAAATGATAAATAGAATGTATTCCAAGTAAGGGTAGGAATAGTACCAGTGCTACTTCATACTGACTTGATAGAATTCTAGCCAAAAGCAAAAATAAGTGATTTTTTTTCATTAACCCGTGCAGCCCTATTCCAGATGAATTTAGAATTTCCTACTAGCTTTTTGAAAACTCAAGAATTACTCCCCGACTTCCTTTACTGTTTTATCTTGCATTTGACTCTTGACATTTTTCCTTTAACGTTTAAGTTGTGAGAGCTTCAATTGGCGATATTTGTGAACATTACAAGTGTGTTATTTCTTCTTCTGATAGTGACAGGATATTTTAATACTTCACACTGACTGAAAGTGATGAAAATCACCTAGTATAAAAATGGCTCTCAAAAATGCTTCTAAAATGATGAACGGTGGGTCCCATTTTACACAATGAGCTGTTTCAGTTCCGTGACAATCACCATACAAACAATTGAGTGGTTCTTCTTAGGAGCCTTGAAATTGCATTAAGCCCTACCACGCATCTAGGTTCGATATAATTGAAGCAAAAATAATGAACCCACTTCATTACACAGCAGAATCAGCCGTAGCAGAAATGTAATTCATAAATGTACAGGCTACTGACTAGCAGTCTAATAGCTGTCTCTGAATCCTCAGTGATGAGTATTTAGGTTTCATGATTAGGTATGCACGCTCTGTAAATGCTTCGTTGCTCTGTTTTGGTTTGCTTTTTTAATAGTAGGACTGCTGCGAGCGTCTAAGGCTGAGCGACCCAGAGTGAGACTGAGCGTACAGAGGAGACTGTACTCAGATGTCTGAGTTGGCCACCACTCCCTTTCCTAGAAAAGCATTTTTTTTTTTTTACATTTATATTTGAGAGACAGTGAGACAAGTGAGAGAGAGGGAGACACAGCATCCGAAGCAGGCTCCAGGCTCTGAGCCGTCAGTACAGAGCCCGACACGGGGCTCGAACCCACAGACCGTGAGATCATGACCTGAGCCGAAGTTGGACACTCAACCGACTGAGCCACCCAGGCGTCCCTGGAAAAGCATCTTAAAACACTACATTCATATGTGCTGTTGTTACCTGGACTGTCTCTTAAGGTCAGAAGGAAAGACAATGGAAAGGAAGCAGACTAAAGACCCCTGGCCTCAAAAGGGATGATGGGAATCTCTTGGTGATTTTATTAACAGAGGGACCTTTTTCCAGTTGTTTCTGGAAACAACTTCTGGGAAAAGATTTTTAGTCAAGTCACTTGACCCAAGATTTAAATGAGGGAGAATGTATTCAGGTGTGTTTAGAGGCAGGCAAAGAAACCTGTTGTCCCAATATCTGCACTTCAGGGGCACTACTTGCAAATTATATGTTGTCTTTGATTTTACCTTATAACTCAAACAGCCATGGCCACAAACATTTGCGTGGGCTCCACTATGTGGAGCAATGGTGTGAGCGTTTTGGTGAACGTTTTAGTGAAGGCCTGGTTTGCCCGGACTGTCTCAGCTCATCATACCTGTTGTCATGGCTTAATTGCTTATAGTGCTTCCTTTCACTCTTGAAAATGCCCTGGTTTGGATGCTGAGTTTTGGGTCATGTCGTTGAGACTGTGAAATCTTACCAATAGGGAGAGCCTTCTGATAGACTTTTTATCTAGGTGAAAACATTAATCACACAAGGATCATCTTTAAGATGCCTTAAGAGGCCTTAGCTCTAATTATGACTTTTGAGGTCAAGGCTTTCTCCAAGTGTGAGTTGGTTTGTTTACTTAGTTGATAAAATTGAGAGGTAGTATTGCCTAGTGGTTAAGAGCGCTGGTTCTGGGATAGTACAGGCCCTAAAGCATATGATCTGTGCCTTTGGGTTAGTCAAGAAGTGATGCATTTAGAGTGGTAAGTTAGCATAATGCCTGGAATATAGTAAGCAGTCTGTTAACTGTTAGTAATTATTAAGGACCACAGATCTTATTGAGCCCTTTTTCTGTGCTAGACCCTGTGCTTGGGGCTAAGGAATTAAAAAAAAAAAAAAAAAGGACATTCTTCCTAGGAACTTTACACAGAATGCTATCTTTTCCCTCTCTCCAGATCCTGAAACAATCTCCATCCAGATGCCAAATAATAAATATTTTTATACAACTCAGTGTTTCTCTCACGTAGGTTTGTGTCTGTCTGATGCCTTGCTGTTGTTTATTAACATTTACCACCCAACTGCCGCGTCTGGCACCGTAATAGGTCTTGAGGGTGTGAAATGTTAGTAAGATAACCATGGCTGCTCTCACTAGAAGCGTATGGAGGCATGGTTTTTAGTTTTAAGGGACCAGTTAACAAATACATGTTTTTCTCAGAGCATTCCTTGCCTGACAGAGCGTAATATTATCCTGCATCTGGCTAACATTTTGTGTTTTGGATTATCTAGTTAACACAACAAGCACATGAGGGTTTGTGGAATTGGGGTCACATATTCACATTTAGTTTACTGGAGCATTACTATGTTTTTGACCCATCCACTTCTTGCCACCTCCTCCACCCCCAACTTCACTTCCTAAAAGAGAGGAGAAGCCAGAACAATTTAAATGTAAGCCATGCCTCAAGGGAATTAAGAGCAAAAATGAACTATTGGGACCTCATCAAGGTAGAAAGCTTCTGCACTGCAAAGGAAACAATGAACAAAACTAAAAGGCAACCGACGGAATGGGAAAAGATATTTGTAAGTGACATATTGGATAAAGGGCTAGTATCCAAAATCTATAAAAAGCTCACCAAATTCTACATCTGAAAAACAAATAATCCAGTGAAGAAATGGGCAGAAAACATGAATAGACACTTTGCCAAAGAAGACATCCCGATGGCCAACAGACACATGAAAAGATGCTCAACATCGCTCCTTATCAGGGGACTACAAATCAAAACCACGCTGAGATAACCACCTCACGCCTGTCAGAGTGGCTAAAATGAACAAATCGGGACTATAGATGCTGGCGAGGGTGTGGAGAAACAGGAACCCTCTTGCACTGTTGGTGGCAATGCAAACTGGTACAGCCTCTCTGGAAAACAGCATGGAGATTCCTCAAAAAATTAAAAATAGAACTACCCTACGACCCAGCAATGGCACTACTAGGAATTTTCCAAGGGATACAGGAGTGCTGATGCATAGGGGCACATACGCCCCAATGTTTATAGCAGCGCTTTCAACAATAGCCAAATTATGGAAAGAGCCTAAATGTCCCATCAACTGACGAATGGATACAGAAGATGTGGTTTATATATTCAATGGAATACTACTTGGCAATGAGAAAGAATGCAATCCTGCCATTTGCAGCAACATGGATGGAACTGGAGGGTATTATGCTGAGTGAAATAAGCCAGGCAGAGAAAGGCAGATACCATGTGTTTTCACTCATATGTGGATCTGGAGAAACTTAACAGAAGACCAAGGGGGAGGGGAAGTTACAGAGACGGTAGGAAACAAACCATAAGAGACTCTTAAATACTGAGAACAAACTGAGGGATGATGGGAGTGGGGGAGAGGGGAAAGTGGGTGATGCTCATCGGGGAGGGCACCTGTTGGGATGAGCCCTGGGCGTTGTATGGAAACCAATGACAAGAAATTATATTAAAATAAATAAATAAATGCAAGCCAGTCCTCTCAATGAGCATGTGCTCTGTGCAGAGAAAGACTCACACGGGAGAGCGTGAAGCTGCATTTCCCCCCACCTTTCACCATGTAAACATCTCACTATCACATGTGACTTCTCTGTTTAAAATAAATATTGTTCGTAAGTAGTGAATTCTAAACTAAGTCAACTATTTTGTCTACTCTTAACTGAAAAATGTGTTCCAATCCTATAGGAACATTAGCTGTGTTGCCCTTAGAGCCTGTATGTTGATGCCCTTTATGCTGTGGCTTCCTAAGGGGTTTCAGAGGTAACATGACAGTCCGAGAATGAAGCTGACTGGAGACCTTTTGTCCTACAAAAGCAATCAAAATTAGTAAGAGTCTGAATCACTGCCTTCAGGAAGCTTATCATCTAATTGGAGAAAATATCTGTACTGGAAGGATCATCTCTAAAACAAGTCACAGTAGAGGATGTAAGGAATCATAAGCAGCAATTGCATGTTAGAATGGCCCCAGTTTCAAGGGTTGTGTTCCACTGTCCCCATAAATAAATACAATTGTGTTTGTCAAGCAACAGGTTCAGATTATTTGGCCTAGAAAAAATGGGATTGATATCTTTTTTTTTTTTTTTATTTAAGAAAGCATGCACAAGCAGGGGAGGAGGCAAAGGGAGGAAGAGAGAGAATCCCAAGCAGCTCCATGCTCAGCATGGACCCTGATGTGGGGCTCAGTCCCATGACCCTGGGATTGACCTGAGCAGAAATCAAGAGTCAGACACTCAATTGACTGAGCCACCCAGGTGCCCCGTATTGATATCTCTAAAGAGAATATGAGAGAGTGAAATGGATTTATCCATAAAAGTTTCTTGGAAGTACTGAATTGTGATTTAATAGCTGGAGAGAGAAAAGGCAGAAAGGCATTTCAGACATGGCAAGTGTTAAAAGCATGAAACATTGAGGTGTGGTTGATCAAGCAAAACTGTTTGTCTTTTCCTTTGGCCAAATGATTGGGGACACACTGGAGTGTCACAGGAGGTGAGAATAATAAGGAACGTGGCCGTAGACTGAGGAGTTAAGATAAATTCTCTGGACCATTATCTGTTCCTCGTATCCCACTCATGATCATTAACTGAGAACACTGAGACCATTTTAGATGGCATTCTAACCCATCTCATGGTTACATTTAAATTGTGGAGTTGATTGTAAACACCATTTTTAGAATGATTTTTCTGTCTTGTGTAAAAATCATATTGGACATGGCTACATGCTTATTTTTGTAATCCCTTTTGGGAGTCACTGTGATATAATAGAAAAGGAGCCAGGAAACCCAGGGTCTGGCACCACTGCACCATCTGTTAGCTCTGTGACCTTAGGCCACTCGCTTCACCTCTCTGAGTCTTAGTCCTCACTTATAAAATGGCAGACCGGACCTTTACATGTTATACTTTCTTTGCTTTCTTTTCATTAATTTTCTTCTTATTATGAAACGGATCTGATCTCCTTAATGGAGGGTTGGGAGCTGAAAGCCCCACCTGCCTACCCATCTGCGCTTTTCCAGAGTTCTTCCCAAGAGTCCTAAGACTCAGAAGAACACAAGTGGAGAATCCCTGGACCACATCCCTAAGGTCTCTTCTAGAATGAACATTTTCTATACTTACATTGATAGACTGAGTATAATTTCTTTTTTTAAATATATTTTTTAATGTTTATTTTGAGAGACAGAGCATGAGTGGGGGAGGGGCAGAGAGAGGAGACACAGAATCCGAGGCAGGCTCCAGGCTCTGAGCTGTCAGCACAGAGCCCGATGTGGGGCTCGAACCCACAGACTGCGAGGTCATGACCTGAGCTGAAGTCAGACGCTCAACCAACTGAGCCACCCAGGTGCCCCTGAGTAGAATTTCTTAAAAACAATTTTGAGGAGATACTGCAATACTAACTGTAATACAACCTACTGTACATTTACTCCATATAATATTAGGTGCAGTAGGAAATACGAAGAGAACAGAGCATAAATACACTTGACATACACTTGAGTAAGAGGGGAACAGAAGAGAGCCTCTGTAACTGTTTATAACCCAACTCATATAGACATTCAAGACAACGAATTTGTCTGCTTTAAGATTGCTAGGGAGATTAAGAAAAAAGAAAAGAAAATGAGTTGGTGTGTTTAATTTTGTAAGATTTAAGAAATTTTTTATTTAGAGGTGCCTAGGTCGCTCAGTTGGTTGAGCGTCCAGCTTCGGCTCAGGGCATGATCTCACCGCTTGTGGGTTCAAGCCCCACGTTGGACTCTGCTGACAGCTCGGAGCCTGGAGCCTGCTTCAGATTCTGTGTTTTCCTCTCTCTCTCTGCCCCTGACCTGCTCATGTTCTGTCTCTGTCTCTCTCAAAACTAAACCTTAAAAAAATTGAAAAATATTTTTAAATTTATTTTTTGAATGTGAGATAGTAGGACACTTGGTAGTAAATCCAAAAAGAACATAAAGGGGCACCCTACTGTTGATTTTGGCTCAGGTCATGATCCCATGAACCCGTGAGATGATCTCACAGGTTCGTGGGATCAAGCCCCCCATTGAGCTCTACACTGACAGTGTGGAACCTGCTTGGAATTCTCTCTCTGCCTCTCTCCCTGCGCGTCTCTCTCTCTCTCTCTCTCTCTCTCTCAAAATAAATGAACATTTAAAAAATGTTATTTCAAAAAATCAAAAGGAAATGAGCTGAAAAGACTCCTGATACGATGATGGCTGTCCTTCCAGAAGCTCCCTTCTCTGGAGGCAGTCACTATGACCAGCTGGGTAAGCTTCCAGAGTGTATGGAATCACTCCCAGATTTCTGAGAGTATTTATTTCCTGTGGCTACTCTGACAAATGAGCACAAACCGGGTGGCTTAGGACAACAGAAATGTATTTTCCCACAGTCCTGGAGGCCAGAAGTTTGAAAGCTGTATCACTGGGCTGAAATCAAGGTGTTGGCAAGGGCTGTACTCCCTCCAGAGGTTCTTGGGGAGAGTCCCTCCCCTTCTTGAGCCAGTATGTTGCCAGCCAGCCCTGATTCCTTGGTTTGTGGCCCCATCACTCCAATTTTTGAGGCCAGCACCTCAAATCTCCCTCTGCTCTGTCTTCGCACAGCCTTCGTGCATGCGTGCGTGTGTGTGTTATGTAGTCTCCCTCTACTTCTCTCGTCTGCGTATGTGTGACTGCATTTAGAGCTCACCTGGACAAATACTGGGTAATCTTACTATCTCAAGATCCTCAACTTAATCACTCCTGTAAAGACTCTGCCACATAAGGTAACATTCACAAGTCCCAGGGATTACAATGTGAATATCTTCGGGGGGGGGGGCATTTTTCAGCCTACTACAACAGTAAAACAAGTAGCATACTGTACAGACTTTTCTGGACCTCGCTTCTAAGTGTAAAACTGGAATAACCTAACGTTAATTCACTACCAGTTAAGTGATTGTAATCCATAGAGTGGAATATGGTGTTATTACTAGGAATGAGGTGGATATACCACTGATATGGAACCATATTCACTGTAAAGTAAAAGCAAGTTGCAGCAGTACATATGAGTTAGGTGAGAACTTGGAAAGATACATGTCAAACTTGAGTGGCATCTCTTAGGGAGTGGACTTTTTAATGTTATGTTTGGACTTTGGAATTTATTTTTTTTAAGATTTGTTTTATTTATTTTGAGGGGGGGGACAGAGCGAGAGGATCCCAAGCAGGGCTAGAACCCATGAACTGTGAGATCATGACCTGAGCCAAAATCAAGAGTCAGATGCTTCACCGACTGAGCCACCCAGGCGCCCCGTACTTTGGAATTTTTTAATCACATGTACTTTACAGTAAATCTGTGTGTTTTATATTAAATCCAGAAGAAAATGGACTTGAATTTAATTTTTCTGCATGGATTATGTTGCAGAAATAATACAGGATTATCCCGGTTTTAACCTTTTTTTGACTTCGCCAGATAGCAGACCCTACACTGGCTGAGATGGGGAAGAACTTGAAGGAGGCCATGAAGATGTTGGAGCACAGTCAGAGGTGAGCGTGGGGCGTCATTGACCCTAGGAAACGTGCTCAGCCTGTTGTGAAGCTGGTGGCACTGGTTTCCTGCCGGCAAAAACTCCTCTCGGTTTCAGAATGTCACGCGTAGTTGAGCTTCACCTGACTGGAAAGACGGTGTTCGTCTTGGGTAGAAGGTACTTTGTAATGAAAGGATTTTGAAATTGAGGGGCAGGACTTAGCATTTTCAGTTCTGCCTCTTAAGAGTTTCATTTACTTAATATATTGATTTGAATCTATAAATACTTTTTACTGTATATTTATATCCTAGAGGGCATCGGCTAACCAAGAAATGGGTTAAAAAGTGTCATTTTTTTTCATGTTCTTTTCCTGAGATTCGGCCTGTACCCCCAACTGGGGGCTAGGGTGATAGGGGTAGGAGAAGAGATGTGATAAGTGTGTTTCAAATCCTGTATCAGTTACCAAGAGGTTACAGGCAGCATTGTCACCTGTTGGCCTGTTCAGATGTTAGCAATTTGGTGACATCGTTTTTTATTTCCTTTAAATTAGAAGAACAGAGGAGGAAAATGGAAAGAAGCTGGTATCAGGAGATATTCCGGGGCCACTCCAAGGCAGGTAGGTGGCAGTGAAGGTGCCTACTTTTAGTTAGGGTATGTGTTTTCTTTAAACCAAGATTTTACAAACCATTGTTGGTTTATAATTTTAGTTGTGATAAGCACAGAGCAAATTGAGCGTCCTGTGCAGTGTAACACCAGGAAAACAGACTGCCATTGGTTGGTTGGTGAGAAATCTACCTGCTTCTTCCCCTTTCCCATTCAGGATCTAATTTAATTTAATTTCCCATTCAGAATTAACAACCTCATGACTCAAAAGTGAATGCACAAGTTTGTAACTATAACTCGACTACCATACTTAGTTCCTCCTTGAAACCCTTTATCTATTCAGTAGACTGAGCTTTGTGGTGAGAGATACTTTAATTTGATAAGATTTATTATTTGTATAATAAAGTAAAATGAAAATGTCAACTTTGATCATTTGTTGGCAGAGTGATTTCTTTTTTTGGCAACTAAAACCAATCTGTCAAGCGTGTGTGGTTTAAGCTAGCAGGGAAAATAACAGGAAAAATAAGTAGCTGTGTAACTAGAATTTTCACAGGATGTTAGCACTCAGTGTGGACTTAAAGTCCCAGCCCCGCTTCCCTCAAACAAGCTTGTTTCTTCTGTTGTTTTATAACCAGGAAACTGCACATAGGTAAACAGTACAACTCCCTTAAATTGTCCTTTGACCTGAGTATGAATATATACGAGGTTGCAAAAGGAAAGTTTGGAGGAAAGACACAATGTGTCATTAGGTGTCATATCTGACACACCCAGGTACTAATATTTTGAGACAGGCGCTCCTGTGGGTTGCCTGAATGGTGCCGATTTGAAGCCCTCTAGCTGTAAGGTAGGTTCTGCAGCTGAGAGTGGGAGCCAAATCCTGTCAGTCCTCTCCACCCAGAGCTGTGGATGGGAATGAAAGTGTTCTATTAAGCCCACAGAAGTTTCCCTAGAAGAGATACTACCAAGAACATCTGTAATGCTCCAAATGGGAGGGCATTAAAGCAACAGGTCAGGAGCTTTCACACTTAATATAATAATGCCAACGTCTGAGATAGCGCTTGGCTAGGCATAGCATTAAACGTTTTTCATCCACTGATTGCATCCTCACAGTTCCATAATGTAGGGTCTGAGGGAGTTCAACGGCTTGCTCAAGGTCACTTGGTGGGCCCCCACTCCCCACACAGTGTCCAAGGACCAGAGCCCCTGTCACATGAGGGTCAGCACCTTGGTTTTGGCCTTGTTTTGGCGGTGCTTTTGAAAAAGAGAACTTGGTATTAGTTCTCACTGATTGGTCCAGTCCCATTAATGGAATGATAATGTCTTTTCATTAGAGTTACTGCAAGTCGCCTTGCCATTGCTTTACTGCTTTAGCCATTGACGTTCTTCGCATTAGTTTTCAGACAGTCACGTAATAAGCACTTAATGTCATATCTGGGAAGTAAACCTGTTTATACCGTAAGCAGATCTCAGATCTCTAGTTTCCCTGCTTGAGGAAGAGGTAATAAACGATGTTTGCGTTACATGTTTCAGTTGGTTAGAACAGACAGGACTCCTGCGTGGAAGAAAACTAGCCATACCAGTGGCATTGGAGTATGGTTGCTGCTTTTGTGACCTTCCAGCATCTCAAAAGGACTATTTTGGTTCCTATAACATGCTTTTTAAATACTCTTCTTGGATTCGAATGAACAGGTAGACAAATATTGCTAATGTAATCCTGGTGAAATTTTCAGAACTCAGTCTCCTATTTGGATAGAAGACTTAAATACCTGGTTATATTGAGAATTCAGTTAATATGAGGTTTGTTTTTAAAAGCTGTGTCCTGTATCTCAAACACGTTCTTTCTCCTCTAGCTACTCAATTAAAAAACAAAACAGAAAACACAACTTGCCACAGCTTGTTTAAATGAAGGAAATAGAGTGGTGGGGATGTGAGCTGTTTCCACCTGTCTGTCAACTCTCTTTTGATTCTGCAGTGGACAAGATATGGTGAGCATCCTCCAGCTCGTTCAGAATCTGATGCACGGAGAGGAAGAGGAGGAGTCCCAGAGCCCCCGGTAACGGACACCAGTTGGCAGCTTCTCTCTGAAAGTATATGTGACCTTGACTTTGGTAGTGACTGCATTCTGACCAGTTGCTGAAATAGCTGTGCTTCATTCACAGTTACACATGATATTAAAACAATGTCCGTTTTTTCTCTTCTCAGCGAGACATTTAATATATGTTGGGTAATATATTTCGTAAAAGGAAGGCATTTATGAAAACGAAATCCTGTAGCTTATATGGCATCGTTTCTCAGAGAGGGGCTGGCGGAGGGACCAGAGAATAACTGCTGTGTGCGTGTCTGCTTCCAGTTGCTTCTGCTGATGTGCTGCGGCTTCTGACCGCTAACAGGTGCCACAGCTCAATCTGTTGGTGGCAGGGCCCTGTCGTCTGTGAAACCTCCGTTTATTTTTTTTCATCTAGCTTAGCTCCCTATTTAGTTTCATGTTTAATTGTTTTAAATTTAATTTTTTTTGGAGTAAGTCATTCTCCTTTTTCAAATATCAGAAGCTACAAAGAGTACAGAAAGGCAGTTTTCAGTCAGCGATGTGACGGCACGTATTAGCCGAATCCAGAGTTGATGTAAATTCTAAAATGACAGTGACCTTGAATGAAAAGGGGGTATTTCCTTCGTACTCTTCCTCCCCAGCTTCTTGTTCTCCTTAGAGACAGCGGCCTTGCCAGCTTCTTGTGTACTCTTCAGAGATACTCTGTGTGTACGTATACACAAGCCGAGTGTCTGCACTCCCTCCAGGACGTAAACGCCGTTTGGTGTTGTGCACCTTGCTTTCGTCATCTATGTCTCGGGGTTCACTGTATATCAGTGCCCAAGGAGCACTCTCCTGGAAGAGCTGCTTCGTTTTACTTTGGATGAGTGAACGGTGTTTTATGTAACTAGTCGCCTGTTCATGTTCCCTGTTGCAAACATTGCTGCGGCCGGTGACTTTGTACGTGTGTCCTTTATCATACCAGCAAGTGTTTCTGGAGATGAAAGTCCTGAAAGTGGGATTTCTGGGCCAGGTAGGCTGTGTGTCTGTAATTTGGATAGCTCCTGCCGAGTGTCCCTCCGTGGAATTAGGCCAGGTTACAGTCCCACCAGCAGTACGTGAGAATAGCTCTTTCCCCACACCTTTGCCTGCAAGGCTGTTTGTAGACTTAAGGACCATTGCCAGTCTGCAAGGTGAGAAATGGTATTTCAGCATAATTTCAGTTTGCATTTTTCTCATGAATCAGGTTAAGTGGCTTTTTTATATGTTTTAAAAACCATTTATATTTCCTTTGCTATGAACTATCTCCTTTGCCCAGTATCCTGTCTAATTTTTTGGTCTTTTTCTTACTGATTTACAGTTACTTTTTATAAGGGACGGTATTCCATCCATTTTAATGATACATAAAACATACCTGGTTCCCTTGAATTTGCTGTACTGTTTTAAGTAGCTGTTGAATGCAGGGAATTGACTTCATCTAATGATTCTTTAAAAAAATTAATTTCTGCACATTTTGTCTCAGCTCTACACGCAATAGTTCTTATAGCAGGCATTTGCTGTTTTAAAAAATGGGGGATAAAACTATTCACAGTTTGTATATGTAGTAGATATTCAGTAAAATCTTCCTTAGATCATCATTACTTTTTACGCATTGAATTTTCTAAACTTATCTGGATTTCTGCCTTCTAGGCCATTAGGTGGATTTCAAGTCTGACAGATTTCTGTAGAAATGCCATATCTCTAGGTTTTGTCTTACTCCTTTATTCGTATTTTGACTAACACTTTAATATAATTGATTTTGATTAACAGAATCCAGAATATTGGAGAACAAGGTCATATAGCTTTGTTGGGGCATAGTCTGGGAGCTTATATTTCAACTCTGGACAAAGAGAAGCTCAGAAAACTCACAACTAGGATACTATCAGACACTACTTTGTGGCTGTGCAGGATTTTCAGGTAAGGACATATATGAGTTGGGTACAGACTGTTTCCTGGAGCTCTGCTGCCTGAGTTCATGTAGGCCTTTTCCCCTCCCTCTTGGAAGGCTTGCATTTTAAAAAAAAAAAAAAAAAAAAAATCTATGTGCCTCAGTTTCCCCAGCTGTTCAATGGGGGTAACGTCAGTATCTGTTTCATGGCGTAGTTAGGAGGAATAAATGAGTGAAAGAACTAGCTTATGTCAAAAGCTGAGAACATAAGCACATACATTTTGGATAATGTCAGCAGTTACTTATTTTTAGGATTCCTACTTGACGCTTGTCTATAGAAGAAAGGGCAGGAAAGTGGTCGCAGGTATTTTTAATCAAAGGATTAGCTTCTCCTTTAGTAGAAGGAAAATGCTGCCATAAGGAAGTTGAGTATGTGTTACGAAATTGAACGCTTTATGCTGTGCGAAATATCACGCTTTATGCTGTGATAATGTTGGCATTATTAAGGAGTTATAGCACATAAGGATTCAGTAGAAGACACAGGACCAGTGGTATTTTGGGGCTTATGCTGTTACTTTTTTTTTTTAATGTTTGTTTATTTTTGGAGGGGAGAAGGGAGAGGGGGAACGGGCAGAAAGAGGGAGACAGAGGATCCAAAGTGGGGCTTGAACCTCACAAGCCGTGAGATCACGACCTGAGCCGAAGTCGGGTGCTTAACCGACTGAGCCACCCAGGTGCCACTGTGCTGTTGCTCTTAAGGAAAAGGAATGTTTGCCTAACACTGGAAAATTTAACTTGACAGACTCCCTTTCAGATGTTGGAAAACAGCTTGGCCAGGCAAGAGTTTAAGTTTGCCTAACTGAATCGCAAAGGAGAGATTTTCTTCTAATAAAAATCTGCCACCCGTAATTGAAATTCTCTCTCCTTACTTTTCTGGAAGATGGAGAAGAATAATTTGCCCCAGGCAGACAATAGTAAAAGCAAAAGTTAGGCTGACTAGCAGCTTTCACCTTTTTCTTTACTTGGAATGTCTTTGGACTGAAACTGCTGAGGACCTTGCCTGCGTTATCCAGTGCTGGCCTTCTTGTAGAGTAAGCTGAAACCGTGATCTCTGGCCTTTTTGTATCAAAGGGACCCCTATTCTCTGCTGCTTTTTTTCATAGTTTCTGCTCTTTTTGGAGTATGGACAAAGGGTGATTGCCTCCATTCTTTATAACCTCCAGCTGTTAAGGTGTGGTCAGCCATCTAGGATGAGGGCGATCCCTATCTCCTTTGGGTGCTCTAGGTGAAAATTCCTAGACTAAGAAAAGAATTACTCCCAAGACTAAAATGAGGATGTAAAACTGTCTCTTATCAGAGACAAGAACACACCGAGAGATGGCTCTCTCTTCACAGGTATGAAAACGGCTGCGCTTATTTCCACGAAGAGGAAAGGGAAGGACTGGCAAAGATCTGTAGGCTTGCTCTTCACTCTTGTTACGAAGACTTCGTAGTGGACGGCTTCAACGTGCTGTATAACAAGAAGCCTGTTATATACCTTAGTGCTGCTGCTAGGCCTGGCCTGGGCCAGTACCTTTGTAATCAGGTAATACGGGGTAAGGTGGACATGTGAAAGAAATGGTGTTCCTCTCTGTTCTGGAACTTTATAAAGTGCGTAGGCCCATTTCTTTAGCCGTGGTTCTTTTCATTTGAAAAGAAACAATATGCTTGTTTGGCAATATAAGAAAATACGTAAATAGATATTAATGAATTTTCAGAGGTGTGTACGTATGTGTATTGCTTAGTTGCCCAAAGCCAACCACAGTTAACATTTTTCTTCCCCAGATTTTAATCAGAGGGTGTGTGGATGTGTTTCTACAAGGTTATGTTTGGCTTTTTTCACTTAGTGTTATAACAGGTGCATATCCTGTTTTAACAGTTCTTCAAAGTACAGTTTATTTTTAATATCTTCATAATAGTCGTTCAAGTCACTGTATAGTGTTTTAGCCAACTGTTTCCCTTTTGGACAGTTAGAGCATTTGCATTCTTTTGTTTTCTGTGACCATTTTCAGGAAGTGCTCTTTGCATAGTGTTAGGGACTTTTTTATGCATATAGCTTTTTCTTTATTTAGAAATTTCTATATTTAGAAAGTACTTTCTAGATTATATTCCTTAGATAGATTTTCAGAGTCTGTCTAGAATTACTAGATCAAAGAGCATTACCATTTTTGACGCTCATGGGATGTCATTACGCTCATTGACATGTAGCCCAATTAGGGGGCTATAAAAAAAACATTCAGCCTCTTGGCCGAGAATGTTTTAGTTTTGTTTTTGGGTGTTTTTTGTTTTGTTTTTTTATTGAGAGAGTGAGAGAGAGAGCGAGCACAGGACAGGGTAAGCGGAGGAAGGGCAGAGAGAGAGGGTGAGAGAAAGAATTCAAAGCAGGCTCAGCGCTGTCAGCATGGAGCCCAACCAGGGCTCAAACCCACGGACCATAAGATCGTGACCTGAGCGGAAATCAAGGGTCAGACGCTTAACCAACTGAGCCGCCAGGGGCCCTGTGAGGGTTTATCTTTTGTAAGATGAAGGAGTCCTGTGGAGATCGGTGGGGGAAACTTAGGGACTTTAGCTGATTTTGAGCTGTGGTCACTAGCAGCAGGAAATGACATCCTCTTTTTGAGTGTGTACAGAATGGAGAGATTTACAGTGTCCTTACAGAAACCTGGAACAAATTACTTACTGAGTACCTACTACAGGCCAGGTTCTTCTAGACCCACAGCTGCCTTGTCCCAGCAGTCCCGTCTTCAAAAGCTGTATGGGGGGCAGGGGTGCGCCTGGCTGACTCAGTCAGAAGGGTACGCAACTGACTTTTCATCTTGAGGTTGTGAGTTCGGGCCGCATGTTGGGCATTGAGCTTACTTCACTTTTTATTTTTACTTTTTTTTAATGTTTATTTATTTTTGAGAGAGAGAGAGACAGAGTGCGAGTGGGGGAGGGGCAGAGAGCAAGGGAGACACAGAATCCAAAACAGGCTCCAGGCTCTGAGCTGTCAGCACAGAACCCGACGTGGGGCTCAAACTCACAAACCGTGAGATCATGACTTGAGCCAAAGTTGGACGCTTAATCGACTGAGCCACCTGGGCACCCCGTAAAGCTTACTTTTTTAAAAAATGTATGTTTTTCATTCCTAAAAAAATATATACGAATACTTAGAAAATGTTTAGAACGTTTTATACTAATAGTAGCTAATTGTTGGCTTATGGGGTGGGAGGGCATTTTCACTTTTAATTTCTTTTTTTTTTTAATGTGTGTTTTACTCGGATTTCCTTTCCTCATAATTTAAAAGAAGAATTTTTAAGGAGGGAGAAGGTGTGCATAAAGTGTTCGTTAAATGTTTGGTCTCTAAATGGTACTACCAAGTCTTAGTTACAGAACAATATGCTGCAACTGTTTAAAAATTCCTGAAAAATTCCTCAAAATTCCTCAAAATTCCTCAATTCCTCAAAATTCCTCAAAGCTGAAAATAAAGAATATAAAATGTATTTGACAGTTACTATCTCCATTCATAACACTGACTTCACTCCTTTTAAGACGTGTACATCTGCTAATCCATATTTGTTGCTTGTTAAGAGTGGGTGGATCCATAAATAAGATACTGTTCTTTGAATGCCTTTAGCTGGTGTTATTTACCACTAATGCTCAGAGGAAGGATCCTAAATTATCTCCCAGAATGCTCAAAGCTTGGTTGTTCCTTAGTTTGGAAAAGTGATTTTATTTTTTGTTATATTCTAGAATATAACAACATTGTCTGTGTCTTCTTTTTAAAAATTTTTTTTTCAACGTTTATTTATTTTTGGGACAGAGAGAGACAGAGCATGAACGGGGGAGGGGCAGAGAGAGAGGGAGACACAGAATCCGAAACAGGCTCCAGGCTCTGAGCCGTCAGCCCAGAGCCCGACGCGGGGCTCGAACTCCCGGACCGCGAGATCGTGACCTGGCTGAAGTCGGACGCCCAACCGACTGCGCCACCCAGGCGCCCCTTGTCTGTGTCTTCTTATAAGAACCTCAGCTGCTAGAAATTTTAGCTTGACTTTCTAGATATACTTTAACACATATTTATAATATCAGGAATTCCTAACAAGCGAGATTGTTTAAAAAGAGTAATTGTGACTTGTCTTGGTGCCACAGTCTTTGGGGGACATAAGTGGATGGTGACAAGGATCTTGATTACAGAATTGTGTGTTTCTTTGGCAGCTCGGCTTGCCCTTCCCCTGCCTGTGCCGCGTGCCCTGTAACACTATGTTTGGATCCCAGCACCAGATGGTGAGTTCTCCCTTCGGTTTGTAAGATAATACAGAATTGTGTTTTGAAACGGTGTCTTCTTCCTTTCAACTGAGGTTCTGTTTGCTGGCCTCCACATAATTATTAGTTTATTCGTTTATTGCTTGTATCTTCCCATTGCTTAATCCATGCTGCTGGGTTTGAAAGTCTGCGAGGGCTGGATGGCATATAGGTCAGGAGCACCTGCCTCCTCAGGAATCTTGTCATTACTGTATCACCTGATTTAAGTAGAAACATGGGAGTCCAGATGAGCGCCATAAATTTCTTCTAAAGTTCATCCTTTTAAAGGTTGTCACTGTTGCCTGGATTTGTGAATGGGCAGATTTAGAAGATGAGGTTCTTTATTGTAATGTGGGATTGGAATTGGATTCTGCGTATTTTTAGGCCTTCCCATACTGAAGACAGAAGCAAAAAGGACAGGTTTTAGGGTCCTGTGTTTCTTTTTCCAAGGTACCTTGATTATCTGGTTCAGATACATCAGTGAGTAACATCGAAGATAGATTTTTGGGTACAAATGGGGACTTGAGAGAACATTTTCTTTAAACCTTAGTGTTTAAAACTAGAGAAACATTCATCCTGTATGTATACAGTTTGTGACTTTAATCTCATTTAACTGTTTTTTGTAGTTAGTCTTCAAGGGAAACTGTTTGATTTTCATCTCCCTGATTAGATAAAATGGAAAAATGGTCAAGAATAAGAATTTTATTTGTGTGGTTATTTTGAGAGTCCTTTGTTTTTGTTGAAAGTTATAAGTTCTTATTGTACAGCTTTATGCCCGTTGCTTCATGTTTCTGTGATTTGCCTTTCAATCTAGGATGTTGCCTTCTTGGAGAAACTGATTAAAGAGGATCTAGAACGAGGAAAACTGCCCCTTTTGCTTGTAGCGAATGCCGGTAGGTATCGTGAACGGAATCTGCCATTTGGATGTATAAGAGAAAGACAAGGTACTTAGCCTAAAAAAAAAACAAAAACAAAAAAAAAAACCTGAGTTTTGAGAAATGTTTGTCTGCCTCGTGTTTAAGGTAGTTTGTGTCAGCATCGTGGTGAGAATTAGAACACGGCCCTCGGCTCCTCGCATCCCCTTCAGTTGTTGGTTTGTTGGGGATTTACTCTGTTGGTGTGTATGCTTTTTCATTTAGGCTGTAAGTACTTCTCTTGCATGTGCTTCCTTTCTGAATCGCATCTTAAAATGTCACGCTTGAAGGTCCACCTCGCATGCAGCAGTTCAGCTCCCACTTTCTGCTCAGCTTCCCATTATCGAATTCAGCATTATACTTGAAGTTTGAGGCAGTGCATCAGGGAAGAAAAATCATTAAGTGACAACACCTATTAGAAAGAATAAACTGTTTTTACTTGCAGACGGCATGGTTATACAGATAGAAAGTCCTAAGGAAACTAAAAAAAGGCAAATTGATCTGGAGTGCAGGATTTCTGTGTACCAGCAATGTACAATTGAAATTGAATTAAAAATGCCAGTCACAGGGGCACCTGGGTGGCTCAGTCGGTTGGGCGTCCGACTTCGGCTCAGGTCATGATCTCGCGGTCTGTGGGTTCGAGCCCCGCGTCGGGTTCTGTGCTGACAGCTCGGAGCCTGGAGCCTGTTTCAGATTCTGTGTCTCCCTCTCTCTCAGACCCTCTCCCGTTCATGCTCTGTCTCTCTCTGTCTCAAAAATAAATAAACGTTAAAAAAAAAATTTAAAAAAAATGCCAGTCAGAATAGCATCAAAAAAGTGAAAACTTTATGGTTAAATTGAACAAAAATCAGCTATAAATGGTTTATAGACCCAAACCTTGCAAAAGGACCACTTGCATCGGTTGGGTCTGTTGAGGCAGTTGGTTGGGATTTGGAAGCTTACTGGGTGGGGTTCTGCTAACTGGAAGTTTAAGACAGGAGAATGCACGAGTTCAGGTTTTACTCATGCTCTGTGAAGAGGTACTTCCCTACCCAACCTGTAGTGTATACATACTTAACAAGGGGTGGGTTAAAGTGTTCAGTATGTTTAAGCCAACTTCAAAATGCATGTTCTGTTTTAAAACAAAGGACTTTTCATACTAGGTTTAAAAAAAACCCACAAATTTATCTCTGTGTATAATGGACACACCTAAATTAAAATAACCCAGGGGTACCTGGGTGGCCCAGTCGATTAAGCGTCAACTTAGGCTCAGGTCAGGATCTCACGGTTTGTGAGTTTGGGCCCCATACCAGTTTCTCTGCTGTCAGAACGGAGCCTGCTTGGAATCCTGCTTGGGATCCTGTCTCCCTCTCTCTGCCCCTCCCTGGCTCTCTGACTCACGCTGTCTCAAAAATAAACATTTTTTTTTTTTTTAATGGTGGTTAATTAAAAAATTAACAACCCAGTGGGGCCCCTGGATGGCTCAGTCGGTTAAGCATCTGACTTACGGCTCAGGTTGTGATCTCACGGTTCGTGGGTTCGAGTCTTTGTGCTGACAGCTCGAAGCCTGGAGCCTGCTTCAGATTCTGTTTCTCCCTCTCTCTGCACCTCCCCTGCTCGTGCTCGTTCACTCTCACTCTCTCACTCACTCTCTCTCTCTCTCTCTCTCTGTCAAAAATAAATAAACGTTAAAAACATTTTTTTAAATAAAAAACATTAATAACCCAGAAATGACAAAAAGCAAACATGGAAAAGGGTATCTTGGGCAAATGGTGACAGAATGAAAGTACTATAGTGGTGTTCGTGTGAGATAAGGTAGACTCCACGCTAATTAAAATTCGTGTAATCCGCTAAGGCACAGTAATTAAGAAAGCTTATGAACATATCTGAAATGTATAAAGGAAGACTAAAGGAAAAATAGATAGGCTACAAGTATAAATTGACAAACCCACAATCTTGGTGAGAGACTTTAATATGTTTCCCCAGAAACAACATTAAGTGGATGGAAAACAAGTATATGGAGATTTTAAGTAACAAAATTAACAAGCCTGATTTTATAGATACATAAAATGGAGAACATGCACGCTTCAGACCTTGAAAGATCAACTTGTAACAGTTGGTTTTAAGCCAGCTCACGTACACAATCTCAATAAAACAGATACAGTGTTACTTCCTTCTTAGATAACGTATTTATAAGCTTTTATCCTGCCGTAAGGGCTCAAAGTATTCCTTTCAGTATCGTTTTTTGTGTGTTTTATCCTAGGAACCGCGGCAGTAGGGCACACAGATAAGATTGGGCGTTTGAAAGAACTCTGCGAGCAGTATGGCATATGGCTGCACGTGGAGGGGTGAGTGCAGGGCGGGGGTGGCTCCATGTTGGGCCTGCACCCAGTGCTTGTGAAAGAGTGGCCGTCTGTCCAGGCTCTTACTTTGTTGTAACGATTATCATTATCGCGAAGGGCTCTTTGGGTTGCGTTGTAAAGATAACAAAACACCCCAAAGTGGTGTCAGCAAGAAGAAATTGTATTGGCTCCCATAACAATGAGCCACCATCTCCCCCCCCCCCCCCCCCCCGACTTGGCCTGATTTTCTCCATGTTGCCTCCATCTATAGATAACATTTTCCTATTTTGGTACAGAATAGTTGCAGTGGCTCCAGTTTGCTTTCCAGTTTGTGTTCTGAGGGTCATAAGTCCCGACAAACACCTCCTACTGAGCCAATTGCCGTGGCCAGGGAATTGTAACTCGCCTGCGGTTCGGGTCATTTGCCCACCCCTGGAGCAGATGGTGGCGTCTCGTCCCCCCGAGGCTGTGGTCTGATAGAGGAGATTGGGGTGGTTCCCCAGAAGGACCTAGGGGAGGATACCCGGCAGCCACGGTGGTCCGTACTCAGCAGGCCATGCGGGCCGGGTTTTCATTTGATCTCTCTGGCAAAGAGTGATGACAGGAAAATAACAGCTACGAAAGATATAAAACAAGACATAAGACACGTAAAGTGCAGTTTCGAGGTTTTGCCGAAATTTGTACACACCACATTTTCTCTTGTTGTTTTAAAAGCTGATCACCCAGCTGAAAGACACTTAAATGTCAGATTGGAACAGCACCTCCTTTTTTTTTCTTTTTCTTTCTTTTTTTTTTTTTTTTTTTGTTTAAGTGTGCTTAGGGAATAAGCAGCAATAAATAATTAGTGTTGTGGTTTTTTCTTCCAGTGTGAATCTGGCAACATTGGCCCTAGGTTATGTCTCCTCGTCAGTGTTGGTATGTTATGATTTACTAAATACTGTGTTTTTAAGAAGGAATTATAATGACCTAATCCCTGATGACTTCCCATGATTTTTATGAATTGAGGGGGGTGCTGGCTTTCGTGTACTCTGATGGTCTGTAACAAAACCTTGTTTTCTTCGTTAGGCTGCAACCAAGTGTGACAGCATGACATTGACTCCGGGCCCGTGGCTGGGTTTGCCGGCCGTCCCTGCAGTCACCCTTTATAAACACGATGATCCTGCCTTGGTAAGCTCACTCTCTCTGGGAGGGAGTGGGGAGAGGCTAATAGTCAGCATGGAGTCTGGGAGCAAAATACGGAAAAAGTAGAAATATCCTTGATGCTCTTTCTGTGACTTTTTTTAATCAAAAAACCCCTGTTCTTAACACAAGTGGAACTGTACTGAATACATTTATTCTGTTCTCTCCCTTTGCCTCCATGTGTACAAAGAACTTTTTATGACCTTTTATGACTCTGTAATATTCTGCCTTTTAAAGACTACAATTTTAATCTTCCTTTGTTTCCAAACTTTGTTACTAACATAGTGAGCATCATTCTGTATTTCAAATTACTTCCTTAGAATAGGCTCCCTGAAGCGCTGTTAGTATTGAGAGTAGTTAAAGCTCTTGATCCCCATTGTCTAGAAGGTTTTAATACATATTTTTTTTTTTCAACGTTTATTTATTTTTGGGACAGAGAGAGACAGAGCATGAACGGGGGAGGGGCAGAGAGAGAGGGAGACACAGAATCGGAAACAGGCTCCAGGCTCTGAGCCATCAGCCCAGAGCCCGACGCGGGGCTCGAACTCACGGACCGCGAGATCGTGACCTGGCTGAAGTCGGACGCTTAACCGACTGCGCCACCCAGGCGCCCCAATACATATTTTTTTTTAAGTGGTTCTTGATAGTGGATCAGTTCAGTGATTCTTACTAAAACAGTTAACGTCTTTCTAGGTCGATAACGGCCAGGTGTTTGAGGACACTCAGAACAGCCGTGGAAGGGGCTACCTCTTGGGGGCCTGAGAGCTCTGGCCCATCTGGATTCTCCTCCTGGCTTTGCCACACCTTAGCCATGAATCCTTGAAAGCCAGGTCTCGGTGCTAGGCTGCCTAGAATACTCCCCTCACAAGGCTGTTAGCCAGACGGATGTTTAGTGTAAGCCAAGTGCCTGGCGTAGCATCTGACGCATACAAAGTGCATGGGAATGTGCCAACCAGTTACGTCAGCTGTGTGACTTCATCGGCTTCGGTTAACAAACCCATATTGGCTTTTTCAGACTTTAGTTGCCGGTCTTACATCAAACAAGCCAGCAGACAAACTCCGTGCCCTGCCGCTGTGGTTGTCTTTACAGTACTTGGGGCTTGATGGGATTGTGGAGAGGATTAAGCACGCCTGCCAGCTGGTGAGTAGAAACCTGCAGTTTAAATGAGTCACAGATACTCCGTGGCGAAGGCAGAGACAGAAAACTGCCTCGTTGCCTTACTCATCATCCAATACCGTGTTGTGTGGATTTCGCATCTCCTAAGCAAGCAGACCTGAAGTGCACATTCGCCGTTGGAAGTTCTGGGGGAGACTGCTGGGGTGTCCCATCGTTAGTGGCCGGATGAAATCAGATTAGATGAATGCTCGTGTCATTGTAGGATGAGGAAAGAAGTGATAGGATGAGAGCCAAGGAGCGGAGAAGGAGCAAAAGGGGGGCGGAGGGGGGTAGTTAACATGGCCCCCAGCCGGCTGTCTCTTGAAGGGGGAAGGAAATATGGCGGCCTTAGGGGTGGGGATGGATGGCCTGCGTATTTTTAATACCAGCTGTCTTGGGCTCCCAAATGGCAAGGCTCTAGAGATGCTTCTAACTCTCCTTCTGTATGAGGTGTTCTAATTGTGAAAGTATATGTATAATTATGCTACAGTTTAGAAAGCAAAAAAGAGGTCACGTTTATGCAGTTGGCGAGCTGCGTCCTACCTGAGTCTGAGAGCACGGCGTCGCCTCTCTGTAAGTCCGTTCGCTTACCTGGGAGACGGGGGTGATGTGAAAGATGGTTAGGCCTTCATGAGCTTGTGCATGCGGAGCTCTTGGAGTGTTGCCTGGTCACATGCGGATGGGTTTAAGAATAAACCTTGGTCTGCAACGTGTTCTGTGGAATCGGTACTTCCTCAAGTGTCATTTTTACAGTGAGGAAAAGTCCGTGTTTTTGTCTTGCGGTGGCAGCTGCCTCTTGGTTCATCATGTCAGGATGGTCCCTCCTGACGCTAGTTTCTGATGCAATAGGGACATTCTGAAGGAAGTAGTTTCATTGTCACATGAGGTAATGTTGAGGTCTGTGTCATTATGTTTCCAAAGCACGTTTCTGAAAAGTTTCCTCACTGGGCCGTCGGCTCCCATGTCGAAGTTTGGTTGTTCGGAAGGAGAGGCCTTTATTGCCCCGGTAACTTAGTCACTTTGGGGAAGGTTCGGGCCCTCGGGGGAGAGCCCTTCAATTCCCTTTGGCCTCCGGAGGGCAGGGAGATAATGAGACATTCTCTGGCAAACCCTCAAGGCCGCTGCAGCTCTGTCTGCCTGCAGGCACATGGAGCGGTTCGCAGTCCTGCCGAGGACCTCAGTGACATCCTGTCGCTGACCCTGTAGTGGGAACTGCAGGGAAATGTAGCCCGTGTGGCTGTCACCAGGTGCCGGGTTCCCTGGGGGCGGAAGTCAGGCTCCTCCTCCTCCTCCTCCTCCTCCTCCTCCTCCTCTTCCTCCTCTTCCTCCTCTTCCTCCTCCACTTCCTCCCTTCATCATCATCATCGTCGTCGTCGTCTTCATCCTCTGGGGAGGCCATCAGGACTCATTTTCTCTGCAGCCACCTTGGTGCCCTGCGCACGCACCGCCTCATTTGAACCTCACCGAGGTGGAAAGTCCGCTGATAACACACCAACAAGTAGTGTTCATGAGGGGTTTTCCAGCGTCCCACACTCAGTAAGCGTTGGAGGGATGAACCCCGAACCCCTGAAGTACACGTTCTTTTATCCCTGTGGCAGTGATGAGAGGTCTGGGGCTGGGACGCTTCTAGAACGGTGAGGACGGAAGTCCTCACGTGCATGCTGCCCTCCAGAGACCCCTTCCCGGCGCTTGCCATAACCACCCTGTCAGATAGCTGCTGCCCTCCCTGTCTTATAACTGAGGGACCTGAAGCCCAGAGAGGCTAAATGACTTGTCCAAGGTCATAACTAGTAAGTGGCAGATGAACTTAACTCATCGTCCTACAAGTGGGGTATTGAACTCCGGTTTGGTTATTCCAGACCTCGTGTTCCAAATAGTCGTAATAATGCTGTGTTCTCTCACTTACCTTTTCTTTTCCTTCCCCAGAATCAGGTACTGTGCCTGGCACACATGTGCACTCAGTAGTTTGGGTGGGGTTTTTTGAGCTATAATTAACATATTAGTGTCAGGTATACAGCATAATGATTCAATATTTGCATATATTGGGAAATGATTGCCACAAGTACGAGTCTAGTTAACACACATCACTATACATCATTACAGAATTTTTTATTTTAAGTAGGCTCCACACCCAGTGTGGGGCTTGAAGTCACAACCCTGAGATTGAGTCGCACACTCTACCAACTGAGGCAGCCAGGTGCCCCTGGAAATTTGTATCTTTAAACCACCTTGGGACGCCTGGGTTTGTCGGTTGAGCGTTGGACTTCAGCTCAGGTCATGATCTCACGGTTCGTGGATTCAAGTCCCACGTCAGGCTCTGTGCTGACAGCTCAGAGCCTGGAGCCTGCTTTGGATTCTCTGTGTCCCTCTTTCTCTGCCCCTCCCCACTTGCGCTCTTTGTCTCTCTGCCTCTCTCTCTCTCCTTCTAAAAATAAACAACGTTAAACAAAAATTTAAGTCACCTTTATTACCCATTTCTCCCAGCTCCCAACCCCTGCCTCTGGCAACCACCAATCTGTTCTGTGTATTTATGAGTTGCATGTTTTGTTTTGTTTTGTTTTGTTTTAGATCCCACATGTAAGACAAATCATACCATTGTCACAGATGGCAAGATTTTATTCCTTTTTTATGGTGAATAATATTTCATTGTGTATGTATGTTACATGCTGTATATTTTCTTTTATTCAGCCATTGATGGACACTTAGGTTGTTTGTTTATCTTGGCACTTGTAAAAAAATGCTGTCATGATGGTGAGGGTGCAGATAACTTTTCAAATTGGTGTTTTTGCTTTCTTTGGATGAATACCCAGAAGTAGAATTGCTGAATCATAGGGTAGTTCTATTTTTAATTTTTGGGGGAGCCTCCATACTGGTTTTCCATAGTGGCTGCACCAGTTTGCATTCCTACCAACAGGGTACAAGGGTTCCCTTTTCTCCACATCCTCACCAACATTTGTTATTTCTTTTCAGCTGTTCTCACAGGTGTGAGGTGATATCTCATTGTGTGATTGATTTGTGTTTCCCTGATGATGAGTGATGTTGAGCATCTTTTCATGTACCTGTTGGCCATCTCGGATGTCTTCTTTGGAGAAAAGTCTGTTCATGTCTTCTGCCCATTTTTTAAATCAGATTTTGGGTTTTTTTGCTTGCGTTATATATATTTTGGATATTAATCCCCTTATCAGATAAATTGTCTGCAAATTTGTCCTCCCGTTCAGTAGGCTGCCTTTTCATTTTGTTGATAGCTTCCTTTGCCGTGCAGAACCTTTTCAGTTTGATGTGGTCCCACTGGTTTCTTTTTGCTTTTGTTGCCAGTTACTCAGGTTTTGAACGAGAGAATGGCTTATGTTGCTAGTACGACAAATTCACATACGTCTCATTAGAAACCCCTTTTCTGGGGGCGCCTGGGTGGCTCAGTTGGTTAGGCGTCCGACTTTGGCCCAGGTCATGATCTCACCTCCGTGAGTTTGAGCCCCGCGTTGGGCTCTGTGCTGACAGTGCAGAGCCTGGAGCCTGTTTCAGATTCTGTGTCTCCCTCTCTCTGTGACCCCCCCGCATTCATGCTCTGTTTGTCTCTGTCTCAAAAATAAATAAACGTTAAAAAAAAAAAATTAAAAAAAAAGAAAGAAACCGCTTTTCTGGAAGCCCCAAATGTAACTTTCAACTGAAATCATCAGGGAATATTTGCGGTTCTGGAAAAGCAAGAATTGGCACCCTAACTCAGGAGCCATCGAGTGACAGATGGCTTTATCGGCCTGAGATCTTTGTCTGCAGGCCTGCAAAAACCATCATGGAAACCATGTTTCGATATGTTGTGTCAGTCTAATGGATATCATTAATCTAATGAAGTTATAACCCAAGTAATTATTAAATAAATACATATAATCTAATGAAATTATAAAAATTAGAAGCTATTTTTTGTCTTTTTTGCAGAGTCAACGATTACAAGAGAGTTTGAAGAAAGTGAACCACATCAAAATCTTGGTACAGTATATATGATTTGATCCATTTTTGAAGTTAATAACTTAACGTCAGTGACTTGGAATGATCTCCAGATTGGGTGCATCTCAGTGGAATTGTGACAGCTCCAGTAAAACCACATTCTTCAGAACAGGTTCACGCACCAATGACCTAACTCTACAGAGAGCACAAATCTAGAGATTTGTACCATATGCTGAACCCCTGTGGTGCTTTTCATACAATCGTGTGTAGTTTTGTTCTGTTAAAATTTAGAATTGCACAAAAATCTAACAAACCCTATTGACTTCCTCTGCCCAGTGATTTTAGAACATTCATATTACTGAAATGAAAAGTCATTTTGTCTCTCATAGTGTTCGGGGCAACTTTTTCTGAAACCTTCTGACACCAGAGTTTTCATTTGCACAGATTGGGGAATAAGGAAGAGATCAAGTGGCCTTGTTTTTTATTCCCCCAGTATCCTCCTCAAATATGCCAGAATCTATCAGACATTGCTGCTTAAGGGCAGTTATTAGACCCAGGGCGTGAGGATTTAGCAGGGCTAATAACGAAGTATCAGTTCAGGTTTGAATGTTCTCATGTTTTGCCTCGTTATATTTTAGAATTTCAGGAAATAGAGGTCAGATTCTAATTTAAATAAGGCCACTGAGTGTTACTTTGACGATCCTGCAAGATGCAGTTAAGTTTAAAACTAATACTTAAGTTTTTCTGGGGTTCAAGTTGATTACAGTTGATTCCATTTTAGTGCACGGTTTGCTTTAAGTGCCTGAGGGGGGCGCTGCTGTGCGTTGCCTTCTGAGTAGGAGCTTGGAGCCTTTTCAGTTGACCTGAGATGACCCAGGTTCTAGCTTGGAAGAGGAGAGTGGCCCATTGGAGAAGCAGAGGGATGAATGTAAGTCAGGAGACTTGGGTTCTAATTTCAGCCGTACCACTGACGCCCTATGACATTGAGTCATTTTCTTTGCTGCCTAAGCCTGTGAGCTCAGTTGTCGGCGAAGGTATGTTGGTTGGACTCCTTTGGTTGTAAACAGAGAAGCCCAAACTGGACTAGCATGAGCAAGATGGCAGGAATCAAGGCGGTGCTGGGCCTGTGGACCTTGTTCCCCTCCCTCACTGAGCCCACTTGGGCTCCTCCTCACGTCCCCTCTGCCCCCCCGTCCTTCTCCAGGCAGGGAGATTGTGCTGGTGCTCGTTAATCACCAGAGGGTTTGGAGCATCTTTGGAAGGCGGTACACGGTCCGGGCATGAGCCCTGCTCCACCCCTCCTTCCCGTGGATGCTCGTCTCCGTAGATACACAGTAACTGGCAAACACCGTGAGGCACTGTGACTCCGGTAATAATTGTCATCACGGCAGCTGTCGTGAAATGCACGCCGTGTACCATGTGTACCACGCGTGGCGCCCAGCACACACGTTCCTTCATTTAACCCTGACAGCAGCCGCCTTCGTATTTGCTCTTCCTTCTCCCAGGAAACACTGTTCCCTTCAATTCTTTTCATGCCTGCTTTCTTACCCTTGAGGTGTTCGTTCAAGTACCCCCTCTTCAGAGAGGTCTTCCCTGGCCATCCCACCTAAAGCAGGCCTACCACCGCCCCTCACTCCGTCCCCTGGGTTTTGTTGTTCGTGGCAGTTATTACTACCTGAAGTCGTATATTTGTTCATTGTCTATTTTTCTTTGTCACAGCTTTGTAGAGGCAGGGACTTTTGTCTTGTTTTTGTTTCACGGTTTTGTGTACTGTGCCGGGTACTTGGCATAGATACTGGAGCCTAAGTCAGTCTGATCTGGGAATCGGTTGCAGCGGCTGCCGCATCTTTACTGGCGAGGAAACTAAGGCACAGAGAAGTTAAGTGACTTGCTCCTGCCACACAGCTAGGATGGGCTAGAGCTGTGATTCACACTCCGAGGCCCGTGTTCTTAACCGGTGGACCAGTCTGTGTCCGGTCAGTTTACAGAAGTTAGCACTTGTCCTCCTTCAGTGGCTCGTGACGAAGGGCGTATCAGATAACGTATGAGAAAGCAACATGAAAATTGTAAGGCACCGTAAAATACAGGTCAGTATTAAATGTTTTTTGTCGCCACAATATCTGTGTAGTGCTTACGTAGACACCGCGTCCTCGGGTTCTCGAGACGTCACTGTGGTAGAGCGGTGTTATTTCCGTCTCTGTGTGGCGGTGTGGTCGGGTCCTGAGCCACATGATGGTATGTGGCACAGCCAGGACTTGACCCCGGGGTGTGTGAGATTAGCCGCGTCTGTGCACAGTGGCTCCTTCCGCAAGCTCCCCGGGGGTCTTCTTGCCCATGTAGGCGGCCGGCCCTGGGGGAGCCTCTCAGGCCCGAAGCGCCGACCCGCTTCCCCAGCTCCCCAGCTCCCCAGGGCCCGGGGCCGCCTCCGGGGCGCAGGGAGGCCGCGGGGAGCCCCTCTGTCCGTGTGTCAGTGGAGGTCTTGTCCGCAGCCGCCACCGAGGCTGCTGTTGTGCTAGCTCGGCGGCACGTGGGCTGCGTCCCACGCTCGCGCTTAAGGGGGAGATAGGGTATTTCACCCTCACACCTGCAAGTCTCAGCCCCGTGCGGCACTTACGTCTCTGCTGTCCTTGAGGCTCTCCAGCTTCTGCTACTTTGACCGTGGCCATGGTGCGTCCGAGTGAGGACTGTGTAGATCCTGCTTGGTTGGGACTTGTGCTCATGTAAGCTGAGGAGTCTTTTTTTTTTTTTTTTTTTTAATTCTGTGCAGTTTGCGTTTTCATATATGACCTCCTTCTCCGATCTCACCAGCATAGTGAACGTTGTCACGGGTCCCTCTTCCTTCAGCCCCTCTCCTCCTTCCGGCCTCTGCCTCCTGTCCTGGCACCTGAGCAGCTTCTCATCTGTGTCGGCCGTGTTTTCACTTTCAGTGATACCTGCCTCCTTCCAGCGTGTTCCCTTGAGCTCTTGTTAAGTCATTGTTCCCTTTTTGGACATCCTTTTTTCTTTTTCTTTCCGTTTTTGTTTTTGCTTTTGTTTTTATGCTTCCTGGTCCTCATTTCTCTAAGCACGGTCGTCAGAGTATGTTTCCTTTTGGAGCACAGATTGTCCCTTGTTGCGTCTGCTGCCGGGTGTGTGCTTCGCTTTTCATTATGAGCTGCATGTTTTTCTCAAGTGTGACGGGCGAAGGTCCGTCTGTCAGTTCCACAGCTTCGGGACTCCCGCACCAAATGGCACGTACGGCCCATGGCAGTGCGTACCTGACGTTTCGCTCTTTGGTACATTTTACTCCCTGTGTAGACGGAGCCTCAGGCCGCAGGAAGCCCTCTTGCGGGTCGGCAGATTGAGCTTTTCCGCCCCTCTTCTCCTTTAGGGGTCCTGGCAAGACGTGCGCTCACCACCATCTGCACACGGGCCCGAAGACCCTGGGTGTTACAGCGGGTTCCCCTCCCTGCTCCCCGCTCGCCAGCCCCTGCTCCGCTGACGATATTCTTTGTTTTCTTTCTCGATTCACTGTTTTTGTGAGCTTAGCAGTGGTTATGTTGGGTTTTTTGGTTTTTTGGGGTTTTTTTTTTTTTTTGGTTTTGGTATATGTAATCCAGCATTTCAGTCTGCCATGTTGCTAGAGCCAGAATTCTCTGTTTATAACCATGTACAGTATTTCTCATGCACTGACATTTGAGTCCACTGAGCTCAAAGAAATAAGAAACCAAGACTGTATTAGACTATATATAGAAGTCTGGTTACTCAAATCATCCTGCTTCATTCATCCTGACTGAGGTTGGGGGAATGGGCGTAGAATTTTGTTGCTTTTGTTTCTATATCCTTCTTGGATTTACTCCATTCTATTTAGATATTAAGGCTTTCCAAGTGTTAAAAGTACTAAGAGAAAAAAAAAGCATTAATAGATTTATGTTTACGTGAAAGTTAAAGGAGATGATAGATAGGTAACACAGCAATCAGCTTAATAAGGTGGCAAATTTGATACACATCTTGCTTGGCCTAAATCACATCCCTGTGTTCCGTTGACAGGTTAACAGCGCAGACCTTGGGCCAGCTCCTCCTGGCTTTGCAAGTTAGCGTTTCCACTATGGAGACATCGCATGCAGAGCCTTGGAAAATAGGCTTTATAACTAGAACTGTTGAGTGCTTACACATCTGTCCCTGTGTGCCATATTCTGTCAAGAACATTGCTGTTCCCTTTGTATCCTGACCCCGTAGTGGAGCTGATGAGCCGCTCCACTGTTCGATGGCGTCCGTGAACTTAGTGCTGGCTTGGCTTCATGCAGTGAACATTTTCGTCTGTGATGAAATCTGCTAATGAAGTTAGTCATTAGTGAAGTTAATGAAGGACGCCTGTCCTGAATATAAGTACCACTTCAGTGATTTAGGAAATCCTTAGACTCAGCTCTAGACTGTTTATCTTCATTACCAGCAGGACTTACATCCTGTTTTACAAAGTTTTACAAAGTGAGAAGAAAGGATTTTTCCTCTGTTTGTTTGTGACTATATAAAAAGTTTCAGGGGTACCTGGGTGGCTCCGTCGGTTAAGCGTCTGACTTCGGTTCAGGTCATGATCTCATGGTTTGTGGGTTTGAGCCCCTTGTGGGGCTCTGTGCTGACAGCTCGGAGCCTGGAGCCTGCTTCGGATTCTGTGTCTCCCTCTGTCTCTGCCCCTCCCCTGCTCACACTCTGTCTCAAAAATAAATAAGCGTTTAAAAAAATTTTTTTTCGGGCGCCTGGGTGGCGCAGTCGGTTAAGCGTCCGACTTCAGCCAGGTCACGATCTCGCAGTCTGTGAGTTCGAGCCCCGCGTCGGGCTCTGGGCTGATGGCTCGGAGCCTGGAGCCTGTTTCCGATTCTGTGTCTCCTTCTCTCTCTGCCCCTCCCCCGTTCATGCTCTGTCTCTCTCTGTCCCAAAAATAAATAAACGTTGAAAAAAAAAATTTAAAAAAAAAAAAAATTTTTTTTTCTTAAAGTTTCAGTCCTGCTTAAGTTAGCATAATTTCTAGGTTGTTGAAAGCTTCCACTCTCCCAGCACTGATTCTGGTTCTTCTTTTTCCTCTTCTTTGATCTTTAATGGCAGGCCTCTGTTTATTATTATTACAGTTTGCTCCTGCCTTAATTTCAGTATACCTCTGTCAGATGTCATAATCCAGGAATGTGTTCTCGGAACCGGCTTATAATTATTTCTAGGAATTTTACTAAACCCTTGATTTCTATTTCTGTAGCAACTGAAATTAACCTTTGAATTTTACGTGTTGATGAAGAACCTATGCTATCTGTAGCCTGCTTTTCAAACTCACTGTTTCATTTTGCATGTGTTGGATGTAATGTTAATTGGTAACATCAGATTGTATTTTTCAGGTGGAAGATGAGCTCAGCTCTCCAGTAGTGGTGTTCAGATTTTTCCAGGAATTACCAGGCTCAGGTAGGTGACTTTAAAAAGCATAATTTTTGTATTTGTGTCTAAGGGCTTTGGATTTTAAACCATTTCAAGTTACATAGATAGTCCAAAATATTTTGACTGCTAAAATCTGCAGTCATCATTTTTTCAGAAAATGTTAATGATTTTCACAAGAATTCTGGTCCTAAGTGCCTTAATAGCATTTTAGTGATAGTTTCCTGTGATCAAACCAGTGGTTTCCAAATGCCAGTCCCTAGACCTAGTGCTAGAATGAGTGAAGAGAGACCAGGATGCGTGCACGGGTACACACACACACACACACACACACACACACACACACAAATAACCTCATGTTTTCACGCTCATTTGCCATCGTGTTTTTAATGTATGTTTACACTATATTTTAAATTATTTAAAACAAACTATGTTAAGCATAAAAAAGAAAGAAAAGAAAATAAAGATTTGGGGGCTCTACTTCCTAGATACTTTGATTCATGAGGTTGGATCCAGGAATCTCTATTTTTACAGGGTGCCCCCAGCGCCACCAGCCTAGTCCAGGGCACCGTTACTTCTCACCCGGACAGCCGCGGTCCCCGCTCGACTGATCTGTCACTTCTGTGTACTGCACATACCCCATTCCAGCCCATTCTCTGCATGCGGTCAGACTGGGCAGTACATGTGGGAATCCATTCGCGCCCTTCCGCTGCCCAGACCCTCAGTTTCTTACTATTTCTAGTGAATAAGGTCCAGGCTCAGTACCAGGCCTTGTAAGGCCTATGGAGTCCAGCCCTTGCCGTCTTCTCTGACTTCCTTCTAGGCCACCTCTCCTCTCGATCATTGTGACTTAGACTGGTCTTCTCTGAGTTTCTAGAATATTGTGCCTTTTCCTCGAGCAAGACCTTTGCACTTGCTGTTCCCTTTACCTCGAGCACATTTCCCTTCACTCTTCTTCTGGCTGGCTCCCTATCACCATTCAGGTCTCCGTTAGGTGCACCTCCTTAGAGAGGCCTTCCCTGTCCATGCTAAGGCGACTCCATCATGCTGTATCGGAGTCCCCGCCTTCTTTCATGGCACCAACAACAATATATGGTGATTTCAGTTCTTTCTTTATGGTATTTCTTCAGTAGAATGTAAACAGCTAGATGACACTTCCTTATACCTGGCGTGCCCAGCACACCGCCTGGCAGGAGTAGGCGCCCTGGCCATTTGAAAGGAGGAGAAGTCTGTTACGAGGCCCGCTTGGGGTGCTCTCAGGTGCTCTGACTTCCCTCGCATAGGGGTTGATAGACTAGCTGGTAACTGACAGTGTTACGTTTTGATTTCCTCTGGAAGTTCCTTTAAAGAAAAACTTCGCAAATGAGACTAAGAATTCTATTTGTGAGACAGTATTCAGGTGTTACATTTTCCCCGAGAAAAAAACTGTGGATGCTTAAATCCCCTCCTGTGGCCGTCTGGGTGGCTCAGTCGGTTAAGCATCCGACTTCAGCTCAGGTCATGATCTCCCGGTTCATGAGTTCGAGCCCCACATCCGGCTCTGTACCGACAGCACGGAGCCTGGAGACTGCTTCATATTCGGTGTCTCCCTCTCTCTCTGCCACTCCCCTACTCACACTCTGTCTCTCTAAAAATAAAGCTAAAAAAACCCTTCTGTAAGATAAACACATGCAAAAATTTTTACTTGTGGTAAAATGTGTACAGTTAAGTAATGCTGCACAGATTCACGTGGTTGTTCAGCAGCCCTCCGGAACTTGTACGTCTTGCAAAACTGAAACTCCACACCCCTTAGACACTCCCCTCCAGCCCCTGGCAGCCACCATCTACTTTGTGTCTCTGAGTCTGGCTACCTTAGGGTCCCCATAGAAGTGGAATCATACAGTGTGAGTCTTTGTGTAACTGGCTTATTTCACTTGATGTAACGCCCTCACGTTTCATCTGTATTGAGCACGGGACAATTTCCTTCCTTTTTAAGGATGGACAACACTACACCTGTATGTACGTACTCATTTTTTTCTATCCATTCCCTGTGACGTCAGCACTTGATTTCTGTAGCATTTGAGGCTTTTCTCCCGGGTTAGTGTTGGGAGCTCAGTGAAAGGGGCTTTGAGGAGCGTGTGTGGAGCTGTGTTTCCGGAAGGTGAACCCTCTTTTCTGTGTTTCGGTGTCAGATCCAGTGCCGACAACTGTCCCGGTGCCTAACATGGCACCTTCAACGGTCGGCCGGGAGAGACATTCCTGTGATGCCCTGAACCGCTGGGTAAGAACGGGGGCCACGTGCTCTCGTCTGCATCCCAGATGGAGTGATGCGTGGACGTGTCTGGGAAGTCGGGCCCGTAGGAAGGATACTTCTGCAAAGGCACTGGGCTTCCTTCCAGGGCCTCTGATCACATCACTGCTCGGCATGCCGCGCGAATTCCGGCAGGGCCTTGCAGAATCATTCCCTCGGTGACCATTTCCTTGCTGCTACGTAGTAAGGCCGCAGACTACCCGCACGACGGGGACCGCGGCTGTGGTGGGCGCCTGGAGCGATGTCAGGAGGCCCGAGAGCCAGAGCCGCCTGACCACCGGGCACCTGACAGTGTGGACCGAACGCACTGTGCTGTGGCTGCCTCGGGACACTGAAATTGTGCCTCCGGGGTTTTTGTGTCAGGGCGTCCACCACAGCTGTGTCGGTCCTAGCATAACGGGCTCCTGCCCCGCCTCGGGCTTCATGAGGAAGTTAGGATACGTTTGTGCCGTGATATCGAAACAGCCGGAATAAACTGTTTAGCTGGACGTATACGGCAGGAAGGAAATGGTCATCGCAGATTATAGGAAAAAATGCAGGTTACCACACAGCATGTCGAACAAAACGTTTCGCGGCGATGGAAAATATAGAGACAGAACGGGATGGGTATATTACTTGTCAACAGTGGGTATTCTCACTGGTGCGTTGTGGGTCATTTTTATCTTATTCTTTGGGTTTACCCATATTTCCTAGATTTGCCTACAATGAACTTATATTTTTTAGTAATTAAAAACATAAAACTCAGTCTCTTTAAAAAAAAAAAGTTGTCGTAAGTAAGAGAATGAGAAGATTCAGGGAACCTCGCCCCTGGGAGTCTCTTGGGTCTGGGGCTGAGCGCATGAGGGCCTGTGGGGGGAGCCGGGAGTCCCTCCGTGCGGGCCCTCGTCACTCTGCCCGTGTCCCCGCAGCTGGGAGAGCAGCTGAAGCAGCTGGTGCCTGCGAGCGGCCTCACCGTCATGGACCTGGAAGTGGAGGGTGTGTGCATTCGGTTCAGCCCCTTGACGACAGCAGCAGGTAACCAGCCATTCTCCACGGTTGTCCTCCCTTGTTCCGGGAGCGACACTGACGTGTCCGTTCAGATCCATGCTGTGGCCTGGTTTCCTTTCCCTTGTGATACTCTTTTTCTTTGAAGAGGCTTTTTCTTTGCCTTTGGGCTAAATTTGGGTAGACGAGCTTTCCAGCAGAACTTCCCAGAAGTAGACTTCTAAAGTCACTGGAGTTCCTATGTTTTGGCGTCCTGTGGCCCTTCGTCTTCCCTTGCGTGGTTCTCCGGCCACACCTCACGTGAGACTCACCCGTGGAGCTTTGCCAGCTGCCGGCGGCAGGGCCCCACCCCGGGGATTCTGGTCCATGGGGCATGGAGCCCACGCGTCTCTATTTTTTAAAGCTCCCCTGGTGATTAGGGCGGACCAGAGAAGGTTGAGGGCCTCCACGTTTAGGTGTTTGGGAAAGCGGTAGAGCGGCAGGTGCGTGGGCTTGTGCGACAGAAAGTCTTGGGCGCATATACTTCTGTCGCCGTTTCACGCGTGTGGGATCTTGAGCGAGCTTCTCCTCCAGGACTGTTCCCGGGGCCTCACTGTAGCCGTGTGAAGATTGAAACCAGATCACATGTGTGAAATGTCTTAGGGGGACTCGTGTTTGCCATAGTGGAGTAGGTCTTAAAAATCAGATTAAAAATCTGATTATCTTTTTTTCCAAGATGAAGATTTTCAAAAAATGTCTGCTGTTTTTTCATGGAATGTTTTCAACATTTTTGGAAAGATATTTACCCAAAGACCTCAGTATAGGGAAATGTGGGTAACTGTCCTGCCAAGAAAAGCCCATCATGAAGATGGCCGGTGGCATCCAGATCTCAAAGTTGGGGAGTAGCTGGGTTACGTGGGGCTATAGTTAGGACTGGTGGGAGAGTAGGACAGAGAGGTCGGGGAGTAGGAGGGGCTCTGGGGTGTGTAGCCCCCGGGGGAGCGAGGCTCGTAGGCAGGAGATGTGGGTGAGTGGCCTGGAGATGTGGCACCACCTGGCAAAGGGGACGTAGGGGCTCGAGGGGCCCTGGGAGCCCGGCGAGGGGGACCATGCCGGGGAGTAGCCCGGGCTGAAGCCGCTGGCATCCGAAGCAGCACCAGGGGAGAAGCCAGCCGCCCCTGGGGTCATCCCACTTCCGACACTGGGAGACCAGGTGCCGTAGGCCAGAGTGGCACCCTGGTTCCAGGGAGCCATGGCCGGAGAAATCCCTCCCGTGGGACCGGGCGCTGAGCCGAAGAACAGGCCAGTGGGTCCGGCGGCCCCCAGGCCGGGCATCACGTACTGAGGCTTAATGTAGTCACTTGCCACATTTGAGTCGCAAGCGAGGGGCAGCGAGGTGGGCTCCCTGCAGCCCCAGGGGCTCTCGGGCTGTCCTTGGTGCTGTTGTCATCACCCCGCCCTCCTGCTGCCCCACACACACACCTGCCGGAATCCCTCTCTCTCCGGGATGCTACCGTGCGTGCCTCTTCGTAGCCTGCGCGAGGAGCCTTGTGCGTAGACTCCGGCGGAGTCCTGGGCCGAGACTGAGAGTTTGTGTCACACGGAGGGGCTGGTCTTCTCTTGGGTGCGAGACAGAACGGCGTCTGCGCCCGGATGCCACCTGCCTCAGTCGTTAACACCGATGTTCCCTATGGGCTTAGCGGCTTTTAGGTTACACCTTTGCTCCAGCTCACGGGAGGCCCCGCGGCCGCTGACCTTTCTGACGGCGGAAGTGGGAGCCCTTCCTCCCGCTCTTCGCTAACGCCCGGGGTCGTTCTCAGTTTTAGGAACTCGGGGAGAGGACGTGGATCAGCTGGTAGCCTGCATCCAGAGCAAGCTGCCGGTCCTGACCTGCACGCTGCAGCTGCGGGAGGAGTTCAAGCAGGAGGTGACAGGGACCGCGGGCCTCTTATACGTCGATGACCCCAACTGGCCTGGAATAGGGGTTGTCAGGTACGGGTTCGGCCTCCTGGCGGGGGTTGACTCTTCTTAGCCGTGTCAAGACTGTTGGCGGGTCATTTTGTGGACCGGCTTGGAAATCGCAGGTGAATATGTGAGGTCACGGTGTCGGTGTCCCCTGGAAATGCAGCGAGATGTTTTGGACACGTAGAAAAGCCCAGCGCGGTGGCAGTGTGGCCGCCCTCGCGCTCGTGAAATAGTTGTCGCTGTACTTTCTGTGCCGGCTTGCAGGTTACTGGGGAGACCATACAAGTGCACACCTGACGGACGGTTACTACTGTGGGGTACGGAGCAGCACGGCTCCCTAAGACTGAGAACCAGCTCGCCGGTGGGGCACGTCGCTCGGTCCCCTGGAGTGCTGCGTGTACCCTTAGCCCTGTGCCTGCTTTCCTCTCCTTCCAGGAGGGAAGGCCCCTAATTGCTTGGCTTTTTTTTTTTTTTTTAAAGAGAGCTAGCAAGCTAGCACAAGTAGGGGAGAAGGGCAGAGAGAGAGAAAGAGAGAATGAATCTTAAGCAGGCTCCACACTCAGTGCAGAGCCCGACGTAGGGCTCAGTCCCCTGACCCTGGCATCGTGACCGGAGCCAAAATCAAGAGAGTCAGGTGCTCAACCGACAGCCACCCAGGGGCCGTAAGACTCCGTGATTCGATTACAAACGATGAGGCTTCCAGATCTGGCCTGAGCTTCGTGGACTGGAGACTTGTACCTTCCTTGCCTTGAGACGCTCCGAGTGGCTCCTGTGCCCATTTGTCTCACTCACCTTGGAAAACTTCAGTAGCTTATACTCTACCTGCAATCCTGTGTCTGAAGAGGCATTTGATCTTTTAGACTGAAATACTGTTATTTGATATTGTTTGTAGGTATGAACATGCTAATGATGATAAGAGCAGTTTGAAATTAGATCCGGAAGGGGAAAAAATCCATGCTGGACTCCTGAAAAAGTTAAATGAACTGGAATCCGACCTTACATTTAAAATGGGTAACTACTACTTTTATAAGTCCACTATGAACTTCCAAAGGCTGTCTCCTAACTGGCTTAAAGGCCGTTGGGCTGTGTTTCCTCGGAAGAAATGATAGTTGAGTTCTTTCTAGAGTGAGCTAGCTCCCTTCCCCTTCTGCAGCCTCTTGGGGCACCCACGTCCTCATTAGTATCCTTGTCCTCACCCCGTAAGGGAGGTGCCTTTGTGCGCGGTCATGCCATTGTACAGGAGAGCGGCCCCAGGCAGCCTTCTGACCGAGGACTTGGGAGCCAAGGCAGGCGGTGGTCTCTTCCCACAGGCCCGGAGTACAAAAGCATGAAGAGCTGTATTTACGTTGGGATGGCGAGCGACGACGTGGACATTTCTGAACTGGTGGAGACCATTGCGGTCACAGCCCGAGAAATCGAGGAAAACTCAAGGGTCTGTAAGACTAATCTGTGCCTCGTTCCTCTCCTGGGTCTTCTCTGGGCAGCCAGCTGGGGTCACGAAGGAGGAAGCTACCCTCAGAAATACGTGTTCGTTCCCAAAAAGTGCAGAAATGGTTCCAATGAGCCAAGCATTGTACCAGGAATCCAGAACCCCCCGAGCATTTGATGCAGTCCCTGCCCTCAGTGGGCTCGTGGCTCGGGGGAAGAGGTCCATGTAGCCAAGTAGGGTGGCGAATGCCGTGGAGAAGTTAGGCGTAGCTGAGCATTTGGGGAAGACGCAGTGGCATCTGCCCGACGAGGTGAGGGAAGACTGCAGTCGCAGCTGGACCCGGGGCTGCGTGAGGCACGTGTTTCGGATGACAGGACTTCCCGCCAGGGATAGACCTGCTTCTGCTGGCCAGCAGGCATGGAGACCTAGCTGGTGGACGTTCTGCAGACCAGACATGTGAGTCACTAGGAATCACTCAGGAGCAGAGGAGGGACGACAGCGGGATGGGTCTGAGGAGACAGGCATGCGTGGTGGCCCGTGGCTGCTAGGGAGGGGGAGAGCGGGAAGTCTGCCATGAGGCCGAGGAGCCGGCTTTATCGTTGGGTGGGCTTCCTGAAGTTTCTCCCAACCCGCTGTGTCACTTCTGATCCCATTTCCATGACTGTGACGCGTGTGTCTCTTTTCTGTGGATGGGACATTGAGATCATCGGGCAGGTGGTTTCTCTCCTCCTTTTCCTGGCAGATGGGGCTGGTCACCAAGGTGTCTCCTCCTTAGCGGGGCATTTTGTCCTCTTGTGTTCACTCGCCGGTTTTACTTCGTACCCTGGCATCCAGAAGTGTAGAATTCCGTTTACTAACAGTTTTGAAAAGCGTCCCTGGTGCTGCGTTAATAGTTCTTCTCGGTCCCGGGCAGGAAGCTTAGACAAGTAATCCCTTTCTCGGTCCTACCACAGCTTCTGGAAAACATGACGGAGGTGGTTCGGAAAGGGATTCAGGAAGCTCAGGTTCAGCTGCAGAAGGCGAACGAGGAGCGGCTGCTGGAAGAGGTGAGGCTGGGCAGCAGACTCGCAGGGGGCGTCGGGGGCGTCAGGCCGGGAGCGGGCCGGCGGGACGCTCACGAGCGGTGGTTCTGCTCTGCAGGGGGTGCTGCGGCAGATCCCTGTCGTGGGATCCGTACTCAATTGGTTTTCTCCAGTACAAGCTTCACAGAAGGGAAGAACCTTCAACTTAACGGCAGGTAGGACCGCCGCCGCCGCCCCGGGATCCCCCACTCAAGCCGGGAAGCCTGGTGCGCGCGCGCGCGGCTCCCGCTCCTCCGGGGCCGCGTCTGTCTCGGGAGGCCTGGTGGGTCTGCCCTCTTCCGCCGCAGCAGCCGCGGCAGCACAGAAGCAGGTCCCCCCCACCTCCCGCCCTGCCCCCCATCCGCGGCAGACCCCCCTTCCCGCGGGCCGGTCTGAACGTGGCCACTCAGCTGTCGGGACTCTCCGGTGCCCCTGGCGTCGTGTTCAGTGTTGGGTGTCAGTACTCCCTGCCGTCCCCGTGAGTGCTTTGCCCCAGGAAGGAGCTGCTGTGGTAACGGGAGGTGATAAGATTGTAGTCCAGTCTGTAGCCCTGGACCAGCTCATTTCGAACCAGGCACCCCGCAAGGAGGACTGGTTGCTGGGGTTTGGGGACGGTGACGTGCGCCTCCAGGTCCCCTTCTTCCCTGTGTTGGGGGGACAGTTCCCTGCACGTGCCCCCTCCCCCCCCCCCCCCGGAAACCGTGAGCACACATGAGTGTGACAGAGGATCCGTGTCGCTCCGAGTGCCCGCCGTCAGCCAAGGGCCGTCTGGTCCCTGCTGCTACAGTACCGTTCCCACCGGGGCGTGGTCCCCAGGCACGCGTGGGCCACGCCGGGGCTGAGTGTGCCCAGGACACCTGGGGACGTGAGGGTGAAACGCACCGGCAGGGCTGGGCCTCGCGAGCGCGGCCGCGAGGTTGGCTTTCTCCGCTTCGCGGCGCGCTTCCGATGGCCGGGGGCTCTGCCCTGCCCGCCTGCGAGGCCCAACGGCCAGAGCGACTTTCTCAGGGAACGAGGCTGCGGGGGTTCGGCTCTCAGGGCGGCCGGAGCCGGGGGCCTCTGCACACCGCTCTCTCCCCTTCCTCGCAGGCTCCCTGGAGTCCACTGAACACACGTACGTCTACAAGGCGCAAGGCGCGGGGGTCACGCCGCCGCAGACGCCCTCGGGCACTCGCGCCAAGCAGAGACTTCCAGGTACAGCGCGTCTTCTGAGTTGATTAAGGCTGAAGAGAACCGTTGGTTCTCTTGGGAACACAGACCCTTGCGTCTTGGGAGGCTTGTCCTGTTGGGTGTTACCTCCTGTGTTTTCTTGGTGCTTTGACCCCATGTCCTGTTCCTCCTCACTGAGGACCAGCCGTCCCTGTAACCATTTCAGTAGCCTGGGGCTTCAGCCTGGGAGAACTTTCTCCGTGGCAGCCCAAGGGGGAAGTTCGGGTCTTGAGAACTGGCATCGTGTTTAACCTGGTGTTTACTCACCTGAACTTCTCCTGACCGTGACCTTGGGAGCCGTGTCGGTGTCCTGTCGGTTCTCATTTCTCACCTCATCACTTTGGAGCCTCAGAGCTGGGGGGCGCGGGGGCGTCTCCGGAAGCAGTTGCGATTAAATAAAGCAACCACTTGTTGGACGGAGGGCTTTCAGCACTGTCCGTGCATCTTTCTCTAGGCCAGAAGCCTTTTAAGAGGTCTCTGAGAGGTTCCGATGCTCTGAGCGAGACCAGCTCAGTCAGTCACGTTGAAGACTTAGAAAAGCTGGAGCATCTGTCCGGGGCGCCGGAGCCAGATGGCCTGGAGCCTAGCGGCCCCGAGCCGCACCCCGGGGCTCCCCCTCCGCAGGAGGCCGAGCGGACGGGGGCCTTCCAGAACGGGGCCCAGCGCCCGGAAGATGACCGTCCACAGGTAGAAGAACCGGAGAGCTTAAGATAAAATCCAGTGTTTGCTTTGAGACTGTACCGGGTATTGTTTCAGGGAAGATGAAGCTGTACTGAAAATGTGAGCCGTGCCACAGCTAACGCAAGAGAAATGACTGTTGTTTGTCCTTCGCTGGGATTTTTGCACAAATCTGTGCCTGAAAGCCAGGCTTTTTAGACGGGCAGTTGATTGGTCTCATTGGATGGGTCTGTAGCATGACAGCTGGGGTTCCTGCCCACGTCCTTGTAGGTGGTACCATTTCTCCCCCACGTTCCCATAAACACTCGTTGTTCACGAAGAACACTTAGAATTCCAAGTGCCCGCCACTTGAAACGCTTGCGCTTATTTTTCTAAAACCTAAGCGTAAGCCGTGACGAGGTTACATACAACTTTTCGTTAAGTCAGCTCTAGAACCTTCCGGGTCCTCTGTTGTGCTGCTGCACCGGAGAGGCAGCGCGGTCTCCGCCATCTGTTTGGGTCAGCGTTCAGTGTGGGCAGGCCGCGGGGTACGGCGGGCTCGGGTTTGGCGCGATGCCGACCTGAGCCCGAGCCGCTCCCGCCGCCCCCGCCGCTGCTTCCGAGGTGTAGAAAGGAGCGTGCGCTCTGGCTGGGGCAGGGCCGTGGGCAAGCAACTTCCCTCTGCCCCGAGTCCATTCCTCCCTTTATATACTATTTGTAGACAAATTAAAGGATTATCTATTAAGAGTAACTGTAAAACTCTTGGCCATATATATGTATATTTTTAAATACTGGTAAAGCTTTTAAATTGGCACACAGATACACACTGTGCTCGTTTCTATGTTTAATACCTGAAAAGCCGACAGACGCGAGTCTTGACCTGATACTAACTCTGCTGTGGAGCACCCAGTTACGTTTCAACCCTAAAATAAGTATACCTTTGACCTGTTTTACATGGGAGTGTGTGTGGCTTCTCCCCACGAGCAGCTCACCCCTTTGGGCCCAACTCAGAGACAACCTGGGCCCTCGGTCTGGTGAAGCCAGACCACTGCTGAGATACTGGAAGCGAGTGCTTAATTACTGCCTCTTTGTACTTTTCCAGAAGTCCTGCACCTCTTCGTTTTCATAGGTAAAGGTCCCTGAGCCTTTAGTTCAGTGAAGTCAAGCTTTGGGACGCCTCAAGACGGTGGGGGTTCACACTGGGCTGGGGACTGTCGTGTTGGAAGCCTTAGGTACACCACATTAAGCCTATAATTAGACACCGATTTGATGTGATTTCTGACTTTTGGCACTTGTCAAAATGCAACTTTTTTTTCGGTGCAGATGATTAAAAGTCTTCCCTGTTTATTTGGTGCAATGAAGTATAGCAGATAAAATGGGGAAAGGGGACCTTATCACCTTTAACAAGATTAATTTTTCAATGTTTTTATATATATTTGGAATTGCTAAATTGGTTTTGCTGAAACAGAATTTCACCCTTAAGATACTATTTGAATGTTGGTTTCAATAAAGGTTCTTGAAATTGTTAACCTGTGGGTTCAGTTCCTGAATGGTCATCAGGCAGAGCGATTCCCCCGAGGATAGCAACTTCAGAGAAATAAAGGCCTCGGAAAGTCTGACCTGCAGACATCACGGTGTGGCCATTTTAATGACCTCACACCTAGAGCAGACTTCGCAATGGCTTCGTGTAACTCTCACATTAAGTTGAGTCTCAGATTGTTTTCTGTTGCAGAACAGTCTGATGAGATTCTGGTTTTCCTTCTGGGCTTTTCATCTCCTTCACCTGGAAGTGGAGTAGCAGTTGGAATTCATGCTACTGAAATATTTGGGGGCCAGAAAACCCCTCTGTGAGATGGATACGTTCTCACGGAATTCTGCTGCACTTGAAATACCATTTTTCAAACAAGCTTATGTATAATGTTCCCTTGATTCCCTAATTTAGCAGGAAGAGAACCACTTACCCCAAGTCTGAAACAGCGGCTTGCAGGATCACGCGGCAGGCGGCTCCTCCTGGGCCCTCGGTGCCAAAAGGCAAGGCCGGGCGTCCCCTTCGGCAAAGCAGAAAGCACACCTCGACAAATGCCTTCGCGAAAATAAGATTTTATTTTTAAAGTCATTTGAAGGACAGTAAGGAAGGAGACCTAAGATTCAGCGGATGCGGATTCTGGTTCGTATTCTTTCCAGGCCCCACGGTCCCCATGGTGGTGTCTCTCAGGCCAAAAGTTGCTCTTTGGTGATGCCCGTGTTTAGCTTCCTGGAGAAGGGATCTTTTCCCATAAACCATCTTCGTTTTTTTTGTAGAGGAGAGCCTTGTTTCCGGGAAACAGTGCGTTGGTTGGAGATGGGTGTTTTTTTAAGAACATCAAGGTAGATCTAATATGTTCGACAAAGTGGGGTGGCTCAGCCAGAGGTGAAGTGGAGAGGTTCTGGAAAAACAAGATTCTGGGTCTGAGAGAGGAATAAGCTGGCTCTGTTACCCTCTTGACAAAGCTGTCGAAGTGTCTCTGGGTTCTTAAACAGTCCGGATCGTCTCAGGTCACCACGTACACAGAAGTCGTAAAGTTACGGAAGACGGGAGGTGTACTGCATTAACGAGGAAAAAGCAGTCGGCTGTGTACTCCTTCGACCCATGCAAATGCCCGGCCAGGACCTTACTTATTCTCGGCTGATCTAGAGGTTAAATGGGGTCTGCCGAAGGCATCCTAAAAGTAAATCCCACCCACCGAAGGAAAGGCTGCTGTGCTCTCGCCTAAACCCATCTTCTTCTTCTAGATGAAGAAACCAGGGTGCGGAGATTTAAGACCGCCCCAGCCTGTAAGTTCTCACCTCTAGTATTTGCTTATCATCTTGCTGCAGCCAGAAATCCACATGCGGAAATGGCATCCAGGAGTACGGTCCTATACGAAGTTGTTCTGTCTTTGCGTCGTAAATGCTAATCATCTGAAAAAGAGCATTTCGAGGACATTTCAAGGAACGTTCTCTGCTTCTCGAACCCCACCATTAGTGCAAGCTCCAGCGCAGTCCCACGTTAACGTGGAGGGATGAGCTGCTTTATTTTTAAAAAATTTTTTTTTTTCAACGTTTATTTATTTTTGGGACAGAGAGAGACAGAGCATGAACGGGGGAGGGGCAGAGAGAGAGGGAGACACAGAATCGGAAACAGGCTCCAGGCTCCGAGCCATCAGCCCAGAGCCTGACGCGGGGCTCGAACTCACGGACCGCGAGATCGTGACCTGGCTGAAGTCGGACGCTTAACCGACTGCGCCACCCAGGCGCCCCAAAACGGTCTAATAACCAAAGCCGCTACTTATGGAGTCCTTCCAGTGTGTCTGCTGTTGTACTTTGGGAGTAACGTACGTGCTTTTGTTTAGTCCTGACAAAAGTCCTCTGGGAAGACGGCATTTTTCCTACTTTGGTCGGAAACCTGATGCTCAGAACGGACAGGCACTTTGCCCACAGCGACATTGCCGGTAAGCATGAGAGCTGGGACAGAAACCCAGGTGTGTGTGGCTCAATGCCACATAAAACACCTCCTCGTTACTTATGCCCCAGCAACTAATCACCTTGCAGCTTAAAAGCGCTCAGTGCCGGCTTGCCCCATCAGGAGCAAGGAAAGTGCTTATTTGCCAATCAATTCCCTGAATTCCCCAACCTGTCAATGGTAGTTTTCAGCTTAACCAGCAACCCTGGCTTTTGGTTCCTGAGACTAAATCAAGTTCTGAATATTAGCTAAGTCAAGGCTATTACCCTGCTCGAGAAACAGCAAAGGCATCTGACAAACGTTAAAGGTTTGGCAAAACATCACCGTGAACGCACACACTCTCCAACGAAAATGTCAACGTTCCATCAGTGAGGAATCTGAATGCGCCTTCTCTTTTTTCACACCTCTGCCTTCAAAGCGGAGAAGTGGGGTCTAGCTTGCAAGAAACAAACGCTTTGTTCCTGACGCCTATAAAACGTGAGGCTCTGGAGCGGGACGCCCCTTTTTTCCCCTTAGCACCGAGGGTCTCACTCACTGGGCCTCCTGTCAGAGCTCGGGCGGCACGCAGCTCCTCCTCCGGGCCTCGGTCTGGGAAGGAGGCTCTGTAAATCTCTGCAGTTTTAATGTTGACCGCTGTGGGGACAAAGAGGTCCTCCGCATGGACTAAAGGCACAAGTGGAAAGTTGGCACAGCCGCACCACGTCTACGGCCACGGGTGACCGAACGTGGCCGGTCGCCCCAAGAAGGGGAAGAGGGGTATGGCTGGACCGCTGTCGCTGAGCAGCTGCGGCTTCCCCTTTGTGCAGACGGAAAGCGCCACCTTACGGCCAAGCCCGTGTCCGCCGGGGCCCCGGCCCGACCAAGGGGCGACCTCCTCCCCCGGGAAGCGCCAGCTCTTCAGGCCGGCACGGGGAGACCCTCCCTGGCCAGCGCCGTGGCCGCGCCGGGGGCAGAAGCGGGGCCTGGGGTGCTGTCCGGGTCTGGTGGTGGTGGGGGCATGTTCCCGCCACGCACCTCTGCCAGGCTACAGGCAGTAGTACGGTGACCCCGTGCGCCCCGCTCGGCCATCGCACATCGGGTGGAAGTTTCACCGGCTCTCCCCCTCCGGGGATCCGGGGCTGCGGCGGGAGAGCGCTCCGGCCTTTCCTTGGCTGCTCTCTCCTTAGCAGGACCCTTATTCCCCGCCGGACCCCACCAGGCTCCCCACTGTGTGAGGGGACCGACCCCCTGCCCGGCCCCAGCCCCGGAGACTGGCTGGAGAAGGGCGAGCAGACGGCCCCGCTTCCTGGCCGCCACCTCGTCCGTCCCCGGTGGCCGTAGAGAGCGGACGTCTCTGTTTTGTGGGCAGCGGTCAGAGAAGGCAAGCTGCTTGCCCGGGGCCCCCGGTGCGGCACAGGGAGCCAGGGTCAAGCTGGCCCTGGGAGCGCGGCCTCCGGGCCTCCAAGAAATGCACTACTTACCGATGCCATAGATGATTGGAAAGTGCTTTTCATTTTCTTCCCGGTCATTTAGTTCTAACGAAAGGAAGAAAAATGCTTTTTAAGGAGTGATTTTTAAGAAAAACTGAACAGTTGCTTTCATTTTCTATAACTGAGGCCAACAGGGAGCCCACACTGCAACGGGAGGAAAAAGGACATGCAAGGGACCGTGTTCCTGTTTCCCTGCCAGGTCCCACCGGAGCCGTCAGGTTTCCACCAAAACGAGTGCCGCGTCCCGAGTCAGCGCCTCCCGGCTCCCTACACGCTCAGCCACCAGCCACGCGTGGTGGTGGGTGGCTCCTTCCCAGGAGCAGAGGAAGCGTCTGAAAATCCCGAGGAAGGAAAGAGGGGCCGCGCTGAAGGGGGTGGGGGTCAGGATGTCATCGGAGGCCGAGCGGGATTTGGGCTTGGGGGGGCGGGCGGGCCACTGGCTGCAGAGGGCGGAGGGGGCTCTCCTGTGGCTGAGGGGCTCGTGTGCGAGGTCTTGCTTTAAGGGTGAGGGCGCCGGCTGTTGGGGGAAGGACGGCAGAACTTACCTGTCACACACAACGTCACTAAGTGAATGTCATCTTCTTGTCTGTCAAATTCACCTACAATGAAAAGTTTCAAAGTGGACATCAGAAACCCACTGAGCAAGTCGAGATGGGGCCAGGCCCTCTCCGTCCCACTCCCGTTTCTGCCACAACGCGGCCCGGGCGCGGAAGCCAGATTCCTGTGAACTGACGCCAGGGAACCCTAACCCTAACCCTAACCCTAGCCTCGAGCCCAAAAGAAACTGTGACCAAAGCTGTCCCTTCGTCTCTTCCTTCTCAGGGGTTTGTGGGGACAGCGGACTCCGAAAACGTTTACCCCTTACTTAAACAACTTTTTTTTCTTTTTACCAGCCATTCTAAAAACTTGATCACTGTAAAAAAAAAAAAAACGTGGAAAACACAGGCAAGTGTAAGTACACGGGTCGTTCATAGTACAAGGACACGGGCTTCTGATGCCACAACCCCAGCAGTTAACAGTCCGTGTTTCTTTCCTGCCGTCCGTGTACTGCCGAGCCCGCGCCTCTTAGACAAGTACTCCTGACTCTGCGGCCACGTGTGCTTTCCCGTGCGATTCACGTACTTTTTAATGGCTACGTAACAATTTCTTTGCTGACGGACATCAGACTGCTAACGTAAAGGATGTTCCGCCCGCATTTGGGCATGAATCTCCGTGCACACTGCAGATTATTTTCTTAGAACAGATTCCCAGAAGGGGAATTACCAGGGCAAAGGAGAGGAACCTTGTTAAGACTTAGGCCACGCGGCCAAATTGCTTTGCCGACAGGTTACAGCAACGTACGTTCCAGTGCTGGGCGCGTAGGCCCGCCTCGCCGCGGTTGACACAGAGCGAGGTCTTTTTTTGAATCCTCGCTAATTTAACGGGAAAAGGTGGCATCGTCGGCGTTTTACTTTCCTGCAGGTTAAAACGGACATCACTGCCCAGAGGGCCGCTCACCATCTTATTCACCGCTAGCGTTGACCGTCTTGGACCGTGTCGACTACTGTTTCCAGGAAAATCTCGTCCCCCTCCCATTGGCCCCTGAATCGTAGCTCGGTCCCTCCGTCCGAGTCCAAGCCGAGCCAGTCGGGCTGCTCCCAGCAGCTGCCCCGAGAGGCTGTGCACTAAGTAGCGTTTTGATCCAAACAAAAGCGGGAGCAAGTTTTCATCAAAGTTGGGGAAACCGTGAACTTACTAAGAAGTTGATGAGTAAGTTTTTGTGACAACTGCCTGTCATCACTGAAGCCTCCCACGAGGTGCACTTCCAGCCTGGCAAAGAGACGGGACGGTGGTCAGAGGCCAGCACTCCGGCCGCGGGGCGCCCTGGCTTTGCTCGGGACCTCGGTTCTCCGCCTCCACGAAGCCGCGCTCCGCAGCGGCGCTTCCTCCCGGGGCCTCTTCCGTGCCTCGCGGCGGGGAGGACGCGTCTGGGCGGCACTGGGAGAAACGGGGGAGGCTGCCAGGGCCGCGCGAGCCGCTGGGGACGCGGCCGGGGGCGCTGATGGCGGACGGGAGCTGCGCCTGCACACGAGCGGCCCCGATGCGGAGCTTAAGACGCTCCGCTCGGTTAGAATAGGGCTGTGGCGCACTTCGAGAAACCTCTTCGGCATCTCAGCCTAAGGGGAACCGGGGTGCGGGGCCGGGAAGGGGGGCTGGCAGACCGCTCACCTCACTCTTGTCCAGCAAACCCGGAGCCAGGGACTGTCGCCTCCCAATTTCAAGACGGGAACCAGGTCGGTTTCTACAGGCCATGCTTACCCCCCCACCAGCTTTTCCAGGTTTGGGGAACCCTGCTACTCCCCCGGGGTGGCCCTTCTGGGGACTGTCACTGCACACACTAGCACAGCACAGCTCTCAAACTCCTGTGCTTGAGCCTGTATTCTGCCCCCCCTCGTCTGCGAGCCCCCTCGTCCACAGCCTGGGACAACCCAAGGGAGGAACCCGAACCGGCCAGAAGTGGCATGAGGACAAGCATCACGTGGCCCCACACAAACACGAATGGGCCAGACGAGCCGCGGTCACCACGGCTTCGCTCGACACAGGGCCACGGGTTTGCCTTCCCAGTCTTGGGAAGGCACGACCACGAGCGTTCCATGGACAGACCAAAGATCCCTCCTGCCACGTCTCCGCACCGCACCAGGGGGCCCAGCGCAAAATGACACTGCTGGCCCGGCCTATGTGACACTAGTGACACCAGAAAGAAGGGCTTTATTATTATTTTTGTTAAATCCCTAGGATTCTGAGAACGTGTAGATGACCAGACTAGTCCGTTCTGTGGCCACCCCAGACTTTCTCCCCAGCGAGGGGCAGGAGGGGGCACAGGTGTGTGTGTGGGGCCCCTCTCCCCCAGCCGTGGGACCAGGTCCCGTGTTCCAGGGTGACAGCTGTTGGGAGGGGGCGGCCACCTGACGGGCCACCGTGGGAAAATGCACCCTCACCCGCACCCCCCTCCCCCGGCCACGGGGGGTTCCTCCCTGCCTCGGCCTCCACGGTCCTTCCCACCCTTGAACACCCTGTTTTGCTTCCTGCCGGCCTCCTTGCTTCAGGGCACTTCGGGGGCAGGTGTCTGTCTACTGGCCACGGCTATGGCCCCGACACCTGTAACAAGCTCCCCCTGGGAGAAAACACCCGACAAGCAGCTGCCGGAACGAACGAATGAAGAGAAGGCATCTGGGATTTGCTGACGCGTGAGCGAGCATCCCACGATACGGGAGCAGAAACACAAGCTGAGGTTCCAAGTCAAAGCTTCATCCACAGGCCAGCCTGCGCCCGCCACCCGGTCTGCTCGTTCCACGGCCACCGGCGAGGGACCGACGCTGTGCCGGCTCGGCTCCAAACGAACGAGCCGGTCGCCGTGGCGGTGACCTTCCATGCGGCGGCCACGGCCGTCCCCTCTACGTGACAGAGCGCGGGGCCCGGCACCACGGGACACGGGAACGGGGCGCTCACCTTCCACACGGAGCGTGGTCGGAGAAGGATTTGATGGAGCTCATGATCAGGGGGACCTCCGCTTTGGTGTCACTTCCGTCACAGTGGGTCAGGCAGGTGGCCCCGTTACCTGAGGCAAAGGGGGGAACGACTCACGTTACTCCGGGTGAGGGCTCCGTGCTCGAGCCAGATCTACTCCCATCCCTTCAGACGCCTCCTCTGTCAATGCCCTGGAAGGAGACCCAGGAGGATCTGTGCTGCCCCGCCCACCCTTCTGACCCGGGTACCAGGGAGATGCCATGCGGACTGGGGGGGGTGGGGGGGGAGGGCAGGGTCCGGCTGCGGGCAGGACACCAGGAATGTCACGGGCAGAGACGCAGCGCTGCCCTTCCTCTCGCTCGCCGTACCTGTGTGCCTCAGGACCACGATGTGACAGGTGGTGGCATCATCAGAACCCAGGATGGAGATGGAGCCTGGTTGGAAAAGAGAGAAAATGAAACATCCAGTAGCCCCGGGGGTGACGCCCGATTCACGGCCTCCTAACCTACCATCCTGCGGGGAGGCCGCTGCAAGCTCTCTTTGCTGAACATACAGAAGGCCCTGGGGTCCCACTTGCTGAACAGACTGACCTCTGAGAAGTCTGGCTCTTTCCTGTTCGATTAAAACAAGATAAAAGAGGGACGGAAATTAGTGATGACTGGGTACCTAGAGGGGTGGCGAGGCCCGACGTGCGCCTGGGCGGGAGCCGCGGGCTCTGTGCGGTGCCACCAGGCTGAAAGGCCAAGGGACCGGGGCTGCGGCCACTACGGGTGGTGGGGGGAGGCGGAGCAAATGACACGCGTGAGCTCCCGGGCTTCGTTCCGCCTGCGCCTGAGGGACCAGAGTGCAGGCCTTTCTCCTCAAGCGCAAGAGACCCTCCAGGGCTCTGCACCCGGGAAGGGAAGCCGACCGTCGGCCCGAGGGCCCGGCCGGCTCCGAAAACACGGCCCTTGTGCAAGAGAGGCGGACACCGTCCCTGCCCCCGAGCTGGTCGTCCCCACGCTGGGAATCTGGACCTCTGGACCGGGGAACCTCCCTCCCCCACCAACGCACACACCCGGGTGGCTCGGAACGACAGAGGTGAGTTATGCCGAAGAGACTCACGCTATTGCACAGTCAGGAAAAATGAAGACTAGGAAAGATGGTTTTGAAATGCAAACCGACAAAAAGTGTAAAAAAAAAAAAAATCTTTAAAAGTTATAAATAAGGGCGCCTGGGTGGCTGAGTCAGGTAAGCGTCCAACTTTGACTCAGGCCATGATCTCGTGGTCCGTGAGTTCAAGCCCCGCGTCGGGGGCTCTGTGCTGACAGCTCGGAACCTGGAGCCTGCTTTGGATTTGGTGTCTCCCTCTCTGCCCTCCCCCGCTCACGCTCTGTCTCAAAAATGAATAAACGTCACAAAAATTTAAAAGTTATAACTCTGCGGTGATGATCACAAGGCTCAAGTGTTGCCACGTGGGAGGAAGCACGAGGAGATTCACCCGCATGGCCACGGCCACGGTCAGACAGGGCAGACTGAGTGCGTTAGCATTTGCTCTCTCGCCTTGTCCCGATTCCGTAAACGTGCTATGACAGAGCCGTGACCGAGGCAGACAACCAGAAAGGGCCCGTCCTAAATCAGCAAATTCATGAAAAGGCTGTGTTGGAATCAGGTGTCCAAACCTTCTCTCACTTCGTATTGGCAGAAATTCTTACGCAGGAAGCCCTGAGTCGTGGGTGCAAGCGTTGACTCGCCGCACTGTGCCCCTGCAACTAACAGGTCACTGTGTGTCAGCTGTACTGTAATTCGAATTTTTTTTAAAAAGTCTTCCACACTGGGGCGCCGGGGTGGCTCAGTCGGTTAAGCGGCCGACTTCGGCTCAGGTCATGATCTCACGGTTTATGGGCTCGAGCCCCGCATCGGGTTCTGTGCTGATGGCTCGGAGCCTGGAGCCTGCTTCGGATTCTGTGTCTCCCTCGCTCTCTGCCCTGTCCCCGCTGGTGCTCTCTCTCAAAACTAAAATGTTAAAAAACACAAAAATGCCAGATCGATACAAGAAATTACATCACACGGGGTACGTAGACGGGTCACTACTTCCTCCTGACTTGCAGCAAGTCGACTCAAAGAACAGACTGCGACCCAAATGCGCAAACCCAGAGGAGGTGGGTGGGGTCCGGCCAGGACCTGGCTTCACGGTCTCACACGGGCCGCTCGCCACGGCTGAGCTTGGTGTGCCCAGTGAGGCTGACACTTGCTTAATCAGTAATAAGATACAAGATATATTAAAAAAAAAAAAAAAAAAAAAAGATCGCTTGATTCGTTACCCAGAGTTTTCTTCTCTTAATAAACTCTCGTTAACTGGAAGCAAGGCAGCCATTAGCACGACAGCGGCTCCTCAACAAACGAGAAGGAGTAAGTGGGAGTAAGTGAGCTGCCGTGTCAGTCGGCCAGGCTCGGCCGCAGCGGTCAGGGAGGAACTGGCCGTGACTCACGGTTCTGCAACTCGGTAAACACCTCGCCTCCCGGGTGCTCTGCATGTCACACGCTCGTCACCTCACCTTGATTCGAAATTAGACGCAGGACAGCGCGCACTTTCCTTTCCGTTAGCCCCGGGACACTTACCTTGGCCTCTGTGCTTTCGGGGGCGGGGGCGGGGGGGTGGGGGCCGGGCCAATGGGGGCCACAGACGTCCACGCTGGGGCCACCACCCCAAAGGCAAAGCCGTGTGTGCGCGTGAACTGCCACTTGCGTGCCCGAGAGCAAACATCCCAACGGCCCAGCTCCCCCCACCCTCGCCCTCTCCCCCCTTCCCCCCTTCCCCCTCCCCCCCCAGTGTCCCAGACAGACAGGAGCATAAATTATCAGAAGAGATGATGCCGCAAAGCGAAAAGAACATGTTGTTTTGGTTTTCCGCTTTTAAGGAATGAAAAAAGTTCAGCCAACTTCTCCTCTGTGGAAAAACACAGAGAGCTACTCCGTCAGCTCCCATCCCTCCCCGAAATACTGGCCAGCTTTCTGGGCCTCTGATACTCTCCGGACACTGACATTCATGAAAAAAGCCTCCTGTCCAGTAGTCCCTCCCTTCCCAGCTCCTGCCCCACGGCGCTGCCCTCCTAGGCCGGGGCTCAGCAAACTTTCCTCCGAAAAGGGACGGAGAGGAACTATTTTGGGCTCTGCTGGGGTGCGGTCTCCTGTTGCAACCACTAGGCTCTGCTGTGTAGCCTGAAAGCAGCAGGGACAACACGTAAACAAACGGATGTCGCCGTGGCCCCAAAAGACTTGATTTATGGGCGCCACGGAAATCTGAATTAACTTCACTGAATTTCACATGTCATGAAGTAATACTATTTTTTCTTAACGGTTTTCTTTAACTATTGAGACAGATAGAGAGAGAGAGAGTAGGAGGGAGGGGCAGAGACAGAGAGAAGGAGAGAGAATCCCAAGCAGGCCCCACACTCAGTGCGGAGCCCGGCTCGGGGCTCGAACTCCCCAACCTTGAGATCATGACCTGACCTGACCTGAAAGCAAGAGTCAGACACTTAACCGACTGAGCCACCCAGGTGCCCTGAAATAGTGTTTTTTTGTTTGTTGTTGCCCCACCACTTAAACCTGTAAAAACCATTCTTGGCTGACGGGCTGTCCACACGTGACCTCTGGCGTGGGGCTGGGGCCTGAGGACCCCTAATTCCCCAGGCACTTAGGACAAACGATCACGTGCCCCTTCCCCTGCTGCTCTGTTCCGTCCGCTCTTCACATTCTCCTCCTCTGGGAAAAGGGGATCGTGCCGTCTGCTCCTCAGGTCGTGTGAGGATTAACGGACGGCAGGTTTGTCGTGGGTGGCTGTCGCCAGGCCCGCCCGGGTCCCGACCCCGGGGTCCCCCGTGTCCACGCTGCCCTCCCCGGTGGCTGCCAGCATCACTGCTTCAACACACGGCTCTGTCACAGCCCCTTTCCTGCTCAGAAATCCTTGGAGTCCAGCGATGTCACTCGCGGGAATAATTACAGGGGTTTACAAAGATTCAGCTCCGTGACTGTTTCTAACACAGCAGATTTATAAATATCCTCCGTGCTTAGAAGCAGGAACTAAGTTGCGGTGCATTCGTATCGCGGAATTCTACGGAACCACACTTAAGCCAACGCTGCTGGCCGAGCATCCGGTGACCGGCTGAGAGCAAAGGCTCTCGGACAGCACGGCCCAGAGCAACTTTGCGCGGTGACGGCAGCCGTCTATTTCTGCCCCGCCTCGTACAGTAGCCACGAGCCCCACGTGGCTGTGGGGCACTTGGAAGGTGGCTGGTAGGACTGAGGAAGTGATTTTTACATTTTCTTTCACCGTCATTACACGAAAATCGCCTTACGTGGCCGGGGCCACCGCACTGAGCACTGCAGCGTTCTAGACTCAAAGGCACCCTGCCAGGGTCCCGACGGGGACTTCGCCTCTTTGGGGATGTGGGACCTTGGACAACCCGCTTCCACCTCTCTGCGCCTCACAGTCCTCATCTGTAAAATGGGAGCGGCAACGGCGCCTGCTCCCGGGGGCTGCGCAAGTCCCACCGCGTCACGGCCGTGACTATTCTGCGCTGGGCGTGGCTAGGGACAGGCTAGTAACCGCTGGTCCTGCATGTGACCGGCTGTGTGGCGTGAAAAAGACACATCACAGAACGGAAGAGGTTGTATGCTCTCGTGTCTAGAAGGGTCTCATTCCCACACAAAGAAAAACCTCTGGAAGGGTGTTTGCCAAAATATGAATAACGGTAACGCTCACAGATGATTTTTTTTTCTTCTTTGTGACACTTCTGTTTTCTTCTCTCTTACAAAGGGGACACGCGACTTGTAGAAAACAAGCCATGAAACTTTTCATCTCCCCCCCTTCCTTGAAAGATCCACCAAAACCCCTCTAATCCGGGCGCGACCCACCTCCCTGGGTTACCTTCCACGTCCCCTCATCCCCTCACCCTCTCTGCGCCAGGGAATCTGGCCAGTCCACCTGCCCTCGGGGCGCTTCCCCCCTGCGCTCGGTGGCAGTCTTGCTTGCTCACCTAGAATGTTCTCTCCTTCCTCCCCACTCGAATCTCTCCCATGCGTCCATCCTTCTTCCCTAAGACTGCTAAGTGGCCCGTCCCCCAGGTTCCTGTGATGCAAATCGGCCCCCAGGACACGGCCTTTCCTTTCAAGAGGGCAGGCCACCCTGGCCTGTCACATCCCTCCCCCCCCCACCCCACCCCCACACGGAGTGTGCTGCCTTGGACACTGATCTTTCTATCACAGAAACTTCCCGAGAGACATAAAGATAGCGTCACCTTAACTCCTTAGGCAGCTGAAAGTTTCTCCCCTTGGTGAGTCCTACTGGGACTTCATTCCTTCACAATGTGCCGGCGACATGGCCCAAGGAAAGTGCATACCACAGGGCCTAATGTCGGCTAAGTGCCCAGGAGGTGCTGGCTAAGGTGCCTCCTGTTTTCCCGAAATGGAAGCTGCGAATCACAGCGTGGTCCCCTTTTCCCGGTAACTCCTCAGCCTTCAGGTCATTTTCAGGGGTCACTGCGCTCATTCGTTTATATAACAAGTAAATTACAAAGTGCAGATTCATTGCCAGCGGCTGCCCCAGGCTCTGAGGACACACACAGTGACACATACTTCGTCTGCCTTCAGGAAGCTTACATTCTGGGGGACAGATCAAGGGACAATAGAAAAGAAAAAAAAACAAAAAAAAAACACCTATGCAGACAAAGTGATTACAAACCGCGCAAGGGTCCCAGAGGAAACCTCAAAAATACCTTCTCCGAGCCTACAGACTGTCAAGTTCCTCTGCTTCCCAGTTCAGAGGGAAAAGGGGCATTCTACCTTTAGGGCACTTAACAGTTTGTGTATTCGAGCCATTTGTGATTAGAAACCATACCCTCTAACTAGGCTGTAAAGCAGTCCGCCCCGATTGTAGGAAAGAGGTCAACACGGCGCCCAACATACAGTGGAGGCTCAGCATGTCCCTCCAATCAATGAACTGACTGATTTCCCCCTAACTAGATCCGGGACAAGGGGAAGGTTTGGACTCAAGAACCCCTTTCCAAACTGTCTCTGCACAAGCACGGATTAGGGGTTCGGAGACCTATTTGAGGACAAAAGCAGGAAGACAAAACCCAAACCCTTCCATCAGGGCGTGGTCCTCAACACGGCTCAGCTGGGGAGAAGCAGGGCCCTTTCTTACGGCTAAAAATACTACCCGGAGGCCCGTGGGGAGGGGAGCCCGAGGGAGCGGCCGGGTGCCCCTGCCCGAAGCCCGCTGGGGGAAGCCGCTCCCCGCGGTGTGTGGGCCCCCGTGAGAGCCCCCGCGCAGGGGCCCTTGCCCCGGTTGGCCTCAACGGGCAAGCCCGGCTCGGAGCGGGAACCCGCCTGCCCAGGGTCGAGAGTCCCCGGGCACCCTCCAGCCGCGGTGCTGTGCGACCTCGGGCAAACCGCCTAACCTCTCTGGGCCGCCGGCCCCTCCTCCGGCAAAGAGAGGCCTCGGCACGTGCCCTCGGAGGCCCAAGGAAGGTGAAAGCCCCACAGATGCCTCGAGCGAAGGCATAAGATCGCTGCCGGCGGCCAGGGCTCCTGACGTGCCGAGAGCGGCTCGGCTGCGCCAAGTTTAAACCCTGCCTCGGGAAGAGCGGCTGGAGGCGGCGGGGTGAGGAGAGTCGGGCGCGTCCGGCAGGTCCCCTCGGGTCCTCCTCGGAGCCCCCCCCACCCGGGCCCTGCTCACCTCCAGAAGCGGGTGGGCGCGCACGAGGTCCCCCGCGGACTGCGGCAGCCGCACTCGCCGCCCCTCGACTAGCAGCGGCATCGCGGAGGCGGCCGCCCCGGCAGGCCCAGGGAGGCGGCGGCCTCCCCAGCCCCGGGCCGCCCGCGGCCCCCGCCCCCGGGCCGCCCCGCCGTGCCGCGCCCCGCCCCCCCCCGCGGGCGCCGCCGGGAAGTGAAGTCCCACGGGGGCGGCGCAGGTCCGCGCGGTTCAGGAAATCGGGGGCGGGCCGCAAGGCCCTATGGGAGATGTAGTCCAAACGCGGGAGAACGGCCCTCGGCGCGCCCCCTCCGCAGGGGGCGCTGGGAAATGTAGTCCCCAAAGCGTGGGCGTCAAAGCCGGGGGAGGAGCTGGGCTCTGGAAGAGAGCCTTCGCCGGGTCCCGGCTCAGTCTTAGTTCACATATCAGCCAACCGTCCCGGCCCAAGAACGGGCTCTGGGGTCTGACTGCCTCCATTCAAGATCACGGCTCTACTACTCCTCATTGTGACCTTGAGCACGTTAATCCGAGCTGGGGAACCTGCTGTGCTGCTGCTCCATAGGATTGTGTTCAGTGAATAAACGTAAGCCGCCTGAAACCGCGAAAACAGAGTCTAGCCCCACTGATGATTTAGAAATCATCAGTAACACTTGCTGCTCGGCGTACAGCAGGCACTCACTGATGGGCCAAGAGCCCTGGGAGTAAACATCGATGAGGTACCGTCCAGTCCCTACTAAGGACAGGTACCCCGGCGCAAGGCTCGTGACCTAGGGGCTCTCTATCCTGAGATTTGGAAATATCACTTAAATACACCGGACTCCACCATACCTTAACCAAAACGCAGTTTTACAAAACTAGTGGTGAAGCGAAGAGCCACCTCACAGAACAAGAACTGTTGCGACGGCATCGCAAGGGGATTCTGGGACCAAGAATTAAAAGCCACCATAATAAGCCACACCTGGCAGGGGGCAAACGCTGTCCTACCTCTCCAGGTGAGGCCTCTTTAGCGGGTACCAAGGAGGCAATCAATGTGGATGAAGTGAAAGTTGTCTTTGCCTTGAAAAGACCCTCCCGTGAAAGGGCTTCCTGCCTACTTTCTCCCAAGGTAGCCAAACAGCTACTGCCTCTCCCTGCGTTTTCACTGAATCCTCCCAGCCCTCAAGGAGGTGGTGGTCATTTCCACTTTACAGCTCAACGTGGAGCTCCCAGAGAGCCCAGGTAACTTGCTCAAGGTCACACAGCTAGTTCGAGAAGCCAAGTCGGACCCCCATGACACTTTAGAAGTCCCTGGTCCTTTCTCACCTGTATAAATTAGCCACTTCTCATTAAGGAAGACCCACCCATTGCAGACAAACAGGATGGGCCTTGGAACTCCTACCCAAATAAAAGCCCGCTTTTCAATAGTAAGAGGATTAGAAAACTCTTTTTATATAATTCCCGAAGAAACTTCCCAATTTTTTCCCCACAATGTTCCTTCCAAAGTGCGTGCATTTTTTGAAGCGTTTGTTTTCCCGGAACCAGTTCAAGCCGCGGCGGCCCTCGTGGCTAGGCGTGCTCACGGGGTCACTGACACCTTAGCCAGTCCTTCTCATTACCAGCGTGTCCCTTACTCCCCAGCTGTCCCCTGTACCGCTCTGGCAGTATTCCCGCCTCTTTAAAAACCGTGTGATGTGTTAGCTGCAGTTTCCTGACAGAGCTTTCATGTTCGCCAGTAAAAACCAAAGAAATCAAAACATCTGTTTGAGAAGCCTCTTTATTGGGGTACCTCCCTTTACTCCATTACTGGTATAAGAACAAAACATCCAGATTAACCATATCATTGTTCTATGTTCACAATGTTTTTTTTCCTCAAACTCTTCTGACATTAAGCAGACCGACTTATAAAGATACCCTTCTACACTAAAACTTCTCAACCCACAAAGGCCCACTCCACTTACCGTTAATTTCTATGGACACATTTCATGGACCCGTTTCATCCAGGTCACAAAAATCCCACCCACCCCCCCCCCCCTTTAGCCAGCAGTTAAAAAACCAGAGAACGTAAAGGTTCTCCGATGACTGTCCACCAAGTCACCAAAAGAAAATCACCAATATCCAAAACTTTTTAAAGCAATAAAAATTTCTGTTTTCCAAAAGCGTATTTACTCTACATCACCATCATAATTATACAAGAGCATACAAAGCCCTAGGAAAGAGAAAGTATTTCATTACAAAATATTTGCGATCGAGAAAATATTGCTTGCTTTTAAATAATAGGAAAAGTGGCAGAAAAATAAATATGTTTAGAGATGTCCATTTTCACAAGTAACACCAAAGTATACACACAAGGAATGAAGCTAAAATACGCGTGAGCCACAGAATGAGCCCAGCCGTGCGCTCACACACACGTGCTACGAAGTGAGGGTGTTTATTAGACTCCTCTCTCTCGGTGTTTAGTTATAAAAGTACAAAAAGAGTCTCCCCCAAGGAGGATTTCACCGAGCTGAACTCCATGATACATCAGCTGGCAAACGGAGGCTGCAGCTATAACCTTGGCTGTTGTCGCTAGCAAAACCATTCCACCGAAGAACCCAGGCTCCTCTCCCCTGCTCCATCAGCACAAAGAAACTCTCAAAATGACCAAACTGATTCTAGTTAAAAAAAAAAAAAAAAGTAACATTCCACTACAAGCAAGCACTCCCAGTCCTAACCACCCTCCTGGGAGCCTCACGGTAAAATCATGTGCTGTGTTTTATAAAAGTCCAACTCCACTCTCAGTGTATGGGAATTTCATTTACCCGGAACTCTGTTGTTCTTTTAACTCCATTCTTCCACTCACGAGCGTGTGACTTGTCTGCTTCCGCTTCCCTAAATCCTGCATGTCTTTCCTCGGGGACTTCCTCGGCCTCTGACAATCCCTGGAGACCTTCAGTGCCAGCTCCGGCTTCTAGCGTCAGGGACCGGCTCGGGCCACCTTCCCACTTTCCTCCGCCCCCTCCGCATCCCAATGAAATCCCAACACACAAATACGGTTCCAGCTGAGGGTCAACACTGTACCCAAAGTAAAATCATTTTAAAGATGTGGAATAGTCTCCTAGAGGATCTTTTTCACTGAAAATAAACTGGATCAACAAAGTCCTGTGATTATGGCTCAGACCAAACCTATGTGCCATCCCGCTAAAACAGGCCACTGCCCAGATCAGAAATTTCACAACGATGCCAGAAAGCTATAACAGAAATAAAATATACACCCACCACACAAGTCAAGCCTTCAACACTGATCATCAACTCCTTTCTAAAATATTGCACATGATACTCCGTCTTTTCTTTTGTTTGCACAGGAGCAAAAAACAAAAAGGAAAAAAAAAAACCAAAACAGCACGTCTGTTCAGACACCAGAGTACGTCTACCTTGCAAGTAAGATGCCTGAGGCAGATACTCGCTCTGGTTCAAACAGGATGAGCCCTGGTACCGAAGGGCACCGTGGGGAGAGACGCTGGTCTCAGTCTCAATCACACATCCTCGTGGTCACAGGGGACTGGTCTGGCAGGTAGAACACAGGAGGGGAGCCCACGCTGCTTGAGGGACTTCGGAAATGCGGGTCAAAGGAGCTCGGGGCCACGCCAACTTCACCTTTCAAAAAGTCATCATCTTCATCCTCCACCACCTGCTGTACAAGGACAAGAGATTACCGGTCAGACCACCAGTGGCGGTGTGCAAAGCTTTCGAGAATGTCTTTCAGGAATGTGCCGCTTCTGGAAGATGAAGGTAGAGGAAATAGTTTTTGGTTTTTTGTTTTTTTTTAAGTAGGCTTCACGCCTGCCCAGCATGGAGCCCAACACGGGGCTTGACCCCACAACCCCAAGATCATGACCCGAGCTGAGATCAAGAGCCAGACACTTAGCCAATTGAGCCACCCGGGTGCCCCAAGAATGTCTTAATTTTGAAAGTTTACTCCGAGGCACACTTCATCCCCAACTGCCCACACAACTGCCGATCACATGGGACTGCTTGTTTAAAGTCCAATTTTTTAAACAGATTTTAAGCTCAATGAGGGCAGACGGCAATGACCTGTCTTTCTCACTCAGTGTCATCCCCCTTGTATCTAACAGTGTAAATGAGTGAATTAATGACCACCCCCAAAGCAAAATATAAAGGCAAAAAGAGTTTTCCAATGATTACTTATGAAAAAAGAGACATAAGTAAATCTGAGATTGTTATTTGGTGGTAATGACCGTGTGATAAAGATCCTAATTTGTTGAGGGGCGCCTGGGTGGCTCAGTTGGTTCAGCATCCAACTCCTGGCTTCGGCTCAGGTCATGATCTCAAGGTTTGTGGGTTCAAGCCCACACTGGGCTCTGTGCCGGCAGTACGGAGCCCGCTTGGAATTCTCTCCCCCCCTCTCTGTCTCCCTCCGCTCTTTGTAGTCTCTCTCCCTCTCTCAGGATAAACTTAAAAATAAAAATAAATAATAAAAAAAAACTGTAATATGTTGAGCTGACTTTTAATTAACCTTCACTTCCCAAACTCAGCTTACAAAGTATCTACTTTTTGGTTCTGTTTTTTTAATTTTGTTTATTTTTGAGAGAGAGGAAAACAACACGTGAGCGGGGGAAGAGCAGAGGGGGGAGGTGGAGAGAGAGAATTCCAAGCAGGCTTCGTGCTGTAGTGCAGAACCCAATGTGGGGCTCAATCTCACAACCCTGAGATTGTGACCGGAGCCAAATTCAAGAAGTCAGACGCTTGGGGCACCTGGTGACTCTCTGTTGGTTAAGCGTCAGACTCTTGGCTTCGGCTCAGGTCACGATCTCACAGTTTGTGAGCTCGAGCCCCGTGTCAGGATCTGCTGACAGCGTGGAACCTGCTTGGGATTCTCTCTCTCCTCTCTCTGTGCCTCTTCCCCACTTGTGTGTGCCCTGTCTTTCTCTCAAAACAAACAAACAAACAAACAAACAAACAAACAAAAGCTGGACACTTAATTGGCTGAGCCACCCAGGTACCCTGCAAAGTATCTAGTTTAAACAATTCATCAAAAAAACAAAAACCCTTTTCTTTTTTTTTTTTTTTCAGCGTTTATTTATTTTTGGGACAGAGAGAGACAGAGCATGAACGGGGGAGGGGCAGAGAGAGAGGGAGACACAGAATCGGAAACAGGCTCCAGGCTCCGAGCCATCAGCCCAGAGCCTGACGCGGGGCTCGAACTCACGGACCGCGAGATCGTGACCTGGCTGAAGTTGGACGCTTAACCGACTGCGCCACCCAGGCGCCCCTAAAAACCCTTTTCATAAGAACATACCGTGAGCTTGGAATTTTGTAAAAGCAAAAGGAACAAAATGCCGTCTTTAAGTGTGACACTGCTAATTACTACATGACTGTCATCCGTGTCCACCAAGGACACTCCCAGCCGGGGTGCCAAGTCACAAGCGTACCTTTCTGACAGGTTTCGTAAACTCTTGAAGCTCCTCTGCACTCATGTTTTCCCAGATCTGATAAATAGGATCAATGAATTTCTTCGACCTGTTGACAGAGATCACATCTCAAAATCAAGTTCAATGCTACTGCGACAGTCAGACATGTGTAGAGCCCTTCTCTCACAGGATCCACTACCCAAAATAAAAACTGTGGTTCAAATAATCGCTGTGTCAAAATCCTGCATGTCAGTACTGTAAATGATGTGGCTCCTTCTTGGTAAGACTTCCCCCACTCAGATGGAGTATTAAACTAATGTCTCATCTTTTTATCGTCAGGTGAAATTATTCCTCAACTATGCAAAGCCTGACAATGAGTTAGAATATGTCCAAATGAAAACAAAGTGATATTCCTCTGAAACTTCATTTTTTGTATATCCCTACAGTAAATCTACTAAAAATTAGTCTGGGAAAAAAGACCCACCTGGTTTTCAGTCAACCAAGACTCGAGGGACCAGATGACCCTGAATCGTGTTGCTAGTTAGAAACTGTACCATAAGCGAAAGTCCTCCTTCCTTATACAAGTGCAAAGTTAAGACTGGCTCGGTGGGTTTTCTGAATTACCCATCCAGATAAATTACATGGCTGTTGATGACCTTTCCAACAGCGTGGAATGTGGTCTCCAGAGGAAAGAACAAGTCGCTAGGCAGAACATTATGAACCACGAAAGGGCAGCATCCTCCCCATCCAGGCTTTTCTATCCCCATCCCCTTTTATGTTTAAACCAACAGGTTTAAAGAAAAACAAAAAATAAATCACAAGACCTTTGGTGTCAATCCAGGCTTCTTCCTGAGCTAAAGATCGGCCCCGCCCAGTGTGCTCAGAGCAGGCCGCAGCGTCTAACGGGTATTCCCTACTCGGGGTCCGTGAAACATGTGCCTGGAGACCGTGAGTTGCCGATACACAGACACGAATGGCCACTCGATGACCAGGAAACCACACTCGTGGGAAAAGCCAATAGATACCACACGTAAATTCACCACCGACAGGGGGACTAAGAGCACCCACCTCTTAAGCACACAAGGATCGAAGGGGAAGAAGGTGTCGAGTGGGTTCGTGCAGGTTCGCACGGAGTCCCCTCCGGCTGTACTTCTAATAACTGGGAGCATCTGGCGATTGTTCCTCTCAATGATCGTGTAGCAGAAGACCAGCTGGTATTTACTGCAGAACCACAAAACCAAAACACAGACGGGCGGCGTTAACACGGTGGATGGTGGAATGACTGCACGGACGTGCCTGTTGTGTGCGACACCTGTTCTAACCACGCGGATACTGTCAAACGTATTAAGTGCAAGAAAAGACAACACAAAACAGAAAGCAATGCTTTTAGGGTACAGCTTTCCGGGTCTACTATTTAGAAGCGTGTTAATAATAAGGAGAAAGAAAAGTGTGGCTATCACCTTGACAAGGATAGAGCGGGCTGAGATTATTAATAGGCATGACTCACTAAACATGAATGTGTTCGCGGTGGGACTCTTAGAGTCTGCAAAATTACAGAAGTGGTCTCTTTTTGCCGTTTGTAAGAGAATAAAGGGGTTCAGGATTTACGGACAGGATAGCGGCTGCTGAGGGAGAGAGACCTGGCTACTGAAGCCACGAGAACTGTACTGGTTTACCTATAACGTCGCCCCTAAGCTGCTGTTCCCAATTCTGAAAAAACTAACAACTTAAACCCCAACAAAGGATCAACTAAAAAAAAATTAATGGAACATTACACAGCAATTAAAATCCAAATGCAGTTGTACGGGTCGATGTGTATCTCAAAACCACTAAGCGAAAGCAACGGGCACGGAACGACACAAGAATTCCACCTCTTGCTCTGAGCTCTCGACCTCACATCTCACCCCGAGCAAGCCCCACCCCACGCCGACAGCCTGCTGGACAGTCCACTTGCCAACCCAAGCCCTCTAGTCCCAGCCCAGGAATGTTCTGGGCCACCTGCCCCACTTCACTCAAGTCTGCTGCTTCCCATCTTCCTGCAGTGTGCTGGGACCCTTCACCTGCCGAATGCTCTTGCTTGTTGTTTATTCCTTTCCTTGATTCTGTTACCATTTCTGAGATCTCAGGACAGACACGGTACCTTGAACTTGACGGCCAGCAAATGAAAATTAAGGTTACCGAGTAAGAGCAGCAAGCGGTCTAAAGGGGACCAAGGGGTGGAATCTTTGTCTAATAGAACAGACTCTTGTGCGTTGAAGATTTTAAGCTATGACCCTACCCTGAGTATCCCGTCGCCAACTCGCTGTGTGCGCCAAGCAGACTAACTCGGGGAGGGCCAGGCTGCCCGCACTCGAATGTTGGCTCTGACACAGTCGAGCCACTGTGTCTCACGGGTCATTCCCGCTCTCCGGGCCTCCACCTCCCTGTTCTTTTTTTTTAAAAAAAATTTTTTTTTTTCAACGTTTATTTATTTTTGGGACAGAGAGAGACAGAGCATGAACGGGGGAGGGGCAGAGAGAGAGGGAGACACAGAATCGGAAACAGGCTCCAGGCTCCAAGCCATCAGCCCAGAGCCCGACGCGGGGCTCAAACTCACGGACCGCGAGATCGTGACCTGGCTGAAGTCGGACGCTTAACCGACTGCGCCACCCAGGCGCCCCATCCACCTCCCTGTTCTTAAACAGGGCCTTACCACATCAGTCCTGGGACTGTGAGGACGCAGTGAGCTCCATGTGAAGGGCTTCTGAGCGTGCGCGAGCCGGAGCCCCAGGCCCGACAGAACAGTCCTGCACCAGCCCGTCTCCTACTGTGGCACATCCCTCTCGCGTCCAGTCTATTTTCCTTACTCTAATAAACATCTTTGGTCTGTAACTCTCGGCTTACTGGCTGCCTCACTCGTTTCAAAGTGCCGAGGCTTCTGCTGAGTTACAGTCTTTGAACAAAAGCAGGAGCAATTTCCATTACCACCAAAGTAAGAACAAAATCCTAACTGCAGCGTTCCCTGTAAGTACTGCATTACTGGCTTCTACGTGTTTGATGGTCATTAATTTGACTGAATAATTTCACAGAAACTTAATGGAACTTTAAAGTATTAATATAAAGTTGTTTTTAAATAATTCCCACCAATAAAGTATTAATAACTTACCTTGTGATTGCAGCAAAAAAGTTAACTACCGAAGGCAGACAAATCTTCAGGGGATTTAGCTGACTCATCACTATACGTTCAAAATTTAGACTCTGAAGGTATGTCAAACCTTTGATTAAAAAACAAAACATTTTTAAAAAGTACAAACATAACAGTCCAAGTATCTTTAAGCAGCACAGATTATTTCACACTTTAAAAAAACTTCTCACGAGGGGCATCTGGGTGGCTCAGTCGGTTAAGCGACCGACTTCAGCTCAGGTCATGATCTCGCCGTTTCCGAGTTCAAGCCTCACATCGGGCTCTCTGCTGACAGCTCAGCAGAGCTGTTTCAGATTCTGTGCCTCCCTCTCTCTCTCTGTCCCTTCCCCACTCGTGCTCTGTCTTGCTCTCTCAAAAATAAATAAAGATTAAAAAAAAATTTTTTTTTAATTTTTCACAGAGCTACTTGCAGAAATGCTTTAAATACAGGTCCATATGGTCATACAACAAAGAGCCTAAGAGAAGGTCACCACACTTGCTTAGGACTAGGTCACCTCTTCTAAAGAAAACAGGGTATTCTTTCAAAAACCCAGGAGGTAATCATACATCCCTAGCGGGCTATTAACTTACATGACAATTTGGGATTCAGATACGCATAAGCTCAGCACACGTTGAGTTTACAGAGAAAAAAATACTCGTGATCTGGTTTCAGTTAATCATGAAATTGCTACAAACTGGAGGTAACAAAAGGAGGCTCCGTCCTGAGAGGTTCAGGACCGAACCACCTGAAACTCCTCCTTCCTGCCATCCCCAGACAGACACACATGCCGGTCTGACAACAGCCAACGGACAGCAGGACCCGCGCGGCTGAAACCATCAGCGCGGTGGAGCGTCCCACCCAAGGGGGGACAGCTGCTCGTACTTCAGGTGCTGCGCTGGGTTTTTTACAAGGAAGCCAGGGAGGTAGAGTAAGAATGAGATACCGCCCTCTGGGAACTAGGAACTATTAATTCTCTCCTAGATCAGTAAGAGAAAGACACCATACTTATTTCAAAAGGCAAGCAAACCCACTTGTACTTAAGTATATATTTTTAGGAGATTCTTGGATGGTTTGTTTTTAAGGTTTCTTTATTTAAATGACATCTACACCCAGCACAGGACTCAAATTCACGACCCTGAGATCAAGAGTTGCATGTTCTTCCAGCTGAGCCAGTCAGGCTCTCCCCATCTGTGATGTGTATTTTGATAAAAATGACTAAAAATGGGATAATGTCATGGCTTACAAGAAATACATCCTCTTTACCAAGACTCTTACCATTTATTTATACATAAAAAAAAAAAAAAAAGACAATACTTAAAACCCTTATCCTACTCCTGGTTTATACAACTAATTTTAACCCCCACATCTTTTCAAAAGTGACAAGATAGGAGTAAATCCATACAATGCAACACACACAAGTGTCAGTTTAGAGCTGTGGTTCTCAACTCAAAGCAGCTATGCCCCCAAGAGGACACGTGGCAGGTTCTGGAGGGTTTTAGCTGTCACAACAGAGCAAGGAGGGGATGCTAAGCTTCCTACAGTGCAAAGGACGTAGCCCCTACAGCAAAGGGTTATCCAGCCCCAAATGTCAGAGATTGAGAAAATCTGGTTTAGAGAAAACAGCCTATTCGTCCATTTGAATTTTTCACGCAAGTAAACAAACACATTTAAACTCACTTCACTGGCGTTGTTCTTGTTACACTAACCTAATATACAAGCTTCATCGGGCAGATTTAAACTCTGCACAACTCTGAGAAATTAGCAAGAGTGAAACCTGGAAGATTAAGGCTGAAGTCCTTAGATAAAGCAGCATAACCGTTACGACCACAAGCTTCACATTCCTACTCATCTGGTTTTCACTTCTAACCCTGCCAAACAATATCCTGCGTGTGCCTAGGTCCCCCGGGACGCCCGCCCTTCGCTGCCAATCAAAGTGACAGGCAGGAAGCGCTGCTCCAGGCATCACCTCTGAAGAAGAGCCCCTTGGCGGGTCACAATCACTCTAAAAACACGGGTGCACACGCAAACCCATCCACTGTTAAGGAGGGCGCTTAAAGGGTTTTAGGGGCCCCTAAGGGCTGCTTGAAATTATGGGTACAAGTCTGAGCGCATTCTGACTCCACTGTTTTCATCAAACCCTCCATCCTAAAGGGTGACTAGCAGTCAAGGAAAAGCCAGTTCACATCCATCAATCCCACATCACTGACCTTCTTTGAGGTTTCCACTTAAAAGCTGCTTGTGTCTAAAAACAAAAGTGTAGAACACAGCTTGGCAGGCTGAATAAAATGGTCCATGGAGAGCAACATCACAAAAGGCCTTTGTTCCCGAATCCTGGTTATTAAGGTACATGTGCAGCCAGTTAACCAAAAGATCTAGGCATGATTTTACAGTACTAGAGAAAAGAAAAATTCGAGTCAACTTCACTTGTTTCATAAAAACACAAGAGTGACATAAAAACACACGAGTGACTCACAAAACAGCACACAACTGGCTCTCACCACAAACTAAGAGAAGTCAATCTATAGGCCTCCTGATCTGTTCCCCAGGGGCACAGAGGGGAAGGAAAAGGACGGGCGAGCAGGAAGGCAGCTTTTCAATTACAAGGCAGAGTGCACGGACCTTCGAGGAATGAGAGGCAGGCCCCTAAGGATGCCTGAGGTCCCAAGGGATGGACAACCATTTCTCCTCATCAACTCCGAAGGACTTCTGTGACGGCCACCTGCCCTCTCAGGACAATATGGCCAAGGAATAAGCCACGTTTACCAACGTCTTACAAGGGAAAGATGGTCTGGCTGACTCCACCATTCCCTACAGGGTTCTCCTTACAAGGTTCTGATAAAGTTCTATGGCCTACAATTTAGGACAGAAGGACAGATGGCTTTTAGTTTTGGGAGATGCGTTTTTTTAATAGCATCCTCGCACAAAGACATCTTCATGGATCACTGGAAGAAGCAGGCCTAGAGCTGGCCTCCTAAATAGATATTTCTATTACCTTTAAAAGACTTTTTTCTTCAGCTTTAACAGATACAATTGATTCAGAATGCAAATGAAAAATGACAAACCTATAAAAAGAATTAAAACAGTATACAACACTGTACAATATTCATGAAGACAGATGGATCTTCGTGTTCAAGTGTAACCACGCAAAACAAATGACAAAAGCTTTCCATATGAGGTTTTGTATCTAAAGGAGACATTTTATTCTGAAATCGCCTTTTGGAAATGTAAACATCTTGCATAGTGTGGAGGAACAGATTTTCTCACTTGAAAGTCAGACCAGAAGAAAAAAAAAACATGAGGCAGGGGTTTCTCTGATTTAAGACAATGTTATAATCTTTTTAAAGCATGGCATGAAAAAACACTTGAAAATTAGGTTACTTACATAAGAGGAATAAATTTAGCTCTTGCCAAAAAGCTTCCAATATAATTTCCAGCAGCTTGCCTGATGATGGCAGGATTATTTGGATCCTGCAATTTTTTCCAGAGATGCTCCAAAAATGCTTCTGCAAATCCCTATAAAAATAGAAGGTATTGCTCTAAACTTTTTTGATGTTTAAGAAATTCTGGCTATTGGAATCCTAAGATTTTTTAACTCACCAGTAGAAGAAAGTGCTAGTATGTCACACTGCCAGTTAAATAATATATGCAGTTATCATCATTCATATTTGTACAATACTTGGAGATAATACTATTAAAAACAATGTTCCCCAGCATTAAACAAGATCCCAAAAGGTGCTGAACATCAAACTCAACTCTCCACACTTCACAGTTTCAGTGACAGGGCTCTGGAGTCCACCTGTTCTAAAAGCTCCACAAGTTGACTTGGATGGTTAGCCAGAAACAGAAACCAGCAATAACCCCCACTCATGTGGGAGCCGTGTGGCAGTACGTTCCAGAGTGTAAAGTATTCTCCCAGTCTCTGACTGAACATAATGAACTTAGCCAGAAACAGAAACACAGATCAAAGTTCAGTGTTTGACTGATTATGCTAATCACAGAAAAAAGACTAATTAAGCTTCTTTTTAACAAAGGACACAATCACCAACTTCTCCCAAACAGCTCTTTTCTATATTTAAATATTTACTTATTTATTTACTTATTTAGAGGGGGAGAGGGAGGGAGAGGCAGGGAGAGGGAGGGAGGGAGGGAGAGAGGGAGAGGGAGGGAGAGGGAGGGAGAGGGAGGGAGAGAGAGAGAGAGAGAGAGAGAGAGAGAGAGAGCGCGCGCGCGAGTGCGCACACATGCGCGGGGGTGAGGCAGACAGAGAGAATCCGAAGCTCCACCCTGACGGCGCGGGAGCCCGACATGGGGCTTGGACTCATGAACCATGAGATCGTGGCCTGAGCCAAAATCAAAGGTCAGACGTTTAACTGACTGAGCCACCCAGACACCCCCCAAATAGCTCTTTTCAAAAGTTATTAACACATACTTTGGGGCAAAATGAATTTAACCTTCTTACCCATGCCCAGTACTCTCCTGACTGTTCTAGGAAGCTACAAAAGAATTGTAAGGAAAGAATCTTCTGTATTTTCATTTTTTTCCAAAACAAAAAGCCAAAGCCTGAAGATTTAAAATTCTGGGTTTAGAAGTTGTTTGGGGCTAGTTAGGATCAACTGAGAAAACACAACAGTTAAATATCCCAGAGGATTTTAATAGCAGAGGCTCCAATTAAGGGGAAGGACACCGCCTAGTGGAGCAAATGCAGAATGGCCCTTTCAGAGCACTTGGCAGAGCTGAGCCGGCTGGTGCTGGCTGGCAGCAGCCAGCAATGCCCTCTGTTCTTTCCGGCTCTTTCCACATGTTAAAAAAGAACAAGCTATTTTATGAAGGGCACTGGTAAAGTGAGCTCAAGGAAAAGAAATACTTCATGTCTCTCCTCCCTACCCCTCCACCCCAGTTTTTAAGGGGAAATCATGGGCAAGAATAAACTAAGCTGAGCTAATGGTGCCCCAGTACTCACCAGTTTAAAGCTGCAGAGGTAAAACATGAAAAACTGTACATGGCAGGAGGCGTGAGTGGGCAACAGGAGTTTGTCAAAGATGGTTATCAGATCTCGATATAAATCCTTTGTTTTGTTGTTATCTACCTTACCTAGAGAGAAAATTTGCCGTTTCAGCTTCACACTTTTCTTTAAGCTACCACTTTCATTTCCCAAAATTTTTAAAAATAAAATACCATTAAGGAACGTCACCCCTTAAGCTACGATTGTAACAAAATGCCATTTTTATTTTGCACAGATTTTCCTTTTTAACTGTAATAATCCAGCAGTGACAATGAAGCAGAACCTCATCTCACACGCTACTGTAATGCCCTAAATATGAAGGCCCCCTTTTTTTAAATGTTCTATTTACGTATTTTGAGAGATAAAGAGAGCATGTGCAAGCGGGGGCAGGGGACAGAAAGGGGAGGAAAGAGGATCCCAAGCAGATTCCGTACCGTCAGCACAGAGCCCAATGCGGGACTCGAACTTATGAACTGTGAGACCAAGACCTGAGCCAAAACCAAGAGTCAGACTGACTGAACCATGCAGGCGCCCCAATATGAAGCCCTTCTAAAAGGCAATTTTACTATTTATGTGACAGGAGCCCTTTGATCCCCTAATTCTACTGCTAGGAACTTACCCAACAGGTACCTGGACACATATATACAAGAATGTCCATAACACATTCATAATGGCAAAGGGGGGGTGGGGGGGGGGCGTGGAATGATACCAGTTAAATCCATACAATCAACAGCAACCTAGAAGAACAGTGAATGGCCTCAGACAACGCACAACAGGTGAAAAGGGCAGATTATGAAACAATGCGTATAGCATGACCCCCAAATCCACTGAAAAACACACTCCTGAATACACACAAGTTAACAGAAAAAAACAAACCAACCATGTTAATAATGGTTCTCTGAATAGTACAGATGCAAACATTTAAGTTTTCTTTTTGGGGGCATCTAGGTGGGCATCTGACTCTGGATTTCAACTCAGGTCATGATGTCACGGTTCGTGGGTTCCAGCCCCACATCTCACTCCACGCTGACAGCACGGAGGCTGCTCGGGATTCTCTCTTTCCCTCTCTGCCCGTCCCCGACTCGTGTGTGCACGGTCTCGCTCTCAAAATAAACTTTAAAAATAAAAACTTAAAAAAAAAAAAAAAACTAAATTGCCTTTTTAAATCCTTTCCTTCAATCCTTTCCAAATTTTCTCTCAACTGCATTACCTTTACAACAAAAGATTAAAGAAATAACACAGTCAACTCAGATTCATTCTGGGAATCATTCCTGAATCTTCACATGAACGGAAGAATCCTGTTTTGATGGCAAAGCCTCTAAACGAAAAGTTCCAGAAGAGCAAGAAGCGCACCAACTGGTTCACTACAGCACCGACACGTGGCCCAACACGGCACAAGGTCTCCAAAACTAACGCGTGACACTAAGCACCATGCGCCAACATGGACTACGCCCTTAGGTGTCTTCAACGGCTCGAGTGGGATCCGATCTCCACCCAACACTGAGCAGACTCCGTACTTTAACCCTTGACTGCGACAGTCACTGAAAGGATCAGGCGGCTTCGAAGAGAAACACAGCCGAGCCTGAATCCAGTCCCACCACTTTCAGGCGATGTCACACTGGCAGGTAACTTAATCTCTCTAAACCCTCTTTGCGTCCTCCTCAAAACACTAATTTTTACAGGATGTCTATCGCTGCCAGGTTCCACAGGAGCTACTATGACTACTGCACGTCGTTACCGTCTACATGGCAGACGTCCTTAATGTAGGACAGAAGCAAAGACAGCAGGATGTCCAGGCGCTCGGCTACAGGATGCACCATACGATCGGGTCTTTGTGCGTCAGCCTTTGTTTCACCGCCAGGGTCTTCGTCCTCATCCTTTGAAGACGAAGGAAAAACTGACATTAGAAACTGTAATAAAAACAGTTCTCAGAGATGATCATTTCCCTTTTTTAAGTTGTATTTATTTAATAATCACTACATTCAACGTGGGGCTCGAACTCACGACCCCAAAATCAAGAGTCACACGCCAGCCAAGAGCCCCAAAAAGGTAAAGCAAAGACACAGGTCCCCTCTCGGCAGGAGCTCCCCACCAGAAGTACGACTCAGAACCACTCAAGCAAGGAACTCAAACTAGAAGCAGATTCAGAGCCCCGCCTGACTCGCATCTCGAAGACCCACCCAAACCAAGGCCGTGCCAACACTGCAGCTTTCCCCGAGCACCTGGAATGCACTGTGCTGGACACTGCTGGTGCCCAGGGCTCCTCTCCCAGAACAGGGCACCCCTGCCCCAGCTGCTGTGAGCACTGGTGGCCAACAGCCTCTCCAGAGGACCACCCTCGCACTCCCTCCTGCCCTCCCTGTCCAGAATGACCGGCTGACAACAGGTCACAGGAGGCCATCTCCCTGCTTTCAAGCTGGAATCAAGTCTATGGCGCCATTCCCGCTCCAGAGCTCCTGGGACCTGGGGTCATCATGCTATAGCTGGAACTCTCCCTTGTAGTCCCTTCTCCTGCCCTTTGTCCCTAAATTCCACCCTCCCACCCCCCCACCCCTGCTCAGGCTCTCCTCCGGTGAACCGTGCCCCAGGCAGAGAGGTACTGCATTAAGGCACAGACTTATAAAATAAAGAAATCACACTGGGACTTTTCTATTTACCACTCCCTCGAAAACACACGTGCTTTGCAAAAACAAAAAAAAAAGCAGAAAGAGCAAAAGTTAAGAATAAAAATGAAATATACTTCACCACACCCAAATTCACAGCCATGGAAAGAAACGAACTCTCCTGGGCAGTACGCAACATGGTAACAGCTACTCATTCAAGAATCACTGTTGGGACGCCTGTGTGGCTCCGTCGGTTAAGCGTCCAACTCTTAATCTCGGCTCAGGTCATGATCTCACAGTTCGTGAGATTGAGCCCCCATGTCAGGCTCTGCACTGAGTGTGGAGCCTGCTTTGGATTCTCTCTCTCCCTCTCTCTGCCCCTCCCCAACTTGCACTCTCTCTCCCTCAAAAAAAAAATAATAATCATTTTTCAAGTTTGCTGAACTGTGAACTACTGTTTTAACCTAAAGCCTTGAAGAAGAGGAGCCATTAGCCATCGCCTCCCGCCCCCTGGAATTAAGACCTGCACACATGTGCTTTCGTTAGGAAGCACTGACCATGCTGAAGAGTCCTTCTGGGGCATCTGTCCCACCGCCAGTCTGAGCAGCTACTTCTTCGGCATCCTCAATATCTTGCCGGGATGCATTCACCTACGTTAAAGCAAAGGGGTGGAAAAGAATAAAATCATTGAGAGTACCTGGGAAGTGGAAACCCACCTGATTTACACACTTTCAAGGGTCCACCTGAGCACCCTTCCCAGCACTGTGACTCAATATACAAGTATGGTGCAAACCCATGCACTGGCCTGGGCCCCGAAGTAATTTCCAAGACTACAAATCAAACCCCCTTCACTACATAATTCTACAAAATTATTAGGAACTGTTGTGTGGTCTAAATCAACTTCAACAAATTCAACATTCATTCCGACTCTTACTACGCACAATTCACGTACGTGTCATACATAAAAGCATCTCATCAATCAACGCGAGTTAAATTTGAATGACTGAATATTCATCTTGGTATATGCCCCTTCAGATACCTAGTTTAACACACCACTCAAGTCCTGCCTTTTTTACTATCATACAGGACCCCCTTTCTAAACGTACTCTAAAATGTTCTGTTAGTACGTACGAGAGAAGACTTTACAGATTACGTACTCGGTTGGCCAGACAGGTGGACCTCCTGGGAAGCAGTGCACCGGCCCGCCCACCCTCCGGCCCCTCCCAGACCTGCCCCATTGCGGCCTCGTTCTCCCCACAGTACCTCTCTCTCCTCCATCACTCACGGCTCCTCGGCCACAAACCTCCAGTCTTCCCAACCCTAAAGTCTCCCCTCGGCCCCGCTCATCCCTTCCTCACACCCTCAACCGAGGCCTCCGACAGCCCCACTTGCCAACCACCCGCACTTTCCCCTGAAACGCAGCTGCCCCCTCCGGCGACACGGCAGCAGACGACCTCCTCATCACCAAATCCAAGGACTTTTGTTTTGCTCATCCTCCTTACTTAAAAATATCAACCACAGCTCACCCTACTGAGCGAACCCTGCCTGCTTCCAGATCCTCCCTGGGCATCCGTACCCGGTTTCCCACCCGCTTCCGATCACACTCCCTCTCTCCTGTCCTAAACAGCATCACCGCGCAGGTTTGCGCTCAGTCCCCTACCTGCAGCCACCACTGCTTGATGAGTATTCTCCCCCTGGCTCCACAGCTGCACCCCGGTCCACCCAAATATGGAACTCTTCCTCTTCCGACCTCCTCCTGACCATCCTCCTTACCACTAACGGCCAAGCCACACTCTATTCCACAGAGAGCTACCTTTCTCTTACCCTCGACTTCCGGTCCAGTCTCCAGGACCAGTTCTCGCCTTTCCTCCCCGATGCCACTAGAACCCACCACTGTCACTTATTCCCTCTGCACTCCACTGCAGGCCTTTTTAAAAAAGAGTGTAAAGAATTCAACATTACTTCCTTAGGAAGGCCTTCCTGATCCCCTCACTTACATCAGGTTCTCCAGCACATAACGATGCATGTATTCCACTTATAGCGTTTCCCGCAACTGTACTTTTTTGTTTTTTAACGTTTATTTATGAGAGAGACAGAGACAGAGCACGAGCAGAGGAGAGGCAGAGACAGAGGGAGACACAAAATCCGAAGCAGGCTCCAGGCTCTGAGCTGTCAGCACGGAACCCGACGTGGGGCTCAAACTCACAAACCTTGAGATCATGACCTGAGCCGAAGTTGGACGCTTAACCGACTGAGCCACCCAGCTGCCCCACGACTGTACTTTCACGTGTGCATGACCATCTGATTAATGCCTCGTTCCCCAACCACGAGATGCAACTGTCTACAACCACCAGCACATACATCAAGTTTAAGAAACATTCAAAGAAATGAATCAAAGATGGAAATGTGGATTCTTCCCCATTGCTGCTACCATTGCTTCACGTACTACTATATATATTTAACAAATGCAAATCAAGGAGAAAAACAGATTACCAGATACTTACATCCAACTTGAGTAACTTTTCGATCACAAGCTCTAGAATTTCATGCCTCAAGGTTGGAAAATATACACTAATCCTTAGCAAGTTATGAACATAACATTCCTAAAACATAAAAAGACAAAACATTTCAACAGAGAATAAATGTTTCATAATTAGGTAAGCAAAACATCAATTACATGATCTTTAGTTTCTTTTTTTTAAGTTTATTTATTTTGAGAGAGAGAGAGAGTGTAAGCAGGGGAGGGGTGGGGGGGGGGGAGAGAGAGGGAGAAAGAGAGAGAATCCCAAGCAGGCTCCATGAAATCAGCACAGACCGACATGGGGTTTGAACCCACAAACCACAAGATCATGACCTGAGCCAAAACCAAGAGCCGGGCATTTTACTAACTGAGCTACCCAGCTACCCCACAACTTTCAGTTTCAATTAAACAGAAAAAAAATAGACTATCCAGCAACACAGAAACTATACTGTTTATCTATACAATGTTCAGTATAATTAATCTAATCACCCCCAGTGAATTAAATTTGTGATCTGTACACTTCTACAAGTGTTTTCTTTAGAAAAGTTTGAGATAAAATTCATACACAAATCATCCATTTAAAATGTACAAGTCAACACCTTTTAGCATATTCACTTGTGTAACTGTCCCCATAATCAATTTTAGAACATTCTCATCACCCTAAAAAGGAACACGGTATCTTTTGTCTAACGTGTATTTATTTGTGAGAGGGAAAAAGTGAGCAAGCACACGTGCAGGGGGAAGGGCAGAGAGGGAGGGGGACGGAGGATCTGAAGAGCATTCTGTGCTGACAGTAGACAGGGGCTTGAACTTATGAACCATGAGATCATGACCTGAGCTAAGGTCAGCTGCTTAGATGACTGAGCCACCCAGGCGCCCCAACACTGTATCTTTTAGTCATGTACCTCCCCCCAGCCCTAAGTAACCACTAGTCTACTTTCTATGGACTTGCCTATATTCTAGATATTTCACATCAGTAGAATCTTATACTATGTGGTGTTTTAGCATGCCTTCAAGGGTCACTCATTTTGTAGCAAGTAAACCACTCCATTTTAGTGCCAAATAATATTCCACTGTATGGACATAATACAACATTTGTTTATTCATCAGCCCATAAACATTTGCTTATTTCTGTATTTTGGCTATGATGAATAATGCTGCTTTTGAATATTCACATAAAGCTGTGTAGACACATGGTATCTTTCCTCTCGGACAGACACTTCTCAGCGGAAATGATGGGTCACGTGGCAATGTTTAACCTTTCTAAGCAACTGCCAAGATGGTTTTCCAAAGCAGTTCTACCACCTACTGTCTATACTCGCACCAGCAATGTGGTGAAGGTTCTGACTTCTCCCCGTCCTCACCACGACCTGTCACTGAGTATTGCCATCCTAGTGGGTATGAAAGGAGATCTCTTTACTAAAGGTTTTGACTTGTGTTTTCCTGACAGCCAGTGATTCACATGTTCACTGACCATTTGTACATGGATTCTGGAGAAATATCCATTCAGATCTTTTGCCCGTTTTTAAATTGGGTTATTTGCCTTTTTATTATTGAAATACTAAGAATTCTTTATATATTCTATTTTAAGTTTATTTTCAGAGAAAGAGCAAACACCAGTAAGGGAGGGGCAGAGACAGATGGAAAGAGAGAATCCCAAGCAGACTCTACACAGTCAGTGCAGAACCCCACTCTGGGCTCAAACTCACAATTCAAGAAATCATGACCTGAGCCGGAACCAAGAGCCAGACACTTAACCGACTGAGCCCCTCAGGCACCCCAACAGTTCGTCGTATATTCTCGATATACTCCTTGATACAATACGTGATTTGCAAGCCCGCTGTTTGATTTTCACTTGCTTGAAGGTGTCCAATGAAAGAAACACAAATGTTTAATTTTAATCAAATCCAACTTGTCTGGTTTTCTGTGGCTGCTTGCGCTTCGGGCATCCTATCTAGAAACTGTTGCCCGATTTCAGGTCACAAAAATGTTCACCTATGTGTTCTTCTGAGAGCTGTTTTTAGCTTACATTTAGGTCTTTCGTTCATTCTGTTTATGGGGGAGCAGGGGGCTCTGCTCTACCCCATTCTTTGCATGTAGATTTCCACTTGTCCCACAACCATGTGTGGAAGAGATCATTCTTTTCCCCATTAAACTGCTTTGGACAAATGGCTTGTGTGTGTTGATCTTACATTTTATAACTAGGCTGAACTCACTTTAGTTCTAATAGTGCTCATGAGGAATCTTTAGGATTTTTCTAAACGTTAAGATCATGTCATCACAAATAAAGACAGTTTTACCTCTTTCCAATCTGGATGCCTTTTCCCTTTCTTGCCTAGCTTCCCTTGCTAGAAGAACCTCCAGTCCACGCTGAACAAAAATGGCAAAAACAGGGGCTCCTGGGTGGCTCTGTCGGTTGAGCATGTGATTCTTGATTTCAGCTCAGGTCATGATATCACAGTTGATGGGTTCAAGCCCCGAGTTGGGCTCTGGTGTGGAGCATGCTTGTGATATTATCTCTCTCTCCCCCCCACTCGCCTCCCTCTCTGTCCCTCCCCCTCTCATGCTCTCACTCTCTCTCAAAATTAAACTTTGAGGCACCTGGGTGGCTCAGTCAGTCAAATGTCCAACTCTTGGTTTTGGCTCAGGTCATGATCTTACGGTTTCGTGAGCTTGAGCCCCACATGGGGCTCTGTGCTGCCAGCACAGAGACTGCTTAGGATTCTCTCTCTCCCTCTCTCTTTTGCCCCTCCCCCCACCCTCACACTGTCTCTCTCTCTCTCTCAAAAATAAAAGTAAATAAATAAATAAGCAAAATTTTTTTAAAAAGGGGCAAAAGCAGACATCCTTGTTTTGTTCCTCATCATAAGGAAAAGCTTGCAATTGTTCACCATTGAGTGGGATATTACATGTGAGTTTTTCATAGGTGCCCTTTCTCAGGCTGAAACAGTCCCCTTCTGTTTTTGTCATGAAAAGGTTTTAGTGTCTGTCAAATGCCTTTCTGCATCTGGTGAGATGATCATGTGGTCGCTATCATCTGTTCTATTGACATGGTCATTATATTAACTGATCTTAACAAATATTACATAAACCATGAATTCCTAGGATAAATTTCACATGGGCATAATGCATACTCCTTTTATGCTGCTAAACAGTTTTCTACTGTGTTGAGAATTTATCTATATTAGTAAGAGATGCAAGGTTTATAATATTCCACTTGAAAGTGACTATCACAAGCATTAGCAAAATTTATTAACTCCTTATTTAATACTTAGAAGACTATTTTTGACAGAGAGAGCATGTGTGCACGTGCACATGTGAGCAGGGGAGGGAGAAAGAAAATCTCAAGCAGGCTCCATGCTTAGCGTGGAGCCCCACTCAGGGCTCGATCTCATGACCACAAGATCATGACCTGAGCCACAAATCAAAAGTCAGACATTTAACCAACTGAGCCACCCAGGCATACCTTATAATACCTTATTTAGAAAACAATAAGCTATGCTTAGAAGGAAACCACTATTCATTACTGAAAACCACAGATCATCTAAATATTACACAAAAACTTAAAAATTCATCCATAGAAAGTTCTGCCTTCATGTTCAAATAAGGCATGTTTATAACTGGTAATACATAAACTATTACCTTCTAGTAATTGTTATCTGTATAATCATTAAGCCTATCCAGATATTTCTGAAACAGACTCTGCCCTTGACTTGCGTCAGGGAAAAAGGCATTGGGGATCCACAGTCAGTTCCTAAGAAAGGAATGTGAGTCAGGTTCTTAGTCTTGCGTTTAATGTATAAGACAACTGGTAAGAAAAACACATAACATCACCTAAAAGTAACTTACAACTTTTCCGTTATTTCTCCCATGAAAAGATTTCTTACCAAGGTTCTCTCGGATTTTCGAACAAATGGAAATTTTTCCACCAATATTGGCATAAGAAACCACGGTGTCCTAAAAAAACAAAAGGAAATCAACCAATCCATGTTAACTGGGCTTTCTTGGAAGGTAACGTTTCTGTTCTAAGAGCAAATATGGAGGCAAAAGGTAAATGGTAATCAACTATCTCAAGTAACTGGAACCTAAATGCATAGCTTCAGAGAAAACCTAGGATAACTCAGGGGAATATAACCTCCCATCAACTTTGGTATCAACAGCAAGTTAAAGGGGGATTCTTAGTTCTACAAAAGCAATAGAGTTTCAGTTTAAAACTTAAAACGTTTCCCACTGCGTGCACATGTATTACTTTAAAAACAAGAAAAAATTATCAACTTAGGTAATTTTTAAGTTAGTAAATAATAAACTTACAAAGGGAACTTGAAGTCCACTCCCCCCAAAAGAAACCTAAGCTTCTCTTAAAACTGTAATTTTTAAAAAATTAATATGTAATGAACAATACTGGAATTGCAATTTTTATTTATATGGCATGACACGGGGATTGCTCACTGAAAATTTTTGGACATAGTATCTGTTGAAGATAAAAGCAGAATTTCAACCACCACTATACAAACTTTGGAAGAGAGTCTGCATACAAGTTTTAAATAATTTAAATAATACTAATTAAGTTACTAATTCTTAAATAATTTAAACAACTAAAGACAACGAAGAGAACTATAATGCCATTTTTTTGTAGAATGTGATGTTGAAAAAGCCTACAGAAACATGTAGCATACAACCTGAGCTTTGATGCTATGAACATAGTAATTTTCTACTAATTGGTTATCATTTTCTTGAGACTTCAAGACCATGATTCAAAAAAAAATTAACAGGATACTCACGATGGGACATATCTTGCTATTATTTGCAAGGCTCTGTGACAGGTGTCAAAAGTGGCAGGAAGATCTACAAGTAGAAAAGTAAGAGTATGAGCATAACAATAAAACTGAAACCTGAGAAGTTACAAAATTTTTTTTAAGTTTATGTATTTACTTTGGGGGGGGGAGGGGACGGGCAGAGGGAGAGGGAGAGATAGAATCCCAAGCAGGCTCCGCACTGTCAGCATGGAGCCCGATGTGGGGCTCAAACTCATGAACCATGAGATCATGACCTGAGCCGAAACCCAAGAGTCGGATGCCCAACCGACTGAGCCACCCAGGCGTCCCCAAAAGTTACGTATTTTAAGCTAAAAACACCCGCTAACCAAAACTGAATCATTTACTAGCGAAATGTTAACTTGGAAGGTTTTTCTCTAACACCAACTATCACTGCAGACTAAGTGGATTAGTTAAATAAGTAATGCACTGAGGGCAGCTGATCAGACGTTCTTGCTGAAGGTCACAAAAAAATTCCTTCGGAGGTTGCCATTTGCTGCTGCCTACCCATTAGAACAGCTCCTGGCCGGGGCGCCTGGGTGGCTCAGTCAGTTGAGCGTCCGACTTCAGCTCAGGTCACGATCTCGCAGTCCGTGAGTTCGAGCCCCATGTCAGGCTCTGGGCTGATGGCCCAGAGCCTGGAGCCTGCTTCCGATTCTGTGTCTCCCTCTCTCTCTGCCCCTCCCCCGTTCATGCTCTGTCTCTCTCTGTCTCAAAAATAAATAAATGTTAAAAAAAAAAATTAAAAAAAAAAAAAAAGAACAGCTCCTGGCCTCACCCAGTGTTTTAACATTGAGCACGCATTCTCTAAGACACAGGCAGGTCCCTTGCTTTAATCTTCTTTATACTTACTATCATCTTCGTCATCGGAATCCGAAACATCTACGTCACCTTCTTTAATGACCACTCGTGCTTTGTGAAGGAAAAACAAAATACGTTATTCTTTTTGTCACTGACCTAAACAATCAACAGCTACACAAGAGATTTTTTCCACTGTGCAAACTTAGTACAATAATTAAATTTACAGCCAAAAAAAAAGTCAAGTAACTTTACAGTTAAAGCTAAAATTTCTGAGTTCTAAGATTCCAATAGAATCTCATTAAGGTAAATTCCAACCCATAAAACAAACAAACAAACAAACAAAAAAAACACAGCAACGAATCCAGATGCTTCTACAGACATCATTATAGAGAACAGACATGCACCAAAACTGCTAACATGCAGCTCAGAATTTTCCATGTTGGCACAATCCCCACAATGTTCCAAGAAGTATTTAGTAATGGGGTACTTAAAAAATGAAAAATCAAAGAAAGCAAAGAACCACTTACGAGGTACAAAATGAGAAACAATCATGCTGAGACAGGGTCTAAGGAAGACAGTCTGTGCTGATACAAGATTACCAAGAAAAGCCAAATACTCCTCCACCACCGTCTGACTTCTGTTTAACCACTGCAATCTCTACAGGTGGGAGGAAGAGAAAGATAAAAGAAACATGTTACTGATACAACATATTCTGTTTCCAGAGTATTGAAATCACATACTAGTCAGTAAAATAAATGGTAAACTTACCAATAAAATATTGATAAGCTGCTCAAAGTCTTTAGTCAAGTACATGATGGAAGAACGGAATTCTAACAGCCAGTTAATGATTTGGTCATCCTTAAGGCAAACAAAGAAAAGCGCTTTCGAAATCACAAATCCTCTAAAATAACTGGAGGTAATACCTACCTTGCACCAGACATCTACCAATAGTATTTAAATTAGGAGAAAAAAGTCACAAACTTGCACTAAAGCCAAAACTGGAATGAAAATGTCTTAATTTGTATCAAAACAAAAGAACATTACATTTTCTGATTTTAAAAAGTAACACAGGGATGCATTCGTGGCTCAGTCAGATAAGTGTCTGGCTCTTGATTTCGGCTCAGGTCATGATCTCACGGTTTGTGGGATCGAGCCCCCTGTTGACTCTGTGCTGACAGCATGGAGCCTGCTTGAGATTCTCTCTCACCCTCTCTCTCTACCCCTCCCCTACCTGCGCACATGCTCTCTCTCAAAATAGTAATAAGCTTAAAAAAAAGATGTGCTGTATAAAAATGATGGCTCCAGTACATCATAAAATATTTTTCAGGCAATAAAATTCCTGTTCATAATAACTTTTAGTGACATGGGAAAAACTTCTAAATAAAAAGAAAACAAGCCATGTATAAAATATGCTATCAGTTAGATAAATATAAAGTATCAACTATAAGGACACCTGGCTGGCTCAGTTGGTAGAACATGCAACTCTTGATCTCAACGTTGTGAGTTCAAGCCCCATGTTGGGCATAAAGCCTACTTAAAATAATAAATAAAAATAAAAATAAAAAGCTTTAGGGCACATGAGTGGTTCACTGGGTTAAGCATCGGACTTTAGCTCAGGTCATGATCTCATGGTTTGTGAGTTTGAGCCCTGCATCAGGTGAGCTCAAGCCCCACTTCTGGTGAACTCGAGCCCTACTTTGGGTAAGCCCCGCTTCTCTCTCCCACTTTGCACCTCATAGGATTCTCTTTCTCTCTCTCTCTCTCTGCCCCTTGCTCACTTGCACCCTGCCCCCACTCTCTAAAAACATAATAAAAATAATAAATTAAATATATATAATATATTGTTTGTATTAACACATACACACAACATACATAAAAAACTAAGACCCTCCAATTATGAAAGAAATGGTTAATGCTGATTAAGACTCAACACAAGAGGGGCGCCTGGGTGGCTGTCAGTTAAGCATCTGACTTTGGCTCAGGTCATGATCTCACAGTTCACGGGTGCGAGCCCTGCAATGGGCTCTGTGCTGATAGCTCTAAGCCTGGAGCCTGACGCCTGCTTCGGATTCTGTGTCTCCCTCTCTCTCTGTCCCTCCCCTGTTCACATGCTCTCACTCAAAAATAAACATTAAAAGTTAAAAAAAAGTAAAGACTCCACCCGAGAAAGGGACATACAAATACACAAAAGCAATGCGTTATAACCATAACAGTAGACTGTTAATAGACAGTACTGTACTTACAGTAATAATGAGCAAGTGAGGGAGGGGCAGAGAGAGGGAGACACAGAATCCGAGGCAGGCTCCAGGCTCTGAGCTGTCGGCACAGAGCCCAAAGGGGGCTCGAACCCACAGACCACAAGATCATGATCTGAGCTGAAGTCAAACACCCAACCGACTGAGCCACCCAAGTGCCCCACTTCTAGTGATAGATTTTTACAGACAATATTGTACCTACAGTGATAAACCATCAACAGACAGGGCTGTACCTGCTGTTACAGACTGATACTGACAGGGAGTATCGTTCAGCAGGAAGACACCAGGCACCAGGCACGGTGCTCAATACCATGCGTCTGCATCTTTTACTAATCCTAACAATGCTGAAAATGGACTCCTGGTATTCCCATTTTATAGTTGAGGAAGCAGAGACTAAGAGAAATGAATAAGCAACCTGCCCATTCAAGAAGCTAATAAAGAGGGGCACCTGGGTGGCTCAGTTTGTTAGGCGACTGACTTCGGCTCAGGTCATGATCTCACGGTTTGTGGGTCCAAGCCCCGCGTCGGGCTCTGTGCTGACAGCTCAGAGTCTGGAGCCTGCTTCAGATTCTGTGTCTCCTCTGTGTCTCCCTCTCTCTCTGCCCCTCCCCTGCTTGTGCTCTATCTCTCTCTCTCAAAAAATAAACATTAAAAAAAAATAAAAAGTAAAAAAAATTTTTTAAAAAGAAGCTAATAAAGAACCAGGTTCAAACCTGTCTGTCTGGGTCACAGCCTATGCTCCATCCCCTGTCCCACAATCCCTTGCTCCACTCAGGAGCTCACCACCTCTTCCCCACCTTCATCCCACCACTGACTGCTTTCCACGTGCTATTTGTGATGAACTTCATTGAGACTACTTCCTGAAGAAACCCCAAGTAAGCTGGCAGTAAAATAACGTAAATCACAACTCGCTTGCACTATGGTAGTTTCATATGTCCACCGCCATTAAGGATAAGTTAATGGTGGCTCACCAAGGTCTGAGGCAGTGAAGACAAACTAAGTTAGGTGCAAATAAAAATACATGAACTCTATCCTATCCCTGTTCCACCAAAAAAAAAAAAAAAAAAAAAAGTGCAACAAAATTATAAAGATAACATTTAAAAAGCTCCATTTTTTAAAGTAACCTAGTCATAGTCTTTGGTGCTTTAGTACTGAACCATTATTAGAACCAAATTGCTTCCAACACTCTCTGAACTAACATAGACACACTGATGCATTTCTTAGTATGCCAAGACACCAAGAAGTGCTGGTAAAAAAATACAGCGGGACAAAGAAAATGGTCCCTGGAAACTACAGAAGAACACGAGGATAAGGGAAAGCTTGAGACAGCGCCACTTCTGCTGTCGGTCTCTGGTGGCTACATCCTCACAGAGGGACAAGCACGTATTCAGAAAACCAATAGTACAGCTGTGGCTGGAGTAGATGGTAAGCAAGCCAACAGATAAATCTGGGAATCAAAGAGGGGACACATAAATGACGGAAGTCCTTGTAAGTCGGATTTGTAACTAGGAAGATCTGCTGGAAGGGTGGGAAATGGAGTGAACCAACACCTATGTGCTTAGAGAGAACCAAGGAAAATTCCAGTAAAGAGGACACTTCAGCTGGATCTTAAAGAGTAGGAGTTTAGTAGGTAAAGCAATAACAACAGTGAAGACTAATACAGTAATCACCGTGCCAGGCACTATTCTAAGATTTTAACACATACTAACTCATTTAATCCTTACGACCATTCCACGAGTACGTGACACCATTGGTTCCCATCTTACAGATGGGGGCACTGAGGCACGGAAGTGCAGTAAATCTGCCCTCAGCCACAAAGCCAGCATGGGAGGGGAGGCCATGTAGCCAGAGCCCATGCTCAAATAGGTAGCAAATAAAGCAGATACAGACGACCTCTCCCAGCCACGAAGAAAAGGCACATGCAAAGAGATAAAGATGAAAAGAAGTAATGCTCCACGTGAGTTGTAGAGATTGCCTAAATTAATTAATTTAATTAAATTTTAAAAAGCTGAAAAGAGGCAAATTCATGGAATAAAGTATCTAGTGAGGACTGAACACAGAAACAATGTTGCAGACCATGCTAAGAAGCTGGTTCTGTGTGAAAAAGGCATGAAGTTTTCTGGCAGGATGGTGCCCTATTTTAGAGATGCCTCAGGCTGCACTGTGGAGGGTAAAATTGGTGGGGGGTGGAGGTAGGGGTGAGGGGTAATGTGACATAGAGGAGAAGTGGAACCTAGGTAAGCTAAAGGAATTAAGGGAAGAATCCAGACAAAAAAGCACCAACAATGCAAGAAGCCTTTAAGGATATTTTTTTTTCCCCAAAGGCCCTGGTAAATCAATGGATACAAGGGGTGAGAAAAACCCCAAGGTTCCTCGCTCAAGAATTAGGTAAGCAGTAAATCAGTTAAGCACATAAAGAAGGTTGCAGAGGAGTGGGTTTGGGAGAGAGAAAATGCTAACTTTGGGGCATCAGTATTACTTATGGGCTGGCAGTTAAAAAACCAGTCTAGGGCCCACAAGAGCCATCTGAGCTCTAGATACAAATTTGGAAGTTATGAGGACAAAGGTAAATTCCAAAGCTTAAAGGGCCTAAGGAGATCACACAGGAAGAATCTTTAGAATGAGGAAAGGGTCAAGTTTGGAAACCTAATCAACACCAAATTTAAGAACCCATCACAATAATGATTGGACAGAAGTGATAAGAAGACCGCAAGATCCTAGAAACCAAAGGAAATTTAAGAAGTGGGCAGCCGAAGGGGTCTGGGTGGCTCAGTCGGTTAGACATCCAACTCTTGATTTCAGCTCAGAGCATGAACATGCGGTCCGTGAGTTCGAGCCCCACACTGGCCTCCAAGCTGACAGTTCGGTCGGCCCGCTTGGGATTCTCTCCCTGCCCCCACCCCACCCTTCCCTCATTCTCTCTCTTTCAATATAAATAAATAAAACCTAACAACAACAAAAAAGTGGGCAGCTAACAGTGTCCACTGCTACAAGGAATTAGTATGAGGCTTGAAAAAAAGTCCACTGAAATGAGCAGGGAAGAAACCACTAGTAATAGGTCACAGTAATCACCACAGCGGATCTCACAGGGGATTAAAACACGCATGAGCAGTGAGACAGTTTGAGCTGTCACCAGGAACAGTTAACAACCACAAAGCCTTTTGTGTCAGGAGCTGTTCCAAGTGATTCTCGTGTATTAACTCACTGGATCCTCTAAAACGTCTGCACTTAAAATACCTCTATTGTTTTCCCGACTTTATAAAGATGAGAAACGCAGGCAGTGAGTTAAACAAGCTGCCCAAGATCACACACTGGGCAACCACAGAGGAAGGATTTTTATCCCAGGCAATCTGACTACCATGGCCACTCTTCCCAAAACTGGGCAAGAAGGGAAGAAAAGGGAAATGAAATTTCCTGAGTTGTGACGAGATGACAGGTACGTATTTAGAAAGGTGCACCTCTTGAACTTCTTGCACCATCTGCAAAGACGCTAAAAAGAGCAGTTGCTTGAAAGGTAAGTCATCTTTTCTTCTTGTTGTAGCAGCGGAGAGATGTGAGAGCTGCATGCGGCACAGAGGGAAGAGGCTCTAGGAAAGACGGGCCCCGGGGGCTCAGCCGGTTGAGCTCCGACTTCAGCTCGGGTCATTATCTCACGGTTCAGGAGTTGGAGCCCCACATCAGGCTCTGTGCTGACGGCTCAGCACAGAGCCTGGAGCCTGCTTCGGATTCTGTGTCTCCCTCCCTCTCTGCTCCTCACTCGCAGTCTGTCTGTCTCTCCCTCTCCCTCAAAAATAAACGTTAAAAAAAATAAGAAAGGAAAGGTAAAGCAGGGATTCTCAACCTGAGGACTACCAACATTTAGGACTTGATAATTCCCTGTTGTGGAGGGCTGCTCTGTGCATTCAGTGCTGGATGTTTCAGTGGCATCCTTGTCATTCCCTCCCTAGATGCCAGTAGTACCCACGCCCTCCCCCCAGATGTGACAACCAAAAATGTCTCCGGTTCATCACCAAAAGTGCCCTGGGGGCAAAAGTGCTCTTGGTTGAGAACCACCGCATTAAAGTGAGGATCACACAGAGAGCCAGTTCTAGAGCATGGAATAGGACCAAACGTGCAAATTAAATCCATGCAAAATGGCAAGAACTTTGCTAATGATCAAACATAAATTAATTACCTTTATGTCTGGATCTGACAGCTGGTTCTTCAACAACTCAAAGTCACTTGTTTCACCCTAAACAAGGACCAAAAAAAAAAAAAAAAAAAGTTTTGCTTGCTTCAGTTTGCTATTAAAAATCAAGAGCAGGACTTTTAATTCTTACAAAAGGAACAGCGTAACATTCACACATCAACTGTGGATTATAAAATTGTAACTACAGGGGCGCCTGGGTGGCGCAGTCAGTTAAGCGTCCGACTTCAGCCAGGTCACGATCTCACGGTCCGTGAGTTCGAGCCCCGCGTCGGGCTCTGGGCTGATGGCTCAGAGCCTAGAGCCTGTTTCCGATTCTGTGTCTCCCTCTCTCTCTGCCCCTCCCCCGTTCATGCTCTGTCTCTCTCTGTCCCAAAAATAAATAAACGTGGAAAAAAAAAATTTTTTTAATTGTAACTACAAACATTTAAAAACTCATGTTAGTGGAGCTGGACAGCTTGGAAAAAAAGAAAATGACTACTAAAAAGCTGTTCACATTCAGATCTACTTGCGTCCTGACATCTGACGATCACATTCGATACAAGATACCATCCATTTGCGTATTCGCACTTAAATGCTTATATATATGAAAACAAATATTTATATTTTCCCTCCATCGCTGAGATTTAACAGAATCCCTTCTCAACTACCACAAAACCAAACCAAAAACAAACAAAAAACCAAACCCCTCTTGGAGAGCTGGTTTACTGTCCCAAAGCAATGCTTAGGTAATTCTTTCAGAAATAAAACACTCTGACCTAAGGATTTTTATTCCAGCACTTGCTAGAGTTTTTTTAAAGATGCTACATAAATGGAACATTTGAAGATATGAAACCTCAGCAAAGAGGTTATCTGAGCTGACAACATCATGCTGTTATTAAATAACTGACTTCAAACTGGTATCTAAATTCATTTTATTATGTCTACGTGACTGTTGTATAATGGCTACAACTGTATCCTGACCCACCAAAACCAACCTCCCTGTGTCAATTATATCTCAATTAAAGCAGGGGGCAAAAAGCCACCAAACCTCATGTTATCTCCTCTTACCTTTTTGTACTTCAACAAGACTTCTGTCACAGTCCCACCAAACCGAACGGTTTTTCTTGGAGGAGAATTGAAGAAATCATTCTCTAACGTGAGCATATCTGAAAGTCTATAGAACCAAGATAATCATACTATTACATGCAGGGCAGAGAATAAGAAAAAATCAGAAGAGCCAACGTTTACTGAGCCAACATCATTCAGTGGGACTATCACTAAAGCCTCCTAACTGGCTTCCTTGCTTCCACTCTAAACTCCAACATTCTTCGTTCAATGACCTAATGATCTTCCCCAAAATTGCATCATGCTATCCTACCCTCCCTGTTAAACTCTCCAAAGGTTTCCCACCTCACTTAAAATACAAATCCAAGCTCTCGGTCCGGGTCTTCAAGGTCCTATATTAGTCTGGCCCCTGCCTACCTCTGACCTCACCTCCAGCCACTTAACATACTGCAACCATAGTGTCCTTTCTATTCTTCAAACTTGCCATGCTGATTCCCATTTCTTTTGCTGTTCGCTATCAGAAACACTCATCCTCCAGATACGGACACAGCTGGACTCTCGTCTTCCCTCCAACTGAAGCTCAAATGTCAGAGAGACGATTAAAGTACCTATCCTCTCTCTCCTGGTCCCCGTTTTACCTCTTCACGGCAGATCATCACTGCCTGAAACCATCCCTTTCCGTTATTTACTGGCCTCTTCACTGTCTTTCCCTCCTGAGATTGTAAGCTCTGTTGAGAGCAGAGATGTTGTCGCTTTTGATAGACTACTGTCTCCAGGGTCTAACACAGAGAGAGTACAGGTGCTTAATAAACACCATAAATGAGACTATGCTAAGCGTTTTACAAAGTTTTCTTCCTTCAAATAGAGCAGAGTAGTTGGGGGGGGGGGGGAACCACACCAGTATCCTACTAATGACTCTCAAAGCCAAACCCCAAAATGTTTTATGGGGGTTAGGGGCTTTAAAAGTGGAAGAAAAACTGTTAAGAAAACGTGTATGCGGAAACAAATTTCAAACACCAACAAAAAATTAAGAGTTGGTTTGCCATTAATGATCGCATTCGCCTGATGATTCAAACAGCCCAGGGAACTCTTTCCAAATCTACGTGAAGAAAAGGGAGGAATGAGGTAGTACCCAGGCCTGGGACGCTAGGCGGGAGCCCACTGGGGAGAAAAGACCCTTGAACGGAGAACAGATGCATTTTCCCACCTTTACTACCCACTTAAGGGCACGGGCTCACTCTCGAGAACTTGAGATGACCCTCTACCGTTGCTCCCAGGACTCCTTCAGCTCTGCCCCAGGCCCTGTCACATTCGCTTTCCTAACCCCGATCCTGAGCTTTGGCCCCAGATGCGCAGAAGGAAGCGTCCCGGACTCTCACCCGGTCCTCGACGCCCCCAGCGTCTTGACTGCAGACGCTGAGGCTGCCGCATCTCCCGGCAACCGCGTGTGAAGCAGCGGGGCCGCCATTGGGCCCGACAAGCGCGACGACTGCGCCTCTCCCCGGAAGTCGTGGGCCTTCTAGCCGCCCCTGTGGCCCGGAAGACGTGCGCGCGAGCGGCGGCCTTCAGCCAATCAGGAGCGCCATGGGACCGCTCCGTGATCCCGGCGGGCTAGAGCGCCGCCGAAGCTTTCTCCTCCCTGCCCTGCCTTCCGGCCCCTCCTCTCAGTTGGAGGACTTTCCCCGCCTCGCCAGGTGCGGCTGTGAGAGCGGCCAAGGCGCTGCGAGAAGAGAGATCCTTGGCAGCTCCGGCCAGCCCTGAGGGTCCCGAAGGAAGGGCAGGGACCGTTAGTGGACCCCTACTGGTCGGGTGCCACGAGTATTATCTTTTTGGAGTCAAAGCATCCCTTAGTCAAACTGAAGAAACCAAAGCTCTGGTTAACACCAGCACGCAGAGACAAGGGGCAGCCGGGATTCGAACTATGCTCCTCCACCCAGCATATAGTGGGGGGTGGGGGAGGGCTCTATACCCTCTGCGCTATCCTCAAAGACTTTGGAACTAATCTTATCTTTGCGGAAACTGAGGTTTGACGGAGCGATTTACCCAGAAAACTCAGAGCTGAAATCAGAGAGGAGTCAGTTTTCAAGAGGCGTTAGTCCTTGAACTTAAATTCTTTTTTAATTTATTCATTAATTTTGAGACACAGAGATAGAAAGCATGAGTAGGGAAGGGGCAGAGAGAGGAGAGGAAGTGAAAATCCCAAGCAGGCGCTGCACCGCCAGTGCAGAGCCCAACGCCGGTCTCCATCCCGCAAGCTATGAGATGATGACCTGAGCTGAAATCCAGGGTCCTCAGTAGCTTAACCCAATGAGCAACCCAGCAGCCACTGAACTTACCTTTTTAAGGGAGGTCCAGGGGTCCGCCAGACCTGCTGCAAGCAGGGAAGAGTCTTTTAGTATAGGGAAGGGCAGGGCCCAAGGCACGGTGGGGGGGAAGGAAGCAGAGGGAGCCCCTCCCCTTAGTTTCTAAGAATGGAAAATGTTGCAACCTTTGGAAACTGTATAGAATTATCAAAAGGACATTAAGCCAGCTACAGCGACTTGTTACATATAAAGCACTGTTCGATTTTGCAACAGTGTAAAATAAGTAACTCTCTGCCAACTCTATAAGGCACCATTTCTTACCCCACTGGTTTAGGGTTCCTTCAGAATGTTGGGCAGAGATTTTCAGTGTCCTGAGAGCAGGGGAAATTGTACCCTGGCTCACAAAGATTCCTCAAGACAGCCGTTGAAGTGGGAATCTCTTCCCCTCCATCCCCAAAGCAGAGGGGGGAAAAAAATCACAATTCGTTGGAACTCTCATACACTGTCAGAAGTTTAACTCTGCACCGCCAAGCAATTTGACAATTACTTATCCTTTCATTTTTTTCAAGTCTGACATGCACAAAAGAGTGTAAGTTAAGAGCTCCCGGGTGGCTTAGTGGGTTAAGCATCCCACTCTTGATTTCAGTTCAGGTCATGAACTCATGGTTCATGAGTTCAAGTGCCGTGTCAGGCTCCATCCTGACAGCGCGAAGCCTGCTTGGGATTCTCTCTCCCTCTCTCTGTTCCCCTCCCCTGCTTGTGCACTCTCTCAAAATAAACTTAAAAAAAGAGAGAGAGAATATAGTTAATCTAAGTTATAAAACATAATAAAATAAATACCTGTGAATGAACGTACCACCCAATTTATGAAACAGAACATTAACCCTTACTATGGAAGCTTCCTGTGTGCTCCTCCCAGGTCCCACCTTCTCCCTGCTTCCTCCTAAAGATAATTACTATCCTAACTTTTTAAAACCATTTCAACTTTTCTTTAGGTAATTACTATATATATATATATATACATATATATATATGTGTATATGTGTATACATATGTGTATACATATATATGTGTATACATATATATATGTGTGTGTATATGTATATATGTGTATATATATATACACACACACACATATGTATATGTATATATATGTATATATACACACACATATATATACATATATATATTCCTAAACTACATATATGCTTTTGCTTGTCTTTCCATCATAAAATTATCTCCATTCTGCATTATACCTTCTACTGGTTCATCCCATTCCTGTTATATTAGTTGTTTCTCGCCATGTAGCATCCATCCATTATATGAATAGCCCACAATTTATATTTCCATTTTCCTATCACCAACATTTAGATTATTTTTTCCTCCCTCCCAATTATGTACATTGCTGTGAATATGCTTCTACAGTCTCCTGAATCATGTGTGTGAAAATTTTTCCAAAGTAGAATTGTTGGCTTAGAGGGCATATAAGACATGTTGAGTTTTCCAAAGCATTCTCAGAAATATCTCCTTAAATTTGAGCACAGCTCCTTCCTTATTTTCCCAAAGCACAGTGAAGACTAAGCTTCCATGTTAAAAATTCTTCAGCGGAAGCTTCATCATAAGGAAAATCTGAAAACTAAACAGCTTAATTCACTGTTGGGAGTTCTTTGATCATGTCTCTTCATTGAAGATTCTCGATTCAGTTACCCTCTTCCATGGGCCAACTCATCTTGCCTTTTTTATCCAGTCTTGCCTTCCCTGGAGTCCCATCTCTTTTGGTCTCCAGCTCTAATCTAAGAAGGTAAAGGCTGGAGCACCTGGCTGGCTCAGTCAGTAGAGCATGGGACTCTTGATCTCAGGGTCATGAGTTCAAGCCCCACGTTGGGCATAGAGATTACTTCTGGGAGGGAGGGAGGGAGGGACCTCCAAATGAGTAACAGAAAGGCAAACAAGTATTAACACACAGCATATAAAGACAGCCTTGCCCACAATGTGGTTGTTCTTATACATCACTGAGCATTGTACTTGTTCATAACTGTTCTGAGCTTCTTCATTCCAGGATGAATTTTTGCTTTACTTTCATACACCCAGAAGACCCATTAAACTGTTTTTCAGAAGAGCGACCTTCCCCTAGAGATGAATTTTACAATCATCCCTAGAATAGTTCTGTTGGTTAAAGTTTCTTGGCCTGAAAGTAACAGAAACTATCTCAAGAGGGCTTAAGCAGAAAAGAATTTGATACTAATGATACACGGATGTCTTAAGGCAACAGAAAGTAATTTCTCATTGGCCAAGTTTGAGTCGAGTGCCCTTCTCTAACTCAATCGAGAGAGGTGAGGTCATAGTGTACCAAATGGCTTCCAATGAATACTTGCTACAGATGAGAGGTAGTTTATTTATTTTGAGAGAAAGCCCGCGTGTGCTTGAGCAGGGGAGAGGCAGAGAGAGGGAGAGAGAGAGAAGCCCAAGCAGGCTGTGCGCTGTCAGCAAAGAGCCGGACAAGGAGCTGGAACTGTGAGATCATGACCTGAGCCAAAATCAAGAGTCGGCTGCTTAACACACTGGCCCCCCCCCAGGCGCCCCTAACCATTTCTAAGCATAGCGCCCAGTAGTGTTAGCTACATTCACAATGTTGTGCAACTATGTCCAGAATTCTTTTCACCTGAAACTTGATGCCAGTAAACAACTTCCCCTTCTCCCCTCCCCCCAGCAACCACCATTCTTTCTGTCTCTATGAATCTGATTCTGTCATATGAGAAATGTCATAGAAGTGGAATCATACAGTATTTGTCTGGCTGTGACTGGCTTACTTTATTTAGCTGGATTACTTCACTTCCGTTATTCTTTTTTTCCAAATATCTGCCATACGTAGTCTTTCAGCCTGAGTTAATTATTTTAAATTATAATATAGAAATATAAAATAGAAATTTTAGGGGCGCCTGGGTGGCGCAGTCGGTTAAGCGTCCGACTTCAGCCAGGTCACGATCTCGCGGTCCGTGAGTTCGAGCCCCGCGTCAGGCTCTGGGCTGATGGCTCAGAGCCTGGAGCCTGTTTCCGATTCTGTGTCTCCCTCTCTCTCTGCCCCTCCCCCGTTCATGCTCTGTCTCTCTCTGTCCCAAAAATAAATAAACGTTGAAAAAAAAAAAAAAAAGAAATTTTAAATATAATATAGAAATTGTAATACAGAAATATAATACAGAAATACCAAAGCATGGGACAGAAAGGGGGAAGAAATATAAAACAGCTAAAGTTTTTGGGAGTTTTGATCAAAAGTATCGTACCACCTGAAAACATGTTTTTGCCTATAATGGAAATCTCTAAAGAAAACTATCCCGATTTTAGAGCATTCTTGCATAAATAACCTACTGATACAAAGAAAGAATGTAAGAAGACACTCTCAAATGAATTTTATTTGATTACCAATAAAATGTACAACCCAATCAGATTTTAAAAGCCTTGGGAAAAATAAAAATTCTTGGGAAAATGGGAAATTCATGTTCACTAAATGAAATGAACATATAAATATAAATTGTAGCATGTTACAGTGCATTGATTGTGTTGACTTTTCTATTAGTTAATGAGGTCACAAAGTAATCTTAAATTCAGAGTTACATTTTCCACTGTCCGTTTCTGTGGGGACTACACTTACTTCCGTCTTCACCCAGAGTTTGTGAGGCATTATTTTCTACTTGGAATTCTCTCACAAGAAGTCTATTTTAAAAAACAACTTTTTTAAAAAACAAAGATCATTTAGAATAGCATAGTTTATTATGGCTTAAGATTCTGGCAATAACTTTATGATCTGAAGCTGGAAAATTCTCCCCAACACTGACACACGTACACTTGGCAAAGGCCATCTAGTAGGCCCACTGGCCTGAGAGAGATCAGCACTCCACATGGAGGTTTCTGAAATGAGGTTGAGAGGTAAGTACTTGTGCTTTTATAAAGTTGGCACTTAAGTCTGTAGAAACACTGGTGATTCTGGAAAGAAAAAAGCAATTTGTATTTGAGATGAGATTTATAAACAGAGTGGAACAAAAAAATTACAGAGTTCTCTCTGGGAACACAGCTTTCAAAAGAGGAGCCACCCATAGATTGATGTGGGGTATTACAGCTCAAGTTACAATTGGTGGGCTTACGAAGAACACTCTTTAATAACTTTAACTTGAAAGGAAAGCTTATAATCTACGTCTTATAACAAATCATACATCAATTATACCTCAATTCCGACTCCAATGGAGCCCACCTCTGATTGTTAGGACAAACAAGACAATCTCTGTACATTACTTAGTACAGTGTGTAGTGTATCATAACACCCAATAAATGTTAGCTGTTGTTATTGACAAATGCCCCAAGTGCATCTTAATTCAAAATGGGAATATGATGATAAATATAACAGGGGCTCCTGGCTGGCTCAGTTGGTAGAGTGTGTGACTCTTCATCTTAGGGCCCCGAGAACAAGCCCCATGTTGGGGGTGGAGACTAGTTAAAAAATAAAAAATTAAAAATTTAAAAATAATTTAAAAAGAAAAGATAAAAAAAACAAAGGTGAATAAGATCTTCATGGTCTAAAAGATACCATGACTAATTAAGAGCTAATAAGTCCTCTGAGGATAAAAATATTTTTCTTTAAGTACCTCGTGAACTACAGAGCAATTTTTTTTATTATTCTAGATCAGGGTTCCTCAATCTCACAGTAATGATGGTTTGGGTGGAATAATTCTGTGTTGGAACAGGCCAGCCAGGGCACTGTGTTTTGCAGCACCTCTGGTCTCTACCCACCAGATATCAGGAGCGCCCCTCCTCAACTCTGCATCTTTCTGTTGCTGGGGACTATCACTGTGAGTTCAAAGGCCAACGTGGGCATCAGTTTCCACCCCTGCTCCCCCCAGAGCTCCCGATGCCTGCCTGTCTGGCCAGTGTCTGCTCAGGGCCTGAACATCACCATCTACACATTCTAGACTCCACTAGGGGCAAATGCCAGGCACCAAACAGTGGAATCTCAATCTGGGAGTCAAAGACTCTGGAAATCACCTCCTCTCAGGCCAGCGGAACAAGAGATGGCCAGGTTGCCTGAAAGATCAATGCTCTTAGATGAAAGCCTCCAGATGACTCAACGGGAGTCAGAGGAACTATGCAACCTACCCACACACACTGGGAGCCGTTTTCTTTTCTCTCTCGGTATATAAGCAATCACATAATATCCTTGATTTTATCTTTTGGCCCACAGAGCCTAAAATACTTACTATCTGGGTCTTTATAGAAAAAATTTGTCAACTCTTGTTTTAGGTAAGTATCTTACGGTCAATATAGAGAAACGTGTCATAACATTTGGTGTTCATTCTACCTGACGTCATCTTTGTAGCAAAAAAAGGGGTGGGGGGTGTGCCCGGGTGGCTCAACTGGTCAAGTGTCTGACTCACGGTTTCGGCTCAGGTCATGATCTTATAGTTCGTGAGTTTGAGCCCCGCATCAGGCTGTCTGCTGTCAGCACAGAGCCCACTTTGGATCCTCTGTACCCCTCTCTGCCCCTCCTCTGCTCTCTCTCTGTCTCAAAAATAAGTATTTTTAAAAAGGATTTTAAAAGAAGTTATGTGCAAGTAAATAAACATCTGAAAGCGTTTTCCAAGATGAATGCCCATGGAGCCTACACTTGGGTTAGAAACTGTTGCTAATGTCTAAGAGGCCTGTTTTCAGCTTAAAACTGGTAAAGACCTTAGAATTATTATCTAATTATTGGCCTACTGCCATTACCTTACAACAGAGACCACAGGTAGAATTATAACACATCTTATCTTTCTTTTTTTCTTTTTTTCTTTAAGTAGGCCTCATCCCCAGCACAGAGCCTAACAAGGAGGGGCTTTAACTCATGACCCTGAGATCAAGACCTGAGCTGAGGTCAAGACCCCAAGGCTTGGGGCCCCTGGGTGGCTCAGTCGGTTTAGTGTCCAACTCTTGATTTCAGCCCCAGGTCATGATCCCAGAGTCATGGGATGGAGCCCCGTGTCAGGCTCCACTACTTGGGATTCTCTTTTTCTCTCTCCCTCTGCCTCTCTCCCCTGCTCACGATCTCTCTCTCTCCCTCTCTCTCTCTCTCTCTCAAATAAAAACATAAAAATAAAAATAATTTAAAAGCTTTAAAGAAAAAGAGTCAGAGGCTTAACCGAATGGGCCACCCAGGCGCCCCCACACATTATCCTTCTTAACAAGCCTAAAGAAGAAAGAAATTAAAGAGTTTGACTTCCACAGAATATTCATTTGTTACCCCTCGCCCCCCCACCCCGGAAATGAAACCAACCAATATGAAATAACCTTCTTGGATAACATGTTGATAGCATTTAAACAGGGAGCATTAACATAACCTCAAAATACTGCTCTACTCTATACTCTCCCCACCTCCAGAGCAGGTAATTTATGGAATAGGATTAGAGAAAAAGATCAGGAAATTGATACTCAGCAGTGAATACCATTATGACAGCACTTAACCCACTGAGCAGGGTCACCAATTTTGACCTTCACACGACCTTTTCTACCTTTCTAATTGACAGAAGGTTGAGGAGTTAAGTGGAATTGGTCATCAAACAGGTTAGCACAGAGGGTCTTGTGATCTAGTAGAAAGTTCATGGGATTTAGTACAAATAGCCAAATGTTTTCCAAACTTCAGGATCATTCAACCTTCACTATACAATTTTTTACCTTTAAGTTGGCTCATGTAAGTGTTTGAGTTTTTTTGGTTTTGTTTTGTTTACTTAACTATGAAAAGTTACTTACTTTACTTATACTGTGAAAAGCAATTGGCACTATTGTAAATAGAAAAACCAGTTATTACTTGGCATAAATAGAAGTTACCCATTGAAATAACTTTAACACACACAGTATTAAATCCTAGCTGGGTACAGTTGTTGCCTACCAAAGCATAAGAGAGGTGCTGGAGATCACGAACCCCAAACTAAGGATGTTCTCCCGGACAGAATCAAAAGGACCACAAAAGAATTTAAAGGGGAATAACTTCCCCCCCCTGGAGGACTTGTTGCTATTTAATGCTGTGCCCCTGTACTGCCTAAAATCATCCTGTTTCAGAAAAAATGCAGAGTCCCTCTCCCCACCTCCCCCTACAGCTCCTGGTGGAATGTCTTACTTACCACCCTGTCCTTAGTAAGCCTAAATAAGAGAAATCGATCTCACTCTGGGGGTGAGCAGGTAAAGCTTTAACAACACTGTTCCACGCACAGCACTAGGTTTCAAAAACCTCCCGAAGTTCAAAAGATCTAATCCATGCAGGAACAGACCACTTCACCTCCACTTGCCTCATTTTTTTTTTTCCAAGAGAAGGGACTGAGGAAACCAGCAGAACACAGACCTGGAAACAATCAAGGAATACTACTTCCAAAGGCACTTACTTGGCAAAGGCCTGAGCAGCCACTCAGATGGCTGGGGTCTGGTTCTGTACTAGGGAGGGTGACTTCTCGTCTCTGAGGCAGGGACAGGTGTGTTCTCAGGGGGCACTGACTGCTGGGCCTGGGACCCAGGGGGTGGAGATGAGGCGGCAGGGGGTTCCTGACTCAGCTCCTGGCTCGCTGGTAGTGGAGTCTCAGAAGCCTGTGCAACTGGCTTCTGAAACTCCTGGGCAGACGCAGACTGGCTGGGAGTCATCTGGCTGGGAGTCATCTCTCGAACTAAAGACATGATGCTCTGGGGGTCCTGCTGGGTGTGACACAGGGCCTGAAAGTCCGGGACAGCAAGGGAGAGCCGCAGGTCCACAGTTTGGTTCTGAAAAGACTGGGATGACAGAAGCTGGATCACAGACACAGGGGTGCTCAGGGCCTGGGCTTGGGGAGCCAGAGCAACTGGAGATGTAGTTTCAGAGACCAGAGAAGGATTCTCAGTCTGGCTCTGTGAGGCTACGGGGGCTTGGAGGTGGCTCTGTGAGGCTGCAGATAACAGCCGGTAGCTTTGAGAGGCCAAAAGGGCCTGGAGGTTGCTCTGCGCAGGTGCTGGCACCAGGGGATGACCCTGAGAGGCCACGGGCACCAAGAGGTGGCTCTGAGTGGCCATGGGCACCAAGGGTTGGCTCTGCGTTGGCAGAGACACCAAGGACTGGCTCTGAGAGGCAGGGACGAGTCCAGGTTGACTCATGGAGGTCGAGGGGGCAGCGGGCAGACTCTTAGAAGCCAGGATGGGCGCAGCCTGGCTGCCGGAAGCCAAGGAGGCCGCAGGCTGACCCGCAGTGGCAAGACTGACTGCAGGCTGGATCCTCAAAGAACGCACAGCTGGAGGCTGGCGGGCGGAGGCCCAGGGGACTCCGTGCTGGCTCCTGAAGGGGAGGACGGCTGGGGCCCGAGGCCGGTCGGGAGGAGACACAATGAACTCAGGCGGCCCCACATGCGTGGATGACGATCCCTTCACGAACCCTGGCAGCCCGGCCCCAGGGCCTGGGGAGCGAACTCCCTCGGAACTTCCGACCGGTTCAGGTTTGGGGCCCAGGTCCTCTCCGCGCAGGTCTTGCGCGTCGCCGCTCTCCTGGACACTTTGCGTCGCGTCTTTGTCCTCGTCCTCCTTCTCCAGCCGGTTTTCGAGCTGGCCCGTGACGGTCATATCCAGCGAAGCAACGGTCTGAAGGAACTTCCTGCGACTGCAGCGCCGCCGGAAGCCCCTCAAGTTCCGGGACACGTTGCAGATGGTGAGAGAGAAGCGGTGGCTGACCGTCTGGCTTAGCGCGTCCACCATGGTGGAGGAGAGCACGTGGAAGGGCCTCTTCGAGGGCTCTTCCGCAGTCAGTTCGATGTTGCCGGTGTACCAGAAGACCCACCACAGCAGGCTGAGGAAGATGATGATGGAACCCAGGTAGAGCAGCAGGTCGGAGAAGACCAGGCGCGCGAAGACCCCGGTGAACAGCACGGTCGCGCCCACCGTGTCGAAGGCGACGCCCAGCCAGAAGAAATGCCTGCAACGGCCGAGGCCCGTCCGCTTCCGGGTCTCCTCCACGGAGTTTCTTGAAAGCTCCATGAGTTGCCACTGTCGCCGCCGCCAGGTCCGCAGAGGAGACCAGCCCGCCACCCTCCGGTTGTGGCCTCTGGGTCGCCATGGCAACGCCCCTGCCGGGAGGGGGGGTAGAGTGGGCGGGGCGAGAGGGAAAAAGAAGCCGCCTATTACCTGCCGTGAGAAAAAAAAAAAAAAAAAGGGCGGGGGCACCGCCCAAGCGAGGGGCGCATGCGCCGTGCATCCCGTCGCCCGCGCGCACGACCTTCCCGCATGCGCAGTGTTTCCGCCCAGTGCGTCTCTCGCGTTTCCCCAGCATCAGGACCCGAATGTGGGGAATTTCGCTCTGGCACCGGTGGTCTCTGTCCCACTTTCGGCGGGTGAAGTGCTGCATTCCGCTCCCCACGCCCTGCCTTTGAGAGCCCGGGCGAGCTTTGAAGGAGAGCAAAGGTCAAGGACCCTCTTCTAGTAACTTCGCCCGCAGCTGGGAGTACAGCGTGGTCCCAGGTGCTGCCACCTCCTGAGGAGTTAATGGTGTCCTTTGTTTTGGTGAAGAAGCGGCTAGATTAGGATCTGTTGTTAGAGCTTAATTCCCTTCTTATCTATTTGCTGGTAGTTACGTTCTTGCCAGTTAACAGCACACCTAGAAGTGAATTCTCTGAGGGTTTTTCCACTCTCCATTGTCTTTCCTTTTATTGTTACCATTTTTGTTCACCTGTTGGCCCTGGCCCCTGGGGATACTTAAGTATCGGCGTTTCCCACTCTTCCCAACAGAGTAAGGTAGGAAAACTGTGTCAAAAATAGGAACACCGACTGGAGCCCGAAAACCACAGTAGATTAAAAATGAGTTCATTGGAACCTTGGGAATTGGGCGTGAGAAAATTAAAACCAGCATCAGACCTGGTGTCATTCAGGTTCTGTTAATAAAAAGTCACAGCCAAGCACCGGCCCCTGGTCTCTAAGTTGCTAAAGGTGGAATTTTTTTTTTTATGATCTTTTATTTAAAAATACATTAGATGTGCAGAAAAGTTGTGAAGAGAGTATAGAGAGTTCCTCTATACCCCCCAAACACCCAGTGTCTGCGCTTTGTGTTTTAAAATGGATTACAAAGCAGCACCTTAATTCTCTTTATAGATACTTCTACAAGTTTAGGAACCAATGTTTCATGAATTTCTTGAATCAGTCAGTAACATTACTTCTGAACTTGAGTACCCCTGAAGTACGCTAAGGGATACCTGATGTCCCAAGACAAAATATAGTCTCTCTTCCTACAATGTCAATTTTCCTTGATGGCAAGTATTTTAAAACAGTAATATTACAAAAAATAAACATGTTTTATGGAATAGAATCTAAAATGAGAAAGTAGGGGCACCTGGCTGGCTTGGTTGGTAAAACATGTGACTATAATCTGAGACTTGTGAGTTTGGGCCCCGCCTTGGGTGTAGAGATCTCTAAAATCTCGAAAAAGAAAGAAAGCCCCTATCCTGGAGATACAGCATAGATCTGTTCCTCCTATTAAATGCATAAGGATATTCTGTTCTCCATAATTTCCTTGTGTTTATTTTGATATTATTGAAACAGTTAAAAATATATAAGAAAATAAAAGTTAATATTTCATGTAAAAATTTCTCCAGTTTGTTACTACCCCAGGGCTTGCTTTCTTTTGACATTAGGGATACTAGATTAGAAAATTTCTTTTGAAGGGTTCCTGGTTGGCTCAGTAGGCTAAGCGTCCGACCCTTGATTTTGGCTCAGGTCATGATCTCATGGTTCAGGAGATGGCACCTGAGTCTAGCTCTGTGCTGACAGCGTGGAGCCTGCTTGGGATTCTCTCTCTCTCTCTCTCTCTCTCTCGCTCTCGCTCTCGCTCTTGCTCTCGCTCTCACTCGCTCTCCCCCTCCTCACCCACCCTCCCTCAAAAATAAATAAATAAACATTTTTTTAAAATTCTGTTTGAGAAATACTGCTATATATAGGATGGTGGCATAAGAGAAACCCCTTCATTTTTGGAGGAAAATAAAATAACCCTGTCAACAAAAGATGTCCATACCAATATAAAAGAGAGAGAAAACACAATTTATTACTGAGTAATTACTAGTACGTTTATATGCATGTAAGGAAGCACAAAACCTTTGGGTTACCTTTGTGGTGTCGATGGGGGAAACAAAGGCAAATGAAAAATTAAATTCCCTTGCCGCCTATAGCCCATTGACAAGTCCTTGAGACCAACAGAGTCACCTCCCTCTAGGAGCCCAGCTGCCTGGATGATGACACTTTGCTAAGGGCAAAAGGCAATCTTAGCTTAACATTATCCCAACCCCAGGATCCTGTAAGTCTGCTTTGACATCGAAAAAAATTCCTTTGGAAACTGCTTTTATCTCTACATCCCAAGATACTTGTTGGCAATCCAACTCCAAGCTTATGGCCCCCTGATATACATCTGAAGGGTCTCATGACTGAGTTTTTACCACACGGGAATAAATGGCCTTTTCCTAACAACAGCTAGCCCCTCGAGGTCCCGGAAGCCTTGCTTCTAGAATGCCTCAGAGACTTAGGTCATCCCTAACCCCCTCCCAAGCTGAAGGTATATAGTCAGCCATTTCTCACAAACCCAGTGCAGCTCTTTCTAACCATGGGTCCTGCCCGTGCTTTAATAAAACCACCTTTTTGCACCGAAGATGTCTCAAGAATTCTCAGCCGACAGCTCCGAACCCCAACACTCCAAACCACATCATTATTAGGATATGCCTCCTGAAGGAGGTGCCCCTGTGACTTCAGAACCAACTTGGTGCCCTATAAATACCAAGGAAATAATTTTCTTCTTGCTCCATGACAGCTCTGCCGAGCCTTCTCTGGAGTCATATTTCCCAATTAGCAACCACTGAACCTTGCCTATTCTGGACTCTTTCCCTTCTCGTCTGACATTTTCACAAGTTTTTATTGTACAAACTACCCATTTATGGAGAGATCTGATGCTTCTCAATCTTAGCATGCTAAAGTATTCTTTACAGACTCAGGACTGTTTCTGGGGAGAGAAATTCTGCTACAAATTTAAAGAAGGGAAACACATTCAGTCAGGAAATGAATATACAAAATATCGAGACCTTCCTTCCAAGAAAATATGTAGGGCATACAGCCAGTGCCCAGCCAAGTCGTATCGATCGCAGAGGTGAAAGAAAATGTGTGCTGGTACATTTACAGTTCTGTTAATTTTTTTTTTGTGGTTAATTTTCCCTACAGTGTTAAAACAGTTGAAACATATTGAAAAACTAAAGGGGTGCCTGGGTGGCTCAGTTGGTTAAGCGCCCAACTACAGCTCCGCTCGGGTCATGATCTCACGGTCCAGTTCGTGAGTTCGAGCCCCACGTCAGGCTTTGTGCTGACAACTTGGAGCCTGGCGCCTACTTCAGATTCTGTGTCTCCCCCTCTCTCACTGCCCTTTCCCTGCTCTCACTCTGTCTCTCTCTAAAAAATAAATAATGGGGCGCCTGGGTGGCTCAGTCGGTTAAGCGTCCGACTTCAGCCAGGTCACGATCTCGCGGTCTGTGAGTTCGAGCCCCGCGTCGGGCTCTGGGTTGATGGCTCGGAGCCTGGAGCCTGTTTCCGATTCTGCGTCTCCCTCTCTCTCTGCCCCTCCCCCGTTCATGCTCTGTCTCTCTCTGTCCCAAAAATAAATAAACGTTGAAAAAAAAAATTTTTAAAAAATAAAATAAAAAATAAAAAATAAATAATAAGGGCGACTGGGTGGCTCAGTTGGCTGAGCGTCCGACTTTGGCTGGTCACGGTTTCGCGGTCTGTGAGTTCGGGCCCCGTGTCGGGCTCTGTGCTGACGGTTCAGAGCCTGGAGCCTGCTTCGGATTCTGGGTCTCCTCCTCTCTCTGCCTCTCCCCCACTCATGCTCTGTCTCTCTCTCTCTGTCTCTCAATAATAAATAAACATTCTAAAAAAATTAAAATAAATAAATAATAAATATTAAAAAAAAATTTTTTTTAACTGAGAACTCGGGGCACCTGGGTGGCTCAGTTGGTTGAACGACTGATTCGGCTCAGGTCATGATCTCACAGTTCCTGAGTTTCAGCCCCTCGTTGGGCTCTCTGCTGATGCTTTGGATCTTCTGTCCCCCTCTCTCTCTGCCCCTTCCCTGCTTGTGCTCTCTCTCAAAACTAAACAAACCTTAAAAAAAAAAAAAAAGAAAGAAAGAAAGAAAAGAAAAACTGAAAAGTGAAAAAACATTAAGTTTAAATGTAATATACCAAAATTAGAATTACAATTTTATATTCCTAGCTCTAATGAAAACAAATATTTTTTTTTAATTTTTTAAATGTGTATTCCTTTTTGAGAGAGAGAGGGAGAGAGAATGAGTGGGGGAGGGACAGAGAGAGGGAGACAAAGAATCCAAAGCAGGCTTCAGGCTCGAGCTGACAGCACAGAGCCTGACACAGGGCTTGAACCCACAAACCGTGAGATCATTACTTAAGCTGAAGTGGGATGCTCAACCAACTGAGCCACCCAGGCACCCCGCAAATAATATTTTTTTAATGTTTATTTATTGGGGGGGGGGCAGAGAGAGAGGAAGAGTAGAATTCCAAGCAGGCTCCTGGCTGTCAGCCTGTCAGTACAGAGTCCCACAAACCTTGAGACCATGACCCCAGTCAAAATCAAGAGTCAGATGCTCAACCAAATGAGCCATGAAGGCACCCCAGAAGCAAATAATATTTTCAAAATATACTTCCTGGTGTATCTTGCTTCAGTAGAGAGAATTGCCATGTTTTGCATTTTCTCATGTTTTCTCATGAACCAGTCACCATCACAAATAATTTTTTATTAGTTTTGGGAATGCAAGCAGGTGCAGCCCCTCTGGAAAACAGTATGGAGGTTCCTCAAAATACTAAAAATAAAACTACCCTACGACCCAGCAATTGCACTACTAGGCATTTATCCACGGGACACAGGTGTGCTGTTTCAAAGGGACACATACACCCCCATGTTTATAGCAACACTATCAACAATAGCCAAAGTATGGAAAGAGCCCAAATGTCCATCGATGGGTGAGTGGATAAAGAAGATGTGGTATTTATACACAATGGAATATTACTCAGCAATGAGAAAATTAAATCTCGCCATTTGCAGCTACGTGGATGGAACTGGAGGGTATTATGCTAAGTGAAATTAGTCAGAGAAAGACAAAAGTCATATGACTTCATTCATAAGAGGACTTTAAGAGACAAAACAGATGAACATAAGGGAAGGGAAACAAAAATAATATAAAAACAGGGAGGGGGACAAAACAGAAGAGACTCATAAATATGGAGAACAAACTGAGGGCTGCTGGAGGGGTTGTGGGAAGGGGGATGGGCTAAATGGGTAAGAGGCACTAAGGAACTCACTCCTGAAATCATTGTTGCACTATATGCTAACTAATTTGGATGTAAATTAAAACAAATAAAATTAAGAAAAAATAAAAACAAAAGAAAAAGAAAAAAAATAATTTTTGATTACAGTTATTGAAACATCTTTTTCAGGACCCCAACATTGTGACTGTTATTGTAAAAAAAAAAAAAATACATAAAGGTAGCTTCCAAATTTAGACAGTACTGCATTAAGCAAAATTTGTGACTCAATTTTAGATGAACAAAACACAATGGTGATTTTTCAAAATATGAATTGCTGATCCTGAATGCTGCTTAAAATCACTGGAGATGAAATTTCAGCAGGACTTAATTTTGTCAGAATATTGGGGAGTCAAATCAGTGGCTGCTGGCTCTAAATCAGATCTTTTTGAAAATAGTTTTCATGGGGCACCTGGGTGGCTCAGGTGGTTAAGCGTTCGACTTCGGCTCAGGTCATGATCTCATGGTTTGTGAGTCTGAGTCCCGCGTCGGGCTCTGTGCTGTCCGCTGGGGGTCTGCTTTGGATTCTGTGTCTCCCTCTCTCTCTGTCCCTCCCCCTCTTGCAGTCTGCTTCTCTCTGTCTCTCAAAAATAAATAAATGTAAAAAAAAAAGAAAAGAATTTTCATCATATAACATCTGAAGACTGTTTAATATCCTAATATTTTTAAGTATGTCTATTTCCCATAATTGATAATTTAATCCAGTGGCTCATACATTTCCAGTCTATTTTTTAATTTTTTTTTCTAATTCAGAGGGTATATTCATATGTCTTGCTGAAGTTTTCTGTGGATCAGGCATACTTACAAAGTGACTTTCCTTTGTTGTAAGCAAGAAGATAGAGCTTCAAAGAAGCATGAAACTTTATACGTTGTCAGGTTTTCTCACTGGAGGATAGTATGCTTTTTTTTTCTATATGATTCAAAATTCATCTCACACTGAAAGTTCCATAAAAAATGTGTGATCTGTTTGCATCGAGATGCTTTTGATTTCAGCAGAGTGTGTTTCTTCATTTGACATTTTATGTGTTAGTATTGGGTGACAGCTAATTTGTGGGGTAAAAGCCCTGACTGCATCTGATCTTGATGTCCATTGATATCCTTATGTGTTTATGTTTTTATTTTAAACACACCCACCACAGAGCCTAACGCTCTGGAAACAGGCTCCAGGCTCCGAGCCATCAGCCCAGAGCCCGACGCGGGGCTCGAACTCACAGACCGCAAGATCGTGACCTGGCTGAAGTCGGACGCTTAACCGACTGCGCCACCCAGGCGCCCCTTAAACATTTTTTTAAACATGTATTCATTTTTGAGAGACAGAGACAGAGTGTGAGTGGGGGAGGGGCAGAGAGAGAGGGAGACACAGAATCCGCAGTAGGCTCCAGGCAGGCTCTGAGCTGTCAACACAGAACCTGCCATGGGGCTTGAATCCACGAACCTGGGTTCAAGGGATCATGACCTGAGCCGAAGTTGGACACTTAACTGACTGAGCCACCTAGGCGCCCTAAACAATGCTATTACTTTTAAACAAAATAACAATAGGACTGGTTAATAGTGGCAAGAAAACTTTGCAATTTTATTTTATGTTTTTTTAATGTTTTATTTATTCTTGAGGGAAAGAGAGACAGAGCAGGAATGAGGGAGGGGCACAGCAATCCGAAGAGAGGGAGACCCAGAATCCGAAGCAGACTCCAGGCTCTGAGCTGTCAGCACAGAGCCCGACAGGGGGCTGGAACTCATGAGCCGTGAGATCATGACCTGAGCCGAAGTCGGACGCTCAACCGACTGAGCCCCCCAGGCGCCCCACTTTGCAATTTTAGAGTCTCAAAATTACGGAGTTCTAACACAGGCCTAGGAAACCACCATTCTTCAATCTTCAGTAGAAGGACTCACCAGTGGCCATCTTTTATGGAATGGGACAACCACCTTCTCTCTTACTTATTGCAACTTCTTCAAGAAAGAGTGAATTGTCCAGCAGAGAAACATTGTACTCTATCCTCCAGAGTCCTTCTTTTTCGGTTTCTCCATTTTTAGTTCAAGCTGGGTACAGTCATATTTTCCATTTGGGTTATGATAAAGTTCTCACTAGCAGGAGCCATCACCAGTATGAGACCCTATGTGAAGCTTGTACCCCCATCTTTTTTTAAATTAATCTGTCAGTCTGATGCTTCATAGTTTTTTACAGTTCTTACAAGTTTGCATTTACACCCTTTACACACGAAGACAGATTTCCTTGTATTACTAGAAGGTTTACAGTAATAGTAATAGCTTCACTTAAGTGCTTTCTTTGTGGTGGGACTGTGCACACTGACCTCTTTATCTGCACCGTCATTAATTTTCAGAACAGTACCGTGAAGGTTATCATCAGTGTTTTATGGTTGAAGAAATTGAGAATAGGAACCAACTTGTTTGAGGTCAAACAGCCACTAGGTGGCAAATCAGGACACAATTCAGAATAGTGCAGGGGACTAGAAGGCAGGAGATAGGGCTTCAAGACCGAAGCATTTTTTTTTTAATTTTTTTTTTTAATTTTTTTTTTCAACGTTTATTTATTTTTGGGACAGAGAGAGACAGAGAGCATGAACGGGGGAGGGGCAGAGAGAGAGGGAGACACAGAATCGGAAACAGGCTCCAGGCTCTGAGCCATCAGCCCAGAGCCCGACGCGGGGCTCGAACTCCCGGACCGCGAGATCGTGACCTGGCTGAAGTCGGACGCTTAACCGACTGCGCCACCCAAGCGCCCCTTTAATTTTTTTTTTAACATTTATTTATTTTGAGACAGAGAGAGACAGAGCATGAACGGGGGAGGGTCAGAGAGAGAGGGAGACACAGAATCCGAACCAGGCTCCAGGCTCTGAGCTGTCAGCACAGAGCCCGATGCGGGGCTTGAAATCACGGAGTGTGAGATCATGACCTGAGCTGAAGTCGGATGCTTAACCGACTGAGCCACCCAGGCACCCCAAGACTGAAGTATTTGAATACACACTCTGTGCTGAAAGCCGTGGCTCTGGGCACATTTGAGTGGAATGCTTAGAAACAGTTTATAGCCTGGGCTGCCTAGGCGGCTCAGTTGGTTAAACATCCAGTATTTTTGATTTGGGTTCAGGTCGTGACCTCAGGGTGGTGATTTCAAGAGTCGTGAAATTGAGCCCCAGGTCAGGCTCCAGGCTAGGCATGGAGCATGCTTGGGATTCTCTCTCTCTCTCTCTCTCTCTCTCTCAATCTCTCTCTTCCTCCCCCTTCCCTGCTCGCATGAACAGGCTCTCTTTTGCACTCTCAAAACAAACAAACAAGCAAACAGACAAATAAATAAAATGTAAAATAAAAAGATGATTGTTTATTAAAATAAATAATAGTAAGAGCAATGCCTGAGTGGCTTAGTTGGTTGAGCCTCCAACTTCAGCTCAGGTCATGATCTTGCAGTTTGTGGGTTCGAGACCCACGTCAGACTCTGTGCTGACAGCTCAGAGCCTGGAACCTGCTTTGGATTCTGTGTCTTCCCTACTCGCATTCTGTCTCTCTCCCAAAAAAGTAAACATGAAGAAGAAGAAGAAGAAGAAGAAGAAGAAGAAGAAAAAGGAAAAGAGGAAGAAAGCAGAGGAGGAAAAGAAGAAGAAACCACTTAGAGCCTGATGGAGAGAGATATATGGCATCACATTTGTGTTACAGGTGCTGGAATAAAGGTACATACGAGGGACAGTGGAGAAATAGAGGCCAAGAAAGTGCATAGAAGTGGAGTACAGCTCTGTTCTGTTCACCTTAAAAATAAAACTGCCAATTATTCCATCAGCAACAGCTGCATTTATTCAGGAATAGCAGAGAATTGCAATTAGGGATAAGCAAGCTATGGCAAAACCATAGGCAAGTCTTACAAAAAAAAAAAAAGAGAGAGAGAGAGAGAGAGAAACTGTTGTTTTGTGGAGAAGGAAGAAGTTGGGAGGGGTTGTTTGGAACAAAAGTCCATTGGAGAGAAGCGAGAGTTCAGGGTGATGACGGTTTCTCATCCGCTGAGCTGCAGGGGTGGTTGATTTCTCCTAGGAGATGTACTGTACATCTTTTCCCCTTTGGGGTGTGTAAATGATTCCTGTTGAGATTCTTCTGGTCTGGAATCTGTAATTGACGATTCTTCCTGTAATTGACACTGGGTGGCAGGGCTCCCCCTTCTGGCACCCAGAGTCCACCTTAATGAGATTTCCCTTCATTAATATTCACATCTCCCCTTTTTGATGAAAGTCTTTCCTTGAAAGCATCACTCACCAAAAGTTAGGTTTTTTGTGTATAGTGGTTTTGTCCGTCAGTGCCAGGAAGGGCCCTTCCTGGTTGGAATGTCCCACCCTGGAAGGAAAGCGCATAGCAGTTGGAAACCACATAAGGCACATCTGAATAACAAGGAGGTAAGAAGAGAGAGCTCTCATGAGCTTCCCATCTGAAGTCTGCATCTTCTCAAGGTTGTGAGTGTTGGGGATCGTCTTGAAGGATGGAGCCAGCATCACCTTATTGGGTACACTGCTTTTACAAAAGATTGACAAGTACAGAAGCAAAAATAACATGACAATTCCAAACTGTATGTTGGTACTAAGCCATGACCCTAGGTCTGAGGGTAACCAGCCCAAGATATTTATTGGCACTTTTTCTGACCTAGGAAAGAAAAGTTTGAAGGCAAACCTGGACTCGTATGCCTCCTGGAGGTCCCTGCTTAAAGCGGCCATATGAAAGCAGAATGGTAAATACTGCCAAGAGCACGCTGGAAGAGTTTACCTAGTGCTTTTGGGAACATACAGGGCAGGTATACACTTAAAGCAATAGCCGATGAACTTTAAAGTATTGTTATGTCAGGGTACCTGGATGGCTCAGTCGGTTTGTGGTAGGGCCCCCTCCCTAAGGAGAGAGAAAAAAAGAGAAAGAAAACTTCAAGGTAACCTGGCTATGCACCTGCGTGACAACATCCCTCATGACCTTGTAAACTGCGACTACTTAATCAGACTGCACGTTTGTGTGTGTCACCATATATGGGAGACAAAGAAATAGAAAATGTATAAAAAACTATGTCATGTGACATTCGGTGCTCGGTTCTTCGGGTACGAACCCAACTGAGCAGTCCCAGCACGAATAAAGTTGCTTCCTGGAAATTAAACAGCCTCATTGTCAGGACTCTCTGTGTGAGAATCCTGCTACAGGTTAAGCTTCCGACTTTGGCCCAGGTCCACGATTTCCCCGTTCTGTGAGCTTGAGCCCCGCATCAGGCTCTGTGTTGACAGCTCAGAGCCTGGAATCTGCTTCTGATTCTGTGTCTCCCTCTCTCTCTCTGCCCCTCCCCTGCTCACACACTGTCTCTCTTTCTCTCTCTCTCAAAAATAGATGAACATTAAAAGAAATTTTTTTTGAGTATTGTTATGTCAAAAGAGCTTTTGTGAAAACAAATGTTATTGAATAGTACAGTCTATAAATTTGTAAATTCGGAGACCGTGAATTTGGATAAAAACCCAACATCAGTAGTTCTGATGAATTCTGAACCTTCTAACCCTTCAGAAAAAGCAAGTGAATTATGGGATCATGATGATGCGGTTTCCAAAAAGCCATAATCAAAGAAAAGTTTCCCCCCTTTCACAAGGGTTTGGGAAATGCAGACGAGGATGTGGTGTTTTCAGGGGAAAGAGAGAAGAAGCAACAATGAGAAAAAGTTATCAGGGCGGGTCAGGACATCCCAGGAAAGCTGTCTTTCCAGACGTCGTCCTCAGCCAGGAAATCTTTAAAAACTCACTTCACCAGATGGTGTGCAGACCCAGAAAGCTGCTTTCTTTTTGGATTAAAAAAATTTTTTTTAATGTTTATTTATTTTTGAGAGAGAGAGCGCGCGCAAGTGGGGGAGGGGGACAGAGAGAGGGAGATGGAGAATTCAAAGTAGGCTCTGTACTGTCAGCACAGAGCCCAACGTGGGGCTCAAACCCATGAACTGTGAGATCATGACCTGAGGTGGAGTCAGACACTCAACAGAGCCACCCAGGCGCCCCAAAGCATTGCATTTTTAATAGAAGCAATTGGGTCTTTACGTTCTTGAAGTGGATCTCCTCTTATCAACTGTGGGTCAAAGGAGGCAGGGGCCAAATGTATGACTTGGCCCTTGACTGTCTGAAAGGGTAAGGGTCCATGAGCTCCAAAGGGGTTGGATGGGAGATTTAGAAACACCAATGGCAGGGCGCTGGGGTGGCTCAGTCGGTTAAGCATCCGACTTCGCTCAGGTCATGATCCCGCGGTTCATGGGTTTGAGCACCGTGTCGGGCTCTGTACTGACAGCTCAGGGTCTGGAGCCTGCTCCCGATTCTGTGTCTTCCCCTCTCTCTACCCTCCTTCACCCCTCCCTGCTTGTGCTCTCTCTCTCTCTCTCAGAAATAAATGAACATTAAAAAACTTTTAGAAGGACCAATGACAATGCTCTAGGGCAGGGTAGTTGGAGGGTCTTTACAGATTTTGCCTATGGAGTCTTAACAGTGCCATTGGTATGTGTGACTAACCCTCAGGAGGGAGGATGATACTGCGCGGGGACAAGAATTTCTGTCCTCTCGAAGTTCCTTCCAGCTGGATTATGAATCAGATTGACATGACGTGAGACAAATCAACAGGAGAAAACGGAACGTAGTTTGCACACGCAGAGAATCCACATAGACGAGCAAATTCCAACAACAGGCGGAATGAGGTGTAGAGGTCTCCCTGAACTAAGGAGAAGGAGGTAGGAGTCTGGGACTTCAAGGGAAGGAATGCACTTCCCAGGGCGATAAGAAGGGCAGATGTTTGCTAATTAGATGTTTGCCCTGCTCTACAGATGGGTCGCACAGATAAAAGTTCTCTCTTGCAATAACCCTCATTCTGAGAAAGACGCCCAATTTATATTCTTCTAGGTAGTTAAGGGAGGGGCAAAGTTTCTTCTGAGCCTGCAGGCTCTTGAGTGACTTTGGCTCAAGATAATCTTGGGGTGCTTGGCTGACTCAGTTGGTAGAGCATACCATTCTTTTTTTTATTTTATTTTATTTTATTTTTTCAACGTTTATTTATTTTTGGGACAGAGAGAGACAGAGCATGAACGGGGAGAGCATGAACGGGGGAGGGGCAGAGAGAGAGGGAGACACAGAATCGGAAACAGGCTCCAGGCTCTGAGCCATCAGCCCAGAGCCCGACGCGGGGCTCGAACTCCCGGACCGCGAGATCGTGACCTGGCTGAAGTCGGACGCTTAACCGACTGCGCCACCCAGGCGCCCCGAGCATACCATTCTTGATCTCAGGGTCGTGAGTTCAAGCCCCACATTGGGTGTGGAACTTAAAGGAAGGAAGGAAGGAAGGAAGGAAGGAAGGAAGGAAGGAAGGAAGAAAGAAAGAAAGAAAGAAAAAGAAAGAAAGAAAGAAAGAAAGAAAGAAAGAAAGAAAAAGAAAGAAAGAAAAAGGAAGAAAGAAAGAAAGAAAAAGAGAGAAAAAGAAAGAAAGAAAGAGAGAAAGAGAGAGAAAGAAAAAAAGAAAGAAAGAAAGAGAGAGAGAGAAAGAAAGAAAGAAAGAAAGAAAAAGAAAGAAAAAGAAAGAGAGAAAAAGAAAGAGAGAGAAAGAGAGAGAAAGAAAAGAAAGAAAGAAAGAAAGAAAGAAAGGGAGAAAAAGAGAGAGAAAGAAAGAAAAAAGAAAGAGAAAGAAAGAAAAAGAAAGAGAGAAAAAGAAAGAAAGAAACAAAGAGAGAGAAAGAAAAGAAAGAAAGAAAGAAAGAAAAGAAAGAAAGAAAAAGGAAGAAAGAAAGAAAGAAAAAGAAAGAAAGAAAAAGGAAGAAAGAAAGAAAGAAAGAAAAAGAAAGAGAAAAAGAAAGAGAGAAAGAGAGAGAGAGAAAGAAAAAAAGAAAGAAAGAAAGAAAGAGAGAAAGAAAGAAAGAAAGAGAAAGAAAAAGAAAGAGAGAAAAAGAAAGAAAGAAAGAGAGAGAAAGAGAGAGAAAGAAAAGAAAGAAAGAAAGAGAGAGAAAGAAAGAAAGAAAAAAAGAAAGAGAAAGAAAGAAAAAGAAAGAGAGAAAAAGAAAGAAAGAAACAAAGAGAGAGAAAGAAAGAAAGAAAGAAAGAAAGAAAGAAAGAAAGAAAGAAAGAACCTTCATGCCAGAGCGCCTCATCTTGGGGCAGCCTGCCCACGGCTGTGCTGACAGCTCAGAGTCCAGAGCCTGCTTCGGATTCTGTGTCTCCCTCTCTCTTTGCCCCTCCTCCACTCGCACTCAGTCTCCCCAAAAGGAAATAAATGTTAAAAAAAAAAAAAAAAGATATTGGTTAGGGATGCCTGGCTGGCTTGGTTGGTGGAGGGTGTGAATCTTGATCTCAAGGTTGTGAGTTCGAGACCCACGTTCGGGGTAGAGATTACTTAAAAAAAAAAAAAAAGATGCTGGCTCTCCTTATCAGTGCAAAACTGCACAGCATAGATCAGTTACAGTGAAAAATTTGCTTTTGGAGGGGAATATACGTGAGTGGCGCATGGGGGTTAGGAAAAACAGAGTGCTGAAGAATAAAAGTGTCATTTACTGTTTGACGTCCTGAACAAACCTCCATCCTTGGGAGTGGGTTTTCTCACAGGTAAAATAGGGGTATTACAGGGAATAGTGCAGGGGATTATGAGGTTCTGAGCCTTATAATCTTCTATTACAGGCTTGATGCTTTGAAGGGCTTCTTTACTTATAGGAAATTGATTCATTAGGGGGAGAGGTTTTGAGGGATCTATGTGAGTCTTGATAGGAGATGCACTGTGGATTCTGCCATCAGTTGAGGACTTTTCCCATAAAGAAGGTGGTGGCTGATTCAATAGGAACAAATGCCCCGTGTCCCCAGACACTGCCATAGTCCCATCAGAGACAGAGCCCCGAGGAGATGCCAAAAGGTCATTTATTTCCCCTGGTTGGTTATTTCAGTTACTGCTATCAAATTCTAGAATTATGTCTTTCTTTTGGGAGAAAGGAATTCCAGCATGGTACTTTTCTAAGAAATCTCAGCCCAAGAAATGAAGAGGGCCAGAGGAACTAAGGAGAAAAGGGTACATTATCTCTCAAAGAGCCTCGACAAAAGGGAATGAGTTCAGACATAGGAACCTGTTGAGGTTTATTAGAGACCCCCACGTTTGAACTGTTTTAGTACTCCGAGACCCAGGGTGCTTTATAGCAAAGGGGTTGAGCACCAAGAGTGTGCTTCCAGTATAAACAGGGATAGAGTGATTGATTCCCAATCTGGAGAGTGCTTTCTCTGAGCCGGTGGAGAAGGAGGGTTGGAAAGAGCCCCTGTAGTTCCTTGGATCCCCATCGTTGATAATTGCTTCAGTGGGTAACTTTGTATTTGTTTTTGTTTTTTTTTTTTTCAAATGCCCTGGCTCTTTGCAATAATAGCAGAAACTAGGGGATTTTTTTTGTTTAGAACCTTCATTTGCTGGAGGTGAAAACTGAGAATTTTAGCAGTCTTTCTTTTAGGGGACTCATCTAGGACGTGAGCAAGCTGGTTTGCCAAATTACCTAACTCTGGAGTGGGCACCTATGTGAAAATGTTGGGGTTCGGAGGGAGAGGTCAAGAAAGAATTCTGGAGACATCTTTGGTGCAAATAGGTGGTTTTATTAAATAAAGCACAGAGAAGGGACCCATGGGCAGAAAGAGCAGCACTGGGACTGTGAGAAAATGGCTGGTTGTATACTTTCGAGAGGGGAGGGGTTTAGGGATAGCCGACTTCTTCTCTAAGGAATTTTGGAAGCAAGGTTTCCAGGACCTTGAGGGGTTAGCTATCGTTAGGAAAAGGTCATTTGCTACTGTCTAATAAAACCTTAGTCATGAGACCCTTCCGATGTATATCAGTGGGCCATATGCTTGGAGGGGGATTGCGAACATATATCTTGGGGGGTAGAGATAAAGGAAGTTTCCAAAGGACTTTTATGTGTTTAAGTGAGACTTACAGGATCCTGGAGGTCAGGATAATGTTAAGCTACGATTGCCTTTTTCCCTTAGCAAAGTATTAACCTCCAGGCAGCTGAGAACGTAGAGGGAGGTCACTCTGTCCCAAGGACTTGTCAATGGGCTGTAAGTTGTAAGGAGATTTAACTTTTTTCTTTTGCCTTTGTTCCTGACAGGAGGCAGTTTCCCATTCCATCCTGATCTTTTTAACTAAAAGAGAAGGATCTCGGTTCAGTTGGTTAATAACCACAGTGTTAAATGCGACTGGGGTGGATTCAACATCTAAACGGAGGTCAGGGGCGCCTGAGCGGCTCAGTTGGTCAAGCATCTGACTTCAGCTCTGGTTATGATCTAAGGACTAGTGAATTCGAACCCCGCCTCAGGCTCAGAGCTTGGAGCCTGCTTTGGAGTCCGGATTCCATCTCCCTTTCTCCCCTTCCCTGCTTGTGCTGTCTCTCTCTCAAAAATAAATAAACATTAAAAAAATTAAAAAAAAATTTTTTTTAACACTTACTCATTTTTAAGAGACAGAGAGAGACAGAGCATGAGTTGGGGAGGGCAGAGAGAGAGGCAGACACAGAATCTGAAGCAGGTTCCAGGCTCGAGCTGTCAGCACAGAGCCTGATGTGGGGCTCGAACCCACGAGCCATGAGATCATGACCTGAGCCGAAATGAAGAGTCGGATGCTCTGACTACAGAGCCACCCAGGTGCCCTAAATTACTTTTTGTTAAGTCAGTAACCTTAGTTACTAACTTCGTAACTTAGTTGTAAATGTGCACGTGGAAGGACTGTAGTTTTGCTTTTGTTTTTTAATTTTTTTTTTTAACGTTCATTTATTTTTGAGACAGACAGAGACAGAATGCGAGTGGGTCAGGGGCAGAGAGAGAGGGAGACACAAAATCTGAAGCAGGCTCCAGGCTCCTAGCTGTTAGCACAGAACCTGACGCAGGGGACGAACCCACGAACCGTGAGATCATGTCCTGAGCTGAAGAGCTGAAGTCAGACGCTTAACCAACTGAGCCACCCAGGTGCCCCTTGCTTTTGTTTTTTAAATCAATGTTATCAACAATTCTGGGTGTTTTTTAATGCTTATTTATTTTGGGAGAGACAGAGAGAGACTGCTCAAGCAGCGGAGGGGCAGAGAGATTGGAGAGAGAAAGAATCCCAAGCAGGGTCTTGGCCGTCAGTGGGGAGCCCCATGAGGGGCTTGAACCCATGAACTGTGAGATCACTACTGAGCTGAAAGCAAGAGTTGGACACTTAACCAACTGAGCCACCCAGGCACCCAAAAGGACCATAGTTTTTAAACATAAAACAGGCCAGAGTTTCAGTAGGGAGGGAAGAATCCCATTTCTTAGAGGTTTTTCTCCAGTGGAAAGAGAACAATGACTAAACAGCAGTTTCAGCAGGAACAGCCTGGTCCCAAAAAGGAGTCAGACCAAAGGCCAGCAGTTTGGTAGGAACAGTCCAGTTCCAACTAGGACTGATACCAAAGGGTGAAGAAGTACTCTCAGAAGGTAAAAGCAAACAAACAAAAACAAGAAAGACAAGAAAACCCAAGGCCTTAAAGTAGATCTTGAACATACGGCATACAGCTTGAAATTCAGGAGAAAACTTACCTTCAATCTCCAGGGTTGGAGAGAAAGCAGTGAGCCTGATTGGGTGTGTGGGTACTGGCACCTGTTTGCGCACCAGCGTCAGAGTTTTTAGGGGTCTTCTCTGGATCCCACATCGGATAATCAAGTAATGTTCACCCTAAAAATAAAACTGCCAATTATTCCATCAGCAACAGCTGGGTTTATTCAGGAATAGCAGAGCATTGCAATTAGGGATAAGCAAGCTATGGCAAAACCATAGGCAAGTCTTACAAAAAAAAAAAAAAAAAAAAGAGAGAGAGAAAAACTGTCGTTTTGTGGAGAAGGAAGAAGTTGGGAGGGGTTGTTTGGAACAAAAGTCCATTGGAGAGAAGCGAGAGTTCAGGGTGATGACGGTTTCTCATCTGCTGAGCTGCAGGGGTGGTTGATTTCTCCTAGGAGATGTACCGTACATCTTTTCCCCTTTGGGGTGTGTAAATGATTCCTGTTGAGATTCTTCTGGTCTGGAATCTGTAATTGACGATTCTTCCTGTAATTGACACTGGGTGGCAGGGCTCCCCCTTCTGGCACCCAGAGTCCACCTTAATGAGATTTCCCTTCATTAATTTTCACAGTTGGAAGCATAAATCTGAAGGGAAAGGAGGGCCAGCATGCGTAATGGGTCTTTCAGCTAAGCAGGGCCATTGTGTGAGCAGGGGACAATGAAAACAGCCTGGCATATTAAGGAAACTGCCAGTGGACCAGTGTCGTTGCTGGAGGTGCCTGTGTATTCGGGGAGAGTGCTGGAGACATGGGATAGAGACACACAAGTGGACAGATGAGGCTAGAAGGGGTTCAGTGGTCAAAGAGTTTAGGACATGATATAGGGGTTAGCATTTTGTGAGCAGGGGGAAACCACAGAAGGGCACTGAGCAAGGGAATGATAACAGAATTACGGTTTTGGAGACTGCCCTCTTAGCTAGTGTGAAAGGTAGATCGAAGACAACAAGTTTATCATCAGCGTCCCAGTTGGCTAAAGTTCAAGCAGTATTTCAGCGTTAAAAGTATGGACTGAGGCAACAGGCGTGGGTTAAAGAATTAGTGCCCGACACAGGGCACCTGGGTGGCTCAGTCCGTTAAACATCCGACTTCAGCTCAGGGCATGATCTCATGGTTCATGAGTTCGAGCCCCGTGTCAGGCTCTGTGCTTACAGCTTGGAGCCTGGAGCCTGCTTCAGATTCCGTGTCTCTCTCTCTCTCTCCCCCGACCCCACTCATGTTCTGTCTCTCTCTCAAAAATAAATAAACGTTAAAAAAAAAAAAAAAAAGAATTAGTGCCTGACAAGAAAAGAGTTAAGAAAGTAGAATTGACAAGGGAGAGTATGAGGGAACTTTCACTGATGAGTCATAGCCCGCAGCTTAAAAACACTGTCCTGAGGTCCCCCCTGACCCGGTGGCTTTTTTATAGTCTGAAGTGTTTTTTGTTTTCTTTAAAAAAATTTTTTTAACTTTTCTTAGTGAGAGAGAGAAAGATGGACAGAGCGTGAGTGGGGGAGGGGCAGAGAGAGAGGGAGACCCAGAATCCAAAGTAGGCTCCAGGCTCCGAGCTGTTAGCATAGAGCCTGAGCTAAACCATTAGCTCATGACCTGGGCCAAGGTCAGACACTTAACCGACTGAGCCACCCAAGTGCCCCATATAGTTCGAAGTTTTATACACTATATCTGCTATTTGTTTGTTTGCTTTATTGAAGTAGAATCAACATACAATGTTCTATTAGTTTCAGGGGCACAACATACTGATTCAACCATTCTGTACTCTGTGCTCACCATGACCTGTGTGGTCGCCAGCTGTCACCAGGCAAAGTTATTACAATATTGAGTCTCTTCCCTATGTTGTATTTTTCATCTCTGTGACTTATTTATTTTATAACAGGAAGTTTCTCCCTCTTAATCCCCTCTTTCCTCCCCCACCTCCCGTCCCCTACACCTCCCCACCTCCTCTCTGGCCACCACCAGTTTGTTCTGTGTATTTAAGGGTGTGGTTTCTTTGTTTGCTTGTTTTGATTTGTGAGATTCCACACATACAGTAGGTCCTTTAAATCACAGGTTTGAAACCTCTGTGAAGTCAGGGCCCAACATCCATCGTGCTCACCACTGTATTCCTGCTGAAGGATCCTGAAACAGATTTTAAAATAGCTATTACAGGGGCGCCTGGGTGGCTCAGTCGGTTGAGTGTCCAACCTCAACTCAGGTCATGATCTTATAGTTCATGGGTTCCAGCCCCACTTCGGGCTCTGTGCTGACAGCTCAGAGCCTGGAGCCTGCTTCAGATTCTGTGTCTTCCTCTCTCTCTCTGCCCCTCCCCTGCTCATGCTCTGTCTCTCTCTCAAGAATAAATAAACGTTAAAAAAAATTTAAAAAATGAAAATATAGCTATTACAGACCAAAGATTAAACAGTATGTTCTTTGACTAAAAGAGTTAAAGTCTGGCATCAGATGTGAGAAGAAAATTCAAGTTACTTAGCCTGATACAAGCAAAGCTTTTTGGGGGCTTAAAAGAAGACCACATCAGAAATTTGATTAAGAACAGGGTCTTGATTAGATACCTTCTCAGAGGAAGCCACTTTCACCCCTCAGATGAAGTGAATCTTAATTTTTTAAAGGTTTTTTTTTTTTTTTTTTACTTCACGCATTTTTAAAAAATGTGGTAAAATACACGTAACATAAAAGTTACCATTTTAACCATTTTTTCCAGCTTTGCTGCGATGGAATTGACATCTAACATTGTGTGAGTTCAAGGTGTAAGACAAGTTGATTTGATACACTTGCAAATTGCAAATTGATGACCACCATAGAGTTAGGTCACATCTCCATCACATCACCTAATTACCATTTTCTTTCCGTGGTGAGAACAGGTGAGGGTGACTGTCTCAGTAACTTTCAAGTACATAATGCAGGATTTTTTTTTTAATATGTATGTATTTATTTATTTATTTTTCAATGTTTATTTTATTTTTGGGACAGAGAGAGACAGAGCATGAACGGGGGAGGGGCAGAGAGAGAGGGAGACACAGAATCGGAAACAGGCTCCAGGCTCTGAGCCATCAGCCCAGAGCCTGACGCGGGGCTCGAACTCACGGACCGCGAGATCGTGACCTGGCTGAAGTCGGACGCTTAACCGACTGCACCACCCAGGCGCCCCCTTATGTATTTATTTTTGAGAGAGAGAGAGAGAGAGAGAGAAAACAAGAGTGGGGGAGGGGCAGAGAGCGAGGAAGACAGAGGATCTGAAGCAGGCTCTGTGCTGACAGCAGCAAGCCTGATGCAGGGTTCGAACTTATAAACCGTGAGATCATGACCTGAACCGAACTTGGAAGGTCAACCGAGTAAGCCACCCAGGTACCCCGATAATACAGGATTATTAATTAAAATCACCATGCTGGGTGTTAGATCCCCAGAACGTACTTGGCTGGTAACTGAAAGTTGGTACTCTTTGCCCAACATCTCTCTATCCCTCCTACCCTTGCACCCCGGTCCCCTAGACGCTGGTGACCACCATTTTCCTGTTTCTACGAGTTTGGCTTCTTTAGATTCCACTAACACTGTATGTGATGAACATACAGCTCTTGTCTTTCTCTTGCTTAATTTCACTTAGTAAAATGTCCTCAGGGTCCGTCCGTGTTGTCTCAAATGGCAGGATTTCCTTTTTGCTGATGGCTGAATAATATGATAGTGTGTATATGTAGCTCTTTCATTTCAGATTTTGTTTGAGTCTTGTCTTTTCTTAATCTAGCTGAAAATGTGTCAATTTTGTTTATCTTTTAAAAAAAATGCTCTCAGGGGTGCCTGGGTGGCTCAGTCGGTTAAGCGTCCGACTTCGGCTCAGGTCATGATCTCACAGTTCGTGAGTTCGAGCCCCGTGTCAGGCTCTGTGCTGACGGCTCAGAGCCTGGAGCCTGCTTCAGATTCTGTGTCTCCCTCTCTCTCTGCCCTTCCCCTGCTCATGCTCTCTCTCTGTCTCAAAAATAAATTTAAAAAAATTTATTTATTTATTTTTTATTTTTTTTTTTTAAATTTTTTTTTTCAACGTTTATTTATTTTTGGGATAGAGAGAGACAGAGCATGAACGGGGGAGGGTCAGAGAGAGAGGGAGACACAGAATCGGAAACAGGCTCCAGGCTCTGAGCCATCAGCCCAGAGCCCGACGCGGGGCTCGAACTCCCGGACCGCGAGATCGTGACCTGGCTGAAGTCGGACGCCCAACCGACTGCGCCACCCAGGCGCCCCTAAAAAAATTTATTTTTTAATTAATATAATATAATATAATATAATATAATATAATATAATATATAAATATATTAATATTAAATATAAATATTTATATTACATTTATAATATAAAATATATTATATTTTATATAAATAATATAATATAATATATAATTATTTTAATATATAAATATTTATATTTATATATTAAATTATAAATTTATTTAAATAAATATATAATATAAATTTAATATAAATTTATATTAAATATATTAAATATATAAATATTTATATTAAATATAATATATTATATTATAATATATATAATATATATTATATTATATTTAATATATATTTAAATTTAATATAAATTTATATTAAATATATTAAATATATAAATATTTATATTAAATATAATATAATATATTATATTATATTTAATATATAAACATATAAATATAAATATTTATTAATATTTATAAATAAATTAATATTATTTTATATAAATAATATAATATAAAATATATTATATTATATAAATATGAATTTTAATATTAAATATAAATAATATAAAAACATTTTTTAATAAATAAATAAAAAATGCTCTCTGTGTCATTGATCTTTTTTATTGTTTTTCAGGTCTATATTTCATATATTTTCTGCTCTGATCTTTGTTATTTTCATCCTTCTGGTGACTTTGGGCTTAATTTCTTCTTTTTCTAGCTCCTTGAGGTGTAAAGTTAGGTTGTTCATTTGAGATCTTTCTTTTTAGGAATTTATAAAGTTGCCTCTTAGAACTACCTTTACAGCATCCCATAGGTGTTGTTGGAATGTTGCATTTTCATTTTGGTATGTTTCCCTTTGATTTCTTCTTTGATTAATTGTTTGTTCAGGATTGTGGTGTTTAATTTCCATATATTTGTGAATTTTCCAGGTTTTCTCTTGTTGATGTTTTGTTTTTTTTTTGTTTTTTTTTCGGGAAGCTCCTCGCGTGTTTTTTTTTTTTTTTTTTCGTTGTTGATGTTTTTTGAAGTTTTCTTTATTTTGAGAGAGCGAGAAAGCAAGCAGGGGAGGGGCAGAGAGAGAGGGAGAGAGAATCCCAAGCATGACACCCCAGAGCCCCACTCAGGGCTTGATTCCACAACCCTGAGATCATCACCTGAGCCAAAATCAGAAGTCAGACACTTAACCAGCTGAGTTACCCAGGTGCCCCTCTCGTTGATTAAAAAAAAATTTTTTTTGGGGGGGGCGCCTGGGTGGCTCAGTCGGTTGAGCGTCCGACTTCAGCTCAGGTCACGATCTCGCAGTCCGTGAGTTCGAGCCCCGCGTCGGGCTCTGGGCTGATGGCTCGGAGCCTGGAGCCTGCTTCCGATTCTGTGTCTCCCTCTCTCTCTGCCCCTCCCCCGTTCATGCTCTGTCTCTCTCTGTCTCAAAAATAAATAAACATAAAAAAAAGAAATTAAAAAAAATAAATTTTTTTTAATGTTTATTTATTTTTGAGAGAGAGAGATTGGGAGACAGAGTGCGAGTGCGGAAGTGGGCGGGGGGGGTACAGCTCACAGTTTGTGAGGAGCAATGGCTTATATACCTTTAAGTTGGGGGGGTAAAGATAAAAGAAGTTTCCAAAAGGATTTTCCTCTGTTAAAGAAGACTTGTATATCTTGGAGGTCCTGCTGTGGTCGAGCTAAGCTTGCTTTTTGCTTCTAGCAAAGCATTAACATTTAGGAGGTCGTGTTCCTTGAGGAATGTCATACTCCATATATCTCAGGTATTCATCAATGGCTGCTGCTTGGAAGGAAATTTATCTACATTTCTTTTGTCTTTGTCCTCCTTATCACTTCCCCCTTGAACAATTTTGACCACCTGGAGCCAAGACTCCTTCACTGCCAAAACTTCAAGCCAACAGATGATCCTTTTTTTTAAAAGTTTATTTATTTTGTTGTTTTAAAAACAATTTTTTTTTCAACTTTTTTTTTATTTATTTTTGGGACAGAGAGAGACAGAGCATGAACGGGGGAGGGGCAGAGAGAGAGGGAGACACAGAATCGGAAACAGGCTCCAGGCTCCGAGCCATCCGCCCAGAGCCTGACGCGGGGCTCGAACTCACGGACCGCGAGATCGTGACCTGGCTGAAGTCGGACGCTTAACCGACTGCGCCACCCAGGCGCCCCTTTTTTTTTTTTTTCAACGTTTTTTTTATTTATTTTTGGGACAGAGAGAGAAAAACAATTTTTTTTTAAAGTTTATTTCTGAGACGGAGGGAGACAGAGCATGAGCGGGGGAGGGGCAGAGAGAGAGGGAGACGCGGAATCCAAAGCAGGGTCCAGGATGCAAGCCGCCAGCACAGTGCCCAACGCGGGGCTCGAACTCACGGAGTGCGAGATCATGACCTGAGCGGAAGCCAGACGCTCAACCGACTGAGCCACCCAGGTGCCTCCAGATCATCCCTTCCACTCAAGGAGATTCACACGTGTTGCCCACCTTGGATTCGGCGACCTGTACCTTTTGTAACTCTGATGTATAAACTCCCCAGCTGACCAACGTTGACCCACAGGCGACATCTCTGTGCCCCAAATCATCAGGAAGAAGTGACAGAAGAGAAGACCTTCCGCCCTCAGCAACCTTCAAGATTTAAGTGTCCATCTTCTTTCAGTTAACACCCATGTCGTTCAGGTTCATTGTTGTAGCACGTGTCAGGATTTCATTCCTTCCTGAGCTCATTCATTTCCATTGCATGGATAGCCTGTGGGGCACCCCGACTGAGGGGAGACCGGCGGCCCGGGTGGAGAAAGAATTCATCCAGAGCAGAACAAAGGAGATAGAAATGTACCGGATACCCCACGAGGGAGTGGCAGGCCCGACCGCAGGGGAGAGACTGTCTACCACAAGGCAGTGGTGGGGGCTGTAGTTGAGAGGGAAGGTGAGGAGGTAGGAGAACGTATGGACTTTTCCTTTTTATGGGAACTGTATCCAGGTGTAAGTTACCCAAGGGTCAGCTAAGGCTTCTGGATATTTGGAGGTGGGTCACCTGATGGGCCTGTTTATAGTTAGTCGGGAGGCCACTGTGGGTCCTCTTACCTTCCTCAGTTTTCCATTGTTCAGGCTGGTTGCCTAAAAGAAGCTTCTACACAGACATTCTGTTTATCCATTCATCAGTTGATTGACGTGGGCTCGCTCTTCCTTTTGGCTATCTTGTCTTTAATCTTTTTTTTTTTTTTAATTTTGAATGTTTGTTTATTTTTTAAGGAGAGAGAGACAGGGGAGAAGGAAGAGGAACAGAGAGAAAGGGACACACAGAATCTGAAGCAGGCTCCAGGCTCTGAGCTGTCAGCACAGAGCCCGACGCGGGGCTCACACTTATGGACGGTGAGATCTTGACCTGAGCCAAAGCGGACGCTTAACTGACTGAGCCACCCAGGCTGCCCTGTCTGGGCTTTAATGTTGATCGTCAGTCCAAGAATCCTATAAGTAGTCCTCCCCATCAGTGTCATTTGAGTAAAGTACGAGCTGTCTGGAAATGGACGAATTCCAACCTCCTTGCAACGATCTTTAAGGAAATGGTAGCGGAAGACCCCTCCATGTTACATGTAGAATCTACCGTTTGAACTTTAAAAATGCATTTTTTTATTACTGGTATCTGTTTATTTCTATGCCATCTGTCTGTTGAACTCTTTCCTCCTTTCCTTTAAGAAATTTAATACTTTAGGGGCGCCTGGGTGGCTCAGTTTGTTGAGCATCCAACTCTTGATTTTGGTTCAGGTCATGATCTCAGGTTTGTGGGATCGAGCTCCGCGCTGGGCTCTGTACTAACAGGCACAGAACCTGCTTGGGATTCTCTCCCCCTCTCTTTCTGCCCTTCCCCTGCCCATGCTCGCTCTCTCTCTCAAAAATAAGTAAGTTTTAGAGAGAGAGAGCGAGCATTCGTGCAGGGGAGAGGGGCAGAGGGGGAGAGAGAGAGAATCCCAAGCTCAATTCAGAGGCCAACATGGGGCTTGACCTTGGGATCAAGACCTCAGCTGACATCAAGAGTCAGATGCTCAACGGACTGAGCCACCCAGGTGCCCCTCACTTGGTTTTACCTGTTCCAAATTTGCCAGAATGAAATATACTAAGAGCAGGATAATTGTCTTCCGCCTCATAGTTCAGTTTTCTCTACAAAACGATTAATTTTAGCCATTTATTAAAATAAGAATGGGACGCCTGCGTGGTTCAGTCAGTTGAGCGTCCAACTTCAGCTCAGGTCATGATCTCATGGTTTGTGGGTTCGAGCCCCATGCTGGGCTTTGCACTGGCAGCACGGACCCTGGAGTCTGCTTCGGATTCTGTGTCTCCGTCTCGCTCTCTGTCCCTCCCCCACGCATGCTCTGTGTCAAAAATAAAAACATTTTTAAAAAATCTTCAAAATAAGAATGTGTATTTTTAGAAGACAGATGTTTATTATGAAAAAGATACATCATGAAAGGGAACCTGGGAAAACAGAACAAATGAAAGTGTAATAAAGAAAAACGTATCGTGCATAACAAAGTCTCCAAGAAAACGTACCAAAGGTCAATGGCAATTAGGATTAGAGAGGCACTCAAAAAACATGAGTTACACAATTTTTTTTTTATTTTTTTTAATGTTTATTTATTTTTGAGACAGAGAGAGACAGAGCATGAATGGGGGAGGGTCAGAGAGAGAGGGAGACGCAGAATCCGAAGCAGGCTCCAGGCTCTGAGCTGTCAGCACAGAGCCCGACGCGGGGCTCGAACTCACGGACCGCGAGATCATGACCTGAGCCGAAGTCGGACGCTTAACCGACTGAGCCACCCAGGCGCGCCTACACAATTTTTTTTAAATAAACTTTTAAGTAGGAAGAATTCAGAATAATTTAAGTTACTTTCTGGAAGAGCCCTCATTTTCACCGTGGGGGAAACAATCAAAGCACCAAACGCTATTTGTTGCCCATATATAAAAACAATGCCAGGAAAGAGGCCAAGATACTCACTGTATCTCTCTAATACTTTTCAAGTTAAAAAATATTCTGAGGACCAATACCCATTACATTCCTTTCTAAGCAAAAAGATCTTACCTTCACACGAAGGAAGTGTTTGTTTCAAAGGAAAAGTAAACAACTTCCGAGTAACACCAAGGCATTTTATAAGAAATTTTTATTACGTTTACCAATTACAAAAAAAATAGCTCTTAAGCAAGGGATTAGAAGCCATTATAAGAAACAGGCAAGATATCTTTTAACCATTAGAAACCACCTATTTCTGCAGAGAAGAAATAAAACATACAAGTCTTCTCCACCTCTTGCCTGTTTTAAATATATGGGATGGATTGTCCTTAATTACAATACCATCGGTTTTCAGAGGGACTCACGTCTACGGCTCCAATTTGTAATTTTTTTCCCCTAATTAAGCTTGTGGCTTCGTGTTCTTCTCTAAGTGGTGAAGGATCTCATTAACAGAGGCTGTGAGCAATATTTCTTACTACGCGGAATGTTTCTCAGTCCTGTTGCCCGGAAGAATCAAACATCTAAGTTGCTTTAAAAAATACAGATGTGGGCGCCTGGGTGGCTCAGTCCATTAAGCCTCCGACTCTTGGTTTCGGCTCAGGTCATGATCTCACAGTTCATGGGTTCCAGCCCTTCATCTGGCTCTGTGTTGACAGCATGGAGCCTGCTTGGGATTCTGTCTCCCCCATCTCTCCGCATCCCCCCCCACCTCTACTCCCTATCTCTATCTCAAAAATAAATAAATACACTTAAAAAAAATACAGTTGCTTCTGCTCTGCTCCAAACCACCTGACAAGAATTTCTGGGGGCCACATCCTACACCAGAAGAAATGAAAAGTTCCCAGGTTGTTCTAAAGATCATCCAGGGTCAACACCTAGTACTGTAAAAGAAGTAATTTGAAGGTAATTATGTCTAAAATTAGAAAGTAATACAATGATTTTATGTATTCGTTTTATTAGTTAAAATATCTTCAAAAATTTTTTTTAATGTTTATTCATTTTTGAGAGACGGAGACAGAGCACGAGCAGGGAAGGGGCAGAGAGAGGGAGATACAGAATCTGAAGCAGGCTCCGGGTTCTGAGCTGTCAGCACAGAGCCCGACACAGGGCTCGAACTCATGAACTGTGAGATCATGACCTGAGCTGAAGTTAGTTGCTCAACCGCCTGAGCCACCCAGGTGCCCCTTAAAGTATCTTTTTTTAATAAAGCACTATAATACCCCTGGACGTGCAGTAACGCTGGGTTAAATACAGGATTCCCAGTTAAAACAGGAGTTTCAGATAAACATTCAATAATTTCTTAAGTATAATTTTGTCCATAATATTGTCTACGATACACTAAAACACTCATTGTTTGGGGACCTGGCTCGTTGAGTCGGTGGCACATGCAACTTTTGATCTCAGGGTTGTGGGTTTGAGCCCCACGTGGGGTGGGGCTTAAACTTAAAAATAAAGCCTTGGGGCGCCTGGGTGGCTCAGTTGGTTCATCATTTGACTCCTAATTTCAGCTCAGGTAGTTCTGAATAGGGAGCCTGCCTGGGATTTGCTCTCTCTCCCTCTTTCTTTTCCTTTCTCTCTCTTCCTTTCTCTGTCTCTCTCAAAATAAATTAAAAAAAAAATTTTAAAAACTTAAAAAATTCATTGTTTATCTGAAATCCCCATGTAACTGGGCATACCGTATTATTTATTTATTTTTATTTTATTTTTTAAGTTTATTTATTTTGAGAGAGACCACAAGCAGGGGAGAAGCAGAGACAGAGAGAGAGAGAGAGAGAGAGAGAGAGAGAATCCCAAGCAGGCTCTGTAATGTCAGTGAGGAGCCCGATGTGGGGCTTGAACCCATAAACCTCAAGACCATGACCTGAGCTGAAACCAAGATTCGGACACTTAACTGACTGAGCCACCCAGGTGCCCCCTGTATTTTTATTTTCGAAATCTGGCAATCCTATTTAAATCTCTCCAACATGGTTTTAAATTTTAGACCTTTAAGAACAAGATGAATACACCCTTTTCAGAAGAAATGCTTTTTTTCTTTATAAAAATAATTTCATACAGAAAATTTGGAAACAATGACTCAGTTAAAAGAAGACAAAAAGCATCCTATTCACTGAGAATTCAGTGTGGAAAAAATACACGAGAATGTTCACAGTGTTTATGCCAGGTGGAATGCTATCATGAGTAAATGACATTATTTCCATATAGACTTGAATTTTGAATAATTCAGAACAGTTTGAGTTATTCAGAAGTATTCCCATTTCACTGAGGCAACATGAAACACAAAAGGGGATTCTCAAATGATTTAAAAAACAAACAGAAAAGAAAAAGAAAAATCAACCTGTTACCTATTTGGAAAATTTGTAGAGAAACAGAGAGTATACTTATGGAGTCTTTATTTTAATTAGTTTCCACTTCTCTCACTGGAGAACCGCTGTGGGGAGGAAGGTCCTTGAAAGAGACAGATTAAGCATGGAATTTGGTGGGGAAAATGGAGCCTGGTTTTTGGCATTTGAAAACATATTTTTAAACATTTCTGTTTCAGGGGGCCCCTGGGTGGCTCAGTCGGTTCATGAGTTTGAGCCCCGCGTAGGGCTCTGTGCTGACAGTCCAGAGCCTGGAGCCTGCTGCTAGGTGCCCCTCATTTTTTTTTAAGATTTTATTTGTAAGTAATTTATACACCAATGTGGGCCTCGAACCTACAACCCCAAGATCAAGAGTTGCACGCTCCACTGACTGAGCCAGCCAGGTGCCACCCCCCAAAAGAACTACCTTCTTTCTTAAAACATGGTTTTAAGAAACTAAAACATAGTTTTAAGAAACTGATTGGAAAAGTAATACTTATTTTTTTGTACAAAAATTAGAAAATTATAGAAAAACACAAAGGATAACAACCAACAGAGAAAATTTTATTATTTGTATACAGTATTTGTGACTTTTTTCAACACCATATAGACCTCTAACAAATGAAGGGGTATATATTACTACACTTAGTGTCTTGTGACCTAATTTTTTAGCCCCCAAACATATATCAGTCCTTTCTCAGATAATTACATTTTCCCTCACATAATTTTGATGGGGACGTAGTAGCTACTTATAGGAATGGTTATATAATTATGTACCCCTCCCCATTGTTGACTATTTACTTTTCCTAGGTTTCCCAGTTGTGGATATGGAACATCCTTGGATTTACGTGTGTGTGTGTGTGTGTAAGATTTTATTTATTTTTAAGTAATCTCTACACCCAACGTGGGACTCAAACTTATAACCCCGAGATCAAGAGTCACACCCTCTACTGACTGAGCCAGCCAGGCGCCCTGATCCTTGGATACAGGTTGTATTGTATATATCTGATTATCTCCTTGTCCTTAGAAGGGGCTTTTCTGGATCACAGGGCATTCTTCTTAAATGCAGCCACAGGAATTTCACAGGACATTGGGGAGGACTTTCCATGATGCTCCAGAAATGGCAAAAAGGACCAAGGTCCTTCGCAGGGGACAAGAACTTCAGCCACCACCCTGACCATCCATTCCCTTGCTGTCTATTTAAACTGACCTGGGAAGGAGAGATATCAGGCTTGGGAGCTTTGTGGGCAGTGCCAGGAAGGAAGCCCCAGGCAACGACTTACAGAAAGACTTAGAGGAGGAGGAGGCTGTAAAGAAGGGAGAGCGGGTAGCTGGATGTGTGCCAAGGCAGGGAGAGAAGGACCTGGGAGATGGGAAACCAGAATGGTGTTGGTGGACAGGCCAGCTTTCTGCTATCTGCTGTAGCGAGGATGTAGGAGTTTTCCCTGCCCAGGTGGACCCTGGGGAGGTAGAAGGTTTTCAATAGAAAATGCAAAAAATATAAATTTTGAGAGATTGAGATAAAGATGAAGCAAATAATATATACATCTATATTTTTTGTTTCGTTTTGTTTTTTGGAAGGGCGAAAGAGCATGAGCTGGGGAGGGGCACAGAGAGAGGGAGACACAGACTCCCAAGCAGGCTCCAGGCTCTGGGCTGTCAGCACAGAGCCTGACTCGGGGCTTGAACTCACGAACCATCAGATCATGACCTGATCCAAAGTCGGATGCTTGACCGACTGAGCCATCCAGGTGCTCCACGAAGTAAATGAAGTTTGAAAAAATCTCACCAACCACAACAGCATCATCCTGTCATTAACTGATACCTGGAGTCCTAATGCCTAGTTAGGGTAAGTTTCAATGTTAACCATCGTGGACATAAAAGCGTTTCTTCAAGAAGCCTTCTTGATAATTTTCCATTTTCTTGGTGGATTATTATTTTTTCAGATATGATTAGATTGCTATTTTTACCTCCAATATAGTTGGACAAGAGCTCCTTGGGGGAGTCAAAGAGGCATCAACTCTGCCGTTTTTTGGTTTCTGCCCATTTTGTGAAGGTCAAGTTAGAACTATTTTTTTTTTAATTTTTATTTTTAACGTTTATTTATTTTTGAGACAGAGAGAGACAGAGCATGAACAGGGGAGGAGCAGAGAGAGAGAGGGAGACACAGAATCTGAAACAGGCTCCAGGCTCTGAGCTGTCAGCACAGACCGTGAGATCATGACCTGAGCCGAAGTCGGACGCTTAACCAACCGAGCCACCCAGGCGCCCCAAGTTAGAACTATTTTATAATTTGTAAATCCAGTGGCTACCCATAGGGGTACACACAAAATCCTGAAAATGAACAGGTGAGAGAGAATGTCACTGTCAGCTGCTTTCTGTTGTGGTTCCTGTACTCTCCTGTTAATAGATCTGGGTGCTGACATAACCCACGGAAAATGTGGCTGTGACATCACGTATTCATCTACATTAAGTTACCAGCAAAGTTTCATATCTTTCATTTTCTTTATAAACTTAAAAAAAATATTTTAGAGGTGGAGGAAGGGGCTGTGGGAGAGAGAGAGAGAGAGAGAGAGAGAAAGAGAGAGAGAGAATCTTAAGCAGGCTCCACATCTAACATATATATATATATATATTTTTTTTTTAACGTTATTTATTTTTGAGACAGAGAGAGACAGAGCATGAATGGGGAGAGGGGCAGAGAGAGAGGGAGACACAGAATCGGAAACAGGCTCCAGGCTCTGAGCCATCAGCCCAGAGCCCGACGCGGGGCTCGAACTCACGGACCGCGAGATCGTGACCTGAGCTGAAGTCGGACGCTTAACCGACTGAGCCACCCAGGCGCCCCAAACAGGCTTCACATCTAGCATGGAGTCCAACTCAGGGCTCGATCTCACGACCCTGGGATCTTGACCTAAGCCAAAATCAAGGGTTGGACGCTCAACCGACTGAGTCACCCAGGCAGCCCTCGTTTTCTTTTTAGATAAAAAGAAATGTAAGTAGAAGTTTCCATCTTTTCTCTCACACCCCCAGTGAATTTGTTCATTCCTTTAGGTTCAGGCACCTCTCTATGAAGACTACTGGCTTAGGAAAAAAAAAAAGGAAAATGAGGATATAGATGATGTCCTGCCTCCCCCATTTCATCTCTGACTGCAAAATGGGTAGGAGGAAGAACCACACATCCTTTACAACAGCGGGTTTTTAAATGAAAGTGGAATTTTTCCAAGAAGACTTTATTTTTTATTACTTTTTTAAATGTGTATTTATTTTTGAGAGAGAGAGAGAGAAGAGTGTGGGAGGGACAGAGAGAGAGGGAGGCAGAATCCCAAGCAGGCTCCACACTGTCAGCACAGAGCCCCATGTGGGGCTTGAACTCAGGCACCGTGAGATCATGACCTCAACCGAAGTCGAGTCCCACGCTTAACCAACTGAACCACCCAGGCGCCCCTCCTCCGTATCCTTCGTGGCTTATAGCTCATTGCATTGTAGTGCTGAATACCATTCCATTGTCTGCATGTACCACAGTTTATGTAGCCCTTCACCTCATAAAGGATATCTCGGTTTGTCTCCAAGTTTTGGTCGTTATGGTTCAAGCTGTGTTCAGGTTTTGCGTGCACACGATCTTTCAGCTCTTTTGGGGGAATCCCAAAGAGAGCAACTGCGGATCACGTGGTAAGAGTATATTTCGTTTTGTAAATTGCCAAACTGTCTTCCCACTGAGGCTGCACCATTTCACGTTCCTGCTAGCAATGAACGAGAATTCTTGTCACTGCACATCCTTGCCAGCATCTGGTGGTGTCAGTGTTGTGGATTTTGGATATTCTAACAGGTGTGTAGAGATACCCCACTGTTGTTTTATTTTTATTTTTTGTTTTATTTTTCTCGCTGTGGTTTTAATTTGCATTTCCCTGCTATAATAGGGAGCATCTTTTCCTATATTTCTTTGCCCTCTGTATATTTTGTTCACGGAGGTGTTTGTAAAGCCCTTTGGCCTATTTTTAAACCAGGTTGTTTCCTTTCCCCCCTTCCCCCTTTCTGTTTTATCGTTTTATGATCACTGATAAGAGACTCACAAGAACTTGCAAAAATAGCACAGAAAGTCTCCATATACTTTTCATCCAGTGTATCCCAATCATTACATTGTACATAATTATAATACACTGTGAAAACCAGGAGATTAACACTGAAATGATATGTGTATACGGTTGGATGTTATTTTATCACATGGGTAAATGATTGGCTTCATATTTCTGTTTTTTTAAGTTGTTTATTTATTTTGAGAGAGAGTGTGTGCATATCCAAGCAGAAGGCAGGGAGGAGAGAGAGAGAGAGAGAGAGAGAGAGAGAGAGAGAGAGAGAAAGAGAGAGAGAGAGAGAGAGAGAGAATCCCAAGCAGGCCCCACATTGTCAGTGTGGAGTCCACTGCGAGGCTGAGTCATGATCGAGAGTCAGATGCTTTGGGGGGCGCCTGGGTGGCTCAGTCGGTTGAGCGACCTACTTGGGCTCAGGTCATGATCTCATGGTTTGTGAGTTGCAGCCCACATCGGGCTCTGTGCTGACAGCTCAGAGATTGGAGCCTGCTTCAGATTCTGTGTCTCCCCCTCTCTCTGCCCCATCCCCACTTATGCTCTGTCTATCTCTGTCTTAAAAATAAATAAAACATTAAAAAAATTAAAAAAAAATAATTCAGTTGCTGGGTTGAAAGGTAAATGCATATGTCTTTATATTTATTAAACAACAACTTCCTCCTTTTTCCTCCCTTAGCTCCTAGTAACCACAAGAATACGAAGTTTTCTAAAAAATTCAAAATGGAAAACCCCAAACCGATGAATATTTCTATTTTTATGCCTTTGTTTTTGTGTTTTTAGAATAATACCAAGACAACTTTTCAATTTTTTTTCAATCTTTTTTTTTTAATTTTTTAACGTTTATTTATTTTTGAGAAAGAGAGAGACAGAGTATGAACGGGGGAGGGTCAGAGAGAGAGGGAGACACAGAATCTGAAACAGGCTCCAGGCTCTGAGCCATCAGCACAGATGCCTGACGCGGGGCTTGAACTCACGAACCGCGAGATCATGACCTGAGCTGAAGTCGGATGCTTAACCGACTGAGCCACCCAGGTGCCCCTCAAGAGACAATCTTTATTGAATTAAAGCTTACGGCTTTGTTTCGATTATTTCCCCATCTGAATCATAAAAATTGAGGTTCTCATAGAAATTTGAAAAATAAAGAGATAAAAATAAGATCCAAGCAACTCCAGCCTCAGAAAATAATCAGAATCTGGGGCGTCTGGGTGGCTCAGTCGGTTGAGCGACCTACTTGGGTTCAGGTTATGATCTCATGGTTTGTGAGTTCAAGCCCTGCATGCGGCTCTGTGCTGACAGCTTGGAGCCTGCTTGGGATTTTGCGTCTCCCTCTCTCTCTGCCCCTCCCCTACTCATGCTCTGTCTCTCTCTGAAAAATAAATAAAGAGGAAAAAAATTTTTTTAAAAAGTACATTTATCATGATAAGTTCTGGGGATATATAGAATTGAATTACTATATTGTACACCTGAAATGAATATAACACTGTACGTTAATTATACTGGAATTAAAATAAAAAAGATAATCAGTATTACATTTTGATACCTTTCATTCCTTTTTCCTATCTTTCTTTTCCTTCTTCTTCCAGAGAGCCCATGGATCTATGTGCACTGGGTATGTGCATAAAGGCATGCTTATACATGGCTCTGTCTCAGTTGTATAGTCTATAATTATAAAGGTAGGATTATACTGTAACTTTCTGCTTGTTGAAGTTTTTTTTGTCTTTTTTTTTTTTTTTTTTTTTTTTTAGAGAGAGAGAGAGCATGTGAGTGCAGGAGAGGGGCAGAGGGAGAGAAAGAGAAAATCTTAAACAGGCTCCACACTCAGCAGAGCCCAACTTGGAGCTCAATCCCATGACTCTGGGATCATGATCTGAGCCAAAAAATACCTTTCTAAAGTATTTTTAAGGGCACCTGGGTAGCTTGGTTGGTTAAGTGTCCGACTTCAGCTCAGGTCACGATCTCACGGTTCATGGGTTCGAGCCCCGCGTCAGGCTCTGTACTGACAGCTCAGAGCCTGGAGCCTGCTTCGGATTCGGTGCCTCCCTCTCAGCCCCTACCCCCCTCTCAAAAATAAACAAACATTTAAAAAATTAAAGTATTCTTAAATGGCCACTAAATGTTCTTCAAAAACATCCTCTACTAATTAGAATGGATGTGTATTCTGGCAGATGAAAATCCCATGAAGTTACTACTATCTTATTGTTGGAAACTTACGTTGTTTCTAGGTTTTTGCTCTCTGGTCATGACCAATTTGGTGCCTAAATCTTGTTTAGAGCGTTTGATTTTCTTAGAGCTAGCCCCTAGAAATAGCTGGGTCAGAGGATGTGGGAGTCTGAGAATTCACTGTTCTGTTTTCCGGGGTCTCATGGGCTGGAGAAAGCACACAGATCCACAAGCTCCCCTTTAAGTGTAGAGAGTTATGTTAAGTGTAGAGGTCGTAGAAGATACCCACTTCTGTCAGACAGAAGAAGAAATCATTTCACTTAGCAAACATTGGTAGAACCTTTTATCAATGGACCCGGATGAAACCTGAAGGCGTGTTTAGACTCAGACCTACACCAGGGCACATCTCATTGGTCCATATAACTCCCCCTTGGGAAGTGAGCCCGTTTCTGACTGCATTCCATTCTGCGATATCCACTCATCTCTTAGCACATTCAGCTGAGGCGCCTCTGCACAAGATTTATAATTTTGGTTATTTTTAATGTGTTAATGGAGAAGAGCGTGACTTCAGTATCTTTGGGGATGGACCCGATGCCTCCATTTTTTGACATAATTGTGAACCGATTATTCTGTGCAAACGAGCCTTGCAGATGATGGAGGCTAACTAACCAGTTAAAGTGGTCAAGGTTGGGTACACAAGGTCTGATGCTGAGAACAGGTTTTCCTGACTTCTTAATTATAATGGACCTATTGTGGCAAGTTGGCTTTTCCTCTGTTTATATTGACTGGGAAATTCCTTGAAAGCGAAAACATTTCTCCTGGGTTTACATGCGTGACTTAATCTCCCATTGCTCGTGGGAGACCCTGAGAAGAAAATGTTTTTTTACCCCATGTTTTGGAAAGTCTGACACCCATACTCCCTGAGTGGGCAAGCCTGCATAGAACACTTTTTCTGTGTCAGGCAGGCCCCTTCTGGGTGTTCAAGAGAGGCCCAGGCCTTGCCTTGAGGGGCTCACTCCATTGGGGGGGGACAGTGAACGCAGAGTGGGGCTCACTGCAGTGGGGGGACAGCGAACGCAGAGTGGGGCAGCTGCACGGCCTGATGTCTCAGGCTTTCATAGAAGGAAGCAGACGGTGACTGAGCACCAGGCCAAAAGGAATTTGAATCTGGACCCTCCTAATTCTTGGTTCTTCGCTTCTCTGATCCTCAGTGTCTGTCTGTGAAATGGGGACACTGGGGGTCTGAGGTTGTGATAAGATCTGGTGCCGGCTGCCCTTAGCACACGACAGCTGATGAGCCATCGTCACACGACAGCTGATGAGCCATCGTCACCTTTGTTACTATTACCTTCACCAGAGCTCGGCTGCTGCAGGTGGGGAAGGTGGGGGGTTCCGCTGGCAGAAGTAGTTATGACTCAAAATCAACAGAAATTGCTGACTAATTTGGGTAGGGCTAGCACCAGAGACGAAGGAGAACCAACGAGTGTGAGCGTCGCGATTGTCATCTGTCTCCAGGACCGAGCACCTGCTGCTGTGGTCGACCTTCCCAGGCCTCACGTCGTCGCCCCTAGCGGCCCTTCTTTGCCCCCGAGCGGATGGGAAGCCCGAGGCGAGAAGGGACCGCGGTGTGGGTTTTGCTCAGACCCGCCTGCAGCCTCGTCCCCCTCCCCCACGACTCCAGCTCCGTCTAGGAACCTAGGGTGGGGGCGGGGGAGGGTCGCGGAGGGTTGATTCCGAGTCACGTTTCCCGCATTTAAACTGTTTAAGATCATCAGTGCGGTTCCGCCCACCCCGCCCAAGACTTGTGCTCCTTTGGGGCGCCCAGGTGAGCGCCGGGGGGGTGGGGGGGGCTGCAGGTGACCACCGTGAGCAGAGCACCTCTGTTGCACGTTTGCTCCTGGACCCGACCCGTGCCCTCTCTCCGTAATTCTCCCCAGTTCCCCGTCCGAGACCCCAGGGCCAGATTCTCCCTCCGGCCCGGCGCGCCCACTGCCCACCTGGGGGCCCAGCTGCGGAGGTCCTGGAGCGCCAGCCCCGCCCGCCCGCGTGCCGGGGGCCCCGGGCGGGGGGGGGGGGAGGTGGGGGCCGGCTGAGGCCGGGGGCGGGGCCAGGCGGGGCGTCCGGGAGCGGGTGCGCCCGGCCCCGGGGCTAGTCCCGCCGCCTGAGCGGCCCGCACCTGCAGCCGTCCCTCAGTCCGCCGCCTCTGAGCCCGCGCGTAATGCTGCCGCTGCTGCTGCTGCTGGTGCTGGGACCCGGACTCGGGCTCGGCGCGGGTGAGTGAGTGAGGAGGGGGGGCCCCGGAGGACCCGGGAGCCCCGCCGCCCCGTCCCTCTGCAAACCCTCCGACCCATCAGCCTCTCCAGCGTCCCCGGAGCCCTACAGCCCCCAGCGCTCCTTCCTGGCCCCACTGCTGCTTTCCTTAGCAAGTTTCCAGGAACTCTGTCCCCCCTCTCCCCCCAAGCCCTGCCCCAGGGGCGCCCCCCAGTCCCCCGGCCTGGGGTCTGTGAACCGATCCTTCACTCCACCTGTCCCTGAGGTAGGACTCCCTGGGGGACGCCTGGGAGGAGCAGGGGAAGTACACAAGGTGGCTTTCTCACCTGCCCCTGGCCATCACCCTTGGGGAGGTCTCCTCGGCAGCTGACTATTTCTGGGGTGCACAGACACAGCCACTCACAGGAAAATACACAGACGCGCCACAAGCAGGGAGACAGGCGGGCACAGGACACCTTCAGCCTCACACATGCAGACACAGGCAAAGATACCTCGGAGGGAACACACACACACACACACACACACACACACACACACACACACTCACACATACCAGACAGCCCCACATAGACACACACACACACACTCTCTCTCTCTCTGTGTCTCTCTCTCTCAGGCCCACAGGACGCCTGGATAACCTTGGTGCTGTCGTGGGCAGACAGAGCAAACAGACCCCAGAATGACCTGCCTCACCTAAGTTGGCATGGAGGGAGTGTTTTCCTTGGTTCCAAACCCAGTGCTGGGCGTCTTCCCCATGTCTTGGTTCTGTGTAGGGCTGTGCCCAGGACCCTGAGATGCCAGAGTGTGGTCAGGTCAGGGCGGAGGACCTCTAGGGAGCACTTTTGGGTGTGGGGTTAGGACTGGGGCCCTGTTAGATATGCTGGGACTGGGAGTGTTCCAAGGGGCTTGCTGGATCCAGGGATCAGGGGACTTTTTCTGGAAGCCCACTTCGTGCCAGCAAGATCATCTGGACCTGTCTACAGCAGAGATCCGCCCTCAAAGAGCTCCCAGTCCAGAAGGGCCACTCCCATAGGCAGACAGCAGCCCAGCGTGGTGAGGACCCCTGTGGTCACCTGGGGACCAGGCAGATTATAGAAGGAGGTGACAGGTGAGCTGGGTGAGCATGGGGTGAGGGCATTTGCAGCGAGGGGGTGTATGTGATAGGAAGTTTGACTGGAGGAGAGGGTACTGGTGAGCGTGGTCCATGTGGGGGCGGTGAGACAGGACCGCTCCTGCAGGACCTCTGGGTCGTGGTGTGGCCCCGAGCTTTATCTGGAGGGTGGGGGGAGCCACAGGCAGAGGTGTGGGCAGCTGGGAGCAGCACCTGGCCAGTTCGACAAGAGCAAGCACTGATCACCCAGAGAGGAAGGCGAAATTTTGAACTAAACTCGTTTCTACCTTTTCTGTTTAACTCATCACTCTCCTCCTGCCCCAATAAATGTGGTAATTTTTTTTTTTCCACTGAGAAAAAACAACAGTGGGTTTAATTTTGGCCGGGACTCTTCACAAAAAGTCAGGGTGGGGCACCTGGGTGGCTCAGTCAGTTAGGCGTCCGACTCTTGGTTTCGGCTCAGGTCATGATCTCACAGTTTGTGAGTTCGAGCCCTGCATCGGGCTTTGTGCCAACAGTGCAGAGCCTGCTTGGGATCCTCTCTCTCCCTCTTTCTCTGCCTCTCCCCTGCTAGTGCTGTCTCTATCTCTCTCTAAATAAATAAACATTAAAAAAAAAAGTCAGGGTGATGAAAACTTGTTTCAGATGAAGAGTTGAGATGTTATGGGCAGGTGGAATGCACAGACCCTCTCTGGACCCTCAGTCCCTGAGCGGTGGAGAGCAGACGCCCAGGAGTCAGGCACAACCCGGCGGGGGTTACTGCCCTGGGCCTTGCCAGCCCTGGGAATCTCCTACCCTCAGTCTCCCAATCTGTAAATGTAAATCTGTAATGGCTGCCCACAAGACAAGGCCGCTGTGCTGTTGACAACAGGAGATGCCTGTAAATTGGGGAGCACAGTGCTCGATGGGAGGTGAGGTTTAAGGGATTGGTTTTGACCAAACGCCAGAGAGCAGACTCGTTGCTTCACCAGAAGGAGGAGGTGCTTTGCGATTCACGGATGCCCAGGTCACAGCGGGTTTGGGGGCCCCTGGCCCCAAGCCGTGGCCCCATTGATGCCCCTCGACTCTGTCACCCTGCCTGGCCTCCTTCCCTTGCTGTTATTGGTGAAGAAGAAGGTGTGGAGGTCATAAGCCTGGGCTGGAGCCCCCGGGTCAGATCAGGTTCCTGTTGACTGTGGGGGTCGTCCTTCCTACGCGGCTCTCCTGTTCCTCATTTGTGAAATGCAGGGCTGCGTGTCACAGCTGCATGGGGATCCAGAGAATGGCTGGGCACAGGCTGCAGGGCCTTCCAGTGTGGGAGCAAGCCACGCCTGGGCAGTGGAAATAAGGAGATGCAGAGGGCCCAGAGCCAGACTCTGGAGGGGACTGGTGGGGGAGGGAGGGCAGGGGAGACCCAGGGACAGCAAAGCACCTGCAGAGGAGCCCTCCTTGGTGGCAGGGACCCTGTTGAGTTCATCTCTGGTGCCCAGTGCCCGCACAGGCAACTGGGCAGATATCTGATGTGGGACTTGCGATCTGACTTCATCTGGAGTTGACTAGGGCGGGAGATTGGAAATCAGGACATTCCAGGAAGAGGGGCCAGCCTGTGCAAAGGCCCAGTGGTGTGCTCTTTCAGATACGGTGGCTCTGGAACTTGTTTTCTCTTTCATGGCTGCCTTGAAGATAGTAATAACAGAGCTTGTCATTTGCCACGTGTTTTACATGTGTGATGTCATCTCATTCTATGAAGCGAGGTCTCCTTGTCTCCCTGTTTTATAAATGAGAAAACCAAGGCACAGAGAGTTTGAGTACATTGGCCAAGGTCACACAGCTAGGAAGGAGGAGAGGCAGGATTCGAACCCAGTCATCCAAGCCCTTCTTGGACTAGTGCCCTTACTCAAGCCCTGCCTTGCAACTTCTGACCTTTGTTTCCCCCTAGCTTCCTGGAGGTCACATGTGCACCGGCGTGGGCTTCTAGAATTGGCAGGGACCATGAATTGTGTTGGCACCCGCAACCCCCTGTCCTACGTAAGCTACGGCTGCTACTGTGGCCTGGGTGGCCATGGCCAGCCCCGGGATGCCATCGACTGGTGAGTGCACGCTCCAGCCTGGGCTTAGAAGGTCCCCCACTCCCTGGGGTAGTTAAGGCCTATAAGGAAATACCCACAACTGAGGTTGCTGTTTGGACTAAGAAGATTCCAGCACATGGTACAGCCTTGCAGGAGGCTCAGGGCCTCCTGGGTAACATGGCCAATGAGGGCACACCTTGGTGTCGGCTGCCCCCCAGCCTGGCTGTGGGCTGATTACTTTGGTTGAAAAAAAAAAACCCATAAAGTTGATCCGACTTATTATGCACCAGGATCTGTCCTGAGAACCCCTCTCATCCTCACAACAACCCATTTCAGAGATGAGGACACTGAGGCAGGAGAGATGAAGTAACTTGTCTGGGGCCACATAGAGGGCGAGGGGTGGGGGCTGGGATCTGAACCCAGGCAGTGTGGCTGGATTTGTGCCCCTAATCACTGCGCTCTGCTACCATGTGAGAAGTGCCTGTTCTGTGCAAGGCTGTGGGTTTAGATCTTTCCAGACTGGCTTTCATTTATCCTGGTCATCCTTGGAGGCGGGCAGGCGGGCCGTCCCCGGAGGCTCAGGGAGGCACAGCCACCCGTCCATTTCCACACAGCTAGTAGGTGGCAGAGGGCAGAATTTGACCGTCTCTTCCCTGGCTTAGAGGATTTGATTGTCAAGGACAGCTTTTGGCTCCTCCCTGCCCTTCCGCGGCTCCTGCTGCCGGCCCTGCCCTCCCGTGCGCGGTTGTCTGCTTTCTCCAAGCCCTCCAAGTGCAGCCCAGGCACTGCCCCCTTTGGGAAGACTTCCCCGAAGGCTGGCTGGGCCTCGCATACCCATTCTGGCCTCTGGCTCCCAGAATCCCCATCCCTTTCCCCCCACTTTCCAGCACTTCTCACCAAGCACGTGGGGTCTGGTGGCTTGTTTCTCCCCCACCAGCCTGGGGGCTCCTTGAGGGCGGAGCGGAATCTGGCCGACCTCTCCCTGCAGGACCCCACCGAGGGCTCCACAGAGCGACTCCACTGGCGGCTGGAGGGAGACAATACCAGTGAATGAAGGAAGGAAGGACAGGGTTAGGGACATTTGTGGATGTTTCTCAGAATTTCACAACAGCCAGTTATTATTATTATCACTGAGATCCTCTTATGCAGCAGGCCATGGCTGGACACGGGGGACACTGTGCAGAATGGAGCAGAAATGGTCTTGTCCCCATAGAGCTCTGGGGCTCTGGCCATTGAGGAGGACAGAAGCTGATCAGTCTTCTCCAGAAAGTGAGGGTCTCATTGTAAACCTGCCCTGAAGGGAAGGACCTAGTTTTATGAGAGGGTGTAACCAGGGCGCTGTTATAGACTGGGGAGGCCAGGGGCTGGATGACATCCTGGGATGGGAGCAGTTCTTGGGCTGAGACCTGAGGGAGGAAGGATGGGCGGGAAGCTGCCCCAGGCAGAGGGCAGGTCACGTGCAAAGTCAGGAGGCACGCGGGGCTTGGCTCACTCCCAGCACCGAGAGGCAGCGGGTGTGGCTGGAGCTCAGAGACACAGAGTGAGACAGGCAGGGGCCAGGGGACCGTGCCAGGGCGCCCCACACTGGGGTCAGCAGAATCGTTTCCCGGGGGGGGGGGGATTCTCGGGGACAAAGCTCGGCCCAGAAGATGCTGACCCCCTGAGAGACTTCGCTTACCCGGGAGGATGGCCGAGAGGGCATCCCCGCCTCTACCCACCTGCTGGCCTGCCCGTCTGCCACCCACAGGTGCTGTCATCGGCACGACTGCTGCTACACGCGTGCCGAGCAGGCCGGATGCAGCCCTAAGATGGAGCGGTACTCGTGGCAGTGCGTCAATCAGAGCATCGTGTGTGGTGAGTCCCCAGCGCCACCCGCACCCGCTTCCGCGAGTGGCCCCGGGCGTCCCGGCTGCAATAGCTCACCCCAGCTTCCGACGGTCGACACCACCCCCTGGGGGGATTTACTACAAGCGATCTTCAACACGGAGCGCTGACAAAAACAAAGAGGGGCACGCGGGTGGCTCAGTCGGTTAAATGTACAGCTTCTGCCTAGCGCATGATCTCGCGGTTGGTGAGTTCGAGCCCCGCGTGGGGCTCTGGGCTGACCGCTCGGAGCCCAGGGCCTGCTTCGGATTCTGGGTCTCCTTCTCTCTCTGCCCGTCCCCCACTCGTGCTCTGTCTCTATCAAAAATAAATAAACGTACCAAAAAAAAAAATGCAAACAAAGAAACCTATTTCTTTGTTGTCTGGACCAAAGCTAAAAGAGATATCACTAGGTACCTCCAGCCTCCATGCCCATCCGATGGGGCCTGGGTAAAGAAACCCATGAGGTATTCTTACTGCGGGAGACGACTGTAGCGAGCGGAGGAACAAACCACAGAATGATATGTCCAGGAAAGCACCATTTCTGTTAAAAAAAAAAAAAAAAAGCAGCAGCAGCTTGCAAACTAGTAGCCTACTTGCTTTCCGTGGCTACGTGTAGACACTTGCAGAGCTCAGAAAAAGGTATGTAAAGATACACTGCATGACGGGATAGGCTGGGGGCGGCGGTGGCAGAAGGCAGTTTCACATTCCTGTAGTTTCCTTCCTCCCTCCCCCCCAAAGAGAATGTCTTCATGAATTACTGGTGAATCACAGCTTAAAAAGAAAAGGAATAGGGGTACCTGGGTGGCTCAGTCGGTTGAGCGTCCGTCTTGGGCTCAGGTCATGATTGCGCAGTTTGTGGGTTCAAGCCCGCGTAGGGCTTTGCACTGAGAGCACGGAGCCTGCTTCGGATCCTCTGTCTCCCTCTCTCTCTGCCCCTCCCCTGCATGTACTCTCTCTCTCTCTCACACAAATAAACATTTAAAAAAAAAATGCTCTTTGAAAGAAAAAAGAAAAGGAAAGGCATACACAGCCTGAACCGTTGAAGGGTAAAGTGCCTGATCGCTGCAAATTACCCTGACCGGCATTGAAACAAAACACAATAAAAAGGTGGACAGACAGAGGGGTGGGTGGACAGACGGAGGGGTAACAGGTGAAACAAAATGTCAATGGTAGCCTCTACGAGGTAGGTATGCAGATGTTCTCTGAACAGTTCTTTCAGCTTTTTTTCTGGGTTTGAGATTTTCTACAACAAAATGTTAGGAAGCAAAAGCAAATGAAAGCAAAGAGCTTAGTGAGAGGGGCCCACGCCTCCCTTTCCTCACCTCCCAGCCCCAGTGGGTGAGTCTCAAGATGCAGGCGAGCTCCACCTTGGTGTGGTTTGATGACCCCCCTATGCCATAGCTCTGAGACTCTGGCCTCAAATGTCCTGTGCTAGGAGGACCAGAGGCTATGGGTTCTTTCCTTGTGAAACGAGGGTGGGGGTGGGGCGGGGAGTAGAACTTCGACTGACTTTGTAGTGTGAGTGCTCATGTCACTGGCCCTTCCTCCCTAAGGCTGAACCGGCGAAACAAGTCTGTGTTCTACAGACATCTACCACTCACCATTTGGGGACCCTGGGAAAACCCTTTCCTCTCTCTGGAACACTGTGGGCTCCCCTCTCAAAATAGGGATAACGGTATCGCAGTTTGGTGTCCCGTGGGCTACGTTTATCCTGCAAACATCTTGCCTCACCTGCACAATGTTTGGAACAGTTTGAGCCAGTATTTAAAAAATCAGGGGTGCCTGGGTGGCTCAGTTGGTTGAGCGTCCTACTTCGGCTCAGGTCATCATCTCACGGTTTGTGGGTTCGAGCCCCGCCTCGGGCTCTGTGCTGACAGCGGAGCCTGGAGCCTGCTTCGGATTTTGTGTCTCCCTCTCTCTCTCTGCCCCTCCCCTGCCTGTGCTTTTTCTCTCTCTCTCTCAAAAAAAAAATAAATACACATTAAAAAAATTTTTTTTTTATTAATAAAGTAGGCTTCACACCCGGCATGGAGCCCAAAGTGGGGCTTGAACTCATTATCCTGAGATCAGGACCTAGGCTAAAATCAAGAGTTGGATGCTTCACTGACTGAGCCACCCAAGTGCCCCCTCTTTCAATTCTCTTGATTTTTCTAACTTTGTGGAGGAGAAGTTCTCAGTTCATTGCTACTTTAGCTTTCACATCCCTGGAATATTTGCTGACTTTTTTTTTTTTTTAAATGTTTATTTATTTATTTTGAGAGAGAGAGAGAGAAAGAGAAAAATCCCAAGCAGGCTCGTGCTGCCAGTGCAAAGCCTAACGTGGGACTCAAACCTACGGACCATGAGATCATGACCTGAGCTGAAATCAAGAGTCGGATGCTTAATCACTGAGCCACCCAGGTGTCCTACTTTTTTTTTTTTTTTTAACAGAACAGGCTTCTGGCTTATATCCAAGAACACCAGTTCATCAATTTAATTCTGGCTTGAAAAAAAATTCTTCCTATCTACCCATCCATTTATCTACTTATCTTTACCTCAAGCGGCATGCATTTAATGAGGATAATTGTAACAGAATCTATCCTAACCTTACTGTACATTTTATAGGCCCAGCCACTTCTGAAATTAAAAGAACAATAAAACAGCAGTTAAAAATGTTAAGTGTCCCTCAGGGCAATCTTACTGTTTTTTTTTGTTTGTTTGTTTGTTTGTTTTTTATATTTTTTTTTCAACGTTTTTATTTATTTTTGGGACAGAGAGAGACAGAGCATGAATTGGGGAGGGGCAGAGAGAGAGGGAGACACAGAATCAGAAACAGGCTCCAGGCTCTGAGCCATCAGCCCAGAGCCCGACGCGGGGCTCGAACTCACGGACCGCGAGATCGTGACCTGGCTGAAGTCGGACGCCCAACCGACTGCGCCACCCAGGCGCCCCATGTTTGTTTGTTTTTTAAACAAAGCAGTAAGAAAAGAACTGGGGCATTTATTTTTAAGATTACCTTCTGATGGATGGATGATATTTTCAATTTACAGCTTCCTTTCAGTTAAAAAGTGGAATCCATTTTATTTTATTTAAAAAAATTTTTTTAATGTCTATTTATTTTTGAGAGAGACAGAGAAAGAGACAGCATGAGCAGGGGAGAGGCAGAGAGAGTGGGAGACCCAGAATCCCAAGCAGGCTCCAGGCTCAGAGCTGTCAGCACAGAGTCCGACGAAGGGCTCGAACCCACAAACCGTGAGATCATGACCTGAGCCAAAGTTGGCCGCTTAACCGACTGAGCCACCCAGGTGCCCCTAGGTTCACCCATGTTGTAGCAGGCAGCTAAAACTCCTTCCTTTTGACGGATGAGTAACACTCTGTTTGTAGGGATCAACCACATTCTGTTTATCCATTCATCTGTTGGTGGACATTGGGTTCTTCACACCTTCTGAGTACTGGGAATAGTGCTACTCCGAACATTCGTGAACAAGTATTTGTTTCAGTGCCTGCTTTTATTTCTTTGGGGTACATCACTGCCAGGGGGATTAACTGGGTCATCTGGTAATTCTCTGTTTTACTTTTCGAGGAGCCACTCAACTTTTCTACAGCAGCCACACCACATCACATTCTCACTCAGCCGTGTCTGAGGGGTCCAGTTTTTCCACCGCGTTCTCAACGCTTGTTATTTTCATGGTGTTTTGTTTGTTTGTAGTGGGGGTGATGTGTGTGCCTCAGTGATTCTGGTGTGCATTTCCCTAATGGCTAGTGCTGTTGAGCGTCTTTTCATGTGCTTGTTTGGCCGTTTTTATATTTTCTTTGGAGAAATGTCTATTCAAGTCTTTTGCTCATTTTATCCATTCATTCATTGATTCATTCATTCATTCTTAAAGTTTCTCCTTTTAAGTAATCTCTACACCCAACATGTGGCTTGAACTCGCAACCCCCAAGATGGAGAATTGCGTGCTGTACCAACTGAGCCACCAGGCTCCCCTTAGCTCATTTTTTTTTAATGTGTGCTTTATTTAAAAGATTTTTTTTTAAGTTTGTTTATTTACTTTTAGAGAGAGAGGGATGTAGAGAGAGAGACAGAGAGAGAGAGAATCCCAAGGAGGCTCCATGCTCGTCAGCACAGGGCCCAACTCGGGGCTCAAACTCACAAACTTTGAGATCACGACCTGAGTTGAAATCAAGAGTTAGGTGCCTTAAAAAAATTTTTTTTAAGTTTATTTATTTTGAGAGAGAGAGAGAGCAGGGGAGGGGCAGAGAGAGTAGGAGAGAGAGAGAATCCTAAGCAGGCTCCGCACTGTCAGCACGGAGCCTAATGTGGGGGTTGAACTCACGAACCATGAGATCATGAGCTGAGCCAAAACTAAGAGTCGGACATGTAATGGACTGAGCCACCCAGGTGCCCCATCCCCTTTGCTCATTTTTAATTGTGTTGTTTTTATTGTTGAGTTATAGGAGTTTTTTATATATTGTTGGTCCTGGATTCTTATCAGATACGTGATTTGCAAATGTTTTCTCCCAGGTTGTAGGTTCTCTTTGCATTTTATCAATAACATCTTGAATGCACAAAAGTTTTAATTTTGGTCAAGTCCAGTTTATCTATTTTGTCTTTGGTTCATCAGGCTTTTGGTGTCCTAAGAATCCACTGCCAGATCCTACGTCATGAAGACTTACCCCTCTTTTCTTCTGATAGTTTTATAATTTGAACTCTTACATCTAGGTCATCGATCCACTTTGAGTTCATGTTTGTATATGGTGTGAGGTAGGGGTCCAACGTCATCCTTTTGCCTGTGGGCATCCAGTTGTCCTGGCACCATTTGTTGAAGAGATTCATCTTTCTCCATTAAAGAGTCTTGGGACCCTTGTTGAAAATCACGTGGCCCTAGATGGATACCTCCCTGAACTTCCATTCCCTTACCTGGAAGATGGGTGTTGTACAGATGAAAAAGGGGCTTATAACATGAGAAACAGATCCGATGGGGGTTGTTATTCTCTCTCCTCCCTTCTCCAGCTGTCCTCCTGATCTGAACCTCTCTCTGACCCCTGCCACCTCCACCAGAGAAAACAGAGGCTCTGGCATGACTCTCCATTAAGCCCGCAGCTTCTGTGCTGCAGGGAGGAAACCGTCAGAGCGGTTACCCGAAGGGCTGGTCTTAGATATTCATGGGCTCCCAGCTGTATCTCCCTAGCATGAATCAGCATTTGGCACAGAGCAAAGCTGAATTAGTATGGAGACATGGTATCAGTTTTTAGGAGCCGAGAGTGCCTCAGACATCCTCTCCTTCAATCCTCTTACTTAGAGTTGGGGAAGCTGAATGAAGGTCAGGGAAAGAAGTGTCTCACCTAATGTGGTGGTCACGTGTCTACTCCCAGGCACATCCCCTGTCCCCCTCCCATTGTGAGCAGAGAGAGGAGGTGAAATCGGGCTTGCCTGGGAAAGCTGTTAAAGATCTCTGCCTTCTCTCTCCGACCTGCATGTTTCCCTTGCCCCTAATCCTATGAAAGTGGTGTCTATAAAATATTTATTGGTGTGTCTGCTGGTGAAGCCCATGGCTGTTTACAGACCTGTCCTCCCTGAACCAAACGAAAAGAACCAAAATATCTGTTCTGCATTTTAGGGGGGCTAAAAATATTCTCTTATTCTGTTTGGAGATATTCCGAACATAGCTGTTTACCTAATTACAGGTGTTGCCCATTTTCCATTTATGGGCCTGGCTTCAGTATATTAACATTTTTTTAAGCCTGTAATAATATTTACTGGCAGGCCTTTATTTTAAACTTAATCCTTGGGGGCTGCTTTTCCTTTTAAGTTTTTGTTATTCCTGTTTTTAAAACATGTTTATTTATTTTGAGGGAGAGAGAGAGACAGCATGGGCGGGGGGGGGGGGAGGGGGGTGCAGAGAGAGAGATGGAGAGACAGAATCCCAAGCAGGCTTTGTGCTGTCAGTGCAGAGCCTGGTGCGGGGCTTGCTCCCCCGAACCGTGAAATTATGACTTGAGCTGAAATCAAGAGTCAGACGCTTAACTGGCTGAGCCACATGGGCACTCCCAAGTTTTTATTATTCTTGGATAACCTGATGCTGTTGCTTTCCTAAGGCCATGGAGCAGTGAGGCCAAGTCTTGCTTTTGAGAGGAACTTTCTTGCTCAGGGAAAAGGGTGATAGCATTAGGCAGGTACAGGCATGGGGTCAGCCGATCCTGGGCTGGAATCCGGGTCCCCCCTCTGCTTAGTGCTGTGACTTTGGACAAGTTACTGAATCCCTTTGAGCTCCTCTTTCCTCAGCTGTAAAATGAGGATAATAAAATTTAGGTGCTGGGCTTGGATGAGAATTGGAAACGGCGTATGGCTTTGCTATTGTTCTCCCAACAGATGGTAAGAATCTGCTCTGTGCCCGGCTTCATGCTAGGCTTTGAGCGGGAAGGAGAAGCAGGAAGCTATAGTCTAAGAGGAGGAGAGGGAAATCGTGTCTGTGCTAATTGCTATTGTAAGTGCTGTGTTGGAAAGTTAAGGCAGGAGAAGTATCATACCTGCTACGAGGTGGATGAACCTCGAAAAAGTCATGCTACGAGAAAGGAGCCAGACGCAAAAGGTCACCTAATGTGTGATTCCACTTATGTGAAAGGTCCAGGATAGGGATAGAGACAGAAAGCAGATTCGTGGTTGGCAGGACAGACTGCTGGGACTCAGGCAAGGGATCATGGGGAGTGACTTCTAAATGGGAGTGACTTCTAAATGGGGTTTCTTCTGGAAGTGATAGAAATGTTTCGGATCTAGATAGAAGTGATGACTGCGCGATGTTGTGAATGAACTAAATTCCACTGACTTGTGCACTGGAAAATGGTAAATATTGTTATGGGAATATTGCCTCAATAAAAAATGCAGCAGAGCAGGTGGGGGACACTCTTTTCTTTTTAAATTGTATTGTTTGTTTGTTTGTTTATGAGAGAGTGCAAGCAGGGGAGAGGGGCAGAGGCAGAGAGAGAGACGACAGGGAGGAAGAGAGAGAGAGAATCCCTAGCAGGTTCCACCCTCAGTGTGAAGCCAGATGCAGGGCTCAATCCTGTGACCCTGGCATCATGACCCTAGCCAAAACCAAGAGTTGGACATTCAACCGACTGAGCCACCCAAGCGCCCCAGGGATACTCTTTTAGACCCTGGGTGCAGTTGTGCAGATAAATACCTTTAATCAAGTTCTCACAGCAGGGCCTGGGAAGATGATTTCCAGAGAGTGCCTGCCTTCTGCCTCCTGTCATCCTGTCCCTCCCTCCTGGTGCAGCCAAGCCTTCTGGCTCTCATGCTTCACCTTGCGATGGTCTCCGAGGAACATTTTACTTTAATTTTTTTCTTAAAGGAAGGAAGTTCTTTTTTTTTTTTTAATGTTTTTTAAAAAAATGTTTATTTTATTTTTGATTGAGAGAGAGACAGCATGAACAGGGAAGGGGCAGAGAGAGAGGGAGACACAGAATCCGAAGCAGGCTCCAGGCTCTGAGCTGTCAGCACAGAACCCGACGAGGGCTCACACTCATGAACTGCGAGATCATGATCTGAGCTGAAGTTGAACGCTTAACCGACTGAGCCACCCAGGCGCTCCTAATGTTTTTTTATTTAATTATTTGCTTCAGAGAGAGAGAGAGCACAAGTTAGGGTGGGGCAGAGAGAGGAGGACAGAGGATCCAAACAAAGCAGGCTCTGCGCTGACAGCAGGGAGCTCATGTGGGGCTTGAACTCATGAACTGAGAGATGGCGACTGAGCCCTAGGTTGGATGCTCAAACGGCTGAGCCCCCAGGCTCCCCTCCAAGGAACACTTTAAGAACGGATCCTTAAGGAGGTCAGCTGCAGCTTACTGAGTGCCTGCTGTATGCTCTGTATTTTACACGTTGGGTAAAATGACCTGTTGTGTGTTTTCTCACTCTCCCAGAAGCCCTTAGAAGTAGGTATTATTAGTATGCTCACGTTGGCCTGAGGAAACATCTGGAAGGGGTGAAATGATGTGTCTGAAGGCACAGAGCTGCTACATCCGCGGCTGAGCCGGTTAACTCCAAAGCTGGTGCCTCACGGTGCCTCTGGAAGGAAATTTGGAAGGATTTAATGGCGGGTGGGTTTTATATTTACATCTATGTGAATAACTAAAAGCTAGCACTAAAAGGCCACGGGTGACATGGTTGGGGGGGGGGATTTCCAAAGCTGTTTCAGGCATTATACCTTCTAGATTAGTAAGATACCACTTGAAGATCACCAAATCATTCTAGTCCCAGGTCGGGAATCTCTAGTGGGAGGGTCACCAAGGTAGAAGGAGACTTTGGGTGGCTGCCTCTGTGCCAGGCAGGTCCTGGGCTGGTGGGGACAGATGGACACTCCAGAAGGAGCATGTGGAAGTGATGTGGAGAAAGAAGGCAGAGATATGCGGGTGGAGCCAACGTTGACCGAGTGTACGTCCTGTGCCAAGCCCTTCTGGGTGCTTTCTGTGGGAGTTGTCACTCAGGCTTCCCGGGAGCCCTGCCAAGTGGGTATGCCCCTGGTTTTCCAGGAGGATTTGGCTCCGAAAGCTTAGGCAAGATCACACAACCAAGAAGTAGCAGAGCAGGTACCCCAGAAAAAGCTCTAGATGGTTCCCGGGCACCTACCTACTGCTTATCAGAATGGATCCTCAGATGAAGGGGTATGCAAATATATATACTATATATACTATATATATAGTACTATATAGTATATATATTCATATAAAATGTTTTGGGGGAGAGACACAGAGAGGCAGAGAGAGCCTCAAGCAGGCTGCACACCCCAGTGTGGACCCCGACGTGAGGTCGATCTCACGAACTGTGAGATCATGACCTGCCTGAGCCGAGATCAAGAGTCGGACGCTTCACCGACTGAGCCGCCCAAGGCTCCCCAAAGCGGTGTAATATTGATGCGGAAGAGAAGCCAAAAGGTCGCACGGACTTTGAACTTTGCATCTGAAAACGCTTCCCTGGCCACTTCGATTTCCTTTTCTGTAAAATGGGTTGGACGCCACTTCCCTCCGGAAGCTGCCATGACGGAGATCACGCGGTGACTTGTCCCGTGTCGCATAGATGCGACGTATGACGCTTCCCGCCTCCAGCGTCGTTGGCTTCCCTAGTGCCTGTTCTCGAGTCTCTGCCACCGCCTGCTCTAACTCAGTCTCCCCACTTCTTCCAGGACCCGCGGAGAACGAATGCCAAGAAATCTTGTGCAGGTGCGACCAGGAGATCGCTAACTGCTTAGCCCAGACTGAGTACAACCTAAAGTACTTACTGTACCCGCGTTTCTTGTGTGAGACAGACTCGCCCAGGTGTGACTGACCAGCCTGACGTGGAATGTTCTTTTGCACGAGGAAATAAAACTCTTTTTCACTCATCAGCAGCTGCCTTCAGTTCTTGGCAGGAGGGAACGGAGGCTGAGTGTGAAGGCTGCAACCCTTGTTTGCTTTCTCTCCCGGAACTTGGGCCGGAGCCTGTGTGGTTTCCAGTTGAAGGTCAAAAGTCCCATGCTTATTTTATACAAACCACAACCGTGCTTGTGGCTGTATTGGGTTTGGTGCCATTTTTGAGGCTCGCCCTTTATACGAAAAGGGCTGAACTCGGTCTTCTAACCTGCTCCCGATGGCGGGTGGTCAAACGTGAAGGAACACCCACCGTGTGCCTGGCCTGGCTCTGGGTTTCCGGACGAGGCCCTAAACAAGGTGCTCGCTCTTGGGAAGATCTAGTCTAGGAGTTAGGAGCTTAAGAAAGAATATTCTTTCCCATCCCTCTCTGCCTAATGGTTGAACTTCCTGATTACAGAAGTGGTATATAGTCAGTGTTTACAAAGATAAAGGAAAACAAAGACAAATATAAAGGAGGGGAGAAAAATCACTTCCACGATCCAGAAAAACCACTTGTGGCATTTCTGTGTGCTACTGTCATTGTTTTCTGTAATGTTCAAAAATGCAGTTGAGGCCATCACATGGGATTTTTCTAAGTTTTTCCCCAGGTCATTAAAAAACCTTTGATAACTTCATTTTTAAAAACGTTTTATTTATGAGAGAGAGAGAGAATCCGAAGCAGGCTCCAGACTCCAAGCTGTCAGCACAGAGCCCGACGCAGAGCTCGGACCCACAAACTGTGAGATCATGACCTGAGCCAAAGTCGGACGCTCAATCGACTCGAGTCACCTAGGCACCCCCAGAATTTCATTTTAAATGGTTACCTACTGTTTTATAGGTTGCCGACTTTGGGGTACTGGTGATATTTCCAGTTTTGATCGATTGTTGATGTGATGAGGATGCTTGTGAATCTTTGCCACACCCCCCCACCCATGTTTTGATTGTTCCTTAACCCAGAGTAGGAGCCGAGGGCAGGCGGCCCCAGCACGGGAAACTCTGGCCTGAAGATTATTTTAAGCTGAAGCAACAGAGACCCTGTAGGCTCAACAAGAACCCCCTGCCCCTCCCTTAACTACCTCGAAGCATCTAAATTGGGGTCTGTCCTAGAATAAGGGTTATTACCAGAGATAAATTTTATCTGAATGGCCCATCTGTATGGCAGGGCAAACATCTCATTACCAGACATCAACTCTTCTTGCCCTGTGAAAGGCATGCCTTCCCTTTGAAGTCCCACACCCCTACCCCCTTCTCCTTAGTTCAGAATGGACATAAAGGCCTCGTTTTGCCCGTCTTTGGAATATCCATGCCCGTGTGGCTCCCCCGTATGTACCAAGTTAAATTTGATTCTCTGTCTCCTATGAATCTGATTCTTACTCGACCTGGAAGGACCCTGAATGGGATCAGGAATTCTTGCTCCCTGACAGCAGATCTGCAGAAGTGGAGTGTTTGCATTAAAGGGTCTGAATGTTTTTGACCAACGCCTCCTTCTGATGTACCCAACCCGCTATGATCGAGCGGGTCTGAGGGAGGAGGCGGCCGGTGGCCCTTGCCCTGACTGTACCTGTCTCTGCTCTGGCAATAAGAAGCCGGAGTCTGGCCCAGTCTGCTTGCTCTAGGCCAGTCTTTGCCCCTCCTCCTTCGCAGGGCATATGTGGCTATTACACACTCATCTTCGGAGCAGGATGTGGGGAGCAGGTGGGGACAGCGTGAGGCCACAGGGTGCAGGTGGGGGCACTGGACCGGCAGCGTGGCCTGGGCCCAGCTCCACCAATGCCAGCCAGCCTCCACGTGCTCATCTGGACAGGAGAACGGTGGCTCAGCCAGGCACCAGACCAGCGATGTCAAATACTGTGCGGTGTCTCCAGACCTGTCGCTGTCCGTGAAACACGCAAAGTCAGGCAGCCCTGGGGCCTGACAAGCAAACGCAGGAGGTAAAAAACACTGTCCCTCCTTTCACTTAAGACACCTTGGGGTGGCTCCCTGGTTCCATGTTCACAGCAGGCTGGGGGATTTAAGCGTGACTAGTAGGTTGGTCAGGCAATGCAGATTTTGTGCATAGTTTCTAAGCAATTTTTTCTCTATATAGAATTAAAAAGATTTTTTTTTTTTAAGTTTACTTATTTTGAGAAGGGGCGGGGGAGAAAGAGACAGAGAGAGAGTGAGAGGGAATCCCAAGTAGGCTCCACTCTGTCAGCCCACGTGGGGCTCAAACTCGAACCGTGGGATCATGACCTGAGCTGAAGTCGGACGCTTAGCCGACTGAGGCACCCAGGCGCCCCTGAAATGTTTTTTAATGTTTATTTGGGGGGGGGCAGAGAGAATCCCAAGCAGGCTCCCCGCTATCAGTGCAGAGCCCCACGCGGGGCTTGAATTCACAACCTACGAGATCACGACCTGAGCCAAAATCAAGAGTCGGACGCTCAACCAACTTGAGCCACCCAGGCGCCCCTATAGAACTTTTATCTATACAAAAATCTTTATTTTACTTTCAAGTGATTGCTTCAAACTTTCAGATGCAAAGTTTGAGTGAAATCTTCAAAGATCAAAGGAGTAACGAGTGGTTCACAGAGTCACAAAACTTACCTCTGGGGCCAATCTTCAGACGCTCAAATTCACACTTGATGTCTTCATACCAGAAAGAAATAAGGGCCCTGCCTCATCTTATTCATATTTACAACTACAGCACTTGGTGTAATTATACCTTGCTGTTTTATACATCAGAACAGGACAATAAGAGAATACAGTGTGAGGTCAAAGTACAAAATGTTTCCTTGAACATAAGGGCTCTCCTGGATTTTACAGATTAAATTCCTGAAAACCAACCATATAAACCCCCACACAGTAATTTTAAGTGGCACTGAGGCAGCGCGGCCTGATGAGAATGACCCTCCATTACTGCCTGACTTCGTCCTCGACACCCCCTGGGAGTTAGGGATCCAAAGTTGCAGTGATTAAATGCAGAGAACACTGACGACAGTCTGACCACCACTCTGTCTCGAACCCTTTTAGAGGCTTCCATCTGAAAAACCTACCACCTCTTTAATAATACAGAATCATCCATCGGATTTGGGCTTTTCCTCTGTATTTTTTATGCGCAACTGTCTGTGCCTATGACAAAATCTTTTCCCGTTTTCCTAAATTTGATTCAGAGGACAGGCCTGGCCCCAGCAAGCCTGGTCTCAGGCGCAGCCTTGTGTTGCCAACTCGCCCTGGGAGCCTCTGTCCGTCACTGAGGTCAGGGCAAGCGGGACTGCTGACCCAGCAGCCTTCTGAAGTCGCCAGACTGCATCCTCTGGGGACCCCGAGTCCCTGACAGCCCCGGTGGACGGGGCCTCCCAAGTCCCTGTGAGGAGGGCGGCTGGGGGGAGAGGTGCTGTCGTCGTGTCAGCCAAGCTCTGGGATGTCAGTCCCCGCTGCCACGATGCCGCAGGCAGAGGGACAGAGGACCTGGTTGTAGCCTCTGACAAAGCAGCACCTTGTTCGCGGGGCGGAGAAACAGGAAGTCCACTCCCCCCGCCCCCTACTCGAGCATCGGTGCGCACATGTCGAGGAGGCTGGAAGAATCCTTCAGAGCCTGGGCACCGCCAGTCACAACACCTGGGTTTCCAGCCGTCGGACTTCCTTGACCACAAGATCGATATTAATAATTGGGTTGAAGTACAGGGCCCAGTAAAATAGACAGTTGCAGACAAACTGAGGAATGAGGGGCCAGAACATGGCCACAAAAAGCCCCTGCGTCGATACTTTCCAAAAATGGCTCCACATCCTCTGAGGCACAGTCCTGTAAAAAGAAGAGAAGCCTCTGAGAGGTGGACTCGTGACAGGGTCCCTCGTGACGACGCCCAAGTGCTCGGACGCCGGGCCTTTATCCTGATGCACAGCCTGGCTGCCTGTGCTGCGCTGACCTTGCTTCCTCTCCCCTGGGGCCTGAGACGCACCTCTGCCTGACCGACCCATCTTCCACCCCCAGGAGGCAGCCCCACACCAGGTGAGGGCCCCCCAGCACAGCCCCACCTGCTTCATCGCTGTGTCGCACTTGTATGTATCTCACAGACACGGTTTCTCTGCGAGGCTGTAGGCCGTCAGGGTCCAGACTGTCTTCTCTTTTTGTTTTTTGTTTTAATGTTTATTTATGTTTGAGAGAGAGAAAGAGCACAAGCGGAGGAGGAGCAGAGAGAGAGGGAGACACGGGATCCGAAGCAGGCTCTGAGCTGTCCGCACAGAGTCTGACACGGGGCTCAAAACCATGAGCCGTGAGACCATGACCCGAGCCGAAGTCAGACGCTTAACTGTCTGAGCCACCTAGGTGCCCCCAGACTGTCTTCTTTACCAAAACATCTGCAGTGCCCAGCAGAGAGCCCGGGACAGAGCGGGGGCTCAACTAACTGTGCATGAATGAACCAATAGGAGATTCTTGTCAGGTTTTTGGAACTGTTTATAGGGCTGTTACTGACTGACGAGGCCAAGAACTGAGTCATGGGATGTTTAAGGCCGGTGCGATGCTGGTGTGGGGCTGTGTTACTTCTACCTGTCTAGAAGCCACCCCCTTTCTTCTGGAAATGCCTTCTGAGTTTTCCTTCTGGGGGCCTCCTTCCTCATTCTTTGCCGTGTGGTCTCGGTGGGGCTGATGAAGCCAGCCCTTGGTTGGGGGGTGAGAACAGGTCCTGAGCCTGGATAAGGAGAGCCTGGCATGACTCTGCACCATGTGGGAGGTCTGGGTGGGCATGTGATCCAGGCTGGGCCAATCAGAGCAAAGGAGCATGTGCCCCCCCCCCCCCCGCCTTGCCCGACTATCAGTGCTATGGGGAAAGAAGTGCCCTCTCTCCACCAGGGTTGCTGAGCTGCTCAGATGTATGCCCGGAGTGACCAAGGGCCCCGCATGAAGTCAGCTGAGGCTGAACAACAACACATCAAAGAGAGGGAGAGGGCGAGTCCTGATGACAGCATTTGGGTCTCTGGGTCCAGCCATGCGGGAAGCCTTGACTGGGCATTTCTCTTTTTAAGAAAGCCAATTTAGGGGCACCTGGGTGGCTCAGTCCGTTAAGCGTCTGACTCTTGGTTTCGGCTCAGGTCCTGACCTCACAGTTCATGAGTTCAAGCCCCGCATCAGGGTCCAGGCTGACAGTGTGGGGCCTGCTTAGGATTCTCTCTCCCTCTCTGCCCCTCCCCTGCTTGTTCTTTCTGTTTCTCAAAAATAAAGAAATAAACTTAAAAAAAAAAAAAAAAAAAGGAAGGAAAGCCAACCAAGAGGCACTTGCAACCTAGAGTCCCGGCCCAACTCTCTCATTTTATGCATTAATCTAGAGAAGTTATTAGTGTCCCGGCTGACGGCACAGCAGGATTAGAACTCATGCCTACAGAATTCCTCACCAGATCTCCTTCTGCTCTACCCTACTGCCCCTTTCCATAAAGCACCCTCTTCTCCTTGCTTACGTATTCCTTCATCAAACCCTTCACGCACACCCCCACCCCTGGGAATGACATGGTATGTTCTTACACAGGGAGAAGATAAATGGAGACACACTTGTCCAAACCCCGCCCCCCCCCCCCTCCAGACACGAGGAAATTTTCCCATCTGCTGCTTAAGCCACATCTACAAATCAGAGCAAGGGGTGTTTTCACGTCTGCGTAATCAAGAGGACTCTTCTACTACCTGGGACCGCTTTCTCAGAAGTGCCTGCTGCTCCTGCCACCTCCAGTGTAAACACACACTTACTTCAGTTCACTTCGTGACCAGATCCTCCAAAAGGAGAATAATTCCAGAACCGAGAGTAACATGGCATTGACGATGAGAAAACGTGATGTCCAGTAATGGACCTCCAGCCAGTCCCAAGCAAATTCAGCAATCAGCTGGTATGGAAGGAAGGAGTATTTGACAAGGAATTCTCTCCATTGCTTCCAGGTGGGCTCTCTTAGATCCTTTAGAATAACATAAAAGTAAGCAAAAGGTGGACACAAAAAATCATTAGGATTGACTCTTACAGACTATACTGCAGTCATCACGGTGAACTTTACATTTACTAAAACACAGATATCCAACAACATAACACGAAATTTTCCACCCATCGACTCACCTTTTAAGAATCTTATACTGGATAAATGTTACTGAGGAAGCTGAACAGAGATGCTGGTTATGGAATTGTGGAAGCTCAGAAGTAAAAGTAAAAAAACTCCGAAGCCTGAGTTATAAATAATGAGGGTGCAGGGGCGCCAGGGTGGCTCAGTCAGCGGAGCATCCGACTTCAGCTCAGGTCACGAGCTCATGGTTCTTGAGTTCGAATCCTGCGTCGGGCTCTGTGCTGACAGCTCAGGAGCCTGAAGCCTGCTTCGGATTCTGTGTCTCCCTCTCTCTGCCCCTCCCCCACTCGTGCTTCTGTGTGTCTCTCTCTCTCTCAAAAGTAAATAAACATTAAAAAATAAAATAAAAAAATAAATAATGACGTTGCAATGAATGGAAATTAACCAGTTTTAAAATTTCTTCATCACTGCATGGGTAGCTCAAACGATTTCCTAAATTCAACATCTTTGCTGTGGTAGGATAACAGATCATGGGAAAATTAAACATACACTTTGAGAAAGTAATTTTGGGGAAAATAAAAAACTCACTACAGTTATTAGCAGATAATAAACCAGAGGCATCCAGAAGGCTTATGGAAGTGTAGCAGGACTGTGCACTATGGAGCAGATACTAAGTATCCCAAGAAGAAAGTGAGCCTCATGAGCACAGGGGTTGTTGAGGCTTGTGAAAACGGAAAGGTAACAGGTGGGGTCTCTGTTCTCCCAGTCCAGAGAGGGCAGGTAATAGCAGGAAACTGGGTAATTAGACAAACGCTGTGCCTAAGGGCTAATTAGCAGGCTTTCAACTACATCCAAGGCTCAAGTCAGGCAGATACCTGACTTTAGTATTTTAAAAAGAGTTTTTGGAGATTTAGAAATTCGTAGGTTTTTTTTTTTAAGTTTATTTATTTGAGAGAAAACGTGGTGTGTGCACGTGTGAGCTGGGGAGGGGCAGAAAGAGGTGGAGAGAGAGAATTCCAAGCAGGCTCCATGTGGTCAGTGCAGAGCCCGACGGGGCTTGGTCTCATGAACCGCCAAGATCGTGACCTGAGCCGAAATGAAGAGTCGGATGCGTAACCGAGGGAGCCACCCAGGCACCCCTAGAAATTATTTTAACATTTATGGGTGTGGATCATACACGATGCTTCCTACATCCATGTGACTTTTAATTTAAATAGATCAGAGGGACTGCCCCAGGAGCAGCAATGCAAAGGACAGTACCCTGCAATGACCAAGCAGACACAGAGACAGCCCTGTGTAAGTGGGATCCACCAACAATTCTGAAGACACAAAAGCCAACGTGGGTACCTATCTCTGCCAGGGACCTATGGTCAGCTGAGGTGACCACTCCCATCAGTGAGCTGGACAATGGCTTACTTTTCTGAGGCCCCCAGGATGGGTGCTAACCCTCCCTTGCAGTGGGACAAACCATCATCCTTCGGGGATCCTCTTCGAGACAGACCACCAAGCTGGAGGGTCCGTAAATTTAACCCTCAGGCAATCTGAACCTATTCTATCTTCTTTTGTAACAAAAGCGATGCCGGATTTTCCCCCCGAAAATATTTCAAGTCCAGAGGGTAGCCTTCTTGTTACGCAATGCAGGAAATAAAACAGGCTTCTGGGAGTGGGGAAGTTCTGCTTGATTTTCTTTTGGAGGGGCTGGGCGTCGTTGGCTCTTCTGTGACAGCTACAGCCCCGTCTCCAATTCCATACCGCACCGAGGAGTGCCATTCAAGGCACTGTGCAGACCTACCAGAAGCTTGGTGATGATGTCCTCCCCAGAATTGTCTTCCTGCAGGGGGCAGATGGTGTGGATGAAGGGCAGGAAGGTGTCTGTGTAGTCAAATAGGTAGAGGTATAGCAGACCAAGTCTCGGGGAGCTCTTGAGGGCATACAGCAGGAACAGGGACCTGCCGGGGTTCACCGCCTGCAGAGGACAAGGCGAGCGTGGGGTCACATCACAACCACGGCAGCCAGCTCCCCACCCATGCTCTCTCCACAGTCTCACGCCCTTTGCCTTCAGCTTTTCTGTGTGTGGTTTGCACAGTGAATGAATGGATGAATGAATGGGTGGCAAGAAGAGGCCAAGGAATCAATCTGTCGGGCTCTATTTAATAAAGACCCAATCCTTCTCCATGGCTTTGGTGTGTGCGTGTGGGGGAGGTAGGGGGGTGCTGAGACATACACTCCCAGGCGCTGCTAGTAAAACCCAACTTTTTTGGAAAACAATTTTGTAAAATGTATCAAAGAGTCTTCAAAATGTTCAATTTAACCAATGTATTAGTGGGCACCGCTTAAAAGGAAATCAGAAATACAGAAGGCTTTATGCACAAAATGTTTCGTGCTACACCGTAAGAGAGAAAAAGTGAAATCTGAGACCTAAGTAATGAAGTTACAGTGGATGTTCAGCACAGAGTTCACGCAGCCCATTGAAAAGTGAATATGGGCATTTTTGGATGATGCTCTTGTTACAGTGTTAGGTGAAAAAAGGATTCCAAGACATGTGGCAATTCAATCTCTCCGGTGTCAGCCCCATACAAACCAGGCCTCTTTCGTGACCCTTCTTAGAGCAGCACCTGGCTCACAACAGATATAAAGATTTGTGGAATGAATACATAAACAAAAGCACAATTAAACTACGCACAAAAAAACTGTCTAAGAAGACGACAGAGCAAAATGCAACGTTAGCCACGTCTGGCTCTCAGGTGGGATTATGGGCCATTTATTTTCATTTTCATCACTTTGGTCAATTTTGCTACAAAGAACGTGTATTTATGTTTTTCCTGATTGTAAAAGTAACTTCAGACGATTCTGTTTACTTGGTGCTACTAAGCATCAAATAAAATGGCCAAAAGATATGAATGGCCACTTCACCAAGGAAGATACAATAAAATAAGCACATAACAAGATGCTCAAGGGAAAGAGAAAACGGAACCAGTTTTCCACATTAGCAACGCGTACTTTATTTGATGGGGAGGGGTGGGGAGCAGGGCTCACAGAGGGGCAGGAGGTGGCTTTGGGGACAGATGAGTATGTTCGTTAGCCTGATTGTGGTGATGATTTCACAGGTGTGTGCAATATGTCCAAACTTACCAAACTGCTGAATGCGGAAAGATGATGTGGTGTATGTACACACCATGGAATATTACTCAGCCATAAAAAAGAATTAGATTTTGCCATTTGCAACAATATGATGGACCTCCAGGGTATTATGTTAAGTGAAATTAAGTCACACAGAGAAAGACAAATACCAATGATCTCACTCATATGCAGAATTTAAGAAACAAAACAAACAAACGAAGAAAAAAAGAGACAACCCAGACTCCTAACTGCAGAGAACAAGCTAATGGTGACCAGAGGCGGGGGGTGGGCGGGGGGGGGGGGTGTGTGTGAAGCAGGATGGGGATTAAAGAGTACACTTATCTTGATGAGTCCCGAGTAATGCACAGAATCGTTGAATCACGATCACTGAAGCTAACATAACAATGTACTTTAATTATACTGGAATTTACAGAAACTTATCAAATTATACATTTGAAATATGTGTATGTTAACTGCAGCTCAATGAAACTGTTAAAACACATTCAACTTATTTGATGCTATTAATGGCTTACTGTTAAATGTTAAGAAAAGAGTCCTTCTCTTCAGAGATTTACACTCAAGTATTTCAGGGTGAAATAATATGATGCTTGGCTATGCTTTAATATAACCCCATGCATTGCGGGTGTGTGGGGTGTGTAAGAGTGGGTGGAGGGGTGTGTAAAAATAAGAATGGCCACTAGTCAATACTCACTGAAGCTGGACAGGTGTATACTCTTCTATTTCTGCATGCACCTGAAATTCTATAGCAAAAAGGTTTTTTAAAAAGGCCCAACCTATGAAATGGCTGATTTCAGGTCTGGGATAGAAAAGGTACAAGAATAACTTGAACATCCTGTCACATAAGGAAAGAAAGTATCTGGATAGCAACACGCAAAAGAATGAAAATGGACCATTTTCTTACACCATACACAAAAATAAATTCAAAATGGACTCAAGACCTAAATGTGAGACCCGAAGCCATAAAAATCCTAGAAGAGAACACCAACTGACTTCTCTGACATCAGCCATAGCAACTTTTTCTAGATATGTCTCCTGAAGGCACGGGAAACAAAATAAAAAATGAACTATTGGGAGTACATCAAAATAAAAAGCTTCTGCAAAGTGAAGGAAACCATCAACAAAACTAAAAGGCAGCCTATAGAATGGGGGAAGATATTTGCAAATGACATATCTGATAAAGGGTTAGTATCCAAAGTGTATAAAAAACTTATAAAACTCAACACCCAGGGGCACATGGGTGGCTCAGTTGGTTAAGTGTCTGACTCTTGATTTTGGCTCAGGTCATGACCTCTCAGTCAGTGGGCCCTGTGCTGGGTGTGGAGCCTGGTTAAGACTCTCTCTCCCCCTCTGCCGCCCTCCCCCCCGCTGATGTGCTAGCTCACTCTGAAAACAAACAAAACACAGAAGACAAAAACAAAAACAAAAAAACCCTCAAGATGCAAAAAACGAACAATCCAATTAAAAATTGGCCAGAAGTCTTGAACAGACATTTTCCAAAGAAGAAATACAGATGGCCAACAGACCCATGAAAAGATGCTCAACATCATTCACCATCAGGAACATGTAAATCAAAACTACAATGAGATACCACCTCACACCTGTCAGAATGGCTAACCCAACAACACAGGGAGCAACAGGTGTTGACAAGGATGTGGAGAAAAAGCAACCCTCTCGCACTGCTGGTGGGAATGCAAACTGGTGCAGCCACTCTGGAAAACAGTATGGAGGTTCCTCAAAAAGAAAAGTTCCTTAAAAACAGAACTACCCAACCTACAATCCAGCAATTGCACTACTAGGTATTTACCCAAAGAATACAAAAATACTAATTTGAAGGGATACCTGCACCCCAATGCTTATAGCAGCATGACCTACAATAGCCAAATTATGGAAACAACCTAAGTGTCCACTGATTGATGAATGGATAAAGAAGATGTGATGCGTATATACAATGGAATAACACTTAGCTGTAAAAAAGAATGAAATCTTGCCATTTGCAATGACGTAAATTGAACTAGAGAGTGTTATGCTGAACGAACAAGTCAGTCAGAGAAAGACAAAATGCCGTATGATTTCACTCATACTGAAGAAAAAAAACCAACCGAGCAAATGGGGGTAGGGAGAGAGATGCCAACTACGAAACAGACTCTTAACTGCAGAGAACAAACTGATGGTTACGGGTGTGTGTGTGTGTGCGCGCGCGTCTGTGTGTGTGCATGAAACAGGTGATGGGGACTAAGGAGCATACTTATCATGAGTATCAAGTGTTGTATGGAGATGTTGAATCACAAGTATTGTACTCCTGAAACTAATATTACACTGTATGTTAACTGGAATTTAAATAAAAACTTAAAAAGTATCAGACTTTTGAGGTCATGTCAAAAGGACTCATGGGCAAGTACATTATACCTCAATTCAAATGTTAAATTTTAAAAATAGACTCAAGGGGTGCCTGGGTGGCTCAGTCAGTTGAGCGTCAACCCTGATTTCAGCTCAGGTCACAATCTCAGGGCCGTGGGATCGATCCCCACGTGGGATCGAGCCCTGCATGAGGCTCCACACTCAGTGTGGAGCCTGTCTGGAATTCTCTCTCTCTCTCTCTCTCTCTCCCCACCCCCATTCCCCACCCCATCCCCCTACTCTCTCTCTCTCTCTCTCTCTCTCAAAATAAAGCTCAGGGGCATCTGGGTGGCTCAGTCGGTTAAGCATCTGTCTTCAGCTTAGGTCACCATCTCGTGGGGCATGAGTTCGAGCCCTGCACTGGGCTCTCTGCTCTCAGCACAGAGCCTGTTTCAGATCCTCTGTCCCTTTCTCTCTGCCGCTCCCTTGTTGTGCGCTCGCTTGCTCTCTCTCTCTCAAAAAACAAACAAATGCTAAAAAAAAAAATCTTAAAAAAAAACGCAAAATAATTTCAGTAGACTTATACTCCAAAAATATGGGACAATCTGAGCATCAATTAGAGTAATTACTAAAAGGTATTCAAACATATCAAGAATGTTAAAATCCTTAGTTAATGATGATCCTAAAGAAAGAAACTGGTTCCCTATCTAGGTAACAGAGAACCAAATCATTATTATGAAACTGGTAAATAAAGGAAAAGGATCGAGCATTTAACTGACCTTTCTGTATAAACTGTGCTTAGGGTAATCAAAATGGTTGCCGAGTGAAATTTTCCTTTTTTTTTAAATTTAATTTAATTTTTTTAGACGTACTTAGCTAACACATGAAGAAGTGACAGAATTACAGAATCACCATTTTGCAGGCAAAGGATGAACGATCATGGTGGCTGCTACCATCAGAGAGAGAGAGAGACAATTAGCCATGCTGAGCCTCCTAATGGGAGAAGATGCCACCAGCTATGAAGCAGTCTTGTCAAAATACCTAAACCAATGCAAGCCTCTAGATTTCCCTACCGAATTATGGGATGTACAGGACACATTACGTGTCTGGTGACAGAGGAGCCTGTCAGGGGACACCACAGAGGGACAATGAGCAAAATTTAAGATGTGGGCAAACTACGGGACAAAATGACCTGGTTTCTTCAACAAATAAATGCAGGGTGACAAAAAAAGGGAGGGAGAATCCAGACAGTAAAAGAGACTTAAGACACATAATAACCAAATGCAGACCTTGTTTGGAACACGTCAACTGGAAGAAGAAAAGATGTGGTCTATTTGAATACCGACAAGTTACCTGATATCAGAGAATTCAGTTTTGTCTTTAAGAGAGTCTTTACTTTTTAGAGATTCCCAATGAAATACTTACCTATGGGAAAATAAGATATCTTAGATTTTCAAAATAGTCAGGGGCGGGAGGTGGAGGTTATCACTGAAATGAACATGGCCATAAGTTGTTATAGCTGGTAAGGGTACATGGTAGTTTTGTACTCTTATCCTGTTATTGTGTGTGTTTGAAATTAAAAAAAAATATATGTAACTTAAAAATTTTTTTAATGTTTATTTTTGCGACAGAGAGAGAGAGCATGCGTGCGCACATGAGTGGGGGAGGGGCAGAGAGAGAGAGAGACACAGAATCTGAAAAAGACTCCAGGTCATGAGCTGTCAACACAGAGCCCGATGCAGGGCTCGAACTCAAGAACAGTGAGATCACGACCTGAGCTGAAGTCAGGCGCTCAACCGACTGAGCCACCCAGGTGTCCCCCTCAAAAACCTAACTTCTAAAGATATCTTTGCCTCCTAACTTAGATGAGAAATAGAAATGGGGGTAGTTCTTTATCAAAATTGTTTCCCAACCTGTTTTTTTTTAAATCAGCCCTTAAGAAATCTGTTAAAAACTTTTTGTTTTTCCCCATAATCCTGCCCCCATGAAATGTTAATACCACAGATATACTATACATCTGTTTATGTACTGTGGTCTTTTAGAGGGGGCCGCAACTCCTGTATTACGGAAGACTTGTGTATTCCACGCCTATCATCGCCCTGGGGGCAATCCTGCTCTTGCTGAATATGCAAGCTCTCCCGGAGCACCGGTCCCAGAAATAAAAGTCTTCGTGTGTCCAACCACATCATGGTTAGTACAAGAGAAAGGGAGAAGACCAGGTTATGGATTTGTAGGTCTGGCGTCAGGGTGGGTGCTGAGGAGGTGAGTGCTTGGCTATTTCCTATCAGACACGGAGGAAAACCAACCACCCAGTAAGGTGGTTACTGGGCAGCACTTCAACGGGGAGCGGTCTCTTTCCCGTCTAATGAGAACAGGAATTGCACCAGGCACTAGGGTTGGAGGAATCTTATCACACACCTCGCGGCCTTTTGGCTAGTTGCCTAATTGTCAAATGGCCACCCTCAGGGAGGGGCTGGTGGCACAGAAGAGCCAAAGGAGCCCACTGATAAGATTCTGCCTGCTTTCACACTGGGTGCGGAATCACGTGCCCATTCGCTCTGGTTAATGCTAAGATTACTTTTATGTTTTTTAAATAGAGGGTCATCGCTGGATGTGTGCCCCACGAATGTTCTGCCAGACACTAAAAACCTACCAGAGGGCTAATATTGGCTACAAAAAGCCCAGAGTTTACTGCATAAACAAAATGGGTAATTTATGATAAAAGCAGGGATTTTCCAAAATTAAACAAATAACAGCGATAACACAAAAAACAACAAACCTTCTACCTAAGGACCTCCAAGCCCATTCGTCAAAATGTCTGAAACTAATGTTTTTTTTGGTTTTAAGATAATACGTGTACATAGTAAACACAATGTTTTCTAAATGGCACAGAAATGTGTTAAGTGACACATAAAATTCTCTCTTCCATCCAAGTCTCAATCCGTAGAGGAAAATACTGTAACAGTCTGCGTATCCTTCCAGACACATTCTGTGCATATGACAACATACAGATACGTACACGTGTGGATTTTCCAATGTGCTTTTCCCTACTTTCAGTTAACAATACAACGTGGGCATCGTTCCTTATTAGCACACCAGCGTCACCACCTTCTGCAGTGGATCCACGGTTGGGTGGGCCCAATTTATGGAACCTGTCCTGGTGACAGGCACTTCGCTTGGTTTCTTTGTGCTGCTGTTACCAACGACGCTGCAGTGAACGTCTTGTTTAATGACGTTTTGGGGCTCAAAGTTCAGCTCTCACTGCGACTGTCACTCTGTGAAGTCATTTACCGAGGAGACAGGCACACAAGGCCCGGGTGCCTGCTGGTGTCCCACAGCCAGCGTGTCCTGGAGAAGCCCAGCGAGCAGCCCAGGCAGTCAGGCGCCTAGCCCTGCTCTTCACCTTGACCGCCCCCCCCACCCCCCACCATGCCGCCTGTGTTCCAGGTGCAAAGAAGTGAAACGGCAGATCACAGGGCAGGTGCGGTTTGAATTTGAACACTTATTGACAAACTGCTCTCCAAGGAGACTGCGCCAATTTAGCACCCACCACACCCACGAGTGTCTTTTTCTTCGTATCGTAATGCTCTCTCATCCTTGACAGTAACATGGGTGAAAACGATGCCATCTGGTTGTTTCAGTTTACATGTCTTTAATTATGAGTGAGCGTTTTCTCCCGTGAACTTATTGGTTATGTGTAATTACTTTTCTCCACGCAAATGCAGAAATTTGCCATGTCGGCACATTCCAGGTATCTTATAATTAAAAAAATATTCATTTTATAGCACAGCATTTGCTAAATCTTCGTGAAGGAGAAATCAGCTGGTGCCGTCAGAGCGAAGAATAATTTATCAATACCTCATAAAGCTGAAGATGCCTATTACCTGTGAACTACTAATCCCCTGCTTCAGTATATAACCATAAAGCATAAGAACTCCCCAAGAATTTCCACAGTGGCACTGTTTCTAAGGGCAACAACCTCCATGTGCATGGACAGGAAAATGCACGAACTAAGATACGCTCAAAAGAGAAAATGCGTGAACTGGAGCCAGAGAGGTCAAAGCTCAAAGCTACTTGCAGAAGGACATGCTCAGTTCATGCCTCTCACGTTCAGGCTGAGGGCTCCTAGCGCCTGTGTGTACAGACCCGTAGTCCAAGGAGGGAAATGCACCCAGTAAGGGCGCCTGGCTCAGCTGCGGGAGCATGGTTCCGCTAGAGAGGGTGGGGAGCCGGGGGCTTCAGTTGTGTCTGCGGTTTTCCTAAGCAGCGGGCATGGAGATGACGGACGGGCCGTTCGCTCTACTTTTTTCAATTAAAAATAAATAAACAAAGAGCTCACCTTATATTCCCAGAGATTCTGGGGGGGCTTCACCCCCAGTGCTTTGACACGCTCCAGTTCCAGGAGGATGGCTCTTCTGTGGCTGCTGTTTTCTATGTTATATGGCGCCCTTGAAAATTCTTCCTCTGTCAGAGTTAAAAGCAACCTGTGGGGGGAGGGGAGCAGTAGATTTCTTGTGAGATTATACACCGGAAGCCAACTCTTCACACCCAGGGTTCCATCCTATCAACACAAATACTTCGGGCTTCCGGTAAGGCAAGATACCTGGTATATGAAGTAACAGTAATAACAGCAAACTACTGAATGCTTGTTAATTGTTAGTGACTCTCTGAAAGTACTTCCACAAACCGTCACCAATCCGTTTAACAATTCTGCAGAGTAGGTGGAATTATGAGCATTACGTGCATGACAAAATGGTTTGGAGGAATAGAGGGGCTCGGCCGAGGCACACCCCGGTCTGTTTTGCTCCTAACTTCTGATCTTTCAGCTAAGCAGCTGAGTTCTCCCAGGGTACTCTCTTTTGCAAAGAAAAATGTAGTATATATTTTACATAGAATATAATATTCTATATAAAATTATATATATTTCTATAACATATAGAAAAAAATTGGGAAGAAATCCAATAAAATGTGATGACTCGAACAGGAGCTGTTCTGGGGTGGGGGTGGGGGTGCGCCTGAGTGGCTCAGTCGGCCAAATGTCCGACTCTTGGTTTTGGCTCAGGGCCCAATCTCACATTTCATGAGTTCAGGCCCGGCATCGGGCTCTGTGCTGATGGTGCAGAGACTGCCTGGGATTCTCCCTCTCTCCCCCTCTCTCTGTCTATCTCCCGATCACACTGTCTCTAAATAAATAAGTAAATAAATAGAAAAAAAAAGTAGCTGTTTTGGGGTCGTAATTTAATAAAAATATTTGTAGATCCCTTATCTGGTCCCTTCCATTGGAAAATATGACTCCGCCTCCACAAGAGCCAATCGTTAAAACCACCCCTGTGCACCAGCAAGCGGAGACCCAGCAGGCACACAACCACTGGGGGAGGGATGTGAACTGATGTCCTCTCGTGGGTGATTTGGAAACATTGATCAAAGTTATAAAGGCTTATTTCCTTTGACGTGGAAATTCCAGTTCTAGGAATCCATCTTCCGGAAGGAAGGCAATGAGGCAAAGATGTATCAGCCAGGTAGACAACAAAAATGTTTTTAACCACAATTCGGGGGAGGCGCCAATTCTTACAAAAAGCAGACAGCTCAACTGGGAGCGTGTGGCTTTCCCAAAGGAGAGTTAAGAGTTGAAAGTTCAGTTCGGGGGGAAAATGTGACTGGGGTGTGAGGTGGGCAGGCAGGGGCCTGGATGGTGCATCTGAAACAAGTAGATTAGCAGGAGTGGCCGTTCTCAGCACTGCGTGGCACACTATACTCTCCCTACACAGTCCCTCCAAGGAAGGAAAGAGCCCAAGAAAGATGGACAGTGTTCTGGAAGGGGGCATGGGGACATGCTGATGGGCAGAGGCAGGCCTGCCCATAGCCTGGCAATTCCATCCTGGAATTCGTTGTATCAGGGCATTTGCTACAACATTGCTTGGAATTGCCTGGGACAGGAAAAAGGAAATAGCCCAGACGTGCCTTGGTGAGATCAACTAAAGAGACTCTAGTACACACACATATGTACGTACATATGTATACATATATGTACCTATAATCACAGATCTGTTTAATACAGTTGTATTTCCAGTTTAAACAAATAATATACACTTATGTGTATCTCTGTATAAACGTGGAAGAAAATCCAGAAAGATGTCCAGAAACATGCTAACAGTGGTTTTCTCTGAAGAGTAGAATTATGAGGGTATTTCACTTCCATACCCTACAGTCCTATGTTATTTTAAAATAACTAAAAAATACATGGTTCTTTTCTAATTCAGAAGCAACACACAAAATGCCAGTCACATAAAATGGTTCGGCTGCTCTGGGGAGCGGTGTGACGTTTCCTCAAGAAGGGAAATACAGAAGGTGACTTCAGGCCCCAGCAACAGCACTCGGGCAGACATGCATGGGCCCTCGGAAGCACAGGGTTACACAAAAACCCACATGCAAAGGATCAGAACAGCTCTGTTCGTGAGAGCCCCCAAACGGAGCAACCTGAACGACTGAAGGACGGGTACTCAAGTGCAGTGTAGCCACAAGTGAGAATACTGCTCAGCCATAAAGATGAAGGAAGCATTAGGGGTGCCTGGGTGGCTCAGTCAGTTAAGTGTCTGACTTTGGCTCAGGTCATGATCCTGAGGTTTGTGGGTTTGAGCCCCACGTCAGGCTCTGTGCTGACAGCTCAGAGCCTGGAGTCTGCTTCGGATTCTGTGTCTCCTTCTCTCTCTCTGCCCCTCTCTCGCTCGGTCTCTCTCTCTCTCTCTCTCTGTCTCTCTGTCTCAAAAATAAATAAACACTAAAAAAAAAAAGACGAAGGAAGCACTGACCCACGTGACAACTTGGATAAACCTTGAAAATGCTCTGCAAGGTGAAAAAGCCAGACGCTAAAGGATTCCGTTTACAGGGATTACTCTAACAGGCAAATCCACGGAGCCAGAAAGAGAATGGTGGTCACCTGGGGATGAGGGAGGGGGCATGAACACCAAAGCGGGGAGGGTAAGAGCTTTCTTTTTGGGGTGATGAAAATGTCCTAACACTAGGCTGTGGTGATGGCTGCACATGTCTGTGGATACATTAAACAACATGGATTGGACACTTTCAATGGGTGAATTTCATAGTATGTGGGTTATGACTCAGTAAAGCAGCTTACAAAAAGGTCAATGACACGTCAGAAGAGCCAGCGTCTCACCTTCCATTCACTCTTTCAGATAAAAACCGGTCTCTGTAGAGAGAGGCCCAAGGGCCCAGCTGCTCCAGCCAGAGGACCACTTCTTCTGCTGTCCATTTGGCCACAGCCTTGTGGACCAGGAGGTCGTGCTCAGATTCCCTGCTGCTCCAGTGATACACGAGGAGGACCACCTGGGGACAAGGGACAGAGGCCTTAAGACACAGAAAGGTCAGAGAAGCCAGCTTCTCACGAGTGTGGGGCAGGGAAGGGAAGGCTGAGCTTGACGGGAATGACGCTGAGTCGGTACAATGATCCACTGGCACCGAGAGTTGCGGAGGAGAACTCCAGGTGGGCCCCTGTCTCTGCTGGTTGTGGGGCCGTGAGGGAACAGAGATGGGAACAGGACTCGGCGTAGAGCATCTGGGAGCGCAGCACCCTGGGCCCCAACATCCTGGCCAGCATAACTGCCTCATGTGCCTTTTCTACTGGAAAATTTGTAACCTTTAAATTTGTGTAGCATGGGGCGCCCGGGTGTTAAGTGTCTGACTTCAGCTCAGGCCATGATCTCGTGGCCCGTGGGTTCGAGCCTCACATCAGGCTCTGTGCTGACAGCTCAGAGTCTGGAGCCTGCTTCAGTCTGTGTGTGTGTGTGTGTGTGTGTGTGTGTGTGTGTGTGTGTGTGTGTGTCTTTCTCTCTCAAAAATAAATAAACATTAAAATAATAATAATAAATTTTCGTACCAGGGAACCGAGAATAAAACAGTCTCCATGTGAGATGTTAGTAAAGGGCTATGCTCAAGACTCAACCACCCAGGTAGACACGGTCTCGGATTCCAGTTCTCACACCTTCCTGCATCTGTTCCCTCACCTCTAAAATGGGAATAACGGGGACCTGGCTGGCTCAGTCGGTATAACATGCGACTCCTGATCTCGGGGTTGTGAGTTCAAACCCCATGCTGGGGATAGAGCTTACATTAAAACCAAAATAATAGAAATGGACAAATGGGATGGGAATAATCACGGTGACTATTGCAGGGGTGAGGAAGAGGATGAATGGAACGAAGCTAAGAAGAACTGGGCCCTGAATATTACACTGCCTACTTGAGTACACAGCTTCCCTGAAGAATCATCCGACCCAGCGGATGTCAAAATGCGTGCAGTGAATGACCACATACAGGTAAGCTATCAATTTCCACAGAAGTGATGTCAGTGAAAACTGGGAGTGGGTCAGGGGGCAGAGGAACATAGCGGTACACTTACTGCCACACCAGTTAAAGCGGTGAGCACTCCGGAAAAGAATCCCCCACCTCTCTGTGCATTCACTCGGCCTGTGTTGGTAGCCAAAGGAGCCTGATCATTCCCGTATTTGTGAAAGGCTGCAAGACTCTGGATTATGTCATTATTCTGCTGAATGTCCTCAAATCGCATTCTAATGGCATCAGGAAATAATTTTTCAATGGCATCCCTATGAAGAATAGGAAAAAAAATCACGTGACAGTTGTTTGACTAAATACACTTAGGATGTTTAGAGGCTAAAATAAAACTAACAGTCAATATTTAACAACATACAGGCACTTTAGAACAATGGTCAAGACTGACTATGGCCCGGTTGGTAACACCAAAAACGACTGGAAACAACCGATGTGTCCACTGTTAGAGAAACAGTTAAATTATGGTCTATTCACACAATGGAATGTTACAAAGTTTTAAAAATGAATTTACTGGATATCATTTGTATCGAGATGGATAAATTTAAGACATACATATTGTTGAGCGGAAATAATAAACGATGGGGTGGCCAGGGTGGCTCAGTCGCTTGAGCGCTCGGATTTCGGCTCAGGCCATGATCTCACGGTTCATGGGTTCGAGCCCCACGTCAGGCTCTGTGCTGACAGCTAGGAGGCTGGAGCCTGAAGCCTGCTTCGGATTCTCTGTCTTTCTCTCTTGCCTCTCCCCCGCATGCACTCTGTCTCTCAAAAATAAATAAACATTAAAAAAAATTAAAAAACAAAACAAAACTGTGGAGCCTTATAGATAGTACACCACTGATGTGAGGAAATACTTGCATTTCCTGCTGGCACACATAGGTACAAAAGTATCGTTAAAATTCTGAAGGAAATCACAACAGAGGCATGACTGAAATGACTCTGGGGAAATGGAAGGACGTGGTGTAAGATGGGGAGGGGGAGGGCAAAGGGATCTTTATCAGTGAGCACTCTCATTTTTTAAAAAGAATATAAACAAATGAAGGTTATCTATGTATTGCTGATGTTATTCAACATTAATTCCAGAAAACAAGTGGAGCTGTCTTCGTTTTCAATTACACATAATCAGAGAACCTTCCTTCAATTTAAGATCAATCTGCAGGTACCCCAGGCTGAGAGGTGAGAGCAAAGCGCTTGTCAATGTATCTCCCATGAAAAAGAGAATGTTAGGTTAACGTTTTCAGGGAACTTTCTGGTACTCTGTTAGTATCAGGAAGGCAACAGAAGAAAAGCAAGGACTTTAGGCTCGAAGACGTGACAGGTGCAATATGCATGCAAGCAGAAAGGAACCCTCTCTCTGAAAGGTCTTGCCATTTGTTATGTGAAGCTATACACGGGAGACCATCTCTACCGATGTGAAAACTGGAACAGTTTATCAAAGATTATGAAAATCAGCAGCAAACCGATTCGTACAGAGTCGTGCGGTGACGCCATTTTCTCTATGAGACCTGGGGTGTTCTCAGCGGATACAAATCGATAAAAAGTGTTATAGGACAAAGCATTACAAGCAATGGTCTGATAACCAGAATTTGTTTTTTCCTTTATGATAAATAAACACAAACAAATCACGGTCACCTGTGAGGAAGGAAGTCTGGCTTTGCAGGTCCTTGAGCCCCCTGACTCCCAGGCCAGCAGATCTAGAATGACAGTGGGGGTCGGCCCTGCGCCTCTGGCCTTCTCAAACATGGCTGCTCCCATGAAGACAAAGCATAGTGCGCAAGCTGTATGGGCTACCGATATGGACCGAGCGTTACCTGAGGAGAATATTGACTTTGGGGAAACCTTCCCATTTTTCTCTGCATTCTGGACACTCTGTTTTCTTCGAAGAGGCCCACCATAAAGCTAGGCAGTGCCGGCAGAAGCTATGCCCACAGTTCAAGGTGGTGGGGTTAACCAGGATGTCGTAACAGCAGTGGCATGAAAATTCACTAACAGAAATCTGAGGGGTGGTGCTCTTGAGAGGGTCACCTTCCTCATGGGTCATCTTGTTCAGGTCGTTCTGTGCAGGCCCCTCCATCTCTTAGAAAATCCTGGGGTTCACAAGCACAGAAAATTTCAGACTTAGGAAACTGCTCCAAAGCATCATTAAATCTAGAAAAAAAAAAAAAAAGAAAGAAAAGGCAACAGAATTAGGACAAGGGTTTGACATTACTGCCGTTCTGTTAAAGCTGGTTTTTATAAATGTTTTTCTTTACATTTTGTTTACTTTGAGAGGGAGTGAGAGCATGAGTGGGGGAGGGGCAGAGAGCAAGAGGGAGAGAGAGCGTCCCAACCAGGCTCCTCGCAGAGCACAGTCATGGGGCTTGATCCCATGTCCATGAGATCATGACCTGAGCTGAAACCAAGAGTCAGATGCTTAACTGACTGAGCCACCCAGGTGGCCCCATTAAAGCTCATTTTTAAATGTGATCAATTTGACTTCTAAAAATTCACATTCCAGAAACCAAATAAACCTACTGAATTTCTTTCTGCCCTGTCAGACTTCTGAAAATTAGGTGAAGCAAAATAATGCAGTAGAAAGTTCAGGGGACTTGGTGACAGTGGGAAATTCTAGATCCTTCTCTTTCACTAACTTACTTGGAAAATGTAATTCCTCTGGCCTCAGTGTTCTTAATTACATTTCTAAAGTCCTTTCTTGTGTATGATTTTACATAAACCAACTTCTTGGTGGAGGGGGGCGGGTCCCTGGGTGGCTCAGCCAGTTGGGTGTCCAAGTCTTGATTTCAGCTCAGGTCATGATCTCACGGTTTATGAGATGCAGCCCCACATTGGGGTCTGCATTGACAGCATGGAGCCTGCTTGGGATTCTCTCTCTCCTCTCTCTTTCTCTGTCCCCCTCCCCCAATTGTGTGCTCTCTCTCAAAATAAATAAAGAAATAAACATTAAAAAAAAAACAACACAGCTTCTTGGGCCAGTTAAATGTTTGAAGTTGGCAATAACAGATGTACTTCATGTAAATAATGCATTTTTTTTATCCAAATGTTTTCCCAGTAGGTAATTATTTATGTTTATTTCATAAACATGTGATTTCAGAGGCTCCCACAGGTACAGTACCAAGAAGTGAGTGAAGCCTTATTTTGTGAGGTGCCCTGTGCCAGGTCAACTCCCTAGAGGCCCAATATACCCTTTCCTCCCAACTCAACCCGAACACACATCATACCCTCTGGATCTGGCCAGTCGGGTGCCACAGAAACATGCCAATGTCGCTAATAAGCAAATGGCAGGGGACCATCTTCTCGTTCTCATCCGGGTCTTAGGAGACTGTTTTATTGAGAGGCAGGACAGTGCAGGACGCCATGGAGTTAGAGTCGCTTGCTCTGTGACTGTGCACAAGTTACTTGAGCTCTCTGAGCCCTGTGTTCTCAACTGTGAAATGGTAGTTAACAGTATAAAAACCGCCGAGGTTTCTGGTGAGGATCAGAGAGGTTGAAGGTAAAGTGGCAGGGACGGTGTACGGTGTAAACAGGGGTTAATGCAATGACTATTCACACTACTCCTGGTATTAAGACAGTGGAGGCCCTGGTGAGTAAGGGTTTCTCCATCTCGCTACTGTGAAGAGAAAGGAAGTAGTAAATCACTCTCCATCACCCACAGCGATCATGTAGAGAAGGGCTCTTGTTTTTGCAGTAGGGCTGCCTGCGTTCTTACTAAATCTCTGCCATTCACTAGCTGTAGGGTCTGGACTTCTTGGGAGTCTCAGCTTCCTCGTGTTTCAGTGTGCGTGTGTGTGTGTATGTGTGTGCGCACGTAAGAATAGCATTTACCCCCACTGGGAGGTTTAAGAATTGAACAGGAGAATGCAAGTGAAGTATCTGATCCTACAGAGCCTGACATGCGGTAAGTGAACCATATAGGGTAGCAATTTGCCTGATTTTCAAATACAGTCATGAGAATCTTATCTTTTATTGAGTGACATATTATGCTTATAGAATACCATATTTTACTTATTTATTTATGAATGTTTATTTATTTTGAAAGAGAGAGAGCGTGCGAATGTGCAAGCAGGAGAGGGGCAGAGAGAGGGAGAGGGAGAGAATCCCTGACGGTGTGGAGCCTGGGGCTCTATCTCATGAACTGTGAGATCATGACCAGAGCTGAAGTCAAGAGTCAGACACTCAACCGACTGAGCCACCCAGACACCCTTAGCCTACTATAGTCTAAATAAGCAAATCTATAGGGGCACCTGGGTGGCTCGGTCGGTTAAGCCTCCAACTCTTGGTTTTGGCTAGGTCACGATCTCAGGCTTTGTGGGTTCAAGTCTTGGGTGTTGCTCTGGACTGACAGCATGGAGCCTGCTTGGGATTCTGTCTGTCTGTCTCTGCTCCTCCCTCACTTGCTCTTCCTCTCAAAAATAAATAAGTATTAAAATAAACAAGCACATCTATAAACAAAGACAGAAGAAAATACAATGAAGTATTTGTAGTGGGTCTGGGTATGCTGGGTGGGGGAGGGTCGTGATTATTTTGGTTTTCTGTATATACCAAATTGTTTTTAATAAAAATGTATAATAATTACAAAAACACGTATAAAATTGTAAAAAATATACTGTATTCCCTTTGACACCACACTAGTGGGGGATTTTAAACTCCAACAATAAACACAGCTAAATTTTAAACTCAGTGTTAAAGTGGAATAAAGGTCCTCATCAGTACTAAAAAGACAATTAGGTAAAGATAAATATAAAATTAAAGGATTAAATATAAAATATAAAATTTTAAAATATAATAATTACATTCATACTGTTATTCACAATAATAAATTATAGTAAAGAGGGGGACCACCTTCTGTATAAGCCTAAACTGTTGTTTTTGGGGCACTTGGCTGGGTCAGTTGGTGGAGCATGCTACTATTTAAAAAAAAAAAAATTTTTTTTAATGTTTATTCATTCTTAAAAAAAAATTTTTTTTTTAATGTTTATTTATTTTTGAGACAGAGGGAGACAGAACATGAGTTGGGGAGGGGCATAAAGAGAGGGAGACACAGAATCAGAAACAGGCTCCGGGCTCTGAGCTGTCAGCACAGAGCCCGATGCAGGGCTCGAACCCACGAACCGTGAGATCATGACCCGAGCCGAAGTTGGACGCTTAACCGACCGAGCCACCCAGGCGCCCCATGTTTACTCATTCTTGAGAGAAGACACAGCGTAAGTGAGGGAGGGGCAGAGAGAGAGGGAGACACAGAATCCCAAGCAGGCTCTAGGCTCTGAGCTGTCAGCACACAGCCCGATGCAGGGCTTGAACCCATGAATCATGAGATCGTGACGGGAGCCGAAGTCAGACGCACAACGGACTGAGCCCCCAGGCACCCTGGAGCATGCTACTCGTCATCTCAGGGTTGTGAGCTTGAGCCCCACGATGGGTGCAGAGATTACTTAAAAATAAAATCTGGGGATGGGATGCCTGGGTGGCTCAGTGGGTTTCAGCTGAGGTCATGAGCTCACGGTTCGTGAGCTCAAGCCCCATGTCAGGCTCTGTGCTGACAGTGCAGAGCCTGCCTGGGATTCTCCCTCTCTCTCTGCCCCTCCCCTGCTTGGGCTCTCTCTCTCAAAATAAATAAACTTAAATAATAAAAATAAAAAATAAATAAAAATAAAATCTTGAGGTGCCTGGGTGGCTCAGTCAGTTAAGCGTCTGACTCGATTTTAGTTCAGGTCATGACCTCACGGTTTGTGAGTTCGAGCCCCACATCACGCTCCAACTGTCAGTGTGGAGAGTGTACCCTTTTTCTCTCTCAAAATAAACTAAAAAAAACCAATTTTTTTTAATCTTAAAAAAAAGCTGTTCTTTTTGGAAGAAAGAGTTCAAATAAATATTCTTAATGACAAACTCTAAATCATTTCTGATATTTACTTATTAGTTGTATGTTTAGTAACACTAAAAAAATTCCTAAGTGCTTTCCTATAGGCAGTCCCTTCACATTGCTAAGTGGGAGATCTTACGCAGATTTTTAGAAAAAGGAATCATTTGCACAAGGTAGTTCCTTTATCTGGCTAATATTGATTAAACAACTGCCATGAGGGGGCCATTATCCCAGGAAATAAATAACTGAACCACTGCTATTAACTGAGCACCTCCTACGAGCTGGGCACTGGGCTTGCCTTCTAGGTACATTCAGGATCTCATCAGGATTCAGTGTCAGAGGAAAGATCCCAAGTGAAGGAGGGGCAGGGGAGGGGTCAGGAAAGATGGGCCGGACTCAGTGCCTTCGTGGGGAGCAGTGAGTGACCCAGAACTACCGGTCTGATATGGGGTCGTGTGTACCTAGGTAATGAGAGGTGGGCCAATGGGAGCAGAGAAAGGTTTCAGACGCATTGGGATCAGCAAAGCGGTGCCAGAGGATGATAAATCTCCTCAGGAAGGAGGGCCGGGCTAGGACATCCTAGAAGTAAAATGTTTCATCACTTCTGGGACTGAGGGGATAAAGAGGGAAAACAGCACAAGAATGACAAGTGATAAAGAAAGGGATCGATGCTATCTGAGGGCTGTTAAAGAAATAACTTACAGGCTCTGGGGACGAGAGAGAAGAAAGACCAAAGATGCTGGCCAGGTGTCAGAGCTGGGGAGGAAGAGAGGTACCCTTCAGCAAGCCTCAGAGAGAAGGTTAAGTTGAATTTTAGAAAAGGTGAGTTCGAGGTGATGACACGACTCCCAAGTAGGATGGTCTAATGAGCAGCTGGAGGGACCAAACTGCAGCTGAGAGTTAAGAATGAGGCCATTGTACGCACTCGCGAGTAATATGCAGAGAAATGACAACTTTGTACTGAAATTAGTTTCTCACCAATTAGCCTTTTAAAACTAGAAGGTACCAGTCGTTCCCAGCTTACCTGATCTGAAAGTTTATTTCTCCTGAGAGAAAACAAACCACACGCTGACATCTAAAATGTACTTTTGGGGCGTGTGGGTGGCTCAGTTGGAGCGTCCGACTCTTGACTTCGGCTCAGGTCCTGATCTTGTGGTTCATGAGTTTGAGCAGACCCTGCTTAGGATTCTGTCTGTCTGTCTCTCTCTGCCCCTCCCCTGCTTGCTCTCTCTCTCTGTCTCTCACAATAAATTAAAAAATAAACTGAAAAAAATAAATCAATAAAACATGTTTTTTAAAATTAAAAAAAAATTTTTTTAATGTTTATTTTTGAGATAGAGAGAGCACAAGCAGGGGAGGGGCAGAGAGACGGAGACGGAATCCGAAGCAGGATCCAGGCTCCGAGCGGTCAGCACAGTGCCCGACGCGAGGCTCGAACTCACAAGCAGTGAGATCATGACCTGAGCCGCAGTTGGGCGCTCAACCAACTGAGCTACCCAGGTGACCCTAAAGCATATTTTTAAGTCGTATTTTGAGAAGCTGAGGTGGTCACTACCTTTGTCTTATGATTGTCTTTAACAAACTAGAAACGGCATGGACTTGGATTACATCTTGGGAATTTTGCTAGTTTCAGTTTCTCCTAAATCCAAAATGTGAAAGCGAACAGAGAAAAGAGTCCACATCTTAACCAAATTCAGTTGATCTTTTCTGCTATTTCTGTCTGCATTTGGGTCACTTCCCTGAGGGAAAACAGCACTTTCAGGGGAAGAAAGTGCTCTTCAGGGATAAAACGCAGTTCAAACCCTGAACTTCCAAGGTGTGGGTCAACACACCCTCCCGCACTGGCAATGACTGAAGGCCTCTTGGGAGCACAGCGTTCCCAAGGATGTTTATAGATGTTCTGTATAAACTCGGCCCATGGCAGGAGCAGTGAGAGGCTCTGCTGGCTCTGAGTTCCTGCACAAGTAAGCACACATGAGAACGTCCCCGTAGCCTGCTGTCCCCCCCCCCCCCCCGCCCCCGGTCTGGAAGGCCTCAGAGAGGACGCTGGGGGGGGGGGGGGAACGTCAGTAGGACTGGGGGAGGAGATTCATTCCCTTTTCCAACTCCTGTGCCCGGTCCACACAGATACACTTTGGTTTGTGTTTAAGCATCACGTGAAATGACAAGTGTTAATTATCTAGTTCAAAGCTAAAGGGGAAGAATGCCTGAGTTCGGAAAAGTCTGCAAGACTGCAAACAGAGACAGGATTAAAACGACAGGTTGAACACTGCAGCACTGAAGAGTACAGTAAACCTCTGGGGACTGAGCCACTCTGAAGAGCTGTGGTTTCTGGATAAAAACTTGGGTCTTTAACTGATGTCTATAAGGCACGTCAAGAGGTCTGTGCACGCAAAGAAATTATAAGCCAAGCTTGCGGTTGTCCTTATGAGGATGTAATATGAACTCTTGCCTAAAGAAGTCGATAGGTTTTACTTAATTTTTTAAAGTCCTATTTAAGTAATCTCTACACCCAACGTGGGGCTTGAACTTACAACCCTGAGATCAAGAGTCGCATACTCCTCTAAGCCAGCCTGGCACCCTGGGAAATCTATAGTTTTTATTAGGCTCTCAAGGAGGACCAAGACCGAAATAAGGTTAAAAACTGTTTATCCACTAGGATAAAGACTTTTAAAATGTTCGCCATCCCACTGGTCCTGGAGCGGTCACGATGAACCCAGGTGAGCCTTTCCACAGTGACGTAGCATCACCGTCATGCACTCCCACCCTCTGGGTCCTGGAACAGTCTCAACACCAGTAGCCACCACTCCACTGTGGTGACATCTGGCCTTCAGGCAGGCTTTCACATGCTGTTTCTCTTTCTCCCTCTCTCCCGTTCTCTTGAATTAGGTGCCAGCCTTTAAAAAAAAAATCTGATTTCAGGGGCACCTGGCTGGCTCAGTTGGTTAAGCGTCTTGACTTTGGCTCAGGTCATGATTTCACGGTTCATGAGTTCGAGCCCTGCATCAGGCTCGGTGCTGACAGCACGGGCCTGCTTGAATCCTCATGATCCCTCTCTCTCTCTCTCTCTCTGCCCCTCCCTGGCTCTCCCTCCCACTCTCTCTCAAAAATAAACAAACAGGGGTGGCTCCGTCAGTTGAGCACCCGACTTCGGCTCAGGTCATGATCTCGTGGTTTGTGAGTTTGAGCCCCACGTCGGGCTCTGTGCTGACACCTCGGAGCCTGGAGCCTGCTTCGGATTCTGTGTCTCCCTGTCTCTCGGCCCCTCCCCTGCTCATGCTCTATCTCTCTCTCTCAATAATAAATGTTAAAAAAATAAAAAAAATTTTTTTAATGTTTATTTCTGAAACAGAGACACAGCATGAGTGGGGGAGGGGCAGAGAGAGAGGGAGACACAGAATCTGAAGCAGGCTCCAGGCTCCCAGTTGTCAGCACAGAGCCTGATGTGGGGCTCGAACTCACAAACTGTGAGATCATGACCTGAGCCGAAGTCAATCGCTCAACCGACAGCCACCCAGGCACCCCTAAAAAATTTTTTAAAAAAATAAACATTAAAAACTTTTTTTAAAAAGGAAAGGATACATGCACCTTTATAAAAAATTTTTTTTAAATTCAAAAAAAATCTGATTTCACATAAAAATGCAGACTCTTGGTTTCTCCTGAAAAAAATCCGATCAAGCAAGACTGGGATTGCATATGGAGTGACAAGAATCATCGCAAGCTGCGTAACTCAGCAGCTGCACTCTTCAGGGAGGGCCTATCTGCTCTGGTTTGCAAGTCCTCATCCACTTGTGTTCCTCCCCGACCTTGGGGGTATTTGCATTTTCGTGACCCCTCCGTAGGTGAGGCCGGCAGAGTCTACTGATGAGCTTATGATGTTTCTGGGTTAACTGGTCTTAGGCTGGTAAGCTTTGGGAGTTCTATCAGCTGAGAGTCTCCCTGTCTCTGGATTTGCTGGCAGGTTATCATCATTGCTGAGAAAATGATTGCCTCTGAGGTCTTTCACCAAGTTTTCTGAACTACTGCTTCTATTCTGTTACAGACCCTGAGGTCAGACACCCCTACTCGGCAGACTCTGTGTGTGAAAGGCTGTGGGTGAATCGGAGGGCAAGTCTAAAGATTCTAGGTTGGCTTTTTTTCCTCATCATTTCCCCAGAGACCTAGGTCAAAATGAATGAAGAGTTTGTGGGCTCTTCTGTGAACCACATATTTAGTACAGGCGTCTAAAACGCCTGTTTTAATATTTTGGAGGTATTTACTTCCGGGTTCTGAGAAACTGTAATTACACCACATTTTTTTTCCTTCTGTTTACTTGTATCATATAACAATGATGTATACTTCTCAGTTTTAAAGGCAGATGACACATTCTGAGTCCCCCCCCCCCTTCACTACTTATGAGCCATGAGACTGTGGGCGAATCACTCCCTCTCTCTGAGTCTCACATGAGCATATATAAGGCATGGGGTTCCCACTCCGACCTCACAGGGCTGTCGTGAGCATTAAGGAGACGCGTGTAAGCACCAGCACAAAGGGAGTATTCAGTAACTGTGGTCTCTTCTTCCACATCATGGTTCTGGTGGGACACTTCCCAAACCGTCCAAGTGAGGGATCCCAAAAGCTGTTCGCATGCTCAGGCCATATAATCAACAACTTATTCTGACATCTCATCAATGTAACTTTTAAATGTTTATTTTTTTGGAGACAGAGAGAGAGAGAGAGAGACAGAGAGAGAGGGAGAGAGGGAGAGATCAGGAGTGGGGGAGGGGCAGAGAGACAGGGAGACAAAGAATCCCAAGCAGGCTTCCCACAGTCAGCGCAGAGCCCTCTGCGGGGCTCGAACCCACGAACCGTGAGACCATGACAGGAGCCGAAACCAAGAGTCAGATGCTTAACCGACCGAGCCACCTAGGTGCCCCTCACCAATGTAACTTTTAGAAACACCTGGAGAGATATTATTTCCTGAGGAAAACGCCATCTCTAAAATTTCACGGTCAAGAAATGGCATAAAGTCTTAGAAAGCACGACGTGAACGAACTGGGTCATTGAGCTTTTCCAGCGTCACGACTTGGGCAACTGCAAGAGCTCTAGCACTGGAACCTTTTCCGTGTTTCCACAAGAAATACCTAACTGACATGGTACAGTTATCTGAAAAATCTAGGAAGGAAACAAAAGGACTGGAATACCATATCCCAGCTATTCTGTGTGATTAAAGAACTGGCAATAAACGTGGCTATTGCTCCCTCGGAAGGAAAACTGTTTGATTTGGTCAAGTACCGATCTGTAGAATCATCTAGAGGAAGTGGTGGAAGGAGGTGGTGTCACTGCCATTAACTGTTTGATTCTTTAGTCACCCCGAGGTCAATTAATACAGTGATTGTCATTGAGTTCAAAGAAGAATGCATTCATAATGAGTTTAAATGGAGGATTTTTATACCTCAGCTTATAAAGACTGCATGCAATGAATCACTAAATACTACTCCTGAAACCAATGCGACGCTATATATTAACAGACTTGAATTTTAATAAATGAAACAAAGATGTCACGTAGTGATAGTTAACTCTTTAGAAGTCATAATCTTCAAACTACTTTGTTCAGTGACATATAATTATGGTTCTACCTTTTTGTTCAACAAGACGTTTATTGTGACGATAGTACATACCTAATGTTTTAGGAGTAACTAATTTAGGAGGACTAATTTATTGGGATTCTAACCTGAAAAGAGGATCTCAATCACTACTTAGCAAAGATGTTTCCCTGCAAGAATAAAAAGATTTTGCCTTTATATCATCTTTTAACTAGGTCATTTACTTCTCTTCATTACATATTACCTGACAGCAAAGAAGAATGACAACCACTAGCATCTACTGAGAGCTTATCATGTGAAAGATGATCCTGTGAAATGATTATTGCTCTCAACTCCACTTTACAGATGAGAAAATGGAGGCCTAGTTAATAGAGGACAGAGCCAGGTTTTAAACCATGGTCTGACTTCTGGGGCACCTGGGTGGCTCAGTCGGTTGAGCGTCCAACTTCAGGTCAGGTCATGATCTCACAGTTTGAGAGTTCGAGCCCCGCGTCGGGCTCTGTGCTGACAGCTCAGAGCCTGGAGCCTGCTTCGGATTCTGTGTCTCCCTCTCTCTCTGCCCCTCCCCCGCTCATGCTCTGTCTCTCTCTCTCTCTCTCTGTCAAAAAATAATTAAACATTAAAAAAAATTAAAAAAAAATTTAAACCATGGTCTGACTTAAAGCCTGACCTCATAGCACTACATTGTTATTGGTTCAAAGGACTAACTGGCCCCTCTATCCTGCTACTACAAAAGCTGAGAAATCCAAACTGCAGAAAATAAACCAGGAAGGGACAACACCACTGCATTTCAGAACATGAACTCTGGCTCGATGAGCATGGTGTTGCGTGAGACAAGCAGACGCAGTCACAAGAGAAACTGGGGTGAAGGGTGCTGGGTGGCTCAGTTGGTTGAGCACTAAAAACTCTTGATTTCTTGATTTCAGCTCAGGTCATGATCCCAGGGTGGTGGGATCGAGACCTGTGTCTGACTCTGTGCTGAGCGTGGAGTCTGCTTAAAATTCTCTCTCTCTCTCCCCACCCCACCCCGCCATTCTCCCTCTCCCCCACTAGCACTCTCTAAAAGTTAACAGAAAGAAGGAAAGAAAGAAAGAAAGAAATAGGGATGTGAGGGGTGCCTGGCTGGCTCAGCTGGAACAGTATATGACTCTTGATCCTGGGGTGGTGAGTTCGAGCCCTATGTTGGGCATAGAGATCCCTTGTATAAACTAAAAAAAAAAAAAAAAAAAAAAAGAAAGAAAGAAAGAAAGAAAGAAAGGAAGAAAGAAAGAAATAGTGGTAAGAGTAGTTGGGAACTCCCTTATTTCTGGCACCCCAGGTCTACTTCTGGGGACACCACTATAAACACGAGTAGAATACTACAGACATTTTAAATGTCCAAAGAGTGACCACACATTTCTAGTGACTATGAAATGAAATGTGCCCAAATGCAAGCAAGGCAAAGGCCATACATGGCAAAAATAAGAGAATATTGTGTACACCTCTTGTAGGTGGCAAAAAGTGGCTTTCATGAACACAAGAGAAGCACTTCCAGGCTCTTCCCATAAAAAACCTTGTCCAAAAATATTTTCTTTCTGGACGGAGTCAGACATTACTAGGGCAAAGGTAGCTAGCTAGTGCACTGGCTGACGTGCTGCCTGAACTTTGAGACCCCATGATTCACTGCTCGTGAGGGATGTTGGGCAAGACAAGAGAACACTGAGAAGAGTGTCCTGGATCTCCCTAGAGACTCTTCTTTTGTTTACGTTATGTGGCGTATATTCAGCGACCTATCCTGTATTAAATGCTGTAGATGTCCAATAACTTGGGATAAAAAAAAAAACTGATTAGAAACCATACTTTAATTATTGGTTTGAGTAGTCTCTCCTTCTCCAATCAAATTCTGAGCTTCTTGAGATGAGGAACCAAGCCACAGAATTCTATCATCGTATTTGAAGTAGCTGGCACAAGGATGGGTTCTGGATACTTGCAGATGAAAATCAAATCAGCATATATCTGACTCCCTATCACAGTAATTTCTTAGAACCTCTGACATAATCATCTGAGTTTTGTGAAGCTGAAATGAAAAAGGATATCTGACAAAGAGGCTCAAGAATGTACATTTTATTTTATTTTATTTCATTTTATTTTATTATTTCTAAGCAAGTTCCATGCCCAGCATGGAGCCCAACACAGGGCTTGAATTCATGACCCTGAGCCAAGATCAAGAGTCAGATGCTTGGGGTGCCTGGGTGGCTTAGGTAGTTAAGTGTTTGATTCCAGCTCAGGTCATGATCTCAAAGTTTCACGGGTTCAAGCCCCGTGTCAGGTTCTGTGCGGACAGCTCAGAGCCTGGAGCCTGCTTTGGATTCTGTGTCTCCCTCTCTCTCTGCCCCTCCCTTGCTTGGGCTCTCTCTCAAAAATAAATAAATAAATAAACAAAAAAAAACAAAAAACAAGAGTTGGATGCTTAACCGATGGAGCCACCCAGGTCCCCCAGAAGTGTACATTTTAAACAAGCCCCTTAGGAGATTCTTAATGCACACAGAAGTGTGGGAACTAGAGAGTTGTTACATACAAATAAATAAACACGTGTGTGCCTAAATATATGTTTCAGACAAGGTATAGGTAAGGTGTGAACAAAATAAAGTTTAAACAACATTTTCAAGCTCATTTCCTCTACTCTCCAATCTCTCCTCTCTCCAGTGCCTGAATCATTCTGCTGTAGCAAAATTCTGATCAAACATTTCCTTTGCTCAAAACCATCTTGACCGTGAGAAACTAAAACCCATAGTTGTAAGCTTGTCATTTAAGAATCTTTATGGTCCACAAATCAACAGAACTTTTTAATGAGGTCTTTTGTTTTTGTTTTAAGTAGGTTACATGCCCAATGTGGGGCTTTAACTCATGGCCCTGAGATTAAGAGTCGCATGCACTACAGCCTGAGCCAGCCAGGTACCCCAACACAACTTTTCAAACAAGAGCACATCATAAAAAAAAATAAATAAATAAAAAATAAAAAAAAAACAAAAAACAAGAGCACAAAGTCTGGAGCCAGAATGATCGATTTCAAATCCCAGCTCACCAATCACTAGTGTGATCTCAGGCAAGTCACTTAATCTGTGTGCCTCAGTTTCCTCATCTGTAAAACTGGGATATTAATACTACCTTACTGATGGGGTTGTTGATAGGATTAAATGAGTTAATAATATACACACTGCACTCAGAATAGTAGCCAGCACATTAGTGCAAAGTAAATGTTAGTTATTACTATTATTACAATTATCCCCTATTACTCATCTACTCACACACTACACTTTGGTCCCATCTATTAATTCCTGCTCCTTGGGCATTTTTCCGTCACATTGTTTCCTTCATCTGTAACCCAGCTATGCACCATCTCTGGGTCAAAAGTGTTCAATTGACAAGACCCGAATCACCTGCCACTGGAAAGTCTTTAATGGCTAATTCCACTCACACCCAAATTAATCCTTCCTGCCTCTGTGCATTACTGTAACTTTTATTTGTGTGTTTACTCATCTCCTAGACGGCTATTTCCCCTGAGAGGCTTGTATACTTAAAACGTTATGTTCCCAGGAATGGAGACCTGGGTGCCAAACAGGTCACATTTCTTCTCCCTAAGCCTCATATTTCTCATTCATAAGTTCAGGATAATAATATCCACTCTGAAGGAGATTTAAATAACAAACTCTATCCATAGGTAGTCAAAGAAGCGTACCGAATAGTGATAGAATGATTAATAGCTGCCCTTACTGATGTCAGCTACGTTACTGGCGTCAGGGCCAAGCACTGGAGGAGACAGTTTTTCCATCTCGTTTATGGAAACAGGCTGGGAAACGCAGAACACACCATACACCCAGATAGGCTGTTTACAAAACAGCCGGGACAAAAACAAACCAAACTACCTAACTCGCACGTGCGCTCTGCGCCGGCTCTGGGGCGTGTCCGGAGGACAGAGCAAACCTCTTTTCTATTGGCCTTTCAGAGCGTGACATCAAGACCACCCCCAAAGGACCGACCAATGGGCTTTAGCGGGGAGGACCCAACGGCGACAGCTGAGGGCATGACAGTGTCTGGACTTTATCACCTCTCCACCAAAGTTGGGGGGCCGTCTCCTGCCCCGCCAAAGAGCCTCGGCTAGACACAGCCTGATCTTCATTTACCCCTCTTTATATTTTCTTTTAACGAGAACTTTTTGTACAAGTTCCCATTAGAAGCCGTGAGCATGGAATCATAACAGCTGTGTTCTAGCCTAACCCCAGTGCGACTCTGGGGTTTCACTTTCCCTTTTGAGCGCGTCCGTTACCCTATTTTATAACGGGAGCAATCGTTCCGCGTTAGGGCAGGAACTGCCTCTCCAATCAGACCCGTAGCTCAGTCTAGCACCAACCTGATCAATTCTGGACGCGCAACCAACGGCTGCGGCAGGGGCTCCTGGGAGGCAGGCGTCCCTTCGTTCCACTCCAAAATGTGTGGAAGCGATGCCTCCTCCCTCCCGCCCTGGGGAGATCTTGGAGCGGTAGGCTCTGACCCTGACCCCTGAGGGGACGCAGGCAAGTCCCGGCGATCCGCCCTGTCGACGTAGGGCTCTCCGGAAAGGACGGGGAAGTTGGCCACGCGAGGGTCCGGGCCCGGTGGCCGAGACCGCGGATGCTTAGGACTCGGGCCTGGGCGAGGAAAGCCCCGCGCACCTGCTTCTCTAACCCGTCCCCCACAGCCGTCCTCAATACGCCGCCCCGAAATGCAGCCCGGGCCTCCCTTTGCCCTTTCCCGCCACGCTGGGGCTTACCACTCTGCTCCTTCCGGGCCCACCCGGCCGCCGCCCGCCTCCCGGACTCCCACCGAAGCAGAGGAAGAGGTGGCCACTTCACTTCCGGAAGTAACCGAAGACTTACTGGGGAGAAGAGAGCCCCGGCCCACGACCATAGAGGAGAAGCCGCACTCTTCTCCCAACCCTCTCAACCCCGCGACCTCCCCGCTGCCTAGAGCGGCCACTCCCCGGCCGAGGATTTCGGCGCATGCGTGCCACCGCCGGCCCCGCCCATTCCTCTCTAGAAATAGACTCGGGGCCACGGTGGCGTTACACCCAGAGGGTGAGGCGGGTGTCTGGTTCAGGTCCTCTTGGGAGGTTGTCTCTGTGTCTGGAGGAAACAGCTTTACCCAGAACTTAAATAAGACCGCACTGTACTCTCCACAAAGATTTTTTGCAGAAAATCCCAGGACTTTGGCGGAAGTTCTCTGTGTAGTGTTAAGAACGGGAATTAAAGTGACTTTATGAACCTTTTTTTCTCCCATTGTTTCGGGGCGTTGAGAATTCATGCTGGGTATTTTTAAACCACTGGCCTGGAGTTTGTTAAACTGATCATTTGGAGTGACATTTTTCTTTCTAACATAACAGATTGGCAAGGAATTAAAAGACTGGTCCTATGCTAGGGCAGGGAGTGTGAACTCATTTTCTGGAGGGTAATTTGTGTCAGTGTCAGTGTGTATGTGTGTGTGATACGACATAAAATTTACCATTTTAACCATTTTTAAGTGTACAGTTTAGTGGCATTCAGTACTTTCACGTAGTTGTACATCTATCAGCATCCATCTCCAGGACTTTTTCACGTTAGCAAACTGAAAATCCATACTCATTAAACATTTCCAACCCGCACTTTCTCTCCAGCCTCTGGGAACCGCCTTTCGACCTTATGTCTTCGTCAATGTGACTTTGCTAGGTACTTCACGTGAGTGGCATCATACTGTATTTGCCTTTTTGTGACTGGCTTATTTCACTTAGCATAATATCCTTAAGGTTTATCCACCTTGTAACGTGTCAGAATGTCCTTCCTCTGTAAGGCTCGATAACATTCCATTCTAAGTATATACAACTTTTTGTTTATCTGTTAATGGACACTGGGTTGTTTCCACGCTTTGGCTATTGTGAATAGTGCTACTAAGAACATGTATGTGCAAATACCTATTCAAGCTTCTGCTTTCAATATTTTTAGGTGCATGCGCAAAAGTGGAATTGCTGCATTACATGATAATTCTATTTAAAAAATTTTTCAGAATCTCCATACTGTTTTCCACAGCAGCCACACCATTTTAGCTTGCCACCAACAGCACACAAGGGTTTCAATTTCTCAGCGAAGGGATGTGAAAGGATTGGAAAAAAAGAAAGGCAGCTCTTTCTGCCCACAGGTCCTGTCCCAGTGCTTTAATAAAACCACCCTTTTTTTGCGTCAAAAAAAGGGGAGGGGATGGGAAAGGATATCTCATTACTGTTTTGGTTTGTGTTAGTGATGCTGAACATCTTTTCATGTGCTTACTGGTGATTTGTACATCTTTGGGGAAATGTTTATTGAAGACCTTTGACTATTTTTTAATCAGGTTGCTTTTTGTCATTGAATTGTAGGAGCCCTTTATGTATTGCGGATATTAGTCCCTTATCAGATATACAGTTTGCAAATATTTTCTCCCGTTACATGGGTTGCGTTTTCACTTTGATGATAGTATCCTAGTATCCTTTCCCGCACAAGTGTCATAAATTTTGATGTCTGATTCATCTATTTTTTCTTTTGCTGCCTGTGCTTTGGGTATCATATTTAAACAATAAAATCATTGCCGAATACAATGTGAGGAGGCTTTTGCTTTATGTTTTCTTCTAAGAGTCTTATAGTTTCACCTCTTACATTTAAATGTTTCATCTATTTTGAGTTAATTTTTTAAAATGTTTATTTCTTTAGAGAGAGAGCGAGCATGTGTGAGCAGGGGAGGGGCAGAGAGAGAGGGAGAGAGACCCAAGCAGGCTCCCCTCTCTCAGTGCAGAGCCCAATGTGGGGCTCAGTCCCACAAACCTTGAGATCATGACCTGAGCTGAAATCAAGTCAGACACCTAACCAACTAAGCCACCCAGGTGCCCATATTTTGAGTTAATTTTTATTTTATATATAATTTGTATTTGGTATAAAGTAAGGATCCAACTTCATTCTCTCCCATGTGGACATCCAGTGTTCCCAACACTATTACTGGCAAGACTGTTCTTTTCCCACCGAGTGATTTCAGCACACTTGTAAATCATATGTCCTTAAATGCAAGGGTTTATTTGGGGGAGGGTCTCTATTTCATTGGTTTCTAGGTTTTTCTTTATGCCAATACCACACTGTTCTGACTACTGTAGCTTTGTAGCAAGTTTTGATATTTATTTAAATTACTTAAATTTTATTTAAATTACTTAAAATTACTTATTTAAAATTATTTAAATTACTTAAAATTTAAATTTAAGTGCCATATATGTTTAGTACTTTCTGTATTTGACTTTTTTTTTTTTTAAGTAGACTTCACACCCAGTGTGGAGCCTAAAGCAGGGCTTGAGCTCATGACCGTGAGATGAAGACCTGAGCTGAGATCAAGAGTCCGATGCTCAGCTGACTGAACCACCCAGGCACCCTGTATTGCACTTTTTAAGCCGAAACAAAAAAAGGCAGAGAAATATTTCAAGCCTGAGGTTCGACTACTTATTATATTTTTCTCCTTCCCATTTCCCCTGAACTCTAGAATTCACATTTACTCTCTGCTGTTCACATTAAGATAGTAGACATAATTACCTATATGTAAATTTCCACTGAATGAGGCAAGGGAAATGAATTTGTTGAGGGAATTGGTGGGGAAAATATGGCCAGACTCTTATGTGTTCTTTAGAATATTTAATACTGCATTTTGGGGGGGAAATGGTCATCTTTTTTTTTTTTTTTTTCAAAAAACAGAACGGATTTTGTACTCAATAAATGTCAAAGTAAGGTGTGAACGCAAGGGAATTGTGGCAAGGCACAACTCTAATCCTGTCTTACATTGACGCAGCACTCTACACTTCACAGACATCATCACCTATCCTCAACCCTATTTAGTGGATGAGAAGATCGAGGTTTAGGAATGACGAATACGTTCCAAACCTAATTAATGGCAAAGGTAGCCTTTGAAAGCTGGTCTTCTAACCAACTACATAGTCGGCTTTTGTGAAAGATGAAAGTGAATTCATTCACTCAGCTATGTTTATCGAGCATCTACTATGTATCGACACCGTTGTAGGCTCTGGGGATCCACAGTATACTCCAAACAAACCAAACCAAGACTTCATCTATTTTGTTCGCCAGTCCCAGTGGCTAGTGCAGTAGGTCTCAGCTTTGTATTCTTTTCACCTCTCTTAGGTAACCCTCCCTCCAGTTATTCTCCCCCCCCCCATTATTTTTATTGCAGCACCGGGCTCTCGCTCTTCATAGCGCTGATTGTGTTTCCAAGTGGCAAGTTTGATACCTGCCTGACTTTCCCCCTTTTCCCCCAAGTTAAGCTCCAAAGGGGCAAAGATTTTGTCTCCTCTGTTCAACACTGTATCCCCACCCGTTTGAGAGCGCCTGGCGCATAATATCGCCAGGAAATATTTGTTCACCAATTGGGCGTCAAGACATGATTATTTCTTAATCTGAACTTGCTGTCCCACGTCTCTGGCCTCGCAAGTTAGCCCAAGTCTTGGCGATTTCCATAGCCACGCCCCTTCTCCAGCCCTGAAGTAGTGAAAAGAGCCCAGGCTGGCCCCGCCCCCGCCGCTGACGCAGACACACGTGACGCGCGCCGGCGCGCGCTGTTTCCGGAAGTCGCCGCCGCGGTCTCCGCCGCTTCTGCCTTCGCTGCTGCTGCGGTCCCAGCGGAACTTTTCGTGTAGAACGGCCGAGGCGGGCCCAGGCGGGGCCGGGGTTCCGGCCACTCTGCAGAATGGAGATAATCAGGAGCAGTGCGTGTCGCGCCGTGCATCACCCCGAGACTCAAGGCCCCCTCACCCGGCCTGCTAGGCCCAGACCAGCGCCGGTGTGCTTGGCGGGGCCTGGGGCTGAAGCATCCCCTCAGGGGTTTGCCTCCCCTGAAGTCTGTGAGCTTTAGGGGGTCTTGTCCCTGCCTTGTCCTGCCTTGTCCTGCCCGGGCGTCCCCCAGGGCTATGTGCCTCTGTGGCCCGTGCACCCTCGGGGCTGGTCTTCCTCCGGCCCACGCACCCACTGGGGACTTGATCCCCTCCCACCATGCACCCCTCGGGGACTTGATACTCTGTCTTGTTTATCCCTCTAGGACTTGTCCTCCTCCCGCCTGAGGCCTCAGGATCTTCCCAGCCCTTCCCTTTCCCATTAGGAGCTCTTGGGCAGGAAGCCCGGCCACCGGTTCTGAGCCTCTTCTCGGTTTCTCCGCAGATTTTAAGAGTAATCTTCAAAAAGTGTACCAGGCCATAGAGGAGGCCGACTTCTTCGCCATCGATGGGGAGTTTTCAGGTATCCCTCGCTTGCAAGCTGGGGGCTAGCGATGCATAGCCAACGCTCCTCGTGACCCTCTGACTCCCCGACCCCACCCCCCCCCCCCACTTCTGCCTGCTGGCCCCTCCTGTTTGTGGCCTTGGGCGTTGGTTATATGAGTCTCAACGATTTCTCTTAAGCGTTTCAGAGGCATGGAAGACGTGCACTGGGTTTGTGAGAGTTACAGATAGAGATTACGGTTTTGGTGCAGCTTAAAACTGACATGCACGTGGTAGGGTAAAGGTCAGGCTTTTTTGTGCGTATGATAAAATATACATCACTAAAATTTACTGTTTTATTTTTTCTAAAGATTTTATTATTTTTTAAGTAATCTCTGTACTCAGGGTGTGACTCGAACTTACAACCCCGGAGATAGTAACAGGCTCCACCAAGTGAGCCAGCCAGGTTCCCCTAAAATCTTACTATTTTAACCATCTTTAAGTGGTTTTACAGTTCAGTGGCATTAAGCACATCCACATTGTCTTGCATCCATCTCCCAAACTTTTCCATTTTATCAAACTGGTATTCTACTAATTGGACAGTAACTCCATTTTTCCCTCCCCACTGCCTCTGGCAGCCATTATTTCTGTCTTCTATGAATTTGACTGTTCTAGGCACTTCCTGTAGGTGGAATCATCCGATATTTTTCCTTTATGACTGACTTTAGCGTCAGGCTCTTGGAGGTAATGAAGGTTTTCCTTTATGCATTAGTGGAAGTGTTCGTTGCCTACCTCTGCATGGGTGTATATGTGTGTGTAATGCTTTACCAACACTTACAGGTGCAAAGTTTTTTTCTCCCCCTTTGGATGAAAGACTAATTTCTGAGTTTTTGAAGTCAGTGTGAACAATGGCTATAGATAGCCACTTTTGCTAGCAGATTTTATATGTTAAAAACACTTCAGACCTTTCTAAAGGAAATATGTTCCTTACCTTTAAGCATGAAGTGTCTAGCTGGAGTCAGTTCACTGAGAAGCTGTGTTTTCACCAGAAATAAGTTTTCTCTTTGACCTTCAAAATTCCTTTGTTGTGTATAGATCTTTCTCCAAACTGTTAATCAAGACTTGTACTCTAGCAATAATATGCGTCATGATTCCTTGATGTCTGATTATGCATTAATCCTTTTGAAAGCAGAAAACTTAATTAATTATAGAGATTGCTTTCTTAAGTCATTACTGCGTTTTGAAACCTATTTTAGACCCTGGAACTGGGTCTAAATTGAAGCATTTACATCTCTGAATTCGTTATTACAGAGTTCAGCTTGATGGCCAGTGAAATTAATAACTAATTTTGAAAAAGTGAAGTAAGGCGTGCTTTCAAGTAATCTTAATTCATAAGAAAATGAAATTACACAGCCTTTGAATAGTTGACCTTTTTATATTAGTGTTAAAATTTTTTATTTATTAAAATTAGGAATCAGTGATGGACCTTCAGTCACTGCATTAACAAATGGTTTTGACACTCCAGAAGAAAGGTATCAGAAGCTTAAAAAAGTAAGTGAAAATCTTTTTTCCCCCACGTTGGTCTTCCTTATGTTGAATTGTAAAGAAACGTTGTCATAAACTTGCACGTTAACTTCTCTAATCCCAGTTGTGAAATGATATTTTAGTGATGTTAAAAACAACAGCAAAAATAATTGTTTGCTGGAAAACATTTGGGGAAGGTTTACTATTTTCATTGTTAATTTGATTGATAGGAAATATGATGGGGTGATAGTAATCATTTGCAGATAGGCCTACTGTGATGCTCTGGTTGGTGGATAGGTAGTTAATCAGGAAAAATATTAAGAAGCATTTATAAGTTAACGCTTCTGACACAAAAGGTGTAGCCTGTTGTAATCGGAAGTATTCTGCTAAAAGTCCAGTTGAGTAGTTAGAAACCCCACGTGCCTGAGTGTACTCTTGTCACATTGAATATACAGCACTGATTTGACAGGTGTTTTGTTTCCCTTTTCCAGCATTCCATGGACTTTTTGCTGTTTCAGTTTGGCCTTTGCACTTTTAAGTATGACTACACAGATTCAAAGTAGGTTGTTTTAACAAGCAGTGGATTTCTTTTCTCGTGCTATAATGTAACCCACTAAGTCCCCTTTTATCTTATTTCCCCCAGGTATATAACGAAGTCATTTAACTTCTATGTTTTCCCGAAACCCTTCAATAGATCCTCGCCAGATGTCAAGTTTGTTTGTCAGGTTGGTAGCAGAATTGATTTTCTTCTGTTATGAATTGTTGATGAGGCAGTATGGAAACGTGGAACCAGAATTCTTTTTTAAAATTCGGTTCTACTACTACCTTTGGGCTTTCGGCAAGCCGTTCCACCTCTCTGACTTGCAGTTTTAGGGTTGTGAATGAACAACACTGCTGTCTTCCTCTTTGCTTCAGAATCAAGGGATAAGAGCAAGAAACAGGCAGATGGAAACCAGAACACGAGGTGTATTGTGAGCAAAGCTGACTTTGGGAACATGGCTTTGTTGGGGACTTTTAACGTCTGGCCCCTGATTTGAACCCATAGATCAGGTCCTTCAGGCTTCTTCCCACCCCTTTATCTTTGTTCCCATCTTTAAGGGTGGAGCTTTATTTTCCAGAGGAATAAGTATGTGTGTATCTTGTTTAAAAAGAGAGAACCCAGTTGGGATGAGCACTGGGTGTTGTATGTAAGCCAGTTTGATAATAAATTGTATTAAAAAAATAATAAATAAAAAGAGAGAACCCAGAAGGGGCTACACTGCATACATATGCTTATTTCTTTTTTGCAAGTTTCCCAGTTAGGAAAAAGAGTGCATGGTTTGCCTCTGAGGAGGAGAGGGCATACTTTCTGAGCCAAGGTAAGGATACAGGGAGGTTCCCCTTTAGAACATCACCTTTAGAATTGGAACCCATCTGTTTGACACTAAATATCAGTTTCCTCTTCCTGTACTCTTAATAATCTGTGATAGTGATAAGGAGGGTGTGAAAAAGCTGTGTAGTATATGGAAATGTGATTAGGGCTGAGGGTCGATCTTGTTTTCCCTTCCAATCTTGTGTCCTCGCTTCTCTCCGGGTGGTATCATTAGTTCTTGTGAGTCTTGCCATCCTTCCCTTCTCCTCCACATAAGTAGGAACACAGCTGGGAAAGCCTGGGGGGTAGGCTTCTGAGTGACTGAGCCGTACCAGATTCTTTGTGTACTATGGCAAGAGAGAAACAAGTGAAATAATGAGTTATTCATATGTCTGGGGCTGAAGAGAAAAGGTGAAGGCAGTTTTGGTCTTGTAACCTGGCTTCTCAAATTACCAAGTAGGCCTTTATTCAGCAATTCGTTGATAACTACTTAACAATTCCCTTAGTAGGGGATACTAATGAGACAGTATTTATAGATTCTAAAGTTTTCCAGCGGTACCAGGAGAAGACAGAAATGTAAGTGGGTTCTATGGCTTTAGCCGGGAGTCAGTCAGGCAAAAGTGGACAATCGCCATGAGACACCTTTGGATGATGCTTTGTTCTAAAATGCCACCACCAGTACAGTTATTCTAGGAGATCCACTAGAAGTGGATCAGAAGAATCTACCTGTTGTACAAAGCTATTCTGTGGCTACACCTGGAATATTTAATGCAATCTAGTTGCTAGCCACTCCCTAAAATATAATAGATTTGAACAGGCTAGAGACCCCTGTCTAAAATAGACAATGGGATAAGCGTGTTAACAGTGTTTTAGTCTGAAAAAGCAAAGGCAGAGAAAAGATTTACACTCAGTATGAACTTGTGAATTGTTTGGCTGGAGTGAATGATAGTATTTTTGGGGCGTCCGGGTGGCTCAGCCAGTTAAGTGTCTGACTTCGGCTCAAGTCATGATCTCATGGTTCGTGGGTTCGAGCCCTGTGTGGGGCTCTGTGCTCACAGCTCGGAGCCTGGAGACTGTTTCAAATTCTGTGTCTCCCTCTCTCTCTCTCTGCCCCTCCCCTGTTCATCCTCTCTCTCTCTCTGTCTCTCTCTAAAATAAACAAACATTAAAAAAATTTGTAAGTGAACAATATTTTTGAATTTTCTTTTTTTTGGTTCTCAATCTAGGGTGGTTTCTGTTTTGTTTAAAATTCTTTGAAAGAATTTTTTTTTTAATGTTTATTTTTTGAGAGAGAGAGAGAGTGAGCAGGGGAGGGGCAGAGAGAGAGACACACACACAGAATGGGAAGGAGGCTCCAGGCTCTGAGCTGTGAGCACAGAGCCCGACACAGGACTTGAACTCACGAACTGCAAGATCATGACCTGAGCTAAAGTTGGATGCTTAACCGACCGAGCCACACAGGAGCCCCTGTTTTGTTTAAAATTCTAAGACTGCAGCACTTGCATCTTACAAGGAAGTTAGCTTCTTGACTCACAGAGCAGGGTGAAAATTGTGTCTGGTCAAAAACCACTCTTGGAGGGCACCTGGGTTCACGAGTTCGAGCCTAGTGTCAGGCTCTGTACTGACAGCTCAGAGCCTGGAGCCTGCTTTGGATTCTGGGTCTCCCTCTCTCTCTGCCCCTTCCCTGCTCTCTCTCTCTCTCTCTCTCTCTCTCTCAAAAATAAATAAAACACTAAAAAAATTTAAAAATTAAAAACAAAACAAAATATGAGATCATGACCTGAGAGCCAAAATCAAGAGTCAGATGTTCAATCCACTGAGACACCCAGGCGCCCCCATGTTTCACTTTCAATATGGTATTCAATAAATTACATGACATACTTAATGCCATATTATAAAATGCTTTGTGTTAGATGATTTTGCCCAATAGCAAGCTAATGTAAGTGTTCTGAGCACGCGTAAGATAGGCTAGGCTAAGCTGCGATGTTCAGTGGGTCAGGTATACTAAAAGCAGTTTCAACTTAACACTATTTTCGACTTAGAGTGGGTTTATTGGGGCATGCACCATCGTAAGTGGAAGAAGTTCTGTGTATGTATACATGTATGTAAAAGCTAGAAAAGAGTGAGATGGGGAAGGAGGTGGCACGTGGAAGAGGGTATTAAAAAAAGAAACTCGTTTCTTACCCTAGAGTCAGGAGGAGTATTTTCATATGTCACAGTCGTTTACGTATTATTGTCAGTGAATTCAACATTTGATGTTCAGCTAGAAAAATGGAGAGAAAGAGATGAAAACAATGTGAATGCCTAAATATAGATGGTTGCCAGAGGGGAAGGAGGTAGGTGGATGGGCAAAGTGGGTGAAGGGAGTGGAAGGTACAGGCTTCTGGTCATGGAATGAGCAAGTCATGGCAACAAAAGGTACAGCATAGGGAACACAGTCAGTGATGTTGTAATACTTTTGGAGGGTGACACGTGGTAGCTACCCTTGTGAGCCCAGCATGACATACATACAGAGATAGTGAATCACTATGTTGTACACCTGAAACTAGCGTGATATTATATATCAGCTGTGCTCAAAAAATTTTTGAAATAATGTAAATACCTGCCATCCCACAGGATGGGTACCTTCCCTGGGAGTGTGTGTGGTTCTCAGTCTGCCCGTTCTTCCATATCCTGCCCAGTGTGTGAGCATCTCACTGTGCGTACAGACGCTTATTTTGCAAGGAGCACCTTCAGTTGCTTTGTTTCCAAACTCTATCTGCTTTAACAGTGATAAGAGCTTTCCAAGAGTGATTTTTTTAAAAAAAAAATTTTATATTTATTTATTTTTGAGAGAGAGGGAGACAGAGAGCAAGCAGGGGAAGGGCAGAGAGAGAGGGAGACACAGAATCCGAAGCAGGCTCCAGGCTCTGAGCTGTCTGCACAGAGCCCGACGCAGGGCCCGAAACCACAAACTGTGAGATCATGACCTGAGCCGACGTCAATACGCTTTACTGACCCCCATGATCTCATGGTTTTGTGAGATTGAGCCCCGTATTGGGTTCTGCACTAACAGTGCAGATTCTCTCTCCCTCTCCCACTGCCCCTTCCCTGCTTGTACTCTGTCTCTTCTCTCAAAATAAAAATAAATAAACATTAAAAAAAGAAAGTGAAACACAGAATGGTTGTAAGTGCTGGTGTTTGCATGGCTGACCGAGAGCTGCAGCTGGTGCCGCTGTCCAGCATCGTGAGAGAGTCTTGTACTGTGTATCACTAGTCTGGAAAAGGTCCAAGTTCAAAACTCAAAGTATAGTTTATACTGAATGCACCACCATGAGGTGGAAAAATCCTGAGTTGAACCATTGTTAAGTCAGGGACCATCTGTATCTGTGTGTCTACACACATGTATGTAACTTTAGTTCTTTTCTTTAATATACACAGAATTCTGATACTCATACTTTAAATAACTTGCATTTTCCACTGAACACAGTTTGTACATATTTCACAGCGTGGATGTGGGTAATTTATTTAATTTGAATTTAAAAGTTTCCAAAGGTTCTCTATTTTAAATAATGTTAGAGTCAACATTCATGTGCAGTGTATCTTTGTGTATATGTAGGAATTAAAAAAAATTTTTTTTTAATGTTTATTTATTTTTGAAACAGCATGAGCAGGGGAGAGGCAGAGAGAGAGGGAGACACAGAATCTGAAGGAGGCTCCAGGCTCTGAGCTGTCAGCACAGAGCCAGACGTGGGGCTCGAACCCACGAACTGCAAGATCATGACCTTAGCCGAAGTCAGACGCTTAACAGACTGAGCCACTCAGGTCCGCCCCCCCTCCCCCCCCTTTTTTAAGTAAGCTCTACATCTAATGAGGGGCTCAAACTCATGACCCCGAGATCAGGAGTCGCACACGTGCTCCACTGACTGAGCCAGCCAGGTGCCTCCTGTATGTAGGAATATTTTTATAGGATAGATTTCTTAGAAGGGAAATTGCTGAATCATAAGGCATATGCATTGAAAATTTTGATAGAGGCTTGAGATTGTCATCCCAAATAACTGTGCTTATTTTTTGAATCCTGAAAATGATACATTTAGGACAAATCAAAGTTAGTGGATACGAAGCACAAATATATTGTGTAGGTTCAATGGATTTTTTTTTTTAATTATGGTAAGAAATACGTAACATAAAATTCACCATTTTAAGTAATTCTAAGTTCAATGGCATTAAGTACATTTCTCTTGTGTAAATTGAAAGGTGGTATTTGAGTGGAAAATACAGAGCTTCAAAAAGGGATAGATGAACTTTTTTGTTTTACATTTATTTATTTTTGAGAGACAGAGACAGAGCGCAAGTAGGGGCGGGGCAGAGAGAGAGGGAGACACAGAATCTGAAGCAGGCTCCAGACTCCAAGCTGTCAGCACAGAGCCCAACACAGGGCTCGAACTCATAAACTGTGAGATCATGACCGAGCAGAAGTTGGGTGCTTAATCAACTGAGCCACCCAGGTGCCCCGGAAAAGAGATGCAGTTTTAACTGGATATTTATTTTATTTATTTATTTTTTAAAGTTTACTTACTTGTTGTGAGAGAGGGAGTGAGCATTCGTACCATGTGGGAACGGGGGAGGGGCAGAGAGAGAGAGAGGGAGGGAGAAAGAATCCCAAGTAGGCTGTGCTTACATCACCGAGCCCCATGCAGGAGAGATCCCAACAACAAGGGGATCGTGACCTGAGATCAAGAGTTGGATGTTCAATGACTGAGCCACTCAGGCGCCCCTGACTGGATACTTAAAGGAAAGGAGGTTAGGGTGTTTTGGAGTCTAGTGAAAGGAGGACAGAAATGCCTTTCCGTAATCCATCTTTCAGTGCCTCTGTCAGTGGGGAAATGTTTTGTGGGCAGAACTGCAAATATTGAGGCATGGTAGACAGAAAGGAGGCTTGTGGCCCAAGCCAGAAGACATTGGATCTTGGTTCAGAACAAAATAAAAAGGGAAGATGTGGAGGGAAAAGTTGCTTGTTCTAAACCACAGAGAAGCTGGAGATGGTGAAAATAATGTGCATGTACCCAAGTGTGTGTGTGCGCGCGCGCGCGCGTGTGTGTGTGTGTTTGCGTATGTTTGTGTGTGTGCATGTTTATGTGTATGTGTATGGTGGGGGGTTAAGATTGCCATTTACATCTCATCACTTTTTAAGAAGAATCTGTTGTTGATAAAGATAAATATAGTGTTTACTTCTTAGCATAAGGCTTACAAAATGAGTCAAGGAAAAATTGGAAGAAATAAAAAATGAAGACAGGATTCCTACAATATGAATAGAACACAGAAATTTGTGCTAAAGAAAGTCTCTGCGCTTCCTAGCAGCTAAGACAGGGGAAACACACAGTCGCTTCTGTGGTCCACAGGATCAGCACAAACCAGGGCTCGGAAGTAGAGCTTTGCTCAGGCTAGAGACCTCAGGACGTGCGCCTTTCATTATCATACGGAAATCACGCATGTAGAAACCCTTGTCTTCAGCTGTAGCTTAGCGTGAACACCGTCACGAATGTAATGGGGTGGACACAGCGTCCCTCATCTGGGCTGATGGTGTCCTGTGACAGTACAGGTCAGGAAAGGTAGTTCTGTGAGGAACCAGATTAAAATGGCCCAGGCGTGTCGCCCTCTCATGTTCTGATGAGATATTAGAGTAGCTGCGGTCCTTTTTGTGGCTCTTCCGTTAGATCGAGTCCAGAGCTTTGTGGTGTTTGCCGTTCTTGTGTACCATGTGTGGTAGTATCTATTTAATATTTTCACTGAAATTTACTTCTGTATTGTTGCTCACTGCATATTTGAGATGTGTTGGTTTAATCAGTCTTGTTACCAAGAACTTTTCTCTATTTTAATCTCAAGTGTGAAGAATAAGTTAATAGAATCTACCTTGAGGTGGATATTGATGTGTTAGGATTTCTACATGTGAGCTACTTTAAACTTGAACTGGGGGGGGGGAGTGGGTGGGTCAGATAATATCAATACATTTTTTTTCTTTTTATAGTTTCCTACTCAGTACAGCGATCAGGAGTTTTCCGCTTCTTGGAAGGCTGTGATGTTTACCCAGTATATTTTTCTTAAATATTGTGAAACAAAGGATATTGTTTGTAAGCCATAAAGGAGAACAGCCCACCTAGTTTAAGTGAATGGATTATATGGCAGCCTTGGAGTAGAAATCTTAATTTTCTGACCTTTGACCTGCTCCTTTGTTGCCTGGCTGCCTTTGTTTACTTGTCTGAGTTATCTGTCTGTGTCTGTTCACGTATCTGCCACCGACATTACCAAAATGTATGTTCTGTTCACTCTTGTTTCAGAGCTCAAGCATTGACTTTCTAGCAAGCCAAGGATTTGATTTTAATAAAGTTTTTCGCAATGGTAAGATTACATCTGACCTCTCCTTAGTGCTCGTAAATTTGGGTTTGATTGAGAATGATCTTTCTGTGCCTGCTGTCTGAGACAGAATCTCAGGGTCCTGCCACACCATGTGCAGCCTTAGAGTTGTAGACGACTCTTTTATCATGCCTTTGAAAACCTTTAGCCTCGTCAGCCACGAACGGGGAGAGTAGACAGTACTTCATTTTGCCCTAACGAGGCCGTGCCAACTCCTTATTTTATTTTATTTAAAAAAAATTTTTTTTAGTTTTTTTTTTATTTTTAAAGTTTATTTTTGAGAGAGAGAGAGAGAGAGAGAGAGACCGAGTGCAAGTGTGGGGCGGAGGCAGAGACAGAGGGAAGCACAGAATCGGAAGCAGGCTCCAGGCTCTGAGCTGTCAGCACAGAGCCCGACGCGGGGCTCGAACTCACAAACCGTGAGATCATGACCTGAGCCAAAGTCGGATTCTTAACTGACTGAACCACCCAGGCGCCCCTGTTTATTTTTTTGAGAGACAGAGAGAGTGAGCAGGGGAGAGACAGACAGGGAGAGAGAGAATCCCAAGCAGGCTCTGCCCTGGCAGCCTGCAGCCCGATGCAGGGCTTGAACCCATGAACCATGAGATCATTACCTGAGCCCAAGTCAGACGCCCAAGCAACCGAGACACCCCAGCGCCCGATTCCCGATTTGATTGAGTGGAATTTATTCTCCTGCTGGTGTTGTGACTCAAGTGGCCTAACAGACCCGCTGTGGAGAGCACAGTTTCCCCCATTTTCTTCCAGTGAGACAGGTGTTAGAGGACTTAAGAAAGGACCTGCATTCTAGTAAATGCCGTAATGAAAAACTCCCTCTTCCAAGTGATGCTTGTTTATTATTCAGAGAGAGTTGCTTAGTTCCTCACACACGGCGCAGTCATGACAGCTCACCGTGTCGTGTGACAGATGGGCGAACGTGCTTAGGAAAGGGACTGCGTCTTATACATTTCATGTCCCCAGGGCATAGCCCAAGTCGTCTTCTGTGTCAGGGAGGTGACCCTAATATTCGATGAGCGAATATTGGCCGTGAAAGTCCCTACCGGAGTTTTTCCCTTCCTTTTGTTCCTGAAAAGTGTTTAGGAAAGCCTCTGGTTTTCCCAGCGGTTTTCAGCACCAGCTGCTGTAAGGTCAGTAACTACTTTTACCTAATCTCATAAATTGTATTTTTTTCCATAGTGAATGCCCAATTATTGAGTGAGTTAAGGAGGGAGATTTTTTGTAATACAAGTGTTGGAACACATATTCAAAAACTTCTCTTCCCCCCACCAGGATCTATTTGTGAGCCCTTCAGAACCCACACCATAGTGTTTTTTAGTTGACTCAGTGGTGCTGCACCTTCACTTTTTTTTGTTGTTTATTTTTGAGACAGAGAGAGTGAGCATGAGTGGGGCAAGGGCAGAGAGAGGGGACAGGGGATCTGAAGTGGGCTCTGCACTGACAGCAGAGAGCCCAAGGCGGGGCTTGAACTCACCAACAGTGAGATCATGACCTGAGCCGCAGTCGGATGCTTTACTGATTTAGCCACCCAGGTGCCCCTTAACTTTTATCGATTTTTTAAAATGTGTATTTAATTTTGAGAGAGAGAGAGCATGAGCGGGAGAGGAGCAGAAAGAGAGGGAGACACATACTTGAAGCAGGCTTCAGGCTCTGACTTGTCAGCACAGAGCCCAGCTTGGGGCTCGAACTCATAAACCAGGAGATCATGACCTGAGCCAATGTTGGATGCTTAACTGACTGAACCACCCAGACACCCCAATGTTTTTGACTTTTTGAAAAAAAAAAAAAAAAAAAAAAAAAAAAGATTTTGGAGCCCAAAACGCTTAATGCAGTGAGTGAACCAGCTGGGCAGCACAGTTTGGGTATTCTAAAAATTTTTTTCCCTTTGGCTCAAACTTGACTCTGAAAGCTGTTATCAAATACAAGTTCCAAATGTAGTTAGAGCGCTCTATTGGAATAAGTGCAAAAATCTGTTGAAGGAACTGCTTTAACCAGTCTCCTGTGGATGTATAATTTCCAGCCTGATGGTTTTATTTTCATAAAAGGAGAGAAACAGCCAAGTTGGAGTGTGTGCCTCATTCTCCTTGTTTTATAGTCAGACCTCGGAGTATTTTCGTCACAACTGAATCGGGACTCCCAGGACATCTGTCATTGCCAGACTCTTAGCCCCACACTGTGGCTGATACTCTCTCAATCTGTTCTCGACCGTCCCTTCTCTTCCTTACCAGTTTTTTGCACTCGGGCTCTGCAAATCCAGACCCTTTTCTTCTGGCCGTCTTGTCAGAAGTGCCTTTGACTTCCTTGCGTGAAAGGGAATCAGGTGACTCTTGCTTCACTTCCCCTACACCCTCTGGAGCATAGGTGGTTTTCTCTCTCTCTCTCTCTCTCTCTCTCTCTCTCTCTCTCTCTCCAGGCAGGCGTCGGTGGGTGTCCTTGTTCTACCATGCCATGTGACAGCCACGTGGATTCCCTCTTCCCAGGAGCCACGGGATGTGTCACGGGCTCTACGGCCCCTCTTTTTGCTGATTTCATGGGTGTGGCATTCATGACAGCCTTGGCTTCGGCTTTCTGTCTTCTCTCCACTCCTAACTCTCTCCTCATTATGGGTGACATCACCACCCACAGGGATGACCAGCAAATGCCCTGTCCTGTCTGTTTGTCGACCAGTTGCTCAGCGGTCTTTGCTTCCAGCTCCCCTTAGCCATCTCTGCCCTTGGGAGCACCGTGGGTCTCATCACCAGTAACTGAACCCACCTCCAGCCTTTCTTTCTGTGACAGCACTACCTCTTGTCGTTCTCAAGTACTCAGTCTCATCACTTGTGGTGTTACCTTTTTTTTTTTTTTAGTTGTGGAAAAATGCGCATAGGATTTACCATCTTAACCATTTTTAAGTATTCAGTTCAGTGCTAGTAAGTACATTAACGTCGTGCAACTGATGGTGTTATTAATGTTGATCGCCTTTTCCGCCAATTAGTTTTAGCATTCACCGATGATTCTTGCATGGAATAATTAGTATTACTGATAAATGGTGATTTTTCTAATTCTATCATCAAAAAAGTTCATTACTGTCCCGTGGCTTTTAATGCCACCCGTATTCTGATGATACCTAAATTTATATCTCATTACCTTTCTCCTGAGCATTAGGCTTATATCCACAGCCCTTAATTCATAGACACCCTTAGCTGATTTATGTATTCAGATGATAGGTTTTGATTTTCATGTCTTGGGCCCCAAAGCTATTCTTTGCCCAGGGTTCCCTACCTCTATAAGTACACCTGCCGTCTTCCCAGCTGCTTACACCTAACAACTAGGTAGCGTTTTCGATTCTCCTCTTCCCTTTATCCCTCCCTTCCAGTATATCAGCAGGTTATATCTCTCCTATCTCTGTATTCATCTTCTCTGTCTCTAGTCTAAGCTGGGTCACAAACCAAGACCCACAGCCCATTTTGCAAATAAAGTCCTATTGTAAATAAAGCCATGCCCATTCATTTACCCGTCATGTGTGGCCATTTTCATGTTACAAGAGCAGAGTTGATTGGTTTCAACAGAGATTCCCCATGTGGCCCACAAGCCTAAAACATATACTTTACGCTTTAAGAGAAAGGTTACTGACCTCTGATGTAAGCAATCTCTTGCCTGGATAATTGCTTTTAACTGGCTTCCCTACTTCAATCTTCATGGGAGTCGAAATGATCTCTTTAAAAAACAAACAGATAATGTAATTGTCTTGCTTAAAACCTTCTAATGGCATTCTGTTTCTCTTCGAATAAAACAAGTTCTTTTTCTTCAATTTAAAAAATAAAAAAAAAATTTTTATCATTTTAATTTATTTTTGAGAGACAGAGAGAGACCGAGCGTGAGCGGGAGAGGGGCAGAGAGAGAGAGGGAGACACAGAATCCAAAGCAGGCTCCAGGTTCTGAGCTGATAGCACAGAGCCTGATGCGGGGCTCAGACTCACCAACTGCGAGGTCATGACTCAAGCCGAAGTCGGACGCTCAACAGACTGAGCCACCCAGGCACCCCTTTAATTTTTTTTAATGTTTATTTATTTTTGAGAGAGAAAGAGAGTGAACAGGGGAGGAGAAAGAGAGACTGAGACAGAGTCCAAAGCAGGCTCCAGGCTCTGAGCTGTCAGCACAGAGCCCTGTGTGGGGCTCGAACTCACAAAACCGTGAGATCATAACCTGAGCCAAAGTCTGACGCTTAACTGACTGAGCCACCCAGGGGCTCCCAATGCCCCTGAATAAAACAAACTCATGTCATGACCTGTAAAGGCCTGCGCAGTCTCACACCACCGTCTCCATGCTGACATTGTGCCATTCTCCTGTTCCCTGTGTTCCGGTCACGCCAGCTTCCTTGCTGTTTCTGGAGCTGTCCACACCATTCCGTCCTCTGGGCGTTGATCGTTTTTCCCCAGCCTGAAATACTCTTCTCCTGGCTCCTTGCTGGCCTGACTCCTTCTCACCCTTTCGGTCTTTGCTCTCAGTGGCCTTCTCTGATCCTCCTGTCAAAAGTCCTTCCCTTCACTATGGAGCAGAAGGTGTCTGCTTTGTTCCCTGTTAGATCCCTTGGGCCCACTGCAGTACCTGGCCCGGTGTAAGTGCCAAAGAAACATTTGTTGAAAGAAGAATGCATGGTGCAGAAGCAAAGACCAGTGTATTTCAAAATCATTTGTCTTTTCTGTTGATTTTTTTGGGATATAGTTAAATATGGTAAGTCTTGCCTGAGCATTTTAGATTCACTGGTTTGCTAAAAAAAAAAAAAAAAAAAAAAAAACCCAACTTTTTATGTTGAAATTTTTATGTTTAGTTACCTCTGCTAATGCATTCTTTTTCAAATTACACTTAGGAATTCCCTATTTAAATCAGGAAGAAGAAAGACAGTTAAGGGAGCAGTATGATGAAAAACGCCTACAGTCCAATGGTGCAGGAACTCTGTCTTACGTATCTCCCAACGCGTCAAAATGTCCTGTGACGATTCCTGAGGATCAGAAGAAGTTTATTGACCAAGTGGTGTAAGTTCCCGGACTAGAAGAACGCGTCACGCAGATATGTTGGGGCAGGACTGACGTCTGTATCTCAGGCTTGTGCGGCACGAGCACTGCACACACGGGTGTGATATCGTGAATGGCAGGATTCCACTGGGTCATGTCTGAATTTGTGCAATCACAGCACATTGTAAAGTAGAATTCAATGTGCTGTACTTAGACTTGTAGCGTGTCACCCGGCAAGAGACTATCTCAGTAAGTGGGCAGACCTCCCAGTTGGGTCGAGTAGGCATGGATCAAGGGCCTGATAGGCACTGTCCAGTTTCCCTGAAGGCAGAGGAATGAAACAGGCCTATCCAGATATTTACAACATATCCACATTTTTTTAAATTAAAAAATAAGTTTATTTATTTATTTTGAGACCGAGAACCTGGTTAGGGAAGGGGCAGAGAGAGAGGGAGAAAGAATCCCAGACAGCCTGTGGGCCAATAGCAAACCATGAGATCGTGACCTGAGCCGAAATCAAGAGTCGGATCCTTAACTGACTGAGCCATCCGGAGCCCCTCGTTTTGTTTCTTTGAATGAAGTTTCTGACAAGTACGCATGCCATTGGAGGAGTGTCTGGTTTCACTGGGTTTTCAGTATAACTGCCTTACGAGGAAAGTAAAAATTAATCACTTGATTTTATTGGAGTATAGTTGACATGTTGTTATGTTAGTTTCAGGTGTACAAGGTAGTGATTTGACGGGTTTATATATTATGCTGTGTTCGCCCCGAGTGTAGCTACCATCTGTCCCATTACATCACTGTTATACCATCATTGATGGTATTCTTTTTGTTCTCTTTTTATTGCTGCGACTTACTCATTCCATAAGTGGAGGTCTGTATCTCCCTCTCCCCTTGACCCGTTTTGCTCAACCCTCCACCTCCTCCCCTAGAAAAGTAAAAATTTAAGTTCCTTGTATCAATGAATCCTTGAGAAGTTGTCACTAACTCATGAATAACGACAACGAAAAGAATACGTCCAAATAAAGTATTTTTCTTTAAGGGTAACCAGGTATAACTCTAAGTATAACTTACAACTTATAACCTGATTGGGTAGAGTTACATTGTCCTGGGTTCTTATATTTAAATTGCTTCGGAGTATGATTAATCTGTTGGTTGGTCGCTTCATTCCTGAAAGGTACTGATGGCGATGTTTTCATTTTAACTCCTCAGAGAGAAAATTGAAGATTTATTACAAAGTGAAGAAAACAAGAACTTGGATTTAGAGCCATGTACTGGGTAAGTTGCCCTAAATATTTTCACATGTTCTTTTTTTGGAGAGTGGATGATTTCTGGCATGTGCTCTATTTTGGGTTTTTAAACCCACGTTCATAAACGGCCTTTTTATTATAGGTATGTTCCCAAGATGTAAGCCCTAACTTTAGCATTAACACATTGGGGACACTGGTATATTGTGACAGAGTGAACAGTTTGTCCTGTCCTGGAGGGGAGAAACCCCTTGTTGCATCTTTGACTTTATGTTATGCTCCAGCTATGCTCTGGCGTAGCTACCTGAGCCTCGAGGGGTGCTTAATACATAAAGGCTTCAAAGAAAAGAATTCGCCGTCAGGCTACGTCTATCCTTTTAATTTCTCTCTGCAGTAGAAAACATCAGTGTTTCAAAGAGTCAGTGGCTCAGATAATTTGTGCCTAGCTTCACAAAAGTGTTTCAGTGTGTGTGTCTAGTTTAAACTCCTGTACAGCCGCAGGCAGTAACACTGGGGTTGGAGAAGAACTTCTCCCTCTTTGACCCATGCGATACAATAATATTAAAGAACATTCTGATGAGGACAGATGGTAGGAGATCCTGCCACTCAAACATCCTGCCGGGTTTTGTTTGTGTGAGACCTGTCGCTTCTCGTGGAGTCGCTTTGAAAAATTAAATGTCTTTCCTAACCAGTGCTTGATCAGTTAGGATTTTCTTTTAATGAGCCCCAATCAGTACCTTCTCTTTTGTTTTTATAGGTTCCAAAGAAAACTAATTTATCAGACTTTGAGCTGGAAGTAAGTGTTTATATTCTATGTGAGAGCTCTGTGAGGGACCCAGGATTGAAAACTAAATATTATGTCTTAGCTCTCCTTTCACTTCTGAGATTCTTGGTGATCTGACCATACCATGTTCTTGGGCAGTGCTGTATTGAACTTCCCCTTACTTCTTAAGTTCCTTGAATACCCACTGATTTTCTTTGTTGTTATTTCGTAGTGGATGCTTTTAAACCTTTTAAATTTCCTTTCAGTTGTCACCTTGGCGATAGGTTCATTAAGTTCTGGATGTATAGTGTTTTGTTCTTTGAAGGTTAAATGATAAAGATTGGGTTTTAAGATCTAGGAGATAACTCAGATGAATGCTCTTTCTCAGGCAGGGGTTAGACCATGGGTACGTTTTAGGCGGTCTGTGAACCCCCTGAAATAATATCCAAAATTGTGTGCCTGTATTTCTCTGGCGCTGTATCCGTTTGTTTCACTGTATTTTCAAGCAGACCTCTAACCCCAAATTGAATATCGTTGTCGAGCAGGGGGAAGTTTGCATTCGACTTTATTTGGGCCTCTTGTTCTTCCATTAGAATCTACCAGTGATGTATGTGCCTGGAGTTTACTTTGAACAAAACTGGAGAAGGGCCACTGTCCTCTGACTAGGCTCCTGGCCTGTCATGTTGTCCTTTCAGTGGACTCCATGGGGGTTCCAGATCCCTCTCCTTGGCTAATGCACGTGCTGGTGCCAGACTATAGTAGAGTTACTCTTCTCAAACCTCCTCTGTGTATGCCCCATACCATTTAAAACAACCTTCACAATTTCACTTAAGAAGTAAACGTTATTGCATTTGGGAGCAAGATGCCTGTGTCCTAAAATGTTAATTTGAAATCAGATACACTCTGCATTTTTTTTTTTTTTTTTAGTTTTTATTTTTTTTAATGTTTATTTTTGAGAGAGAAAGAAAGAGCACGAGTGGGGAAGGGACAGAGAGAGAGGGAGACAGAGGATCCAAAGCAGGCTCTGTGCTGACAGCAGAGAGCCTGACGCGGGTCTTGAACTCACGTCAACCATGAGATGATGATCTGCATCGAAATCAAGTCGGACACCCAACTGGCTGAGCCACCCAGGCGCCCCTACACTCCTGCATTCTTAAAGCAGACATAGGGAAACATTCAGTAGCTGAAATATTATGGAATAGGTTTACTATAAAGTCTTTGTTGTAGTAGTATTTATTTTATATTTAATAAAACTTCTTAACATAGCTGTCAAGTTGCTTTTTAAAACACCTAGGGTTTTAGCTGTCATTGGCTCATCTAGTGATGTCCTCTTGTCTCTCTCTTCTTTAGGTATCCCAAAGGCATTCACGTTGAGACTTTAGAAACTGAAAAGGTAACCCCAAGAACTGTCCAGGGCCAAACACATACAATGATACAATGACGTGCTGAGAGTCAGAATTGACTCCTGGCTCTGCTTCCTGTGAGCTGGGTGACCTTGGGCAAGTCACTTTACTTCTCTAAGCCTCATCTTCCTCCTTTGTACCCTGGAGATGAGCATGGGGATGGTGATCTGTGCCTGTTTTGATCACAGCTGTTTTGTGGTGATCAAGCAGGTCAACGGATATGAACATGATTTGTAAACTTGAAAGTATGCACGTGTTACTTTGTTAGTATGTTAGTATGTGTTCTTGTTACGGCAGAAAGCTGTAGTGGTCTGCATGAAAAACTGGCTTCCTGTTACGTGGGCACGGGAAATGAAATTCTAGAATCTGCGGCATAAGCGTGAGCATTGGGAATACATTCAGGCATGTGTTCCCAAGGTGCGCTGATGGAACCGTGATGGGTAATGGGAGGCTGAGGGCGGGTTCCTTTAGCAAAATTTTAGAATTTTAGAATTTTGTTGTTGGTCTTTTTTTTTTTTTTCTCTGTTGTTGCTCTTGAGTCAGATGTCAAATGAGAGATGAAGTAAATTAAAAAAAAATCTTGCTTGAAGATAAATCTCAAACTTTGACATAGAATGTGGTGTGCTTACTTGATTCAAAACGGAATATATGAGAAAGAAGGGACTAGTTTTCTGACAAGTTACCTGGAAATCCAGGATATGTTTCTAATGTCAATGAAATGAGATAGAGACATTTTATTTTTCATTGAAAAAAAATTTAAATTGTAGTTAACATACAGTGCAATATTGGTTTCAGGAGTAGGATTCAGTGATTTATCACTTACATACAACACCCAGCGCTCATCATGACAGGTGCCCTCAGTCCCCGTCCCTCATCTAGCCCAACCCCCACCCACCTCCCAGAATCAACCCTGTTTGTTCTCTTTCGTTCAGTCTCTTGTGATTTGCTTCCCTCTCTCCCCCCAACTTTTCCCCCCTTCCCCTATGTTCATCTGTTTTGTTTCTTAAATTCCACATCTGAATGAAATCATATGGTATTTATCTTTGTCTGATGCACTTATTCAGCTTAGCATAATACACTCTAGCTCCATCCACGTCATTGCAAATGGCAAGATTTCATTCTTTTTGATGGCCGAGTAATAGTCCGTTGGTGTGTATTCATACACACACACACACACACACACACACTTGCGCGTGCACACATGCCTATACACACTACCACTACATCTTTCTCCATTCATCGGTATGGATATTTGGGTTTGGGTTCTCTCCATAGTTTGGCTATTGTTGATAACACTGCTGTAAACAGTGGGGTGCTTGTGCCCCTTCGAATCAGCATTTTTGTATCCTTTGGGTATCTAATAGTGCAATTGCTGGATTGTTGGGTAGTTCTATTTTTAGAAGTAACTCCATACCCTTCTCCAGAGTGGCTGCACCAGTTTGCATTCCCACTAACAGTGCAAGAGGGTTCCCTTTTCTCCACTTCTGCGCCAACACCTGGGTTTTGTGTTGTTAATTTTAGCTATTCTGATAGGTGTGAGGTGGTATCTCAGTGTGGTTTTGATTTGTATCCCTGATGATGAGTGAGGTTGAGCATTTTTTCATGTGTCTGTTAGTCATCTGGATGTCTTTGGAGAAGTGTCTATTCGTGTCTTCTGCCCATTTCGTCACTGAGTTATTTGTTTTTTGGGTATTGAGTTTGATAAATTCTTTATAGATTTTGGATACTAACGCTTTATCACATATGTCATTTGCAGATGTCTTCTCCCATTCCGTTGGTTGCCTTTTAGTTTTATAGATTGTGTCTTTCACCATGCAGAAGTTTTTTATTTTGATCAAGTCCCAATAGTTCGTTTTTGCTTTTGTTTCCCTGGCCTCTGATGATGTGTCTATTAAGAAGCTGCTTCAGGGAGCCTGGGTGGCTCAGTTGGTTGGGCGTCTGGCTTTGGCCAAGGTCATGATCTCACGGTTCGTGGGTTTGAGTCCCGCATTGGGCTCTGTGCTGACAGCTCGGAGCCTGGAGCCTGCTTCCGATTCTGTGTCTTCCTCTCTCTCTCTCTCTGCCGTTCCCCTGCTCACACTCTGTCAGTCTCTGTCTCGAAAAATAAATAAACATTAAAAAAATTAAAAAAAAAAAAGTTGCTTCAGCCAAGGTCAAAGAGGTTGCTGCCTGTGTTAGAAATTTTATTTTAAAACTGACTGTTTAGAAATTCACGTTCACATGCGGTGTAACTTCTTAGTGTTAGTCGTGGAAAGTGTCTTATTCTCATGGTCTATTGATACTTTAAAAAACATTTTTTTTTTATTAAGTTTATTTATTTTGAGAGAGAGAGAGAGAGAGAGAGAGAGCACAGCAGGGGAGGGGCAGAGAGAGGGAGAGACAGAATCCCAAGCAGGCTCCACACCATCAGTGCAGAGCCTGATGCGGGGCCTGAACCCATGAACTGCGAGATCATGACCTGGGCCGAGATCAGGAGTCGGACGCTCAACTGACTATGCCACCCAGGCGCCCCTCATAGTCTACTGATACTTCTGATGTCGGTGGGGGTGAGTTAATAAACTGCAGGAGGATGTCATTTCGGCGCAGAGGCAGAATCTTGGTTTGTAATGCATCAACTCAGTTTTCGGCAGCGTTTCAAAATGCTTTCAGGGTATTTAGCCCATGAAAGGCTGTGTGGTGATAAAACATATAACTTCAAATGGTAGCAGTATCTGAATTGCTTGCCATCCGGTTGCTTGCAGAAAGTTGTACGTCTGGCTTATGTCTTTCAGAAGGAGCGATACATCGTCATCAGCAAAGTAGATGAAGAGGAACGTAAAAGGAGGGAGCAGCAGAAACACGCTAAAGAACAGGTAATGGAGTCATGGTCACGTCGTTTGGGTGAGAAACAGCATCTAAGTACTGATTTAGTCCTTTCGGTGTGTTTGCAGATCACGTGTCACATTCCAGTGTAATGAATAGTTTCCTATCACAGCAGAATTGAACTGGCAGAAAAACCTAGAACGGAATGAGAGCAACTTAACGGTGAAAAGTGTAGACATAGCCACCAACAGGAGCCTGACATGGTGGTTGACCACCGTTCACGTTTGTGAATCTGTCTTGAGGGAAGGGTTCTTGGTCTGCATTCAGATTGTGTGGCACGGAACCTCATGCCCGTTAACTGATACTGCTGTGTTGAGCCTCGGGCACGGTTGCTGTTTTCCTAAAACGAAGGGTAGTACGTGTGATTTGACAGGTTAGGATGGCTTGGTTGGATCTGCGTCGTTAGCAGCCTCCTCCTGGTTGCTGTTATGTGCTGTGGAGTAAGTCATCTGGCCAAGAGGTGTCGGTGAGCGAGAACAGAACAGTGAGTGAGTAGCAGTTGAGGTGGAACCTGGAAGCATTTAGAAGGTAGAATCGGTGGAATTTGGGATGGGGTGTGGGTGGCGAAAGTGGAAGGGGAGAGAAGAACGATAGTCAGGCCAGAGATTGGAGCTGCTGAGACGGATGGCAGGTGGGGTGGCCTGGAGTGATACGTGGGTGGAGGAGGCCAGGAGGTGACCCAGGGGTGAGCGGGGGCCACACCTGACCGATTGAACCAGTAAAGATGCAAAAAGCCACTGTTGGATTTAGGCAGCTTATTATATAAAGAAGGAGGATCAGCCAGTGGTGCCATCTACACCTGGTCCCTGTCCCACACACCAGAAAGACGACACTGAAACCAGAGGGGCCAGGGGACTGCGGCGTGAGTTGTGGCTACCCGTTACCGAACAGTGAATTCTAGACCACAGCTAAGTGCTTTTCTGTGCCGTAGCTCCATTCTGCAAAGGAGGGTGGGGCAGAAAACCCACATGCCTCATCAGAACCTGAGAAGCGGTGAGAAACCCTGACAGCCTCCTGGGAGAGAGAGGGAGGCGGGCGGGAGATGGCCGCGTAGCAGCTCCTCACAAGCCCCTGCGTCCCACCCACCGGCTCCCCCTGGGGTGTTCCAACAGGAGATTGGTCCTGACTCAGGCCTTGGCCTGTGTGTCTTCAGTGGATATGTGCAAGGGTGAGTGTCCTGTAGGCAGGCTTGTCATTCTGGAGCGCAGGAGAGAAGGTGAGGTGAGGGCTAGGTGTGGCTGTCGCGGGCGGAGAGACTGGGCCTGGGTTGGAGCACCTCCCAGGTGCTGCAGAATGAGAGTAAGATGGTCTGGGGTGGGTTCCTGAAAGGTCTAGCATTTAAATGTTAGGCAGAAGTAGAAACATGTGCCCAGAGAGTATTGTGGCCAGCAGCCCAGGAAAGAGAATGTTCAAAGAAGGGGACGTCGGCGTGGAGGAGTAAGGATAAGGACTGAGATGTGGCCATTGGCTTAGCCTTGGGAGGAATTGTTCTTTTTTTTTTTTAAGTGTTGCAGTAAAAGTTTAGTAACAGTTTTGAGAGATAGAATTCCAAATATCTGTTATAGTTTGCCAGAGGACAGAGGAGAAAGAGACAGAAATCTTGAGACCCAAGGGAACCGGGATATTTAGCTGGGACCCCATCCCAGCACTCCCCACCACAGGAATTCATGCACTTGACGAGAAGGACCTTTGGTCACAAGGAAGAATCAAAACTTTGGTATAGGAATTAGGGTCAGATTATTCACCATTTATAACATATTCCCCATATGTTCAAGCATTATGGTAGGTACAGAGGGTATAAGAATAAATGATTCCTGGCTTTCCTGTCTAAGAGCTAACAGTCTGTCTGGGAGGAAGCCATCAAAATGTCATTAAAAATTTGCATAGCGATGTGAAGTTTCTAAAAAACGGTCTTAAAAGTTAAAAAAAAGTTTTAATTGTGGCAAAACACACATAAAATTTACTACCCTATTTCTTTTTTTACATTAAGAATTTTTTTTTAATGTTTCATTTTTTATATTTGAGAGAGAGAGAGAAAGAGAGAGAGACGGAGTGCGAGCAGGGGAGGGGCAGAGAGAGAGGGAGACACAGAATCTGAACCAGGGGTCCAGGCTCTGAGCTGTCAGCACAACCTGATGCGGGGCTCAGACTCACGGACCGTGAGATCATGACCTGAGCCGAAGTCGGACGCTTAACCCACTGAACCACCCAGACGCCCCTAAACATTTATTTATTTTTGAGACAGACAGAGAGAGAGAGAGAGAGCGAGAGCGAGCAAGCAGGGGAGGGGCAGAGAGAGGGGGACAGAGGATTAAAAAGCAGGCTCTTTGCTGGCAGCAGAGAGCCTGAGGCGGGGCTCAAACTCACAGACTCAAACTGTGAGATCATGACCAGAGTGGAAGTCAGACACTTACCTGACTGAGCCCCCCAGGCGCCCCTATCCTATCTCTAAGTGTACATACAGTTCTGTGGTAGTAAGTATGTTCACCTTATTGTCTAGCCATCACTGCCATCTGTCCTCCTAACTGTTTTCGTCCTGCAAAACTGAAACTCTGTCCCCATTAAACACTGGCTCCCTGTCTACCCGCTGCCCCAGCCCCTGCCTCCCACCATTCTACTTTCTGTCTCTAGGAGTTTGACTACTCCTGGTACCTTCTCTGAGTGGAGTCCTACAGTGTTTGTCTTTTTGTGACTGGCTTATTTCACTTAGCGTGATGTCCCCTGGGTTCATCCATGTTGTAGCAGGGATCAATATTCCCTTCCTTTTTAAGCTGAATAATAGTCCATTGTCTGTATATGCCACATTTTCTTCACTCATGCATCATGGATACTGGGTTGCTTCCACCTTTTTTTTTTTTTTTTTTTTTTTTTTTTTTTTTTCTTTTCTCAACGTTTATTTATTTTTGGGACAGAGAGAGACAGAGCATGAACGGGGGAGGGGCAGAGAGAGAGGGAGACACAGAATCGGAAACAGGCTCCAGGCTCTGAGCCATCAGCACAGAGCCCGACGCGGGGCTCGAACTCACGGACCGCGAGATCGTGACCTGGCTGAAGTCGGACGCTTAACCGACTGCGCCACCCAGGCGCCCCTGCTTCCACCTTTTTGATCTTTGTGAAATAATGCTGCTGTGATCAAGGGTGTGCAAATATCTCCTGCTTCAGTTCCTTTGGGTATATACCCAGAAGTGAAATTGTTGGATCATATGGAAATTCTTTATTTAATTAAAAATTTTTTTTTAAAACATTTCTTTATTTTTGAGAGGGAGAGAGACAGAGTGCAAGCAAGACGGGGACACACAGAATTCGAAGCAGGCTCTAGGCTCCAAGCCGGCAGCACAGAGCCCGACTCGGGGCTTGAACTCACGGATCTCGAGATGACGGCCTGAGCTGAAGTCGGACGCTTAGCCGACTGAGCCACCCAGGCGCCCCTATATATTTAATTTTTTGAGGAACCACCATACTGTTTTCCGTAGTGACTGTGCCACTTTCTGTTTCCACCAACAGGGCACGAGTGTTACAGTTTTCTCCACATCCCAGCCAACACTCGTTAGCTTTGGGAGTTGTTGAAAGAGAGGAGCAGCTTCAGTGAGGGAGAGGCCAGAGAGCAGAGGGCTGCAGGTAGCTGACAGTGAGGCTGGAGCTAGTGAGCAGAGGGAAGACTTGAGTTATGTAGCCATGATGAGAGCAGACGGGGCTGCGGCTGCTCGCAAGATAGAGAAATTGAGCCCATTTACCCACCACCGGGAAGAAAGCAGTGACGAAACCGAATGGGGATGGGTCTCAGAATGTTGTACTATAAACGTTGTATAAAAAATGCATTTGACGAAAAAGCCGGGAGAATTTGGAGAATGCTTGATGGGATCCGTCAGCTGCTGGATAGGTTTCCTCAGAATTTAATGCAGTGTTGAATTTGGTCAGCAGGTGGCAGCTGAGAAAAGTTTGTGGGTTGTTTTTTTTTTTTATGTTTGTTTATTTTTTGAGAGAGAGAGACAAAGTGTGAGTGGGGAGGGGCAGAGAGAGACACACACACACACACACACACACACACACACACGCACACAGAATCCGAAGAAGGCTCCAGGCTCTGAGCTGTCAGCACAGAGCCCGATGTGGGGCTACAACCCACAAGCTGTGAGATCCTGACCTGAGTCAAATGCTTAACTGAGCCACCCAGGCACCCTGAAAAGTTTGTGTTTTTAAGACTGCTAGCTATCCATAGAAATTTCAGCAAACGTTGTGCAGTGACGGGTAAACCCTAGGCACTGTTAGTACAGGAACTAATAAATAATTTGCTCCTTGCTAGTTCCATGTTCTAAAACAGAAGAGTGGTCTATGCATTGATCATTTCAGATGCAGTTGTTTAGGATGATGGAGACAGAATATGGGAAACTAAAGCTGTCTAACTCGATGTAACATTTCAGTGCTTTTTGGGGGCTAGGTTTTAACCTGTCCAACTAAGGAATATATGTACGTCAATAGTTTCCTTGGTTTGTTTCTCTAAATTAGGAAGAACTGAATGACGCTGTGGGATTTTCTAGAGTTATTCATGCCATTGCCAATTCGGTAAGTGAACCAGGGTCTATCTATTTTCCTTCCTTCCTCCCTCCCTCCCTCCCTCTCTCTCTCTCTCTCTTTCTTTCTTTCTTTCTTGCTTTCTTGCTTTCATTTATTTTGAGACAGAGAGAGACCGTGCGTCAGAAAGAGGGAGGGAGAGAGAATCCCAAGCGGGCTCTACACTGTCAGCATGGAGCCCATTGTGGGGCTCGAACTCATGAAATGTGAGATCACAACATGAACTGAAACCAAGAGTTGTACCTTTGACTCAGCCACCCAGGAGCCCTTTTCCTCTTCTTCTTCTTTTTTTTTTTTTTATTTGTTTATTTTGAGAGAGAGGGAGCCAGAGCGGTGGGTGGGGAGGGGTGGGGGCGGGCAGAGAGATTATCACAGGCAGGCTCTGTGCTGTCAGCATGGAGCCTGATGTTGGGCTTAAACTCACGAATCATGACCTGAGCTGAAGTCCGACGCTCCACTGACTCAGCCACCCAGGCACCCCCAGGCTTTTTCTTTTTAACTAGGTTTCTGAATATAACATCTAAGGTGAGATGCTTAGTTATGATTGTGGATGAGCCATTTGGTCATGTGTAGAATGTTTACCTGGTATGGAGGGAGACTGGTTATAATGCACCGGGTGGGACATTGTAATTGTTGATTGGATCCACACCATTTTTCGGAAGGTTTTCTCGTAGGGGCGCCTGGTTCCTCAGTGAGTAGAGCGTTCAGCTCTTGATCTCGCGGTTGGGAGTTCGAGGCTCATGTTGGGTGTAGAGATTACTTTAAAAAATTGAAAAGAAAAGGTTTTCTTGTAAAATGCATAGGATTATACTACAATGTCTTTTTTTTTTTAATTTTTTTTTTTTAATTTTTTTTTTTCAACGTTTTATTTATTTTTGGGACAGAGACAGACAGAGCATGAATGGGGGAGGGGCAGAGAGAGAGGGAGTCACAGAGTCGGAAACAGGCTCCAGGCTCTGAGCCATCAGCCCAGAGCCCGACGCGGGGCTCGAACTCATGGACCGCGAGATCGTGACCTGGCTGAAGTCGGACGCTTAACCGACTGCGCCACCCAGGCGCCCCTACAATGTCTTGATATGGCTGCGTGAAACTAACATTTATTATTCTCAAAACTAGTAAGAAGTGGAATAAGAAAGGACAGAGTGTGGGGAGAAATAATCAGGTTTCTGACTGAGGGCGTTTTTGTTCCTTAATTAGAAGAATCTAGAGGACAAAAATAATGGAGTTCTGTATAACTGTAACTGAATCTTCTATCTTGATAGCTTTGATGATATTTGATGAGTTTTCAAAATGTGTTGACCATTTGTGTATATATGCTAGAGGGTTCCATGATAGGTATGGTAGACATTTTTGCTTGTTTCCTAAGTTCCTTTGGCAAAGAGGCCTCCACATCTTGCACAGATAAACTGGGTCAGGCTGCTGGTGGTTTTGCGGATTGTATATCCGAATCAGGCAGCTTGCTGGGTTGCTAAATAGCCTGGAGTCTAAGACTTTCTGTTCCTTGAGTGTCGGCCATGGAGAAGAAATTGTCCCCCCTAGAGACGGAATCATCTCGTCCCTTAGATGCCCAGCTTTGTATCAAGGACACTTTAAGGCTATAGAGATCCCCCCAGAGTTCCGTGGCTGTCCCACCACCAGGTGTGGGCTTGTCAGATCAGGTCTTGAGGGCAGGCCTGCCACTGTCCTCAACTGGGGACAGACAGCAGTGACAGAACCCTGAGCTCACTGGGAGCTGTTGGTCTGAAGTGAGTGAGGTAGTCAGAGTGGAATAGAAAGCCAGATGAGTCTGGAGAGAAACAAGGTGAGAGTCTGTTCAGAAGTGGCTAGGATAACAGGTATCCAGAGGAGCAAAGAGGGTCTTCTGGTCACATTTGCTTCCATTATACACACTCAGCCTGCGGACTTCAGTCAAGTGGTTAATTTGACTGAGGCTGGCCTGTACGGACATGCGGGGCGTCAGTTGGCTTTGAGCTCTGGTAGCCATCCTGAGAGTGTTTGTTTTCCTGGTTCATATTCAGATGCCTTCGCTGGCTGTGTGTTTGTTGGTTTTCCCTCCCTGTTGTCTTGTCTCCTACAGAATAATTCATAGCATGTTGATGACCGTTGGTGGTTAACGTCACAAAGCCTATTACTGAAGAAAAGTCCTATTTCTTAGCAATCCAGACATTTAATATTTCTAAGCCGCATCCCTTAAAAACATACTCGGGCTATGTAAAGCCAGTGAACACTGAACACTCTTAAATATTTATATGACACCACATTCTCTCCCTGGCACTGTTCGTAGTAAATATGTATTTTCTATAGTTTAAGAAACTATAGACAAGTCGCAAAAATAGTAGAGTTTCCGTAGATCCCTCGCGAGCTGCCCTTAACACTGATGCCTCATATAGCCACGGGGGTATCAGAACCAGGAAATCAACGCTGCTACAGTATTATGAACCGGACTCTCGAGCTTATTTGAACTTCTTCACTCTCCCCACTGACTCCGTTTTCCATTCACAATTCTTTCCAGGATCCTATGTCGCATTGACTTGTCCTTTCCCTTTAGTCTTCAGCCCTCTGAGCAGTCTCTTTTTGTCTTTTGTAATTCGATGTGCTTAAAGAATGCTGATGGTAATTTTGTCAGATATCCCTCAGTTTGGGTTTGCCTGATCTTTTCTCACGATTGGATTGAGGATGTACAGTTTTGGCAAAAATCCCACGGAAATGATAGTTTGTGATGTTGACCTTGATCACCTGGTTGAGCTGGTATCTGCTGGAATTGTGTACTGTGACATTATCATTTGTCCCTCTGTGGCTAATAAATTCGGGGGGATACTTTGAGACTATGAAAATGCTGCTTTTTCTCAACCTCTTGCCCACTAAAACAGCATGTCAGTGGATTTTGTCTGCAGCCATTATTGGTTTGGTGTTTTAATGGCGAGTTTGTATTTTCTTCTTTCTTTCTACCCTTGTTCTTGGAATTCTTCTGTAAGGAAGCGATGTCCCTTATTTCATGTTTATGTATTCATTTAAAAAATGTTTAAAGGGGCGCCTGGGTGGCTCAGTCGGTTAAGCGTCCGACTTCAACTCAGGTCACGATCTCACAGTCCGTGAGTTTGAGCCCCGCATCGGGCTCTGTGCTGACAGCTCAGAGCCTGGAGCCTGTTTCAGATTCTGTGTCTCCCTCTCTCTCTGCCCCTCCCCCATTCCTGCTCTGTCTCTCTCTGTCTCAAAAATAAATAAATGTTAAAAAAAAAAAATTAAAAAAAATGTTTAAAGAAGCATACACTTCGAGGAATTTATGTTATTCTACAGATTGTAATCTGATATTTTTATTGTTTATTTTGTTGCTCAAAATGTATCACTTTTGGCCATTGACGCTTCTTCAGCTTGGCTCCTGTGTCCTTTGAACAGGCCCCCATCCTTCTTGGAGCAACACCTTACTCTCTGGCATCACAGAATGTTCAGACTCCTATTGTGTTTTCCCTGCCTTAGTCCTAGAACCGTAAGGTCTCCACGGAGGCCTGGTTCCTTTCATTGCATAATGGTGTTTAGAAATCAGATCTGGCAGTAGGTTCCTATTGTGGTAGTTACTGCTGTGGCCGAAAGGAGAGCTTGTGTGTTGGATTTGGAAGATTTTGTATGGAATTATTTATTTCAGAGAATTGTGTTTAGCCCTATGAGTCAAGGAGTATCACTCTGGAGGTGCACTGGGACCCGGTCAAAAGCTCCATGGTAATGACCACATGCTTTATGTTAAAAATGGTGTCACCTGGCTAGCTGAATGTAGGTCAGTGTTCCATTTTGATAGTTAAATTTTTATCATGATGGAGTAATTGATTGAACACATATTGTAGTTCAGTTGGTTGAAAAGCAAAGCAGCAAATGGCACTGGAAATGCACATGAATTTTGACATAGATGTGAAGGAAATGGAAATTCATCCTGTTTAATAGAACTCAAGTTTATTTATTTTTTGTACCTTTCAGCGTTCTTGTGAATGTATCTTTTAAAAATAAATGAGTTGTTTTAAAGAACACACTCCTAGAATAGATGTTTGGAATCTGTTGACAAATTATTGACAGGTCAAGGTAGTTAGCATTTTCAGTTACTTTTTTGAGCTCTTCAATAAAAATTTTACTACTTCTGATTCTTGAAGGTGGCAAGATGAATAAAAAGCAGAGAAAAACATCAATGAAATCAAAGTCATTGGTGCTTTTACTTTGCATTCTGGATCTAATACGCTGAGATTAAAGAGGAAGAAAGCCAGGCCCAACTTATTTATCCACATATAAGGTTTTTTTGGTTTTTTTTTTCCATGTCAAAAAGTAAATTTAGGACAAAGTCCTCATAGAATCTGAACCGCACATTTCCGTCTCAAGCACCAGTATAATTTTGTGCCAAGAAGTCTTTTTCCTGACCTTGACTTTCTGTAGGGAAAACTCGTCATTGGACACAATATGCTCTTGGATGTCATGCACACGGTTCATCAATTCTACTGCCCTCTGCCTGCGGTAAGTGACTCAGCCTGGGCCCAAATTTTTTTTTAATGTTTATTTATTTTTGAGGGAGAGAGAGGAGAGAGAGCGAGTGAGCACAGGGGAGGGGCAGAGAGAGAGAGGGAGACACAGAATCCCAAGCAGGCTCCAGGCTCCGAGCTGTCAGCACAGAGCCCGGTGCAGGGCTCAAACTCATGATCTACAGGATCGTGACATGAGCCGAAGTCGGACGCTCAACGGAGTGAGTCCCCCAGGTGTCCCAAGCTGTGTTAAAACTTCATGATTCCTTGCCATGGCAACGACATTGGCGGAGCTAGAGAGTATCATGCTAAGTGGAATAAGTCAGAGAAAGACAAACACTGTATGATTTCACTCATGTGGAATATAAGAAACAAAACGAACGAGCAAAGGAGAAAAAGAGAGAGAGGCAAACCAAGAAACAGGCTCTTGACTGTAGAGAACACGCTGATGGTCACGAGAGGGGAGGCGGGTGGGGGATGGGCTAGGTCGGGAGGGGGAGGAAGGAGTGCACTTGTTGGGATGAGCTCTGGGTGACGTGTGGAAATGGGGAATTACTATGTCGTCCGCCTGAAACTAATATTACACCGTGTGTTAACTAACTGGAATTTAAATGAAAACTTAAAAAAAGAGAAATTCCCAGTTCCTTATTACTATGACAGTGTTCTCTACACGAGAGCTGTTTCCTTGTAGGCACCATGTTCCCAGGGAGAGAGTCTCATGTGCTTAGTCGTACATTTTTGAAGAGATGTACTTACAAGCCGTTATCGGGAATCTTCAGTCATCCGCCATTGCCAGAGCAAAGTTGGACCTTTGTTCCGTCCTGACGCCAGTGGTTTGCTCAGTTAGCGCTGGCCGGGGCTTCTTCGGCCACGGCTGTGGTCTCCCAGTTCGCTACTGCTACCTTTAGCTATAATGGGGCCTTTGAAGGCCAGTTGTGCTGCGGGTCAGCCGAGCTGGATCAGGTCCTACAAAATTCACGATTACCTCTTGTGGGGCTGCCTCCCTTAGATTCTGTGTCAACCTTGCCGTTTTTGCTCCTGGAGCCAAGTTGTCTCAGTGCACCAGGGCACAGGCTTCTTGGGCCCTGCAGGAAAGGAGGTTCTCTTCTGTCTCTTCCTCCTCTGCTCCCAACTGTGCACGTGGCCTCATCTTGCTTACCTCCCATTGCTCGTCCTCCCCTCTCCTTTATTGGCTCTCCCTACTTTCCGCCTTCGGGGATCTCACCCACACTCATGCCGTCAGCTGAAGACAGTGCCATCTTTGTCTCCAGCCGTAATCTTTCCCCGGATGCAGGTGCACAGTTCCCGCCGACTCCACACGACTCCATCCGGATAGCCTTCAGACCAGGAGGTGTTTGTGATTTACAGGTCTCAGACGAGATGTGTAGCTTACACTGCCTTTCTTCCCTTCTCACTCTCTCCCAACCAGTTATCTCTCCTTATTCCTTTACTATAAATTATAAATGATACCCTCTCACCAGTACTGTTTTTTGACATTAGTTGGGCCTCTTCCTGGTCACTTACGGAATCCTGACCACTTGTCTCCGTGCTGTCTCTCACATTTGGACCTCTTCGTTTTAACTGCAAGTAGCCTTCTCATCTGGAGCCTAGCAGACCCCAGGCAGGCTTCCTTGTCTTTCAGCTCATCCTTTAAAACAAAGGTTGGCAAACTTTTTCTATAAACGGCCAGATAGTAAGATATTTTAGGCTTTGCAGGGTGTACAGTCCATATCACAGCTCTCAGCACTGCCATTATAGCCCGAAAATGGCCATAGAATGGATAAACAAATGGGTGTGGCTTTGCTCGAGTAAAACTCTGTTTAAAAAATAGGTAATGGGCCAGATTTGGCCTGTAGGCCATGGTTTGCCAATCCCTGCTTTCAGCTGCCACCACATTAATCTTTTATGACTTCTGGACTGGAAGAGCTCCTTCAGAGCTCAGTGTCGCTTATACATAGGCAAAGCCTGAGTTATTTCATGTTTCTTATGAGACATTATTCCATCGCCATCTTGATTGCTTTCTTTGGAAAAGTCTAGCAAAGCCCAGCTGAGAATACAGTGGATCTGCTGCTCCCCTTGTCCTATTTCTGTACCCTCAGGACTGTCAGGGCTTTTAGGACAACTGTATCACCCTCTGGGACTCAAAGTTTTCGTAGTGGTGAGTCTCAAAACAAATAGGACCGATGTGAATTTGCAGTGTATAATCTAAACAGCTAATGTTTATTGCAGATCAGCCACTTCTGTTGGCCAAGTACAGCAGCTCCTCTCGTGATTTTTTTGACCTTTAAACCAGTGAAGTGATTGGTAAGGAAAGAGGAAAGTGTATTACATCCTGCGTCTGAATGGCAAATAGATCTTGGCACAGAGGAGGCATTGAATGTTAACAATTGAGCTATCTTACGACTGTGCTAGTTTTATAATCTTCTGATATATGGCTCTGTTCACATCACTGACCCTGCTCAAAAGTCTGAACCTAATCCCACATTCTTTGCTTTTCTATACAGCTGATTCTTTGTAGCCTGGCGTATCCAGCTTCTCTGTGATCTGGCCCAGCTGTCCTGTGCCTTCTAGTCACTTGTTGGTCTCCTTTCGGCCAGCAGGCCCGGCTCATTTGTTCCTGGGAGCTGCTTTGTGTTTCAGCCTGTCCGTGGTTTGGTCTACCATTTCCTCCACTTTGGATTTTCTCCACGTTTGCTATGTGCAGCTTTCCCTGTCTTACCAAGGTCCAGCAAACGCCTCTTCCGTGAAGTTTTCCATGCCCGCTTGCCTTGCCCAAGAGGTGATCTTTCCTTTCTCTGAACTCTCACAGAACTGTGTACCTCTTGTGCCTACAGTTTTTGTTGACAGCTCTCCCCCTTTCTTCTAGGTGATCGGCTCCTCTGGAGAAGGGGTTTACGGGTCCAAACGCCTAGTATAGCACATTGTCCACGCGCTTAATAAATGTCACCTTGAATGAAACTATTGTAGTTCTGAATCCAGTTCTAGTAGAAAGGGCATGTGATTTGCCGCAGAGTCGGACATGAGTTAGGAGACTTGGCTTCATCCCTTGCTTTATTACTAAGGCGACCTTAGTAAGTAATTGAACTTTGTGTTCTGTCCGTCAGAAGGAGAAAATGGTTTTCTTCCAGCTAGTTTTGGAAGAAGCATTGAGAATAAATGCGAAAACATATTTAAAATGGGAGAACTTTTGCATGCACTAGTAACACATTTTGCATTTAAAAGTGTTCTGAAGAATCCATGTTTTGGAGCTGCTTTTAGGGGAGAGTCTCTTCTGAAGAATCTTCTTGGTACTTAGGCATGACCTTTTAGAAGGCATTGGTCCAGAGCTCTGTTATATATGCTAGCCCTGGAAGGAGCCAGAATTCTAATTTTTTCTTGCTTTTGAGGCTCTGTGATGGCATTGAGGGGTGACAGCAGTCATTGTATTTTTGTTTGGCTTCAGCACTGAAACCACTTGTTCACGTATTGTCTGTTAATTTAACGACAGCCACTGAAAAGCTGGTAAATATTCCAAACTAGCTAAATACAGTGTGTATTTATAGACTTGGAAAGCTAATTGGAAGTGGCAGTTTGCTATGAAGCATGAATAACGCTGAAGAGAAGTGTAGTTACAAAGGGTCAGGAGTATGACGATTCAGTCTAGCGTGGCAATTATGTATGTAAATGAGTTCATTCAAAATTGGAGTCGCCTCCTTTCAGCTTTAGACTTCCTGATCAAAACAAACCGGGAAATAAATTGTCTAATTTAGGCACTTGCTACTGGTGCTTCTTTAGCAATTTTCTGAGTAGTTAAAGCATGCATCTTGCATATTGGAAGGTCTGTGCTTTAATGGCCTTTTTAACTAGCATTTCAGAGGTGTTCTCAGTAACGGTATAGCCTAGTTTACACAATGCCCATTTCCTATATAAACCATTCTATTTAAATAACCGTGCTAGTCTTGCTGTTGGGATGGATTTGTTGAATAGAGCTATTACTAAAAGCTTTCTTTGTGTAATAGAAACCTTTCCCCCTCCTGTTTCAGCCATAAGATACTGGAGTTTGTCTATTTTGGTTATGCAAAGGTTTTATTTCAGATCATAGGATCCCAGTCAGTGAGGAGATTGTGAAGATTTTCAGAAAGTAATTATTAATTGGAAATGAATCTGGCCGTTGAGTTTAAAGGGCCCGCGTGAGTATCAGTTTGAAGAGAGAGCTGTGAAGCTTGAAATGTTCATGTATGTTTGCAGTATTGTGAGTGTGTTTAGTAAAATCGCAGCAAGTCATCGTCCGTGTTTTGTTGTTGTTTTTTAGGACTTAAATGAGTTTAAGGAGATGACAACATGTGTTTTCCCCAGGTAAGCTTTCTTCAAGGATTCTTTTTGTCTTTCATTCAAAACAGTGCTCCTACTATCTGTGATACAAACAGGTAATAAATAGTAATAATAGTAATTACCCGATCATGGTTATGATCCAGTTGATACAAGCTGGGAAATGTTTTAACAGGTCCAGCTGTGATGGTTTGATTTTATAATCGATGGTTTGTTTTATTCCACTAAAAATCAAAATTTGAACTCAGAGTGAAAATAGACGGCAATTTATTTCTTCTTGTCCCACACCCTGCGGTCCGAAAAACCGGTGGAGACTTCTTGGATTGGCTCTTGTCTCTCTGATACGTTGAACCTGCCTTGTCCTTGTCAGGTGTCCAGTTGAGAGTATTCTGTAGTTTGTCAAGAACTTTCTGGCTAGAGATTTTTTCCCTCAACTCTGAGTTTACCTGTTAGTGTCACAGGTCCCATGTCAGCCACGTGGAGCCTCCAAAGCGAGGGTCTGTGTGTGAGGACAAGTCTGAAGAGGGACGGGCATGGTAGCAGAGCTGTCATTCTTCTCTCTGGGCTAATTCTGTCCTGTTACCTACACTGTTCACATTTATGCCAAAAGAAACAGCGTTTTCATATTAGTGTCTCTCTCCTTTTTTTTCTTATTCTAATCTCTGAAACCGAATTCTAACAAATAACAAGAATACCATGAAACTAACAAATGCAGATTTTTCCCTCCACGAGTTTATTTTGTACAAATCTGGGTAGGACAGCAGTTGGTAATGAATGGTGTTGGGGGCAGGGGGTGGGTGTTAGACCTGCAACCATATTTGAACCATGTAAAAACCTGGGAAGATCTTTGCTTTCTCCTTGAGACTGACATAGCCCACACCCTCTCGGGGTCCAAGCAAATCTAGAGCTGTGCTCCGAGTGTGGTGGAGTCCCATAGTCTCGTGATGAAGAGGGGTTGAGAGGACGGAGTCCCAGTCTGATGTGGAGATGCCGGCCCTATGTCAAAATGGCTCACGTGTTTAATTCTCCTGTCGGCTTTTAGGACAGTAGGCTTTTCATTTGAGTAACATACGTTTTGGACCGTTTGCCTTATTGAAAATTCTTTTGTTTTTAGACTCTTGGATACAAAATTGATGGCCAGCACACAACCTTTTAAGGTATTTTTAAAATTTGAGCTATCACTGATAAGCTGTGTTTTGATGTGTTTCGAATTGCCACTAGGAGCTTGAAATTCTGGTCTATTTAAATATCATTTTCTTTCTTTTATATATATATATATATATATTTTTTTTTTTTAACATTTATTTATTTTTGAGACACAGAGAGACAAAGCACAAGCAGGGGAAGGACAGAGAGAGAGAGAGAGAGAGAGAGGGAGACACAGAATCTGAAGCAGGCTCCAGGCTCTGAGCAGTCAGCACAGAACCTGATGTGGGGCTTGAACCCAGGAGCCCTGAGATCATGACTTGAGCTGACGTTGGACACTGAATGAGCTACCCAGGCGCCCCTAAATATCGTTTTCAAATATACCCAAAAAAGAAAAAAAAAATTGGAAAAGAACTAGAAATAAATATATCAAAATGTGAATAATGGTTGTCTTTGGGTGGTGGAATTATTTTTTCTCCTATATTCTTTTTGAATATAAACGTTTTTAATGTTAAAATACATAATGTGTTTTTTTGAGGGAGTGCGCTTGGCTGGCTCAGTCAGTAGAGCATGTGATTCTTGTTCTTGGGGTTGTGAGTTCAAGCCTCATGTTGGGCTTAGAGCCTACTAAAAATGTGTGTGTGTGTGTGTGTGTGTGTGTGTGTGTGTGTGTGTATAATGCATTTTTTAATAGGTTACACATGCACACACTTCATTATTTTGCTGATTTTGTATATTTTGGTTCTATTTTCTAATCAGGAAAATTCAGGTAAAAGTATAGTTGTCTGCTGTTTTGTGAAGTGACTTTATATAACTGAGCAAAATGAATGCCAGAACTGTATAGGTTTCTGGCCCAAGTTCTGTAGGTATTTAACATGACTTAAAAACCTTTCATGTGGTGATACTTACCAAGCATGGTGAAAATGACACTTGGCTGTCTTTCACATTGAGTGAATGATGACTCTTGTGTTTCTTCAGAGAACACAAGGGGGCAGTACTAGATACTGGGTTTTTTTTTGGTTTGTTTTTGTTTTTTGTTTTTTGTTTGTTTTTTTGTTTTTTTTTGGAGGATTCTGACATTCAGTGAATCTCTGCTGTAAGTTGTACTGAGATGATTTAAGCTCATACATAATTCTCTGCTTTTCTGGTTTGTAGGATATCATTAACAACACATCTCTTGCAGAACTGGAAAAGCGGTTAAAAGAGACACCTTTCAACCCTCCTAAAGTTGGTAAGAATATAAAGTGATACTGATAGTGCCCAAGGCCCTTGTGATCATTACTGACGTATATCACACAAGGAAGGAAAAGTTGCTCTGGAAACCAGCCGTGCACATTTGTGGATCTTGGCTGAGTTGCCTTGCTCCTGCCCTGTGTTGACTTATGCTTTCTGAACAAAGCTGGTCTCATAATCCTACATCTATTTTAGGTTAATCAGTCAGGTAGCCATGCATTGAGAAGTTTAGCAATTAAAGCTTCAGGGCTTTTATTTCTTAATGCTTGGAATTCTCCCAAAACTTGATGTATCTATCTTTTCTATGGGGCAATGTTTAAGCAGAGACAAAGAGTTGGTGCTTAATTGCCAGGGGTCGAATGGAAACACACTTTTTGTCTCAGGAAAGCCCAAGAACTGGGGGTCTAGGAAGGAGGGTCTCCACCTTTGCCTCCCGTCATTGGTGGCCAAGCTATGGAAGGGCAGCAGCGAGGAACACCAGAAGTAGGGAGGAATGTTTCTCAGGGCAGAGATGTTTTACCATGTCTGGTCATGGCCCCTACCCAGGTAGGGCCCTACCCAAGTCACGTGTTCCTTCCTTGGTTCCCGTTCGCCTCATTTTGCTGCTGATACCATAATTGGCATTCCATTAGCTGTAGTCTGCAAACTTCTGAAGACATTGATAATTGGACTAATGGTTCAGAAATTGACAATGGAAGGTACTAAAGCTGCCAAGATTACAGCCATTTGTTTCCCTTTCTGGGTAATAGTCCAAAAAGGGAATTAAGAAAAGGAGGGAGGGTGAGAGAGGAAAGCCTAGACCTTTTTGTCTAACACTATGATGGAAATCATTGATTTTGGAAATAAATGTGTGTTTCAGTTGATGGTAGAGTAGAGCCTCTTACCTACTTGGCGTCATGTTAACAGATTTTTTTAAAGCTTAATGTCTAATATTTAATACAGAGGTTAAAAAAATTCTTGCTTAAAGACCCTTATGTTGACTTAAGAACATTCACAGTCTAGGGGCACCTGGATGGCTCAGTCTGTTAAGCCTCGGACTTTGGCTCAGGTCACGATCTCTCTTTTAAGAAAGAAAAAAAAAAAAAGAACAGTCACAGTCTTTTTGTTGTTAATTTCCATTCATGCTTTTGGTTTTGTTGCAGCATTTTGATACTCATTTCCAGAATGGTGCTAGGAAATATTTATGAGTGATAGTTGTTTTTTTGTTTGTTTGTTTTTGTTTTTTTTTAAAGAGTTAGAGTTTTACCCTATTCTTTCTGTGTAATATTCTGGGACGTGGCAGAGAATTTACTCTAAAGCAGGTTACTCTTCCCAGACACTGCACTCAGCATCTGTGTGTTGATCAGTGTGACGTAAGAATCACGTAAAGCGGTCTCTCCTAAGAAGTGGCCCCGTATTTGATGGGCAGCATTTTTCTTTAATGTTGTTTAATGTTTTATTTATTTTTGAGAGAGAGTGAGAGATACAGAGTGTGAGCAGGGGAGGGTCAGAGAGAGAGGGAGACACAGAATCCAAAGCAGGCTCCAGGCTCCGAACTGTCCGCACAGAGCCCGACGTGGGGCTCGAACTCACGACCCGTGAGATCATGACCTGAGCCAAAGTCGGACGCTTAACTGACTGAGCCACCCAAGCGCCCCTCCATGGGCAGCATGATCGCATGTTCTGATCTAGTTTGGGAGTTAGTTGTACCTTCATCTTTAGATCCATACGTTTGGAAATGTGGCAGAGGGCAGTGCTGATCATTGGCAGAGTTGCCAATGCCGAGTGGCGTCTTTTGCCTTCTGGGAGGGTTACCTGGGGTATTGATAGATGACAGTTACCAAGCATTTACCACGTGCCAGGCACGATGTGAGAGCTTTACTGACATTAGGTCGTTTGATCCTCACAAAAGCCTAATGAGGGAGGTTTTCATCTCCATCCTGCCAAAGTGGAGGCCCTGAGGTCAAGCGACTTGCCTAAGATCACATAGCAAATAAATGGTGGAGCCAGGATTTAAACTCAGACGGTGGGACCCACAAATCCATGCTCTTAGTCATGACTGAAATACCGATTACGTCTCTCTATCATCAGGGAAGAAGTTCCTCGTGACCTCAGAAAGTGGGCAGAAGACAGGTCATTGTCATAGAGCAAGTTATACATGATCGTAAATAGCACCTGCCCGTGTGCAGTCGGGAGGCCTGTGGCTAGGTCTCTGATGATGTAACTGAGGCATTTCTCTAGTCTAGACCCAAGCTCTCATGTTCAGTGACCCTTTTTTCTCATATTGCAAGGTCTTGTGTGGAGAGAATGAAGAAGTAGATAGCCTTTTCCTGCTTGTCTGGGATATTTATACAGCACATACCAGTGCAATTTGGATGTGGTAGGGTAGCGTGCCTACTAGTCTTCATGATGTGTGATGTCCTTGGGAAAACCCTTTGTTCTTTTTTCTCTTTAGAAAGTGCAGAAGGTTTTCCAAGTTACGACACAGCTACTGAGCAACTCCACGAGGCAGGCTATGACGCTTATATCACAGGGCTGTGCTTCCTCTCCATGGCGAACTACCTAGGTACTCACTAGACCTGTTTCCTCCAAACACACCACGGTCGGGGGCGGATCTTGCCTGTCTGCGCTTTACGTGGGGCCCACTTTCCCAGGTAGAAGTGGGGGGGGGTTGGAGGTCAGAGTGGGAGGGCTTTGCGGTAGGGCGTGGAGAGTGCACGAGGAAGACCCGTTGACACTTAACTGGTGTGGCGCCTGGCACTTGGCCCTTACGAGTGCCTCTGACCCTTCTGAACAGGAGAGTTGATTGACATAGGCTGTCGTCTGAACTTTCAGGCTCTGTCTCCTTGACCGTGTGTAACACTCTGCTTTTTTTCTTCATTAGGTTCTTTTCTTAGCCCTCCAAAAATTCACGTGTCTGCCAGATCAAAACTCATTGAACCTTTTTTTAACAAGTAAGTAAGCAGAGTCCCAGTGGCCACGTTCTCTCACTGATGTCAGGGTGATTGGGAGCTCTTGTGCATTTTTACATAAAGGATTTCTCATCTCTAGTGACTCACGTGTTTTTTTGAAAACAGAAATTGACCTTCTGGGAAATAATTTATTAAATACATTGGCTTAAAAAGAAAGAAAGAAAACACTGCCAAAAGCAGTGTGTCTTTTCCAAGACGAAGAACTGGTGGTTTTGGCATTTGAATTGCCTTTAAGGGAGACTCAGAGAGAGAGAGAGAGAGAGAGAGAGAGGGAGAGAGGGAGAGTGTGTGTGTGTGTGTGTGTATGTATACACAGTTGGACCTAACACTGCTAACATACTTTACACATGAGGTTATTATTTATACTTGCATTATTATCTCATTAAAATTCTTTCTAAGGAGATGTTGGTTACACAAATGGCTTTTAAGATAATCTATGGAGAAGTCTTGATTGTCGTTTCATCCTGAGCTTTCATCTGCGTGGATTCAATGAAGTAAAAAGCTTGCTCGTGTACTTACAGTTGGAAGAAGTCTGTGTGATTTAGGGAGACGTCAAAGTTCAGAGCATTTTCAAAGACTCTCGAGATGATGACTTCAAAGTGTGGCTTGTGCTTTCTTGGCATCGTTGAGACTAAAGTTATGGATGTGACCCTCAGGCCGGCCACAGTTGGGCTCTGTGCCAGAGCCCTAAGCCTTCTTTACCCCTGCTTTCTTAACAGAATTTGTTCTAGGAGATTCTGGGTGAGCCAGAAAGAATGAGGCAGCCCACATCGGTCATTCCCACTGGGAGAAAGAACTGTTTGAGCGTTGGGTTGGTTACATCATTTCCTTACATTATACACAGCACTTTACAATTCTTTCAGTGAGAACACCATCTCCTTTGGATGTCTATATAAATGCTAGTATCGCAGTGCTTGTACTTAAGTGACATGCTGCAGAGACAGATGTTAATTGCAAACATCTGGATTCCTACAGGTTTGGAATTTGTGTAGTCTGAGTTAGTAAATTTTATCACACTGTGGCTTCTGATTTTGAAATCTTCTTTTATCTGGAAGTTCAGAGGTAAATGTGTTTGATTTTTTTTTTTTTTTTTTATTTTGAGAACGAGGATGGTGGGGGGAGGGATGAGGGGGAAAGAGAATCTTAAGCAGGCGCCACACTCAGCGTGGAGCCCAGCACAGGGTTCACTGCCGTGACTGTGAGATCATGACCTGAGCCGAAATCACGAGTCAGATGCTCAACCGACTGAGCCACCCAGGTGGCCTTCTACTGTGTTTGACTGTCGAAACGTCTTTCAGAGAGGAATGGGAAGCAATGTAGTATATATTGAAAATCAAGTTGAAATTTTTAATTAAGTTTTTAATTTTAATTCCAGTATAGTTAACATACAGTGTCATGTTGGTTTCAGGTGTATACTATAGTGATTCAGCAATTCTATACATTATTCAGTGTGCATCATGCTAATATACAGAGTTTAATTTCTTTTTTTATGGAAAATTAATTCTGCTAACAGTTGAGCCCTTGCTGTCTATCCAATTCCTTATGGGAAAAACAGAATATTCTTAGCTCTTAACTTTTATTTTGGGGGTTGTGTTTATCTTTGTAAATCTTTGAAAGGGCAGCTTAAGTCATAGACCATGGAGTGTGCAGGTGACCTTAAATATTGTTTGGGTCATGGCCAAACATTTTTGCATTTTTATGTGCAGGATGTTAATTCATTGTTCAATGATATTTTTCAACTGGGACATGTTTACTCATTTTTTTAATATAATTTTAAAAATCAGTTTATTTTTTATTTTTTACTAAAAAAAATTTTTTTTAACATTTATTTATTTTTGAGACAGAGAGAGACAGAGCATGAACGGGGGAGGGTCAGAGAGAGAGGGAGACACAGAATCCGAAGCAGGTCCTGGGCTCTGAGCTGTCAGCACAGAGCCCGACGCGGGTATTTTTAATTTTTAAATGTTTGTTTTGAGAGAGAGAGAGCCTGCGTGAAGGTGGGGGAAGAGCAGAGAGAGAGAGGGGGAGAGAGAATTATAAGCAGCTCCACACTGTCAGGTGTCAGCACAGAACCCCATGCAGGGCTTGATCTCACGAACCGTGAGGTCATGACCTGAGCCAAAATTAAGGCACCCCCATATTTACTCATTTTTAAATATTTAAAACAATGATCCTGCTTCTCCACTAACATCAAGTCCTTATAAAATCAGGTGATGGATACAAATTGGGTTTGATAATAGGCTGCATCTAGTTTATCAGTAATCTGCGTGACCGACATGAAGAGCAATCAAAATTAGCTTTAAGAAATTTAACAAAGACTTGATATATTTCTAGATGAATTTGTTATTGCTGATAATATGCAAGGCTATTACTCAAGAGAACTGGACAATTTCATTAAAAATTTTTTTACATGTATGTATTTATTTTGAGAGAGAGAGCGAGAGCGTGCGTGTACGCAGGAGCGTGAGTGGGGGAGGAGCAGAGAGAGGGAGACACAGAATCCGAAGCAGGCTCTAGGCCTTGAGCTGTCAGCACAGAGCCTGACGTGGGGCTTGAACTCATGAACCACGAGATCATGACCTGAGCCGAAGTTGGTCACTTAACTGACTGAGCCACCTAGATGCCCCAAGGACAGTTCCAGTTTAAATTTGGAATGTTCATTTATATTTTTTTCCTGAAACCTCGCTGCATAGCAAAAATGGTTGAGGATTCAGGAATCCTCCTGTGATATTGCACTGAAAATTCTTGATTTTTTGCTCCATTTTCCCCCCCATCTGTAAAGGAAGAATATTTTCTTCGTCTTTGAAGGAAAAAAAGTCCTTCTTGAAATGCAAAATAGGAACTATTTTTATTGTGTATTGGAATAGCATGGTCAAGTACAGTCATCCATTTTTCTTTGAAAAATAATTGGAATGCAACGTTGTGTTAGTTTCAGGTGTACAAAGTAGTGACGTTATATTTACATACATTATGAAATGCGGTCATCCCTTCTCAACCCACTTAAAAAGTGGGAAAAGCACTTGCTTCTTTGAACATCTCTTTCTGTGTTAATAATGACCTCATTCTTAACTTCCATGCATGTTTGATTTATGACATTAACCTTGATTTTGCCATTTTTTTCAAGATACCCTTGTAGAGAAACATCCAGAAATGGCCATCAACATTCCCTCAAGTGGTTGATTTTAGAAAAATCTGTAAATTTTTCTGAGAGTTTATTTGTTTGGCACCAGGCTTTTCTCAGCGTGAGCTTAACTAAATATTGCACAGTCCTAACATAAATTTGGATGGAAATCTAACTGCCTACATATGCAGAGAACGTTTTGTTCCTCTCTCGCCAGATTTATGTTTAAAAAGTAAACCTTGAGGGGGAAATAAACTGCACCTATTTCTGCATTATTCGGAATTAGCATTTGGCTACATTAGTTATGCCTTCTTGGGAAGTTTTTATTGAGAGCTATCGGGAGCTCCCTGAGACAGCTGGCATTGGAGAGGTCTGCAGAGACGGAATGAAGCGTGAGGTGCTTTCTGAGCCATATTTGTCTGGAAGATCGTCCTGTGAGGATTTTGCATGCTGCCATTTTGTCTGTTTCATGGTCCTGGGCACCTCCTACATTTCTCCTTCCTTTGTTGGAAACCGAAGGCAAGTCCTAAAGGAGTAGAGCAGTGGCAGTCCGCATCAGACCGCTGCTGCTGATTGGCTGTGTGGAGTGTGCCCTTCGTTTATGTTGTAGGCTCTCTGGGCAGGAAGTGATTCACCTCCTTTTAGAACCTTGGTCAGTTTTGATCAATGCGTGGAAAACCAAACTTCGAGAAGATCCTTTGGTCAAATCCTTTTAGGCTGGAAAGAGCTAAAAATACTCTCTGCTTTCACTTCTTTTCATACCACAGAAGGCACAAAATCAGGCTTTTGCCTTAGGTTTTGTTAATAGTCATCTGTGTCTGCAAGGCACGTTGAACTCTGGCTCGATAACCTTTTCTGAAGGTTTTTGGGAAGGTTGTTTTCTATTGACCTCATTTCTTAGAAGGAGGAAGGAAATGAGCAAATTTTATTTTGGCTAATCTCTGCACGTAAGGGAATTAAAAGGAAGACTTGCCTGCAGTTTGCTGTAGAGGATGGCCGTCTTGTTCTTGACACAAGTGTCCTGAGTAGGAACAGGATTCCTCTAGAAGTCTAGGCCTTCCTGGGATGACATTGCTGGATTTTGTCCCTACACTCGAGGTGAGGACAAGCCAGAAGAAGGAGTGATAGGCTCTTGGGCAAATTGTTTCCTCCCCTGTAAATTGGGGATAAAACTATTCATCTCCCATAGAAGTTACCAAGATCGCATGAGGTGTTAAAGTTCATTGCCCGATATTTACTATTTTCCTTTCTCGAAGCGTAAGAGAATTTAGCACGCTGGGGGATCTGAAAAGGAGATGCGGTGGTGGATGTGTTTTGTGTTAATGGTTTCATGATAAAGAAGAAAGTTGGTTATCACGTGGATATAAAATTAGAGCACATGGAAAGTGTTCACTCTATTTTTTTTTTTGAATGTTTATTCACTTTTGAGAGAGAGACAGTGGGAGTGGGGAAGGGGCGGAGAGAGAGGGAGACAGAGAATCCGAAGCGGGCTCCGGGCTCTGAGCTGGCAGCACGGAGCCCGACGCGGGGCTCGAACTCATAAACCGTGAGGTCATGACCTGAGAAAGTCGGACACTTAACCGACCGAGCCACCCGGGTGCCCCAGGAAAGTGTTCACTCTTGCTTGTACCCACCTTTTAGTGTTTGCCTGTGAGAAATCAGGTGGTGAGGAAGTGTTTCAGATTGGTCCATGGCGGAAGCAAGTTTGCTTTGGTTTGGAGCATTTATATTAAAGTTCTATTAGTCAGATGAATACAGCAGTTTTTGCAAAAGGTTGTGTAGGTACCAGTAAACGTGATTAGCGTAGAGGGGGAGGGGTCATTATGATGCCTGAAATAAAACACACCGTGTTTTTTCCCATTTCCTCTGTGGAAAGCAATCACGTGCTCGCCGCAAGTTGTTTTTTTTCCTTTTGTTTAAAACCTCTATTCATTATTTTATTTTATTCTACTTATTTATTTAATTTTATTTCTTTAATTTACATCCAAATTAGTTAGCATATAGTGCAATCACGATTTCAGGAGTTTAAGATTCCTTAATGATTCCTTTAAGATTCCTTAATGCCCCTTACTCATTTAGCCCATCCCCCCCCCCACAGCCCCTCTAGTAACCCTCTGTTTATTCTCCATATTTGAGTCTCATGTTTTTCCCCCTTCCTGTTTTTATATTATTTTTGCTTCCCTTCCCTTGTGTTCATCTGTTCTGTGTCTTAAAGTCCTCACATGAGTGAAGTCATATGATATTTGTCTTTCTCTAATTTCGCTTAGCGTAATATCCTCTAGTTCATCCACATAGTTGCAAATGACAAGATTCCATTCTTTCTGATTGCCGAGTAATACTCCATTGTGTGTGAATGTATGTATGTATATATATCTCTATATCTATATCTATATCTATATCTATCTTTAAAAATTTTTTTTAATGTTTATTTATTTTTGAGAGAGACAGAGATAGAAGGTGAGTGGGTTAGGGGCAGGGAGAGAGGGAGACACAGAATCCGAAGCAGGTTCCAGGCTCCAAGCTGTCAGCACAGAGCCCGATGTGGGGCTCAAACTCAGGAGCTATGAGATCATGACCTGAGCTAAAGTCGGACGCTTAGCTGACTGAGCCACCCAGGCACCCCACATCTTCTTCTTTTTTTTTTTTTAATTTTTTTTTTTAACGTTTATTTATTTTTGAGACAGAGAGAGACAGAGCATGAACAGGGGAGGAGGGTCAGAGAGAGGGAGGCACAGAATCTGAAACAGGCTCCAGGCTCTGAGCGGTCAGCACAGAGCCCCACGCGGGGCTCGAACTCATGGACCGCGAGATCACTACCTGAGCTGAAGTCGGACTGAGCTTAACCGACTGAGCCTCCCGGGCGCCCCCACATCTTCTTTATCCATTCATCCATCGATGGACATTTGGGCTCTTTCCATACTTTGGCTATTGTTGACAGTGCTGCTATAAACATTGGGGTGCACGTCCCCCTTCGAAACAGCATCCCTGTATCCCTTGGATAAATAGCTAATAGTGCAATTGCTGGGTTGTAGGATAGTTCTATTTTTAATTTTTTGAGGAGGCTTCGTACTCTTTTCCAGAGCGGCTGCACCAGCTTGCATTCCCACCAACAATGCAAAAGAGATCCTCTTTCTCCCGCATCCTCACCAATATCTGTTGCCTGAGTTGTTGATGTGAGCCCTTCTGACGGGTGTGAGATGGTATCTCATTGTGGTTTTGATTTGTATTTCACTGGTGATGAGTGATGTTAAGCATCTTTTCATGTGTCAGTTGGCCATCTGGATGTCTTTTTTGGAGAAGTGTCTATTCATGTCTCTTGCCCATTTCTTCACTGGATTCTTTGTTTTTTGGGTGTGGAGTTTGAGAAGTTCTCCATAGATTTTGGATAGTAACCCTTTATCTGATATGTCGTTTGCAAATATCTTCTCCCACTCCGTCGGTTGCCTTTTAGTTTTGCTGATTGTTTCCTTCACTGTGCAGAAGCTTTTTATTTTGATGAGGTCCCAATAGTTCATTTTGGCTTTTGTTTCCCTTGCCTCCAGAGACGTGTTGAGTAAGAAGTTTCTGTGGCTGAGGTCAGAGAGGTTTTTGCCTGCTTTCTTCTTGAGGATATTGATGGCTTCCTGTCTTTCGTTTAGGTCTTTTATCCATTTTGAGTTTTTGTGTCTGGTGTAAGAAAGTGGTCCAGGTTCATTCTTCTGCATGTCGCTGTCCAGTTTTCCCAGCACCACTTGCTGAAGAGACAGTCTTTATTCCATTGGATATTCTTTCCTGCTTTTTCAAAGATGAGTTGGCCACACGTTTGTGGGCCCATTTCTGGGTTCTCTATTCTGTTCCACTGATCTGAGTGTCTGTTTTGTGCCATCATTTTTTCCCTTGTAATATATGCGTGTGCATCACACTTAACATCAGAGAGATTCAGAACTGAAGGACTGTAGGAAAACAAAATATGTCCTTTCTGTCCAGCCCTTTCACTGACAATGGGGAGAGCCACGCTCATTTGCCCCATTTGCTAGCAACTGCCATTCGTACGGAGCAGCGTGGAGTGCTGGATCACTCGTGAGTTGTCCGTGGGCACAAGTGTTTGGAAGTGCAGACCCTGCTTGTCTCTCGAGAGTGCTACCCAATCACCTGCCAGGTGATTGCTTATCCTCTTCCTGGTGGTCCCTCCCTCATACAGAAGGTGCTGGAATAACAGGAGGACCAGCCTGCTCTGTTCTGATTCCCTGTGTTGGCTCTCAGTTTTTAGCATCCTGACTGATGGGTCAAATGTGTCTTTACTGACTGTTCAGGTCGAGTATAAATTAAGTCTGTCGTTAGAAGCATTACAGTGATTTCCCCCACCATGAGACTTGCGACGTCCCAACATAAGTGAGAGTTACAACACAGTTTGTACCATTGGTAAGGCACGGCTGGGGCTGTCACAACAGCCCGCATAATTGGTTCCATTTGCTTCTCAAATTTTAAAAGACTTGTTTAATTCCTCTAGTAGAATTGTTTCATTTTGGGATATCGGGTGGTAGCACGGTGCACTTGTGGTCTGTGTGGTCAGGTACCTGGGTTTGAATTTGAATCCCAGTCCCATTTCTTAAACCTGTGCCACCTTGGGCAAGTTACTTACCCTCTCTGTGCCTCAGCTTCCTCATCAGTCAACGGAGAACGTTCCTGCTCATTTGATAGGCCTGTAGTGAGCTTAGAATGAGAGAATGTGTGTAAAATGGACAGTGGCTGGCAAATCGTGGTGCCCGGTCAGCCTGGGGCTGCTACGCTGCCATGGGGACATTTATACCTGGAGGATGTGCTTCTCTGACCAGCTGCCAGGAGCACACACAGGGCTGTTTGACTTTCATAGAAGACACCCTACGATCATCCCTCCTGTGCTGCCCACACCCTGAAAGTGCGGTTCTCTATTCACTTACGAGCCTTGATCAGCAAAGGGAAGGCGGGGAGGAAAGGCCGCCTGTAACTGAGTGGTGTCCAGGGAGAGGACCTGAATGTGTTTTCTTCTTTTCCTTATTGCTTTTGTCCTTTGAGGCCTGTGGTTGTTTCTCAGCCTTTGTGCTGTGTAGCATTTCCAGGTGTGGATTTTTACTGGGAGAAGAGAGGAAAGAGATAGCATTTACTTAGTGACCTGTGGGAAGCTGTTTCTTTTTATTTTTTTTTTAACAGCTTTATTGGGATGTAAATTCACACACCATATAATCCACCCATTTAAAGTGTCCGATCCAGGGCTCCTGGGTAGCTCAGTCGGTTGAATGTCTGACTTCGGCTCAGGTCATGATCTTGCAGTTCATAGGTTCAAGCCCTGCATCAGGCTCTTTGCTCACAGCTCACACCCTGGAGCCTGCTTTGGATTTTGTGTCTCCTCCTCTCTCTGCCCCTCCCCTGCTCATGCTCTCTCTCTTCCTCTCTCAAAAATAAATAAATGTTAAAAAAAGTAAATAAATCATACAATCCACTGGTTTTTGGTATATGACATTATTACTTCTTTTAAATTATGGCAAAATACGTGTAACATCCAATTTGCTGTTTGAAACACACATTTTTTAAAAAAAATTTTTTTTCAACGTTTTTAATTTATTTTTGGGACAGAGAGAGACAGAGCATGAACGGGGGAGGGGCAGAGAGAGAGGGAGACACAGAATCGGAAACAGGCTCCAGGCTCCGAGCCATCAGCCCAGAGCCTGACGCGGGGCTCGAACTCACGGACCGCGAGATCATGACCTGGCTGAAGTCGGACGCTTAACCGACTGTGCCACCCAGGTGCCCCTGAAACACACATTTTTAAGTGTACAATTCAGTGGCATTAAGGACATTCACAGTTTGGTGCAACCATCTTCCTATATTTTCAGAGCTTTTTCCTCACCCCAAATAGCAGCTCTGTAACCATTAAGCAATAACTCCTCACCCTTGCCTCCCCTCAGCTCCTGGGACCTTCTTCTGATCTACTTTTTTGTCTTTATAAATTTTGTCCTTTTCGTGAGCTGTTCCTTTTTGAGCACCTCATTGCTTGAGTGAGATTTTAATCTGTTAGAACAGATTACACTTTGCAAACACCTGGGGCATCTTTCTTTCCCATTTGTTTGCTGTCTTCTGTTTCGGTCACTTCTTAGACACACGCGCCTCGAGATAGGTGGATGCGACGTTGTGCGAGTTACCTCGGCCGAGGGTTGCTTGTTGGCAGGTCTGCGGAAGCCTGACGAGCGGAGCAGAGGCCTCAGGCTGGGCCATCCCGCCACACTGCTGGGACAGTCATCCTTTGCGCCGCTGGGCTTCTGCGTCTGGGAAACGGGGTTAATAAACTTCCTCCTGGTCGGGTAGACCTGTGGCTGCAGCGCGGCGTGCGGCCTGTCGTGGGTGCACAGAGTGCGGTTGTCGCTGTGACTTTGACTGAAGTGAACCTCCAAGAAGGGAACGTGATTCTCGTTTTTCCTGGTAGCAGGGGCAGTGGTAGATAAAGCAAGCAGGCTGTGTGTGCGTCGCTGAGTTGTCTTGGGGCCGAGGTGCACGATGCCCATGAAAACCTTTCTCTAGACGACAGCAGCCCGGGATCTGCTCAGAGAGTGCTGCCTAACTGTCTTCGCGTCGGAGTGAAAAAGGTCTTGCCGCGAGGTTGGGTCGTGAATGGGAACCGGAGACTCTGCCCGTGTGCCGGTCACGCTTGCGTGTGTGGAGACTTACGAGGCCGGCGAGGCAGCCAAGTGAGGCACACGGTGTCCTCTGTTCATCTGCCACCGGGAGTGCCTGTGCCGTGTGCGCGTCTCTTGCCCCAGCAGCCTCCGGTGATGCCGGAGCCGAGGAGGTCAGGGAGGCGGGACGGAGGCAGGCCATGGCAGTGGTGATTGTGGGACCCTTCGTGTCCAGTGGGCTGGCTTCCCCAAAAACATGTAGCGGTTGTCCTTTAATTCTGTATTCGCGGCGCTGGCATGAAGGGGTCATGTCCTCTGCCCCTCACCTTCTTCCAAAACTGGATTTTGCACCAGGGACAGGGAGCACAGTCCACCACTCATTGTGAACTGAGTAGAAGGGGACTGTGGTGCTATCGTGGAGGTGACCTTTTCGTCATAAAGAGCCAAGCAATAGGAGTCCAGGGGGCGCCTGGGTGGCTCACTGGGTTAAGCGTCTGACTCTGGCTCGGGTCATGATCTCACGGTTCATGAGTTTGAGCCCCATATCGGCTTCACGCTGACAGTGCAGAGCCTGCTTCATTCTTGCTCTCTGCTCTCTCTCTGCCCCTCGCCTGCTCATGCTTTCTCTCTCTCTCAAAATACATAAATAAACTTAAAAAAAAAATGGAGTCTGGGGGGCGCCTGGCTGGTTCAGTCGGAAGAGCATGTGATGCTTGATCTTAGGGTCATGAGTTTGAGGCCCATGTTAGGTATAGAGATTACTTAAATAAATAAAAGAAAAAAACTTAAAAAAAGAGTCCATTTTCAACTTCTCCAATTTGTGCAAATCTTGGAGTCTGGCACCATGAGGAGTAAAATCGCAGCACTGCAAATTCTTAGAGCAACCTCCCAGGTTCCAGAAGGATTAGAGCCGGTTTCTCCCTAGCTTCCAGAATGTGTTTTACTCTAGTACACAGGATGTATTTTATCCTCACATACCTTAACCAAAGCCCTTTGTTTATTAATTTTTTAATTTATAAAAAATGTTTATTTATTTTGAGAGAGAGAGAGCATACATGCACAAGCGAGAGAAGGGGCGGGGGAGGGGGTGGGAGGAGAGAGAATCCCAAGGAGACTACGTGTTGTCAGTGCAGAGCCCAACTTGGGGCTCGATCCCGTGAACCGGGAAATTATAACCTGAGCTGAAATCGGGAGTTGGACGCTTAACCGACTGAGCCCCCCAGTTGCCCCCAAAGCCCTTTATTTAAACCCGAGTCATGTTTGCTTCACTTTTGGTTCCCCGAGTTACTAGGATAGAAAGAATCTCCAAGAATTGACTTGGTTTGATCACCCCAGAAATTCTTAAGTACGTTGGTTTTCAGGAAGGTAGAAAACCGCTGAGTCTCGGGCACATTAAATTCTTCTCAGGCCTTTAGTCTGGCTTAAGACGGGGACCCTGTGGTTGTTTCCATGACTTCTTCAGGGAAGAGAGGGCTCGCCTCAAGTTAGTATTTCCTTGTCTAATTTTGACCTTGCTGTCTTGATTGCCGGAGATCAGCTGAGATGTGTCTGTGGCTTTATCAAAAGGCTGCTTTTGAAGAAAACGTAAGGGGCACACCGCACACACCTCTTCTTGTGTTGCTAGCCCCGCGGGCCCTACGGCGGCTGTGCACCTGCTGGGCCGTGCCAACCTTGTGTTGGCTCTCCTTACTTTAAACTACATTTCCCCCTGGCTTAATAACTTGTTTACCCTTATGATAAACATATCACCTGTAGAGGTAAAAAAATCAACCAACCCCCAGGTAGGTATGTAAGCAGCTCCCTCTTCCACAGAAGGGTATTGTATTAGTTTTCCTGTTGCTGCTGTAACAAATCACAGCAAGCTTTGTGGCTTTAGACAAGAGGAATTTATTCCCTATTCCCTTCTGGTCTGGAGGCCAGAAGTTTGAAATCGAGCTGTCGGCAGGGCTGCATTTCCTCCAGAGGCTCTGGGGAAGGATACGTCCCTTGCCTGTTCTAGCTTTCGGTGGCTGCTGGCAGTCCTTGGCTTCTGGGCACATCTCTCCGCTCTCTGCCTCCATGGTTACATTGTGGCTTCCTCTGTGTGTATGTGTGTGTGTGTGTGTGTGTGTGTTCTCCCTTTGCCTCTCTTGCAGAAGGACACTTGGGCTGGCATTTAGGGCCCACTTGGGTAATAATCCAGGATAATGTTCTCAAGAGGCTTAACAATGATTAATGCATCTGTTGGGACCCTTTTTCCATATAAGGCAACATTGACGGGTACCGGGATTAGAGTGTGTGTCTTTTTGGAGACCACCATTCAACTCACTGTAGGCTGTTAGTAGTAAAGTCAGCATTCTTAGGTATTCCTCGCCTTGCTTTAGCAAGGAAAAACCAGGTGGTAGTTATTTTTAAGACTATGTAACATTTCATTCGTACAATTCGAGGGTCACCAGTGTACCTAATATCTGATAGTGGCTACCCCAAAATCTTCTCCGTTGAACACCTTCCACTCTTCGGTGAGTTCCCTACATCATTTATTCACATTCGCTCTAATTGCTTCCAGCAATGCTCAGAGGTAAATAATAATGTCCCCACTTTAAGTTCTTAATTTTTAAAAAAATTTTTTAACGTTTATTCATTTTTGAGAGAAAGAGTGTGAGTAGGGGAGGGGCAGAGAGAGACGGAGACACAGAATCCGAGGCAGGCTCCAGGCTCCGAGCTGTCAGCACAGAGACTGATGTGGGGCTCGAACTCATGGACCACGAGATCAGGACCCAAGCTGAAGTCGGACGCTTCACTGGCTGAACCCCCAGGCGCCCCTTGAGTTCTTACTTTTAAGTAATCTTTCCACCCAAAGTGGGACTCAAACTCACAACAACACCAAGATTAAGAGTCACATGCTGTACTGACTGAACCAGCCAGGTGCTCCAATCATGTCCCCATTTTATTTTTTTAATTAATTTATTTAGAGAGAGCTCACAAGTGGGGGAAGGGTGGAGACAGACAGAGAGGAAGAGAGAGAATCTTAAGCAGGCCCCACACCCAACATGGAGCCCAATGCTTACAACCCTAAGATCATGACCTGAGCCAAAATCACGAGTTGGATGTTCAACTGACGGCCCCCCAGGCCCCCCAGTCATGTCTGCATTTTAAGGCTAAGGCTGTCTGCCAAGGGTCTCAGAAATGGCAGAGTCGGGGATGACCCAGGTCTGTTCTCGCCCAAGAATGGTTTCTTCCTCCCCAGCACACGGTTTCTAAAGAGTCAGTTCTGTGGTGGTTTGCTCATTTTTGTAAGAGACGGTGCCAGTATCTTTGAAGGGTTTCCTTTTCTCTTGGGGTTTGGCCTGAGCAGTGATCATAAGAGATGTTGACTTTGACCCCTGGGTTCTGCGGGACTAGTTTCCTGTGACATTTTACAGTCCACCCTTCCATAGGCCGCACGCGTGACTTCTTTGTATAATGCTTAGTTTAACGTTTTTATGTGATGCCATTTGATACGGTTCATTTGATGGGGACTGTTCACATGAGCTGCTGTTCTCACCCCCCTTCCTTGTTTCTAGTGTTGTATCTGTTTAAGAAAGGCCATGAGTTGGCTTCAGGACAGATGTCGGGTAACGCTCTATTTGTCAAAACATCAAGTGACTATAGATGGAGAATTGGGTGCCTCCCGCCCGAGTGAAATTAAAATAACTGATGCCACAGCCAGTCCCTTCCAGCCCGCGGATGTCTTCGTATTTTACACGAGAGCTTTAGCGAGCAAAATAAATGAGCTTGTTTTGTGAGAGATGTCTGCATGCTTCCTACCCTGGATGATGAGATTAGTTTTTTATGGCACATAAATATGTATAATGATGAGCCCTTGCGTACAGGGTTCTCATGAAGTGCTTTTCCTGCTGTGCCCTGAAGGAAATACCGAGACCGTTTGCAAGTACAGGAGAGCTGGCCGCTGTTAAAGGTTGCAGTTTTCCTTTGGAAGGCTCAGGACGTGGGGCGAGCCTCAAATTAATTCACTGCTCACATTGTGTAGAGATTAGATTTTACTCCACATCTCTCTATCCCAGTCTTCAGTGGTGTGAGGGGAATGCAGTTTTACTTGGAAAGCTCTTTTCTGAGACAAAGCTTCTTAGGAACAGAAGCGCAGTCTGGAAGAAAGCACTTGAGCGAACGCAAATGTTTAACTCATCGAATGAAATCCTGCGTTTCTAGGAAGAAGAGCAAGGCGTTCGGGGGCTAAAGGTTTTAATTTTTGTTGGGGTGGCGGGGGGGGGGCAGGGATCAGACGAGCACTGTTGTACTTTATTCATACATGCCATAACATTAGAGATCCTTCCAGATCATTCAGACCTGGGTGTTATGTGTACAACTCTGATGTTACAGGAGGCACACTCTCGTATTCAGGCGCCTATAGGTCTCCCAGGCTGGGATGTGCCGGTTCGAGAGTTTTCCTGAGGTCGATCACCGCGCGTGGGGGCAGCTGTGCCTGGGAAGCCTGGGAAGCCCGAGGCCCAGGCAGCCCACGGTAGCAGTTCTTCCTGCATTGCAAACAGGGGAAGATTGTCCTTTTCTTTTCTTTGAAGATTATATTATTTATTTTGAGAGAGAGTGTGTGCGAGTGGGAGAGGGGCAGAGAGAGAGAGAGAGAGAGAGAAAGAGAGAGAGAATCCCGAGCATGCTCTGCACAGAGCCTGACGCCTGGCTCCGAACCCACAAATCATGAGATCATGGCCCGAGCAGAAACCGAGAGTCAGACGCTTAACCAGCTGCGCCACCCAGGAGCCCCAGAAGGTTGTCCTTTTCGTCTGTTGACAGCCTGGCTTTCCTTGCGGCCTGTCCTTCCCATTGCCTTGAAATTTCAGCCTCCCCGCAGCTCTTGCTCAAACGGCAGCCTCATTATGTGCCTGGGCTTGGTTATAATTTAATCGGCCATTAGAGCATTACCAAAAAAATGTTTCTGGGACCTTGTGTCTGAAGCTCTTGCTTCACCTGGGGCTTGGGTAGCGACTGAGGACTAAAAACGTGACTCGTCCCTGTTTGTTCCTGCTGGGGCTCCAGCCTCAGCATTTCACATCGAGGCTTTGGAAACAGCTCAGGTTACAAGCCACGCGTGAGAGGGGTACCCAGCAGAGGCGGGTGGGCATTACTGTAGAGCTGGTAGTGAGAAGCTTTGGGCCTGAGTCCTGTCTCTGCTCCCGTGGTGGCCAAAGGGAAGCCAGTGAACTTGGAAGAACCTTCCTCCTTCCTGGTCTGATGAGACTGGCACTTATCTGCCTGTCCCTCAGACACCAGATGAGATAGGGTAAACGTACAACAATACATTTTGTCTTTCTGGCCAGGCACTTTGTGCTTCATGTTTTTTTGTCTCATTGAAACACAAAATACCCACTCATAATTCCACCAGCCAAAAAAAAAAAATCCCCTCACTTTAGAGCATGTCTCAGCAGTGTGTTTTCTGTGTCTGTTTCATTTACTAATTGAGATCAGTATGATTCATTTACTGATTGAGACGGTACTCGTTTTATAATTTTGCAGCTTAAAAAAATACAGTAATGAATTTCCACAAGACATTCAAACCAGTGGCCAGCATCACGTGGATGGCTTTCAGTGGTTCGTTGGGTGGATGTATCATGGTCCTCTTACAACTTAACCTTCGTGTTTGGGCCTCTTGTCAGTCACCATGTCCCCTGCACTGTGATGGGCATGACCGTTTTTTGCCAGTTGCTTTTTTTTTTTTGAGAGAGATGGAGTGTGAGTGGGTGAAGGGCAGAAAGAGAGGGTGACACAGAATCCGAAGAAGGCTCCAGGCCCTGAGCTGTCAGCACAGAGCCCGATGTGGGGCTCAGACCCATAAACCATGACATCATGACCTGAGCCGAAGTCGGACGCTTAACCCACTGAGCCACCCAGGCACCCCCCTGCCAAGTTGCTTCTTTTTTTTTTAATTTTTTTTTCAACGTTTTTTATTTATTTTTGGGACAGAGAGAGACAGAGCATGAACGGGGGAGGGGCAGAGAGAGAGGGAGACACAGAATCGGAAACAGGCTCCAGGCTCTGAGCCATCATCCCAGAGCCCGACTCGGGGCTCGAACCCACGGACCGCAAGATCGTGACCTGGCTGATGTCGGACGCTTAACCGACTGCGCCACCCAGGCGCCCCCCAAGTTGCTTCTTAAAGTGGCCATCGACACACCGCTCTGATTTGCTTTCTTTCTCTACCTTTGGATTTAGCCCTGGAAAGCATGTTACTGTGGGAGCAGAATTAAATATTTTCTTTCATTTCCAAATAGAATCATTGATCTTATACATAGTTGTGGTTTGGTTATGCAGAATTTCAAAGAACTGTAAGGATCTTTTCAGTTCCCCGAGATTTGAGCCTCTTGTGAATAGTGTTCCTGAATCACCTTTGGGACTTCTTGCGTGCATTTATTTATTTATTTTATTTATTTATTTATTTATTTTTATTTAAAATTTTTTTTATTTTTTTAATTTATTTTTGGGACAGAGAGAGACAGAGCATGAACGGGGGAGGGGCAGAGAGAGAGGGAGACACAGAATCGGAAACAGGCTCCAGGCTCCGAGCCATCAGCCCAGAGCCTGACGCGGGGCTCGAACTCACAGACCGCGAGATCGTGACCTGGCTGAAGTCGGGTGCTTAACCGACTGCGCCACCCAGGCGCCCCAATTGCGTGCATTTTTGAATATCACTTTTGCCCTCTTTGTTCGTTCTTTTCTTTTCTTTCTTTCTTTCTTTCTTTCTAATATTTATTTATTTTATTTCTGAGGTGGGGGGGGGGTGGGCAGGGAGAGAAGGGGAGACACAGAATCCAAAGCAGGCTCCAGGCTCTAAGCTGTCAGCACAGAGCCCGATGCTGGGCTTGAACTCATAAACCTATGAGATCATGACCTGAGCTGAAGTTGGACACACAACCGACTGGGCCACCCAGGTGCCCCTGCCCAGGTCTTTGTTTTCTTTAGCAAGAATTAAAAAAAAATTTTTTTTTAACGTTGATTTTTGAGAGATAGACAATGAGCAGGGGAGGGACAGAGAGAGAGGGAGATACAGAATCTGAAGCAAGTTCCAGGCTCTGAGCTGTTAGCACAGAAACAAGTTCCAGGCTCTGAGCTGTTGTTAGCACAGGGCCTGATGTGGGGCTTGAACCCACGAACCCTGAGATCATGACCTGAGCCGAAGTCAGATACTTAACTGACTGAGCCACGCAGGCGCCCCTGCCGTCTTTGTTTTCTTGAGCTTAGCTGCACAAAATGGGTTAACACTGGCATCAGCTTGGCAATCCGTTTTTATTCACCAGACAACTAGGGAATGATGGTTCAGAGAAGCCATAGTCCAAGGCAAGCTGTCGTGTCATCAAAGAATAACCTTTAATCTAAGTGTACTTCTTTGAGCAGCCCAGTGTGCTTTGTGGTTGCCAGAGTCAGAGTCTGACACTTGCTGGTGAGGTCAGAGAATTTCGATAAGGTTAGAGGTGTCTGATTCCGTGTGTCGGGCATGTTACTCACGCCAAGTGTTGGCCAATCTTCGGTGCCGCGTTAGTGCTGAAGTTTAACGCGTGATGCTAGAGGTGTTCATCTGTAGCCAATTCACAGAACCGGGGGGACTTTTGCCTTAAGTTGGCAAGAGAGTCATATTAGTGATCTTTTTGCGCCTTTCTAACAAATGAGAACCACGGTTGTCAGCAATAATGTCACCGCAGTTTAGCTCTTGCAGAGAAGCTAGTTGCTGGTCACAGTTGACCTCCTGGTCTCAGGGAGTGGTGGAAGACTTACGTCCTTGCTTCCTTGGTTTTTGTTTTGGTAGTTCTGTGTTTTTCTAAGCCAGACTCATTTAATGTACACACATCATTAAGACTGATGCTTTTTTGGAGCCGTTGGCACAGCTTCTTGGTCCTTCTTATGCTGGTTGATTACTGAATCATCATTAATGGCAATTAGCACGAGATTGAACATGCTCTTTTCGTGTTCTCTCAACTTGGTGGTTCTCAGTCTGTAGAGTTTCTGAGTCGGTAGGTCTTCGGTAGGGCCCGGGGATTTGCCTAACAGGTCCCCAGGTGGTACTGATATGGCTGGTCTGGGGAACCCCATTTTGATAAGAACTCAAGGTTCTGGGCTGCTAAGAAGTCTTATACCTGGAATGAGCTTCTGCAGTGACTAGCAAGCCTCCTCACGTAGTCTAGGTCCCAATGTCATACTGCCCTGGGCTGGAAAGGATATGGGCAGATGGCTTTTCGTGAGTGCTATGCAGCATATGGGAGACTTTAGAGATAAAAACATTGTGCACAGTAGCCCATTAAAGAGGCTGAGCTGAAGTTACCTCGTCTGATGAGCAAAAGACCTTGGAATTTGCTGTGCTTTACTGTTGGATCTTTCCAGACGTGTTTGAAAGCCGAGATAAACAGCATCATGAATCACTGGAGAACACTAAAAATCTGACAGACGCCCACAAGGGTAAACTTTGTTTCGCGGCATCTAGAATGTGAACTTGAGTTTACGGTTTCTTAGAATAGAATCTTGGTATAAAATTGGCGATTGTACCAAATAGGAGTTTTAATTTTAACCTTTGATGGAGTTAGTAGCGTCAGCCCTTTTAGAGGGTAGGTGCTAAAATAATATTTCATCAGAAAGCTTGCGGGGATGTGGCAGGACTTCTGCCCTGTCATGTCTGTACTCAATTACAGCCATCTTGAATCTTCTCGAAAATAGAAATACCATGTTGTGCAAGTGTTGGTCCAAATGTCTTTGACACCCGCAGATTCTGAAGGCCTTCGGCAAGAGCATTGTTCAGCACAGTTCACGGCCAAGGAACACTCCTGAGCGTATTTACCGGCGTTTCTGCCTGCCCAGTGCATTGTCTCGTGTGTTAGAATGAACACTGTCAAGCAGATGACCCCCGTGTGAGGTCTTTGGTCACATCATTTCAGGCCTTTTGACAGCCAGTTTGTATGAGGCAAGCGTACAATCAAATGTTGTAATTTTTTACTTCAAAAGGGCAGGGATGTGACCAGAGCGGTGGCTTGCAGACAGCCTGGCACACAGAGGTGGGGGGGCCACCGGGGAGTTGACTTTGGTTCAGTTCCACCGACGCTCAGCTACGCTTTTAGGGTCGGTTTCCCAATGACACAGCTTTCTCCAGAGTTGCAGTTGGCCAAGTCACACGCGCACTTGGTTTGCGTGTTCTTCCAGGGTTTAGGGCTATTCATTTCTCTCTAAAGCCCAGACACGGAGGCATCGGGGAAGAGTGAGAAGCGCTATTAATAATGTATTTGAAAGGGGTTTCTATTTAGTGAAAGTGTTGAGCAAGCAAACAAGATAGTGTGGAATTAACTAACTTAAAAAAAAAAATCTTTGTGGAGTCTTTTTGCCAAGAACAGATTTTTATTTATTTCAGTCAGAGGAAATATGAGAGAACAAATAGCCTGTATGTTGGGTGACGGAAGATACCTTTCAAAAAAGGGTTTGAAACATTTAGGTGGTGAGAGGGATTGGGGAAGTCTCCTTTTTAAGTATAATTCTTGTTGCAATTCATAGCACCGTTGATTTTCTCAGTGTGTTAGTGAGGTCGCATGATTTTAGAAACAAAATGATACTTTAAAAAAGAAATCAAGCAATTTCAGACTCAGACATGTGATTTTACTTTATATTCCTCTCTCCACGATGGGTAAGATGGGGCACAAGATTGATCTAAGTGGCATTTTCAGTCAGGTGTCTCTGGCAGTCTCTAGTTATTTCCCCTGGGCCTCCCAGTTCTGCTAGCCTTTAGTTTATTTTTTAAGTTTGAAAAGTAATAGTGGGGCACCTGGGTCGCTCAGTCAGTTAAGCGTCTGACCTCGGCTCAGGTCGCGGTCTCGCCATTGGTGGGTTTGAGCCCCGCGTCGGGCTCTGTACTGACAGCTCAGAGCCTGGAGCCTGCTTCAGATTCTGTGTCTCCCCCTGTCTCTGCCCTTCCCCTACTCACGCCCTCGCTCTCTCAAAAATAAATAAACATTAAGCAAAAAATTTTCATTGTTAATTTGGATCATTTAATGCTGTTAGAGAACATGAGCTATTATTTACTGACAGCCCAGTGTATTATTGAACCTTAAGGTCACTTTTGATTTTTGGGGTGTTTGTGTAGCAATGAACATGTTGATTCAAGCTTTTATTCTTCTGTTGAAATTAGAGTAAACATTTTAAATTATTTTTATGGTGCTTGCTATGTTGCATTAACTTTTAAATTAAGTTTTTTTTTTTTTTAATTTGGTTTTTAGAATCGGGGACTATCTCTAAATTTACTAAATGGAAAATTGAAAACTTTATGAAGCATAAATATATTGAGCCTTCTCACCCAGGAGTAACTTCATAGGTTCTGGTCGGCAGTAGTAGTAATAGCTGCCGTCAGTGACAGACTCCTTTGTGACGGGTGCTCTGTGCGATAGTGTCTTCTGGGGTCCCAGGTAGTGTTGATTGAATTGGGTAAAAGGCTCCCAAGGGCGCCTGGGGGGCTCAGTTGGTTAAGTGTCTGTCTTTGGCTGAGGTCATGATCTCATGGTTTGTGAGTTCAAGCCCCGCATCAGGCTCCATGCTGACAGTGCAGAGACTGCTTGGGATTCCCTCTCTCTCTCTGTCTCTGTCTCTGTCTCTGCCCCTCCCCTGCTCACGTTCTCTCTCTCTCTCAAAATAAATAAATAAAAACTAAAAAAACCAAAACCAAAAACGGCCCCCAGAGCCAGAATAGTATATGCTTGAGCCTAAATTAGTGAACTAAAAATAAAATTGGTTTCTTAGCCATAGGATTTGGGTTATTAAATTGTAGGCCAGGCAACAAGTTCTTAAACCACAGAGTACCATGGCTTTGTTTTTTCTGGCATTAACCAAACAGTGTTATTTATACTGATGGTTCCATTTGTAAACTAGATCATGCCCTGCTTGGCGTTTGAATGCCTGAATAATATGCCTTAATTGTGGGTCAGTGAAGCCAAACTAATTGCTTGTTGGGCTCTTGGATTGCCTTTTTAATTTGCTGTATAATGCAGTCTCCACCAGAAACATACCATGTATTGTCATCTAAGCAAAGCTTATTAAAATCATCTTACAAACAACGGAATGCCTGATATTTTGTCCATAATCTTGCAAATAAAAAAATTAAATGCATTACAGAGAGTTGTAAGATACAAATATGCTTTTTTGAGTGCCTTTGTATCTGTTTCGGAAAGTATACATAAAATGCCTGTTCTACGTTTTATATCAATGTGATTGCTTTCTTTACCACAGATTGTTTCGCTTTGTGCTTTTAATATGTTTTAAATGACAGTAATGGCATGAGCTTCTAAGATGGTCACTTATTTCAGACTGTGCAATTCACCCAATAAGATTGGTATTGGTATTCGTCCAGTGACTTTCTGTTTCAGTAAAAAAAAAGAAAAGACATATTTGCTGTCATTCTCAGTTCTCCAAACACCAGTCATAAGAGTTCCCTTTATAATTTGTAGGGACAGTTGTTCAGAAGTCGGTAAGATTGTTAGCATTCTCCGATACTTGTTTTCTCTCAGTTTCTCTCAACTAACAAGCAGACCTGCAGAGGACTTTCTTTTGACTCTCTGGTCACTAATTTCGTCCGTGTAGCTAATATTTATTGAACAGCTGCTGAATGCCAGGAACTGTTGTAGGTGGAGGGATGCCACAGGTTGGTGGTTGGTTGTTTTTTTTTTTTTTTCTATTTATGATTAATATTTAGTCCTAGAGAAAAATCTTTGAGGTGAATTGTAAGAGCTTTTTAAAATGATTTTAGAAATGGAGTAATATATTTAAGAAGTGTCTACTTAAGAATTTAATAGATGCCTATGTCGGGTTTTCAGTAGAAATTAGCCCATTACCTGTTTTTCTTTTCTTTTTGTAGGTTATTTCTTATGAGAGTCATGGATATCCCCTATCTCAACTTGGAAGGACCAGACTGTAAGTGAATTTGTATTTTCTCTTTGCATCTGCACATGTAAGTGTGTGGTCTGGAAGGGATAACAGGAAAAGTACGACTGAAGAAAGAGCTTTATTTACTTAAAAATAGGCAGTGATTTTGTGGTGGATATGAATACTATGCTTAACGTAATGGTACCCTTGGGTCTTGATTAACTCATCTCTTGAGTTATATTTTCCAGTTTATGCATGAATTGAATGTTGAAAAATGTATATCTTCTCTTCATTATTTCGTTTTCACTCAGAACTCTAAATTCATCATTTCCCATAAGCGCACATGATAAATTTTGAGATGTGTTAGCTGTGTTACTAACCATAAGTTCTCTATTTTCCAGTTACTTGAGTATGTATATTTTTTGGTTGGGTAGGGTTTTTTTGTTTTTTTTTTTCATTTTCCTTTTTCATTGAAAACCTTGGAAGTCCAGTCCTTTAGGGAGATGGTTACTGCTGCTTCAGATCAGTTTTCTACTTCATCCTCCTCACCTTCCCACTTTTCTTTTCCATCGCTTTCTTTTTTTTTTTTTTTAATTTTTTAACATTTATTTATTTTTGAGAGACACAGAGAGAGACAAAGCGCTAGCAGGGGAGGGGCAGAGACAGAGGGAGACACAGAATCTGAAGCAGGTTCCAGGCTCCGAGGTGTCAGCACAGAGCCCGATGTGGGGCTCGAACTCACGAACTGCAAGATCATGACCTGAGCTGAAGCCGGCCACTTAACCAGCTGAGCCCCCCAGGCACCCCTCCATTGCTGTCTTTCTAACCTTGGTTTATGGGCCTCAATCCCTGCCATTGGATATAGATGTGGGAGAACTGTAACTGATGGTAACAGTCCTTGTGGTGATGATCAGAGGACATAGGTGTTGCATTCCATATCGGAATTCTGTTTCGGTGTACTCTTGTCACAAGAATTCTGCCACCTCAGTGCCCTCATTCCCGGTTTATAGCCACGAGTAGCCAGAGCGGTTCAGTCCTAGGACTACCTCTGCTTAAACTCAGCCCACTGAATGTGGACGGTGCGTTACCTACACATGCAGACAACTAGATTAAAAGGAGAAAGTTAAACACTTAGTGAAATATCTTGAATAGAGTAGCCTTTTATTTTTCCCCTTTAAATAATTTTCATGGGAACTTCATGAGTTCCTGTGGTCTGCATAGAATTGTCAGGATTCAAATTGTTGTGGGTTCAATAAAGTATCAGAGCCCGAGTCAAGGGTGAGATGACAGAGTGCTGCCGTTCCAAAGAATACTTTTAGGAGTTGTTTGGTAATCATGAGTCCTTCACAGCAATTCCTCAAGTTAGCTTGGAGGCAGTTCCTTTAAAGAACCACTGGTATATCATTCACTTTTCAGCTGTCAACCTTTTATCCAAAACTTGTCTCCTAGTGCAACCAAAACGCGATCATGTTCTCCATGTGACATTCCCCAAAGAATGGAAAACCAGCGACCTTTACCAGCTTTTTAGTGCCTTTGGTAAGTAAATCACAAGTACATATGTACTTTTAGGATTTTGCTATGTTTTTGGTCTGTGCAGGTGGCCACAGGTATATGACAGCTTCAGCTCGGACGTGAAAGAGTATTGCTCTGCAAGAGTTTAGTCGCACTCATGGAGTATTTCAGGGTTTGATATATTGCTATTTTTGTGCTAATGTGACCTGAGGAACTTTTAATAGCGCCCCACAATAGAGTGCTATTATTAATCCACGGAAAGCAGGATACTATTACTGTGACTGCCCTTAGTGCTGACCATGGAAAATAAATCTAGGCAGAGGATAAATCATGTTTAAGATTAAATTCAGAGAGAACGTCTGTTTCGTAAGGGCAAGTCACGGCTTGACACTGAATAGTCCAAGCACATGAGCACAGATGTTTAAGAGGACCGAGATAGGAGTTATGAGGGCGGTAGGGCACCGTTTTATCAGGTCAGGTGATAGGTGGAATCGAACAGTCTTCTGATGAGGGTTTATAATGACCCTTCTGAAGTCTTCAGCAGTTCCTCTTTAACCAGTGAAATATTTAAGCTCTTCTCTTTTGAAATTTTAGGTAAAGGCAGCACGAAATCTAAATGGCCAATACTAAGACTGTCCATTAATGTTTATGTACCTTTTCACTGGGCTAATATCCTCTAAAATGTAGCCATTTAAAAAATATCTGAAGAGTTTATTAAAAGATGGTAAAGTGTTTATATTTTAACATTTCGTGTAAAAAGCAGGTACAAAGTAGGATTCCTATATAACTTTTTTTGTTAACACTTTGTATAGAAATCAGACTGAAAGGAAGCTTCATGCTATTACCACTGACTATTTTGAGTTTTTTTTTTTTAATTTTTTTAGACAGAGAAAGTGCGAGCAGGAGCAGGGAGGGGCAGAGGGAGAGAAAGAATCTTTTTTTTTTTTTTTTGAGAGAGAGAGAGGGCACAAGTGAGCAAGGGGCAGAGAGAGAATCCCATGAGGGACAGAGAGACAGAGAGAGAGACAAAGTCAGGGCTCATGTTTCTTGCCCCAAGCAGGGATCGAGCTTACCCGAAACGGGGCTCATGGAGAGAGAGAGGATCTTAAGGAGGCTCCACGCTCAGAGTGGGGGTCCAACACAGGGCTCGATCCCACGACCCTGGGATCATGACCTGGGTTGAAATCGAGAGTCAGACGCTCACCTGACTGAGCGACCCAGGCGCCCCATCGCTGACTGTGAGATAGGCTTCTTTATGCTTTTCTGTATTTCCTAAAATAAGCATATATGTATTAGATTTTATAAGCAAAACACTTTACAGACTTAACTTTTAGAAACGTAAGCGAAACAAGGTATGTTTCCCAGTCTTTGCAGCCATCTCAATGACGTCTGAAATTCTGGTCTTGCTTGTTAATTTAAATACAGATCTGGAAATGCAATTGAATTTCATGGCTAATTTGTTTTGAGAGCTTTTGATATTGTTGCCGTTCTTTCTCGAATTGCGAAGTGCTTACCCTATTTAGTCAACCTTTAATTGGGTAAATTAAGTAGAAGGCTCAGGGGAGAATTTTGTTTTCTTTTTTTTTAACATTTTTTTAAAAGTGTATTTATGTATTTGAGAGAGAGAGCACAAGCAGGGGAAGGACAGAGAGAAAGGGAGAGAGAGAATCCCAAGCAGGCTCCACGCTGTCAGTGCAGAGCCCAATGCGGGGCTTGAACCCATCAACCCTGAGATCATGACCTGAGCCGAAATCAAGAGTTGGACGCTCAACCAACCGAGCCACCCAGGTGCCCCTCAGTTTTTTTCTTTTTAAGTTTATTTATTTTGAGAGAGCAAAAAAGCCTGGGTGGGAGTGGGGCAGAGAGAAGGTGAGAGAGAATCCCAAGCAGGTTTTGCACTACCATCTTGGAGTCTGATGTGGGGCTGGAACCCATGAACTGTGACATCATGACCTGAGCCTAAATCAGACACTTAACTTGACTGAACCATCCAAGCGCCCCTGTTTTCGTTTTACTTAAAAAACAAATGAGTTGTGTGATACTGGACAGATAATCTCTCTGTGTGTCTGTGTCCTCACCGGAGATGCTGATGATGCCACTTACTGTATTCAGCATTTCACGAGGACTAAATGAGCTAATTCGTGGAAGGCATTTAGCATAGTTTGTGGCCTACAGCAACTAAATAAATGTTGACTATTATTATTTATCTAAAACACACACAGTAGAGAAGGGACTTTAGTCATTGAGGAAGTCATTATGGTACCTTGCTGTGCAACAGGAAGTGAGTTTTTGTCCTATGACAATGAGTTTGCAAGCATTTGTAGCCTTTGAAAATTTCAGCAGGAATTAAAAACATTTTTTTTCACTACTAAATTCCGGTGATGTTTACCCAGTTTTAATAATTCCAGTCTTGCGTGTCTTTTGGAGGAGAGCAGTAGCAGGATAATTAGGCCTCTGCTTGCCCTTCAGTTTTCTCGAGCTCCTGCCCCCCCACGCCTGTCCTTCCTTCTCCCCAGCGCCCTCGTGCCTTCTGTCTGTCTGCAGGTGGTTAGCCTTTCTGGAAGGTCTGTCTCTCTTCATGTGAACATCACTTGGTTTCGCTAGACTGCTTTCTGCCCCTCTCGGGTTTTTCTTGCCTCCGTTAGTCTGTCTTGGTTTCCTCTCTCTGACACCTTCTTTTCTTTGGTCCTCGTCTACCTGCTACCTGTTTGCTTTACCTGGCCTTGAGATCAACGTTGAGTTTTTCTCACTTCTTGCTACTTGGATTCCTTTTGTGTTTTCCAGTTGTAATTTTCAAAGCTTATGCCTCTCCTGAAATGCTTAATGCAGTAAGTGCCATCGTCATCATCTGACGAGGACAGAGATGCAGAGAGATTATCTGTCCAGTATCACACAAGTCATTTGTTTTTTTAATTAAAATGAAAACAGGGGCGCTTGGGTGGCTCAGGCGGTTAAGCGTCTGACTTCGGCTCAGGTCATGATCTCACGGTCTGTGGGTTCGACTCCCACATTGGGCTCTGTGCTGACGGCTCAGAGCCTGGAGCCTGCTTCAGATTCTGTGTCTCCCTCTCTCTCTCTGCCCCTCCCCTGCTCATTCTCTCTCTCTCTCTAAAATAAATAAATATTAAAAAGGAAAACTAGGGGAAAAATTTTAAAAAATTAACACATTCTGAAATATATCAGACATGCAAATGAAGTCTGGTAGTGATCTGAAGGGTCACATGTTCCCTTTACTTTTATTTCGCTGTTACAGGTAACATTCAGATATCCTGGATTGATGACACATCAGCGTTTGTCTCTCTCAGCCAGCCCGAACAAGTACAGATTGGTGAGTGCTTGGGGTAGAGGTTTTGTATATGAATGAAAATGCAAGCTTGCCCTCTTTATGCGGTGGCTTCAGTCCTCTGATTCACAAGCATTGCTGCCTGGTTTGTTTAGAGCTGTGTCTAAAATAAAGGGGGTAATCAGTCAGTATCACGTGTAGATTGCCTCCTTTCTGTTCCCCTCGCGTTGCACTTTTTTAAAACGAGTTGCAGATTGGCTTTGAGAATTAAAAGTAGCAAATTGAGCAGAATGGGGAGCATCAAAAAGTGATACCTGTATCCATTGTTCATCTCTGTACTGTTTCCATTTATTTATGTTTTTGTCATCTATTCATTTCATTAAACTTGTCTCGAATACTTGTTTTACAAACACACTGGAAGATGTTTTATTTGCTTTCAAAATAGAACAGTAAAAGATGGAACACCACATCTCTTACTGGATCCTAAATAATTTTGCTCTTAACCATCTGAAAATGTATTTCCTTAGGATTGAAAGTTATTGATAAAATATGTGTTGTTAAACAGCTGCTTCCTCAAATAGATTTCAAGTTTCCCTGGTGCTTAATAATGTAAGCGGTGTGGAATTTTAAAGTGTTCTGTCTTTTTTTTTTAATGTTTATTTATTTACTTTGAGAGAGAGAGTGCTTGTGTGAGTGGCAGAGGGGCAGAGGGAGAGAGAGAGAGAATCTTAGGCAGGTTCCATGCTCAGCAGCACAGAGCCTGACGCGGGGCTCGATCCCACGACCGTGAGATCATGACCTGAGCTGAAATCGAGTCTGACTCTCAACCGCCTGAGCCACCCAAGCTCCCCTAAAGTGATATGTCTAATTAAACTTTTGTTTATTTAACAAGGTACCACGTACTGAAACTATATAATTCTGATAAGGTAACTAAATGAGTAACTATATATGAAAACTTCCACAAGTATGCCCATTCAGATCAGAGTATTTTGGTGTTTCTTCTTAATTATATGACCACTGCAGGAATATAGGTTACATTGCAGTGAAGAGCTTAGACTCTGGAATCACACTGCTGCCCTACCTGTAGTTGTATGACCTTGGGCAAGTTCTTTAACCTTGACAAGCTTCTGCTTATCTCTCTAAAGTGAGGATGACAGTATGAATTTATTGGGATTATTGTGAAGATTACAGGAGATGATGTACATGAAGCTTGGCACAGCTTTGAACGTGTATGACGATTACTTGGTAGTGGATTTCAGTGTGAAATGTCCTTCAGGAGCATGTGACACCGAGAATAGTGTTGGATACAGGGTTTGAATGATGTTGCTTGTTAAATGTTTTGGTGTTTGCTTATTTCTGTGATTCATTCTCCTGCGATCCTTAGAAAGGCCTTTGAGATGGCCCCCAGAGGGACTGATTATTAGAGAGGCAAAGATAACTTCGGGGAGGGGAAAGGGACTCTGAGATCGAGAGTGTGACAAGACTTTCTTGCGGCTGCAAGGACACAGAACTAGAACTTTTGGCTGGAAGTCTAGCCACACCTCCTTGGCCCAGCATCACCCTTCACCTCCCTCACAGCGCATACTTGTGTGACACTGAAGCCACACGGTGGGGTAGAGGAGATGCAGACTGCCCCGGGGCCTACCCTCGCCCCACCGCTCGTCGGCTGTGTGTCTTTGGGCAGGTTATGTGAACTCTCCAAGCCATGGGCTCCTCATCTGAGAGGTGAATTCGGTGACGGGTACTTTGTGAAGCGAGGTCACGGACATTAGTGGGGGGCCTGGCACTCCACCAGCGGTGCTTGACAAATGCTAGGTGATTATTCCCATATCTGCTTGGCCTCCCTTGCTGCGAACAGTAAAAATGAGAGTGTGTGAACGTGCCGTGAGATGTGTACAGCACCAGCTGGTGGTATTTGCTTGCACACACGAGCAGACTCCTTGTTTATGTGTGTGCGGTATCACAGCTTCTTGTGACGTTCCTGTGGTACCATGTTTGACGTCTAGTAATGCTTGCTCCCTTGCTTACGATCGCAATATGCCTCCAACGGTAGCTTTCGAGCTCACTATTTCATTCGGCGATACCTGACATCTGGGAACTGCATTTCAGAATCACGTTGCTCCGGAGGCACATCATTTGATTGGTTTTGTGTGTTGCTTCCCTGAGGGCAGTATTGAGTCCGCCTCGTTCCCCACTGACTCCTTCTCCAGTGCCCGGAACGCACCGTGGCATGAGTAGAAACGTGTGTTTGAGTGGGTAACATGGGGAAGAGGCCAAGATGAAATTGTGACCTTTTTACCTTTTTCCTCCTACCTGAAGTAGGTGACTATTGTGTCTCAAGAGATGCAGCTTTACTAGTAAAGTCTCAGTTTCCATTGTAGGCTCTTACACAGAGGACAACACTTAACAGAAATACCTGGCCATTTGCACATGCTGTGCCTATGACCATAAGTTTCTTTGCCACAAGCCACCTCTTTACCATCCTTTTCCTCCAGAGCTTGGCTATGTCCCATTTCCTGCCTCATGTCGGCTTAAACATCCATTTCTCTGGATGTCTCCTTCTCTGGGCCCCATTTCTGTGCAGCCTGGCATCCTTCATGGATATACCTTGTTTGATTATCTTCCCTGGCGAACTGTAAACTCTTTGAGAGCAGGAACCAGACCTCTTGCTCACCGTGGTGTTTTTAGTGCTGAGAGTAAATGTTTAGTGAGCTGGGTAAATGATAGTCAAAGTATCATGACTTGGAAATGCCTTTTTGCTGGACCACCTGGGTGGCTCAGTCGGTTAAGCATCTGACTTCAGCTCAGGTCATGATCTCACAGCTCCTGAGTTTGAGCCCCGTGTGGGGCTCTGTGCTAATAGCTCAAAGCCTGGAGCCTGCTTCGGATTCTTTGTCTCCCTCTCTCTCTGCCCCTCCCCTGCTTGTATTCTGTCTCTCTCTCTCTCAAAAATAAATAAAAAAAACGTTTAAAAAATTTTTTTTAAAATGCCTTTTTGCATGGGATGGATATTTATAATGTCTCTGGTCTTTTGCCGTGATGTCTAAAATTATGCAGTTTCATTGAAAGTGTAAAAATCTGTTTTTTATAGTAGTAATTCTGATGATGAGAGAGACCTAGGATAGCTAATGTGCTGCAAATCCTATTAGTGTTAACTTAAACAAATTACTTATTCATTTCAGTGGAAACAAAGGGCCTGTTAGATCAATAATGTAACATTGGAAAAATCATTAAATGCCTATTTATATAGCAGCTTGTAATGGCTTCTTTGGCTCTGTTACAAACTAATTTTTGATTTACATTTAAGAAATGGCTTCTAAACTGACACCTGTCTTTTGATAATACTAAGTCTAACCAAGATTAAAAAAAAAAACCAAAACATTTTCAGTATCTTGAATATGAAAGTTCCCTTTTTCTAGGGAACGTTGTTATACTAATAATTAAAATCTTTCTACTGAGTGCCATTTGGTTTGATTCCTGATTGTTTTGTTTGTTTGCAAAACATCAAGGTGAGGGTCTTTGTGGCTTTGGGGTGTTCAGGTGGTGATAGCCCATTCAAGCCATACACTGAGCATTGTTCCCCGGTAGCTCGTGAGGTAAGGTAGTTCGTGACCATGGAGAATGTCACTTAATGTCACTGTTGGGAATTTTCCTCAAAGAACTGGAGTGAGAAATCACCTTTCATTGTAACTTCTGAATTGCTCATTCATATTTAAGATTCTTATATTCCTGGGGTACCTGGGTGGCTCAGTTGGTTAAACATCCAGCTCTGGGTTTCAGCTCAGGTTATGATCTCCTGGTTCGTGGGATTGAGCCCCGCCTCAGGCTCCGTGCTGATAGCTTGGAGCCTGCTTGGGATTCTCTCTCCCTCTCTCTCTCTGCCCCTCTCCTGTGTTCTCTCGCTCAAAATAAATAAATAAAAATAAACTTGCAAAAAAACCAAGATTTTTATATACCTAATGTAGTTTTGTTAGGGAGGGGCCCAGCAATATTTCAAAAGTTCAGAGAACCATCTAGTCATACCCTCAATGTTTAGACATTGAGTATTTTTGTCTTGAGTGTCCTAAATGCATCATACATTTTCATAGTAATAGCTTGAGAAAAAAAAACCTTTTCACTTATGTTGAAAGCTGGAAATTGTAACATACTGCCAGAAATATTTAAAAAGCAGAAATTGATAAAGGCACTTCAGAAGAGGTAGAAATCTGACAATTATTTTGTAAAGCCAGCAGGTAGTTGTATAAATTTCTGATATGCTGCCTTAGGAGCTCGTTCAGGACAGTTTGTTGGGATGGAGGGAGAAACTTGCTTCACTTCACTTTAGAGTATGAGCATGTTTATATTAAATTGTACTTTTAAACGCACAGCTTTTATTTGCGCAGAACAGGCAAATCTTTGAGTTGTGGATATGACCCGAGGCGATTAGTCAGCATTGTTTTGCTAAAGGGTGCTTATAACTTTAAAATTTACCCGTGCTTTTTGTTTTCCTTTTAATGCCTGCAGAGTCTGTAGTGATAATGCCTTGCTTCATACGTGATATTAGTGATGTGTGTTATTTTTCCTTGATCATGGTTGGTGGGGGTTACTAATTTCGACGGTCTTTTCAAAGAACCAGCTTTTGTTTTAATTCATTTTCTGTATTGTTTATTATTGCCTATTTACTGGGTTTCTGCCCTTTTTTTTTTCTTCCCTTTTTCCTTCCTTTTATTTGCTTAGGGTTTACTTTGCCCTTCTTTTTTTCCCACTTGCTGAAGTAGAGCCCTATGTGATTGATTTTTATTTTATTTTATTTTATTTTATTTTATTTTATTTTATTTTATTTTATTTTATTTTATTCATTTTATTTTATTTTATTTTATTTTATTTTATTTTATTTTATTTTATTTTTATTTTATTTATGTTATATTTTATTTTTTTGGGGGGGGGTACAAAAAGGTGATTTTATTAAAGCACAGGGACAAGACCCGTGGGCAGAAAGAGCTGCCTTCTGTGATTGATTTTTAAACGTTCTTCTACACTTGTTCACCCCTGGCTTCCTAAAGGTCGCCCCTGGGTCAATATAGCTCAGTGGTCAGCCAGGGAGTGGTCATGTGTGTGCTTAAACACCTTGAGCCGGTGAGGCTTCTACCTTTTGCCAGCTGGGTTGGGGAAGATATGCGACGTGTAAGCAGTTTGCACGTCTGCCCCGTTTCTTACTCTCAGCTGTACCTTCTTACTTTCTGTGTGGGTGTGCAAGCCCTCACAGCCAGCTAGCACTGTGGATGTAGCCGAGACTCTTTCCTAGCCATTGACTTTGACCTTTTTTGTTTCCAATATAAACATTGCAAGCCACAAATTATTCTCTAAGCACTGCTTTAGGTGCCTCCCACAAATTACGTGTTGTAATCCCATTATTATTAAATTAGATGCATTTTCTAATTTCTCCTTTGACCCTGGATTGTTTAGAAGCATATTGCTTCATTTCCAAGTGTTTAGAAATTTTCCTTGAACTCTTGACACTAATTCCTAATTTAATTCTGTTGTGATTAGAGGTTTCGCTATGATTTCAGTCTTCTAAAGTTTACCGAAACTTGCTTTATGGCCTAACGTAAGGTCTACCTTGCTGAACATACTGTGTGCCCTGGAAAAGAATGTGGGTTCTGCAGTATATGGTTTGGTGTATAAAGGATACTGGTGCTTAGATATTCAGTGTCTTTACCAGTGTTTTATTTAATCTATTAATTTTTGAGAGAGGGTGTTAATAAAATCTCCTGTGATTATGGAATTGTCTATTTCCTTTTTTTTTCTTTTTTTTCTTTCAATGTTTTTTGTTGTTTTTTTTTTTATTTTTTTATTTTTGGGACAGAGAGAGACAGAGCATGAATGGGGGAGGGGCAGAGAGAGAGGGAGACACAGAATCGGAAACAGGCTCCAGGCTCTGAGCCATCAGACCAGAGCCTGACGCGGGGCTCGAACTCACGGACCGCGAGATCGTGACCTGGCTGAAGTCGGACACTTAACCGACTGCGCCACCCAGGCGCCCCTGGAATTGTCTATTTCCTTTTAATCGTGTCAGCTTTAAGATTGTGTTATTAGGTGCATACACATTTTTTTAAGTGTTATTTATTTTTGAGAGAGAGACAGAGAGACAGAGAGAGCAAGTGCGGGAGGGGCGGAGAGGGAGTGGGGGGCACAGAATCTGAAGCAGGCTCCAGGCTCTGAGCTGTCAGCACAGAGCCCAAAGGCGCCTCAGTGCTTTTGTCATTTTAAAATTTGTTCTTTGTTCCCTCTACTTTTGTTCCTTTGTTTCTCCCTCTCCTGTCCTCTTTTGGGTTATTTGAAGTTTTTAAAGAATACCATTTTAATTTCTCCCTTGCCTTTCTAATGCTCACTTCTTTACATTATTTTTTAGTGGTTGCTTTAGATATTTTAACATCTGTTCATAACTTTTCAGTGTAATTAGAGTTCATATTATACCACTTCACACATGATGTAGAAAGCTTACATTCCATACAGGTTCATTTATTGCAGTCCCCATTGGTTTCAAGCTATATTTGGTGTATGTATAATATTTGCATGCGTTATAAATCCTACAAAGTCGTGTTATAATTTTGCTTTAAACAGTCATATGTATTTTAAGATATTAAAAGGGTGGATTCTTTTCTCTTTACCCAGATACTTAGCAATTCAGATGTCTTCATTCATTCCTGAAGATCCAAGTTTCTTTAGAGTATCATGTCGCTTTAGTGTAAGGAACTTCCATCAGTATTTCTTATAATGCTGCTGTTGTGGCAGCTGATCCTCTTAGTTTTCCTTTATATGAAAATATCTGTATTTTGTCTTCATCCATGTAGGTTATTTTAGCTGGGTATGGAATTCTGGGTTTCTCTTTTAGCATTTTAAAGATGTTGTTCCACTGTCTCCTGGTCTCCAACGGTTTCTGAGGAGAAGTGTACAATAATTGCATCATTGTTGCCATATCGAAATATAGATATTCAAGATTATCTCTTTATCCTTGGTTTTAGCAGTTTGACTATGATGTATTTAGGAATGGCTTTGTTTGTAATTATCCCATTGGGTGTTGACTGAGCTGCTTGAATCTATAAATGTATGTCTTTCACCAGATTTAAGAAGTTTTTAGACATTATTCACATATTTTTTTCCTGTTCTGTATTCTCTTGTATCTCCTCCTGGGGGCTCCAATTACCTATATGTTAGAGGCTTTTTGATGTTGTTCCAGTAGTTCATTTTTTTTCCTACCTTTCTTTTCTCTTCTTCTTGTTGGGTATTTCTGTTGATCTACAAGCTCACTGGCTTTTCCTTCAGTTCTCATTTTTCTACTGTTAAGCCCATCCAGTGAATTTTACTTCGTGTATTATATTTTTCTGTTCTGTTATTTCCATTCAGTTTATTTTTATCTTTCCTTTTTCTTTGTTGAGGTTTCCTGTCTTCATTTATTTTGAGCCTCTGTTCCTTTACCTCACTGAACATAATTAGAATAGCTTATTTAAAGTCTTTGTCTAATAATTCTAGCATCTGCATCACTTATGTGTTGGTACCTGTTGATCACGGTTCCCTTGAGATGGGTCATGTATTCTTGGCTCTTCACATGCTAAGTAATTTGGGATTGTTTTCCTGGACATTGTGAATATTCTTTCCCGGAGACCCTGCATTCACTTAGGTCCCTCAGAAGAGTGTTGATATTTTGTTTTAGTTCTAGCAACCATTTAGTTTAACTAAACTCAGACTACAAACTCATGTCTATGGCAGGTCTGTGGCTCAGATCTCAGCTCACACTGCTTTCAGTCTGCCACATGCGAGGTTAAGTAAGGGTTGGAGCACCTGGCTCAGTTGGTAGAGCATACAGCTCTTGTTCTCAGGGGCGTAAGTTCTAGCCCCATGTTGGGTGTAGGGATTACTTAAAAATAAAATCTTAAAAAGGTTAAGTCAGCATCATGCAGACACATGGGCTGAGGCTATACACCAAATTTGGAGTTCCCACTTACTGGTTTCTTCTGTTCTGGGATTCCTTTGTCACTGGTTGCCTCATGCTTCTGGTTCCTCTTACCAGGAAGACATAGGATTCTTCTTTCAGAGTTTTAGTTGCCCTATGCCCCTTTAGCTGCAATTTCCCTTGAGGGCATAGTCTCTCTCTGTCTCTCTCTCTCTGTCTCTCTCTCTCTGTCTCTCTCTCTCTCTCACACACACACACACACACACACACACACACACACAAACAAACCCCAGGAAATTTACTTTGTGCCAGCTGGCTTCCTCCAATTTTTGACTCCTTTGCAAAATCTACCTGTTTCTGTTTATATTCTAGAGCCCTCAGATACTTGGGGTTGTTTTTGTTTTTTCACTTTTTCTCAGATCAGCAGAAAAGTTGATTTGTCAGAAGCGTATTTCTCCAGTACTGGAGGCAGAATACCTTTATTTGTGCTTTTAAATTGTGTAGTATATGATTTCGATGGAACCCTTCCTGCCATATTATTATGTTGTGCTTAACTACCTCTTTCTGTTTGTTAAGTAACATTTATTAAAAAAATTTTTTTTTAAATGTTTTATTTATTTTTAAGAGAGAGAGACACAGAGCTTGAGTGGGGATGGGGCTGAGAAAGAGGGAGACACAGAATCTGAGGCACGCTCCAGCCTCTGAGCTGTCAGCACAGAGCCCGACACGGGGCTTGAACTCACGAACTGTGAGATCATGACATGAGCCGAAGCTGGACACTCAACTGAGCCACCCAGGCGCTCCATGTTAAATAACATTTTAAAATCTCATGTTAATGCATTTAAAAACAAAAAACAAAAACAACAAACAACCTGGGACTTAGCTCCTTTAACCAATTAAAAGTGACTTAAATTCAGTTCCTTTTGGGTAGGCATGTATGCCAATAGACAAAATCAAAGGATTTGATACCTTTGCTTCTTTCTATTTGTTGCCTTTTTCATAGTTGGCTAGTGCGTTATTGTGTATTTACTCTTGTCAAAGAGGAAATGTGCAGAACATTCAAGAAAGAACCAAAAAAAAAAGAATGTTTTTCCTTTCATGTTAATTTTCCTAATCTTAAACTCTGTGTAGTGTTACTTTACAACAGTTATCTTGAATTATAAATATAGCAGTAGATAAATGAGTTCAGCTGTGACATGACTTTCTAATGGTTCTATTAAATAAGCTCGTTTTAGAGGGAGGCCCTAATAAATTACTTGTGTGTTTAAATGATACATGAGTTTCATGCCATAAGTACTGCATCCGAGAAACAATGCATTTGTTTTTATACAGGCGAACTTTTTGTAGCAGTGGCTTATTGGTAAAGGAAAATCATTATTAGTGAGATAGCGTGAATGTCTTGTTTTGTGTATATATATCTTCTGTTGAAAACTTCTTAAAGCAATTGACTTTTTTTTTTAACTCCTCTAAATCACTTAATCTGCAGAAAGTACTGTGGAAATTTTTAATAATATTTATTAAGAGCCTTGTTTTCCTAATTCTCCCATGTGTTTAATCTTGAGAATTAGCAGTGTTGCACATCTGTCCTATGAGATCTGTATCAGGCAGGTTTATGTAAGAGAGTAGCGATAACTTGAAATCTCCCTAATTAGTATTCTTTAGGGCATTAGCTGGTATGAGAATTGGGCAGAAAGCTTCCTGACTGCCAGATAAGGCTTCCCAAGTTCTTAACATAATTAACCCGCTTTAAAGCAGCAATAAGAAAATGAGTTCTGTGGCAGTGAGAATGTAACCAGGAGAAAGAGAGGCAGTGTTAGAGCTCTAGAGGCTGAATCTTCATGTTCTGTTAAATTGTTTCTGGTCCATAGCAAAACATGGGATTTGATTTTTGTGTTCTCGAGCCCATGTTGTCTGGACCTAAGAATGTTGGCTTTCTGTTACACTATCAGAGTATTTAGTGGATCTGTCATATTTAATTGTAGTATCACTTGTAACAAACTGCTTTTGTTGTGCTCTCTTGCCCCCAGTTTTAGAAGTAAATCAAATTCATTGTTGGAAATGTGAAAAATACTTGAAAATATGAAGAAGAAAATTCGACCATGGTCTCACAACCTAGTCATAAATACTAGTATTATTTTGATTAGTCTTTCTTTTTAGTTATTGTATTTTGTAGAGATGAGTATTTTCATGACTTTTAAAAATCAATTGGGATCTGACTTCAGATGCATTTTTGAGTCTGCTTTTTTAGTTAATATTAGGTCATGAGCGTTTCTCGTGCTCTCACACAGTTTTCTGGGAGTGTTTTCTTTTTCGGATGCATTGCATTTCACGTAACTTATTTAACTATGTCCCTTTTGGATGACAAGTGTTTACTATTTTAAATTCTTTAATTTAAAGGTGTCTTTATTAATGCCTTAGTCTATCTTTCATTTCAAAACATTTTTTTCAAGTTTATTTATTTTGAAAGAGGGAGAGAGAACAAGCTGGGGGTAGGCAGAGAGAAGGAGGGACAGATTCCCAAGCAGGCTCCGTGCCATCAGCACAGGGCCTGACGGGGCTCAGACTCACAATTTTATTTTTAAAATAAATTCTGGAGATGCAAAAATCATTAGATTCAAATGAAAACGAAAAAAAAAAAATCTAAAAACAGCTCATTTTTTTCTTAGTAAACAGTGATGATTTATTGTTATTAATAGTAACATTTTAAACTACCAGAGAACTCGAAAAATTGTCCAGTGTCCCTCTCTTTATTAACAAAGATAATTGCAGTAATATTTGGGATTTACCTTTCACTTGTGTATGTGGTATTTAAGTGTATATTTCATCTAAAGTAACGTATGCTTTGCGTATTGTTTCACAGTTTGTTCTTTTAACAGTTTTCTTTGTTGGACATTTAAGCAATTCTAGGCCTCTTGACTCCTATTCCAAAATAAGCTTTTATTTATTCTTCTGATTGAGCTTTAGAATCGTTTTGTTAGGGTCAGTCAAACAGCCCATTGGTATTTTTCGCTGACATCTTAACCAATTAATTATATTGACGTCTTCATTTGGACATACTGAATCTGTATGACTAGGGATATGATGTGTCCCTTTATACACTCAGATAATTCTGTGTATCCTTGAATGGAGTTGTATGTTTCATTGTTATTTTTATCGTACATACTATTTAAGGTTATGCAGAATACTAAATCGTGCCTGATTTAGTGCCGTGTCGCTCTTAGTACATTTTTGGAATGTTGGTGGTAGTAGGACGTTTAAAGCTGTGAGGCCGATCTTTCTGATTGTTTTCAGGCCCCTGATAGACAAACTTTGAGGACTCAGTGTGAACGTTGTGTCTGAGTGTTGTTCCTGAGGCTTCCAGTGCCAGTAGGTGTTGTGTTTTTGTCATCAGAAATAGCAAACTGCTGATGAAGTAGGTTAGCTGTGTCCGTCTTTACGCGTTTATGTTGTTCTCTCATCCGTGATTCCACATTTTACAACCTGATTATTTTTAAAAATGAAATAAATCTGGTTTTAGCAAATCTGAAATGGTATACGTGAAATAATTTGGGGGCACATCAATGGCTAATTCAAAATACTATTTTGTTACTAAAAATGTCACCAGCGAGTCACTTGGGGTGATGGAATTACAGGTAGTTTTACTTCATTGTGTGTTGTGGTTTTTCTTTTTTTTTCATTTTCTGACTTTTCTAGAGTGAACAGGTTTTACCTATGTGTTAAAATATTTAAATTTAAGACTGAAACATTACTTGCCTTTATATACGTGCAGGAGCACAGCAAGGGGAAACATTTTGCTTTTGAAACAGACGGCTGGCAGAATAGTTCCTTCATACGGTTTGACTGTAGTTATTTTATGTGTCTGTTTTCTAATCCTGAAATTTATGGAATTAGTTTCTCTGAATTTTCCTCCTTCAATTTCTTGGCTTAAATCTGCTATTCTGAAAGGATGAATATGAAACATTTTTGATACATGATATTTGTTGATAATATTTTCACTGTTGAGTGTTTTTACAACCTGTCTTTTCTTGTTTGTCCTGGAAAGAAGCCCAAATATCACTTTAGTAGCAGGCTAAACGTCACTTCATTATGTTTAGCAAAAATGCCAGAAAATGCTAGACAACTGAAGTGTTAAGTAACTTATAATTGATGGTGGTGATGGCCCCTAACACTTCAGACCATGGCTTTGCCTTAACTTCCACACCCCACTTCAATATATCTAGGTATTAGTGTTTTTCAGGTTGTATGATTATAAGAAGCAAACATTGCTTAAAATAACTGTTTAGTAACAAGGCTTTATATTAACACTGTCCAGTTAGAAGGAATGGCCTTTGTCCTTTCTACATGTTAATTGGAGAAATGTGGGGTACTGTTTTTTTTTTTTAAGTTTACGTATTTATTTTTGAGAGAGAGGGAGGGGGAGAGAGAGGGACAGTGTGAGTGGGGGAGGGGCAGAGAGACAGGGAGAGAATTCCAAGCAGCCTCCGTGCTGTCAGCCGTGAGCCAACTAGGGGCTCAATCCCAGGAACCACAAGATCATGACCTGAGCTGAAATCAAGAGTTGGGATGCTTAACCCACTGAGCTAGCCAGGTGCCCCTTGGTTTGTTTTCTAATTGCATCAAAGGCAGGGAGCAACCTGCTGTAGTATTAGGAAAAGGGAGCCTAGAAAAGGCAACACATTAAAATAAAACTTTAAAACTGAGTTTTTTCCCCCACATGCATCCTTTATTACCATGTAGTTAACAAGAGAAGGGAAATAAGTTATGACAGCATATTATGTAGCAAAAAGAAAATATGAGCCACTTATAGGAGATCTGCTGATTTTGGTAATTGTTTATTTTTAATGATTTAAAATAATTATTTAATAATTTAAAATCATTAAAAATTGAATAATTTTTAATAATTAATTGTTTAGTGTTGTTTATAGTAACAACGTAGAAGAGAATAATTATGAAGGTATGTTGTACAGTTTTTAATAACATGGTTTTCTTCTGAAATCTGCAGTGTTCATCTTTGCATAAATATTTGCCAGTCTACTCTTGAAGAACGGAGGGACTAAATTTAGATGGGAATAGATATGAAATAATAGTCTCTGCACTCAAGGAATTCATGGCCTAATGATGCAGATGGGTATCTAGGCAGCTAGCGCGTCCACACGCGCTCAGTGCCGTGATGAGGGAGAACCCGCCCCGCCTGGCGTGGAGTTGCAGACGGGGGGGAAAACAGGGAAGGCTTCCTGGAGCAGGTGACGCCTTTGCTCACCCCGGCAGGTAACCTGGTACAGGCAGGCTCAGAAAGCTTTGCTGGAGAGCACGACCAGTGCATCCTTTGGTGGGACTGGAGCAGAGGGTCCATGTGGTGGATTGGCTGGAGGGGAAGTTAGAAGGTAGAAACACAGAAGTTTGTGTGTTTGAATTTTACCCTTTGTACGACTCTTGCTGTAAGGTTGGTTCGGTGTTTTGCTTTGTTTTGTTTTAATTCAATCAAGTTTTAAAAATAAAATACTACGTCTGACTAGTTTTCTTTTAGAAGCCGGGGCTTTTGAGAGAATTTCCAGGTGTTGAGTGCCAAGTTTGTCGACCAAACAGGGAGCCGCCTTTGGAAAGCCTCATTGTTGTCGGAGTTGGCTCCCCCGTCCCCACAGCACTCCTCCATATGTGTATGGTGGCGTTGTGGTACCGAGTCAGAAATAGACGGACATATTCGAGCAAGTTCTATTTATTTTTAAAAGTCTAGAAGTGTGGTTTTTGCATTTACTCTAGTTCATAGCCCTCTCTGAGAGACTGAGGCCAAATTGAATTTATCTGGGAAGCTGCCACCTCTATAAATGCTGCACAGAGTAATAAATGGGCCATTGGCTTCCAAGAATTGGTGACAGTGCACTTCGGTTCCCAATTTAGAGTTCATGAAAATTATCCCTTGACAAACAAGATTATAAAAAAAAGAAATTCCACTTGATGGATCCATCTTTTGATAAACTGTTAAATGTCATTTACGGAAGCATTTCTGGGGCGAGTCAGGGTGGGGAGTAAATGACCGAATGAAGGAATGCCGGTGGCAGGTGTTTTGTGTTCAGGGCAGGGGCCGTGTCTGAGCCAAATCTTGTCGCGCTCGCTTTGTCTCAGTAGACTAGGGTGGGAACCAGCTGTGGTTGTTCATTTACATCCTTGGAATCTGGGAAGGTGCTGGGCGCTGAGCTGGGGAGGCTTTGAGGAGAGGCCTGGGTGTGGTCCTTGAGAGGGCTGCCTCTGGGTTAGCGGAGAAGAGGGAGGCGTGTGCAAGCACAAGAGGGCCGAATGAAAGTGGATGTTGGCGGCAGCGTTTATCAGACGCTGCTTCACACTCTCTCTGTGGGTTGTGAAATCATTTTAGTGAGCATGACCAGCTTTTTAAAAAAAATGTTTAGGGGCACCTGGGTGGCTCAGTCGGTTGAGCGTCCGACTTCGGCTCAGGTCATGATATCGCAGTACATGAGTTCGAGCCCCACGTCGGGCTCTGTGCTGACAGCTCAGAGCCTGGAGTCTGTTTCAGATTCTGTGTCTCCCTGTCTCTCTGAACCTCCCCCGTTCATGCTGTCTCTCTCTCTGTCTCAAAAATCAATAAAGGTTAAGAAAAAAATTTTTTTAAATGTTTATTTGTTTAGAGAGATCGAACGTGCACATGTGTGTGCGCGCAAGTCAGGGAGGGGCAGAGAGAGAAGAGAGAGAGAATACCGACAGGCTCCATGCTTTCGTCACAAAACCTGGACTCATGGCTCAATCTCCTGAACCGTGAGATCACGACCTGAGCCGAAATCAAGAGTTGGATGCTCAACTGACTGAGCCACCCTGGCACCCATGAGCAGCATTTTTATAAAAGGAAGGATTTAGGAAATTTCAGAGTGAGTCCCATATAATAAAGGTAGGCTTGCTTTTTTTTTTTAATTATTAGTTTTTTAAAATTTACATCCAAATTAGTTAGCCTACAGTGCAACACTGATTTCAGGAGTAGATTTCCCTAATGCCCCCTACCCATTTAGCCCATCCCCTCTCTCACAGCCCCTCCCATAACCCTCAGTTTGTTCTCCATTTTTATGAGTCTCTTCTGTTTTGTCCCCCTCCCTGTTTTTACATTATTTTTGCTTCCCTTCCCTTATGTTCATCTGTTTTGTCTCTTAAAGTCCCCTATGAGTGAAGTCATATGGTTTTTGTCTTTCTCTAACTGACTAATTTCACTTAACATAATACCCTCCAGGTCCATCCATGTAGTTGGAAATGGCAAGATTTCATTCTTTTTGATTGCCGAGTAATACTCCATTGTGTATATATACCACATCTTCTTTATCCATTCGTCCATCGATGGACATTTGGGCTCTTTCCATACTTTGGCTATTGTGGATAGTGCTGCTATAAACATGGGGGTGCACGTGTCCCTTCGAAACAGCACACCTGTATCCCGTGGATAAATGCCTAGTAGTGCAATTGCTGGGTCGTAGGGTAGTTCTATGTTTAGTTTTTTGAGGAAGCTCCATACTGTTTTCCAGAGTGGCTGCACCAGCTTGCATTCCCAAGGCTCGCTTTTTTTCATGTAACCTTTTTAGGTATAAATCTGTACATGCAGATATACGTGTATGTGTACCAGGTTGTAATAAAACAATATCATTGCAGGTTTGGTCCCCAAGGTTTGAGCTCACATGCTTTAGGAGACCGCCATGCATGCAGAGCATGATAGCTGGTGTTAGTAGTGGGGGAGGAAGTGAGGGTAACGGACAAAGATCTTGATCCTCGGGTGCTTCCTGTCTCTAGACCAGTCTGGCGCCACAGGTTCATGTGGACAGCACCTAGGAGGCACGTTCATTCCTTTACGTCGCATCTCCAAGGGCCAGGAGGAGACCTTTATGCTTGTCACCAGGAAAGGGAGATTACGGTTAAACATCTGACCCTGTTGTCCATCCCCCTTGTTTGGGCCTCCCTGTGGAAGGAGGACGGATGTCATTATCTGATTATCTCACAGCCAAGGGCCTTTTTGGCCGGGAGGTAGGGGTGCTGCATTGAAGAAGGCAGGCCTGGAAGCCAGCTGTTGGGGTCCCTTGTGGCAGCACAGACTAGGAAGCAGTGGGGAGTGTAGAGGCTCCTTGCAGCCGTCCGGTCTCTTCACGGATGGGGTCTCCTGGGCTGGTTCTTTTTGGCGGTGGTAGCAGCTGTGTAGTAGGAGGCCCCGTTTACCTCAGGCCCAAGATCCATCTCCGACGCCACCTCCTGAGGAGTCCTCGACTTTGGGGGACACAGAAGCGAGGCTGAGTCACATCTTCCATCTTTCTCTCGACTTGTGAGGACCCCTGAGACAGGGTGATGCTCCCCACCTGCCATCCAGCACCAGTGGGAGGTGTGGTCGGAAAGGGCCAGATTCTGACGGCCTGGGTGGCGGTGGCTGGCCCCGTCACATTTCGCTGTGGCATATGAGCCACGGGAAAGGCTTTCTGCACACCCAGCAGGGTATGGGTGTGACCCTGGGGACATGGTGAGGAATCTCTTTCACGGGGCATGACAGGTTCTGCAGTGTGGGAGGGCTGAGAGGCTGGGTGGGGCTCTAAAGTTTCCAGAAGTGGAATGACAACCAGTAGGGACCCCTGGTTCAAATTGTGTCTGTTCAGGGGCGCCTGGGTGGCTCAGTTGAATGTCTGACTCTTTATTTCAGCTCAGGTCATGGTCTCACGGTAGTGAGATCCAGCCCTGCATCGGCCCGAGCTGGGTGTGGAGCCTGCTTAAGGGTTCTCTCTCTCTCTCTCTCTCTCTCTCTCTCTCTCTCTCTCCCTCCCTCCCTCCCTCCCTCCCTCCCTCTCCCTACCCCTCCCCCCAAACAAAAAAAATAATTTTTTTTTTCTGTCCATGATTGGCCTCTTAGGGTGTTTACTTACCACTGACATGGTTCAGATTTTGTGAAAGCTTCATTTTCTAGTTTGCCTCCCCTCTGGGTCAGTTACCAAACTGTTGAAGGGCTGTTTAACTCCACAGCCGACTTTGTGTCTTAGTTACGTTTCACCAACCAGAAGATGGTGCTGGCGTGCTGGCAAGCCAGTCCTCCGTTCCCTCTTGAAGGGAAACTTGTCAGCCGAATGCTTATTCATGCTAAGTAATGCAGACAGATTTAGCAGGCTGTGTGCGCCGTGTACCCCTCATGCAGTGTGTCGCCGGATAGGCAACAAGGAACATTCGAGGGATCAAACCTTCAGGACCTGGGGCTATAGAAAGCTGACACAGGGGCCCTGGTTTTAAGGTGCTCGCTCGGGGCCACCTTTGCACTTGGGGTAAAGTGACACTGTTAGAGTCAGAGTGAAAACATCCTTTAGGTGCTGTGTGCGTTTGTAAACTGACCCCCGTACTCACAGAGGACATGGGGAGACAGCAGAAAGAGGCAGACCGCCCCAAATGGGTAGGCAGTAGGTTTAATAAGGGAACTTACGAGGCTTGTCACGGCGCCGCAAGACAAACAGATCTCTGCTCCTGCCGGCCAGAATCTTCCAAGTTTATGTAGAGGCCTTAATGGGGTTCAGTCACGTATACTGCCCAGATGGTTGCAACACCACCTTGTGGTCTCAAGGCTGTGTCCTTGGAACAGCTCCCACTGTGGGAACGGTAGGCGGGCAAGGGCAGGGGAGGGGGTGAGGATCCTCCGAGGGCCCGGAGCCAGCCCGTGGGTCACCTGGGGATCACGCCCTCACCATCATCTCCCGTAGCATGCATTTGATCTGCGTGCAGTCTTCCATGATTTGGTTTGAAGATTTCTGAATAGAGACAAGAACAGTTTCCATAGACGGAAAACATTTTTTCCTGTTCTCTTTTTGGAAAAGATCTGAGTACTTAGAGGAAGACTCATGAATTAACTTGTAAGAGATACTGTGCGCGGTTCAGGGCTTAATTAAACCCTGAACTAGCGTTCAGCTTGAAATACCTGAGCCATCTCTCGATTTATTTTAACCTCTTGAAAGAAACCCAGATGGGATGATGGACTTGGGAGTAAAGTTGTGTGATCTCGGGTGCCCGATTGCACCTCTCTGAGCCTGCAGCTGCGACCTGACGTTGGAAAGATCCACCGCTCAGGGCTGGGAAACATTGACGGAGGTCATAAAGGTAATGTTCTCAACACAGTGCCTGGCACCGGCTGCTTGGTCAGTGTCCACTTCTTCCCCCCATGTCACCCCTTTCAGAAGGGACATCGGATTAATTCAGACATTAAATAATATTCAAACACGAAAAATCAGAAATTCAGACATTAAAATAAGCTCTTGGCGTTTGCTCAGCTTGCAGGATGATGTGGCCTTCAGGTGAGGCCACGTTTGTTGCTGTAAGGGACTTCCAGTTAGAAGCTTCTCCTGCCTGTACCTTTTGAACAGAAGGCCCGAACTGTTGCCACAGTGGCTTTTAGTTGTCTTTCCTTTTCTCTTCCGTGGCTTCCGACAGCCGGACTGCCATTCTAATGAATCCCTTATCCTTGTAATGAGGGCTCTCCCCCTGAACCTTCTCGGTGGGTCCACCTGACAGTTCCTGGCTCAGCTGTCCGTGATGGAGGGTGGCTCTCCAGCAGATTCCTCAGTAACAGGAGGGTTCTGCAGACACAGAGAATTCTATAAGATTGCTCTGAGGTCGGCCTATGGATTTATCCTCAGACTTGGTTTGGGTAGCTGGTCTGGGGACGGTCTCCAAAGTACAGTCAGTCCTCATTCTGCACAGATTCTGTGTTTGCGAGTTCACCTACTCGTTAAAATTTTTTTGCAACCTCAAAATCAGCACTCTCGGAGTTTCTGCGGTCACTCACTGACTTGCGCAGAGTGCTGAAAATTCTAGTCGCCCAAGTCACGCGCTCCCTAATGGAGGTTGAACAAGGAGACACTCTGCCTTCCCGTTGCAACCCTCAGACTGTAAACGAGTGTCCTCGCACAGTCTGTTTAGCGCCACGTTTTCTGCATCTTTGTGCTTTTTGCCGGTTGGTCTTGCTCTCTGAAATGCTCCCCTCCCCCCGGCACAGTGTGCAAATGCTGTCAAGTGTTCTTGGGCCCGAGAGGCCTGGGATGTGCCTTCTGGAGCACATATGGGTGTCAGACGCGCTTCGTCCAGGCACGAGTGGTCGTGCTGTTGTTAGCAAGTTCAGTATTAATGAACCAACAATGTATATCAAGTAAGGTGTCTTGGAACAGAAGCACGCATAAATCAGGAGTGCGTGTTGATTGGTTTACGGAGATGGGACTAAAGCCTTGAAGGAACCTAACCCTGGTTTTCTGTGGGAGCAGTGGGTCACAGACCGCCGTTTGTTCCCTTCTGCCTTCCTTTCTCCTCCAGGGGGTTTGGCCCAGAGCCCTTAGGGAAAAGGATTTCTGGGCCACCTGCTTTTTATTTGTTTTACAAGGGCAGGTACCTATTCATAAGAGCATCCTGGCCCTTACTTGACAGGAGCACTGGGTTGTCTCCGCGACGCAGTGTCGCAAGTTGAGTCGCATACTCACTGGCTGTGTCATAGAGGATTAGGTGGATGGAGACATAGGGTCTTTCTTTGGTGAGACGAGAATGTCGAGTCATATTCTCAGTTTATTACAACTTTGGTCACTTTTTAGAAATTGTAGTCCCTATAGCTAAAGGATCGAGATTAAATTTATTTGTGTATTGAACATCTGTGCTTTTATTTATTTATTTTGGTTTTATTTATTTATTTTGGGAGAGTGAGAGAGGGAGAGTGAAAGAAGGGCAGAGAGAGAAGGAGAGAGAATCCCAAGCAGGCTCCACGCTGTCAGCGCAGAGCCCGACGTGGGGTTCAAACTCATGAACCTGTGAGATCATGACCTGAGCTGAAATCAAGAGTTGGAGGCTTAACCAACTGAGCCACCCCGGAGCCCCAGACATCTGTTCTGTGCTTTTTATTCTGTGCCTTGAATTTGACTGTAGTCAAAGATGATGTTGTCTTTTTCTCTCGATACCTTCTGTCTCCAGATCAGTCCTCCGATGGACTTCTACCTTAACTGTTTCCATCGTGGGGTGAGGTTTGGCAGAAGCACGGCCATGTGGTTTGCCTTGCCGGCCCTTTCATTTCAGGCTCATTTTAACTGGTGAGAAAATTTCAACCCTTGAGGGAAGAAAGGGCTGAGATGGGAGAAGAGTATAACCTAGTGGAGGACTCCGTTAGTTCTTTCAGCAGGTAGCTGGGAAAGGAACGAGTAGCAAATTTGGTTGAATTCACAGGAAGAACACCCAACGTCGCGCTCTGTGTTCTGCCTTCCCACCTCTGCACACGTGCTGCACGGACCTCCCCCTGTGGAGCCACAGTGAAGGAAAGTGCCGTGTTCACTCTGTCAAGCGAATCAAATCCTTGGATTCACTGCGCAGCTCTGACCTGTCCTTTGGCCTGCAGGACCCCTTTCCAGGTGGGCGATAATGAGGAGAGGCAGCAGGGAATGTGGTGGACGTGCCCAGCTGGACTGTCCTGTGCCCCCGTGACCGCCCAGCTGGCCCGCCTCTACCTTCACTCATCCACCCGGGAACCTGTTCCACAGACATGGCCTCACTGACTTCCATGGGAGTGGGGTGTCTGCGCACCCTGCCTCCGTCTGGGAACGACGGGGTGCCCTGCCTTGCTGTCTTGGACGGGTTGCCCCTTTGGTGACCGCTGCATCGACGGGACCATTATCAGTATTAACTACTGACACTGACAAGCCTTGGCCAACTTCAAGCCAGGCTTCCTGCATTTTCCAGACACATCCCTATCTTTCAGATGGGAGGGCGTCATCTGTTTCATTTCTTGGCAGAGAATGGCCTGTATCCATTGGTGCGTTTCCTTCCTCATCTGTAGTTAAGAGTGGCATAGGAACCTAATCTGGTTGTTTTCCCCAGAGGTCTCCAAACTGAAATTCTGTGACAAGATTATCTGTAAGTATTCTGGATCACGTCAGACGGGCAGAAACAAGGAAATACTTCAAGACCCCCGTGTGTTGCTTTTTAAAAAACTTAGGAGTAGTAGTATTTGTTCTGGAAAATATCTAGCTTAGACTGTTTTAAAATCTGTCATCGTTTAATCCTTTTTGTCCTTCCTCATGAAGTTAGACCTTTCTTCCTTGCTATTACATATACTGGGTCGGGCTGTATTTGAAAGGATGTATATACGTACATATGTAAAATGCAACCGCAGTATCTAGTAATAGAAAGATTTGGTGGATCTGAATGAGGAAAGATACACACCATAACCATAGGCCAGGGTCTGAATGGCACCACCGATGACTATATTTTGTTGATGTTCACTCCTTGGAGAAATTTTTACAACCAGTCGATAATCAGTTTTAATATTGCTTCAGAGACATTTTAAGGGAAAAATGTGTGCGAAATTACATAAAAGTAGAGAGAAAGTGTTTTCAGGAAAGCATTTTAAGCAGCTTTAAAGACTTTCCTCTAAATTTTCATTGGATTTCTCATTTGAATACAGGGAACTTTTCCCCTGCCATGCTTGCTAGCATTTGGAAAAGTGATTATGTCAGAGCTTGATCTTCGGCTTCTTATCTTGATAAATCGAATCCTCTTAACGCTGCCATCTAGCAGCCTCGGTGAGCAGCTGCCCCTAGGAGTAAAGATCTTTTTTCATAATTCATGTTTGGACGGGAAGGTGTACCTGGTAATGAATCTTGATTATCTCAACTGCCGGTGACGGACTGGGGGTATGATAATATACTGGTTTGCCTTCAGGCCTCGGCTTTTCTTTGAGAGCTTACTGATAAGGAAAAACAAAACAAAAGAATCCATAGGTAGTTGTCCTGGGGAAACAACAGCTCCTGAAATGTTTTAGGCGTTTTAGACTGAGGAAGAAAGAGAATTTAAATAAAGCTCACAGGTTAGAACCAGCTACTTGATTCGTCTCTGGGCTCCCCTGAACGACTTAGTCCTTTGTTGTCTCCTTGATCCTTCATGGCTCCCAGGAGACACTGGGGTCAGGCAGGTTTTGTTTTCCTCATGTGGTTAGCTGCTCTGTCTTTGAGATTGTGTCATAATCATTCCTTGTACTATATGAACGTATAGCCTTTCCTGTGGTCGTACAGGAAGTCTACGTATATACAATATTCGTGTTATGTTAGCTGGAGGACAGACTGTTCTGTGCTCAGAGAAATGGGGCAGAAAGTGAGGATTGTTCCAGTTTGTACCCCAGTCCTCACCTCAGAGTTCCTGGCTCTGTTCACATCATGTTACAGACTGTGGTTGGGACGGTCTTGGGTAGGGGCTCCTGGGTGGCTCAGTTGATTGAGCGTCTTGCTCTTGATTTCCGCTCAGGTCATGATCCCAGGGTTGTGGAATTGAGCCCCGAGTCGGGCTCCGCACTGAGCGGGGAGCCTGCTTAAGATTCTCTCTCTCTCTCTCTCTCTCTCTCTCTCTCTCTCTCTCTCTCCCCTTCTCCTCCACTAGTGCCTCTAAAAAAAAGATAGTCTAGGGACATCTGGGTGGCTCAGTCGGTTACACATCCGACTCTTGATCTTAGCTCACGTCATGATCTCATGGTTCGTGGGATCGAGCCCTGAGTTAGGCTCTGTGCTGACAGTGTGGAGCCTGCTTGGGATTCTCTCTCTCCCTCTCTGCCCCTCTTCTGTGCACACACTCTCTCTCAAGAATAAATAAAGAAAAAGAAAAAGATAGTCTGTGGTATTGGTTGAATCTTGCTTTATGACCAGGTTCATTTTTGTACAAATTCCAAGAGTGTTTGGAAAGAAAGTATAGTTTTCTAACTGTGAAGTCTAGGGTTCCATATGTCCGGCAGATCCAGCTTGTTAAATATGTAGTTTTAACGTCTTATTTATTTGCGAATTACTTTTGTTTGTTTGATCTATAAATCTATAATTGGGATTTTTTTTTTTTTTAACTCCTACAGTGCTTTTGACATGGTTGGTTTTCCCTCGTAATTCTGTCCATTTTTGCTTTGGATAGTTGAATGTTGTCCTTCTAATTAGTGATTTGTCGTCTCACGGTTTGGACCTGAACCCCATTTTGTCTGATATAACTTGTTGCTAGTAAGTTGTTGCTTTCTTAAGCTAGTATTCGCCACAGATGTCTTTGTACGTCTTCTTACTTCCAGCCTTTCTGCGTGGCTCCAGGCGTGCGTATATGTCTTTGGTGAGTTGCATCTAGATGCAGATTTGCGTCTCTTCAGTCTGAGAATGTTTGTGTTTATTTTAATTTTTAACTTTTTTGTTTTTTAATTTTTTTTTTAATGTTTAATTTTGACAGAGAGAGAGAGAGACAGGTAGAGTATGAGCAGGTGAGGGGTAGAAAGAGGGACACACAGAATCCGAAGCAGGCTCCAGGCTCTGAGCTCTCCACACAGATTCTGGTGCGGGGCTCAAACCTACGAACTGTGAGATCATGACCTGAGCCAAAGTCGGACACCTAACCAACTGAGCCACCCAGGCACCCCCAACTTTATTTTTTTTAATGTTTATTATTTTTGAGAGAGAGAGTGCGCGTGTGCGTGGAAGGGGCAGAGAGAAAAAGAGAGAGAGAGAGAGAGAGATGGAGGGAGGGAGGGAGGGAGGGAGAGGGAGGATCCCAAGCAGGCTCCCACTGTCGTGTCAGCTCTTCATTTGGAGACATTGGGCTCGAACCCACGAACCGTGAGCTCATGACCTAAGTTGAAACCAAGAGTCAGATGCTCAACCGACGGAGCTGCCCAGGCGCCGCAAGAATGTTTGTCTTTTAAATGGTGAATCTGGTCGGGATGCCTGGGTGGCTTGGTCAGTTAAATATCTGACTTCGGCTCAGGTCATGATCTCACAGTTGGTGAGTTCGAGCCCCGCGTTGGGCTCGGCACTGACAGCCTGGAGCCTGCTTCAGGTTCTGGGTCTCCCTCTCTTTCTCTCTCTCTGGCCCCTCCTCAGCTTGTGCGCTGTCTCTCTCTCTCTCTCTCTCTCTCTCTCTCAGCAATAAATAAGTCAACTTAAAAAAATTATAAATGGTGAACTTGGTCAATTTATCTTTACTGTTTACCATGCTTGTTTCTTTTTTCATCACACCCACTTGTGGAGGAGGCTCGAGGTGTGATTTCTTCTCTCTTCCCAGCTGCGGCCTTCGTCAGGGACAGATTTGGTTGGCCCTTCTCCGGGCCAGTTGGCTGGTGTCTGTGAGAGGGCAGCTCTTCTGTGTGCCCGGCTTGATGCGGGGCCCTCGGGTCAGCTTCCCGCCCACACACGCCTGCACCCGGGTCTGGATCTGTGTGTGGCTGCTGGTGTTGGGGCCTCTACCCAGTTCTGGTCCTCCTCTCAGGACCACCTCTGCTGCTTCTCTTCTGAACTCCTGGCTTTATGTTCTCTTCTTGGTGACACCTAAGGGTTTCCTTTTCTTTCTTTTTAGCTCCGCTGGACGTTTGGAGGGGGGAACGTGGTGCTAGTTTGCTTTCCCTGCCATTCCTGTGTGTTTCTGGTGGGAGGAAACGCTGCATCGTGTGTTAGCTCCCTCGGCCTCCTCGATGGCACCTCCCTCTCTTTGCTTCTTCACGTGATATAAGTGACGGCTGTGGCTGTGGGTCTTCCTGTGGTGGTGGGTCGGGCTTTTTTGCTTTTACCTGCTGAACTGCTTTTACCTTTGACGTCGCCCCCTGCTGATATTTAACAGAGATTCCGAGTGGAAAATAGCCGTATTTGTCTGTTGGCGTGCACGGATGTTCAGTGGTTCCACGTGTTCATTTACTGATGCGTGACTCTGTCCAGATTTTACCACGCGTCGGATGTTTGCCCTGCTGGAGGATCAAGGGTGGCTGGGACCTGCGGCCGTCGAATTTTTTGGCAACCCTGGTTTGCTTTCAGAAAACTGCTATAAAAGCTTGAGTTTGGGGATGTGTTGGCTCCATTTATTGCTTGAACTCCTAATGCCCACGAGAGTGAATGTTCCAGGGGAGCCAGATTGTGGCTTAAGCCAAAGATGTCTTAGCTGATGCCTAGGCCTCGTCTGGATTATTCTGGAAAAAAAAGATTAGAGGAACTGGGTTCGTTGCATGTCAAGTGCTCTATTTTCCTTTAACATGTGAAAAAGAAAAGAGAATGCTTTGGTTTGCCAGAGTGTGTTGTTATAACAGCTCTTGGGAGAGCTGAAAAGCAGCGGAAGTGAAAATGCCGTTCTGACAAATCTTTTACCTTAGTTAATTAAGCTCTTTGGGGAAGTAGACTGGAAAACCGAAGGGTAACACACTGCAGCATAATTACCATAGAGGCCAGTACGATGGAGAGTCTTGGGCCACAGAAAATTCTTGTAGGCTCTTTGAGGGGCATGAGGAGGGGAGGGCAGAGACTCCCGTGGTCTGGTTGTCTGCTTGGGTGAACTGTTTTTTGTTGTTGTTATTGTTGTTGTTATTTTAATGTTTATTTTTGAGAGACAGAGACAGAGCGTGAGTGGGGGAGGGCCAGAGAGAGAGGGAGACACAGAATCCGAAGCAGGCTCCAGGCTCTGAGCTGTCAGCACAGAGCCCGACGCGGGGCTCAAACTCACAAACCACGAGATCATGATCTGAGCTGAAGTCAGACACGTAACCAACTGAGCCACCCAGGCGCCCCTGGGTGAACTTTTTATTGTAGATAACTTTTAAAGATAGCCAGAAAAGACAGAACAGTGTCATAATGAATCCTTCTAGGACTCACCCCTTCCCCCTTCCTCCCTACCATGGCCAATCCTGTTTGATCTCCACCAACCCTCACTCTCTCCCTTTTTGTCTTACTTTGAAGCATGTTCTAGATACCACATCATATTCACTGGTAAAAAAAAAAAAAAATACTCCATTGTGTATGTCTTAAAGACAATTTTTTTTTTTGCAACATAGCCACGATATTATTATTGCTCTTAACACATAAGTTCTTAATACCATCAAATATTCATTTACTGTTAAAATAAGTTCTTAATACCATCAAATATTCATTTACTGTTAAAGTTTCCAATTATCTCACAAATATGACTTTTTCTTTTTCTGTTTGAGTCAAGATCCATGTAAGGGCCACACATTGCCATTGTTGAAATGTCTCTTAGGTTTCTTAACCTGTAGGTCCCTCTCAGAGTCTCTTCCTCTCATTTATTGAGGAGACAGGGTCACTTGTCTGCAGTTTCCCGCAGTCCTGATTTGAGTGATCGTATCCCCTTGTGTTGTTCTACGTATTCTTCTGTCCTCCTCTTTAACCTAGATCCATTATTTCATTAGCAGTTGCTATATGGCAGCTATTGTAATTCTCTCATTGCTTTTCCTGTATTCGTTGGGCTACATCTATATAGAGAAACTCTCACTTCCCTCCTGTGTGGCTTGCAGTTGGGATAGGAAAAGCAGAATATATATTTGATTCTTTCCTTTTGTTTACTGCTTGTTGAAAAAGTGAGTTGCTTTACTAGAATTCTCCATTGGTGACCAGTCAGTTAGTTACTTTGTCTTACTGTCCTTATGAACTCATGGACATATGACATTTAAATATCTTCAGTGTGATGCAGTCATTTACAGTTTGACACTTACTAGTGATCTAGTGCAAGTGAGAGCCTCTCTGGGTTGGCTGAGTCCTTTTGACTTGCCCTGTGATATGACAAGACGTTCCTAGGCTCATTTTGTACATTTTCTGCCCCCTGCCTGCAATCAGCACTTCTCCAAGAAGCTCTGGTTACTTTTCATTAAAATACTGTTTCAAGACCACAACCTGAGTGTTAGAGTTAGCTAACCAGTACTCGGTTGGTCGTAGTTTCTGAGCCTTTAATAGACAGAGCTAAGAAAATTTATTTTCTCTTTGTTTCTCTCTCTTTCAGGTAAAAATACATCTTGAGTTCAAACTAGTATTCCTTATTCAGCATCAAGACTACAGTTTTTTTTATTTAACCTCTCTGTGTCCTACATATATATCTTCTTTATCTTATACGAAGAATCCTGGTTCTTAATAATACCAGGAATGGTAGAAATAGAATAGCATATAATTATTCATTTGCATTATCTGAAAATACATACCCAGCAGTCTCAGAATAACAAAACCAATGCATTCACCAACAGTATGACAATTGAGAATAGTTTAATATTTTTTTGCATTCCTTTTTAGCTTAGAGTATCTCCTTTGATGGAAGCCCAATCTGATAGCTGTTTTAAAGCTTCCTCAGTTCTGTCATTATTTTATATTACATACGTATGTGCACAAGTCTTTTATACAGATAGTCTTTCTCTATATGGTCTGTTTTATTTATTCTCTTCTCCTTTAATTAGTATGTTTTTTGGTTATTTTCCTGTCTTTTTTTGTTTTTAGAGCAACCTCACATTTTTATTCTGAGGGCTGCATATTCTAATGCCACTAAATAATTCCTTAGCCACCCCCTTGTTTTATCATCTGTTAGTACCCTTTCTGTGCATGATGATTGTTAATATGCCTTCAGCTGAAGCAGATCACATGACAATTTTAGATTCAAGGGAGAAGTAAGTTTACTCTTGATGAAAAGAGTAGGAAAGCCACATTGCAAAGGGTGTACCATAAAAATAAGGCAGAATTTTTGGCCATTTTATAATCTGCCACAACTATAACACTATGTAATATTTTTATCTGGTCTACTTTTTGTCATTGTCTGTTGGTTTCCCATGGTGAGCAGTATTGAAATTTAGCCCGTAATCTTTCATTTTCCCTGCCTTCCCTCTCCCGGGTATCTGATTCGAAGAAATACCCTTTTACTCACCATTGTTAACTGTAGGGAGGGCACCCCTCTCTTTCTGCTTTTCTTGTATACCCTCCCTTGTTTTCTTTTTCTTTTTTATTTTTTTAACGTTTATTTATTTTTGAGACAGAGAGAGACAGAGCATGAACGGGGGAGGGGCAGAGAGAGAGGGAGACACAGAATCTGAAACAGGCTCCAGGCTCTGAGCCATCAGCCCAGAGCCCGACGCGGGGCTCGAACACACGGACCGTGAGATCGTGACCTGAGCCGAAGTCGGACGCTTAACCGACTGAGCCACCCAGGCGCCCCTCTTGTTTTCTTTTTAAATAACTATACAATACCTGCATTGTCAGAGCAAATGGCCCTTACACACCACACTCTCTCCCTCACAGCCATCATTTCGTCTTAGTTGGACAGGTGAATATGTAATGCTCCCTTTTAGTTCCTCTGATGACGCTTCTTCAGTTTGGTTATCTGAAACTTCTTCTCTAGTAAGGTTTTTAGGAAGTCGTGGGAAAAATGCTCCCAGAATTCTGGCATGTTGGTTTGAAAGCCAGTTTAGTTAGATATATATTTTTATTTAGAAGAGTTCAAATATTCTTTCCTTGAGTATTTTGAATATGGTATTCCATTTCCTTCTGACTTATAGCGCTTCTCTCGGAGTGTTAGGGCAATTTGATTTTTTTTTTTCTCTTCTAAATGACTTCTTTTTTTTTTAAGTTTATTCGTTTATTATTTCTGAGCGAGAGAGAGAGAGAGCACACAAGCAAGGGAGGGGCAGAGAGAGAGGGAGACACAGAATCCAAAGCAGGTTCCAGGCTCTGAGCTGTCAGCACAGAGCCCGATGTGGGGCTCGAACTCACGAATCTCGAGATCATGACCTGACCTGAAGTCAGACGCTTACCTGACTGAGCCACCCAGGCTCCCCGCAGTGTGTCTTTTCGTTGTGCAGGAAATAACCATGTCTTTTTTTGTTGTTGGTTACTTCAGCCAAGTTGTCTTGAGTTAGCATTGTCAGCATTGTTCTGTTCCGTTGCTTTTGTCTTTGTCTATGCAAACACAAACCCATTTGGGCCTTTTTTTACCTGTCTTCTGTGTCACTTTCTTGCATGTCATTTTGAATCTCTTCATTCCTTTTGGTTTAAAACGTGTCTTCCTTCTCATCTTTTCTCTCCTAAGACATGTTGCACGTACTCACCTTTGTATTCCGATTTCATCATCTATAAAAGTATTTCTTTTGTATCTCATTCTTTCTTGAGTTCTGTTCTCTTAAGCGCCGTCACCTCCTTTCTGAGTTTTTCTCCTTGTGATTTTGTCCTCGTGCATTAGATTATGGTCTTAAATTCTTTCAGTTCCTTTCAAAATATTAGGTTCAGTTTTCATCTCTTTTGCAGGCATGTCTGACTGGCCTGCTCTCACCCGCTATAGGGATAATTTTTCCACTGCTTCTTTATAATAACTTCCCATGGGATTTGAGCACAGTCCTCTTCTGTTACTCATTTTGGCTGTACTCTCTTTTTCTTTTTACTACTAAAACCCCTGAAGAAACATTAAATTGGCAATAAAATATGTTCTTGTACACATACTTGAGCTCACTTGTCAGTCCAGTGATCTAACGGCAGTGAAGTGTACCTGAGCATTCACTTCCTGAGGTGAGTTACAGCCATTTCATGTTTATGTTGTGGACATTGTTTAAAAAGGAAGTGAGGGGCGCCTGGGTGGCTCAGTCGGTTAAGCATTCTACTTCAGCTCGGGTCATGATCTCACCACTGTCTGTGGGTTCGAGCCCCGCGTCGGACTCTGTGCTGACAGCTTGGAGCCTGGAGCCTGCTTCGGATTCTGTCTCTCTCTCTCTCTCTCTCTCTCTCTCTCTCTCTGCCCTTCTCCCACTCGTGTTCTTTCTGTCTGTCTCTCCCCATCAGAGATAAATAAACATTAAAAAATTAAAAACCACAAAATATGAAAACAGGACGGGAGCATCTCCCGAGTCCACGGGTCCAAGTTATGCGTGAAATGCTTATGTCTGAACAGTGAGAGTCAACAGCAAGTACGTGTTTTAGAATTTGGCCAACACAATGACTTGGGCAAATTTGGTTCAAGGGGAGAGTAAGGAACGGGCAAGTGTTGCTTTGGGCCTCCTGTAAAGACGTGTGTTCCCTGGACCACGTGACCTGTTATTACCAACAGAGGGGTTCTGTGACGAAAACTTTGCTTCACCTCTGCAGCTGTGATCACGAATAGTTTCACTTCACATGGCTCCTCTGTGCCGTCTCCTTTGTACAGAACGTCATTATCGAGTGCCCACTGTACGCCGGCTTGTTCCAGGCTCACTCCTGCTGTGGGCCTTTCCACTGGCTCCTTCCTCCACTTGGAATGATCTTTCCCCCAGAAATTTGGTGACTCACGCTCTCACCTCAGCTCCTGTGAATCAGTGCTCAAAAATTGTTCGTGGTGCTTTGCCTTGCCTCACGCCACTGAAAAGTCACTCTTCCATCCCCGCCCGCTTCCTTGCCTTATTGTTCTCCAAAGCAATGTGACTGTTTGGTTTCCCATTTTGCCAGCACCGCCCCACCCGCCCCACGTCTGTTTCCCCTTATCAGAACCTAAGGTCCAGGAAAGATCCCTGGATCCTAGAACAGTACCGGATCGACCCTCGGCACGCAGAAGTTTATCGAATGAGTGCATGCATGCTGGGCCCTCACCTCGGTGCTGAGGATAGTGCTGAGAGCAACAGTTGCCCCCACCCTCATGGAATTCTGGGGGCTTAGTGGGAGAGGGGACTTAAATTAGTCCAAGTGGGGAAAGTGCTGTGTGAGAGGGCAGAGCAGGGATGCAGAGCTAGTCCGGGGCAGTCGGGGTGGGCTTCTCCAAGGGAGAATTTTGAGCTAAAAAGTGAAGGCACAGTGGCGTATGAGCTTTGTGACCGTGGTGGGGAGTGTTCCAGAAAGACGGAGCACCTTTCTCAAAGACTCAGTGGCCAGCGGGAGCAAGGCTGACCTGTTCAGTTCAAGGAATTGGAAGAAGGCCAGTGCAGCTGGAGCCCCGGCGGGGAGCTGGAGAGAGGTGAGCGGGCAGCTGGGTGCAGCCGCCCGCCCAGCAGACCCTTTAGGCCCAGCCCTCGACTAGCTCTCGGTGAACTTCCAGAAAGCTGTACCAGTCACAGTCACGTCGCTTGGGTCAGAACCTAGACGGTACGGTCTATCACAAGATGTATAGTAAACACAGGATTTTACAGGACATCCAGCATGGCATTAGAATGATTAACAATGGAATCCATTCTTCATGGCCCACAAATGGTTCCCTCATAGCGATTTTGAGAGCCCTCGGATACAATGAACTTACGTACAGTAAATGGTTCATGTTTGCATTATGTGTTAGCAAGGTTACGGTACTGTGATGTTTTTGTTCTTACTAGTACACTTATTTGCTGAATTTTGGCAAGTATTATTTTAAGTGCTCCTGGAAGAGAAGCATTTATTTTAGTTGTAAGATTAAAAAAAGAAGGGGGGGAGGAAACCTTTAAAATGTACTAGATGGTTGCTTTCAGTGCTAGTCTCCCTCGGAAAGGTCAAGTTTTATAGATCCGTATGGATGAAAAAAAGTATCCAAGGCACTAGGGCAGAATGGACAGGCCTGTGTGACTTCTGGGTCCTGGCTCTTAATGGCTGTGTGACGTTGGCCAGTTACTTGTGCAGTCTTTCTGAGCCGAGGCTTCCTCCTGTTTAAGACAGAGCTGAAATCCTACTTTGCCCACCCACCTATAGCAAGTCAGGGAGCCTCCCCTCCACGGAATCAGGAGCTTCCCCTCCTGGGAATGGAGCCCCATTCCCAGTAGCTGCTTTGTCACAGGCCCTGGAGGCTGGGTGACGATATGTGAGAGGCTGACTAGCGCCACACTCAGCCCGGGCCTGGCCCTTCGGAAGCGCCCAGCTAAGTGCTAGTAGCTCTTACGTAGGGAACGGAAGACAAAGTTATGTGTCTTACTGGGTTTTGCGCACAATTAATGGCTTTTAAAATATGCCTTCCAAAAGGAGAAAATAAAATCACTTATTTTTAGACCCTGGAGGTTTTTTTTAGAATTACTTTTGGATGCATTTAACCCTTTGGGTCCATGGGTCTCAACTTGAATCTGTTAAATGTAGTAACTGCAGAGGCATACGAGAGCCAAGAGATCTCAATCTTAACTTTGTCTTGATTTCAGTGCGTTGATTCAAGCTTATGTTACATGTGATGTGTTTATCAGCTACCCTCTCTGACTAATGTTGTAATCATCTCTTGCTTGAATGCATCCCAAGAAATTTTTTTTTTTTTAACGAACCATCAAATAGGATGTGGCTTGGGGTTTTCTCAGCAATGGGAATATACATGTGTTAATATGTCTAGACTCTCTTTCCCCCTTCTTTGTGATCAGCAGAATTCATTTCCAAGCAGGGTGTTAGGGATATAGACTGTGTCCCTAGAATGAGCCAAGCTATCTCATCCTTGACCTTTAAAAGATAACAGGACCTTGGACTTTCCGCCCTGCCCTGTGTTAGCTCATGGAGATAAGCGAGGTCTGTGCTTTATAGTCTGAGCTGGCAGTGAATTAAAAAAAATTTTTTTTATGTATAAGGGAAGACCATGGTACAACTTAAAGAAATATTTGTATAGATTGCAGATAAAATAAGAGTAAGAATTTGTGATCTGATTTTTGTGTGTTCTTGGGACTTTGAAATGGAAAATGATCCAGAAAGCACCTTTAATTGTACAACCTCATGATTGGGTGGCGTTCAGAACTTTGGAAATTGGTGAACGTGTTTTTTTTTGCTTTGTGATTCGGTTCTTTTCTACCTTTTCTGCTCTTTGTGTGGGTTTATCTTCTTCTCTTGTCTTTCCTCCTTCCTGGTTTATCCTAACAGAAGAGCAAGCTTGGCTGGATGATCAGCATTGTCTGCATAGCTAAGTCAAAACACCGTGTCACAAAGGGGGTGGTGGGTACACGGTCTGATGCCCTGTGCTTCCACTGGGTGCAGACCCAGGGCTGCAAATGCAGGGACCTCCCGTGGTCTTTGGAAAAGCAGAATGGTGGATTAAGGAACTAAGTCCGGCTGTCGGTTTGGGCTTCCTTCTTTGTCATTGTCACTAAGCAGCTATTTCCTTGCCTAGATCATCCTTTTTCCTCTTCAAATCATACAGATTAATCTCTCTTCTTGTGCTTTAAAAAAATGAGTGTTTAGGGCCTCCTGGGTGGCTCAGTTAAGCGTCTGACTCTTGATCTCGGCTCAGGTCATGATCTCACAGTTCCTGAGTTCGAGCCCTGCATCAGGTTCTGTGCTGATGTCATGGACCATCACTACCACCCCCCCCCCCCGCCCCCCACCGCCAATTATATGCTTGCTTGTTCGCTCTGTCTCAAAATTATTAAATAAACTTTTTAAAAAAGTGAATTTTTTATAAATCCCTGTATCATTTGTGGTTCTACACAGGGACTTAATTATCCCTAAGTAAATAGTTTTCCCAGCCTTCATTTTTTTCCAGAATTTGTAAGAATGATAGAAAAACACAGTACTGGTTAAATTAGCTATTATAATATGTATTAGGAGTTGCCCTGGATGGCAGTTTATAGTTTTAGGAGAATATCTCTTTTTCTGCAATTCTTGTTGAAATTTGTTTGCTGCAACTCATTATTACCCCCACGGTTTGGAAATGGCCCTGACCTTTTCTTTTCCTCACAAAGAACAAATCCCCAGCCCTCTGCTGTTGTATTTCCCCTCCAGGGAAGAGTCTTAGGCAGCAGACAAGCTTGAAAGTGCCCCGTGGCAATACTGAGTAGGTTAAATTAGTAACCGTTGGATTTCTGGGAATCTTCTCTGAATACAAGTGTTTCTGCCAGCTGTTTCTGTCACTGTTTTGTTGGGATGTTTTTGTTTGTTTATTGGCTCTGGATAAGGAGTTAGAACTTTCTACTGAAAGAAAATTTAGGACCATGGTAGCACGATGGGTTGTCTGCCTCCACTCTGGAGAGTTGTGAAGCCCATTTCTTAGGGACCAGGAAGAACAAGGGCACTTAACCATATTCTTCCCTATTAATGAAAGTTGCTACCCAAGTGTTTATTCCTTCAAGACTAGAAAAATATATATAATCCGCCCCACCTCCCACAAGGGTTAGAAAATGCACTTTTTCTTTTTTTTTTTTCAAAAAATTTTTAATGTTTTATTTTTGAGAGAGAGAGACAGTGCATGCATGCGTGCGCCCACGGGGGAGGGGCAGAGAGAGAGAGGCAGACGCAGAATCCGAAGCAGACTCCAGGTTCCGAGCTGTCAGCACAGAGCCTGACGTGGGGCTCAAATCCACAAACTGCAAGACCATGATCTGAGCTGAAGTGGGACGCTTAACCGAATGAGCCACCCAGGGGCCCCAGAAATGCACTTTTTCTTGTGAAAGGAATTTCTGCCTGGAACACTAGATTCTGTAGGCTTCTGTTTGTTTTTTACTTCAGCTATGCAAGTCTCTAATTTGCTTTAATACATTTTTACCCTAACACAGTGTTTCAGTTAATATTACAAATAAAAATGCTTTTCAGGTGCTCTTAGATATTGTGATCTTTGATCAAGTACTAGAGCTTAATATTTGTGAGTTTTAAATCATAACACGAATGATCAGAGTTTACAATTTGATATTCATTTGATAGCTCTTACGTGATGGGCAGGGTTAAGGGTTTAAACATTTCGTCCCCCAAGTATTCCTTCCCATGAAAGTGGATTGGTAGTTACAGTGCTTTACCATCTGTGACATTTCAAAATAATCTCTTCTAGCTGCAGAGAAACTTAGTAACTAATCATGCAATACATCATATTTTTTGGATAGAGTCTTCTCTTCCCCTTCTGGCCACCCCCAGTTCAGTAACTGTTAAGTGCACACTGTTTGTTCTTTCTGTGGGGAAGCAGCATGGCCAGTGTAATGACGACATTCTCACGACGGAGGCTGGAGTCAGAGTACCCGTCTGTGCGGTGGTGTCCTTGTCTGCATGGACAAGGGGGCCGACCGGGGAAGTCAGAGAAGCAGGTTGACACAGTGTTGTTTACTCTGGCAGCTTGTAGCCTCCTGGGAAAGGTTCCCTTCTCAGTAGAGGGGGCTTTCTTGGGAGATTCGTCTCAGTACGCACAGTCCACTACGTGGTTTATTTTATGGCAAACTTTACGTATGATTTCAGAATAATTTTTATTTTTTAGTCATTCAGCTTATTTGGAAATTTTACCTCCGGGATCCTCATAATGATTTTATTATTCTCAGAATACTATACCTCTAAGAGTAATTTTTAAATTCTATCAAATGGTAGAAATTGTCAAGTTAAGATGTTGATTTGCATACGTTCCACAATGATAGAGAGGCGCCTGGGTGGCTCAGTCAGTTGAGCGTCCAGTTCTTGATTTCGGCTCAGGTCAAGATCTCGTGGTCATGGGATCGAGCCCCGCCTCAGGCTCCGTGCTGGGATGGAGTCTGTTTTGGATTCCCTCCCTCTTTATCTCTCTCCCTCCCTCCCCCTCTGCCCCTTTCCCCCACCCGCATGCACACTCTCTCTGTCTCTCAAATAAAAAGATAAATTTTAAAAAAGAAATGATAGAGGGATTTCCATTTACTTTGTGATCTTTTAAGCCAGTGAGTAGTCATAAATGAAATGAATTGTGGAATTTTGGTTGTGTCTCGATTAGGATTTTTGAGGTTGAGCTATAGCCAAACACCGAATTTATTAAATAAAATATTGAGACTGCATTTATTTCGGTGTTGGCTGGCATTAAATCAATCCTTTTGAGTATCTAGCATTTCAGCATATTAATAATAATTTGTGTAAACTTATTCATAACTCATAGCCTTCCTCTATAATTTTCAGAAACTTTGCTATACCGCGGCCAGATAAAAAGTTTTCTTTTTAAATAGAGCTCTCTCCTAGTTATTACAGAGGACAGCACTGTAGGAACATGAGCCTGTATTCCCTGCACCCAGTTTTCAGGTCACCAGACAAGGTAACTACAGTAACAAAAATTTCACTATGTTTCAAGTCTAAGAATGCCAATTTTTTTGGTCTTTTATTTTTAAAAGACACTTTAAAAAATTTTTCTTTAATGTTTACTTTTGACAGAGAAAGAGACGGCGGGGGGGGGGGGGTCGGAGGGAGAACGAGCAGAGGAGGGGCAGAGGGAGAGGGAGACACAGAATCTGAGGCAGGCTCCAGGCTCTGAGCTGTCAGCACAGAGCCCGACACGGGGCTGGAACTCACAAACTGCAAGATCGTGACCTGAGCGGAAGTCAGATGCTTAACGGACTGAGCCACCCAGGCAACCCTATTTGCTTATTTATCTTTAAAGTTGATTTATTCATTTTGAGAGAGACAGAGACACTGCGAGCAGGGGTGGGGCAGAGAGAGAGGGAGAGAGAGAATCTCAAGCAGCCTCCATACTGATGTGGGGCTCGAACCCAGGAACCGTGAGATCATGACCTGAGCTGAAACTAAGAGTCGGACGCTTAACCGACTGAGTCACTCAGATGCCCCTAAAAATACTTTAAAAAAAAATCGGAATACAAGCTCGTTATAAAATTTCTTTAATGTTTTACTTTTGAAAAAGAGAGAGAGAGACAGAATGAGCAGTGGAGGGACAGAGAGAGAGAGGGAGACACAGAATCCAAAGCAGGCTCCAGGCTCTGAGCTGTCAGCACAAAGCCCGACGTGCACCCTGAACCCATGAACTGTGAGATCATGACCTGAGCGGAAGTCGGAAGCTTAACCTACTGACCCTCCCAGGTGCCCTGAATACGTGCTCATTGTAGAAAATCAAGTAGAGACACACAACACACCAATAGAATTAAAAAACAAAATCCCCTAGAAATAATCGTGATGACATTCAGGCATATTTTCTTGCTGTATTTTGCCTCTTTATCTTACGTGGGTAGAATCATACCATACACAGAGCTTGAGGTTTTGTTTTTTTTCAATAACAGTTGTGAGAAGTTTTCTCAAGTTATTTTAACTCTGTGAAAACTGGCTGCATTCGTTAAATCAGTCTGGGTCGATATACCATGATTTACCCAACAATATTATTATGGAGTTTTTAAGCTGTGTTTCATTCGTAGTGTTATCAATAACACTGTCAGACCTCTTTGGGCACAAGAATGTTATATGAAAGAAGAAATTCCATGTGCAAAATTCCAAGTCTCTGGAGTGTCACTTGGTCCTGTCTGTGGCACGATTTTTGGTTTTATAAAAGGCTTACAAATCAGAATTTCTCATATTGCCAGTTTGCCCCATGCAAAGGTGTTATGTCGGTTTATAATCCATCCAGTGTTAGGTATTTTTTTTTTTTTTCAAAACATTATCAGCACTTCTTTGATTGCTGAGGAAGGATGTATTTTCTTTCTTTGTTTTCCTTGCAGTTGGACTTGATGCATTTTATTTTGTTTAGTTTTTGCTATTTTCCCCAACTTTATACTTTGAAAAGTTTCAGACCTGTAGATAAGATAGCAACTTTGTCGTATCTGCTTTAACTCCCCCTTAGTCTCCAGGCACATACATGTGCACACACACATATACACGTACATTCATAACAAAATAGCGTATATCAATGTGTGTGTGTGCGTGTATTTTTCTTTGTAGGAAATGCATGATCTTGGTTTAGGTCCCAGTTAATGCCTATTCGAGTTTTTTATTATTTTGAAACAAGAACCAGTCATCACGTATTTAGTCCTCATGGCTCTTCAGTGTTCCTTATTCTAGAACAGTTCCCCAGCAGGTTTTTGTTTTTCACAGCGTTGACATTCTTGAGGAGTTCAGCCCAGTGGTCATTTTGCTCTGTGTGCTTTGTCCGTCCCATGATAAGATTCCAAGTAAGAGCTTGTGGCGCGAGTCTTACCTAGGCGATGTGTTCTCAGCGACAGTGTGTTCCATTATTACTGATGTTGCGGTAGATGAGCTCGTTGGGTGGTGACTTCTCTCTCCCCTGTAGCTTTCCCCTTTGTGATTAATAAGCACTCCACAGATAAGACTCGTGCAAGGATGTCATCTGTTCACTGTACTTGTTGTCCCAGCGGCCCTGGAGTTACTTTGACAGTTTAATTGGTTCTTCTTATTTAGAGAATTGTGTGCTTTTCTTACTGATTTGTAAGTATACTTATGTTATGATTGTGATTTATTTTTAATACTCAGCGAACCATCGGTTATTAGATATTAGATGCTGTTATCAAATTTTCCTAACAACTCTGTGGAACACAGGTATGATTTCCCCCCTTCATTTCACAGAAGAAATGGATGCTTAAGGAGATTAATTCTGGGTTTTGTGTTTGCAGGTATTTACCCCCGTTTGTCATGTACTTCTTCACATAGGTCTATTTGACTACACCACACCTTTGCATTTTTCCATAGTAACAGCTATTAATTTATTTTTTCATAGTTTCTACTTTTGGCATCTTCTTTAGAAGCATGAAATATTTAATCCAATAGGAACGAGTTTTGCTCAAATGACACTTGTTGGTAAATATTTAGGGTTGCCAGATTTTGCTTAAAATAAGTGTGTCCCAGATATTGTATAGAACGTACTAATACTAAAAAATGATCTGTTGCTTATTTGAAATTCAGCTGTAACTGGGCATTCAGTATTTTTATTTGCCTCCTCATCAGGAAGCCTTTCTCTATGTCATTTAAAACTGTAAACCCATCTCAGCACTCCCTGCTTTTCCTTTTTTCCAAAGCACGACTCATCTATGGTGTATTTTCAAGTTTTTGTTTAGTGTCTCTATTTTTTGTTTTTTTTTTACATTTATTCACCTTTGAGAGAGAGAGAGAGAGAGAGAGACAGAGAGAGACAGAGTGTGAGCAGGGGAGGGGCAGAGAGAGAAGGACACACAGAATCTAAAGCAGGCCCCAGGCTGTGAGCTGTCCGCACAGAGCCCGACGCAGGCCTTGAGCCCAGGAACCATGAGATCATGACCTGAGCCCAAGTTGGATGCTTAACCGACTGAGCCACCCATGCACCCTTCTTCTTTTTTTTTTTTTTTTTTTTTTTAAGTAGGCTTCATATCCAGCACAGAGTTCAATGCGGGGCTTGAACTCATGACTCTGAGATCAAGTCCTTAGCTAACTAAGATCAGGAGTCAGACGGTTAATTAACTGAGCCACCCAGGTGCCCCTAGTGTCTGTATTCTTCTATTGGAATGCAAAATCCATGAAGGCAGGACTTTTTTTTTTTTAAATTGAAGTTTAACATACATAGAGAGAAGTGCATGTATTGGGGCACCTGGGTGGCTCAGTCAGTTAAGCGTCTGACTGTTGGTTTTGGCTCAGGTCATGATCTTATGGTTTTGTGAGTTCAAGCTCCATGTCCAGCTCTGCACTTAGCAGCACGGAGCCTGCTTGGGATTCTCTCCCTCTCTTTCTCTCTCTCTCTCTCTATCTCTGTCTCTCTCTGTGCCCTCCCCCACTCATGCTCTCTCAAAATAAACTTAAAAAAAATTTTTTTTGAAAGTGCATGTATCATAAATGTACTTCTCAAAGAATTACCTCAAAGTGAATATACCCATCTAACCACCATCCAGAAGGGCAGAGATTTTTATTCTAAATGTATTTTCAGTGCCGAAAATAGTGCCTCACGTATAGTGGGTGATCAGCACGTATTTGCTTGAGTGCATCAGTATTGTAACCTATGGGCTAGGCATCCAAGTTACTTTTGTCCAAATAACTAGCCAGAGAACTTACTGATTATTTATTGTTTGGTTATTATCCCTTTGAAAGGCATAACTTTTAGTGAATATGACTAGCACATTACTTAGCTTTTACCCTACTGTTGAACATTTAGAAGGTTTATTTATGTTTCTCTTTTTAAGTTTTATTTATTTATTTTGAGAGCAAGAGAGAGCACGAGTAGGGGAAGAACAGAGAGCGAGAACTCACAAACTGTGAAATCATGACCTGAGCTGAAACCAAGAGTTAGAGCCTTAACTGACGAGCCACCCAGGTGCCCCTATTTATGTTTTTTTAAATGTATGTATATACATTTTCACCTCCAAACATCTCTGTGCATAAAAAAATCAATTCTCATCTTAGGTTGTTTTCATGGACTGGTTTCCTAAAAGAAGAATCACGAGGTCAAAAGATATGAGCTTCTTTAAGCCCCTTCTCACGTAGATAGAACATTCACTGACAGTCTGTGGACTGTCTGCTGCAGAAGGCACACAGAGAGGACTGACGGGATGGGACAGTGTCCCCTACGTCCGAGAACAGCTAGGGTAGGTGGCCAGTGCGTGGCAGCTTCCTTGCTTTGGTCGCTAGAGTGACCGAATGCCTTGTCTGGGAATGCCACTTTCTCGCATTACATAGGCTGCAAGACTTTGGTCCAGTCAGTTCGCAGATTTCAGTTTTCTCCTCTTACACAATGTGGGGAGCAGAGGGTAGCGTCAGCGGTGTGGACCATGCTGGATGTGGTCTCAGCAAGTGTCAGCGGCTCCTTCGGTGCACGTGGCCCCTGCTGCTCAAAGTTCCCCCAGGCCCTGGTCCGTACCATTCAGACGAGCTAGCTGACTGATGCAAGGGGACCCCTTCACCCAGGCCAAGACATAGTTGTCCGGTCAGTGAGGGATGGGGTGTGAGCTTGCAGGACAGGATTCCCACCTTCCATTGTGCCCACACCTCCGTGGGTCAGAACCCCTTTTGGACAGATTTATTTGAACTTTGAGAGCGCACCCTCATAGCATGGGCTGCCCCTGCCTTTCCTAGCTGGTCCACGATACATCCGTTTCTGGCACCTTTGCTGGAAAAGTCGATATTGCATTACCCATTACCCTTTTCTCATACCAGTCAGCTCTTTCCAGGACTGCTTCTAACTATAGAGAACTCCTCTAACAGCTCCATGAATGTCGTTTGTGAATCTAGAGTACAAATTGTCCTGTGTAAGCTACTCTCTATGTATATTACATCCACCTCCTGGCTGCCAAGAGAAAGTGGGGGTTCCTTCTTCCTTCTTATATTCTCACTCTAGCAGAAAAGAGAATTGGTCATTCATTCAGCCAGTATTTATTCCCAAGGGCCTCTGTGGGAGAACGTGATTCTTAAAATCCTGAACTTCCACTAAATACCCCTAACACCAAAGGAGAGCCGGTAGGAACGCTCAAGGGCATTGGGGGCGAGGAGGGGGGGAGTGGAAGGAGAGATAGAGGAAGGAGTTGGCATTTCTGTGCAGTCTCGTGTTTTATTTAAACCCTTCTCACAAATTTAAAAAATTCCACTCTATAATACATCTTTTATTTTAATATTAAAATGTTTTAAATTACCAGATTAATTATTCAGCTTTTCCTTCCCGATCTCCAGTAAAATCCATGCTCCGGGAAAGTTCAGATGTGGTTATTCAGTGGCTTGTAGTAAGTCTGCAGGCACGGGGCTGTTCGGAAGCAGAGAGGTAACCGTATGAGATATTCTCTCCCAGAGAAACGTCACTGGTGATACAGGATGACTGAAACACGTTCCTTGTCTTCCCAGAACTGGCCTGGGCGTGTGTGGTTAGAGGACAGGCACAAGGCGTGGATTGTGTAGTCACTAGTTTTCCAACCACAGTTGCTTCATAACATTTTTAAGCTTGAGTAAATTCAGCCATTCAAACTTACTCATTTGGGGGAGGTGGTTTTTTTTTTTTTTTTTTTGCAGCAATACTGGTTTTGCTGGTCGCTCCACCCAGTGAAAGGATGCATCCAAGTGAGTCGGAGATGAAATGGGAAATACGGATCTGCTTCTGCCATGTGAATATCAGTTCTCCCCTTCTGCCCGTAGCGAGCTGTCTAGAGTGTGGTCAGCCGCGTGGTCCTCACGTGCGCCCTGTCTTCCGCCTCTGGTGTGGGAGGGAAGAGGAAACGCGGTGTACGTTCTGACCTTGAGGGGAGGAACAGCCACGTGGGGTGCCAGTGTGGCACCTCCCAAGGGCATTTTCTCTTCTTTTTTAAGTTTTATTTATTTATGTTGAGAGAGGCAGAGATGGCGTGAGTAGGGGAGGGGAGGAGAGAGAGAGAGGGAGTGAAAGAAAGAAAGAAAGAATGAGAATATCTCAAGCAAGCGCCACACTGTCAGCTCGGAGCCCAACGCAGGGCTCGAACTCATGAAACCGTGAGGTCGTCACCTGAGCCAGAACCGAGAGTGGGACGCTTAACTGACTGAGCCACGCAGGTGCCCCCAAAGGGCAAACGTTTTCAAGGGTAACTTTGACGCAGTCTTCCTCTTTAGCCTCCCTGCACACGTGCACACTCTTGCAACTCCGCAGCGCTGGTCGCCCGCCCCGAACTGAATGCGGAAACACCTCGACTTGTCAAAGATAAGACAACAGTCGTCCGGGGAGGCTCAAGTGCTGGTAGCCACTCAGTCCAGCGGTAACTGCCCAAGCCCAGAAGACACATCCTCCCACTGGGCCTGTGTGCACGCGGTCTTAGGAAAGTCTTTCAAACCGTGAGGCGATCACACCGTTTTCCTCCCTTAAATAACCCACACAGCATTGAGTCCAGGCTTCCAGGGAACCGGGGACTGGCTCTGCCCGAGCTCTCTCTTTGGCAACTGCGGTGCCTGCCGGCCGCGCTCTGCCTGGAGTTGGAGAAAGAACATGCCCCCTGATCGGCAAGGCCGCCTTCAGGTAGCTGCTCCTCGCGGTTCACCCCCGCCCCCGCCCCCCACGTTTGTGGGGAGAGAACGCGCAGGGGGAGCTGCGGAGTGCCTGGGACGCAGCCTTCCGGCCCGCCCTCGGGACTCCGCCGCCCGCCGGCCGCTGTGAGAAAATGTGGACGTGGGGCGGTGGGGATTTCTTTCGTCCTTCCCGTACCCAGAAGCCCTGGGTCAGCGCCTGCCGACCGCTCCGGGAGGAGTAGCGGATAAACTTGGCTCTGCGGGCCGGCCTCTTTAGTGTTCATGCCTCCGCCTGCGCTTTGACATTTGCTGTCTTTTCCGTTCTCGTTTGCGTGTCATGTAGTCGGACGCTCAACTGTCTCAGCCACCCCGGCACCCCTAAATGTTTTTAGCAGCTGGACGGTTTGACTCCCACATCGAGTCCTGAGGGGAGTTAGCTCCCGAAAACACGCCCTTTTGTGTAGAGGAGTCGGCATTACTTTTTCTTTTTTTAATTTAATTATCGTTTAATTTACATCCAGCGTTACTTCATTTGTGAATCAGGCCCGTGGCCGGTCTCCCTGAGCGTCAGCCGCGTAGCAGCAGTCTGTGGCCAGGCGCATCCTTGCTGCGGATTTGGTTTTGATGACGCCACTGTGGCCTTCGGAGCCAGCCTGGCTCGTCCTTGTCCAGCGGTTGAAGGCCTCTGACGGCTGCCCCATCCTGGCACAGGGCGCTGCCTGTGAGCTTGCCGAGAAAATGTGCTTTGTGGAGCTCTGCCTCTGGGTCCCAGGGACGTCGCTGTCGCACACTCCCGTCTTCCTCCGTTACGGTCATAGCACGGTGCCATTGCAAAGGCAGCGTGAGCACGTCCAGTCACTACACAGACATGCTGGAGCTGTCGGGCCTTAAATCGAGCGGCTGGTGTCAGAGGCCCTAGATGCGGGGCCTCAGAGGTATGATTTAAAGGACGGTACCGTTTTTGTAGGGAGAAGTAAACGTAGAGTACTTTTAAAAATCCACGGGTGCCGCATGATCAAGCACTCCGCGTTCGGGATCGATACGAGATTTTCAGAAGCCATTGTCCAGCTTCCCAGTTTTTGTCGGCTGTTTTGACGTTGCGGGAAACCCTTGGGTCGTTGGGAATTTTAAGAGAAAAATGTTACAGAACATTCCAAAATACGTCACAGTGTAGTGATGTCATGACGCTTGCCACTCTATTGTTGTTTTTCATGTAAACGGCTTTGTTATTTATGTACGTAGGTAGTTATTTTAATTGCTTTTTTTCTTTTCTGCATGTAAATGTTTTTAATTAATTAATTAACTAATTAATTTTCATTAGAGAAAGAACACGAGCAGGGATAAGAGTCACAGGGAGAAGGAGAGGGAGAGAGAGGGAGAGAGAGGGAGAGAGAGGGAGAGAGAGAGAGAGAGAGAGAGAGAGAATCTTAAGCAGATTCCATGCCCAGCACACAGGTGGATCTCAGGACCATGAGATCATGACCTGAGCCAAAATTGAGAGTCAGACGCTCAACTGTCTCAGCCACCCCGGCACCCCTAAATGTTTTTAAGTGTGACACTTGGTTGCATTATCTAACCAGTTGGATTTGGCATTGAATGTCCAAATAGACAAAAATATCTACATTACTTTCTCCTTAGGATGTAGAAGACAAAATGAGTATTTAGAACAACTTAAGAGATATTAACAACTCGAGGCAGGAAAGCTTAACTTAAAAAAAAAATCAGAGCACCTGGGTGGCTCAGTCGGTTGAACGTCCGACTTCAGCTCAGGTCCTGATCTCGTGGTTCACAAATTTGAGCCCCACATCCGGCTCTGTGCTAACAACTCAGAACCTGGAGTCTGCTTCGGGTTCTGTGTCTCCCTCTCTCTCTGTGCCTCCCCTCCTCGCATTCTCTCTCTCTCTCTCAAAAATAGTTGAAAACATTAAAAAAAAGTTTTTCAGTCTACCTCGGGGCGCCTGCATGGCTCAGTCGCTTAAGTGTCTGACTCTTGTTTTCAGCTCAGTTCATGATCTCATGGCTCGTGGGTTCAAGTCCCGCATTAGGCTCTGTGCTGACAGTGCAGTGTGGAACTCTCTTGGGATCCTCTCTCTCCCTCCCGTTCTGTTCCTCCCCCACTTGCGCTGTCTCTGTCTCTCTCAAAATAAATAAATAAAACTTCAAAAAAAAACCCCAAACCTTCCTTTTTCTCCTGCTGGCAGAGAGGCTTGTAGGTTCTTCAAATGTTCAGGAGCAGAGAAGCACTCGTTCTCTGATTTTCTGGGAGGCACCGCCTTCTGAAAGCACTTACCACATGGGAAAAGCTGTTCTCCTGGCGCTCCCCGCCCACTTCCCCTCCTTGTCCCTCTGTCCCTCTGTCCCTCTCTTCCCCTCTCTCTTTCCTTCTCCCGCTCGCTCTCCTGTGTATACATATGTTTGACTGGAGAGAAGTGTCACTGAGTCGGCCTCAGCAGCTTTTGACAGCCTAACGTGCCCTCGTCAGAGCCCAACACTGCCTGTCGGGCTGACCACGGATTGCTGGCACCGGGAGCCTGCCATCACAGGGACACAGACTTACTTAGCAAATAAAGAGGTGACCAGTCTCCCTCAGATTGTGAAGTCCCTAGAGAAGTGATTTGGTAACATGAAAGGAGAAAAATGATGCAGGCGCAGAATGAACATGTTAAGTGCCGAGTGGGGAGGGGCTCGGAAATTGAAATAGTTCTCATCCAGTTTCCTGCTGCCCCTTTGGCATGTTTGGGCATCCTTAGCGTTTTAATGTGTCCCCTACACACGGGACCCACCCGTGAAATACATTAGTCTTTGGGCACATCTCAGCAAAGCAGAGTAAACTTGATGTGGAAAATGAGACTTCACTTTGTAATTCTTTGTTCGCCCTTTGGAGAAGTGTGTGATTTCTTTTTGGATACTTCTCTTCTGAGGCCAAGCATTGCCAGTTACATCAAATGCATTTCATTGTGTCAAGGCAACCTGTATCTGAAGAGCAGATTTCATTCCTTTTGTTATGAACTGATTACCTCCCCACAAAGGGTGGGCCCCGGGCCAGCCAGGAGGGGGCTCCGTGAAGGCGCGGAGGTGGCTGGCCGCGGTGTTAGGTGAGGTTGTTTTGGCATTTTTCCGAACCTTTCTGGTGGTGACAGATCTTACGTGGGGTGTCCCGGAGACGCTGAGGAGGCGGTTGCGTTTCAGAATGTTCTGTAGGCACATCGCAGGCGTAGAGTAGAGGAGGTGAAAGGTAGAGCTCAAGAGAGCGTTCGCGTTCACATGGTGGCCTCGTGGTGCCATCATGAGAGCGCCGAGTGGGGCCAGACTGGCGGCATGACAGGAAACAGTTAACGGGACCCACACACAGAACTGTCAGGGTTTATGTGGAATCCTTTCCTTATTGGGAAAGGCTTCTGGTGGCCGACACCCTGCCTCCCAGGGGTGATGACTCACCTTGCAGGTGAGATGGCTCGGCCCTGCCTGGCTGATAAGGGCCTGTCATTCCTGTCTCTCCAGGGCTCTCCTTCCCTCCCCGGTTCACTTGGTTAATGAATAAGCTGAGTCATGAGGTGTAAGTAAATAAATGCCTTTATCCAATGAAAACCACATCAAAACATCCAGCAGAGACATTTAATGAAGGTGTAAATATTATATATCTGGTTGGCTTATAAACAAACAGACTTTAAGCTTTTCACTCCTGAAACCTTTAAATCTGAAAATGGAGCTGCCCTGTCAGGCTTTTTGCAGACAGGACTTTGGGAAGTAGAGGGAAGATGGGACGCTTATGCTTTATCGCAATGGCACTGACATTGTGGCAGATTTAATGCTTCATAAACAGCGCAACAAGCCGCCAGAAGTATTGTCCTGGCGTGTGTGGTGTGCGTTGATACTGGGCGCATATCTGGGTCTGGCGTCCGAAGTGTTAGCGAGAGCTAGTCCGGATTAGAGAACCCGCTTAGGTCGGACTGCGGGCCCAGCCGCTGCCTCCAGCCGGCACGCAGTTCAGTTACAGGCATGCTCTGGTCGGTGAATAGGTTGTGTCCTAAAAGTTCCTTTGTTGACTAACCTTTGAGAACACAAAGCTCATTGTCGCACAGAAATGCCATTTTGAATGGTGGGCGTCAGTGAGCCGTGGGGTGTCTCAGACTTCGGATCAGGGCCCATTTGTGGGCCAGGAAATCAATGCTGGTCGACAGCAGTATGAAAAAAGAAGGTAGAAAGAAACAGAGCAGAAGACATCAGAGTGGGTTGCGTGTCGTCAAGGTGGGTATTGTTTGGCGATGCTGTCACAGCTTAAAACTTACTGCGCACTGCTGCCTTTGGAGCCCCAAGGACTCTGATGCAGGGGCGTTGTGCCCGCGGTGACTTAAGTCTGTCCATTTCCACTGTCTAACACTGTGACATCAGGCAAGTGACTCGTCTGGGGCTCTGTCTTGTCATGTTCACAATAGGGCACTTCTGTGGAGGTAGGGTTACAGACGGAGCGTGTGTTAAGATTAATATATTAAGATCCTACAGAATATAGGGTAACATACCGGGGGTGGGAGCTAATATCACACTTTGTGCACGGCAACCGTTCCGTAAGCCATGATGATTTTTTACTTGTGCTCCTTTGTGATGTATATGGCCAGACCTTAAAGACACTGTTAGAAAATAGTGTAACTGAGGCATGTACTATTTATATTTAGTCTTCCCCGGAGTAGAATTTATTCAGTGGTCTTGACGTTTAGGGTCTGATGTTTCAAATCTGCTGTGCTGCAGAATCTCGGAGATCTTTGATTTTACCTTAAATTATTCCTGTGTAGTTGAGACATCAATCTTGATCTTCTCCCAGGGAGGATGAAGAATGGTGTAAATTACTTAGGTCTTTCAGCTGTCAGGTTGACCGAGACTAGTAAGTATGGGATTCTTCCCAAGTCCTATTTTAAGTCGTGTGTCTTAAATAAAAGGGTGGGGGGCATTCTCTCTCTCTCTCTCTCTCTCTCTCTCCCCCCGCCCCCACTCTCCCTCAAAGTAACTCTCACTTTTAAACTTTGTTGGAAGTTGGTCCACTCCTGTGTGACTCCATCGTGAAATCCCTTCTTCCTGTCTGGTCTCCACGCCTCAACACCACTTGTAAGGAGCTGTGTCGGCACTTCAGACCTGCTTTTGTTCGTTTGTTTGTGTGGCTAAGGTTTAGAGCCGCTGCTTTGTGGACGGCCGTGAGGGGTAGGCTAAAACAGTCATAGAAGCATGGCATCAAAGTCAGGGGCGTCTGTCAAAATAGAGTTTACTGCCCAGCTCGTGGGGTTGTTTTGAAGAGAAGGTGCAGGGGCGCGTCGGTAAGTCCGCACAGATGGCCGCTGTCTCAGGCCGGATCCTCATCTCATCAGCAGCTGGCCCCACGGCTGTTCTCCCGTTCTCTCGATCTGCACCCCGGTGCTCTCAGGAAGACCCAGTCCCTCACCCAGGAAACAGCCAACTTCCGGGTGCTGCCTCCTATCCCTGGATTCCTAAAGCTCTGTGCCACACCTCCCTTCTCTCAGAAGCAGATCCCATCGTGTGCCTGGGGCCCCGTGTCCTCTCCGGGGCCCTGTGCTGCACCTTGTCCCTGTGTCCACCCATTGACTTCTTCCCAACAGCGTGGAAACCTGCTGAATCCCTTCTGTCTTTTCAAAAGACTCGCAAGATCCCACTTCGCCTTTGCTCCTGATGATTGCTTTCCTTCTGCAAAGTCAGGTGCTCTGCATGTGTCGCCCCATGTCCCCCCTCACTCGGCTGTCGGTGGACCCCGCGCACCACTCAAGTCACTCTTGCAAATGTCCCTGTGATCTCCGTGCCATAAAGCCACCAGGCTCTCCCCTCCTCTGTCCTTGGTCACTCAGTCCCCTGTCCTGTTCCTTGTTGGGTTCCACAGAGCCGTGCTCTCTAGGTTAGTCCCCCTCCTCCTTGGCCTGTGGCTTCCCGGGCGCCCATGCCTGCGCTTCCCCACGTGTATGATGAGGAAGTGTTGGCGTTCCTTGGAGTTCTGTTATGACTTCTTTTCTTACTTCGGGCTGTCTCCATTCCTCTTATTCTTGCCCCTTCAGGGGCAGCGGTCTTGTAGAAACACACGTCAGATCACATCCCTCCCCCTGACTAAACACCCCGTGGTGACTCCCCCTGCATGCAGCGTGGCCTCAGGCCATTGCACTGTGCCCCTCGCTCTAGCTTTAGCTTGGGCTCCTCTCCGCCCCCTCCTCCGTGTCCGCCATGATGGTCTTCTACTTCCTCGGCCAAGGCTGTGCTTCCTCATTTGGAGATTGGTCACTTCATGTTCCTTCTGCCCAGAACACAGTTCCCACCCCCAAGTAGCCTCCCAACATTCCAGTCTCAGGAAAGAGCCCAGTGTCTTTTCCTTAGGGAACCGTCCCCGCATCCTGGGCGTGGCCAGCTCCCCGTGGGGCCCCCAGAGCGCCTCTCCATTTCCATCCCTCTGCACACGTGTGGCGCTCTGTTCACAGTCTGTCTCCCGGCGAACACAGGGCCTGTGTCTCTGACCTACCCTCACAGCCCCGGTCGCTGAGGCTTAGAGGATGGCATGTTTGTTCCCGAATGAATGGATAGATGGATGAATGAACAAATGAGAATTTAATACATCAGTGTCTGTATTCATAAACTAATGGATGCACGAAGAAGTGACCAAGTGAGAACTAAGTACATTTGTTTGTAAAGCGTTAACATAGTTCTTATAGACAGTAAATACTCAGTAAATGGGAGCTTTATTTATTTCTCGTTGACTTTTCAGCTAGGAACTACGAAAAGAAAAAGAACAAACGCAACACCGGCCGGTTAATGGAAGCAGTATTCCTTAGTGACCTCGTTCATTGGATGCTAAGGCACTTGGCGTAGGCCTAGGCCTCGGGGGCTTAAGCCCAACTAGCACCCTCGCCCTCAAAGTCTACCTTTAGCCAGTTGGTGTTGGTCCTCCCCTCTCCTTCCCTCCTGCCCCTCATGTGAACATCCTCATGCCTGGATTCTTGCCTACCTGGCGTTTGCTACCAATCTGTTCCCTTCCTGTCCTCCTCTAGATTGTGGGCCTCTTCAGGGCGGAGAATGTCCCATTTCTCCTGCCACACCCCGGCGCCCAGCGCATCGCGCGGCGCCCGTGTTTGTGAATGAATGAGGTGAATGTCTGTAAAGCTGACTGTGGTGTTGTCAGCAGAGTTAGTGAAAACAATTGGATTTGTTTTGGCCTCAGTACGGTTTTGAAAAATGATTACAGACTTCTGGATTTTACACTTGTCGAGTACGGTTGGTATACCGGTCCCCCCGTTTTCCGTTTGGTTTCCACGCTTTTGCACGGGAAAGCTTTTGCTAGATGGCATCCGTGTTCTAAACAACGGCGTGTCCCGTGAGCTAGTGCGGACTCGGGGATGTCAGGCCACGCTCGCCTCGGGCACACCAAGGTGTGGTGAGTTACAGGTCGCTGATTCCGTGTCAGCTGTAGAACATCCATATGGGCTGCAGCACCGTTCTCTTTGTCCGAACTACATGTTTTGTGATTTAACAGCAGTAGCCTCCCTAACGAGGCACCTACTGTGTGCCAGGCCCTGTGCTAAAAGCTTTGCATGCACAGTGTCCACTCTTCTAGCCGCTTCATAAAATAAGTAGGGAAGCCCATTTTATGGGTAAAGAAAAGAAGCCAGGGAGCACGTTAAGATTCAGGCAGGATTTGAACCCAGGCCTCTGTGGCCTCAGAACCTATGGTTTTGCCACTTCGTTGTCTTCCTTTTAAATAAGTCAGAGGTGGGGGGGCGCCTGGGTGGCTCAGTCGGTTAAGCGTCCCACTTCTGCTCAGGTCATGATCTCACGGTCTGTGAGTTCGAGCCCCGCGTCGGGCTCTGTGCTGACAGCTCAGAGCCTGGAGCCTGTTTCAGATTCTGTGTCTCCCTCTCTCTGACCCTTCCCCCGTTCATGCTCTGTCTCTCTCTGTCTCAAAAATAAATAAACGTTAAAAAAAAAAATTAAGTCAGAGGGGTTTTAAGGTTTTAAGTCAATGTCATCCCATCTACATGCCAGCCTTTCCGCACTTTGCAGAGTAGGTTTTCCTTGCCACTTCTTCGGCCTTAATTAGAGAGCTGGGAGGTGACATGAGGCATGGGAGCAGCAGGCAGAGTGAGTGGCCGTCTGTCTTTAATGGAGGGGGTGATGTGGAGAGAACACGGTCACGGGCACGGCCTGCAGGTGGCAGAGCCAGGGTCACACGCACTTCCTTCTCTCAGCCTTGTCAGCACGCAGGGGCGCCGCCTGCCCTGGCGGTGAGGAGCCCTGAGCGGGCTCGGTAGCACTCAGCTCTCCCTCCGCCTTCACATTTCTGTAGCCTGGTCCCCGGCCGCCTTCTCTTACCGGGTGCCTCCTGTGTGTCAGCCGCTCCGTGGGGGACCTCAGGGAAGCAGAGATGACAGCATCACGTCCCCTCTGCCTCTTCCCTCGTTATTTCTGTGCGTCCTCTTCCACAGGCCTTGAGGGCTTTCGTTTCCACCTTTTATTAATTAATTATTATTTTTTTTTTTAATTTTTTTTTCAACGTTTATTTATTTTTGGGACAGAGAGAGACAGAGCATGAACGGGGGAGGGGCAGAGAGAGAGGGAGACACAGAATCGGAAACAGGCTCCAGGCTCTGAGCCATCAGCCCAGAGCCCGACGCGGGGCTCAAACCCACGGACCGTGAGATCGTGACCTGGCTGAAGTCGGACGCTTAACCGACTGCGCCACCCAGGCGCCCCTTATTATTTTTTAATGTAATTTTTTGTGAAGTCACCTAACAAACAGTGTGTACAGTGTGTTCTTGGTTTTGGGGGTAGATTCCCAGGATTCATCGCTTAATACAACACCCCGTGCTCATCCCAACAAGTGCCCTCCTCAGTGCCCATCACCCATTTCCCCCTCTCCCCTGCCCCCCACTCATGAACCCTCAGTTTGTTCTCTGTATTGAAGAGTCTCTTATGTTTGCCTCCTCCACTCTCTGTGTGTAACTATTTTTCCCCCTTCCCCTCTCCCATGGTCTTCTGCTAAGTTTCTCCAGTTCCACAAATGAGTAGTGAAACCATATGGTATCTTTCTCTGCCTGACTTATTCCACTTAGCATAATACCCTCCAGTTCCATCCACATTGCTGCAAATGGCAGGATTTCATTCTTTCTCATTGCCAAGTGGCATTCCATTGTGTATATAAACCACATCTTCTTTATCCATTCATCAGTTGATGGGCATTTAGCTTTTTCCATAATTTGGCTGTTGTTGAGAGTGCTGCTATAAACATTGGGGTACAAGTGTCCCTATGCATCAGCACTCCTGTATCCCCTGGGTAAATTCCTAGTAGTACATTTGCTGGGTCGTCGGGTAGTTCTGTTTTTAGTTTTTTTGAGGAACCTCCATGCTGTTTTCCAGAGCGGCCGCACCAGTTTGCATTCCCACCAACAGTGCTAGAGGGTTCCCCTTTCTCTACACCGCCAGCATCTGTAGTTTCTTGAGTTGTTGATTTTAGCCACTGTGACTGGTGTGAGGTGGTATCTCAATGTGGTTTTGATTTCTATTTCCCTGACGAGGAGTGACATTGAGCATCTTTTCATGTGCCTGTTGGCCATCTGGATGTTTTCTTCGGAAAAGTGTCTATTCATGTCTCCTGCCCATTTCTTCACTGGATTATTTGTTTTTCGGGTGTTGAGTTTGGTGAGCTCTTTATAGATTTTGGATACTAACCCTTTATCTTATATGTCATTTGCAAATATTTTTATCCATTCCATCAGTTGCCTTTCAGTTTTGTTTAGATTGTTTCCTTTGCAGTGCGGAAGCTTTTTATCTTGATGAGGTTCCAATAGTTCATTTTTGCTTTTAATTCCCTTGCCTTCAGAGACGTGTCAAGCAAGAAATTGCCGCCGCTGAGGTCAAAGGTGTTATTGTCTGTTTTCTCCTCTAGGGTTTTGATGGTTTCCTGTCTCACATTTAGGTCTTTGATCCATTTTGAGTTTATTTTTGTGTATGGTGTAAGAACATGGTCCAGGTTCATTCTTCTGCATGTCTCTGTCCAGTTTTCCCAGCACCATTTGCTAAAGAGACTTTTTTCCATTGGATATTCTTTCCTGCTTTGTCAAAGATTAGTTGGCCATACGTTTGTGGGTCCATTTCTGGGTTCTCTATTCTGTTCCATTGATCTGAGTGTCCGTTTTTATGCCAAAACCATACTGTCGTGATAATTACAGCTTTGTAATACGGCTTGAAGTCCAGGATTGTGATGCCTCCTGCTTTGGTTTTCTTTTTCAGTGTTACTTTGGCTATTCAAGGTCTCACTCTTTTAGCCTCAGCGCTTTGAAAAAATAATTTGGCCCAGTCGCCAGAGCATGCAACTCTTGATCTCAGGTCGTGAGTTTGAGCCCCACTTTGAGTGTAGAGATTCCTTTAAAAAATAAAATAAAATCCTTAAAAGATAATACCGTCTGTTGGAGAAGTGCCCACTGCATGGAAGGAAGAACAAGGAACCAGGAATTGTGGGTCTTGAGTCCTCACCCGGTGACTAAGGCTTCCCCAGTCTCAGCTGTCAGCAGTGCTCATGCCTTGCTTTCCCAGTGTCGCTGTGAGGTTCAGGTGGGGTGACGTGCACCGATTGTCACTGCCCCGGGAAGCCCGTCTTGAGAGCCGGAGCCAGAGCCCCGCTTGCAATCTGGGGCTCTCGTACACCAGCTCGGGCTTCAGCATGGACTTCTTAACCGAAGAGGTTCTGCATTTTCCCTCTCGGGTGGACACAGGCTGCCAACAAGTATAAAAGCTGTGCTTCTTCCCCGCCCCTCTCCTGCCACAGTCTTAGATTCACCTCCTGTCAAAGAACCGTGGTGGAACCCAGTTGCCAAAAATATGGCTAGGGCACAGGCCCTGCCCTCAGAGAGCACCCGGGCCTGTCGGGTAAGAGTGAGGAAAGAGTGGGCATCGAGGCCGGCAGCCGGCCACGCGAGGCTGCGGCTGACGGCCTGGACGGCACCCTAGCACGCTGGCGCTTTCTCAGCAAGACTCGAGAAGGGCCTGGCTCTGGAGGGGAAGGAGGGACAGCAGAGGGTAAACCAGAGGCCGCCGCTGTCAAGGCTGGCTGGATCACCGCCATGACCTGTTCAGACAGCAGCGCACCAGTGTTCGGTCCCCCATTCCTGCCCTGGCCTCGGGCTGGGCCTGCTCTCTCTGATCGAGGGAGGGGATGTCCACTCACAAACACAGGAAGATGTTCAGAGTGACCGTTAGGGTCGAGTGTTGGTGTTTTGTTTTGAACTCCTTTCTCTAAAGACTTTAAAGTTTGGGTTCCAGTAGAATCCAAGAGAACAGCTGCCATGCTCTGTCTGGTAAATGGGGAGAGGTGGTCAAGCTGTTGTAAACCCAACCTGGTCAAAATCAGGTGGAACGTGAGAAAACTCGTGTTTACCACGTTCATATTTAGATAAACGAGCAAACACAAAACAACATTTGGCGTCACCCTGGTGTGGGGTGACAACCCAAAATGACAGCGCCGTGGTGCAGGGCCCTGAGCTGCGGTCGTGGGAGGAGGAGGGAGAGGACGTCTTCCAGTGTCTGACGTAGGCAGGCATGACGGTTAAAGCACACGCTGACGCCCAGGGAGTCGGGCTGCGTCTGCAGAGCGTCTTCGGCTGGTGGGTGAACGTACCGGCTTATCAGGCTTCTCTGTCAGGTACACAGAACTGTTGTGGAGAGACAGACTCTGATTCTCTTGAAAGACAGAGGTAGATGCCTGCGTTAACCCTGAATGACCCCATCTGGGACCCTTGCAACGCCCATGGTGTCATGAAAAGAATGTAGGCTTTGGTTTGGATCCTAGCCCAAGCACTTCAGGTCCTTGGGCTAGTCCCTTGGTCTGAGCCTCGCTTTCTTCACCTGTGTAGTCAAGATAACGCTCCGTGCCTGGCGGAGGGAGCATCCAGTAAATTCCTCCTTCCCAGAGCGATTAGACTAGTAAGAATGAAGCGTGAGACGTTGAGAACTTAATGTCCGCTGCGGATGGCCGTTGCAGACGCCACACGCGGGGCTGATGGTACACCTCACCGACCTCAGCCGTCAGGTGGCCAGGTGGCACTGATGTGCCTGGCTTCCTGAGGAAGTTTGGAGATGCGGCACCGCCGTGTCACCGAGGACATTGAACCTGGAGAGACTTTCACCTTGTCTTTGAGACACCTTCCAACTTGGAGCATCTGTCCCAGAAACGGCCCTTAGTACTTGGATAGGGTAAACTACAGAAAACCTGAAGAATTTGTTTCAGATGTAAGGAACATCTGTGAAACTGCCGCTCGACCAGGGACCTAAACTGCTAATAAATTACATCTTTCTGTTGTTCCTCCCGGTCCCATCCTTCTGGTTCCCTGCCGGGGGCGACCGCTCTCCTGAAAGCTGTGTTGATCATTTTCTTGCTTTTTTGTTCTCTGTCTCTCTGACTGTCTCTGTCTTTGTTTCTGTCTCTCTCTCACTCACACACACACACACACACACACACACACACACCCGCACACCTCCTGGGATATATTTTTTGTTTGTTTGATTTTTGTTTTAGAACACAATAAAAAGGGTGTCATTCTGCAAATGAACTTCTAGGACTTGAATTTCTCATTCACTATTACATCCCTAAGATCCATCCATTTTATTATATGTTGTTGTAGTTCATTTGTGTTTACTGATACATAGTATTGCATTGTGGGAATATACCACAATTTGTCTGTTCACCTGCTGATGGACATTTGGATTGCTCCTGCCTGCCTGCCTGCCTGCCTGCCTTCCTTCCTTCCTTCCTTCCTTCCTCCCTCCCTCCCTCCCTCCGTCCCTCCCTCCCTCCCTTCCTTCCTCTTTCCCTTGCTGCCCCCCAGCTGTTAATAACCAGTGTGTTCTTTAAAAAAAAGAATCCTTGTATTTACCTTGTAATACGTAGTATTTTATATTTAGGAGTAGAATTGTTGGGTCATAGGGTATGTGCATCATGGTCCACTTCAAATGAGAATGCTAAATTGTCTTCCATAGCGGTGGTACCATTGCTCCACATCTTCCTCATCATTGCTCTTAGTCTTTTCTGTTTTTGCCAACAAAACAGGCACAAAGTGAGATCTTACTGTGCTCATAATTGACTTTGCCTAAGCTTGAGCATCTCTTTAAATGATTATTGGCTTTCTGTGCTTCCTTTTCTGTGAAATGACTGTGCATGCTTTTCATGTCTTTTGCCCATTTTTGTGTTGGGTGTTTTCTTTCTGATTTGTAGGTGTTTTTACGTATTCTGGTGCTAAACCTTCACCAGTTCCACGCATTACCAACATCTTCTCCCGGTTTGTGGATTGGCTTTGCTCTCTAAAGTGTCTGCTGATGGACAGGTTTTTATTTAATGTAGTCCTACTAACTGACCTATTTTAATGCTTAACGTTATTTGTGTCTTCATAAATTCTTTCCTACTTCAAGCTCAGAAAAGATATGCACTTATATTTTCTTTTCAAGTTTTCAAAGTTTGCTTTTGACATTTCATTTCTTCATCCATCTGGAGTTGATTTCTCAGCGTGATGTGACTAAGAATCCAATTTCGTTTTTTTTTCCTATGGATAAACAATTTTTCCAACTTTTCCTTTCCCACATTTTCTGTCATGCTGTCTCTGTCAAAAATCAAAGTTTCAAAGATGCATCAGTCTGTTTCTAGGCTCTTCTGTACCCTTGGTCAGTTTGTTGATCTCTGTACCATTTATACACCATCTTAGTTACTTTGGCTTAAAGGAAGCTTTTATAGCTAGCAAGGCAAGTCCCCCTTCCTTATTCTTCTTCAGAAATGTCTGGGCCATTGTTGGCCCATTTGTTCTTCTGTTTAACTTTTGGAATCAACCTTTCCAATTCCACAGAATAATTGGGGTATAATTTTTGTAGAGTAAAAATACCCTCTTTGTGGCGCAGCTCTGTGTTTCAGCAAATGCATATAGCCCTGTAACCACCACCGCAATCAAGATATAAGACTGTTCCATCGCCCCCCAAAATTCCCTCATCCCCTTTGTACTTCACCTCCCCCCCCCCCCCCGGTCCCTGACTAACCCTGTTCTGTTTTCTTTTTTTTTTTTTTTTTAATTTTTTTTTTCAACGTTTATTTATTTTTGGGACAGAGAGAGACAGAGCATGAACGGGGGAGGGGCAGAGAGAGAGGGAGACACAGAATTGGAAACAGGCTCCAGGCTCTGAGCCATCAGCCCAGAGCCTGACGCGGGGCTCGAACTCACGGACCGCGAGATCGTGACCTGGCTGAAGTCGGACGCTTAACCGACTGCGCCACCCAGGCGCCCCCCCGTTCTGTTTTCTATTGATATTTGTCTTTAATTTCATTTTTAATTTTTTCGATCTTTTATTAAAATGTGGAATTAAGTCTATAGATCAAGTTAGGAAGGAATCTATATCTTAAGTCACCTGATCCATAATCTTAACATATCCACCAACTTCGTTGGAGAGGCTTTGCGTGACAGTAATAGAAAGTTCTTAAATTTTTAGGGAAAAATCTAAACATTCTTTAAAACCCCTAGTAAAGGAAGCATTTTAGAAGACAACCATCAATCTAAATAACCACATAAGTACATACAAATATATGGCAGATACATGGTGGTATCACCTAAAAAGTCATGTTTTGGTTCCACACCAGCTTTGTCACTTGCCTACAAGACCTTAGGCCAGCAGCCTGGCTTCCCTGATGTCAGTCTCTGTCCCTGGGTGGTGACTAGAGCATCCCTTCCCTGCGGGGCCCCCGTGAAGATGAAATGCTGTAATGCGTGCCGGGTGTCAGGAGATGAGCGGCCCTGGCCCGGGGAAGCTGTGGTGGGGGGGGGGGCTGCCTGGCTCCCCTCCAAGGAGGCGGGGAGGGCCGTCGGCATGCGCGCTTCCCCAGAGGCTCTAACCAAGTGGCACCACCAAAAGGTGGCCTTGAATCATTTCCCTGACAAATTTGGAAAAGGTTAGTATTACCGCGCGGCTCGCTACATGCTGCTGCTGACAGGCGAGCTGGAACCACTGGAGGACACAGCTGACAGCCAATTCATTTTGCTGATTCATCCGTTCGAGGAGGGGTGGCTGTGAGCCAGAGCTTGGCTTCCAGATGAAAGGGCGCGAGCTCTGGAGCTGCTGGGACGTGAAGGAATGCTGGTAAATGACTGCCATGTGAAGGCCAGCGGTGAAAAGTGGCTTGTTATTTGTTTCCCCTTTTAAGTGATCCCCATTCCACATGTTCTCGGGTAAATTCCCCACCGTGGTCAGGGGCTTGTTTGTAACATTTGTCCGTGGGGCTGTGCGCTGGATTATTGGAAACGACCAGATACTGTTAAATAGATCATCTTGGCTCCTTTATGACCCTATCATCACTTTTGCTTTCATGGGGAATATTGACTCAAGCCTACTCTTTTACTTGGGAGTCCAAACGAAACTCGAGAGAGGAATCATTGCAGATGTCATCCCTTTGGGGCATGCTCGCAAAATAAACCTGCTGGAAGAAGGAATGGAACTTAAGGCAAGGAAATTCGGGAGCTGCTCATTGGCCGACCATCAGGACCGAACAGTGATGATAGAATCTTTCGGTTCTCATCATAGATCACGCTGAAAGTTTAACCCGTGTCAGTAAGGTGGTCTTACGCTTCCAGTGAAATCCCCTCCACGTGACGTTTGCATGTGACAGGATAAGCTTCAGAGAGTGGAGATTGTGTCTCGTTCTCCCGAACATCTGACACGGTCCCCGGGACAGCGAGCAGTGGCCAGGTGGGAAGCATGGGTGGTTGATGTGTATTGGATGTATAAATGGTCGGGTGGTTAAGTGAGCGGAGAAAGTCAGAAATGCAGTCCACTGAAAGCAGCAGAAGTAGCTGTCCCACGGAGTAAGATTTTCAAGAAAGGATCCCGTTTTCTGTGGTTCTGTGCTCAGAGTGACTTTGGCCGGTAGTGCGTCTCCAAAACTGGATGCTTCTTCTGTTTATCTTCTTGTGAGTGAGTCAGGGCACGCCGCCTTGAGCACACATCTCAGCAACTCACTCTCCTTCTCTGGGAGACTCGCTGTAATAGGGAAGTTCTGTAATACTCTGAGGGTCCTCCCTCCCACCTTTTTTCCTCTTTAACTCTAGAGTGATTATTTGAAAAGTTACAGCAAACTTCTTAGTAAAAATACGTGTTTTTCTTCAAGAGTGGAGTTGGTTTTTTTTTTTCCTTTCTTTCTTGTTTTGTTGTTATGTTTTGCTCCTCAGATGGCTAAACGTTTAGGGCATGACATTCTGTAAACCACTGCTGTGCTTAGAAGTTTTAGGCAAATCTGGCCCACTTAGAGCGAAGGTGAGAAGCGTTAGGTGTCAGATATGTGGAGCCTCTGCCTCTGATACAGTTGTCTTTCCCTCTGATTTAAGGTCCCCGATGTCCTGGAGTCCCCTGTCTGGTTCTGATGTGCTCACGGGCCGTGCGTGCTTGTCACTGCCGTGCGTTTGTTTGCGTGTTATTTAGTGAGAACTACTCCGCACCCAGGACGTTGCCAGGAGTGGGGACACGTACCCTCTTGTAGACATCATGGTGCTTTTGCAGCTGTCCAGGTAGAAGGTCTGCCCTTAACGGCCCCTGCCGGCATGGCCAGGCTCTCGCCGTCTCACCGCCACTGTGGGCAGTCACCGTTGGTGGTGACCGTGGGCTCGGAGAGTCTATGCGCAAGCTGCAGAAGCCAGAACCAGCAAAATGGCCACCCGGCCACCAACAGGTCTTCCCCGGGTCGTCGGTCCCATGCTCCCAGAGCGTTCTGTCCACCAGCCTCTGAAGAGCAGGCAGCGAAGACTGTAAGAAAACTGACCTGGCCTTAGTGAAATGTCAGCACTAAGGAGGGAATGAGCTCCAGCTTCCAAGCGCTCCCGCCAGCCAGAGGCACATTGCAGAGAATTAGCAGTCTTTCGGTGTGGAAGGAGGAGAGGCGTGCTTGTGGGGATATCTTGAATTTGCACAGTTGAAAGTGACGTGCAGAGTGACAAGAAGGGCCCTGGCCTTCGGGTCCAGGCAGCCTGGTGTTGCTTCCCAGCGCTGCCACCAGCCCGCCGTGTGGCCTGTGGCAGCCGCCCAACGTCTGTGCCTCGCTTGCGAATGTGTTGTGAGGTTAGACATCTCGTATGGAAGGCACTGGGCACAGACATAGGGTAGACCTTCCATATCGGACACGGTGGTCTCGGCTCTCCTGTCAATATTGCTTTCATTTTCATTTTCACTTTCTAACAAGGAGGAGTTTACAGTTTTCCCTTAGTGGGTTTTTTTTTCTCCCATTTTCTTACTCTGAAAATGAGTAATGTTACCTGCAAATGCACTTTACTTATCTCATAATGGTTCTTTATAGTTTACAGAGCACTTGCACAGAATCACAAAGATTGGGGTATGACGGCTCTCTTTTCTCCCGATGAGAAAACAGATTTGAAGAGCCTGTGGGACATTCCCGAGGCCACCTGGCTTCTGAATGGCACAGCTGGGGTCAGAACTCAGACCTGAATCCCTGGTTTCTTTTGCTACCTCTGGCCACCTTTTGAAAGTGACATCTCCAGGGCAAGGCCAGACATTTTTACATGGATTTTTTTTATTTTCCTCGTAGCCGTCAATACCAGCAAATACGCGGAAAGCTATCGGATCCAGACCTATGCTGACTATGTGGGAAAAAAACACGAGGAGAAGCAGATCAAGAGAAAGTGGACAGAAGATAGTTGGAAGGAGGTTGAGAGAAAGCGGTTAAACACTCAGTGCATATCCTATGCTCTGCAGAATCACTATCACCACGCCAATAGGTAAGAGTTCTCGGTGCTTGATTTAAACGGGCAGAGTTGTTCTGGCAACGGCTTTTCTTGTTCTCACAGGACTAGAAGTCGTAATTCTGACTTGTGAGAAAGAGCGTTTTCTAACTCTCCACGTCATACCAGAAGTCATTGCCACCTTCATTCCTTCCGCGCCGTGTAGACCTAACTCCTGTGCTTAACACTCACACGGCCCCACTGAGGCAGACCGGATACGTGTTCTTCCCAATTGAGGGTGCGGCAGCTGGGGCTCTCTGACCTGCCCGCCAGTCCAGTGAGAGAACCAGGATCAGAGCTGAACCCCTTCCGTGTCCAATCTATGCCCCCTTCCTCCCCCCCGGTCCACCATCGTGCCCCTGCCTGAGTGTCCGGCCTCCTTGCAGATCCCATGGAGACACTGAACCACATCCCTGCTGTAGAAAGAGAACTTGACTTACTACCCCTCATGACCCATAACCCTTCCTTCAGAAGATATAGGCTGGTCACATGCTGTCTCTTAGTAGAAGGACAAAATACAGGTGTAGAAAACCAGGAGGGAAAGTTCATTACAGAAAACGATGAAGATTAGAAAAGTGTGAACTTAAAGAAGAAGGTATGAGCCATAATCCCACCACCCAGAAACAATCACTGTTAATATTTTGGATTGCCCTCCATGTCTTTTTTTTTTTGTTTCTTTCTTTTTTATTTTTTAAGAGTGTGTGCGAGCAAGGGGGAGGGGCAGAGAGAGAGAGAGAGAGAGAGAGAGAGAGAGAAAGCATGCAAGTGGGGCTGAGGGGCAGAGGGAGAGAGGGAGAGAATCTTAAGCAACCTCCATGCCCAGTGCGGAGCCCAAAGCTGGGCTCGATCCCACAACCTTGGGATCATAACCCGACCTGAAATTGAGAGCCAGATGTTCAACCAACTGGGCCACCCAGGCCCCCTGATCCTTCATGCATTTTAAGTGGTTGTTTAGAGATTTTAAAAATTGAGGTATAATTAATATATAATAAAATGCACAGGTCTAAGATGTTTATTTCAGAGGTTTTTTTTTTTTTTTTAAGGAAAAGATTTTTTTTTTTTTTAAGTTTATTTCTTTTTGAGAGAGACAGAAAGAGCACAAGCAAGGGTGGGACAGAGAGAGGGAGAGAGGGAACATCCCAAAATGGCTCCATGCTGTCAGCACAGAGTGTGACCCGGGGCCCCGTCCCATGAACCATGAGGTCATGACCTGAGCCAAAACTGAGAGTCGAATGCTTAACCGACTAAGCCACCCAGGTGCCCCCTTCCTTTTTTTTTTTTTTAAACAGTTAATACTTTTAAAGAAAATAAGGGTCTAAAACATGATAAAAATGGCATACGTATACTCACAAAAATTCAGGCCTTCCTAGTTAAAGGTACAGTTAAGATTGTGGGGGCCCTTATGGTCGAGAGGAAGGACCCCCGCAGCTGCGTGCCTCACTTCTCTCAGCCTTAGCAAGTGGACTCCGAGACCCTGGGAGCGCTGTCACCACCGCTGAGCTTCTCGTGGGGGCTATTAGCAGTGCTGATAGAAATGGACATTAGTTTCTCCAGCTGCTTGCATTGGTAAGGCACATGCTTCTTTTCTTTCCGGTGAGAGATTCAGTGTCCAGAATATTCAAGAAGTTTAGGTTGATAACTGGACAAAACTAGGGCTGAGATTCTGAGAAACTGGACCGGACATAAATTTGCTTGAGGGAGAGATTTGGTTGGGCGGCATGAAATCTGAATAAATAAATACAGGTTAGCACGGTGTCTGAAGAATCCTTCTTTACAGTAGATACTTAAACACTTAAAATCTCCCTAATAGGTATTTAGTCCCCATAAATAAACACTGATGTTCGAAAGATTCCTGAAAGGCAGGTGCTGTTACCATTCTCATTTTATCAAGAATGTTCTGTAATTAGAGAAAAAGGTTTTCCAAAGCCACTTTGTCCTCAAAGCCACCTTGCCCTTTCGAGATTTGGGTCGGTCTTATCTACAGATTATTTGCAATTTGGCATTTTTCACCTGTTGGGAAAAACCCTTTGGCTCGTCTCTTCTTTCTAGTCTTTTCTGTCTGTGAGACTCCACTGCGGCCTTCCTTGACAATGTAGTAGCTCCTGGGAATTCCTGCTTATGTAAGAAACGCTAAAGCATACATCAGAGTTACGGTTTTCAGATACCACATGATTGTCGTCAAAAGTTAGGACTTTCTCCAAGTGACCAAATGAGCTTATTACAGTAGGGAAAAGGAGGGGCTGCCCTTTAGAGACCAAGAATTCTGATTAACCTGACTGTATTCCAGGACCCATTGCTTTGTCAGACTGCTTGCACATTTACTTATAAATGTGGGACAGGTGTTTTCTCTGTTCCTACTGAAAAATGCCCTGGAGACAGCAGGAGCCATGGAGTGGCGAGGCCATGGAGGGGCGAGGCCGTGGAGGGGCGAGGCCATGGAGGGGCGGGGTGGCTGACTCCCCAGGCAGCTAGCAGACAAGGGTTCTAGTTCAGGCTCTGCCGGTACCTTGGAAATGACATCGTTCACTCTTCCCTTTAGTAAATACCCTTCCAGAGCCCAGTATCTGCCTCTGTCTTCTCATCTTAAAAGAGGCATTTTGTTAAAGTCCATTTGGCTCTTAAATTCCAGATGTATTTACTATGTACAATGCAAGGAAGAAATGGATGCACGCTTTAGAGACCCTTTGACTTTCTCCTCAGGGAGCAAGTAGTTTCCTCTCAACCTGTGAATGAGAGTGCTGAAAATGCCCCTGGTTGGAGAAGTTTTAGATAAGGAGCATATAATAAAGACCAGATTGGGTGAACCAGTGTCACAAGCAGACCTACGAATGCCTTTTACTACAATGCAATCGTAAACGACGGTGCACCAAATGCAGAAAAGATCCTTGACCATTTCAGTGGGCACTGCCTTTTAACCTCCTCCCTGCCGCCTGTACCTACTCTAGAGTTTCTCAGAAGCTCTTCTCCCTGTGATTCAGGATGATCAGAAACCACTAGCCCGTGGTGCATCCGATTGGGTCTCAGCCCTTTTTGTCCTCTGTGTCTTGGTCCTTTGCTTACACGTTCATTGCCTTCCCGCTTCTGTGACTTAGAGGGGTGGCCTCTCGCCTTCAGGCCCCCCGCACCCCTCCCACTGTCTCAGAATGTCTCTGTAGCCGAGCGCCACCCATTTTACCCTGGTGGCAGCTCACTCTCAGAGACTGGGCAGTGCATTTGCAAGCTCCTTGTTGACCATCGCTTGCTTCTTTTTTCTTGCCCTGGCTCCATTGGTCCACGGCAGAGATCTTCGTTCAGCTTCTTCTTCTTCTTCTTTTTTTTTTTTTTTTATTAAAAAAAAAAAATGGAAGTAGGGGCACCTGCGTGGCTTAGTAGGTTAAGCATCCAACTTCGGCTCAGGTCATGATCTCGCGGTTTGTGGGTTCGAACCCCGCGCCAAGCTCTGTGCTGGCAGCTCGGACCCTGGAGCCTGCTTCGGATTCTGTGTCTCCCTCCCTCTCTCTCTCTCTCTCTGCTCCTCCCTCACTCATGCTCCGTCTCTCTCTCAAAAGAATAAACATTAAAAAAAAATGGAAGTGTAGTTGCCATATGATATTATATTAGTCTCAGGTGTACAATACAGTGATTCAGTACATGACTGTATCCATGACTCAGTGCTCATCATGATAAGTGTAGTCACCATACAGCGTTATTACAGTGCTGTTATCTGTATTCCCTTCGCTGTGCCTTACACCCCCGTGACTGGTTTGTAACTAGAAGATCGCACCCCTTAATCCCTTTCCCCTGTTTCGCCCATTCCCCCCCCACCGCCCCCACACCCCTCTGGCAACCACTAGTTCCTCCCGTTCAGCTTTAACTGCTGCTGCTTCTCCTGGAGGAGATGCCGTTGTTTTCCTTCTTGTCTGCTTCTGGGTTCTATACTTTAGGAACAGACTTGACGTGCAAATGACGTTTCCCCAGTTTGCATGTTCCCTTGGATAGACCTTACACTTCCTGAAAGGGCTCCTGAAGTTTTCTCGGCTAGCCACCTCGCAACCCTTCCTGTATTTGGGAAGCGCGGGTGTCTGCAGATTCAGTGTCGAGCCTGTGGGTTGGGTACATTTGAGCAGAGAAGATGTTTCCGGTGACACTTTTTAAACCATTGAAATGATAAACACACATAATCTTTAAAGATTTGCCTAGGACAGGAGTATATAAAATGCAAGAGGGGAGAATCGTTGCTCCTCCCTTCCCGCCTCTTCTTCCCAGTGCCTGCTACTCTTCCATTTTCTTTCTTTCTCTTTTTTTAGTTTATTTCTTTATTTTGAGAGAGAGAAAGAGAGAGAGAGAGAGAGAGAGCCAGCGTGGGGGAGGGGCGTAGAGAGGGAGACAAAGAGAATCCCAAGCAGGCTTTGTACTGTCACCACTGAGCCTGATGCAGGGCTCGCATTCACGAACTGCAAGATCGTGACCTGAGCTGAGATCAAGAGTTGGACGCTTCACTGATGGAGCCATCCAGGTGCCCCTTTTCCCTTTTCTTTCGGTGGTTTCTGCTCTACCTCTCTTACCAACTTTGACCAATATACCTTGGTCAGTTCTATAAAAGACAAATTTAGCGCGTGCATATTACCTTCCATCTCTCTGTTTCTCTTGTCCCCAGGGTTCGTTATATTATTTATACTGTTCACTACTTTTTTGTGTCTCTACTTTTGTGCTCTTTTGAGAAGTGGATTTTAAGAGATGGCAACAGGCATACGTCCTGTTTATATTATGATTATGTAAATGCAATTCTCTGAAGGAAAAATGTTGCAGCAGGGCCCACGGGGAAGAAAGTGTATTGCTGTGTCATAAAACTTTGCTGTCCAACCAAGAATCTTCTAAATATCCCAGGCTTTTTTGTGTAGATCTTTTTGAGAGAAGCAGTTTCCTTTTGCTTGAGTGATTTTGATTTTTTTTTTTTTTTTTTGCGTATATAGTGTATGGTTAGTAAACCCTACGAAAATGTGTCTGTTTCACCTTCATAATTGATAATGTTGCTGGATAGAGAATTCTAGATCATAAAATTTTATCCTCTCAGAACTATAAATACATTGCTCTTCCCACTGTAATCAATAATCTGCTTTCCTGTTTTCCTTCAAGGCAGGTGCCACGTTTTCTGTGTCTTTTTATCTCTCGCACCTACCCTAGAGTCTGACCCAGAGTTACATTCGCAGACGTTTTGTGAATTAATGGATGAATAAGTACTGGAGTGTCCGTTTCCTCAGTGTGGGCTCTGGGCTAGGTCATGTTTTCGCTCTTGTGATGCTCACAAGAAGCATCATGAGGGAGGTGAGGTCTGTCCCCCTCTCCCAGAGGCTCAGGGAAATTAAACAGCTCTTGGCAAAGATGTGGGTTTGATACCAGGATTATCTACAGAGCCCTGTTCTTTCCACCATGTCCCTCCCCGCCCCCCTACATCTTCCCAGATCTGGTAGATCCATTCCTGTCCTCAAGGGAAGAAAGGACTCAGATGATTGCCTCTAGGTACGTGCCACATAGGGGACAATTGTCTTGACTGTAGTCCCCACACCAGCAAAGAAAACATCTTAAGAGCTTGTATCTTTTCATTTAAAAGCAATATCCTGGGAAGCACAAGAGAGGCCCTTTTGGATTTCTGCTTAGAAGAATCCCAAAGCTTTCGTTACAGAAAAATCGCAAGCATAAACAAAAGTAGTAAAAATAATATAAGAAAGTCTTAGCGTGCTGTCACAGAGTGTCAACAGTTAGTGTGTGGACGGTCCTATTTTAATTAATACTCTTTCTCTCCTTCTCCCTTCTGGTCATTTTGAAACAAATCACAGACTATTGTTTCAGCCATAGGTCTATGTAAGCATGTATCTAAAAGATTGGCAGTCACTTAAAAACAGAACTACATTGCTAGTAACAACAAAAAAATTAACAATGACTCCCAAATATCAGAGAGCCGGTGTTCAAATTTCCTGCTCACTGATTATTTTATTTTTATTTTTTTAACTTTTAATTTTTAAATTAAAAAAAATGTTTTATATTTATTTTTGAGAGACAGAGAGATACTGAGCATGAGCAGGGAAGGGGCATAGAGAGAGGGAGACACAGACATCGAAGCAGGCTCTAGGCTCTGAGCTGTCAGCACAGAGCCGGAAGTGGGGCTCAAACTCATGAGTTGTGAGATCATGACCTGAGCCGAAGTCAGACACTTCACTGACTGAGCCACCCAAGTGCCCTACAGATTTTTTTTTTAACAATTGTTTTGTTTGAGCTCTAGTTTCCAAATAATTTGTGTACTACATTTGGATGATATGTCTCATCTTCTCTCAATTTAGAATCCCCTCTGTGGATTCTCCCCCAACCCCCAGTGTGCTTAAGAAGGTAGGTTGTTAGCTCTGTAGAATTTCCCACATTCTGGTATATTCTTTTAAGTTTAACACATCCCCTGACTACTGTATTTGAAATGAACTGGTAGTGAGATTTACAAACTTGATCAGATTCAGGACTGAACTCATGGCAAGAATATTTCATAGGTGGTGATGTATTTTTCCTATAACATCACATTGGGTGGAACCAACTGTCTACTTGTCTGTCTTTTTGTGATAAGATTGATCAGGTGGCTTCAGATGTTGCCATCCTGGTCCATCCAGTGTAAAGTTCCCTATCAGCTTTTTACCTGATGGTTTTACTGACCATTAATGATCAAAGGCTACATTCATTATTTCATTAAGGATGCAAATGGTAATATTCTAGTTTACTTCATTTCTTATCCCAAATGCTCTTACTAAATTAAAAAATTTCTGGGGTGCCTAGGTGGCTTAGTCCATTAAGCATCTGACTCTTGATTTCGGCTCAGGTCATGATCTCAGGGTTGTGAGATCAAGCCCCTGCATCGGGCTCCGTGCTGCTCATGGAGCCTGCTTAAGATTCTCTCTCCCTCTGCCCCTCCCCTGCTCACTCACTCACTCACTCTCTCTCTCAAAATAAAATAAAAAATTTCTTCTCATCATCTCTTTGGTTACCTGGAGATACAGTTCATATAGGAAAAGCAGAATAAATTGTTTAATCTCCCCCCCCCCAAAACACCTTGTAAAAACCAGTTTTCAGGATAATTATTTGGTTTCCTATCACCTTTTAACAGTGGGCAATGAGATTTTGTTTTATTTGTTTGAATCATGAAGTTTCTAAAATACATATGTTTTATGTATTTTAGTGCATTACAGTTGCTGTTTTTTTTCTTAATGTTTATTAAATTTTGAGAGAGAGAAAGAGAAAGTGAGCATGTAAGCAGGGGAGAGGCAGAAAGAGAGGAAGACAGAGAATCCCAAGCAGGCTTCTCGCTGTCAGCACCAGGCTGATGCGGGGCTCGAACTCAGGAACTGTGATATGACCTGAGCTGAAATCAAAAGTCAGAGGCTTAACCGACTGAGCCACCCAGATGCCCCACTGTTGCTGTTCTTTTCGATGCTCTAATTATCTTTTTTCTGAGCACTGGAAACAATTTTGAGTTGTCTCTTGAGTCTTCTGGTACAATCCCAGTAGCCTTTAATAGCCTCTTTCACTGCTAGTATTTTTATCCCAGGCTCTTCTGTGTATTTCCTACCTTATGTTTAGAATCAGCCATTTCTCCAAGGGGCCTGTTCCTTTTGATGGAAAATGGTATTTAGAAACCGTAATCTAGGTTCTCAGGGTGTTTATTGATATTGGATTCATTGTTGTTTATAGCCGTTTTGAATTAAAAGGGCTAACAAGGAAGTCTTCCTTCTTTCTTTCCTTTTTCTTTTTAAAATTATTTTATACTGTTATTTCCAATTCCAGTTAGACTCCAGGACTTCTTTAACTTTTTAAGATTTTGTTTCTTTTTTCTTTTTAAAATTTTATTTAAATCAAAGTTAGTTAACATAGAATGTAATAATGGTTTCAGGAGTTTTTTGTTTGTTTTTTTTTTTTTCTTATGTTGACCGTTATGGTTCTCAGTGATATTAAAGTAGTTTTTTTTATTTGCTTTATATTACTATATATAATAATTTCAGAATAACTATAACAGTACCATTACAAGTAATATAATTACTGAAAATAATTTTTTTGCAGTAATTTTTTCCCCCTAGAGTGTATCTGACTAGAGATGAACAAACCACCTTATTTTAAAGTCACTTGAGATAATTCCTTTGTGTGGTTAATCTGCCAACTCAATAAACATTTATGTTTGTTTCATTTCTAACTTTAGGGATTGCCTTTTTTCAAATCAGTTTTGCCTTATAAGTATGCAGAACATTTATGTGGTTCCAGAGTCAGATCTCCTCAGCTCTTCTCCCTGCCTTCCCCGGCTGGTTTTCTCCCTCCCTCGTGGCGGCCAGTTTTGTTAGTTTTTAGTATATTCTTCTATTTTACAAATGTATTAAGCAACTTCATATATAAACTCTCACCTTCTGCTAGGTAGATGGGAATGGACCGTATGGACTTTTCTGTGCCTTCCGTTCTTTATTTAGCCATGTGTCTTGGAGGTCCCTGTTACTCTGCTTTAGGTGAAATGAGATTCTTTGCACTGCAGATGGCTTTAGTGTTCTTGAGCCTCCGTAACAGAACATCCCACACAGCTAAGTCTGGTGTGTGTTCCTAGTTCATGGGATCAACCTCATGGTGAAATTCACGAAGATTGTATGTCAGATGGTTTGTGAAAAATGAATCCATGACCTGTGCTCCTTTTGAGAGGCATCATTCTTCATTTCCCTTTTCTCACCTTCCCATCTCTTTCTCTGTCCCATCAGTGTGAAGGTGTAAAACTCACCGACACCATGCCTGCTTTTGGAATATCTTTGGACCTAAGTGAAAAGCAAGAAAATGTTCATATATATTTGTTTTTTAAGCAGATTCTTCATTCCAGGCACTGTGCTAGATGCTTTACATCTTTTAAAAAAATCTGTTTAACAACTCAGTGAAACCCTTGGTGATATTTTTAATTTATGTATGAGAAAGTTGAGCCTCAGAGAAGCTGAATAATTTAGCTGAAGTGACACACAATTCTTACTTACAGTGCATTACGTTGCCTCTTAGGAACATAGCACATCTACACCTGTGAGCCTGCATGTTTGAGAGAGATACGGTCTCATTTTAATAAATTATGTTTTCTTAAGAAAACAAAACAAAACAAAACAAAAAAACCTGTGTTAAACCCTAAGTCTGAAACCTCTGAATTTCAACCTTACTTCTTTGGGGAGTGGATTTAGATGTCTCGTCCTACACATCATCAATGTAAAATTGTTAGCTTAAAAATAATTTTTCTTAATTTTTTTTTTTTTTATTTTGAGAGAGAGAGAGAGAGCATGCGATCATAGGCAGGGGAGAGGGAGAGAGAGAATCCCAGCAGCTCCATACTGTGTGTGGCTCAAACTCACGAACTGTGAAATCATGACCTGAGCTGAAATCAAGAGCCAGTCGCTTGGGTCGCCCGGATGGCTCAGTTGGTTAAACCTCCAACTTCAGCTCAGATCATGATCTCACGGTTCATGGGTTTGAGCCCCTCGTCAGGCTCTGTGCTGACAGCTTGGAGCCTGGAGCCTGCTTTGGATTCTGTGTGTGTGTGTGTGTGTGTGTGTGTGTGTGTGTGTCTGCCCCTGCCCAACTTGCGCACATGCACACAAGTACACACTCTGTCTTTCTCTCTCAAGAAAGGTCAGAGGCTTAACGGACTGAACCACCCACATGCCCCAGTTTTTAAAAAATTTTAAAAGAAACAGGAATGACCCTGGGATGTACAAGCCAGTAAATATCAAAAATCCTGAAGTGTCATCCCCTGGTATGTTCAACACTTAGTAGAATCCAGTCTTGGGCTTCGATGGGTTGAGGGGTTGATTTTAAGTAGAGGAACTACAGCGAGGCCGGAGGAACATGACTTGGCGGTGAGAAAGGACAGACACGCATGGTGTGTTCAGCCTGGGACAGCCACTGGAGGGAAGGGCAGGAGGAACCATGGTTAAGATCCTGAGGTGCCTACGAGAAGAGCAGTGATTTCTCTGTCCTCACCCAGGGCTGAGGAAGAACCTGGGGGAGACTCAGGTGGCATTATTAGTGTGTGTCCTGCTTGCCTCCTAAGAAAACTCAGAGAGGGGACATGCCTTGTTCCAGATCCTGGAGCTGGCGCTGCCATAGACGGAGCTCTTTCTGCTGCCTTCCCCTCCTCTCTGCTGATTTTGGCCAGGCCTAATTGTCTTCTGCGGGCGGTGCTACTTTCAGACTGCAAAGCTGGTGGAGACCTTTAACATCTGTTCTGAATGATTTTTTTGTAATAACTGAGGAAAAATGACCACGGCCCTCCACTCAGCCTTCCCACTTCTTCCTTTCCACATCTGAGCAGTTGGAAGAAAGGATCAGTCTGGTCTCAAGGGGGTATTTTAAGATATTGGAATTAAACACAGAGCATAAAACTAGAGTCTGGTTAATATAAAATACAGAGTTTTAAAGTACGTAGTTACTAATAAAATGGAATGATTAACCATGCAAATTGGGTTTACCACAGAATGTCCCTAAGACATAAAACCTAGGAGGGGCGACTGGGTGGCTCATTCAGTTAAGGGTCCAACTCAGTTTTGGCTCAGGCCATGATCTCACCATTCGTGAGTTTGAGCCCCGTGTCGTGCTGTCTGCTGAAAGTGCAGAGCCTGCTTGGGATTTTCTCTCCCTCTCTGCCCCTCCCCCACTCAAAATAAATAAATAAACTTAAAAAAAAAAAGACATAAAACCTGAGAGATTTTAAAACAGGATGTAGGAGCAACTCTTAAGAAATATCCCTTGTCCCATCCACTAGCCAGCATCAGGGAGAAAGGAACTGATTTAGCTCGTCTCTCTCCTTCAACTTCTCTTGGGCCAGTAGATCAGGACACCACTGCTTTCTCTCGGAGGAGATACGTCCGTAGGATTCCTGAGAATCATATAAAAAGAGGCACAAGGAGATTGGATAAACAGAATGTGGTTGATGCATACAGTGGAATATTAGTCAGCTTCACAGAGGAGGGGGAGTCTGACATGTGCCGCAGCATGGGTGAACCTTGAAGACCTAGCGTTCAGTGCAGGAAGTCCGTCTCACAAAGACACATACTGTACGATTCCCCTCCGACGAGATAACCTGGAGTTGTCACGTTCGTGGGCGTGAGGTGGAATAGTGACCACCATGGTGGGGGTGCGGGGGGGCAGAAGGAGTGAGGAGCTGGGCGTTAGCAGGTGTAGAATTTCTGTTATGCGAGATGGAAAGAGTGTTAAGAGGTCAGTTGCGCGGCACTGCGGGCATACCTAACGGTACTGGCCTGCACGTTTCAAATGGTTGAGGTGGTAAATTTTGTTATGTGTATTTTATTTTATTTTATTTTATTTTATTTTATTTTATTATTTTTTAATGTTTTATTTATTTTTGAGACAGAGAGACAGAGCATGAGCAGGGGAGGGGCAGAGAGAGACGGAGGCACAGAATCCAAAGCAGGCTCCAGGCTCCGAGCTGTCAGCACAGAGCCCCACGCGGGGCTCGAACTCACGGACTGTGAGGTCATGACTTGAGCCGAAGTCGGATGCTTAACCGACTGAGCCACCCAGGTGCCCCATGTTATGTGTATTTTAGAGCCTTTCTTTCTCGCGGTACCTGGGGAAGGGAGGACGCTGATGACAGACCTAGAATACTTTAAAAATTTGAATAGAAAATTATGAATTTGATAGAAAAAGAGGGGATGAAGTCGTCTTTTTCAGTTACTGCTCATCTGTTTTATACTTTATTTAAATGTGTTTGTAGATGAAAAATTGTCAAGATAAGACGAGAAGTTGTTGAATTTGGTTGGAATACGCTGCTGAGATCTGGCCTTTCTTTTCTCGTCTGTTGTATGGGCTGTCGTGTGGCTGGCACCCAGATGGGTTGATTTGTAGATGAAGGTCTCCCGTAACAGATCTAGAGTACGAAGCGTCAACGCTGCAAAAACTGACAAAAGCAAAAAATGGAAAAGGCTTCTTTTCCTTCACAGTTGAAAGCAGAATGTCCTGTCAAGATTTTATGTTAAAGAACACGGAAGCTCAGTTGAATAGCGTCTTGCGCTCACACGACTTCTGATGACTGGAAACGTGTTCATGTCTCATAATGGCAGTGGTGTTTGAGAATTGGTGTTTTCTTTCCATATGCTTGGTGTTATTTATTTGATCAACCATAATTAAAAGTAATTACCTGTGTTTCTAATAATGTGTTACATTCCTCATACTTATCTTCATGTAAGAGTATGATTTTTTTTACATTTCAGTTTATTTTGAGAGAAAGAGAGAGAGACCATGAGTGGGGGGGAGGCAGAGAGAGAGGGGGAGAGAGAATCCCAAGCAGGCTCCCCACTGTCAGCACAATGCAAGGCTCTAAGTCCCCAACCCTGAGATCATGACCTGAACCGAAACCAAGAGTCAGATGCTTCATCAACTGAGCCATCCAGGTGCCCCGATTATAATTTTTTTTAATGGTGCTAACAATTGAAATTGCCCTCGGCAGGCTTAGATAGGGCAGGGAAGTACTTGTTTTTATATGTCTGTTAACTAAAGAAAAACACATTTCCTGTTTCATTTCCGCAGATCAGTGCAGTTAGGATTATTTCTGTATTTCTTGTAGTACTTATAGCTGAAATAAAATATGAAATGTGTAAATTGTGTAGATGAATTTCGAAGTGTAGACATTTTTCACGTTTTTCTGGCAGTTCTTTTTTTGACACTGTATGCTTTTAAAAAATTCTGGGGGCGCCTGGGTGGCTCAGTCGGTTGAGCGACCGACTTCGGCTCAGGTCTTGATCTCACAGTTCGTGAGTTCAGACCCCGCATTGGACTCTGTGCTGACGGCTCGGAGCCCGGAGCCCGCTTCGGATTCTGTGTCTCCCTCTCTCTCGCTGCCCCTCCCCCGCTCGCACTCTGTCTCTGCCTCTCAAAAATAAAGAAAACTAATAAAAATTTTTTTTTTTCAATTCTGCCAGTCCATCCTAAGTCAGCAGAAGCAACAGGAGGTTTGTGTTCATTTGGCGAAGGTCAGCTGTGAGGCCCAGCTATGGTTGCTGTGGCCCAGCACCACGTTGGTCTTTGTGCTCGTAGGCGCTTCCGGGTGTAAATGCCGTCCACAGAGTTGATGGGCTCCGCTTTGTCCGTTCAAGGATCCCCGAAGCACAGATTCCGTTTCGCTCAGTCGCGCTGCTGGTAGTGCAGACGGCACGTGGATGCTTGCCAGATGGGAGCGTTCACAGCCTCCCTTTTGTGCCCCTTTTCCCAAATGCAAAAGAACTAAAATTTGCTGTATATTTTCGTATCTTCAGTCCCAAAGTAGAACTAATCGTAGAGTCTAAGTGATGGCTAAATGGATGTTTACTGTGCGTTTCTTGAAACTTTTCTGTGCATGTGAAGTTTTCATACTGCTGGGGAAAAAAACGGAACCGTGTCTTGTGGAAGCCTCGTGTACATTTCCAACATGGTAGGGCGTTTGGGGAGGTTCTTGACGATCTGCAGGTTCCACGCACCCATGAATCGACAGGTGGCAGTTGACCGATGGCTTCACGCCCGCCGGGGAGGCTGCTGGACACCTGCCCTCCTCCCCCCTGCGGCCCGTACGACCTGCGCAGGCTGCTTGCGACTCCCTTCCGCTCCCCCTTCTCTCTGTCTCTGTCTCTCCTCCTTTCCTGATGGGTTGCGAGGGTTTGGACCCCCGGCTCTGAAGACTCACATCAGCATCATCTCCAAAAACATGCCCACCCATGCCCACCACACGACAGGGAGGGGACAGCGAAGGGACAGCGAAGGCACCGTCGTCCAGGTGTCTGCCACGTGCCAGGCACTGTAGCTTGGGCTCTTGTATTTCTTTTTCTTCCTTCGTCCTCATCATAGCCTATTCCTTAACTGAAGAGACTGAGACTCACCAAAGTACGGGAATTTGTCCGGAGTCCCCAAACCAGTAAATGACAGAACCCGGATCCGGGCCCTCATCGCTCTCATCCCAGATCCCATTTGTGCTCTTTCCAGAGTGTCTGCCCCCTCCTCATACACCCTTTTGTGATCCTTCTCTGCTCCCAGAAATGCCTTGTGAGATGCCGTCCAGGCCACCTGGGATCCTCGGGAATTCTCCGCCTTGGGGAAAAGCTACCGTTTATTTATACTGCGTTCCAGGACCTAACGTATGCCTGGTGGTCACTCAAAGAAAGGTTTAAGTAACTGAATGAACAAGAGAATTCGTAACACCCTGGGAACATACCTTCTAACCTAGCGTCGTATTGGGGAAAGGTCCTGAAGACTACTTTTTCCCTTTTTTCTTTTTTTGAGGGAGAACACGCATGCCTGTATGTGCAGGGGTAGGAGGGGGAGGGGCAGTCGGAGAGGGAAAGCGAGTCTTAAGCATACTCCTTGCCCGGCACGGAGCCCAATGAGGGGCTCGATCTCACCACCATGAATCACGATCTGGGCCAAAATCAAGAATCGGCCGCTTACCTGACTGAGCCACCCAGACGCCCCTGCTTTTTCCTTTTTGAAAAATATAGATCATACTAGGAATGCTTTCTTTGCTAAAAACAAGGCTGAAAGGAATGACATTCTTTTATAATTATACCATAATCCACTTTATTTTATCGTCTTGTTGTTTAGACTGAAAGAGCCATATGAAGGTGGGTGTAGATTGACCGGATCCTTGGAATATCAGCTCTGCAGAAGATTGTTCACGTGTGCCTTATCATAATGTTTTAAGGGAACATAAAAGGCAGTTAATCTCATGCTACAGAAATCAGTGTTCAGGCCACCGTTTTCTGAGTATCCCATCAGTTGTCCTCGATTTGGTAAAAGAATCAGGGAATTCTTGGGAACAACCATGAGGTCGTCATCTTAGATGAATGGTTGTAAATTCTTGGAAGGGATTTGATTCTAGCGTGCTGCAGTCACAAATTACTCCAGAAGGGTCTTCAAAAACCGAACCAGGATGCAAGAAGCGTGTGGTTTCCTGATGTCAGAACAGCTTCCGGGAGGTCCTCTGTTCCGAAGGAGCAGAAATGATGTTGTCTTGTCCTGGTAAAGCCATTATACCCTGTTGATTCATCAAGTCAGATCGGTAGTGCTAATGAAGTCATCGCAGCATTAATTTGGTTAAATATGTGATGTGAATGTCCGTTCAGAATGGCGGAATTGATGGCTGTAGTGAAACTACTAGACTTTGGAGTGGCATTTTCCATGTGGTCAGTAGCTCTCTCTCTTTCTCTCTCTCTCTTTTTTTTACTATCTTTCGTCACCAGTGTCTCCCTCTCCGTTAGTTGAGATCATTTTGGCTGCAGTAAGCGTGAGTGCCCATCCAGGGAGGAAGAGTTGGATCCTTCATGAATATGATATCCCACCTACCTACTTTCTTCTTCATCATTTGTGGAACAGTTTTCTTCCAAATTTGAGCCTGATGCTCACTTGACATGGTTTTTTTTTTTTCCTTCTCAGGTTGGATTTGGTGGGTTTATAAGAAAAACTGGGGCACTGGGGTGGCTCTTTCAGTTAAGCGTCCAACTCTTGGTTTCTGCTCAGGTATGATTTCATGATTTGTGAGCTCGAGCCCCACATCCACACAGAGCCTGCTTAGGATTCTCTCTTTCCCTCTCTCTCTTCCCCTCCCCTGCTCTCTCTCTCAAGATAAATAAACTTTTAAAAAGTCAAGAGAAAAAACACCAGTTTCCAAGGAGATGGGATGTCTTAAAAAATATATAGGAATATGATCCTGATGCTTTGAATTTCATTGTTGTTTGGGTAACTGGTTTTAATTTTTTTCTTAAGAGTCGTTTCTACTTGCAAATGCTCATAACTATGCAATCCTGTGTTACCACACTAATTCTGACGGATGGAAGTGTAGACTGAAGACTAGTCTACGTTGTAGGACATTTGCGAAGAAATGAGATAGATTCTTTGAAGGACTCGGTCGCACCTGTAACTGTGTGAGCAGAAGTTTTACTTGATCACACTGTACGCTCATGGAGCCGGAAGATGCTTGAAGGTGATCTCGTCCGCTCTCCCTGGAGTTAGAGAGCAGAACTGGAGGCTCTGAAAAGCGGTGTCTTATTCGAAGTCTCAAAGGCAGTGGGTGTAGGAGAGCTGAGCATGCCCGTTTAACATGGACAAGTAAGGACCTACTACTGGTATGAAGGTTTTTCACGACGCCAAGTGCATCTTTGGGAAGTCTTGGCTTTTTTTTCTTTCTGAATGTTTTCAGCGAAATACACGAACATTGTTTTTTAAAGCCAAGTAATAGAAAAATTTTATAATTAAAAGCAGCTGTCCCTGATGCCCTCCTCCTTTCCCTGAGGGCCAACCGCTCTCCACTCTTTTCTTTTGATACTTACTTTTTTCAAGTAATGCAATTATTGCTGTGTCTGAGTTTTTCTGTTTATCCCTTGACTTAGAAAAATGGTAGGATTGTCCAGTCATTTTTATGGTCCTAATAGTATGTGGAAAGACTGCCCGTAGTGGTTAAAGTTTTCCCGCCTCCCTGCATTGTCTGTTTCCTCAGAGTTGATTCTCTCTTTATGCTGGTCTGCTCTGGGTTTTGACTCTTGTGTTGAAGATTTTCTTCAAATATCTGACTCCTTTGGTTTCTTTAAGAATAAACTGAAAAGAGATAAGAAGCTGTGGGTGTGGAGGCTAATGTCATTGGTGTCTTTTCTCTGTGGAGCGATGAGGTGAGAAGCTGGCTTTGCAATTACATGTGTTTTCCCCGAGGCTTCCGATTTTCTTTACGGCTTGTGCTTTTTGTGATCTACTTAAGCAACCCTCGCCCAAACCAGAGTCAGGAAGACTTTCTTATTTTTTTTTCTGTAAATTTTGACAGTTTTTGGCTTTATGTATAGGTACGCGATCTATTTCGAGTTGATTTTTCTGTGTGGTGTAAGACACGGGCACAAGTTCGTTTTTTGCACATAGGTGTCCATTTGTCTTGGCAACACTGCCCTATGTTGAATTACTTTGACTTCTTTGTCAAAAGGTGTCTATATGTCCATCCTTTTACCAGCACCACACTGTCTTGATGACGACAGGTTTACAGGGAGTCTTAAAATCAGATAGTAAATCCTTCATCCTTGTTCTTCACTTTTCCACATAAAGTTTAGGGTCATTTTGTTGACTTCTCCTAAAAGCCTGCTAGGTGGGGTGCCTGGGTGGCTCGTTTAGTTGAGCATCCCAACTCTTGACTTCGGCTCGGGTCACCATCTCATAGTTGGTGAGTTCGAGCCCCACGTCGGGCTCTGCACTGGACATTGTGGAGCCTGCTTGGGATGCTCTCTCTCCCTCTCTCTCTGCCTCTCCCCCACTTGCGAGCACGTGTGCTCTCTCTCTCTCTCTCTCTCTCTCCCTCCCTCCCTCCCTCCCTCCCTCTCCCTCTCTCAAAAAATAAACTTAAAAAAAGCCTGCTAGATCTCTGATTGGGGTTATGTTGCATCTATAGATCATTTTAGAGAGAATTCACATCTTAACTGTATTGAGCCTTCCAACTCATGAACGTGGTGTATCTTTTCACCTGTTGAGGTTTTCTTTGATTTTTCTCATCAGTTTATTATAGTTTTCACCATACAGATTTTACATATGCTTTATTACAGTTGTCCCTAAGTATTTTGCTTTTTGATGCTATTGTAAGTCATGTATTTTCAAGTTCTGATTCCATTCATTCATTTATAATATAAAGAAATACAGTTGATTTGTATATCTTGACCATGTATTGTTGAACCTCACTAAATTCACTTCTTAGTTCTAATAACTTTTTTTTTAGTTCTAATAACTTTTTATAGAGTATTTGATATTTTCTGTTTAGACAACCATGTCTGTAAGTAAAGGCAACTGTATTTTTCCCTGCCCAATGGGCCATATACATTTTTCTTTAAAAAAAATTTTTTTTTAATGTTTTTATTTATTTTTGAAGGAGAGACAGAGCGTGAGCAGGGGAGGAGCAGAGAGAGAGAGAGGGAGACATAGAATTTGAAGCAGGCTCCAGGCTCTAAGCTGTCAGCATAGAGCCTGATGCGGGGCTCAAACTCACAAACTGTGAGATCATGACCTGAGCTGAAGTCAGACACTTAATCGACTGAGCCACCCAGGCGCCCCTAAATTTTTCTTTTTTTAAAAAAAATTTTTAACGTTTTGTTTTAGTTTTTGGAGAGACAGAACAGAGCGTGAGCAGGGAAGGGGCAGAGAGAGAGGGAGACACAGAATCTGAAGCAGGCTCCAGGCTCAACGCTGTTAGCACAGAGACCGACACAGGGCTCGAACTCACCAACTGCAAGATCATGACTTGAGCCAGAGTTAGACACTCAACCGACTGAGCCACCCAGGCGCCCCATATATAAATTTTATCTCTTTCTCTTGTCTTATTGCACTGTCTAGGGCCTCTAGCACACTGTTAAGTAGAAATAGTGACAGCCAGCCTTGGCGTCTTATCCCTGATCTTAGGACAAAAGCATTCAACATTGTGGCATTAGCTGTAAGCATTCAGGTATTTTTAGATGTTGATTTTCTGATTTGTACCTCAGGGGAAGTGAGCCTGACTGTTGGTGCTCTGAGTACTGATTGGCAGGAGGGAGCTGGGGGCCTCCCTTCTCAGGATGTGGGGGATGATCCTTCCCCTGTTCATCGCTCCTTATTGTCCTACTCAATCCCACTCTGCACTTCTGGGCTTAGTGCCTCTGGGAGAAAGCAAACCCCTGTCCCACTCCTCTTGGCCTGGGGGTATGCTGGTCCCCGGCTTCCCTGGGACAGGGTCGGGGATCCTAGGACGGCCTTTCCCGTCTTGTCACCTCCTTGTTTTAGGAATCTGGTGCCTCTTATTTGCCGAGACTTCGCAGGGCTCTGTTGAGAGTGAATCAGCTTTTTATACAACACTTAGATTTCTGTTTCCTCCTCTGTGCAAAGTTCTTTGGCACTCTTCTTTCTCCTGTCGTCTCCAAAGAGTGTCTCCAAAGTGAGCTGACATCCTGTCCTCTGATGCTGCCTCTCCTGTTCTCTGTGCCTTGGTCAAGTTATTTATATCTCTCTACAGATAAATATGTGTGTCCAACTGGTCGTGTTTAACTTCCTGGAAATTTTTAAAAAGCTGTTTATTTTCTGCAACAGTTGGACTTTTGGTATAGGGGGAGTTGTTTTGATTTGCTCACATTACTGATTTGATTAGTAAATCCATTCATCAGAGACAAAAGTAAACTTTAGTGCGAAAGTAAATTTCATCCCAGCCTCTGAAAATTTCACATGTTTGTTCTGAATTTGGCTTCAACTAATTCTGTGTTGAGTATAAATTCCTTATCTAGGAATTATCATTAATTTCTCTGTGCATCATCAGTTAATTTTTTCTGTGTTGAATTAAAGTGAGTTAGCAGTACGGGATTATTTAGCCAAGTTCAAACCACGTTGAATGCCATTGATTCTTTGCGACCAGAACCAATTTTTCACTTATTTAGGCCAATCTCCTATTTAACTATGAACTTGATACCTAGGACTGAGCCACATACTCACACAATATATTCATATATTCTCTTTCTTTTCCCTGCTTCCCCCATATGAGGGAGGAATAATGCTTCTCTCATTCCTTAAGAGATATCCCTTAATCCTGGGTAGCTAACATACAGACATACCTTATTTGATTTTAATTTTGCTTTTCAAACTGAAATTCTTTGTTAGAAATGAGAGTCACAGTTCATCAGCTGTGTCCAAGGGATTGCCTTCTGAATGGAGCGTAGCCTAGTAAACATCCTCCCCTGGCCACCCAGATCATGCCCACAAACACAGAGACACTCATGCTCGTGGAATTTGAATTCAGCATGAGAATTTGTGAGAACAATAAAAATGCATTTTCTAGCTCCCACTTCCGCAGATTTTTCCAGTTCATTTTGCTTTGTGAGGTAGTTTGCTCAGAGGGAGATTAGATTCCTTCTTTCCGTTAGGTATATCTCATAGGGAATGTGTTTTTATCCAGACAGATAGGGAAAGTTGACTATATACTGGAATGTAAACCTTGTTAACGTCATATATAATTGAGGATGAAATGAGCAATTTGTTGTTTGTCACTTGCCTTCTTGCTCTTACAGGGGAAGCATTCACTTCATTTATTCCATCCCTTCAGCAAACCTTGACTGCAGAGGGCTGACTGATGGCCCCGACCCAGGTACTGAGAGGCCCCTGGCCATCAAGGATTGTGAGAACCTGTTCTCACGGAACTTAAAACGAAAAATGGCTGTTTTATCCAGCAGCATGAACCTCCCAGCCAACTGAAGGACTTATCCTCTGTCTTTAAGACTTACTATAAAGCTACAGATATAATAACAGTGTGGTGCTGGCATACGGAACGACGAATAGATGATGAAACAGAATAGAGTGTCCAGAAACACAACCACACATTTATGGTCTGTTGAGTTCCAGCAGCGTTTCCATGCAGGAATCTCTTCCTGACATTTCTAGGGACTTTTTTTTTTTAATTTAAATTTAAATTTTATTTTAGAGAGAGTGTGCACAAGTGGGGGAGAGGGACAGAGGGAGAGAAGGGGATAGAGGGAGAGAGAGGGAGAGGGAGAGAATCTTAAGCAGTCTCCATGCTTAGCACAGAGCCTGATGTGGGGTTCAATCCCATGACTAGAGGATCATGACCTAAGCTGAAATAAAGAGTTGGATGCTCAACCGACTGAGCTAACCAGGCACCCTCTAGGGACATTTTATGTTACTCCAAGTTGTGAGAAAAATCAGTCAACTAATCAGGATAAAGGAAGAAAATCTGTGGGCCTTAAAGTTTAATGATCAACATAGGTATTACTAGTTCAAAGGAATCCACTCACATGAAGTTGAAAGCAAGAGTGGAATCAGTGTCAAAGGTTAAGGTCAGCATTTCAGAGACCAGCACAGGAGCGTACAGAGCAGAAGGGGCCACGGTCACATCCGTCATTCCCATTCGTCACTGCCACCATGTTGTAAGTGTATGGTCGTAGCCTTGGCTGTTGCTAACAGTGAGTCATTTTTATAAATAAAAACATATTAATGAGTTTACTCACATCAGTACACTTTATAAAAATCCTGCAAATCTTGTTCCAAGAAATAGTAAGTTTTGGAAGCAGTCTTTAAATTGGCAGTTCTGAAACATGTTTCTCTGTAATAGCTCTATTGACCTTGCCAGGATACCCAAATGTTATGTCATCCTAATGGAATCCAGTAGCGTTCTAGTGTTTGAATATTTGCTGTAAGGCTACAGTTCTTTGTAATTACCTTTACGGAAGAAATGCAAAGGCAAGATGTAAATAGCATCGTGGAATACTTTGATGTGCAATCAGCTCATCCCAAATCTGAATTAGGCCAAGCAATATCAAAACCAAAATCAAGGCAAGCAGACAAAATGTTTTCATCCCTCAAAGAGGAAATGAGCTTACATGAAGCAATATGTAATCTTAACAACCAGCTTGTATTTGCTTTGGACACACTCAGAACAATTTGACCAACTTCAGCACAACATGAAAGAAACTTTTCTGCATCTGGATTATTTGTCATAAGACAAATAGTAGCAATTAGTAGTTATGTATTTTAAAATCTTATTTAAGAATAACTTTTAAATATTAAATATTTGTGACATTTTTTAGTTAAAAAATTTTTTTAATGTTTATTTACTTTTGAGAGAGAGAGGGAGAGAGAGAGAGAGACACAGAGTGTGAATGGGGGATGGGTAGAGAGAGAGGGAGACACAGAATCTGAAGCAGGCTCCAGGCTCAGAGCTGTCAGCACAGAGCCCGATGCGGGGTTCAAACCCGTGGACTATGAGATCATGACCTGAGCTGAAGTCGGATGCTTAACCGACTGAGCCACCCAGGCGCTCCATTTTTTAGTTTTTAAATGATGTTTATTGGGCATCCATTCAGTGCTAGTGTTTTATCCTTTTAATGTTTTCTGTTACCAAATATCTATATCAGGTAGAGATTATTTTTACATGTTATGGAAATACATAATTTTGTCACACTATATAGTTTGTAATCATAATAACCATACATTTATTATTATATCTTATTTTACTGAACTGACCCCTGAAACTTTAAATATAACCCTGTCACAAAAAGGTGATTCATTATTTACGATTATAACTATTATTTAAAAACATGTAGTAAAGTGCTATGAAAAGTATAGAATAATTTGTTATTCAGGAATTCTGACTTCTTGTTCTCAAACTCTCAAGATTAACAACTGTCAGGAAGTTGGAAAAATTTGACATTCCTGACAAAGGTGCTGATAATCCAGGAGGCAGAGTTAGGTTTGTCAACAAATAGTTGTGAAACAATTGTGTAGTGGTATGCAAAAATTGAACTTCTCTTAAATCACACCATATACATGGTTAACTTGAAATGCTCATAGACCTAAATTTAAGAATTAAAACTATAACACTTCTAGAAGAAAAGATGGAAAAAGTATTAGTGACCTTTTGCTCTTAGTCTGAATTGTGGCACCTGCACCCCCAAGTTCATGTGTTGAATCCCTAACTCCCAATGTGATGGTATTAGAAGATGGGGCCTTTGGAAGGTGGTTAAAGTTAGATAGGGTCATGAGGGTGGATCCTCATGGTGGAATTAGTGCCCTTGTAAGAAGAGGAAGATGGAGAGAGCTGGCTCTGTCTTCCCAACAACAAAACACTGCCAAAAGAAAGAAGATCTTCATAAATGAAAAGATACCACCTGTTCATGGATTGAAAACTTGATATTGTAAAGATGTCAGTACCAGCCAGACTGATCTATGGATTCAGTGCAATCCCTATCAAAATCCCAATGACATTTTTTGCAGACATAGAAAAGTCCATCCTGAAATTTATATATATTCTCAAGGAATCCCAAATAGCCAAAACAATCTTGAGAAAGAAGGACAAATTTGGAGGACTAACACTTTCTGATTTTAAGACTTACTGCACAACTACAATAACCAAAACAGTGTGGTATGGGCCTGAAGACAGACACAGAGAGCAATGGAATAGAATAAAGAGCCCAGAAATAAACCTTCCCATATACAGTCAAATCATTTTTGATGTAATAATGCCAAGACCATTTTGTGCAGAAAGGACAGACTTTTTGGTAAGTGGTGTTGGGTAAACTGGATATCCAAATGGTAAAGAATGAAGTTGGACCCTTACCTTACACCATACACAGAATGAACTCCTATCTCCGATAATGGATCAATATCTAGCATTTACAGGGAACTAAAACTCAACAGAAACCAACCTGATTCAAAAACAGGCAAAGATCTTGCATAGATGTATCTCTAAAGAAGATATACAAATGGCCGATAAGCTCATGAAAAGATTCTCGACATCACTAATCATTAGGGAAATGTAAATGGAAACCACAGTGAGATACCACCTTATGCCCATTAGGATCACTACCGTAAAAAACAAACAAACAAACAAACAAACAAACAAACAAACACAGCAAACCAGAAAAGAACAAGTGTTAAAGAAGATGTGGAGAATTTGGAGCCTTATGCACTGTTTGTGGGAATGTTGCTGTGAAAACAGTATGATGGTTCCTTCAAAACTAAAAACAAACTTAACTGTCTGATCCAACAATTCCATGTCTTGGTATATGCCCAAAGGAATTGAAAGCAAGGTCTTTGTACACCCTGGTTCAAATTAGTATTTTTCACAGCTAAAATACGGAAGCATCCCAGGTGTCCATTGACAAATGAATGGGTAAGCACACATTGGAATAGTATTCACCCTTAAAAGGAAAAGATGTTCTAACACCAGCTACAACATGGATGAACGTTGCGTGACATCGTGCTAAGTGAAATAAGCCAGTCACAGAAGGACAAATACTACACGATTCCACTTCTATGAGATACCTGTTAGAGTAGTCAAAATCAAAGGGGCAGAAAGAATGGTGGTTGCCAGGGGTTGGGAAGAAGGGAGAACAGGGAGTGACTGTTTCATGGGTACAGAGTTTCAGTTTTGCAAACTGAGAATACGGGAAATGGATGGTGATGGTGGTTTCACAACATTACAAATGTACTTAATAGCACTGAACTATACACTTAAAGTGGTTAACATGGTGAATTTAATGGTGTGTGTATTTTACCATGACTTAAAAAAAAAATCCAGAAAAGCCTTTCCACAAGTGTTCACGGTATTATTATTTATAACAGCGAAATGTAGGAGGCAGCCCAAATGTCCGTCAGCTGGCACACGAATTGTGGTATGGCCATACTGTGAAATAACGCTCAGTAATAGAAGGAATAAAATGCCAGTACTTGCAGCCGCATGGCTGGTTCTCGGGGTATTGTGTTAAGTGAAAGAGTCAAACACAAAAGACCAAAGACTGTGTGATTTCACGTATACCAACTTCTAGAAAAGGCGAAACTATAAGGGATTGCAGGCAGATCAGAGAATTCGGGGCAGAGTGGCCCAAGGAATCTTTTTAGAGAAAGGGAACTCTTCTCTTTTTGTTGCCTTTGTCCTTACATAGTTGTACACACAGTTCCAAAAATTAACCAAACTGTACCCCTAAAACGAGTGAATTTCATTGCATGTAAATAATAGCACAGTTACCGACCTCAGGAATTTAACATTGATATAATATTTTAATATACTGTTCATATCCAAGTTGTATTATTTGATCTAGCATTATCTGTATCACTTTCCCCCGTCCGTTAGAAGACCCAGTCTGTGAGAATGTCTAACATCTCCTTTTCGGTGGCTCTCTGGTCTCTTTTATGACAGTGACACTGTTGAGGAACACCAGCACCTCCCCTCAGCACCCTTTTTCAGTAAAATGGTTTTCATTTGGGTCTGTCTGATGTTTCATCATGGTTACATTTCTGTCACACTGTCCTGACCGGAATAGTACATAAGTGATGCTGTGCCTTTGTGACGGTATCACTGTGTTGGGAGACACTTTCAGACCATGAAGATATCCTCCTCTTCATGAAAACATCTCCCCAGATGGGGTGCTTAGGTGGCTCGGTTGGTTAAACGTCTCACTCTTAGTTTCAGCTCAGGTCACGATTGGGGTTTGTGAGTTTGAGCCCCGCGTTGCGCTCTGTGCAGACAGCGTGAAGCCTGCTTGGGTTGGGATCCTCTCCCTCTCTCCACTGCACGTGTGCGCTCTCTCTCTCTCTCTCTCAAAATAAATAAACTTAAAAAAATAATAATTAAAAAAAAATCTCCTCAGGTGTAGCAGCTACCGATGATATTTGCCTCAACCATCCTTCGTGTGATGGTTGCAGAAGGGTCACCTGGGAACTCCATTTGTCTTCCGCCATTACCATTTCATAGTTACTACTCAACTAGAAGAGCTCTCCCTTCTCCCTCCCCCCTACCCCGTATTATGTATTCTCTAAACCCATGGATTTCTATGTTTTCAACAGTTTAGAATTTGTTATTGCCTTTTAATTATTTTGGTGCTTAAATATCTGGCCAGTGAAAGCCCTCTCCACCTGGTCCTTAGGTCCCGTGGCATACACGCCTCATCATCTCTTGAGCAGTTTCCTCCTTTGTGGTAATATTGTGGGATGTTCCAGGCTCATTCTGTGCCTCCTTTAGGCCACCTGTGGAATGGGCCAGTTCTTCGAGAAGCCCTGGTTTTTTTTTCAGGTTATGGTATTAGAAGTTAAGATATGGACACTAGATGTGCTCCTTGCTCCTAGGCCCTTCCAGTGGATAGCGCATGGATATACACACGTGCACACCCACATAGTGGTGCGCACACACGCACGTGTGTGGATGCGCACATGTAACATACTTGTTTTAAAAACCGTTCCACTCCATCCCCATGGGGCTCTTCCTTGTCTTCCCCCATTCTAGTATTTTTATGTCTGGCTTCCAGCAACATCAGCTCATTCAGATTCACTCAGTGCCGTAATGCATCTAAGTATTTTCGGAATGGTTTCACTCACTGAACAGCAGAAGATGCAAAACTCCTTAAGGGTTCTTCCCCACACCCCACTCCAGATGGGGAGTACTGGGTTCATAAGTTGCGTTTTTTCACCTTCCTTACTAGAAATCCTTCCCTATCAGTTCTCTGAGATCTTCATTGTTTCTTACAATTGCTCCGAACTTCATTGATTATGTGTACACAGTTTACGTAACCAGTTTCCCATGCTTAGACATTTTGGCCGTATTTCCTAATTACAAATAAAGCTGCAGTGGGGCACCTGGGTGGCTCAGTCGGTTAAGCGCCTGACTTCAGCTCAGGTCATGATCTCAGGGTTCAAGGGTTTGAGCCCCACGTCGGGCTCTGTGCTGACAGCTCGGAGCCTAGAGCCTGCTTCAGATTCTGTGTCTCCCTCTTTCTCTGCCCCTCCCCTGCTCACATTCTGTCTCTTCTCTCAAAAATAAGTAAACATTTTTAAAAAGTTTAAAAAAAAACAAACAAACCGTAAGCTGCAACGAATCCCCCGTGCCTACATATTTTTGCAATGTTGGAGGTGTGCCTTCCAGATTCCTAGAAGTGGGATGTGGGCTCAAAGAGTAAATGAATACATAGTTTTGTTAGATGTTGCCACCTTTCCCTCCATAACAGTGAATTCATAGCTTTGCCCATTTTTCTGTAGGATTTTTTATCCTTTTTTCTCTTCAGTTTGAGAGTTATTTGTATATCAGGGACATTAACCTTTCATCTGTGATGTATGTCACAGATATTTTTTCTTGGTTCCTCATTTGCCTTTTGATTTTGCTCATCTCATTTATTGCCATGCAAAAGGTTTTTATGAGGTCAAACTTATAAATTTTTTATTGCATCTGGATTGTGAGTCATAGTGAGAAAGCCTTTTTGTATACCCAGAATTCACCCATGTTTTGTTGTGGTACTAGAGAGTTTCTTTTTCTTTTTCTTTTTTTTTTTTTTTTTTTTTTTAACTTAGAGAGACAGAGAGCAAGCGGGGGAGAGAGAGGGAGAGGAAGAGAGGGAGAGAGAATCAAGCAGGCCCCATGCTCAGTGCAGAACCTGATGCGGGGCTTGATCCCACGATCCTGGGATTGTGACCTCGGCCAAAATCAAGAGTCGGACACTCAGAGCACCTGGGTGGCTCAGTCACTTAAGCTTCCGACTTCAGCTCAGGTCATGATCTCACGGTTTATGAGTTCCAGCCCTGTATCAGGCTCTGTGCTGACAGCCAAGAACCTGGAGCCTGCTTCAGATTCTGTGTCTCCCTCTCTCTCTCCTCCTTCCCTGTTCATACTCTGTCTCTCTCTTTCTCTCAAAAATAACATAAAAAAAAAAAAGTCGGACTCTCAACCAACTGAGCCACCCAGGCGCCCCTAGATAATTTCATTTTTTACACTTAGATATCTGATCCATTTGGTGTTTATTCTTTTGTACCAAGTGAAGAATGGGTCTGATGCATCCTTTTTCAGCTGTTCCAACCCTGGAAAAGTGTTGAAATGTTCATCTTTGGCCCAGTAGTTTGAGATACTACCTTTATCATACTCTAGATTTCTATTATGCAGTTGGGGCTATTTCTAGACTTTGTATTTCTCAAAGTCCCAGCTGAGTTTTCATTAAACATTTATGTCTCAGAGGCTACCAGGTTCCAGGATTTACAGTACAGAGGAATTTTTTGGCCCCTTCCCCTTTTGTGGTAGAAAAGCAGGTCCTTATTGTTTTTTAACACTTTTTGAATTTTCTGAATGTTCAGAAACCGGCCAAAATTATTTTTGTCTTTAAGAAAACTTTTGTTTATTTATTTTTGAGAGAGAGAGAAAGAGAAAGAGCGAGTGAGCAGGGGAGGGGCAGAGAGAGAGAGAGGGAGACACAGAGTCCAAAGCAGGGTCTAGGCTCTGGACTGTTAGCACAGAGCCCGACGCAGGGCCTGAACTCATGAACTGCAAGATTATGACCTGAGCTGAAGTTGGACGCTTAACCTAAGACTGAGTCACCCATGTGCCCCTTTAAGAAAACTTTTAAAAGATATTATCAGGGTTTTTTTTAAGTTCATTTACTTTGGGGTGCCTGGGTGGCTCAGTCAGTTGAGCGTCCAACTTTGACTCAGGTCATGGTCTCGCGGTTCGTGGGTTCGAGCCCCACGTCAGGCTTTGTGCTGACAGCTCAGAGCCTGGAGCCTGCTTCGGATTCTGTGTCTCCCTCTCTCTCTCTCCCCCTCCCCTGCTCATGCTCTATCTCTCTCTGTCTCCCAAAAATAAATAAATGTTAAAAAAAACTTTTTTAAGTTCATTTATTTTGAGAGAGAGAGAGGGAGAGAGCAGGAGCAAGGGAGGGGCAGAGAGAAAGAGAGAGAATCTCAAGTAGGCTCCATGTTGTCAGCACAGAGCCCCACACGGGGTGTGAACTCACAAACCATGAGATCATGACCTGAGCCGAAATCAGGAGTCCGTCACTTAACTGACTGAGCCACCCAGGCGCCCAAGGTATTACCGGTTTTTAAACCGTAAACTTCAGCATGAATTTTTAATAACCTCCCAAAATATTACCATTGGAATACCCCCTTAATATCCCTTCCATAAAAGAGGTGTTTCAGAAAAGTGCATGTAACGTATGTGAAAAAGAGGACACGTGTGAAAAAGGGGCCAGCTAGTCTTTCGAGGCCGTGTGCTCTGAGCTCTGTTCTGCCTCGTGTGGCTTCTAAGAACCACCAGGGAAGCAGTTTATTCCTCTCTTTCACGTGAGCGAACGAGTATAAAGTACAGAGCAGCTGTGAGTGCAGGAGTAACATGGAGGAACTGGAATAATCGGCTGGCCAGTGTTGTTTTTGTATGCAGCGTTTTAAGTATTCACTTCCTAGAAAAGGCTTGAATAGGGGTATGTACGCATTTGCTCTCTGCCTTCCCGCCCCCTCCCTGTTCCCGAATGGCCTCCCTCAAGTGGAATGAGTTGATTCTTAAATGTTTCTCATAACTTGGGGGCTCTAATAAAAAAAAGATCTATTTATAAGACCCATTTAGAGGAGACAGGACTCACATCGGCCATGCGGTCTCTGTTTTTATCAAGTTATATTTCAGGGAACATATTTTCTCAAGGAGAAATCAGGACATGTAATTTGATTTAATTCAACATGTCACATCCTATAAAGCTTTAAAAGAGAAGCCAGGTTTAATTATAAATTTGACAAGTCACTGCTTTGGAATAGAAGAGAATCTGTGAAGGTGGGCTCTGCCCTGTAAGTGTATTCAGATGACGAGCAACGTGACAGCTGACACACTCAAGAAGTGCCCTGTTGTCCCGCGTGTCCGTGAGGCAGTCATGAAGGGAGCAGGGCTGTCTTCCAATGTGGCGCAACGACGACTCTTATCTTGTCATCTCAGCTCTACTCTTCTGTTCTGCTCTTCTCCTGCCAAACAGAGACCAGGAACTTTCTTTAAAAAATGTTGTCCTTTGAAGCACTCAGAGCCGCTTAGATTCGTACGCATAGGGACACAAGCGTAACGTAGAACGTGCTCCTGGATAACCTTGACTTGTCATGGGGAAACCTTTGGATTTCAGTTCGCATTAAGGTCTTTAACTCGTACTTGTAGGTGGCAGCCACCCATGTTGTTGACTGCTAGTGAAGTGGTAATGGACTTAAGAGTATTAAGACACGTTATAGGCTCGTCTTCCTGATAGTCTCCACACCTTTCATGTCGTCCCTCTGTGTGCCTTTCAGTCTTACCTCGACCAGCACGGTAGGAAAGAGAAATCTGAGCCCCAGCCCAGCAGAAGCTGACTTGGAGACCAGAATATCAGGGGAGATTTCTGACACTGAGCTGGAGCAGACAGAGTCCTGTGCAGAATCCCTCTCCGAGGGAAGGAAAAAGGCCAAGAAATTAAAAAGGATGAAGAAGGAGCTTTCGCCAGCAGGTTTGTATAAGGTCTTACTCAAGTTCTGGAGGTGTGTACTCTTTAACGCTCTAGAAACTCATATTTTGGGGAGAAATGATAGCAGGGCTTTGGTCGGTGGCAAAGCCGTGTGCAGTAGTCTCCCCTTGTCCACGATTTGCTTCCCGCGGCTTCAGTGACCCACGGTCCACCAAGGTCCAGAAGCACATGATCCTTGTCAGAAGGTCAGATGTATCGTCCGAAGGTCCACGGTCGCCTAATGCTAGGTCACGGTGCCTACGTCAGTCAGCTCACTTCCGTCTCGTCACGAGGGCATTTTATCATCTCACGTCCTCACAGGAAGGGTGAATAAGCTATTTTATTATTTTTTTTAATTTTTTTAATGTTTATTTATTTTTGAGACAGAGAGAGAGAGAGAGAGAGAGCATGAACAGGGGAGAGTCAGAGAGAGGGAGACACAGAATCTGAAACAGGTTCCAGGCTCTGAGCTGTCAGCACAGAGCCCGACACGGGGCTCGAACTCACGGACCGTGACATCATGACCTGAGCCGAAGTCGGCCGCTCAACCAACTGAGCCACCCAGGCGCCCCTGAATAAGCTATTTTAAGAGAGAGACCGCTTCACAGAACTTTCATCATAGTACATTGTTCTAACTGTTCTCATTTGCTATTAGCCATTGTCGATCTCTTCCCGTGCCTCGTTTATAAATTAAACTTTATCCCGCATGTGTATGTGCAGGAAATCACGTGGTACCTAGAGAGGTTTCAGGCTTCCTCTGGGGGGTTTGGAATGTGTCCCCCGCAGATGAGGGGAGCTGCTGTAGTTTTCCATGGGACCAGCTGCTTTTAGGATCCATTTAATTTAATGTGAGGAATCCCTAAAAAGCCCTGTCTCTTGATAGAGGAAGGCTTGGCAGGGGCCTTCTTAGTTAAAGATGGTTAGTCCATTTTGGTAATCCTCTCTCTCTTCTCCACGGTTTAGAGGTTTTGCTGATGTGTGTAAGTAGCCTCAGTATTTTAAATGTGCATTTCAATTTGCACGGAGGCCTACTCCTACGCATGTTATTTTCAGCGGCAGAATTTTCACCGTTCCCAGCAAAACGCCAGGCAGCCTGGATTTCTCTCATAAGCAGAATTACATAAGGAGCAGAGGAAACCGGAGGCCAACCCATGTTGAGAGCCTAGTATGTGCTAGGTGCTGTGGCAGGAGCACCAGGCCTGCCCGAAGCCGAATGCCACATTCTCTCCACCACCCGGATGCTGTGGGGGCGGTTTTGGTGACCTAACCCAGCCTTCCGTGCACAGACCCTCTACGGCGCCGGACCGTGACGTGAGGGACGGGCTTGCTGTCCGTGGGGCCAGTTCCCTGCCCGGGAGATCCAGCCATCACCTACCGGGTCCACCAGCTGTCACAGGGACGACAGTTACGGCCCCTGCTGACCCCTGCTTGCTAAGGGTCCGGCCTGGCATCTCATGCCCGGCAGAAGTGCTTGGCTCTAGTGTTCTGAGGTAGTCACCATGGTCCATTTTACAGTGCAGAGAATAGAGGACTTAAAGTTTAACGTGACTTGCCCAAGGTCACGGAGCCCTTAAGTCTGCCCTGCAGGAAAGCCAGGGCTTACAAGCACAGTTGCATATTTTCTGCTCCGGATGGGAGGGCGGGAGGGCCGCTGACCGAGCCCCCGTGGTTCCTCCTCTGTCTCGGATCACCGCGGTCTCTGGGCAGCAGAACCTACAGTCAAATCAAAGGAAAGTGGTAAAGCCCTGGAACTTGGCTCATACACAAGCTAAAGAGTTCATCGTGTTTCAAATCAGTTCCTTCTTTTACATGTGGCCTGATCTGACCACAGAGAGTTTTCTGAATCTCCTTGATAATAATGAAATCAAAGAAGCAGCAGAAATGTTGCATATATTTTTATACATTTTGCTGAGGTTTAACTTCAACTAAAAACTGAACTCCTGTTTGAAGCCCAGATTGTTTATTTTTTTAAATGTTTTTTAACATTTATTTTTTGAGAGACAGAGCGTGAGCGGGGGCGGGGCAGAGAGAGAGGGAGTCGCAGATTCCGAAGCAGGCTCCAGGCTCTGAGCCGTCAGCATGGAGCCGGACGCGGGGCTCGAACTCATGACCTGAGCCAGAGTCAGGTGCCCAACCGACTGAGCCACCCAAGTGCCCCATCAGATTGTTTATTTTAGCTGCCTCCTTGAATCCTAGGTTCTCCCTGACTTGCCACCCTTCCCTTCCCTAAATTGAGTTTTGGAGAAGTTTTTAATCTGTACCATACTTCGTCCTCGCCTGTGATACCTTCTTACCACTGGCACATTGTCCTTGCTCGGCGAATGTTCACATTAAATGTTGGCATGACTTTCAGAGATCACGAGCAGCATGCCGCGGGCAGGGTCCCCTCTTGTATTCTTTTCCTTCTGACCTCATTCTCTTCTGAATTTTCAGCTTATCTGTTACTTCTCAGGGACAGGATGACAGGTGGTCTCCCCCCCTTCTGTCTCAGCATAATCTTAAAGGTATTAACATTAGAATACCTAACAATAGACCACATGAATAGATTAGCTCCTTTTTATAACTTTAATCTTGCGAAGTGAAAACTTTCTACAAGCTATTTGGGGTCTCGAATGTGTAATGCCGTCATTAAAATAGGTTTTTATTCTCCTCCCATTGACAGTAAATCTGTCACTGCCTCAAAATTGGGGCTAAAAAAGAAAAAAAATGATAAATTTTGTATTTCTTCACCAGTCCCACTAAAAGAGAAAAACATCTTGACAGCTTTTAATTGAACCAGAGACCTGGAGATAATTGGGCTTTCTGGAGCAGCATTCACCGAGTGAGACCTTCCAGCAGCGCAAAGCTGGGAGTTTAACGGGTCATTCTTAGCTGCTTTGTGGTAAGCATTTAGTGCTAATGTTGTCAGCAGGATGTGGGTCGGGATATCAGGCTCTGAACCTGTGGAGTCACTGACTTCGGTGACTTTCACGAGGTCCTGTATCGAGGGAGAATTCAAAAGTCTGACCCCACGAAGGGTCCGTGTTAAGCTCTGAAGGGTTCAGAGGATTCCAGGAGCTGTGAAGGTTGGGGGGTGTGCGGCTACCGGGTCGGACACTTTGGTGCAGCCTGGGGAGGTCTGTCTTGTCCAGGCAGCTCCCAGCTCTCCTCCTGGCGAGAGTGTCTTGACAGGACCTCAGGTGATTCACGAAGGTGTGTTGGGTGCCCAGCACTGTCAGCAAAGGCACAAAAAGTGTAAAAGAAAGCGTTTCATCTGTTAGGGAGCTTGCTGTTTTCCAAGGAGGAAGTTGCAAAAAGTAGGACCATAGAATATTGTCTATAGTAGCAGTCCTGGGACAATTGGTGCTCAGTGAATCCCACACAAAATTGTCTTCTGTGTCAGTTATACATTTTAATATCTAAGATACACAGGAGTTCACTAGACCCCTTTCCAGCTAATAAAATGACTTAAATTGCAAAAGGAATGACTGTTTATTTATCACGTACCAAGCATTGTGCCAGGAGCATCCTTTACTGTCTGTCCCGTGTAAGAAGCTTGTAAAGTATAGGTGTCATTATTTCCAATTTCTAGAGAGGAAACAGGCTCAAAGAATTAGAAACTTGCAAAGCAAAATATAGCTGGTATTGGGGGCCGTGGGGAGGGCTCACACATTGGACCACTCTGCAGTATGTGAAATCTACCCAAACTTTTTAGTTATTTTGAGAGAGAGAGGGAGAAAGAGTGAGAGAGAATGAGCATGAGCAGGGGGAAGGGCAGAGAAAGAGAATCCCAAGCAGGCTCCATGCTGTCAGTGCAGGGCCTGACGCAGGCCTTGAACTCACGAACCGTGAGATCATGACCTGAGCCAAAATCAAGAGTTGGACGCTTTACCGGCTTAGCCACCCGGGCGCCCCAAAATCTTACACATAATGTAGGTCCCTCCTTTCAGACTTTTAATGATTAGCATAGATTGGTAGTGTTATCTACTTTTCCTTGGGAGAATTCAAGGTACATTCTCCATTGGCACATAAAGGAACCCAGTTCCGCGTGTCATCTGTGCTGGAATAAAGTATCCCTGGGAAATGTTCTCTGGGCAGTGCTTAATGGATGCGTTTCTACAGCACACTTGTTCTCGAGGATAAGTGAATAGTGTCCCCCACTGTCCTGATGCTGAGAAGACTGGCCGTCCTCAAAATACTGATGGACCAGTACCCAGGGGTTCTCTCGGGTCCTGTGAGTACACGGAGGAGTGCCCAGAGACACTCTCCCTGGTGATCCTTTTCATCATATGATAGGCCGCTACAAGTCTTTTTCTTCCTTACGTTTATTTTTTTTCATTGTTTTTAATGTTTTATTTATTTTTGAGAGAGAGAGAAAGAGACAGAATGTGAACGTGGGAGGAGCAGAGACAGAGGGAGACCTAGAATCTGAAGCAGGCTCCAGGCTCTGGGCTCTCAGAACAGAGCCCCACTCGGGTCTTGAACTCACGAGCTGTGAGATCATGACCTGAGCCGAAGTCGGACGCTCAACCGACTGAGCCACCCAGACACCCCATTTCCTCCTTACATTTAAAACACAACACATTAGACCTTTAAATGTTTACCAAGAACCAGCAGTTTCACTGGGGTCTTGACTAATCTGTTGAACCTTTCATGCTTAGACCCATAAGGTTACAGCATGGAAAATGGAGGATCTACTTAGATGTCACTCAGTCTGCCTTTGCTGAGCACTCAGTCCAGGCTCAGGAGGTCCAGCCAAGCTTTTTAATTCCTCAATGGAAATGTGGTTGACGGCCTCCGTGTGACCCATGAGGTGTGTGCTGCTCAGTCCCCATTCCTCATGGCAGCCCGCCAGTGCTCCCCGTAAGCCACCCGGGAACCCTGCCTTCTCGGGGGTGGGAAACCGCCCCCTCACCAGGCACTTTGGAACGTTTCCCGGTTAAAAGTGTTTGTGTAACACCCCAAAGGATCTTTCTGTATACAGAATTCCACTCTGCAGAAAATGATATGATGGCACTTTTCCAGGGTACCATGTAGTTTTTTAGATTCTGCTCTGGATTCACCTGAGGGAAGAAATCTCTTACTTCTCAGAATTTCTCCCTGTCAGCTCTGTCAGGAGAAAGGTACACAAGCACCAACGGTCACCTGCTGTGTTGACCACTTTTCATTTTCTGTTGTGGTCTTGTTAATAAAAATCGTGTGCTCGCTACGAAAATCTGTAAAATGAAGAAAAACGGAAAGAAAATGAATCCCCGTGGTTGCCTGATACTCTGTTCGTAAGTGTTTTTAGTCTGCCTGGGATTTTTATATGTAGTTGGTTGGCATCATGCTTCTTAGGCAATTTAGTATCCAGTGTTTTTCCCCATTTAAAAAACTCTCAGTCAAATCATTTTAATTAATAGCATATTTTATTTTTACATTTTTTGGCTTTTTTTTTTTTTTTTTTTGAGAGAGAGAGAGGCACACACAGGGGAGGGGTAGAGGGAGAGAGGGGGAATCTTAGGCAGTCTTCAACGTGGAGCCTGACATGGGGCTTGATCTCACAACCGTGAGATCATGACCTGAGCTGAAATCAAGAGTCAGATGCTTAACTGATTGAGCTACCTGGGCGCCCCAGTTTTTTTTTTAGCTTTCTTTTTAAATGTTAATTTATTTATTTTGAGAGAGAGTGTGTGTGTTTGAGCGCACAAGCAGGGGAGGGGCAGAGAGGGAGGGAGAGAGAGAGCATCCCAGTCAGACCCCACACTGTCAGCACAGAGCCTGACATGGGTTTGATCTCATGAACCTTGAGTTCGTGACCTGAGCCAAAATCAAGAGTCGGACGCTCAACTGACTGGGCCACTCGGGTGCCCCAGTTTTGTTGGATCTTGAAGCAACATTCCTAAGGGTCAGCTTTATTAAGATACAATTTCTGAATAAACTGAGGGTTGATGGGGGGTGGGAGGGAGGGGAAAGTGGGTGATGGGCATTGAGGAGGGCACCTGTTCGGATGAGTACTGGGTGTTGTATGGAGACCAGTTTGACAATAAATTTCATATTAAAAAAAAAGATACAATTTATGTACAGTAAGTCCTCACTTCTAGGTGCACAATTTGAGGAATTTTAACACATGTGTACAGCCATCATTGTGATCAAGAGAGAGAATGGTTTTATCATTCCAGAAGATTCCCTCATGCCTCCATCCCTCCTCCCACCCCCAGATCCTGGCCCTGATCTGCTTCTTTCTCAACCAAATGCATTTGAGATAGATTCATGCTATTACATCTACCAGTGGTTCCTTATTCCTTGCTGCTGAGTAGTGTTCTTTTTATGGACGTATCCCTGTCAATCCATTTTGCCAGTTGGCGTGTAGGTTGTTACCACTTTTAAGCAAGTAAAAAAAATGCTGTAACCATTTGCGAACAGGTTTTTGTTTGAACTAAGTTTTCATTTCTTTTGGGTAAATACCTAAGAGTGGAATTGCTGGGTCAGGTAGTAAGTGCAGTGTTTTACTTTATAAGACACTGGCATGGCCTTTTCGAAAGTGGCTGCACCATCGTGCATTCCCGCTGTCAGCGTGTGAGGGCTCCGGTGGCTCTGCACGGTCACCAGTATTGGGATTGTCCTTTGTAGCCCATTTTAGTGGGTCTGTAGTGGTATCTCATTATGGCTTTGACCTGAATTTCCTCTAATGACTAATGATGCTACGCATGTCTCTGTGCGGTTATTTACCATCCAGATCTCTTCTTGGGTGGAATGTCTTTTCAGATCTTTTGCCCATTTTTCCATGGGGTTGTTTGTTTTCTTCTCATTGAGTTTTGAGAGTTCTTTGTATATTCTGGATCCAAGTCCTCTTGGGTTTTGCTCATTCTTCCAGACTCTGCTTTTCTTTTCATCTTCTTAATGTTATCTTCCAAATAGTAGTTTTCAGTTTTACTGAAGTCCATTATATCATGTCTTTTTCCTTCCATTATGCTTTTGGTGTCACAACTAAGAAGTCTTTGCCTGACTCTACATTACAAGGGTTTTCTCCTGTGTTTTCTTCTAGAGGTTTTATGGTTTTAGGTTTTGTATTTAGATGTACAACCCATTTTGAGTTAATTTTCGTGTATGATGCAGGGTATGCATTGAGATCCATTCTAGCAGGAGGCAGATGTCCTGAAATACTCATTTAAAACGAATCGTTCCAGAGTAATTCTCTGCGCTTTAGTAAAACAGGCCTGTGAAAATGAGCTCCCCCGAACACTGACCCCAGCTCCTTATCCACTAGCTTTGAGACTCATCCCTCAGTCTACAGTGCTCCCTTTCCAGAAAGTGCTGGAAAGAACACCATCAGTGACCTCCAGCCCCCTCTGGTCTAGGTCTCCTTCAGATGGTTCTTAAAGTTCTGGTTCCTCTGGACACATCATTGTTGCTCAGCAGCTGTACATTTTAGGCAGTGGAAACTAGGCCCTTCTTGACTGGAGGCTGTTGGCTTCCTGGGCAACGACCATGTTCAGTGTCGGGCCACCTTACTGATAAGAAGAAGGGACCTGACATGCATTAAACATGTTCATGTGTCAGGAACTCTGCCGTATCACAGCAGGCCAGTGTGGCATGAAAGTAGTCTTCAGTCCCGCTGGTAGGTGAGGCTGTGAGAGTTGTTCAGAGCCATACAGCTAGTCACATGGCCAAGCCAGGCTGGCCTCATCCAGAGCTCCCACTAATTCCATTCCTCCTCACCAGCTCTTGGGCGAGTCACTTCCTGTGTGTCTGCCGGCCTGCAGCCACGCCCACACCCAGTCCCATCCAGCCAGCAGCAGGTGCTCTTGTAAGGATGACTTATACTTTCAGCCATTTAGCTGTTTTATTTGTTTTCCTCGCAGCTAGTTTTAATTTACTTCAGTCCCCCACATTGGGCAGTGTGGCTCTTGCCTTTAAAATGGCTCATTGGCGAGGTGCCTGGGTGGCTCAGTCGGTTGGGCGTCCAACTTCGGCTCAGGTCATGATCTCACGGTTCGTGAGTTCGAGCCCCCCATCGGGCTCTGTGCTGACAGCTCAGATCCTGGAGCCCGCTTCGGATTCTGTGTCTCCCTGTCTCTCTGCCCCTCCCTGACTCATGCTCTGTCTGTCTCTCAAAGAATTAAACATTAAAAAAAAATTAAAAAGAAATCTTTAAAATGGCTCTTTGGCTGCTGTAATATTTCTTTTGGTATGTGAATCATACAAATGCCCTCATCGATGTTTCTTTTCCTCCTTCCAGTTAGGCATTGTATAAATGCATGATTGAGAAGGTCAGGCTGGCCAGGTCTCATCACAGCCCGTCTGCAGTATTTCCTTGTTCTGGGGAGGGGAGCCTCTCTGTGTTTCCTTCTCTGATCAACCTGGATCCCCAGAACATCTCCTGTCCCTCATCACTGCTCACCGGAGGGGCCTCACGGTCTTTACTGTGAGTGCCGACACATGAGTGTCCGACACAGAGATGAGACCCAGGGCAGAAGACTTCCCGAGTGTCCCTCTGCTGGACCCCTCGTCCCATCTGTCCACACTGTATCTCCGGCAGTGATCCCACACGGCAATTCTTGCCTTGGGTGACCGAGATCCCGTGTTACTTGGTGTGTTCAGATCTGGTTGTCTTTGGACATTCCTGTCCCTCAGGTGGCCACTGGTGGCCAAATGATTTCCTACTTTGCAGGACGCTGCACCTCCTCCGTGTTTTAAACTTCCCACTTTAGGCAAGTATCAGAGCCCTCTCTCCTTTTGGAATGCTGGAGCATTTGCCGCTGGGGTTAGCCTTGCCGGCTTTCCCTGACAGCCTTGCCTGAACCCCGGGGCCACCCCCCCGGTCTGTCCCACTTTCCATCGCAGACACGCTCTTCCCTGACTTGATTCCCCTTCTCTCAGCCCCCGGCACGCCTGGTCCAGGCCCAGCCCAGCTGTGCCGCTGCTGTTCCAGGGAGTGTCCTGAGTGGATAAGAGCCTCCAGCTGCCTGGTGAAACTGTTTGGAACTGGAGAGGACCTTCAGGGCTTAGCCAGTGTTGCCAGACTCTGAAAAGGCTGCCTTTTGGGGTCTCTCTGAACCCCCATAGGTCAGCTTCTCGCCTCTGCAAAGCCGCCGGCCCCTCGGGTTTCTCATTTGGGTGCCGGTACGGCCCAGCACAGAGGAGCCTGGTGTCCTGGGACGCGACAGGGCCCTGCATGCCATGGGAGGAGCCAGTCCCATCTCAGCCGCTCTCTGGCAGTGAGACTGGTCATCTTACTTAGCCTCTCTGAGTCTGCTCTTGCATCTGTAAAATGGGGATATTGGTACCACCATGCTGGGCTTTTATGAAGATTAAATGAACGGAGGGCTGCCTGGCTGGCTCAGTAGAGCATGTGACTCTTGAACTTCGGGCCGTGAGATACAGCCCCATGTTGGGTGTAAACCTTGCTTAAAAAAAAAAAAAAAAAAAAAAAAAAAGGAGGGGCACGTGGGTGGCTTAGTCTGTTGGGCAGCTGACTTCAGCTCAGGTCATGATCTCACAGTTCAGGAGTTCGAGCCCCACATTGGGCTTATTGCTGCCAGCACAGAGCTAACTTCAGATCCTTCCTCTCCCTCTCTTTTTCTGCCCCTCCCCTGCTTACAAACCTCTCTCTCTCTCTCTCAAAATAAATAAACATTAAAAAAAAAAAAAAAGGATTAAATGAACCCAGTGCCCAGTGTGGTGGCAAAGAATACAGTACGTGCTCCCCGAGAGATATGTGAGCGTCCTTGCTTTAACCCCCGTGAAGTTAACAGAGGCGTCCGTCCAGGGAGGTGCGTCCCTAATCCTACGTGCGAAGTTTCTGTGGGGTCGCCGCCGTCTGCTGGGCACTGCCGTCCGTGGGCAGGGCCTGTTGTGAACCATCTCTGCCCAGCCCAGCCCCGTCTGCGTCGGCCTTTGCGGCTGGCAGTGGGCGCTGTGCTCCCAGCCGGTCGCTTGGTCCCCCAGGTGCTGTCCCTCTTCTTGTTCACCTTGTTTTGTCCTTTCCCCCCCCCCCCCAGGAGGCCTCCCGGGCAGCCCTGCCAAGCTCTTCGAGGTTCCCGACACGTGGTAACCGAGACCCGAAGGAAAACAAATCGCTGGTGCCGTGGCTGAGGAGGACCCAGCTGGCACATTCAGAAGCCATACTGTATTTAATTTCATGAAATGTGGTATGGGAGGGGTTTGAAGCCAAGTCTGTGTCCTGGCAAAAACCCAGTTTCTTTTATTTGTGTGGCTGTGTTTCTTTTCTTCCTTTTTAATGTAAACTGTCTGCTGACACTCAGCACGGTTGTAGGCCGTCTTGAATGTGCACATTATTAACCAGTTGATGATTTGTTGCTCACGTGAAACCCCTTTTCCAGTGTCGTGAATTTTAGCGCGTTTAAGAACCTGCCTGGTGGGGATCGTCGGCTGTGAAATAAGCGAAGAGCCGACATTCTTGGGCGCCGGGATCATGAGTTTTGGGGTTGAAGTCTTTACTGCTTCGAGAGGTTTCTTTTCGTGTTCTCGTGCGCAGATTTGGGGGCCTCCGCAGCACGCGGTTACAGTCTCCCCCGTGGAGAGACCCCTCGCGTCTGCCCACTTCCCGCCATAGCTGCCTGAAAATACTAAGCACTCCAGCTTGTTTTTCCAGTAGGAAAATGTCTAACGCCGTCCACCCATAAAGACGCTTACCATATGCCTTGGCCTTTGGGGCATTTTTATTTAGAGTCCTTCTTCCTAACTTGTGAGTTTCTCAAGGCGAACTGGACGAGTACAAAAAGTTCACTTCTGTTTTTACACGTAGTGCTGTGTTCCCTTTTCCGTACCTTAGCCTGCTCGCCGTCTCTGTTCGGGAGTGTGTCCGGGGGTAAGGTGGCATGTGTGTGTACACGTGCGTGTGTGTGTGCGTGTGTGTGTGAAATCACAGATTACAACGTGTACCAGCCCTCTCTCTGTTGAAACAGATCACAGCAGCGACAGGATTTCATGGATCTACTTCCGTAGGTCTGTTTCATGTAGATCATTGTTAGATATTTAACATTTTTTTTGTATCATGGAAAATAAAAATGAAAAATGTATTTCCAAGAGATGAAAATTAAAGAAATTTTCCTAGGATTCTGGTTTTCTCCTGTTTCTTTTTGGTAAGCGAATGACGTATTTGATCTTTACATAGATGTATTTCTCTCTAAAGATCACCCCTAAAAAGCTCTGGTAAGTCAGGAAGCCTGGTGTTCGTGGATTTTTTTTTTTCTTTTTTTTAACCTCCAACTCCTTATACTTGCGTTAACGAGTCAGATGCCCGTTGCTGGAGCCGAGCCCTGTGGAGAATGGCTGTGTAGGAGGGTCCGGGTGTCCTGCGTGGCGGGTGGAGCCCTCTGCCATCAGTGGTGCTGTGTGAATTCGGATCAGTGAGACACTCTCCCCAGTTGAGAGCCTCTTAGCGCTTCCCCTCCCTCCCCCACCCCGCCTTACCCAAGAGTTTGTGCGGAGTTACAAACCCAAACTTGTCTGGGAGGAGCTCCCACCCCTTCTAGAGCTTCGTCCCTGCTCACAGCCCAGCGGGGTGGTGCACAGGGAGGTGCAGATAAAGGCTGATGTCTACAGGAGGCTTACAGGGCACTGCCAGGGCTGTGCCGGGTCTCAGAAACTGACAGGTAGGAACAGGTAGTGCCTGATACTTTCTAACGTAGTAAACAAGAGGGAAAACCAACCACAGACTGTGATTGGCGCACGTCGGAGAAGTACGTGTGGCCTGAGGAACACACTTGCGTGGCACCCTGAGCCCGGTTCTCCCTGCTCAGAAAGCTTTACACACACACACACACACACACACACACACACACACACACACACGGCTGCTCCGACTCCAAAGGAGGGCTCAGGGAGGGGGCGTGCTGGAAGGGGCCTGTGCTCTGGAGCCTTCTAGAGCTGGACTTGCACCCCAGCTCCAGCCGTGGGTTCTCGGACACATTGCCCTCTCCCCGCCTCTGTTTCCTCAGTGATAAAATCAGGGCGATAAACCTGCCTCTCAGGGTGGTTGCCAGGACTAAAGGAAATCACGTAAAAGGCCCAGCATACACAAGTGCGCGGTAAATGGCAGTTAGATTTGAAGATGACGCTTTTGAGACCCTGTGTCGTCGTCTGTCAACTGGAGCTGAGTCACCGGGGATTTGGCTCAGGATTAAATACATGGCGGAGCCCTCCTCCGTGCTCAGACCCCTATTTTCTTCCCAACTGGACCCTGTCACTTGGAACACTTGTCCTGGGTTGGCCCTCAACCCACCCCCCCACACACATACAGGCTTTCTCGATGTCTCTTGGGCCATCAAACCCTAGGGTGGTGCTCTGGCTTTCGAGGCAGAGGCCCAGGGCCATATGATGATCATGGATCTGTGTTTCTGGCTTTTGTTACGTGTGGAGCCAAAGCTGCAGGTGGGTGTGGAAGTGGGGACCTCCGTTTTTCCCTGCAGATAGTTCTGTGGTCCTTTGATTTCAGAGCTGGGGTGGAGACTGAATGCTGCGCTCTTGTCCTTTTCTATAGTTTTGAATTCACTCAGTACCTCCCCCCCCACCGCCCCGCCACATTCTGTTGTCAAAAATTTCAAACGTGCAGAGAAGTTGAAAGAATTATTCAGTGAACACCCATTTACTCACGTGCCTCCTAGATGGTACAGCTCCTATTTTGCTATCTTTGCATTATTACGTAACCAGCTATCCCTTCTTCCATCGGTTCATCCTAGTTTTTGTTGTTGTTTATTTATTTTGAGAGAGGGAGAGAGAGCAAGGGAGGGGCAAAGGAGGGAGGGAGAGAGATAGAGACAGAGAGAGAGCATCCCAAGCAGTCTCCATGCCATCCACACAGAGCCCCACACAGGGCTCAAACTCACAAACCGTGAGATCATGACCTGAGCCAGAATTAAGAGTCAGACACTCAGCCAACTGAGCCACTCAAGCGCCCCAATTCAGCCTAGTTTTTGATGTATTTCGAAGGAAGTCATAAACTTGGGTGCACGCCCCCTACCAGATACTTCAGCATGCTTCTCATTAGCCAGAGTTTAATATTTGTTGATGATGGGGGAGTCAGTGGGGATAAAACTTACAGTGAAATGCTCAAATCTTTTTAAAAAAATTTTTTTAATTAACATTTATTTTTTTGAGAGAGACAGAGCACAAGCAGGGGAGGTACAGAGAGAGGGAGACACAGAATCAGAAGCTGGCTCCAGGCTCTGAGCTCTCAGCACAGAGCCCAACGCGGGGCTCGAACCCATGAACTGTGAGATCATGACCTGAGCCGAAGTCGGTCGCCCAACTGACTGAGCCACCCAGGCGCCCCTGAAATGCTCACATCTTAAGTGTACCAATTAAGAAGTTCTAGCAAATGCAACCATAACTACCAAGATACAGACATCCCCATCACCCCCAGAATATTCTCTTCTGCCTCTTTCCAGTCAACCCCAACACCGCTGCCACCCCCCAGAGGCACCCACCAGCCTGCTTTTTTTTCCACTACAGAGTAGTTTGACCTTTTCTGGAACTTCATGGGAAAAGAATCATGAAGGGTGTGCTCTCCAGTGAGGTCTCTTTCAGCATGATGTTTTTGAGTCTCATTCATGCCATTGCTTGTGTCAGGAGTTCCTTTTTGTGGCCGAGTCTGTTTTTTAGAGAATTTTTTCAATGTTTATTTATTGTTGAGAAAGAGAGAACAGAGGAGGAGCAGAGAGAGAGAGGGGGACACAGAATCTGAAGCAAGCTCCAGGCTCTTAGCTGTCAGCACAGAGCCCAATGTGGGGCTCGAACTCCTGAACCGCGAGATCATGACCTGAGTCGAAGTCGGACGCCTAACCAACTGAGCCCCCCAGAAGCCCCATGTTTTTAACTGATGGACGCTATGACTGTTCCCGGTTTGGGGCTTCTAGGAGTAAAGCTGCTGGGAACATTCTAGAAACTCCCAGGTCTTTCTCCAAAGTGGTCGTAGCATTTACATTCTCACCCACAACGTATGAGTGTTCCAGTAGCTTTCGTCTTTGGCAACACTTGATGTTGTCAGTCTTCAGCCATCCTGGCAGATACATTGCGCATCTCATTGCAGTTTTCCTTTGCATTTCCGTGATGATGGCTGATGATGTGTTTATTGGGCATTTGTATGTGTTCCTCTGTGAAGTATCTGTTCAGTCCTCTTGCCTGTATTTTATCGGGTTGCGTCTCTGTTAGTAAGTTGTAGATGCTCATTATATATTATGGACATCAGTCCTTTGGTAATTATTGTGTAAATGTTTAGTTCCAGTTTATAGCTGTTTCTTTTCCTTCTTTTTCTTCTAGCCTTACTGAGATACAATTGATACACAACATTGTGTAAGTTCAAATTTCTTTTAATGTTTATTTACTTTTGAGAGCGAGAGAGACAGTGTGAGTGGGCGAGCGGCAGAGAGAGAGGGAGACACAGAATCCAAAGCAGGCTCCAGGCTCTAAGCTGTCAGCACAGAGCCCGATGCGGGGTTTGAACTCACGAACTGCAAGATCATGACCTGAGCCAAAGTCAGAGGCTTAATCAACTGAGCCACCCAGGTGCCCCATCATTGTGTAAGTTTAATGTGTTCAGCGTGTTGACCCAATACATTCCTACACTGCAAATAATAACCACCATAGTGCTAGCCAACATGATCACATGATCACCTTTTTTTTTTTTTTTTTTTTTAATTGGCGGTGAGAACATTCAGGATCAACCTCCCAGAAGCCTGTTTATTTTCTTAACAGTATCTTTCACGGGGCAGAAGCTTCTGATTTTAATGAAATCTATTTCGTACATTTTTCTTCCTTCCTTCCTGGGACCCATCTGTGGGGATATCATGCCATATCTCTGTCCTTTCTCAGAAACCCCCAGGTTGTAAAGGTATCCTTTCATGTTTCTTCTGGAAGCTTTAGGGTTCCAGGGTTTACGATTACGTGTCCGATCCGTGTTGCGTTCATTCTGTGTGTATGGCCTGAGGCGGGAGTTGAGGTCCCTTTGTTTGCATGCGGATATCTGGTTATCCCAGCCCCATTTGTAAAGAACACTCTTCCAATTGGATTGCTTTGGTGCCTTGCACAAAAATCTTGCGACTTACTAACAAAGGTGGGTCTTAGCATGTGTGCTTTTATCTGTTTTTTTTTATTAATTTATTTCACATTTATTGATTTATTTAGAGAGAGTGTGAGTGGGGGAAGGGCAGAGAGAGAAGCCCAAGCAGGCTCCGCACTGTCAGCGCAGTGCCCCACGCAGGGCCCAAACCCTCAAGCAGTGAGATCGTGACCTGAGCTGAAATCAAGAGTCGGATGCTCAACTGACTGAGCCACCCGGGTGCCCCATCCTGTGTGCTTTTAAAGTGCACTGTCACTCTGGCCAATCAGCAGCACAGAGAGGCTCTCATGCGTTTCTGCGTGTGCATTTCCCACTCTGACATCTTAGGGCCGTTCACTTGACGCGGAGAGGAAAATGCTGTGATCCTTGGTTCCTGCTGACGCCAGGCCACTCTCTCCTGACCTGGGAAACCAGTGAGTGTTAAAAATAGTCCAGTCTTTTTGGATGTTTTTTTGTTTTGTTTTGTTTTGAATCTCCTGACTTAAGTTTCATGACTTCGACTGAAATCTTTATTTCCCCCCAAATGATTCATGGGGTAAATTGATGCGTCCGATTTTGTCGAGGAGGGGAAATGGAATACCTGGAGACCAGTCCGTGTTTCCCCTGGTTGTGAGCCACCCTGGCCTGCAAGTTGTCTGGTCCCTGGTGAGAGCAGTTCAGTCTGTCTTCTGCCGCTTGCCCATCTCCGTCTCGGGTCTCCCTCGGTCTCAGCCAGGCCATGGCCCTGAACTTGAGTAAAAGCCCTTGGTGTGGCTGTCCCTGCTGAAAACATTCACGAAAGCTGAGAGGGTTAGACAATTTAAAATTGAAATGTGTTAGACAAGACAACTCTGTCATAAAAGAAAGGACAGTTAGAAAGAGTCCCCCACTAGGGGCGCCTGGGGGGCTCATTCAGTTGAGCGTCTGGCTTGAGCTCAGGTCGCGATCTCGCAGTTCGTGGTTGGAGCCTCGAGTCGGGCTCTGTGCGGACAGCTCAGAGCCTGGAGCCTGCTTGGGATTCTGTGTGTGTCTCTCTCTCTGCCCCTCCTCTGCTCACACTCTATGTGTCTCTCTGAAAATAAATAAATAAAACATTTAAAAAAGAAAAATAAAATAGAAAGACACCCCCCCCGTTTTTTTCTTTTTTCTTTTTCTTCTTCTTTTTTTTTTTTTTTTTCTTTTTGAGGAAGGGAATGTGTTTCAGAAAAGAGATGGAACCCTTATGCCTGTTTCTTTTAAATGAGAACATAGGGAAATACTAGAACAGAGAGCTTGGAGCCAGAGAACCTCGCCTGTGTGTGTGATGCGTGTACATGCGGGAACCCTGTGCGGAGGAAGCCAGTGTACCCAGACCTGTCTCGTGGGATCCATCTGTGGGGATGTAATTGCACATTTCTGAGACCAGCTGGAGGACCAGGCGCCTGCCTCTTGACGCTTGCCTGCTCCAGCCCAAAGACAGTGGAGACAGCAACTCTCCGTCCCACCTCCCCAGCAGGTGGAATCTTCATTACTGGCAAATGGCCAGACCTCCAAAAAACACTGACTGAAGGGGGTTCCCTCCCTCTTCCTACAGTGACGAGGAAAGTAAACTGTGTTCATATCTCCTCCCCTCTGTGCACTGCGGCCCGGTCGGCCTAGCCTCTTAATTCTCAACACCCAGAATCTGGGCACCCGGCGTCATTCCTTGGACTCAGGAAGGGCTGATCTTACCCGGAAGCTTGCCCTTCATTTGTTGAAGGGGGCTCTGTGCCTACAAGCCACCTTGATGAATGATCGTGGTCCGGGAGTGTAGCCTTGTGCCGCTTTTGGAGGCTGTATCTAAGTCGGGGAGGTGGAGAATCCTTGGGTGTTTTCATTTTACAACCCCCATCATTACTCCATGGCGCAGCTGAATCCCTCTTCTGTGGAGTGTGAATCGGGCGCGCCCCACCTTATGGAGCCTCAGAGCCCTCATCGTCTCCCCTTTTCCGTCTGCCCACTGCCTCTTAAACTTGGAAGCCTTTCCACGGACACCCCGGCTTGAGAAACCGCATGGCCGAGGCAGCATGCTGTGAGGCCCAGCATCTGCAGTCGGGGATTGCCCAGATCTGAGCTCACGGCCAGGACCAGGACGCCAACTCAAGTTCAGTCTCCTGTCCCTCCAGCCGGACCCCCGCCACCCCCTCCCAGATAATAGGTCTTTGTCCACTTGGCTGCCGTCATTCACTTACACTGGGAAAAACCCAAGAGTCTCCTCTTTGAAAACACATAACCCCTGTGCTCTGGAACTTTCCATTTCAAAGTAAACTCCTCCTCCAGTCTTCAGTCCTTGCTTTTTGAAAGTAAAATTTCTTGGGGCACCTGGGTGGCTCCGTCAGTTGAGCATCCGACTCTTGGTCTTGGCTCAGGTCATAATGTCACAGTTCGTGGGTTCGAGCCCCGCGCCGGGCTCTGTGCTGACAGCTCAGAGCCTAGAACCTGCTTCTGATTCTGTGTCTCCCTCTCTCTGCCCCTCCACTGCTTGTGTGTGAGTTCTCTCTCTCTCTCTCTCTCTCTCTCTCTCTCTCTCTCTCTCTCTCTTTCTCTCTGTCTCCCTCTCTCTCAAGAATGAATAAGCATGTAAAAAAAGAAAGTAAAATTTCTTGTCTACCCTACTGTGTGTTTTTCTGTAATCATACTGGGGAATGCATATAGAAACATACTCTATTCTAAATGCTTTGTGATTTTTTGACATGTAGATATCTTACGCCCCACTGAAGATAAAACCGAGGCCCCGGGCAGTTAGGTAACTTGCCCTGGAGGTCACGGCCAGTGGCAGAGCCGGAATTCAAACCCCAGTGATGCCCATGTGCCTAATCAAGACTTGTCACTGCCTTATGTCCACATGAGGGGCATCACGTGGAACAGGAATAAAGAAGTGACAGCAGTATACGTCCTGAGGGAATCGGGGCCGCCGGCTCATGGGGGCACGTCCGTGTGCAGCTGGAGTCCGTGCACTGGGCTGTGGCCAAGTTCCCCCTCTCTTCACACCCCCACCCCACCCTGTCCATCCCCAGACCTGCCACCTCCTCGTCCAAGCTACAGGTGATGATAAGGCTTTGTCTGCGTCTTAGACAATTCCTTAAGGGACAGCTTCCCTTCCCAGAGGAGGATTTACAGCATCAGGAAGCAGAGGCATCATAAAGGCCCTGGACATGCATGGCCAAATCGATCTCCGTTTTAGGATCCCACCAGAAGCCTCCACACTCTGAGCAGCAAGGTGTGGGAAAGGCCCACCTGCCCAGTGAGCCAGCCAGCCAGTCACTTCACCTACGAAGCCCTGGGGGGGATCCAGAGCTGGAAGGCACACCCTGGTCTTTGAAGCTTGTGTGTTCCCGGCAGCTGCGTCAGCATCACCTGAGAACTTGCTAGAAATGCAAATTCTTGGACCTCACTCCCAGTCCTACTGAGTCACAAACTCCAGGGGCGGGGCCCAGCTGTCTGGAAACAAGCCCTCTGGGTATTTCCAGTGTTTGCTCAGGTCTGGGAGCCACCGGTCTTGGGAAAGCTGCAAGGGTAATGCACACGCTTTATAAACCGACTCCGTGAGGGCCGGGAGCAAATCCAAGGGCAAGGTCACTTCCATCTCCAGCTCACGGTCAACATCATCACCTTAGCTGGTTCGCATCTTTAGGTGGATAATTAGAACCATGTGGAAAATGTTACTCTTTCATGTTAAGGATCTAGCTCTTCTAGGCAATTGTTATTTGTACTTAAGAGGTGTATTATGTGCCAGGCACATTATTATTATTATTTATTATTATTGTTGTTATTATTCCCTCCGGAAGGGAAAAGGAGGGCTTACAGCAGTTTAGCAACAGCCTAACGTCACACAGCTTGTATGTGGCGGAACTCAAATTGGAACCCCGTCTGTCTGCCAGAAACTGTGCCCTTCATGGCCACACCGCTTGAGAGAAGGAGTTGAGATCCTTCCATAACGCGGGCGCCTTTCAAATGATTGGGTTTGTTGCTGTTCTGAAATCTTCCGAAGCTGTGTAGTAGCTTTCCCCCCGATTCCTGTAGCCTCGTACTTGGACAAACCCAAGCTGCTCTTGGACCCACCTAACTCTTGCCTGGTTGACCATCCCTAGCCGGTTAGCGAGGCGATCTTTTGTTTCCCTCCACGTGTTTCATTTTGACTCCTAAGGATTTCTTCTAGAGTTTCCGGACTGCTGACATCCCTTGGTAGGTAGGTGAGCATCTCAGCTGTAGATCATTTGAGTTCTGTGACACTTTATGCAATGAGCTCTCAAGTCCTGTGTCAAGTGACAGGCAGGGGCCAGAGTCGCTCGGGAGGGCAGGGGTCTGAGGGGACGCTGAGTATGGGCACCTGTGTTTTGTCTGTTATCACCTGCCCCGGGCGGGAGGGGGCGGGGCGGGCAGAGAGCCTACAGTTTGGGATCCACACTGGCCCTCTGGTTTCCCCTGGGGCTTGGTGGCCCAGCTTCCAGGGAGTGGCAGTGGGGGATACCAGAGGCCAGACCGAAGAGCCTGAAGGCTTGCCACCACCCCAGAGGCATCCCCGCGGAGGGTCTCAAGAGGGCCTGCCATCAAAACAGAAGAGACTGCAAATATTCCCTTTTGGGGCCACGGAAGGGAAGCCAAATGAAATGTGAAGAGGTATCTGAAAGCCGAGAGGAAACCAGGAAGCCCTTCCAGAAGTTCTATTTGTGGGAAGAAACTTTGGCACGGGGCAGCCGGCCCTGCTGCAAAAATAGACCGAGATGCCGAGAAATGGCTCCATTCTGGAAGCAAATGTCCCTCTGCGCGGAGCTTGAGCGGGGCCTTTGGAAAGCTCGGCCCCGCTCCTCTGCCTCCCTCTGGACCCCAGCACTGAGGAGCGAGAGCGAGAAAAGCCAAACATTTAAAAGCAGTCTTGCCTGTCACCGGGGCTCCACCGTCACCAGTGGGGCCAATGGAAACACAGGGCAAAAAGGAAGGTTTCAAGTCAGTGCCTGGAAACCCAGCAGGTCTGCGGGCCCGGCTCCCCTTTGCCGTGTTCGTTCTCGGCTCTGCCCCCCCACGGGTGACACGGCTAAGAAAACAGGGGACGGCGCGCAGCAGGAGAAAGTGTGGCTAGACAGAAAACGCAGACTTCTAGAGATCGAGGGCGGTGCCCCTCAGCAAGGTGTCCTTTAACACACCAGCCTGACAGCCCAGCGGGGGTTGAGATGTGGCTGTGGAAGAAGGAAAGGTGGCAGGACGGACTCCTGAGGTCCATCGTGACTCCGGAAGGCTGCTCTCGCCCTCTCTCTGTTCCGTGCTCATCTGGCACTGTCTTAGGAGAGCGACCCTGGCCTGTCCGCAGCAGCGAGGGAGCGGCAGTGACCGCTGTCGGGGTCGGCCGACCTCCTGCCACCGCGGTGGGGCCAAGCCCGAGAGCCATCCGGGTGGTCCTCTGCCCTGGACTCCCGGCCACGCTACGCGCAGGGTCACGACAGAGTCATGTTCCTTGGAAAGGAGCATTTTAGTTTATGGCCCAAGTAGTTTGGAGGGGGAAAAAAAAAACACCCCATAAATGAGTGCAGACCCCAGGTCACCTTGCGGAGAACTGGGACACATCGAGCAAATCTGACCCGCTTGCCCCTTCCTGCAGGAGCTGGATGGGGTCTCTAACTTTGCTCCTTGTGGCCAAGAACTGTCAACGCCGCTGTGGCTCTCTGAGGAGTTGCGGTAGGAGTTGAAAAGGTCCCGGGTCCTCTGGAGTTAGCAGCCCGGCTCACAGGCAGCTCTTCTATCTTCAGAGGGCATGAGGGCCGCTGTTGGGAGGCTTAGGTGGGGACTGGCGTGGGGGTTCCCTCTCGGCCGGCGGAGAAAGCACGTGCTCGGGGGGACCGTCCTGCGGGGAGAATGGAGGGGTCTGCCCCCCAGGAACACCCCAGCTGGTGGTTAAGATCTCGCTGCAAACACAAGCAGGTGGGAAGGATGAGGGGAGACTGTCAGGAAGACAGAAAGCAGGGAAGAGGGAGAGAGGGAGGCGAGGGGGAGGGAGCCCGCTGCCCGGTTCAGGAGTGGCCGTGCCTTGAGAGCAAGCATCTGCAACAAGCTGGGGCGGTAGGGCACTTGGGTTTGCGCAAAGCGGCATCCACGTATTTGCGATGCTGGACTGACGCAGAAATGGATTGTTTTTTGGTTTTTGGTTTTTTTTCTGGAAGCATCCCATTTCTTTGAACTCTCATGTGCTTCTGGCAGGACCTGCCTTTCACAGCCCCCCTCCCTGCAAGCAGGGCCCAGGAGGTGGGCACACGCCCCGGGCCCAGCGGGTCAGAGTGCCCCCGTCTCCCCGGGAGGGGCCAGTCACTCCCCGGGCAGTTTGGGGCGCTGCGCTGGAAGAAGGTGACCCGAGGCTGCTGGGCAACCATTTCTCTGGTCGCGTGGAGAACCCACCCGCCATAGTCGAGGAGGCCACCCGCTTTGGGAATGAATATAGACGGCATCCCCGGGGGCCTGGATCCGTGTTTTCCCACCACTGGATCCCTCCACCCCGTCCCTTCCAGTGACGTCCATCAGTGTGTCACCTCCCTCTTCCCGCTTATCTCAATTTGAGTTACATTTCTGTCCCTTGCCACCATAGAAGCCCCGACCATGAGAGGGAATATTTCGCACAGGGGGCGCCTGCAGTCTGTGAAAACAGCTCGCCAGTATATAGACCGGCTGTAGACTAATGCACAGAGTCAAACGGGTGTGTATAGCTTAGCTTGAGAAAGTCCAGGCTTTTCAGGCCCTTGAGAAACTGTCACTGACCTACGGCAAATCCCTCTTCCCCATTCATCCAGGAAGCTTCGTTAATGGGGTGAGTGCATGGAAGGAGAAGAAAGTCCTTACCCACAAAGAGGCCATGCAGACCTCTGGTTGATGGAAGGCTGCTGTCTCTGGCAGGTTCTGGGGTTTGAAATGGAGTTCACTGCTTGGGGGATGCCCCGTCTCAGCGAGAGCCTGCCCTCCTACTCTGGGGGGGCCTGACAAGGCTCTTCTCCAGAGGGGACGGCCTTGTGCCTTGGAGCGTGTAAGTCGGTCTCTGCTCTGAGAGGGCGTTATTGCATATGGCCCGTAGCCTCCAGCACTGGCTTCAAACACAGACCATCTGTTGTCCAGACTTCTTGCTCTATCCAGCCTCTCTATCACTTTTTCTGAAGCTGGGAACATTTCCCAAACCAACCACTGCCCGGTCCGCAGTGTTCCTTGCTGAGTGTCCCCACAGGAGAGATGGGGGACACGATGAATAAAGCCAGCCATCTTTGCTTCCCACCCTAGCAAAGGGACCGCTTTGCCAGGCTGCAATCATAGACCACTTCTGTCTTCCGCTTGCCTTCACGTGGTATAAACCGTCTAGAAGATGGGGCAGGAACTTCAGATGATTTCCCCCCACAGATCCCTAGAAGCATTGGGAGAAGGATACATTTTGTCATGAGACAAATTAGAAGTCAAGACCAGGCTATGGGGGCAACTGGCAGTTTAGTCGTTGGAGCTTGTGATTCTTCATCTCAGAATTGTGACTTCAAGCCCCACGTTGGGCATGGAGCCTCCTTAAAAAAAAAAAAAAAAAAGACCAAGTTCAACTACTTGCTTGCTTTGGACCTTGGATAAGTTTTGTGAACCTCAATTTTCTGCTCTGTACAATGGAGATAAGAATGCAATAGGGCTTGAGACTGGTTCAGCTGTGAGTGACAGGGTTCTGCATATGGTGGCTTGAAACACTCGTAAAAGACATCCAAGGGTGATTGTTGCCAGGGTGTGGGGAGAGGGTGAATGGGGAGTTAGTGTCCAGTGGGTACAGAGGTTCAGATTTACGAGATGAGAAGTGTGCTGGGGGAGGATGGCAGGGGTGGTTGCATAGCTGTGTGAATGTACTTAGTACCCCTGCGCTGTAGGCTTAAATATGGCTACGATGGGACATATTATGTCATGTGTATTTTAACTCAAAATATAAAATCACAATTAAAAAAATTTAATTCAGAAAAAGGATGTAAGGACTCCCGGCTGGCTCAGTTGGTGGAGCATGCGACTCTTGATCTCAGGGTCATGGGTTCAAGCCCCACACTGGGCGTGAAGCCTACTTAAAAAAAGAAAAAAACAAAAACCAAAAAGGATATTTGCAAAAAACAAAGAAAAGACTTCCAAGGCAGGCAGTCAAGGCTTGTAGGATAGATCTGTGAAATCATGGACCCGGGCTCCTTCAGTCTTCCAGCGCTAGTTTCATTCTAAAGGTCTACTCATGGTCCAAGGTGGCTGCTAGAACTCCAGCCATTACATTCCAATCTGTAAGAATGAGGAGGTACATTCTGACTCACCTTTTAAAGAAGTTTTTATATATTCTTAAACTTTTATTTTTGAGAGAGAGAGAGGGAAAGAGAGTGTGTGTGTATGTGAAAGGGGGAGGGACAGAGAGAGGGGAAACAGAGGATCCAAAGTAGGCTCTGCGTTGACAGCAGCGAGCCCGATGCATGGCTCGAACTCATGAATTGTCAGATCATGACCTGGGCCAGAGTCGTACATGCACCCGACTGAGCCATCCAGGCACCCATGACTCACCTTTTTAGAAGCCCTTCCCGAAGTCCACCATAAAACTTCCACTTACGTTCCATTGGCTACTATTGAGTCACGTGGTCATGTCTGGCTGCAAGAGAGTCTGGGGGAAAGGTAATTGTGGGAGGTAGCCTCTAAATTGGCCCCAACAATCCCTGCCTCCTGCTGTCTACTCCCTTGTGCAATTCCCTCCCCTTGAGTGTGGGCAAGACCTAGTAGCTTCCTTCTAATCAATAGAATTTGGCACAAATGTGGGGAGGTCACTTCTGAGATTAGGTTACAAAAAGATGGCGGCTTCTATATTGGGTGCCCTCTCTTGCTCTGAGGAAAGCCAGCTGACATGTGAGCTGCCCTATGGAGAGATCCATGTGGCAAAAGGGACTGGTGTCTCTGGCAACACGAGTGAGCCTGGAAGGACATCCTGCCTGTCCTTCCACAGCCCTGGTGGGCCATCTTGACTGCAGTTTCATTTGTTTTTTATTTTTTTAAGTTTATTGATATATTTTGAGAGAGATGGAGACAGCACGAACGGGGAGGGGGCAGAGAGAGAGGGAGAGAGAAAATTCCAAGCAGGCTCCACATTGCCAGCACCGAGCCCGGCACAGGCTCAAACTCATGAACCGTGAGATCGTGACCTGAGCCGAAACCAAGAGTTGGATCCCTAACCGACTGAGCCACCCAGGCGCCCCTGCAATTTTTTGAGACACCTGATCCAGAAAGCTCACAACGCTGACCCACAGAAACAAAACTTGTTGTTTTCAGCTGCTAAATTTTGGGCTCTTTTGTTACACGCGACAACCAACTAATACACTTTCCCAAGTGAACACATTCCCAGGGTTCTGTGAGTAAGGAGGAAGGGAAGATGGGCCTGGGAAGCAGCCAGTAGTCACTCCCGCCCCTGCCTGCCTGTTGTAAGGATGAAATGAGGAAAGTCTATGGAGGGCCCACCTACAGTCTGCCTGCACCCAGAAAGGGCCCAGACCGAGGTGATTCGTGAAGGGCCACCGTCCAGACTCTACTTCCCAGGCTTCTTGCCAGACTCCCCCAGGAGTTGCCGTTGTGCTATGACTTTTATTCCCTTCTCCCTTCCTCCCTCTCCCTTCCACAGCTCACACCCCCACCGACTCCACCAAATCCAGCCCGGAGAGTGACTACTCCTGCAAAACCAGAGGTCCCCAAGCCGGCTGTTGGGCTCCCAAAACGGTGAGACTTCAGAGGAAAGGGGGCTTAATCCAGCCCCCCTCTTACGCTCTGAACCCCTCTGGAGTGATGTCCTTGCCTTCTGCTCTACCTTCTCTCTCCACTGCTTTTGCTGAGGTAGAGCCCAGGGTTTGGAGCACTTGTCAGGTTCCCTGGTTTTGTCTTTGTCTGTGTCTGTCTTTGTCTGTCTTTGTCTTTTTTGTTTTCTTTTCCTTTTCCTTTTTCTTTTTCTCTTTTAAAGAAATTGCATTAGTTCAACCCAATTTTCTCTCCCCAAAAGGAGTTGAAGTCGGGTTTATGGGACATGAGGAGGTTTTTGAGTGAATAAGCATCATATTTTCTCCTGGTTTCCCTTTGAGCTTTTGAGGAATTTTCCTCTTACCTGACCAGAAAGACCTAAGGTCTGTACAGTGTCTTGAGAGCCTATTCTCCATGTGTATAACTGGGAGAAAAATCTAGAGAATGCTCCCCTGGGTTCTACAGTAATGTGTGCACCTAACTAAGGCAAGAATTGAGTCTCCCCTTGTATTATAACCTTCAAGGATGTAGGGATTTTTTTTTTTCACTGTGGAAGAAGGTGGACTCCCAAATCATTTCACATACAATGAAAATCTCAGTTGTTCAGAATGGGTTGATAACGACCAAGGCCTTTCAGTGAAAACAAATATTCCAGGGAGAAACAAACAAACAAAAAAAAGGACAAGTCCCAAGACTTTAATGATGAAAGATAAAATATGCCAATATTCTGGCTTGTTATTTTCGTTAGTGAACTAGGATATACAAGAACTTACAGAAGAATGCTGTGTCAACACGCTTTCTTAAATTTAAAAAATTGACTTAAATAGGTTTTTTAGCATGACGTCGCAAACGCTTACCGGGTTCCTGCAGAGGAACTCTACCAGTATGAACGCTGTATGAGCAGAGAACTGTCTACTCATGTCTCCGCAAACACCTAATTTGAGAAGTCCGGTATGCCCTGGGGAGGTAAGGCATGGAGAGGCCAAGCGCTCTGACTTTAGAAAGTTGTCACAACAAAATGACGCGTGGAGTGGTTTAACACCCTCTCCTCTGGGAAGGGAGAGCAGACTGAGCCGCGTGAGTGAGTGGGTGTGTGGGCACACACGCATGTGCCCAGGGGGGCTTTGCGCGGGAGAGGAGGAAATTAACACTTCTGCTCTGATAAAGAACAGGAGCGTTTATAAAGCAGCAGGGAGGTGGGTATGTGCCTAGTTTGAGTCCTGGCGATGAGTAATTGATGGTCTTCAGCTTAGCGACAGAGTTATAGACCGGTACCCAGGTGATTGCTTTTCTCCACACCGAGCTCTGCCATTTTATTCTCTATTAGGAATTTGATGCGCTGGAAAGACAGAGTGAGTTGGCTGTTGGCTAACAATGGGCCTCTTGTGTCAACCATAGGAAACATTACCTTGCGTTTTTGTGACCCTGGCGTCAGTATTTAGCCAGCGGCAACTTCCTAGCCCTCACCTTTTCAGACCCTGGGGGGTGGCCTTGTAACCCCAGAGCTAAAGCTGTGGGTACAAAAGTCACTGGTCAAAGGGTGTCCGGGTGGGGACCCCGTGCGCACCAGGATTCATTTGGGATGGTTTCCCTCTCTCAGCCTGGTTTCCCCCACCTCATGCTCTGTGTGCACCCACTTCTCACTGTCGTGGGTGGTCGTGTGTTTGCAGCGAAGCAGGACTGTTCTCTCCTATGTTTCATCGTGGCAGCCAGCCACAAGTGGAAGGCAGCAGGGGTCTGGGTGCATGGCTGTCTTGGGCTGGACAGGGAATCCAGTGAGGAGAGAACATGGTGGCCTCACCTTGTTTGTGGGGTGGGTCCCAGAATCTTCTGCGTGAAGCTGGTGCAAAAACTGAGCCCTGAAGAGGTTTCTAAGGGAAGCACCAGCTTGGGAGGAAACAGGTAGCCACTGGCCATGGTTTCTAAAAACAGTGGCACAGCAAGGGAGTAATGACCAGGGTAGGCTCTCCGTCAGGTCAGTGGCCCAAGGAGGGAGGCTGGTGAGGGGACGTTTCAGGGACTCACCGATGCATCTTTACTTTTTCCTCCTTAAAGATTTGGAAGAAAACTTGATTTTTTTCCCCCTCTGTCTAATATTCAGCACTTTAAGAGACTTTTGTCCCAGGAGGATGTCCAGGTGTTTTAGGACTTCTCACCTGAGGCTTGGAAAGTGCCAGGCAGGGTCATAACAGTGATAATAAGGACAGGCATTTATGTGGCCATGCTGTGAGTCAGAGATTGCTCTAAGTGCTTTGTGTGTGTTTAACAGCTGACCCCTGGCTCAGAAGAGGCGGATAGAGGGGCTAGAGGCTGGTGGGGGTTAGCAGTCAGTAGCCTTCTTGCTGGGATCTGCCATCATTAGTTAGATGAATGAATTTCACTCCACAAACGTCACACTCCTTTTTTTTTTTAACTTGTTTATATATATATATATATATATATATATATATATATATGTATATATATATGTGTATATATATATATGTATATATATATAAATTCAAGTCAGTTAATATACAGTGTAGTCTTGACTTCAGGGGTAGAACCCAGTGACTCATCTCTTACACGTGACACCCAGAGCTTATCCCAAGTGCCCTCCTCAATGCCCATCACCCATTCAGCCCATTCCCCCTACCCCACCTTCCATCAACCCTCAGTTTGTCCTCTGTATTTAAGAGTCTCTTATGGTTTGCCACCCTCTCTGTTTTTCTTATTTTTCCTTCCCTTCCCCTACATTCATCTGTTGAGTTTCTCAAATTCTACATATGAGTGAAATCGTGATATCTCTTTCTCTGACTTATTATCCATGTTTTTTGCAAATGGCAAGATTACATCCTTTTTCATTACCAAGTAATACTCCGTTGTATATATACATTATATAGTCTTTATCCAGTCATCAGTTGATGAGCATTTGGGCTCTTTCCATAATTTGGCTACTGTTGATAGCACTGCTATGAGCATTGGGGTGTGTGTGTCCCTTTGAAACAGCATTTTTGTATCATTTGGATAAATAGCTAGTAGTGCAATTGCTGGGTCGTAGGGCGGTTCTATTTTTAGTTTTTTGAGGAACCTCCATACTGTTTTCCAGAGTGGCCGCCCCAGTTTGCATTCCCACCAACAATGCAAAAGAGATCCTCTCTCTCCGCATCCTCGACAACATCTGTTGTTGCCTGAGTTGTTAATGTGAGCCATTCTGCCAGGCGGTATCTCATTGTGGCTTTGATTTGCATTTCCCCGATGGTGAGTGACGTTGAGCATCCTTTCATGTGTCTGTTGGCCATCTGGATGTCTTCTTTGGAAAACTGTCTGTTCATGTCTTCTGCCCATTTCTTCACCGGATTATTTGGTTTTTGGGTGTTGAGTTTGGTGAGTTCTTTATAGAGTTGGACTTTGGTTTACTTTGGATACTAACCCTTAATCAGATATGTCATTTGCAAATATCTCCTCCCATTCCATCGGTTGCCTTTTAGTTTTGTTGACTGTTTCCTTTGCCGTGCAAGGAATAGTTTTTACCTTCATGAGGTCCCAGTCGTTCATTTTTGCTTTTATTTCCCTTGCCTCCAGGGACGTGTCTAGTTAAATGTTGCTGCAGCTGAAGTTAAATGTTGTTGCCTGTTTTCTCCTCTAGGATTTTCATGGCTTCCTGTCTCACATTTAGGCCTTTCATCCATTTTGAATTTACGTTTGTGTAGGGTGTAAGAAAGTGGTCCAGTTTCATTTTCCTCTATGTCACTACCAAATTTTCCCAGCACAATTTGCTAAAGAGACTGTCTTTTTTCCAGTGGATATTCTCTCCTGCTTCGTCGGAGATTAGTTGGCCACACAGTTGTAGGTCCGTGTCTGGGTTTTCTATTCTGTTCCATCGATCTCTGTGGCGGTGTTTGTGCCAGTGCCATACTGTCTTGATCACTACAGCTTTATAATAATAACTTGAAGTCTGGGATTGTGATGCCTCCCAGCTTTGGTTTTCTTTTTCAACATTGCTTTGGCTCTTTGGGGTCTTTTCTGGTTCCATACAAATTTTACGATTGTTTGTTCTAGCCCTGTGAAAAACACTGGTGTTATTTTGGTAGAGATCGCATTGAATGTGTATATTGCTTTGAGTAGTATAGACATTTTAAGCATATTTGTTATTCCAGTCTGTGTGCATGGGATGTTTTTCCGGTTTTTTTGGGTCTTCTTCAGTTTCTTTCATACGCTTTCTACAGTGTTCAATGTACAGACTCTCAAACTCTCAGCTATTCGCAGCTGACATGATACTCTGCATGGAAAACACAAAAGACTCCCCTGAAAAACTGCTAGAGCTGATATATCAATTCAGCAAAGTCAGAGGATATAAATCAATGTAGAGAAACCGGTCGCATTTCTATGTACCAATAATGAAGCAGCAGACCGAGAAATCAAGGGATCCATCCCATTTACAATTGCACCCCAAACCATAAGATACCTAGGAAGAAACCTAACATCACAATCCTTTTAAAAACACTTGTTTATTCGAAAATTTTTCCAGCTCTATTGCAATAGAATTGACACATAACATTGTGTCAGTTTGAGGAATACAAAGTGTTGATCTGATATACTTACATGTTGCAAAATGATTACCACCGTATCTTAGCTAACCCCCCCGCATGGCATCCCGTGGTGTCACTTAATCATCTGTTCTTTTTCGTGGTGAGAGCATTTAAGATCTACTGTCTTAAATACTTTAAAGGGGTGGGGGGCTGAGTCGGTTAAGCTACGGACTTCAGCTCAGGTCGTGATCTCACAGTTCGTGGGTTCCAGCCCCAAGCTGGGCTCTCTGCTGTCAGCACAGATCCCGCTTCTGATCCTCTCCCCCACCCCACCCTGCCCTTCCCCAGCTCGTACTGTCTCTCCAAAATAAATAAAAACAAAAACAAAAACACCTGAAAAACAAACACTTTTAATCATTTGATACAGGGTTAATAACTATAGTCATCATACTATCCATTAGATCCCCAGAACTTATTTATCAAGATTTTTTAAATTTTTCATATTTTTAAAGAGAAGAGCACGAGTGGGGAGAGGGTCAGAGGAAGAGAGAGAATCTCAAGCAGGCTCCATACTTAGCGCAGAGCTTGACACAGGACTCGATCCCATGACTCTGGGATCATGACCTGAGCCAAAATCAAGATTCAGATGCTTAGCCAACTGAGCCACTCGGGTGCCCCTTATTGTGGTTTGGATTTGCATTTCTCTGATGATCCATCGTGCTGAGCATCTGTATGTTTTCTGTGGGAAAATGTCTATTCAGTTCCTCTGCCCATTAAAAAAAATTTTTTTTAATGTTTATTTATTTTTGAGAGAGAGACAGAGACAGAGGGTGAGCAGGGAAGGCACAGAGAGAGACAGAGACACAGAATCCGAAGCAGGCTCCAGGCTCTGAGCTGTCAGCACGGAGCCCGACATGGGGCTCGAACCCACAGTGAGATCACGACCTGAGCCAAAGCGGGATGCTCAACTGACTGAGCCACCCAGGCGCCTCTCCTCTGCCCATTTTTAAACACGGATTGTTTTCTACTGAGTTGTAGGAGCTCTTTATATATTTTGGATATTAACCTCTTATCAGATGTATCATTTGCAAATATTCTCTCCCATCTCTGGTCGCCTTATCTTTTTGTGGATGGTTTCTTTGGCTCTGCAGAAGCTTTCTAGTCTGATGGAGTCCCGCTCGGTAATTTTTGCTTTTCTTGCTTGTGCTTTTGGTGGCATATCCCAAAACTCATTGCCAAGACCATTGTCCAGGAGCATTTTTCTCTGTGTTTTCCTCTGGGAGCTTTATGGTTTCAGTTCTTATCTTTAAGTCTTGAATCCATTTTGAGTTCATTTTTGTGAGTGGTGTGTAATAGAATCTGTTGATGGCTTTGGGTGGCGTTGATGGCCTTTGGGTGGACAGGATGTCCGTCTTTAACTCCTCTCAGTCAAGGGGAATGTGTTTTGAGTCACTATCTGTTTATTGGTACCGGGGCTCCCGCCCTCGCTCCTTACATTGGGGAGAGAGTCTCAGGACCGTATGGAGTCAGAACACGCATGGAAAGGCCTTCTCGTCTCGAATCCACACTGAGGCCACCCCATGTTCTGACTCTAAGTGCCCGGAGCCCTCCAAGGTGGTCGCTCCACTACTCCTGAGCCAAGGGTGGGGACCAGGCCCCTTCCCAGCAGCCAAAAAGAACGTTCATAGTCTTGAGAGCCCTCACTCTACCCTCTGTCTCCCCACAGGGGCCTCTGCCAAGCCCCAGGCTCCTCCCCAGTCTTGGGGAACTGTTCCCAGCCCCCTCTTTAGCATGTCCACTTGAATCCCCCTACCCCACTCCATCCCTCTGAGATCTGGGACCATGCTTGAACTCCTCTTTTTGATTCTTACCTTCCTGGGTAGGCCTGGGGACTGAAATGCTCAAAGTGGCCTTGTCCCTTGACACTGTAATTGTTCCTTGTCTTCCACTAAGCAGGGACCAAACTTTGTCTAGCCCAGCACCTGCTACAATACAGGTGTCAGAACAATAACCTTGGGAAAGTTGCCCAGCCCCCCCAGACCTCAGTTTCCATGTCAACACGTTGGTTCAAGGTGCTTTCGCACCGTGTCCCAGTTCTCTCCCACAGTGCAGGCGTAGATGGAGCTTCAGGAGCAGCTGGATCCAGGCCCTCAAACGGGGTATCAGGAATCCTTTGTACTGACTCTAGTTTTCTCCGGGGTGGTTTCACACAAATGCAGGTTCTGTCCTCATAGCAGCAAGATGGCTGCCAACTTGTCAGCTTCCCTAGGGTAAGTCGCAACAGAAGCCCAGGCCGAGTGTCCTTGGTGCTGATGGGGTCATCTCTCCAGGCCTGAGCCAATTCCTGTGTCACATGGGATGCACTGCTTTGATTGGCCAGGCCACACCTGAACTAGGCGTGGTATTCTCTACCCAAACCTCTTGAACCGAGAGCGGGGAAGGGGCAAGTTCTCCAAAGAAAATCCGGCCTCGATGCCACCAAGAGGAAAAAAGATGCCACTGCATCATCCATCGCCATCAGCCCCCACCCTGGCCACTGGCACGCCTTGTCCGACAGCGCCTTCTTCCTCCTGCCCAGGTTCCTCCACTGCCACGGCACAGACCAAGGCGGTGGATGGGGCCCAGCCCCTGACCCACCATCCAGGCCTGGTGCAGGTGGATCCCCTGTCCGGGGTGGGGGCGGAGCAGGGGTCTCTACAGGACTGAAGAGCATCCCTCAAATTCATGTCTCCCTGGCACTTGTGAATGTGACCCAGAAAGAAGGCCTTGGCAGATGTAATCTGGTTCAGATGAGGTCACACTGGATTAGGATGGGCCCTAAATCCAATGACCGGTGTCTTTATAAGAAGAGGAAAATTGGGACACAGACACGCACAGGGAGAAATGCCAGCTGACGACAGAGAGGGGACCGATGCCTCCATAAGCCAAGGAAGACCAAGGGCTTTTCATCCACCAGCAGCTGGACGAGGCCAGAAGAATTCTTCCCTAGAGTCTATAGAGGGAGCACAGTCTTGCCAGCACTTTGACTTCGGACTTGTAGCCTCCAAGGTCGTGAGAGCATAAGCCACCAGTCCGTCTGTGACACTTTGTTACAGAAGCCCTGGGAGTCCAACGTAGGGGCTTTCCTGAGCCACGGACTTCTTGTCCCATCCCCTAGAGACTTTGAGTGGGACCCTGGGTCCCTTTCCGGAAGAAGAAATTCTCAGCCGATGAAAGGCTTTAGCAAAAAAGGCCACATTATGTTTGCAGCTGGGGCCACTTCAAAGGAGAGCCCGTATGGCATCTCCCTTGGGACATCATCCTCACTGCACCACCCCCCCCCACCAGCCCTCCCTGGCTTGTTCAAGCTCACAGAGAAGTCTATGCTTCTTTGTGAGAAGGCCTTGGGCAGTTAGGGCCTAGGGTGACCAGTGCATCCCCATGTGCCCAGGACTGTCCCTTTTTAGCATTGAAAGCTCTGCATCCTCGGAACCCCTTGGTTCTGGGCAAGCCAGAAAGGACGGCCCCCCTCACTAGGGCTGGGGTTTGTTATGGCTCCTTGGGAGCAGGTTGACAGGCTCGAATACTTTGTGTCCCACATGCCCATAGGCATTTTTTAAGCCTTTATTATGTGCCGATTTGTACCCGGTGCCTTATGAACTATCCAGTCTTCATAACACACTCATGAAGCAGGTGCCACATTGCCCCCACTTTATAAGCTGCGGCTCCAGGAGGTGAGCTGTGTAGACAGCAGGTCATACGCTCCGGCCACGTCGGTGGGGCCCAGGCGGCTTCCTCACTCTGTGCCCTCACCCCTGCGTTGGATTCGCCTTGGAGGGGGCGCTTGTGGGGAGGGCTGACTCCCAGACTCTTTCCCCACCTACCGGATCGGTGTCTCCTGCCCACGAGGGTAGCACGTTCCTTGCTTGGCCCCTGTGTGTGACCCCACGTGAGCCTCGTGAGGGGCATCGCCAAGCAGTGAGTGGCAAGGACCCGGGAAGCTCACCGCTTGGGTTTGCATTCCATGCTGATCGTGTGACCTTGGGCACATCACCGCTCTGTGTGTAAGAGATGGGGGCAAGGGGCTGCATGGGCTACAGCTCCGGTGTTGGCATTATTGTTGAGGGGTTGTAAGGTGCAAGGTGCTGACCTCAGTTTCTGGAGTCAGATGGAGCGGGAAGAAAATGGCAGTGACCCCCCAGGGGAGTTTACCCTGAACTGGAGCCTCCCACCTGTAAAATGGGGATAAGGCAGCATGTCTTCCTGGCGCTCCGGGCCAAGCACCCAGCAAACATTGCTCTGATTGACACAGGGGCTCAGGCCAAGTCTGTGAGTCGTTTCAACTGTGGGCAAACCTCCTGGAGTTGTTTTCCTTCTGATCCCGAGCTAGGCTGAATCCTCTGTGGTCACCATCTTGAAATTCCCGTTACTTTTTTTTTTTTTAATGTTTATTTATTTTGAGAGACAGAGGGGAAGGGGGGCAAGGAGAGAGGAAGAGAGCGCAGAGCCTGATGGGGGGAGGGGCTCGAACCCACGAACCGCGAGATCATGACCTGAGCCAAAATCGAGAGTCGGACGCTCAACCGACTGAGCCGCCCAGGCGCCCCTTCCTGTTGCATTTTCAACAAGATGGCCTGAATTTTCATTTGCACTGGGCCCCACAGATTTCATAGCCAATCCTGCCTTTGACAGATATCTACAGACCACTGAAGGTGTGTGAAGCTGTGTGGCAGGTCCCGGGGATATACTGGTGGATGTAGGCTCTGTCCTCATGGAGATGACACTGGAGGAAGGCTGCAGTGGGTTGAACAGTGGCCCACTATGCACACTCACATCCCAGACCCGGGCAGCTGTGAACACAGCCTTATTTGGAAATAGGATCTTTGCAGAAATCTAGATGAGGTCATTCTGGATTTAGGATGGGCCCTACGTCCACTGACGGCTGCTCACAGAAGAGAGCGGATCTGAGGCAGACAGACACAGAGGAGAAACACAGAGGGAAGGAGACAGACAGAGGTCGGGACTGGGGTGATGTGTCTACAAGCTAACGAATGGCTGCTAACCATCAACGGCTGGGAGGGTCGTGGGATGGATTCTCGCCTGCAGCCTCCAGGGGGCGCCAGCCCTGCCGACTCCTTCATCCCGGACTTTTGGCCTCCAGAACTGTGAGGGAGAAATTCCTACTGTTTGAGGCCCCCAAGATTGTGGTCGTTTGCTACGGCAACGCTAGAAAACTGACGTGAGAACAGACAGACGTTGATGAAATCATCACGTGCGAAAATGTGAAATTGCTAGTGTGACAGGGGACGCGTGAGGTGCCTGTGCTGGGGAAGGGTTCTCTGGGACTTGAAGTCTGAGAAGGAGCTGATTAATGGGGGCAGGAAGAGCATTCCAGGCTGCGGGAACGGCATGGGCAAAGGGCCTGGGGTGGGAGTTCACAGTCTGTAAAATCGAGAGGAGACACCTGGCATCATTCAGGCTGATGTGTTCCCTTGGCCCCAGAGAGCTTTAAAAAGACACCAAACGGGAAAGCTGTCACCGCTGTGGCAATGGCAGCAACTTGGCGCCTGAGGCTTCCACCCCACCCGTTCCACATGTTTATGGTACCGGACTGACCCCCGAAGGGAATCTGTTTACCAGGCCCTGACCTGCTGCAGCGTTTACCACCGTCCTCTGACCCGGGCGAGCTGCTTCCTGGTTGCCCAGGCGTTTGCTGTTCCCACCCACCAAAGGAGAGGGTTGTCGGCTTCCTCCACCTGGCTCGAGGCCTGGCTCCAGGTGTGGCTGCGTGAAGGACCCCAGACCTGCTGTTTCCGGGAGCAGAACGTGGCGGGAGCCAGCACGCAGTCTTGTGGTGCCGGCTGCAGGGGAGGGAGCCCCCCGGGCTGCCGGGAAGGACACGGATGGGGCCAGAGTGAGGCCAGCGGCACGTCCTGGGACACCCCCTCTCTGCGCCCTCTTTCCCGTCAATAAATCCAGACAAAACACTCTCATCAGCGTCTCCTCTGCAAGCCTGGCTACGAGAACGATCGCCTCGGTCAAGTAGCTGTGGGTGCGGATGAGAGGGTTGCACTTTCATTCATCAGAGACGTTTTCAGCAGCTGTTAGGTGCTCGGCGAACAAACACGAGACACACATCTGTGCTCTCCTGGAGCCGACATTCCAGATCAGGGATCTGCCGACGACGGCCAGCAGGCCAGATCTGGCCAGTCGTCTGGCTTTGCGTGGATCACCAGCAAAGAATGGCTTCGGCATTTTTATTTACTGATTTATTTTAATTTTTAAATATTTATTGATCTGGCGGAGAGCACAGTGGGGGAGGGCCAGAAAGAGGGGGACAGAGGGATCCAAAGGGGGCTCTGCACTGACAGGCTGACAGCAGAGAGCCCGGGGTGGGGCTCAAACTCACCGAGAGTCGAGACCATGACCTGAACGAAGTCGGATGCTCAGCTGCTTGTTGACAAGTATCCAGGTGAAGCTGATCCCGCGGCCCAGAGGCCACACTTCTTGGACCACAACCTGCAATTTAACAAGATCCCCAGGGATCTCGTATGCCTTAATTCGTTTGTTTGTTTATCTACCTACTTAGAGAGAGAGAGAGAGAGAGTGAGCGAGCAGGGGACGGAGCAGAGAGAAAACCACAAGCAGGTTCCTCGCTATCAGCACAGAGCCCGATGAGGGACTGCAGCTCAGGGGCCTTAAGATCATGACCTGAGCTGAAATCAAGAGTTGGGGGGCGCCTGGGTGGCGCAGTCGGTTAAGCGCCCGACTTCAGCCAGGTCACGATCTCGCGGTCCGTGAGTTCGAGCCCCGCGTCGGGCTCTGGGCTGATGGCTCGGAGCCTGGAGCCTGTTTCCGATTCTGTGTCTCCCTCTCTCTCTGCCCCTCCCCCGTTCATGCTCTGTCTCTCTCTGTCCCAAAATAAATAAAAAACGTTGAAAAAAAAATTAAAAAAAAAAAGAGTTGGACGCTCAGCCACCTGAGCCCCCCAGGTGCCCCTCTTGTGTGCCCTTTCTTTTTTTTTTTTAAATTTTTTTTCAACGTTTATTTATTTTTGGGATAGAGAGAGACAGAGCATGAACGGGGGAGGGGCAGAGAGAGAGGGAGACACAGAATCGGAAACAGGCTCCAGGCTCCGAGCCATCAGCCCAGAGCCCGACGCGGGGCTCGAACTCACGGACCGCGAGATCGTGACCTGGCTGAAGTCGGACGCTTAACCGACTGCGCCACCCAGGCGCCCCTTGTGTGCCCTTTCAAGTGGGAAGTATATTATCTGCTGAGGTGCCTGTGACTCCCTCTAATTTCTGGCACCTGTGAATACGTTAATGTACCCGGTCAGAGGGGCGTTGCCGATGTGATTAAGGAACTTGAGATAAGGATGTGCTCCTGGATTACCCCCTGGGCCCGTGATGCCATCTTGGGGGTCCTTCGAGGAGGAGGCAGGAGGATCAGAGGAGAGAGAGGAGATGTGCAGACAGAGCCAGGGGCTGGGAGGATGCGTTTTGAAAATGGAGCAAGACCTTGCTGCAAGGCACGCCATGCCGGAGCTTCTAGAAGCTGGCAAGACCTGGAAGTAGCTTCTCCCTTGGAGCCCCCTGGAGGAGTGCAGCCCTGCCCACGCCTTGGTTGGAGACTCCTGAACCCTCAACACTGTAAGAGAATACATTTGTCTTATTTTAAGTGGTTGAGCTTGTGGTAACTGTTACAACAGTAGTAAGACATGAGTATGGCCGCCATGATTGCCGTGCTCATCGCCGTTCCTCCCCCTGCTGTCTCCCCGCTGAGTTGCTCCCGGCGTTACCAAACCCCAGTCTCCTGCTGTGTAGAATGGAGACAATGATTTTTTCCTTCCTCGGGCAGTTTGGGGCTTAAGGGAGATGATGTATGTGAAGTGGTCGATGACCTTCCCTGAAGAGGCAGTGGCCAAGGCCTGGCTCTGGGTGACCTTGGGCCAGCTGTCTAACCTCTCTGTACCTGACTTTCCCCACCCCCACGTTGGGGGCCATTATGGCGCCTGCCTCCCGAGATGGTTGTGCGGCGGAATGAGCTCCTTGAGCATAACCCTGGGCCCTGGGCTGCGCTTGAGGAGGACGCAGCTGTGTTGGTGGCCAAACTGAGGAACAGCGGACCCAGATCTGCGCCCTGGGTGCCCCCCCCCCCCCGGAGGTGTCCTGATTCAGGCCCTGAATGGCGGCCATGGCCTCTAGCTGGAGCAGACGCTTCTGTTCCCTCCGTTGCCCTGAGCTGCCCTTCGTTCTCCACTGTGGCTGCTGTAGACTGACCCTGGGGCTTCTGCCTCTCAGGGCCGGGGACTCAGGCGGGCTCACCGAGGAGGAGGAAGGGGCCGCGGAGCCAGGGAGGGGCCCAGGGCTCCCGAATCTGGATCCACGGTCTCGCCTGTGCTGAGGCCCCGGCCTCCTCGAGGCCTCGCTGGGAGTCGGCAGTCTCAGGCCTGCCCATGGTGCACGACTGACCAGGCTGGTGTGGCCCGGCTTTGCTGCTCGGGGTCCTGGGTTTGGTTCCTTCGGAGCTTTTGGGTTGCAACTGTTGCATCTCCGAAGGGGTTTCTTACAGGCAAGGACCGGTTAGATTCAGCACTTGAGCCCGGCACCCAGCCCAGGGCCTGCACGCGGGAAATATTTCTGCACTGTGGGACTGAGAGACCCCTGTGCAGACAAGAAGGGCATTCCTATTAGTGGATGCTTCCAGCTCCCGGGAAATGCTGAGTGACCAGGCATCCCCAGGAATCTGGGCATCACCGGAGGGGCCTTCCAGAGCCGAGGGTTGGAGGTGGCGTTTCCCGAGTGCCTACTGCGTGCCAGCATGAAGTCCAGACCCCTCGACTACCCCAGGAGGGGCACCCTCATTTCGCTGGGAGAGCACACCAGGCGGGTCTGGGGTCTGGGCCAGGTGGAGGGTGGCTGCCTGGCTGAGCCCTGGGAGGTGGTCCTGGGAAATGAGGGCCATTGAAGGCTTTGCACTTTTACTCTTTATTTTTTTTATTTTTTAAATAGTATTTTTTTAAGTTTATTTATTTATTTCGAGGGGGAGAGAGAGTGCATGTACCCGCGTGAGAGCGCGGGGAGGGGCGGAAAGAGAGAGGGAGAGAGAGAATCCCAAGCAGGCTCCACACTCACAGCAAAGCCTGATGCGGGGCTCAAACTCACGAACAGCGAGATCATGACCTGAGCCATAATCGAGAGTCAGACACCTAACGAACTGAGCCACCCCGGCATCCCCCGCATCTTTGCTCTTTAAACATATTTTTTGTTTTGCTACTTTCTCCCCCAACATGTTGTTAGGAAAATTTTCAAACCACAACACGGACTCATGAGCATTTTCCTACACTCGGTTTCTCTCCTGTCCTTCCATTCTTGTCTCATGCATCTATCCATCCTATTTTGGTGCATTGTTTTTCCTTCTTGTTTGGGAGATTTTAGCCAGTCCCAAACAGGGAGGAGGCCGCAATGAGGTCCCCCCTGCCCAACCCCCATCATCAACATCTTCCCCCTTCTCTTTCCTCCCTCTTCCCTGCCCCCATTCCCAACCCCGCTGGAGGCTTGTAAGCAAATCCCAGACATTATATGCTTTCACTTGTAAATTTTTCACATAAACGTTCACGGTCAAATCCTCTTTGGTTATCTCCAGGTTACTGGGCTCCCAGGGCCTGGCAAGAGTGGGCAGGTTGGCTGAGCCTCAGCGGGGAAGAAGAAATGGAGGGGCACCTGGCTGGTTCAGTCGGTGGAGTGTGGGACTCTTGATAGTGGGGTTGTGAGTCTGAGTCCCATGTTGGGTGGAGAGATTAGTTTAAAAACATAAAATCTTAGGGGCTCCTGGGTGGCTCCGTCAGTTAAGCATCTGATTTCAGCTCGGGTCATGATCTCACGGGTTCGTGAGTTCGGGCCCCGCATCGGGCTCTGTGCTGACAGCTGGGAGCCTGGAGCCTGCTTCAGATTCTGCGTCTCCCTCTCTCTCTGACCTCCGCTCATCACATGCTCGCTCGCTCTCTCTCTCTCTCTCTCTCTCTCTCAAAAATAAACATAAAAAAAAAAGAGAAATATTTAAGAACATAAAATCTTAAAAACAAAGAAAAGAAGAACAAATAAAATGGGGATATCTAGGCCAGAGCAGGGCAGGCTGTGACCGCCCCACCCTGAGGGACCGCCTTCTGCACCTGTCCTGCCAGCCCAGCCGTTGACCCCTGGACACAGGGCATGGTGCAGGTTAAATGTGGGGGTGGGGAGGAGTGGGGTGGGGAACAAGAAGACTCCCATTCAGTCACTGTACCAGGGGCATGGGGGGAAGGCAGGTGCCTTCTAGGTCTCAGTATTATTAGTAAGGGGTGTGTGTGTGTGTGTGTGTGTGTGTGTGTGTGTGTGTGTGTGTGTGTGTATAAATCACATAAAAACTAACCATTTGAAAGTGAGCAATTCCATGGCATTTAGTGAGTTCATAATGTGCAACCACCACCTCTGTCAAGTTCTAAGACCTTTCGTCACCTCCCCCCACCAGAAAACCCTGTGCCCACTAAGCAGTCCCTCCTCTTTCCAGCGTACCCCCCCCCCCCAACACCTGCCACTGCTAACCTACTTGCCGTCTCTCTGGATTTATTTTTCTTGGGTATTTCATGCAAATGGAATCATGCAACATGGGTTTACTTGTGTCTGGCTTCTTTCGCTTTGTATCATGATTTCCAGGTTCATCCGTGTTGTAGTGTAGGTCAGTATCCAATACCCAGGGGGCAACCCTTCGCACATCTCCTTGTGCAAGTTGTTCTTCGTGTTCTTCCGGGGAAACTCCCAGAAGAGGGGTTGCTGGGGCACAGACGTGCCTGCCTCTCCTGCCCTCCTGAATGTATCAGTTGACACTGAAAGGGTCGTTTCTGACTCGGAGGCCGATACTTGGTGCTGGCCGCAGAGTAACAGGGGAGGGGAGGTAATGCAGCCGTCAGGAAGCTTCTGCACAAATCTCAGTTCTCACCAGTGGGGGTACCAAACGCCCTGCTTTGCCCAGGACCGCCCTGGTTTTAGCACTAGAATTCCTATGTCCCGGGACATTCCTATGTCCCAGCAAAACAAGAGTGGTCACTTGCCCCAGAAAGTTCCTGCCGCCCCTGAACTTGGACCTTGGGGCTGAGAGAGGGACAGTAGCCCTGGATGGGAGCCAGGGAGCTCCCTTTTTGCAACAGGTGGAAATGGTGCTGGCCACAGTTATGTGCTGCCCATGCTGGAATCCTCTAGTGGAGATGTTTTGCACCCAGGTCCAGCTCATCCCTTCCCTGTGCTGACCTGCCTGGTCGGGGCCTGGCAGCTGAGATCGGTGTCTCGGGAACAGGGGTTCCCACCCACTCACCCCTTCCTGCTGTCACCCAGCTCACGGAGCTTTTGGGAGACAGGCAACACGGTTTCTTGTTATATTTTGCATCCATTCTGGTATGTCCCCTGCCTCTCCACCTGTACCTTAAATACCCCTCCCTCAGGACCTCCTTCCACGGGCAAAGTTGGCATCACTCATGGGGCAGCTGTTACAGAGTCAGAGGCTGGACCATCTAGAGAATTGGGGATGGGCCAGGCTCCTGCTGGAGGGTCCTTTGGTGACATCCCAGTGGAGAAGTAGAGGTGGGGTGAATGGGAGAGGCTGACTGCTTTGATCTGTCCCTTCTATCTGTCCTTCTGTCCAGGAAATATCGTTTCCCTGGTTCCACTGCTCTGAGACAGGCTCCCGAAGATAAGGTAGGAGGACTGGGCGATGTCTCTGCATCTGGGGGTCAGGCGGGTGTGGTGTGTGTGTGTCACCTGTTGGCCCCCCATCACAAAACCCCCAAATCAGGCTTGGGAGAAGGGGAGGCGGAGGATTTGGGGGGCCAGCTGCTCTGTCAGGTTGCATGTCCCATCTTTGGAGTCGGGGCAGTGTCGGGACAAGGGCTGTGTCCTACTGTTCCCCACCCTCTCCCTCGTGCTTGTCCGGGGCTGGTCACGCTGTACGTGCTCAGCAGATGATTTCTGGGCAGAGGGATAGAATGAATGGTGGGGTGCCTAGGGGGCTCAGTCACTTAGGCGTCCCACTCTTGGTTTTGGCTCAGGTCATGACCTCACAGTTTCATGAGTTCGAGCCCCATGTTAGGCTCTGCACTGACCGCACAGAGCCTGCTTGGGATTCTCTCTCTCTCCCTCTCTCTCTGCCCCTTCCCTACTCACACTGTCTCTGTCTCTTTCAAAATAAACAAACCGTACGGGTGCCTGGGTTAATTCAGCCGGTTAAGCATCTGACTTCGGCTCAGGTCATGATCTCCTGGTTTGTGGGTTCAAGTCCCACATCGGGCTCCCTGCTGCCAGCTCAGAGCCTGGAACCTGCTTCAGATTCTGTGTCTCCCTCTCTCTCTGCCCCTCTCCTGCTCATGCTGTCTCTCTCTGTCTCAAAAATAAATAAACATTAAAAAAAAAAAACTAAAAAAAAAATTCATGGTGACTAGGGGCCCCTGGGTGGCTCAGTCGGTTAAGCATCTGACTTCGGCTCAGGTCATGATCTCCCGGTTTGTGGGTTCAAGCCCCACATCGGGATCTGTGCTGACAGTTCAGAGACTGGAGCCTCCTTCGGATTCTGTGTCTCCCTGTCTATCTGCCCCTCCCCCACTCACACCCTGTGTATCTGCGTCTCTGAAAAATGAATAAACGTTGAAAAGATTTTCTTAATGTAAAAAAAAAAAAACAACTTTAATAATAGAGAAGAAGAATGAACGGTACTAACTCATCATGTGACCTGGGGAAAGTCGCTTCTCCTCTCTGGTCTCAGTTTCCTCCTCTGTAGGATGGGCCAGGGAGTCCCCAAGGCTCCTCAAGGCTACCACTCCAGGCCCGGCCCATTTCTGGTCTTGGGCCATGCTCTCCCGTGGGATAGTTTGTGCCTGTGGAGGGCCACCTGGATCAGCCCTGTGCTCCAGAGAAAGACCCTCTCCTGGGAGGGGAGGGGCTTGTGGATGGCGTAGGCCCCATTCGAAAACCCTTCACCTGCTCCCCAGGACGGTTGGCATAATCCAAAATCCTGCCCGCGGCCCGGCCCCAGCCCTGAGGAACCCCCAGCACTTCTTGCAGTCATGTCGTGCCTCGGTTTCTCGCGGTGCCGCTCGCCTGGCCGGTGCCCACCCCCCCTGCCCATTCATCCTCTGACTGTGCCCCGTTCAAGTCAGGCCTCCGCCCAGGTATTGGCTTCTCACGGCCCTTCCCTGAGTCGCGTCTGAGGTAGACCTCTTGCCCTGGCTCCCCAGTCCTTCTTCTGGGACTGTCAACCTCCACGAGCCCGCCCCGAATCTCCTCATTAGAGGATTAGATTCTCTTAGCACCTAGGAAATGACAAGGGTTTCCAGGGCTCCGGGGCAGGAACCAGGGGAGAGACCAATATATACTTTCTGTTATCTCGCAGCATTATTTATTCATTTTCTGTTGGGGGCAGGCTTGGGTCTGTCTTGTTTCCCACTGTAGCCCTATGTGTGACACAGAATCGATGCTCAGTAAGGATCTGTTGAACGAGCACCTAAATTAGGAGGATGCTACTGCCCCTCCCCGCATGCCATGTTTCCACATTTCTGACTTGCTGAAGGCTTTTTGTTTTTGGTCCCGGGCACTGTGCAAAGCCCTCTGAGGGAAGTACCCCTGATTCTTACACTTCACAGCTATGGCAGCCGAGGCTCAGAGAGGTGAGGTGACAGGTCCCAGGTCACACGGCATTGAGCGGGGGAAGCCAGGATCTGATTGAAGTTGCTCCCACATGAGACCCACACTCCACGTCTCCACCCAGCCGTCCTGAGGTGGGTCCCCGTCCCGGCCCCTGCTCTCTACCCTGCCCTGTGCAGAAGTACGGGCTGGAGAATTCCAAGAGGCCCCAGATTCCCCACCTGGACAGTGGCCTGGCTCAGGAGAGCTCTGCCTCCCAGGCTCCGGGTTATGTTCCGCTATTCCTCACTGCTGCCCAAATTAGTTCCACGTTCAGCCCAGGGCCTGCGGTTTTCACTTGTTTTCTGTAACCGGAGCTTTCCCAGCGCTTGGCACTGAGATCCGGGACTCGGTGTCGGCTCAGGTTCCTGATTTCCTTGGATGCTGAAATGATGTCAAATGATTTCATTGGCAGAGAAAAGTCTGGCTGGGGGTCATCGGGCGGGTCACTTCCCCTCCCCGTAATCAGGTATCGGCAGCGCCTGCTTTTCTCATCCCTTCCCGGCAACACGGGATGAAACGTGAGCTCAGAGAGGTTGGGTGGTTTGCCTTTGTCACACAGCAAATGAGTGGTAGCACAGAATGTGAACCCAGGACCCAAGGTATTCCTCCCAGATGCTAGACAGAGCCTGACCTTGGGGCCCCAGAGTGTCGAAAACCCAGGTCTTGCCTGCAAACGGCTCAAAAGTCAAGCAGAAAAAGACCAGATTGAGTGCAAACAGTGATCAAAGCGGTGCCCGCCAACATGAGACAATATGTATTTTTAGACAGAGAGTGAGTCAGTCCACGGTGATTCACAGGCTTGGCCGGGCTTGCAGGGCAGCCCCAGGCCACCGAGGGCAGGGCAGGAGATGAGCCACACCAGGGGACAGGCCGGCCGAGAAGGAGGTGAGGGCCGCACTGGGTGGGGGCCCCCTCCTTATTTCCCATTGTTCTATCAAGGGTTAGATACTTGCTGGACACTGACTTGTCTGGAAGATGTGATTTTGAATAGGTGCTTGGAAATGGCCCACGTTAACAGAGCTAGAAAGTGATGTTATTAGCAGCTTCCTGTCACGTCCGAAGCATCCACCCTGGGCTGGACACCACACCAGGTGCTGGAAAGATAGCAGACGACAGCACTAACCAAGCCCTAACCTCCTGTGCCTTCTGAAATGCTGAAACGGGGGCGGGCGTGCTGTATCCATAAAGGGCCACGTAGTGAATACTTCAGGCTCTTGGAGCCATCTGGTCTCTAAAGGAGCGACTCAGCTGGGCTGTTGCCGCAGAAAAGCAGCCAGGGGCATTATGTAAATGAACCGTGTTCCAATAAAACTTTACTTATAAACACAGGAGGTGGGCCAGGTTGGTCCTGGCGGCTGTAGCTTGCTGACCCCTGTTCTCAAAGATGCCCTCACCGCCCACGTGCGCCCCCCCTCCTCTTCCTCGGCTGTCCCCATCCCCCACCGTGACTCCTCAAACCACCTCCTCCCAGGCGGCTTGCTAATCCTGCAGGCGAAAGCTGGTCTAACCCTCTACTTCCAGTGAAAAGCTGTTCTTGTTCCGCCTCACAAGCCCCCTGCACACAGGGATTTATAGACCATATTGGACTGTGGCCTCCCGAGGCTCCGGGATCCACATATCACTCTGTCCAGCCCGGTGCTTGGGACATAGTAGGGGAGGGACAAGCCTTTGTGGGCTGTGCCCAGCCCCATCTGTTGTCTTCACTTAGAAACAGGCAAAGATAAAAGGGGTCGGGGGAGCTCTGTGACAGACTCAGGTCCCCTCTAGTCTTCCTCTCTGTCCTCCAAGGGGCCTTGGCATCCCCGGTGTCCCTTCCCCACCCTGTGTTCGCACTGGGAGCGTGTGATGAGAGCAAAAACGCTGTGTGTTGTGGGTCCGTGGCACTGAGCCTCCGCCTCCCCATCTGTGAAATGGATGGCGTTAAGGCCTGCTCCTGTCCCTGAGCTCGCTCAGAGGGGCACACGAATCGCTGTGTTACTTGGCCTCTCAGATGCAAGGCGAAGTGTCCTGAGTGTGCCTCTCCACCCTTGAGAGAGGTGAAGTTAGCTCCACTTTTATAGACTTCAAAGGCATTAAAGAGCTAGCCTGAGGTCAGAGCCAGCCGGGGGAGAGCAGGGTTCAGACTCGGTGTCCTTGGGCCTCCCTTAACCCTTGGCCACCCTCCATGAGTCAGCCATATGTGACCGGTCGCCCACGAGGCTCCCTTTGCAGCCACCTGCTTCTCCACCAATAGGCAGCTGCCCCCTAGCCCTCATCGCCACCTGTTCAGGGACAGGCTGGGAAACGAGGCTCCGCACCACTTCGTGGGTGTGCCAAGATGGAGGCAGCATCACGGTTGAGCAGCCATGGGGAACCCCAGCCCTAAAGGTTCCAGATGCCTGGGCTCTGGGGGAGGGGCTGCAGAATGGGCGTCTTCAGAGCCAGGTTTGAATCCCACATCTGAGGACAGCTAGCCCTGTGACCTTGGAGAGGGGTTGCATTCTCCCAAGCCCGTCCTTCTCCTCTGCATAATCGGAATGGTAAATCATACACAGTGGGTTCTCGTTATTCACGGTATTTATATTCTACAGACTTACTGCAAACGTGGGATTAGCAAATCCCAAGCCATTGCTCTTAGGGGTTGTACTGGCTTAGCTCATGGTTTTATCGACTGACCCGTGTGTAAACTGGTTTTGTGTGTGTGTGTGGTTGGAGACCCCCTATTCACCTTCATTAATACACGTTGTTGATTGATGGACATTGAAGTCACAGCCAGCAGCCCTGTAACTTGTGTCTGAATGAACTTGACTTAATGTGTGGTTTCTCTGTGAGGCTTATCCGAACCTGCTGGTACGTGGGGACACTAAGCAGCACTTCGGTGCTACGCTCGGGGGCCATGTAAAGTATTGAAATTGCCGGGGCGCCAGGGTGGCTCAGTCGTTTGAGCGTCTGACTTCAGCTTGGGTCGTGATTTCGTGGTTCGTGAGTTCAAGCCCTGCCCTGGGCTGTCTGCTGTCGGCATAGAACCTGCCTGGGGTCCTCCGTCTCCCTCTCTCTGCCCCTCCCCTGCTCACACTCTCTTTCTCTCTCTCTGTCTCAAAAATAAACAAACATTAAAAAAAAAGTTTTAAAATATTGAAATTGCCAACCAAACAGCACAAAAAAATGCCGCCCAAAACCCCCCATGGGGCACTAAACAGATCTCGACAGGACGTTTGCTGACAGGATGAGAGCTGAGACAAGAAGGCAGAGGGTGTGGTTTTGTTCAGCGTCAGCTGGCCACGTGCGTGTTTCTTGCCATTTGGCGCATGTCTGTGAATGACCGCAAGGGCCCCACGAATATCGATGCTGGGGTTGTAAATAAATTCTCGCGAGTAGGCAGTTTTACACGCACAACGTCTGCTACTAAGTAATGAGGACTGATTGCATGTGTGTCCGTATATGTCCACAGGTCTGGAGGTAGACTCCTCAAGTGTGTGTGTGTGTGTGTGTGTGTGTGTGTTTACTCCATGCCTCTTAGAAAGAGGCCTTAGGAGCCCTACCGTGGTCAGTCACTGGTCACAATCGGCCTGTGGAAAGCCGACCTGTTCTTTCCACATCTGCAAACCTCTCACGTTGTTGAGAACTTGCTTTATGCCCTTCGCAGGCCTTACCCCCTTTCATCCTCAAGCAGCCCTGTGAGTTGGGTGCTATTGCTGTCAGCATGTTACAGATTGGTGCAGAGAGGTTGAGCAAATTCCCTGTGGTCACACAGCCAGAGGATGCAAACTTGGGCAGCCAGACCCCACGCACACATTGTCCCTCGCCCAGGGCTGACTTCAAGTTGTGGTCATGACAGCCGCCATGTTCTGACCAGGGGTTGGACCGAGGCCTCTCTAGATGCCAGGTGCACCGTACTGTGGCAGATGAATACATTATTATCCTCAAGAACAAAATTTAATTTTCCTATGCTTGAGGGTCATTTTAAGCAGCAGAGTCACCAACAAAACACCACAGAAATGTGAAAAGCGTGGCACTGCATAGACCACAGAAAGGACTTTTGCTTACAGTCGGAGAGCTGTAACAAGAAGGCAGAGTGCTGCCTCATTCAACCTCAGCTAGGAACACGCGTGTCTGATGGATGACTCAGCTTTCGTTAAGATTTCTTTAAAAAAATTTTTTTTTAATGTTAATTTGATTTTGAGAGAGAGAGAGACAGAGCACGAGTGGGGGAAGGACAGAGAGAGAGGCAGACGCAGAATCCGAAGCAGGCTCCAGGCTCCGAGCTGTCGGCACAGAGCCAGACCTGGGGCTCGAACCCACAGACCGTGAGATCATGACCTCAGCCGACATCAGACGCTTAACCGACTGAGCCACCCAGGCATCCCATTGACTCATTTTTGTACAACTCTGTGCGTGTCCAAGAATGACTGAAGTACCATATTGATTTGGGGGTTACAAATAAATTTCAGTGAGCAGCTAAATTCGCAAAGACCGAATCTGTGAGTGAGGAGGCTCAGTGTGGACACAGGGATTTTTATTTACTGAATATATTACAGTTCGTTATGGCTACTATTCTTTCTGATGTTCAAAAGCCCCATTTGGGTTCTTCTTGTCTTTGATAGCTTTCTCGCTTTTTGACCTAAGATATCCTAAGCTCAGCTGGGATCCACCATTTGTCCCAAGAGCCTTAGGTGAAGAAGAGGTGGAATTCAGAAACCAAGACCAGAATAGTGGGTGTGTTCATTGTCCCTGGTGTGTCTGTTTTCTTTCAGCTTTACAATGTGTAAAACTCTGTTGTTGTTTTCAATTTTTAATTATTTAATTATTTAGCGAGAGCATGAGTGGGGGAGAGGGACAGAGGGAGAGAGAGAAAGAATCTTAAGCAGACGCCATGCTCCGTTTAGAGCCCGACACAGGGCTTGATCCCACGACCTATGACCTGAGCTGAAACCGAGAGTTGGACATTGACTGAGCCATCCAGGCACCCCCCCCCTCCACACACACACACACCCCGTCCCTTTACAATGTGTCTCTTTAATGGACTATTGGTCATTGTTTCTAAGTGAAGTAGGAACTCACTTTGTTCAGTTTCCAAACTGGTTGATGGCATGATCAACCCTTTGCCGGCTGTTTGGAGAGGCCACCGCCCTGCAGACTAGATTCTGAGTCTCTTTCTGGGCTCTGTTCTCGTCTGTGGAAGTGTCAATTCACGTTGTTACGGGTCCTGCCCACTCTTTGTCATACAGTCTCTAAATTCCCCCCTGGCCTACAGAATCCGGACACTGGACCCACCTCGTGAGGGTCTGGTTCAAATCGAATCATAGGCCCGAGCCATTCAGATGATGTATTGAGGTGACACGATTTTCTAGGATGAAAAGAGAGGAGAGGTGAGGCAGGTTCCCCCAGGCCATCAAGGGTGATTGCTGTGGGCTTGGAGCTGAGTTTTAGTAACTGGATAAAATGATCTGGGCAAAACGGGGGGAAGGGCAGTTGGGAAAAGTGTCAAAGCAAGGAGGCCTCAGAGGACGGGGTGAGCGTGAGGCGGTGTCCCCCGTGACAGGTGCTGGAAAGCCACTGAAGGCTTGACAACAGCAGAGTGGCCTGGTGGGTCTGGTTTGGCAAGACGGATCCAGGGAGGGGAAGTAGCTGCTTAAGAGGGGGTAGCGAAGGCCTATCTGACAGGTGCCCCCATTTTTCCCGGATCCCTCCGGGCCCTTCGACTCAGAGCCAAGGACAAGTCTGGTGGTCTGGTGGTCCAGAGGTCTGTCCCTCCCCTCCTGCTCCTGGGATGGGTTCACCCCATCTCCAGGTGCTTCCGGTGCTGGGGGAGCACACGGGAGCACAGTCCAGCCCCTGGGTCCCCCTGCTACTCCTCCTTGTAAGAGCCCCGCAGGTGCACTGGGCAGGGACAGGACTCGGGGGAGGGTGAGCGCAAGGAGGGGACTGGCCTCAGGCCCCTGAGGGGGAGTGGACAGGAGAGATGGGGGCTCCCCGGCCCACAGGGGAGTGGACAGTGGTGAGAGACCCCACGGGGTGGAGACGGCTGCTGGGGCTCTGCCCGGAGGCAGGGGCCCCTGGGACTCACCATGGTGGCTCAGCAGAGAGCATCCCCACCCCTCCCACCCCCACGGCCTGGGGTGAGTGGCCCTTTCCCCTCCCCCAGCCTGGGACAGGGGCCCCTCCCATCTGCGGGACCTGGGATCCCACAGCTGCACTGCCCTGTGTCCTGCCTGCTCTGTGACCTTGGCCGGATGAGCCCCCTCACCCCTCGGAGCCTCTCTCAGTCTCTGTAAAATGAGGGGATTATTTGACACGCCTGAGCCATCACCCACCTTCTCTGCACCGTCAGGGGATCTGTCTACACCCGTCCCTCCTGCCCCTTCAGCTTGGCAGAAATGAAGGATCCTGGGCTGCTTGAAGGATTAGAGTAGAGGCGGGGTACCTGCCTTCAACCAAGAGACACCCACCCTTCCTGTGTCCCCAGTGCTCCCCCCCCACCCCACTCAGGGGAATCACACACACCCCAGCAGGCTCCAGTGCCTGTGGGCAGATCTCTCCTTCTCCCCCTGCCTCAGTTTGCTCATCTTTAGGGACAGAGTTGGACCCAGTGGCCTTGAACATCCTTTGGAATCTGAACTCCAGAGAGAGGGACAGAGAGAGAATCGTGAACAGCACGGAGCCCAGGGCGGGGCTCGATCTCACGTACCGCCGTGACATCATGACCTGAGCGAAAATCAAGAGTTAGATGCTCAACTGACTGAGCCACCCGGGCACCCCGGGATTTTTTTTTTTTTTTTAATTTTTTTTTTCAACGTTTATTTATTTTTGGGACAGAGAGAGACAGAGCATGAACGGGGGAGGGGCAGAGAGAGAGAGAGACACAGAATCGGAAACAGGCTCCAGGCTCTGAGCCATCAGCCCAGAGCCCGACGCGGGGCTCGAACTCACGGACCGCGAGATCGTGACCTGGCTGAAGTCGGACGCTTAACCGACTGCGCCACCCAGGCGCCCCTGGATTTTTTTTTTTTAAGACAATTTACTCGGATATAAGTCACATAGCATCCATTTTCGTCGCTTAAAGTAAAATTCATTGGTTCTTTGTGTGTTCACAGATAGGTGCAACCTATCACTATAATCAGAACATTTTCAACAGCTCCGTGAAAACAAACAACTGACTCGGTACGGGCTTAGCTATCACCCTCCTGCCCACTCCCCACCCGCCCACACAGCACAGCTTGGCTGGAGACAACCACTCACGTACTCGCTGTCTCACGGATTCCCCTATTTGGACTTTGATGTGAATCATGGAATCGGGGAACATGTGACCTTGTCTGTCCGGCTTCTGCGACGTCGTGTAAGGTTTTCAGGACACGTGCCTCCCCACGAGTTGAAACTGCCTGCTTTTTTGTGGCTGGAGGACAGTCCATGCGTGGCCGTGTGGTTTTTTTCGATCCGGTCATCTGCTGACGGACACGCAGCCCCTGGGAATAATGCTGCCGGGGACTTTTGTGCACAAGGTTTTGTGTGCACATAAGCCTTCTCAGGTGTATTCCGGAAGCGGGATTGGGAGGTCACGGGGCACCTCGATGTGTAACTGTCCCAGGAAGCGCCAGACTGCCTTACACGGCGGCCGCACCATTTTACATGAGGGGCCAATTGTCCGTAGGGGGCGGAAAGCAAAAAGCAAAAAGCATCCCCTCTACCCGTCCCACCCCGGGGCCCTGCCATGCACCAGCTCCTACATCAGGAGGAGACCCAGTGAAGAGACGAGGATCCCAGAAAGTTCTGTGTCCATCACCTTATTCCTTGCAGTGGCCCATCAGGTGGGCACTGTTACCTTATTACGGCCGTTTGGGGGCTAAAAAAGCGAAGCTCTGAGAGGTGACCAAATTTGCTGGGTGTCAAACCAGCTCATAGTGGTCACGCTGGCCTTTGAACGGCCATGCCTCCTGCCCCTGAGCTAGTGGGGGCTGGGATGCCGCTCTGCCCTGTGGCATTTCAGGGGTGAGGGGCTCTCGTCTGCTCAGGGAGCCTGGGGGTGGGGGTTGAATGTGGCTGACGCCAGCCGTGGGGGAGAAAGGGCTAAGGGGGGCGGGGGGCCTGATGCCAGCGGTCCTGTTCCCAATGCACTGATTACCCAAGCGGTGGGGCTCCTTCCCTGCCTTGGCAGCCCTGGGGGCCTCATCCGCTGGCGGCCCTGGAGGAGGTGGGGTGGCTGCCACGGCAGGGAGGTCCCCTCCTCCTGCTTTACAGATGGGTAAGCACGGGAAGGCTGCTGGCGGCCTCATGCAGGGTCTGGCTGGGGGGCCTGGGGGAGGGCGCGGTCTTCATATACCTCTGGAAGGCCGCCTGCTTCTTTTTGTTTTTTTAAGTTTTTTTATGTTTATTTTTGAGAGAGAGAGTGTGAGCAGAGGAGGGGCAGAGAGAGAGAGGGAGACACAGAATCTGAACCTCCTCCAGGCTCTGAGCTGTCAGCACAGAGCCCGACGCGGGGCTCGAACTCACACACCGCGAGATCGTGACCGGAACGCCCACCCCTCTGAGCCACCCAGGTGCTCCCGGGAGGCCTTCTTTTTTAACAAGCTTGAGTGAAATCTACTTTATACGTCATAAAACGTGCCTCCCTCCGTGTTTGTAAATTCACAGAGCCGTGCGACCATCACCACAATGCAGTTGTGCGACTTTCACCCCCTGCCCCCCAAGTCCTGGTGCCCGTTTGCAGTCCTTCCTGTGGTCGGGCAGCATCTTTTCATGTGCTCAGTGGACTTTTTTTTTTTTTTTTTATATACCTTTTTTGGAGAAATGGCTCTTTAGATATTTTGCTCATTTTTCATCGGGTTGTTTGCCATCCTGTTTCTGAGGGGTTAGGGGGCTTTATATATTCTGGATACAAGTCGAAGGAAGGCATCTGTGGTCTGTTTCCAGTGCAGGCCCAGGCCGGAGGGTGGTGAGATCCCACAGTTAAGACTCTGCCTGGACCACCGGGCCAGCTGTCTGTGGAGCCTGAGGTCTGAGCCGGCTTGGCTGGGGAGGGCCTGGGGGGAAGCTCAGGGCCCTGGGGTGCCTCTGGGCCCCAGCTGGCCTGGGATTGCAGTCAGAGTGGAGAGGGCAGTTCTCCTGACATCTGCCTGGGAGGGGGTGGGGGTACTCTGGCCCCTGACCCCTGACCCTTCTCCCTTGCAGTGAGGGAGTCTCCTGAACCCTGGTCTTGGCTACCTTAGGGCCTCCAAGCCTGACTTATTAGACCCCTGACTTAGACCCCAGCTCCTTCCAGAGGGCCTCAAAGTGGCCTTTGGGGTTCATGCCCCCCTACAGAACCCCAGGCTGGGGGCCACCAGCTTCCAGAACATTCTTTCCTTCTTTCTCCTCCTACCCCACCTCTTACCCCCAAGCATTAGAGCTGCTGGCTTTGAAGATAGCAGTGTGAGCCCAGAGGTAACTAGACTCTGTTTTTTTCACCCAGCACAGACTCAGGGACTGGGTCTGTCCCCCAAGGGCCGATGAGGATTTCTCACCCAGCCCAGCCCTGGGGGCCCACACCCTCTCCTTGCTGGACTAGAATCCCAATGGAATCGTACCACCCGACTGTGGGATTTGCCATCATGATTCTTCTGTTCCTAAAAGGAACAGAATCTCATGGGAAGGAGACCAGGACAGGTCTCCTTCTAGGTCTGGTGTCCCTCTCCGGGAGCTGTGGGCAACCTCAGGCTGGTGGCTCGCCTCCCTATTCCTGTCCCACACTCTTTGGGTGTCACAGCATCATCGCGCTCTGTGTTTCCTGACCCATAAAGTTTAGGTTAAATACACATTAATCACTAGGAGTCACTACCCTCCTGACGCCATACCCACCCCTGCAAGGTGAGGGACATTTACAAAGGGCAGTGAAGTGGCTCAGGCTATCCCCCTAGGAGCAGAATTACCTGGGTTTGGGTGCAGCTTGAGTCACAGTTACCAAGTGACTCTGAACTCATTTCCTTTCCTGTCCTTGCTTTCTTGCGAACATACAAAGAGGTAACATAATTAAAGCATTAGCGTGATGCCTGGTCCTCCAATGCTCAGTGAAGGAAAGTGAGCACCCCACCGGGCAATGGTGGAGGAGACCCAGCAAAGCCCTGCCCTCTGAGCCTTCCTCCTGGCTTCCTTTGTGCACTGGCTGCCACCTTCGTCTGTGGATAGGAGGTAGCAGCCACAACAAGAAGGCTTGCTTCCTGTTCAGTGTCCTGGCTAAGCAGAGTCCTAAGCAGGATACACAACACTCAGTTATTCAGATAAAAAAATGAGTAAGTTTTTAGCATAAATATGTCACATGCAACCGTTGGGATATACTTACACTAAAGTGGGCTATACTTTGGGATATACTTATACTGAAAAAAAATTTGAACTGAAATTCAAATTTAATTGGGTGTCTTGTATTGTTATTTGTTAAATGTAGTCCTGATTGCAGGCCCTACCCTCCACCCGTGAGCCTTGTGTCAGCCCCAGACTGACTGATTTAGGTCTGGGCCGCTATGTGTAGGACTACGATTGGTTTAAGCCAGTCAGGGTTCACTTTGGGCTTGTGGGTGATGTGGGGTCCACGTCTTCCACCAGGCTGAAGGGGGTGCTGGGGAAATCACCCCAGGTCCCCACAATTGGGATGGTGCTGGTTACCGTGTGTCCCTTCCCTTGCCCACCCAGAGGGACTTTGTCTAGAATGAAAAATCCACAAACCCAGGCAGTGTTTGAATTTCAGTCCCTTCTTGTCTCTGCTTCGAAGGGAGTCTTGTCTGTTTCACAGATGGAGAGACTGAGGCAGGGACCCCTGGAAGGGAGTGGCCATAGTGGTATCCTGACAGCAAGAGACCACTGAACATTACTGAGCAGTGCCTGCTGGCCTCTCTTACCCTGTTAGCATCGGGAATTTTTCCAGGGCTGGGATGGTTCTGTCCATGCCCCTCAGCTCTGAGCTGCAAACACCTCCCCCTTTGATGTCGGAATGGAAGGGGCATTACTGGTCATTGTTGTCCCTTACTGAGGGCTCAGGATAGGCTGGCAGCCATCCTGGGAGCTTTAGGGAGGTCAGATCCCCTTGGGAGGCCGATACCTGCTTGTAGTCATGGCCCAGACGAGGGGCAAGGATGGGCTACAGTCACATGGAGACTTAGCCACAGCCTGGGGCTCATACTCGGCCCCTGGCTTCTAATGCAGGTGGAATTCTTCTCAGCACCTCACTGCCAGCTGGACTCAGGTTTCAAGGTCTCTGCCCGGGGAAGACATGGGGGCACTCTGGATTATAACCCCGCATCTCATGCCTGCTGCACAGAGGGCCAAAAGAATGTGCCAGAACTCCCACTGTTTTTAAGTTTATTTATTTTGAGAGAGAGAGTTGAGAGAGAGCAAGAGCATGGGTGCCAGCGCAGGGGAGGGGCAGAGAGAGAGGGAGAGAGAATCCCAAGCGGGCTCCTCACTGTCAGCGCAGAGCCTGAGGCAGGGGTTGATCCCACGACCATGAGATCATGACGTGAGCCAAAATCAAGAGTCACTTGCTTAACCAACTGAGCCACCAAGGTGCTCCCCTCATGTTTTTTTTTTTTTTTTTAAGCCTAGAAAGGGGACCTCTTGGGTCTGGGGGTTGAGAAAGGAGTGACTAAGACCCTTTCCCAGAAGTTAGAATGGAACACTTGTACTCCTGATGAATGTATGATGGTCTTAGGGTACAGTGGTGAGCCATGCTTTATTCTTACAGTTACATGTTGTCCTTCAAGCCACGAGGGTGGGTGTAAGTGGCCCCTTGGACTGGGAGTTCACCAGGTAGTGACAGAACATTTCCATCTCAAGTGCATAACGGTTGGATTTCTTAAGGGCCCCTCTTGTAAAGGGGATTAGGTAAGTGACCGTGGGGATAACACACACCAATGCAGCGACCTGAAGGGGCCAGGGAGACAGTGGTGAAGTTTGGCAAATGCGATCTTGGTGGAAGCAGCTGGAAACAAAAGCCCACAGCCTCCCCTACCTTGGGCTTCCTGCCGCGGCCACAGCCAAGTTCTGCTGCCTGGGTTGGAAAGAGTGACTCCCAGCTGGCTTGCCTCGGAGGTCAGGGTGACCGTGAGCCGGGCCCCGTGCCACGCAGCCACACCCACCCAGCTTGGCCAGTAGCTCCTGTGGCCCTCGTGTGGGTGCGGGGCCCGGGGCTCCCCGTCCCGGGGCCCCGCAGAGCAGACTCCCCCTGCCGACATCTGGGGAGCCCCTCAGGGTGTGCATCAGCTCCCCTTGGGGTCTCCCCAGTGCTTGCATGGGCCTCGGCCTCGTGTCTCCTTGGCAGGACCCCAACGGCCAGGGGGCGCAAGCCGTTAAGCATTTGACCCCCGACCAACTGGTATGTCTAAAGTAGGATAAAGTTCGGACCGCCGGGGTCCCAGCTCTGCAGCTCTTCGCCGAGTCCCTCCGAGGCCTCCTGCGGCTTAAACCACAAAATAGGAGGGTACTTCCAGCAGGGCTTGGCATACAGTAAGTGCCAGATAAGTGCGTGTTTGGAGGTTGCTGGACCCCCAACCCACGGGTCTTCCTTCATTCATCATTCACACCCGTTTGGGAGTGTCTCTAGACATCAGGCATTTGCCTTTGGGTGTGAGCAGAGAGCCACGTACTACCCTCGGGGGACAGGCAGGGGACAGGATGGTGTTTCCAGCCACCCTCCGCTCTGCCTTTGCTGGGGCCCGTGCTGAACGTGGGTGATGGAACGAGGCGTCTAGGAGATGGAGGGATGGGACAGAGGCCCTTTGGATCGAGGGCTGTCTTAGAGGAGGGTCAACCCTGGCCTGGTGATGGCTCAGCCGTCTTTGTCCTTCACTCTGAGGGTTGAGGTGTGAACTACAGGGGATGGGTCCCCAGATAAAGGCCAGGAAGAAGCGGGGGGCTCCCTGAGGCCCGTCCCATGGATTTGGTGTCGGCCAAGAGGCAACTCTTGGGGATTCATGAAGACCTGGCGTGCCACCCCCTGTCCTGCTGTCTTGGGAGTGTCTTCTTGATATTGAACATGCCCTTGACCCCTTCCAAGTATCAGGAGCATGGCCAAGGGGTGCAGATGTATGGACTGCCGAATGGGATCCCCCTTTAGAGGTGCTGTGATAGAAGTGACCCTGGGTACACAGGGGTTAGTTCTACCAGGGGAGGGGGGTAAAGAGGAGCTGGGGAAAGTTTCAGGAGGGAAATGTCCACAAAGCAGCTGGGACAAGGCAGAGAAGGTGTTCCAGGAGGAGAGCGTAGCCAGTGCAAAGGCCCTGGGGTATGAAAGAGCCACGACATCAGCTCAGTTGCATGGCCTGAAGCCCCTCACACTGTTGTTGTTTTACAGATGGGGTAGGTTTGGGGTCAGCTGAGAGATGGGCCGGCTGCCCTTCTGGGGCACGAGGCACCACGTATCTCCCCGATTCCAGCCCAGGTCAGAGGATCGCTGGTTTCTACAGAAAATGCCTCCGCAGCATTGTTGTGTGAGGTCTAAAGAGGAGAAGACTGAACCTGAGGTGGGAGCTGGGCCAGAAGGGCAGCTCCTCCCCGGGCCTGGGGGCAAAGGCCATGTCCCCTAGAGGCTGGGCCCGCGAGCAGATCTGTCCATGTGCCAGGCCCCGCTGATTCACTGGCTGTGCGTGTGGATGAAAACATTCCAGCAGGTTCTCCTCTGGGGCCACCCCGGCAGGGCCGCAGGAAGCGGCTCCCCGGCCTGGGGCTGGGCCTGGAGCTGAGCTTTCTTGGCAGGCATTCCAGCTGATTCCTCCTGTCCCTACTTGAGCTTCCCCATGACCGCCCAAGGGGCACACCGGGGAGTGGGGGTGGGGGGGCTCATCTTCAGCCTCCCGAGCCAGCCTCAGATTCCTCATCTGAAAAATAAGGATAATGCCACCCGCTGCCTGAGCCTCTTACAAGAGGTCATGCTGGCCTGGCACTCGCAGAGCTGGTCCGTGCTTCATACTACGTATTCGTCCCCTGCGGAAGGAAGGGCCTGGAAAGTGGGGTCACAGCCTCGAGCCACCGAGATGCCGCCTGGGGCCAGGCACAGGGCGCCCAGGAGAAGACAGCACAGACATGTCTCTGTAGGGGGCAAGGGTGCCGAGGGGGTACCTACTTTAGACGCGATACTTTCTTGCGTCTGAGATGTAGTTGTTTTCCCTCCGATGTGAATAATTTCCAAGATCTGAATGTCTTCCAAATAGCAAGCCTGTTGAAGAGGCCTTGGCATAACGTGTTTATTGTCGCTCACTGACGGCTGGTTGCTTGCGGGGCCCTGGGGAGGCAGCCGGAAGGAGATCGATGAAAGCCCGGGCTCCGTGGCGTTCACATCCACCCGGGGAGACCAGGGAAAGGAACACATTAACAAGGTGATGTCAGGGAGCCGTGGGTTCCAGAAGGAAATAAAGCAATGCAAAGGGACGGGGAGTAACCAGCCAGGGGTCTCGGGGAGACCTGCCCTGGAGACGTTGGGAGGTAAAGCTTCTCAAAGGGGATGACCCCAGAACTGAGGCCTGAAGGGGAGAACTGATACAGGGTTCAAAGGGGTTAATCTTACGAGAGCGGAAGGAATGGAGTGGCAGGGGAGGTGGAAAGGGGAGGGAGGAAATGTCTGAGAAGGAGCTGGTCTTGGGACCAAGTGGGAACTGGCATCCTTGGCTACGGGAACTGCCCGGACAAAGGCCCTGAGGTATGAAATAACCTGTGATATTGGCCTGATTGGGTGGCTTGAAGCCAGTGAAGGGGTCACTTTACAAGGGAGTATGGTTGGGGCCGGCCGGCAGATGAGTCTTCTCCCACCCATGCACACCCACTGGCTCAAGCCGTCTCTAGATCTGCTGGGAAAGCATTCCAGGCACAGAGAGTGGTGTGTGCAAAGGTCCTGAGGCAAAGGTCCTGGAGTTTGACACATTCAGGGGCTGAAAGATTAGTGAGGCTGTTAGTGAGTGAAATGAGGGAGGGGGTAACATTCAGAGAGGTTGCCAGGGGCCACATCATGTTGGATGTTAGGGATGAGGTGGGATTTGAACCAGTATATGTACATTTTTGGTCTCCTTAGATGCTTTTACCAGATCAGCCGTGGGTTAGGGAGGAAAGCAGTTAATTGAATCCTGTATGCTGCATGACTTTAAAAGGCTCTGGGGGCCCCAGGGAATGGGGTCCCCTCACCCCAGGGAGTTCAGGGATGCTTTTCTGTGAGATGAAACTCCAAGGGCGAGGGGTAGTGGAGGAAGCTGGGAACCACTGTCTGTGTCCAAACTGCAGCTCCTCTAGGATTCCCTGAGGGCAGGAGAAGGAGGAGAGGGGCCTGGGGAGGCGGCCAGAGGCTGGTCCACCAGGGTTCCCTCTGTCTGAGGCCGAGGGGCGGAGCCGGCTACAGTCCAGCTTCGCGTGGCTTGTCCAGCCCCTAGATTCTATATATATTTTTGGAATTGTGGCGTTTATAAATCAGGATTAAAAAGTAATCCAGGTGTCTGACTTGCTGGGACAACAGAAAACTCTGGCAGCCCTGGGCCCACATTCCTGCATGACAAGCACCGGTTGGAGCCGAGCGACTGCTGCCCAGCGTTGGGGGCCTGGGAGCCCCCTTGTTCACAGCCCCCACCACGCCTGTCGCCTCCCACCTGCCTCCTGCACTCCTGGGTCCCTGGGCTCTCCCTGAGGGCCTGTGAGTCTGTGGTTCCAGCTGGGGGCAACGAGAGGCCTCGTTAGGGAGCGCCATGGAGACTGGGGGATGGCTTGGAGGGGACAAAGTGTGCCAGGAGCCCGAGGTGTCATGGTCTCTCCACCCACGGGAGCTGACAAGCCTTGACCGCAGGCAGTGGGTGTGGGATGGAAGGATGGCTCACTCTAGCCTCTGGCCCAGACCGGTCTTTCTGGATTTCTCACGATGACAGCCCGGGGCTTTGTCACCTTCTCCCCGTTGCTCTCCATCCCTGTCCCATCACGTCCTTCCAGCTGACCTCTGATCCCGCAAGGCACCTCTTCAAGTCTGGATCAGACCCTCCAGAAATTGCCCCATAAAGCTAGCCAGGAGGTGGTCGTCGGCAATAAGTGAAGGCTTTCGGCCCCACCCCGGGGCTCCCTGGGTGTGGAGCCTTGGTTCGGGGTGCCTGGCTGGTGGGAGGGCCTCTGCAGGGTCCCCAGGGCTCTGCTTGCATTTGCCCCGTGTCTGTGTGCACCCTAGTCAGGAACCACTGACCAAGGTTCTCGGTGACTCAGCACCCCGTGCTGACAGTGCCTGTGGAAACCAGAGTTCCTCAGGGCTTTTCAGAAGGAGACCCTAGATAGAAGTTTCCGGCCCAGGAGGGGGCAGAGCCATGGGGCTTCCCCTGCGTGTGCGGGTCTCACCGAGCACAGACGGTCTTGTCCCCGTGGGACAAGCTTCAGGCTGGAGACATCGCTTCTAGCTGCTTCTAGCTGTTTGTCTCTCCCCCACACACCAGCCATTCATTTTTGTGTGGTATGGCCTTCTTTTCCTCTCTGGGGGGAAGAAACGCTTCAGGAGGGAAGGAAAGTCATGGATGGCTGTGGACGTGTTAGGAGAACTGGCCACAGCTCAAAGTCCCTGGATAGTACTGGCCCCATTGCGCAGAGGGGGAAATAAAGGCTTGATGGCACAGTGATGAGGGAGGGGGGCATTGTTTCTGAGCTTGGCAGCCGGGAGGCCTGCCGTTTGCCTTCAAGTCCCTGCTGCAGCCCTCTGGCTCCTCTGTGACGGGTGATGTCGAGAAGGCCAGCCACTGGGGTGGCCGGGCTGGGGGCTCCCTCCCAGCTCCCCTCACCCCATTTGCCAAGTCTGACTGGCTCTTTGTGGCAGGAGTTGTGGTCTTTGGCCTGGACTAGCCAGGCCCCTCCGGTCCCCACCTTCCCAGCTATGGCTAAGCGTGGGCAGGTGTTCAAATGGGAACAGAGACATTTTTCCGTTTCCTTCCCAACACGGGCTTCAGCTGTGTGCACATGCTTTAAAACTTAAAATCACCCTCACGCCTGGGGGGCTCAGTTGGTTAAGGGTCCGACTGCTGCTCAGGGCATGATCTCGCGGTTCATGAGTTCGAGCCCCGCGTCGGGCTCTGTGCTGACAGCTCGGGGCCTGGAGCCGGCTTCGGATTCTGTGTCTCCCTCTCTCTCTCTCTCTGCCCCGCTGCCACTTGCCTGCACTCTTTCTCTCCCTCAAAAATAAAAAAAATTTAAAAATTAAAAAAAAAAAGAGAAAACTTAAAATCACCTTCAAAATAACGTTTTCTGAGGGCCTTGAACTTGGTGCTTTACCTGCACATTTGAATCACAGCTCTTCAAGCTAATGCCTCCGTTGACCTTGGGCAAGTTTCTTAAGCTCTCTGTGCCTTGCTTTCTCGTTTGGCAGATGGGGGTGGTGATGGTGGTCTCATCTTGAAGGATCTGGTATGCACAGAGTCCTTAGTGCAGGGCCTGGCACCACGTGCGTTCAGGGCATGGCTGTGACCACCTCACTCGGCCTCCGCAGCAATCCCGTGACAGTCATTCATGCCTCCACTGGACCCATTTGATAGTTGAGGAAACTGAGGTTCAGAGCAAGAAGTGACTCCCCCCCCACCCCCGCCCAAGGTCAAGACGTCATTGTAAAATCTCTTGAAGTAATAATGCCATTGAGGAGATGAGGTGGGGTGGACAGTCACGGCCACCCCCGTCCCCCAGGCACACTGAGAGACCAGATCCCCCTCCCCAGCAGTGACCAGCCCCTCCCCCACCCGAAGCCTCCCTTGCCTAGGAGCCAACTCCCCCCAGGTCTCCAGACTCTGCGGCCACCTGGGGACACTGCGTGGATCTGGCCTCTTCTCGGGACTCTTCTCTTCCTAACACCCCCCACCCCCGCCATTAGGAGCCATCTCCCACCCCCCATCACTCACCCTCTAACCCCACTTCCCAGAAAGTTCTCTCTCTCTCTCCTGGAGTTCAAAACAGCCCTGTGGACCCCTTTTGGCCTGGCCCTGCCCTGCAGATGGCCCGACAGACGTGTGACCCGGCGTGGCCGGATTCCACAGCGGTGGTTAAGCGTTATTTATTTCCTTTGATGCGCGCGTATACACGCACAGCCGCCTGGCAGGAAGCCCGGCTGCGGGCGGACAGTGAGTCAGGGCGCTGGGCTCCCGCGCGTGCGCGTGGCTGTCCGGGCGGACGCGGACCCGCCCCTGCCTATCAGCGTTTTTAATTTAACGTCTTTACTTTGGAAAATTTCGGACATGCACGGAAATCGGGAAGACCAGACGGTGATTCCGGCATCCCCACCCCGCCGCGTCACCCCTGGCAAGGTTTAGCAGCCTTGCTTCATCACCTCCTCATGGGCTCCCTCTCCTGCTTTTTCCCCATTTGGCTGGAGTATTTGAACGCAAACGGCAGACATCGGAGCATGCGTGTCATTTACAAAAAAAAAAAATTTTTTTTAATTTGAGTTATGAAATAATTTTAGAGCCGCAGGGAATTGAGAAGATAAAGCCACATGGTGCTGTGTTCCACCCTTCACCCGGTTCCCCCAATGGTTACACCGCACGTAATTATGCTACAATACCTAAACCCCGAACGAGATTAGGAAGGTGTGTCGGTGCCTGTGGTTCGACGGCATTCTGTCACGTGTGTGGATTCACTTTGCCACCACCACAGTAGAGAACAGAACTCCTGAATCACTGTGAAGATCTCCTACACCCACCGCCCTGTCCCCCCATCCGGGAGCCGCGGGCAACCACTGATCTGGACTCATCTGTATAGTTTTGTCGTTTGGGAAGGTTATATAAATGGAATTACATTGCACGTTCCCCTGGAGACTGGCCTTTATCTCCCCCCCCCCCCCCCGCACAGCGTAATGCCCCTGAAAGCCATGAGTTGTCTTGCTTTTTTTTTTTTAATTGTGTTTTTTTTTTTTTTCAACGTTTATTTATTTTTGGGACAGAGAGAGACAGAGCATGAACGGGGGAGGGGCAGAGAGAGAGGGAGACACAGAATCGGAAACAGGCTCCAGGCTCTGAGCCATCAGCCCAGAGCCCGACGCGGGGCTCGAAACCACGGACCCGTGAGATCGTGACCTGGCTGAAGTCGGACACTTAACCGACTGCGCCACCCAGGCGCCCCTTTAATTGTTATTTTTTAATGTTTATTTAATTTTGAGACAGAGACAGAGACAGAGCTTGAGTAGGGGAAGGGCAGAGAGAGAGAGGGAGACACAGAATCCAAAGCAGGCTCCAGGCTCCGAGCCGTCAGGACAGAGTCCGACCCGGGGCTCGAACTCGTGAACCGCAACATCATGACCTGAGCCGAAGCCGGACATGTAACCGACCGAGCCACCCAGGCGCCCCTGAGTTGTCCTGCCTTTTAAGGCTGGGTAGCAATCCACCAAATGGACGAAGCCCCGTCTGCTTAACGGGCCACCTCTCGAGGGGCGTCCAGGCTGCTTCCGGTTCTTGGCCACCGTGAGTAAAGCCGCTACAGATGTTTGTGTGGATGGAAGTTGTCGTTTCTCTGGGGTAACTGCCCACTCAGGAGTGGGGCTGCATAAATGTCTCCATCGGCGTTCAGTATTTAAGAAGCAGACAAGCTCTTTTCCAGAGCGGCTGTACAGGCTTACCTTTTGGAAGAAAAGCTTTTGTAAACAGGAGCTCCTCGGGGCTGGCCCGGGGCGTCCTCAGCAGCCTGTCCGCGCCCCACATCCACTGAACACCTCCTGTGTCCCGGGCTCCCCGTGAGGTCCCTTTCCCACAGGCGATGTGCAGCCCCGCTTTCCAGGAGAGCGTTCTCCAGCTCAGAGACAGCTTGCCTGAGGCCACAGCCAGCAAGTGGGGAGCACCGGGATTCAAATCCAGCCCCGTCCGGCCCAGAGCCTGTGGGGTTGACACCCACCCTTGCTGGGTTGCAGAACGTGGTACTGAATGTTTGGGGGAGCAGGGAGCAGACCGGAGAAGGGGAGGACGTGGTGGGGAGCACAGACCTGGTGATAGGAGGGGAGACGGGGCCTGCCCAAGGCCTGGCTTCTCTCTCCTTGCTGGGCTGACTTTTGTAGTACCCCCTCCCTCCCTCCGTCACAGGGGGAGCTGGTCCTGTGTTGTTAGCCGGGTCTCCTTGGCCCCAGGAGGTGACCTTGCCTTCCCTGCCACCTTGGTCCCTGCACGGGTGGGCTCCCCACCAGCCCCATCTACACCCTGGAACTTCCTGTCCTCCCGTGTGAGCCTGAGGAGCTGTGGATAACGCACAGAAAACCTGTCCTCCGCTCATCCTTCTTCCCTGCCGCAACTTCTGAGCCTCTATCCTCTTTGCTGTGTCTGATGTCGTGAAGATGCCCTTGGCGGTGAGAATAGCAATACCTACTGTTCACTGGATGCTGTCGCTGGTGCTCGGATATGTGACTTCATGTGATCGCCGTGGCCATCCTGTAGGCAGCCCCGATTACCGCCACTTTAGAGACAGGCGTTCAGAGGCTCGCCCAGTTCACGAATGGTCCGGGTGACTCTGGAGGGACCCTAGAGATGAAGTTTCTGCCTGGCCCGAGGTGTTCCAGGCTGGCTCTTCTCTCCAGCCAGCCACTCCTTACCTCACACCTTGCCTTCCCAGCCGTGTGAGCCCAGGTGGGTGACTTGGGCTCTCTGAACCTTCTTGTCACCTCCCAGCAGGGGAATCAGGCTTTCCCAACCTGGCCTGACCATCAACAGACTGACAACCTGAAAAACACCCAGTGGTCAGAAGGCAGACAGGGGCACTGGCAGGTGAGGGCCCTGTACCCCGGGCGTTGGTCCCAGTACTGGCTGTGACCCTGGGCAGGTCACTTTAGCTCAGGGCCCTGTCACATAGCAAAGATGATTCTTCGGACAGGATTTGGCGAGTTGACTCCTACGACAGCTCTCTGTGAACCGTGGTGCCCGGCGCCTGGAGTGTGCTTTACCCTTGAGGGACTCACAGCACACTGGGGAGTCAGGAGTGAACAGACCATCACCATACAGCGTGGTCTGGGGGCACCTGGGTTGCTCAGTCGGTTAAGCGTCCGACTCTTGATCTTGGCTCGGGTCATGAACTCATCTCAGAATTCGTGGGATCGAGCCCTGCGTTGGTATCTGTGCTGATGGCATGGAACCTGCTTGAGACTCTGTCTCTCTATGCCCTCCCCTGCTTGCTCTCTCTCTAAAAGAGAGGAAGGAAGGAAGGAGGGAAGGAAGGAAGGAAGGAAGGAGGGAGGGAAGGAAGGGCACGAATCAAGGTCTGGAGGTGTACAAGTATAGTCACACACCCCTCCCCATCGCCATGTGTCCCAGAGGGTGTGAATTGCCCAAATCGCTCTCCACAATGGCCTCCCTTCTGGGTGCTGAGATTTACTTTAAGACTGGGCAGTTTCTGTCATGCCCAGTGACATGACACTGCAGCGTCTTCTCCCCTGTCCTTAAAGATTTACAGTGTCATCTCTGCTTCCATCTGTCTGTCCATCTGTCCATCATTCATCCATCTACCCATCCATTTATCTGTCTGTTCATCATCCATCAGTTCATCCCTCCATCCATGCATCTGCCTATCTGTCTGTCCATGCGTCATCTATCTGTTACCCATTATTCATCCATCCATCCGTCTGCCTTCTGTCCAGCCACTCCTCCATCCAGCCATCCGTCAGTCCGGCCAGCCAGCCACACAACAGGTATTTATTGAGAGCTGATGGCGTGCCAGGCCCTGCTGGGCACAGCCTTCCCTGGAGAGGCACAGAGCGGGTGATGAGCAGACGTAGGCTGAGGTCTGCTTTGCTCCACTGGGACCCTGCCCAAGATGTGCACAGACTTGCCTCCAGAGTCCCTCCCTATCTCGGACTGCCTGATCTTGTTAGGAGGGAGGCGGCCCTTGCCTCTCAGCCTGGGAAACCATCCCTGACAGTCTGCTTTTGAGAGAGTCACCTCCGCAGACAGAGGGTGAGGAAATCAACCCAGACCACAGACGGCTGCGTGCTCCTCAGGACGTGGGCTTCCCACCCGCCTCTGCTAACGACGCCACCCCTCGCTGCCTTTCTAGGGATGTGAACCCTGGGTGCTCTTAGTCACTGCTGATGGTGTGTCCAGCTTTGTCTCCCCATCCCGGGCCTTTGAGCTTCTAGACAAAACTCCAAGTGTTCATGCTGCCCATGGAGCATTTTTATAGCCTGTTCCACCTGGTCCCAGAGCCTGACAGCGACCTTTTTCGTTACATAATTTAAAGCGAGTCCCCACCGATGGTACTCGGGAAAACCGAAGCCCTAACCTCACTGTGGACCCTTGAGTAAAGGAGTGGGACGTGTTTTACGTGGAGCTCTCAGCCGAGGGTGGAGAGTAGATGGGGGAGAGACACCAATACAATGCCAAGAGGAGGCCGTGGATAGTGAGGAGGCGTGAGATGTAGGAGATGTTTCGATGGGGTGCTGGGGACCCATGGCCAGTGGTGGCTCGGGGAGGAGGTGTCCTCTCTGGGAGCTGGGGAAGCTGAGCCCCCTCCATAAGGAGAAGTCACAGATCACTGGGCTACAAGGGTACATGATGTGGGTGGGGGTGGGGGGGCAGGAAAGAATTTAGATCTGAAGAAGGGCGATGAGCTACATCCATGTCAAGGGAGAATGGGGGCATCTGTGGCAGATGGCACAGCATGGACTAAGGCCCTGTGGCAGCAGAAACAAAAAGGAGAAGGGGCCAAAGGTGGCCCGCATGGCTGGACAGGAAGCAAGGTGTAAGATGAGGTTGGAAGGTGCAGGAGTCAGTCGATTAAGCGTCTGACTTCGGCTCAGGTCATGATCTCGGGGTTCGTGGGTTCGAGCCCCGCGTCGGGCTCTCTGCTGATGGCTCGGAGCCTGGAGCCTGCTTCGGATTCTGTGTCTCCCTCTCTGCCCCTCCCCGCTCACGCTCTGTCTCTCAAAAATGAATAAACATTAAAAAAAATGAAAAAAATTAAACTGTATACACCCTACGTATTACTGTCCTCAGGCTGTCATTGCAAGTTGATAGCAAGAGCTTGTCTGAAAACAATAGAAGGGGGTTCTCACAGAGTTCTGCAGGCTCTAACTCTGAAATTAAGGAGTCGGCAGGGCTGTGCTCTGTCTGAAGGTTCTAGTTTCTCGTGGCTGTAACAATCCTTGGTGCTCCTGGTTCCATAGGTACATCACTCCATTGTCTGCCTCAGCTATTACATGGCTTCCTCACTTCTTTAGAAGGATCCCAGTTCCTGGATCAGGGCCCACCCTAATTCAGTCCGATCCTACCTTGACTTTGACTATATCAATAAAGACCCTATTTCCAAATCAGGAACTTGGAGTTAGGACCTCAGTGTATCTCTTGCAGGGAGGGGGGCAGGGGCGGGGGGTTGGGTGCGGGGGGGGGGGGGAGAGGACATAAATCAAGCCACAACACAACAGGACCCTGATTTTGTTTAAAAAAATGCATTCGTGGTCACGTTCTGTTTCTTCATCGGGTTGCTCATTACGTGAGAGATTTCGCTCTGAAAATCCAGAAAGCTGTACGTTTCTGATCCGTGTTCTTTTCCACACATGTGTTACATTTCCATCAATGTATTGGCCGATAGGCACGTGCTGGAAACAGACTGGCAGCTGCTGTATCGTGATGCTAATGGAGGCTTCCCCTGGGTAGTGGGTTTATGGATCAATTTCATTTTCTCCCAGTATGTTCCAAATATGCTGCCCTAGGCATGCATTACTTTCATCAAGTAATAAATCCATGCATATCCTAAGAGAAGAGCTGGGGTTGGAACCGTCGTCAGTCACCCATCCTTCCCTGTCCTCAAAGCGATTGGAACAGGAGGTGGGTGACTGGATGGGAATGTGGCCTGCCCGGAGAATCTGCTCCGAATAAACATTTTTAGCCCCATTACCCACCCCCTTCAAATGGCCTGCTCATGACTGTGGCCCTGATGATCCACACAGGCTTTCTGTGGAGCGGGGCTTGGCAGTTACCTCACCTGAGTCCTCTTTGGGAGGACGGCGAACCGGGGTAATAATAGAACTGACCTCACGGGCGGCTGGAGGCTTCACTGGGATAATGCACGTGAAACCCTGGGGCCCTGGCACAGGGACGAGCTGCCACGAATACCGTCCTGATGAGAAAATGCCCACAGTACGCGGCAGGCAGCTCAGTGTCTTTGTTTAACGGTTCCGCTTGTCGGGGAAGGTCCACCAAATGACACCTCGCCCCGTTGCACGGCATCCCTGGGGGACACACAGGGTGGCGAAGCCTCCCCCCACCCCCGGCAAGTTTTCCCATTTTGCTCCTTTTTAACACACCTTGGCGCTCGCCCCCGCTCACCGTGGCTGTATGATGTTTCATCATGTGTCTTTAAGGCCATGTGCTGCCATGACAGCGAAGCCATCGCCCGGAAATTTTAGAGGAAGCAGGCGGGCTGAGATGCTGGGATGCTTGTGTCGCCCTCCAGGCCCCGCCCCTGCCCTGGCCCCACCCAGACCACGCCCCCAAGAGGCGGTACTTCACCAGGTCTCGGCCCCCACCCAGGGTTTGGCTCCCCAGGGTTTTGGGGATGGGAGCCTACTGTGTTTGGGGCTCGGTCTCCTTTGGCAATGTCTGTCCGAGTGGCAAATGCAGAAACCCTCTGCCCCAGCTGGGCTGCAGCCCAGCGGCAATCCTGCAGATAAACTTAGGCTCGTGGGACGTGATTTATGTACAAGGTTATCCTTTGCAACATTGTTTATAAAAGGGAAAGATTGAAAACAGCCTAAACCCACATCGTCAAGGAGCTGATTAAAGAAACTGGCAGAATCCACATCACGGGATACTGTACTCGGCCGCTGTAAAGAACAGTGCAGAACCATCTCTAAGCTTTATTAGGCGAGTAAAGCAAGGTTCCAAAAGCATTCAGCATATACACACCTCTTTGCATTAAAAGGGAAAGATGCGTCTATATTTGTATTAGCTTCTATTTACATAAAGAAACTGCAGCTACCCACTGAATGACTAAGTGTTACTTACGGAGGTGGGGGGTGAAACATGGGGACTTGGGGAGGAGAGGGGACAGAGATTTGTTTGAGGCCTTCTTTCTTTTTTGGACCCATGTGAATTTCCTACTTTTCAAAATTCCAAATTGAGGGAAATTGTAGCCTCTGTAAAACAAAGGCTGTCTTAAAGCAGCAGCTTTGGCGTGAGTGTCACTCTGAATGTCATTTCAGGCCCTCAGAGCAGTGTGACCTTGGGCAAGTTACTCAACCTCTCTGTTTCAGTTCCTCCATCAGTGAAACAGGGGTCATAACAGCTCCAACTTTGGGCCGTTGGGAGAATTGAATGAGATCAACTGTGTCCAGCGCCTGGCCCGAAGTAGGCAAGCAGCAAGAGTGAGCATCCGCGGTCTTCCTGAAAGTGTGGCCATCTGGACTGGGACCCGGGTGGCAGGATGTGAATCCCGGGGCCGCTGTGAGCCCTCTTCTGTCAGTCTGGTGGCTGTCTGTCTTCCATTGCGGGGGCCCTGGCCTCGTGGGAGCTGCTCATTAAGCAACAGTGGGGTCTCTCCCCGCCCTCCCCCTCCCATCCCCACGCAGGCAGCAAGGGGGGGCGGGCTCTGGTAGGCTTGAGTCCTCAGCGTGCATCCGCTGGGGACCTGGGAGGAAGAGGGTTGATGTAAAATGCGTGAGCCTCAGATTGCTGGCGCTGTGCATGGGGACACGGAATGGGGAGTCCCCCTTGGGGCCAGCTCCGGCCTCCTGCGCTGCCTGAACCTTTGGCTCCACTTTCTGGAAACCCTAAGAATGAGGAACCCCAAGTGTAGTCCACAGCACCAGCCGAGAGGGACGCCACCTCCCCCAAGTCAAGCAGTTGCCTACGAAGCCTCCAGACTCTAGCAGTTTGCGGGCTCTCCCACTTCCCAGGGAGAGCTTTTTCTAGAAGGTTCAATAGAACCATGGCTTTAGGGGGTGGTTTCACTGAATAAACAGCCCCTGTGCCTCCCTTTGTTCACCTGTGAAATGGGGATGATAACCTTCCCGCCTTCTCCTCGTGAGCTGAGGCTGGCGGTTGCTCCGGAGGGACCAGGGGATCTCGTTTGTGTGTGTGTTGTGTGTCGGTCGGCCTTTACTCAGTGGAGACATTCCTGAAATATGAGTCAACATGACTTCTGTCACAATTGCTTTTTTTTCTTTTTTTAATGTTTATTATTTTGAGAGAGAGAGAGAGAGAGAGCACAAAAGCAGGGGAGGGGCAGAGAGAGGGGGAGACACACAATTTGCAGCAGGCTCCAGGCCCTGAGCCGTCAGCACAGAGCCCGACGTGGGACTCGAACTCATGAACCGTGAGATCGTGACCTGAGCCCAAGTCGGACGCTCAACCGACTGAGCCACCCAGGCGCCCACAATTGCTCTTTCGATAAGGTGAACTTGGGTGGCTGTGTAAGACACAGCTCCCGGCTCAGATATGTTGGAACTCAGATTTTCTGCAAATTCATTTCATTTCTGTTTAAGCCTCCTTCTGGTCAGGCTGGTGGAGATGTTCCGCTTGGCTTTTTCAGGACTAACCTGCCTTGCAGACTTGACGCTGTGGTCCGAAGGCCCTGACAGAAACAGGTGATGTGTGGGGATATCAGGAACCCCTTGAGGTTCCGGAATTGGGGACTGCTCGGGACAGGACCCTGTGTTCAGGGTCCTCTTTTTTCCCTCTAGCAGTCTAACACTCAAGAATCAGAATGGTGTTCCCTTCCTCCCTTCTTCCCCTCCTCAGTGTAATCTTTACCCTATTGGCTTCCAGCATGTTCTTGGCACAAGTGTGGTACCCTGGCCTCGATTCGCCGAAGCCCCTGAGGGCTAGGACAGGAGTTGGCAAGGCATCCATAAAGTGCCAGAGAGTAAATATTTCAAGCTTTGCAGGCTGTCTGGTCGCTGTAGCAATGACTCCACTCTGCCGCTGTAGGTCAAAAGCAGCCACAGAGAGGATGTCAAGCAAATGGCCGTGACTGTGTTCCAATACAACTTTATTTGCATCAGTGCAAAAAAGAAATGATAAATACGCTACGTGAGAAAGATGTTAACTGATGCTACTGTATAATCATGTTGCAATATCTAAATGTGTTAACGTATGGTACACCTTAACCTTACACAACGTTCCGTCCCTTCTATTTCAAAAAATGTTTCTGATCTAAAAAATATTTAAAAGCTTTGTTTCTTTTGCTGCGCTAGTCTTGAAAATAATCAACAGACTGGACGGGCAGCCTAGGGAGCAGGAGAAAGTAGCTGCACGCCACATACTGATCAGGGTTGACATCCAAAATATATGAGGAAGAATTCCTGTAGCTCAATAGCAAAGCAACCAACCACCCAGTCAGAAAATGGGCAGTGGACTCGAATAGACCTTTCTCCAGAGAAGTCACAGCTGGCCAACAGGTGCATGAAAACATGTTCGACATCACTCATCGTCAGGGAAGTGCAAATCAAAACCAGTGAGGTATCACCTTGCACCCATTAGGATGGCTATTATAAAAAAAAACGAACCCAACGAAAGCAAACCAAACCAATACAAGTGTTGGAGAGGAAACGGAGAAATTGTAACCCTTGTACACCTGCTGGTGGGAATGTAAAATGGTGTGCCTGCACTCAAAATGCTGTGGAGTCTCCTCAAAATATTAAAAATAGAACTACGCCTGGGTGGCTCAGTCGGTTGAGCGACCGACTTCGGCTCAGGTCGTGATCTCGCGGTCCGTGAATTCGAGCCCCGCGTCGGGCTCTGTGCTGATGGCTCAGAGCCTGGAGCCTGCTTCGGATTCTGTGTGTCTCTCTCTCTGCTCCTCCCCTGCTCATGCTCTGTCTCTCTCTCAAAAATAAATAAACATTAAAAAAAAAAATAGAACTACCAGATGATCCAGTAATGCCACTTCTGGGCTGGAAAGCAGGCACCAGGCACAGCAGCCAGGATGTGGAAACGCCCAAAGTGACAGAGGGATAGATCAAGACAATGTGGTCAAGACCTGCAAATGGGATACTATGCAGCCTTACAAAAAGAAGGAAGTTCGGCCACACGCGGCCTGAATGCGCCTGGAAGGCAGTAGGCAAAGCGGCACAAGCCGGTCACAGAAAGACAAACACCGTGTGATGGTACTTCCTCGAGGCATCAAAAGTAGTCCAGCTCCCAGATGCAGAGAGTCAGAGGGTGGTTGCCAGGGCCTGGGGGCAGCGGGAATGGGGAGTTCTTCTTCAACAGGTATATAAAGTTTCGGTCATGCCAGTTGAGAATGTTCTGGAGATCTCTACGACACTGTGCCTGGAGTTAACAGTAGCGTCTTGTGCACTGAGAAGTTTGTCGGAGAGAGTAGATTTCATGTTATATGAAATGTTACCGTGGTGAAAGAAAGAAAGAAAGAAAGAAAGAAAGAAAGAAAGAAAGAAAGAAAGAAAGAAAGAGAAAGAAGAAAGGAAGGAAAGAAAGAGACAAAGAAAGAAAGACAAAGAAAGCAAGAAAGAAAGAAAGAAAGAAAGAAAAAGAAGGAAGGAAGGAAAGAAAGAAAAGACAAAGAAAGAAAGACAAAAGAAAGAAAGAAAGAAAGAAAAAAGAAAGAAAGAAAGAAAGAGAAAGAAAGAGAAAGAAGAAAGGAAGGAAAGAAAGAAAGAGACAAAGAAAGAAAGAAAGAAAGAGAAAGAAGGAAGGAAAGAAAGAAAGAAAGAAAGACAAAGAAAGAAAGAAAGACAAAAGAAAGAAAGAAAGAAAAGAGAAAGAAAGACAAAAGAAAGAAAGAAAAAGAAAGAAAGACAAAAGAAAGAAAAAGAAAGAAAAGAGAAAGAAAGACAAAAGAAAGAAAGAAAAAGAAAGAAAAGAGAAAGAAAGAAAGAAAGAAAGAAAAAGAAAGAAAGAAAAGAGAAAGAAAGAAAGAAAGACAAAAGAAAGAAAGAAAAAGAAAGAAAAGAGAAAGAAAGAAAGAAAGAAAAGAGAAAGAAAGAAAGACAAAAGAAAGAAAGAAAAAGAAAGAAAAGAGAAAGAAAGAAAGAAAGAAAGAAAGAAAGAAAAGAGAAAAGAAAGACAAAAGAAAGAAAGAAAGAAAAGAGAAAGAAAGAAAGAAAGAAAGAAAGAAAGAAAGAAAGAAAGAAAGAAAGAAAGAAAGAAAAGTACAGTGTGCTGTAATTGGCCCCACCCTGGCCTAAGTCTTTGGAACCCAAAGCTGCACAGGTCCAGAAAGTGCTCCTGTTTTGAAAAGCCACGCAGATATTCACCCTCAAACACCAGCTCATGCTTGAAAACCTTTGTAAAGTCAGATATCACTCCCTAATTGACCTTTGGGAAGGAAGATATATTTTCTGGCCCTGGTTTGCCCACAGTTCCCTGTGCTTCATGCTGCCAGGGTCATCTGACTCTTGGCGTCTCTTTCTTGAATGTCCTGGGTTTTTGTACGTCCCAAGAGCACGAGATGGGCGGCTAAGGCCTCTTGCTCGGGGGGCGGGGGCCAGGGGGGTCCAGCTGGTCTGGGGTGGAGTCCTGGTCGCACCACTTTCTTTCTTCCCTTGGGCAGCATACCCATCATCTCTGACCTTCGGTCGCCCAATCTGTTAACTGGAAAAAGCACCTCTGCTCAGGGTCGTCCCAAGGCTCACGTGCCACAGTGTCAGCTACATGGCCCTGGGCCTGGAGGGGGTGGGTGTTTAACCCAGCAACTCACTCCAGTTATGGTGGCAAGAGACTTGAGGCACCTGATTAGAGAGAGGGTTCGAAGGTAGAAAGGGCAGGACGTGGCACGTAGAATCAATCAAATCTCTTCACTCCTGTGTGTCCGTAGGTAGCTCCGTAACCTTTCTGAGCCTCACTTTCCACGCCTGTAAAACAGGGCTGATAAACGGGACCGACTCGGTGAGACAGCACGCAGTGTCTGGTATGCAGTAGGTGCTTAATAAGTGTGGCTATTGAGTGTTTACTTCTGCCGGGTCCCGTCCTCAGTGCCATGTGCTTTGTGGACTCGCCTAGGTTTACTGGCCAGGTTTCTGTTGAGCACAGAGTCTGGTCGGGATGGGAGCAGGGAGGGTCCTCTATCCCCGGGTCACTCAGCAGGGGAAGTCCCTTGCTGAGGTTTCAGTCGTCCAGAGCAGTCATCCCATCTGCTGGGATATATAATATCGCTTCCATTCTTTTTTTTTTTTTTTTTTTTTTACTTAATTTGTTTATTTTGAGAGAGAGACACAGCATGAGCAGGGGAGGGGCAGAGAGAGGGAGACAGAGAATCCCAAGCAGAGTCTCCTCTGTCAGCACAGAGCCTGACGCAGGGCTCGAACTCATGAACTGTGAGATCGTGACCTTAGTCAAAATCAAGAGTCAGTTGCTTAACTGACTGAGCCACCCGGGTGCCCCACATCGCTTCCTCTTGATCGTCTCTGCTGGTACAGTTATCTTCTACTTACGGCCAATAGTTGCTTTCTGCAGTGATAGATGTGTGGCAAGCACTTTCAGAATGTTACTTGGTTTCTGGGACGCCTGGGTGGCTCAGTCAGTTGAGCGTCTGACTTTGGCCCAGGCCATGATCTCCCAGTTTGTGAGTTTGAGCCCCTTGTTGGGCTCACTGCTGTCAATCTGTCCGCACACAGGCGCTTCAGATCCTCTGTCCCCTTCCCTCTCTGTCCCTCTCCCACTCGCACTCTCTCTCAAAAAAATAAACATTAAAAAAAAAAGAATGTCATTTGGTTTTTATTTTCTATTTTTTTAATGTTTCTTGAGATGGTGAGATAGCAGCCAGATTCAGTGCGAGTGCCCGAGGCCCTCTCCTTCCTTAACATCAGCCTCAGTTCCCCCATCTGCAAGATGGGGGCGGCGATAATTATGACAATTCACGGAGGCCGAGCATATGAAATGCTAGGGACAGGGGCTGGCACGTCGTAACACCGAGGTACTAATTTTTAGGGTAGGGGTGGGGAGCCAAATGCCATGTGGCGCCCCGCATTGGGTCCTGCGAGAGAAAAAAGACATTGGTGCAAAAAACGGGAAGTCTGGATCAAGTCTGGGGTGTAGTTAATAGTCACGTACTAATGTTGATATCTTAGTTTTGACAAAAGTACCGTGGTTCTGCCAGACGTTAGGTTCGGGGAGGCTGGGTGAAGGCCGGGCAGTTGTGTCTTTGCAGTTCCTCCGTCGATCCAAAATTCTTCCGTAAGAAAGTGTGTTTACAGGCATTAACGTTGATGGGGGGCAAAATGCTCTAGTTAATCAGGGACGGGAGGTGCTGAGTCGAGGGAGTCAAGGATAGGTGTCCTGAATGGGGGTGGGTGGAGGGGAAATGTCGAGTCCTGGAGGAGAGAAGGTGTTCCTCACGGAGGGAGCTGCTGTCTCTGGGTGAGGAAGCATGGAACCAGACCCTTCCCCACCACCTGGCCTTTGCCCCTGCTGTTCCCCTACCTGGAACACTCGTACTCACCACCTAAAAGAGGTCTCGGGGCCCCGTCTACTGTCACCCACTCTCAGGGACCCCTGTCCTTTTGCTTCTTGGCCTGAGCCCACCGTGTCATGCATTAGTTCTTTGTGGGATTCAGGGTGGGCTGTGCCACGCACCGGGCTTCGCTCAGAGGGGCCCCAGCCTTGGCTGAATGCTCTGCTGGCGCCATTTTGAAACGCTTAGTAAGTCTTAAACCGGGGCCCGCGTTTTCTTCTGCACCGAGCCCCCTGCAAATCGCGTAGCTGGTCCTAGTAGGATCCACGAGCTGAGCACCTCCCTCTGCTAGACCCCTGCCTTCGCTCCCTCTGGCCTTTGTAACAAATTACCACAGGTGAGGGAGTTCAAACGATGCCATTTGTAGTACCCTTGCCATTGTGGAGGTCTGAAGTCTAACCTGGGGCCTCAGGGCTGTGTTCTTCCTGTGTCCGTTTGCCTGCCTTTTCCAGGCTCTAGAGGCGGCCGCACCCCTTGGCTTGCGGCCCCTTCCTGCATCTCTGAGGCCAGCACTGTAAGCATCTTCTCTCCGCTCTGACCTCTGCTTCTGTCCTCACATCTCTTGGCCTCCGGCCCTCCTGCCTCCCGCCTACAAGAACTTGTGAGTGGGTGGGGCCCACCCACATAACCCAGCTGACTCTCCCCATCTCAAGATCTCGAATTTCACCACCCCTGCCACGTCCCCACTTCTGGTGAGGTTACAGGCACCGGTTCTGGGGATTAGGGTGTGGCCATGCTGGGGAAGCCATTATTCGGTCTCCCACAACCATGGTGGCTGGGATCCCGGGCCTCCTCTGCTCACCACTGCATCCCCCTGCCGCGGTGTCACACATGGCTGACAGCAGACGCTCAATAAACAACCGATGATCGCATGGGTGGGTGACAGGAGCAGCCGTGTGCAGGCCGGGAGGGCAGGAGACTGGCCTGAGCCGGGACGGCCTGGTCAGTCACTCGGCTGTGGGTCGGGCAGCAGCCACCGAGAAGCTGGCCGGAGGAGCCTGCAGCCGCAGAAGGTGGCCACTTCCTATCACAGGCCAGCTGGGGTGGTCTTCAGCCTTTCCACGATGGCCCGGTGACCCTAATGGCCTTGATTGTCCTTGGCTGCCTGGGAAAAGGGCACGTGTGGCTCTTTTCTAGCGCCCCTCACCTTTCCTTCACCAGGGTCACCCCTCCTCTGCTTTCTGGGGAGGAGGCTGCTGGGTGATAGCGGGAGTGGTGAGGCCACTGGGATATCCCAGCACCCGGCAAAGGGGTTGTCGTTGTGGCAGGGACACTGCGACCTAGTGACCTGGAGGTCATGCCCTAAGCCCCTGGCCCCCTCTTCAAATGGGCTGTGGGGTGGCCTTTCTTTCGGTGACCGTAACTGCCAGCATGGGCTGCATGCCAACTACTATGCCAAGTTCAGGGACGGTACAGTGGGAAGGCCCGGGGAGTCTCTGTTCCCCCCGGGGGACGCTCTGCAAGGTCCATCTCGTGGCTTAGAGGGACACGTGAGGACGCACTTCACGGTCGTTTCAGAGAGAGCAACACGCTGTGAAAATGGCACAGTGGGTGACGGGTGAGGGGCCAGCCTGAGGTCGGTCCCCCCAGACCTCTCTGAGCAGGTCCCACCTGAGCCCAGCCCGGAAGGACAGAAGCACCAGCCCCGTGGAGAGCCCGGGACATAGCTGCAGGCAGAGCCAAGGGCAGAGGTCAAGGTTGGAGCTGGGGTCTGCGAGGAGGGGTGGGCGGGAGCACCTATATATCTGTACTGTCTGCCGGGTGGCGAGGCTGGCCCGCACACGGAAGGAACGGGGTGGCCGTTGGTGTTCGACTGAGGCCTCCCTGCTCCACTTAGCCTCGGTCAGCATTCACGCGGCCAGGAGGAGAGAAGCCACGATGCACAACACCCTCCTTCCCTTGCCCTTGCTCCAGAGAAGAGCTTTCAGATGCCGGTGTGGGTCTGGGAGGCAGGACGCCCCTCTCTCCCTGCCCCCACCCCACCACGGGATCCCAGGGTCCACAGTCTGGCCACGGAGGGCCATGCCAACAGGTGGCAGCCCCAGGTGAAGCAGTGAGGTGGGCTCAGCCCTGGTGGTGGTGGTGGTCGGGTTCTGTTTCTCTCCAGAGCCTCGGCAAGGGGTGTCGAACGTTTATGGCACCAAGAGGGCTGGGTCGCGTAGATGAGCCAGGCCAACGTGCTCACCTCCGGGTGAGCTCAATTAGAACTTGGCTGATATAAAGAATGGTTGGAAATGTCTAGCTGTGGATAGAAAGCATATGGGGAGATGACGAGGTATTTTGTCACTGCTCTAAGCAGTGACACGTGGCCCTCAACCAGTGACTGGAGAGATCTGGTGTATAAATACCCCAGCTCCCTCACCTCCCAGATGTATGTTCAACACCGTCTCCCCAGGTTCCTCGGTGGGATTGAGCCCTGGTTGCTCAAGCAGCAGTAACTTGCTTTGTGACACGTCCCTGCTGTCTTGTCTCACATCACCCCCTCCCACGACCTCTCCTTGATGTATTGTCTGCCCAACAGAAGTATCTATTAAAATCGAAATAAAATCATGTTCCTCTTCTGCTCAAAACTTGCTATTTCTCCCAGCGCATGTGGACAAATTTCTTTTTTTTTCCCCTATAGCCTCTGCTATAGCCTGAATGTGTCCCCTGAAAATTTGTATGTTGAATCCTAATCCCCAATGTCGTGGTATTAGGAGGTGAGCTCTTCGGGAGGTGACTAGGTACAAGGGTAGAGCCCTCGTGAAGGGACTGTGCCCTGATAAAAGAGGCCCCAGACAGTTCCCTTGCCCCTTTACCATGTGAGGACACAGCGAGAAGATGGCCATCTGTGAACCAGGAAGCTGGCCCTCACCAGACATCAAAATGGCCAGCACCTTGATCTTGTACTTCTCAGCCTCCAGAATTGTGAGAAATAGATTAAATTGTTGATAAGCCTCCAAGTTTGTGGTGTTGGGGTTATAGCAGCCCAAATGCGCTAAGCCAGGCTCCGAGGCCTCGTGATCCGGTCTGGCCCACCCTCTGTCTGTGTCCTCATCAATCCTCCTCACCCTGCTCCCTCTGTCCTAGAAATCCTCGGCTCTGCTCTAACTCAGGGCTTCTGCTCATACACTTCCTTTGACCCGGATTATTTCCCCTGTAACTCTTTGTATGTCTCTGTCATTCTGGCGGACTCAGATTCCGCACGCCATCTTGAAAGAGTCTTTCCTGACCCGCTCCTCTGAATGACCCAGTAGGGTCTTCCTTGGAGCGCCCCTTCCCCGAGCTCTCCACACTCAGGGGTGTGTCCCCTTCAGGTCTGTGGCCACAGTCCCTGCTCTGAGAGGCCCAGATTCTGGACATGGGAGACCTGGGGTCGAATCCTATCTTGGCTTCTTAGAACATGTCTCAGTGGGCCTTCCTGAGCGACACCCCCCCGAAACACAGCCACTTAAAACAGCGATTGGTTATTTCTCGTGAGGCTGTGGGTTAGCTGGGGAGGTCCTCTGCTGGCCATGACTGGGCTCACTCAGGGCGTCACCCGGACGGGAAGGTGCGGATGGCCTCCACCATGTGTGTGGCTGGTGTGGCTGTTGCCTTCAATAGCCTCCATTCTCCTTCCTGAGGCCTTTCATCTCCTGGGAGGTGAGACCAGCTTCCTCACGTAGAGGCCTCAGGTCGCCCTTCCACGTCAGCGAAGACGGAAGCTGCCATCCTTCTTGAGGCCTGGGCTCGGGGCTTGTACTACTGCTCACGCACTCTATTAGTGAAAGCGAGTCACGAGGCCAGCCTGGGGGGCAGGTCGAGAAATACAGTCCACGTCTTGGCGGGGGAGCAACAGGGGATGTCTGACCATGTTTAATCTCATGCAGTGGGCTGTGAGGTCTTCGGCCAGCGACCTCACCTCTCTGTGCCTCACTTTTCCCCACTGTGAAATGGGTCTGTTGGCATCTCTTGTATAGAACTGTTTATGGGGCTCCAACAGACGACGCGTGCGAAGTGCTTAGTACCCGGTGTATCTGTCGCAAGGTGCCCAGTGAGAAGCAACGATTATTATTGTCGCTGTTAGTAACAACATTACAGTAACGAGAGTGGGAGACTGGCAAATGATGGGTGGATGGATGGATGAACGAACAAATGGCTTTCGACGTTTGAACAGCCTACAGTCCCGATGACCCATCTGGGGATAAGTCCTCTCATTTCGTGGAGTTGACAACAAACAGCACCTGGCAAAGACCAGGGAGTTCAAACACTCTGATTTCTTGCTTTTTAAAATTTTTTTTTTTTGGTAATGTTTATTTATTTTTGAGAGTCAGAGAGAGACAGAGCACGCGTGGGGAAGGAGCAGAGAGGGAGGGAGACACAGAATCCGAAGCAGGCTCCAGGCTCTGAGCCATCAGCACAGAGCCCGACGCGAGGCTCGAACTTACGAACCGTGAGATCGTGACCTGAGCCGAAGTCGGACGCTTAACTGACAGAGCCACCCCGGCGCCCCCAAACACTCTGATTTCTAAAGACACCTGATCTCTTGCTCAGTTTACTTTTTCGTCATCCGGATCTGGGAAGGGGGGAGGTCAGATAATTCTGCATGCTTTGTGCACAAAAGATTATATACAGCACTCTCTGTCTCTCTCTCTCTCAAAGACACCCCCCGTCTCCAGGGCCTCGGTTAGATGTAACCAAACACTACCAACTGTGACAAACTCAGCCAGGCTTCCCACTGGAAGGCTCAGCAGCAAACCACACGTGGCCGGAGCCCCAGGGAGTTTGTTGGCACACAGTCCCCAGTGGGGGCCCGGCTGGGGTGCAGCCCAGGTGGGCAGCTGTGAGGGACTCGCCGGCTGCTGTTCCAGAGCATAACGCACCTTCTAGGTCCTGCTGTGGGGACCCTGCCGTAGCCCCTGGAGCGGGAGGCTGCCCGTGGGGCTGTGTGGACAGAAGGGAGCTGATCTTCCTGGGAAGCCTGGCCCTTTAGGAGCATTTTGGCTCTGAGGCCGTCTAGGTGAATCGTCAGCGATTGGGGAATGTTGGCACCTGCTAGTGACACTGTCCCTGCCCCAGCCTGACACTGGGTGCGGGAGGGGCCGGGAGAGGGAAGAGGGAACAGGAGCTACCTTCGTTTCCTAGGTCTGCTGCAGCAGCTCTGAAAACCTGGCGGTAGAAAACCATAGAAATTCACACTCCCACGGTTCTAGAGGCCGGAAGTCCCAAATCAGGGTGTCGGCAGGACCCTGTCCTCAAAGGCGCTAGGGAAGAGTCCTTCTTGCCTCTTCCTAGCTTCTGGTAGCTTCCCGTAATCCTTGGTGCCCCTTGGTTTGTAGCCATATCCCTTCAGTCTCTGCCTCTCTTATCACATGGGTTTCTCCCTGTGTGTGTCTGTGTGTCCTCTCCTGCTTTTATTTTATATTTTTTAATGTTTATTTTTGAGAGAGAGAGAGAGTGAGAAAGAGAGAGAGACAGAGTGCTAATGGGGGAGGTGCAGAGACAGAGGGAGACACAGAATCTGAAGCACGTTCCAGGCTCCGAGCTGTCAGCATAGAGCCTGACGCGGGGCTCGAACTCACAAGCCATGAGATCATGATCTGAGCCGAGGACAAACTGTCCTCGCCTCTTCTTACAAGGACCCCAGTCATTGGATTTAGGGCCCACCCCAATCTAGTAGGACCGCAGCTTATCTTGATTGCATCTGCAAAGACCCTTCAAATAGTGTCAAATTCTGACGTTCCAGGTGGACGTGAATTTGGTGTGTGTGTGTGGGGGGGGGGGCGGGGTGGATACCGTTCAACCCAGTATGGGAACTAAGGCGGAGGTGGTCAAAGGACGGATGGGCAGGGTACAGATGCCAGGGGTTCTGCATATGAACCGGAAGCCCACGAGCAACCCTGCATGAGACTCAGGCGAGGCTGGCCGCGGGATTTGGACGGGGCTCCCACCGGTCCTTCTCCAGTCAGGCCCTCCCCCACGAGGCAAGTAGCCATGGAGCGGGGGGCATGTGCCCACCTGGTGCCCACACAGTCGCCACTTCTGCACCACGTCCTGGGGATCCAGGACTCCAGAATTCCTGGCCCAGCAGCCCTGAGCCATTTCCAAAGCCTGTTCTGGTGTTTCTCTCAGTCTGCCCTGCTGATGGTACACCAGCCTCCCAGTGTGTGCACCCCTAACCTGAAGGGGGGCTCAGCGACAGCCATATGTGGGGGTCAGAGCAGAACTCGCACTTTCAGGCTGGGGTATCATTTCAGGAGCACAGGGCCCCTCAAGATGCAGAACGGAGAAGGGTGGGGAGGGAAACGGGGTGCTCTGTGGAAGTCAAGAAATCTGGGAGAATTCTGAATTCAGTCCTGACCTTCCAGATGATAGTGCGGGTGTGTTTATTGAAGAGAGAGGACAGCACGTATTTTATTTACATGATTTATAACTTTTAAATCTGTAGACATACAGTACCTGGGCCCCCATTTCTCTTTTTGCCTCGGGTCCAGCAGTTGTTATAGGCTACAAGTCGAAGCAAAGAATGTGGAAGGTTCAGCATCCAAGAATCACCCTTGGTCTCATCACTCTCTAAGTTATGTTGTGTATGTCGTGTGAGTGTGTATGTGCATAACTTGATTGTGTCGGTCTTTCTCACTAGCATATAAGCTTCGTGAGATCAAGGACCTCTTTGTTCCCCTCTGTTAAATGGGATTTGTAATACCACTGGTTGGTGTGCCTGGGTGGCTCAGTCCGTTAAGTGTCCGACTTCGGCTCAGGTCATGATCTCGTGGTTCGTGAGTTCGAGCTCCGCGCCGGGCTCTGTGCTGACAGCTCGGAGCCTGGAGCCTGCTTCGGATTCTGTGTCTCCTTCTCTCTCTGCCGGTCCCCCACTCATGCTCTGTCTCTCTCAAAAATAAATAAACATTGAAAAAACGTTTGTTAAATAAAGAAATAGCCACTGCTCTACAGGGCTGCTGGCGGAGTGAGCAAGTTAGTGGTCATGAAGCCCAGAGTACGGGGCCTGGCCCATGGTTAGAGGTCTGTGAGATTCACTTGAGTTGCTGTTGAGTCACCTCTGGAGCCCCAGAACAGCGAACGGCGCCTGCCGAGTGCCAGCAACTATGGGTGGGATGAATGACGGAATGGCTGAGTCAGTCAAATCTGTGCCATCTGGTCATCAGACCCAGTGTCCCCCAGCAAGGCAATGTGATCACACGGGCGTTTTGAGACAACTCCTCTGGATGCCAAAGGCAGCCATCCTGGAGGAGTGAGGCAAGGGTGAGCCCCAGAGCACCAGGTGGGAGGCAATTCTTGAGGCCAAGGTTTCAAGAAATGAGATTGCGGAGAAGGTGGACGGGTGGACAGGGAAAGACGTAAATGCTCAGATTCAGTTTTGGACAAGTTGGATTTGAAGGGCCCCCAAGACATCCAGGAATTAGCCCAGGCTTGAGACCCAGAGTCCATACTGGCAACATTATCTGGGCAAGGCTCCCTCGCCACTCCGAGCCTTGGTTTCCCCAACTGCAAAATGAAATACCTCACTGGGTAATCGTTAGGACCCCCCGTGGGAATATATGCACATCGCCCGACCCACAGCCAGGCACCCCGAGGAGAAAGTGCGTGTCTGTATTACACTGTCACTTAGAAGCAGCAGACACACCGGGCGCCTGGGTGGCTCAGCAGGTTAAGCGTCCGACTTCAGCTCAGGTCATGATCTCGCGGTTCGTGAGTTTGAGCCCCGCGTTGGTCTCTGTGTGGACAAGTCAGAGTCCAGAGCCTGCTTCGGATTCTGTGTCCCCCTCTCCCTCTGCCCCTCCCCTGCTTGTGCTCTCTCTGTCTCTCAAAAATAAATAAATGTTAAAAAAAGAAAAGCAGACACACAAGGCCAACTGGCTTCAACACCAAATTTACTGTTCCTGTCACTAACATTGGGGAGTAGATTTGACTTCCCCTACAGCTGCGTCTGGGGCTCAAGCATTGCCACACGGGCTTCATATCACCCTCAGGTCCCCTCTGCATGTGTTCATGATGGTCACCGGCTCAGCAAATCCAGTGGCGAGGGGTGCCTTCTCCTATAGTTCTGGCAGAAAAGTCTGTTCAAGGAAGATTCTGATTGGCCCAGCTTGGTCACGTGCCCATCCTAGAGCCAATCACTGTGGCCGGGCTTGGGTCACATGACTTCCCTTCTAGCATGGCTCCCTTGTTACTAAGAGGTGGAAGCAGCAGGAGCAGAGCCAGCAGGAGTCCAGCACATTCTGTCTGTGCATTGGGAGTTTCAGGATGGGAAGACCCGTGGACGTGAAGTTTCTGGCACAACAGTTAAGACCGAGATCCAGCCACAGTGCCCATCAGTGGGTAAAGCAGACCTGGGTAAAGCAGACCTGGGTAAAGCAGATGGGTAAAGCAGACCTGGCATATACCCATGATGGAATATCACTCATCCGGAGAGAAAAGAAGGAAATCCTATCATATGTGAACACAGGGATGAACTTGGAGGACGTGATGTTGCGTGAAATAAGCCAGTCACAGAGGGACAAGTCCTGTATGATTCCATTGATACGAGGACTCTAAAATAGCCACCCTTCTAGAGCCAGAGGGTGGAAGGAGGATTGCTGGGGACTTCGGTAGGCGGGGAGGGAGAGGGGAATGGGGAGATACTGGTCAAGGAGTACACAGCTTCAGGTGTACAGGATGAGTAAGTTCTGGAGATCTCAGGTGCAGCAGAGTGCATATAGTTGACAATACTGTGGTGTGCACTTAAACATGTGCTAAGAGAGTAGGGGCACCTGGGTGGCTCAGTTGGTCAAGCGTCCGACTTTGGTTCAGGTCAGGATCTCACGGTTTGTGAGTTCGAGCCCCCCATCAGGCTCTGTGCTGACAGTGTGGAGCCTGCTTTGGATTACGTGTCTCCCTCTCTGCCCCTCCCCCACTCGCACTCTGTCTCTCTCTCTCAAAAATAAACATTAGAAAATATATACTAAGAGGGTAGATCTTACGTTAAAGGTCCTGATCGCCAGAAAAATTAAAGAAGGCAAGACAAAACTTTGGGAGGTGAAGGATATGTTCATGGCATAGGTTGTGGTGGCATAGGTTGTGTGGTTACATGGGCGTGTACTTCCCTCCAAACTCAGCAAGTGTATACATTAAATATATACAGCTCTTTCTAGGTTACTCATCCCTCAATAAAGTGGTCTTAAAGATAAATTGTTTTAGGGGAGCCAGGGTGGCTCAGTTGGTTCAGCATCTGACTTCAGCTCAGGTCATGATCTCGCGGTCCGTGAGTTCGAGCCCCGCGTCCGGCTCTGTGCTGGCAGCTTGGAGCCTGGAGCCTGCTTCCGATCCTGTGTCTCTCTCTCTGCCCCTCCTTCGTTCATGCTCTGTCACTCTCTCTCTCTCTCTCTCTCAAAAATAAATAAATATCTACAAAATTAAAAAAATAATAAAGTTTTTAGCACACAGAAGGGATTGCGCTCCTGGTGGTGGTTTCTTGCATTAGGATTCTGACCAGAATGGCCCTCGCCCACGTACATGTTCTAAAGTCCTTGACAAATGTGGCCTCCACATTCAATGAGTCCACTTTTCCTCGTCCTTCTCCAGGGATTCACCAAGAGGTCAGTCCAGGGGGGCTTGAGGCATCCCTCGGTCTGCGTCACGGCTTCACGCTGTCATCCACGGTCAGCCACACATGGGCTCTAGGCATCCCTGTCGCTGACCCCCACCTGGCCACCGGGGGACTCTCTCTCTACTCCGGTGACATTCCGGGACTTGGGGCACCACCACCTCCTCCCCCAAAGCCTGAGCTCTGGAGAGAGGCAGACAAGATCAAGAGAACAGGTTTTGCAGAGTTAGACAAAAAACCTTTGCGGTTCATAACGTCAGCGAGAAAATTCCAAAACCCCGGGGCGAGCTGTGATGTGGATGCTGCTATCAGAGGCCGGCCTCTGATTGGAGCCGCCCGGGGCCTCCCTGCCAATCAGCGCGCGCGCTGCGAAGCCTGGAACTTGAGAGCTTAGCAACGAGAAATCCGGAGGAACTCTGGAATTAATTTCAGGAAAGGGGCAGAAAAAAAGGAGAAGGGAATTAGTAGGCAGATAATCAGGCAGCGCAGTTTTATGATTACCTTGCGGCCAAGGCAAGTCACGAACATTTGCAGCATTAATTACAAGCCCAGAGGGAACCAGCCAGCTATCTTGTCTCAAACGCTGGGGCTCGTGTTTTGTTTATATTTTGTTTTGGTTTTTCTTCCCCCCTGAGCTGGTGCCGATGTGAGCTGGTGCTGATGTGTTCAGATGTGAACAGGGCCAAGAAAGAAGGGGCAGAACAGGTCCAATAATTAAAGAAAACGCTCCCTCCCTCCCGGATCCTGGCTGCCACAGCTCCTTCCAGGAGCCTCTTGGCCAACCTTTTCCTGGGATCATCTTCTGTCACGTGACATCACGGATGCCAGCCTGTCTGAAATGGGAACTGGAGGTCGGGGTGGCTGTAGATGGTTTCTGTGA